>NC_056630.2:252404685-255028435 GCF_002870075.4 Lactuca sativa
CCTCCGATATAGGTTATAGAGGAGTCTTAAAACAAATTAATACAAATACTAAAGAAGTATATTTAGTTATATTTCATTCAGGAAACTTTTCCTGGTATGATTCTCAAAAGATTTATGCTATTATCGTCAAAGAAATTATGGCAATAGTAAAATGTGTTTTAGAATTTCAAGATGATCTTTACAATCAACAATTTACTGTAATTACTGATTGGCAATCAGCAAAATTTATGTTAACAAAGATTGTAAACATGATGTGTCTAAGCAAATGTTTGCTACATGGCAAGCTAATTTAGCGCCATTTAATTTTACCATAACATATCGAAAAGGTGAAGATAATATTCTTTCCGAGTTTCTAACTAAGGAATTTTTAAATGAGCAATGTACATTTAAAACAATTATCTAACGAGATTTTTATTACAAGAAACTCAATTAAAGAAACTAAAGTTGAATCAACCAACTTATTGAATAATATGCCAACAACAAACACAAATATCCTTGAACGTATTCACCATACTAGATAAATTCATTTATTAAGATTTAGACTAATATGCCTAAGAGCTCATCTTAGGTTTCTAGAAAATAAACTTACATTACTTTTTAATTAAATTTTGAAGGACGATCTCTAATCGGGGAAGAGATGGCTACCCTAATATAGGTGGCAAAGGAAGAGGATCATATCCTCGGATACAACATGGGAAAATTTTGCTAATTGCAGAAAACATTGTCTCCCAACCATCATCATCTAATATGCCTAAACCTGGATATCCGTTATACTCGACTTTTCAACAGTTCTTGAAACAACAAAAAGATAATAATCCTTGTTTCTCAAAAATAATTTCGGAGGAAGATAATGATGATTCCTCGTAATATATTTTTACTCCTCATAAAGATTTAATAATTCTTTTAAAAGAAAAAGATATCATGTTATATTTTGAGGACAATGATGATCCATGGAATTTATTTTGCAGATAGCTGGATACTGCGTCATATGCAACATGTTCATACAAGTCACGAAATTATTATGAGAATATACTAATTTCTACAGGTGCATGTGAGATTTCACATTTCTCCTCTTCAGGATACAAGAAAGTTTATAACTTCAGCAAATTATTATTCAAAAAGCTTATATCTACAGAAGAATGGCGTTTAAGCACCCTCAAGGAAAGGGAATTTCTCCACCCTGAACAAAAGATCTTAATAAAATATATATTCAGGGATTATATTGATAGCTTTTATAAAGCTTTTCTTTATGAAAATCTAAAAAAAAAAATATTCTTGGTTTTTCAAAATTTGTGACCAAGTTTATAAACAAAAGTTGCCAAATTGGTTTACACAATGGTGGTCATCATATGGTCCAAGTGTTCAAATTCTCCGTGAACCGTTCAAATCTTTATATGTTGAATGCCTTCATGTAGCTCCGAAATACAAGGAGGTTCTTGAGCACTCCAATGGAGGAAGGGAAATAATACCAACCCTACATTTTTTCATAGAATTTTCAATTCCTAATAAGTTCCCATCTTTACAAAAATCATATCTTACAAAGTTTTGGAAAAATGTTACAAAAAGATCCAACCTCAAATGAGATAAACTCTAAACAAACGATTGATAATATCAATAAAGCAATTTTGAATTATAAATCTCAAAAAGAATTTTTATCCCATAAAGTTTAAACTCCATAAAAGCTCAAGGAAATTACTTCCCATCAAAAGATGAAATTATAATGATTTATTTTCGTCAAATGAAAGAAGGCCTACTTCAAAACCGCAACAAACAATCATCAGACACCTCCATGTTATCTACATGCAATGATGATAATTGTATAGCAGGAGAATCTCAGCCAATTGATGATAACAATGACATTATGGATGATTTCACTGTGGAAGATGCTTTAGCCACTATTGAAGATATGATATTGGAAAACCTACAAACGAAAAAGTACTCTATGGTGAAAACTTCTACACCTGTCAATATTCTCTGTTGGCTTTGATAAAGCTACAATAATGAAAACAATTGAAAACATTAGAATAGCCAGCTATCATAATACACTCGTTAGTGTTCTCAATTATTCTTTTATAATATCTTATAGTTTTTAAACTTGGTTTGAAGATCGGGCCTATATATAGGCTGTTATGTTTATTTTTTAAGCTCGCTAGAAAATTTCTTCCTACCTGCTCTTTCCTCTTGAAAAATATTCTGAAGTTATAAAATAAGTTTTAAAGTATTTCTGGTGCATCCTTCTTTCGTTGATTGTCTCTCCCTTCACTCTTGTAATTTTTCATTACTTATACTTTATTAATTTATGTATTAGCCTAACGACAGGCTAAATCCTTTGAAGTGTTAAATAATCTCATGAAATTATGGCTTTACTAATTTTGTAAGAAGCCTTAGGTACCATATAGTGATTTGAAATACAAAAGTCTAGGTTGATAACATTAAATTTAAATTGAAATGTTTAACCATTAGTCATGGTGTTTCCCATCTTTTAGCCAAGGTTTGGCATTTTTAGGGTTGTTTGTCATTGACTCGATATATATCAACGTTTCAAACCAAGTTTAAAAACTGTAAAATATTACAAGAGATCTTGATAAAAATATAATTTGGGTTGTTTGTCATTGAATCGGTACAAAAGTGTTGGTTGATAACAAAATAGCCTATATATGCCCGGACTTCAAAACTAAGTTTAAAAACTATAAAATGTTATAAGAGAATAATTAAGCACACTGACGATTGTATTATGACAGCTGGCTATTCTAATGTTTTCAATTGTCTTCTTTATTGTAGCTTTATTAAAGAAAACAGAGAATATTGACAGCATAGAATCCTTATGCTTTTGTCTTTTTCTTTTGTAGCTTTTCCAATATCATATCTTCAATAGTGGAAAAAGCATCTTCCATAGTGAAATCATCCATTTGTTGTTTCAATAACTATTGAAAAGCCGAGTATAACGGATCTCAAAGTTTAGGCATATTAGATGATGATGGTTGAGAGGCAATGTTTTCTGCTATTAGCAAAATTTTCCCATGTTGTATCAGAGGATATGATCCTCTTCCTTTGCCACCTACATTAGGGTAGCCACCTCTTCCCCGATTAGAGATCATCCTTCAAAATTTAATTAAAATGTAATATAAGTTCATGCTCTAGAAACCTAAGATAAGCTCATAGGCCTATTAGTCTGAATCTTAATAAATGAATTTATCTAGTATGGCGAATACGATCAAGGATATTTGTGTTTGTTGTTGGCATATTATCCACAAAGTTGGTTGATTCAACTTTAGTTTCTTTAATTGAGTTTTTTGTAATTAAAATCTCGTTAGCTAATTGTTTTAAATGTACATTGCTCATTTAAAAATTTCTTAGTTAGAAAATCGGAAAGAATATTATCTTCACATTTTCGATATATTATTGTAAAATCAAATGGTGCTGAATGAGCTTGCCATCTAGCAAACATTTACTTGGATACATCATGTTTAAAATCATTGTTAAACATTAATTTTGCTGATTGACACTTGCAGAGCATCACATATCTTAAATATTACTAAAAGAGAAACCTTATGACATCATCTTAAATAATCTGGACCATTGATTGTATTTCAATCTTATTTTTTCCACCCTTAGATCAAATTGCTGACGTCATCTTCCCCATATGGAATGTATTTAATTCCAATAAATGCTTTCCAATCATCAATCAATAACTTACATTCGTTGAAAGGGAGTGTATTTAATTCCAATGAAAGTTTTTCATATTTTACATCTTGAATTTTCAGTTATGAAGATTTTAATATGGTCAATTTTAAAAACATATTACTAACAAATCATTTCAATCAAGGCCTTAATATCAACCATTAATATAAATCCGTTTATATTAGTAAACTATTAATATAAAATCTTTTTTTATTAGGAAATCATTAATACCGAAAAATTATATTCAAATTATCACATACATATACAATTCATCATTGAATCCGCGACTCACATTTATTTTCAATCGTTTCTTTTCTTCAAACCTTCTCCTACAACATCGTTAATATTGCTTATAACTTCCATCATCATTCTCTGTTATAAACATTCGCTCTTGTGCGCTAGAAGGTCAGTACCTTCTTTTTCTTTTTATATTTTTTTCGATTATTTTTTGTTCCTATATCAAATGTATGTATTCATATATTTCGATTTTCTTTGTCACAAATTACATGAAATCAGTTAACTACTTTTCTGAAACTTTTCAAATAAACATGAAAAGATATTAGGTACCTTTAACAAAACAAAAATTAACTATCTTGGGACTGACATTAATTACGAAAATGTTACTTTTATATATTAGAGATGATTATGATTTTTTTTAATTTTTATGTCATAAAAATCCAGTTAATTTTGGCATGATTTTAAAATATCATTCAAATTATTATGTATTTGTATATCATACCAACCTACTTTTTTTTATCTTTGTATAGTAACAATAAAATTTATTAATTTACACAACAAATATAGATATTTCAAATTTTGTAATATTATTATACCTTACAAAATACAACTCCCTCCAAAATAAATTTTCGCCAGTAATTTCATCCATAATTTCAACAAATTTAAATTTGTATTTTCTTTATATAATTTTTTTTAATGATCCTGATTTTTTTTCTCCAAAAGTATATCAAACATTTACGTCTTAGATAATGCTGCTCTATTATAATTATTATTTTCCAAAAGTATATCCGTTTAATGAGGAATTTGATATAATAAAGGAAGTGCATGTTAACTAAATTGAGATATATATTCCATAATTATTACATGAGTTTATTAAAAAAAATAATATCAAGGTGTAAACATTAAGCATTTTTAAAGTGAAATTTCATAATACATACAAACGATGATGTTGTACAATAAAATATAAAATTGAATAGACTGAAAAAAAAAACACTATTAAAGCAGTCAATCTTGAAAATAACATAGTTATGAAAAATTATAAAGTAAGATACCAATTATAAGATATTAGGAGATTTGTAAAACGTACATTTAGTAAAAACGTTACGGTTATTAGAAAAAATAAGACCGTTAAGATTAGTGAAAAGACAATATATAAACTAAATTATCACAATAGTAATGAAATGTCATTATTTGATATTTCATATAATTGACAGATATATCAAATTACATTGATGATATACTAAAATTATTCAAAGTTGCGCCAAAACTAATGCAAAGTTCTTGCGAACACTAAATAAATAAGAACAAACATAAAAGCTAGCATTTATATTTATAATCAATTTAAAATAAACCAATCATGATTTATAAAAGAATCTCCATTGATGATATACTAAAATTAAATCTATATAACATTTAACATTTTATAAATTATATTACATAACTTTATTTGAATAAATAAAATAGTTGTCAATATTTAATGCAATAGAAAAAATGGTATATTGGTTGTCAATATATATTTAAATTAGGTAACATTATTATACAAGAAACGTCTAATTAAAATGCTTATAAATATATAAATATCATAACTATATGAGACGAGGAAAGTCGTTCAACTAATAAAACAAAAAATGATGTCTACAAAGAGATCTTTCAATGATTATATATATTTATCGTTTTCAATGTATTTTCTACACATTTCAATAATACCAATAACCATATATTTTTTTATAATCATTATACAATATCTATAAACGATTATATGTTTTTTTTATGCGTTTACCGCGTTTAACGCGGGCTATAATCTAGTATGTATATAAATCATCGCGTATTGTAGATGCACCATATATACATATATCCTTATATACATATAAATCATGACATATTGTAGATGCACCATATATATATATATATATATATATATATATATATATATATATATATATATATAATCAAATGGTGCTGAATGAGCTTGCCATCTAGCAAACATTTTCTTAGATACATCATGTTTAAAATCATTGTTAAACATCTATCAAATTACATTGATGATATACTAAAATTATTCAAAGTTGCGCCAACACTAATGCAAAGTTCTTGCGAACACTAAATAAATAAGAACAAACATAAAAGCTAGCATTTATATTTATAATCAATTTAAAATAAACCAATCATGATTTATAAAAGAATCTCCATTGATGATATACTAAAATTAAATCTATATAACATTTAACATTTTATAAATTATATTACATAACTTTATTTGAATAAATAAAATAGTTGTCAATATTTAATGCAATAGAAAAAACGGTATATTGGTTGTCAATATATGTTTAAATTAGGTAACATTATTATGCAAGAAACGTCTAATTAAAATGCTTATAAATATATAAATATCATAACTATATGAGACGAGGAAAGTCGTTCAACTAATAAAACAAAAAATGATGTCTACAAAGAGATCTTTCAATGATTATATATATTTATCGTTTTCAATGTATTTTCTACACATTTCAATAATACCAATAACCATATATTTTTTTTTATAATCATTATACAATATCTATAAACGATTATATGTTTTTTTTATGCGTTTCCCACGTTAATGCGGGCTATAATCTAGTATGTATATAAATCATGGCGTATTGTAGATGCACCATATATACATATATCCTTATATACATATAAATCATGACATATTGTAGATGCACCATATATATATATATATATATATATATATATATATATATATATATATATATATATATATATATATATATATATATATATATATATATATATATAAAATCAAATGGTGTTGAATGAGCTTGCCATCTAGCAAACATTTTCTTAGATACATCATGTTTAAAATCATTGTTAAACATAAATTTTGCTTACAATCAGTAATTATAATAAACTGTTGATTCTTTTAAGAATCAGACCATTTTCCTAAATGAAATATAACTAAATATACTTATTTAGTATTTGGATTAATTTGTTTTAAGACTCCTCCATAACCTATATCAGAGGCATCGGTTTCAATAATTTTTCCTAATTTGGATTTTCTAAAGATAAACAAGGTAATGATTTTACCGTTTCTTTTATCCTTTGGATTGCTTGAGTATGAAGATCAATCCATGGAACATGTTTCTTTTTTAGTTTATCATATAAGATAGTTGTATCTTTGACTAAATCTCTATAAAAAGAATATGTATATAATTCAAACTTCCTAAAAATCTTTGTAATTGAGTTTTATCAATAATTTTGTCTGAAAATTTAGAAGCAAATTCTATACTTCTATTTATAGGAATTATTTTTCCTTTTTCAATATTATGGCCAAGAAATCTGATTTGGATTGAAATAAAACCATTTTAGGTTGGGATATGATGAAACCATTTTTTGCTATAATTTTTTCAAAGAGGTTTAAATGACTAAAATGATCTTCAATGTTTTTAGAAAAAACCAAGATATCATCGATGTAAACTATCATGCAATTGCTATGAGGATAAAAAATATCATTCCTAATATTCTGAAATTCACAAGGTGTATTTTTTTAATCCAAATGACATAACATTTCATTCATATTGACCAAAAGGAACATTAAAAGCAGTCTTATATCGGTCTTATTCATCAATTTGAAATTGCCAATATCCTGATTTTAAATCGAATTTTGAAAATTTTATTGCAGTATTTAATCTATCTATTAATTCTTTTTTATTTGGAATCGGATATTTAATCCACTTTCAATCTTTATTTAAAGGCTTATAGATAATTACTAATCTGGAAATTCTTCTTTCTTGTTCTGAATGTTTATTAACATAAAAAGAAGTGCAACACCAAGCTGATTTAGAAGATTTAATTAAATTTTTGTTTAGTAAAGAGGATATTTCTTTCTTATAAAGATCTAAATAGCGATGATTCATTTGACAAGGACGAGCCTTGGTTGGAATACTTCTTTTATTAAAATTGTCTTCATATGGAAGAGGAATTATACGTTTCTTTCTTTCCCAAAAAGCATTATGATGATCAGAACATATTTTGAAAATAAACTTATTTCTCAGATTATTAATTTTTTCTTTTAATTTTCGATTCTGTAATTGTTCGTCTATGTTTATTATTAAAATTTCTTCTCTTAGAAAGTTTATTTGATTTGTTTTTAAATCTATAAGATCTTTCCAACGAGTAAAAGGTTTTGTAATAAACTCAAAAAATACTTCATAATTTTGTAAATCGCCTAAGATTCCTATTTCATTAACTCCGAATGGCAATATTTTTTCTTAAAAACAGAGTGCCTAAAATAATTTCATTGTGAGACATATTCTTAAATATGGTGAAGCTTAGCAGAATACAAACTTTATTATTACAAATATTCGCATTAGAAATTTATAATTGATATCTAATTTTTCTCCACTGACGGAGCGAATCAAATTGGTGTAAAATTATTTTGCTGTATTAGTTGGTTAATATGTTCAATGGTTATTTGTAAAGTACTACTTTCAACTAGTTTTTTGCAAAAAATTTTAAACTTATATTTTCTCTAGAAATCTGAAAACTTTGTTGGGGTGGAAAAAACTAATTTTTGTATATTTCCATTTGCAAGAGTGTATTCTCTTTCAAATATATTTAAATAATTAACTATATACTTATTCAAAAACCATGGAATAAAATATATAATTTTGTTAATTTTTGATAAATAAGAATAAAATTCATCTTGTATAATTGTTGATTCTTCTTTTGAAAATTCTTCAAATAACCATGTTTTAATAGGCTTCTATGTTTTAAAAGGCTTCGCATTAGAAATTTATAATTGATATCTAATTGAGACATAGAACACCAAGAAGGGGTTTCTACATTATATTCTAAATATGATATATGAGAATAAAATGATCTAGTTGATCTACTTCTTCTCAATAGAGGTATTTCTCCATCATCATTATTGAATTCTATTTGAAATCTTCCTTTTGATATTTATATAATTTCTGTAATTTTATTATTTATTTTTGGTTGAGGAGGAACTGCTCCTTCTGTAACGTCCCGACTCTCAGGTATTAATTTTTACAGCTTTATTTTTTTCATATTAAAAGGTCTACTCGACGAGTTGATGCCGTGAATCGTCGAGCAAGAATTTTGAGGCCACGTGTTTTATATAACCAACTCGTCGAGTCGGAGACATGACTCGACGAGTTGGAGCTGGAGGAAGAAACCCTATTTTTCGGGGTTTTGCACCATATTTAAAGGTTCATTAGCCTCCCTTACAGCCCCTTGTGAGCCCGAAAATCCTAAATCGCAATTTTCTCACCATATTTGTCTGTGTTAAGCTTGGAAGGTGGATCTTGGTGAGAGGAGCTTGAAGATCAAGTAGTTTGAGGCAAGGAACGTGTGTGGATCTGAATTCTACCCCTGTTTAGCATCATTTGAAGGTATCAAGTCATTAGCTTGATCTTCTTCTAGCTAGATCCTTCTATGTTTGAGTTTTAGCGCCATTTTGGTGTGTTGATACTTCATTTCGAGTGATGAACCAAGATCTTAGGTTGTAACTTCAGATCTAGGCTCATCTTGGTCCTTATAATCATAAAGTCTCAGTCTTTAGCATGCTAGTGAAATTCCCTTGCCTAGAATCTCTTCTTTAGCTTGATTTAAGTCATTATCACCTTGCATGTATGTAAAGTTTGCAACTTTACGTAAGAAGTATGCCTTAGGAGCTTAGATCTACGTTATGGAGCTTTAGAATGGCTTAAAAAGCATCTGAATGGAGTAAGGACTAAAGGGACTCAACGAGTTACATGGCCAACTCGGCGAGTTCAATGAAGATTGACGTGCAAGGACTTCTGCATGGACTTAGCGAGTCAGTAGGGTGACTCGGCAAGTCAACTAGGGTTTCCCTGACATTTGGAAATGCATGAACTCGGTGAGTTTCAGGGAAAACTCGACGAGTCAACTGGGGATTTCACGATTTATTGAGTTCAGGAAGGACTCAACGAGTCGATGAACTGCACTCGACGAGTCAGGTCAACATGGACTATTGACCTTGACCATTGACTTGGAATTTGACCAAGGGTTGACTATTTGACTTCTGGGGTGTTTTGGTAAATTGGAAATTTATGAATATGGTTCTATGGTGAATATAGGTGGTGGATTTTATGGCGGTGATCCGAGAGTTTGAGCTTATCACTTCGAGTCGACAGTTGACAGGTGAGTTATCCTCACTTTATCAGCTGGGTCTAAGGCGCCAATGTCGGCCCTTTATGGATTTGTATTCGGTTTATTGTATGATATGCTTATTGATTTATATCTTAGTAGTTAGGATGGTGATATGCTTAGTGACCTGGTTAGGTTGGTATACTGGTATATAGGATGATGTTATGTTAGTGACCGGTTAGGTATGTATCCTAGTTATAGGGTGTTGCTATGATTATTGATCTGTTAGATCGGTTTGACTGTTATATATGCTAGCGTATGATATGTATGTGCACATGTTTGTTTGGTTGGGGGTTGGGTTGAGGCGGTCCTTCTTTGTGCTGAAGGCCAACATACCCAGGGCGGTCCGGATAAACTGAAGGCCCTGCAAAGGGATTCAGTTAGGCCGAAGGCCTGGCGAGCGGTCCGGATAGGCTATAGACCCTGTGAGGTGGTCCAGACGTGCCGAAGGCTCGGAGAGCGGTCTAGATAGGATGAAGCCTGCAAAGCGGTCTAGTCAGGCTGAAGGCTCATTATGCATGCTGTTTGCTTATATGTTTATATGATATGGTTATATTTGTATGGTGTTGGTATTTTGGGGGTAACTCAATAAGCCTTCGAGCTTACATTTATTGATTATTGTTTCAGCTACTTCGGATGATCGTGGCAAGGCGAAGGCGTGATTGTACACTTCCTCAATTTTGATTAAGATTTCTGGGAACTCTGATATTGTCACACCCCCAAAACCGATGAACGGTGGAAACGTTCTGGAGTGGAGGACGTCATGTATACTATCACAACAATGCAAAGTAGTAAACAAGTAACAACATCATACATTGCATTAATAGTATAATTTCATACAAGTGTGTTCTGTCAAGTTATATAGACACCAAAAATTATATACATCAAAATAAAAGAGGAGTCTTGAACGAGCTCCTTCTTCTCAAAACTTGGCACCTGTACCTGTCTACTGGCGACCTGAGAATACAAGTTATTTTGAAAGCGAGTATCAGCTTTAAAGCTGGTGAGATCATAAGTATATTAGTGTCTGTATTTGTATGAAAACATTTGTAAGATGTACTGTGTATGTTTGTAAAAGTGTTGTATTTGATTGAACTCTCCTAGAAAACCCTATCTTTTCTACTAACAGTAGCGTTCTACCAAGGCATCTAGTATTTGTGTGTGTGTCTCTTGTAAAAGTGTGTATTTTCCCAAATCCGACTACTATTAACCAAAATATAGTTGTTACATTATTACTTATTGTGTGAATATCACAAAGTAAAAAGTAAAGGGAAAATGTTATAGTACTGTAATGTAGTAATTAGTAACTACTACTGCACTAACTACCTTATTTGTAATGTAAATTTTAAGGTAACATGTGATCGGCCTGTATCTTGCTACCGACTTAGCTGAAAAACGACAATGTAAGATGCCGTAAAAATGACGTTTGGCACCCGTAGACTTGCAAGTCCCACTGTAGCGAGCAGCAAGGTGTAGGATAGTCAATCCAGTATAGATCTATACGCAAACTCAATACGCTCCCCAATGAAGGAGATTCTGATACAAAAACAGTCATGGCAGGTAGTGCCATGCCCTACTTAATGGCTCACATAAATGTGGTTAATGTATATGAAATATGATTTGTGTGCTAGATGTATTGTGTGTTCTTTCTCTGTCTAGCATGTATGTTTGTTTCTCATCATAGTGTCTATAGTTTGTTTCTCATCACTCTGATTCATGTTTGATTCTCATCATAGTATGTATTGACTCATGTATGAACTGACTCATTGTATGTTTCATTGTTCTAGTAATAGTATCTTCCTAAACTACCCCTATGGTAGCTTACTAGTAAAGTATGAACATGTTTGTATACCCTTGCTACCCAAGGGCATGGAATTGAATGAAAGAAATAACCTTTTTATATCTATATACATATACATAATATATAACTAGGATTCAAATGACCTTCAGACAACTAACCTTGATACCCTAAGACCACATCAAACAAGAACAGGAAGCAGGGTAGACTAGCAGTCCTAAGTCTTTTCAATCCTACTTATATAACTATATTTATATAGATACACAGAATATAATTTTAAAAGAGTTTAAGTAAAAGTATTTGACAATTAAAGGAGTTTGTAAGACATTTTGAGGTAAAACAGTTTGATAAATAGCTTGGAAAGTAAGAAAACCATTTGCTTGGTAGTCATTAATCACATGTGATTGATATAATAACTATAATTGTTCAACTTGTATTCCCCCCCCCCCCCCCCCGCCCCATAAAAGCATTTAAAAACATTTCAAAGGTTAATTTAGGGGTATGAACTCACCTGTAGTGAGTGGTTCTGATGACAATGTTAGATCAGTTGCTAAGTACCAAGTGGTGACTTGAGTACACATGCGAATCCTATTTAGCATATATTGGCACATATATGAATATAATTAGTGTTATGAACAACTAATTAATGAATTGGGACCACCTTAGGGACTAGTAAACACTTATATTGAAGTGTTACAACCATATATGATTGTATGAAGGGTTATAAGGCTATACAAGAGAGTGTATGGCCAAAATACACACTATATGTGTGTGTGCGGCCAGGTGTGCTGCCAGCACGTGTGTGCGACCCTGTGTGCAGCCAGGTGTGCTGCCAGAAGCGTGTGCTACCAGAAAACATGGTGTTCTTGGTGTTCTTGGTGTTCTTGGTGAAAGATGTTACCTTTCCGGATGATACTTGAGAGGATTTTCGGGTCCTTGCTTTGTAGAAGTGTAAGAAATGATTAAAATGACTAAGGATAGTATATATAAGGGAGTGAGTGTGGCTGGAGGTGTGTGTGGTTGGCCTGTGTGCAGCTGGCTGGCCGCACACACCTGATTTAGTGTGTTTGGCCCGTTTTTCCAATGCTACATCCAATCTAACCCATCCTCCGACACGTATCTCACTTATACTAAGCTTTAAGCACTCTTTTAGACCCCAAAACTTCATTATAAAATAGGAAATCGAAGCTAATTTTAACAAAAATGAAGAATGAAAGCTTGAAATTTTGGGTTGTCACATCATCCCCTCCTTAGAAGGAATTTCGTCCCGAAATTAGAATTTAAGCAAATAAGTAATTACAAGTAACTAAGTAAAAAGATGAGGGTATTTCCGTTTCATCTGTACCTCTCGTTCCCAAGTGAATTCAGGTCCTCGCTTAGCGTTCCAACGAACCTTCACTATCGGGATACGACTTTGTTTTTTATCTTGACCTCTCGGTCCATGATCTCTACTAGTTCTTCCACGAAGTTGAGGCTCTCATTGATCTCGATCTCGTCGAGTGGGATTACAAGATTCTCGTGGAAGGTAGAATGTACGTTACTAAGTTCGATCGGTAGATTGAGTTTGTAAGCTACTGGGCCGATTCTAGCAAGAATCTCAAAAGGCCCAATGTACCTTGGATTTAGCTTTCCACGCTTTCCGAAGCGTATTAAGCCCTTCCAGGGTGAGTCCTTCAATAAAACACCGTCGCCCACCTGGAACTCCAACGGTTTTCTACGTTTACCGGCGTAGCTTTTCTGTCGGTCTCTGGAGGCTTTCAATCATTCACGGATCTGAACGATCTTCTCCGTCGTTTCCCGTATGATCTTCGGACCTGTGAGAGTGCTTTCAGTAACTCGTCCTTTAGCTAACTGGGTATCACCCACCTCAGCCCAACACATAGGGGATCTGCACTTGTGGCCATAGAGGGCCTCGAATGGAGCAGCCTTTATGCTTGTATGATAACTGTTGTTGTAGGAAAATTCGACAAGGGGTAAATGAGTATCCCATGCCTTCCCAAAGTCAATCACACAGGCTCGCAACATATCTTCCAAGGTTTGAATAGTCCTCTCACTTTGTCCGTCTGTCTGCGGATGGTAGGCTGTACTCATGTCCAGCCTAGTTCCTAAGGAACTCTGTAGTGATTGCCAGAACCTAGAAGTGAACCTACCATCTCTATCCGAGATAATGGATATGGGAACACTATGCAGTCATACTATCTCCCTAATGTAAGTTCTTGTGAGTTTCTCCATCTTGTCTGTTTCCTTGATAGGTAGGAAGTACGCGGACTTGGTCAATCTGTCGACGATGACCCATATGGTATCAAGTCCACCCGTTGTCTTGGGAAACTTGGTAATGAAATCCATAGTGATTCGCTCCCACTTCCATTCTGGGATCTCAGGCTATTGAAGGAGGCCTGAGGGTTTCTGGTACTCGACCTTGACTTTTGCGCAAGTAAGGCATTTACTCACGAAGGTAGCAATCTCTGCTTTCATGTTTGGCCACCAGTATAACTTTTTAAGATCCAGATACATCTTATCTGAACCCGGGTGGACGGAATAACAAGTGTTGTGCGCCTCGTTCATGACCAAGTCTCTGAAACCACCAAGTTTCGGGGTCCAGATCCGGTCCATGAAATAATAAACTCCGCCACCCTTGACTTCCATGTTCTTATACATCCCTCGCAGGGATTCACTGGTCACATTTTCAGGTTTCAAAGCGTCGAGCTGAGCCACCTGTATTTGTGTGGATAAGTGTGAATGGATAGTCATAGTCAATGATTTGACTCGACGACCAGAATATTCCTTTCGACTCAGGGCGTCAGCTACTACGTTGGCCTTGTCGGGATGATAACGAATTTCTCATTCGTAGTCACTGAGTAGCTCGAGCCACCGTCGTTGTCTCATGTTGAGCTCCTTCTAGTCGAATATGTGTTGAAGGCTCTTGTGGTCTGTGAAGATAGTGCTTTTCGTTCCGTATAGGTAGTGTCTCCAGATCTTCAGAGTAAACACAACTGCTCCTAGTTCAAGATCATGCGTCGTATAGTTGACCTCATGTGTCTTCAGTTGTCTCGAGGCATAGGCGATGACCTTACCTCGCTGCATTAGAACACATCCGAGTCCTTGATTTGACGCATCACAATAGACAACAAAGTCTTCTATCCCTTCGGGGAGGGATAGTATTGGTGCGGTACACAAGGCTCGTTTGAGCGTTTGGAATGCTCTTTCCTACTTTTCTTCCCAGTCAAAGGATACGCCTTTTCTGGGTAAGGGTTGTAAGAGGCTTTGCTATGCGGGAGAAGTTCTGAATGAACCTGCGATAGTAGCCAACGAGGGCTAGAAATTGACAAATTTCTGTAGGCGTCTTCGGTGCTGGCCAGCTCTCAATGGCTTTAATTTTGGAAGGGTCCACGTGTATTCCCTCTTCGCTAACTACGTGCCCTAAGAATTCGACTCGGCAGATCCAAAATTCTCATTTCGAGAACTTCGCATAAAGCTTCTCCGTGCGCAGGGTTTCTAAGACTAATCGTAGATGTTGGCTATGTTCCTCCGTACTTCGAGAGTAGATAAGTATGTCATCGATGAAGACGATGACGAACTGATCCAAGTAGGGATGACACACCCTATTCATCAAATCCATGAATATTGCAGGTGCGTTTGTTAATCCGAACGACATCACTATGAATTCATAGTGCCCATAAAGAGTTCGGAAGGCTGTCTTCGGAACATCCTCCCCTAGCACTCATAGTTGATGATATCCGGATCTTAAGTCGATTTTTGAAAAGAAGTTCGCCCCTTAAAGTTGATCGAATAAATCGTCTATCCTTGGCAAAGGATAACGATTCTTTACGGTTAGCTTGTTGAGCTCCCTGTAGTCGATGCACATTCGTAACGATCCGTCTTTCTTCTTGATGAAAAAGACTGGGGCTCCCCAGGGTGAGAAGATTGGTCTTATAAAACCCTTGTTGAGCAGTTCGTTAAGTTGACAGGATAGTTCTTGCATCTCTGCAGGTGCTAGACGATAAGGCGATTTGGCTACGGGGGTAGCCCCTGGAACTACGTCAATTCGGAACTCGACTTGACGTTGTGGAGGTAATCCTGGGAGTTCTTCTGGAAAAATGTCGGGAAAGTCGCGTACCACTGGAATGTTCTGAATAGATTTCGTTTCTTGGCTCACATCGACAACATGAGCAAGGAATGCGCGACATTCCTTTCGTAAGAATTTCTGAGCTTGAATGCTCGAGATGATACGAAGGTTCGTGCTGGGTTTGTCGCCATAAACTATTAAAGTTTCGCCAGACGAAAGATTAAGGCGGACCAGCCTTTTCGTAACACATGATATCGGCACGCTGAAGACTCAACCAATCCATGCCAATGATGACGTCGAAACTTTTAATTGAGACTGGCATGAGATCGATCGAGAATGAATGACTATCTAAAGTTAAAGTACACCCTATGTATATGCAGCTAGTACTCTCTGTCTTCCCATTAGCCATTTCTACTGTGAACGGTTCTTTGAGTGCTCATGATTTTTGCTTAAGTAAAAGAGCAAATTTTTGATTCACGAAGCTTCTCTCCGCTCCACTATCAAATGGAATGCATGCATAAGAGTTATCGAGGAGGAGCATACCAGTGACCACTGTGGGGTTGGCAATCGCCTCCTCATGGCCTATAGCCAGAACTCTTCCTACTCCACCGGCATTTCCTGCCTTGGGGCAGTTCCTTTTGTAGTGGCCCATATCTCCACAGTTGTAGCAAGCTTGGCCCACTCCAGCATCGGGGACTTGGGTGATTGGCCTCGCCGGAGCTTTGCAGAAACGGGCAGTATGCCCCTTCCTGTTGCAGTTTACACACTGCATTTCCCGACAGGCTCCCACATGGTGATAGTTACATTTGTTGCAGAGCGGCAAGCTTCCAGAATACTGCTTTAATGGAAAAGCAGCAGTGGCAGGTGTCGTAGCAGCATGAACTGCCACGATCTGTTGTTTCGTGGCAGCCTTATTCTTTTTCTTGTCATACCAGAATTTTCACTTGGACTCTGCGGTTCTGGCGGGTTCTGAGATGGCTAGGGTGGTTGTTGCTGCTGGGTTACGGAGCCCGTGGTCAATTAGTTGTTGTGCCGATCGCTTGGCACTATCGAATGTAGTAGGGTGTGATGACAAAACATTGCCCTGGTATGGTGGCACCAGTCCCCATATAAACCTTTCGATCTTCTTTCTCTCTGTATGAATCATATTGGGATAGAGGGCCACCAGTTCACAGAACCTGGCAGTATAGGCGACGATGTCGGAGCCCTTCATGGTTAGGCGCCAAAGTTCTTCCTCCAGCTTTTGAATCTCGCCCCTCGGACGATATTCCTCACTAATGAGGTCTTTCAAAGTATTCCAGCCCATATCATTTGCCACTGGAAGAGATAGTGACTTCACATGCCATTCCACCACGTTAGGGATTTTGTTTCAAAGGTGTAAGCTGCGAACTTCACCTTGCTCCCTTCTGGACAGGAGCAGATTGCAAAAACCGATTCAATTTACTCGAACCATTGCGAGAGTTCAATTACTCCGCCAGCCCCTTTAAAGGACAATGGCTTGCAGTTCGTGAAATCTTTGTAGGATCACTCTTTTGAGTGCACAGGGGTTTCAACCGGTATAGCTGGAATAGGAGTCCCTCCTCTAGTGGAACTTGAGGAATGATATTCATCCATGGCTGTTGCCACAGCTGCAGCTACAACATCATTGAGGGCTGTTGTATCAAATTGAGAAGTAGGTGGTGGTGGAGGATTGTTTCTTGGTGACTTGCATGGAGGCATCTTTTAACTGAAAGTTTAGAAAGGTACAAATATTGATAAGAATTTTATCGGAAAATTAATGAGAATGACACATGGACTAACTCTCCATAGCCCAACAGTATAATTGAATGAAGATGAAAGCAGTTTGGATAATAATATCCATTAGATTAGACATTTGTCAAAGATACTGGAATTACATATGTAATAAGTTTGGGAAAAACGACCTAGAAGTAGGTATTACATCAACCAAGATGGAAAATTTTGACAGAACTATTACCTAATCAAGACCTAACAGGTCTAAGATTTACAGGGATAGGAAAATTAGCCTATAGTTTTTACATAACTAGGTTATATTCAAAAGAATAGTTAATAAGATTCTATCGGCGACGAGAACTGCTAGAGTGAGTTCTCGAATCCGACAGAAGGCGCTCGATGTCCCTTATACGCCTATCCGATCTTGCTTGCTGAGCTCGAAGTTCCTTGACTTCAGCTCGGGTTTCAGCAAGCTCCCTCTGAAGCATTGCATTGCTGACCTAAGCCCTTTCCTGAGCAGACTCTAGTTGGCGAATGTGGACAGTGTTAACACCCGTGTTGGCATCAATATCCAAGATTCGGTTGACAGATGATTGCCCTAATATCGTGTTCCGAGACATCCTACTAACCATAATGGGTATGACTCTGTCAGTAGAACCTCCATCAGTGAGGTTGTAGAAACTTTTGTCTCCATTGTTGGGAATGGGTTGACCTTGTTCATGGCTCCAGGTATTCAAGTTTGTTGCCCATAGAGGTGTGGGTCCTTGAAATGCGGGTCGGGGGTTGTTATTCGGAGCCTGACCTACTTGAGGTAGGTTGTTGACTTCAGGCTCTGAGTCAGAATCATCAGAAAAGCCTTCAGCTTCATGATCATCCAAAGGAATTA
Organism: Lactuca sativa; assembly: GCF_002870075.4. NCBI lineage: Eukaryota > Viridiplantae > Streptophyta > Magnoliopsida > Asterales > Asteraceae > Lactuca > Lactuca sativa. The sequence goes on from NC_056630.2 coordinate 252,423,277, forward strand.
GGTGATCATCTTCTGGTTCATCTTCTAGCCATCCTGCATTGCCGTGGTTGGGGAAGTACAGATCTCCGGGGATATGGAATCCAACCATTTAATCTATGCGAGAATAGGGTAAGGAAATAAGTAATCGACAAACTAACTAGATAATGATTAGATGATCTTTATCAGTTACTCCACTACTTGTTTAGTGCATACCAGCTATATGTACTCATGACAGGATAGCCCTTCGAATAAGTGAATCCTAACTTTAAGTCCACAATCAAACAAGAACAGGAAGTAAAGCAAAGATTTACAGATTCTCAAGCTATGACATCCTAGGCAAATATACTCGTAATGTATCCACTAAGCAAATATTGACATACTAATAAAGACCTTTAATTCTCAGATAAGTGATTATTGTAACACAAAATACTCCTATAGTATTTTAAGTTTAATGTTCTGCTCTACTGTTCTTGTTGTAGTAGTGTTGGTAAGTTTTTAGACTTGTTGCAACCTCACAACCACACTTAGACACATGCTAGTCAACCCTCAGATAATATAGTTGATCAAGCTATATCTTCCCAGTTTTGACTATATGTCTCTAAGTCCACTTGTGCTGTCCAACAATCGTAATACTTTTGTTTTGTCCTAGTGACACTGATTTCAGTATGAATGTAGGTATGTATACTTGGTTAAATATTTTATTATTTAAAAGTATAAACTCGTTATCAGAGTAATTTAAATCCCACTTGTGTTTATAGTTCGTATATCTTTTATGGGTTGATATACTCGATTCACTATAAACAATGCTCTGATACCAATCTGTCACACCCCCAAAACCGATGAACGGCGGAAACGTTCTGGGGTGGAGGACGTCATGTACAGTATCAAAACAATGCAAAGTAGTAAACAAGCAACAACATCATCCATTGAATTAATATTATAATTTCATACAAATGTATTCTGTCAAGTTATATAGACACCAAAAATTATATAAATCAAAATAAAAGAGGAGTCTTGAACGAGCTCTTTCTTCTCAAAACCTGGCACATGTACCTGTCTACTGGCGACCTGAGAATACAAGTTATTTTGAAAGCGAGTATCAGATTTAAAGCTGGTGAGATCATAAGTATATTAGTGTCTGTATTTGTATGAAAGCATTTGTAAGATGTTTTGTAAGATGTACTGTGTATGTTTGTAAAAGTGTTGTATTTGATTGAACTCCCCTAGAAAACCCTATGTTTTCTACTAATAGTAGCCTTCTACCAAGGCATCTAGTATTTGTGTGTGTGTCTCTTGTAAAAGTGTGTATTTTCCCAAATCCGACTACTATTAACCAAAATATAGTTGTTACATTATTACTTATTGTGTGAATATCACAAAGTAAAAAGTAAAGGGAAAATGTTATAGTACTGTAATGTAGTAATTAGTAACTACTACTGCACTAACTACCTTATTTGTAATGTAAATTTTAAGGTAACATGTGATCGGCTTGTATCTTGCTACCGACTTAGCTGAAAAACGACAATGTAAGATGCCGTAAAAATGACGTTTGGCACCCGTAGACTTGCAAGTCCCACTGTAGCGAGCAGCAAGGTGTAGGATAGTCAATCCAGTATAGATCTATACACAAACTCAATACGCTCCCCAATGAAGGAGATTCTGATACAAAAACAGTCATGGCAGGTAGTGCCATGCCCTACTTAATGGCTCACATAAATGTGGTTAATGTATATGAAATATGATTTGTGTGCTAGATGTATTGTGTGTTCTTTCTCTGTCTAGCATGTATGTTTGTTTCTCATCATAGTGTCTATAGTTTGTTTCTCATCACTCTGATTCATGTTTGATTCTCATCATAGTATGTATTGACTCATGTATGAACTGACTCATTGTATGCTTCATTGTTCTAGTAATAGTATCTTCCTAAACTACCCCTATGGTAGCTTACTAGTAAAGTATGAACATGTTTGTATACCCTTGCTACCCAAGGGCATGGAATTGAATGAAAGAAATAACCTTTTTATATCTATATACATATACATAATATATAACTAGGATTCAAATGACCTTCAGACAACTAACCTTGATACCCTAAGACCACATCAAACAAGAACAGGAAGCGGGGTAGACTAGCAGTCCTAAGTCTTTTCAATCCTACTTATATAACTATATTTATATAGATACACAGAATATAATTTTAAAAGAGTTTAAGTAAAAGTATTTGACAATTAAAGGAGTTTGTAAGACATTTTGAGGTAAAACAGTTTGATAAATAGCTTGGAAAGTAAGAAAACCATTTGCTTGGTAGTCATTAATCACATGTGATTGATATAATAACTATAATTGTTCAACTTGTATTCCCCCCCCCCCCCCCCCCCGCCCCATAAAAGCATTTAAAAACATTTCAAAGGTTAATTTAGGGGTATGAACTCACCTGTAGTGAGTGGTTCTGATGACAATGTTAGATCAGTTGCTAAGTACGAAGTGGTGACTTGAGTACACATGCGAATCCTATTTAGCATATATTGGCACATATATGAATATAATTAGTGTTATGAACAACTAATTAATGAATTGGGACCACCTTAGGGACTAGTAAACACTTATATTGAAGTGTTACAACCATATATGATTGTATGAAGGGTTATAAGGCTATACAAGAGAGTGTATGGCCAAAATACACACTATATGTGTGTGTGCTGCCAGCACGTGTGTGCGGCCCTGTGTGCGGCCAGGTGTGCTGCCAGAAGCGTGTGCTGCCAGAAAACATGGTGTTCTTGGTGTTTTTGGTGTTCTTGGTGTTCTTGGTGAAAGATGTTACCTTTCCGGATGATACTTGAGAGGATTTTCGGGTCCTTGCTTTGTAGAAGTGTAAGAAATGATTAAAATGACTAAGGATAATATATATATATATATAAGGGAGTGAGTGCAGTTGGAGGTGTGTGTGGTTGGCATGTGTGCGGCTGGCTGGCCGCACACTCTAGTGTGTGGCTGCACACTCTAGTGTGCGGCCGCACACACCTGATTTGGTGTGTTTGGCCCGTTTTTCCAATGCTACACCCAATCTAACCCATCCTCCGACACGTATCTCACTTATACTAAGCTTTAAGCACTCTTTTAGACCCCAAAACTTCATTATAAAATAGCAAATCGAAGCTAACTTTAACAACAATGAAGAATGAAAGCTAGAAATTTCGGGTTGTCACAGATATGATACTATTTTGTAAACGAATTGTAATAACTTAATGATTTTTTTATGTTTTAAAAAGTTCAAATTTTGCATGATTTTTATGGATGTTACAAGTTGGTATCAGAGCCTTAGTTTGAGTGAATTGGAGGAACAATTGTGTGAATCCGGTCTCAAACTAAGGAAAGTATTTTTAAAACAATTTTCAAAAAGGTTTTCAAAATATCAAAGGAGGATGCAGAGTATACGATCAGCCGGAGCCAGTAAGTATACCCCAAAATACCATACAGTTATTTGATTATGTGATATGTTAGAACAGCATGCTAGTACTAGGCTAGGGCTCTTCAGTAATTGCATGATAGAATTGTTTGTTTGTATGATGCCTGATAGCCTAGGGTTTTCTTTATATAAGATTGACATCATTACTGTAGTTGCTTAGTGTATGCATCACGGATGCACATAATTAAGATTTTATAGCCTGAGAATGTTTGGTTTGGCCTTATTTCATGTTCTTGTATGATGAAGGGCTTAGGGTAGGATCGGATATTCGAAAGTGTGTAGGGTATAGCGTTATGTATGGCTAGCATACACTAGTGCTGCAGGTTTGGTGGAAGTTTCATGGATGGGTTGTTGGAGGCCGGTAGGTCAGTTATGAGATAGTTAGCCTTCCTCTAGGAGTGGGGATTAAGTGACCACCATGTATATGTATATTGTTAGGGTGTTGTGGTGATACTTGAGACAAATATTGGTAGGTGTGGAAGGTAGTATGGGCCCGTACTACTAAAAGAACAGGACCCATACGCGTAGCAAGGAAGTCACAACCCCTTGGGTTTGAGTTGGAAGTTAGTTCCCTATTATTTATGTGGATTATTTGATATCTTCTAGTTGTATTTTCAGTATGGTGGTTACGAGGCATTTTGTGACTCAGTCCGGATCGAGATCAGGGCAGAGTGATCAGGAGGCCTCGACAGTGCCCGAGGTTATCGGCCAGGATGGGCCAACATTGACAAAGGATCGAGTCAGGGAGATCATCAGCGAGGAGGTGGTCGAGATTGTCTGGGGTCAGATTCTGGAGATGTTTGGGTCTATTAAGACCACTATGATGGAGTATTTCAATGACAGATACGCATCCCTTGCTGAGACGGCTGTCGCAACAGGTACATCGACTGTAACAGTGGCAAGGGGAGGAGCTAGTAGGGCATTCGAGTATCGGGACTTTGATAACACGAAGCCCCCTACTTTTGATAGGATTCAGGATCCCATCAAGGCCATGATATGGTTATCTGATGTGGAGGGGTGTTTCTTCACATGTTCATGTCCTACTGACCAGAAGGTCAGATGTGCCCTAAAATTATTAAGGTCTGGGGGAAAGGATTGGTGGAGGTTGATGACTGGGTCTTATACTGATGATCAGAGAGTTGTGGTTACTTGGGAGCAGTTCAGGGATATGTTTCATGCTCTCTATATCCCATGAGTTGAGCGGGAACCGTTAGATCAGGAGTTCTTGGATCTGAGACAAGGTACTGAGTCGGTAACGGAGATCACCCATATGTTGAGGTTGATGTTTTGCCCGGAGTTTGCTTCTGAGTAGGCTCATATGACACGTTATCTGAGCATGCTAAAGACCGATATCCGTCAGTTTATTGCCACCCAGAGGTGTGATACTTTGCTAGAGTTACAGGAGGCCATCAGGCAGCGGGAGCTTGAGATTGAGTTGTAGCTTCGAGAGAATAGGCAGGCCCAGACACAGTCCCAGCCGGCACTGAAGTGGTCTAAGACCACAGATACTAGGTCCAGAGGGAAGCAGGTTCGCACTTGTGGGATGTACGAGAAGGTTCATTCGGGAGTGTGTCGATTGGGTAGCGGATGCCACAAATGTGGCAAGGAGGGGCATTACATGAGGTACTGCCGCCAGTACGCCCATGCCTTGGATATGAGGATATGTTATCATTGTCATCAGGTTGGTCACGTGAAGACCAACTATCTGTAGCTCGTTGCTAGACCGGCATAAGCTCTAGCGACAGCTACACTGAGGATTGCCGATGGGAGGCAGGGTAAAGCAGATCCCCCGAGGGCTCAGGGACACGCCTTCCAGCTTATAGTCAGGGAGGCCAGGGTAGCACCGGATGTAGTTGTTGGTATGTTTCTATCCTTTATCTCATTTATTATATATTTTTTATGATTATCTGTTGTACCTGTGATTATGTACGTTTTTAGTGAGCTTCTTGTCTACATTGGTTTTATTTGACTCATGGGCGAGTCGGTTTTTTGTATCTCAGGTGTTCAGTGGGGAGTTCAGTGTGCCAGTAGGAGAGCTAGAGTGTCTTTTATGAGTATCTATTGCCAACGAGCATAGGGTTTCTGCTTCTTCGGTCTATCTAGGATGTGAGTTGAAGATCTTTGAGGTGTCTTTCCTGATTGACTTGATTCATATCCCCATAGGGGATGTGTTTGTAATTGTGGGGATGGACTAGCTTAGTCGATTCGGCGCCATGATCGACTGCGAGGGTCAGCGGGTAGTGGTTCGAACCCCAAGTGGGGGAGAGTTGATTGTCTATGGCTAGGGTAAAAGAGTGGGATCAGGGTTTTGTTCAGCCGCCAGGGCCAGACAGTATATTCAGTACGGGTGTGAAGGTTATCAGGCTTATGTGGTGGATACGTGAGACAAATATCAGATTTCAGTTTTAGACGTCCTAGTGGTTAGGGAGTTTGCGAACGTGTTCTCGGAGGAGTTACCAGGGATACCTCCGGAGAGGCAAGTCGAGTTTCGGATCGACTTGGTGCCAGGTACGGACCCTATCACCATGGCGCCATATTGACTGGAGCCACCAGAAATGCATGAGCTGTCATCACAATTGTAGGAACTGCTGGTCAAGCAGTTCATTCATCCGAGAAGTTCTCCCTGGGGAATGTCGATACTCTTCGTCAGGAAGAAGGATGGTTCACACCGTATGTGCATCGACTACTAGGAGTTGAACAAGTTGACAGTGAAGAACCGATACCCACTCCTAAGGATAGATGGTTTATTTGACCAGTTACAGGGTGCATCTTTGTTTTCCAAGATAGACTTGAGATCTGGGTATCATCATGTCAGGGTCAGTGAAGAGGACGTGGAGAAGAGCGTGTTTCAGACTCGTTATGGACATTACGAGTTTGTACTGATGCCGTTTGGGCTCACCAACATGCCAATAGTGTTTATGGACCCGATGAATCGGATCTTTAGACTGATGCTTGATTGCTCGGTCGTCGTGTTTATAAATGATATCTTGGTATATTCCAAGACCTGAGAGTAGCATGTGGAGCACCTACGGGAGTTATTGGGAGTTTTGAGGCGAGAACGGTTTTATGCCAAATTCTCAAAGTTCAAGTTTTGGTTATGAGAGGTCCAGTTCCTAGGACACCTCATTAACCAAGAGGGGATTTTGGTCGACCCGGACAAAATCGAGGCAGTCATGCAGTGGGAGGTTCCAAAATCTCCCTTAGACATCAGGAGTTTTCTGGGATTGGCAGGGCTACCGGAGATTCATATAGGATTTCTCCAAAATTTCAGTACCCCTCACTCATCTGACGAGGAAGGGATGGATTTCCGGTGGGGCCCTGAGCAACAGAGGGCGTTTGAGACCCTCCGACAGCGTTTCTGCGAGGCTCCAGTGTTGACTCTTCCAGAGGGAGTCGATGATTTTGTGGTGTTCTGTGATGCATCTATCACAGGACTGGGGGCAGTCCTCATGCAGAGAGGATAAGTGATAGCCTACGCATCGCGGAAACTGAAGCCACATGAGACGAGATACCCTACTCATGATCTATAGTTGGGAGCGGTGGTATTCGCTCTCAAGATTTGGAGACATTACCTATATGGGGTCCGTTGTACCATATACATGGATCACAAGAGTCTGATACACATCATAGATCATCCGAACCTGAACATGAGACAACGCAGGTGGCTAGATGTAGTCAAGGACTACGATTGTGAGATCCTTTACCACCCAGGTAAAGCGAACGAGGTGGCAGACGCTCTAAGCCGTAAGTTATCCGAGTCTTCTATACCAGCGACATGTATGAGGATATCAGTGGATTCTCCACTCGGAAGTTTTATTAAAGATGCTCAAGCTGAGGGCATGCGACCAAAGAACAAGAAACTGGATAGGATCAGGGATGAGAACACCCAATTTGTGCAGGATAGTCGGGGATTGTTGACCCGATGGGGTCGGGTATGGGTCCCCATGTCCGGTGGAGTCAGGAAGACGGTTATGGAGGAGGGTCATAAGTTTCACTTCTCTATTCACCTGGGAGCCACCAAGATGTACCAGGATTTGAGTCTGAGCTACTGGTGGCCGTGCATGAAGTGAGAAATCACTTGGTACGTGGAGAAGTGCTTGACCTACAGGATGGTCAAGGCCGAGCATCAGAGGCCACATGGCAATCTGCAGCCTATAGAGATTCCCATGTGGAAATGGGAATAGATCATGATGGACTTTATTACTATGTTGCCGAGGACGGCGAAGGGATATGATGCTATATGGGTCATCGTGGATCGATTCACCAAGAGTGCCCATTTCCTGGCCATTCGGGAGATGTTCGTCGGCCGAGAAGATAGCCGACGTGTATGTCCACGAGATCGTTGATCGCCATGGAGTTATGTTCTCTATTGTTTCTGACTGAGATGTTAGTGAAGGGTTTTGAGCATTCTTACACTCCTAATGTGTACATACAACCCTAGAAACCTTGGATCTATGTTTTACTAAGATACATGCAAATTTGATTTTCCAAGGTTCTTAACCTAACTAGCATGGCATGGGGAACTTTAAAACATAAATGCTAATAGAAGAACATAACATTTTGTTGCTTGGATTCCTTGAGAACCTTTTAAACCTAGCACCTCAAGTGTGATGCCTCAAATGTCTCACACAACACCACAACACTTAGAATAACTTTGAGAGAAGTTCACAATCACTCAAAATCGGCTAGCCCTCTTGTTCTACTCTTAGTAGTCCCGATTTTTCTAGTCATGGGGTCCTTTTATAGTTGTGTCACAAGTAGGGTTACAACATGTAAACCCTAATTGTCATGGCTTTCCATATTCCACGATCTATGAGTTTATAACCCCCATGGACTATCCATGAAGCACCTTATGGGTTTAAGCCCCAATCCAATAAACCATGGATCGTTAGCCCACTATAAAAGAATAGATGATTTACACAATCAACCCCATATATTTAATTAGTCTCTATTTGATCACTTAATTAATTTCAAATTAATTCTTTGATCAATACTAATTAAATAATATTATTAATATATTAGAACGTATAATATATTAATAAACCTTAAGTGTCCTTTCTCTCATTTAGTCTATCCAAGTGTTGCAATGTCATGCAACCCAAATGGACCATAACAATCGGGTCAAGTACATTCCAGAAATAGTTATGGACTTAGACACCAAATCCAACAGTCTCCCACTTGGATAAGTCTAATAACTATAACTACAAGAATAACTTCAGGAACCGATCAGCAATCAAAGCTCTTTCAAGGTCTCGCGGAACTGATATGATGATGATACGCCATTTAAGATAAGTGATCATATAATCCTTTGTTCTATATATCAGCCGGACATATACATGGAACAATGTCTTACTTATTGTCCAGCAGTTTATTTCCCGATTTCCGATTTGTTTGACATAGAACTTAATCGAACACATCAGTTTAGTTCTTACTAGGCCCGGTACATAGGTCAAACCAAAATCATCGAGGAGCCCAGATATCACTTCTAATCCAAGAAGGAACAAATAAACTTTGACTCATTTGCTTGTTCTACTAGATGTTGAATTATACACAAAGACATCGTTTTATAACATCGAGTTACCAATGCGTTTTCGTACAATCAATGTATAACCAACTCCTAGTCAACAACTCATATCTCTAGGTTTGAAGACTTATATGATATTACCATCTCATGATCACTCGAGATAAATTCCATGAAGTGATACAAGTAAGCGTGGGTTGAATCCAATACTCAAAACTTATGAGCACTCATGAGTGTTGTAGCAACTCTTGTTATGTTCAACATCTTAGAAATCTACAAGCTAACTCATGACAGTCTTGATTCATATCTACTTCCAACATATGACTGACTGTGGAGAATTTTAATAATATGATATACCATAACATATTAATTCTAGAAGTCAAACCATGAAAAATGAAATAATAGTAAACGATTAACAGAAGATAGCAACACTTTACTCATAAATAAACAACTTTTATTTATCATCAAATGTTAATTACACTTTACAAATATTATCCTTTATCCATATGCGCCTCACATGTTGAAAATGCTTAACCCTAACCAGTCCCTTCGTGAGGGGATCTGTTGGGTTCTCATCCGATGATACCCTCTTTGCCATGAGGAGTCCTTCTTCTATTTGATGTCTAATGAAATGGTATTTTCTGTCAATGTGTCTAGATCTCTCGTGATCCCTTGGTTCCTTGGCTAAGGCAACTGCACTTTCACTATCACATAAAATTTCCATAGGCTCCATTATAGTTGGTACAACTCCAGGGTCTCCAATGAAGTTCTTTAGCCATATAGCCTCCTTCGCTGCCTCGCTTGCTGCTATATACTTTGATTCGCAAGTTGAATCTGTTGGATTAGTGTCTAAGTCCATAACTATTTTGGTATGTACTTGACCCGATGGTGCATGGTCCTTTTGGGTTGCCTTCACCAAAGCAACTTGATAGGATGAATAATGGAGAGAAAGGATTAAATATGATTTATTAATATATTATGGGAATAATATATTAAAGGAGAATCATATTGTTTAAAGAATATTAGTCAAGAATTAATTGGTAATTAGTTTTATGACTAAAAGAGATTAATTAAACTTAAGGGACTGGAATTGTAATTAAAAGATAATTGCAATTTGGGCCATGGATTGCCTTGTATCAAGGGGTGGACGAATTCTATGGGGAAACCCATAAGGAAATCGTCCAAGGGCTTGATTAAAGGAGTCTATGGGTTGCTTAGGGCTTAAGCATCCAAATTAGGGTTTCCTTGTTAGATAACCCTAATAGCCTCACTATATATAGACCCCTTAAGGACCAAAAACGTGGACAAGACTCCTCTAGGGTTGGTAGATGTTTTTGGGCAGCCTCCATCCTCTCTCCTCTTCATCCTCTTGCTTATGGTGTTTGTATACCATTAGAGGAGTGACAATTGTGACTCTAAACTTTCTAAAGTCAATACAAGGAGATTTGGGATTGTTATTGCTACATAAAAATCAAGATAACATCTTAAACCTATTCTCATGTTAATATGATTACTTGAATGCTCGAATTAGGGTTTATAGTCTTGGATAACTTGCATGTACAATAGAGAAACCTAGATCCAAGCATTAGGGTTTGTATGAGCACATAGGATGTCTTATGACCAAAACCCATCAGTGGTTTCAGAGCCTTGATTGGTTTCTATTGTATTGATGCCTTGTTTGTTTGTTCAAGCTGTAAAATCGATTTTTTGGCCCCCTATCTCATGAACTCCACGAGTTCCAATGTGGACTCGGCAAGTAGCTCAAACTCGGCGAGTCCATAGAGGAACTCGGCGAGTTAGAGTGTCAAAAGGAGGAACTCGGCGAGTCCATAGAGGAACTCGGCGAGTTAGAGTGTCAAAAGGAGGCTGTTTCGGGATTTTTGCCTATTTTGACTTAGGATAATTGCCATAATTGTTTAAAATTAATAAAATTCGAATTTTATTGATTCCTTATGATTATCCTTGTCAAAATAAAAGATTTTGGTCATCTAATTAGATAATTGTTACCTTATTTGATAAATGTTAAGTTATGAAAATTATTTGATCATTATCTTGCAAGAACTTGAACTAGATCTAATTAGATAACCACCAATTATAGTTAATTGCCTTATTTGAATTATGTGATCTAGAATATTCTTGACAAAGTTTGGAAAAGTTTCAAATTAATCCCTTTAGGTTTTATAGTTTAAATTAGAACTTGAAAGTTTAGAATTTAAATAGTTGAAACCCTAATGTTTTGAAAAAGGTTTCAAAACTTGCCCTCAAGTTTTGGAATTTAAATTTTGATTAATAGTTTAATTTTGATGTATATTTAAATTCTAAACCCTAATGTTTTTGAAATGTTTCAAAACTTGCCCTCAAGTTTTGGAATTTAAAATTTGATTAAAAGTTTAATTAGGAATGTTAAATTCTAAAACCCTAGTAATGTTTTGAAAAGTTCAAATCACTCCCTTATGGTTTTATTAATTAATTAAGGTGTATAATTAAAAGAGGTTTAATAAATCCATAAAAGTTTAGGTTAACAATTTAATTGAATTAAAAGTATAATTGTTAAATTAAACCACCTAGTATTTTTAAAAGTGTAAAATACACCCTATACTATATATATAACATTAAAAGTCTAACATTATATATATGTATGAGTAAAAGTCAGTCTTACCGTTAGTAGGCCTCATTCATGAAGCTGGTCTATAAGGGGTGTTTAAGGAAATTGCCTATAAAATGGTGATTGAATGGGTATCCACTCTTACCCACCGCACTCTTGACTAGTGGAGGGTCGTTAGCCGAACGGGTAGGATAGGACGAAACCTTCCATTATAAGTATAATGAATTACTAAAGTAACTAAATGTTTTTAAAATTCCCAATGTTAGTTACTTAGGCAAAAGTGAATTGATTCAATTCCATGAAATTACACTTTGTGCCCTTGCAAAGACGTTCGTGGAGCGTGTGTGGTTAACCGGCACACTAAATTGTTATAAGCAAAGGTAGCAAAGGGTGACTCAATGTTTGTCATAGTTCGGTGGAGTGTGTGTGGTTTACCGGCACATCGAATAGGTGATAGTAACATGTGAGGGCACCATGTAAGTTTGCATGGTTATTCACACCCGCTTTGTGATCCTCGGCATCCCAGTCACAAACGAGAGGGGCATATCGAGATTTAAACATGCCATTGAAATGTTCAATGAATCTCATAGGATCTAGGAGTTTTCATAGATTTAAAACTTAAATTTCTTTTTTTGGTTTTCATGGTGGAAATTAGTGAATTGTCATTCACTTACCTTCAAATGTTCTGCAATTTGGGTTATGGCATCCCTCTCTCGAGTTGTAGGATATTGTGTTGGGTCCTATCCTTAGTATCTCATTTGGGTGATTTACTAAGGACTCAATCAATCAACTAACTTGAATTCGTATTCTCTCGTTTTGTAGATGTCAAAGTTTGACAACTATGGTCTTCCCAAATCCCGTGGAACAAGCTTTCCACATGAAGATGATATTCCACGATTCGATCGAGGAATAAGAAATCATGCTTCACTTCCTCCACCTCCTCCAATTATTCTCCCTAACCCACAAGTTCAAAGGCTTGAAAAGTTCAAGATCACTCAAGCCCTTTTGGCAAGTAAACAAAAGAAGGAAAGCCGATGTGTGCACACGTCCTGGGGATGAAGTCACACATTGATAGGTTAAGAATGATGGGATCCATTGTCTGTGAGGAAATGGCTGTTGATTGGGTTCTTCAGTCACTTCCTAACTTATATAGTGAGTTCATAAGAGAGTACTATATGATGAACCGCGACGTGACCCTTATAGATCTCACATATATGCTTATTGCTGTTGAATCAGCAATGGTTTGGCGCAATAGAAAAGCAAAGTTGATTGGTGAATCTGCCTTCAAGACCTCTATGGATATAGACAATGGAAACGAAAGACATGCTATGATCAAAAAATTTGATCAAAAGAGAAAGGCAATGTCTGAAGTAGTTCCATGTCATGTTCCAAAAGAGTCAATTTTCTTTTATTGCCAAGAGAAAAGGCATTGGAAACGAAGCTGCCCCATTTACCTAAGAGATCTAAGAGATGGGAGAGTCGAAACGTATGGCTCTAATATAGGTAAAATCCATTAAATAACTCTTTTAAGCTTCTATTCTAGATTCTTAATACATAATGTGATAGGATCACAATTGATGTTTTGTAGGATCGAAGAAAAGAAAGGAAGCTTAAGGGAAGAAGTGAGCAGAATATAACCGTGAAGGAATGGATTTTGATCGCATTTCTCAAAGATTAGATTCTTGAGCTACTACTTAGAGTTAGAATTAGATTGCTAAGAAAGATGTATTAGCATAGTTTTTCAATGAATTGCATTGTAAGGACAATTTTTTTTCCGCAATAAAATAAAATTTGATTTTATGTTATTTATTTATCCTTGCAATGGCGTATATGAAAAATTGATGTTTGAATGTTTCTATTATTAACAATAATGGATTTGGTTCTTATTATGTTATTTATGGAAAGTCGAGAATTTACCAAATAAGGAGACTTTCTCATCGCCCAAGTTTCAATTGGATAGAAACTTGGAATCATGCAACTTGGTTGCACGATGAATGAGAAATTTCATATTTGAAAATTAGACTAATTCATTGACAAAGTGTCAAATGAAGGACTAGGAGATCGAGTACACAAAGTTGTGTGTTGATCAAGTCCACCATAAGAGTAACAATGATATTCGTCATGATTTACTAAAGGTTTAGTAAATATGATTACACTTATAAGATTAAGTGTAATTGTGAATTGATTAAAAGGGTTTAAATCAATAGCAAAACGAATAAGAAGAATCAAGTAGGCAGAAAGATAAAAGTTTCTCCATTTTAAGAAGAAGGGAGAGTAGTTTTTATGCTTTATGATAGGTCTTAATGATTAAGAACCATATCTCAATTGATCCTCTAAGTGAGACTTAGTACAATTGTATGTTTAAGAAGAGGAATCAAGGATTGAAGAAATGGTTAAATCAAGAAGTCTATCATACTTCGTTCAAATAACAAGTCTTAAAGTTAAGATTGTGACAATGAGTGAAAAGTATTAAGAAGGTTTATAACATTCATCAAATGTGGAAAGTTGTGATGTCTTGGATAAGACAAAGACCAACTAGGACCAATTTATGAAGTGTTTTGATAAAAGCTACACTAACTCTTGAATATTTGTTTGTCAAGAAATGGTTATTGACAAAAGAATCTTATATGTCAAGGAGTCAGTGGGAGTCTTAATGGTCTTGAAAGGTTTCAAGAACAAATCAAATAAACCTTGTCGATCATCACTAGCACACGAGTTGAGGTTTACAACCTATCGTGTTGACATTATTTTGTTTCTATGCCATTTCAATTGAGTTAATTATGCATGTGAGTTCTATGAGTTCTCATTTTGAACGCATAAAAGGCAAGGCACCTTAATCAATGAAAGGTACATTGATAGGAAAGGGTGAGCTGCTTAACTACTTGGAAGACATGGTGGGCAGCTGTGCTACCATAAGGCAAGAAATCAAGATTAAGAAAGTTCGGTCCATATGAGTTTGAATTTGTCGTAAACTTTTGTTTTAACAAATTCACATGGATAGGAACACATACACCATTAAAATCTAAGTGTCATAAGATTTCCTCCTTCATGAAAATGATTGTGAGGAAATGCTTTCACTAAGAAAGATTTTAAGAAGATAGTGATTGTAAAATTGCATTCTCGAATTCGATTATGGTCACGGTATCCTTTTCCATGATTTGAATTGTGAGGTTTGGCAATTAGTCTTAATTGTTTAGACACACATATGAACTATCTAAGGCAAAGGTGTATAAGAGGCCTTGATAAAAGATTATCAAAGCATTAAGTATTAGAAACATAGACTTAAGAAATTCAATAGGTTTTGTTTTTCTGAAAGTTAAGATGTTTATGAATACATGTCGAAGCTAGTCGGAGCATAAGTGTTATGTTTTTATAATAATCCTCATGATAGTGGGAGCATAAATGTTATGATTGTATGATTATTAAGGCACGTATTGCAAGTTGGCAATATTAATTATAGAAAACAAGAGTTATACCTTGCAAAGTCGTAAGGGTTGTAAAGTTGTTTTGCTATAATTAAGGGAGAGAATATTATGCTTCATTTCAAATCTAAAGGCTTAGGTTGTGGAATGTTAATAAATTTAGTCAAAGGTAAATAGTGTGTTCTTAAATTTTCGATTATGATTACGGCATTCCTCTTCACAATTCGAATTTTGAGAACATAGCAAATAAAATATTATGGCAGAATATGTAAGACATTATGCGTCGTGTCCCATACGCTTCGGGTATAGGATCGATTGCAAATGCTTTAATATTTGACCATTCTAAAATTTTCCAAATGTCTAGCGCGTTTAGAGGGAAAAGGGACTAGAATCGGTTTTGACTAAAATAATTAAACAACTATCAAAGGACAATCCAAAGTTCGACGAGGATTGGTTGCTTGTGAGTAGTTGGAAGCATGGTATTGAATGGACCATATCGACATTATTATGAATAGAAAAGATTCTATTAAGAATGAGTTGTCATATGGAAAATATGGAAATGTTTCCATGTTGGATGGACCATATCAACATCATTACGAATAGATAAAATTCTATTAAGAATGAGTTGTCATATGGAAAATATGGAAGCGTGTCCATATTGGGAATTAAATATTGAAAATCTATGTCTAGATTAGAAACTTTTATGCAAAAGGATGTTCAAAGAATGTACTTTGAGTGAGAGACATCATATCTAAGGAATTGTCTTGTAACAATCTCCGTTAGAGGACTTTGTAATATCATTGGCAATAGTCTTTGTGACTTTGGTGCAGTGACATTACGAAAGGATCATTGCATAGGATGTTAGAATCTAGCATATTTTATAAGTAACAAGAATTTGATATTCTTACACTCATGAAAAAGGTTTTGGAGTTGTGAAATGAGAATGATTGAAAATGTGTTCAATTTGATCTATTGCACAAAGTAAGAACCATAGATAAACATTGTGTGCATCCTAAGAGCATGGGACAAGTGTAATAATTCAAGTAAGAAGTTGAATACCCGAAACGACAAATAATGAATAATCGATATGGTGATAAATAATAGGAGTTTTATTTATACTCAAAGGTTTGAGGCTATATGGGATTAGTATTATTCTTGTGTATCACTTTGCATGTTTTGACTTCCTGAATAATTTAATTGGTTAAGAACAGTCAAATTATTCAAACGGGCCACAGTCGTTCATATGTTGGAAGTAGGTATGAATGAAGACTGTCGTGAATTGGTGTGTGGATTGTCTGAAAGAGTATTAGACATAAGCAAATGTTTGCTGCAACGTTCATGAGTGCTTATGAATATGATTTGAGCATTGGATCAAACCCACGCTCACTTGGATCACTCCATGAATTAGATCACGAGTGATTGGTGAGACGATAACATCTTATATTCTTGAAACCGATATGTGTGAGTTGTATCTTGCAAATCGGTTGCACATTTATAATATGTAAACGCACTAGTAACTTGGTGTTATAAAACATATTGTTGTGTGTAATTTGGTGGGTGAGTGCAAGCAAGCATTGTATAAAAGTTTATCTGTTCCTTTTATCCAAAGTAGGATAAAAGCGATATCTTTGGGCCCCTCGATGATTTAGTGATGACAAACGCAAATGCTCGGCCGGGCTAGGGCTAATTTGATTTGTTCAATTAGTCAGTCGTCATAAATCGGAATTCGAGAAATAGTACAAAGAGAATGATTTGAAATCATATCTCATATGATATCTAGAATGAAGGAATATATGATCCCTTATCTGAGGACACGCGTATCTGATAGGATCAGAGTTGACAACAGGCCTTGGAAAGCTACAATTGCAGATTAGGATCTGAAGTCATACGCATAATAGTTATTAGACTTATCCAAGTGGGAGACTGTTGGATTAGTGTCTAAGTCCATAACTATTTTGGTATGTACTTGACCCGATGGTGCATGGTCCTTTTGGGTTGCCTTCACCAAAGCAACTTGATAGGATGAATAATGGAGAGAAAGGATTAAATATGATTTATTAATATATTATGGGAATAATATATTAAAGGAGAAATCATATTGTTTAAATAATATTAGTCAAGAATTAATTGGTAATTAGTTTTGTGACTAAAAGAGATTAATTAAACTTAAGGGACTGGAATTGTAATTAAAAGATAATTGCAATTTGGGCCATGGATTGCCTTGTATCAAGGGGTGGACGAATTCTATGGGGAAACCCATAAGGAAATCGTCCAAGGGCTTGATTAAAGGAGTCTATAGGTTGCTTAGGGCTTAAGCATCCAAATTAGGGTTTCCTTGTTAGATAACCCTAATAGCCTCACTATATATAGACCCCTTAAGGACCAAAAACGTGTACAAGACTCCTCTAGGGTTGGTAGACGTTTTTGGGCAGCCTCCATCCTCTCTCCTCTTCATCCTCTTGCTTATGGTGTTTGTGTACCATTAGAGGAGTGACAATTGTGACTCTAAGCTTTCTAAAGTCAATACAAGGAGATTTAGGATTGTTATTGCTACATAACAATCAAGGTAACATCTTAAACCTATTCTCATGTTAATATGATTACTTGAATGCTATAATTAGGGTTTATAGTCTTGGATAACTTGCATGTACAATAGAGAAACCTAGATCCAAGCATTAGGGTTTGTATGAGCACATAGGATGTCTTATGACCAAAACCCATCAGAATCAACCACTGTCTCCTGCTTGGAACTTTTCCAAGTAATTGCTCCTCCGTTCAAGGTAAAGACCCAGCCTAACTGAGAGTGGAAATTATCCCTATCAGCCTGGAAGCTAGCATCATTATACCCTACTACTCTCAAGTCATCACTACCACTGAGGGTAAGGACCCAATCCTCATTCCCCTGCAGGTACTTGAGAATGTTCTTTACCGCAATCTAGTGAGCCTTACCAGGGTTCCCCTAATATCTGTTGACCATGCTCAATACAAAAGCCACATGAGGACGGGTACAAGTCATAGCATACATGATTGAGCCTACAGCGGAAGCATATGGTACTTGACTCATCTCAGCTATCTCAGCCTCTGTACTCGGGCTCTGAGTCTTACTCAATCTGGTGTTACTCTGAATCGGTAACTCTCCTTTCTTGGAATTATGCATGTTGAACCTATTCAACACCTTATCCAAGTAGGTACATTGACTAAGTCCAATTAGTCTTTTACTCCTGTCTCTCAAAATCTTTATCCCTAGGATATAAGAAGCTTCTCCAAGGTCCTTCATAACGAAACACTTACCAAGCCAGGACTTAACCTCCTACAAAGTTGGGATGTCATTTCCCATGAGTAGTATGTCATCCACATACAATACCAAAAAGCTAACTATACTTCCACTAGCCTTGACATATACACAAGATTCATCTTCGCTCCTCTAAAAGCCAAACTCTTTGACTTTCTCATCGAAACAAAGATTCCATCTGTGAGGTGCTTGTTTCAATCTATAGATGGATTTCTCAAGCTTACACACTCTATTAGGGTACTTTGTACTGACAAAACCCTATGGCTGACTCATGTAAACATCCTCAACCAACTTTCCATTAAGGAAAGCGGTTTTGACATCCATTTGCCATATTTCATAATCATGAAATGTAGGAATAGCTAACATAACCCTAATAGACTTAATCTTCGCTACTGGTGAAAAGGTTTCATCATAATCAATTCCCGGAGTTTGAGAAAATCCCTTTGCAACCAGTCACGCTTTATAAGTATTTACATTACCATCCATGTCGGTCTTCTTCTTGAAGATCCATTTGCACCCGACTGTCTCACGACCTGGTACATTGTCAACCAAGTTCCAAACTTGATTGTCATACATGGACTATATCTCCATGTCCATAGCCTCTTTCCATTTAGCAGCCTCAGGGCCTGCCATGGCTTCCGTGTGGCTGTTAGGTTCATCCAGACTTACCAGTGTGTTATCACTGATAAGTGTATCACCTTCTGCAGTAATATGGAAACCATAGTAATGCTCAGGTGCATTCCTAACTCTCGTGGAACGCCTCAGGGTTACAAACTTGTCAATCGGATCAACAGGAGTTTCCTCCTTAGGTTGATTGCTAAGGTTTGAGGTTCCTTCACCACTTGAATCTTGAATTTCTTCAAGTTCAATTTGCCTCCCACTGTTTCCTTGGCTTATGAACTCTCTCTCTCTCTCTCTCTCTCGAAAGACAACCCTCCTTGCTACAAAGACAACATTATCACTAGGTCTGTAGAAGAGGTAACCAAAGGATTTCTATGGGTAGCCGATGAAAATACAACTCTCACTTCGAGGTTTGAGCTTATCATGAGTCTCGCGCCTCACGAAAGCCTCACAACCCCAAATATTGATGTGGTCCATATTGGGAACTTTCCAATCCACATCTCGTGAGGTGTTTTGGCAACCTTTTTGGTAGGGACTAGATTAAGAATATGGGCGGCAGTCTTTAAGGCCTACCCCCAAAATGAGATTGGTAGCGAAGCTCGACTCATCATGGAACAAACCATGTCCAACAAGGTTCGATTATGCCTCTCAGCCACACCATTAAGCTGTGGTGTTCTTGGAGGTGTCAATTGTGAGACAATCACACATTTCTTAAGATAGTCAAGGAACTCTGTACTAAGATACTCACCACCACAATCAGATCGGAGCATCTTAATGTTCCTGCTCAACTGATTCTCCACTTCCTGTTTAAACTCTTTGAAATTTCAAAGGTTTCTGACTTAAGCTTGATTAAGTAGACATATCCATATCTACTATAATCATTAGTAAAAGTCACATAGAAGTTGTTAGCATCCCTTGTGGCGGTTCTGAGGGGTCCACACACATCAGTATGTATGAGGTCCAACAAAACCTTACCCCTAGCAGAAGTACCAGTGAAGGGTGATTTTGTCATTTTCCCAAGTAAACAAGATTCACAACCATCATCTGACTTTAGGTCAAATTACTCCAAAACTCCATCCTTTTGGAGTTGGCCTATGCGTTTCTTGCTTACATCTCCAAAAAGACAATGCCATAATGATGCTTTATCCAAGTTAGTGGAAGATCAATACACAACATATTATTTCCTAGGTTATCAACAACCGACACAAGTTCATATACACCATCACATGGTAATGCTTTAAAATAAAGAACATTATTAAAGAAATCATTAATACCACCACATTCATTATCAAACGAAAAGGTAAACCCTTGTTCGTACAAACCATGAAAGGAAATAATATTTCCCCCCATTTCAGACGAGTAACAACACGTATTCAAATCTAACACTAACCCACTACTTAGCAACAAATAATAAACTCCAATCTTGGTGACAGGTGAAGCTTTCCTATTCCCCATGATCAAGTTTATCTTCCCATGCTCCACATTCTCACTTCTTCTTAGTCCCTGCAAATCAGAACATATATGAATACCACAACCGGTATCAAGGACCCAAGAAATAGAATGAGGTGAGTTATTAGACAATATAGTGTAAATACCTGCATGGTTGGGTTTCACTTTCCCATCCTTAACATCTTGAAGGTACTTTAGGCAGTTTCGCTTCCAGTGCGACTTTTCATGTCAATAGAAGCATTCAGCCTCTTTAGGGTTGGCGGAAGGGGTGACAGAACCTTTCTTGGTTCCACTTGAAGAGGAGACATCAAGGGACTTTCCCTTGGTACCCTTCGAAGGGCTCTTCTTCTTCTTTCCTTTGCCTTGCCCGATTGCCAAGACAGGGGCCGCGGTAGGAGTAGGAGTGGTAACAACCGATTTACCCTTAAGACCACTTTTGGCGGTCTTCAAGAGTCCTTGAAGTTTTCTGAGTGTGACTTCCTCCTTGTTCATGTGGTATGTCATTCGTAAGTGATCAAAACAAGAAGGTAAGGAGTGTAAAATGACGTCAATCGCCAACTCCTCGGGGAAGTTCACATTTAGCTTCAGCAAATGATCCACATACCTTTGCATTTTTTTTAAGTGGCTTGTGATGGGTTCACCATCCTTCATTCGGGTTGTTATCATGGAGGAGATGATGTCATACCTCTCTTGACAAGCACTTTGATGGTAGTAGTCCACCAAGTCCTGGTGCATCTCAAAAGGGTAATAGTCCTCATAGGACTTTTGGAGCTCGACTGTCATTGTGGCCAACATGATACATGCCACTTTAGTGGCATCTCTCTCATGAGTCCAGAATTCAGAGATCTCCTCAAGAGTAGCAGACGACTCATCACATTCCTTAAGCTCCTTGTCGAGGACATATTCCTTGTCCTCGTAACGAGTGACCATCCTGATGTTCCGGATCCAATCCATAAAGTTGGAACCATCGAAGATGACTCTCCCGCAAAGGTTCATGAAAGAGAAGGAGCCGGTAGGGTTTGAGCCAGAAGCAGGATTGTTGGAAGACATCTAAAAAGAAAGACAAGTTTAGATTAGATATAAAGATAGTCCTTACTAAGACACGCAAATGTAATATTAGGGCTGTGACCCAACACAATATTTTATAACTTAGAAGAGGGATGCCGTAATCCAAGCTACAAAATATTTTAAGGTAGGTGAATGACGATTCACCAATTTCCACCATGAAAAACGAAATAAATTATTAGGTTTTAATTGGTTTTGAAACTCCTAGATTCTTTTGAGATTCATTGAAATTTTCAATAGCATGTTTCAATCTCGAGTGTGCCCTTCACGTTTTGTGACTGGGATGCCGATGATCACAAAACAAGGTGTGAAGTAACCATGCAAATTACTTGGTACTCTTAATGTTTATCACTCAACCGATATGCCGGTTAACCACACGCGCTCCACCGATCTATGATAAACCTTAAGCCACCCTTTGCCTACTTTGTTAAGTCCAGGTTAGTGTGCCGGTTAACCACCCACGCTCCACTAACGACATAAGCAAAGTGTAAAGTGTAATTTCATGGGTTAGCACCTTATTCACATTTTCCTAAATTAACTAAGATTGGGAATTTATAAAAACATTTAGTTACATTAAAATCATCATACTTTTAATGAGGATTAAAATCATTGTCCTACCCGTTCAGCTAACGACCCTCCACCAGTCAAGGAAGCGGTGGGTGAGAGTGGACACCCATTAAGCTGCCATTTTATAGGCAACAACCTTATACCCGCCCCCCCCTATAGACCGGCTTCGTGAATGAGGCCTACTAACGGTAAAACGACTTGTTCTTACATATATATATATATATATATATATATATATATATATATAATATTATAAAGTATAAGGGTTGAATTTTAACTTTTAAAATTCTAGGGGCTGGAAATAAAGTTTTGAAGTGTATTTTCATGTTCCAAAACTTGAGGGCAAGTTTTGTAACTTTCAAAACTTTTCATCTTTCATAACTTATGAGTTAATGGTTTATTAATACAAGAGACTTTTCATTTTGTGTAACCTATGTGTTTATTAATGGACTTTTAAAAGAGTGACTTTTGGTAATCCATAACTTGAGGACAAATTATGGATTCCATTAAAACACATCAAGATCAAGTACTAAACTAACAAACTATTTGCAAATAATTCCTATGATCTTCTAAACTCATAAGTTCATGAACATTCATATCAACAATTTCAAGAATCATAAATAACACATACAAAACTTGAAATTTTGATAATAGCCATTGTAAATGGATTAACATAACCATTGCACCATCTAAAACAAGTTTTATAAGACCAAAATAGTTTAGGGTAATGTTTCTAGTCCATTTCCAGCAGCAAAACTCAAAAAACCGCATCCAGGGCCTCCTACTCGTCGAGTGCATGAACCTACTCGACGAGTAGGATGAATTATCACATGGACTCGTCGAGCCCCCCCCCCCCCCCCCCCATAGACTCGGCGATTTCACTCAGCAGATAGCGGATTTTTCAGTTTTCTCAACAAGTTTGAATCAAGTATCAAGTAAACAGGCCTAGGCTTCGAGACAACTGAAGGGTTTTGAGCATTCTAACACTCCTAAGGTGTACATGCAACCCTAGAAACCTTGGATCTATGTTTTACTAATATACATGTAAATTTGATTTTTAAAGGTTCTTAACCTAACTAGCATGACATGAGGAACTTTAAAACATAAATGCTAGTAGAAGAACATACCTTTTTGTTTCTTGGATTCCTTGAGAACCTTGTGAGCCTAGCACCTCAAGTGTGATGCCTCAAATGTCTCACACAACAACACTTAGAATAACTTTGAGAAAAGTTCACAATCACTCAAAATCGGCTAGCCCTCTTGTTCTACTCTTAGTAGTCCCGATTTTGCTAGTCATTGGGTCCTTTAATAGTTGTGTCACAAGTAGGGTTATGTCACACCCCCAAACCGGAACGGCGGAAACGTTCGGGGGCGGAGGACGTCATGTTTAGTATCACAAGACATGCATCATAGTAATCAAAGTAATAAACAACCATTTCATTAGTAAGAAAGTGTTTAAAAAGTATGTGGTTCACATAACATAGACTACAAAGTAAATAACAAAACAAGACTTCAAGCTATACTGCTTCATCTTCTAAATCCCGGTGCGCGTACCTGTCTACTAGTCTCCTGACAATACAAGTTATTTTGAAAGAGTTGACCAGCATTTAAGTTGGTGAGTTCATAACATTTTTGTGATGTTAAGTAAGTTGTAAATCCTTTTTAGAAAATTTCGCTTGTTCCTCCAGAAAATCCTATATTTCCTGCTTTGATGAAAGATAAGTGAAAATGACTCTACAATCCTTTCTATGAGTACTAAGTGGATACAAGTTATATAAAATACAGAGTAAAAAAACAATCGATTGTGTGTATCTGCTCTAAGCCCACAACCAAACAAGGAACAGGGAATGAGGCGGAAGGCACACCTCCCATTGTTTGTTAAATCATCAGTGTATATAACCCTGGCGTATTCACTTGGTACTCACGGAGTTAACTGCAATAGTTTCTTTATATTTAATGAAAACATTCTTTAATAAAACCCTTATTTCTTATAGTAACTGCAGTGGTAACCACAGTGGTTCCTTCTATAATCGCTTAGTTTATACTAGCTATATATAATCCAATATCGAATAGATAGTTAATTATGTGAATCTGCCCTAAGCCCACAACCAAACAAGGAACATGAAATGAGGTGGAAATCACACATCCAACTACCTATCGAGTATTAATTATATATAACCCTGATGTATAAACAAAGGTATTATAGAGTTAACCACCTAAGGTCCTTGAAGTTTATATTGGTCTAATAAAATGGATTAAACCCTTTACTGTAAGTTTCTAGTTTTGACCACCAATGTTCCACTTGAAAAGTATATCTTAGTACTAGAAAACAACGTATTGAATTTTTATACTATGACCTGACCCATACCTGGTACTCCTTATGATTTCTTAGTGTATACGGAATATATATATATATATATATATATATATATATATATATATATATATATAACTAAGCTTAAATAGATAGTAGAATGGGTGCATCTGCTCTAAGACCACAACCAAACAATGAACAGAAAATGAAGCGGAAAGCACACATCCTACTATCTGCTGGACCCGATTCATATATATTCCTGATGTATACCACTAAAGACTCATAAAGTTAGCATTATAAGCCCTTTTTCTAAATGAGTGTTCATATGATTGTACGTTGTAATTATAGCTTCCGGTACTTTGCAGATGTACCATTTATAATTAAATCAAGTATTCTGCAGATGTACTCCATATATAGCGTCGGCACTTTGTAGATGTGCCCCATATATATTTTTGACACTTACAGAACACCACATATATGTATATAAATCATGGCATATTGTAGATGCACAATATATATATATATATATATATATATATATATATATATATATATATATACATATATATATATATATACACATATATATATATATATATATATATATATATAAGTTATACTATTCTTATTATCATCTTTTGTTTATAACAATGAGTTAATGATATGTTCCCTTCCTAGGTTGACGGGAATCAATAGTAGAAGTTCATAAATCATGATTTGTTCTTCTTGTTATAGTATCTTAGTATGTCCTTTCTGTTGTTGTATATTGTATCTACCTCCCTGTTTCTCATTATAGTATGTTCTAGTATGTTGTATGAACTGAACCCCTAAACTATACCTATTATAGTTTACTAGTATGTTTACTTGAACTGCTACTTAAAAGACTCGTTTGTTTAGTAAGTTATGATTATACTTTAAAAACAGAGTTTTATAACCTATAAAGTTGATGGGTTTTAGCTATAAGAACATCGTATGTGCTCATACAAACCCTAATGCTTGGATCTAGGTTTCTCTATTGTACATGCAATTCATCAAAGACTATAAACCCTAGTTCTAGCATACAAGTAATCATATTAACATAAGACTGGGTTTAAGATATTACCTTGATTGTTATGTAGCAATAACAATCTCAAATCCTCCTTGTAATGACTATAGAAAGCTTAGAGTCACAAATGTCAATCCTCTAATGGTTCACAAACACCAAGAGCAAGAGGATGAAGAAGAGAAGAAAAGGAGGCTGCCCAAAACGTGTGGAAACCCTAATCAAAATAGTTCACCACGTTTTTGAGCCATAAGGGTCCTTTAAATAGAGAGGCTATTAGGGTTATCTAACAAGGAAACCCTAATTTGGATGCTTAAGCCCTAAGCAACCCATGGACTCCTTCCTTAAAGGCCTAGGACGATTTCTAATGGGTTTCCCCATAGAATTCGTCCACCCCTTTAATATGGAGTCCATTAGCTCAATATTCGACTATCATACAATTGACAGTTCTAGTCCCTTAAGTTTAATTAATGTCTTTTAGCCACAAACTTAATTATTATTAATTCTTGACTAATATTAATTAAACAATATGATTTCTCCTTTAATATATTATTCTCATAATATATTAATAAATCATATTTAATCCTTTCTCTCCATTATTCATCCTATCAAGTTGTTTTGGTGAAGGTAACCCAAAAGGACCATGCACCATCGGGTCAAGTACATACCAAAATAGTTATTGACTTAGACACTAATGCAACAGTCCCCCACTTGGATAAGTCTAATAACTATTCTGCGTATGACTTCAGATCCTGATCTGCAATCGTAGCTTTCCAAAGCCGATGTCACCTCTGATCTTATCAAATACACGTGTCCTTAAGATAAGGGATCATATATTCCTCCATTCTAGATATCGAATAGACTGAGACATGGATCTAAATCATTCTCTCTGTCTAAGTGTTGTTTCCCAAATTCAGATTTATGACGACTGACAACAGACTACAATTTGAACACATCAAATTAGTCCCGGCTTGGCCAAGCGCTTAGGTGCCATCACTAAATCATCGAGGGGCCTACATATATCGCTTTTATCTTACTTTGGATAAAAGGAACGGATAAACTTTGACTCAATGCTCGCTTGCACTCACTCACCGAATCACACACAAAAATATATTTTGTAACACCAAGTTACTGGTGCGTTTACATATTATCAATGTGCAACCGACTCGCAAGATACAACTCACACATATTGGTTTCAAAAATATAAGATGTTATCATCTCACCAATCACTCGTGATAAAATCCATGAAGTGATCCAAGTGAGCGTGGATTTAATCCAATGCTCAAATCATATTCATAAACACTCATGAACATTGCAGCAAACATTTGCTTATGTCTAATACTCTTTAGACAATCCACACACCAATTCACAACAGTCTTCATTCATATCTACTTCCAACATATGAATGACTGTGGCCCATTTGAATAATTTGACTGTTCTGAACCAATTAAATTATTTAGGAAGTCAAAACATGCAAAGTGAAACACAAGAATAATACTAATCCCATATGGCCTCAAACCTTTGAGTATAAATAAAACACCTTTTATTTATCACCATATTGATTACTCATTATTTGTTGTTTCAGGTAATCAACTTCTTACTTGAATTCTTACAACACTTGTCCCATGCTCTTAGCATGCACACAATGTTTACCTATGGTTCTTACTTTGTGAAATAGATCAAATGAACACATTTCCAACCATACTCATTTCACAACTCCTAATCCTTTTTCATGAGTGAAATAATATCAAATTCTTGCCACTTATGGAATATGTTAGATTCTAACATTTTATGCAATGATCCTTTCGTAATGTCACTGCACTAAAGTCACAATGACTATTGCCAATGAAATTACAAATTCCTCTATCGGAGATTGTTACAAGACAATTCCTTAGATATGATGTCTCTCACTCAAAGTACATTCCTTTGAACATCCTTTTGCATAAAAGTTTCTAATCTAGACATTGATTCTCAATATCCAATTCCCAATATGGAAACGTTTCCATATTTTCCATATGACAACTCATTCTTAATAGAATCTTTTCTATTCATAATAATGTCGATATGGTCCATCCAATACTATACTTCCAACTACTCACAAGCGACCAATCCTTGGCGAACTTTGGATTGTCCTTTGATAGTTGTTTCATAGAATCTTTTCTATTCATAATAATGTCGATATGTGCTAGACATTTGGAAAATTTTAGAATGGTCGAATATTATAGCATTTGCAATCGATCCTATACCCGAAGCGTATGGGACACGATGCATAATGTCTTACATAAAGATTTGATACTTTATCAATCTTCTGCCATAATATTTTATGTGCTACGTTCTCACAATTCGAACTATGAAGAGGAATTCCGTAATCATAATCGAAATTTAAGAACACACTATGTATCCTTGACTAAGTTTATTAACATTTCACAACCTAAGCCTTTAGATTTGAAATGAAGCATAATATTCTCTCTCTTAATTATAGCAAAACAACTATTCAACCCTTACAACTTTGCAAA
Source organism: Lactuca sativa (assembly GCF_002870075.4). Lineage (NCBI taxonomy): Eukaryota > Viridiplantae > Streptophyta > Magnoliopsida > Asterales > Asteraceae > Lactuca > Lactuca sativa. The sequence goes on from NC_056630.2 coordinate 252,451,136, forward strand.
CTATGACTCTTGTTTTCTATAATTAATATTGCTAACTTGCAATACTTGCCTTAATAATCATACAATCATAACATTTATGCTCCCACTATCACGATGATTATTATAAACATAACACTTATGCTCGCACTAGCTTTGACATGTATTCAGAAACAGCTTAACTTTCAGAAAAACAATACCTATTGAATTTCTTAAATTCATGTTTCCAATACCTAATGCTTTGATAATCCTTTATCTAAGCTTATACACCTTTCCCTTAGATAGCTCATATGTGTGTCTAAAATAGTTTAGACTAATTGCCAAATCTCACAATTCGAATCATGGAAAGGGATACCGTAACCATAATCGAATTCGAGAATCCAATTATCACAATCACTATCTTCTTAAAATCTCTTTTAGTGAAATCATTTCCTCACAGTCATTTTCATGAAGGAGGTAATCTTATGACACTTAGATTTTAATGGTGTATGTGTTCCTATCCATGTGAATTTGTCAAAACCAAAGTTTGCGACGAATCCAAACTCATAGGGACCTAACTTTCTCAATCTAGATTTCTTGCCTTATGGTAACACGGCTGCCCACCATGTCTTCCAAGTAGTTAAGCAGCTCACCCTTTCCTATCAATGCACTTTTCATTGATCAAGGTCCTTGCCTTTTATGCATTCAAATGAGAACTCATAGCGCTCACATGCATAATTAACTCAACTGGAATGACACATAAAATAAGATAATGTCAACACGATAGGTTGTAAACCTTTACTCGTGTGCTAGTGATGATCGATAAGGTTTATTCTTGATTTGTTCTTGAAACCTTTCAAGACCATTAAGACTCCCACTGACTCCTTGACATATAATATTCTCTTGTCAATAAACATTTCTTGACAAACAAATATTCAAGAGTTAGTGTAGCCTTTATCAAGACAAAACATTTCATAAAATTGGTCCTAGTTGGTCTTTGTCTTATCCAAGACATCACAACTTTCCAATTTCAAATGTGCGAGAATAGGAAAGCCTTTTTCCAAATTCTATATTTGATGAATGTTATAAACCTTCTTAAGACTTGTCACTCAATATTACAATCTTAACTCTAAGACTTGTTTTGGATTGAAGTATGATTGACTTCTTGATTTAACCATTTCTTCAATTCCTGATTCCTCTTCTTATACATACACTTGTACTCAGACTTATTTTAGAGGATCAATTGAAATATGGTTCTTAATCATTAAGACATATCATAAAGTATAAAAGGTACTCTCCCTTCTTCTTAGAATAGAGAAACTTTTATCTTTCTGCCTACTTGATTCTTTTATTCGTTCTGCTATTGATTTAAACCTTTTTTCAATCAATTCAGAATTACACTTAATCTTATAAGTATAATCATATTTACTAATCCTTTAGTAAATCATGACGAATATCTTTGTTACCCTTGTGGTGGACTTGATCAAAACACAACTTTGTGTACTCGATCTCCTAGTCCTTCACTTGACACTTTGTCAACGAATTAGTCTAATTTCCAAATATGAAATTTCTCATTCATCGTGCAACCAAGTTGCATGATTCCAAGTTTCTGTCCAATTGAAACTTGGGCGATGAGAAACTCTCCCTATTTGGTAAACTCTTGACATTTCTACTATTAACATAATTAAGAATCTTATCCATTCGTTGTAGAAATATGCAAACATCAATTTTTCATAACGATTTCATTACAAGGAAATAAATAAATAAATAAGTCAAATCAAAATTTTATTTTATTCATAAAAGCAGCGGAAAACATTTGTCCTTACAATGCAAAATCAACTGAAAAACTATGTAGTCAAATATTCCTAACAATTCTATCATAACTTTCTAAGCTCAAAATCTAATCTTCAAGTCCATGCGATCGAGATCCATTTCGTTGTGATTAGACTCATCTTGCTTTTCCATCAAGCTTATTCTCTTTTCACTGATCCTGCACAACATTCAAATGTAATCTCATCACATTATGTATTAAGAATCAACGAATAGGATCTTAATGGAGTTAGATAGTGGATTTTACCTGAAGCACAGCCATACTCTTTGACTCTCCCATCTTCTGGACTCTTCAGGCTCTTAGGGCAGACTTGTATCCAACGCCCTTTCACTTCGCAGCAAACGCAGGTCAGTTCTCCTAGAACGTCCTCGGAAGCATGGTTGGTTGACTTTCCCAACAAATACGCTCCATTGCTTTGCCAAATCATGTCTGATTCAGCAGCAATGAGCATGTAAATTAGGTCAATGACGTTTTCGTCGTGATCCATCATATAATACTTTCTTTTGAACTCATTATATGATTCAGGAAGTGACTGTAGAACCCAGTTCACAGCCAACTTATCAGGGAATGACGCACCCAACATTATCAACCTATCGATGTGTGATTTCATTCCTAGAACGTGGGCACACACGGGTTTACCATCTTCATGTTTCATTTCCAATAGGGCTTTAGTGACATTGAACCTTTCAATTCTTCGATCTTGTGGGTTAGGGAGAATAATTGGAGGAGGTGTAGGAAGTGAAGAATGATTTCTTGTTCCTCGATCGAATCGTGGAATATCATCTTCATGTGGAATGCTTGACATCTACAAAACGGCAGAAAAATAAATTCAAGTTAGTTGATAGATTGAGTCCTTAATAAATCACCCAAATGAGATACTAAGGCTAGGACCCAACACAATATTCCACAACTCGGGAGAGGGATGCCGTAACCCAAATTGCAGAACATTTGAAGGTAAGTGAATGACGATTCACTAATTTTCCACCATGAAAAACAAAAAACCGATTAAGTTTTAAATGCTTTGAAAACTCCTAGATACTTTGAGATTCATTGAACTTATCAATGGCATGTTTAAATCTCGATATGCCCCTCTAGTTTGTGACTGGGATGCCGAGGATCACAAAGCGGGTGTGAATAACCATGCAAATTTACATGGTGCCCCCACATGTTACAGTCACCTATCGATGTGCCGGTTAACCACACACGCTCCACCGAACTATGACAAACATTGAGTCACCCTTTGCTACCTTTGCTTAGAACCATTTAGTGTGCCGGTTAACCACACACACTCCACTAACGTCTTTGCAAGGGCACAAAGTGTAGTTTCATGGAATTGAATCAATTCACTTTTTCCTAAAGTAACTAAGATTGGGAATTTTGTAAAAACATTTAGTTACTTTTGTACTTCATTATACTTATAATGGAAGGTTCATGTCCTATCCTACCCGTTCGGCTAACAACCCTCCACTAGTCAAGAGTGCGGTGGGTAAGAGTGGATACTCATTCAATCGCCATTTTATAGGCAATTTCCTTAAACACCCCTTATAGACCAGCTTCGTGAATGAGGCCTACTAACGGTAAGATTGACTTTTACTCATACATATATATATATATATATATATATATATATATATATATATATATATATAATGTTAGACTTTTAATGTTATATATAGTATAGGGTGTATTTTACACTTTTAAAATACTAGGTAGTCAAACTTAATAATTATACTTTTAATTCAATTAAATTGCAAACCAAAACTTTTATGGATTTATTAAACCTCTTTTAATTATACACCCTAATTAATTAATAAAACCATAAGGGTGTGATTTGAACTTTTCAAAACATCACTAAGGTTTTAGAATTTAACATTCCTAAATTAAACTTTTAATCAACTTTTAAATTCCAAAACTTGAGGGCAAGTTTTGAAACATTTCAAAACATTAGGGTTTAGAATTTAAATATACATAAAATCAAACTTTTAATCAAAAGTTAAATTCCAAAACTTGAGGGCAAGTTTTGAAACCTTTTCAAAACATTAGGGTTTCAACTATTTAAGTTTCAAAACAAAAACTTTTCAGTTCAAATTTAAACTATAAAACCTAAAAGGGAAAATTGAAACTTTTCATAACACAAGGATCAAATAACAAATAATATAAATTAAACAATTAATTTTATCATTATCTATATTTGACCTAATTTCAATTTCTTGCAAAATAAGTTACCCAATTAATACAAATAATCAACTATAATCATATAAGGAAGTTATTATCTAATCAATTGGTAATTATCTTTTGTTTAATCAAGGATATACTCATAAATATGTATAAAATCAGATTTTAATGACCTAAAACAGATAAGGCAAGTATCCATGAGAAAAACAGCAAGAAATCCCGAAATCCCCTCTTTCTGACGCTCGAACTCACCGAGTACCCCTATGGACTCGCCGAGTTCATCAGGCAGGTTGGCTAGAAATCGATTTTGCAACTTGAACAAACATACAAGGCATCAATACAATAGAAACCAATCAAGGCTCTGATACCACTGATGGGTTTTAGCTATAAGAACTTCCTATGTGCTCATACAAACCTTAATGCTTGGATCTAGGTTTCTCTATTGTACATGCAATTCATCAAAGACTATAAACCCTAGTTCTAGCATACAAGTAATCATATTAACATAAGACTGGGTTTAAGATATTACCTTGATTGTTATGTAGCAATAACAATCTCAAATCCTCCTTGTAATGACTATAGAAAGCTTAGAGTCACAAATGTCAATCCTCTAATGGTTCACAAACACCAAGAGCAAGAGGATGAAGAAGAGAAGAAAAGGAGGCTGCCCAAAACGTGTGGAAACCCTAATCAAAATAGTTCACCACGTTTTTGAGCCATAAGGGTCCTTTAAATAGAGAGGCTATTAGGGTTATCTAACAAGGAAACCCTAATTTGGATGCTTAAGCCCTAAGCAACCCATGGACTCCTTCCTTAAAGGCCTAGGACGATTTCTAATGGGTTTCCCCATAGAATTCGTCCACCCCTTTAATATGGAGTCCATTAGCTCAATATTCAACTATCATACAATTGACAGTTCTAGTCCCTTAAGTTTAATTAATGTCTTTTAGCCACAAACTTAATTATTATTAATTCTTGACTAATATTAATTAAACAATATGATTTCTCCTTTAATATATTATTCTCATAATATATTAATAAATCATATTTAATCCTTTCTCTCCATTATTCATCCTATCAAGTAGCTTTGGTGAAGGCAACCCAAAAGGACCATGCACCATCGGGTCAAGTACAACCAAAATAGTTATGGACTTAGACACTAATCCAACAAAAGTAACATAACTTAAAAAGAGTTTTTGAAACGCGTTGATCACTTATAAAAGACATAAGCAACCTTTTGAAAAATGTTTATAAGAAACATTTACACAATTATCATTATGTTCAACTTGTATCCTCCCCCCCCCCCCCTAAAAGCATTTAAAACAGTTTAAAAGATTCATTATAGGGGTATGAACTCACCTTATGTGGGTGATTCAAACGAATATGCGCGTAAGGATGAGAAGTTCTATGAATGAAGTCCCGAGACACAAACGAGTCCTAAATGACATATAATGGCATATGTTGGCATGAATATAGTGCTTAGAAGCAACCACATGCAAGGAAACACCTTTAGGGACTAGGAAACACTTGGACCAAGTGTTAGAATCACATGTGATTCATCTAAGGGGAGTGTACGACCACAAAATGGAGTGTGCGGCCATGGGTGTATGGAGAGGGAGTGTATGGCCGTACACTCATGGTAAAAAGTGCATAGAAGTGTATCCCAAAGGTAGGTAGGCTTGTGGGACAATTGCTCACCAAGTGTTGAAGCTAGAAATGCATTTTGAAGGCCCTTTAGGGGTGTTTTGAGGGGTGTATGCCCACACATGGGTGTACGGTCGTACACTCCTTATGTTCTTCAGTTATGGACATTTTTGGGGTGTTAATATAGTGTTCTTATCATGTTCTAAGCATAGGGAAAAGTACTTAAGATCTGGAGGCTCAAGAAGGCTCAAAATCACCAAGAACAAGTGTGTGTTCTTGGTGAGATTTGAAGATCTAGCCAAAATATGATTTCTAATGGATAAAATCAGAGGGTGTTACTAGGTTAAAAGGATTAACAACAAATTGAGGGAAGAACACTTACAATCTTGAAGATGTAGGATGAAAATCGGATGGTAGTTGACAGAGAAGTCGAGTTTTTGGCTTGGGAGGGTGAAAAGAGATAAAGGAAAGCTAAGTCCCACGTTTATACTCGAGAGTGTGCTGCCAGGAGAGGGGTGTGCGGCTGCATACTCAAGTGTACGGCCGTACACTCCTCATGTTGGAGTGTAAGGCTTTTTTTAGTGCTAGAAGTGTATGCGATCCAATCCTATACTCAATGCTTGAATGTACTGAGCTTTACACCTTTAAACAGACTCTAAACAAGGCTAAATGATAGCAAAAACGAGTCTGAAACTCAGTTGAGGTTAATGGCTGGGCTTTACAAGGCAAAAAATTTCGGGTCGTCACATCATCTTCCCGTTAGATGGAATTTTGTCCCGAAATTAGCTTTCTTAGCAGTACTACTAGGGTTGTACTCCTCTGATTGGTAGAATACCCACTCGTAGACCTGGCAACTTTTGCCCTAATGTCCATGATAGGATTCATACTTGGTCCATCTATCATTACCTCATGTATATTAGTCGTATATAATTTAAGATTAGTTAGACGGTTGGATGTGCGACTCTGCCCCAGGTCCACAACCAAACAAGGAACATGAGATAGGGCGAAAGCACACATACGAAATTTGCGTAATCAAAATCGTATACCACTCTCGCATATACATTGAATAGTGATAAGTGGACCGTATTTGTCCTTAGCCTTTGTGCTCGAACTCGGTCTGTTGTACGAGTGGTATTTCGTGGCGGTCTGTGGAACATACGTCGGCAATGCTTCGGAGGTAAACGTACTCTTCACATGAGTACTTCGGGGTTTAGAATACGAGAGACGAAACTGAGGTCTAGCTCGGACTGTCGTTATGAATGACGAGGGTTTTGGAAATTTGACGGTTGAGGCGATAGAAACATATGAACTTAGTATGGTGAGGACCATGCCAACTCATGACGAATGATAAAAATGGACTCTTTAATGAACAAAATTTTGGCCGATTAGAAAGAAGGTCGGTTATACAATGATGTACTCCTATTTTGTTCGACAATGTACTCTTTGTAAATGTTCTAGTGCTTTCTGTTTTCCCCTTGATGTTAACACTTCTACGTATCGTACCGCGATGAGTGAGTACATACAATGAAAGTGCTTTGATAACTTGTGTCAATACTTTATACTACACTCCTCCTTGGTACCACTATGATCGCCTGTCATATAGTAGTTATGAATAATTAAGATAAATAAGACAGTCGACTGAGTAACTCTACCTCAAATCCACAACCAAACAAGGAACATGAATTAAGGCAGAATCACTCACTCTAAGTCTACAAAATCTTAGTTATGCACAACCCTGATGTACATACTAAGCCATCATAGCTTCTCTGAACGGATCTTTTAGTTCTCTTGGATACTTTGACTTGTTCAATACGTGAGTTATTATAATTACTTTTAAGTGTTTTCCCCAAGTTTTAATCTTATATAAATATAAATTAATCTTTTTAAAGTAATAGTTATTTCGTAAACATATCACTGCTCGCTGGCGACTCCGGGGTTGATTCTTCTACGGTAACATCAAAATTCGTCCATCCGCTCCTGAGTTCTTTGTTATCGGGAAGTCCCTCTGGTAGTGTCCGGTCTCACCACAGCCATAGCAAGCTTGGTTTTCTTCAACTTCGGGGACTTGGGAGATCGTTTGAGTCAGTGCCCTGCAGAAACAGATTGTGTGTCCCTTTCTGTGGTAGTTCAGACACTACATTTCCTATCATACTCCGGAGTGGTGATAGTTTCACTTTCCACACTTCGGGAGGCTTCCAACATATCGGTTGGTAGGTGCTGGAGTAGCGGGTGTTGTGGCGGTTTAGATAGTACATGCTTGTTGTTCTTGTGGGGGTTCTTGTGTTGTTCTCTTCTTTGTCCTTTTGTTCCCCGAATTCCGTTTATACTCCTCTCCCTTTGATGGCTCGGGAACGGGGACTTCTACACCATGGCGGACTCCATGGTCAACGAGTCGCTGAGCCAGGCTTTTGGCACTATCAAATGTAGATGGTTTAGAAGACAGCACATTTCCTTAGATCGGGGCAGTTAGACCCCAAATGTATCTTTCTATCTTCTTACTCTCTGGAGTAACCATCTCAGGGCATAGTGCTGCCAGGTTGCTAAACCTGTCAGTGTAGGTCACTATGTATGTACCGATCATAGTATGCTCCCATAGTTCTTGTTCCAGTTTCTGAACTTCGCCCCTTGGGCAGTACTCTCCCATCATTATTTCCTTCAAGTTTTCCCAGCCCATCGAGTTAGCCACTCTTAGAGTTAGTGACTTAACATGGCCATTCCACCATGTTAGGGCTCTGCCGGAGAAGGTGCAGGCAGCAAACTTAACTTTGCTTCCATGTGGGCATGAATAGATTTCGAAAACCGAATCTATTTTCTCGAACCATCACATCAGAGCAATGAATCCTCCATTTCCATTGAAGGATTTGGGTTTGCAGTTCATGAAGTCCTTATACGAACATTCCCGTGGGTATCTCCGTGGTTGGTTGGGTGAGCACCGCTACCAGATCCACTGATACCACTTGCGCGAATTTGGGTTAGGGCGGCTGTCGTTGCTGCTGTTACCACTTCCTAAAAAGCAGCTAGGTCGAACTGTGGTGGCGGATTCTCTGTCGTATTGTTGACTACGCGCCTTACCGGTCTACTGTGAGGCATCTTTTGCTAAGAATACAAAGATGAGATGGAATAAGTCTATAGCAGTGGTTTATAAGCCAAAAGCTGAAAGACTAAGGTTATCTTAGTTCTAAATGTATCTGGTTCTGACTTCCACCGAGTTCTGGAAACAATTCATAAAGAGTCTATACCAAATAAACTTTACGAATCAGAAGTGGCTATCCTTGAGTGAATACATGTGAATTGAATAACTATTTCCAGTTGCACGAAAAGAAAATAATCCTAACACATAGTGTGAGCAGTGTTTCCACTAACTCATTAACTTTAAACAAGATTATTATTTATTAGTGTGACGCATAAGACGTTTTGGTCACTTCGGCTAATCCTTTTTTGAACACTTCTCATGAACTTGCCCTTGTTCCTTCTTGACTCTTCTATTGACTGCCATGAGGAAATGGTTACATCTATATGGGTTTGTCGTACGAGAAAGGGAAGTGTCTAACGAATCTATAAGATTAAGGGTAATTTTATGGGGTGATCCTTACTAGGCCCTCCTATAATTGCGCAAAGTATACAAGTTGTATATAATTTAAGATTAAATAAACCTTCGAATAAGTGATCCTACTCCATAACCACAACCAAACAAGGAATAGGTAGTGAAGCATAGATCACAAATTCTAAGTCTATAAAAACTCAATTATATAGAACCTTGGAAGTATACCTTCCGAAATTATAGATCTACCAGAAGGGTCTTTTAAGTTCTCACATAAGTTATTTATAGTGCCTAAAATACTCCTATATTATTTTATTGTAATGAACTTGGTATGTTTTAAACTTGTTGTTGTCTTGTAGTATCATAGAATACTCCCATAGTACTCTAACTTTCACGTTCTGATATAGAAATCCCTTGAATAGTGTTTGGTAAGTTTTAAGACTGTTGCAACACCACATCACTCCAAAACACATGTCAGTCACATCTCGAATAAATATATTTGATCATGCTATATTGATCCTAGCTATGATTACATAACAGTCCAGGTTTAACTGTAGTGTTCAACCTTTAAATACTTATGTTCTGTTCTTCTTGTGATACTTTTCCTAATATGTATGTGTGTGTGTGTGGGTATATATATATATATATATATATATATATATATATATATATATAAGCATGTAGGTATACTTTTATAAAGTATTGTTGTATTCTTAAAATATATTATTATTCAGAGCACTTAAGCCCCATTGTATTTATAGTTGTATATATCTTTTATCGGTTGATATACTTAGTTCACTATAAACAATGCTCTGATACCAAACTGTCACACCCCCAAACCGGAACGACAGAAATGTTCGGGGGCGGAGGACATCATGTTTAGTATCACAAGACATGCATCATAGTAATCAAAGTAATAAACAGCCATTTCATTAGGAAGAAAGTGTTTACAAAGTATGCGGTTCTTATAACATAGACTACAAAGTAATTAAATAACAAAATAAGACTTCAAGCTATACTGCTTCATCTTCTAAAACCCAGTGCGCGTACCTGTCTACTGGTCTCCTAAGAATACAAATTATTTTGAAATAGTTTATCAGCATTTAAGTTGGTGAGTTCATAAGATTTTTGTGATGTTAAGTAAGTTGTAAATCCTTTTTAGAAAAGTTCGCATGTTTCTCCAGAAAATCCTATATTTCCTGCTTTAATGAAAGATAAGTGGAAATGACTCTACAATCCTTTTTATGAGTACTAAGTGGATACAAGTTATATAAAACCCAGAGTAAAAAAACAATCGATTGTGTGTATCTGCCCTAAGCCCACAACCAAACAAGGAACAGGGAATGAGGCGGAAGGCACACCTCCCATTGTTTGTTAAATCATCGTTGTATATAACCCTGTCGTATTCACTTGGTAGTCACGGAGTTAACTACAATAGTTTCTTTATATTTGATGAAAACATTCTTTAAGAAAACCCTTATTTGTTATAGTTAAAATGGTAACCACGTACAGTGGTTCCTTCTATAATCGCTTAGTTTATACTAGCTATATATAATCCAATATCGAATAGATAGTTAATTGTGTGAATCTGCCCTAAGCCCACAACCAAAAAAGGAACATGAAATGAGGTGGAAAGCACACATCCAACTACCTATAGAGTATTAATTATATATAACCCTGATATATAAACTAAGGTATTATAGAGTTAACCACCTAAGGTCCTTGAAGTTTATATTGGTCTGATAAAATGGATTAAACCCTTTACTGGTAAGTTTCTAGTTTTGACCACCAATGTTCCACTTGAAAAGTATATCTTAGTACTAGAAAACGACGTATTGAATTTTTATACTATGACCTGACCCATACCTGGTACTCCTTATGATTTCTTAGTGTATACGGAATATATATATATATATATATATATATATATATATATATATATATATATATATATATATATATATATATATATATATATATATAACTAAGCTTAAATAGATAGTAGACTGGGTGCATCTGCTCTAAGCCCACAACCAAACATTGAACAGGAAATGAAGCGGAAAGCACACATCCTACTATCTGCTGGACCAGATTCATATATATTCTTGATGTATACCACTAAAGACTCATAAAGTTAGCATTATAATCCCTTTTTCTGAATGAGTGTTCATATGATTGTACGTTGTAATCATAGCTTCCGGTACTTTGCAGATGTACCATTTATAATTAAATCAAGTATTCTGCAGATGTACTCCATATATAGCGTCGGCACTTTGCAAATGTGCCCCATATATATTTCCGACACTTACAGAGCACCACATATATGTATATAAATCATGGCATATTGTAGATGCACCATATATATATATATATATATATATATATATATATATATATATATATATATATATATATATATATATATATATATAAGTTATACTATTCTTATTATCATCTTTTGTTAATAACAATGAGTTAATGATACGTTCCTTTCCTAGGTTGACGGGAATCAATAGTATAAGTTCATAAATCATGATTAGTTCTTCTTGTTGTAGTATCTTAGTATGTCCTTTCTGTTATCGTGTATTGTATCCAACTCCCCGTTTCTCATTATAGTATGTTCTAGTATCTTGTATGAACTGAACCTCTAAACTATACCTATGATAGTTTACTAGTATGTTTAGTTGAACTGCTACTGAAAAGACTCATTTGTTTACTAAGTTATGATTGTACTTTAAAAATGAAGTTATATAAACTATAAAGTAAAATAACTTAAAAAGAGTTTTTGAAATGCTTTGATCACTTATAAAAGACATAACCAACCATTTGAAAGATGTTTATAACAAACAATTACACAATTATCATTATGTTCAACTTGTATCCCCCACCCCCTAAAAGCATTTAAAACAGTTTAAAAGATTCATTATAGGGGTATGAACTCACTTTATGTGGGTGATTCAAACGAATATGCGCGTAAGGATGAGAAGTTCCACAAATGAAGTCCCAAGACACAAATGAGTCCTAAATGACATATAATGGCATATGTTGGCATGAATATACTGTTTAGAAGCAACCACATGCAAGGAAACACCTTTAGGGACTAGGAAACACTTGGACCAAGTGTTAGAATCACATGTGATTCATCTAAGGGGAGTGTACGACCACAAAATGGAGTGTGCGGCCATGGGTCTACGGCCAGGGAGTGTATGGTCGTATACTCAAGGTTAAAAGTGCACAGAAGTCTATTGCAAAGGTAGGTAGGCGATATGCACAAAAGTACCCACTAATTTTATAATTTATAACCTAACTAACTTAACTAACTAAAATGCAACTAGGCAGTTTACCTAGTCGAATTATAGAATAGTCGGGTGTTGATCACAGGGAACGGTGTTGACTACTTAATTTATCTGCTACTAAGCTAACCAAATTACTAGAAAAGGAAGGGTTTTTATCTAATTTTGCAAGTTTAGATGAACTTAATTCTTTAACAAAAACTCAATCAATAAACAAAACACTTCTGTTAGTTCGAATTCGCTTTCACTCAATGGTTATACATTAGCTATGACTATTACTGTTGGTTACCAATTAATGAAGTATTTTCAATTTAGTTCTAAATCTACTAATTATTAATCAATTCATGTAAATCTACGTATGGTCACACAATAGTTAACACATAATCAATTATGAAATGAGGTTGGAGCCATGTAAGATTGATTAATTAAAACACAATTACAGTCATAATATGAGTTCTCTAACACAACTTAATTCAATGATTCAATTACTTTTCTAAGATTGGTTAGATCTTAGCTCTAATAAACTAGTGTTTACTATATTATTAGGTATTCAAATTCATGTAGATTTGTGTTCACTAACTACACAGAACAAGAATTTAAAGCAATCAAATATTTAATTTAAGCATGCTAGATAAAATCAATCAACACAAGCATATTACCAACAAGTAATAGTCAAATCTAATGCATTAAAACCATGAGTTCCAGCTTCATCTAGCTAACAGAAGCAACTAGATTTAGTTGGACACCCTAACAGCTAAACAAACAAAAACTGTAATCAAAGACATGTTTAAGTGTACCAATCTATAAAACCAAATTATGAACTTCTTCTTCCTTGGTGTTAAAGCAGCTTCCAGGTCTTCTTTTCCTCTGAAATTCATCACCGGGAACCCTTCTAAGCCAGCAAAAAGTCTCCCTTTTCCGTAATTTAAAGGTATTTATAATATCTTCAAATTTCCCATTCACGTCGTGAACTAGAGATTATCGTGATCGGCAAGGATTCCTTCATCCGGATGCTTATCTTCTAGAAGAATCAATCTCACGTCGTGAAATTATAATCCACACGTCGTGAACTTGATTTTTACTGACTTTTCATCCTTCTTTTCTTCAAGCCCCCCAAAGTTCCAAGTATTGTCACTTCTGGTCCCTTTCTTCGAAAATACTTCTATTTGGCTGCAAATAACATTTTATCTTTATAAGTACCATAATTCTATGCAAATAACCAAAATATTTATAAAAATGTAGATCAATATTGCCTAAAAATGTGTATAAATATGGCAATATCAAAATACCCCACACTTAGGCTTTGCTTGCCCTCAAACAAATCTACTTATTTGAACTTAAACCTTCATCACTAGCATTACATAGAACAATCCAATTCCAGCTCAACCATTATGCCAAGACCTCAACGCATGCATTTGTGTCTAAAATTTTCCTAAGTAACCCCCCTTAATTCTAAATACTCACAATCCTCATAAACACCTGCCCACTTCTTTTTAACAATGCTCATTTTATGCAACCCTCCGAATCCATCCCCATAAATCCTACTTAACCTCAAAGTATTTTTGTAAAGCTACCCAAGCATACATAAACTAGAGAATTACAACTTTTTAGAAGACACCACATCTTGGAGCTCTTGAATTCTTCTTTCTTTTATGTTTGATCTTTGATTTCTTTGAATTCACTTCTTTCATGATTTTTGGCATCTTCAACTTTCAACTTTGAGAATTTTGATCTTTTTGATCTTCAAACTTGATACTTTGATGCTCCAAAATTCTTCAATTTCTTTACTTTTGGTAATTTCTCTCTTTTTTTTTACATATATCTCACTTTTTTATATCACTCAAAAACCTACATGCTTAAGCAGGGGCGCTTAACTTCAACCTTTATTGGTTAAGACATACCTTTCCTGGATACATTTTAGGTTTAGGCTGCTAAACATATTGCATTCCTCAAACTAAGAAGGGTTATGTTTTTGTTCCATGATTTCACTAGAATAAGGGAAGCCACAAATACATTATAACGTGTATTGGCTCAACTAAACATTTGAGCTCTCATCAAATCATCCCATATAATACTAGCAACTGCAGCTCAAATTAGTACTACTAGATTCAATTATTAAAAATATTAAAATTTACCAAATTATCTAGCAATTTACTTTTTCTACCCCCTACCCCACACTTATTACATACAATGCCCTCATTGCATGCATAAAATAAATAAAAATTAAGAACAAGGGAGAAAAAAAACAGACTCCCCTGAGATAGTGGCGTGATCATCTCCAAAAGTGTGGAAAAACGTGCATCTTGAATATTGGACCTCTTTAAAAATAAGAACTTGGACTTGAACTTGCGAAACTAGCCATCAATCAAAACTTCAATCTTCAACAAGAATGGTGCAAGCCTCCAAATCGTGTAGACAATGTGGGAAAGCATACGCCACATTGTATATTAGATAAAACAGCCCATCGAATCGTCACAAGAGTATCTTAAGGAATGGTAGTAATTCCATATAATGAAGAAGAATGGAACAAAATGAATATGGTGGAAATTCACAACTCATGACGTGAAGCAGTACAAGCTCACGATGTGAAGTCGCTGGATCGTGCATTCTGAATTTCCTTGGACTTTGTTCATGACATGAGAAATATATGGTCATGACGTGAAGTCTGGGTAAACCAGAATTAAAACTGCCTTCTTCCTTGTAAATACATATACTCCACTCAACATCTTAACGAATTAAGACCCTTCTAAATTCAGTGTATTTTGACGACTCTTCTAACTATAACCTCTCTCTCGACTGACCCCACACTTATTTCCAACTATGGGTTTCGACTTTCAACTTCTAGACTTGAACGACACTCGCGAACACGAATCTTGACTCGATCTTACTACTTCCCCAAGACTCCTTAGCAAGTTGAAAGTTAACAACCAAAGAAAAGAAAAGTAACATAATATCTTAAAGTCTTACAATCCAAACAAATTTAAAAACAAAATAAAAACAAAACCAAATAAGTCTAAAAAAACAAAATAAAAACTAAATGATCTGTCATCTTCATCCTCCTCGTTTGCTCCACTAGTGCCTGCCCCATCTCCTCCATGTCCTCGATACTCCGTCCACCTCGGGCAAATTGGGTAATGATACCCTACATGAGGCGACTGCTCCACATGGAAATGTTTAACCACGTTCTCCATAGTACCCCCAATCCAGTTGACGCTCAATGATAATTGGTCAAAATACCCAGCCATATCATCCCCAATATGGGATCCTACCACGGGTGCGGGTGAATGCATTGGTTGCCGCCTTTCTCCTCTTCCTCTCACTTTTCTATGCCTCGGCTATGGTTGTAGTTGTTGTTCTGGTTGTGTATCAGGCTGCTCATCACCCTCATTACCCTTATCATCTGAAGGTACTATTCCCCAATGCGACCCAAAGTTTTTGACAACGCACTTGGTCTCCAAATACCCCATGCCAAAGTCATGCTCATCCACACAAGTCATGGAGCAAGTAATATCAGGGACAAGCAAATGATAGAAGCAGGCCAAACGCATAATAAATTGCCCTCCACAAATAGGGCTCCCCGGGCGAGAACTAGCTGCAGACCCGGCCAGAAAACGTGCCAAAAAATAAGGAATGTTGTGACACACTCCGGGCTGCAACATACACCATAGGAAGAATAGATTTTGCTTTGTAACTTTATCTCCATGCCTCCTATTATGGATGGAGAATGCGATGAAATGGTGGATTAAGCGGTGATAAGGGGACCGAATACTACTCTCGGGAGACACTCCGGAATTAAAAATCCCGGATGCAATACCATGCCAGAAAGCATATCCAGTGACACCCTCCGCGTACCCTCTAGCAGCTTCGCTCAAGAACATACCAAATTCGGGAGTCATTGCCTCTTGCCGATCATATATTCCAACCCTCCAAGCGAATTCAACGAGGTTGCACTCCCGATACTCACCCCTTAACCGGAATACCAAAGCTTGCGGCCAATGTGGGTCTAGGACAGTCTCCTGGAATGTCACTGTTGAGGAAAACTCAACACAAAATTCCTTATACACTCACTCTTGGATCCGAAACAGGTCGCGTCATCCCGAGCAAGTGAATGAATACCCATCTCCAATAAACATTTTTGTCAAAAACGGGGACAACCTTTCCACGAGCCTGACTTCCCTCAACTGCGTCCAATTGATTGTAGGAGCAACTGCAATCTCTCGGTTGTAAAGCCACCCTAATTTGTTGTTCCATCGGGTTAAAATATCTCAGGACATCGTTGTGGGAAAATTGTAAAACGGGTGTAAACCCGCAACTCCAAGAGGTGCCTCCCTTCTAGGACCCATTTCTGCAAAAAAAAAGCAACAAACACAAAACCAAATATCCAATAATTTAGATAACCACATAACAGTTTTGTTGATGTACAGGACTCACGTCGTGAGTCACATTAAACTCACGTCGTGAGTTCGCTATACACAGAGAGGACTGGTCTAAAAAATCACAGGTCGGGACAAAATTTTGTTGTTAGGGTTTACTCATAAACCATTTCTAAGCACAATCAAGTAACATATGATGGATGAATAACACAATTTGGGCCAAATTTCGACATTGACACATATGAAAAACCCTAGCCCCTAAATCAACAAATTAGTGAAAATTAACCAAAACAAATAAAAGATATTTACCTTTGTGATGAAGATTACGTAAGCAAAAGGATTAAATTAAGTAAAACTATGTCAAAATCGAGTGGGGGACCAGAAAACGATCTTCACTTCGTGAGGTTAGGAGAGTGGTTTGGTCAAACGGATTCTTTATCTTTTAATCTGTGGTCCCGAGTGGTTCACCACTCACGTCGTGAATACACAATGATTCACGTCGTGAGTTCTGTCCAGACTCTAAAGTTGGGCCATTTAAATAGAAAGTGGGCTAAGTCATATATTGGGTCATTACTGAAAGTGGGCAGGCTTACAAAAATATAGTTATCATATAAAATAACCATGCATGTATTCCATCTGAATTCACGTCGTGAACCCATAATGGTTCACGTCGTGAGTTCTGTTTGATCATGAAATTTATTAATTTCTCCATTTTTAATTTTGTAGGATATTTAATAAGTATTACCACTTGATTTTAATGACTCCCTATGCAGATAATAATTCGGATGACATGATCGACTTCCTAAGAACTAAAAATATGCTAAAAACTAAAGAGAAAAAGTAAAAATGCAAACCAAACTCGGGTTGCCTCCCGAGAAGCGCTTCTTTTTTAGGAGTCTTGATCTGGACTCCATGCCTCCTATGTTGAATCATCTGAAGAGTCCACCACTAGGATCTTTTGCTCCTTGAAACGCCTCTTGTAAGCTTGCACACATCTTTTATACGCCTTTTTCGAATTTTCCTTTTTAGCCTTGACCTCGTCCCCATTAAGCTTGCGTTTGATCCCTTGAATCTTCAATTCTTCATCATCTTTAAGCTCCATAGTATCCTTCTCTTATTTCACTATTGGACTTGTTACTTTTGAAGTAACCTCATCGTCATCACTCGACATCTCATCATCTTCCTTGCTTACCCAAGAAGTTGGATTCATGTAGGCAATGACTTTAACTAAAAATGGAACAGATGCTCTTCGTTTTGTTCTTTTGACTTGTTGAATTATTTTGATTTCTTCTACCATGAGCTTCTCTAATTCTTCAAGCTCATTCTCTTCATCAATGTTGAAAACCGCTTCTTGAGCATCACTCCCTTAGAAACCATCTTCTATTCCAAAATTTTCCTTCTCATCCCCAACACACAAAGTGAGCTTGGGCTCGCGTATATCAACCAGAGCTCCAGCAGTGTTAAGTAACGGGCGACCAAGAATAATCGGTACATTGGGGTCTACTTTCATATCCAAAACCACAAAGTCTATTGGAAAAACGAATTTCCTAATTTTCACGAGAATATCTTCCACAATGCCCCGGAGCTATGTCACTGAACGGTTCGCCATGTGAATAATCATCTTAGTACCCTTCATTCTGAATATTTAACTTTTGATAAAATGAATAAGGCATCAAATTTATGCTAGCCCCAGAATCGGCTAAAGCGTAAATTCATATTATTCTCAAACTCACATGGAAGAGTGAGTCATCCACGATCCCCCATCTTCTTAGGTATTTCTCCCAACACTGCTTTTGAGCTTTGCTCACTTAGAATCACCTTAGAATTCTTCTTTAATTGTTGACGAGTGTCCAACAAGTCTTGTAAGAACTTAGCATATTCTAGAACTTTTTCAAGTGAATCAATAAAAGGAGTATTGATAGGAATACCCTTCAATTGCTTGATAAACTCCATATGTTCTCTCTCCAATGGACTGAAACAGATACGTAATTCTTCTGTTCAGACCGAGCCCACGACGTGAGCATAGCGGGCTCACGACGTGAACTGGGTATTCCAGCAGATTCTTCAAATTCGAGCTTCGGCTTCTTTGGCTTTGGATCGGACTGCTGTGGCTCCTCTTCTAAGGCTTCTAGGAACTCAGAAATCGCTTCTTCTTTAATACCTATGGCCATTACGTGAGATTGGGTCTTCTTTTCAGGATCTTTTGGGAACATCTTCTCATTAACCAAAGTGGTAAGTTGACCAAGTTGTACTTCAAGGTTATTTATGGAGGCTTGCTGATTCTTTATTAATGCTTGTTGATCTATCATCATTACGTGATGATTCTTCATTATAGTTCTTTATTCTTCCATTGCAGTATCAGTAGCATCATGCCTTTTTTCTTAAGCTTCCATGAATTTCATCAACATGGTCTCTAATTCTGATTTCCTCTCAACTAGTGGTTGCTCTTTTTCGTAGAAGCCTTTGCCAGTTTGTCTATATTTTTCTTCCTTTTTCTTCTTGTATTCATTGTAAGGCAGCCACTCTTTATTTGGTTTCCTCCAGTCTTCATTATACTTGTCCCCACTCGAATAGCAAACTTGAGCTTTCTTGTTTCCATATTCATCCAAGTTGCAATCCTTCGTCAAATGTGGGCCATTACATCTCTCGCAACCAACTCGAATTGCATGAATTGATTGGTCCATTTGTGTCAATCTCCTATCCATAGTATTAAGCGTTGCCATCACAGTAGCCATTTCTTCAGTTTGTGCACCCCCAACTCCTTCCATGCCTTCATTTCTTGGATTGTGGTATTCACGAGAGTGTTTTGCAAATTCTTCAACTAATTCCTTGACTTCACCCGAATTTTTCTTTGTAAGTGGTCCTTGAGAATCAAGGATTTGTCTTGTCATCACATTGACCCCGTCATAGAATATGGACATTTCTTGTTGAATGTTAAGGTCATGTTGAGGACAATTCCTTAACAACCCTTCGTAAAGTGACTCCCCCGGGTTTTGCTCAAAATTGGCTATTGCCTTCTTGTGTTTAGCAATCTTGGATGGTGGACAGAATTGGTCTAGAAACTGCTCACGCATTTGAGCCCAAGTAGTTATTATACCAGGTGGAAGTGCTTTTAACCAATCCTTTGCAGCTCCTTTAAAGGTAACGGGAAGCATCCTTAGCAAGACGATGTCTCTATTAACATTTGGAACATTGAAGTAATCAGAAATGTCGTTCACTTCATCTAAGTGCTTGAACGCATCATCATGATCTTTTCCATAGAATGGGATATCCTTTATTGCAGAAAGGATATGTCCCTTTAGCTCGAATGTGGCGGTGGAAGGAATGGCAGGTTGTACTAAGCCTGGACTAACGTTATCTCGAATTCTTTTTCTGTAAGCTCCCATAGACATTTCTTCAATATTCACCATCTTGTTCCTTGGCTCGTTTTCGGGTTCACTTGTATGTTCTTCAAATTCAGGCTCGATATCGTATTCGGGCTCGGTTTGGACGAGTATTTGACCCAAGTGTTCAAGCTTGATCTTGTTCTTTGAAGATGAACTTGACTCCCCCGTTTTCTTCCCCGATTTCTTTGAGAAAACTGATTTGAATTCTTGTAAAGGTGTCTTCTTTGGTATTTGATCTTCTTTCACGCTTTTTTCCTTCTTTTTGTGAATTGCAGACTCGTGATCTTCAAGTGGTGGCACCAAAGGTGTGTTAGAGCCTCTGGTCATGAACTCCTGAAATAAGACAAAAATAAAACGTAAAATTGAACTAAGAAAAACGAACTGAAATGAACAAAACTAAGGACTTCAAAACTCACGTCGTGAATCCTATAATGCAAAGAAAAAAAATTAAAACAGAAAAGTAACTTCTTGCAGGTTTTACCCTGCAAAAAGGATCGATTAATTTAAAGCAAAAAAACTAATAATTAACTAAGTCGTTCCCCGACAATGGCGCCAAAAACATGATGTGCACAAAAGTACCCACTAGTTTTATAATTTATAACCTAACTAAATTAACTAACTAAAATGCACCTAGGCAGTGTACCTAGTTGAATTATAGAATAGTCGGGTAAGTCGGGTGTCGATCACAGGGAACGGTGTTGACTACTTAATTTATCTACTACTAAATTAACCTAATTACTAGCAAAGGAAGGGTTTTTATCTAATTTTGCAAGTTTAAATGAACTTAATTATTTAACAAAAACTCAATCAATAAACAACGCACTTCTGTTAGTTCGAATCCGCTCTCACTCAATGGTTATACATTAGCTATGACTATTACTGTTGGTTACCAATTAATGAAGTATTAGCAATTTAGTTCTAAATCTAGTAATTATTAATCAATTCATGTAAATCTACGTATGGTCACACAATAGTTAACACATAATCAATTATGAAATGAGGTTGGAGCCATGTAAGATTGATTAATTAAAACACAATTACAGTCATAATATGAGTTCTCTAACACAACTTAATTCAATGATTCAATTACTTTTCTAAGATTGGTTTGATCTTAGCTCTAATAAACTAGTGTTTACTATATTATTAGGTATTCAAATTCATGCAGATTTGTGTTCACTAACTACACATAACAAGAATTTAAAGCAATCAAATATTTAATTTAAGCATGCTAGGTAAAATCAATCAACACAAGCATATTACCAACAAGTAATAGTCAAATCTAATGCATTAAAACCATGAGTTCCAGCTTCATCTAGCTAACAGAAGCAACTAGATTTAGCTGGACACCCTAACAGCTAAACAAACAAAAATTGTCATCAAAGACATGTTTAAGTGTACCAATCTATAAAACCAAATTATGAACTTCTTCTTCCTTGGTGTTAAAGCAGCTTCTAGGTCTTCTTTTCCTCTGAAATTCATCACCAGGAACCCTTCTAAGCCAGCAAAAAGTCTCCCTTTTCCGTAATTGAAAAGGTATTTATAATATCTTCAAATTTCCCATTCACGTCGTGAGAATTTAAGTCTCACGTCGTGAACTAGAGATTATCGTGATCGGCAAGGATTCCTTCATCCAGATGCTTATCTTCTGGAAGAATCAATCTCACGTCATGAAATTATAATCCTCACGTCGTGAACTCGATTTTTACTGACTTTTCATCCTTCTTTTCTTCAAGCCCCCCAAAGTTCCAAGTATTGTCACTTCTTGTCCTTTTCTTCGAAAATACTTCTATTTGGCTGCAAATAACATTTTATCTTTATAAGTACCATAATTCTATGCAAATAACCAAAATATTTATAAAAATGTAGATAAATATTTCCTAAAAATGTGTATAAATATGGCAATATCAGGAGGCTTATGGGTCAATTGCTCACCAAGTGTTGAAGCTAGAAATGCATTTTGAAGGCTCTTTAGGGGTGTTTTGAGGGGTGTACGGCCACACATGGGTGTACGGCCATACACTCCTTATGTTCTTGAGTTTTGGACATTTTTAGGGTGTTAATCTAGTGTTCTTATCAAGTTCTAAGCATAGGGTAAAGTACTTACGATCTGGAGGTTCAAGAAGGCTCAAAATCACCAAGAACAAGTGTGTGTTCTTGGTGTTCTTGGTGAGATTTGAAGATCTAGCCAAAATATGATTTCCAATGGATGAAATCAGAGGGTGTTACTAGGTTAAAAGGAATAACAACAAATTAAGGGAAGAATACTTACAATCTTGAAGATCTAGGATGAAAATCAGATGGTAGTTGAGAGAGAAGTCGAGTTTTTGGCTTGGGAGGGTGAAAAGAGATAAAGGAAAGCTAAGTCCCACCTTTATACTCGAGAGTGCGCTGCTAGGAGAGGGGTGTGCAGCCATACACTCCTCATGTTGGAGTGTAAGGCTTTTTTTAATGCTAGAAGTGTACACGACCCAATCCTATACTCAATGCTTGAATGTACTGAGCTTTGCACCTTTAAACGGACTCTAAACAAGGCTAAATGATAGCATAAATGAGTCTGACACTTAGTTGAGTTGACTGGCTGGGCTTTTCAAGGCAAAAATTTTCAGGTTGTCACATGTTCCAACATGTAAACCCTAATTGTCATGGCTTTCCATATTCCATGATCCATGGGTTTATAACCCCCCATGGACTATCCATGGAGCACCTTATGGGTTTAAGCCCCAAACTAATAAACCATGGACCATTAGCCCACTATAAAAGAAAAGATGATTTATACAATTAACCCCATATATTTAATTACTCTCTTTTTGATCACTTAATTAATTTCAAATTAATTCTTTGATCAATACTAATTAAATAATATTATTAATATATTAGAACTTATAATATATTAATAAACCTTAAGTATCCTTTCTCTCATTTAGTCTATCCAAGTATTGCAATGCCATACAACTCAAATGGACCATGCCAACTGGTTCAAGTACATTCCAGAAATAGTTATGAACTTAGACACCTAATCCAACAGTTAGATTCACCTCCCGTTTTGGCAGAAGTTCCACAAGGAGTTGGGCATGCGGCTGCATGTTAGTACAACATATCATCCGCAGACCAACGGCTAGTGCGAGCGGACTATACAGACCCTCGGGGACATGTTGAGGGCTTGTGTCATAGATTTCGATGGGAGCTAGGATTCCCATCTACCCCTTGTTGAGTTCACCTACAACAATAGCTATCATTCCAATATTGGTGCCCCACCTTTTGAGCTGTTGTACGGGTAGAGATGTCATACACCAGTCTGTTGGGGTGAGGTTGGTCACTGAGTAATGGGGCAAACAAAGGTAGTTTTACAAACTATTGAGAAGATTTAACAGATTAGACAACGGTTTTAGAGTGCACAGAGTAGACAGAAGAGCTATACCGACCAACGCCGATCAGAGTTAGAGTTCCAGGTCGGTGACATGGTACTTCTGAAGGTCTCGCCCAGGAAGGCCGTGATCCGCTTCAGGAAGATGGGGAAATTGATTCCCCGATACATCGGTCCATTCAGGGTCATTGCCAGAGTGGGCAAGGTAGCTTACAGACTAGATCTTCCTGAGAAACTCAGTCAGATCCACAACACTATTCACGTTTCACAATTGCGAAAGTGCATACTGGACGAGGAGGTCGTAGTATCATTGGAGGACATTCAGGTCGATGAGCAACTGAATTATGTGGAGACGCCTGTGGTAATTCTAGAAAGGAAGGTGAAGGTTCTTCAAAACAAGGAGATACCTTTGGTAAAGGTACAGTGGGAGCACCGAAGAGGGTCTGAGTAGACGTGGGAACCGGAGGCTGAGATGCGGGAGCACTATCTGGAGATGTTCACCGCAGCGGACTTCGATGAAGAAGTCTAGTTCAAGTGGGGGAGAATTGTAACGCCCCAACTCTCAGGTATTAATTTTTACAGCTTTATTTTTTTCATATTAAAAGGTCTACTCGATGAGTTGATGCCCTGACTCGTCGAGCAGGAATTTTGAGGCCACGTGTTTTAAATAACCAACTCGCCGAGTCGGAGACATGACTCGACGAGTTAAAGTTGGAGGATGAAACCCTAATTTTCGGGGTTTTGCACCATATTTAAAGGGTCATTAGCCTCCCTTACTGATGGGTTTTCTAGGTAAAACAAATAAACTAGAATACAATTCCTAAGTTCACATGCAACCTACTTTGGATCTATGTTTTAGCTATTGAACATACAACTTTGAATTGCAAAATAAGAACCCTAGAGGAGAGAGGTTATTTTTGAAATTCACAAACTAGGGTTTAGAAATTACATACCTTTCAATTGTTATAGTAAACAATTGATAATTCCCTTAATCTTGATCTTGATCTTCTTGGAAGCTTAGCACCACAAGTGTAATGCCTCTAATGGAATCACACCCAAACTAGCAAGAAGGAAAGTAGAAGGAGAGAGAGGGAGTATGCAATTTTCGGCCCTAAGGGTTTCTTCCAAAGAAAGAGTGACCAAAATGTGAACCAGGAGGCTCCTTATATAGTTGAGGGATCTAGGGTTTAGGAAAAACCCTAATGCTCCTTGCTTAGGGCCTAAGCAAAGCCAAAGGCCTTATCCAAGCCCCCTTGGACGAAATCCTTAGGGTTTCCCCTATAGATTTCGTCCACCTCCTTCCAAGGAGGTTCTGGAGCCTTCCACTCAACTATTAGATAATTGCAAACTAGTCCCTGCACTTTATAATTAATTCTTTTAACCCCAAAATTAATTCTAATTAATTTCTGGCTAACAATTAATTAAACAAAATGATTTATTATTAATATATTAATCTTTTAACATATTAATAAATTCATTTATATTAATTTATTAATCTTATAATAAATTAATATCTCTCCTTTCATAATTTCCTTGTCCGGTTGCTAGGTTTGAGGGCAACCCAAAAGGACTGTGCTGCTATCAATTCAAGTACATACCAATTATAGTTATGGGCTTAGACACCTAATCCAACAGTCTCCCACTTGGATAAGTCTGTAACTATAATTGCTAGTATGCCTTCTAAATTTGACCAGCAAATTGTAGCTTCCAAAAAGCTGCTGCCGAACTCTGACCCAGTCAGTTACGAGTCCTAAGATAAGTGATCATATAATCCTTCGTTCTGCAAGATATCCCCAAACATAAGACATGGAATACAATCAATCTCTTTGTCCAGAATCTATGTTTCCCGATTTCTGATTTGTGATGATATAGGACTTCTAATCGAACACATCAATTCAGTCCTGGCTGGGCCCAGCGCATAAGTCAACACCAAATCATCGAGGGGCCCACAGATATCGCTTTTCCGGTTAAGGCAAAAGGAACGAATAAACATTGACTCATATGCTTGTATCTTTTACTCATCAAACCATACATGACAATACGTTTTATAACACCAAGTTACTGATGCGTTTTTGTATCACCAATGTATAGCCGACTTGCAAATTACAACTCATATATCTCTATTTCAAGATCATAGATATTATCGTCTCAGTATTACTCGTGATGAATTCCATGAAGTAATACTCTGAGCGTGGGTTTATCCAATACTCAAATCTCAATTTCTGAGTACTCATGAACGTTGCAGCAAATCTATTGCCATGTCTATCCTTAGACAATCTACAATCTAGTTCATGACAGTCTTGATTTACTACTTACTTCCAAAAGTACGAGCGACTGTGGAGTTTCAATAATCTTATTATTTGGGAAGTCAAAACATGCTAAGTGAAACGCAATAATAATATTAATCCTATATGGCCCCAAAGCTTTTGAGCGTAAATAAAAACACTTTTATTTAAACACCATATTGATTACTCATTATTCATTGCTTATAGTTTCAGAAAATCAACTTATTACTTGAATTATAACCACAATTGTCCCATGCTCCAAGCATGCACACTTTGGTTTCCTATGGTCCATACTTTGTGAAATAAATCAATTGAAAAACCTTTTCAATGATGCTCATTTCACAATTCCCAATCCCTATTATTAGTGTTAGAACACAAGGTTCTTGCAACTACTAGAATATGCTAGATTCTAACATTTTATGCAACGATCCTTTCGCAAAGTCATAGCATAAAAGTCACCAAGACTTTGGCCAATGAAATTACAAAGTACTCTATCGGAAATTGTTACAAGATAATTCCATAGACGTGAAGTCTCACATTCAAAGTACATTCCTTTGAATATCCTTCTTGCATAAAAGTTTCTAATTTAGACACAGACTCTCAACATCCAACTCCCAATATGGAGACATTTCCATATTTGCCATATGACAGCTTATTCTTAATAGAATCTTATCTATTCATAATAATTTCAATATAGCCCATTCAGTACTATACTTCTAACTACTCACAAACGACAAATCCTCAGTGAACCTCAGATTTTCCTTTGATAGTTGTTTAATTATTTTAGTCAAAACCGATTCTAGTTCCTTTTTCCCTCTTAATGCCCTAGGCATTTGGAAAATTTTAGAATGGTAAAATATTACAGCATATGCAATCGATCCTATACCCGAAGCGTATTGGACATGATGCATAATGTCTCACATAAAGAAGTGATACTTTATCATCCTTCTGCCATAATATTTTATGTGTCCTGTTCCCAAAATTCGATCTATGAAGAGGGATGCCGTGATCATAATTGAATTTGAGAATGCACTATATATCCTTGACTAACTTTATTAACATTTCTCGATCTAAGCTTTAGAATTTTGAAATGAAGTATAATATTCTCTCCCTTAATTATAGCAAAACAACTTTTCAAACATTACAACTTTGCAAAGTGAATCTTTGTTTTCTATAATTAATATTGCTAACTCGCAATACTTTACCATAATAATCATGCTCCCACTAACATGATGATTATTTTCTTACCAACATAACACTTATGCTCCCACTAGCTTTGACATGTATTCAGAAAACAATTAAACTTCCAGAGAACAATGCTTATTGAATTCCTTAAGTTCATATTTCTAATACATAATGCTTTGATAAGCCTTTATCAAAGCTTCTTAAAATCATACACCTTTGCCTTAGAAAGCTCATATGTGTGTCTAGACAAATTCAGAACTTATGTCACTAAGTCCCAAATGTTCAGACTAATTGTCAAATCTCATAATTCGAACTATGGAAAGGGATGCTGTAACCATAATCGAATTTGAGAATACAATTTCCACAATTGCTATCTTCTTAAAATCTCTCTTAGTGAAAGCATTTCCTCACAGTCATTTTCATGAAGGAGGTAATCTTATGACACTTAGATTTTGTGGTGTATAAGTTCCTATCCATGTGAATTTGTCAAAACCAAAGTTTGTGACAAATCCAAACTCATATGGACTGAACTTTCTCAATCTCGATTTCTTGCCTCATGGTAACACGAGTGCCCACCATGTCTTCCAAGTGGTTTATCAACTCATCCTTACTTATCAATGTACTTTCCATTGATCAAGGTGCTATGTCTTTATGCATTCACATGAGAACTCATAGAACTCACTTGCATAATTAATTCAATTGGAATGGCATAGAAAAGGAGTATGTCATCCACGATAGGCTATAAACCTCAAGTCGTGTGCTAGTGATGATCGATAAGGTTTATTCTTGATTAGTTCTTGAAACCTTTTTCAAGATCATTAAAACTCCCACTGACCTTTTGACATATACGATTCTCTTGTCAGGAAACTTTCCTTGACAAAACAAATATTCAAGAGTTAGTGTGGTTCTTATCAAGACAAAACACTTCACAAAATTTGTCCTAGTTGGTCTTTGTCTTATCCAAGACATCACAACTTACAAATTTTAAATGTGCAAGAATAAGAAAACTTTTCCAAATTCCACATTTGATGAGTGTTCTAAACCTTCTTGAGACTTGTCACTCAATTCACAATCTTGGAGTATAACTCTAAGACTTGATGTTGGAACGAAGTATGATTGACTTCTTGATTTTAACCATTTCCATAATTCTCGATTCCTCTTCTTAGACATGCAAATGTACTAAGACTTACTTAGAGGATCAATTGAGATATGGTTCCTAATCATTAAGGCTTATCATAAAACACAATAAAAGTTACTCTCCCTTCTTCTTAGAATAGAGATACTTTTATCTTTCTGCCTACTTGATTCTTCTTATTCGTTCTGCCATTGATTGAAATTCTTTCAATCAACTCAGAATTATATTTAATCTTATAAGCATAACCATATTCACTAAACTTTAGTAAATCATTACGAATATCTTTATCACTCTCATGTTGGACTTGATCAATGTACAACCTAGTGTACTTGATCTCCTAGTCCTTCTCTCGACACTTTGTCAAAGAATTAGTCTAATTTCCAAATATGAAGTTTCTCATTCATCACGCAATCAAGTTGCATGACTCCAAGTTTCTGTCCAATTGAAGCTTGGGCGATGAGAATCTTTCCTCATTTGGCAAATTCTCGACATTTCCACAAATGACATAATTAAGAATCAAATCCATTATTGATAACAATGCATCAATTTTTCATAACGACTTCATTGCAAGGATATATAAAATTATTCAAACCAAATATTTTATTTTATTCATAAAAGCAGCGGAAAACTTGTCCTTACAATGCAAAATCAACTGAAAAACTATGTATTTATTCCTAACAAATCTATCATAACTTTCTAAGCTCAAAATCTGATCTTCGAATCCATGCGACGGTGGTCCATTTCTTCGTGATCAGACTCATCTTGCTTTTCCATCAAGCTTCCTCTCTTTTCTCTGATCCTGCAAAACATTCAAATGTAATCTTATCACATTATGTATTAAGAATCAATGAATAGGAACTTGATGGAGTTAGATAGTGGATTTTATACCCAAGGAGGAGTCATAACACTAGACTCTCCCATCTCTTAGATCTCTCAGGTAGATAGGGCAGCTTCGTCTCCAATTCCCCTTCTCTTGGCAATAAAAGCAAATGGACTCTTTTGGAATGACACAAGGAACAATCTCAGAGTTTACCTTTTCTGGATTTCCAATGTCATCATTTTCAATGTCCCTTGAAGTTTGGGAGTTTGATTCACCAGACAAATTTGCTTGATCAGCACACCAAATCATTGCTGATTCAACAGCTATAAGCAAATAGGTGAGATCAATGAGGGTTACGTCGTGATCCATCATATAGTACTATCTAACGAACTCACTATCTGATTCAGGAAGTGACTGAAGAACCCAGTCAACAGCCAACTCACTTGAAATCTCGACACCAAACATGCTTAACCTATCAATGTGTGACTTCATCTCTAAGACGTGTGCACACACAGGTTTCCCATCTTCGTGTTTACTTGCCAAAAGGGCTTGAGTGAGCTTGAACTTTTCAAGCCTTCGAACTTGTAGGTTTGGGAGAACAACGGGAGGAGGTGGAGGAAGTGGAATCAAGTTAGTCCACATGGTAGGGATTGATCTTTCACCTTCATAGTGGAACAAACCTTGAGCAGGAATACTTTTTCCTTTAGATTCGGGAAGACCATGGTTAGATTCAGACATTTACAAAAATGGGAGAAAATTCAAGTTAGTTGATAAGAATCCTTGATGTAACACCCAAAAGAAACATCGAGGCTAGGATCCAACACAACATTCCACAAATTGGAAGAGGGATGCCGTAATCCAATTTGCAGAATATTTGAAGGTAGGTAAATGACGATTTACCAATTTCCACCATGAAAACGAAAAAGAAGGTTAAGTTTTAAATATATTGGAAACTCCTAGATTCTTTGAGATACATTGAAACTATTCAATGGCATGTTTTAATCTCGGATTATGCTCTTCTATTTGTGAATGGGATGTCGAGGATCACAAACAAGATGTGAATAACCATGCAAATGTGCTTGGTAACCTCATTGCCTTTATCATTAACTATTGATGTGCCGGTAAACCACACACGCTTCATCAAAATGACAATTATGAGATACCCATTACTACTCTTTATTAGTGCCTTTTAGTGTGCCAGTTAACCACACACGCTCCACTAACGACCAATAAAGCATAATGTGCAATTTCATGGATTAGCATACTTTTCACATTTCTCCTAAAGTAACTAGAGTTGGGATTTTGTAAAATAATGTTCTAGTGCTTTCTTTAATAACATTATACTTTTAATGAGATGTAGTTGTCCTATCAAATCCGTTCTGCTAACGACCCTCCACTAATCAAGGAAGCGGTGGGTGAGAGTGGACACCCATTCAACTACCATTTTATACGCAGTTTCCTTATACCCCCCTTATAGATTAGCTTCGTGAATGAGGCATACTAGCGATTTGACTGACCATATTCTTATACATATATAATATTTAACTTTTAATTATAATATACATATAAGGTGTGTTTTAAAACATTTTAAAACTCCAAGGGTTTATATAAATTTTTCGAAATTTAAACTATTAAATTTTAAATTTAAGTAAACCAATTAATTAGATTTAATATTTATCTATTAATTAACTTTTAATTAATTTATTAAATCTTTTAAGGATTATCTAATTAAATTAAACAATTAACTTAATCCTAATCCATATCCCTTCTAGATTTCAAAAATATGGGGATAGGATAATTTCCTTAATTTTCTCAACCAAATAACTAGATTTAATATTTGTCTATTAATTAACTTTTAATTAATTAATTAAATCTAGTAAGGATTATCTAACTAAATCAAACACTTAATTTAATCTTAATCCATATCCCTTCTAGATTTCGAAAATATGGGGATAGGATAATTTCCTTATTTATCTCAATTATCCAATAAGGCAACTATTATCCAAAACAAAGAAACCTTAAAAGGGGAAGCATATTTCGAAATTACAAGGGGAGGAGGCTAGGGTTTTGGAAACCCTAACCCTAATTTCGACTAGGGCTCATGGAGGCTAGGGTTTTCGAAAACCCTTTGCACCAAAACCCTAAAATCGAAAATTTTGGCCTTTAGGGTTTAATGGCTATAAACCCTAATTTGCAATTCAACTATTATAGCAATTCAATTTAAAACAACAATGGCTCTGATACCACTGATGGGTTTTCTAGGTAAAACAAATAAACTAGAATACAATTCCTAAGTTCACATGCAACCTACTTTGGATCTATGTTTTAGCTATTGAACATACAACTTTGAATTGCAAAATAAGAACCCTAGAGGAGAGAGGTTATTTTTGAAATTCACAAACTAGGGTTTAGAAATTACATACCTTTCAATTGTTATAGTAAACAATTGATAATTCCCTTAATCTTGATCTTGATCTTCTTGGAAGCTTAGCACCACAAGTGTAATGCCTCTAATGGAATCACACCCAAACTAGCAAGAAGGAAAGTAGAAGGAGAGAGAGGGAGTATGCAATTTTCGGCCCTAAGGGTTTCTTCCAAAGAAAGAGTGACCAAAATGTGAACCAGGAGGCTCCTTATATAGTTGAGGGATCTAGGGTTTAGGAAAAACCCTAATGCTCCTTGCTTAGGGCCTAAGCAAAGCCAAAGGCCTTATCCAAGCCCCCTTGGACGAAATCCTTAGGGTTTCCCCTATAGATTTCGTCCACCTCCTTCCAAGGAGGTTCTGGAGCCTTCCACTCAACTATTAGATAATTGCAAACTAGTCCCTGCACTTTATAATTAATTCTTTTAACCCCAAAATTAATTCTAATTAATTTCTGGCTAACAATTAATTAAACAAAATGATTTCTTATTAATATGTTAATCTTTTAACATATTAATAAATTCATTTATATTAATTTATTAATCTTATAATAAATTAATATCTCTCCTTTCATAATTCCTTGTCCGGTTGCTAGGTTTGAGGGCAACCCAAAAGGATTGTGCTGCTATCAATTCAAGTACATACCAATTATAGTTATGGGCTTAGACACCTAATCCAACACTTACAGCCCCTTGTGAGTCTAGAAACCCTAAATCGTCATTTTCTCTCCATATTTGTTTATGTTAAGCTTGGAAGGTGGATCTTGGTGAGAGGAGCTTGAAGATCAAGTAGTTTGAGGCAAGGAACATGTGTGGATCTGAAGTCTACCCCAGTTTAGCATCATTTGAAGGTATCAAGTCATTAACTTGATCCTCTTCACATTAACATCAGATAGTGATAATTGTAAATTAGGATACAAAATAAAATATACCGGACCACTGGTTAAACTAGACTGTATTATGCCCATTAAAGATTGTTTCCAATTCATATTACGACCATCACGTAATACAACTAAAAACTTTCTAGTAAATCTTGTAAAGTTAAAGGTTTAAAAGCAATTTGCACTAAACCTATATGTAAATAATTATGATTATATTGATATCTATGAGTATCCTCATAGGTTAATAATTTAACAATCATGTCATCTTGATTCATTGTTAAATTTTCTTCAGTTGTTTTAACGGGTTGCATAAAATCTAATTCTTCAAAAGTACCTATTTGATATAAAAATTTTGGCTGTATTCTAGGAATTTTCCATTTATTTAATAAATCTAATTGTTTTGGTATTTCATATTCTTCATTTATTTGATTTTTAACATTATTCCTATTATTCCTTTTGAACATGTGAACATTCATTTGAGAAATAAGTGTTAAATAACTCATGAAACAGTGGCTCTGATATATATATATATATATATATATATATATATATATATATATATATATATATATATATATATATATATATATATATATATATATATGTGTGTGTGTGTGTGTGTGTGTGTATGTGTGTGTGTTATTTTTCATTTAATTTGCTATTATATATCTTCTAAAAAATCAATGTCGGTTGGCAATTTTTTAGTTTTCTCACTTACATTTTTCTTATATTTCATTTCATCCTTTTAATTTTCACTCTTTGTTTATAATTGCCCCATATCTTTTCTTTAACCACCAACGCCTACAATTTTTAACTTTTTGCAATTTAAGTTCTCCTACTAAGTTTGCTATCATCCATATACTTTATAAAATGACATTTTTAACCCTTTACTTTTAAAATGTTATATTCACTCATGTACTTAAACTTTAAAAAATATCAATTTCACCCATTCTATTTTCTAAACTTTTGTTTTATCCATCGTAATATATATAATCTAATTTACCTATGGTTACAGCTCCTCTAATTTTCTAACCTTTCATATACGTCGATATAAATAAGAGGTTGTCAACGTTTGGGCTAATGTCATATTAACCTATCAAACGTTTTGTGTTTGTTTTAAAAGGTAACTAAACTATTTTTTTTTTCACATTAAAGGAATAACCTCTCATTTCTTTGTTTTAAAACACCCTGATGTTACCTTTCACCGAATTGAAAGGTAATATACATGCCACGAAGGAAAATGGCGGTGCCAGATCATTTAATGAAATGGCCACGTGTAGTACATTTATATTAATTTGTTTTAAATAAATCATTTGTGTTATACAATCCCCCCCCCCCTCTCATTGAAGAAAACCCCCGTCCCACCATAGTAACTGAAGATCGATGGCTATATTCCTCTCAATTAAAGTTCATTTCCAAGGTATGTTCATCAACAAAGTTTTTTACTATTCTGATGGTGTTCATCATGTGTTCGAGAACATCGATTTTGCTGGTATGTCATATAACAAGTTTGTGGGTTTTCTTGAACGATTCACACAAGAGATGTGTGAGAAACTTTATTATTATCAACCCTATTTACAAATCCCAAAAGGTTTAACCTTGATTTCTAATGAACTTCATTATTAAGAATTTATAGACATTGCTTATCGATGTGGAGTGCAAGTTCCTGTTTACATGGACCATTTTGGTACTACTGTGCATGTAACTAAGGCAAATGAAAATGAAAATGAGTATAATTGGTTTGTGAAGTCAAACATGTCAATCGAAAGGGAAGAAGGTATTGACCTAACTGACTTCATGAGTCCACAAACAGAGCAACATGGAAGGAGTAACCTATGAAGGAGTAAGTCAAGCTAATGGAAATAAAGATTCCACAGAAGGTGATCCAAAATATGATGAAGATGAGAATATCCCAGATGTGAAAGGAAAAAAAATGTTTAATGAAGACATATCTTGGAAGAAGCGGATTCCAATTCTAGGTATGAGGTTCACCGACCCTAAACAATTAAAATTCATGCTTTGTAATTATGTTGTAGCAAATGGGTATCAATTGTACTTTGAAAAAAATGACAGTAAAAGGTTATTGGTTAAGTGTAGTGATGGTCAATGCACATTTAGGATGTGGGCATCATGGATGAGTGAGGAGCACTCATTCCAAATCAAGTCCCTTATCATTGATTTGTGCAAGAAATTTTAAGTTAGGGTCAATTGTTAATTATAGATGGATTGGAAGTCATTTCACCAAGGAAGCTCTTGAGAATCAGAAATTCAATGTTAGGATGTTAAAAGAAGAAGTAAAGATTAAATTTGGCATAGAGGTTAGTATGGGACAATGTAGGAGAGACAAACAACATGCAATGTCTCTTGTTGAAGGTACCATAGTGGAAAATTATGCAAAGTTGTGGTCCTATGGTGAGGAGATAAAAAGGTCTAATCCATGGTCAACAGTCAAGTTGTTTGTGAGCTCTATGCCAGATGGAAAAACTTACTTTAGCAGGATATATATATATATATATATATATATATATATATGTGTGTGTGTGTGTGTGTGTGTGTTTTCATGCACTAAAGGAGGGTTGGAAAAGTGGCTGTAGAGGGATAATAAACTTAGATGGGTGTTTTCTAAAAGGAATGTGTATTGGTCAGTTATTCTATGTTGTTGGTAAGGATGGTAACAATCATATATACCTAATAGCTTGGATTGTAGTTTGTGTTGAAAATAAAGACAACTGGAAATGGTTCTTATAAAACTTGCAAGAAGATTTGCATATTGGAGGTGGGTTTGGTAAGACATTGATGTCATATCAACATAAGGTATGTTTTTTTCTTCGTAATGCCATGGCTTATTTGTTTTAACTATGATCTACTTCTAAATGTTCTGATGATGTAAATGCAGGGGATAATTGAAGTAGTGAAGGATTTATTTCCAGAGATAGAACATAGGCAATGTGTCAGGCATGTTCTTTCCAACTTCAAGAAGAAATTCCATGGGGCTTAATATGAGAAATTATGTTGGAAGGCTTGTAAGGC
This sequence comes from Lactuca sativa, assembly GCF_002870075.4. Classification (NCBI taxonomy): domain Eukaryota; kingdom Viridiplantae; phylum Streptophyta; class Magnoliopsida; order Asterales; family Asteraceae; genus Lactuca; species Lactuca sativa. The sequence goes on from NC_056630.2 coordinate 252,486,455, forward strand.
ATCAAATGAACCTCTTTTCAATTCTGCGATGAAAGAGATTCAAATGATTAGCCCTGCTGCTTATGTACATCTTATGGGAAGGAATCCAAACTCATGGTCAATAGCATTTTTCCAAATAGGAAGGGGGTGTGATGCAGTTGAGAATGGGTTGTCTGAAAGCTATAACAGTGTTATCTTGGATGCTAGAAAGAAGCCAGTTATTACAATGTTGGAGCATATTAGACTATACGTGATGCAGCGAATGTGTAATTTGAGGCGGAAAGGAACTAGATGGGGACATTTAGATGTATGTCCAAACATAAGGCTCGCCATAAATGAATTGAAGATCCAACAAAGGTAATTTATTATTCTCTAAAACTCTTGTTCACCATAGTAACTATTGTTAATCGTGTTTATTTGTAGGTACTAGTACGTGCTTCCTATTAGCCTGAATACCTTTGAAACAAGAAACTTAGGAGAGTCTTATGGTGTTGATTTGGAAAGAAAACATGTACTTATAGGATTTGGCAACTGAATGGGTATGGCTGTGTACACTCAGTGGCAACCATTTGTTATGTAAATAGAGATATATAGGCATTTATTGATCCTTTATATTGTGCTTTCATATATATGAACACCTACAAGTACTTAATAGGAAGCATGAATGGGATTGCAATGTGGCCCCCAACAGACTGCATACCACCTTTGCTACCATTGAAAAGGAAGATGCCAGGGAGACCTAATATTAAGAGAGAGGGGGACAGTACTGAGGTTAGTGGGTCACACAAAGTATCCAAGTCAAGAAAAAATATTGTTTGTGGTGTTTGTAAAAAGGCAAGCCACAATAATTCAACCTGTGAATTTGTGATGCAGTGTCAAAGCGTTAAAAAGTAAGATCAAAAATAGGAAGGTTGAAGGTGAGGATGAAACTAGTGCATTGAAGAAAATGAAGGGTAAAGCTAGTGCATTGAATAAAGGGAAGGGTTAAGTGCAAAGGGGGGAATGGTGTAAATAAGGGAAAAGGTGAAGGTGAAGGTGGAAGTGGAATTGGTTTCAAAAAGGGACAAGATGAATCTGGGTCAACAAGTGTTGTGAATAAGAAAAATGGTAAAAAATAAGGTATAGTGAAGTTAAGAAAAAAGATAGAGAGGATAATACATAAAAAGTTGGCAAAAAAAAAAGTTGAAGGCAAAAATGGTGAAGGTGATACATCAACCAAACCAATGGACTTGGATTAAAGGTGTTTTGTCCTTTTGTTTATGGAGTATGTTAGTTACGGTTAGATGTCTTTATTTCATGTTTGTTATGGTCTTGTTAAGTTTGTTAGCGTGTCTTTAAAACACCAAGTTATGACATTAATGATATGGGTGTTTGTTTTTTGTTTGTAACATGAATGTTAGGTTTTTTGGTTTAAAACATAACATGAATATTAGTTTGTGATTGTAACATGAATGTTTGTTTATGATTGTACTTCCAAGGTAATTCGACATAACAAAGTACTTTCATATAACAATGTACTTCCACATAACATTGTACTTCCACATGAAAAAATCAATATATAGTTAACATAACAAAAGGTACTTCGACTACATTACTAAATATTAGAATAATATCATATGCAAAACAATGGTTAACAAAGTACTCTCATACAACAATGTACTTCCACATAACAATGTACTTCCACATGAAAAAATCAATATACAGTTAACATAACAAAAGGTAATTCGACTACATTACTAAATATTAGAATAACATCATATGCACAACAATGGTTAATGTTAGGGTGTAAAGTCACACTTGGATGTATTTGTGCTTTACTCATTTGTATGTGTGTAATGAGTTGTCCTTCCTTTATAAGGAAGTGAGTGACACTCATTTTATCTAATGATCCTTTTGGAGTGTTAGAATAGAGAGAGAATTTTTACAAAACACATTTGTATGTTCTTTCTAGATCTAATAAGAGCTTAACAAAATTTATTTACTCCAGGTGTTCATAGTTTACATGATGATTTGCTAGATCTTTTCTAATTTCGCACATGTCATCATAATCAACACCACTACAATTGGTAACAGAACGGGTGTTTTTGATTTTCATCAAGAATTGATCCATGGTGGCTTTCTTGATTTGGTGATTCATTTTTTGATCTTTAATCTTCATGATTTAGAGAGTTTTTGGATTCTAGAAATCTAATTCATCTTTGATTCTATTCATAATTGATTTTCTTCACTAGAATTCAAGTGATTTTTACTTTCTCTCTCTAGAAAACCCATGGAAAATCACTTTCTCTCTCTATAAATCTTCAAGCTTTGTGATCATGGTACGTTTGGAGTATGATTCTTGGGTTGTAATCATTGAAGGTGTGAAATACAAGGTCGACCAATATCAATTTTATAGGTTATTGTTAAGTGGGTCGATTTCATGGGATTCTATGGTTTTTATGGAGGTTTGAAGGATGTTCATGGAAGATTGGTATTTCAACCACTTCGAAGATTGAATGCTTGTATGATCTTTCCATGACGATGCTAGTTCGTAGTGATAACCAAAAAGAAGGAGAAGAAAGAGATTTGTTTAATAAAAGATACATTTCTCTTGTTAAAAACCCAAGTGATTTTCATGCTCTTAAGTTTGTTGAAGATGTTCTTGATGTTCTTGAAGTTCATGATAAGAAGATTCAACTTGATTCTCATGAAGATGAAAAAGTTTTTTGCTCAATTGGAGTTCAAACCGATGATATTTTGTGTTCTTGTGCTTTGTTTGAAGGAATGATTTCTTATCGAAAGTCGGTGATCCAAGAAAATCGCAAGTATCAAACTCCAAAAGATTTGTTTCAAACTCAAAAAGTTGAAGTTGTAGAAAGTAGGTTTGTTCATGAAACCAAGTCTTCAAGATGCAAAAAGACGAGAAAGAAAAAGAAGAAGAAGATTAAACGGAAAAACAAGCGGGTTTACTCACAAAAATCATCAAATGTTGTGAAGCCGAAATCCATGAAACAAATTTGGGTTTCAAAGCAACAATCTCCAAAGGTTGTATTGAATTTGAAGTCAAAACTCAAAAGTGTTGGTGGTTCTTTTGAAGATGTTCTTGGATCGTTGAAAAACACAAAGAACACGAAGAACGAGTTGTACATCACACATAGTGGGTGGTACAATGTTCAACTTAGAGATTTTCTCATTCGAACAAAAGAACCAACATCTTCTTAAATTGATTTGTTTGTTGAAAATGGAACTCGATTCGTCAAAAATGTATCTCAAATTCTCAAATGGATTCCAAAACATTCATGATTTCGATTCGTATTTTACGATTTTCATTATTGGTCGATTTGTCTAATTGGATCAAATCCGTTTCAAACCCCATTGATTGATCCAATTATTTTTTTAGATCAAAATCCAAATTCAAAAATCATTTTCTATAATTTGAAATTCACTGTTCATTGATCCAATTTTCAAGCCCAACTCTTATGATTCGTTATTGTTCATGTTATTTGTTTGAGTCCAAATAATTCTCTTTATTGTTCATCAATTGTATTGATTAAGCCCAAAAGAATTTAATCCATTTACTCCTTATTCTTTTAACTGATTAAGTCCGACTCAAATTCAAAGACTGTTTAAGTCTTGTATCTTAATCAAAATCTCGATGTTCTTCGTTTCTGTATTCTTGTTAAAATCAATCCGTTTGGATTTTGTGAAAAGCGATAGCGAAGGCTGAGTATTTGAGAATTGGAGGATCGATTTTGTTGATTTGGTTTAAGTTGACTCTCTTTTTGAAGTCAAAATTAATGTTCTTGATAAATTGAACTTGAAATTGAAACTTGTTTTTGGAATTCAAATGGTTTTATTGGGAACAAAATTGCTTTTGTGGCGGCATATTAAAGTCGAATACTGATTTAGGTCTGCATATTGTGATTCGATTTTGGTTGAGGGAACTATTAATCAAGAATTTGATCTGAGGGTCTGTTAATACAATGCAAAGGGCTGATGATGATGGTTGATAGCGAAGTCAACATCAGAAAGTCAAAGTTAACTTGAAATTGAGAATTAAAGTCTTTGATATCGATAGGTATAGGTTTGTTAACAAAGAGTTGTTCAATGACTAATTGTGAAAAGCGAGGACTAGAGTATTGAGATCGATTTGGGAAATTTTGATTTTGAAGGTCTGATGGGTTGAAGAGATGTTGAGGTTGTTCAATTTGATAGTCGAATTCAACTGAAAATTGATTTGGAGTCGACATCAGTGAATTTGAAAGTGATGTTTCCTAATGGAAGTCAATTGAGAAGGAAGCAAATTGGTAGAAAAGAAATGATGCATCGATTTTGGAGTCAATATTCGAAATGTTGAGGTTTGTTTGCTCTTCCTGTTGATAACGGAAGGTTGAGTTTTTCCATGTTTATGGATTAGGAAGATTGACCAGATTTCGAAATCTCAATATTGATATTTCGAAGGTTTGTGGTGATATTTGGGCTACAAATCGAATGTTTTGGATTTGGGGTCGAGTATTTGATTTCACAGGGTCGATGTTTCGAAGGCTTGCTCGTTAAGTAACGAAGCCTTGTTTGTTAATTTCAAAGTCATGGCCTGATAACGAATTGGGTTGTGATGATAAATTTGAAGGTTTTGATATCGATAGTCGACGGTAGAAATTTTTTGATTGGGGAAGAAATGCAAACAAGTTTCGAAATTAGTCACTCAAGCTTCAAAAGTGTGATACCTTTTACCCACCTTCGACATTTGAGGTAATTTTTGACAGTTTGGAAGAAATAAGGCATGAATTGGTCCCTGCAAAAGTTTGACACTTTGTACCATATTCGACATTAGGACCTTATTTTTTGAAAATTTGAAGAAAAGTGGAAGAAATTTCGAAAGTAGTCCCTAAAGTTTCGAAATTTTGGCAGATGATACCCAATTTCGAAAATGGTGTTCCAAAGCTGAGAAATTGAAGAAAATCTTGCAACTTTCACCCAAAAAGTCAAAAAATTTCACAAATTGGAAATTTTTTTTGAGGCTTTTTCGTGATTGTTTTTCCGTGCAAGTTTTTCGGGAGTTTCACATCAAAGGAGAGTATTGCGTAGTTTATTCCTCAAGCGCTTCTCACCCTTAATGGGGTTTATAATCATTTTTTTATTATAAAAAGGGGGAGAATGATGGGTATTTGAAGCGGGTTTTTCATATATTCATTGCGGATTTTGAAGACCGGTGTTACTTCGAGGGAGATTTTGGTCTTGATCGCGCGAGCTCGTTGGATATTAAAGTCGGACATCCAATCCTAACTTTGAGGGGGAGAATGTTAGGGTGCAAAGTCACGCTTGGATATATTTGTGTTTTACTGCTTTGTATGTGTGTAATGAGTTGTCTTTCCTTTATAAGGAAGTGAGTGACACTCATTTAGTCTAATAATCATTTTGGAGTGTTAGACTAGAGAGAGAATTTTTACAAAACCCATTTATACGTTCTTTCTACATCTAATGAGAGTTTAACAAGATTTATTTACTCCAGGTGTTCATAATTTACATGATGATACATTAGATCTTTTCTAAATCCGTACATGTCATCATAATCAAGACCATTACAGTTAATAGGAACTAATAGGAACTACATTTCATTTCATTCATCGAAGAGGCCATACATTACAACTGAGGTTATTGTGTTACTAAACCCCCCCCCCCCCCCCCAAAAAAAAAAAAAAAAAGATGGTTCTAAAAACCCTAACATCGTCAACAAGCACCACTGATCAAAATAACCAACAACACATACCCTAATACAAACATATTATACTAGCAATTGACGAACTTAGACAAAAACAAACCACCTTCGACAACCAAAATAACCCAAAAAACGCTAATCGTCATCATGCTACCTACGAACTAAACTACACCCCCTAAAATCCCCACCCAGAACATTCGACACAAACATGAACCCCGATCAACGACATCACTGCAACTCCAACAGCACCCATCATCGTCATTATCCTTTTCAAGTAGCATATTTCCTCGCTAAATTCGCCAAGCTGCTGTCACATTTCATCTCTCATTTCCTTAATTTGCACTTGGGTTTCCATGGCGTGAAGCTCTTAATCAGTTGGTACGTCTAGGTCTGAAACTCTGAAACCACCATAGGAGAAGCTTTGTTCTGAGGCCATCTTGATTTATAAGTGGGAAAAAAGCGAACCCGGTGGTATTATGTGAAGGTTACGGATTAGGGTAACAAAGCGGGTGGGGAAGACGGATTTAGGATATCCCTTCAATTTATAAGGGGGATCATTCACGATGACTAGACAATCTTGGGGACCAACATTACAACAGTAATAATCCACGGTGGAGGCCCATGTCACGAAAATATAGGTTATACCTTTTACAATCGATAAAACGTAAAATGATGTAATTAAATGGTCATATGAGAGTTTATTCCTTTAATGTGAAAAAAAAAATTAATGACCTTTTAAAACAAACACGATAAGTTTGATAGGCTAATATGACATTTGCCCTCAACGTTTCGATGTAAATTTAGAACCTTTAGTTCGTTAATTTAAAAAATTATTTGTTTTTTTATGTATGTTTCGGTATAAATTCGAGTTCGCCTACGTTTCTTTGTAATTTTTTTACGTTCTGGTGCTTATTTTTATGTACGCTTTCTACGTATGAGCCAGATCACATGTAATATTTTTTTTAATTATTTGCATCTTACTTATATTCATATACGTTTTGTATATAATACAGTTTCGCTTTGCATGACTTTGCCATTTCACTATTATGGTTTGTCAATTTAAGTCTTCTTAAATTTGTGTTTAAAATATAACAACTTATTTTCTACTACTTCTTGACTACGTTACTGCCACCGCAATGGACTGACGGTAAAATCCTAGTTTTGTACTCCCTCCGTCCCAAAATTATAGTCTGTCTTTCCTTTTTGGTTTGTCCTAAAATAATAGTCCACTTCTAAAAATAAATAGCATTTTTACCAAAATACCCCATAATTATTACTTAAACAACTAAGCATTTAATAGAACATTAACGCTTTGTTCCCGAGTTCTACTTAAGGAGATAAATGGGAGGATACGGAGGGAAAGTGAGGGGTGTCGAAGGAAAATCGTGTTCCCGAGTTTCATTAATGGAAGGAAAGTGAGGGGAGGGGAAGGATTTTGGAGTCATATTTTCCTTTCAAATTTTCCTCCCAAATTGGGCGGATTTGGGAAGAAAGTGAAGGGAAGGAAAATTTTATGCTTTATTTGCTTTTTCCTCTTAACTCGGGAACACAAAAACTTAAAATTTTCCTTCCATTTCCTTTCATTTCCTTCGAACTCGGGAACACATAATAATGAATATTTTCCTTCACCTCCCTTTCTTTCCGTCAAAATTTTCCTTCCCTTTCTTTTAATGAATTTACAAAAAAACTCGGGAACAAGGCGTAAATGCAGAGTAATGACAAAACTGTCATTTTATTGTATAAAGTTAGTGGTAATTAATGCTTCCTTAATCTGTGTGTTTTTTGTCCGTGGACAATAATATTGCGACGGAGGGAGTAGTAAAAAATAAAAAATAAATAAAAAAAAAGGGTTATGATGGTTATTTTCTGATTGGAGTGAGAGGTAGTTGACTGTCGCGTATCGGTGGATAATTGTTTCTCAGTTGCTTAATAAAATTTGTTCCCGGTGCGGATTACCCATATCTGCATCCGATCGGGGAAGAATGGCATCGCCGGCGGTCCAGCGTTCATCAATTCAGCGCCTCCCTACCTTCAAAGACAGAACCACTGCCACCACCTCCGGAACCCCATCATCGTCCAGCCCTCCATCCTCTTCCTCATCACTCTTAGATTCCTTTGCCTCCGACCCAATTTTCTCCAAATTCCTCTCCTCCGATTTCGACTCAACCCGGTTCTCCTCTGAGGCGCTCTCTTCAGGCACAGCTGCTGCTCGTGCCGAGAAGATCCAAGACGGCATTCGCCTCCTAGAGAAGCAGCTCCGTTCCGAAGTCCTGTCTCGTCACAACGATCTTCTCTCGCAGCTCTCTTCCGTCAAGGATGCCGAATCCTCTCTCTCCTCCATTCGGTCCGCCGTCTCGACTCTCCAATCCTCCGTACGCCTCGTCCGTTCCGAGATCGCCGATCCAAACCGTCAGATCCGATCTAAAACGGTTCAACTCTCTAACCTCCATTTCACCGTCGATCTCCTTCAGTCCACTGTCCGTGTACTCCGTCTCTCCAAGAAGCTACGCGACGTGATGGCGGAACCCGAAGCCGAGAAACTCGATCTCTCCAAAGCTGCTCAATTACACAGTGAGATATTGCGCCTCTGCAATGAAAATGATCTATCTGGAATTGTCCCAGTCGATGAGGAACTGAAATGGATATACGAAGCAGGCCAGAGGTTGCGCTCTGAAGGAATGAAAGTACTTGAAAGGGGTCTTGAAAGTTTTAATCAGGCAGAGGTTGGTGCTGGCTTACAGGTGTTCTACAATCTAGGGGAGTTGCGGACAACGGTAGATACTTTGATAAACAAGTATAAGACTCAGGGTGTAAAGAGTGTGAGTGTTGCCTTGGATATGAAGGCGATATCTACATCCGGTGGTGGTAGTTTTGGTGGTCCGGGAGGGATACAAAGGAGTGGAACACCACAGCTCGGTGGTGGTGGTAAGGCCAAAGATGCATTATGGCAGAGGATGGCTGTTTGTATGGATCATTTGCATTCAGTCGTGGTTGCCATTTGGCATTTGCAGAGGGTGTTATCAAAGAAAAGGGATCCCTTCACTCATGCCTTGCTACTTGATGAAGTGATGCAGGTGAGTTGATGCTGTAATCTCATTTTCAATTCGTTTATGTTAATTCAGTATGATTCTTTGAGTTCCTCTTGCTGAATCCTTGATGAGTAGGTTATATACTTATATATACTCTTAGCATTAAGTTAGATAACTGTGTGCTGTTATTATATAATAATGATGCTTCAAAATTTACAGGGCAAGGAAACTTAGATCATGACTAATACAATACATTTTGATGAATCTCTTTTAAGTAACAGGGTGTTTGGATATAGTTCTACCACCAGTTCTTACTTTTTGATTCAGTTCTTAATCCAATACATTACATATGAATGTTTCTTTTTTACACAATACAAAACTGAACAAGCTTTCTAGGGATGTTTTCTATGTAGAAGCGGAAGAGGAGGGCATTCATGTCTTTTCATCTGCATGAAGCTTATATCTTTTTCTATTAAATTTGTTTGTAGGAAGGCGACTCTATCTTAACCACTCGTGTGTGGGAGGCAATTGTAAAATCATTCGCAAACCAAATGAAATCCACTTTCACAGCATCAAGTTTTGTCAAAGAGATATTCACAGTTGGATACCCAAAGCTCTTCTCCATGATAGAAAATCTTCTTGAAAGAATTTCTCGAGACACAGATGTCAAAGGGGTTTTACCTGCCATAACAGTTGAAGGTAGAGATCAAATGGTAGCTGCCATTGAAGTGTTTCAGACAGCTTTCTTGACCCTTTGTTTGAGTCGCCTATCAGATCTTGTCAACTCTGTATTCCCTATGTCAAACCGTGGTAGTATTCCCTCTAAAGAACATATTTCAAGAATTATCTCACGAATTCAAGAAGAAATTGAAGCTGTTCAAATGGATGCACGCTTGACACTTCTTGTCCTCCGTGAAATCAGCAAAGTCCTCCTTCTACTTGCTCAACGTGCCGAGTACCAGGTGAAATTACATTTTTACCCTTTTCCTTGTTTTCTTTGGTTGCTTACAACAAAACATATTAACTGATTATAATAAAAAAAAAAAATCTATAGATAGCAACGGGACCTGAAGCGCGTCAGATAACGGGGCCCGCGACACCCGCGCAAGTAAAAAACTTCACACTCTGTCAACACCTACAAGACATCCACATCAGCATCTCCGCCATAACACCGCCAATCGCCACCGACGTCCTCTCCCCCTCCCTCAACACGATCTACGAAGTCGCCTGCGATTCCGTCACCTCCCTATTCCAATCCATGCTCGACCGCCTCGAATCCACCATCCTCCAAATCCACAACCAAAACTTCGGGGCCCACGGAGCCGATGCCGCCATGGACAACAACTCATCACCGTACATGGAAGACCTCCAAAAGCACATCACCCATTTCCGCACCGAATTCCTTTCCCGACTCCTCCCCTCATCCGCCAAAGGAACCGGAACCGGAATCGGAATCGGAACCGAAACCATTTGCATGCGTCTGGTCCGAACCATGGCGGCTCGAGTCCTGATCTTCTTCATCCGACACGCGTCCCTGGTTCGACCGCTGTCTGAGTCCGGGAAACTCCGAATGGCTCGAGACATGGCTGAGTTGGAACTATCCGTGGGTCAAAACTTGTACCCGGTTGAGCAACTCGGTGCACCGTATCGGGCCTTACGCGCGTTGCGCCCGGTTATCTTTTTGGAAACGAGTCAACTCGGGTCGTCACCGGTGATCCAGGATTTGCCACCGAGTGTTGTGTTGCATCATTTGTATTCGCGGGGCCCGGATGAGTTGCAGTCACCGATGCAACGGAATAAACTTACGGCTTTACAGTATTCGTTGTGGTTGGATTCGCAAGGAGAGGATCAGATTTGGAAAGGGATTAAGGCGACTTTGGATGATTATGCAGTTGGTGTTAGGGCGAGAGGGGAGAAGGAGTTTAGTCCTGTTTATCCGCTTATGTTGAGTATAGGTGAGTCTATATCGGAAAATAATATCAGTTCAAGGAAAGCTTAGATCATAGATTTTTGGGTTTATAATATGTTTTTTTTTTAATACGTATTTGGACGTAATTGTTTATTCGTGTTATTGTATAAGGTTTTGGTTGCTTCGGTTTAATGAAAAATGATTTCTTTAGACTTTGCAATACTGTTAGTAACCGGTGCAGTGGGATCTTATACTATATCCAAAAAACGCTGAGTGAGGACCTTCCCCCTTCATAATCACTCGGCTACGTTTGAAAAACCAAAATGTTTATAATTTACGGGAAAAAAGTGTTGAATGAAAGGCAGTATGAGTAAAACGTTGTTGATTTATTTATCAAAGGATAATGAATTGATTTCAATGATCCATATGATCAAATTACACACCAAATTGGGAATAAGAACAATGATAAGCAAGCCAATAGCAACGGTAAAGTCAGAACGATACGCGTATCACCATAATTGGCCATTATGTAAACAAAAGAACATAGCATGCCACATCGAAGATGGAGCATGCATGAGAAAGAACAAGTTAAAAGCTATGATCATGTGCAAAAAGTTTAAAACAAAAAAAATCATGCATGCTAGGATTATCAAGGAAATCACGGATGACTCACAATGGTGTCCGCATAAAACAAAAGAAGAGTAAGATTTTAACAAAAATCTAGCAGTTCTAGGACAACTTATCGCAAAAAGATCACTCATACAGACACAAGACATGTCACTAGCAATTGGGGGCTCAAGTGGACCATACAAGTTGAAAGAGGCTAAGATAATCAATCAAAAGAAGAAGAAGTCATGTCAGACTCCACGAACCACTCGCACAACAACAATGAATGAAAGAATACGTTAACACACCAAGCAATTGAGATAGAAAAGTACAGTGATAAGAACACATTCATAAACAAGTTCACAAGGGCGTAAAGGGGATAACATGGTCTCTAGCATCCTTGTAAGGATAAAAGTATTCAAGATATGCCAGAAAGTACAAACAAAAGCATGTGACACGGACAAGTCGACATAGTTAGCAAGTGTAGAGACTAAGGAACATGTCCAGAATAGAAAGCGTAGAAGTGTCAAAGCAAAGGAAAGTCCTCAAAAACAAACTATTCAACATCATCGCAAAAGCATCATTAAAAAGAAAAAAAAAAAAAAAAAAAAAAAAAGAACACCAGATAACTACATTATGAAAGAAAATGAAACACCCATTGATAAGGAAGCTTAAAATAACGTTTTAAAAACATTTGTTCTTAAATAACAAAAGTTCGAATTTTAATTACAGAAAAACATTTATTTCATAGTTCAAAAAAGTTTAAAAGTTTAAAAGTTCAAAAATAAGAAAGCTACGACAATAAAATATCATAACATAGTTCAAGATAACCACACAAGCCATGACCTTCACAATTTCCTAGTTATGTTGTATTCTCATCTTTAGAGTCTTCAATTTGAGTACATGTCAAAATAAGTTAGACAATATAATATCTACTGAGAATACCCAAGGCAGACTCATTTTGAGTAGGAAATGATGGAGGTAATTACATTCGATTCAAATCCTCCAAAATCAAATAAAACCAATAAAAAAATAAAAGGATTAACAATCTTCATTCAAAGATTCGATGATTCAAAAGTCAAAGTCAACATAAAAGTCAAACTCAATTTCAAATTCAATTATTCGTCAAAGTCAAAGCCATAAGGGTTTAGTAACCCATAAGTCCAAGTCAATGGTTTAATAGCCCATAATTCAAAATCAATATTCGTCAAAGTCAAAGCCATAAGGGTTTAGTAACCCATAAGTCCATGTCAATGGTTTAATAGCCCATAATTCAAAATCAAGTTCCAAATCAGTATGTGCTAATTATGATTACCCAAATATAATCAAAAGAAATCATATAGTGTCGTCTCTACCATATTAGATGATTCGATCGTAGGGTCTTCGCCGAAATAATATGAAGGTGTGACATCCCCATTTTCACGGCTAGAAAAGACCGATTTTGTTTATGCTTTATAAAAATCAGAGTACTTCTTTTAATAAAAATGTTGCGGAATTTGTTCTTAGTAAAACATGATAAATACGTTATCAAAGCATTTCCGAAGAAATGTATTTTTATTCATTTTAAAACATTTAGGATGTCATTGTCAATACAGAAACATAAACATAAACAAAACTTACATTCATTATCACTAGTGTTTTACATTTCCTTAATCTCTCAGTGTAATGTAACTTCATATCGACACCTGTGATACAAATAAGTTGGAGTGGGTCAGGTTGGGAAACCTGATGAGTACATAGGGTTTTCAACCTACAATAATATAATTTTTATGTTTAATCATCAAACAATTAACCAAATTACCCATCCCCAATATCTTCTTTATTCTTAAGGGTCTACCCTAAGAATCATTTATCCTACATTCGTTCAATATGAAGTCCATTGCTTCCAAGGTTTATACGACAGGCACTAAGTCCATAGCTGTCAATACTTATTCGTAAAGCACTAATTCCATAACTGCTAATGTTCATTCATCGGGTACTAAATCCATAGCTACCAATGTTTATCTAATAGGTACTAAGTTCATAGCTACCAACGTTTATCTAACAGGTACTAAGTCCATAGCTACCAACGTTTATCTAACATATACTAAGTCCATAGCTACCAGTGTTTATCTAATAAGTACTAAGTCCATAGCTACCGATGTTATTTATTAGGCACTAAGTCTATAGCTGCCAATGTTCACTCATATCATCTTTCATCTTTCATCATTATTCTACCCATGTTTTACCCAACATATTCGTAGATATAAAATACATATATTATTTAAAACATGTATAAAATTGTTCATCCAGCATAGATAGCAAGTATACAGGTTATATGCACACATAGTACGTAATTTATATAAAATACTTCATATCTATGTGTAAAATGAAAGGGACCATGCACTCACTTGTTACAGTGACGACTCGAAATTTGAGCAGCGCTTCGCTTCTTAATAATATGATTTCCTTCGACAAAACCTAGTATTATTACCACTAGATTTTAGTCTAATATTCATTGCGACTAATTATTAGTCTAGATTCATCATTAACTCAAAGTCTACTTCATGATCTATCAAGTAAGGAACAACCAGGTAGGATCATATTGGAGGTACGTTCCGTTTGGTATATGAAGTATATTGTTTGGAAATCCCACTTTATACACCTCACTAAATCACAGCCTCTAGACACCATTCCCGCAAGTAGATAAATCAGTATAACGACTTTGAATCACTGATAAATCTTATTTATAGGTTCATAATAACGATATTATATTTATATATAAGCTATATTTAAAGTATGGTGGGCGTAGCTCACTTACAACAAGTTTTTCTCAAAATCAGGCTCCGCCGAAGCAGAGTTTCTGAGCCGAAGGTTTTTCTTTTCGGAGTCGTCGGGTGTTCAGGGGCTTCCGCCTCGTGCTAAGGAGTTACCCTAGGCTTTGGGTAGGGATGAGCATTAGAACCACCGGAACCGGAACCGGACCAGAACCGGACCGGAACAGGACCGAAACCGGAACCGGAATTGGTAATAGGTCCGGTTACCGGTTCTCCATTTTTATGAAAACCGGTCCCGGTTCTAAAAACCGGAACCGGTTTGACATTTTTTTCATTTTCTAAAATGCACATAACTCGCTCATATGAAGTCGAAATTATTTGATTTTTTTTTCCAACATGTAATTTGGAGTTTGTAATTCATTTTTTACGGTACAAACATATGTTTTGGTTAGATATTGAATCAGACACATGCCCCGAAAGAAAGCATATCGATGTTGCGTTTTTTTATTTCAGCATTATTTTTTTGTTTTTTTGAATATGTCCCATTTTTAAAATGTGTATAACTCATTCATATGACGTCGGAATTACTTAATTTTTTTCCAGCATGTAATTTGATGTTTGTAGTTCATTTTAGACTATAAAAACACATATTTTGGTTAGATATTGAATCGGTTATAGACCCCGGAAGACAACATATCAATGTTGCATTTTTTCTGTTTCAGCATTTTTTATTTTTTGGAATCTGTCCCCGCTTTTAAAATGCGCATAACTCACTCATATGAAGTCAGAATTACTTGATTCTTTTTTCATCATGTAATTTAGTGTTTGTACTTCAATTTAGAATGTAAAAAGTCATAATTTGGTTAAATATTGAATCATTTACAAGTTCTAGAAGATAACATATAATCTATAGTATTTCAACCGGTTCTACTTTGAAAAATAACCGAAAAACCGAGACCGGAACCGGAACCGGCGCTAGAACCGGCGGTCCGGTTCCCGGTTCTTATAATATACGAAAACCGGTTCCGGTTCCGAACCGGTCCGGTTCCAAAGCTCATCCCTAGCTTTGGGGGGTTATGGAGGCTTAGAGAGAGTTTCTAGAGAGAGAAAGAAGGGATTGAAGGTGTGAGGAATGAGGCAGCCCCGACACCTCTATTTATAGGCTGCCTGGAGCGTCACCACGTTGTGGTGCCTCTCTCCACGTCGTGGTGTTGTGTAGGCTCCAAGGCTTCGCCTGATGCTGACACGTGACGCCGAACACAGGCGGTAAAACAGCCGATTTTCAAAAATTCATAATTTTCTTATACGAGCTCCGTTTTCGACGTTATTTATATCCACACGTAGATAAAAATAAGATCTACAACTTTCCTTTTGACTCCGTCGGCTAGTTCTCAACCGATTTTAGATTTAACAGTAAGAGGAGATTATATTGTTAAATGACCGCGTAAAATACATAACTTTTACATACGGACTCCGTTTTCGTCTGTCTTTTTACCGTTGAACTCCTATTAATGAGATCTTCAACTCTCATTTAGGTCGCGTTGTCCAAAAATCGTTCGATCAAAAATTCGAGTTCCGGGTTGTGCACTGCTAAGCTAAATCTTAGAAAAATCATATCTTCCTCATACGAAGTCAGATTTGGGCGTTCTTTTTATGCACGCTATCGGTTTAATGTATACTATGAATTTGGTTTATATTTTTAAGGCTAAAAAGTCATCTATCGTAAATTCACTATTTACGTCTCACAACGTCGTGCCGGTTTTATCGCAAAACTTCGACAGGCCATAACTTCTTCGTTATAACTCGGATTTCGGCGTTCTTTATATGTACGGAACCCTTGTAACATATACTACAACTTGGTTAAGATTAATCCTTCTAAATAATCTTCCATCAAAAACTCATTTTTGATGCTTATTGTCTCTAAATTGATTAGCCCGAATCTGCAGGCATTACAGAAGGGAATTCCGTTGAGACATGTTGTTGTTCCAAAAAAATCTATCTCAATCCCAAGTCTTTTTCATAAATTCTATTAATCTCACAATGATGGTTCAATGCAGACTTAGTGTAGAGTACTCCTATACATGTAACACCCCAAAATTTTCAAATTTTTTCAAACTTTAAAACACTATGGTTTTAGAAACATTCGGGTGTTAACCCACATTTAACAAAAATCGGTCCCACAAAAACATTTACAAATTTAAAACATTGGGTGTTACCATTAAGCATCAATAAAATCATAGCATATAAATAAGAATTACATCAATACAATTAACAAGGAACTTAACAAGTTCCACTCCATTCTCTATCACTTGACTTCTAACTTCCATCTACCATCCTCTCTCCTTAAGTGTAACCTGAGATACATGACATTAAAAAGAGACACGTATGACAATAATGCCTCGTGAGCTACATGGGTTTGCGACCCTAAACATTTCAAGCAATTATATGAAAAATCATTTCATTCATAATATAACATAGTTTTAGACCATAAAACATTTTCAAGTATTTTCAAGGTAAAGTCTTTCCATACACATCAAAATATCATTTCATATCTTACCATTTCATGTCATGTCATATCATTTCATTTAATCCTTTTCCATTTTCATTTTCATTTCCCTTTCCATTTTCCATTCCAAGACCAATGTGGAAAGAACAAATCAATCCACCAATCATCATGCTTTCAAAGGCCAATGTGAAAAGAACAGAATAAATTCACCAATGTATCATTCCATTAGATTTATATCCAAGTCCAGTGCCGAGGTGAAAAGAACAAATCGATCCACCAAGCTATCATGCTGATCATGTCATCTACTTCATGAAGGGAAGGTACCACCCTAGTAGATTCCTCTAGTGCCTCTTATGAGGTATCATGGCCCGGGTAAATTTCATTATTTCTTTACTTTCTTTCCTTTTTATTACTTTCCATTTTCTTTTCATCACTTTACATTTCTTTTCATTACTTTCCATGCTTTACACATTTCATATGTTAGTATTAAATACTCATTTCCAAAATTAAACCATCTATATTTCAAAACGTTTCAAATACGTTATCAAAACATTCGTTCTTCTAAAAGTTCTTTGCTTTCAAAAACATTTGTGTATTCAAAACATTCTTTCCAAAAAAACATTTAACACTTTCTTTTCAAAACATTTCATATGTCAAAGCATTTTCATTATAATAAAAATCATTTTGCCATGTAACCCAAAGTGGAAAAATGCCAACATGTACTCACGTCAATCGACGAGCATGAAATGAAGATATGAAAGTATGCATTGCCCTAGTCTCCGCTCTGGATTTGGTCACTTGACGTTTTGCTTCTATCATACGTCCTTCTAATGTGGCTTGACGTTCCCAAATTTCTCGAATCTCGACTCAGGGTGCGGTAACTTCCTCTTGAAGAGCCTCGGTGTGGTTATTGGTATGATCATAGTGTTTGTCCAGGCGACAAAGGCGAACTGCGGTGATCTCAATAGTGGCGCAAACTTCCATGATGTGGTTGGCAGATGCCCTTTCTTGTTCACCATGGCGAACGATGCGGCAAACTATGATAGGGAGAGCCATGTATGTTGAGCCCCCTCTTTCGAGATTGTAGAAGCCTCGTTTCATACCGTAGGGAGGGCACTACCCCTATTCCTGCCTAGAGATGCAAACGGGGACAGATATTTGCGAATACTACAAAATCCATCCCCGCATCCGACCTCTGATCCACATATCCATCCCCGCCCCCGCCCCGCTAACTCCCCGACGGGTTCGGGTAGAAAAATCTTCGCCGGATACGGGGAACCCGATGAATACCCGTTTAATAAAAAAAATTATAAATCTGAAATATATATATATATATATATATATATATATATATATATATATATATATATATATATATATATATATATACATATATATAATACATAATAATAATAGATAACAATCATGATAACCAATACAATTTAGAGTTCTTACTTCATTCTCACACACGATATAGTAAAAACAATAACGACAAACCAATACTTAACAATAAAACAAAAAAAAATCCATAGCATTCAAGTTTGTTTAAAGAAACCAAAATAAAAAACACAATTCATCATAAGCTAAAAATCAAAATCCACAAATCTTGGACCCGCTTCATCATCTTTTATAACTTAAAACTTTGCAAGATGTTTTTCTTTATTTGAATGTGCACCTAACAATAAAAAATAAACAAATATAAGTCTTGTTACAAAATATTTTATGTTAAAAAAAGTAAAATATAAAAGGGTTAGAATATAAAACCTAATTTCTCATCCCATAACCAATCTTGGACACAAATTAATGCTTTTAATTTATCCGGATGAAGCCTATTATGATGAGGAGTGACATGTCTTCCACCGGTACTAAAAGCTGATTCAGAAGCAACTGTAGACACAGGTATAGCCAAAACATCTCTAACAACTCGTTGCAAAGTAGGATATTTAAGACCATTTGCCTTCCACCATGCTAAAATATTAAAATCCCCGATCCTTGGCAAAACATTCTCCTCTAAATAATAATCTAACTCAGATTTGTAAGTATCAACAGTTGAAGTGGTACTCATAAATAAATCAAAACCCACCAAAGGATCTCCACAATCATCAATATCCATGCCAAAATCAGAAATATTCAACGAAAAATCGGTTTCTTTGGCATCACATGGCTTGTACTCTTTTACCAAATCATAAGTAAACTTCCTAACTCGCTCAACCTCATGTGCGGATTCACCACCATACATTTTGGGAAAATAATACTCAATCAACTTCATTTTGAATCTTGGGTCCAAAATAGTGGCTATGGCTAATACTCCATGTATGAGAGACCAATATTGTTCAAACTTCTCAGCCATATTGGTAGCCATTCTCTTGATCTCCACATAATGTGATATAGCACACTCTTGAAGCAACATTCGGATCTCACAAATCTTTGGGAAAAAAAGATTGGTAGTTGGATATTTGACCATAGAAAATGTCACACCCCGAAACCGATGGTGGAAACGTTCCGGGGCGGAGTGATGTCATGCGTAGTATCACACAATTGTATCATAGAAAGCATAGTAAACTCAACCAAACATTGAATACATGAATGAAAAAGGATTACATAGTTTAATACATAGTTTTGTTCAAATAAAAAGTAAAGACGTGACGCTAACGCTCCGTCTTCTCCAAACTCATGGATGTACCTGTCTATTGATGCCCTGAGAATACAAGCAGTTTTAAATATCAGCATAAAGCTGGTGAGTTCATAAGTGTATAATTCTTGTGAAAGAAATGTTTCCTTGATTCTTTGAAAAACTGTTTCCCAAGAAAATCCTATATTTTCTTGCGAAAGAGGTTTAATTATCCATTAGTTACATGTCGAAAAATCTGATTTTTGAATTGCCGGGTTATCCAGGGAAAATCCTATATTTTCCCTTTAAAAGTTGATTATTGATTATCCATATGCGAGTATCTACCATAATTGGACATCAGTTTTCTTTTCGAAACTCTGGTTACACCCAGAGGAGTATATTAGCCGTATTTGCGAAGCTCTGGTTACACCTAAAGGAGTATATTAGCCGTATTTTCGAAGCTCTGGTTACACCTAGAGGAGTATATTAGCCGTATTTTCGAAGCTATGGTTACACCCAGAGGAGTATATTAGTTGTATTTTCAAAGCTTTGGTTACACCCAGAGGAGTATATTAGCCGTATTTTCGAAGCTCTGGTTACACCCAGAGGAGTATATTAGTCGTAATTTCGAAGCTCTTGTTACACCCATAGGAGTATATTAGTCGTATTTTCGAAGCTCTGGTTACACCCAGAGGAGTATATTAGTCGTATTTTCGTAAATAAATTGTTCTCTACCTAAGTTGTGAGTGCCATAACCGTACTTAGACTAGATAAGGCACGTAAATGGGCCAGTATCTTTTATGACTTTTTCACCTCTGAAACTAATGGTCCCGCTCTAGCTAGCAACGAAGGTGCGGGATAGTCAGTCCCATATTGATCTATACACAATAGTCACGCTCTCCCTCCAAGAGATTCTGGTTATAAGTCGTAGTCCTCCACTCACGAATATGATGGAGTGTTACCAAGGACAAGTCTCAAACTTAGCCTAACAAATTTACAAGTAATAGTATGAAAATCCGGTTTATGATTTATATAAATCCTTGATAAGATGATACATATTAAAATATGGTTCACAAGTTTCTTGCTTTAGATTTGAGAACTGTTTCTACGAGTTGGTCCTTTTATCAATTGGTAACATGGTTTTCTGAGTTAAAAGCATATTGAACATAAAATCGATTTACACAAAATGTGATAATTTGAGTACAAGTTTCCTTGTACTTTTTGTTGTATCCCCCCCCCCCTTGAAAACATGAAAAACTCGGAAAAAAGTGTAGGGGTATGAACTCACCGTTTGACGTAGGATTTAGGTGTATGATCAGTTACGAATGCAGAGTGTCAACTGATGTTTCGTACGCAAGTGGATCCTATTAACATGTGATAACACATATGTGTGTTAGAATTAGGGTGTTTCATGATTAATCATGACGGGAAACCACCCTAAGGACTTGGAAATGCTTGTCGGGACCCTATATGATCAAACAATGGAGGTGCATGGCCAAAAGGGTGTGTGTGCGGCTAGGCTATGTGTGCGGTTGCACACAAGAGTGTGCGGTCGTACAGAGGGTGTGTGCGGCCGTACACTCCTCATTTGTGCCCAAAATGTCAATTTTGAGGTGTTCTTGTGCTAATACCAAGTCCTACTAGTGAATGAAGGCCAAACTCTTCACTTTGGAGAGTTTTTAAGGTGTGTGCGGCCACCTTATGAAGGTGTGTTGCCGCACACCTGCAAAGGATGAAGAACACGAAGAACACTATGAGTTTTAGGCTTAGATTCAGGTGTCTTACCAGTATAACAAGCTGTATGATGAAGTAGTGCACGTTTTTTAGGCCTTTTGTGTAACATCCAGATTCCCAGGTACAATATTATTCATTTATTTTGGAGATTTTGGAGGGACTTGGCGAGTTGACGCTTAGACTCGCCGAGTAGGGTCGCGAATTCCATCCGGGTTAATGACCGGACTCGGCGAGTCCGTGCTTTTTAATGAAGCCCTAATTCCCAGGGTTTGGGGCCTATATAAAGGGACTTATAGCCACCATTTGCGGCTACCAGACCCCTGAGTGAAACCCTAAGCGATCTAGAGCGTTTGTGAGGAAGAAGAGGCCATTTTTGATCCTTGTGTGGGTGTTTTTGCAAGAAGAAGGTGACCAAGGCAAGAGGGAACTAAAGAGGGTGCTATTCTATGGATTTCAGATCCTAGGGACTTCATATTGAGGTACATATTCGATCCTTCTTTCAGTTTTGGTGTTTATCTTTGAGAGTTAGGGTTTCTAGCCCCTTTAGAGTATGAATTGTGAAGCAATTAGTCCCTTCTTGTGTTGAGACCTTGGATCTGGATCCAAAGAGGTCCAGAGACCTTATCTCCTTGATCTTTATGGGTGTCATTAGGAGTTATGAGCTTAGGGTGACATATTGAGGCCATTTCTTCAAATAGAGCCATTAGGTCTTTGCATGGGCGTCAAGATCCAGACTTTACGTGTTTATATTGGTTAAGGAGGCCAGATCTATGGGTTAGAGGAACGGATCTGACCTCAGGAGGTCATTTGAGTTTGGGCATGGCATGAACTCGCTGAGTCCAAGAACAGACTCGGCGAGTAGGATGGTTTTTCCCCATGAATCACAGAGTTGGTGACTCGCTGAGTTGGAGAGGTAACTCGGTGAGTCATTGAAGATTTTGAGGACTTGAGTTCATGAATGAACTCGCCGAGTCACAATGGTGCACTCGGCGAGTCTGGTCAAAGGGTTGACCGTTGACTTTTGTTGACTTTTAGGTTTGGGTCAACGATTGGACTCGTGCACTGTTGGAAGGGTAAAATGGCCTTTTAGCCTTCTTAGAGGACGTGTGAGGATTTAATCTAGCCTGGAAAGCTGTTATTAATTGAGATGATCGTTTCTGTGTTTAGGCAGAGGCTAGATCAGTGTTACGTGAGCGAGATATTACCAAGACATCTGAGGTGAGTTTTCTCACTGTATTTTACCTTGAGTGGTAATTAGAGTTATGTGACAGAGTATTGTATGATATTTATGTTCTGTGTTGCACTGCATTATTTCTATGTGATTTATGCCGTGTGTATATCAGGGTATGTCAGAGTTAGAACCGAAAGGTTCACAGAGTTAGGACCAGAAGGTCCACAGAGTTAGGGCCCAAGGGACCACAGAGTTTTAGCCTCGAGTGGCTAGTATGTGCTATGTGTGGTATTTTGGGGAACTCACTAAGCATCGTGCTTACAGTGTTTTGTGTTATGTGTTTCAGGTAATAGTGAGGATCGCGGGAAGCCGACATGATCAGTACACACACGCGCGGAGTTTTATTTGTATGATATGATCTTGGGATTTTTGTCTTATGATTGCATATATGAAACAATGTGTCTTATGATATTATGAATTAAATGGTTTTAAAAATGCAAAAAATTGTTTGAAATTTTACGGTGTTACAAGTTGGTATCAGAGCCTTGGTTTGAGGGATCCGGGTTACACCTTCGGGCGTATCTGAACTCAAACTGAGGATTTGAGAGATATTTTTCAAAAAGTGAAACAAAGTTTTCTAAAAGAGTAAAAGAAATTGAAAAGAGCAGAGCAGAGCCGTGTGTACGATCAGCCAGCGCCCGAACGGTGATTTCCCAAAATACCCTTATGTTATATGTTTATGAGACAATATGATATGTTTTGCATGCTAGAGCAGGCTAGGTATTCTATTAGGACTAGGGTGGCCTGATTTGTGATGCCTTAGCCTAGGGGTTGCTGTTAGGAGATGCTTGAGAGGAGGTAGATAGCAGCGAGAGTCTTATGAGAGATCTGCTAGAGAGTAGACTATGCTTAGTGAGAGTAGAGTACTTGGTATTTGGGATCCTAGGAGGAGGACTTGGGTTGTATGCTGATGCGGTGTGGACAGTAGTATTGGGCCCGTACTATTGAAGATACCGGAGCGGTGCTAGTGATGAGGAGATTCGTAGGATCATCCATAAGGAGGTGGCTGCGGCCATCAGGGCAGAGATACCAGAGATGTTTGGGTCTATCAAGACCACGCTGATAGAGACTTTTGATGAGAGATATGCTGCTCTTTCTGATGTTGTTGTTGCTGCGGCCACTGCAGTTGTAGCTGCGTCTAGACCGCAGGGTGGTGATGCGTTGCTGTTCCGGGAGTTCAGCAACACAAAACCACCAGAGTTTGATGGGACGTAGGATCCGATTGCGGCGATGAGGTGGATTTCGGACATTGAGGGGTGTTTCTTCACATGCTCATGTCCAGAGCATCTGAAGGTTTGGTTCGCGCTAAACCAGCTTCGCTTGGGAGCGAAGGACTGGTGGAAGTTTGTGACGGCGCACTATTCGTATGCTGAGCTTGCTGCAGTGACTTGGGAGAGGTTCACCGCTATGTTCCGAGAGGAGTATGTTCCCCAGGTAGAGAGGGAGCGTTTTGCCCAGGAGTTTTTGACCCTCAAGTAGGGTACTGAGTTTGTTACAGTGATTACCAGGATGTTCCAGGAGAGGGCAATGTTTTGCCCAGAGCACGTGTCTTCCGAGCAGGCACGCATGAGCCGATATTTGAGCGTTTTGAGGAAGGAGATACGAGAGTTCGCAACAAACTTGTCATACCGAACATTTGCCGAGCTTCAGGAAAATGCTCGGAAGAGGGAAATAGAGTTGGAGACTCAGGCTAGGGAGGAGGCAGAGTCTCAGGGGAGGGATAGGCGACCGGTACAGTCGCAGCCGGCAGCCAAGCGGGCCAAGCCCGCCGATTCGAGGACAGGGAACCAGAAGGGTCGCACTTGTGGCAAGTGCGGAAAGAGTCATGACGGGGTGTGTAGAGCAGGGTCTTGCTACAAATGTGGCAAGGAGGTGCACATGGCCAAGGATTTCCCCAAGGGGTTTGCAGTATGTTTCCACTGCAACCAGACCGGACACCAGAAGGTAGAGTGTCCGCAGTTGCGAGGGTCGGCACAGGGAGCATCCCATGGATCTACCCCTGCTACTATCAGATCTACAGAGAGCCGGCCGGTGAAGGTCGAGGCACCGAAGGCACGAGGGAGGGCCTTCCAGTTGACTGCGGAGGAGGTTTGCGCAGCACCGGACGTTGTGGCTGGTATGTATACTTTCATGTATCCTTTTTATGTTGAGATTTTTTGCTTATGTTTTGATATGTGTAGGTAGTTTTCTTGTGAATTATGTACCTGCCCTGGTGTTATTTGACTCGGGTGCGAGTCGGTCTTTTATATCTTTAGCCTTTAGTCAGCACATCAGTATTAGTTGAGAGGCGTTGAGTTGACCTCTGAGAGTTTCCATAGCAGACAAGAGAGCAGTGTACGTCACTGAGGTGATTCGAGGATGTGTACTCAAGATCTTCGGCGTTGCGTTCCTTATTAATTTGGTCCTGATTACGATGGGGACATTTGTGTTATCGTGGGCATGGATTGGTTGAGCAGATTCAGAGTGGTTATTGACTACAAGCGACAGCTGGTGACCATACGAGACCCTAGTGGGGGAGTTCTTATGGTGTACGATGAGGGTACCCGTACCGGTTTAGCGTTTTGTTCAGCTGCTAGAGTGAGGAAGAGTCTACAGCAGGGTTGTAGTGAGTTTGTGGCTTACGTGATGGATATGAGAGTTGATTCAGAGAGACCGAGGTCAGTCGATGAGGTACCGGTAGTGCGCGAGTTCTCGGATGTTTTCCCCGAGGATTTTCCGGGTGTGCCTCCCGAGAGGCAGGTAGAGTTTCGTATCGATTTGACTGATTTAACTCTGGGGGATGCACCTATCGCCAAGGCGCCCTATCGCCTTGCGCCTCCAGAGATGCAAGAGTTATCCTCGCAGTTTCAAGAGCTGCTGGGGAAGGGGTTTATTCGGCCGAGCAGCTCGCAGTGGGGAGCGCCTATCCTTTTTGTCAAGAAAAAGGATGGTTCACACCGGATGTGCATTGATTACTGGGAGTTGAACAAGTTGACGGGTAGAACTGTTACCCGTTGCCGGGGATCAACGATTTGTTCGATCAGTTGCAGGGAGCGTCTAGGTTCTCAAAGATCGATTTGAGGTCTTGATATCATCAGGTGAGGGTGCGAGATGAGGATATCCAGAAGACAGCGTTCAGGACTCGTTACGGGCATTATGAGTTTGTGGTGATGCCTTTCGAGCTCACCAATGCTCCAGCGATGTTCATGGATCTCATGAACAGGGTGTGCAGGTCGATGTTGGATCGCTCGGTGATCGTGTTCATCAACGACATATTGGTGTATTCGGGATCCAGAGAGCAACATGAGGAGCATTTGAGAGAGATTCTCGGAGTTTTGAGATCAGAGAGGCTTTATGCCAAATTCTCCAAGTGTGATTTTTGGTTACGAGAGGTCCAATTCCTAGGGCACCTCGTTAACCAGAAAGGGATATTGGTCGATCGGGCCAAGATTGAGGCTGTGATGAGTGAGGAGGTGCCGAGGTCACCTACCGAGTTCAGGAGTTTCCTAGGGTTGGCTGGGTATTATCAAAGATTTATCAGGGATTTCTCCAAGATCGCAGTGCCACCCACCAAGTTGACCCGGAAGGATGTTGCTTTTTCATGGGGCCCAGAGCAACATGCCTCCTTCGAAACACTTTGCCAAAGTCTATGCGAAGCCCCGGTGTTAGCCCTTTTAGAGGGGATGGAGGACTTCGTAGTGTATTGTGACGCATCGATATTAGGGTTGGGAGTGGTGCTTATGCAGAGGGGGCATGTGATAGCATATGCATCGAGGCAACTGAAACCTCATGAGTCAAGGTATCCCACCCACGATCTGGAGTTGGGGGCGGTGGTGTTCGCCCTCAAGATCTGGCGTCACTATATGTATGGGGTTCGGTGTACCATATACATGGAGCATAAGAGCTTGAGGTACCTAATGGATCAGCCCAACCTGAATATGCGCCAGAGGAGATGATTGGATGTGGTAAAGGATTACGATCGCGAGATCCTGTACCACCCGGGCAAGGCTAATGTTGTAGCCGATGCCCTGAGCCGTAGGGCGGAGGGCGCCCCAATGCGAGACGTTTGCCTGAGATTGACAGTGATGACACCGGTGTTGGACACCATTCGTGGGGCCCAGGCTGAGGTCGTAAGACCAGAAAACCGTAATAGAGAGCAGGTTATCGGACAGGTATCAGAGTTCGTTACCGATAGCCGAGGGCTTATGACATTTCAGGGTCGGATTTGGGTACCGTTTGTGGGAGGATCGCGTACCATTTTGACGGAGGAAGTGCATCGATCGAGGTTCTTGATCCATCCCGGGGCCACTAAGATGTATTTAGACTTGAAGAAGGAGTATTGGTGGCCCTGTATGAAGAGCGATGTCGCATGGTTCGTAGATAGGTGCTTGACATGTCGCAAGGTTAAGGCCGAGCACCAGCGTCCGCATGGTAAGTTGCAGCCATTAGAGATTCCCGAGTGGAAGTGGGAACAGATTACCATGGATTTCATCACCAAATTGCCGAGGACTGCTAGGGGTGTCGATGCAATTCGGGTGATTGTGGACAGGTTGACGAAGAGCGCTCATTTCCTTACCATCAGTGAGAGCTCTTCTGCGGAGAGGCTGGCAGAGTTGTACGTGAGGGAGGTGTTATCGCGGCACGGAGTACCGATCTCGATTGTCTCAGATCGAGATGTACGATTCACTTCCAGATTTTGGAAGAAATTCCATGAGGAGTTGGGCACGAAGTTGCATTTCAGTACCGCCTACCACCCACAGACTGACGGATAGAGCGAGCGGACGATTCAGACGCTCGAGGACATGCTTCGGGCATGTGTATTGGATTTCGGAGGGAGTTGGGACACGTACTTACCCTTGGTTGAGTTTTCCTATAACAATAGCCATGATTCGAGCATTGGTATGCCACCCTTTGAGCTGTTGTATGGGAGGAGGTGTCGAACTCCCATTTGCTGGGGAGAGGTAAGGCAACGTGTGATGGGTAGTATAGAGATTGTGCTTCAGATGACCGAGCAGATTCAGCAGGTCAGATAGAGGTTACTGACGGCCCAGAGCCGTCAGAAGAGGTATGCGGATAGACGACGGTCTGAGCTCGTGTTCCAGGTCGGTGACTTCGTACTCTCGAAGGTATCTCCCTGGAAAGGAGTGATCCGGTTCAGGAAGAGGGGCAAGCTAGGACCCCGATATATTGGTCCATTTCGAGTGATTGTGAGGTTAGGAAGGGTAGCCTACCGATTGGAGCTAACTGCAGAGTTAGGCCAGATTCATGACACCTTTCACGTATCGCAGCTGAGGAAGTGTATATCCGACGAGTCGGCAGTGGTACCATTAGAGGATATTCAGGTGGATGCGAGCCTGAACTATGTTAAGAGACCGGTTGCGATTATGGATCTGAAGATTAAAGTTCTGAGGAACAAGGAAGTGCCCCTGGTGCAGGTCCAGTGGCAACATCGGAAGGGGTCCGAGCTGACTTGGGAGCTGGAGCGAGAGATGCGCGAGCAGTATCCAGAGTTGTTTGTGGAGTAAGACTTCGAGGACGAAGTCTGATTCTATTGGGGAGAAATGTAACATTCGGATTCTCATGTATAATATTATTCATTCATTTTGGAGATTTTGGAGGGACTCGGCGAGTTGACGCTTAGACTCTCCGAGTAGGGTCGCAAATTCCATCCGGGTTAATGACCGGACTCGGCGAGTCGACTAGTGGACTCGACGAGTCCGTGCTT
This sequence comes from Lactuca sativa, assembly GCF_002870075.4. NCBI lineage: Eukaryota > Viridiplantae > Streptophyta > Magnoliopsida > Asterales > Asteraceae > Lactuca > Lactuca sativa. Next base: position 252,514,218 of record NC_056630.2, read on the forward strand.
TTTAATGAAGCCCTAATTCCCGGGGTTTGGGGCCTATATAAAGGGACTTATAGCCACCATTTGCGGCTACCAGACCCTTGAGTGAAACCCTAATAGATCTAGAGCGTTTGTGAGGAAGAAGAGGCCATTTTTGATCCTTGTGTGGGTGTTTTTGCAAGAAGAAGGCGACCAAGGCAAGAGGGAACTAAAGAGGGTTCTATTCTGTGGATTTCAGATCATAGGGACTTCATATTGAGGTACATATTCGATCCTTCTTCAGTTTTGGTGTTTATCTTTGAGAGTTAGGGTTTCTAGCCCCTTTAAAGTATGAATTGTGAAGCAATTGGTCCCTTCTTGTGCTGAGACCTTGGATCTGGATTCAAAGAGGTCCAGAGACCTTATCTCCTTGATCTTTATGGGTGTCATTGGGAGTTATGAGCTTAGGGTGACATATTGAGGCCATTTCTTCAAATAGAGCCATTAGGTCTTTGCATGGGCGTCAAGATCCAGACTTTACGTGTTTATATTGGTTAAGGAGGCTAGATCTATGGTTAGAGGAACGGATCTGACCTCAGGAGGTCATTTGAGTTTGGGCATGGCATGAACTCGCCGAGTCCAAGAACAGACTCAGCGAGTAGGATGGTTTTTCCCCATGAATCACAGAGTTGGTGACTCGCTGAGTTGGAGAGGTGACTCGGTGAGTCATTGGGGATTTTGATGACTTGAGTTCATGAATGAACTCGCCGAGTCATAATGGTGCACTCGGCGAGTCTGGACAAAGGGTTGACCATTGACTTTTGTTGAATTTTAGGGTTGGGTCAACGATTGGACCCGTGCATTGTTGGAAGGGTAAAATGGCTTTAGCCTTCTTAGAGGATGTGTGAGGATTTAATCTAGCCTGGAGAGCCATTATTAATTGAGATGATCGTTTCTGTGTTTAGGCAGAGGCTAGATCAGTGTTACACGAGCGAGATATTACCGAGACATCCGAGGTGAGTCTTCTCACTGTATTTTACCTTGAGTGGTAATTAGAGTTATGTAATAGAGTATTGTATGTTATTTATGTGATGTGTTGCACTGCATTATTTCTATGTGATTATGCCGTGTGTATATCAGGGTATGTCAGAGTTAGAACCGGAAGGTTCACAGAGTTAGGACCAGAAGGTCCACACAGTTAGGGCCCAAGGGCCCACAGAGTTTTATCCTCGAGTGGCTAGTATGTGCTATGTGTGGTATTTTGGGGAACTCACTAAGCTTCGTGCTTACAGTGTTTTGTGTTATGTGTTTCAGGTAATAGTGAGGATCGCGGAAAGGCGCCAGCATGATCAGTACACACACGCGCGGAGTTTTATTTGTATGATATGATCTTGGGATTTTTGTCTTATGATTGCATATATGAAACAATGGGTCTTATGATATTGTGAATTAAATGGTTTTAAAAATGCAAAAAATTGTTTGAAATTTTACGGTGTTACATTTTGAGTGTTTTTGGATGAAGTTTTTAGAGAGAGAAAGTAGAGTGCAGCCAAAGGAAAGAAATGATTGAAGGGATCTCCTCCTTTATATGTGCGGCCGTACACACCTCTCATGAGGATGTATGGCCCGATCTTGCTTCTAAACGACATGTTGACTCATTCCTAATCTCATTCCCAACTGTACTCAAGCTTAGAACACTTAAACGGACCCTTAAATGGTGTTAAAAGGTAATGGAATCAGGAAAATTTTGATATAAAGATCGATTGTACAGGATAAAAGTTTCGGGCTGTCACATTATCCCCCCCCCCCCCCCCCGGTTAGAACGAATTTTGTCCCGAAATTCAAGAATAAGAATATAATTCATGGTCTTAGAAAAAGATGTAGGTATTTAAGGTTCATGGGACTCTCATGCTCCCATGTGAATCCAAGAGTTTTCATCGTTTATCGGCGTAGCTCTTTTGTCTATCTCGAGAGGCCTTAAGTCGTTCTCGGATTAGTACGATCTTTTCGGTGGTTTCGCGAATGATTTTTGGACTCGTGAGAGTGCTATTGAGGACTTGATTCTTGTCTATTTGCTCGTCATCCACCTCAGCCTAGCACAGATGGGGTCTGTACTTATGAATGCAGAGGGCTTCTAACGGCGTAGCCTTGCTACTGGAAAGGTCGCCGTTGTTGCAAGAAGGTTCAATTTAGGATAGATGTGGGTCCCATGACACATTTTCAATTGTCTGGATGGTTCTCTTAATTTTTCCTTCTCTTTGCGGATGATACTCTTCGTGTGAATACTTTCGGATTTCGAAGAGAGATTAATTCTTTGAAGTTCGCATCCGGTTGTCGTCACGAGCGACGGGAGTTTCGCAATCGAACAACTCAAGAACAAAGGGTTTGGTATAACATAGACTCAGTCGAGCTAGACAGAATGGTGTCGTAGAATCGTGTGTCAAGTTAGTCTGAGAGGGTCATTTTGCTAGCACATTGGCATCCCTAAATGAACATCTTTGGTATTTTCTTCGTTTTGATTTGGACTTGGTAGGTACTACTACTAATGTGGGGGTCCAAATGTTTTGAAACTATGGGTTCTCGAGGGAATGGTTCTCACTAGTTTTTCCTATGTTTGCTTGGCATATACAAGTCACGTATAATTACAACTGACCTTAATGTATACACTAGGCTACCATAATTTACCTATTAGGGCATCAACTTTTAAAAGTACATCGTGATTAGATTTGGACGGGAAAGAAATCACGATTATGAATATTTATTGAGGTTTTCGGAAACGTACCAATACACAGTAGGTTTCTTTGGTGGTTCCTCATTCCTTGAGGTTAGATTCCTCCTGTTTCCTCATTGTTCTTCTCTACTGGGCAGTCTATTTTGAGATGTCCCGTTTCTCCACATGCACAACACACTTGAACTATGCTAGCATCAGTAGTGGAAGTGATGTGTTGGGTCGGGGTCTTTGCGAAGCAGGCTTCCTTGCCATCCTTCAGCCTTGGACAATTTCTTTTGTAATGTCTGGGTTCACCACAATTGTAGCAAACCTAACCCATCTGTATGCTAGGAATCGAGGTGTTTGGCTATGCAGGTGCCCTACAACGTCGCGTGGTGTGCCCTTGTCTATTGTAGTTCTCACATCGGAGTTCGCGGCACTTTCCTACATGGTGGAAGTTGCATTTCTCGCAACTTGGAAGTTTTCCAGCATATTGTCGCGGTGACGCTAGCACTGGTTGGTCGGATGTGGCGGTTCTAGAAGTTATCTCGAGTTGTTGTTTCCTGGCAAGTTTCTGGGACAACTTGTCCTTCCTCTCGGACCAAAATTTATGTTTGGCGCTCTTAGGTTTGGGAGTTGGAATGTTCTCTTCGACAAGACCTTGTTGATTTCCTGGTCTGTTGTTACAGTCTAAGGTGTGGGAGTCATTCCCATTCCCATTCAGGTTGTGAGTGTTAAGAACAGCTAGGGCGGCTGCTACTACTGCGGTGACGGTAGCTTGGAACGTAGCTGAGTCCATCTGGAGAATCGGTGCCTTACTGGTGGATTGGTTCTGCTTTTTCGAAGGCATGATCTGCTACATGTCAAGAAAAGAGTTTTTGAGCAACAATGGTTGCCTATGGATGTATCCTAAATGTTTTCTATGCATTGATATTTCCCGTTGCTAACTGACTCTCTTCGATATGACCCACATCCCCATGATGTGGTCTTAGCAAGGATAGAAAATATTTGAGTACACAAGATCATGTAAAATAAGTTTAAGAATTTTTTTGCTTGTTCAGCCCATCGAGCTGGCCGAGTAACTCTCCCCTCTCTTCGGCTCCAGATGAAATGAAGGGTTAGCTATAAGAGTGGTTATGGGTATCAAGTCGACACGAGATTCAACTTGACGCTTGGTAGAGATCACTGGAATGTCCTTGGGGAAGACATTGGGAAAGTCACGGACTTCGGAAGTGCTCTTGAGGTCTTTAACTTTTTTTCGTATCATCGACAACACGAGCCAGTTATACATAACGTTCCTTTCGTAGATGTTTCTAGGCTTTGACGCAGGAAACGATACGAAGGTTCGAACGATCGTATCACTGAAACTAGTGAGGACTCTGTCAGAGGAACGATCGAGGGGAATCGCTTCCTCGAAGCAAGGACATTGGCACGATGTGAGGCTCATTCGTCCTATGCCGATTGGGACATTGAAGCTTTTCATGGGTATCAATATGAAATTGATGGGGAAAGGGAATGACCGTCTAAGGTAAGAGCACATCCTATGATGCATGATTTAACTGAAATACGATCGTAGTCGTCATAACTGAAACTGAGATTACATATTCTGAAACTCAGGACCTAACAATAGGTCTAAGTCTTAATAATGAAGAGAAAATTTCGGCAATATGGAAGACGGAGATGTTTACGGGAAAGAGCTACTCAGAACATAAACATGAAAGTTATTCCTTAGACGAGAAAGGAAAAACGAGTAGAGTGTTCCTCTATTGGCGACGGGCAATCTTCAAGTGAAACCCTAACTCGGCCAGCTTCCGCTCTGCGTAAAGCAGGCGTCCTTCACACTCTGACTGGCGGGCTCGGAGCTCTATGACTTTGGCTCGGGTTGTAGCTAACTCTCGCTGCAAAGCTTCATTGTCCCTCATAGATCCCCTGTGAGCAACTTCAATATTACGAATGTGATTTGTGTTGGCATCCGAGTCTGCCTCAAGTTCCATAGTTTGCTAAAGGGTTTCCACACCTAGCTCCACATTGCGAGCCACTTGGCGTATCAGGATTGGAAGGGCCCTATCTGCAGGACCTACTCCATCCATATTGTAGATGTTGAGATTACCGATGTATGGGAGGGGTTGGCCAGGCTCATGGCTCCACCTATTCAAGTTCCCGACCCACATGGGCATTGGGCCTTGGAATCCAATTTGGGGTCAGGATTTGGTATTGGGGTCACTTGGGGTAGGTTCTCGACTTCTGGCTCTGGCTCGATCCATCCACCATCTCCTTGGTTAGGAAAGTATGGGTCGCTAGGGATGTAGAATTTAGTCGTGTTATCTACGTGTAGTGATGGTAAAGGAATAGTCAGTAGGTATCAGATCTAATAATACATCCAATGTATCATAGCTACGAGCTTGATTCTTAAAGGATGAATCCTTGGGTAAGTTTTTGGTTTGGTCGCTATAGCATCCTAAAATACTCCTATAATATTTTAATCCTTATGGTTGACTCTAGAACTTTTCTCGTACTTAGGTGGGTTTTAGACTTGCTGTAACACCATAGTCACTCCCAAGCACATGTTAGTCATGTCTCGAATGAATATAGTTGATCAGGCTATATTGATCCTAGACATGATTACATAACTACCCAAGTTTAACTGCAGTGTCCAACATTCAATTACTTTTATTTTGTTCTACTTATAACACGGATTCTGGTAATCGGGTATACTTGTATACTTTGTTATAAAATACTTATATTTTGAAAGTATACTTTTAGTTTAGAGAACTTAGGACCCTTAATGTTTATAGTTGTATACCATCTAAGGTTCGGTATACTTAGTTCACTATAAACAATAGCTTTGATACCAATCTGTCACACCCCGAAACTGATGGCGGAAACATTCCGGGGCGGAGTGACGTCATGCGTAGTATCACACAATTGTATCATAGCAAGCATAGTAAACTCAACCAAACATTGAATACATGCATGAAAAAGGTTTACATATTTTTGTTCATATCAAAAGTAAAGACGTGACGCTAACGCTCCATCTTCTCCAAACTCCTGGATGTACCTGTCTATTGTTGCCCTGAGAATACAAGCAGTTTTAAAATATCAGCATAAAGCTGGTGAGTTCATAAGTGTATAATTCTTGTGAAAGAAATGTTTCCTTGATTCTTTGAAAAACTGTTTCCCAAGAAAATCCTATATTTTCTTATGAAAGAGGTTTGATTATCCATTAGTTACATGTCGAAAAATCTGATTTTTGAATTGTCGGGTTATCCCGGGAAAATCCTATATTTTCCCTTAAAAAGTTGATGATTGATTATCCATACGCAAGTATCTACCATAATCGGACAACAGTTTTCTTTTCGAAACTCTGGTTACACCCAGAGGAGTATATTAGCCGTATTTTCGAAGCTCTGGTTACACCCAGAGGAGTATATTAGTCGTATTTTCGAAGCTCTGGTTACACCCAGAGGAGTATATTAGTCGTATTTTCGAAGCTATGGTTACACCCAGAGGAGTATATTAGTCGTATTTTCGAAGCTCTGGTTACACCCAGAGGAGTATATTAGCCCTATTTTTGAAGCTCTGGTTACACCCAGAGGAGTATATTAGTCGTAATTCGAAGCTCTGGTTACACTCATAGGAGTATATTAGCCATATTTTTGAAGCTCTGGTTACACCCAAAGGAGTATATTAGTCGTATTTTCGTAAATAAATTTTTCGCTACCTAAGTTGTGAGTGCCATAACCGTACTTTGACTGGATAAGGCACGTAAATGGGCTAGTATCTTTTATGACTTTGTCACCCCTGAACCTAATGGTCCCACTGTAGCTAGCAGCGAAGGTGCGGGATAGTCAGTCCCATATAGATCTATACACAATAGTCATGCTCTCCTTCCAAGAGATTCTAGTTATAAGTCGTAGTCCTCCACTCACGAATACGAGGGAGTGTTACCAAGGACAAGTCTCAAACTTAGCCTAACAAATTTACAAGCAATAGTACGAAAATCTGGTTTATGATTTATATAAATCCTTGATAAGATGATACATATTAAAATATGGTTCACAAGTTTCTTGCTTTAGATTTGAGAACTGTTTCTACGAGTTGGTCCTTTTATCAATTGGTAAAATGGTTTTCTGAGTTAAAAGCATATTGAACATAAAATCGATTTACGCAAAATGTGATAATTTGAGCACAAGTGTCCTTGTACTTTTGCTTGTATCCCCACCCCCTGAAAACGTGAAAAACTCGGAAAAAAGTGTAGGGGTATGAACTCATCGTTTGACGTAGGATTTGGGTGTATGATCGGTTATGAATGCTGAGTGTCAACCGATGTTTCATACGCAAGTGGATCCTATTAACATGTGATAACACATATGTGTGTTAGAATTAGGGTGTTTCATGATTAATCATGACGGGAAACCACCCTAAGGACTTGGAAATGCAACCACCCTAAGGACTTGGAAATGCTTTTCGGGACCCTATATGATCAAACAAGGGAGGTGTATGGCCAAAAGGGTGTGTGTGCGGCCAAGGTCTGTGTCCAGGTTGTTTGTGCGGTTGCACACATGAGTGTGCGGTCGTACAGAGGGTGTGTGCGGCTATACACAGGAGTGTGGGGCCCTACACTCCTCATTTGTGCCCAAAATGTCGATTTTGAGGTGGTCTTGTGCCAATACCAAGTCCTACTAGTGAATGAAGGCCAAACTCTTCACTTTGGAGAGTTTTTAAGGTGTGTGCAACCACCTTATGAAGGTGTGTTGTCGCACACATTCAAAGGATGAAGAACACGAAGAACACTATGTGTTTTAGGCTTAGGTTCAGGTGTCTTACTAGTATAACAAGCTGTATGATGAAGTAGTTCACGTTTTTTAGGCCTTTTGAGTGTTTTTGGATGAAGTTTTTAGAGAGAGAAAGTAGTGAGAGAAAGTAGAGTGCAGCCAAAGGAAAGAAATGAGTGAAGGGGTCTCCTCCTTTATATGGAGGTGGGTGTACGGTTGGAGGATGGATGTACGGCCGCACACTTGGAGGTGGGTGTACGGTTGGAGGATGGATGTACGGCCGCACACTCGTGTGTGCGGCCGTACACACCTCTCACGAGGGTGTATGGCCCGATCTTGCTTCTAAACGACATGTTGACTCATTCCTAATCTCATTCCCAACTGTACTCAAGCTTAGAACACTTAAACGGACCCTTAAATGGCGTTAAATGGTAACGGAATCGGGAAAATTTTGATATAAAGATCGATTGTACAGGATAAAAGTTTCGGGTTGTCATAGAAAACATCTCAGTCACACTATAAAACAGTTTGAGTCTTTCACACATCAATTTTTCTCAAATCCAATCATGATCACTAGGTGCTTTCTTTATATGGAATCACACTCATAAGCATCAAATAAGTTGAATTCCATCTAGTTTTACAATCCAAATCTAACTTTCTCTTACTTGAAAGAGAAACACCATCCTTCATCTCTTCAAATTTCTCAACTCTTTTTGGAGTTGCAGTCCAGAAAACAACACTCTCTCGAATGGACTCTATCCCACTTTGAATTGCACTTAATCCTTGTTGAACAATTAAGTTCAATATATGTGCACAACATTTCATGTGAAGCAACTCCCCTTTCAAGGGAAGATTATCATGTCTTAGTTTATCTTTCATTTTCTCCATCATACAAAAATTTACACTACAGTTATCTAAAGTCAAGGTAGATAACTTGCAATCAATGGACCATGCAACCAAACACTCCATTAAGGCTTTTGTTAGCGTTTTAGCATTATGAGGCGCTGGAACATACATAAACCTGCAATTTATAAAATAGAAAAATAATTAGTTCACAATTAAGTAAGATAAAATAATATAAAAGAGTCAAAATAACTAAATACCTTAAAATTTTACTGCACAAGTTCCACGAATCATCAATATAATGTGCAATGACAACCATGTAACCTCTTTTTTGGTTAGAGGTTGTCCATATATCAGTTGTCACAACAATTATGCCTTGGTTAGAATTCAACATCTTTTTTAGTTTCAGTTTTTCACTCTAAAAAATGTCCTTTATGTCACTGGTAATGGTAGTTCGTGACACATGTTTAAATAACGGGTTAATTAAGTTAGCAAAATTTCTAAATCCAACATGTTGCACCAGGTTCAGTGGATACTCATGAAGAATGATCATCTTTGCTAGTTGTTCACGAGAAACATTCTGATCAAATGTATGTGCACCAAGTGATACATGCCCATCTTTTTTTTCTTGGCGTGGATTCAAGATCGATTGTCTTATGTCTCTATTATTTTTTGACAAACATTTTCTGTAATGCTCATGTAAGTATGTATTCCCATTCTTGCTTATCCCACTCAATTTTTTCTTACAGTAGTTTCATATCGCCTTATCAACACCATCAATCTTTTGCTTTTTAAAATGTCTTCAAACTTCAGAAGTTAATCTTCTATTTGTATTTTCAGTAGTTTCATATCGCCTTATCAACACCATCAATCTTTTGCTTTTTAAAATGTCTTCAAACTTCAGAAGTTAATCTTCTATTTGTATTTTCAGTAGCCTTTGCATCTATTGTTCCAGCCCCCTTACCATCTGTTGTCCAGCCAATTGTCCATCTGTTGTTCCAACAGGCTCAACACTTGGTTGTGGGGGTTGTTGATCTTGAATGTCACTACAAAAGGATAAATAAGATGTAATCAACATCATAATAAACATGATTCTTTTTAGAATCAGCTAAGCTTAAAGAAAGCTAAATATGGACAGATTGTAGTTACAAGGAACAAAAACTCAGATATACAGATTGTAGTTATAGATTGCACCATTGTGAAGCTCAAGGTAAAAAAAGGCCATTTCAGATTACAACCACAACAAAAAGTCGAGTGCAGGAAGATTTATATGGACAGATCACAACAACAACACATATAAGTCAGAAAAATTAAGATGGACAGATTACAACCACTACAAAAGTAACCATATCAGTTTAATGTACATACATATCCAAAGCAAAAAAGAAACCAAGTTCATGAAATATATTAACAATCAGCAACAAAAAAGTTTGATATTATTTCATGATTCATGAAAAAGAAACCAAATTTATACATATCCAGTTAATGAAAATCTAGTAATCGCAGATGGACACATTGCTGGAACAAAAATCACTGAATTAATTGACTAATACAACTAAAATCGAGGAAAATGAAATCGAGTGAAGGGTTAATCAGTTCCTAAATAGACCAAAATAGATGCAAGTGGGTAATCAGGTTTCTACAAAACCATAGTTTAATCAGGTTTCTAGAACCAAAATCACTCAATCGAGTGAGTAATAACCAAAATCGAGTGCAGGAAAACCGACTGAAAGATTAATTAGTTACAAATTAATCTAATTACTTGGGCTTAGGATTTTCTGATGAAGCCAAAATTTCTTGTACGTTATTCTCCTTTAATTCCATGAGTGCAGAGTAGGTTGAATCGAAGGTGAGGGATTGATGTCGTCGACGCGTGAAGGATTGATGTCATCGACTCGTCGTGTAGAACGAGGGGTTGATTCCAGAAATAAGATGAAGTTTGAATATTGAATTGAACAAGAATCAAAGAGGAATGAAGGGCTTAAGTGAAGAAGAATAATTTTTGTGTGGGGCTGCATCTTATATAATGAGTTCTGGATTCTAGGAGAAGCCGAGAAGAGACTAGAGACTAGAGAGAGAATGAGATCGGTGAACGGTGATTCAATGCTTAATGAAACGAGGAGTCGAAATATTTAACTCTTGAAGCGTCGTCTTGAACTTAATCCTCTGAATAAGATTTCCCAATTCCCATAAACATTTATTATATATATATATATATATATATATATATATATATATATATATATATATATATATATATATATATATATATATATATATATATATATATATATATATATATATATATATATATATATATTATAATCGGGTTTTAAACGGGGTGGATAATGTCATAACCGTCTCCGACCTGTCCCCGCTTCGGGTATATATATTTGCATCCGTCCCCGATCCGTTACCCGTTAAGACGGGTAATACCCAAGCTGTTAGGGTCCGTTCCCCACGGGTAGCGGGTAATACCCGATCCGCTTGCATCCCTATTCCTGCCTCCATCTTTTCAAATCTACCGCCCATCGAGGCGTCGGGCCCTGGAAGTTTCGTCTGGGAGCGGGGTTTCGGACAACCTGGGGTGGACTGTAGAACTCTGGTTCCGACTCGTTTCCATCCTGATCCTCCTCCTCATCTTCTTCCTCCAAATCGTCTTTGGGGTCTTCCTCCATTATTTCCTCAGGATCCTCCTAGGGACCCACTTTGATCCAACCACCATTTCCTTAGTTAGGGAAATAGTGGTCTCTGGGTATATGAAATCATGCCATTGCGTTTGTGCAAGAATAGGGATATGAGAAATATATGAAAAACTTAAGCGTATAATTCTGTAATATTTTTAAGGGATAATAAATTTTTAATAGAAATATTTTTAATGAAGATAAATTACTTAGTGTATACACGTTGTATATAATCAAGATCGAATAGACCGTCGGATAAGTAGCTCCACTCTAAGCCCACAACCAAACAAGGAACATGATTTAAAGTGGAATCACAAATCCTAAGTCTATAGAATCTTAATTATATATAACCTTAACGTATACACCTTGCAATTATAGGTCAACCAATAAGGGTCCTTCGTTTTTATGTGAAGGATTTGATTTATTCTAGTGAGAAGGTTCCTTACGACTACTAGTTTTGATAAATATTGAGGCCTAAACATTGTTGTTACGGTTCTTATAGTATCATAAAATACTCCTATAGTATTTTTAAACTTTTATGTTTGGTTCTAGAGTTTCTTGGTATGAGGGGTTGGTAAGTTTTAGACTTGTTGTTGACTATGACCATTCCTTGGCATACGTTGGTCACATCTCGGATAAATATACTTGATCAGGCTATATTCATCCCCGATCTGATTACATACCCCAAGGCCTACTCGTAGTGTTCAACATATCTCAATACTTTTTGTTTTGTTACTATTACGATACTGAACTAGTAAGTATGATTGTACTTATAATTTTATAAAAATATCATAATATTTTAAAGTATACTTGTGTGAAAATGTTTTATAGTTTGTATATATTACGTGGTTTGATATACTTGGTTCACTATAAACCATGCTCTGATACCAATCTGTCACACCCCCAAACCAGGATGGCAAAAACGTCCGTGGGCGGATGATGTCATCTATAGTATCATAACAATTGAGTAATAGTAAAGAAAGCAACATAACCATCATAAATATAATTGAAAGAGTTACATCATTGTAAGTGTTACATGTTTTTTTTCAAAAGTCAATTACAATATGATGACAAAAGATTTGTTTGACGCCTTAGTGTCCCATCCTCAAAAACTGATGGTTACCTATTTTACTGGTTCCCTGAGAATGCAAGTTGTTTTGAAAAAGTGTCAATAATTAAGTTTGTATGAATGTAAGCCTTTCCGTGTAAAGTAATCGTGATTGTTTCCAGAAAATCTATTTTCCATAAAATGAGTTGTAAGCTGTTTGTTTGTAAAATGGTAGTGTTGGTTCCAGAAAATCAAATATTCACTATAAAATGAATTGTAGTCTTAAATGTTCCAAGACTGAAATGTATAAGTTTTTTGTACATAAAGTTTGTAATATGTAGTTTTAATTTACATAAAACCATTTAAATGCACGTTAGCCCCATAAACCAAAATGTATTGTTAATACCCCATGTGAGTTATTGTGACAACCCGAAATTTTTTATCTTATAAAGTCAATTAAATCAACCAAAAGTCAGACTTGTTTCTACTACCTTTTAGCCACAGTAAAGGTCTGTTTGAGAGTTCTAATTTTAGTGTAATGTATGAATGGGTGTTAGAATGTGTTTACTTGAGGTCGGAGGAATTGACTCGGTCCGGAAAACCACTCACAAGGTGTGTATGGCCGTACACAGGGTTCACGGTGTTGGATTAAGTGTCTAAGCCCATAACTATAATTGGTTTGTACTTGATTTGATAGCATCACAGTCCTTTTGGGTTGCCCTCAAACCTAGCAACCGGACAAGGAAATTATGAAAGGAGAGATATTAATTTATTATGAGATTAATAAATTCATATAAATGATTTATTAATATGTTAAAATATTAATATATTGATTAGAAATCATAATGTTTAATTAATAGTTAGCCAGAAATTAATCAGAATTAATTTTAGGGTTAAAAGTATTAATTATAAAGTGTAGGGACTAGTTTGCAATTATCAGATAGTTGAGTGGAAGGCTCCAGAACCTCCTTGAAGGGAGGTGGACGAAATCTATGGGGGAAACCCTAAGGATTTCGTCCAAGGGGCTTTCAATAAGGCCTTTGGATTAGCTTAGGCCCCAAGCAAAGGAGTATTAGGGTTTTCCCAAAACCCTAGATCCCTCAGCTATATAAGGAGCCTCCCAGCTCCGAATTTCGGCCACTCCTACCTTGGAAGAAACCCTAGGCCGATTTTTGCATACCCTACCCTCTTTCCTTCAAGTTTCCTTCTTGCTAGTTCTTAGGTGTGATTCCATTAGAGGCATTACATTTGTGGTGCTAGGCTTCCAAGAAGATCAAGTTCAAGAGGATTATCAATTGTTTACTATAACAATTGAAAGGTATGTAACTCTTAAACCCTAGTTAGTTGTTATCGAAAATAGCCTCTCTCCTATAGGGTTCTTGTTTTGCAATTCAAGGTTATATGTTCAATGGTTAAAACATAGATCCAAAGTAGGTTGCATGTGAACTTAGGAATTGTTTTCTAGTTTATTTGTTTTACCTAAAACCCATCAGTTGTATTAGAGTCTGGTTTGTTTTAAATTGAATTGCTATAATAGTTGAATTGCAAATTAGGGTTTCTAGCCATTAAACCCTAAAGGTCAAATTTTCGATTTTAGGGTTTTCGAAAAAAAACCTAGCCTCCATGAACCCTAATCGAAATTCGGGTTAGGGTTTTGAAAAACCCTAGCCTCCTCCCTTGAATTTCGAAATATGCTTAGTATTTTTAGGGTTTCTTGTTTTGGATAATTATCCTTTACCCTAATTTTCGAAATTTAGAGGTATAAGGATTAGGATTAAATTAATTGTTTAGTTTGATTAGATAATCCTTACAAGATTTAATAAATTAATTAAAAGTTAATTAATAGATAAATATTAAATCTAGTTATTTGGTTTATTTTAAATTTAAAATTAGTGGCTTAATTTTCGAAATTTATATATAAACCCTAAAGTTTTAAAAGTTTAAAACGCACCTTATATATATATATATATATATATATATATATATATATATATATATATATATATATATATATTAAAAGTTAAATATTATATATGTATAAGACTATGGTCAGTCAAATCGCTAGTATGCCTCATTCACAAAGCTAATCCATAAGGGGGTATCAGGAAACTGCCTATAAAATGGTAGTTGAATGGGTGTCCACTCTCACCCACCGCTTCCTTGATTAGTGGAAGGTCGTTAGCAGAACGGATTTGATAGGACAACTACATCTCATTAAAATTATAATGTTAATAAAGAAAGTACTAGAACATTATTTTACAAAAATCCCAACTCTAGTTACTTTAGGAAAAATGTGAAAAGTATGCTAATCCATGAAATTGCACATTATGCTTTATTGGTCGTTGGTGGAGCGTGTGTGGATTACCGGCACACTAATAGGCACTAATAAAGAGTAGTAATAGGTATCTTATAATTATCATTTTGATGGAGCGTGTGTGGTTTACCGGCACATCAATAGTTAATGATAAAGACAATAAGGTTACGAAGCACATTTACATGGTTATTCACATCTAGTTTGTGATCCTCGGTATCCCAGTCACAAATAGTAGAGCATAATCCGAGATTGAAACATGCCATTGAATAGTTTTAATGTATCTCAAAAGAATTAGGAATTTCACTTCGTTTATGATGTCTAATGATGGAATTGGTGAATCATCATTCACCTACCTTTATGAGATTTAAACTTGGATCTCGGCATCCCATTTCTAAGTTGTAAATCTTCATAGTTGGATCCTAACCTTGATATGATATCTTTGGGTTATTATATAGAGGTTTCTTGAAATCTAACTAAAACTATCCTTCTTTTTCAGATGTCTACTCCTGGAAACACTTTTGCTTCATCCTCCAGCCACAAATTCTCTTTACTCAACATTTGCTCCAAAGTCGTTATGGATGGCTCTAACTATAATGATTGGATGCATAACATCAAGATGGCGCTTAGATTCGAGGACAAAGAATATGTCCTTGAAAAGGAGCTCAAAGAACTTGATGAGTCCAAAGCCACTCACGAAGAGTATGTTGCCTACAAGAAGCACTATCATGATGCTACTAAAGTAGCATGCATCATGGTCGCAACCATGTCCCTAGAACTGCAAAGGTACTATGAGGACTACTGGCATTTTGAGATGAACAAGGACCTTATGGAAAAGTACCATAAGCGAGCTTGTCAAGAAAAGTTTGAAGTAGTCAAGTCACTCATGGCTTGCAAGATGAAAGAAGGGGAGTCGGTTGTGTCTCATGTGCAAAGAATGCAACGCTACGTAGAGCGTTTGGTCAAGCTCAACATTCATTTTTAGGAATTGGCCATTGACATGGTCTTGAACTCATTGCCCGATTGTTATGGTCAGTTTATCTTAACTTACCATCTAAACAACACTGAGCAGTCACTGGCCCAATTGCACAACTTGTTGCAGACTGCTGAAGCAAGGATGAAGGGTAAAAGTATAGCCTCCATTCCTACAAGTGCTCCTGTCCTAGCTATTGGACAGGGAAAGGGGAAAAAGAGGAAAGGTCCTCCTAAGCAAAACTGGAAGGTAAAGGTCCAAGTGGGTCATCTAGCGGTGGCCCAAAGGCTAAGCCCAATGCCACCATTCCCCATGTTTCTGATCCAAAGGAAGCTATTTGCTTTTATTGCAATCAAAAGGGCATTGGAAGAGAACCTGCCCACTATATCTGCAGGATATCAAAGATGGCAAAGTAAAGCCGTCTTCGGCAGGTATTTACACTATTTATTCTAATAACTCATTATCTTCTCGTTCATGGGTCCTTGATACAGTATGTGGTTTTCACATCTGTTTTGATTTGCAGGGGCTAAAGGAAAGTGACGAGATAGAGCGAGGAAGGATAAACTTGATCATGGGAAACAAGAAGTCTTCAGCAGTGACCAAGATCGGAGTTTATCAACTTTTGCTTAGTAATGATGTTAGATTAGATTTATTGAATTGTTGCTATTCGTCTGAGATGACGAGAAACATTATTTCATTTCATGCATTGTTCTGACAAGGTTTTAAATATTCTTTTAATGATTTGAATGGTTCAATTTCTGTTTACAAGAATGGTGTTTTCGTGTTTGAAGCTTCACCTTGTGATGGTGTGTATGAAACAGTGACTTATGTTGATAGCTTAGGAAATAGTGTGTTTAATATTGACTTGTCTAAAAGTGTAGACAAGGCATGCTTGTGGCATTGTCGTCATGGACACATTAACAAGAAACGCATAATCCAACTCCAAAAGGATGGAATGTTGGAATCAATTGACCTAAAATCAGATGATCTGTGTGAATCTAGTCTTTTGGGAAAGATGACAAAATCACCATTCACAGGGTCTTGTGAAAGAGATGAAGGTTTGTTGGACCTCATACATATAGATGTTTGTGGACCCTTCAGATCAACCACAAAAGATGCTAATCAATTTTATGTGACTTTCACCGATGATTATAGTAGATATCGTTATGTATACTTAATCAAACATAAGTCAGAAACCTTTGAAAAGTTCAAAGAGTTTAAACATGAGGTCGAAAATCAATTAGGCAGGAAAATAAAGATACTTAGATCCAATAGAGGCGGAGAGTATCTTAGCATTGAGTTTAACGACTATCTAAAGGAATGTGGGATAGTCTCACAATTGACTCCTCCTAGGACACCACAGTTAAATGGTGTGGCCGAGAGGCGTAATCGAACCTTGTTAGACATGGTTCGTTCTATGATGAGTCGTGCTCCACTTCCAATTCATTTATGTGGCTATGCCTTAGAAACAGCCGCCCACATCCTAAATCTTGTCCCAACAAAGAAGGTTGCCAAAACACCTCAAAAAATGTGGACAGGGAAAGTTCCCTCGTTAGCACATATTAAAGTTTGGGGTTGTGAAGCTTTCGTAAGATGAGAGACTCACGACAAGCTAGCAGCAAGAAGCGAGAAATGTGTTTTCATTGGTTACCCAAAACAGTCTTTTGGATATTTGTTCTACAGACCTAGTGAGAACGTGGTTTTTGTAGCATGAAGAGGAGTCTTTCTAGAAAGAGAGCTCATATTCAAAAAGTACAGTGGGAGTACCATTGACCTTGAAGAGATCCAATAGTCAAATAATGAAGGAACCTTAGATGACACTAGCACTCAGCCATAGGAAACAGTTCCTGTTGAACCAGTTGATAAATCATTACCTCTTCGAAGACCCACTAGGGTGAGTGTGCCACCTGAGTTGTATGGTTTTCATATTACTTCAGACGGTGACACGTTCATCAGTGATAGGACACTGGTGAATTTAGATGAACCAGTGTCTTATAAGGAAGCAATGACAGGCCCAGAGGCTTCCAAATGGAAAGAGGCAATGGAAAGTGAGATAAAGTCCATGTATGACAACCAAGTTTTGAATTTGGTTGATAATGCATCGGGTCATAAGACAGTTGGGTGCAATTGGATCTTCAAGAAGAAGACAGACATGGATGGGAATGTACACACATTCACACAAACCCCAGGGGTTGACTATGATGAAACATTCTCGCCAGTAGCTAAGATTAAATCTATCAGGATATTGTTTGCCATAGCTGCCTTTCATGACTATGAAATCTGGCAAATGAATGTCAAGACTGCTTTCCTTAGCGGGAAGCTGGCTGAGGATGTTTACATGAATCAGCCAGAGGGTTTTGTTGATGCAAAGTTTCCCAATAGAGTGTGTAAGCTTGAAAAATCCATTTATGAATTCAAACAAGCATCTCACAGTTGGAATCTTTGCTTCCATGAGAAAGTCAAAGAGTTTGGTTTCTCTAGAAGTGAAGATGAGTTTTGTGTGTATTTCAAGGCTAGTGGGAGTATAGTAACTTTTCTGGTGCTATATGTCGATGACATTTTACTCATTGGTAACGACATTCCAACCTTGAACGAAGTTAAGTCTTGGCTTGGAAAGTGTTTTGCCATGAAAGACCTTGGAGAAGTTGCTTATATTCTTGGGATTAGGATATTGAGAGATAGAAAGAAGAGACTAATTAGACTTAGTAAGAGCACATACTTGGATAAGGTACGAAAGAGGTTTAGTATGGAAAATTCCAAAAAGGGAGAGCTACCTATCCAGAGCAACAAAAAATTGAGTAAGACTCAATGCCCTAGTACAGATGAGGAAATAGCTGACATGAGTCGTGTACCTTATGCTTCCGCTGTCGAATCGATCATGTACGCTATGACATGTACTTGCCCTGATGTGGCCTTTGATTTGAGCATGGTCAGTCAATATCAGGGAAACCCAGGCAGAGCTCATTGGATAGCAGTAAAGAATATACTCAAATAGTTGCGAAAAATGAAGGACTAGGTCCTTGTACTTGGTGGCAATGATACTTTGAGAGTATATGGTTACAGTGATGCCAGCTTTCAAACGGATAGAGATAACTTCCGTTCTCAATCTGGCTGGGTATTTCTACTGAATGGTGGAGCGGTTACTTGGAAAAGTTCCAAGCAAGATACGGTGGCTGATTCTACATGTGAATCAGAGTACATAGCAGCGAGTGAAGCGTCTAAAAAAGCAGCTTGGTTGAGGAACTTCATCGGGGATCTCGGAGTTGTTCCAATCATCCAGGAGCCTATGGAACTGTTCTGCGATAATGAGGGAGCAGTTGCCTTAACTAAGGAACCCATAGACCATGGTAAAACCAGACATATCGGCAGAAAGTACCATCTCATCAGACATAGGGTAGAAGAAGGCCATTTTGTTGTAAAGAGGGTATCATCTAAAGATAACCCAGCAGACCCCCTCACAAAGGGTTTGGGTAGGGCTAAGCATATTCAGCATGCTCGAAGCATAGGGCTAAAGATGATATTTGTTTTAGTGGTTAGATTAGTCTAGTTCAGAAACTTGTTACAAAGTAAATGTAATTGACTTTTGGTGATTAAATAATAAAGTATTATTTATGAGTTTGTCTATTGCCTTTTGTCGATTGTTTATTATTGTGTTTCATATTTTGCATGTTTTGCTTCCAGAATAATATGATTGTTCAAACTCCACAGTCGCTCGTACTTTTGGAAGTAAGTAGTGAATTAAGACTGTCATGAATTGGATTGCAGACTGTCTAAGGATAGACATAGCAATAGAATTGCTGCAATGTTCATGAGTACTCAGAGAGTGAGATTTGAGTATTGGATAAACCCACGCTCAGAGTATTACTTCATGGAATTCATCACGAGTAATGCTGAGACGATAATATCTATGATCTCGAAACAGAGATATATGAGTTGTAATTTGCAAGTCGGCTATACATTGGTGATACGAAACCGCATCAGTAACTTGGTGTTATAAAACGTATTGTCATGTGTGGTTTGATGAGTAAAAGACACAAGCATATGAGTCAATGTTTATTCATTCCTTTTTCCCTAACGGGAAAAGCGATATCTGTGGGCCCCTCGATGATTTGGTGTTGACTTTTGTGTTGGGCCCGGCCAGGACTAAATTCATGTGTTCGATTAGAAGCCCTATATCATCACAAATCAGAAATCGGGAAACATAGATTCTGGACAAAGATATTGATTGTATTCCATGTCTTATGTCTAGGGATATCTAGTAGAACGAAGGGTCATGTGATCACTTATCTTAGGACACGTAACTGAATGGGTCAGAGTTCGGCAGCTGCTTTTGGAAGCTATAATTTGTTGGTCAAATTTAGAAGTCATACTAGCAATTATAGTTACAGACTTATCCAAGTGGGAGACTGTTGGATTTGGTGTCTAAGCCCATAACTATAATTGGTTTGTACTTGATTTGATAGCAGCACAATCCTTTTGGGTTGCCCTCAAACCTAGCAACCGGACAAGGAAATTATGAAAGGAGAGATATTAATTTATTATGAGATTAATAAATTAATATAAATGATTTATTAATATGTTAAAAGATTAATATATTGATTAGAAATCATAATGTTTAATTAATAGTTAGCCAGAAATTAATCAGAATTAATTTTGGGGTTAAAAGTATTAATTATAAAGTGCAGGGACTAGTTTACAATTATCAGATAGTTGAGTGGAAGGCTCCAGAACCTCCTTGAAGGGAGGTGAACGAAATCTATGGGGGAAACCCTAAGGATTTCGTCCAAGGCGCTTTGGATAAGGCATTTGGATTAGCTTAGGCCCCAAGCAAAGGAGTATTAGGGTTTTCCCAAAACCCTAGATCCCTCAACTATATAAGGAGCCTCCCAGCTCCTAATTTCGGCCACTCCTACCTTGGAAGAAACCCTAGGCCGATTTTTTCATACCCTACCCTCTCTCCTTCAAGTTTCCTTCTTGCTAGTTCTTGGGTGTGATTCCATTAGAGGCATTACATTTGTTGTGCTAGGCTTCCAAGAAGATCAAGTTCAAGAGGATTATCAATTATTTACTATAACAATGAAAGGTATGTAACTCTTAAACCCTAGTTAGTTGTTTTCGAAAATAGCCTCTCTCCTCTAGGGTTCTTGTTTTGCAGTTCAAGGTTATATGTTCAATAGTTAAAACATAGATCCAAAGTAGGTTGCATGTGAACTTAGGAATTGTTTTCTAGTTTATTTGTTTTACCTAAAACCTATCACACGGCCGTACACCACCTACAATATATATTGGAACGACCTCATTTCTCCTCACTTCTTTTCTTCCCAGCTAGGAACACTCTCATTCTCTCTCAACTATCATCGACCGTGAACACTCCAAATCTCCAAAAACATAAGTATTTCAACCTTAAACTTGTTATAATTGAAAGAACCCTTGATTCTTCATGTTTCAGCAACACCTTCATGATCTTGAAAGGAGTACGGTCGTGAACCCTTCATAGTTTCATTGGTCGTACACACCCTAAAAGGGTTCCAAATGATAAGAAATACACCCTTGACTTGTTGTTTACCTCATTGCACGACTAGGCTTTGATTTCCCATCCATAGAACCAACATTTCACGGCCTTGTTCAAGATCTTCAATGGTTCACAACCGTGAACCCTTCATAAGATCTTGATGGCCGTAATCACCTCAAGACCTTCCAAATTGAGTGTTTTATTCATCTTCTTGTTGTACATAAGACGCACTAGTTTACCCATGGATCAATTACCTATTTTGCATGTTTCTTCCATGAGTGTACGGTCGTACACTCATTGGTCGTGAACCCATGGTCGTACACTCATTGCCCGTGAACCAGTGGCCATAAACTCAAGTGTGGCCGTGAACACACCTCCCTTTGGCCGTAAACTCCCTTTAGTCAATCATATGTGATTCTAACATTTAGTTTCAAGTGTTCCTTAGTCCCTTAGGTTGTTTCCCTTCATGATTAGTTGTTATAAACACAAATTACATGCCTATATATATGTCATTTAGGACTCGTTTGTGTCTCGGGAATTCATTCGTGGAACTCCTCCTCCATACTCGAATCTACAATTAAATCACCCTTATAATGTGAGTTCATACCCCTATAATAAATCTTTTAAATGTTTTTAAATGCTTTTAAGGGGGGATACAAGTTGAACACAATGATAATTATGTAAATGTTATTTGTGAGAACCATCACGTTAAAGGATTTCTTATGCATTTATAAGTAATCAAAATCATTTCAAAAACTCTTTTTAAGTTATGTTACTTTATTGGTTATAAAACTCCGTTTTTAAAGTGCGAGCATAACTCGGTAAATAATCGAGTCTTTTCTAGAAATCAGAGTCGATTCAAAACAAACATACTAGTAAACTATAATGGTGTAGTTTAGGGGTTCAGAGCATACTATAATGAGAAACGAAAAGAACATACTATAATAAGAACAAGATAACAATAATGTGAAACCACTACTTCACAACTTACCAATATACTTGTTAGGTCGCGTTTTGTAACCAGAGTCTCCTGGAGGGAGAGCGTGAGTTTGTGTATAGATCTATATGGGATTGACCATCCTACACCTTGTTACTAGCTACAGTGGGACCTACAAGTCTACGGGTGACAAATGTCATACCCTTTCAATGTTTTTGGAACGTCTTGTCTTATACTAGTCAATCAAGCATGGTTACAACCATCTCACATTTTAACCTTAACAAACTGGTTTTAAGGTAGTTAGTGATTCAGTAATTACTTATACAATATTACTGAATACTTTCATTTTCCCATTATATTCATATAGTGATCTTCTCACATAAAAGGTAATGCAAACTATTTTCTAGTAAAGATAGTCTTAAACTTGGGAAAACTTACAAAGGACAGAAAATACAGTTGAGTCTTAGTACATTCAGTAAAAAGGGGGCCTATAATGCTAACTTTATGATTCCTTGGTAGATACACCAGGGATATATATTAATCGGGTCCGGCAGATAGTAGAATGTGTGATTTATGCTTCATTTCCTGTTCCTTGTTTGGCTGTGGGCTTAGAGCAGATTCACCCAGTCTACTATCTATTCGACCTTAGCTATATATATATATATATATATATATATATATATATATATATATATATATATATATATATATATATATATATATAAATTATACACCTAGTAATCATAAGGAGTACCAGGTGTGGGTCAGGTCATGGGATACAAATTCAATACACCGTCTTCAAGTACAAAAATAGACTTTTCACATAAAACATTTAACAGGCTAAACTAGAAACTTATCGGTGAAAGGGTTTAATCCATTCTATTAAACGAGCATAACTTAAAGGACCCTTAGTAGTTAATTCTATAATACCTTAGTTTATACATTAGAGTTATATGTAGTTAATGTCCGTTAGGCAGTTGGATGTGTGCTTTCCGCCTTACTTCTTGTTCCTTGTTTGGTTGTGGGTTTAGGGCAGATTCACCCATTTAACTGTCCGCTTGATATTAGATTATATATAGCTTGTATAAACTAAGTGATTATAGAAGGAACTATTTTGGTTAACATTTTTACTAAATGAAATATATGATTTTCTTAAAGAATGTTTTCATCAAATATAAAGAACTATTATAGTTAACTCCGTGAGTGCCAAATGAATACACCAGGGTTATATACAATAAAGATCTAACAAACAGTGGGATGTGTGACTTCCACCTCATCTCATGTTCCTTGTTTGGTTGTGGACTTAGGGCAGATTCACACAATCGATTGTCTGTTTACTCGAAGTTCTATATAACTTGCATCCATTTACTACTCATAGAAAGGATTGTAGAGTCATTTTACTTATCATTCATCATATCAGAAAATATAGGATTTTCTGGAGGAACAGGCGAACTTTTCTAAAAAGAACTTACAACTTACTTTACATCACTTAAATCTTATGAACTCACCAGCTTAAATGCTGATCCTCTCTTTCAAAATAACTTGTATTCTTAGGAAACTAGTAGACAGGTACTCGTGCTGGGATTCAGAAGATGGAGCAAGGTAGCTTCATGTCTTGTTTTGTTATTTACTTTTGGAGGCAATCTTTTGTGACACATATCTTTTTAAAGAGTTAAATATAAATGCAATGGTTTTTTGTTACTTTGATCACTCTGATGCATGTTTTGTGATACTAAACATGACGTCCTCCGCCTCCGAACGTTTCCGCCGTTCCAGTTTGGGGGTGTAACAGATTGGTATCAGAGCATTTTTTATAGTGAACTAAGTATATCAACCTATAAAATATATACAACTATAAATACAATGGGGCCAAAGTTCTCTGAATAATAATATATTTTAAAAATATAACAATACTTTATTAAAGTATACATACATGCTTATAACATATATACATACTAAAACAAGTATCACAAGAAGAACAAAACAGAAGTATTCAAAGGTTGGACATTGCGGCCAAACCTGGGCAGTTATGTCATCATATCTGGGATCAATATAGCCTGATCAACTATATTTATTTGAGATATGACCGACATGTGTTTGGGAGTGATGTGGTGTTGCAACAGTCTTATAACTTACCTAAATCTATACAAGGGAAATCTAGATCAGAACATAAAGATTAAAATACTATGGGAGTACGTTATGATACTATAAGACAACAAGTTGAAAACATACCAAGTAAATTACATTAAAATACTATAGGAATATTTTAGGCACTATATAAATAACTTGTGTGATAATTTAAAAGACCCTTATGGTAGGTCTATGATTCCGGAGTGTATACTTCCAGGTTTTATATGTTGGGTTTTGAGCATTCTAACACTCCTATGGTGTACATGCAACCCAAAATACCTTGGATCTATGTTTTCTCTATTATACATGCAAATATCAATTTAACAAGGTGTTGCTCTAACTAGCATAATATAAAGTACATATAATATAAAAACTAGTAGAATTGTATACCTCTTTATTGGTGCTTGATTCCATGGAGCTCAAGAGCCTAGTGCCCCAAATGTGACACCTCAAATGGTTCACACAACACCATGAACAACTTGGAATAACCATGAGAGAAGATATGAGTCTTATCACTCTATGAAATCGACTTTCCCTCTATGTTATGCACTAGCACCAATTTCACCAACCAATGGGGTCTTTATATAGTGTGCACATTAGGGTTACACCATGTAACCTATGACTTTACCCATTCCTTACGCTCCATGGGTTTTAACCTCCATGGAGTATCCATGGGCCACCATATGGGTTAAACCCAATATAAGGAATCATGGATCATAAGCCCACATATATAAGAATCAATGATTTACACAATCAATCCCCATATATTTAATTGGTCTCTTTTTGATCACTAAATTAATTCAAAATTAATTCTTGATCAATAATAATTAAATAATATGATTTCATATTAATATATTAGAACTTATAATATATTAATATGTCACAAATATCTTCTTCTCATTAAAAGGTCTACCCAAATGTTCCGATGCCATGCAACCCAAATGGACCATGTCGGGTCGGGTCAAGTATATACCAATTATAGTTATGGACTTAGACACTAATCCAACATTATATAATTGAGATTTTATAGACTTAGAATTTGTGATCTATGCTTCACTTCCTGTTCCTTGTTTGGTTGTGGTTTTGGAGTAGGATCACTTATTCGAAGGTCTATTTAATCTTAAATTATATACAACTTATATACATTGCGCAATTATAGGAGGACCCAGTAAGGATCACCCCATAAATGTTACCCTTAATCTCATAGATTCTTTAGACACTCCCATTCTCGTACGACAAACCCTGATAGATGTAACCACTCCATCATAATAGTCAGCAGAGGAGTCAAGAAGAAACAAGAAGAGATTCAAAAAGAGTTTTCTAAGAAGTGATCAGCCGGAGAAACTAAAACGTCTTATGAGTCACCCTAATAAATAATAACCTTAATTGACTTAGTGAGCTAGTGATCTCACTACTCACATTATGTGTTAGGAGTATTTTCTTTGCATGCAGCTAGTATTAGTTATTCAATTCACAGAAATTCATTCGAGGATAGCCACTTCTGATTCATAAAGTTTATTTTATATAGACTCCCTTTATGAATTGTTTCCAGAACCCTATGAAAGTCAGAACTAGATACACTCAGAACTAGGATAACATTGTCATTCAGCTTTCGGCTTATAACCACTGCTATAGATTTATTTCCGACTCATCTTTGTATTCTTTTTAGCAAGAAGATGCCTCGCGGTAGACCTGCAAGACACGTAGTCAATGACCCAACAGAGAATCCACCACCACAACTCGATCCTATTGCTCTCCAAGCAGCGATAGCAGCCACAATAATAGCTGCTCTATGTAACAACGTAAATTTTCAAAACAATTTTTCATTTTCAAAACACTCATTCATTCATAAATATTGTCAAACACATTATATCAATGTTATTATCACAAAACATTTCCCCAGAACCTCCACAAAAACTCTAATGCGTGTGTGTACGAATCATGTCGACGCCTTCCCGTGCTCATCACTAGTACCTGAAACACATAACACAACAACTGTGCGCCTTCCCACTCGACAAGTTCCACCTGGCATGAATCGAGGGGCCACCCCGACTCAACTCGCCGAGTCTCAAGAACAACTCGGCGAGTTCCACTTGAACTCAGTCCCCCCCCCCCCCCGACTCTCCCTGACTCACTGAGTTATACCCCAACTTAGCTAGTCCACTCGCTGAGTGATTACGGGCAATCTTCATACTACTCGCCGAGTCTGCTCTTCGGACTCGGCGAGTTTATGCCATGCACAAACTCAATACAACACCTGAGGTCAGATCTGTTCCATACAATCCTAGATCTGGCCTCCCCAAGCATGATAATCATGTAAAGTTCGGACCTTGACACACATATAATAGAGAAATGGTCCAAATGGTGAATTAGCCCCAAAAATGACATTCTAAGCTCATGACTTCCAAAATGGCTCATAAAGCTCCAAGGGTTTAGGTCTCTGGACCTCTTTGAGTCCAGATCCAAAGCACAAACTCAAAAAGGGGACTAAATACTCTACATACTCTTCTTCTAAAGGGTTTAAAAACCCTAACTCTATGAATTAATGCTCAAAACTGGAGAAGGTTCGAAGGAATACCTTAATATGAAGCCTTTGATCCCTGAAGACACTAGATTTGCACTTCCTTCAGCCTTCTTTTGCCTTGGACACCTTCTCCTTCAAATTTCACCAACAAAAACTCAAGATTGCCTCTCCTTTCCTCACAAACGCTCTAGATCTCTTTAGGGTTTCTCTCTGGGGGTTGGTGGCCGCAAATGACGGCCATAAGGACCTTTAAATAGGTCTCAAACCCTGGAAATTAGGGTTTCATTAAACAGCATGGACTCGCCGAGTCCACCCATGAACTCGCCGAGTCCAGCTGTGAACTCGCATACGAATCCGCGACCCTACTCGGCGAGTCTAGACGCCAACTCGCCGAGTCCCCCCACAAAACTCAAAAATAAAGAAATAAATATCAGACCTGGGAATCCAGGTGTTACACTCTAACTCACATCAGCGAAGGTGGTACCAACAGAACTGGTAGCAGTACCCACCTATCAGACCCCGGAGTTACCCACGGATACCCACGAGAGTGTTCGTACAAGGACTTCATGAACTGCAAACCCAAATCCTTTAATGGAAATGAGGGAGTCATTGCTCTAATGCGATGGTTCGAGAAAACAGATTCGGTCTTCGCAATCTGTTCGTGCCCAGAAGGGAGCAAAGTGAAGTTTGCTGCCTGCACCTTCTCCGACAAAGCCCTAACATGGTGGAATAGCCATGTTAAGTCACTGACTGTATCAGTGGCTAACTCGATAGGTTAGGAAAACCTAAAGGAGATGATGTTGGAAGAATATTACCCAAGGGGCAAAGTTCAAAAGCTGGAACAAGAACTATGGGAGCATACCATGGCCGGCTCAGACATAGTGGCCTACACTAATAGGTTTAGCTATCTAGCAGCACTATGCCCTGAGATGGTTACCCCGAAGAGTAAGAAGATAGAAAGGTACATCTGGGGATTATCTTCCCCTGTTTAAGGAGATGTACTGTCTTCTAACCCAACTACATTCGATAGCGCTAAACGCCTGGCCCAGAGACTCATTGACCTTGGAGTCCGTCGTGGCGTGGTGGTTCCAGTTCTCGAGCCATCAAATGGAGGGTATTATAAACAAAAATCAGGGAAAAGAGGAAAGAGCGAACAACCCAGGAAACCCTGCAGGAGCAAAAAATGGGTAATATATACGCCGCTACAACACCTGCTACTCCAACACCTATCAGTCGATATGTTGGAACTCTCCCGAAGTGTGGAAAGTGTAACTACCACCACATCGGAGTATGTCGGGAAATGCATTGCCTGAATTGCCATAGGAAGGGTCACACTACCCGGTTCTGCAGGGCACCGGTACAACTGATATCCCAAGTCCCTATAGTAGAAGTAAACCAGACCTGATATGGATGTGGTGAGTCTGAACATTACAAGAGGGATTGCCCGATAACGAAGAACTCAGGCACAGATGGACGAATTCTGATGATCACCGCAGGAGAGACTACCCCGGAGTCCCCAGCGACCAGTGGTACGTCTTCGAAATAAGTATTGCTTTAAAAATTAATTTATATTTACATAAGATTAAAACTTGGGGAAAAACATTAAAAAGTAATGATAATAACTCCCTCGTCTGAACAAGTCACAAGATTCATAAGAGAACTAAAGATCCGTACAGGTGAGCTATGATTGCTTAGCATGTACATCAGGGTTGTGCATAACTAGGATTTTGCAGACTTAGAGTGAGTGATTCCGCCTTGAATCATGTTCCTTGTTTGGTTGTGGATTTAGGGCAGAGCCACTCAGTCGACCGTCTTATTCATCTTAATTATACATAACTTGTAGGGCTGGCAATTCTCGACACGACACGCGACATGACCCGTGACACGACACGAAATAAATGGGTTTGGGTTGAGTTTTTCAACCCGCCAACCCGTTTATTAAACGGGTCATATATGGGTTTCTCAAAAAATTAATGGGTTGACCCGCCAACCCGTTTATATTCTTAATAAAAAAAGTTATTTTATTTTTTCAATGTATTTATGTATCAACTATTAATATTTAATAAGTATTATATAATATATACCATTGATTTATAGATCATTTGACTGTTTTGACATTTTGACTCGTAGTGGATGCTCTAATGTTGTAAGTCGCAACCTATAAGGCTAAGTTTGTAGCATGTTTCTATAAATGCTTTTAATTTTCATTTGGATGTTTAATACTTAAATGTCTAAAATTTGGACCCACGAACCCAAATCTGACCCACTAACCCGCCAACCTGTGAGCCCGTATAAATAAATGGGTTGGCGGGTCATATATGAGTTTATGCTCCAAACCCACCAACCCGTGACCCGCCAACCCGTGACCTGTATATTTAAATGGGTCGTATTTGGGTTGGCATATTTTGACCCGCCAACCCACGAACCCGCGACACGCCAACCCGAACACGACACGATTGCCAGGCCTAATAACTTGTATATGTCAGGCGATCATAGAGGTACCGAGGAGGATCATAATATAGAGTATCGACACTAGTTATCAAAGCACTTTCACTGTTAGTACTCACTCATCGCGGTACGATTTGTGACATTGGCAATATCAAGAGAAAACTAAAAGCACTAGAAAGTCTACACATAGTACATTATCGAGCACACTCAGAATACACCATCATATAACAAACATTTCTTTCAAATCAGCCGAACTTTTGTTTCGGCAAAGAGTCCGTTATCATCAGTCGTCATGGATTGGCGTGGTCCTCACCATACTAAGTTCATATGTTTCCATCGTCTTGATCGTCAAACTCACGAAACCCTCGTCATTCGTAACGACAGCCCGACCCAAACCTCCGAATCGTCTGCCTCGTATTCTAAACCCCGAAGTACTCATGCGGAGAGTACCATGCCCTCTTAAATCACAGTGTCATGCTTTCACCTAGAATAGAGTAGCACCAACGCATACTCATGAACTTAATTTCTAGGTCTTTTGAGCGGTATGAACTTCCTCACGACGATCCGTCCCTTGTGATGCCTAAGACAAAGTCGATGCACCATGCAGCTTTGCCAATCGACGCTTGGCTGCAATCATCCTCTCTTTGGATGCCGTGTGTCTACCTTGTTACTCTCTTGCCTCTGTCCGAGCGGCGATAATGTCCTAAAAAGAGAGTTGGTCTCTGAAATGGTAGTCTCTTTCCGAGTCTCGGGTACGTGAGACGGTGGGGTCCGTAGTAGCGCTAAATTTTCGAACTCGGTTTGCAGTCTTCCTGTGTTAATCCCCGATGTTCGCGATCTTCCGGGTCTTCGCCGGGAGGGCTCTGTCAGTCGATCCCCCGTGGTTGAGATCATAGCACCCTCGTTGGTCCCCATATGGTGGTTGCCGTCATTGCTGTCGACATTCAACCCTCGATCACGGTTGCCCAACGGGGCACAGGTTTGATGTAGTCAAAACGGTTCGCGGGAACCCTTGATATGCATGGAGGGTTGATTACCTCAGGTTCCACTTCTGATTCTCCTCATAACCATCCACCATTTCTCTGATTGGGAAAGTAGGGGTCGTCTGGTAAGTAGTATCTTACTATGTTGTACGTGCAAGAATAGGAGTAAGAAGATAATTATTGGACGAACTATCTAGATAATTATTAGATAATCTGTATCAGTTATATCAATACTTGTGTAGTTTATATCGGTTATATGAAATCAAGGCAGGATAGTCCTTCAAATAGGTGACTCTAACTTCAAATCCACAATCCAACGAGAACAGGAAGTAAAGCAACGGTCACAGATTCTGAGTCTATAACATCTAAATTTCATATAACCTTAGCGTATCCACTTAACAACTATTGACCTACTTGATAGAGACCTGTTTAGTTCTCATGTAAGCACTTATAGTAACACAAAATACTCCCATAGTATTTTAAACTCATGTTCTGTTCTAATGTTCTCATTGTGGTAGTGTTAGTAAGTTTTTAGACTTGTCGCCATATCACAACCATTCTTGGGCATGTGCTAATCACTCCTCGGACCAGCATAGTTGATCAGGCTATGTCACTCCCAAGACTGACCATACATCCCCGAGCTTACCTTTGATATTCAACAATCATTACTTTTGTTTTGTTCTAGAATGATGCTGACCTTAGTATGTATGCATGCATGTATACTTTTAACAAGAAACTATCTATTTCTAAAAGTATAGTTGTTTTGAAAACTTTAAATCAGAGACCTTAGTCCCAATGCATTTATAGTTTGTATATCTTATGTGGTTTGATATACTTAGTTCACTATAAACAATGCTCTGATACCAATCTGTCACACCCCCAAACCAAGGATGGCGGAAACGTCCGGGGGTGGAGGACTTAATGTATAGTATCACAACAACGAGTATAATAGTGCTCAAAGTAAATACAACCATCATAAGTATAATTGAAAATTTTACATCAAAGTATATGCTTACATGGTTCAAATCAATTACATTATGATAACAAAATGAACTGTTTGACGATTTATCATCCCATCCTCAAAACGCTATTGATTTCCTGTTTCACTGAATTCATGAGAATACAAGTAGTTTTGAAAAAGTGTCAACAATTAAGTTGGTGAATTCATAAGCTTTTTAGATAAAGAGTTTGGAAACCGTTCTTTGTAGTGTGTTGTGTGTTACCAAGAAAAATCCCATATTTTCCTTATAAAAGTTGTGAGGTCCTAGATCCCAGGACCAAGAATAAACAAGTATTTTTCCATACTTAATGATATAAACGTGGTTTTAAATCGGCATAAAACCCTAAACTTTATGAGTTGCTAACTTCCTATGTGAGTCGCTATAACCATACTATGACTGAATGAACCTGCCACGACATTTCTCAGGCGTCGCGAAACTGAAATGACACTTGTCACCACAGATCTGCCGGTCTAGCTGTTGCATGCAGCTTAGGTGTGGGGTGTCTAACCCAATATAGATCTATACACAACTATCACGTTCTCCCTACAAGAGACACTGATTATAACTACCAGGAATTTGGATCCCGTACTCAGACGTACGGGGAGAGAATGTCTTACAATTTAAGTTAACAAGTTTACGTGTGGTGTGCGTGAGTGTAAAACCTTTTTCTGTGGGAATAAAACCTTTCCGAAATGTGTTTGTTGTGTTAATGGAAACATAAACCATACCTATTATAGTTTATCAAAATGTTTAAGTGTAACAGGTATAACTTTGTTTACTATGGTTAACTACTGTATTTGTGAAGGTAAAAACTCTTTTGTTTACCGATATGTATAAATACCTTTTACTAAAGTGAAGCGACATGCAATATAACAACTAATTAATTACCAAAATTTTGTAGGTAAAAATTCATTTGTTTTCTGATGTATGACTATATACTAAGTCAAAATGTCATCTATTTGCAAAAACATATATTCACATAAAGATATACACCTTGATCAACATGTTACAAGGTGAAATGAAATTGATAGCATTTTTCTGTTGTTAACATTTTCTTTTACTGATATTAGAAAATTTATAGAAAAATCATCAAATGTCCAAAACAGAATCCGTAAATTCTGAGAGTTTGGGAAATGAGTCTAGTTTGTTCATAATTTTTATTATGAATTTTAATGACCTCCAACTTGTGCGAAAAAGTCCATAATCACAGACTGGTCCGGATTTGCTCTTGAAATGATAGGCAGTTTTGTAAAAATCACCATAAATTGTAGAAAAATCTTGTGGAGATGTTCAAGTAGTCATTTTAAAGCTAAGAACTGGAACTACTTGCACCTAAACCAGTTTTGAAAACTAAAATGTTTAAGTGGCCCAAAACAGTCCGTGAATGGAGTTGAACTTTTCTAATGAAGGCTGTTAAATGAGTTTAGTTGTGTTCTTGGTGTTTTAACTTGTATCCCCCCCCCCCCTTAAAACTTAAGAAAAACATGAAAATATAGGGGTATGAACTCATCTTGAGTGGTTTCAGTAGATGAGTGTTGAAGAAGAGAAGTGTTCAACTCAAGAACACTTGAAGGATCACTTGAAGATTCGAAGATCTAACATGAATGTGATGATGTTTGTGTAAGGAATCAATGATTTGAGTAAAAGGGAAGTGTGATAATCATAAGGAGGGTGGTGATACTTACAAAAATGAAGGAGAAAAACTGGAAAATGCCATGGAAATCTCGAATTTGTGTGAGAGAATTTGAGAAAAAAGTGGTGTTTGATACTTGGTGGAAATGAGTGAAGTGAAGAGTGAGAGAGAGGATTTCCCAGCTCATTTGGACGTAAGTTGCTGGAAAATGAGTGTGGTGGTACCATGAGGTGACTAGGAGTGGTGGGGAGTACAATAGCTGGTCAAAGGAATGAGTATTGGGTGGTTGTTTGTGTCAAATATTATGGCAAGATTCACACTCCATCTCATGATCTCCCCAAATGGATTTTATTCTTAATAAATATTTATATAAAAAAAATATGTTTAAATTATGAATATTTAGGGTTTTATATGTTAAAATATGATTTTTGGAGAAAATCCCGCGTTAAAATAATTAAAAACGGGCTTAAAATGTTAAAAATGTTGAAAACCGGGTAGAAAGTGCTGAAATCCGAAGTTCAAGACCGGAGGTGCTAAGGCTCGGTCATCAGCAGTCTAAATCCGAAGGGAGGTCTTGGTCGCGGAGGCGGATCTGAAGGAAAAAGGGGTTGCGGGGCTCGCTGGCTGCGGCTCGCTGGCTGCGGTCAGCTTGTTGCAGCTACTCCATTGCGGTCTGAAGACTGCGGCTGCTCAAGGGCCTCGGATTCAGTTCAAGTGGCCTCGGATCCAAGAGGACTTGGCCCCTATAGAGAGGCTTCAGCCCTAAGGGGCTATTTTCCAAACTATCTCCCCTCTTTGAGTGGTTTCTCATCAAACCAAGTACCGAGATGCCCTCAAATGATCAAAATAAATCGAAAGGGGTTTTGAGAGAGATTTTGGGAGAGATTTCACATACTTGGAGAGATTTCTCATACAAAGAGAGATTTGGGAGAGATTTCACATACTTGGAGAGATTTGGGAGAGATTTCACATATTTGGAGAGATTTCTCATACAAAGAGAGATTTGGGAGAGATTTCACATACTTGTAAAGATTTAGGGGAGATTTGGGGTAGCGAGAGATAGAGCGAAAGAGATTGGGAGAGGCTTCTTTTATGACCTTTTTGAGTGCTTGGCTCCGCAACGCAAGGTTCGTAAGCCCCGTTAAGCAATGTTTAAGGATCTTACACACTCCCAGTGAATATGCAACATTGTTTTATCGATTTGGTTCGTTACTTATCATAGTTTTAGGTTAAGGAAATCTAGATGTACGAACTTTTCAATTTATGATCTCTCATTAGAATAGCGAGTTGTATAGTAATTACCTAACTTAAGCCCTAGTACACAACGGCTAGTTGGGTTGACCGGTTTGACTTGTTGACTTTATTTGACTTTGACTTGACCAGAATTTGACGGTTGTCACATGTTTGGTTGTGGAGCTGGGGCAGAGTCGCACATCCGACCGTCTTACTAATCTTAATTATATACAACTTGTATACACGAAGTGATGATAGATGGACTAGGTATGAATCCTATCATAAGCGTTGGGGCGAAGTTACCAAGTCTAACAGTGGATATTCTACTATTCGGAGAAGCGTAACCCCAGGAGTGCTGCTAAGAAAGCTAATTTCGGGACGAAATTCCATCTAACGGGGGGATGATGTGACAACTCAAAATTTTTTATCTTATAAATTCAATTCAATCAACCAAAAGTCAGACTTGCTTCTGCTACCTTTTAGCCATATTAAAGGTCTGTTTGAGAGTTCTAATCTTAGTGTAATGTATGAATGGGTGTTAGAATGTGTTTACTTGAGGTCGGAGGAATTGACTCAGTCCAGAAACCACTCACAAGGTGTGTACGACTGTACACAGGGTTCACGACCGTACACCACCTTCCATATATATTGGAACGACCTATTTTCTCCTCACTTCTTCTCCTCCCAGTTGTGAACACTCTCAATAATCGTCGACTGTGAACACTCCAAAGCTCCAAAAACATAAGTATTTCAACCTTAAACTTGTTATACTTGAAAGACCACTAGATCCAATCCTTGATTCTTCATGTTTCAGCATCACCTTCATGATCTTGAAGGGAGTAAGGCCGTGAACCCTTCATAGGTTCATTGGTCGTACGGTAACGCCTGTAGATCCGAGCTAGTCAATTTAGAGATAATAGGGGTCGAAAACGAATTTTCAACAAAAGATTATTTAGAATAAATAATCTTAACCAAGTTGTATAATACGTCTCAAAAGCTATGTACATATAAAGAACGCTGAAATCCGAGTTATAACGAAGAAGTTATGGTCCGTCAAAGTTTTACGGCAAAACCGGCACGACACCGGGAGACGTAAATAGTGAATTTACGATGGAGGACTTTTTCACCTTAGAAATATAAACAAAAGTTTTAGTATATGTTAAACCAAGAACATACAAAAAAAGAACGCCCAAATCTGACTTCGTATGAAGAAGTTATGAATTTTCTAAGATTTGGTTTAGCAGTGCACAGCACGAAACTCAAATTTTAGATCGAGCGGTTTTTGGCCTATGCGACCTAAATGAGAATTGAAGATCTCATTAATAGGAACTTAGCGGTAAAAAGACAGACGAAAATAGAGTCCATATGTAGATGTTATGAATTTTACGCGGACATTTAACAGTATAATCTTTTCGTACTGTTAAATTTAAGATCGGTCGAGAATTAGCCGACGGAGTCAAAATAAAAGTTGTAGATCTTACTTTTACCTACGCGTGGATATAAAGAACGTCAAAAACAGAGGTCGTATGTGAAAGTTACGGATTTTAGAAGTCGGAAGTGTGCTGTGCAAAAATGGGTGATGTGGCACAATCTTGGCCATTGCTTTCTCCCCAAGTCTTGCCACTAGATGGTGACATGTGGCACCAAGTTCAACTATTTTTCACCCTATAAATAGAACCTCTCCCACCCTCATTTTCTTCACACCTTTCCCATTCTTTCATCTCTTTACTCTCTCTCTCTAGAACCTCTCTCTAGCCCCGAAGCCACCCGAAAAGCCTAAGGAACCTCCCTAGCACGAGGCGGAAGCCCCGGAGTGCTCGACGGCTCCGAGAAGAAGAGCTTTTCGGCTCGGGAACACTGCTCCAAGCAAAGTCCGGTTTTCTATAAAACCTGCTGTAAGTTAGCTACGTCTACGCTATTTTTAATATAGTTTTATTTAATTATAGCAACGTTATTAGGAACTTATAATAAGTACTTGGCCTATTATTATGGGTTATATAAGTATTGTTTAACGCTTATATAATAGTAATAATAGCTAGACTATTAATTAGTCTCAACGAATAATAGACTAAACTCTAGTGGTAATAATACTAGGTTTCGTCGAAGGAAATTATTTTTAATTAAGAAACGAAGCGTTGTCTGAGTTCGGAATCACCACTTTTTCAAGTGAGTGCATGGTCCCTTTCATCTTACACATAGATATGAAGTATTTTATATAAACTACGTGTTATGTGTGCATATTATCTGTATAATTGCTATCTATGCTGGATGAACGATTTTATACAAGTTTTATATGATTTAAACTGTATATGTATTTATATCTACGTAATATGTTAGGTAAAACATGGGTAGATGAAATATGAGTTGGATTATGAGTTGAGAGGTGATATAGACCATGAGTTAAGGGTGAGAGGTGGACGATATGAGAAGCCTTGTTCCCAAATGTTGGCCCCGTCATCTAGCAGAGTATGGATGACAACCACGGACTATTCTAGACAGTCCAGTGGAACACTAGCAGGCTCGCAACCAGTAGGTGTTGTGAACGATGTGTTCACCGGTGTACTCTAAAAACCCATTGACATGTATTACGAGTGGACTCTCGAAAATGATACTGTCAATAAACGAGATAACCCTAGCAGCTGTGCTCGAAGGACAACACTGGCAGCTGCGCCTCACATAGAATGTCACAATTCTGGCAGTTGCGCCTAAGTGACAGAACTAGCAGTTGTGCTTGACAGCTGTGTCATTGAAATTGATGGACTTCGTACCTATTCCTTAGGATAATCCTTAGGAATAAATGAATGAGAAATAGCTGATTCTTAGGGTAGATCCTTAAGAGTAAAGAAGATAATGGGGATGGGTAATTGGGTTAACTGTTTGATGATTAAACATAATAATTATATTATTGTGGGTTGAAAACCCTATGTACTCACCAGGTTTCCTAACCTGACCCACTCAGTTTATTTATATCACAGGTGTTGATATGAAGTCACATTACATTGAGAGATTAAGGAGATATAAATCAATAGTGATAATGAATGTAAGTTCTGTTTATGCTTATTTTTCTGTATTGACGATGACATCCCAAATGTTTTAAAGAGAATAAAAATACTTTTCTTCGAAAATGCCCTAATAATGTATTTATCATGTTTCACTAGGAACAAATTCTACACATTTTTTTTAAAAAGTGGTACTCTGATTTTTATAAAGCATAAACAAAATTGGTCTTTTCTGGCCATGAAAATGGGGATGTCACACGTACACACCCTAAAAGGGTTCCAAATCATAAGAAATCCACCCTTGACCTGTTGTTTACCTCATTGCATGACTAGGCCTTGATTTCCCATCCATAGAACCAACCTTTCACGACCTTGTTCAAGATCTTCAAGGGTTCACGGCTGTGAACCCTTCATAAGATCTTGATGGTCGTAATCACCTCAAGACCTTCCAAATTGAGTGCTTTGTTCATCTTCTTGTTGTACATTAGACACACTAGTTTACCCATGGATCAATTACCTCTTTTGCATGTTTCTTCCATGAGTGTACGACCATACACTCATTGGCCGTGAACCCATGGCCGTACACTCATTAGCCGTGAACCAATGGCTGTAAACTCAAGTGTGGCCGTGAACACACCTCCCTTTGGCCGTAAACTCCCTTTAGTCAATCACATGTGATTTTAACACTTAGTTTCAAGTGTTCCTTAGTCCCTTAGGTTGTTTCCCTTCATGATTAGTTGTTATAAACACTAATTACATGCCTATATATATGCCATTATATGTCATTTATGACTCATTTGTGTCTCGGGAATTCATTCATGGAACTCCTACTCCTTACTCGAATCTGCAATTGAATCACCCACATAAGGTGAGTTCATACCTCTATAATCAATCTTTTAAATGTTTTTAAATGCTTTTAAGGGGGGATACAAGTTGAACACAATCATAATTGTGTAAATGTTATTTGTGACAACCATCACATTAAAGGATTTCTTATGTATTTATAAGTAATCAAAATCATTTCAAAAACTCTTTTTAAGTTATGTTACTTTATTGGTTATAAAACTCCGTTTTTAAAGAGCGAGCATAACTCAGTAAATAATCGAGTCTTTTCTACAAATAAGAGTCAGTTCAAAACAAACATACTAGTAAACTATAAGGGTTATAGTTTAGGGGTTTAGAGCAAACTATAACGTGAAACAGAAAGAACATACTATAACAAGAACAAGATAACAATAATGTGAAACCACTCCTTCACGACTTAGCAATATACTTGTTAGGTCGCGTTTTGTAACTAGATTCTCCTGGAGGGAGAGCGTGAGTTTGTGTATAGATCTATATGGGATTGACCATTCTACACCTTGTTGCTAGCTACAGTGGGGCCTACAGGTCTACGGGTGACAAATGTCATACCATTTCGATGTTTTTGGAACGCCGTGTCTTATACTAGTCAATCAAGCATG
Source organism: Lactuca sativa (assembly GCF_002870075.4). NCBI lineage: Eukaryota > Viridiplantae > Streptophyta > Magnoliopsida > Asterales > Asteraceae > Lactuca > Lactuca sativa. The sequence continues at coordinate 252,552,380 of NC_056630.2, forward strand.
GTTACAACCATCTCACATTTTAACCTTAATTAACAAACTGGTTTTAAGTTAGTTAGTGATTTAGTAATTACTTATACAATATTACTGAATACTTTCATTTTCCCATTACATTCATATAGTGATCTTCTCACATAAAAGGTAATGCAAACTATTTTCTAGTAAAGATAGTCTTAAACTTGGGAAAACTTACAAAAGACAGACAGTACAGTTGAGTCTTAGTACATTCAGTAAAAAGGGGGCCTATAATGCTAACTTTATGATTCCTCGGTAGATACACCATGGATATATATTAATCGGATCCGGCAGACAGTAGAATGTGTGATTTATGCTTCATTTCCTGTTCCTTGTTTGGTTGTGGGCTTAGAGCAGATTCGCCCAGTCTACTATCTATTCGACCTTAGTTATATATATATATATATATATATATATATATATATATATATATATATATATACCTTATACACCTAGTAATCATAAGGAGTACCATGTATGGGTCAGGTCATGGTATACAAATTCAATACACCTTCTTCAAGTACAAAAATACACTTTTCAGATTGAACATTTAACAGGCTAGACTAGAAACTTATTGGTGAAAGGGTTTAATCCATTCTATTAAACCAGCATAACTTAAAGGACCCTTAGTGGTTAATTCTATAATACCTTAATTTATACATCAAAGTTATATGTAATTAATGTCCATTAGGCAGTTGGATGTGTGCTTTCCGCCTTACTTCCTATTCCTTGTTTGGTTGTGGGCTTAGGGCAGATTCACCCATTTAATTGTCCGCTCGATATTAGATTATATATAGCTTGTATAAACTAAGTGATTATAGAATGAACTATTGTGGTTACCATTTTTACTAAATGAAATATATGATTTTCTTAAAGAATGTTTTCATCAAATATAAAGAACTATCACAGTTAACTCTGTGAGTACCAAATGAATACACCAGGGTTATATACAATAAAGATCTAACAAACAATGGGATGTGTGACTTCCACCTCATCTCCTGTTCCTTGTTTGGTTGTGGACTTAGGGCAGATTCACACAATCGATTGTCTGTTTACTCGAAGTTTTATATAACTTGTATCCATTTACTACTCATAGAAAGGCTTGTAGAGTCATTTTACTTATCATTCATCATATCAGAAAATATAGGATTTTATGGAGGAACAGGAGAACTTTTCTAAAAAGACCTTACAACTTACTTTACATCACTTAAATCTTATGAACTCACCAGCTTAAATGTTGATCCTCTTTTTCAAAATAACTTGTATTCTCTAGAAACTAGTAGACAGGTACTCGTGCTGGGATTCAGAAGATGGAGCAAGGTAGCTTCATGTCTTGTTTTGTTATTTACTTTTGGAGGCAATCTTTTGTGACACATATCTTTTTAAAGACTTAAATATAAATGCAACTGCTTATAAACTATCTTGAAGTATGCTTTCTGGGATTGTTTGAACTTGAGTTTTGAAGAGGAAAATGAGGTTTGATTTTGAGAGGATATGGTGAATATGTTTACTCGGAAGTGTTTGAGAAATGGTTTCCAAAACGTGATTATATAAGAAGGAAAAATGATAAGGTGATGTGAGGTTTACATTGGTAAATGGAATTATCACATTGGGAAGCTAATTCAACTAATCAAGTGGCACCACTTGTAGACCAAGTGGGTGATTTCGGCCAAAGCGAAATCACCTTGATTTCGGTTTGGTTCCACCCATTTAAGGGTTATTTCGGTCATAGGGGTCCTAGGCTTGAGATTTCAGTCATACAAAACCGAAAACTCTTTGATCCTTGATTTACAAAACCGAAATCCATTAGTTTCTAGATTCCTAAAACCGAAAACCCAAAGTAATGTATTATGTTATGGTTTTAGATTTAACAGTTTGACTTGTGTTTACAATAGCTCATTTCAACATGGTTTTCCATTTATATATATTTGTTAGCCTATATAAACATGCCCTCTTGGCTTTCAAAGTTCTATTGCATCGAAGTTACGTTGCGAATTCATTTATACATGGTTAAAGTTTAGACATTGTTTGTTCTAGAAATTTTCCAGTTGTCACAGTTATTGATTGAAAGAGACTGAATGGGAGGCCAACACCTAGATACGTTAGGTGATTACTGGTTGAAAGAGACCGAAGAGATAGGCTAGCACCGAGATATGCTAGGCATTATGTGATTATTTAGTATGTGGTATGATGGGGGAATTCACTAAACTTTGTGCTTACGGTTTTCAGTTTTGGTTTCAGGTACTTCTTCCTCGAATGGAAAGGAATCGGCATGACTGCAACGCATCACACCACGATTTTCCGCACCATGATGTTTTTGGGATTTGTACTTTGACATTATTATGGCTTGTTTTGAGACATATGACTTATGAGTTTTTATGATATGAGATAACTTAATGATATTTTCAATAATCTTTTTTATGAACTATTAAACTAAAAATGAATTTTTTGATCTTAGATTTTGGGATGTTACAAAACAAAAATAATGTTAAAATTTTAAGTGATTTTTCCAATAAAATAAAATAATAAAATTTATTGGTAAGTTTAATACAGTTAGTAAATTTAATAAACTGAAAATAAATAAAATATTATTGGTACCAAAATGACTTCTTTTACCGAGCACTTTCAATTTCATTTGCTTACAACTTTATTATCCGATTAATTTTACCAATTAGAACAAACACAGCTACACAAGAGTCGTGGGAGAATTAAATTCAGAAAATAAGAGACATGATATTTAAACATCGATATAAGAACACGTAGATCATTCCAAACCACATCCATTCTCTCTTATACCACTCGATCTCCTCCCATCTCTTTTGCAAATCACCTCCCACTTTCCTCCCCCAATAAGGTACAACTCTCGCTCTTTTTCTATCCGGTTCACTACTGATATGTGTTTCTGTTCAGTGTTTTATTTTAATTTCCTTTCAGATTTAGGCATCAGTTCTTCTTTTGTGATTACTAAGTATGCTGCACAGACTGTGTGTGTTTTATCCTTATTCTTTGCGTTTGATAGCTTTGTAGGTGTATAACCCTCCAAAATAAGCCCTAATGAATGTTCGTAATGTTACCATGTACCTGTAATGATATACTCGTGGTAAATCGCACGAAAATGGCAACAATTTTCGTTTTAGATGTTTAATTAAATTTACAAATTGTCGTTCTTGGGAGATTTTGTAACTAAAGTTAACGATTTCCCAATTGCTGTCGTTGCAGATTAATAATGATATCCTTTTGTTCCTTTATTTTGTCACTATCGATGATAGGGTAAAGATTATTGGATCCCTGATTAATAATCTGTATCAAACTAAATGCCCAGTTGAATCTTGTTGTTTTCATGGGGTACAAGGCGTCCAAGTGTAGTACTTTTAAGCTATTTTCACTATTTACAATGGTCTCACTATATTAGTAATCCTTTCTTTTGGTTTCATGCCCTAATGCAAATAATATATACAAGGATTAAATGCATATTTATGCAACCGTTTTTCACCTTTTTAACAATTTATGCAACAAAATGGTTCTTGACATGAAGTTATACAAATCGTGCTTCAATTTGTTACTAGAAATTCACCAATTTGACTTTGCATAAATTGGTAAGAAGTCCATTGATCCATTCAGTTGCATATTTTCCAGTTATTAGCTTTTGGTTTTGATTGTCTTGTTTCTTTCTTTCTTTCCCTTCTTTTTCTTTATTCTATAATATTGAAGGTATTTCTTTCTGAATTTGGAAAGAAGGATGTGAACACATTTCTGGTTGTTTGTTCTCTAGCTCATTTACAGCAGTTAGCAGATTTTTCCTTTTACTTGTTTGTTATTAAGATCAAATATATGCATTTCAGAACTACATGATTTATTATATGCATTTCACTTTTTCTTCAATATATAAGATGTACTCAAGAACTAGAATGCTGTAATGCTATAATGCAAAAATTAATGAAAATACATTGTTATTTCTCTCTTTTAACCCTTTAACCAACACATTTCTTATGTTAACATCTCAGTTCCAGACTCTCTACAATGGCTGCATCCTCTGCATGCATAGTTGGAAACGGTTTATCCAATCGCAAACACTTCCACCTCTCTCCAAGCTTACCATCTCTCGATAAAACTCCAAAACTAAGAGTCATAACAGCCTCTTTAGACAAAAAGCCACACGACCGAAGAGGCTTCCTCAAACTACTACTCGGAAACGCCGGAATCGGAATCGCAACTCCGGCTTTACTAACCGCCGGAAACGCCTATGCCGACGACCAAGGCGTTTCCAATTCCAGAATGTCCTATTCAAGATTCTTGGAATACTTAGACAAAGACCGTGTCAACAAAGTCGATTTATTCGAAAACGGGACAATCGCAATTGTAGAAGCGGTATCTCCGGAATTGGGAAACCGGGTTCAACGAGTCCGTGTCCAACTCCCGGGTTTATCCCAAGAACTTCTTCAAAAATTCCGTGAGAAAAACATCGATTTTGCAGCACATAACGCGCAAGAAGATTCCGGTTCTCTGTTGTTCAATCTAATCGGGAATCTCGCATTCCCGTTGATTTTAATCGGCGGTTTATTTCTCTTATCCCGGCGTTCCCCAGGCGGAATGGGGGGACCCGGTGGGCCCGGGAATCCTCTCGCATTCGGCCAATCAAAAGCAAAATTCCAAATGGAGCCAAACACCGGAGTCACATTCGATGACGTGGCGGGAGTTGATGAAGCAAAGCAGGATTTCGTGGAGGTGGTGGAGTTTTTGAAGAAACCGGAGCGGTTCACGGCGGTGGGTGCGCGGATTCCGAAGGGGGTTCTTCTCGTGGGCCCGCCCGGGACCGGGAAAACTCTTCTGGCGAAGGCGATTGCGGGGGAAGCGGGGGTCCCGTTTTTTTCGATTTCCGGGTCGGAATTTGTTGAGATGTTTGTTGGTGTTGGGGCTTCGAGAGTGAGGGATTTGTTTAAAAAGGCAAAAGAGAATGCTCCGTGTATTGTGTTTGTTGATGAGATTGATGCAGTTGGGAGACAAAGAGGAACTGGAATTGGAGGTGGGAATGATGAAAGGGAACAGACATTGAATCAGCTTTTGACTGAAATGGATGGATTTGAAGGGAATACGGGTATTATTGTTGTTGCAGCTACTAATCGTGCTGATATTCTTGATTCTGCTTTATTGAGACCTGGTAGATTCGATAGACAGGTATGATTAATTGATTATGAAACTATGAATTGCTGTATTTTTGTCACATGTGTTAATTAATTAGTAAACCTTAAACCTTAAAAAAATGTGATGTTAGGTAATGGTTGATGTTCCGGATGTTCGAGGAAGAACTGAGATCTTGAAGGTTCATTCTGGAAACAAGAAATTTGACAAGGATGTGTCACTTGAGGTGATTGCTATGAGAACACCTGGATTTAGTGGAGCCGATTTAGCAAATCTATTAAATGAAGCTGCTATTTTAGCTGGAAGAAGGGCCAAAACTGCAATTTCATCAAAAGAAATCGATGATTCCATCGACAGAATTGTGGCTGGAATGGAAGGAACCGTTATGACAGACGGAAAAAGTAAAAGTCTCGTTGCGTATCATGAAGTGGGCCACGCCATTTGCGGGTATGTTTCAATTCTTATACATGTAAATGCAAGAAATAGCAAAATCAACCCTTAACTTTGAGTAATGTGGCGGATTTGGTCCTTTTGATGCAGAACTCTAACACCAGGGCACGATGCAGTGCAAAAGGTAACCCTAGTCCCACGTGGTCAAGCTAGAGGTTTGACCTGGTTCATTCCAGCAGACGACCCCACGTTGATCTCCCGCCAGCAACTCTTTGCACGAATTGTCGGCGGACTTGGCGGCAGAGCGGCGGAAGAGGTGATTTTTGGTGATTCGGAGGTGACCACCGGTGCAGCCGGTGACCTACAACAGATCACCGGTCTCGCAAAACAGGTAATCATCAAAATCACAATAAATAACAACATAATTTCATCCATAATCTTTATTAGTTAATTAACTTTTTTTTTTTGTATTAAGATGGTGGTGACATTTGGGATGTCGGAAATCGGGCCATGGTCACTAATGGACGGGTCGGGTCAAAGTCAAGATGTGATTATGAGAATGATGGCTAGAAACTCGATGTCTGAAAGGCTGGCTGAAGACATCGATTCAGCCATTAAGAAGCTTTCAGACAGTGCGTATGAAATTGCATTAAGTCATATTAGAAACAACCGGGAAGCCATGGACAAGATTGTTGAGGTTCTTATTGAGAAAGAAACAATGGGTGGGGATGAATTCCGGGCACTCTTGTCGGAATTTACTGAAATTCCGGTTGAAAATAGGGTTGCTCCGGTGACTCCAAGTCCGGTGAGTGTATGATATAGGGTAGTTGAATTATAATGTGATTTGTATTATAAATGTTGATCATAGTTTTGGCTTTGGTTATTTGGTGGGAAATTGTAATATTTTAACTACAAGTAGTTCATACATACACAAATTAAGTTTCTACTTGTAACCATAATGGTCAAAGTACATTATGTTTTATTTTTTGTACTTTTGTCTTGATATCAAATATTAAACCTTCTAATAAAGGAAAATGTTTTTTAAAGAACTGCCAAAAAAATATATTAATTGATTAGCATAGTATGCGTGTAGTTAGAATGTGATAATAATTGAGAAACTTCGAGTCAAGACTTCAGACAAAAAATTAGAAACCAACAAGTAAGATATGTCTTCTATTGGACGAGATGTCTCATGAGATCTAGGTGATGTGCCTTAGCTTGTGCTTTTAGCCGATGACATTGTGTTGGTGGCCGAGTCTAGGATTGAGTTGAATGTTCGAAAGGGGTAAGAATCCACACAATGAAAATGGAGTGTATATGGTGCGATTTAGTGAGAAGATGATGATGAAGGGTAGATATAAGTATAAGGGATCAAGCTCTTCTAAAGGAGAGCTTCTAAGTATTTGGGGGTTATGTTCCATAAGGAAGGGTGCATGTCACCTGTTTGCATAAATGCATGTCGGTTAAAGTGGAGAGGAGCGTTTGAAGTTTTTTTGTGGTAGGAAAGTCTTGTTGAAACTGAAGGGAAATTTTTACATTGTAGTTTTTAGGAATGTCATGATGTATGGCTTAAAATTTTGGTCAAGAAAGAAGCATGGGAGGAATATGAAAATAAGAAATGAGGATGTTGATGTGGACATGTGGTAAAACTTTGCTCAATAGGATTCCAAATGTGGTTAGAGTGGCACATATCATCGAAAATTTGAAAGAATGATGATTGAGGTGGTATGGACATGTCCAACCAAGGTTGTCAAAATCATGATCCTACATGGGTTTACAAGATTAAATCGTAAGATCGGGATCGGGATAGGGATCCACAAAACATTACATAAAAAGGTAATTGATCATATATAAAACTTTTTTCCGTATATCATGGTTAAATAGCTTAAAAAGGAAGAGCAACAGGTCATGGTTAATAACATGGTTAAATAGCTAAAAAGAGTATTAATACTAATTAGTTATCATACAAAAATAGCAACTCACAACCTTCATGTTATTTGCTTTACTATAAAGAGGAAATCAATAACAATTTCAACTTTTGAAACTCAAATAAAAAACCGCAATTTATCGAGCTCTCAAGGAAAAAAAAAAGTTTGAATAGTAAAAGAAAAGAAACTAGAAAAAGGTTCACATTTATTGTTGAGCTTTGACTATTGAAGGAAAAAATTAATAATAAACCAAAGCTAAATCTCAAATTCTACCGTGGATGAGGGTAAAAGGAAAAAAGAAAAAAAAAATTATGATTGTTAGTCATTTATGGTTAAAAAAACAAGACAACTCGATTGCGCATTGGGTAAGAATTGTAGAGTTATCATGGTTGAGGGTAAGAGGAGGAAATGGCGTCCTAGAAGAACGTAAGAAAGTGGAAAGATTTTGTGAGGCTAAACATGGAAGAGCTTAGTCTTTCCTAGAAAGTGACCTCATGGGAGGGTGTGAAGGCTAAATATCATGGTTGATGAGTAACCTAACCTCCTTTATCTTTATTGTTCATATATGTTCATGGTCATATATGTGCAAAAATAAGGTTTTTTAGTTTATAAGCTCCTTAATATGTGTTTTTCAGGGAGATTATAACTTTTGTAGTTTCAGTCAAATACAAGTTAAAACAACGCAAGCTCAAGCAGAAATAACCAATGACACTCAAAAAGTCAAAATTACATTTTTCAAAACATGCTAGTATACAATTGGCAAATGAAATGTATTGAAGGTACAACAAAATCTACAAAACTAACCCTCCATAAACCACTAAACTTTCCATTCATACCCCACAACACTCCAACCCATCACCCGACATGTCTATACATTTCCAGACTCCGCATGTTTGCCCTAACAATAAAGAAAAATACCTTTCTTTCACATTTTCATCCATTTTTTCCACCATTGTCAAAACAAGAACAAGACCAATATTTCCAACTTTATAAAAGAGACTCCAAGAATGAACAGCAAAGCCAAATAATGTAAAACTTTTTTTCAACAAAGTTCACTTAACAAGAGAAAAAAAGGTTTAAAGAAAACCTATTTATTCACTCTCATCATCTTCTGATGTGACAGGAGTGTCTGTGGCTTCTGCAAGATTTTCAAGCATGAGAATAACTTCTGATGTGTCATCAAGGTAATATTTGGCTTTGCTAGGCTTCTGTCCAACTGTGCATGCAAACACGGTTGTGTTGACCGAAAGCATGTTTTTGGAAATTGCATTTCCAATAATTTCAAACATGTCTTCATCGGATCGATCATCACCAATGCAAAGAACAAAATCTGCTTGATTCCCGTTTTGTGCCATTGATGTAAAGATCTTCTCTGCTACCATGCCTTTACTTGCTTCCTACAAACATTTCAACCAAACAAATCTTTTGGTCCAAAAAAGAAATGGGGTTCCATATCTATCTATAGCTGAAAAGTTAAATGATGTTTGGTAAAACTAGCTGGAACATGTAGAATGACGTAAAAGGGCATGTAGAAGATTTGAGTTTTTTTTTTATAATTAATAAAGGGTATATTCAGAAGATTTTTAAAAAGGATCACTCGGAGGGTGTTTGGGATTTCATTTTGATCCTCAAAAGGACTTTTAGACAAAATGACTTGTTGACTTATGGTGGTAGGAAAATGAGTTTTTAAAAGTGTTTGGATTAGTTTTTGTGGTGGGAAAAAGTCAATAAGTAGTCTTTTTTAAAAGTGTTTGTCTTAGTTTTAAGGGTATTGAGGTTTTATTGACTTTTACAACTCAAAAAATCATAAGGAGTTTAGAAAAGTTTTAAATTCTAACTTCTTAAAATCTCCTTTTTGAAGGGTTATGGAGAAGTTGTTTTTCTTTTGCCAAATGCTTTTTTTGACTTATCGCCTTTTCAAAAAGCCAATAAGTCAATAAGTTGTTTTGAGATGAAATCCCAAACACCCTCTCAATAAGCTTGTTGAAACGCTAGTCTGAGTAGCTTTTTAAAAAAGTAAGCTTATAAGCTAACTTTTGTTTTGCCAAACATGACAACCTAAAAAACTCAAAAACATAAGCTACTTGTGGCATATGAAAAACAACTTTGTTGCATAAATTGGGAAAAAGGTGAAATATTGTTGCATAAATACACATTTAACCCTTGTAAAAACGTATCAAATGATTTGATTAATAGAAAATGAAATGGAAACATAAATAAATACCTGGGGTTTGACTTCAACAATATACTGACCACTTTTAACAGCAACAGGTTCATTTGCCAAGACACTTTCAAGATGATCAAGCATCTCTTTTGCTTGAGCAAATCCAAACCCTGGATCTGCATCTCTATATTGCCAAACTAAAGCACTTTCTTTAGTTTCAATGGAAGATCCATCTGTTGATTCTGTATATAGTTTCATCACAGGTTCAGCCATTTGCATCCATCCAAAATCCGTACTCTGTCCACATGTTTCCCATTCTACATCTTGAGACCTCCTGAAAACACACACACACAATTAAGTCAAGTGGAAAGTGGAAACAACAAGTGAAGGGGTAATTTAGGAAACAAACCTCATAAAGTAGCCATGTTCAGCTGCAATTCCAAGCTTCTTACAAGGAGCAAGAGCCTTGCTCAAGCTTTCTCTACCTCTTCCACTAACAATAAAAACCGTATTATTCGCATCTCCAGAAAGTCTCTCAAGAATTGAGATAACTTGTCTACTTGGTGTCTTAATAATCGAATTCTGAGGCATAACAGTTCCATCATAATCCAAAAGTATTGCCCTCTTTTTAGACTTTATGTAAGCTGTCACAATATCATCAATCGAAAGCTTCCTAAAATTAGGATCCAAAGACACAACCCTAAAACCAAACCCTAATCCAATCCCCCAACATCTTTTCCTAAAATGATCTGCACATGTTCTTTCCATATCTTGCAAGAAGCTTCTAGACCAATACCCCACATCATGTGTACTCACGTATCGATAGTGCTTTTCATGTCTCAATTGTTTCTCCGAATCACTCATCGAAATAGCCTCGTTCATAGCCTCAGAAGTTGACTCAACATTCCATGGGTTGACCCTAATGGCCCCACTCAAAGAAGGTGAACACCCGATAAACTCCGACACCACCAACATACTCTTTTTCAACCCGCCCGAATCCGGATCCGGATCCGACCCGGAAACGCCTTGTCTACACACGATGTATTCATATGGAGTCAAATTCATCCCATCTCGAACTGCAGTTACAACAACACACTCGGCTATGCTGTAGTAAGCTACCCTTTCGCCTACTGATAGAGGGGTATCTATGTAAATTATGGGTTGATACCCGGGCTTACCGAATTGGTCATTGATACGTTTGCAACTTTCTTGTATCTCGAGTTGTATTTCGTCGAAATCTATTCCGGATTTACCCCTTGAAGGGTTTGCGATTTGGACAAGAACAGCTCGACCTTGCCATGATGGATGAAGCTTGAGCATTTGTTCCATGGCTAAAAGCTTCAAGTTTATGCCTTTAAAGACATCCAAATCATCGACTCCAAGAAGAACGGTTTTCCCTTGGAATTGTTGTTTGAGTTCACTGACTCTCCATTCTTTGTCTGCTAGCTTCATCACTGATTCGATTTGTCCCATGTGGATTCCAACTGGCATGATCTTGATTCCGACTGTTCTCCCGTAGTAATCCAATCCGATGTAGCCCCGTTTGGATTGATACTCCAATCCGAACATTCTACTGCAACAGGAAAGGAAATGGCGGGCGTAATCAAAAGTATGGAATCCAATTAGGTCGGAATTGAGAAGAGCTTTCAAGATTTCTTCACGAACAGGAAGTGTTCGGTAGATTTCAGAAGAAGGGAATGGACTATGGAGAAAGAATCCCATTCTTAAACGATTGAAACGTCTTCTTAAAAAAGTGGGTAATACCATTAAATGGTAATCATGAATCCAAACGAAATCATCTTCGGGGTTGATCACTTCGATAACTTTCTGGGAGAATAATTTGTTTGCTGCAACATATGCTTCCCAATTGGATCGATCAAATCTCCCACCATGATCAGCTGAAAATGGTAGCATGTAATGGAAGAGTGGCCATAACTGTTTCTTGCAAAAACCATCATAAAACTTCTCAATTAGGTTTGGAGGAAGGAAAGTTGGGACACATCCGAATCGATCCAATAAAACTTGAGCAACATCATCTTGTTCTATAGGATCAACATCAACATTCAAGGAACCGACATATAAAACCTCCATATCATCAGGGAAACCATCCTTGAGTCTGAAAAGCAACGAATCATCATCCCAAGTGAAACTCCAGCCTTTATTATCAGGTCTTCTTTTAGCCTTTAGAGGTAATTGATTGGCCACAATAATCATTCTATCCATTGAAAGCGAAGAATGGTTATCAGATGCAACACTGCTAGCTTGGTCATCTTCAAGCTCGGTTATACTTCCAGGAACAGTCATTACTCTCGTCAGCTTTCTCCTCTCCTTTTCTCGCCCCATTACAGGGAAATTCCCTGAAGCTAACTCCAAAAGATTCGTATACGACCTCGACTGCATCTTTGCTTATTGCTCCAACTCAAAAGCCCTAAAGATCCCAACCCAAACAGCTCGTGAAACCCCGCACAAAAGAGCGAATTGCAATAAACACCTACAAGAGGAAACCCACCATCGTTTTGACTTTAATAACAAAAGGAACAAATAAGTTTACATCGCAATCGGATCGCGTGTTATATTAAACCAGTATCTAGATTACAGAGAACAAGCTAATAAACCAAGATCGCGGATCATACGAAGATCAACATAAACAGCTAACAGTGTTTTGAGACGAATTGATTGAAATCAAACTCACTGAAATTGAATTGCGAGACTAACCTGTAGTAGTTCTGGATCTTTGGGACAATTTGGAACTCGATCTTCAAGCACGAATTGAGGATTTGAACATTAGGGTATGTGTGGGTTTGAGCTGTTGGGGGATGGGTAAAAGAAACATTTAGGGTTTGTTCATCAATAAAGTGTAGTTTTATATGAATGAATGATATGTACAGCCAATATAGAGAGAGATATGGGGGATATTCATCAAAATAAATATAATCCGTATTCTCAAATAAAAAAATCGGTGCTATGTGTTTCTAAATTTAGGGGAAATGATTTCCATTACAAAAAGGGTGGCATAGTGGAGGGGATACAAGTTTTGGCTTTTTAGCTAATAAAAACTTGGCTCTTAAGTACCACCAAATGTTAATTCATTTAAAGTCATCTTTTAGAGAAATTTCAAACCAAAATAACAATGTCGTCTTTAATGTCCTTTCGTGCTTCCAAGTCTAGAAAGAGATTTAGTGGCATGGCAAAAAGTATGTTTACCCGAAAAAGTGTAGTTTCGTTCGAGATTAAAATGGGTAGCACTTTGTAAGATCATGGTGGTCGAAATAAATAGCAACAAATCGACATTGTGGAATGGAGTAATGTTCAACCGTATTATAACCATAATTGCCTCAACTATCTTTGTTCATAAGAATTTAACTCTTTTAGGTTTAGTATCTTAAAGTCGTTGAGATGGTGCTTAAATATTTTGGTAAAAGTGTATCCAAATTTTGACGTTTTCACAAAATCGGTTTAGTATCCTCAAACTAGTAGATGTTTAACGTTTTTCTGGTAAAATCTTGAATAAGATATCTCGCTTATAAGTCCTCACTTCCGACCTAAGGCATTTTAATTAAATATGTTTGGATTAATGTTTGGTTATTCTAAGGCCAATCTGGTTTGGGATTGTGTCGTAATGATCGTCTCTTTATTTTCTTCATTAATGAAATAAGAGTAGTAGTTTTCACTTTGTTAATGGACAACTTTGAGATACTTAGCTTCTTTACCTTTAATCTATCACTTTACAAGCATATAGATACCACTAAAGATGGAGAGGACATTTAGATCAACTCACAGACCTTTGAAAAACAAGGTTTTATGTAACAATGTGTCTCATGTCGATAAAAGATGATAATGGAAGCTCTTTATAAGCCTTACTTTATAAGCTTATAATAACTTTTTCATTCTTGTTTTAAGTTAATATGGAGGTTATTCGATGATTTTTTTAACTTTGGGCTTGGAGCGTTATAAATGATATTGGAGGTAGTGACAACCTGAAGTTTAGTAAGTGGAGGGGTACGTAAATCATTGAGTATTGATTCTCGATGTGTAAGTTTCTAAATGTGTTAGATTGTTGAACAACTATAATCTTTAGTTGTATTTAAAACCACCTGCAATAACTAACATAAATATAGACCTTATATTGTCATTTGAACGTAATCGGTGCATGCTAGTCCCGATTAACAAACATGATACATAAATCTAATATATTGGATCGAGCATTATCAGGTCTTACTACTTTGTAGTAAAATATCATTCTTGATAAACATACTACAACTTCAATAGTTTAGACCCTCATTAAGCTCTTATATGGAAATATGTTATCTTCCATTGTGTTATACCATTATGTAACACCCCAAAAAATCTTGTGGGCCTTTTGTTTTGTTCATTTTCATGACATTAGTAACTTGTAAGATTATTATGTCATCATTGAGCAAAGGCATTACGAAAATATGAAGCATTGTGATAATACTGAAACTACAGTGAATTAATGAAAGTTGTTGAGTTTATATGATAATTGTGGCCGAAGTGTATACATTAACTTAAGAATCATGGTATAGATGTATATGTGCCATATAATGAGTTGGAATGAATATATATATATATATATATATATATATATATATATATATATATATAATGGAAATAAGTGCACTTCAAAGGAAGATCTTCCAATTCCATGGAGGTCGGTATAGGTTGTATGAGATGTCACAAACTATTAAAAGTTAACATAACAAAGAAAATGATTTTATAAAGGTTTATAAAATTGGCTAAATTTTGAATGGTTTTCAAAATATCAAGTTAAAATATTTTAACTAAACAAACAAAACAAAATCCCGTTTTATGAAAACGTAAATCTCACGTTACCCATAAAAAAACACACACCATCTTTATAATATGTTGACGTGGGTTAGTGCTTAAAACGAACACATTAGTTGTGTTATAGTCGAGGTGATGTGATACTCGTGATTCTCAAGCATTACTTAAGTGGGGGATCATATGTTTTTGCATGGTTGATTTACCATCTAAATTCATGATCATCGACTAATCCAACCATGAATGTTAGATAAGCATGGAAGAGATTAACATGCTATTGACATAAGTCAATAAATCTCGACAGATCAAAGAGTTGCATAAAGACTGAAATTGGCAAAATGTTTGCCTACCTAAATAACTTCTTGATGTGATTACGGCTAATCGTCTTCACATTTTGGAGTGAAATATGGATCCTAGCATTATTTAAATAATTTTAGTTGAATTGGGTAATTATTATTCTAAGGATTATATAAAACAAACTAGAATGAAACTTTATTGAATGATTTCTACAAACAAAAAATCGCCCGCTAAAACTTTACTGCTATAAAACCTCTGAAAGGATAAGCTCAATCTTGTCTAAATTCGTATTTTGAGAATAGTTCTCATGAACGAAAAGAAAGATTATGCATTTGACAAAGCTCTTTCTAAGGTTCCTCCAGCTATTGCATTTTCGATGTTGGAAGGAGTATGTATCAATTTTACTTTGTACATTAACAAATCTAAGCGACATGGAATTCCATTAAGTTGGGAGTTGACTATGGGTTTCATAATCAACTAGCTAACATGAACATATAATCAACTCACTCTGATTTTCATTTAAACGACTTGGAAAGATTTATCATGGGATTGCATGGTATGTTGAGGGCCTTTTGGAATTAACATTGTGAAGCATAGAAACTTAAACTTTAAATGCTCCTATATTTTCTATCATGAAATAAAGGGGAAATAAGTTGAAATTCAGTTGCCTGTGGGTAAAGGGGTAAAAGTTGGTATACCCAACTGCAACCTCAATGCCAAGGACAAAAGGAAGGCTTACTCTAAGACAATTTTTGATAGACTTTTTAATTCCAAAACAATAAGAGGACTAAGAAAGCATATATATCTAGTATATTTGAAAGATCTAAAAAGATACAAGCCAAATAGTATGGCATAGCCAGATATACGAATTCATAATACCACTGGGATATTTATTCAAACCATTGAGTATAGTATTCAAGAAAAGTACTGACATTTGCAAGAATGTGCAATAACTAAAAGGAATCAAGAAACTAAATCATTTATAAGAGACATTGATTAAGGATACCAAGCCCATAATACTATCCTTAGGATCAAAAGACAACCCATTATCCTAAATGCTTTGTCTATGTGTAACTCCTCAAAAATCACAACCAATTTAAACCTTTCAAAACATCCCATTTACTAATAAAAGTGTTTACAAAATCATTGTTTCCAAAACATTATTTAAAATCAGAGTCTCCCAAGATCCAATAAGTAGTAAAACCAAGGATGTGAACGGTCATGCCTTCGCCTCGCCACGATCCTCTGAAGAACCTGAAACCATAAACTAAAACTATAAGCACGAAGCTTAGTGAGTTCCCCCAAAGTACCACCATATAAACATAATAACAAAAAAAACATCACGCACACAGAGCCTTCATCCTGACCAGAACGTCGTACCGGCCTAAAAACTATCTGGAACACTCACAGAGCCTTCAGCATGACTGGAATGCCTCATCAGGCCTACAAACTATCTAGAATGCTCACAGAACCTTCAGCATGACTGGAACACCTCATCGAGCCTACAGACTATCTGGAACGTTATCTGGGCCTTCGACCTGACCGGTATGCCTCTCGGTCCTGCAGTCTATCTGGGACCCCCTTGGGTCTCTTGGCCTTCAGTCTCGACTGGTCTACCTCAACCAATTAACCAACACATATCCATACATACCATAACATAACAACATATCGATATAAACCTTACCGAGTTTGTTGACTGGCAGCATAATGCCACAGGTAAACATATTACCAGTCAACAGACAATCAGGAAAATCAACCGATCACAAAGCATGGTAACGTCCTATATACCAGGATACCGATCTAACAAGTCTCTATAGCATAACAACATATTATCATGTAACAGTATATACCCGGAGACGCGGGCAAAACCGGACATTGCAGGTGTGTATCTTTTGTTCCCCTGTTGACTTTTACGCATGATTATATTGTTATGGTTCTGCATCGGTAAGGATAATGACATTTAAGAATTTTGTGGTCTGTTTGTGATTGAGTTATATGTCATCTGCGTACCTTGGATTTTAGAATGATAGATGAGGACGTCCCCTATAGACCAGGTTACTTTGGATGCAGTAATTATAGCATGCATGTGTGGGGCTCGGTAGTGTCTCGCTAGTTTCTGGAAGGTGTCGGTCGGGGATAGATCAGTTAGATCCCTAGTTGTGGTAAGCTTGGGGTGTTCAGCAGATCGGTCAGTGAAGGATAGGAAGGGTTGGGAATCCTTTTCAAGCACTGAGCCGTAAGGTTCTAGCAGGACCAAAGTGGGGGAGAACCCTTCAAGTATTTAGGGTCGGTAGCATGCTAAACTTAGAAAGCGTTAGTAATCTTCGAGTAGGAAGGGAAAGCAGCCCAAATGGTTATATGGTGGAGAAGTGCAGGAGTTGGGAATTTGGGAAAACTTCCCAACGTCGAGTTCTTGCATTTGGGATTAGTAGACAATTGGTTTGAAAAACCAAGCTGAAGATTTTCTCGTCAGAGTGCGAGTACAGCAAGGATGTATGAATACAAAGTGGTTGTAGCATGTGATGACTGAGGGCTGGTTTTGGAAATCATTTTGTAGGATCACTAGCAGGACTCGGGTGAGTTAGGGTGCCCTCGGAATAGTAGTCAATGGTAGAGACAGCATGGAGGGTGTGGTAGGACTACAGGATAGCCGCAACATTCCCCGACGAGTCAGCAAGGGAAGTGATATAAGACTGCGGGTAAGCCGTAGCATTCATTAGCAGTTTAGTTAGCGGAGTGTGGACGGAGGCCCGTATCTCCTAGTTAGCAAGATAGGGATCATGAAAGGTTAAGTTGTTGAGGTTTAGTATGGAGTTGGACTGCATAGCCCTTGATAGGTGAGGCCACTCCAGGATGCAGTTGGGTGAGACCCGTGGGCGAGGACCGTATGTTAGTAGCAGTATAGGTGAGACCTGGAAGCAGGATTGCTCAGTAGTATGGTTTGGGTGAGACCCGTGGGTAAGGCCCGTACGACAGTAGCTAGGCAGGTGAGAGTAAAGGGGAGGACCGCTCTACGATATAGTCGGGTGAGACCCGTGGGCGAGGCCCGTGAGATTATAGCAGCGCAGGTGGGACCTGGTAGGGACCTTAGAGTCAAGATAGGGGATCGAGGATCCCAAGGCTTGTAGCGCTAGAGTGGCAAGATAGATAGAGCAGTTTAGATAGCTGAAGTTTCTTCGGAAGTCGCTGGGAGCGACTAAGAGATTGTGCTAGTTGTAGTGACCGGTGGATATCTTGTAACCCAATTATCGGTAGAATTTGTGGGGACCAGGGTGGTCTCGGTTCATTCGGAAGGCGGATAATAAACAGCAAGACTTTAAAGCAGGGAAGTGATGATAAAGAAGTATGGTATAAGACAGCTAGTTGACCGAGGAGTGCTACGCCTCTCACAAGAGGGTGGGATAATCTCAGAGGGAAGGGTTTGACCCTGTTGCACAGCTCTCGTTAGGGTCTAACCGTTACAGGGATGAATCTTTTACTCGAAGGATTACTTGATCCATTCGCTAAGTTGGGTGCTCAGCACTAAGTTATAGCAGCAATAAGTATTCAGTGTGTATCGGCAGTAGTGACCAGCACTGGGAGTGGCTGGAGTGATGGATACCGTGAAGGATATGTCCTTCACAGTGGTAGAGGAGGTGGTTAGTTGTGGAACGTTGCCTTGGGAAGGCCAGTAAACACGCAAGGAAAAAGGGGGTGAACCACTAGGATGTCCAACATGAGAACTCGGGGAGTACCGATAGGATTGTCAGCTGAGTAAGTTATGTTCTCAAGATTAACGGGATCAGAGTGCACTTGAGGATTGTTATTTGCAAGGACTAGTGTTAGTCTGAATGACTGTGTAGAAGGTCAATGGTAGTGGTTAGAAGGAGTTAGATTCATCAGCCAGGAAGGTTGAAAGTAGATTGCAGGACAGTTGGCCGTAGCGGACTTCGAGGACGAAGTCTAGTTTAAGTGGGGGAGAGTTGTAACACCCAGAATCAGAAGAACCAAGAAAGGAAAGGAAACCCTAAGTAAAAAGGGGGTCAACTCGTCGAGTCCAAGGAAGAACTCGACGAGTCGGAGCGGGATCCGTGTGCAAGGTTAAGTGACCGACTCGACAAGTCGGAGAGTGGACTCGGTGAGTCTGGTCTGGGTTGAGAAAGCCCTAATTCCGGGACTTGGTACCCTATTTAAGCATTTTATTCTCTTCCCTAGGGTTCATTTACAGCCTCTCTCATCCAGAACCTAAAACCTTAGCTACCCAACTCCATTGTTGAGGTAGTTCTTTCCTTGAGAGTGAATTGAAGCTTGGAGAAGGAGGAAGGACCTTGGTGGTGAAAGAAGAAGCTATAGATCCAGAGTTGGGGTAGCATTTCAGACCATTTAGAGGTAAAAATCTTATACCTTGACTGTTAATCATCTAAATCCCCTTTCTAGCGTAGATTTGGTCACATTTGGACCTTTTGCAAGGTCAAACCGAGTATCAAGCCTTTGAGGATGGATTGGACACAGATCAGGAAACTCTTGAGCTTTAGAAGCTCAAAGTTGTTGGCTTTATCCAGATAAGGTCCCATTTCTTGACCTAGGCATTCATTGTAGCTTGAATTAAGTGTTCTAGCCTCATAACACCTTGCATGCACGTAAAGTTAGCAGCTTTACGTGCAATGCTAGCATAAGGAGTCCAGGTCTATGAGTTGGAGGTGTTGGGATGGACTGGAATCGGCAAAATAGAGATGTCACAAGATGGACTCGACGAGTCAGTTCATGGACTCGATGAGTCAGGCCGCAAACCCAAACCCTTATGTTTATGAGTCGGATCAGTGAGTGGGTTTAGACAAGGACTCAGCCAGTCTGTGTCTATTTTGGACATGAAGATCATGGTACTCGACGAGTTCAAGGAGGAACTCGGCGAGTCCAAGGCAATCTCCTTAGCTTGTGAAGATGGACTCGACGAGTTGAATAACAACTCGGTGAGTCGGTTGAAGATAGTCTTGAATGGTTAGTTGAAGGAGAGCCCGTTGAGTTGTTGCTAGACTCGAAGAGTAGAGTCGAGTTTGTTTTGGTATATTGAGGAGCATGGACTCGACGAGTTGGTAGAACAACTCGGCGAGTCGAGTCAACTGGAAGTTGACTCTAACCGTTGACTTTGACCTTGAGAAGGACCTTGACCAGAGTTGAGTAGGAAGACCCGGGGGTTAGCCCTAGGCACTATTTGCTAGCATCATATTCAGGACCAAGGTCCAATGTCGGGCGGGTGCCCAAGGAATGGTTTGCATGATAGCGTATACTTGTTGTCTGTGTGATACTTGTATGTGCCTAGTAGGGAGGTGTGTGTGGGCGAGGTCCCGTATCTCACTATTAGTAGAGTATGGATGGGGTTCCATATCTCATCAATAGCTAAGCAGGGGTGAGGCCCAAGTTAGGAAGGAAGTGAGTGTGGGCTGGGCCCATACCTCACTACCAGCAGGAGGGTGGATGGGGTTCCATGACTCATCAGTAGCAAGACAGGGGCGGGGCCCAAGGCAGACGAGGCCTTAGTACAGGAATGCAGTAGAGTAGTTATGGTTTATGTGTTATGCGATATGTTATATGTTTGTATATGTTTAGCGAGCGGGGCCCAGAGACAGGCGGGGCCTAAGAGAAATAGATCTGTACACCGAGCGGGGATCGAAGCCAGGCGGGGCCTGTTGTAACGGGTGAGGCCCGAGGTAATGGGCGAGGCCTAGTATTTGCAGTATGCAGTTATGTGTAGGGTATGTGGTAGGTTAGGGAACTCACTAAGATTCGTGCTTAAAGTTTGTAGTTTTGGTTTCAGGTACTTCCGGTAGCGGAGGGAAAAGCTCGGGATGATTGCATGGCACACACCATAGTTAGTCAGCCTGGGATGTTTTACTCTGATAATAAGAACATGTTTTGAATTAACACACTGGTTTTATGTTAAGATTTATGTTATGGATTGACAATTTGGGTCATTTCAAGTTGGTATCAAAGCCTAGGTCCACAACTATCACACCCCAAAACCAGGAACGGCGGAAACGTTCTGGGGCGGAGGACGTCATGTATAATATCAACAACAATGTAAAGTAGTAAACAAGCAACAACATCATCCATTGCATTAATAATATAATTATTATACAAATGTGTTCTGTCAAATTTTGATAAACACTATAGCATAAATCAAAATGAAAGATAAGTCTTGAACAAGCTCCATCTTCCTTTCTCCTTGCATCGATACCTGTCTATGATGACCTGAGGATACAAGTAATTTTGAAAGCGAGTATCAGCTTTGAAGCTGGTGAGATCATAAGTATTTAGTGTCTTAATTTGTAAGTAAGTATTTGTATGTAAGAATTTGTAAGTGTATATGAACTGTAAGTGTTTGAAAAACCCTAGAATCCCGATGATTCCTACTAGTATATGAAGGTGTCTCCTACCGAGACCTAACTGTTTTGAATGTAGTCTTCTACCAAGACCTAACTGTTCTCAATGTTCGTTTCTTATAAGAGTGTGTAATTTTCCCAAGTGTAACTATTATTAACAAAATATAGTTTTTACATTTATAGTTTAAGTGAAAAGATCACTAAATATATGTACAGGGAAAAATTAATGTAGTACTAAAACGTAGCGCTATAAGAACTATTGCTGTACTAATTTCCTTAAACCGGATTTATATTAAGGAATTATGTGATAAATTGCACCATACTATCGATGGATAACAACGACATACAAATGGTCGTAATAACGGAATGACGTTTGGCACCCGCAGACCTGCAGGTCTGGCTGTAGCTAGCAGCAAGGTGTAGGATTGTCAATCCAGTATAGATCTATACGCAAACTCACGCTCTCCCTACAAGAGACTCTGGCTACAACTCGAGTCATGACATTTAAGTCATGCTCCGATTTAAATCACAATAATTATCGTATTCTCGTATATGTACTGTAATGAACTGTTCTAACTGTAATGTACATGCTCTCTACCTAGCAAGTATAGTAATGTAATGAACTGTTGTAACTATAATGTACGTGCTCTCTACCTAGCAAGTATAGTAATGTAATCATCCTAGTATAGTTGTATATGTGATGTGCTGTAATGTTCTAGAAAGTATTGACTCATGAATGAACTGACTCATTGTATGATATCGTGTTCTAGTAATTGTTCTAGTATCTTCCTAAACTACCCATATGGTAGTTTACTAGTAATCTAGCTGGTACATATGGACAAGGATGTATACCCTTGCTACCCAAGGGCATGGGATGAACTGGAAGGACCTTTTATGACTATATATGTACACATGATATATAACTAATATTTAAATGACTTTCAGACGAGTACCCGATATCCCACCAGACCACATCCCAAGCATGAAAAGGAAATAGGGTGGATAGCCTTCCTAAGTCTTTTAAACATTTCTTATATAACTATACATATAGAGGCATGCAATTTATAATATAAAAGCATAAATAAGTTTTGTAAGACATTTGAAACAGAAATATTATTTTAAGAAAAGATCGACTTGATGTCAATCTATAAAACAATTTGAAGGCATAAGTTTGATAAAACAGTTTAAGTATAAGGAAATATTTGTTTGAAACACAGTTGTAAATAAGTTTGAAAGGTAATGTACAGAGTAAGATGTACAGTGTAATAAGGAGTTTAAAACATATAAAATGTTTATAAAAATCATTTGAAGGAAACTGTTTGGTAAAACAGCTAATGAATAGCCAAATCATTTGAATGTTGTATATTAATCACATGTGATTGATGTAATAACTAGCATAATTCTACTTATTAATCACATGTGATTGATATAATAACAAGCATGTTTCTACTTGTATCCCCCCCATAAAACATTTAAAAAAAAGTTTAAAACATTAGTTAAGGGGTATGAAATCACCTACAGTAAGTGACTGGAATTGAACAGACTGTTATCGTACGGAAGGATCGGACAAGTGCTTGGTGTCAAGTGAAGACTTAGACACACACAACGATCCTAATTACATATGAAAACATATGTATATAAATAATTAGTGATTA
This sequence comes from Lactuca sativa, assembly GCF_002870075.4. NCBI lineage: Eukaryota > Viridiplantae > Streptophyta > Magnoliopsida > Asterales > Asteraceae > Lactuca > Lactuca sativa. The sequence goes on from NC_056630.2 coordinate 252,575,124, forward strand.
TAACACTAATTATACAAGTAATAACATTTAAGCGCGAGGAAAACACTTTTGGTCAAGTGCTAGGAGGCTAATGGGTTGCAACAAAAGAGTGCAAAGCCCCTAATGGAAGTTTAAGGTCTAATGACCATATTCATTGGAGTTTACGGCCCAGGGGAGTAAACTCCTGGCCGTAAACTCTCAACCAAGGCTCTAAATGGTGCTTAGAATTATCACAACTCTAGTGGGGAATTGTTTCAAGGCTTAAACAAGTGTTTGGGTACCATATGAACTCCTTTGGGGAGTTTACAGCCCAGAGACCACATTCCCTTGTAGTTTACGGCCGTAAACTCCCTTGGGAGGGTTTATATGGTGCTTTCAAGTCACTAAATTAACTAGGAACAAATATAGGCTTTGGTATTTGGCTTTAGAAGAGTTTATGGCACATTTAGCACTATTTTATGGAGTTTACGGCCCTAGAACCTTTTGGGCCGTAAACTCCCTTACTCTTGGAGTTCTAAGTGTTTTAACTAGTCCAAAACTCATTTAGGTACATGCCCAAATTGGTCTCTTGGCTTAAGGAAGGATTTAGGGTGTCATTTGACCCCTTTAAAGGAGTTTACGGCCCAAGAACCACTCTTGGTAGTTAACTCTTCAACACTTGTGCTTTCTTATGTTTTCTAAGTACTAAAAACTTTAGGGTATTTGTTTAAAATAGAGTCCAAGCCTTAGGTGCCCTAAAAACACCATTTGAGCAAGTTACAAGGGAGTTTACGGCCTAAGCTGTTCTTGGGCCGTGAACTCCTAACTTGGGTGTTTCTTGGTTGATTTCTTGTCCCTAACACACTCCTATACAAGTCCAAGGTAGTTACTAATCATGGGGGACAATCTAGGCTTGGTTTCGGGAGTTTACCGCCCAAGAACACCTTGGGGAGTAAACTCCTAAATCGGATGATTTAGCTATGTAATCTATGTTAATAGGCATAAAACAAGCATTAAAACACAACTAGAGAAGTGTACTCATGATTTGGGATAAAAATCCGAAGATCCGTGAGAGAGAAAACGGCTTTTCTCTAGTTGGAATTGTGAATAATGAATGAATTTAGTTCAGAAATCTATTTATAGTCCTGAAATATTTTTGGCAGAAAATATTTTTATTCCTGGAACGAACTCTAATGTCCTAGAGTCTTGGAATAACAGTGTTGCACAAAACCCTAGTGCATCCACTCTCCTAATATCTTCTTAAGTGTAAAATCCTGAAAACTGCCAAACTTATACTCGAAATCTGAGTTTACATTGTAACTGCTCTACTTATATTGGCTTGATATGGTTTGTTCAGAATGGAAATTTCGGGTTGTCACAACAACCCAACGAGGAACAGGAGATGAGGCGGGCCCCACCAATTCTAAGCCAATCAAGACCAAATTCTTATATGACTCAAGCATATACGCTCAACCATTATAGTTGAATTCTAACAATTCTAGACGAAATATAGTTTTAATATCATAATAACTATTTTATGTGAACCCGGTACTTTGTATCTGTACCCTTTTTTGTAATAAAAACCCGGTACTTTGTATATGTACCCCTTTTTGTATAAAACCCGGTACTTTGTATCTGTACCCCTTTTTGTATAAAAACCCAGTACTTTGTATATGTACCGCTTTTTGTATAAAAACCCGGTACTTTGTATTTGTACCCCTTTTTGTATAAAACCCGGTACTTTGTATTTGTACCCTTTTTGTATAAAAACCCGATACTTTGTATCTGTATCCCTTTTTGTATGGAAACCCGGTACTTTGTATCTGTACCCCTTTTTATGAAAACCCGGTACTTTGGAATGTACCCCCTTATATGAAAACCCGGTACTTTGGAATGTACCCCATTCATGTGAAAACCTTATATAATGTAAATGATCATAAACTATACCTATTATAGTTTATCAAAATGTTTGAAATGTATATGCAACCAAACTAGACTCATTATAGTTTAGTATGTTTATTTGTGGTGTACAAGAACTCTTTCTATGTAAGTCAAAAGTATAGTACAATATAGCTATGTTTATCTTGCTTTGTTTTGTACTAATGGTTATGATGGAAGATTCTCATAAATTCAGTAAGTAATTTCCTATTATATAAATATACCACTACAAGAAATACATGTAATATATGAAGTTATCAAAGATTTAACACTTTGCTCAACATGTTACAAAGTGTTTTGAAAGTTAGAAGCTGTTAACTAACTTTTAACCTTTCTGCACTGTTTTGGAAAAATCATAGAAAAATCATACGGAGTCAAAAACTAGATCCGTAAATTCTGAGAGTTCCTAAATTGTGTCTAGTTTACTCATAATTTTTATCATGATTTTTGGAAGCCTTTAACTTGTGTTAAAATTCTCATATTCACAGACTGGTCCGGATTTGTGCTTGAAAATACAGACTGTTTTGTAAAAATCACCATAAATTGTAGAAAAATCGTGTGGAGATGTGCAAGTAGTCATTTTAAAGCTAAGAAGTGGAACTACTTGCACCTAAAACAGTTTTGAAAACTAAAATGTTTAAGTTGTCCAAAACAGTCCGTGAATGGAGTTGAACTTTTCTGATGAAGGCTGTTAGAAAAGTTTAGTTATGTTCTTGGTGCTTTAACTTGTATTCCCCCCTAAAAACTTGAGAAAACCTGAAAATGTAGGGGTATGAACTCACCTTGAGTGATTTCAGAAGATGGATGATGGAGAAAAGAAGTGTTCAACTCAAGAACACTTGGAAGATGCTTGAAGATTCGAAGATCTAACACAATTATTATGGAGTTTGTGTAAGATATCCATGATTTGAGTAGAAAGAAGTGAAATAATCATAAGGAGAATGGATTTTGCTTACCAAATGTGGAGGAAAAACCCAAGATCAGCCCTTGAATCTTGAATTCTAGAGAGAGGAAGTGAGAGAGAAAAGAGTTTGATCTTTTTGGTGAAAGGAGAGAAAATGAGAGAAGTGAGGAGAGGATGAATGTCCAGCTCTAAGAACGTGGGAATAACTTGTGAGAGAGGTAAAAAGGACAAGGAAGTGACAAGGTATGGCGGGGAGGAGTGTGGATTAGTCATGGAGTAGGTATGGTAGTTGCTTGTGTCATAAAATACAGGAAAGTCAACACTCCACCTCTTGTACTTCACCCACTCTTTTGGATAAGGTTTTATCCTTAAAAACGTGATAATTTAATAATTATGGGTCCTTATATGTTAAAATAAAGTTTTGGGTGAAAATCCCGTGTTAAAACAATTAAAAACGGGCCTAAAACGCAAAATTAGATGAAAACCGGGAGAAAAGAAGTTTCCCAGCGAGACCTCTCGGTCCTGGCCGAGGTTCAGTCCTCCTGATGCTAGGCGCGAAGCGAAGGAAGCGAAAACAGCAAGAAGCGAAGGCTCGGTCCGAAGGGTCAGAACCGAAATGGACCGAAGCTTCGGGTTCGGGTGTGTAGGCGAGGTTCGGGCCCGAGAGGACCTTTCGGGTTCGGTTCAGTAGCCTTCGGCTCAGAAGGGTTCGGTCCCTTAAGAGGACTTTCGGCCCCTAAGAGGGGTTTCGGGTCCTTAAGAGGGGTTTCGGGTCCTTAAGCCCTTTTTGTCCGTTTTTGCCCCGTTTTAAGCCGTTTTCGACCCGGTCAAGGATCGGAATGACCCGAATGACTTCAAAAGGTTACGGAAACTTTTGAGAGAGATTTGGGAGAGATTTCACATACTTGGAGAGATTTCTCATACAAAGAGAGATTTGGGAGAGATTTCACATACTTGGAGAGATTTGTCATACAAAGAGATATTTAGGAGAGATTTCACATTCTTGGAGAGATTTGGGAGATATTTGACATTCTTGGAGAGATTTCACATAAAAAGAGATATTTGGGAGAGATTTCACATTCTTGGAGAGATTTGGGAGAGATTTGACATTCTTGGAGAGATTTCACATACAAAGAGATATTTGGGAGAGATTTCACATTCTTGGAGAGATTTGGGAGAGATTTGACATTCTTGGAGAGATTTCACATATAAAGAGAGATTTGGGAGAGATTTCACATGCTTGGAGAGATTTGGGAGAGATTCTCGATTAAAGTGAGATAGAGTGAAAACGACTGAGAGACGTTTCGTTTGTGACCATTTTGAGTGTCCGGCTTTCGCAGTGCAAGGTCCGTAAACCCCGTTAAGCCTTGTTTAAGGATCTTACATACTCCCGATGAGTATGCATCATTGTTTTATCGGTTTGGCTCGCCACGTACCACAGTTTTAGGTTAATGAGATCTAGATGTACCCACTTTTCGATTTATGATCTCTCGTTAAAATAGCGAGTTATTTAGTAAATACATAACGTAAGCCCTAGTACACAAGGGTTAGTTGAGTTGACCGGTTTGACTTGTTGACTTTATTTGACTTTGAATTAACCAGAATTTGACGGTTGTCACACAGCGGTAGAGGTTCCTTCATCTATCGACTCTTGAATCTCTTCAAGCTGGATTTGCCTCCTACTGTCTCCTTGGCTTATGAGTTCTCACTCTCGGAAAACTCCTCTCCTCGCAACGAAGACAACATTGTCCTTCGGTCTATATAAGAGATATCCAAAGGATTTATGCGGGTAGCCGATGAAGATACATCGCTCACTACAAGGTTCGAGCTTGTCGTGAGTATCTCGTCTTACGAAAGCCTCGCAGCCCCAAACCTTGATATGTGCCAACGAGGGAGCTTTCCCTGTCCACATCTCGTGAGGTGTTTTGGCAACCTTCTTAGTAGGGACTCAGTTAAGGATATGGGCGGCAGTCTCTAGGGCATACCCCCAAAAAGAGATAGGTAGTGAAACACGACTCATCATAGAGCGAACCATGTCTAACAGGGTTCGATTACGCCTTTCCGCCACACCATTCATTTGTGGTGTCCTAGGTGGCGTCAATTGTGAAACTATTCCACACTCCTTGAGATAATCGTGGAATTCAAGACTTAGGTACTCTCCTCCTCGATCGGATCAAAGCATCTTGATTTTCATGCCCAATTGATTCTCCACTTCATTCTTGAACTCTTTGAACTTTTCAAAAGTTTCTGACTTTTGCTTGATTAAGTAGATATACCCATATCTACTATAGTCATCGGTAAAAGTCACATAGAAGCGGTTCCCATCCTTCGTGGTTGATCTAAACGGTCCACATACATCGGTATGTATTAGGTCAAATAGACCCTCACCCCTTTCACATGTACTTGTGAAGGGTGACTTAGTCATCTTTCCAAGTAAACAAGATTCACATGTGTCATCTTCCCTAAGGTCGAATGACTCCAACACTCCATCCTTTTGGAGTTGGGCTATGCGTTTCTTGTTGACATGTCCAAGACGACAATGCCACAAGGATTCTCTATCCATACTATTGGAAGAATCCATGCATAAAACATCATTTCCTAAGTTATCTACAATCATAACGGTTTCATAAATTCCATTACATGGTATAGCTTCAAAATAAAAGACACCATTTAGATAAGCCAAAATAGAACCATTCTCATTATTAAAAGAAAATCTAAAACCTTGTCTAAACAAACCATGAAATGAAATGATGTTTCTAGCCATTTTTGGTGAATAGCAACAATTGTTCAAATCTAAAGTTAAACCATTCCTAAGCACTAAAGAATACACTCCAATCTTGGTCACAGGCGACGATCTTCTGTTCCCCATTATTAGATTTATTCTTCCATGCTCCAGTCTCTATTTCTTCTTAGTCCCTGCACATTAGAACAAATGTGGTAACCACAACCGGTATCAAGAACCCAAGAAATAGCATGAGATGAATCATTAGATTTAATTGTATAAATACCTGCGAAAGACGGCTTGATCTTTCCTTCCTTGATGGCTTGCATGTACTCTGGGCAGCTTCTCTTCCAATGTCCTATCTTGTGGCAGTGGTGACACTCTGCCTCCTTTGGATTAGGGCAGGGTTTAGCAGGATCAACTTTGGTCCCACTAGAAGAGGAACCATCTCGGGGCTTAACCTTGCAATGGTTCTTAGACGAAGCCTTCCTCTTCTTTCTCCTTCCTTGTCCAATAGCCAAGACAGGAGCAGCGGGTGGATTGGGAGTTGTTGCAACAGACTTGTCCTTGAAGTTGCTCTCAGCGACCCTCAAGAGACCTTGGAGCTTGCTTAGGGTGACCTTTTCCTTGTTCATGTGGTAGGTCATCCTAAATTGATTGTAACTTGGAGGCAAAGAGTGAAGTACCATGTCGATCGCCAAGTCTTCCCCAAAGTCAACATTCAACTTGCGAAGACGGTCGACATACCTTTGCATCTTTTGCAGGTGCACGGTAAGAGACTCTTCATGACCCATCTTAGCGGAAATCATGTTAGTGAAAATCTCATAACGATCTTGTCTCGCGTTTTGGTGGTATCTCTCCAACAAGTCTTGGTGCATCTCGTACGGGTACATGTCCTCATAGGACTTTTGGAATTCGGAGTTCATAGTGGCTATCATGATGCAATCTACCTTCGTTGCATCTCGCTCGTGAGTTTCAAAAGCGGTTATTTCCGCCGGAGTAGCGATTTTAGGGTTGATTTTCTCGAGCTTCTCATCGAGGACATACTCCTTGTCCTTATAGCGAGCAATAGTGTGAATGTATCTTATCCATTCGCTAAAGTTCGTCCCATCGAAAGTGACCTTTTGACAAAGGATCATCAATGTGAAAGAACTAGCAGCAACGTTGTTTGCGTTCGACATCTACAAATAGAAAGGACAAAGATAGATTAGAATATGAATCCCTAATTATCACCCAATAAGAAAAATTACGGCTAGGATCCAACAACAATATTTACATATTAGAAAAGGGATGCCGTAATCTAACATGCAAATAATATGAAGGTAAGTGAATGACGATTCACTAATTCTCCACCATAAAAACATAACTTTAAGTCCTAAATGTATTGAGAATTCCTAGGTTTGGATGAGATTCATTGAAACTTTTCAATGGCATGTTTAAATCTCGATATGCCCCTCTTGTTTGTGACTGGGATACCGAGGATCACAAAGCGGGTGTGAATTACCATGCAAATTCACATGGTGCCTTCATTGTAACGATCACATATTCAATGTGCCGGTAAACCACACACGCTCCATCGAACTATGATAAACAATGAATCACCCTTTGCCATCTTTGCTTAGAACCAATTAGTGTGCCGGTCAACCACACACGCTCCACTAACTCCTTAGCAAGGGTGCAAAGTGTAATTTCATGGGATTGCATCAATTCACTTTTCCTAAAGTAACTAAGATTGGGAAATTTTTTAAAAAAATGTAGTTACTTTGTATTTCATATTATAGTTTTAATGAGAGGATGAGGTTGCCCTATCCTACCCGTTCGGCTAACGACCCTCCACCGATCAAGCAAACGGTAGGTGTGAGTGTACATCCATTAAGCGCCATTTTATAGGCAGCAACCTTATACCCACCTTATAGATCGGCTTCGTGAATGAGGCCTACTAACGGTAAGACTAGCATTTTAGTTATATATATATATATATATATATATATATATATATATATATATATATATATATATATATATATATTAATCTTGTAATATTATATTAGTATAGGGTTGGATTTTAAACTTGTAAAATTCTAGGGTTTGAAATTTAAATTGTCTAAATTAAACTTTTAATCACAAAACATAAATTTCAAAACTTAAGGGCAAGTTTTAAACATTTAAAACATAGAGGATCAAATAACAAATAATCTTAATTAACAATTAATTCCATAATTATCCATATTTGATTTATTTAATGATTTCTTGCAAGATAATTACCAATTTAATCAAAATAATTAATTAATTATCACATAAGGAAATTAAATCTTTTATTAATTGATAAATATCTTTAATTAGATCAAGATTATAGTCATATATATCAAAAAATCGGATTAGGGTTGATCTAATATGATAAAGGCAAGTTTCCATAAGATAAATATCAAAAATCCCGATTTTAGCTCTTCCTGACGCTTAGACTCGTCGAGTTCCCAACTGGACTCGTCGAGTCCACCATGGGACTCGTCGAGTTCATGACACAGAAACACAAAATTCGAATTTTGCAAGCAAGAAACAAACAATCAAGCATCAATTTAATAGAAACCAATCTAGGCTCTGATACCACTGATGGGTTTTGGCCATATGAACATTCCTATGTGCACATGCAAACCCTAATGCTTGGATCTAGGTTTCTCTAATTAAACATGCATTGAATCCAAGACTTCTAATGGCTAATAGAGTATAAGAACAATACAAAATCAGAGTTAGAAGCTTACCTTGAAACACTTGTTTGATCTTCTTGTTCTTGGAGCTTTAGAGTCACAAATGTCACTCCTCTAATGGCTTACAAACACCAACTAGCAAGAGGATGATTTGAGAGAGAGGAGAGGGAAGAAATTGGCCAGGGTTTCTTTTCTTTAGCAGAGGTGCCGATTTCCCTTGCCCTAAGGGTCTATTTATACTTGTAGGCTCCTAGGGTTTCACCCTTAAACCCTGATTGGATAACTCTTACTCAAAGCAATCCAAATCCTTTCCCAAGATAAGACCTTGGACGATTTGTGGCTTATCCCAAGCCCTTGAAATCGTCCAACCCTATCTAAGAAGGATTTACAGCCCAAAGTGTAACTATCAAACAATTGACAGTTTATACCCTCTTATTTAATTAATCTCTTTAAGTCACCAAATTAATTCTAATTAATTTTATGACTTATATTAATCAAATAACAATATTATTATTCCTTATATTATTCTCATAATATATTAATAATATTTATTCTCTCATAATAAATCATCCTGTCAAGTTGCTATGGTGAAGGCAACCCAAAAGGACCATGCACAATCGGGTCAAATACTTGCCTAATATAGTTGCAGCCTTAGACACTATTCCAACACCTTCTCCATGGAGGAGATACTATTCATTATATAGGGGACAATTAGGTCAGGCCTTGGGCAAGCCCAATTTAGGCCCAACTAGCAAAGAGCTGGGCGAGGCCGCCCGAAGGTGCCGGGCGAGGCTAGCGGGAGCGCCCCAGGCAGGGCTGGTGGACACGCACTAGGAGAGGATGGCAAGGGAGTGCCTGGTTGAGCCGGCAGGAGAGTCCCCAGCAAGGCTCGCAAGGGAACGCCAGGCAGGGCTGGCAGGAGCGTCCCCAACAAGGCTGGCAAGGGAGCGCCAGGCGAGGCTTGCGCGCCAGAGCTGTCTAGGCCATGCTAGTGGACCATATATCATCAAGTCCCCTCCAGTCTGGTGTTATTGGTACGCGGCCAATGACATCGGACTGGAACTAGTCATATAAACCAACAGGAGAGTCCCCAGCGAGGCTGGCGGGAGCATGCCAGGCTAGGCTGGCACGCTAGAGCAGTCTGGGCCATGCTAATGGACCATATATCATCAAGTCCCCCCAGTCTGGTGTTATTGTTACGCGGCCAATGACATCGGACTGGAACTAGTCATACAAACCAACAGGAGATTCCCCACCGAGGCTGGCAAGGGAGTCCCCGACAAGGTTGGCAGGAGAACGCCAGGCAAGGCTGGCGGGAGCGCGCCAGGCTAGGCTGGCACGCTAGAGCAGTCTGGGCCATGCTAATGGACCATATATCATCAAGTCCCCCCGGTCTGGTGTTATTGGTACGCGGCCAATGACATCGGACTAGAACTAGTCAAATAAACTGTGCGTCGTCAAGTCCCCTAGTCTGATGCGATTGGGTTGCTGACAATCGGATCGGACTAGATAAAGCACCAAAGCATTTAAATAATAAAGAGAAATGATCGAACCTCGCCTACGAAAGCCGTGGGGTTGTGCGATAAGCCAAACACTGCTTGAGCTGACTTGATACTCCTTCATTGAGAGGAGTGTGAGCCGGTCGATGAGATGCAACGTAACTGTTGCTGCGATCATGAGGACCGAGGCTGCTAAAGAGTGTTACGCGACACTGATGTCGGTGGAATGTCGGACCGGGGTAGCTAAGAAGCGTAAGCTTGCCATTCAGTCCCTAAGACTGTTATCCGACGTGATTGTTGTGGTAACCATGTGAGATGGGATATCACCAGTAACCATCTACATAGTCTGCATTGCGGCGTACCAACCCTATTCCCCCCCTTTTAGAGGAGGCGAGGAATAGATTCCGGGTGGCTAGGTTGCTAGCGAGGGTCACGTAGTAAGACTATTGTCGATAGCCACACAACAAAATTGTTTGAGGGATAGGAAGTGAGGCTATAGGGTGGGGTTGCATAGCAAGACCATTTCCGAAAGCCAGGAAATAGAGATGCCGTGGGGTGCGCGATGAGGCTACAGGTAGGGCTGCACAGCGAGACCATTTCCGAGAGCCAGTGAACAAGGATGTTGTGGGGTACGCGACTAGGCTATAGGTAGGGTTGCACATTGAGACCATTTCCGAGAGCCAGGAAGCAGAGATGCTGTGGGGTACGCAACTAGGCTATAAGTCGGGTTACGCAGCAAGACCGTTTCCGAGAGCCAGGAAACAAAGATGCTGTGGGGGCGTAGGTAGCTGGGCCGCTATCGGGATGAACTTCTTGCCGGAGAGTATCCTCACTATAGCAGGTTGTAATGTGGATAACACTTCCTTGATCGTCCGAGCATAAGAGAACCATGATGACTGTGAGAGAGGAAGCACCAAGATCATGGTGTGGAAGAGGCTTGTGATGCGCGACTTATGAGAATAGCTTGGGCTTAGTAGCCAATGATCATGGAGGTGTCATGCGGGAAAGCCTCGCATGTGACAGATCGGGTTTGGATGCTAACGATCGTAGATAGATCGCGCGCGAGAGCGTCGCGTGGAATGGATCGGGCTTGGCTGCCAACGATCGTAGATAAATCACGAGAGAGCATCGCGTGGAACGGATCGGGCTTGGCTGCCGACGATCATAGATAAATCACACAGAAGAGCATTGTGTGGAATGGTCGGGGCATGTTGCTATACTGGAGTCGGGCTGAGAAGCCAGGCGACTCGAGGCAAGGGTACTGAACCTCGCATGCGGAGCTTGCCGTTATAATTAGCCTTGTCTTCATTATCCACATGATAAAATACGAAACACTTTCTCTGTGTTCTGGATCCAAGTAAGAACAATAATGGGATTAAGAACACCGGAAAACTTTGTAGCACCACTACTCTTAAAATCTTTGAACGAGGGATGCTTCACCTCTCCTTTTGAAGATTCTCTAGTGGTTTTCTCTTTTCCCTTATCACCATTCTTTTTGTGTTCTTCGAGAGTCTATCGAATAACGCCGGTAAGTTACCCAAGAGTCGCTCCTCACGAGGAGATACTGGAGTATTCACTTCCTCGGGTTGAGGACCTCCACCAACCTTAGGGGCATGGCTACTAACCTGTTCAGCCATTGCTCTGCAATACGGAGTAACATTGTATTTTAGAATATTAGGGTTTATTATTACCTAATACTTTTACTTATATATTTCCTATGGTTTGTATCCTTATACTTACAATGATTAAGTTCATATATTGAACTTCCAATAGTTTAAGTCTAAATACCAATCCGTGGGATTTAGTTCACTCAAACTACTACTCTGATACCATGATTGAAAGACCCTCACCTTCGTATTTATGAAAGACCCAAACTTTCATACTTGACAATATAGTTACTCCAAAACATGCTACTTATTCATAAAAACAATATTTTACATTGATAAAGAGGTTACAAACTATTGGATACAAACCGACTATTTTAAAGTGTTATATATTACATAACTTCCCAGGATTCTATAGTTTTATACATATAGGAGTGCAAAATACAATAGTTTCAAACTATTCATAAGCTTCTATCGATATAATAGTTTCAAACTATTCAAAAATCTTCTACTAGTATATAACTATATTGGTTGCTTATCTCCTGAAATTTGTTAAACATTGAGAGGGTAAGCGGTGACGCTTAGTGAGTTCAATAATAGATACAATATAACGTTATGCCATATATATACTTTAATATAGCAGAAGCAAAGAGGAACAAGGAACAACAAGAGTATATGTGAATCATGTGACAAACATTCCATATCAATCATTGATTTGATTTAAAGATATACAATTAATGAGACATAACAATTTCCATGCTAGATATACATCAATAAAGCTTTGGCCCAAACGACACAGAAGACGTACAACTACGGATTAACATTTTGGTAGATTTCAGGCTTATAGCCCTGTCTAACCTTCTGCCAATACCATAGAATAGAAATCATTCTCTTACGGTGACATGTTCTACATGGCAAGAGGCTACATACCAATACCAACGTGAATCTAAGTCCTTTTAATGATCACATGGTCAAAGGTATTTCTTTGCTATTAAATAACCCGGGAAAATGACCCGGAATAATAACACTGAAAAGCACAGAGCAAGTTCATGTAATCACCAAAACATGATTGCCTAAATATCACCCCACAAACTGGTCGGTTTTGTGAGCGCGCTATGATTTCTTTCCCAAGTTCAGACAGGTTGTAGTAACAACCATTTTGTATGTTCTATTGTGCTACAATCAAAAGATTATTAGTTAGGGATTTTTATGTGTATGTTCTAGAGCCGCATTCCAGACAAAAAAAAAAAAAAAAATCCGAAATGGTAGTCCGGACCATAAATTCCAGACCTGATTCATTATATTCCGAGAGTTCTAAGTATTTCGAACATGATTTTCGGATTCTGGACACGTTCTGGACTAGCGAAAATTAGGGTTTTTGATAGCAATTTATGATGCAGTATAAATTATGTACATGTAAACCTATAATTGCCTTCAAAAGATTAAAATTCATAGAAAACCCTATAATACGTATATAATTGCGTAAACTAAACATGAACGTATAATCTAAAATAAATGCATATAATTAGAAACAAATTTGAAACTTACATATAAAAACTACATATTTTAACTGCTATCAGAAGACATTTTCAGGATTAGAATTATCTACCCGTTTACAAAATATGAAATCGACCTGAAACACCCCATTCTAACCAAATGGTCATTTTAAAAAATTATATTAAAAAAAATTATATTAAAAAAAAAGGTTAGATTACTGGATTCCCATAAACAAAAATAAGATATTAGTATTACTTAATCCCCATTTAGTGAAAACCAATACGGCAGTAATCAAATTTGAAATATCCAAGACACCCCTTGTTTAGAGTGATTTCGATGCAGGCCGATAGTTGGGTGGGGGTTAGAATGGTCATTTGAACACCGCCTTGATGTTCCCAGTCTCTTGCCACGCAACGACAACAGTCGCTGCCATTTCCAGACGAAAACTTTCAAAAAAGGTGCCGAAAGAGGTGGAGAGATGTCTGAATACAGAGCTGAAGATGAATATGATTACTTGTTCAAATTGGTTTTAATCGGCGATTCTGGTGTTGGTAAATCCAATCTTCTTTCCAGGTTCACTAGAAACGAATTCAATTTAGAAACAAAATCCACGATTGGGGTCGAATTTGCTACCAGGAGTCTTAACGTTGATGGCAAGGTCATCAAAGCTCAGATTTGGGACACTGCTGGTCAAGAAAGGTCCAACCTCTTTCTAATTCCTTCAATTAATTATATCCGTATCGATTCTATTAGTTTGTTGCATGCATAACTTTTTGCTTAAGAAATTGAATTCTTAGTTGATTTATTGAACTTGCTTTAGGTTTAGGGTTTCTTGATGTTCAGATTTTATACTGTTCATCTGAAATAATATAGGTTTTGTATGATTTGTGATTTCATAGTAAAATATCTAAATACCTTTGTTAACTACAGGAAGCTAACGCACCTTTTAGCCTCTAGACTCACATTCACATAGGACATTAAAAGCTTGATTTCAATCATGAGGATGAGGAGGACATTCTCGTCTTTTCAGTCAATACATCTCAAACACAACAAAATGCATCATGTTTTGTTCTATCCTGCATAATGAAAAGGCCTAATTGTTTACATATACATGTGTGTGTGTGGTGAAAAAGTATTTGTGTGATCACACAAAAAAAGAGTTCTTATTCCACAATGAATGATACTTTTTTTGAGTGTGTAGTTGACATGTGGTGTATGTGCTTAAAAACTCAAGACATTTGTCACGTTTGACATTCTCTCTTATATATAAATGTGGATCTAGGGTCACTGATTTGGATATATGAATGACACCATAACAACTTATTTAAAAGTGGTGCACTAGTATAATATATAATACTTCTTATTTTTACTTTTTCTGCAACAAGATACTAAGGAAAAGAATTTAAGGTTATGCATCCTATTTATAGTATTGGATGATTTTGGATCACTGTTATTGGAGTAATACAACACTTCTACTCCATTCGTTCCACCAAAAGTCATACCTATCTTTATATTTTATCAACCGAGTGTGATTCTGATTATTTAAGATGTGATAATGACTTTTAAAATGAATATGACATATCCAAACATCTGCTAAAATTAAAATGTAGATATTTTTAGCAGCAAAGGGTGCATTAGTGTTATCTTATGTGAGATGGGGGACCAAGGAAAAGGTGTAATCAAAGGTGGCCAAAAACATCTTTTAAAAGTAGAACCACTTCTATACGTAAATAATTGCATGAATCACCATTATTGATTATATGATATGATAGGTAAATCTTTGATATTAAGATTGTATAATGAATACCATTAGTGACATAACATAAGTCACAAAATCAAAATACAAACTTTTTATAAAAAAGTTATACGGTTATAATATATTATCATATCAAAGATGTTATAAATAAAGAAACCTAAAAGCAGAGCACACTTCCATTGCCAGGTGTTTTTGTTTTTTTTCTCATCTCAACTTCTCTTATTGTGGTAAATTTTATTTCCTTACTTTTAAGAGGGTTTTTTGATGTTTGTGTTCAACGTGATTATTTCATCTTGAAAAATTAGAATCAAAATTATAGAATTGTACTTTCATTTTTTTTCTTACCAAGGATATTATACTTGGAAAAATCTACCCAGTTATAGCAATGAAAATTTCAATAGTATTCTTACGAAGACATTATACTGTGAAAAATCTACCCAATCATAGTAGTTAAAACTTAAATTTGCTTTGGTTTGTATACAAATGACATTGCAATAATTGGGTAGATTTTTTCAACATACAATAGGAAAAAGTAAATGTAGATTGTTACAATAAACAAATCAAAAAAATTACATTACCATTTCTTGCATTTAACCATTTTATATAATATGTATCGCTCTTTTTTCAAAGTACAATGTCTTCATAAGAAAGAAATTCGAAAGCACACCATTGTTATCCTTACCATAAGAGTAAATTACACGAATGGTCCTTATGCTTCGGGGTAATTTGTACGCGTGGTCCCTAACTTATTTTTTTAATTCGGGAGGTCCCTACTATTTTTTTTTTGTTACGCCTGTTTGTTTTTGTTACGCGTTTGGTCCCTGTCTTACCTAAAAAGACTATTATTTAAATAGGGAAAAATGGTAAGGTAGGTAAGGTAAGATGAGGGGGTAGGGTTGGGGGTATGTTTATTCAAATAAATTAAAAAATCAATGGCAAAATTGTCTTTTTAGGTAAGACAGGGACCAAGTGCATAACAAAAACAAACAGTAAGGACCTTATGAGTTAAAAAAATTATTTTGGGACCAAACGCGCAAATTACCCTAAACCATAGGGACCATTCGTGTAATTTACTCTTACCATAATGAAGTGAAAGTAAGATGCTATAATACAGATAACAATGAAAGCGCATTGCTATTTCTTTCATTCAACTTATTTTTTGTAGTAATACAGATATCGCGCGATTACAAGTGCTTACTACCGAGGAGCAGTTGGGGCTCTACTTGTGTACGACGTAACACGCCGCACGACTTTTGAAAACATCGAGAGGTGGTTAAAGGAGTTACGGGACCACACGGACCCCAACATTGTTGTGATGCTGATTGGAAACAAATCGGACCTCCGTCACCTCCTTGCAGTGTCAACCGATGAGGGAAAAACATTAGCGGAAGCAGAGTCCCTTTGTTTCATGGAAACCTCCGCATTGGAAGCAACTAATGTTGAAAATGCTTTTAGTGAAGTGATTACACAAATTTATAGGATTGTGAGCAAGAAAGCGGTTGAAGGTGGTGGGGACACGGGTTCGGTTCCGGCTAAAGGAGCTGCGATTGATGTTAGGGAAGAGTCCGTGGGTCCCAAACGGTTCGGGTGTTGCTCGGGTTAGGGTTAGGGTTAGGGTTTCGGGTTTTGAAGGTGTAAGGGCTTGTGGTATAATATGAATTGGTATGGTTTTGGAATGTAAAATATATTAAACTTGTTTTTTGCTTTTTTTCATTTTCTACAATAAAGGCTACAAAAAATGCACCAAGGGCCTAGCGGAATGGTTAGTGTTAGAGCTTTAATTTTGACTTACTTTAATCTTACATGATAGTTTTTTTTTTTGGGTAGGATGTTAGTGTGCATGGTTGTTGGAAGAATAATATTTTTACTCAAATCTTGTTAATAATGATATCAAAATTGATACAAGGGATAATCACTGAAGGTTTGAAATATGGAAAATAACCCTTTTTTACGATTGATCAAAATGGGTCGATCTGACGAATTTCGAACCAATTTTATATAGCATCAAAATTCAAAAGTATATTTTTTGACAAAAATATAAATATAGGATTTTGGACTGCCACAAAAATGTTGTATTCTAAAATTTCAAGATGTAGAAATATCGAGCGAACGCTTATTTTATTTTATTTTTTATAAAAAAACAAAAACTAACAGAACTTTAAAAAAGTTATAGGAAAAATGAAGTAGATTACGATACAAAAGCATAAAAAGTGTCATTTAGTTCAAAAAAGATATTTTGAATTTGAGGGATAGAGATAAATTTTTATAAGTATTTGGTGAAAAAAAAATCATACTATATATCATTGAAATTCAAAATATCATACTTTGTAGATGACTGTCATTTCGATAAATATCCAAATATTGGATCATTTTCTTATAATTCTCATAATCATATGTCCATTGCCATTATTCTTTGATACAATGGGTGAATTTAATCATTCATGGGTAGTTGGGTAATTTTACAAAAGTGTTTGGATATGTGCTGTGATTTGTGAAACTCGTTTATAGAAGCAATTAAACGTGATCAAATACATTTTTTCTATTTGATTAAAATATAAGTCTAAAATTTTAGTTTATGCTTATATTTTTCTTTCCAAACTCGTTTCCCACGTCCACAAAAAAGTAGCTTTGGGCTTTGGCTCCTTAGCTTAGGATGCAAAGTGCAAAACGCACCACTTTGCAAATATCATGTCCATACGTCTCATACTAAATTACTTTATAACCTTTTTAAGCTTTCAATCTCTTTCAATAATGTGGGTAAAGAACATTTAGAAATTATTTTGATTCATGTTAAGAATTAGATATTTGATCCGTTATCTATTATTTATCTTTTACATTTATTTTAATTTTCAATATTTTATGTATTTAGTAGTATCTTTACTTGTTGGTATTTTGACTACATACATTTAAGGTGAACATTTGGACCGAACAGATTTTGCGGAATTGATAGACCTTGGACCGGACCTATTGAGGCCTACTAGGTTTCGGACCAGGTCCGGTTCCCGGTTCTTGGACATAGCTTTGGACATTTGGACCGAATTGGACCTACTCTTAGACCAGACTGGTTTTATAGAAATTGATGGAAATTGGACCGGACATATTGAGGCTTACCGGTCCTGGTTCGGTTCGGAAGTCCAAATGCTCACCCATAATACATTAGAAGGAGCAGTGACCCCATTCATTGTCATGCTTAAAATTATTTTCTATTTTAAAAACTAATATATATATATATATATATATATATATATATATATATATATATATATATATATATATATATATATATATATATAGAGAGAGAGAGAGAGAGAGAGAGAGAGAGAGAGAGAGGTATGTTCCATTGAGATTAAAAATAAAATAGAGATCTCGAGATTCAACCCCAGCCACGTATTTCACATCTGCCGTTCTAACCCTTCGGCATACCGGCGCGGCAAGTCTGGTGTAATCATAAATGATTACACAGTGCCACCCGGTCCTTTCTCCTTGGCCACCATCCCTACCACCGTAACTGCCACCACCACCACCACTACCACCACCTCTGACACCAGTCGACCCCATCATTGTCACCTCCATTATTTATACCACCACCACCTCTGTCACCACCACCTCTTATGCGACTAACTATAATAATCATTTATGATTACTCAATCTGTGAACAGACATATATGTATAATCGTTTATGATTATGCATATACATATAAACATGTATAATCATGTATGATTATACCTCTTTGCCATATAATTATTTATGATTAGGCATACGTCGTTGCTGCTGGTACGCTGGAGCATTAGAGCGGCAAATGCGAAATATGTGGCTGAGGTTTAATCTCAAGATCTCTACATTTTTTTAAACTCAAGTGAACCGTCCAATATATATATATATATATATATATATATATATATATATATATATATATATATATATATATATATATATATATATACTAATAATAATAATAATAATAATAATAATAATAATAAAAGAATCAATTTTATGCCATGTGCCAATTCGTCAACCCATTCAACATCAAAATGAAATTCCTAATATATCCTTCCATTACGTCACGTGGCAGGTTAAGTTATTTTGATGTTTTCCCTCTCAAACCGACTAATCTACTATCATTAGATTTCATCCTAATAATTTTGAATTTGAATTTGTAACAATAACTCAATCCTTGATTTTTGGTATTTATTTAAGAAATAGTTCTTTATAGTGTACGTATATGGCAACAAATCACCTTCAATCTTGAATCCTGGTTGCCCCGATCTCAGCTCCTATCACTCGTGAATCTCACCCCTTCCCATATATCTCGTGTCTTCTTAATTTCACCATATAATCCCTAGATGATAACTGCTCTATCAACCAATGCATTAATTCTCAATTCGTAAAACTCAACACTCACAAGATGCTTATGGTAGATGAAGACTAAGGGTGTGTTTGACTGGAGCGTTTGGGAGCTTGTAGCTTCAAGTGTTTGAAAAAACGCTCCGTTTTGAACAAAAAACCTCGTTTGACACTACACGCTTTTAGCGTTTAGCTTAAACAAAATGCTTCAATTTTAAAAGCTATCTCATGTAGCATTTAACAAACCGCTACCAGTTAGTTTTGTTGAACATGCCCTAAGAGTTGAAGAATTACGATGCCTCAATAAATCATCGATTTAGGTAACTTCTTGATTTTATTTCCATTATTTAATTTCAAGGGATTTCCTTTTGTTCTTATAATTTCTTTCTGTTAAAGGTCAGATTCGTGTAGGAAAATAACACGTTAGTGTGACTTTCAAACTATTTTGTTTATAATTTCACGTGTGGGTATAGTTATATTGTGTACCATAATATTTGCTATAATGACCTACAAGGTCCCTAGAATTAATTACTTGTAGTCTTGTAGTATGATGGATATGAAATTGTCCATAATTTGAGGAAATGAATATGCGTGGTTCTTAGACTTTCCCTAAGGTGGAACTGATAAATTATACACACATATATGAAGGGCGTATATTTGGGAAGAGATCATCCGTTCTTTCCTTCATACTCTCAAAACTTATCTTAACAAACGCTATTATCATGTGTGCAATCTATCCATCACTATTATCATTGAGTCAATATTACGTGAAGTAAGAAGGATCACCATGTGGCATCATCATTCTCAACTCCATTGAAAGCTGGTATATTCCGCACTGAGTATGTTCCCTTGGTGGAGAGGGAGAGGTTAGCTCAGGAGTACCTTTCGCTGAAGCAGACGATAGAGTCGGTGAAGGAGATCACCAAGATGTTTATATAGAGAGAGCCCTTTTCTACCCCGAGTATGCTGCTTCGGAGCAGGTTCAGATGTTTTGTTACTTGAGCATGCTCAAGACGGAGATCTGCAAGTTGGTATCGACCCAGATGTATATTTATGTCTCCAAACTGTAGTATTTCCTAAGAGGGGGAGATTGGGAATAAGAGCGAGAGAGAGAGAGAGGAGGCAGACCTCGGTTTAGACACAACCAACATCAAAGTAGTTCAAGCCCGCTGATTCGTGATCTAGAGGACATAGGGGCTGCATTTGTGGCAAATGCGGGAAGACGCATGCGGGGTTGTGCTGATCAGCAACAACATGCCACAATTACGGTAGGGATGCGCATTATGTGAGAGATTTTCATCAACAAGCTCCGTTGCCGAGCACCAGGAGTTGTTACCGCTGTGCTCAGGTTGTGTAACGCCCTTTTTTCTCGCTAGGATTTAATAAGATGATGTAATAGTTAGGGTCGACAGTTGTAACCTATTTGATGTAATAAAGAAGAATTATTTGAGTTTTATGTGATTTATGTGCAATATGCGTGCTTATAACGATATAATAAAATAGGAATACAATACGCGTCTAAAATAGATTAATACTTAGACCTAATATCCTTTAAGAAAGTTGAAGAACTCATGACAAGGCTTCCAGAGATATAAGGAACGTTTAAAATAGACTTATAACGAAGAAGTTATGACCCGTTGAAGTTTCACGATTCAACCAGATTCGGCATCGTGCGTCGTAAAAAGTAAATTTTTGTCAGGTTACTTTTTAGCCTTAGTGATCTAATAGAAAATCGTAGTAGTCATTAAATTGAGAGCGTGCATATAGAGAAAGTCAAAATCTAACTTCATTAGAGGAAGTTATGAATTTTCTAAGATTTAGCATAGCAATATACAACTCACAAATCGAATTTTAGATCAGTCGATTTTTAGCCAAAAAGATCTAAGCAAGAATTGAAGATCTCATTAATAAGAATTCAACAATATAAAGACAGTCGAAAACAGATGTCGGAAAACAAAGTTATGCATTTTATACGGGCTTTAACAGTCTAATCTTGTGTGAAATAAATAAACTCAAAATTAGCTGACAAAGTCTAAATGAAAATTGTAAATCCCGTGGATAGCTATGCCTTGATATAAAGAACGTCAAAAATGGATCTCATATGAAGAATTTATGTAATTTTGAATTTCAGAAATCGTTGCATGCGTTTGTGCCTTGCGCACAACCTTCTATAAACCGCCACGATGCCCAAGCCAAATTCCGCCATGTGTCACACTGAGAGAAGAGGAGTAGCGCCCAAGCAGGATCACGACGCGCATGAATGTACGTTAGCCTATAAATGGTTGTTAAATGCTCATAACTTTCCCCACAACTCCTCTAAAAATCTCTCTCGAATTCTACTTCTTTTGGTCCGAGACTCTCTTAGTACTTAGGATATTTTTGCACGTTTCGAGGTCCCTAGGATCCCAGTATCTAGTAGCTATTAGTCTGAAGTTCCGCCAGTGTAATTTCCAAACTTTTGTCTAGGGAATCCTTGCAAGTTAAACTACACTCTATCTCGTTTTAGTGTAATTTATATTTAAATTCATAGTCGTTGTTATGAATTTATAAATAAGAACTATCATTAATTCGAAGTTATAATACTTATTTATCTACTTACGAGAGAGGTGACTAGAATTTCAGAATGGCTATACATCGAAATGGTCCTGCCTCCCAACTGTCTTGCCTAGCTGATCCTTATTTGATAGAACTATACGTATTCATTAGAACGATTGATATGTTTAGACTATTTTTAGTCACATAGAATATTAGGCTAAGATGTAGTGGTAATGATACTAGGTTACGTCAAAGGAAAAGTTAGTTGCTAGAAGCGAAGCACTGCCAAAGTTTCAAGTCATCACTTTAACAAGTAAGTGCATAGTTACTTTTATCTTACACATATATATGAAGTATTTAAGATAATTGCATGCTATTATATGTGCCTATTATATGTGTTCATAATATCTATGATAGATGGACAATTTATACATGTTTTTTTGGATTTAAACTGTATATATATATGTATATATATATATATATATATATATATATATATATATATATATATATATATACCTATAAGTATATTGGGTAGAGATGTGTAGATGAAAAATGAAATAGTTAAGAGAGGCCTCAACTTTTGGTACTACAACTACTTTGTGTTGAGTCATCTAGCAGAGTATAGATGACAACCATAGGCTATTCTAGACAGTTTAATGGAACGCTAGCAGGCTCGCAACCTATAAGTGTTTTGATCTAAGTGTTCACCAGGTGTACTTTATCCCCCTAGGAATCCCTTAAGCATTATTGTCTATCCCAAAGATGATCCTTAGGATAGGTCCCCTGAATTAGGTGCTTTTGGGACATAAAATAAGGATCATGGGAATGGGTAATCGGGTTGAATGTTTTGATGAAAATATATAATTACAAGAATTTAACTATTGTCGGTTGAAAACACTATGTGCTCACCAGACTCCCAAACCTGACCCACTTAGTTTCTTGTATTATAGGTCGTGGCACGAGAGCACAAGTGTGATGATCAGATGAGAGATTTATGTATTATAGGCTAGTAGAATAATAGATATTTGTAAGGCATGTATTATTTTCGTTTATGCTTATGTATTGTATTAATGATGACATGCCAATGTTTTTAATATAAATAAAATACATTTCTTCATAAATGCTTTGATAATATCATTATCATGTTTTTGGGAACAAATTCTACAATATTAATCTTAAAAAAGGATACTCTGATTTTAAATAAAGCATAAACAAATCGGTCTTTTCTAGCCGTGAATTTGGGAATGTCACAGGTTAGCCATGTAAAGTCCAGTTTCCTATTGCTTACAGCGAAGCTGGTGTATGCACCAACTCCAACCATTCTTTGGATTACAGATGGGTGCCAAGGGAGGGATGAGGCCCTAAGGGCTAGGGGTTGTGCTTTTTAGCTCATAGTATAGGAGGTCAAGTCAGTACATGATGTCGTTACTGGTATGTTTTCATTTATTTTTTTGTTGTCATATTATTTCCTGTGTGCTTATGATTGTAATTCTGTTAGGTACATTCTTAGTGAATTCTTTGCCTGCTCTTGTGCTTTTTGACTCGGGTGTGAGTCGGTCCTTTGTATCTTCGTTCTTTAGTAGAGATTTTGGCAATAATCTTGTAGAGTTGGAGTGTCAACTGCGAGTTTCCATCGCCAATAAACACATGGTTCTATTTTGAGTGTTTTTTAGGATTGTACTTTGGAGATATTCGGGGTGCCTTACCCGATTGACCTGATTCCCATCCCTATGGGGGATGTGTGTGTGTGTGTTTGTAATGATGGACTGATTGAGCAGATTTGAAGCCATGATCGATTGTAAGAGGAAGTTGGTGGTAGTTCGAACCTCAAGTGGGGGAGAACTGATTATTTATTGCGAGGGTACCAGGATTGGCTCGACCTTTTGTTCAGCCGCCAAGGCTCGACAATATCTTCAACATGGGTGTTTGGGTTATCTTGCTTACATGGTTGATACTCAAACTAAGGGGAGAGTTTCAGTTTCAAATGTGCCAGTAGTCGGAGAGTTTCCAGATGTATTTCCATAGGATTTACCCGATCTACCTCCCGTGAGGCAGGTGGAGTTAAGGATCGATCTGATCCCCGATGCGACACTAATCGCTAAGGCTCCATATCGCCTTGCACCATCAGAGATGCATGAATTGTCCTCTCATCTTCAAGAGCTATTGGGCAAGCCGTTTATCTGACCGAGTAGCTCACCCTGGAGAGCACCGATTCTATATGTGAAGAAGAAAGATGGGTCTTACCATATATATATAGATTATCGAGAACTTAACAAGTTCACGGTGAAGAATCGTTGACAACTTCCTAGGATTGATGATCTTTTCAATCAGTTATAAGGTGCATCTTGGTTCTCCAAGATTGATCTAAGGTCGGGTTACCATCAGATGAGAATCAGAGAGGAGGATATAGAGAAGACAGTGTTCCAAACTCGTTATGGTCATTACGAGTTCATAGTGATGTCATTTGGACTCACCAACGCACCTGCAACATTCATGCATTTGATGAACCACGTGTGTAGGCCGATGCTTGACTGGTCAATTATTGTTTTTATTGATGATATTTCGGTCTACTCCAAGAACAGGGAGCATCATGAGGAACATATTAGAGAGCTACTTGTAATACTGAGGAAGGAGAGACTTTATGCCAAGTTCTCTAAGTGTAAGTTCTGGTTACGAGAGGTCCTGTTTCTGGTACACCTCGTCAACCGGAGCGGAATTCTGGTCGACCCGGCCAAGATTGAGGCAGTTTTACAATAGGAGGTCCTGCAATCCCCATCTAAGATTAGGAGTTTCTTGGGGCTAGCAGGTTATTATCGGAGGTTCATTCAAGATTTCTACATTATTGTTGTTCCTTTAAATCGCCTGACAAAGACGAGTGTGGATTTCCATTAGGGGCCTGAGCAACAAGCTGCATTCGAGACACTGAGGAGGAGATTATGTGAGGACCCGGTATTGAAACTTCCTAAGGGTGTTAAGGATTTTGTAATATTTCATGATGCATAAATCACGGGCTTAGGGGAAGTACTCATGCAGTGGGGAAGGGTCATAACATACGCATACCGGCAGTTGAAGCCTCAAGAGGTTAGATACCTGACACATGATTTGGAGTTGGGAGAAGTGGTACTTGCCCTCAAGATTGGTGACATTATCTCTATGGGGTCAGATGACCATATACACATATCAAGGAGTTTGAGATGTCTTAATGATCAGCCAAATCTTAATATGAGACAACGTAGATGGCTTTACGTGTCAAGGATTATGACTGTGAGATTCTTTATCATCATGGAAAGGACAATGTGGTTGCCGAAGTACTGAGTTGAAAGGCGGTTGGTGCTCCTATCCGAGAGCACTGTTTGAGGATGACCATCGACTCCCCACTTTTGGATCTGATCAGGGAGGCTCAGGTCGATGGAGTCAAGAGGGAAAATTGGAAGGTGGAGAGGATCAGAGGTCAGATTAACAGGTTTACCACACATAGTCGTAGCCTTTTAACCTAGTGTGTTTGGGTTTGGGTTCCATTTTTTGGTGGGGTCCAATAGACAATAATGGAGGAGGCATATAAGTCTAGGTTTTTTATCCACCCTGGATCCACGAAGATTTATCGATACTTGAGACTTAGCTACTGGTGGTTGTTCTTGAAGAGGGAGATAACATAGTATTTGGAAAGATGATTGACCTTTTGGATGGTTAAGGCTGAGCACTAAAGGTCGCACGAAAAGTCACAACCCTTGGTGGTTCCCATGTGGAAATGGAAACATATCACCATGTATTTCATCAGCAATTTACTAAGGATGGACAAGGGATTTGACGCTATTTGGGTCATTGTTGACTGTCTGACCAAGAGTGCCCATTTTCTCGCTATTCGAGAGAGTTCTTCGGCCAAGAAATTGGCCGATGTGTATGTACGTGAGATTGTCGCTTGACATGGTGTGCCGGTTTCCGTCGTATCTAATCATGCTAGACAGTTTGCTTCTCGGTTTTGGTAGATATTTCATCAGGAGTTGGGTACAAGACTACATTTCAGCACGACTTATCACCCTCAAACTAATGGTTAGAGTGAGCAGACCATTCAGACACCCGAGGATACAATGAGGGCTTGTGTTATTGATTTCGGTGGGAGTTGGGATTCATACCTTCCCATACCTAAGTTTTTCTACAACAACAACTATATCTCTAGTATTGGTGCACCACCATATGAGCTTCTCCATGGAAGGCAGTGTCGTACACCAGTTTGTTGGGGAGAGATCAGCCACTAGGTTATGGAGAAGACTAAGGTGGTCCTCCAGATGATGAAGCTCATCTAACAAATTAGGCAGAGATTATAGATGGCCTAGAGACGACAAAGGATTTATGTTGACAGGCGGAGATCCGAGTTGGAGTTCCAAGTCGGAGATATGGTTTTGCTGAAGGTATCACCCTGGAAGGGTGTTATACGCTTCAGGAAGAGGGACAAGTTGGGTCCCCGATTTATTGGACCATTTCAAGTAGTGGACAGGGTAGGCAAGGTGGCCTACTCATTGGACCTGCCTGAGGAGTTTAGTTGGATTCACAACACCTTCCATGTTTCTCAAATTCAGAAGCATGTGGTTGACAACTCAATGGTGGTTCCTTTGGATGACATTTAAGTGGATGAGTGCCAGAATTATGTGGAGAGACCGGTGGCTATTCTAGATAGGAAGACGAAGAATTTGCACAACAAGGTGATACCTTTTGTCAAGTTCTAGTGCAACATATGAAGGGTTCTGAGTGGACATCAGATCCCGAGTCAGAGATGTGTGAGCATTGTGCAGATCTATTTATAGCTGAGGATTTCGAGGACGCAATCTAGTTCAAGTGCAGGAGAATTGTAACACCCAATTCTACATAAATAGTTTTTCCTGAATCTTTGATCTAATTCTCTAGAGTCTTAAACCTAGTCATGAATGAGCACTTATGTGTCATGATGTGACCATAATGGAAGAAATGCACGTATCTTTAAGAGTCATGATGTGACCACTTGTGGGTCATGACGTTAGACCGATTGCGAACCAAACCCTAATTTTAGGGATTTTCCCGGTATTTAAAGGAACCGAGGGCTAGGGTTAGCCCACCATCAGTCTCCATCACTTCCTAACACTTCCCCTTGCAACCCTAATCCTATATAGTTAATTTTGAGCTCTATTTGTGGTGATTTGTAGCAAAGAAGAAGAGGAAGATCATTTGGTGCACCATCTCAGCTTGCAAGCCTCACCATCATCTTTTTTCACACTCTGGAACCTTGTGAGTATTCAAATTTCCTTACTTTATGATTTCAAGTGCTTAGATCTATGTTTTCCATTGATTTTCTTCAAGTTTTGGTTAGTGGGATTGGTGGGGTTCCATAAAGTTGCCAACTTTATGGATCCCCAGGGTCCTTGTAACGTCCCACCAATACTATGTAAAAATTTTGTTTTTAAGTCAACCAATACCATCAACCATTTATTTTAAAAACCATCAAAGTATGTCAATGTAGAAAATAGTTATCAAAGTACAATCCAAAATCATATATGCAGAACACGGGTGGATGCTGTGTCATCATGTTGATCCTTTCCCTTCAAACCGAAAGTACCTGAAAAACATTTTAAACATAAACCATAAACACAAAGCTTAGCGAGATCCCTAAAATACCACATACCATACATACATTACCATGGGCTACGCCCATGGTCTTGCATACAAGTGTCATGGCCTACCCCCATGGTCTTTTCCCTGGAATGCCATGGGCTACCCTAGGGTCTTACAACCAAGTGCCACGAGATACCCCTATGACATTTTCCCTGGAATGCCCTGAGCTACCCCAGGTTCTAACATCGAAGTAACATGCACTACCCCCATGGTCTTTCATACAAATGCCACGGGCTACCCCCGTGATCTTCCATGCAAGTATCACAAAGATAACTAGCATCCTACATAGTATAGTGAGAATACTCACCTCAAACCGATTATAAACAAATCACACACTCGAGTTGTTGCTATAAAGGCTCCTCATACCGAACATATCCAAAAATGAACCTAACTAACAATTAGGGTAATAACCCATAACTAAAGGTCCATTTCATACTCTCTCTCTCGCACTAGGGTAAAAGTCCATTTTACCCTTTCCAAGCTAGACCCCCCAAACATGGCCCAAGGCCCCAAAATGGCTCAAGTATGCCTCTGCAAGTACGTCATGCATACTCCATCCTTACGCCCTGCATACTGGGTGTTCACATAAAAGGATACGAGGCTAAACCCGGTATGCCATGCATACCCATAGGTTATGCCCTGCGTAAGCCCCTGTTGTCTAAAACCACCTTTTAAACTCTTAATACCTAAAGACTAAACATCCAAATCATAGATCTTAATCTTTGGAAGCTCTTAACTGATGAAGTTGACAACTTTAAG
The DNA here is from genome assembly GCF_002870075.4 of Lactuca sativa. NCBI lineage: Eukaryota > Viridiplantae > Streptophyta > Magnoliopsida > Asterales > Asteraceae > Lactuca > Lactuca sativa. Next base: position 252,602,992 of record NC_056630.2, read on the forward strand.
CTTTTTCGTGGCTAAATAGAGCCCAAGACCAAACCCTAAGTCCATAATACTCTTTAATAACCTCAAACTCATGCATGAGTGAGAAATAGCAATAAAGACTTCATTTTTATGACATAAGATCCTTAAAAACAACATAAAGTGACAAACTTGAGCTTTGGAGTAGCTTTTACTCACAAGAACCAAACCATGAGACCAAAAACATGGAAATCACAAAGCTAGTCTAGATCTAAGCTATAGAACTATAAAGGTAAGAGCTTTATACCTCTAGAAGCTTGCAAAGGTGATGAAACCCTGGATCTTCAAACTCTAGCCATAATAACCCTCAAGGAAAAACTTCTACTCCTTCACTACGCACCAAGAACACACAAAAGAGGCTCACAAAAGAAACATTGGTTTGGAGGATGGAGGTTGAATATGGGGAGGCCTCAAGGGACTTAAGGTCCTTAAATAGGGGCTCAACCCTAGAATTTAGGGTTTGGGGTCACCATGAGTATGCCTTGTAGAATCCTTACGTACGCCCATTGTACTCTATGAAGTCCGTGATCCATTTAATAAATTACACCTAACATACACCTAGTGTACGCCCCGTGTAATTTAAAATCCCCAAATTCCACTTCAACTTCAAACAACTATAACTTCTTTGTTTTAGCTTTGATTTCAACAATCATTATATGCATGGAAAGGTATTAAAGAGCCCTACAATCCTATCTAATTACCTTTTACTTAAAACATACCAAAGTAAAATCTTTATTTCATGAAAGAAGTCGGAAACATCACTTTTCCCATTTTACCCTTTGACTCCAAAACACAAACCGATGGATTGAACTTATAACCAACATTATCAACATCAAATAGGGTCCAAATCCCATTCTCTTGAAGCCTAAGGAGTTTACTTGATCCATTTATTGTTCAAAAAATAAGAGACTTCTTGAAATAGGATATTACAGTCCTTTTATGGATTAAGGTCATGGATGTGGAGTTTTATAGAACCTTGTGCTTTTGCATGAGATCTTGGTCTTATTTTGCATCATTTTAGACCTAGATTGTGTTTAGACATGCATTGGCCATGCACGTCTAAAAAACCATAATTTTTATGGTATTATGAAGTAGATAAGAACTTCCAGAAGTTTTGGTTGCATAACTGAAAGGATTAAGAGCTTTATACATCAATCTGTCGATATTGCTTCTCACAACATGGCAACTTGGGTGTCATAACGTGAGAATGATAGACCCATGACTATTTTTTCTTACTAGGTCACAATGTAATGACTAGTTGAGTAACTTTGGAGTGTGGAAATTAACCATTTACCGTTGACCAAGTTTGACTTTACATCAAATAGAGTAATTTGAGTAGTAGATTGAGGCTTGGTCCTTGTTTGTTGCGTAGGTGACCTGTAGAGCCGATATTTGGAGCAGGGTTCAGTCCAACTATCTTTTAGACTTTAATGTGAGTTTTCCTCACTATACTCGTAGGTCGAAGGCACCAATGCCACCCCACTAGGTTGTATTATGGATTCTGGTATATAGGGTGTTGCAATGATATAGTGATGTTTTAGATTGGCAGGTTTGTATGATTACCTATACTTGTTGGTCATACATTTATCTGTTACATATGTTGACATAGTGCGGGTGGGTTAAGCTAGTACTGCTTTGTGATGTAGGCTAACAAACCTAAGGGCAATCTAGTCGGGATACTATGGGCCAGGGGTATCCAATCAGGAAACTGTAGGCTAGGGGAAATCTAGTCGGGAGACTATAGGCCAGGGGCAATCGAGTCGGGAGGCTGTAGGCCCAACATGTATGTATGTATATGTTTTGTTGTATGGGGAATTTTGGTGGAACTCATTAAGCTTTGGCTTATAGTTTGACTTCCTGGTTTTTGGAAACAATGTTCTTGTATGATTTACAGATTATTAAATGGTATTGAAAATGAAAACTTTTATTATGATCTTTGGGACGTTACACCCCATAACAGGAAATACTAGAAATTATATTAGGAGAGAGTGAGAGAGCAACACACACACATACACACACACACACACAGAGAGAGAGAGAGAAATGGTTTGTTGATATATTATGTGATTAATATATTAATTGGAAAAAGATATTTGATCTGTTAATTTTTTATGTGATTAATAAATTAACATGAGATCAGTAGTTATATAATTGATTTATTAATTGATAAATTAATGAGAAATCAATAAGAATTAATTGTTAATCAGAACTAATCTGAAATTAATTTGGGATTCATTGGAATTAATTAAAGGTGCAAGAAATGAATTGTAGTTGTTTAATTGTTGAATAAAATAAGCAATTCTAGAACCATCCATGGTATGGACGGTTTTGGCTTGATTCGTAGGGTTTCTGGAAGCCTATTGGATGCATATAAGAAAATGATTTGAATTGGGATTAAATCTATTATTTAATTAATTCAGATCTGGCTTTGCCTACAAGTTACCTAAACTATAAATAGGACCTTAAGAGCAAAAAATTTCGTTCATACCTTTACCTAAAAGCTTAGGAACATAATTTCTATCCCTTTCCTCTTCATTCTAGGGTTTTTAGGATTTTAGGTACAAACCACTAGAGGCACTAAGTTTCTGGTGCTTGATTTCTAAGGAACAACAAGGAAAGGAACAAGATTTATTTGTTATAATAAATCTAAGGTATGTAAACCCTAATCCTTATTGTATTTTCGAAATACCTAGTATTGTATTTTCGAAATACCTAGGGTTTATTAGTGTTATGGCATAAATCTAATAGGTTGCATGTACCCTTAAGAGTTTAATGATTATTCCGCATTATTACATGTAAAACCCATCAAATACTCCAAATCAGAAATAAAAAGTAGAAAAAATTATGTCCGCTAGCCCAGAAACTGCACCACGGTGTGTTCTTGGACCACGTTGTGGTGTGTCGAACCATGCAGAAATCGTACATCTATTAATTACTTAATCGACCATAATAATGAAGGGCTTTTGTCTTTGTCAATGTCTAAACCCATTAAGTTCATCAATTGCATCTATTTGAAAGTATATAGCCCTAAATCGACCAAAACCTAAGTTTCTCAAAAATCGAACTATATACATCTGAATCTTCAAGTTACAAGTAACGTGAACCAAATTGGAAGTTAGTACATTTGCAGTTGATTAAACAAGAACAGAAGGAGAAATTGAGGCTAGAATGTGAAATTCTCATATGAGAGAAAGGAAGCGTTATGGTGGGAGTTTGAGGGGTAAAAACTGAAAAAAGTAAATTAGGGTACAACCAATGTACTTGATTCATGACTCTCTGCGCCATGGTGGAGGTACTCACCGTGCCGTGGTGAGCGTTTTTAATGCACAATGACCGTGTTCGAAAAAGGCACCACAATATGGTATGGTTGAGAGCACGTCGTAGTTTCGAAGATTTTTAGACCAATTTTTTTCATCAAAAATTAATTTTGACCACACCCCACACTTGTTGTCGCCTTGCCCTGACAGGAAATATGTTAGAAAAAAAACTCAAACGAGTGAAATAACACTAAAGTTATAAAAATGAAAACTTAAAGTAAAAACAAAAAATAAAGAAAACAATAAACCAAACCACGGGTTGCATCCCGGAACCCCTTATTTTTAGTTGGAGTAGTGAGCGGGACTCTGTTCCGACCTACGTTGTGGCTGTTGAGTCAAGGATCACATCCTCCCCTTCATCATCTTTTCTCGTCAATCATTCTTCACAGTGTTTCACTTGATGCCCATTGACTTTGAAACTTGTGCCATATTCCTTTAGTAACTCAAAAAAATCATGTGGGAATGCTTCCTTCAATAGGAATGGTCCATACCATAGAGTCTTCCATTTTCCTGGAAAAAGTCTCATCCGAGAGTTAAAAAGTAATACTTTTTAACCCCTTATGAATTCTTTTGTTTCCCCTCAACCTAGCATCATGCCATTTCTTTGGTTTGTCTTTATAGATCAAAGAATTAGCATATGATTCATTTCTTAACAAATACAAGGCATTTACATACGTTAAAAGGTTAGTATGAAGCTCCGATAATTCAGAATTACATGTTTATAAAGCCCAATATGCATTGTGTTCAATTTCAACTAGTAAGTACCAATTTTTACCAAATACCAGTATATATGGTGTAGTACCAATATGTGGCTTAAAAGAGGTTCGAAATGCCCACAATACATCATCTAACTTATCATACCATTATTTTTGTTGCTTCTTACTGACCTTTCTAAATTTTTTATAGTATACAGTTAGTAACTTCCGTTTGGCCACTTGTTTGAGGATAATAAGGTGTTGCAAGCCTATGATGAACACCATATGTTTGCAATATCTTTTCGAGTTGTGCATTACAAAAATGAGTTCTTCTAATGCTAAGTAGTACTTTAGGCAACTGAAATGAGAAAATGACTTGTAAAGAAATTTAACGACGACACGTGAGTCATTAGTGGGTAAATCTTGCGCTTCCTCCTACTTCGACGTATAATCGATGGCTACCAAAATATACTTGTTACCTCTTGAAGCCGAAAATGAACCCATAAAGTGAATGCCTCATATGTCAAAGATTTCACAAACTTGGATAATATTTTGTGGCATTTAATTGCGACAGGAGATGTTATCCGAATGTTGACACGAGTCACATTCTTTGAAAATATTGTTGTTTCTTTGAAAATCGCAGGCAAATAGAAACCCTCATCTAACAATTTTTTCGCCATGTATTGCTCTCCATGATGCCTACTGGTTGGTCCCCTATTGTCAATTCTTCAATATATATCTTTCCTCCTTGCTAAAAACACATCTTCTAATAATGTTCTTGGCTCAACTTCTAAGAAGGTATGGCTTGTCCCATTGGTAGTACTTGATATCGAAAAAAAGTTATCCTTTTGTTGGTTCCTCAAGCATTTAACAAGATACCTAGTTACTAAAAAGTTTACAATATCTGCAAACCATGGATATTCCCCATATACTACCATCAAATATTCTTTAGGAAAATTATCATCAATCTTGCCATCTTTTAGCTCCTCCAATTCCGGATTCTCTAACTGCGAAAGATGATCTGCCGCCACATTCTCCAAACCATTTTTCTTTATTCTCGATGTCAAATTCTTGAAGTAAAAGTAACCATTGAATTAGTGTTGTCTTTGCATCTTGTTTTCTAAAAAATATTTCGAGACAGAGTGGTCATGAACACAATAGTTTTTGATAAAATTAAATAAGGACAAAATTTATCGAAAGCATAAACTACAACTAGTAATTCTTTTTCAGTTGTTGTGTAGTTCTCTCTTACCAAACTGAGTGTTTTTCTTGCATAGTAAATTGGTTGAAACCAACATTCAAATCTTTGTCCTAAAACAACTCCTAAAGCAAAATCGCTCGCATCACACATCAATTCAAATGGCAAGTCCCAGTTTGGGGCTATCATGATTGGGGCGGTAGTTAACATTTCCTTTAAAGTATTGAAAGATTTTAAATATCCATTTGAAAAGTCAAAATTTGCATTTTTTAAAAGTAATCGAGTTAAAGGATGAGTTATTTTGGAAAATCTTTTATAAATCTATGGTAAAAACCTGCATGTCCTAGAGAACTCTGCACCCCTTTCATGTTTGATGGAGGTGGCAATTTTGAAATTGTGTCAATTTTTGCTTTGTCCACCTCTATCCCCATCTTGGAAAATTTTTGTCCTAAAATAATCGCGTCTTTAACCATAAAATGAAACTTTCCCAATTTAGAAACAAATATTCTCCTCACACCTAGCAGTCTAAAGATCAAGGTTAGTCAAGCAATTAGCAAATGAATGGACAAAAACTAAGAAATCATGCATAAAAACTTCCATAAACTTCTCCATCATTTTTTAGAAAATTGTGGTCATGCATCGTTGCAAGGTGGATGGTTCATTGCATAACCCAAATAACATGCGTCGATAAGCAAATGTCCCATAAGGGCAAGCAAACGTCATATTTTCTTGGTCTCTTGGATCAATTGGGATTTGGAAGTAACCTGAAAATCCATCTAAGAAAGAGTAATAAAGGTGACCATATAAACGTTCAAACATTTGATCAATAAAGGAAAGAGGAAAGTGGTCTTTGCACTTAACTTGTGGTGATCGATGCATACTTTCCAACCTGTTACCGTTCTTATGGGAATTATCTCATTCTTATCATTCACAACCACCGTTATTCCTCATTTCCTTGGAACCACATGAATTAAATTCACCCAAGGATTATTGGAAATGGAATAAATTATTCTCGTGTCTGTTAGCTTCACGACTTCCTTTTTAACCACTTCTTGCATCTTCGGATTCAGTCTTAGTTGGCTTTGGAAAACCGGTTTTGCTCCATCTTCCATGATAATCTTGTGTGAATAGTAGGAAGGGTTTATTCCTTTTATGTCTACGATATTCCATGTGATTATGTTTTTCTTTTTTTTTTAAAACTCCCACAAAACTCTCTTTTTCTTTAGGATATAGATCAGATGTGATGATAACCAGTTTCTGTAAATTTTCATCCAGAAATGCATACTTTAAATGATCAGACAATGCTTTTAGCTCAAGTTTTAGAGGATGCTCACGAACCGCATCACGATATGTATTAGTACCATGTCGTGTTACTTCTTCAAACACGTATTTAGATTGCATATCATTACCAAAATACGATGTGGCAGGCTTAGTATCAAGGTATAAAGCTTTCACCTTTGTCTCTTAATCTTGTAGATCTAGTTGTGGGGGTTTTATGTCATCTTTTTGGTCCCAAAAGTCTCATCTTGAGCATGGCATGTTCTGGACGTTTTTAGTTGTCCTTTTAGACCCTAGGAGGGGTCCTTAGCCATAAGAAAACGAAGTCCCTTAGGTTAGTTTTGCTCTATGCATCTTGTAGGAGGTCTTAATGGATTAAGACCTTGTTTTAAGCTCTTAATAGGCGTGTAAAGTCATAAAGTTGGAAACTTTATGACTCTAGGGTGTGTTTTGGTCATGGATCTGAAATATGGGCTTAAGTGCTTAAGCCATTAAGCACTAAACGGAGTTTGGAAACTGCAAGGGTACGCCCCACATACTCGATCAACCACCTCGATGATGGTCTTCTGTGAGGCTTCGCATATGCTATGCGTACCTCCAAAGTACGCCCCACATACTCGCATGGGTCAGCCTTGTTGAGTTGACTCGACTGGGTTAACTTATTTGACTTAGTGGGTTGACCAATGGACTTTGACTTTGACCAAGTTTGACCTTGAGGGTATTTTAGGTTTTCATGGAATTGATCATTTGATGGAAATATGTATCGGTTAGAGAGCTGAGATTCTGAGATCTGTATCCTGGTAGATAGGATGTTAGCATGCAGTAGTGATCTGTAAATATGCTTGTTTCTCTGATGCCTGGCTATATGTTTATTAGTTATGTGTATGTCGACATGTCATGGTTGGTTGGGTTGAGGCGGTCCTGCTTTGTGCTAAAGGCCAAGACACCCAGGGAAACCTGAATGGACTGCAGGACCTAAGGGGCGATCCAGTTAGGCAGAAGGCCTGGAGGACAGTCCAGATAGGCAGAAGGCCCGGTACGGTGGACCAGTCATGCTGAAGGTCCAATGAGTGGTCCAGATTGGCTAAAGGCTTGTAAGGCGATCCAGTCATGCTGAAGGCTCTGTATGCATGATGTATGTTATTATCATATGTATATTAAACATGTTTTGAAAATTAACTTATAAACAGTGATGATTTTTTATTGGTTTAAAAAGTTAAAATTTTCATGAACTTTGTGGATGTTACAGTAATTGCTTCAGTATTGATTCAAATTGTTAGTTTTGATTCGTGAATATCTACCAAGGATCGTATGGTGCCTAAGGATGGTATTCTGAGTATGATTGGCACTTGGTATCTTTTTCCATATTGAGAAGTATAAAGTCGGCTGAAAATATAGACTTATTGACTTTTACCAATAGATCTTCCACAATGCCTCGAGGTAATGCCATTGTTTTTTCGACCAAGTGAATCTCTATCCATATCGGTTTTGTTTCTAGTAAGTAGATCTTGGAATAGAAAGAGTATGGAATAAGGTTGGAACTTGCTCCCAAATCGGCTAGTGCTTGAACTGTAACCACATTCCCGAATTGGCATGGAAGTGTGAGGCTTCCCGGATCCCTCATTTTCTTTGGAAGTTTGTTGAGTATTACAACAAAGTAGTTCTCGCTGAGTATTAGGCTAGATGCTTCCTCTAACTTCTTTTAGTTTGGTAGGAGATCTTTCAATGACTTGGCATATTTGGGCATTTGTGCAATGGCTAAGACAAATGGTATGTTAATTTCCAATGACTTTATGTTCTTACAAAATTTTCGGTATTCTTCAGCTTGCTTTTCTTGCTTCATAGACCTCGAATATGATAGTGGCGGTTTGCAAAACGTCGTGGTATCATGGTTTTAAGTTTCATTCTCTTCTTTCTGTTTTTTCATAATAGATGAATAGTTAGCAGTTAAAGAGACTAAAGTTGTGAGAATCTTACCATTCCTCATCGAAATTGCTTTAATGTGTGCCCTCGAGTTGGTATCTGTGTTGCTCAGAAGTGTTCCTGAAAGACACTCTTGGAATAGTCTCAAAAGTTGGCCAACTTTTTGCTTAATATTCATGATTAAGGCTTGCTAGTCCTTGAGGGCTGCTTGCATATGGTTATGATGCTTTTGGAAGCCTCAATGAATCAAGCTATGATTGCCTCGAGATGTGTCTTCTTTTCTAGTGTCGACTAGTCTTTTTGATAAAAGCCTTGACCTTGTTGTCTATATTTCTCCCTTTTTTACCTCATGTATTCATCATTGGGCTTCCACTCATTCTTTGGCTTCCTCCAATCTTCATCGTATTTATCGCCACTTGGATAACAAACTTGGGCGTTTCTGTTTCCGTTTTCCTCCAAGTTGTAGTCTTTCATTAGGCAGCGCCTGCTATAGTTATCACACCCAACTTGTATTGCGATAATATTCTGATTAATCTTCTCAATGTTGCGATCCATGGTGTCGAGTGTAGCATTTATTGCAACAAGACTGTCTAAACCTTCACTAGTAGATCTTCCACATATGACACCATCTCTCAGATTGTGGTATTCACACAAGTGCTTTGAAAATTCTTCTATCAACTCTTTGCTGGTTCCAAGCGTTTTCTTTGTAAGCGATCCTTTAGAATCTAGTAGTTGTCTTGTGCAAACATTTATGCAATACCTATATTTTTCATGACATGTGTGACATCCTTATTTTTACGGCAAAAAAAGATCAATTTGTTTATGCTTATTAAATCAGCATATCCTTTTAAAAAGATTTACTTTGCGGAATTTGTCCAAAAAATATGATAATAATATTATCAAGACATTTCTAAGAAATGTATTTTATTTATAAAACTCAGGATGTCATCATCAATACAAGAAACATAAGCATAAACAAAGACTTACAATATCTCTTTATACTAATGAAAGACCCTCATTTTCGTATTTCTGAAAGACCCAAACTTTCATACTTGACAATATAGTTACTCCAAAACACGCTACTTGCATATTCATAAAAACAATATTTTACATTGATAAAGAGGTTACAAACTACTGGATACAAACCGACTATTACAAAGTGTTATATATTACATAACTACCCAGGATATTGTAATTTATACAAACATAAACTGAAGTACAAAAGTACTATTACAAACTATTCTAAATCTTTCAACAGTATATGATCATACTGGTTACTTATCACCTGCAATTGTTAAACATTGATAGGGTAAGCGGTGACGCTTAGTGAGTTCAATAATAGATAAATATAACGTTATGCCATATATATACTTCAATATGGCAGAAGCAAAGAGAAACAAGGAACAACAAAGGCATATGTGAATCATGTGTTAACCTTTCCATATCAATAAATGACTTGATTCAAAGATATACAATCAATGAGACATAACAATTTCCATACTTGATATACATCAATAATGTTTCGGCCAAAATGGCACATAAGACATAAGATTTCTGATTAACATCTTGGTAGATTTCAGGCTTATAGCCCTGTCTAACCATTTGTTAATGCCATAGAATAGAATTCATTCTCTTACGGAGACATGCTCTACACGGCCAGAGGCTACGTACTAGTACCAATGTGAATCTAAGTCCTTTCACCGATCACATGGTCAAAGGTATTACTTTTGCTATAAAAATAGCGAATAAAATAACATGGGAAAATAACTCGGAATAATAGCACTGAAAATCACATAGCACATATAACACATAACATATAATTGTTCCTATATATTAAACTCACCTTGAATTAACCAGAGGTGAAAATAGTAATTTGGGCAGCACTTCGGCTTTAAATATGACTTTCTATGTTGAAAACTGGGAGCTTTATTGAAAACTGGGCTCTGTGAAGGTAGAGCTTTTAAACCGAAAAGTTAAATTTTTTCGGGCTTCACGGGCACTTCGGGTAGCCTTCCTATTTATAGGGCGAGATTGCGAGGATCGGCCGAAGAGGACACGCGGCTGCTGGAGCAAAGGCCATGAAGCGAGAGGAGCTGGCGCACATGCGAGACTCGGACGCGACATGGGGCGAGGCGCGTCGGACGGGGATAGGCTTCGGCTTCGGTCCAATCAGAAGGCAACACGCGTCGGACGTTCGGATGCATAGCGCATCGGGTGACTAACGTGCTTCGGACACGGGGCGCGATCCGGGTGAGGCGGTTACTATTCATGCGAGATTTCCCGGTATTATCCATTATTTCTCGGTTTTTGAGCCCCGAACTTCTAAAATCCATAACTTTTGCATACGAGCTCCGTTTTTGACGTTCTTTATATGCACGCGTAGGGAAAATTATGCTTTACAACTTTCGTTTAGACTTTGCCGAATAATTTTGAATTTATTTTTAATATTAATATTTTTAATTGACCGGGACAGGAAAATCTGTTAAAAATTCATAACTTCTTCATCCGACATCCGTTTTCGTCAGACTTTTTACCGTTATACTACTAATGATGAGACCTTCAATTCTCGATTAGGTTGTGTCGGCTAAAAATCACTCGATCTAAAATTCGAGTTTTTAGCTGTCTACTGCTAAGCTGAATCTTAGAAAAATCATAACTTTCTCATACGAAGTCAGATTTTGGCGTTCTTTTTATCGAACTTCTTGGTTTAACGAATACTACGACTTCCATTTAGATTACTAAGGCTAAAAAGTAGTTTATCAAAAAACTCACTTTTTACGTTATTCGGTGCCGTGCCGGTTTTGTCGCGGATCTTCTATTGGTTATAACTCGGATTTCGATGAGGTTTTCGCATAAATGTTTCTAACGAGATTATCTTGTGTCGGCTAAAAATCACTTGATCTAAAATTCGAGTTTTTAGTTGTCTACTGCTAAGCTGAATCTTAGAAAAATCATAACTTCCTCATACGAAGTCAGATTTTGGCGTTCTTTTTATCGAACTTCTTGGTTTAACGAATACTACGACTTTCATTTAGAATACTAAGGCTAAAAAGTAGTTTATCAAAAACTCACTTTTTACGTCATTCTGCGTCGTGCCGATTTTGTCGAGGATCTTCGATTGGTCATAACTTCTTCGTTATAACTCGGATTTAAATGAGGTTTTCGCCTAAATGTTTCTAACAAGATTATCTACAACTTTCAATAATAAAATAAATGTTTCTAACGAGATTATCTACAACTTTCAATAATAAAATTTTACTTATTCCAAGTTTTATATTTTCATTAAATTTCACTATTTGACATTTGATTGGAATCTCATAAGACTTCCAATACTTTCTAAATGATTATAAGCATAGTTTTACTTCATTTTCAGTAAAAACCATCTGTTAGAAATCAACGTTCAAATTCACATAATATTTCGTAATATTATTCATTACAAAACACGATTTCAAAACGTGTATGTTACAAATACCTCCTCCTTTTGAGAATTTCGTCCTCAAAATTATATCGATTAAAATAAATGGGGATATTTTGCTCTTATCTCATTCTTATTTTCCCAAGTATAATTTGGGTCTCGATGGTGTTTCCATTTGACAAGCAGCAATTCTACTTCTTTATTACGTAGATTAGTTGTTCTTTCATTCACGATCTCTTCAGGCTCTTCGACATATCTTAACTTATTATCCAATTTCACCTTGGATAATGGAACTGTCTCATCATAGATGCTCAGGCATTTGCGCAGATAGCTTACATGAAACACATCATGAATACCTGCCATATCTTCAGGCAATTCCAAGCGGTATGCTTGTTTACCAATTCTCTGAATGATTCTGAAAGGTCCAACAAATCTGGGACTCAACTTTCCTTTCTTCCCAAATCTCATAAGGCCTTTCCATGTGGAAAGCTTCAGCATTACAAAATCACCCACTTGAAATTCTATAGGTTGCCTCCCCTTTTCTATATAGGACTTCTGTCGATCCTGGGCCGCTTTCATTCTTTCTCGTACGATTTGAATCTTGTCAGTAGTGTCTTGACTCATTTCAGGACCTCCAAGGATCTTTTTTCCTACATCATGCCAACATAACGGCGTACGGCATTTGCGACCGTATAATGCTTCATATGGTGGCATTTTGATTGAAGCATGGCAACTGTTATTATATGAAAATTTGACAAGAGGCAAGTATTTGTCCCAATTACCACCGAACTCCAAGACACATGCACGACGCATATCTTATACTATTTGGATTGTTCTCTCTGTCTGACCGTCTGTCTGGGGATGATAAGCTGTGCTGAGGGCAACTCGAGATCCCAATTCATGTTGCATACTCGCCCAAAAATGAGAAGTGAAGAGAGTATCACAATCGGAAATGATCTTTAGCGGCACACCATGTCTTGCAACAATTTCATCCAAGTATACTTGTGTGTATTTCTCCATTGGAGCCGTTTCACGCATGGCGAGAAAATGTGCACTCTTAGTCAGGCGGTCGATGATTACCCAAATGCTATCATGCCGTCTAGCAGTCTTTGGCAATTTGGTAATAAAATCCTTGGACAACTCTTCCCATTTCCATACAGGAACACTAAGACTTTCTGGGGTTCCGTAAGGTTTTTGGTGCTCTGATTTGACTTGTAATCATACTAAGCATTCCTATACATATCTTCCAATGTCTCTCTTTAATCCAGGCCACCAATAATCAGATCTTACATCATAGTACATTTTACTTGTACCAGGATGTATTGACAGCTTAGACTTATGAGCTTCGTCTAAAATCTTTTGTCTTAATCCACCAATCTTTGGAATCCATAGCCGATTCTTAATACTTTTAATCCTCATGGATCATCAAGTAAACCATCAACATAATGTTGTTGGATTAGTGTCTAATTCCATAACTATTTTGGTATGTACTTGACCCGATGGTGCATGGTCCTTTTGGGTTGCCTTCACCAAAGCAACTTGATTGGAGAAATAAATAAAGAGAGAGGTTATTATGATTTATTAATATGTTATAAGAATAATATATTAAAGGAGAAATCATACTTATTTAATTAATATTGGTCAATAATTAATTAAGAATTAATTTTGTGATCAAGTGTAATTAATTAAACTAGAGGGGCTGAATTGTAATTATGTGATAGTTGCAAAATAGGGCAATGGTTATCCTTGTTAAAGGATGGACGAATTCAAGAATAAGGATATCCTTAAAATCGTCCAAGGTCCAAGAGATAGGGATTTTCAAGCCTTATCTTATGGTTGCTTGATGGGCAAGTAACTAGATAAGGATAAAGACTGAAACCCTAATCCCAACCCTATATAAAGACCCCTAAGGCCTTAGGATTTTTGCACTTGATCCCTAGAGCATCTATGGACGAATTTCTACCTCTCTCCTCTCTCTTTATACCTTCTCCACTTGCTTTTGGTGTTTGTAAGCCATTAGAGGAGTGACACTTGTGACTCTAAGCCTTCCAAAGTCAATTCAAGGAGGAATTGGGATTGTTATTGCTACATAACAATAAAGATAATATCTTAAACCTAATTATATGTTAATATCGATTTCCATATGCTAGAATTAGGGTTTATAGTCTTGGATTCAAAGCATGTACAAAAGAGAAACCTAGATCCAAGCATTAGGGTTTGTATGAGCACATAGGATGTCTTATGACCAAAACCCATCAGTGGTATCAGAGCCTAGACCGGTTTCAATTGTATTGATGCATTACATGTTCAAAAAAATTCGATTTTTGATGTTCTGGAGGCTGGACTCGCCGAGTCCATAGCTGAACTCGCCGAGTCCATGCAGACTCGACGAGTCCAAGCTTGACTCGACGAGTCAACTCGTTAGATGGAGTATATCTCGGGGTTTCTTGTTGTTTTTGCTTTGGGATAGTTACCTTATCATATTAGATCCATATAAATCCGATTTTATGATATATTTGACTATATTCTTGATCTAATTGAAGATATTTATCAATTAATAAGATAATTGTTTCCTTATGTGATAATTGATTAATTATTTTGATTAAATTGGTAAATTGTTTTGCAAGAAATCATTAAATAAATCAAATATGGATAATTATGTAATTAATTGTTAATTTAGATTATTTGTTGTTTGATCCTTATGTTATGAAATGTTTCATATTTTCCCCCTAGGTTTTATAGTTTAAATTTGAACCCAAAGGTTTTGTTGTTTTGAAATTTAAATAGTTAAAACCCTAATGTTTTGAAAAAGGTTTCAAAACTTGCCCTCAAGTTTTGGAATTTAAATTTTGATTAAATGGTTTAATTTTGATGTATATTTAAATTCTAAACCCTAATGTGTTGAAATGTTTCAAATCTTTCCCTCAAGTTTTGGAATTTAAAAGTTGATTAAAAGTTTAATTAGGAATGTTAAATTCTAAAACTCTAGTATAGTTTTGAAAAAGTTCAAATCACACCCTTATGGTTTTATTAATTAATTAAGGTGTATAATTAAAAGAAGTTTAATAAATCCATAAAAGTTTTGGTTTACAATTTAATTGAATTAAAAGTATAATTGTTAAATTTAACCACCTAATATTTTAAAAGTGTAAAATACACCCTATACTATATATAACATTAAAAGTCTAACATTATATATATGTACGAGTAAAAGTCAGTCTTACCGTTAGTAGGCCTCATTCACGAAGCTGGTCTATAATGAGTGTTTAAGGAAATTGCCTATAAAATGGCGATTGAATGGGTATCCACTCTTACCCACCACACTCTTGACTAGTGGAGGGTCGTTAGCCGAACAGGTAGGATAGGACGAAACCTTCCATTATAAGTATAATGAATTATTAAAGTAACTAAATGTTTTCATAAAATTCCCAATCTTAGTTACTTAGGCAAAAGTGAATTGATGCAATTCCATGAAATTACACTTTGTGCCCTTGCAAAGACGTTAGTGGAGCGTGTGTGGTTAACCGACACACTAAATGGTTCTAAGCAAAGGTAACAAAGGGTGACTCAATGTTTGTCATAGTTCGGTGGAGCGTGTGTGGTTTACCGGCACATCGAATAGGTGACTGTAACATGTGAGGGAACAATGTAAGTTTGCATGGTTATTCACACCCGCTTTGTGATCCTCGGCATCCCAGTCACAAACAAGAGGGGCATATCGAGATTTAAACATGCCATTGAAAGTTCAATGAATCTCAAAGGATCTAGGAGTTTTCATAGATTTAAAACTTAAATTTCTTTTTCGTTTTTCGTGGTGGAAATTAGTGAATCGTCATTCACTTATCTTCAAATATTCTGCAATTAGGGTGACGGCATCCCTCTCCCGAGTTGTAGAATATTGTTGGGTCCTAGCCTTAGTATTTCATTTGGGTGATTTACTAAGGACTCAATCTATCAACTAACTTGAATTTGTTTTTCTCCCGTTTTGTAGATGTCAAAGTTCGACAAATATGGTCTTCCCAAATCCCGTGGAACAAGCTTTCCACATGAAGATGGTATTCCATGATTCAATCGAGGAACGAGAAATCATGCTTCACTTCCTCCTCCTCCTCCTCCTATTGTTCTCCCCAACCTACAAGATCGAAGAATTGAAAGGTTCAATATCACTAAAGCCCTATTGGAAATGAAACATGAAGATGGTAAACCAGTGTGTGCCCACTTTCTAGGAATGAAATCACACATTGATAGGTTGATAATGTTGGGTGTGTCATTGCCAGATGAGTTGGCTGTGAATTGGGTTTTGCAATCACTTCCTGAATCATATAATGAGTTCAAAAGAAAGTATTATATGATGGATCATGACGACAACCTCATTGACCTAACTTACATGCTCATTGCTGCTAAATCAGAAATGATTTGGCGAATCAATGGAGCGTATTTGTTGGGAAAGTCAACCGACCATGCTTCCGAGGACATTCTAGGAGAACCGACCTGCGTTTGCTGCCAAAAGAAAGGGCGTTGGAGACAAGTCTGCCCAAAGAGCCTGAAGAGTCCAGAAGATGGGAGAGTCAAAGAGTATGGCTGCACTTCAAGTAAAATCCACTATCTAACTCCATTAAGTTCCTATTCATTAATTCTTAATACATAATGTGATAAGATTGCATTTAAATGTTTTACAGGATCGGTGAAAAGAAAGGAAGCTTGGTGAAAGAGCAAGATGAATCTAATCACAAGGAATGGATCTTGATCGCATGGACTTGAAGATTAGATTTTGAGCTTAGATAGTTATGATAGAGTTTTTAGAAAATTTTCTTTTGAAATACATAGTTTTCAATGGATTTTGCATTGTAAGGACAAATGTTTTCCGCTGCTTTTATAAATAAAGTAAATTTTCGTTTGTATGTCTAAGAAGAGGAATCAAGAATTGAAGAAATGGTTAAATCAAAAAGTCAATCATACTTCGTTCCAAAACAAGTCTTAAAGTTAAGATTGTGACATTGAGTGAAAAGTATTAAAAAGGTTTGTAATATTCATCAAATGTGGAAAGTTGTGATGTCTTGAGTAAGACAAAGACCAACTAGAACCAATTTATGAAGTGTTTTTTGATAAGAGCTACACTAACTCTTGAATATTTGTTTGTCAAGAAATGTTTATTGCCAAGAGAATCTTATATGTCAAGGAGCAAGTGGGAGTCTTAAAGGTCTTGAAAGGTTTCAAGAACAAATCAAATAAACCTTATCGATCATCACTAGCACACGAGTTGAGGTTTACAACCTATCGTGTTGACATTATTTTATTTCTATGCCGTTCCAATCGAGTTAATTATGCATGTGAGTCCTATGAGTTCTCATTTGAATACATAACAGGCAAGGACCTTAATCAATGAAAGGTACATTGATAGGAAAGGGTGAGCTGCTTAACTACTTGGAAGACATGGTGGGCAGTTGTGCTACCATAAAGGCAAGAAATAGAAATCAAGATTAAGAAAGTTCGATCCATATGAGTTTGAATTTGTCGTAAACTTTGGTTTTGACAAATTCACATGGATAGGAACACATACACCGTTTAAATCTAAGTGTCATAAGATTTCCTCCTTCATGAAAATGATTGTGAGGAAATGCTTTCACTAAGAAAGATTTTAAGAAGATAGTGATTGTAAAATTGCATTCTCGAATTCGATTATGGTTACGGTATCCCTCTCCATAATTTGAATTGAGAGGTTTGGCAATTGTTTAGACACACATATGAACTATCTAAGGAAAAGGCGTATAAGTTCAAGAAGCCTTGATAAAAGATTATCAAAGCATTAAGTATTAGAAACATGGACTTAAGAAAATTCAATAGGTATTGTTTTTCTAAAAGTTAAGATATTTATGAATACATGTCCAAGCTAGTGGGAGCATAAGTGTTATGTTTTATAGTAATCATCATGATAGTGGGAGCATAAATGTTATGATTGTATGATTATTAAGGCACGTATTGCAAGTTGGCAATATTAATTATAGAAAACAAGAGTTATACTTTGCAAAGTCGTAAGGGTTGTAAAGTTGTTTTGCTATAATTAAGGGAGAGAATATTATGCTTCATTTCAAATCTAAAGGATTAGGTTGAGAAATGTTAATAAATTTAGTCAAGAGTACATAGTGTGTTCTTAAAATTTCGATTATGATTACGGCATTCCTCTTCACAATTCGAATTTTGAGAACATAGCAAATAAAACATTATGCGTCGTGTCCCATACGCTTCAGGTATAGGATCGATTGCAAATGCTTTAATGTTTGACCATTCTAAAATTTTCCAAATGTCTAGCGCATTTAGAGGGAAAAGGGACAAGAATCGGTTTTGGCTAAAATAAACAACTATCAAAGGACAATCCAAAGTTCGCCGAGGATTGGTCGCTTGTGAGTAGTTGGAAGTATAGTATTGAAAAATATGGAAATGTTTCCATATTGGATGGACCATATCGACATTATTACGAATAGATAAGATTCTATTAAGAATAAGTTGTCATATGGAAAATATGGAAATGTGTCCATATTGGGAATTGAATATTGAAAAAAAAATCTATGACTAGATTAGAAACTTTTATGCAAAAGGATGTTCAAAGGAATTTACTTTGAGTGAGAGACATCATATCTAAGGAATTGTCTTGTAACAATCTCCGATAGAGGACTTTGTAATATCATTGGCAATAGTCTTTGTGACTTTGGTGCAGTGACATTACGAAAGGATCATTGCATAAAATGTTAGAATCTAGCATATTCTATAAGTAGCAATAATGTGATATTCTTTCACTTATGAAAAAGGATTTGGAGTTGTGAAATGAGAATGATTGGAAGTGTGTTCAATTTGATCTATTTCACAAAGTAAGAACCATAGGTAAACATTGTGTGCATGCTAGGAGCACGGGACAAGTGTTGTGATTCAAGTAAAGAGTTGATTACCCGAAATGACAGATAATGAGTAATCAATATGGTGATAAATAAAAGGTGTTTTATTTATACTCAATGGTTTGAGGCAATATGGGATTAGTATTATTCTTGTGTTTCACATTTGTATGTTTTGACTTCCAGAATAATTGAGTTTATTAAGAATAATCGAATTATTTGAACGGGCCACAGTCGTTCATATGTTGGAAGTAGATATGAATGAAGACTGTCGTGAATTGGTGTGTGGATTGTCTAAAAGAGTATTAGACATAAGCAAATGTTTGCTACAACGTTCATGAGTGCTTATGAATATGAATTTGAGCATTGGATTAAACCCACGCTCACTTGGATCACTCCATGAATTGTATCACGAGTGATTGGTGAGACGATAACATCTTATATTCTTGAAACCGAGATGTGTGAGCTGTATCTTGCGAATCGGTTACACATTGATAATATGTAAACGCACTAGTAACTTGGTGTTATAAAACATATTGTTGTGTGTGATTCGGTGAGTGAGTGCAAGGAAGCATTGTATCAAAGTTTATCCATTCCTTTTATTCAAAGTAGGATAAAAACGATATCTTTGGGCCCCTCGATGGCTTAGTGATGACAAACGTAAATGCTCGGCCGGGCTAGGGCTAATTTGATTTGTTCAATTAGTCAGTCGTCATAAATGGGAATCGAGATATAGTACAAAGAGAATGAATTGAAATCATATCTCATATGATGTCTAGAATGGAGGAATATATGATCCCTTATCTAAGGACACGCGTATCTGATATGATCAGAGTTGACAGCGGCTTTGGAAAGCTACGATTGCAGATTAGGATCTGAAGTCATACGCAGAATAGTTGTTAGACTTATCCAAGTGGGAGACTGTTGGATTAGTGTCTAAGTCCATAACTATTTTGGTATGTACTTGACCCGATGGTGCATGGTCCTTTTGGGTTGCCTTCACCAACGCAACTTGATTGGAGAAATAAATAAAGAGAGAGGTTATTATGATTTATTAATATGTTATAAGAATAATATATTAAAGGAGAAATCATACTTGTTTAATTAATATTGGTCAATAATTAATTAAGAATTAATTTTGTGATCAAGTGTAATTAATTAAACTAGAGGGGCTGAATTGTAATTATGTGATAGTTGCAAAATAGGGTAATGGTTATCCTTGTTAAAGGATGGACGAATTCAAGGATAAGGATATCCTTAAAATCGTCCAAGGTCCAAGAGATAGGGATTTTCAAGCCTTATCTTATGGTTGCTTGATGGGCAAGTAACTAGATAAGGATAAAGACTGAAACCCTAATCCCAACCCTATATAAAGACCCCTGAGGCCTTAGGATTTTTGCACTTGATCCCTAGAGCATCTAAGGAAGAATTTCTACCTCTCTCCTCTATCTTTATACCTTCTCCCCTTGCTTTTGGTGTTTGTAAGCCATTAGAGGAGTGACACTTGTGACTCTAAGCCTTCCAAAGTCAATTCAAGGAGGAATTGGGATTGTTATTGCTACATAACAATCAAGGTAATATCTTAAACCTAATTATATGTTAATATCGATTTCCATATGCTAGAATTAGGGTTTATGGTCTTGGATTCAAAGCATGTACAAAAAAGAAACCTAGATCCAAGCATTAGGGTTTGTATGAGCACATAGGATGTCTTATGACCAAAACCCATCAAATGTATCATCCCTTCTTTCTTCACATTTTCTGGCTTTAGGGCCTCTTCTTGCCATTTCTCTAATTCATCTAAAATAGTGAATTTTACTGTAGTATGAGTAATAGTATAACACATACTATTACAATAAACTTTTCTACTAAGTGCATCGGCAACTACATTGGCCTTTCTAGGATGATATAGGATTTCACAGTCAAAATCTTTAATCAGCTCCATGGCTCGTTGTTGTCTCATATTCAAAGTTTGCTGACTGAATATGTACTTGAGAATTTTGTGGTCGTTAAATAATTGGCATATTGTACCAAAAAGATAATGCCTCCAAAGTTTTAAGGCAAATACGACTGCAGCGAGTTCGAGATCATGAGTGGGATAATTCTTTTCATAATCTTTTAGTTGTCTTGAGGCATAAGCTATCACTTTACCATGTTGCATCAACACACAACCGAGTCCCAATCTTGAAGCATCGCTATATACGGAGAAATCATCATCACCTTCTGGGAGTGATAAGATTGGAGCATGAGTCAAAAGATCTTTTAGAGCCGAGAAAGATTTTTCTTGGGCTTCACCCCATTCGAACTTCACTTCCTTCCGTGTAAGACTCGTGAGAGGTACAACTATATGAGAAAAGTCTTTAATGAATCTCTGGTAATATCCTGCGAGACCCAAGAAACTACGAATTTTGGAAGCATTACGGGGCACTTCCCAATTTTGAATGGCTTCGATTTTGATAGGATCTATGGATACACCATCACTAGAAATAACATGGCCGAGAAATTGAACTTGGCGAAGCCAAAATTCACATTTCGAGAATTTAGCATATAGTTTCTCCTTTCAAAGAAGTTCTAATACCGTACGAATATGAATGGCATGATCAGCTTCAGACTTGGAATAGATTAGAATATCGTCAATGAATACGATGACAGATTTATTGAGCATTAGGCGGCATACCCGATTCATCATATCCATGAATACAACATGAGCATTTGTTAAACCAAACGACATAACAAGGAATTCATAATTCCCATATCGAGTACGAAAAGTAGTCTTCAGTACATCCTGCTCGTGAACTTTCAACTGATGATAGCCAGATCTCAAATCAATCTTTGAGAAATAGCTAACACCCTGAAGTTGATCAAATAAATCCTCAATGCGAGGTAGTGGGTATTTGTTCTTGATAGTCACCTTATTCAGCTCATGATAGTCAATGAACATCCGCATCGATCCATCCTTCTTCTTGACAAACAATACCGGAGCACCCCAGGGAGAGGTACTCAATCGGATAAAGCCTTTATAAAGTAATTCATGTAGTTGAATCATCATTTCTTTCATCTCGGCTGGCACAAGACGATAAGGAGTCTTTGCAATCGGAGCAGCACCAGGCACAAGGTCAATCCGGCATTCTACTTGCCTGTCTGGAGGAAGTCCAGGCAAGTCATCGGGGAAAACATCAGGATATTCGTTAACAACGGGAACATCATTTACAGTTTTCTTCTCCTCTTTTGAGACAACAATTGTGTAGGCCAGATAGATAGAACACCCTTTCGATATGAATTTGCGAGCTTTGAGGAAAGAGATTATTTTTAAGATTCCTTGTTCACCGTAAACACAGATAGGATTCTCCCCTTCAATAGGAATGCATACTATCTTTTCATAGCACAAGAGTTCTACGCGGTTCTTTGACAACCAATCCATGCCAAGAATAATATCAAAGTTGGGAAAGGAGATAGGGATTAGGTTAGCAAGAAAATTATAGCCTTCAATTTCTATGACACAATCCCTATATAGTTTATCAACAAGTAATGATATACTTCCCGCAATATCTACGTGAAATGGTTGTGCGAGTACATAGCAAGTAATTTGAAATGAATGCGCAAATTCATAAGACACAAATGAATCTGAGGCACCAGAATCAAACAGGATGTGAGCAGGTTTAGAGTTGACAAGAAATGTACCCGTCACAACATTCGGGTCTTTGCGCGCTTCCACTGTGGTAATATGGAATGCACGACCCTTAGCTTTTGGCACCTCCCCCTTTTTAGCTAGAGTATTCTTTGGTTGTTGGACGGAAGCTTGACTTCCTGTCACTTGGTTGGTAAGAGTAGGGCATAAATGCTTCTTGTGGCCAGTAATACCATATGCATAGCAAGTCACATCCTTCCTTGGACAAGCTGGCTTTATATGACCAGTTTCTCCACATCCATAACAGAAAATGGATTCCTTGTCTATTTTTCATTGACCCGGATGCTTCCTTCCACAAATGCGACATGAAGGCGATTGAATAGAAAAAAAATTATGACCTGCCACAGCCATGAAGAGCACTCTGAGACTGTGCTTGCTTGCTAGTATTAGTTCGAACAAATTGAGCTATTAGAATAATGGAAACAGGAGTAGTTCTTTCAGTACATGGATGCTTTGGAATAGTAAGAGTGACACCATGTATCTCTAAGTCATGCTCACGCCTTTGAGCATACTCAACAACTTTATCAAATGACAGAACATTCTGATTGGCTACAAAATCATGGATTTCATGTCGTAGTCCCTCTAAGAATAACTGAATTTTCTCATCTTCAGTTGGAATATATTTTGCAGCAAATCGTGCTTTTTGATTGAATTGAGTTTCATAGTCATTCATAGTCATTCCTCCCTGTTTAAGCTCAAGGAATTCCTTCTCCAATCTTCCCCTCATATCTAGAGGACAATACTTCTCTAGCACACGAGTTTTGAACAACTCCCAGGATAAATTCTTCCGGTCATACCCTTTGAGAGCTTCATATGTTGCTTCCCACCAGACCAAGACTTCTCCGATGAGCATTGCAAAAGCATAGATAGCCTTGTCTTCATTATCCACATGAGAGACACAAAATACTTTCTCTGTGTTCTGGATCTAGGTAAGAACAATAATGGGATTAAGAAGACCAGAAAACTATGTAGCACCACTATTCTTGAAATCTTTGAACGAGGGACGCTTCACCTCTCCTTTTGAAGATTCTCCAGTGGCTTTCTCTTTTCCTTTATCACCATTCTTTTTGTGTTCTTTGAGAGTCTGTTGAATAACCCCGGTAAATTTACCCAAGATTCGCTCCTCACGAGGAGATACTGGAGTATTCACTTCCTTGGGTTGAGGACCTCCACCAACCTCAAGGGTATGGCAACTTACTTGTTCAGCCATCGCTCTAAAATTTAGGAGTAACATAATATTTTAGAATATTAGGATTTATTATAACCTATTACTTCACTTAAGTCTTTCCTAAGGTTTGTATCCATATAATTACAATGAATCAGTTCATATATTGAACTTCCAATTGTTTAAGTCTAAATACCAATCCGTGGAAGATAGTTCACTTCAACTACTGCTCTGATACCATGATTGAAAGACCCTCGCTATTACAAAGTGTTATATATTACATAACTACCCAGGATATTGTAATTTATACAAACATAAACTAAAGTACAAAAGTACTATTACAAACTATTCTAAATCTTTCAACAGTATATGATCATACTGATGGGTTTTAGACAAACAATCGTATATGTGCATGCAACCCTAGAATTAGATCTATGTTTTCACTATAAGATACACAACGTTATGAACACATAATAAAACCCTAATATGGCTTACTATTTTCAAAATTCACCAAGAAGGTTAGATTACATACCTCTAGTTGTTATATTGCAATAACAACTTAAATCTTCAAGCCTTAAGTCTTGAAAGCAAGCACCACAAGTGTAGTGCCTCTAATGGCTCACCAACACCACAAGCAATTGGATAGGCTATAGAGAGAGAAGAAGGAGGTAGAAATCGGCCCTTAGAACCCTTTAGGAAGCATGTACGAATTCTCATGGCCTTAGGGGTCTTTATATAGGTGTAGAGATTAGGGTTTCAGTCCTTATCCTTATCTAGTTGCTTGCCCACCAAGTAACAATAAGATAAGCCTTGAAAGCCCTTATCTTTGGACGATTTCAAGGATCCTTTATCCTTTTGATTTTTTCCAACCCATATCTAGGATGATCCTTACCCTACTTTGTAACTATCACATATTTACAATTCAACCCCTCTAGTTTAATTAATTACACTTGATCACAAAATTAATTCCTAATTAATTATTGACCAATATTAATTAAACAAATATGATTTCTCCTTTAATATATTATTCTTATAACATATTAATAAATCATAATAACTTCTTTCTCTCTATTATTTCTCTAGTCATGTTGCTTTGGTGAAGGCAACCTAGAAGGACCATGCACAATCGGGTCAAGTACTTACCAAACATGGTTACGTGCTTAGACACTAATCCAACAGTCTCCCACTTGGATAAGTCTAGTAACCACAAATTTAAGTACGAATCATTAGCAATCGTAGCTCTCAAAGACGTTGTTGAACTCTAATCTTATCAGTAACCTGTCCTTTAGATAAGGGATCATATATTCCTCCATTCTAGATATCGTATAGATGTGAGACATGGATTGAAATCATTCTCTCAGTCTATGTGTTGTTTCCTGATTTCCAATTTACGAAAACTGACTAATTGAACAAATCAAATTCGCCCTAGCCCGGCCGAGCATTTACGTTTGTCATCACTAAATCATCGAGGGGCCCACAGATATCGCTTTTATCCCACTTTAGGTAAAAGGAACGGATAAACTTCGACTCAATGTTTGCTTGCACTCACTCACCAAATCACACACAACAATAAGTTTTATAACACCAAGTTACTGGTGCGTTTACATATTATCAATGTGTAACCGATTCGCAAGATACAACTCACACATCTCGGTTTTAAGAATATAAGATATTATCGTCTCACCAATCGCTCGTGACAAAATCCATGAAGCAATCTAGGTAAGCGTGGGTTTAACCAAATGCTCAAAATCATATTCATAAGCACTCATGAACGTTGCAGCAAACCTTTGCTATGTCTAATACGCTTTAGACAATCTACAAACCAATTCATGATAGTCTTCATTCATACCTACTTCCAACGTATGACCGACTGTGGTCCGTTTGAATAATCCGATTATTCTTAATAAACTCAATTATTCCAGAAGTCAAAACATGCAAAGTGAAACACAAAAATAATACTAATCCTATATGGTCCCAAACCCTTGAGTATAAATAAAACACCTTTATTTAATCACCATATTGATTACTCATTATCTATTGTTTAACGTTTCAGATAATCAACTTTATAACTTGAATCATAACCACAATTGTCCCATGCTCCAAGCATGCACACTTTGGTTTCTTATGGTATATAATTTGTGAAATAGATCAAATAAACACACTTTCAATCATCCTCATTTCACAAATCCCAATTCTTATCATAAGTACAAGAATATCAAATTCTTGCCACTTATAGAATATGTGAAATTCTAATATTTTATGCAATGATCCTCTTTTGAAGTCACGGCACAAAAACCACAAAGACTCGGCCAACGAAATTACAAGGTACTCTTATCAAAAATAGTTATAGAACAATTCTATAGATATGATGTCTCTCACTCAAATTACATTCCTTTGAACATCCTTTTGCATAAAATTTTCTAATCTAGACATAAATTCTTAATTTCCATCTCCCAATTATGGAAACATTTCCATATTTACCATATGACAACTCATTCTTAATAGAATCTTATCTATTCATAATAATGTCGATGTCGTCCATTCAACACCATACTTCCAACTACTCACAAGCGACCAATCATCAGCGAACTTTGGATTGTCCTTTGATAGTTGTTTAATTATCTTATTCAAAACCGATTCTTGTCCTTTTTCCCTCTCAATGCGCTATACATTTGGAAAAATTTAGAATGGTCAAATATTATAGCATTTGCAATCGATCCTATACCCGAAGCGTATGGAACACGATGCATAATGTCTTACATAAAGATACGATACTCTATCAATCTTCTGCCACAATATTTGATGTGTCACGTTCTTACAATTCGATCTATAAAGAGGGATGCCATAATCATAATCGAAATTTAAGAACTCACTATGTATCCTTTGACTAAATTTATTAAAATTTTCCAATCTAAGCTTTAGATTATGAAACGAAGTACAATATTCTCTCCCTTAATTATAGCAAAACAACTTTTCAACTCTTACAACTTTGCCTAGTATAACTCTTGTTTTCTATAATTAATATTTCTAACTTGCAATACTTACCATAATGATCATGCTCCCACTTACATGATGATTATTTCTTTACCAGCATAACACTTATGCTCCCACTAGCTTCGATATGTATTCAAAAATCAGTTGAACTTCTAGAAAACAATTTCTTAAGTTCATATTTCTAATACTAGATGCTTCGATAAGATTCTATCTAAGCTTCTAAAACTTATACACTTTTCATAGGATACTTATATTTATATGACTAAACAATTCTAAGACTCATATCAATAAGTCTAAGATGTTCGAACCTATTTTCCATTTCCCACAATTCGAACTATGAAGAGGTATGCCGTAATCAAAGTTGAATTTGAGAAACCCAAATCGCATAATGCTATCTTCAAAATCTCTCTTAGTGAAAGCGTTTCCTCACAATCATTCTTATGAATGAAAGAAACCTTATGACACTTAGATTTTGTGGTGTATACGTTCCCATCCATGTGAATTCGTCATAACCATAATCACAAGATAATGTTAGTGACAAATCCAAATTCTTATGGATAGAACTTGTTCTACTTAATTTCTTGCCATCAAGGGTCCCACCATTGCTTCCAAGTTATTTAGCAGCCCACCCCTTCATTTCAATGTACTTTCCATTGAACAAGGTGCCTTGCCCCTATACAATCCATTGAGAACTCGTAGAACTCACATGCATAATTAACTCAATTGAAATGGCACAGAAACAAAATAGTGTCAACACGATGGGTTGTAAACCTCAAGTCATGTGCTAGTGATGAATGATAAGGTTTATTCTTGATTTGTTCTTGAAACCTTTCAAGACCATTAAGACTCCCACTCACTCCTTGACATATGAGATTCTCTTGCCAAGACACATTCCAAAAAAAACATTTAAGAGTTAGTGTAGCTTTTATCAAGACAAAACACTTCATATGATTGGTCCTAGTTGGTCTTTGTCTTATCTAAGACATCACAACTTACCAATTTCAAATGTGTGAGAACAAGAAAAACTTTTCCGAAGTTCCACATTTGATGAAAGTTATAAACCTTCTTAAGACTTGTCACCCAATTCACAATCTTGAAGTATAACTCTAAGACTTGATATTGGAACGAAGTATGATTGACTTCTTGATTTAACCATTTCCACAATTCTCGATTCCTCTTCTTAGACATACAAATTGTACTAAGAATAACTTAGAGGATCAATTGAGATATGGTTCTTAATCATTAAGTCCTATCATAAAACACAATAAAAGGTACTCTCCCTTCTTAGAACGGAGAAACTTTTATCTTTCTGCCTACTTGATTCCTTTTATTCGTTCTGCTATTGATTGAAACTCTTTTAATCAACTCAGAATTATACTTAATCTTATAAGTATAACCATATTCACTAAACTTTAGTAAATCATGACGAATATCTTTGTTACTCTTGTGGTAGACTTGATCAACGTACGACTTAGTGTACTCAATCTCTCAAATTGACACTTTGTCAAAGTCTAGTCTAAATTTCCCAAATGTGAAAGTTTTTCATTCATCATACAATACTTGTTGCACGATTCCAAGTTCCTATCCACTTGAACCTTGGGCGATGAGAAACTCTCCCTATTTGGTAAACTCTTGAAACTTCCACAAATAACCTAATTAAGAATCAAATCCATTTTGCTAATTGTAGAAGTACACAAACATCAATTTTTTCATATATGCCATTGTAAGGATAAACAAATAAGATAAAACCAAAATTTATTTTATTCCTCAAAGCAGCAGAAAACATGTCCTTACAATGCAAAATTCAAATGAAAAACTATGTATTCAAACACTCCTAACAAGTCTATCATAACTTCCTAAGCTCAAAATCTGATCTTCGAATCCATGCGATCGTAATCCATTTCTTCGTGATCAGACTCATCTTGCCGTTCCATCAAACTTCCTTTCTTTACTTTGATCCTAAAAAACATGCAAATGTAATCTTATCACATTATGTATAAAGAATAGGAATTTAATGGAGTTAGATAGTGGATTTTATACCTGAAGTAGAGCCACACTTCTTGACTCTTCCATCTCTTAGACTCTTCAGTTCCTTTGGGCAGCTTCGTATCCATTTCCCTTTCCCTTGGCAGAAAAAACATGTGGCTTCTCCTAGAACGTCCACGGAAGCATGGTTGGTTGAATTACCAGACAAATATGCTCCATTACTTCGCCAAATCATTTCTGATTCAGCAGCAATAAGCATGTAATTTAAGTCACTAAGGGTCGCGTCAATATCCATCATATAATACTCTCTTATGAACTTATCATATGATTCAAGGAGTGACTGAAGAACCCAGTCCACAGCCACCTTATTGGGGAAAGACACACCCAACATAATCAGCCTATCGATGTGTGATTTCATCCTTAGGACGTGAGCACACACGAGTTTACCATCTTCATGTTGCATTGCCAATAGGGTCTCGGTGATCTTGAACCTTTCAAATCTTTGATCTTGTGGGTCGGGGAGAACAACGGGAGGAGGAGGAGGGAGTGAGATCAAGCTAGTCCACATTGATACTTCACTTTGGAACAAGCTATCACTTTCAATAGGAACACCTTTTCCTTGGGATCCGGGAAGACCACGGTTAGAGTCAGACATCTACAAAATGGGAGAAAATTCAAGTTAGTTGATTGAATCCTTAATGAAACACCCAAATAAGACATTAAGACTAGGATCCAACTACATTATTTACACATTAGAAGAGGGATGCCGTAATCCAACATGCAAACAATTTGGAGGTAAGTGAATGACGATTCACTAATTCTTCACCATGAAAAACATAAAGGCTTAAGTTTTAAATGTATTAAGAATTCCTAGATTTCCTTTGAGATTCATTGAACTTTTCAATGGCATGTTTAAATCTCGATATGCCCCTCTAGTTTGTGACTGGGACGCCGAGGATCACAAAGTGGGTATGAATAACCATGCAAATTTACATGGTGCCCTCATTGTTACAGTCACCTATTCGGTGTGCCGGTAAACCACACACACTCCATCGAACTATGACAAACATTGAGTCACCCTTTGCCACCTTTGCTTAGAACCAATTAGTGTGCCGGTTAACCACACACGCTCCACTAACTTATTAGCAAGGGTGCAGAGTGTAATTTCATGGGATTGAATCAATTTCACTTTTGTCTAAAGTAACTAGGATTGAGAATTTTTAAAAGCATTTAGTTACTTTACATAGATTCATTATACTTATTAATGAATAGAGGATTGCCCTATCCTACCCGTTCGGCTAACGACCCTCCACCAATCAAGGAAGTGGTGGGTAAGAGTGGATACCCATTAAACGGCCATTTTATAGGCCATAACCTTATACCCCCCTTTTAGATCGGCTTCGTGAATGAGGCCTACTAACGGTAAGAGTAGCATTTTAGTTATACATATATAATATTAAAATTTTAATGTTATACATAGTATAAGGGTGTATTTTATACTTTTAAAATACTAGGCGGTTTAAATTACACTTTTAATTAACCAATATCATTTATGGATTTATTAACTCTCTTTTAATTATACACTTAATTAATTTAATAAGACCATAAGGGTTTAATTTGAACTTTTAAAAACTAGGGTTTTAGAATTTAGACTTTCAAAATTAACTTTTAATCTAACAATTTAAATTCCAAAACTTGAGGGCAGGTTTTGAAACTTTTCAAAACAATTAGGTTTTTATCTCATTTAAAATTTTCGAATTTAAGACATTTAAATTAAAATTTTAAATATTAAAACTCTTGATTTAATAATTATATTGAATTAAACTATTAATTTAAATTATCAAATCATAAGGGATTATCTAAATCATAAGGATAATTACTATTTAAACATTTAGCATATCCTAATCCCTTAAATCCCTCTAAATTTCGAAAATAAGGGTTGGGATATTCCAAAATCTTTAATTACCATATTTAACTATTAAAGGATAATTACAAGATATGGGATAATCCAAATCCCTAAAATTTAGGATCTTATCTTGGGGAGGAGGCTAATTTCGAAAATCAAGGGGTTTTGCAAAACCCTAGATTTCGAAATCTTAAGGCTTAAGGAAAAGATTTGCAAATCTTTTTCAAACTTTTGCAAATTAGGGTTTGGAAACCCTAATCTCGAAAATCCTAGCCTCCTAGGGTTTATTGGCTATAAACCCTGATATGTCAAGTTCATACAATTGTATAATACTAATTGAAAACAAGTTAACCAAAGGCTCTGATACCACTGATGGGTTTTAGACAAACAATCCTATGTGTTCATGCAACCCTAGAATTGGATCTATGTTTTCACTATTAGATACACAACATTATGAACACAAAATAAAACCCTAATATGGCTTACTATTTTCAAAATTCACCAAGAAGGTTAGATTACATACCTCTTGTTGTTATATTGCAATAACAACTTAAATCTTCAAGCCCTAAGTATTGAAACCAAGCACCACAAGTGTAGTGCCTCTAATGGCTCACCAACACCACAAGCAATTGGATAGGCTATAGAGAGAGAAGAAGGAGGTAGAAATCGGCCCTAAGAACCCTTTAGGAAGCATGTACGAATTCTCATGGCCTTAGGGGTCTTTATATAGGTGTAGAGATTAGGGTTTCAGTCCTTATCCTTATTTAGTTGCTTGCCCACCAAGTAAGAGTAAGATAAGCCTTGAAAGCCCTTATCTTTGGACGATTTCAAGGATCCTTTATCCTCTTGATTTCGTCCAACCCATATCTAGGATAATCCTTACCCTACTTTGTAACTATCACATAATTACAATTCAGCCCCTCTAGTTTAATTAATTACACTTGATAACAAAATTAATTCCTAATTAATTATTGACCAATATTAATTAAACAAATATGATTTCTCCTTTAATATATTATTCTTATAACATATTGATAAATCATAATAACATCTTTCTCTCTATTGTTTCTCCAGTCAAGTTGCTTTGGTGAAGGCAATTCAAAAGGACCATGCACAATCGGGTCAAGTACTTACCAAATATGGTTATAGGCTTAGACACTAATCCAACACATACTGGTTACTTATCGCCTGCAATTGTTAAACATTGATAGGGTAAGCGGTGACGCTTAGTGAGTTCAATAATAGATACAATATAACGTTATGCCATATATATACTTCAATATGGCAGAAGCAAAAAGAAACAAGGAACAACAAAGGCATATGTGAATCATGTGTTAAGCTTTCCATATCAATAAATGACCTGATTCAAAGATATACAATCAATGAGACATAACAATTTCCATACTTGATATACATCAATAATGCTTCTGCCCAAATGGCACAGAAGACATATGATTTATGATTAACATCTTGGTAGATTTCAGGCTTATAGCCTTGTCTAACCATTTGCCAAAGCCATAGAATAGAAGTCATTCTCTTACGGAGACATGCTCTACTCGGCCAGAGGCTACGTACTAGTACCAATGTGAATCTAAGTCCTTTCACTGATCACATGGTCAAAGGTATTACTTTTGCTATAAAAATAGCGAATAAAATAACATGGGAAAATAACTCGGAATAATAACACTGAAAATCACATAACACATATAACACATAACATACAATTGTTCCTATATATTAAACTCGCCTTGAATTAACCAGGGGTCAAAATAGTAATTTGGGTAGCACTTCGGCTTTAAATATGACTTTCTATGTTGAAAACTGGGAGCTTTATTGAAAACCGGGCTCTGCGAAGGTAGAGCTTTTAAACCGAAAAGTTAAATTTTTTCGGGCTTCACGGGCACTTCGGGGCATGTTTCGAGTGTTAGAAATGACACCGGGGCTTCGGGGGATGTCAAAATAGTGAAAATATGGAATTAGGGGTGAAAAAGGGCAAATTCCCAAAACTACCCGGGAAGGCTCGCAGCCTTCCTATTTATAGGGATAGATTGTGAGGGTCGGCCGAAGAGGACACACGGCTGCTAGAGAGAAGGCCACGAAGCGAGAGGAGTTGGTGCGCATGCGAGACTCGGACGCGACACAAGGCGAGGCGCATCGGACAGGGATCGGCTTCGGCTTCGGTCCAATCAGAAGACAACACACGTTGGATGTTCGGACACACATCGTATCGGGTGACTAAGGTGCTTCGGACACGGGGCGCGATCCGGGTGACCCGGTTACTATTCATGCGAGATTTCCCGGTATTATCCACTATTTCTCGGTTTTTGAGCCCCAAACTTCTAAAATCCATAACTTTCGCATACGAGCTCCATTTTTAATGTTTTTTATATGCACGTGTAGGGAAAATTATGCTCTACAACTTTCATTTAGACTTGGTCAGCTAATTTTGTTAATATTATTATTTTTAACAGACCTGGACAGGAAAATCCGTTAAAAATTCATAACTTCTTCATCCGACATCCGTTTTCGTCAGACTTTTTACCGTTGTACTACTAATGACGAGACCTTCAATTCTAGTTTAGGTTGTGTCGGCAAAAAATCACTCGATCTAAAATTCGAGTTTTTAGCTGTCTACTGGTAAGCTGAATCTTAGAAAAATCATAACTTTCTCATACGAAGTCAGATTTTGGCGTTCTTTTTATCGAACTTCTTGGTTTAACGAATACTACGACTTTTATTTAGATTACTAAGGCTAAAAAGTAGTTTTTCAAAAACTCACTTTTTACGTCATTCGGCTTCATGTCGGTTTTGTTGCGGATCTTCGATTGGTCACAACTTCTTAGTTATAACTCGGATTTCGATGCGGTTTTCGCCTAAATGTTTCTAATGAGATTATCTACGACTTTCAGTAATAAAATTTTACTTATTCCAAGTTTTATATTTTCATTAAATTTCACTATTTGACATTTGATTGAAATCTCATAAGACTTCCAATACTTTCTGAATGATTCTAAGCATAGTTTTACTTCATTTCTAGTAAAAACCATCTGTTAGAACTCAACATTCAAATTCACATAATATTTCGTAATATTATTCATTACAAAACATGATTCAAAAACATGTATGTTACAACTAATAGTCTATAGCTCCTTTAAATCTCTCGGCGGATACCTATATCATCATATATGATTGCTATGATACAATAAACTGAGTGGGTTAGGTTAGGAAACCTGGTGAGTACATAGGGATTTCAACCCATAATAATATAGTTAATATGTTTAATTAGCAAATTGTTAACCCAATTTCCCATCCTCTTTATCTTATTTATTCTTAACGATCTATCCTAAGGATCATCTATGCTGACAGTACTAGTTCAAGGATTCCTCCTTGATACTTGTCAATAGGTTTTCTTCTATATTTATTCCTAAGGATTTATCCTAGGGATCATCTTCTTTGTTGACAGTATTATGTTAGGAAGTCCACCTATAATACATGTTAACAGGTTTTAGAGTACATCTCGTGAACACATTGTTCACAACACCTATAGGTTGTGAGGTTGCTAGCGTTCCACTGGACTGTCTAGAATAGTTCATGGTTGTCATCTATACTCTGCTAGATGACGTCTTCTTTAAAGTCAAGGCCTATTATTGTTTTCATCTTTCATCACTTACCTCCCTCTTTATTCTATTCAACCCTCATTACCTATTTCTACCCAACACGTTATAGGTAAGAAAATACATATATGGTAAATCATGTAAAAATCATCTTATAATATTTCATCTAACACAATTTTTTTTCCACATAAGAACATATAGCATTTAATTATTTAGATACTTCATATCTATGTGTAAGGTGAAAGTAACTACCCACTCACTTGTGCAAGTGATGATTCAAAACTCAGACAACGCTTCACTTCTAGCAATTGACTTTTCCTTTGACGTAACCTAGTATCATTATTACTAAGTCTTAGTCTAATATTTCTTATGACTAATTAATAGTTGAGATCCCTCAATAATCCCAATGTCTACTGATCTATAACTGATAAGACATAACCAAGTAGGATCATATCGGAGGTAGGGTCCGTTTAGTATACAGAGTATACTATTTGGAAATTTCACTTTAAAAACCTCATTAAATCCAACGTATACATCATCCCCTTAAGTAGATCAATCAAGATTACGACTTGGAATCACTGATAAATCTTAATTATAAGTTCATAACAATGACTATGATTATAATTAAAAGTTACACTTAAATAAAATAAGCATATATTAACTTACAGAGCACACTAATGAAAATTGGGCATTAAGCGGACATAAATTTGAATCAAGAGCTCCTAATCGCTGTCTATTAGACACCGCAGGGCTTCGCCCACTAAAAACTTAAGGAAACTCTTGTAAGGTCACACCTTATGATCTGATGAGTCAAACACACGACACACTGATAGATCAATGTTAGCGTCTATTATATCTACAGTGCCAACGTATCAAGCTTATCAGCGTTAGCTTATAGTACATTTATCCGATTGTAATCTTTTGTATCTAAGGTAATGATATAGATAAGTATAGAGTATATCTGGTATCTTTGTGATAAGATCGCTTCTTGGTATAGATTAGACGCAATCCCTTAAATCATGGGATTGAATGTATAGATTTGTATATATACAACATTAGGGAAAAACCTAATGTCATGAACACGACTCGGTGTTGCAATCGTCTTTGTGGCAACCATATTCTTGTTGAGGACAAAACCTCATTCTTGGTGAAAGAACAATTTGGAGAACTCTTCATGTCTTTTAAATTCTGTTCTTTACTTTTCTTTGTTTAAGTTTCTTTTTATTCTTTATACTTGAAGTGTATCCGATCGATACAAACCTTTAATTGGTATCATAGCAGGTTTTTGATACACTTAAGTAATCATGTCAACCTCTTTTAATCCAAAATAAACTTTTTGCAAAAAGATTCCTTCGTTTGACAAACATAACTTCTCTGCATGGAAATCAAAGGCCATGAAAGCTATCAAGTTCATGGACATTGATATGCTCGGTGTTGTCAATAAAGGTCCTATCGTCACTATACATCAATAATCTAGTGATGGTGCATCTGGTAGCAAGCTGAAAGGGAAACCTGTTCCCGGATTCAACTAGGAAGAGAAGAGGATGTTGAATCTCTATGTAAAGGTGAGAATTGCTATTGGAAACTCACTCCCATTTTCTGTCTATCATTTGATTCAAAGCTACTCAGCAGCTCAAGAGATGATGATCACTCTATCATCTTCTTTTGAAAAGGAAAACTCCTCAGACGATGAATGTAAGTGGCTGACGGCTCAGATTTGTTGAACCACACACTGGCACTAATCATGATAGCATTAAGATCCTTGACGCTGATCCTCCTCATGTCGCAAAGAACCTCAAGTCAGAATGGGATGATACCTCAGCGTATCAGGTAAAGAATCTTGTAATCTTTCCTATGTTGATAATATTGAAAAATATGACTCAATTGATCTCTTACTTTTAAATTTATTGGTCTCAAATAAAGAAAAATCGTCTCTCAGTCTTGAGTTAAAGAAACTCAAAGAAAAAACTCTTTTCTTGAAAAATCTATTTATGCTCTAAAAAAGGAAAAAACTTCTATCTCGCTGACCAATAATTTTCTTTACAATGAAAAAGAAAAAGTTTTTGATCATGCTAATCGCAGTCAACTTATTTTGAAAAATTGGGCATCTTCTCACTTTAATATAAGAAGAATCATTAATGCTTTGATTCTAGATCAGTGTAAGAAAATTCTTGGAGGTGATATAGAAGGTGCTATTTCATTAACCAAAGTTGTTGAGACTAAACAAACCTTTTATGAAGCTGACTTCTTAAAGGAAGACTTTAAGAGTAAATTTGTGAGTTCTCATTTTATAAACCAATCCTTCATTGATACTCACCGCTCTACTGATTCTAATGGTATTATCAAATGTATTTCTAAATTATTTGCTCTTGTAAGTTTTCATGTTAAGGTTGAAATAAACCTCAGGGCGGGGCCCAATATCGTATGATCAAGTTGAAATAGACCACAGGTCGGGGCCCACTATTGTATGATTTGGTTGAAATATACCCCAGGGTGGGGCCCATATGTGTTGATCGGGTTGAAATACACCCCAGGGCTGGGCCCATATATGCATATCAAGTTGGAACATGCTCTAGGGCTAAGCCCAATTGTATGTTTGATATGTGGTACTTTGGGGAAC
Source organism: Lactuca sativa (assembly GCF_002870075.4). Lineage (NCBI taxonomy): Eukaryota > Viridiplantae > Streptophyta > Magnoliopsida > Asterales > Asteraceae > Lactuca > Lactuca sativa. Next base: position 252,639,693 of record NC_056630.2, read on the forward strand.
TCAGTAAGTTTTATGCTTACGGTTTATGTTTATTGTTTTTGGTACTTCCGATTTGAAATGGAAGGGCCCAACGTGATGACACAACATCCTCCCCTCATGATTTCTGGATTTTCAATAATTGTACTATGATATTTTGGATATTATATTTGGTGATGGTTTTTGAAACAATTTAATGAATGAAATTGATGGTCTTTCAATGAAAAAATTTATCAAGATTTTTTGGTTGTTACACATATTGTGTCAATTAATTTACCCTTAAAATAAATAATATTTCATAAATGAAATTTATCAATAACCCAAAATACGTTTATAAATTTCCATAAACACTTCGCATGTTTTCATGAAACCAAAATTTAATAATACAATGAAAAAGATTATCATACAAGCTGACCATATTAAAACAACCAATTTAATAAAATAGTTCCATACAATGTTAGCGAGAATTAAATTTAATTGCAAACAAAAATAAAAAGTAAATTTGAACTTCATCTCATTTTATACTAATATATATATATATATATATATATATATATATATATATATATATATATATATATATATATATATATATATATATATATATATATATATATATATATATATATATATATATACTTCCTTATGTTAATGTTTTAACGTTGCAACCTAAGCCAAAGTAGGATCATAAAAGCCAATTAAAACTCACTTTCGGCAAAATCAAAATATTAAAAGAACATCAACATTTGTCCATTTTTTATACATGCGACTCATTGTGTCATACCATCAGGTCATATAAGAAAAGGACGACAAGAACAACAAGAGTAAGCGGATATATTCCGATATGTAGTAGTTCAAAGATCAACTAAACCCAAACCAAAATATAATTTCCAATAACAGATTCGAGGATGCTCTGATACCAATTATTGGTTATTTAATAACCAAAACATAAAAAGCAGAAGCTTTAGATCTTAATCTCAAATCTGATTAAAAGAAAGCTTAAACATGAAAGAATGATTACATGATTGTTTCATTATGATCTTTAGATCTAAAGAACTGGGTTGGGTTTTCCAGTTGATCTTAAGAACTCTCTCTAAAATCCCTATGCAAAACCTAAACAATTTACATGTGTATTTCGTGTATTTTCAATCTGCTTCTCATTACATATTTATATAGATGGAGATATAATTGAATGCGAGAGATATTAGGGATTTAGGAGATCTTGAGTCGAACCGGGAACTCAACCTATAAGATAAACATGATAAGTGTATATCCTCATTTATTTATAAAATTGATCCATCAACAATTTTATATAATTTCCATAATAATATAAAATTAATATTAACATTATTTATATACATTTATTATTGGTCCAAAAATATCCAACAACCATAACTTCTGTTGAATCAAAAGCTACATATTCAATAGGGCTTGTATGACTACTAAGGCTTTGCATCACACCATGAAGGAATTAGGTTGTTTTAGGAAAACTATATGTAAAATTTGTTTGTAGATTCTAACTTGTAACATCCCAAAATCGAGACGCAAATTTTTTTGTTTTGAAATACATTATTTGTGAAAATAGTTAACGGAAAAACAACATTAAAATCATTTCAAACATAAAGTCACAAATCACAAGTCTCAAACTACATTAGCAAATGGTGTATTATCAGAGTACAATCCCAGGTTTCTCAAATGCGTAAAATAATGTATGAAGGTGTGATGCGCTGCTACCCTGCTGGCTCCTTCCCCTTAGATGAAGAGGTACCTGAAACCAAAACTAAAAACCGTAAGCACAAAGCTTAGTGAGTTCCCCTATCATACCCATACCAAATAATGCATAATCTTCGGTATCTTCCAACCGGTAACTGGGAACTAACCACCCCTTCGAGATATTTCAACCGGTAACTGGGAACTACCCTCTCCTTCGGTATCTTTAAACCAGTAACTGAGAACTAACATCCCTTTCGGTATATTTCAACTGGTAACCGGGAGCTACCCCCCCCCCCCCATTCGGTATCTTTCAACCAGTAATCGGTGACTATTCCACCCTACTACTGCTAATACATATCAAGCACAACAAGCATATCAAGCACAATAATCATATCACGCATCAACCCTAGATGATTATCACAAAGACAACCATCTACGCAACGCCCTTACTGGTGGGTCGGCATTGTGGCCGTAGACCCACCCCTACTAGAAGGAAACTCACCTCAAAGTCCTGTAGTGTCTGCACTGATCTCGATATGACAACCAACTCTCCTCGAATCCTCAATCCCTACACAACAACTTTTCTAAATTATCAATTCATACTCGTAACCCTTACAAGGGTCAACTCAAGTCCAAGAAAAAGTCAAGGTCAACACCTTGGTCAATGGTCAATCATCTGGTCAAAGTCAACATCTGGTTGACTCGATTCGCCAAGTTGGTTCACCAAGTTGCCGAGTCCCCTCATGCACAAAATGCCATAATCCCGTCCCTACTCGTCGAGTCTAGCAAGAGCTCAATGAGTTCGCCTTCAACAACACATCAGACTATCTTCAACCGACTCGTTGAGTTCGTCCTTGAACTCGTCGAGTTCATCTTCATCCATATGAAGGTGTTCAGTCTATGACTCGTCGAGTTCTCCCTGAACTCGTCGAGTCCATCTTCATGTGGTTGGGACATTGCCTTGAACTCGCCGAGTCTGTTCATACACTCGTCGAGTTCTATGATTTTCTGGTCCCTAATGAGCCTAAACAACCCTGAACTCGGCGAGTCCATCTTCATGTGGTTAGGACATTGCCTAGAACTCGCCGAGTCTATTCATACACTCGTCGAGTTCTATGATTTCTAGGTCCCTAATGAGCCTAAACAACTGAGGGACCTTCAATCTTAACATCTGGTCCATAAACAGAAAAGAGTTGATGGAAAATACACCACGACTCGCTGAGTCCCCTGAACAACACGCCGAGTCCATCCTTTTCCAAAACTATACAGTCAGTTATAATGGGTCTTAACGCTTCAAAACCATAGATCTGGCCTTCTAGGGTCCATTTTACACATAAAGCTACAAACTTGATGTACATGCATGGGGCCTTTGGCTCAAAAAGCCATAAAAGAGGGTCTACAAGATGCATGGGTTGTTTATGGCAACAAAGTTGGCACCTTTATGCCATAAAGACCCCCAATAGTTCCAGATCCGAAGTGCAACTTCAAGCATACCCACAAAATCCAGTTTTAGCTTCTTTATACTCATAAAATGAGTAGAAATAGCCCCAAATCAAAATCTAAGAGATAAATGGTCAAGGTCTCAACTTTTTACCTTGAATGAATTGAGAATGGAGTAAAACTTATGGATCTCGTTGCTTCTACTTGAACTTCCAAGCTTCCTTATTCTTCTCCAACTTCAAACACACACCAAAAAGGCACCAAAGGCTTAAGAAACTCAATAAGGGTTTAGGGTTTCAATTTAGGGCTTCTTTGAGTTGGGAGGGTGATGGAGGCTGGTTTGGGACGAGATAAAGTGTTTAAATAGGGTGAAAACCCTAAACATTAGGGTTTTGTCCAGACAACTCCTACTCGCCGAGTTGGTCGTCCAACTCGTCGAGTAGGTCACTTAAACCCCCGATCAAAAGACGAGTCTACTCGACGAGTTAGGCCTCCAACTCGCCAAGTCCCAGAGTAAATTACGACATTACTTGATTTTAAATACGTACCAGGAACCGGGTGTTACATAACTCCCCCACTTATTTTAGACTTCGTCCTCGAAGTCTACTGCTGAATCCAGAAAAAGCTCGGGATAGTGCTCCCACATCCGTCCTCCGAATCGTCCACCAGGAACTTTTGTAACTGGGAGACGTGAAAAGTGCTATGAATCTGACTGAGTTCGGCTGGCAGGTCCAACCTATACGCCACCTTGCCTACCCGGGCGACGACCCTGAAAGGTCCAATGTACCTGGGGGCCCAACTTTCCCTATTTCATGAACCGAATGACGCCTTTCCAAGGAAACACCTTCAGAAGCACCATATCCCTGACCTGGAACTCCAGGTCCGAACGACGCCTATCGGCATAACTTTTCTGCCGACTCTGAGCAGTTTGAAGCCTACTCCGCACTTCGGTACTCCCCATGACCCTCTAATCAACCTCGCCCCAGCATATCGGGGTCCTGCACTTCCTCCCATATAACATTTCAAAGGGAAGACAGTCAATACTCGCATGATAGCTGTTATTATAGGAAAACTTTGCCAAGGGAAGGTAGGTATCACAACTACTATTGAAGTCCAATACGCACGCCCGCAACATATCCTCCAATGTCTGGATGGTCCGCTCGCTCTTACCATCCATCTGTGGGTGGAAGGCGGTGCTAAAGTGTAGACGAGTCCTCAGCTAGTCATGAAACTTCCTCCAGAATCTGGAAGTGAACCGCACGTCCCTGTCAGAAATCACCAAAACCGGCACCCCGTTCCGAGCCACCACCTCTCTGATGTAAATATCGGCCAACTTTTCGACCGAGATGCTCTCCTGAATTGGAATGAAATGGGCGCTCTTGGTCAATCAATCCATGATGACCCAAATTGAATCCACTCCCCGCGCGGTCCTGGGAAGCTTCGTGATGAAATCCATAGTGATATCCTCCCATTTCCACAACGGGATATCCAATGGTCGGGTCTTGTCGTGAGGCCTCTGATGCTCGGTCTTGGCCTTCCTACATGTCATACATCTCTCTACAAACCAGGATACATCCCGCTTCATGCAGGGCCACCAGTAATCAAGACGAAGATCCATATACATCTTCGTTGCCCCGAAATGAACAGAAAACCAGGATTTATGCGCCTCGTCCATCAATACCAAGCGCACACCTCCATGATACAGGACCCACACCCTTCGGTGTAGAGTCAATGGCCCACGACTGTCATAATCAAAGGAGGAAACATGACCTACAATACGGTCACTCTTACGATGTTCCTCCTTCATGGCCTCCAGCTGGGCCTCTCGAATCCGCTCCAATAGTGGAGTTACCACGGTCATCCTCATGTAAATATCCTCGATCGACGCTGCCTTGCGGCTAAGCGCATCGTCCACGACATTGGCCTTCCCCAGGTGGTAAAGGATCTCATAATCGTAATCCTTCACCACATCTAGCCATCGACGCTGTCTCATATTCAAATTTAGCTGATCCATAAGATACCTCAAACTCTTATGGTCCGTGTAAATGGTACAACGGACCCCATAAAGATAATGATGCCAAATCTTGAGGGCAAAAACAACTGCCCTGAACTCCAAATCATGCGTCGGATAGTTCGCCTCATGAGGCTTCAGCTACCTCGAAGCGTAGGCGATAACATGCTCCCTCTACATCAATACCGCACCCAAAACCGAGATGGACGCATCACAATACACAAAAAATTCCTCTACGCCCTCTGGAAGGGATAAGATTGGTGCCTCGCACAACCTCTATCTCAATAACTTGAATGCGGCCTGCTATTCAGGCCCCCAGCGAAAGACCACGACTTTCCTTGTCAACCGGGTCAAAGACACGGCTATCTTGGAGAAGTCCTGAATGAATCTACGATAGTAACCTACAAATCCTAGGAAGCTTCAAATTTTAGATGGAGACCTCGGGACCTCCCACTTCATCACGACCTCCACTTTGGCCGGATCGACTGATATCCCATCCTGGTTGACAAGGTGCCCAAGAAAACTGCACCTCGCACAACCAGAAATCACAGTTAGAGAACTTGGCATACGAGCTCTCCCTCATAAGAGTATCCAATACCCCCCACAAGTGCTCTTCATGCTGCTCCCGAGTCTTGGAATAGACCAAGATGTCATCAATGAAAACTATCACAGACCGATCCAACATCAGTCTACACACGCAGTTTATGAGATCCATGAACGCGACAGGAGCATTGGTGAGCCCAAAAGGCATCACCACGAACTCATAATGACCATATCGCTTCTGAAAGGCAGTCTTCTGCACATCCTCCTCTTTGAACCTCCTCTAATGATATCCTGAACGCAAATCAATCTTGGAGAACCAAGATGCTGCCTGAAGCTGGTCAAAGAGGTCATCAATCCTTGGGAGTGGGTAACGGTTCTTCACCGTTACCTTATTAAACTCTCAGTAATCTATACACATCCGATGCGACCCGTCCTTCTTCTTCACAAATAGAATCGGGGCTCCCCAAGGTGAACTGCTAGGTCTGATGAATCCCTTGTCTAACAGCTCCTATAGCTGTGTAGACAACTCATGCATCTCAGAAGGAGCCAACCGATACGGTGCCTTGGCTATTGGAGCCGCACCGGGGACCAGGTCAATCCTGAACTCTACCTGCCTCTTCGGAGGTATCCCAGGCAGCTCCTCTGGAAATACATCTGCATCCTCTCGTACCATTGGCACATAACTCACCGTCGCCTTACCCGCCTCTCGGGTATCCAAAACATAGGCGACATACCCCATGCAACCCTGCTGGAGGTAGTGCCTAGCCCTCGCTACTGAACATAAAGCTGGTCTATGTTGTGGCCTCTCGCCCTGAATCACCAGCTCTCCCCCACTTGGGGTCCTGATCCGAACCAACTGTTGCACACAATGGATCACTACCCTATTGGGGCTCAACCAGTCCATCCCTATGATAACCTTGTTCCCCCGCAATGGTATGGGAACCAAATCTACCAAGTAGCGCTCCTCGTACAACCTCAAAACACAATCTCTAAAAACCTCTGATGCTCGCGCCGACCGGTTGGCCGCAATCTCGACCTCTAGAGGGCAATCTAACATGCCCGAAGACTCAGGAAACCTCTTGCTAAGCACAAGAGAGATAAATGATCGGGTAGCACCCGAATCAAACAACACCCGGACCGGGATACTATTCACATGGAACGATCCTAAACAATAATAAAAGTTAGAGAGAAGAAACCATACCTGTCACCATATCGGGTGCGGCGCGTGCCTCCTCAGCTGTCAACTGAAAAGCTTGGCTCCTCACCACTAGAGCCTCTGGCTTGATCTTCCAGCCATCCATAACCCGTGTAGTCGCTAGAGTTGCCGCCACTCTTGGCGTTGCTGTTGTTGCTGTTAATCCAGGGCAGTTGGCCTTTTATGGCCCCTCTGATTGCAATGAAAGAAAATCAGATCCGAAGTCTGAACATTAGGGGCAGGGGCAGTAGAATCCCTGCCAAAATGCCCGGTCTTGCTGCACTTATAGCAGCCTGATCCTGACCCTGTGTGGAAAACTCCCTCTTGTGACCTAACGCATTTCCCATAGCGCTCCCGGCCCTGCTGGCCCTTCGACCTAGCGTCAAATCCCTTAGGTTTCTTCCCCGAAACTCCAACAACTTGTCCTTTCTCCGCCTTCTTCTTCCTGAGGTGCTCCAGATCAATCTCCCTCTCCCTTGCCCTGGCAATCATGGAATCCAGGGTAGGGCAAGCGGAATAGATGACATGCTCCCAAACGTTAGCTCTCAGCATATCGTGATAGCGGGTCTTCCGTATCTCCTCATCCCCTACGTACTGAGGTACCAACAAGGACCTCTCCTGGAACTTGGCTGTGATCTCCGCCACTGACTCCGTAGTCTGTCTCATGTCAAGAAACTCCCTAGCCAGTTGCTGAAGCTCCATGGCTGGCGCGAACTCGGCCCTGAATCTGGTAACAAAGTCTGACCAAGTCATAGCCTCAATGGCTGGGGCCCCCAACGAGTCACCAACTGACTCCCACCAATCTCTGGCTCGATCCCTCGAACAACCCGCAGCAAAGCGGACCTTCGACCCCTCCGAGTAGTAGCTCATCAACTGCGCAGACTCAATATATGCGATCCATATCCTGGTAGCAATGGGGTCGTTCGCCCTGTGAAAGTCTGGCGTACCACTCCCCAGGAAGTCCTTGAAGGACAGTGTGCACATACCCTACTGGCTGGACACCAAGTCACTCCTAAACGCTAGGAGGCAATCCTCCATCAACTCAATAATCCCCTCCTTGATCGACCTGATAACTGGGGTCGCCTCAAGAATACCTCTCATGATCTCAGACGCGATGAAATCACGTAGCCAGTCATCAACCTGCTCAGATCCTGCACCCAAGCCTGATCCTAATCCCGACTTAGATCCTGAGCCTCCTACTCCATGTCGCATAATCGACATTCTGAAAATAAACACATAAATGCCAGGGTCATACATACTCTCGAGAGGTCTCACACACTCTCCAAGTTTCCTGGTTCTATCTTAGTAGTCCTGTCGAAAAAACCCGAAACCCGTTCTACCCACCCGACCCGTTCAGAATTCGGGTAGAATGGGTCGGGTAGAACGGGTAATGGGTATGAACATTCGGGTAATAGGTTAACCCGATAATAATATAGGTCGGGTTTTAGGTATGAGTATATATTTTCGGGTATACCCGAATACCCGAATTCGTTTTTTAAATAATACCAAATATACAATGCAGTCACGTACACACACTTCAAATAAAACAAAACCCTTCGTTTCCTTCTTATGAACGACGACTCGACAGTCGATGCAAACTTGCAAAGGGAATACGACGCTAAAGCTGAAGTCCTAAACTGTCATCACAATTCTCAGTTTCTCACTATCGCACGGAATGGAATTAAAAATGTACATAACATATTATAATGATTTGTATTGTGTGAAGTATTTTCCTACCCAATTCTTTATTAAACCAATCAACATGTAAAAATAAAAAAAATAAAAAAATAAAAAAATAAAAAAATAAAAAAATAAAAAATTATCAATAAGTGTCATTTAAGAAATTTTTGGGTATACCCGATAATTACCCGACCCGACCTGAAACCCGAATACCCAAAACCCAAAAATCCGAATTACAATATAGGTCGGGTATCGGGTATTATTTTCTTAAGGAAATACCCGTTCTACCCGACCCGTTCTACCTGAAACCTGAAAAATTTTACCCGTTCGACACCCCTACATCTTAGCCCTCCTTGATTCGAGTACGGATCCTCTGCTTCCAATAGTACGGGCCCATTATACCTTCCACATATATCCGTACTTTCCTCAAGGATTGCTTTGACTTCACCAAGTCCCTTCTAATAATACTCCTTTCCGACTAATCTCATCCTAGGTTTGTCCCAGGGCATTCCCGACCTACTCTCCGCCTTTAGATGCACAAGGAGTCCCTACCATCTTCCCCTAACTAGCTTGGAGATACTATTACATATCCGCTTACTCGTTAGTTAAAGCTAGTCGGAATCCCTATCAACATAAAGCAAGCAACATTCGTGCATTGAGAAACCATTACCAAGCATAACCTAATCAGGCTACCATCCTGCTGACTAACCAGTCCTAGCATATAGCTCAATAAACCCATACAACAGGCATATAAGGCATCCTTCCTAGATCCTTAACCCTAATCTAGCATGTAGGACTCATAGTCACATAACTAGCATACAAGGCATCCTCCCTAGATCCTTAGCCCTAGTCTAGCATGCAATTCTCATAATCATATCATGCAGCATAACATATCATGTATGGGTATCTTGGGGAAAACTTACTTGAGCTCGGCCGTTCGCACGCACCACATACCTTGTTCTTCCCCAAAACTCCTTATTTTAAATTTTAGAAAACTATTTTTCTTGTAAAAATCCTTCAAGCCCTCGGTTTGAGTCCATACACCCCGAAGGTGTGCCTGAATCCCTCAAATCAAGGCTCTGATACCAACTTGTAACATCCCAAAATCAGGACCTAAATTTTTTTGTTTTGAAATGTATTAATTGTGAAAATAGTTAATGGAAAAACAACATTAAAATCATTTCAAACATAAAGTCACAAATCACAAGTCTCAAACTATATTAGCAAATGGTGTATTATCAGAGTACAATCCCAGGTTTCTCAAATGCGGAAAATCATGTATGAAGGTTGTGACAACCCGAAATTTCCATTATGAACAAACAATATCACGTCAATAGAATTTATAGCAGTCACAAAAAATTTTCAGACTTTTCCGTATAAGTTTGAATAATTCAGGGTTTACACTTCAGGAGATATCAGGAGAGTGGATGCACTAGGGTTTTGTGCAACACTATTATTCCAACACTCTATTGTATTAGAGATCATTCCGGGAATAAAATATTTTCTGCCAAAAATCTCAGGACTATAAATAGAAATCTGAACCATATTCATTCATTAGTTACATTTCCATCTAGAGAAAAGCCATTTTCTCTCTCACGGATCTTCGGGTTTTCATCCCAAATCGTGAGTACCTCTCTCTAGTAGTGTTATATAGCTCTTAATGTGTTTATAACATGGATTAGATAGCTAAACAACTAGATTTAGGAGTTTACTCCCCAAGGTGTTCTTGGGCGGTAAACTCCCGAAACAATGCCTAGCCTTTCCCCCGTGATATGTTACTACCTTAGGCTTGTATATAGGTGTAATTGGGACAAGAAAACATCAATGAAACACTAAAGTTTTGGTGTTCACGCCCCAAGAAGATCTTAGACCGTGAACTCCAAAAACATGGACCAAAGAGTGCTTTTGGCATTCCTAAAGCCATGGACAATTACCTAGAATTACTCCTAGCTATTTGAGGGACTTTAAAACATCAAAAACCCCTCTCAAAGATAGATTACGGCCCTAATATGGTTCTTGGGCCGTAAACATGAATTAAGGGCACTAAAGTGTGCCTAAGGCCTTCATTTTCTTTAAGTAAAAGTCTAGAACCCATCCTACATGTGTATGAGACTTGAAAGCATCAAAAACACCCTTCCATGAGAGTTTATGGCAGTAAACTCCAAAGGAATTGGCCTTGGGGCCGTAAACTCCTCAAAGGAGTGTAATTATGCCCTAAACCCTTCCATGAATTAACCCACCAAGTTGGAATGCTTCTAGGAATCATTTAGCACCTCAAAACAAAAAAGGACATTAAGCCTTGGAGTTCACAGCCGTAAACTCCTTGTGTGGGGTTATATGGAGAGTAAAGTCAAGTATGGGGTCCTTAGGAACCCTAAACCCAAGTGCCTTGTCCCACAACAACTTAGATGCAATTCTTAGGGCTTATAACACTTATATAAAGTGTTTATTGTGGTCTAGGATGTCTTAACATTATCAATTAGTAATTTAAGACTAATTGGTTACATATATGTGTGATTATATGTTCTTTAGGATCATAGTGTGTGTACAAGTCCTCACTTGACACCTAACAATCGTACGCCATTCAGTTCATCCAAACCACCATCTACAGGTGAGTTCATACCCCTTAATCAATGTTTTAAATGATTTTAAATACTTTAATGGGGGGGGGGGGGGGGGAATACAAGTAGAAAACAATATGTTATTAAATTAATCTTATGTATTTTATAACTGTGTTTTCATCCAGCACATTTCACATACTACAAAATGTGATGCATGAAATGGTTTTCTATCTTAAAATACCTTGATAACAAAAGTATTAGTTTTGAAATGTTTATTAAAATGACATCAAGTCACTCTTAATTATTGTTCAAAACTCTTAGATATCTTACAAAACCATTACTTTTACCTTCTTGAACAAAACTATACTTATACACTTATGTTCCTATATATGTTTGAGATTATAGTTTTCACCCTTCATTTAGTTTCCAACACTCTTGGGTAGCAAGGGTGTATAAACCTACTTGAACAACCAATTACCTTTCAGTTAACTATCATAAGGATAGTTAGAAGATATCAAACATTATTCCTATTACAAGGAATCACACAAGAGTCAGTTCATTCATGAGTCTATACCAGTACATTACATGATACATGAGTACATTTACTTAGGCTTACAAGATACATGAGTACGTTTACATAGATACATTTATCTGAATACGCTTACATGAATACCATACACGAGTACCGTTACATAGATGCTTTATCCTGTATTCATTTACCTGGATACTTGTACCTAGGGTTACGAGGAAGATTTATTAGAACCTTCTGTGTAAATTGTCTTTCCTATCCCAATTCAACAGGATATCTAGGCGGGACTAACCATTCCGAATCCCAACTGATTAGCACCAGTGGTTGATGACCATCTACGGAGGTCTAAGGTTAATACTTATACTAGGTAGATCGATTTCGGGACTAACCCTCCCTCCACCCTGCTGCCGCTACAGAGGATGAGTGGACAATCTTCGAATGTTCATTAGGTTACACATTTCGCTTTACGCGATGGCGTGTTAGCCCTAGTACCTAGGGATAACACTTACATGGTTATACTTTTTCCTGTTTACTTTATTTTGTGATACTTTCACATAAAAGAGGAGTTAGACTAAGTACTTTAGTACTAGTCAATAGAAAGGAAAAACTATCATTTTACTTACAGAACATTTAGGTCTTGGTAGAAGACTATCATATACTTTTTCCTGTTTACTTTATTTTGTGATACTTTCACATAAACGAGGAGTTTGACTAAGTACTTTAGTACTAGTCAATAGAAAGGAAAAACTATCATTTTACTTACAGAACATTCGGGTCTTGGTAGAAGACTACATTTCATACTTGTAGGAAATAAAGGATTTTCTAGGATTTTCAAACTTATATCAATTGTTACATTTAAAGATTTGCCAGACAATCATGACAGTTTTCCAAACAAGACAATGACACTTGAATACTTATGAATTCACCAGCTTTGGACTGATACTCGCTTTCAAAATAACTTGTATTCTCAGGTCACCAGTTAGACAGGCACGATGGCCAGATTTTGAGAAGACGGAGCACAGATAAGACTCATCTTATTTTGATTGTTCATTTTATTGTTGTACATTATGAAAGAACACACATGTATTAAAACATTACTTTTAATGCAATGGATGATGTTGTTGCTTGTTTACTACTTTACACTGTTATGATACTTCACATGACGTCCTCCACCCCGGAACGTTTCCGCCGTTCTTGGTTTTGGGGTGTGACAAAGGTGTGATGCGCTGCTACCCTGCCGGATCCTTCCCCTTAGATGAAGAGGTACCTGAAACCAAAACTAAAAACCGTAAGCACAAAGCTTAATGAGTTCCCCCATCATAACCATACCAAATAATGAATAATCTTCGGTATCTTCCAATCGGTAACTGGGAACTAACCTCCCCTTCGATAGCTTTCAACCGATAACTGGGAGTTACCCTCCTCTTCAGTATCTTTCAACCGGTAACTGAAAACTAACCTCCCCTTCTATATCTTTCAACCGGTAACCAGGAGCTACCCTCCCATTCGGTATCTTTCAAACGGTAACCGGGGACTATTTCACCCTTACTACTACTAATACATATCAAGCACAACAAGCATATCAAGCACAATAATCATATCACACATCAACCTTAGATGATTATCACAAAGACAACCATCTATGTAACGCCCTTACTGGTGGGTCGGCATTGTGGCCGTAGACCCACCCTTACTAGAAGGAACTCACCTTAAAGTCGTGTAGTGCCTGTACTGATCTCAGTATGAAAACCAACTCTCCTTGAATCCTCAATCCCTACACTAAAACTTTTCTAACTTATCAATGCATATGCGTAACCCTTACAAGGGTCAACTCAAGTCCAAGACAAAGTCAAGGTCAACACCTTGGTCAATGGTCAATCATTTGGTCAAAGTCAACATCTGGCTGACTCGACTCGCCGAGTTGGTTCACCAACTTGCCGAGTCCCCTCATGTACAAAATTCCATAATCTCGTCCCTACTCGTCGAGTCTAGCAAGAGCTCGATGAGTTCGCCTTCAACAACACATTGGACTATCTTTAACCGACTCGCCGAGTTCGTCGTAGAACTCGTCGAGTTCATCTTCGTCCATATGAAGGTGTTCAGTCTATGAATCGCTGAGTTATCCCTGAACTTGTCGAGTCCATCTTCATGTGGTTGGGACATTCCCTTGAACTCGCCGAGTCTGTTTATACACTCGTCGAGTTCTATGATTTACAGATCCTTAATGAGCCCAAACAACTGAGGGACCTTCAATCTTAACATCTGGTCCATAAAGCAGAAAGGAGTTGGTGGAAAATACACCTTGAATCGGCGAGTCAATCTTTTTCCAAAACTATACATTCGATTATAATGGGTGATGTGAATATTTAATGCACTAGTTTTTTTATTTATAATTCCTAATTTATCGCATCTAAACCACACCTTACAGGTAGTGAACCTGATCGAGTATAGTATATCTTTGATAAGCAAGGGTGTCGAACACAAGGGGAACAGTAGTGAATTAATTTAACATATTTGATTATAGGTTTCAAAACATATGAAAGGAATAAATAAATGTTTAATTTAAATCTCAAACAAATAACTAAATAGCAAATCTCGATAAACTGACAAGTAGACAAATCTCTTTAGGTACTTTGGTTTAGACAGATTACACCTTAAAATCATAGACAATTGCACACACAGATTTATTTATTCATGTTCACCGATTTCTAAAAAGATTAGGTTCATGTTCATTATTACTAATCCTTTAGCAAACAAGTCAATTCAAGCAGTGATCAATTGATTAAACTAACATGTTTCCTAGTGTTTAGTTCGTATCAAGCAAGACTTGTAATATTAGTTAATCGAATTGGTTAATTCAATTAGCTCATATGTGGTTGGTCGTCACATATGCTCACACATTAATTTACTTATTTCCTAGTTAACCCTAGTTTCATGTTCACTATTCCTAGTCATATAATCTTGATGGTCATCAAAATCATAAGAGGCAAGCAATCAAACAGACGTTCATACAACTCGATATACTTAATAATTAACATAAAATAATTATCATTAACACATGGGGATCTTTTAACAAGCTTAACAAGAAAAATTAAACACAAATAAAACAATCCAATATAGCAATTATTCCACAAATCAAGGTTTTATCTAAACATAAACTCAAAGCAAACGGTTTTGATACCAAAATCAGAAAGTAAAAACATAGTAGTATCGCAGTGGAATGCTAAACATGGTCACGATAACAAACCACATGATTACCGACACGAATCCGCTCTCTAATCCTTCAGATCTTTGCTCTCGTCAGCTTAACGGCCTTCCGGCCGTCTTCTAGACCCTCAAAACGGCAGCTATGAAGTTTTCTTGCTGCACAAGTCGAAGTGGAATATCCTAAATTATTCAAAATGGTGGAATGATATGGGGTATGTATAGTTAAATGTAGATGGAATTAATATGGAATATTAGAGTTGGATTGGAATAAGGAAACTAATGTGGCTTAGGGATTAAGCAAATAAAAATAAGGTAAGTGGTGCTTGGGGAACAAGTAACTTGGAGGGAATTTCCGTCCAGCTTTTATGCTTCATCTTCAAGGCCGATTTTGGATAAGATAAATTCCGAATTAGCAAAAACGCCCTCTCACATAAGTCGTAGGAAATTTCGTTTAGTTTCCAGAACATTTTGAATCTTGTCAATTGGACTTATGAGTCATCAGATATACCGGAAACACTGAAGAGGGGTCAATCTGCCAGCAATATCCTTTTTGCATCTTTTCAGCTCCATTCTCTTTCTTTTGCATTCCATCTCCCATTTTAACTGTAATTAAATATTTCAAAGCATATTAAGTATATTTTAGTTCTAAATAATAATAATAAAGGCTAAAATATTAAGATATGTTATACATAAATATATATAAAAATACACATATCAATGGGTCTTAACGCATCAAAACCATAGATATGGCCTTCTAGGGTCCAGTTTATACGTAAAGCTACAAACTTGATGTACATGCATAGGGCCTTTGGCTCAAAAGGCCATAAAGGAGGGTCTACAAGATGCATTGGTTGTTTATGGCAACAAAGTTGGCACCTTTATGCCATAAAGACCCCCAATAGTTCCAGATTCGAAGTGCAACTTCAAGCATACCCACAAAATCCGGTTTTAGCTTCTCTATACTCATAAAATGGGTAGAAATAGCCCCAAATCAAAATCTAAGAGATAGATGGTCAAGGTCTCAACTTTTTACCTTGAATGAATTGAGAATGGAGTAAAACTTATGGATCTCCTTGCTTCTACTTGAACTTCCAAGCTTCCTTATTCTTCTCCAACTTCAAACACACACCAAAAAGGCACCAAAGGCTTAAGAACAATCAATAAGGGTTTAGGGTTTTAATCTAGGGCTTCCTTGAGTTGCGAGGGTGATGGAGGCTGGTTTGGGATGAGATAAAGTGTTTAAATAGGGTGCAAACCCTAAACATTAGGGTTTTTTCCAAACAGTTCCTACTCGCTGAGTCGGTCTTCCGACTCGTCGAGTAGGTCACTTAAACCTCCGATCAAAAGTCGAGTCTACTCGACGAGTTGGGCCTCCAACTCGCCGAGTCCCAGAGTAAATTACGACATTACTTGAATTTAAATACGTATCAGGAACCGGGTGTTACGTAACTCCCTCAGTTATTTTAGACTTCGTCCTCGAAGTCTGCTGCTGAATCCGGGAAAAGCTCAGGGTAGTGCTCCCTCATCTTGTCCTCCGGCTCCCAGGTCCATTCCGAGCCCTTGCGGTGCTGCCATTGCACCTTCACTAGTTCCACCATCTTGTTTCTCAGATCCTTCGTCTTCCTGTCGAGGATAGCTACTGACCGCTCGATGCAGTTCAGACTGTCATCCACCTGAATATCCCCAAAGGCACCACTGTCAAATTGTTCACCAGGCACTTCCGCAACTGGGAGACGTGAAAAGTGCTATGAATCTGACTGAGTTCGGGTGGTAGGTCCAGCCTATACGCCACCTTGCCCAACCGGATGACACACACACATTAGGTTAAATAGTCATTTATTATACAAGTTGATTAAAAGAAATATTAAACAGAAAAGAATAAACATTAATGTTATGTTTGACAGACTAGCTGGAAAGCTAGCTGCTAGTTTATAAGATAGCTGACAAAATAATAATTTTGATAAAAAACTAGTTGGAAGATATAAAATGACATTTTAAAAAAATATTTTTTTTGATAATTAATTAAAGGTATGTTCGGTATATTTTAAAAAAAAGCTAATGAAAATCACTATAAGTAGTTTTTAAAAAAACTAACTTATAAGATAACTTATCAGTTATTTTTTGGCTTGTGAAATATAACAATTTTTATTTTTTTAAAAAATAAATTAGTGTAGCAGCTAGTTGTGACAAACCAACACAACTTAAATATTTCTAAAATGAAAATTTTAAATAGGATCTAAGTGAAATAAAAAAATTAATATGTATTTTAAATAATAAAAAAATATTTCTCAAAAGTAATAATAAAAAGTAATAAATCATTAATTTCCAAAGACCTAATAACACTTGCTATGCTATGTTATTCTGTATAGCAACCGCTATGGTCAATATTGACCACGCTTTTTGATCACTTCAACGTAAATTGGGCTGGACCGTTGGATTATTGCTTAAAAAATAAAAACTCATTAATATATTTAGAACATTAAGAAAAATATCTTGTCATATTATTTTTCGTTAATCAAAAATCATGAAAATGTTATTGAAAAAATTAGGAAGCAACTTAAGTAATCAATCAATGTGTATTTAATATTCCAAATAATTTATGACAAAAGTCAAAGGAACCTAAAGTTATGTAGTTGATTAACGAAACAGAACCATGGCAAAAGAAAGTCAAATCCACTATGAATGGCAAGTTTCTGAACCAAGCGTCCAAACCGATCAAACTTTAATTTATTAACAATAGAATTCATTTAATTAATATTCAGAAATAAAAAATCTGAAAACTAGAGGCATGAATCGAACCCCTGATCACTGTTTAGATTAAAAAAAGAAAAGACCACATACATAGTTTGTGGCTATTTAAAATATCTAGAGATACAAGCAAAGTTATTTTTGTCCAATACATAAGCTTCTTAGATTCATTTTAACACCAAATTTGTTTAATGGATCTTTCTATTGAAATGACATATCCACATACATGCAAGTGGAAAAGCATACGCGCAGTTAAAAAAAATTGGTAGTTAAAAAAGTTGCTAGTTAAAACCTCAAATAAAGATCCAATAGATTAGGGTCACGTGATCAAAGGAAATTACTGAGTTTGGCAACTCACAAAATAATCACATCATCGATGAGAGCTTACGGTTGATAAATGGAATTCCATATAAAAGGTCAACCTGACATATCCAAAATATTGTTAGTGTTTTGCGATTGACTTCATACGTACATCTTGACATATTGAGACTATTTGACGTAGATAGCTTAAATGGTATGATGTACCATTATTTGTAAAAGGTGTCACATCTTTTTGACAGTCAAAAGACAACATTTAAATATTGAAATATTTGTTTAAGTCTTTGTAACTTTAAAGGAATATGGTCACTTCTAGAGATGAGCATAGATGGATATCCGGCCAAATATACTATTACCGGAATCGGAACCGACGGTTCCTAGGATATTGAAACTGGAATCGGAACCAGATATATTGGTTCCTAACATTTTGGAACCGTTCGTGGAACCGTCAGAACCGGTTCCGGAACCGGATATCCACTTGCTAAAAATTTTCAAACTAAATTTACCTATAAAAAACCGATTTATGCTTATAAAACACAGAATTTATGAAAAATGATTACTTAAAAATTTTTAGATGCTTAGGAGATCTTTTTATGGGGAGCCAAAAGCTCTAACAACAAAATAAGATGACAGCGTCCTTGGTTTCCTATATATAAGGCTAGCATAAATATACATCACACAATTTAAACACTCATACCTTCATAACACTTTTTCTTTTGCACAGTGCACAAAATTGCTATTTGTTGTTCGCCTTTATAACTGTCATCTTTTCATTTTCTATTTGATATATATATATATATATATATATATATATATATATATATATATATATATATATATATATATATATATATATATATATATATATATATATATATATATATATATATATATATATATATATATATATATATATGTTTTTTTGTCATGTGTCACACTATCATTCAATTTGCCAAATATCATTTGGTGGTTATTTTAATTAATTTTTTTTTCCACTTGTCATTTTATGAGTTTTTTCTATTTTATTAAATTTTACATAATATTTTAATGTAATACTTGCAATAAATATAGTAACAAATGTATATCATTTTCATTAATCACAACCCTTTTAATTTTAAAATTCCCAAAATTAAAGCTCATTAGTTTATTTTGTTTATTTATTTAAATTATTTGTTTAAATTTAAAAACTAAAAAACATTTTCATTATAATAATTCATTATTTTTCTTATAAATTCAAAGTTCTCAAATATTTTACCTTTATATTTAATTTTTTTTTTAAATTAACCCATGTAATACATGGGTCTCACAACTAGTATATATATATATATATATATATATATATATATATATATATATATATATATATATATATATATATATATCGGTTCCAGAGGGTATCGTGTATTAGCGATTTCAAAAAAATAAAAATCGGAACCGGAACCACTTAAGGCGGTTCCAAGATTTTAGGAACGGGAACTGAAACCGTTTAAGGCGGTTCTAGTTTCGGAACCGACAGTTCCGGTTCCGGTAGCAGGTACCCGCTTCCGATGCTCATCCCTAATTACTTCTAGACAAAAGAAGGATATGGTGTTGTGCATGCTTCTAACTCATATGTCTACCGAATAAAACATGTATTGCCTATTAAACCAAATACAAAAAGACTGAAGAAAGGGTTAAGTGGTCAAACTCAATGTTGATTCAAAATTTAAGATGATACAAAAATTGGTGGACTAATTTGGCAAATTGCCGCAATTTCGTAAGTTCTAAAGAGTTGACGAAAAGCATTCATACATACACTCATCCTTTATATATTTACTGTTAAAAGTAAAAAAATTAAATAAAAAAACAGAGAGGGGGAGGAAGAACCTTATTGAGTTAAGCCAAATTCTACTTATAGAACCAATTTTGTAATATTTTGGGTCTTAGAATATCAATTAACTTGGATAATTTCTATGCTCGTGATTGCAATCATTTTTCAAATTTTGTTATGTCGACCCTTATGCGAGGTATCACGAAATCCGGTTTAGGATAATCCAAAAAGTGCAATTTTGAAAATTAGGCCACTTCCAAAATCAAAACATAGAAATATACCTTGTTGTTTTGTTGTAACGCCCCGATTCTCAGGTATTACTTTTATGGCTTTAATTTTCTTAATTTCAAGGTCTAGTCGACGAGTTGGATGTCTGACTCATCGAGTAGCAGCGGGTTGGGCCACGTGTTTTAGCGACCTACTCGTCGAGTCCAAGATAGGACTCGACGAGTAGGAGCTGGAGGATAAAACCCTAATTTCTAGGGTTTTGCACCCTTTTTAAGAGATCATTAGCCTCCCTTAGCCCCTTACAGCCTCTTGAGAGTCCAGCAAACCCTAATCTGTGTGTGCTCCATTTTTGTGTGTGTTAAGCTTTGGAAGGTGGATCTTTTGTGAGAGGAGCTTGGAGATCAAGTGGCTAGAAGCAAGGAACGAGTGGGGATATGAAATCTACCTCAGTTAGCATCATTTGAAGGTATCAAATCGTCACCTTGACCTCATTTCATTCTACATCTCATTTGGTTAAAGATTAGGACTTTGCTCGCATGCTAGGAAGCTATTCTTGGGTATGAGTGAAGATTTGAAGTTGCAACTTCAGATCTGAACTCTCTTTGGTGTCTAAGTCCATGAAGTTCCAGCTTTAGCAATTTTAAACCTCTCCTTAGGTGTAAAACTCCATTACAAGCTTGGGTTTGACATTCTAAGCCTTTAGAGTCTTGCATGCACGTAAAGTTTACAACTTTACGTGATAAACATGCCTTGGGAAACTGGATCTACAATATGGAACCTTAAAATGGCTTAAAAAGCATCTGAATGGATAAAGGGCTGAAGGGACTCGACAAGTTGCATGGTCAACTCGGCGAGTCTGATGAAGATTGTCGTCAAGGACTTCTGCATGGACTCGGCAAGTCAATGGGATGACTCGGCGAGTCAACTAGGCTTTTCCCGACATCTGGACACGCATGAACTCAGAGAGTTGCAAGGAAACTCGACGAGTTAGTGGGGGGATTTCACGACTACTCGAGTTCAGGAAGGACTCGACGAGTCGGGTCAACATGGACGGTTGACCTTGACCATTGACCTTGACTTTCACCAAGGGTTGACTAATTGACTTCTGGGGCATTTTGGGAAATTGGAAATTTATGAGTATGGTTCTATGGTGAATATAGTGAAGGGTTTTGAGCATTCTAACACTCCTAAGGTGTACATGCAACCCTAGAAACCTTGGATCTATGTTTTACTAAGATACATGCAAAATTGATTTTCCAAGGTTATTGTCCTAACTAGCATGGCATGGGGAACTTTTAAACATAAATACTAGTAGAAGAACATACCTTGTAGTTGCTTGGATTCCTTGAGAACCTTGTGAGCCTAGCACCCCAAGTGTGATGCCTCAAATGCCTCACACAACACCACAATACTTAGAATAACTTTGAGAGAAGAACTCTTACACAACAAAATCAGCTTGCCCTCTTACTTGCCTGTAGTAGTGCCAATTTTCCTAGACTTGGAGTCTTTATATAGTTGTGGCACAAGTAGGGTTACACCATGTAAACCCTAATTGTCATGGCTTCTCATATTCCATGATCTATGGGTTTGTAACCTCCATAGACTATCCATGGAGCACCTTATGGGTTTTAACCCAATCCATACAAACCATGGATCATTAGCCCAACTATACAAGAATAGATGATTTACACAATCAACCCCATATATTTAATTAGTCTCTTTTTGATCACTTAATTAATTCTAAATTAATTCTTGACCAATATTAATTAAATAATATTATTAATATATTAGAACTTATAATATATTAATAAAGTTTAAGTGTCCTTTCTATCATTTAGTCTACCCAAGTGTTGCAATGCCATGCAACCCAAATGGACCATGCTAACTGGGTCAAGTACATTCTAGAAATAGTTATGAAGTTAGACACCTAATCCAACAGTCTTCCACTTGGATAAGTCTAATAACTATAACTGTAAGAATGACTTCAGGAATCGATCAACAATCATAGCTCTTTCAAGGTCTCGCGGAACTGAGATGATGATGATACGTCATTTAAGATAAGTGATCAAATAATCCTCTATTCTAGATATCATCCAGACAAATACATGGAACGATGTCTTACTTTTGTCCAACAGTTGTTTCTCGATTTCTGATTTGTTTGACATCGAACTTAATCGAACACATCAATTTAGTTCTGACCGAGCCCGGTACATAGGTCAAAACACAATCATTGAGGGGCCCAGATATCGCTTCTAATCCAAGAAGGAACATATAAACTTCGACTCATATGCTTGTTCTACTACTTGTTGAATCATACACAAAGGCATGTTTTATAACATCGAGTTACCAATGCGTTTTCGTACAATCAATGTATAACCAACTCATAGTCAACCACTCATATCTCTAGGTTTGAAGACTTATATGATATTACCGTCTCACGATCACTCGAGATAAATTCCATGAAGTGATACATGTGAGCGTGGGTTGAATCCAATACTCAGAACTTATGAGCACTAATGAGTGTTGTAGCAACTCTTGCTATGTCCAACAACTTAGACATCTACAAGCCAAATCATGAAACTCTTGATTCATATCTACTTCTGACATATGACCGAATGTGGAGAATTCGAATAACATGATATACCATAACATAATTATTCTCGAAGTCAAAACATGCAAAATGAAATTATAGTAAACGATTGACAAAAGATAGCAACACTTATACTTATAAATAAACAACAACTTTTATTTATCATTAAATGTCAATTACACTTTACAAATTTCAAAATTATCTAACTACTAAAACTAATATCATCCTTCAGCCCTATGCGCCTCGCATGCTGGAGATGCTTAACCCTACCCAGTCCCTTCATGAGGGGATCTGTTGGGTTCTCATCCGATGATACCCTCTTTGCCACGAGGAGTCCTTCTTCAATTCGATGTATGATAAAATGGTACTTTCTGTCGATGTGTCTGGATCTTCCGTGAACCCTTGGTTCCTTGGCTAAGGCAACTGCACTATCACCATCACAAAAAATTTCCATAGGCTCCTTTATAGCTGGTACAACTCTAAGGTCTCTAATGAAGTTCTTTAGCCATATAGCCTCCTTTGCTGCCTATTGAATCAACCACTGTCTCCTGCTTGGAACTTTTCCAAGTAACTGCTCCTCTGTTTAAGGCAAAGACCCAGCCTGACTGAGAGCGGAAATTACCCCTATCAGTCTGAAAGCTAGCATCACTATACCCTACTACTCTCAAGTCATCACTCCCACCGAGGGTAAGGATCCAGTCCTTAGTCCTACGCAGGTACTTGAGAATGTTCTTTACCGTAGTCCAGTGAACCTTGCCAGGGTTCCCCTGATATCTGCTGACCATGCTCAAGGCAAAGGTCACATCGGGACGAGTACAAGTCATAACATACATGATTGAGCCTACAGCAGAAGCATACAGAACTCGAATCATCTCAGCTATCTCATCCTCTATACTCAGGCTCTGAGTCTTACTCAGTATGGCGTTGCTCTGGATCGGTAACTCTCTTTTCTTGGAATCTTGCATGCTGAATCTATTCAGTACCTTATCCAAGTAGGTACTCTGACTAAGTCTAATTAGTCGCTTACTCCTGTCTCTCAAAATCCTTATCCCTAGGATATAGACAGCTTCTCCAAGGTCCTTCATAGAGAAACACTTCCTAAGCCAGGATTTCACTTCCTGCAGAGTTGGGATGTCATTTCCCATGAGTAGTATGTCATCCACATACAATACCAGAAAGCTAACTATACTCCCACTAGCCTTGACATATACACAAGATTCATCTTCGCTCCTCGAAAAGCCAAACTCTTTGACTTTCTCATTGAAAAAAAAGATTCCATCTGCGAGGTGCTTGTTTCAATCCATAAATGGATTTCTCAAGCTTACACACTCTATTAGGGTGCTCTGTGATAACAAAACCCTCTGGCTGACTCATGAAAACATCCCCAGCCAACTTTACATTAAGGAAAGTGGTTTTGACATCTATTTACCATATTTCATAATCATGAAATGCAGTAATGGCTAACATAACCCTAATAGAATTAATCTTTGCTATTGGTGAAAAGGTCTCATCATAATCAACTCCCGGAGTTTGAGAAAAGCCCTTTATAACCAGTCGCGCCTTATAAGTGTGTACATTACCATCCATGTCGGTCTTCTTCTTGAAGATCCATTTGCACCCAACTGTATTACGACCAGGTACATGGTCAACCAAGTTCCAAACTTGATTGTCATACATGGACTGTATCTCGGTATCCATAGCCTCTTTCCATTTAGCAGCCTCAGGGCCTGCCATGGCTTTCGTGTAGTTGTTAGGTTCATCCAGACCTATCTGTGTGTTATCACTAATAATTGTATCACCTTCCATAATAATATGGAAACCATAGTAATGCTCAGGTGCTTTCCTATCTCTTGTGGAACGCCTTAGAGGTACAGACTCATCAGTCGGTTCAATAGGAGTTTCCTCCTCTGGTTGATTGCTAGGGTTTGAGGTTCCTTCACCACTTAACTCTTGAATTTCTTCAAGGTCAATTTGCCTCCCACTGTTTCCTTGGCTTATGAACTCTCTCTCGCAAAAGACTCCCCTCCTTGCTACAAAGACCACATTATCACTGGGTCTGTAGAAGAGGTAACCAAAGGATTTATATGGATAGCCGATGAAAATACACCTCTCACTTCGAGGTTCGATCTTATCGTGAGTCTCGCGCCTCATGAAAGCCTCGAAACCCCAAATCTTGATGTGATCTAGATTGGGAACTTTTCTAGTCCACATCTCGTGAGGTGTTTTGGCAACCTTATTTGTAGAGACTAGATTAAGGATATGGGCAATAGTCTCTAAGGTATACCCCCAAAATGAGATTGGTAGTGAAGCTCGACTCATCATGGAACGAACCATGTCCAACAACGTTCGATTACGCCTCTCAGCCACACTATTAAGCTGTGGTGTCCTGGGAGGGTCAATTATGAGACAATCCCACATTCCTTAAGATAGTCAAGGAACTCTCTACTAAGATACTCACCACCTCGATCGAATCGAAGCATCTTAATGTTCCTGCCCAATTGATTCTCCATTTCCTGCTTAAACTTTTTGAACTTTTCAAAGGTTTCTGACTTATGCTTGATTAAGTAGACATATCCATATCTACTATAATCATCAGTAAAAGTCACATAGAAGCGGTTAGCATCCCTTGTGGCGGTTCTGAAAGGTCCACACACATCTGTGTGTACCAGATCCAACAAACCCTCACCCCTAGCACAAGAACCAGTGAAGGGTGATTTTGTCATTTTTCCAAGTAGACAAGATTCACAACTATCATCTGACTTTAGGTCAAATGACTCCAAACTCCATCCTTTTGGAGTTGGCCTATGCGTTTCTTGCTTACATGTCCAAGACTACAATGTCATAATGATGCTTTATCCAAGTTAGTGGAAGAATCAATACACAATACATTATTTCCTAGATTATCTACAACCGACATAGCTTCATACACACCATCACAAGGTAACGATTTAAAATAAAGAACATTATTAAAGAAAGCATTAATACTACCATATTCATTATCAAAAGAAAAGGTAAACCCTTGTTTGTACAAAGCATGAAAGGAAATAATATTTCTCGCCATTTCAGACGAGTAACAACATTTATTCAAATCTAAAGTTAACCCACTACTTAGAAACAAAGTATAAACTCCAATCTTGGTGACAAGTGAAGCTTTCCTATTCCCCATGATTAAGCTTATCTTCCCATGCTCCACATCCTCACTTCTTCTTAGTCCCTGCAAATCAGAACAAATATGAATACCACAACCGGTATCAAGGACCCAAGAATTAGAATGAGGTGAGTTATTAGACAATATAGTGTAAATACCTTCATGGTTGGGTTTTACTTTCCCATCCTTCACATCTTGCAGGTACTTTGGGCAGTTTCGCTTCCAGTGTGACTTTTCGTGGCAATAGAAGCATTCAGCCTCTTTAGGGTTAATAGACGGAGTGACAGAACCTTTCTTGGTTCCACTTGAAGATGAACCATCAAGGGAATTTCCCTTGGTACCCTTAGAGTGGCTCTTCCTCTTCTTTCCTTTGCCTTGCCCGATTGCCAAGACAGGAGCCGCGGTAGGAGTAGGAGAGGTAACAACCGACTTACCCTTAAAACCAATTTCAGTGGTCTTCAAGATTCCTTGAAGTTTGCTGAGTGTAACTTCCTCCTTGTTCACGTGGTATGTCATTCGGAATTGATCAAAACAAGAAGGTAAGGAGTTCAAAATGATGTCAATTCCCAACTCGTCGGGGAAGTTCACATTTAGCTTCAGCAAACGGTCCACATACCTTTGCATTTTCTATAAGTGGTTCGTGATGGGTTCACCATCCTTCATTCGGGTTGTTATCATGGAGCAGATGATATCATACCTCTCTTGGCGAGCACTTTGGTGGTAGCGGTCCATCAAGTCCTGGTGCATCTCAAAAGGGTAATAGTCCTCATAGGACTTCTGGAGCTTGGCTATCATTGTGGCCAACATGATACATGCCACTTTCGTGGCATCTCTCTTATGAGTCTGGAATTCAGCGATCTCCTCAGGAGTAGCAGACGACTCATCGAGTTCCTTCAGCTCCTTGTCGAGGACATATTCTTTGTCATCGTAACGAGTGACCATCCTGATGTTCCGGATCCAATCCATAAAGTTGGAACCATCAAAGATGACTCTCCCACAAAGGTTAATGAGAGAGAAGGAGTTGGTAGGTTTGAGCTAGAAGCAACAATTTTAGTAGACATCTGAAAAAGAAGAAAGACAAGTTTAGATTTGATATAAAGATAGTCCTTAATAAAACACCCAAATGTAATATTAAGGCTAGGACCTAACACAATATTTTATAACTTAGAAGAGGGTTGTCGTAATCCAAGCTATAAAATATTTGAAGGTAAGTGAATGACGATTCACCAATTTCCACCATGAAAAAAAAAATTATTAGGTTTTAATTGGTTTTTGAAACTCCTAGATTCTTTAAGATTCATTGAACTTTTCAATGGCATGTTTCAATCTCGAGTGTGCCCTTCAAGTTTTGTGACTGGGATGCCAAAGATCACAAAACAAGGTGTGAAGTAACCATGCAAATTACTTGGTACTCTTAATGTTTATCACTCAATCGATGTGCCAGTTAACCACACGCGCTCCACCAACCTATGATAAACCTTAAGCCACTCTTTTCCGACCTTGTTAAGTCCAAGTTAGTGTGCCGGTTGACCACACACGCTCCACTAACGACTTAAACAAAGTGCAAAGTGTAATTTCATGGGTTAGCACCTTATTCACATTTTCCTAAAGTAACTAAGATTGGGAATTTAGAAAAACATTTAGTTACTTTAGATTCATTATACTTTTAATGAGGATTTAAAGTCATTTTCCTACCCGTTCGGCTAACGACCCTCCACCAGTCAAGGAAGCGGTGGGTGAGAGTGGACACCCATTAAGCTGCCATTTTATAGGCAACAACCTTATACCCCCTTATAGACCGGCTTCGTGAATGAGGCCTACTAATAGTAAGATGACTTGGTCTTCTACATACATACATACATACATACATATATATATATAATTAATTAACTTATAATATTATAAAGTATAAGGGTTGAATTTTAACTTTTAAAATTCTAGGGGTTGGAACTAAAGTTTTTAAAGTGACTTTACATGTTCCAAAACTTGAGGTCAAGTATTGTAACTTTCAAAACTTTTCATCTCTCATAACTTATGAGTTAATGGATTAATAAAATGGGTGACTTTTCATTTTATGTAACCTATGTGTTTAATAATGGACTTTAAAAGTGTTACTTTTGGTAATCTATAACTTGAGGACAAATTATGGATTCCATTAAAACACATCAAGATCAAGAATTAAATCAACAAGCAAGTTACAAATAATTCCTATGATCTTATAAACTCATAAGAACATGAATATTCGTATCAACAATTTCAAGAATCATAAATAAACCATACAAAACTTGAAAATTTGATATTAGCCATTGTAAATGGATTAGCATAACCATTACACCATCTAAAACAAGTTTTAAAACACCAAAACAGTTTAGGGTAATGCTTCTAGTCCATTTTCAGCAGGAAAACTCGAAAATCTGCAATCAGGGGCACCTACTCGTCGAGTACATGAACCTACTTGACGAGTAGGATGAATTTGCACTTGGACTCGACGAGTCCCCCCATGGACTCAACGAGTCCACTCAGCAGAGTGCATATTTTTGAGCTTTTTCATTAATTTTGCATCAAGTATCAAGAAAACAAGCCTAAGCTCTGATACCACTAAAGGGTTTTGAGCATTCTAACACTCTTAAGGTGTACGTGCAACCCTAGAAACCTTGGATCTATGTTTTACTAAGATACATGCAAAATTGATTTTCCAAGGTTATTGTCCTAACTAGCATGGCATGGGGAACTTTTAAACATAAATACTAGTAGAAGAACATACCTTGTAGTTGCTTGGATTCCTTGAGAACCTTGTGAGCCTAGCACCCCAAGTGTGATGCCTTAAATGTCTCACACAAGACCACAACACTTAGAATAACTTTGAGAGAAGAAATCTTATACCACAAAATTGGCTTTCCCTCTTACTTGCTTGTAGTAGTGCCAACTTTCCTAGACTTGGGGTCTTTATATAGTTGTGGCACAAGTAGGGTTACACCATGTAAACCCTAATTTTCATGGCTTTTCATATTCCATGATCCATGGGTTTGTAACATCCATGGACTATCCATGGAGCACCTTATGGGTTTTAACCCAATCCATACAAACCATGGATCATTAGCCCAACTATACAAGAATAGATGATTTTGTGACATCCCCAAAATCTCGGCCAGAAAAGACCGATTTTCATTTATGCTTTTAAAATAATTTCAGAGTAAATCCTTTTGATTTGAAAGAGTTGCGGAATTTGTTCCCAAAAACAAAACATGATATAACAATGTTTACCAAAGCATTTCATAAAAGAAATGTATTTTCATTATATAATCAAAACTCGGGGTGTCATGTTCCGATACAGACCAATAAGCATAAACGATAACATTACAAGTCATTCAACAAATATATACATATACAGACTTGTAAACAAAACAACTTGATGGTTCATCCATCTTATGCCCTCGCGCCACTTCCTGTAATACAAATAAAATTGAGTGGGTCAGGCTTGGGAGCCTGGTGAGCATATAGGGTTTTCAACCCACAATAAATAATTATATTTAATTTCACCAACCAACAATAACCCAATTACCCATTCCCGTTATTCTCACTTTATGTCCCTAAAATAACTAACACAAGGGACCTAGTCTAAGAATATTTCATCGGGGCGACAACACATGCTTCTGGGGTTCCTCAGCAATATAAGTCAAATAAGGCAACCATGAGGGGGATGGAGTACAGCGAATGAACACCCAAGTTCATTAACACCTACAGGTGGCGAACCTGCTAATGTTCCACAAAACTGTCTAGAAAAGTCCGTGGTCGTCATCTAAACTCCGCTAGATGACCGAATCAAAACAACAACGAGGCCTCTCATCTGTTTATTACACACCAACTATCTACCCATGTTCTACCCAACATATTAGTAGATAAAAATATATATTTTTATACATAGTTTAAAAAAACCTGTATAGCATGCTTTAATCAATACATATTCCACATAACAGATAAGGCACACACACATAACACGTATTTCATAGAAAACAAATCAGATCCATGAGATAGAAGAGAGTGAATATACATTCACACATATAACATAAATATACACATAACACGTATTTCGTATAAAATACTTTATAATTATGCGTTAGAAGAAAGTAACCACACACTCACACATATAAACAACAATATACTTTATACACTCAAACCATACTTGTATTATTATTGTGTTTATGAAAGGTAGTATACACTCACTTGATCAGAAGATGATCGGACAGCACTACGACTTGCAGAAGTAGTAATCCTCAGCAGATCTGGAAGATCTCTACAAAAATCGAACTTCTCTCGGACAGAGCTTCGGCTCGGGAATCGCACTTCTCAGGATCTTTGGGATCTCGGGACTTGCTTCGGGGCTCGAGAATATTACCGAGGCTTCAGGGTACTTCTGGCATGCAAATCGATGCAAAACGGGAGAGAGAAGAGAGAAAAATAGCAAAAGAGTCGGCTGCCCTCGCATCCTATTTATAGGAGGCTGGAGCCTCGGAGTACGCGGGGCGTACTGCTCCGAAACGTCATTGCTTACGTATCAGAAGTGCTTGAGTGCGAGTGTCGACATTCCTCGGTGTACGTGGGGCGTACTTCGGATGAGTCCGATGACTCCTCTTCGGATAATGCCGGATTTTCCAATTAAATTTAAATGCAAAATATTTAATAAACTTCGGAAATTCATATCTTCTTCATACGAACTCCGTTTTCGACGTTCTTTATATCCACGCGAAGGTGAGACTACGCTCTACAACTTTCGTTTAGACTCCATCGGCTAATTTTAACTTTATTTTTATTATTTATTTTTAATAGGCCGGGACAGAAAAACTTTGTTATGAATTCGTAACTTCTTCGTTTGACGTCCGTTCTCGCCTAACTTTTTATCGCTTCGATACCAAAAACGAGATCTTCGATTCTCGTTTAGATTGTTTCGGCTAAAAACCGCTCGATCTCAAATCGAGTATTTCGGGCTTCATACCGCTAAGTCGAAACTTCAATAAATCATAACTTCCTCATACAAAGTCAGATTTGGGCGTTCTATATATATTCGGAAACCTCGTTTCAACCACTACAACATTATCCAATGATATCAACTTTATTTTACACTTAAATTTTGACGCTTATTTTTATTCTTAATTAATCAAACCACACAATTAAGCAATTAAGCACAAAATACATAATACTCAAATAATACACTCTTATTAGTTCAAAACGGGTTACAAAGGTTAACCTAGACTATTACATTGCTAAAAATGGCAAGCTCGGAAACACAAGCGTTACAGATTTACACAATCAACCCCATATATTTAATTAGTCTCTTTTTGATCACTTAATTAATTCTAAATTAATTCTTGACCAATACTAATTAAATAATATTCTTAATATATTAGAACTTATAATATATTAATAAATATTAAGTGTCTTTTCTCTCATTTAGTTTATCCAAGTGTTGCAATGCCATGCAACCCAAATGGACCATGCTAACCGGGTCAAATACATTCCAGAAATAGTTATGAACTTAGACACCTAATCCAACATATAGGTAGTGGAGTTTGTGGCGGTGATCCGAGAGTTTGAGCTTATATTTCAAGTCGACATTTGAGAGGTGAGTTACCTCACTATACTAAGGGGTCTAAGGCACCAAGGCCGGCCCATTGGATATGTTATCCTAGCAGTGGTAGTATGTTAAGTATGAGTTAGTGTTGCATGCTAGTTGTTATGCTAGTTAGGTAGATCAGTAAGACTACCTGTGTTGTTATGTGATTATCTGTATGTGCAGTGGTTGTGTTATATGTTGACATGTTATGTGGGATAGGTTGAGGTGATATTGCTCCGTGCGGTAACCAACAAACCCGGGAGCATTCCAGATACGAGCTGAGGGCCAGGTGGGGCCTGCCAGACTCGTACTGTGGGCTTGGGAGCATTCCAGTTACGAGATGAGGGAGACTCGTACTATAGGCTCGATGGCAAGCCAGATTTGAGTTGTGGGCCCGTAAGGCAACACAGACTCACACTGTGGGCCCAGGGGTAATCCAATCTGTAAAGCTGTGATCCAGTACATGCTGTTATTTGTATATGTGTTATGTGCAGTGTATCCGTATTTTTGGGGAACTCACTAAGCCTCGGGCTTATAGTTTCACTTTATTGTTTTAGGTACATCATGGGATTTCAGCAAGATGAAGGCATGATCGTAAAACTCCACATGTTTTGTTTATGTTTCTGGGAAAAACTCTAATATTATATATTTTGAAAACCAGATTGTAATGATTTAATGGTTTTGAAATGTTTTTAAAAGTTCAAATTTGGCATGATTTTATGGGTGTTACAAGTTAGTGTCAGAGCCTTGGTTTGAGTGAATTGGAGGAACACTTATGTGAATCCAATCTGAAACTAAGGAAAAGATTTTCAAAATGATTTTTTTTTTCAAAAAGGTTTTCAAAATATCAAAGGAGGATGCAGGGTGTACGATCAGCCGGAGCCGGTAAGTAGGCCCGACAATACCATACGTTATTTGATATTGTGATATGTTAGAACAACATTTTAGTACTAGGCTAGGGATCCTCAGGAATTGCATGATAGAATTGTCAGATTACTTGATGCCTGCTAGCCTAGGGTTTCCTTTATGTGAAATTGAGATCATTACTGTAGTTACTTAGTGTATGCATCACGGTTATACATAATTAAGATCTTATAGCCTGAGAATGTTTGATTTGGCCTTATGTTCTGTTCTTGTTTGATTGGGGGCTTAGGGTAGGATCGGATATTTGAAAGTCTATAGGGTCCAGCGTTATGTATGGATAGCATACACTAGTGCTGCAGGGTTGGTGGAAGTTTCATGGATGGGTGGGTCGTGAGAGGCCAGGAGGCCAATTATAAGATGAATTAGCATTCCTCTAGGAGTGAGGATTGAGCACTTGTCAATTTATGTATACCGTTAGGGCATTGTGGTGATAGTTGAGACAAATATGGGTATGTGTGGAAGGTAGTATGGGCCCGTACTACTGAAAGCACATGACCCATACACGTAGCAAGGAAGTCACAACCCCTAGGGTTTAGTTGGATGTTGGTCTCCTATTATTATGTGGATTATCTGATATTTTATTGGTATGCTTTCAGAATGGTGGTTACGAGACGCGTTGTGACTGGATTTGGGTCAGGATCAGGATCAGGAGACGAAGGCCAATAGGGTCCAGTAGCACCCGAGACTATGGTGCAGATGGGTACAGAGGAGCTAGATGCCAGGATTCGAGAAATCCTGCATGATGAGGTTGCTGCTATGTTTCGGGCATAGCTGTCAGAGATGTTTGAGTCTATTAAGACCGCCATGGTCTAGTATTTCGACGAGCATTACACAACCCTTGTAGAGACAGCTGCCGCTGCAGCTGCATTGGTTGTAACATCGGCAGGAGGAGGAGGAGCCAGTTGGGGGTTCCAGTACCGGGACTTCGATAACACAAAGCCCCTGACATTTGATGGTACCCAAGATTTGATTAGAGCCATAAGGTGGTTATCTGACGCGGATGGCTTTTTCTTCATGTGTTCATGTACTACTGACCATAAGGTTAGATGTGCCCTGAACATGCTGAGGCTAGGGGCCAAGGATTGGTGGAGATTGACGACAGGGTTGTACACTGATGATCAGAGAGCTGCTATTACTTGGGAGTAGTTCAGGGACATGTTCCGTGCCCATTACATTCCACGGGTCGAGCGGGAATGTTTGGCGCAGGAGTTTTGAGTTTGAGACAGGATGGGGATTCGGTGACGGAGATCACCCGTATGTTTACTGAGAGGGAGATGTTTTGCCTGAAGTTTGCTTCTAAGAAGGCCCAGATGACACATTATCTGAGCATGCTCAAGACTGAAATTCATCAGTTTGTTTCCACATAGTGATGTGATACTTTACTGGATCTACAAGAGGCCACTAGGTGACGTGATTTGGAGATTGAGCTGTAATTGAGGGAGCAGCGATAGGCCCCGGCACAATCACATCCTGTGCCGAAGCGGTCTAAGACCGTTGATTCTAGGACCGGGGGTCAGCAGAGCCGCACTTGTGGAAAGTGCGGCAAGGGTTATTCTAGGGTTTGTCGAGCTAGTAGTGGGTGCCACAGGTGTGGCAAGGAGGGGCATTATGTGAAGGATTGTTGCCAGGCCACCCCGGTTCCGAGTATGAGGTTATGTTATCACTGTGATCAGGTTAGTCACGTGAAGGCCAACTACCCGTTGCTTGCCGCTAAGCTAGCGCAGGCTCCCACACCGGCTACACTGAGGATTACCGATGGGAGGCAGGGTAGAGTAGAGCCCCCAAGGGCTCAGGGGCGCGCCTTCCAGCTTACATTCGAGGAGGCTAGGGTAGCACCGAATGTGGTTGTTGGTATGTTTCTATCCTTTACCTCATTTATTATATATGTTTTATGATTATCTGTTGTACCTGTGATTAGGTACGTTTTTAGTGAACTCCTTGCCTGCATTGGTTTTATTTGACTCGGGGCGAGTCGGTCATTTGTATCACAAACATTTAGTAAGGAATTTAGTGTGCCAGTAAGCAAGCTAGAGTGTCCGTTGCGAGTCTCTATCGCCAACGAACACGTGGTTTCTGTTTCTTTAGTCTACCGAGGATGTGAGTTGGAGATCTTCGGGGTGTCCTTCCCGATAAACTTGATTCCGATTCCCATGGGGGAGGTGTGCGTGATTGTGGGGATGGACTGGCTCAGTTGATTCAGTGCCATGATTGATTGTGAGGGTCAGCGGGTGGTAGTTCGAACCCCAAGTGGGGGAGAACTAATTGTATATGCCAAGGGAACCAGAATGGGAGTAGGGTTTTGTTCAGCTACTAGGGCTCGGCAATATATGCAGCATGGGTGTGCGAGTTATCTAGCGTATGTGGTGGATACACGTGTCATGGATCAGACTACAGTTTTATAGGTTCTAGTGGTTAGAGAGTTTGCTGACGTGTTCCCGGAGGAGTTACCAAGGATAACTCCGGAAAAGCGGGTTGGGTTCTGGATCGACCTGGTGCCTGGTGCAGCCCCTATCGCCAAGGAGCCATACCGTTTGGCACCACCCGAGATGCAGGAGCTATAATCACAGCTGCAGGAACTACTGGGCAAGCAGTTCATTCGACCGATCAGTTATCCATGGTGAGCATCGATCCTCTTTGTTAGGAAGAAGGACGGTTTGCCTTGGATGTGCATTGATTATAGGGAGTCGAACAAGTTGACGGTGAAGAACCGTTATCCACTCTCGAGGATAGATGATATCTTTGATCAGTTACAGGGTGCATCTTGGTTTTCCAAGATAGATTTGAGTTCGGTGTATCATCAGGTCTGGGTCAGAGAGGAGGACGTGGAGAAGACCGCGTTTCAGACTCGTTATAGACATTACGAGTTTGTGGTGATGCCGTTTGGGCTCACCAATGCGCCAATAATATTTATGGACATGATGAATCAGGTTTGCAGATGGATGCTTGATCGCTCGGTCATCATGTTTATTGATGATATCTTAGTATATTCCAAAACTTAAGAGCAGCATGAGGAGCACCTCAGGGAGTTATTGGGAGTTCTGAGACGAGAATGGCTATGTGCCAACTTCTTGAAGTGCGAGTTTTGGTTATGAGAGGTACAGTTCCTCAAACATCTCGTTAACCAGGAGGGGATTTCGGTCGACCCGACCAAAATCAAGGCAGTCATGCAATGGGAGGTGCCGAGATCTCCTTCGAATATCAGGAGTTTTCTGGGATTATCAGGGTACTACCAGAGATTCATACGGGATTTCTCCAAGATTGCAGTACCCCTCACTCATCTGACAAGGAAGGGGGTGGATTTCTGGTGAAGCCCTGAGCAGCAGAGGCGTTTGAGACCCTCCAACAGCAGTTGTGCAAGGCTCAAGTATTGATTCTTCTGGAGGGAGTCGATGATTTTGTGGTGTTCTGTGATGCATCCATCACAGGACTGGGGGCGGTCCTCATGCAGAGAGGACGAGTGATAGCCTACGCATCGCTGCAGCTGAAGCTGCATGAGACGAGATACTCTACACACACTTTCGAGTTGGGAGCAGTGGTATTCGCTCTCAAGATTTGGAGACATTACCTTTATGGGGTCCGTTGTACCATGTACACGGATCATAAGAGCCTGAGACACATCATGGATCAGTCGAACCTGAACATGAGGCAGCGCAGGCAGCTAGATGTAGTCAAGGACTATAATTACGAGAACCTTTACACCCCGGTAAAGAGAATGTGGTGGCGGGCCCTCTAAGCCATAAGTCAGCTGGGTCTTCCACCCCAACGACATGTATAAGGATAGCGGTGGATTCTCCACTTATGAGTTCGATTAGAGATGCTCAGGCTGAGGGCATGCGACCAGAGAGCTGGAAGCTAGTAAGGATCAGGGGCAAGAACACCCGGTTTGTGCAGGATAGTCGGGGACTATTGACCCGATGCGGTCTGGTATGGGTTCCGATGTCTGGTGTGGTCAGACAGACAGTGATGGAGGAGGCTCACAAGTCTCACTTCTTTATTCACCCAGGGGCCACCAAGATGTACCAGGACTTGATTTTGAGTTACTGGTGGCCATGTATGAAGCGAGAAATTGCTTAGTACGTTGAGAGGTGCTTGACCCCTAGGATGGTCAAGGCCGAGCGTCAGAGGTCGCATGATACGTTGCAGCCCCTGGAGATTCCCATGTAGAAATAGGAACAAATCACGATGGACTTCATTATCAAGCTATCGAGGACGGCGAAGGGGTTTGATGTTATATAGGTCATCTTGGATCAATTGACCAAGAAAGCCCATTTCTTGGCCATATGGCAGAGTTCATCGGCCGAGAAGTTGGCCGACGTTTATGTCCGCGAAATCGTCGCTCGCCACGAGGTTCTGGTCTCCATTATTTCCGACCGAGATGTTCAATTTACCTCCCGTTTCTGGCAGAAGTTCCACAAGGAACAAGGCACGTGGCTACATTTTAGCACAACGTATCATCCACAGACCGACGATCAGAGAGAGCGGACCATACAGACCCTCGAGGACATGTTGAGGGTGTGTGTCATTGACTTTGGTGGGAGCTAGGATTCCCACCTACCCCATGCAAAGTTCGCTTACAACAACAACTATCATTCCAGCATTGGTGCCCCACCTTTCGAGCTGTTGTATGGGCGGAGATGTTGTACCCCGATTTGTTGGGGTGAGGTCGGACATAGGGTGATGGGATGGACGGAGGTAGTCTTCCAGATTACCAAGAAGATTTAGCAGATTAGGCAGCGACTGCAAACCGCTCAGAGTTGGAAGAAGAGTTACATCGACAAACGCCGATCCGAGTTAGAGTTCTAGGTTAGGGACATGGTACTCCTGAAGGTCTCGCCCTGGAAGGGTGTGATCCGCTTCAGGAAGAGGGGGAAATTGGGTCCCCAACATATTAGGCGATTTAGGATTATTGCTAGGGTTGGAAAGGTAGCTTACAGGCTAGAGCTACCGGAGGAGCTCAGTCAGATCCACAACACTTTTCACGTTTCGTAATTGCGAAAGTGCATTATGGATCAGGAGGTGGTGGTATCGGTGGATGATATTCAGGCCGATGAGCGCCTGAATTACATGGAGAGGCTCGTATCCATACTGGAGAGGAAGGTGAAGGTTCTCCGGAACAAGGAGATACCTTTGGTAAAGGTACAGTGGGAGCATCGGAGGGGATCCGAGTGGACATGGGAGCTGGAGGCTAAGATGCGGGAGCACTATGCGGAGTTGTTCACCACAACGGACTTCAAGGACGAAGTCTAGTTCAAGTGGGGGAGAATTGTAATGCCCCGATTCTCAGGTATTACTTTTATGGCTTTAATTTTCTTAATTTCAAGGTCTACTCGATGAGTTCGATGCCCTGACTCGTCGAGTAGCAGCGGGTTGCGCCACATGTTTAAGTGACCTACTCGCCGAGTCCAAGATAGGACTCGACGAGTAGGAGCTGGTGTATGAAACCCTAATTTTCAGGGTTTTGCACCCTATTTAAGGGATCATTAGCCTCCCGTATCCCCTTACAGCCTCTTGAGAGTCCAGCAAACCCTAATTCGTGTGTGTTAAGCTTTGGAAGGTGGATCTTTTGTGAGAGGAGCTTGGAGATCAAGTAGCTAGCAGCAAGGAACGAGTGGGGATCTGAAATGTACATCAGTTAGCATCATTTGAAGGTATCAAGTCATTACCTTGAACTCATTTCATTCTAGATCTCATTTGGTTAAAGATTAGGACTTTGCTAGCATGTTAGGAAGGTATTCTTAGGTATGAGCTAAGATCTAAAGTTGGAACTTCAGATCTGAACTCTCTTTGGTGTCTAAGTCCATAAAGTTCCAGCTTTAGCAAGTGTAAACCTCTCCTTATGTGTAAAACTCCATTACAATCTTGGATTTGACATTCTAAGCCTTTAAAGCCTTGCATGCACGTAAAGTTTGCAACTTTACGTGATAAACATGCCTTGGAAAACTGGATCTGCAATATGAAACCTTAAAATGGCTTAAAAAGCATCTGAATGGATAAAGGGATGAATGGACTCGGCGAGTTGCTTGGTCAACTCGGCGAGTCCGATGAAGATTGTCGTGCAAGGACTTCTGCATGGACTCGGCGAGTCAATGGGGTGACTTGGCGAGTCAACTAGGGTTTTCCCGACATTTGGACATGCATGAACCCGATGAGTTGCAGGGAAACTCGACGAGTCAGTGGGGGGATTTCACGACTACTTGAGTTCAGGAAGGACTCGACGAGTCGGGTCAACATGGACTGTTGACCTTGACCATTGACTTTGACTTTGACCAAGGGTTGACTAATTGACTTCTGGGGCATTTTGGGAAATTGGAAATTTATGAGTATGGTTCTATGGTGAATATAGGTGGTGGAGTTTGTGGCGGTGATCCGAGAGTTTGAGCTTATCTTTCGAGTCGACAGTTGAGAGGTGAGTTACCTTACTATACTAAGGGGTCTAAGGTACCAAGACCGGCCCATTGGATATGTTATCCTAGTAGTAGTGGTATGTTGAGTATGAGTTAATGTTGCATACTAGTTGCTATGCTAGTTAGGTAGATCAATAGGACTACCTGTGCTGTTATGTGATTATCTGTATGTGCAGTGGTTGTGTTATATGTTGACATGTTATGTGGGATGGGTTGAGGTGATACTGCTCTG
Organism: Lactuca sativa; assembly: GCF_002870075.4. Lineage (NCBI taxonomy): Eukaryota > Viridiplantae > Streptophyta > Magnoliopsida > Asterales > Asteraceae > Lactuca > Lactuca sativa. Next base: position 252,678,561 of record NC_056630.2, read on the forward strand.
TGCGGTAACCAACAAACCTGGGAGCATTCCAGATACGAGCTGAGGGCTAGGTGGGGCATGCCAGACTCGTACTGTGGGCTCGGGAGCATTCCAGTTACGAGCTAAGGGAGACTCGTACACGGCAAGCCAGATATGAGTTGTGGGCCCGTAAGGCAATACAGACTCACACTTTGGGCCTAGGGGGTAATCCAGTCTGTAAAGATGTGAACCTAGTACATGTTGTTATTTGTATATGTGTTATGTGTAGTGTATCAGTATTTTAGGGGAACTCACTAAGCCTCGGGCTTATAGTTTCAGTTTATTGTTTTAGGCACATCAGGGGATCACGACAAGGCGAAGGCATGATCGTACAACTCCCCATGTTTTTTTTATGTTTCTGGGAAAAACTCTGAGATTATATATTTTGAAAACAAGATTGTAATGATTTAATGGTTTTGAAATGTTTTTAAAAGTTCAAAATTGGCATGATTTTATGGGTGTTACATTTGTGTTTTGTAGAGATGGAGAGAACAAAATATACTTTTCATGTATATGAGTTCTAACCCTTTTCTGGAACCAAAAAAAGATTTTTATACTAGAGGGAAAAGAGGTTGTGACGGTTGCCTCCTGATTTGGGGCCAAAACCGATAGTTATTAGACATAACTAACGCTTACATCATCACAATGTCATCAGGAGAATTCTGGCGGGAAATTGCATGAAGTCGTGTAAAACTCATTAGATTTCAAGGCGTTGCCCCTTAGAACCTCATTCGCTGACAATTCAACAGAACCACCGCTATGGGCGCTGTCCCTAGACCCCGCAAAGGGGCTGCAACCCCGTGGAACCCTGCACCCAGGGGCATTGCCCCCGGTCCCCCATATTCCCAAGTTCATAATTATCACACCAAGTGTGCACCCCTGCACCTCCAAGCTCGGTTAGTAAATGAAACTCGGCCTATCTCATTATTAATGATAATTACACCAAAATATATTGATAACATTAAAATCACCAGCACAAGTTATAGATGTTATTATCTTTATTAAAGAGTAAGGCTACAATCAAGCATATTTTCTATATTTTAAAAAGGATGAAAAAGAAAAAACAAGTGTACATATTTTTACAGCCAGTCAGCCACAATAAAAAAAACAACAGAAAGAGAGTTGCAATGTGGGTGACCAATGAATGAAATGGTATGCACGTGCCTACACACTAATAATAAAAGTTGGCCTAACTCAAAAGAAAGGATGGATACAATATATACGTACTTTGGTTTGAGATATGTAACCATGTTGCTCAGACTATAACTTTGAGTAATATACAAAAGTTATCTTCTTTTTCAAAATGCCATGCTAATTTTCAAAATTGATTCCTTATAGGCTAACCGTCACATGACGTGTGAAAAACCAAATAAAAAGAAACAAAAACATGAATAATGTAGTCACTTGACAAATAAGTCGATTGAGCTCAAGCTTTGTTGAACCGGGGCTCGACTTATTTATAGCCCAAATTGTAACTATCTGAAACAAAAAAGTATAAGTTAAAAATATGTACCTGTTTTCGCTGTAATACAATATTTCTATTAGGGAGGGGACCACGTTGAATCGAGTTGAGTGAGATCATCTTGTCACCATTTCCACTACTCTCCCCGCAACTGCCGCCACTTTGAGTAGGAGGAGTTGCTACTACTCTCAAGGACTGGCACGTGGTTGGTGGTATGGACTTGGTAATGTACTATCACCGAGATGGTTACCCCTAAAGTAACTCCTATATCCATAAACAAAATAATTAAGCACCAAGTATCTTGATGTGCAATAACAACAAAGACATAACTTGTAACTTAAATCGATAATATGCTCCAAGAGGAGAGGAATGGAACCTCGAATCTGAATTCAAAAATAACCTCACTAATATAGCATCCTCAATGTCTTTTTATTTTTTATGAAATTTAATTTATATGCCTAATTAATATAATAATATATTGTAATTACAGGTGACCCTAAAGTCCAATGAATTCATGAAGAGTAGCGAACTCGTTAAGAAAAGTAGATCAATGTATATACCACAAGATAAGTAGGAGGGACTTTGTCATTCTAATATGTAGATAACATGCTATTGGCAATTAGAATTATCGATTTGTTGTATGAATCAAAATGTTTATTATCACATCATTCAATATGCAAGTCGCGGTGAAGAAACTTATGTTATATGTATAGAAATACATCGATATAGAAATCAAGGAACTTTAGGATTGTCCAAAAAGGCATATATCAAGCGCGTACTTAGTCGATAAAATAAACAATGCTCCCACTCTGATGCTCAGTAGTTAAAGTGGAAGTGTTTTGCTTATTTCAATGCCCAAAAGCAAAGGTAAAGCATGATCAAATGAATTTAATTCATTATGCTTTGGTAGTTGGAAGCTTTATGTATGCACACATTTGTACTCATCTTGGCATCACTTATGTCACTAACATGTTAGGATGTATCAATCTAATATTGCTAGATTAGTGGAAAGCATTAAGAAAGTCATATGATATTTATAAGGGACTAAGGATCACAAACTTGTCTATAAAATACGTGATGTATTAGAAGTGATACGCTATTCAACTCTTACTTTGGAAAATGTAAATATGAAAATTCATTATTGGGTTAGATATTTATGCTATCGCTTGTCCAATATCATGAAAGAGTCATAAGTAAAAGTTGACGACCACAACAACTACGATGGAATATTGTTGAGAAGTTTAATCACAAGAATATTGATAATAAATTCCATTTCAAGGTTGTTAAATAAATTTATTCTTACAACTTTGCATATATAAACTTTTTCACTAGCAATAACTAAAGTGGAGTGGGGCTTTACCTTGATACAAAATCCTTGTTCCTGTAAGAATGAGTGGGGGAGAATGATATTTGTATCGACCACCTCAACAATAAAAATATTCTAACGGATATGATGAAGAAAGGTCTAGCACCTAATTTTTATTTCAATATGGGTTTAAGTCTACACCTAATATTATGTAATTATAGCATAGTAATTTGAATGGAACTTTAATTTTAGTTATTCAAGAATTGTATTATTTTTCTACTATAATATGTAATTTGTCAATATTAATAAATGGTGAACACTTAATTACATATGAAGCACCAAAGTATGATCAGTGGGGTTCCCTTGTCTTAGAATGACATGTTAGGGTTTACGTTATTGGTTTTGGTGTAAATATAAACCAAATTGATGTAACTTGGTCAAGATAATAAAACATTTATACAAATAGTCACTTGGCCAAGTGGAAAAATGTTGGAAAATAACCCATAAGTGTGTCTTTGTTACTATTTTGTAATATCAATTACATGTAAGAACCTATAATTTTGGTATAAATGTTTTAGATTGTTATTGTGTGCTTAAGGGCATTTTAGTCCTTTTGGTAATATTAAGATTGTAAAATGTTGATTGATGCCTTTTATGTGTTTATTAGTTATTTAGAAGTAATGGGAATATGTTATTATGTTGGTGAATGAGTTGGATGTTGATAGATATATGATTTGGGTTGGAATGCATTGAAAATGAATGTAAAAGCTGTTTTGTAACACCCTAATTTCCAATTAATTAAAATTGTTATAATCATGGGTCAAAAAAATAAAAGTTTGAGGTTATAAATTCAAATATTTGAATTCCAATAGTTAATTTTATATTTCAGGACTAAGTATGGGGGTGTATGAAATGAAATTATAATTACTTGAATGTCAAATCGATGATAGGTGGAGTTATGCGGAACCGAACTGAGACTTGAGGACTTTAAAGTCATAATATTGCAAAGAGGGGCAACAAAGTTATTTTTTCAAACCTAAGGACATAAGGGAAAATTTTTTGGGTTGAATTGGGGGCCTTAAACACAACTTAACCCTAATATCCATTTTGCTTGGAATTCCCGTTTTTGAAGACCTCTTTCAGCAGTGCTCGGACGTTTCCTGAAGATTAAACCATTGGATCGTCGAGAAATTTGGAGTGTAGATTCCTAATACATATATTGATGGTGTGATTGTTGTAAGTTTAGTTATATTGTATGGAGCGCGAGTTACAAGTCGTCGATCATGGCAGAAATTTTAGGGTAGTTGTCGAAATCATTTTAGGTGCAAGGCTTGTATGAAGCTTTCAATCTCAACAACCTAGGTATGATTTCTTTCTTATTTCATGAAAATGTCCTATAAGTCCTAGGGCTGATGTGCTACTGACCTGGAACATGTTAATCGAACTTGAGACTTAATGGGTTGAGTGGATTGAATCATAACCCTAGTTTTATCTTTCTGAAAAATGGACCAATCTATCCATATCTTTAAGAGACCATATATTGATCATGAGAAAACCTTTTTAGTCGAAACTAAATCCCATTGTTTCTTTTTTTAGGCCTCTACATTTCATTAGTATTGACCAAAAATCAGAAATGCTTCTAACAAGAGTAAAATTGACCATTTATCCATACTGGTCCGTAATGAGAAATGCTTCTAACAAGAGTAAAATTGACCATTTGTATGTAATAGGAGCCAAATAGACTTAGAATGTTTGATTTAGCCTAATGCGCAACTCTTGTTAGAGTCTAACCGTTCTGGCATGGAATTCGATATTCGTATGACTATCTGGCTTCACGTTGTGTATGATTGTGCATTCATTTGGCAACATTTCAGTGCCGGAGGAGGTTCCTTGTGGATTAGAGTAGAGGAATGAAAATGAAAATATTACACTACAAAATGATATAAATTGCTAGTGTAGAGATTATATATGATAAAAATTGACGACAAGGAGCGAATTGGACAGTCCAGAATGGATCTTGAAACAAACATGCATATGTGTGAAAGATAGTAGTAGAGCTCCTGGTATCTGAAGCACAGGATCCATGTTCGGGTCGGGAGAAGTCACGGAAGGTCCAAGGAGCTAAAAGTGGTAATATTGTTATTAGTATGGGTGTATTAATAAATTGTAGTAATCTTAAGTCTTCCTATTTGATTGAGCATGGTGGCTATGAGATCCATACGAGGGGATATGATACTGTATTAATTGACAATGAGATACTGAGATAATTATGATAGTGGTATTGTACGCAATGGGGAATGATGATCGAGAATAACAGTGAGCGAGTACATAGAGAGTAATGTAATGATAACACTTTGAATACGTGGTGATGAGTTCTGTTGATATTAAATAGAATGACGATTACGCAACTTGGAGTCGATAGTTTGGGGATTTGCTTAGACAATACATCATTGAGTAACTGAATTGATATTGAGGTCTCGCATACCTTACTAAAGGAGTTACCTTGTATCATTAGGTGGATCGAAGATAAGCTAATAAGTGGCTCTGATAGGCCAGTCGTTAGGTTCGAGGAGTGGATTTGTAGTTGTTCATGTTGTTAATAGGAGTCATGAGGCGACTCAAAAGTAGAGGCCTTAGCTTAGAGACACATTTGGGAAATAGGAAGTGGGCACGAATCCTAACTCTTTTGACAAGTATCAAGAAGTCTAACGTTGTTGTCTCAATAATCGAAGGGCAAAAGAATCACGACATCTTTGGTAATATTGGAAGACTCTCGTGTCCGTACACCGTAAGTTTAAATACGGTCGGTACAAATAGAAGGGACAGGCACACCAGGACTGCTTACTGTTGTGGAGTTATGTCTTGGTTACAATAGGGTCAAATGCACGTGTTTAGTGGTATAGGTGGCATAGGTCCAAGTACCTACAGTTTTCAGAAAGTGAAGACATGGCCTTAAGACATTTTTTAATGCGTTCTTCATGTTGTAAGTTGTTATATCATCGTTACATACATTCAGGTATGTATAGCGACAATTGTATCAGTTATAGTGTCACTACGTCCGGGGAGTTCCATGGGTAGGTTTATATAGCCTAGAATTTACCACTCGTTTATATCTTTTGCTTTGATGATTAGTTGAGTCGTGATTTTCTTTTTTTTTTGGAAGTCTAATACACTCCCTTGTGGTTGAGAGTTTAGATGATAAGATGGTGACGGTTACCTATGGTTACCGAGGTTGAACTTTATGATGGGTTTTATACATAGCAAACAATCATATGTGTGCATGCAACCCTAATTTTAGGATCTATGTTTTCACTATTAGACATACAAACATTGAAAACAAATCTAGAAACCCTAGGGGGCACATGTAATTTTCGAAATTAACATATAATTAGGGTTAGGATACATACCTTGATTGTTATATTGTAATAACAATTAAATCCTTGAAGATCTTGAACTTTGGTAGCAAGCGTCACAAGTGGCGTGCCTCTAATGGCTCACAAACAAACGTAGCAACAAAGGAATACTTTAGAGAGAGAATTAGAGTAGAATTTCAGCCCTTAGGTTCTTTTTGGAGTCTGTCGGCCGAAATTTAACCCTAAGCGGGTTTATATAGGTGCTAGGAAGGTATTGGATTAAGCAGGTGTATCCAATATAACCCTAATCCCTTAACTTCCTCCCTAAGGCATCCAAGGCACCCTTAGAGCCTAAGGAAACCCAAAGAACACCCTAGAATTCGTTCCACCCTTTAGGGAGGCTCTAGAATGCTCAATGCTCAACTATTGAACATTGTCATCTTTAGTCCCTGCAATTTCAATTAATTCCTTAAATCCCAAAATTAATTCCAAATAAATTTCTGATTAAATATTAATTAAACAATATGATTTATAATTAATATATTATATCCATATTACATTAATAAATCATTTATCTTTATTTCAAATTAATTTATTAACCAAGTAATAAATTAATAAATCATTATTCTCTCTCTAACAGTTATCCTATTTAATTGACAGGTTTGAAGGCAACCCGAAAGGACATTGCTAGTATCAATTCAAGTACATACCAATTATAGTTATGGGCTTTGACACCTTCAAAATTTGACTAGCAAATTTTAGCTACCAAAAGCTGTTGTCGAACTCTGAGCTAGTCAGTGATTTGTCCTTAGATAAGTGATCAAATATTCCACCATTCTACAAGATATTGTATGGACATGAGAAATGGATTTTAATCATTCTCCCAGTCCAAAGTTTGTTTCACGATTTCCGATTCACGACGACTGACTTAGACTACAATTGAACACATCAACTTTGTCCATGCTTGGTCAAGCGCTTAATATGTCATCACTAAATCACCGAGGGGCCCACGGATATCGTTAAGGGTAAAAGGAATGAATAAAATTTGACTCATATGCTTGTAATATTTACCTATCAAATCACACACAACAATACGTTTTATAACATCAAGTTACTGATGCGTTTACGTATTATCAATGCACAACCGACTCGTAAAAAACTCATATGTCTCTGTTTCAAGAATATAAGATATTATCATCTCAAAATTACTCGTGATAAAATCCATGAAGTAATTCACTGAGCATGGGTTGATCCAATACTCAAATTCCTATTTTAGAAGTACTCATGATCACTGTAGCAAACTTGTGTCATGTCTAAGCTCTTAGACAATCTACAGTCGAATTCATGATAGTCTTAATTCACTATTTACTTCCAAAAGTATGATCGACTATGGATGTTTGAATAACCTAGTTATTCGGGAAGTAAAACATGCGAAGTGAAACGCAAGAATAATCTAATTAACTATGGTCTCAAAACTTTTGAATATAAATAAAACACTTATTATTTAGTCACCATATTAATTAGACTTTATTCATTGTATAATGTTTCGAGTAATCAAATTAATACTTGAATTAAAACAATAGCCATGCCATGCTCCAAGCACCCACACTATATTTATCTATGGTCCTTTTTTTGTGAAACAAATCAATTGAACACATTTCCAATGATGCTCATTTCACAACTCCAAATCCTTATCACAAGTGTAAGAATATCCAGTTCTTACCACTACTAGAATTCATTATAGTCTAAACTAAAATGCAATGATCCTATTGTAATATCAAAGCACCAAAATCACAGAGACTTTGCCAATGACACTACAAAACATTTCATTGGAGATTGGTTACAAAACAATTCCATGGAAATGAAGTCTCACATTCAAAGAGCATTCCTTGAACATCCTTCTTACATTAAAGTTTCTAACTCTCACATATATCTCAATATCCAACTCCCATTATGGATACATTTCCATATTGCCTTATGATGATCAATTATGAACAAGAGTTACCTCTATTCAGAACATGTCAATAGGGTCCGTCCAAATTAATACTATACTTCCAACTGTCCACAAGCAACCAATCTTTGATTAACTTTAGATTGTCTTTGACTGCTGTTTAACAACTTTAGTCATATCTGGTTCCAATCTTTTTCCCTTTTAATTCCATAGACATTTGGAAAATCAGAACAATTGGATATTATAGCATATGCAATCGATCCTATATCCGAAGCATATGGGATCCGATACATAATGTCTTTCATAAAGACATACTTGATCAGTCTCTTGCTACAATATTTCCATATATTGAATTCCCTATGTTGAATCATTTCAACATGATATGCATATATGTCCATGACTAAGTTTGATTAAAATTTCAATCTAAACTTTTAGATTTGAAATGAAGTATTAATTCCCTTTTCCTTAAGCCTTACTATAGCGAAACAATTTCCAAATTCTGCAACTTTGCAAATTTAGAACTTTGTTTCCTATAAATAGCATTGCTAACTTGCAACACCTTACATAATAATCATGCTCCCACTAGCATGACAATTATGTTCTTACCAACATAACAATTATGCTCCCACTAGCTTTGACATGTACTCAGAAATCAGCTGGACTTCTAGAAATCAATACCTATTGACTTTCTTACCAAAGTTCAGATTTCTGATACGTGGTGCTTCGATATGTCTTTATCTAGACTTCTCAAACTCATACATATTTTATTAGATAGCTTATGTGTGTGTCTAAACCCTTCAGAACTTATAGCAATAAGCTCCGAATGTTCAAGCTATTTGCCATTTCTCATAATTCGAACTATAAAAAGGGATGATGTAATCCTATTCGAATTTGAGAATGCAATTACCACAACTGGCTACTCTAATCCTTTAAAATCTATTTGTGAATGTGTTTCCTCACAATCATTTGCATGAAGTAGAGAAAAACCTCTTGTCACTTAGATTTTACGGTGTATGTTTTCATATCCATGTGAATTTGTCATTTCCAACCACTATCATAAGACAAGGTTTATGACAAAGTTAAACTCATATGGATTCAACTCACTTAATCTTAATTTCCTGTCATCCGACAACACAAGGGCCTACCAGTGCTTCCAAGTTATTCACTCATCAATGTACTTTCACTTATCAAGGTACTTTGCCTTATGCGATCAAATGAGAACTCATAGAACTCACATGCATAGTCAACTTAACTGCAATGGGCACATAAACAAGAATGTATCAACACAATAGGTTATCATCCTTAGGTCGTGTGCTAGTGATTACTAAAAGGTTTCTTCCCGATTGTCTCCTGAAACTTTTGAAGATCAACAAGACTCTCACTGAACTCTTGACATATAAGATTCGCTGTCAAAGATCATTCATTGACAAACAAATATTCAAGAGTTAGTGTGGATTCTTATCATGAAAACACTTCATATAATTGGTGTTAGTTGGTCATTGTTCAAACCAAAACATCACAACTACCAATTTCAAATGTCTAAGAGTAAGAAACATTTCTACTCCACATTTCATGAGGTGTTGTAAACCTACTTAGAACATGTCACTCAAGGTACAACTTGGAGTAACTAGAGTATGACTCTACAAATTGATTTTGGAATGAATTATGACTCATCTTCTTGATTTTAACAATTTCAACAATACCTGATTCCTCTTCTTAGTCATATAAATGCACTAAGGTATCCTTAGAGGATAAATTGTGACACAGTTACATAATCATTAGGATGATCATAAAACATGATACTAAAGTACTCTCCTTTCCTTTAAGATTGGAGAAACTTTTATCTTTTTGCCCAATGGATTCTTCTTATTTGTTCTGCTATACTTTGAAACTTTTCAAGGTATCAGAATTACACTTAATCTTGTAAGCATAACCATTTTTACCGAATCAACAGTAAATCATGACAATATACTTTATCGTCCTTTGTGGTGGATCTGACCAGTTTACATCAATGTGTACTAGATCGTTTAATCCTTCACTTGACTCACATATACACGTGAGTAAGGAATTTGGTCCTAATTTTCCAAAGATCAAGATTCTCATACATCACATAATTCAAATTGTATGATTCCAAGTTTCTGTCCAATTGAAACTTGGGTGATGAGAATCCTTCCTCACTTGGTAAATTATAACACTACCACAAGCGATATAAGTAAGAATCAAATCCATTTTCAACATTGCTAATAATAGAAATATAAACACCAATTTTCATAAATGCCATTGCAAGTAATCATCAAGCAAATAAAACCAAAATTCACTTTATTGATAATGTGCAGAAAACTTGTCCTTACAATGCAAATACACATGAAAACTATGTTTCTAAATATTCTTATCAATCTATCATAACTCCTAAGTAGCAGCTCAAAATTCTGATCATCGAACCATGTGACCGACATCCATTTCTTCGGATCAGAATTAGCCTTACTTCCTCTTAAGCTTCCTTCATTTTCTTCGATCCTACAAAACATAAAAATGTGATTACCATATCATGTAATAAGAATCTATAAATAGGAACTTAACAGAGTTAGATGGTGGATGTACCTGAAGTAGAGTCATACAATTTGACTTTACCATCTCTAAGATCTTTTAGGTAGTCTGGGCAGCTTCACTTCTAATGCCCCTTCGATTGACTATAGAAATAGGTGGAATCCTTAGCATTGGCACATGGAACTATCACCGAATTGGCTTTTCTCTTATGGTCAAAATTTTTGACCTTGGCCGATTTCTTTCCCTTATGAGGAGAAACCATTTCTGGACTATCAACTTTTCCATCACCAACGTCCATGGAACCTTAGGAAACTGATTCTCCGAACAAATTTGATTGACCAGTGCACCAAAGCATTGTTGTTTCAGCAGCAATTAGCAAATATGTCAGATCAATTAGGGTCATGTCGTTTTCAGTCATATAGTAGTCCTTAACAAACTGACTCTACGACTTAGGAAGCGAGTGAAGAACCAAGCCAACAGCTAGCTCTCTTGGGAAAACGACACCCAAAATTCCCAATCTATCAATGTGCAACTTCATGTTTAGAACATGTGCACACACATAATTTCCATCTAGTTGTTTGCATGTCAATAGGGCTTGAGTGATCTTGAACTTTTCAAGCCGGCAAAAACGTGGGTCAGGGAGGATCATTGGAGGAGGCGGAGGAAGAGAATGATTTCTAGTTCCACCAATGCACGAAGAAGGGAACGATCTTTCACCTTGATCATCATGTGGAAGATCATCTTCAAAGGGAAAGCCTTTTCTAAATGATTTGAATAAGACCATAGTTGTCAAAACTAGACAACTAAAAAAGGGAGAAAATTCAAGTAAGTTGATTTGGATCCTTAATATAACACCCAAATGAAACATTAAGGCTAGGACCCAACACAACAATTCACAATTTGGAAGAGGGATGCCATAATCTAATTGTAAATTATGTGAAGGTAGGTAAATGACGATTTACCAAATCCACCACGGAAAACGAAATTTTAAATGAATTAGGTTTTAGATGAAATTCCTAGATCTTTTGAGATTCATTGAACTTTTCAATAGCATGTTTAATCTCGATTATGCTCCCACTTTGTGACAAGGATACCAAGGATCACAAACGAGATGTGAATAACCATGTAAATTAGCTTGGCATTCTCGATGTCATTTATCACTCAATCAATGTGTCGGTTAACCACACACACTCCATTGAATCAACAATAATTTACTGAAAAACCCATTGCCAATAATATTGGTCCCATATTAGTGTGCCAGTTAACCACACACACTCCACTAATGACCAATAAGGTGCAATGTGTAATTTCATGGGTTAGCATGAAATTCACATTTTTCCTGAAGTAACTAAGAATGGGATTTTAGAAAATAGTTTAGTTACTTTATAATTCATTATAATTTTAATGAGGATTCAGTGTCCTATCGAACCTGTTTGGCTAACGACCCTCCTGATGGGATTTATACAAACAATCCTATGTGTACATGCAACCCTATAGTTGGATCTATGTTTTCACTATTAGATACACAACATTATGAACACAAGAATAAAACCCTAATGTGCAATGCTATTTTTGAAATTCACATATAAGGTTAGATCACATACCTCTTGTTGTTATATTCTAATAACAACTTAGATATCCAAAACCTAAGTCTTGAAAGCAAGCACCACAAGTGTAATGCCTCTAATGGCTCACAAACACCACAAGCAATTGGAGAAGCTATAGAGAGAGAAGGGGAGAGGTAGAAATCGGCCTCGGTATCTCTTAGAATCAAGTGGACGATTTCTCAAGGTCTAGGGGTCTTTATATAGGGTTGTGATTAGGGTTTCAGTCCTTATCCTTATCCAGTTGCTTGCCCACCAAGCAATCATAAGATAAGCCTTGAAAAACACTTATGCTTTTATCTCTTGGACGATTTCAAGGATATCTTATCCCTTGATTTCGTCCAACCCATAATAAGGATAACCATTTCCCTAATTTGTAACTATCACATAATTACAATTCAACCCCTATAGTTTAATTAATTACACTTGATCACAAAATTAATTCCTAATTAATTATTGACCAATATTAATTAAACAAATATGATTTTTCCTTTAATATATTATTCTTATAACATATTAATAAAACATAATAACCTCTCTCTTTATTTATTTCTCCAGTCAAGTTGCTTTGGTGAAGGCAACCCAAAAGGACCATGCACAATCGGATGAAGTACTTGACAAATATGGTTACGGACTTAGACACTAATCCAATAGTCTCCCACTTGAATAAGTCTAGTAACCACAAATGTAACGTACAACTCGATTAGCAATCGTAGCTCTCAAAGACGCTGCTGAACTCTGATCTTATCAGTAACCTGTCCTTTAGATAAGGTATCGTACAATCCTCTGTTTAGATATTGTGTTGACAATTTTATGGAACTAATTGTCCTGCAGTTGGTTTCTCGATCTCAGATTTATTCGACATATAACTTAATTGAACACATCAATTCAGTCCTGACCAGGCCCAGCACATAAGTCAAATCAAATCATCAAGCGGCCGTGATATCGTTTTTATCCTCTTAGGATAGAAGTAACAAATAAAATTCGACTTATATGCATTTACTTATTCACCAATCAATTATACACACCAATGCGTTTTATGACATCAATTTACTGATGAGGTTTCACATTATTAATGCACAACCAATTAGAAAATAATAAACCATATATCTAGGTTTTAAGACCATATGATATTATCATCTTGCGATCACCTTTGTCACATTCCATAAAGTGATTCCAGTAAGTGCGGGTTTATTCCAATGCTCAAAACCTTTTCATAAGCACTCATGAACGTTATAGCAAACATTTTCCATGTCTAATACCATTTAGACAATCTACACACCAATTCATGACAATCTTCATTCATACCTGCTTCCAACATATGAACGATTGTGGACTGTTTGAATAATTCGATTAAACTCAATTATTCTGGAAGTCAAAACATGCAAAGTGAAACAATAGTTAAACAATTAACATAAGACAGTAACTTTACTTATAAATAATACTCCTTTATTTAATCATCAAATGTCAATTACATTTATCTATTACTTGTTTTTAAAATTCTCTAATCTAAACTAATGTCATCCTTCAGCCCAATGCTCCTAGCATGCTGCAAGTGCTTAACCCTACTCAGTCCCTTCGTAAGCGAATCTGCTGGGTTATCTTCTGATGATATCCTGTTAACCACGAGGTGTCCTTCTTCTACTCGATGTCTAATAAACTGATACTTTCTGTCGATTTGTCGAGATCTACCATGATCCCTCGGTTCCTTTGTCAAGGCAACCGCTCCTTCATTATCACAGAAAATTTCCATAGGCTCCTTTATGGCAGGCATAACTCCAAGGTCACCAATGAAGTTCTTCAGCCATATCGCCTCCTTCGACGCTTCGCTTGCTGCAATGTACTCTGATTCGCACGTTGAATCAGCTACAGTTTCCTGCTTGGAACTTTTCCAAGTATTGCTCCACCATTTGGAGTAAAGACCCAGCCCGACTGCGAACGGTAGTTGTCTCTGTCGGTTTGGAAACTGGCATCACTATACCCTCATACCTTTAAGTCATCACTCCCTCCGAGGACCAAGAACCATCCCTTGGTCCTCCGAAGGTACTTAAGTATATTCTTGACCGCAATCCAATGAGCTTTGCCCGGGTTCCCTTGATATCTACTGACCAAGCTCAAGGCAAAGGCCACATCAGGGCGAGTATAAGTCATAGCATACATGATTGAGCCAACTGCGGAAGAGTAAGGTACTCGGCTCATCTCTGATATCTCGGATTCGGTACTCGAACTTTGAGTCTTACTCAACTTGGCATTACTCTGTATCGGTAGTTCTCTCTTCTTCGAATTTTCCATACTAAAACGTTTTAGTACCTTATCCAAGTGAGTATTCTGACTAAGTCCTATTAGTCTCTTACTTCGTTCTCTCACTATCCTTATTCCCAAAATATAGGAAGCCTCTCCGAGGTCCTTCATAGCGAAGCACTTTCCGAGCCAGGACTTAACCTCATGCAAAGTCGGGATGTCGTTTCCTATGAGCAGTATGTCATCGACATACAAAACGAGGAAGCTAACTATACTCCCACTGGCCTTGACATATACACATGATTCATCTTCGCTTCGTACAAATCCAAACTCTTTGACTTTCTCATCAAAGCAAAGATTCCATCTGCGAGATGCTTGCTTAAGTCCATAAATGGACTTCTCAAGCTTGCACACTCTATTGGGATGCTTTGGATCGACAAAACCCTCTGGCTGAGCCATGTAAACATCCTCAGCCAACTTCCCATTAAGGAAAGCGGTCTTGACATCCATTTGCCATATCTCATAATCATGAAATGCAGCAATGGCCAGCATCACCCTAATAGACTTTATTTTCGCAACTGGTGAGAAGGTCTCATCATAGTCAACTCCGGGAGTTTGAGTAAAGCCCTTCGGCACCAATCGTGCCTTATACGTGTGTAAATTCCCATCCACGTCGGTCTTTTTCTTGAAGATCCATTTGCACCCAATCGTCTTACGTCTGGGCACATTGTCAACCAAATTCTAGACTTGGTTGTCATACATGGACTGAATCTCGTTGTCCATCGCCTCTTTCCATTTCGCAGACTCTGGGCCTACCATGGCTTCCTTATAGATATTAGGTTCATTTAGATTTATTAGTGTACTATCACTAATATACGTTTCCCCTGCGGTAGTAATATGAAAACCATAAAACTGGGGTTGAACTCTAACTCTTTCGGAACGTCTAAGAGGTAAGGACTTGTCAATTGGTTCAACCGGAGTTTCCTCCTCGGGTTAAGAGCCAGCGGTGGAGGTTCCTTCATCACTTGATTCTTGAATCTCTTCAAGATCGATTTGCCTCCCACTGTCTCCTTGGCTTATGAGTTCTCGCTCTTGGAAAAATCCTCTCCTCGCGACGAAGACAACATTGTCATTCGGTCTATAGAAGAGATATCCAAAGGATCTCTACGGGTAGCCGATGAAAATACATCGCTCACTACGAGGTTCGAGCTTGTCGTGAGTTTCTCGTCTTACGAAAACCTCACAGTCCCAAACCTTGATATGTGCCAACGAGGGAGCCTTCCCTGTCCACATCTCGTGAGGTGTTTTGGCAACCTTCTTTGTAGGGACTCGATTAAGGATATGGGCGGCAGTCTCTAAGGCATACCCCTAGAATGAGATAGGTAGTGAAGCATGACTCATCATAGAACGGACCATGTCTAACAAGGTTCGATTATGCCTTTCTGCCACACCATTTAACTGTGGTGTCCTAGGTGGCGTCAATTGCGAAACTATTCCGCATTCCTTGAGATAGTCGTGGAATTCAAGACTTAGGTACTCTCCTCTTCGATCGGATCGAAGCATCTTGATTTTCCTGCCCAATTGATTCTCCACTTCATGCTTGAACTCTTTTGAACTTTTCAAACGTTTCTGACTTGGGCTTGATTAAGTAAATATACCCATATCTACTATAATCATCGGTAAAAGTCACATAGAAGTGGTTTCCATCCTTTGTGGTGGATTTAAAGGGCCCACATACATCGGTGTGTATGAGATCCAATAAACCCTCACCCCTCGCACAAGTGCCAGTGAAGGGTGACTTGGTCATCTTTCCAAGCAAACAAGATTCGCACGTGTCATCTTCCCTAAGGTCGAATGACTCCAACACTCCATCCTTTTGGAGTTGGGCTATGCGCTTCTTGTTGACATGTCCAAGACGACAATGCCACAAGGATTCTTTATCCATACTATTGGAAGAACCCATACACAACACATCATTTCCTAGGTTATCTACAACCATAACAGTTTCATAAATTCCATTACAAGGTATTGCTTCAAAGTATAAGACACCATTTAGATAAGCATAAATAGAACCATTCTCATTATTAAACGAATATATAAAGCCTTGTCTAAATAAACCATGAAATGAAATGATGTTTCTTTCCATATCTGGCAAGTAGCAACAATTACTCAAATCTAAATTTAATCCATTACTAAGCACTAAAGAATACACGCCAATCTTGGTGACAGCCGACGTTCTTCTATTCCCCATGATTAGATTTATTCTTCCATGCTCCACATCCCTATTTCTTCCTAGTCCCTGCAAATCAGAACAAATGTGGTAACCACATCCTGTGTCAAGAACCCAAGAAATAGCATGAGTTGAATTATTAGATTTAATTGTGTATATACCCTACAAAAGATGGCTTGATCTTTCCATCCTTGATGGCTTGCAGATATTCTGGGCAACTTCTCTTCCAATGCCCTATTTTATGGAAATAGTGGCACTCTGCCTCCTTTGGGTTAGAGTTGGGCTTAGCAGGGCCATCTTTGGTCCCACTAGAAGAGGATCCATCTTGAGACTTTCCCTTGTTGTGGCTCTTTGACAGAGCCTTCCTCTTCTTCCCCCTTCTTTGTCCAATTGCCAAAACAGGAGCAGCGGGTGGTGCGGGAGTTGGTGCAACAAACTTTTCCTTGAGGTTGCTCTCAGCAGTCCTTAGAAGTCCTTGGAGTTTGCTTAGGGTGACCTCTTCCTTGTTCATGTGGTAGGTCATCCTAAATTGGTTGTAGCACGAGGGCAAGGAGTGAAGAACAATATCAATAGCCAAATCCTCCCCAAAGTTAACATTTAACTTGCGAAGACGATCAACATATCTTTGCATCTTTTGCAAGTGCACGGTAAGAGATTCTCCACTTCCCATCTTAACGGTGATCATATTCATAATGATCTCATAGCGCTATTGCCTCACGCTTTGATGATACCTCTCCATCAAGTCTTGATGTATTTCATACGGATACATGTCCTCATAGGACTTTTGGAATTCTTGGTTCATAGTGGCTATCATGATGCAATGTACTTTCATTGCATCACGTTCGTGGGTCTCAAAGACAGCCATCTCTTCCGGAGTACCGATTTCTGGTTTGACCTTCTCGAGCTTTTCGTCGAGGACATACTCTTTGTCCTCGTAGCGTGCAATTGTGTGAATGTATCTTATCCATTCGCTAAAGTTCATTCCATCGAAAGTCACCTTTTGGCAAAGACTCATTAACGTGAATGAGTTAGCAGCAACGTTGTTCGCGTTCGACATCTACAAATAGAATCGACAAAGTTTGATTAGAATTGAATCCCTAACTAAACACCCAAAACGAAAAATTAGGGCTAGGACCCAACAACATTATTCACATATTAGAAAAGGGATGCCGTAATCTAACACGCAAATAATTTGGAGGTAAGTGAATGACGATTCACTAATTCTGCACCATGAAAAACATAACCTTAAGTTTTAAATGCATTGAGAATTCCTAGATTTTCTTAGAGATTCATTGAACTTTTCAATGGCATGTTTAAATCTCGATATGCCCCTCTCGTTTGTGACTGGGATGCCGAGGATCACAAAGTGGGTGTGAATAACCATGCAACTCTACATGGTGCCTTCATTGTTACAATCACCTATTCGATGTGCCGGTAAACCACACACGCTCCATCGAACTATGACAAACAAAGAATCACCCTTTGCCACCTTTTCTTAGAACCAATCAGTGTGCCGGCAAACCACACATGCTCCACTAACTTCTTAGCAAGGGTGCAAAGTGTAATTTCATGGGATTGCATCAATTCACTTTTCCTAAAGTAGCTAGGATTGGGAATTTGTAAAATTGTTTAGTTACTTTATACAGGTTCATTATACTTATTAATGAAGAGAGGATTACCCTATCCTACCCGTTCGGCTAACGACCCTCCACCAGTCAAGCAAGCGGTGGGTGTGAGTGTACACCCATTAAGCGCCATTTTATAGGCAGCAACCTTATACCCACCTTTTAGTCCGGCTTCGTGAATGAGGCCTACTAACGGTAAGACTAGCATTTTAATTATACATATATATTTATTAAACTTGTAATAATATAATAGTATAGGCTGTATTTTAAACATTTCAAAATACTAGGGTTTTAATCTTCAATTTAAAATTTTCGAAATTTAATTCCATTTAAATTAAAATTTTAAATATTAAAACTCTTGATTTAATAATTACCATAAATTAAAAAATTAATTTAAATTATTAAATCACAAGGTATTATAGATCATGTGGATAATTACCATTTATACATTTAAGATATCCTAATCCCTTGAATCCCTCTCTAAATCTCGAAAATAAGGGATGGGATAATTCAAGATCTTTAATTACCATATTTAACAATTAAAAGATAATTACAAGATATGGGATTATCCAAATCCCTAAAATTTAGGATCTTATCTTGGGAAGGAGGCTAATCTCGAAATCTAAGGGTTTTCAAACCCTAGATTTCGAAATCTTGGACTAATGGAAAGGATTCATAAAACCTTTTCATGATAATTTCGCAAATTAGGGTTAGGAAACCCTAATCTCGAAATCTATAGCCTCCTAGGGTTTATTAGCTATAAACCATAATATCTCAAGTTCATATAATTGAATAAACTAATTGAAAACAAGTTAACCAATGGCTCTGATACCACTGATGGGATTTATACAAACAATCCTATGTGTACATGCAACCCTAGAGTTGGATCTATGTTTTCACTATTAGATACACAACATTATGAACACAAGAATAAAACCCTAATGTGCAATGCTATTTTTTAAATTCACATATAAGGTTAGATCACATACCTCTTATTGTTATATTGTAATAACAACTTAGATATCCAAACCCTAAGTCTTGAAAGCAAGCACCACAAGTATAATGCCTCTAATGGCTCACAAACACCACAAGCAATTGGAGAAGCTATAGAGAGAGAAGGGGAGAGGTAGAAATTGGCCTTGGGATCTCTTAGAATCAAGTGTACGATTTCTCAAGGTCTATGGGTCTTTATATAGGGTTGTGATTAGGGTTTCAGTCATTATCCTTATCCAGTTGCTTGCCCACCAAGCAATCATAAGATAAGCCTTGAAAAACCTTATCCTTTTATCTCTTGGACGATTTCATGGATATCTTATCCCTTGATTTCATCCAACCCATAATAAGGATAACCATTGCCCTAATTTGTAACTATCACATAATTACAATTCAACCCCTCTAGTTTAATTAATTACACTTGATCACAAAATTAATTCCTAATTAATTATTGACCAATATTAATTAAACAAATATGATTTTTCCTTTAATATATTACTCTTATAACATATTAATAAATCATAATAACCTCTCTCTTTATTTATTTCTCCAGTCAAGTTGCTTTGGTGAAGGCAACCCAAAAGAACCATGCACAATCGGATCAAGTACTTGACAAATATGGTTACGGACTTAGACACTAATCCAACACCTCCACCATACAAGAGAGCGGTGGATAAGAATGGATACCCAATAAGGGTCATTTTACAGGCCGCTTTCTTAAACTCCCTTATAGTATGGCTTCGTGAATGAGACGTATTAACGGTTCGACTAACGTGTGTTATATATATAGTAATATTAAACCATTAATATTACATATAATATAATGGTGTATTTTAAGCTTTTAAAAATACTAGGCTTTTTTAATTTTATTAAAATTTTCAAAAATTAAAACCATTTAATTTTAAATTTAAAAATTTTAAAAACCATTGATTTAATAATTATCCAAAAATTAGACAATTAATTAAATTATTAAATAAAATAAGGATTACCAATTTAAATTAAACATATTAACTTAATTTAATCCTTATCCATGGATTTCAAATTTTAGGTAGGGAAATCTTTATTTATCCAATTAAACAATTAACAAGATAATTACCAAAAATAACAAGCTACTAACTTAATCCTTAGATTTTGAAATCTTCTGCCTGGAGTGGAAGGCAAGTCTTTCAACCTTGACTAAAAACCAAAAATGCTAGGGGTTAGGAAACCCTAGATTCCGATTTCAAAGTAGCCAAAGGAAAGGGATAGAAAACCCTTAGGGATTTTCGAAAAACATGATTCTTAAACCCTAATTTGCGAAAATTTAAAGGCCTTAGGTTTAATAGCCATAAATCCTAATTTTGTTTGGTTCATAATGAGAATTGTTATCGAGATTTCAAAAGCAATTATGATTTTATGATTGAAAAGTAAGAACACAGAGAGTAAATATTAATCAGATCTTATATTGATGAAGAACTGATTACAAAGTTTAAGCAGAATGAATACTCTCGTTATTCTACTTCGAACCTCAATCCCTATTTATAGGCAACCTGAGTGTACAAAAAATATACTAAGTCCTGAACTATACGCTTCGCACAAAAGAAGACTTAGTAAAATAACTAACATGCGAAACTAAAGAAACAAACACTTCGACTTTTACAACACATAGACTCTACATTCTCCCCCTTTGTAAACAGTCGAAACTATTCTGTTTGTGAGTCTCTGAACAGCTGAGTGTATTGTCTTTCGTATTTCAGCATACCAGGTGATAATCTTTTTAAGCTCCTTCTTGTCTCCTTCTTTGTTCTTCTTGCAATTATTCATACGAACAATGAAATTCGTATATTGCGAAGAAGTATATCTTTCAATCTCTGAGACTTTAAACAAAAACTTCTTGGGCTTCCCCTTCGTATCTTTCCCTGCAAACACCATGCCTAAGGGTTTAAGTCATATCTCTCCATTAACATACTTCGATAATGCCGATTGTGTCAAAGTAGTCTCCCAAGGAACATTCACTTTCCTTCCAAGTCCTGATGTGAGTTCTTCATCAGTTAACGCTAAACAATCATAGTAGTTATCTATGAATATCTTGATATGTGCGAAACCAAGTATGCACAAATCAGTCTCATATCCTTTCAGCTTGTTATCTTGCATGTGTTTCAGAATCAGGGAAACTTGAATGAGATCATTACAATTCATCAAGGGAAAATCGGCAATGGTGAAATCATAATGCTTGTCATCTGCTCGAATAACAAAATATCTGAAAATTTGAAGCATGTTCTCGAACATCACATCCTTCTTGATTGTTAACACCTTTTTGATCTTCATTAGGGATCAGACTTCATCTTGATTCTTTGCCAGTACAGCATGAAATCTGATTTTCATGTGAATGTAATCATCAACATTTTCAAATTTTCACTGATTTTGTACTGAGCCGTAATAAACAACATTTCGTTTATCAGAAAATCCAATTGGCATTTATCCGAATTTGCAACGTCATAGCTCCTCTTCGGCTTCTTCTCAAATTCATACATTTCACTCCCCACTACCTTGGATTCAATGGTCTCATACGAGTATAGCTTCGTAGGATCACCCTTGTTCATTGTTGGTGGATCACTAGCCCTTTGCCTCATGATACTCTGCACTTGTCTCAATCTCTCCATTTCGGCTTCTGCTTCTACTGTCTTTTACTCTTTTGATTTTTCATACGCTATCCCTTTCCCTTTACCAATATCTTCTGTTTGAGGTTTCGCACCTGAGCTTCCTCCATCTTTTGAACCAATTGAAATTCCTTTGGCAATTGGTCTTGTTGTCATTACAGTTGAGGAAATCGACTTTGTGAGCACTGGTAGTGTTGTTTTGAGTTGCGTAGAAATCACCTTTCCGACTGTTTTCGCATCGTCGTCTTTACTTCCTTTTCTCTCTCCCCCTTGCACCCCTGTGAAAGCAGGTGGGGCATTCTTTGGTAACAGAAGTAAAGCTGGTGATTGGGGCCAAAGCCTTCTGAATTGCTTGTTCTAGGGTGTTGACCTTGAGAGTTAAAAATTCAGAAGTTAAAATTGATTGATGAGAAGTTTGCGAAACCAAGGTTTTTAATTCAGTCACCAACTGAATGAGTTTATCAAACTGCTCCTTATTCTCCTTTTGTTTGGCTTCGATAAGTGGAGCAGGAGATTGATAATCAATGAGAATTTTGTTAAGATCAGTGGCAACCACATCAACCCTTTTTTGTACCTCCAAATTTTGAGAATTAAGATCTTGAAGCTCTTTCGTAATCTCCTTCTTTAACTCTTCAACCTTAAGATTAACATCTTCTCGGACCTTCTTGACATCCTGTACAAAAAGAACATGACGTTCTTTTGTAACAGTTTTCAACTCAGTAACAACCCCATTAAATGATTTTCCTTGAGCTTGAATGCGAAGCTCAGTGTTCTTGTCAGACTGATCAACTTTTTCAATTATTCTCTTCTCACCAACTTTTATCATAGATTCCACCTCCAATCCCGACATTGATGACTTTGTACTAGAATCAGCTTGTGACTGAATAATGGCATTCAATTTTCGATTCAAGATTTTAAATTGCTTACCTGACATAAGCATATGATCAGGTATCTCCTCCTCCTCTGAATCGAAATGTAGGGCCTCAAAAGTTCCTCCAAAACTGCCTCCTTCGGTTTCATCATCGGACATTGGTTGCGAAGGTTGAGGAGTTTCGGGTGATTGTGTGGAAATAAGGTGGTAAATGGATGTTGTAAAGGATGATCAAAAATTAAGGAAGTAGTGATATGAGTGTTTAGAAGAGAAAATGGTGGTAATGAAGTAGATAGATTCACAGAAGAGATGGGTAATGAAGCTGATAGGATGATAGGCAGGGTAGTTTCAACACTTGTGATAGGTGCCCCCGTATCAGATACGTTGACAACCATATTCGAAGTAGGTACCTCCTCAGAAACTGATTTGGTAGTGACTACTTCAAGTGGAATGGATGTGGTGGTGGAAATATGCGAAGAGATAGGAAGAGAAACAATTACCACTTTGGAGAGTGAAACAGGTGGAGTCTCCGGAACAACTTCTTCATCGGAGGATTCGTTGCGAATGATCATCTTTCGTTTCTTGTAGAGCTTTTGATATGATTTGCAACCTCTTGAGCTCTTTTGCACTTTGAACCAGGAGAAACAGGAGCCGGAACATCTCGAAATGTTGCCCCCTTACTACTGACCTCCGTTTTGCGAATATTAAGAGAAGAAGTCGTTGTCTGCGAAGATTTTCGAAGCTTCTTTAATACCCCAGACTTTGAGGGTATAATCTCCTTCTTCGTTTTGGTAGAAATCTCTTCTTTCTCAACCTCTTCAGCTTGTGAGACTTTGGAATACTGAAGTTGTTCTTCCTTTTGAGTTTTCTTCTTCTTCTTTGAGGATTCTGCACTAACTTCCAGTAACACTCCAGTTTGCACAGCTGGATCAAAAGTTTTCATGTATCGAACCAAAACTTTGTGTGTTGAGTGCACTTTGCGAAGCATCGCATCCGGAATCCATGCAACACTTGCGAAGATATTTTCATCATCTTCAACCACTTTTAGAAACTGATATAATGAAAATTCTGCAACCTCTCCACCTTCAGGAACGTGAATACCTTCTTTTTCGTACACTTTTTCGAGAATTAGACTCCAGTACCGTGCACACGAAATCCCCTTCTCAGCATTCGTGTTTTCAAGACTTTTGATGAACTCCTTCCACAGTTGAGTTCCATAATCAACACCAACATCATAGTACAGACCCATGACCATTGCATACACTTCCATCCGACCCCTGTCTAGACCGACAGTCCTCCCTGTTAAACACCGTAGAAATATACCAAAGAGAAAGTTCCACGTGCAGGGTAAACCGAATTTCCTGAAATCACTAATCTTTTCAAGAGATGGTTGATGTCCCATCTCATTGAACATTAAAATAATTTAGGAATTGATGGGTTTAAAGAATGGAGGGTTATTGGGAATATTCAAGAAGTCAATGAACATTTTCTTGTTAAGACGAACCCTCTTGTTGTTCATCAGATTGAAAGTGATGACATCAGTTGCATAGTTGTATGATGCAGTTGATGTCTCCATGGAAAACCAAGTCATCGGAACCGGAAAAGAACTGAACATAGGAGTTGACAAAGGTGACCTTTTGAGTGCAACAATCAACATCTTCAAGCCTTCTGGGTAGGATGAGACATTAGGATCCACTTGGTAGTTTGTGCTTTGGATCTTCATAAGAGATTGTGAAAGAACTTCTTCGGTGTTGGATTGAGTAGCAGCCATTGTTAGGGTTTGAAGAAGATGAAGAATCAAAGAATTTAGGAGTATTTGTGTTTGTTCGCGTAACCGTATACAACACTCTTAAAACCCCTTTTATAGGTAACCCGAATTGATTTGAATTTGAAGAGGGATGCATTTAATGAGATCCGACATGGCACCTTGAAAATCGGACCATTACTGCGAAAAGGTAGCCATGCGTCAAAAAGCAACAGTCACCTCACCTAGAAAATCGGGCAGAATTCCATACGTCACGTATACACAGCCTGTCAATATCCGCTTTATGGAATTGTAACCGTTATGACTCTTCGCATTGAGGTTAGGCTCTTTCACTTTTGGGATGAAAAGCGAAGTCATATGCCAGATGTTTGAAATCATCAGCTTGAGTTGGTATTACTCAGAACCTCAAGGATTTCGTGAGTGCTTGTGAATCAAAGAAATAAGATAAGAAGCAAGTAAAAAAATTTGGAAATCTGTGATGTCAAATATGTAATTTGACACGAAGGCAGTGAAACCCTAGGCAAAGGTTGCTTCGTTAATCATCAAGAGAGATGATCAACTGCTTGTGTATGTTCCCGTGAATTACAATCGAATACTTTTTGGTAAGTATCAAAGGGCTTCTTTTGATAGGTGAGTGTGGGGTTGGTTTAAAATTTCATTACATATCAACCTTAACATGAGGTGAGAAATTGTAACTGAAATTACTTGTATGACCAGTGTAGTCAGTGACAAGTCGGCTTTTGAAAATGTTTATCATGACTAGGATATGCGAATGAAACTCACACAGAAATCATATTCATGAAAAAAAATTGTTGTACTGGATCTTGTTGGGTAACAAACATCGTGGGTTTCGAATGTTTGATCAAGACCACGCATGCGAATTGAATATGATTTGGAGTTTCGAACTTTGGTATTGAAACAAAAGTTTCGTCAATTTCTGGAACAATATTCCCCGTCAATTCCTTTAGGTGTAAGATGTTCGGATTTCACCTTCATCACGGACTCATGATGTCAGATCATAAATACAAAATTTTTGTATATCTAAGTCTCGATGGGTTTGATCAGAGACCTCTCGGACATATGTCTTTGTGTGTGATTTTTGTGTGAAGAATTTTGTGATGAAAAAGATTGGTTATAAGATCGAATGTACCTCTGTTATTTGTGGACCAAACAGAAAACTTTTTACTCATATGAGAAGAGTAAGGTAGCTCTTTTGACTAATGCTAATATAAGCCTTATTTGGAAGAAATTTTCATAAGATAATTTCATTAAGGCTTTTGTTTCTCACACATAGAGTCATATGAGGCTTGGGTCAACATGTTGCAACATGCTTCTAGGGACATCCTAACTAGTACAAAGTTGAAAGAAATGATACCTTCCCATAGAAACATACAAGCATGACCTCTTCGCATTAAGCTCTGGACTAAAGTAAAACACACAAAACTAAAAAAAACAATATTTTTGTGGTTTTTGAATTTTTCGAAAATAAAAACATAACAAAATAAAATCTTTTTGGATTTTTGGATTTTCGAAAATGAAAACAAAACGAAAGAAAATATTTTTTATTTTTCAAGTTTTTCAAAAAAAAATTGAACCTTAGTTACCAGTTGTACGGATGCGAAGCAATGCGAAGCCTCTTAACGCACAGTAACTTCTGAATGATTCCGACTCAGAGCTGCTGAATGGACCTTTCATTCTTGAACTATTGATTTTAAAACTGAATTCACATCGATCATCCCTAAACCTGCTAAAATTCTTAACAATGATTTTTCATTAAGAGGTTTAGTAAAAATATCAGCAAGTTGTTCATTGGTTTTAACAAAATGAATTTCAATATTCCCATCTTCCACATGATCTTTGATAAAATGATATCGAAGAGCTATGTGTTTTGTCTTTGAGTATTGTACTGGATTATGACGAATGTGAATTGCACTTTGAGAATCACAATACCAGGGAATCTTTTTCATATTGATAGCATAATCACAAAGTTGACTCTGAATCCAAATGATTTGCGAAGTGCAAGCAGCAGCTGAAATATATTCAGCTTCAGCAGTGGATATAGCAACACAAGTTTGCTTCTTCGACTGCCAACTCACCAATTTCCCATCCAATAGTTGACACCCACCACTTGTACTTTTCCTCTCCAACGTACATCCTCCTAGATCAGAATCTGAAAAAGCTTGAATGAAGAATCCCGATTTTGAAGGATACCAAAGTCCTAACGAAATTGTCCCCTTAAGATAGCAAAAAATATTTTTCACTGCAGTTAAATGAGGTTCTCTGGGATTAGCTTGATACCTAGCACAATTACATAACGAAAACATAATATCAGTTCTGCTTGCAGTTAAGTACAATAAAGACCCTATCATGCTTCGATAAAATGTTAAATCAACAACAGGGGTATCTAATGAAGGAGTTAGTCTTGTTCCCACTGCCATAGGTACTCTCAGCTTCGTGCTGTTGGTCATTCCAAACTTTTCCAGCAAGTTCTTTGTGTATTTTTCTTGATTGATTAAAATTCCATCCCTATTCTGTCTTATATTTAAACCAAGAAAATTATTAATTTTTCCCATCATACTCATTGCAAATTGACTCTTCATTAGATTTTCAAATTCAAATGACAATGTTGGGTCAGTTGAGCCAAAAATAATATCATCAACATAAATTTGAACAAGCATGAGATGATTCCCAACTTTCTTGTGAAACAAAGTGGGGTCAACTGATCTTTGTTTAAATTTAGATTGTTTCAAGAAATGTGTATGTGTTGCGTACCAGTCTCTTGGTGCTTGTTTTAACCCAAAAACTGCTTCGTCTAGTATGTAGACATGATCAGCATGTTCCTCATTTATAAATCCTGGTGGTTGTTCAACATAAACTGTTTCTTCCGGTTCTCCATTTAAGAATGCACACTTAACATCCATTTAAAAAACATCAAAGTCTTTGTGAGCTGCATAAGCTAAAAATATGCGAACTGCTTCGAGTCTTGCAACAGGAGAAATGTTTCTTCATAGTCTACTCCTTCTTGTTGCGAATAGCCTTTAACAACTAGTCTAGCTTTATTTCGAATAATATTGCCATCTTTGTCGGTTTTATTTTTAAAAATCCATTTTAATCTGACAATTGAAACATCAGAAGGTTTAGGAATTAATCTCCAAACCTTTTTTCGTTCAAATTCAGCCAGTTCAGATTGCATAGCAACAACCCAATCTGAGTGTTCCATAGCATTCTTTACTGTCTTTGACTCTATTTTCGAAATAAAAACATTAAACATACACAATTCTTGATTCGCATTCAGTACCTTATTTTTCGCACGAATTTGAGCTCTTGTCAACACACCATCTTGTGGATTCCCAATTACCTGTTCTTTGGGATGATTCCTTGTCCATTTCTCAAGTGGTGGAAAATCAGGATCAAATTCCAATGGTGCATCTTAGTACATATCTTCATTTTCAGATCCTGCAACAGAAAAATTATCATTTATTTCATGAAATTCATCATTTTCATCAAGATTAATTTTCTCTTTTGCATCATGTTCCTCCGCAACATGATGTTCATCTTGATGCTCCCCCTCAAAAGGATGTTCCTGTTGAAATTCCGAATGCTCCCCCTCAACTTGATGATTCTGTTGAGATTGCGAATGGTCCCCCTCAACTTGATGATTCTGTTGAGATTGCGAATGTTCCCCCTCAACTTGATGATTCATATTTTCATTCTCCCCCTCGAAAGTTTGCTCTCTCTGTTCTTTGGTAACCGTATGCTCCCCCTCCATACGAACTTCATGCACACTTTCGCAAGATATTGACCTTGTAGTGATTGTTGAATCATCAGTATGTTTTAAGGATTCTGATGTTTGATTATCAGGAGCATTAACTTCCGCATCAATTGCCTTGTCAGGAATTCCAAAAATTAAGTCATAACCAAAATCATTTATTTCTGAATTCTCAATTTGAGTATCTGAATTAACAAGAATTGATTTATTTTCAAATTTACTATCTGTTTGTTTAAGATAGTAATCATCGAAGGTTAAGTTGAAAGTTTCTTCAACTTTTCTTGTTCGCTTGTTTAACACCCTGTATGCAACTGAATTTTGCGAATATCCTAAGAATATGCCTTCATCAGCTTTAGCTTGAAACTTGGTCAAATTATCTTTGAGATTCATTATAAAACACCTGCAACCAAAAACATGGAAAAATTTGACATTAGGTTTTCGATTGTTGAGTATTTCATATGGAGTGATATTGAATCTTCGATGAATAAAAGACCGATTCTGAGTAAAACATGCAGTTGATACAGCTTCAGCCCAAAGATATTGAGGTAAGTTCGCATATGTTAACATGGTTTTGGCTGCTTCGCAAAGAGACCTATTTCTCCTTTCAACAACACCATTTTGTTGTGGAGTATATGGTGATGAGAAATTATGCGAAATGCCTTTGCTTGTGAGAAAGGAGTCCAGTGTTTGATTTTTAAACTTAGAACCATTATCACTTTTAATTATGTGAACACTATTTTTAAGACTAATTTCAATCTTTTTGATAAAATCAATCATCATCTGAGCAACTTCAGATTTTAACTTGAGAAAAAATACCCATGTGAATCGAGAAAAATCATCAACAATAACTAAAATGTACCGCTTTTTATTGATTGTAGCAATAGTCGACGGTCCACATAAGTCAATGTGAAGAAGTTCCAATGGTTCCACGATCTTTGAATCTATCACAATTGGATGACCTTTTCTATGTTGTTTTACTTGTTCTCAAGCTGCACACAAAATATCATTATCAAATTTTAGTATAGGTAAACCTCAAACTAAATCTTTAGTGACAAGTTTGTTAATGTTGCAAAAGTTCAAATGCGACAATCTTCGATGCCAGAGCCAGCTAACATCATTAGATGCCTTTGATAGTAAACACACAACAGGTTTGCCCACGATTGGTTTGATGTCTAGTGTAAACATGTCACCATATCTTTTGGATTTGAGAAGTACTTCATTTGTCTTCGCATTTGAAATGATACTTCCTTCTTTGTTAAACACAACCCGATTTCCAGTACCCACAACAAGTTGCGAAACACTAATCAAGTTATGTTGAAGACCTTTAACAGAAGCAACCCTGTTAACTGTGAATTGTCCATTTGTGACTTTTCCATAGCCTTTCACTTGACACTTGTCCATTTGTGACTTTTCCATAGCCTTTCACTTGACACTTTGTCTGTGACACTATCCATTATATCAACATCATCAGATCTAGATATTGAAATATAGTTGTTCAACAGTTTTGGATTTCCATTGACTTTCATCTTATCCTTCACAACATTCGCAACTTTGATAACTGGTTTCCATTTTTGTACTGGAACTTGCGAATCATGAGATGATGAACTACCAGTAGAAGAGTTATTCACAAACTTGTCAAATGCAGTCTTTATCTGTTGCTCTGAAAACTTCCCATTTTGATATTGTCTTCCTTTCCCTTCAAGCCAACGGTTGATCGTACTTACATCAGATTTTCCTTTTGTATACGAAACTTTGGTCGGTTTTGAGACTGAAGGATTTGGAAATTTTGGTTGTTTTGGTGAAAATTTCATTTTTGCTTGAGTTTTGACATTCAAAGTTGATGAATTATTCGTGAATTTGCCAACATTTTGAAACTTATGATCATTCACAAATTTTTGCGAAGTCTCAAATTTTCTAATTTTGTCATATTTCTGAACAAATTTATCATTATTTTTCACTGGAATTTTGTCAACAGAATATATTGGTTTGTGAAAATTTGTATCCTTTTGTTTATATATTCTCTGAAATTTTGATGATTTTGACTTTGAAATTTGTGCTTTTTCAACTTTTGATTTATCATTAGGCACAACTTGCCAAAAGATTGCTTTTCTTTTTGAAACATTATTTTCTGTTGAATAATTTCCAACCATCAATTTAAATTCATGAGAATTTAATTTCACTTCAATCTTTGGTTTTTCAACTCTTTCAAAAACTTTGTTTTCTTTTTCACCTTTAACCACCAATTTTTGTGATGATTTTCGACCTTGAAAAACATAAGAATTTTGAGTTAAATTGTTTTCTACTGTATTTTGATTTGCAAAGAAACCTTCAGTAGTCGATCTTTTATTATCATTTTCAACCATTTTGTTGAATTCAGGTTTAATTTTCTCAACATTTCTAGTTGTGACAAAAACTTGATTTGGAAAAATGGTGTTATCTGTACACGTTAAATTTGGATAAACCACAGTGTTAGTTTCCAAATAATGTGCACCTTCGTCATTAAGAATTTTGTCGAATTCTTTTGTATCACCAAACACTTGATTAACAACAACTCGTTGAGGTGTTTCATATGAATCCTTCACATCTTCTTTGTTTTCATCAGTGTCATCAGTCTTCCAGCTTTCAACTTCCACATTATCAAAATTACAAGGTTGCGAAGTAGAGGGTTTATCATTTTCATCCTTTACTATTGAATCAACTATAATTTCTTTACCTTTGATCTTAGATGTGATATTAATGATTGACAATTTAGAACAATCAACCTCTTCTTCCTCTTCGATCTCACTGATTTCACTCACATTATCTGAATTGTCATTGACATCAGCATAATTGAGTTGAGAATCAAGAGTTGAAGTTTCGGTTTTCTTTAAGATTTTCACTTGTTCATTATTTGTCAAACTTTTATTGACAATATTAACCAACTCATCAGCATTCAAGAATTCATCAATTTTGACAATACCATATGCGAATCTATCATCAGGTATTTTGTCAAATTGTGCAATTTTGTTTTCGCAGTCATAAGAAACAACATCAACTTTTTCATGTTCATATTCAAGAAAAGGTAAAAGTTTCCTATGTTGTTCTTTGCTAATTTCAGATGAATGATGTAAAGCTGTTAATTTTGCATACAAACACTTAGCAGAATTATAGTAGATGTTTCTTTGTGCTAGTAACAACCTAACTTCTTTTTCAAGACTGTCCCTATTACAATTTACATTTCTCATCTGTAATTCAAGTTTATCTACTCTGCTTCGTTTTATTTCTAATTCTCTCCTTGTCTCAACTAGTTGCAAAGTTAGATTTTGAGCTTCAGTACTAGCAGACACAATAACAGAATCAAAATAAGCCACAGTATCATCAAATGAAGTAATTTCAGCATCATAAGCAGATAAAGGAATATTAAAAGATTCAAGAATAGTACGTACCTTGGTGGTCATTGGAGATTTTTCTGTGGATTTGGACACAAAGCATCGTCCTGATACATCTTCTTCGCAAATGTCTTCAAAGCTTGCGAACATTGCACCATGAGTTGGATGCCTCATTTCTTCATCATCAGATCCTGAAGACCAGATCTGATATGTTCCACTCCCTTCTTTATCAGACTCTCCTTTCGCAACTAATGACATTCCTTTTTCCTTCGCACGCACTTCTTCAAGCTTTTCTGAATAGTAGGCTTCATCTTTAATTTTGCTCTTCTTCTCCTCTTTCTTTCTCAGCATGCAATTAGCTGCGAAGTGATTTGCACCATTGCAGTAGTACAATAAATTCCCGAGTCACCTTTTAGTTTCTTCACATCCTTCTCATCTTTTTGCTTTTCATCAACCTTTTCCAATTTCTTCTTTTCCTCACCTCCAGCTTTTGCGACACCACTCTTCGCATCATTTGGCTTTCCTTTTGGATTGAAAGGGTTTTTGCAAAATTTCTTAACTATGTTGTTTGAGTAGAATGCCACTGCTTCATCATCAAAATTCATTAAGAAACCTTCATTGTCTAATCCTTCTGTTTCACCAGTATCAATTTCTGAAATCTTTGAAACCAAAGCCAAAGGTCCTCCTAGACTCTGTTTTGATTCTTCAAACATTTCTGAAACTTCACTTTCGTGTGTTTTCAGCTGGTTGTATCAAAACTTTGTTGATTCTTTATCATCATACTCACACTTCGCCATTCCTTGCGAAGGCCCATGATGAATGTTAGATTGAATTCCATGAGAGACCTTGTGATTCCTTACCTATTGCAACGATAAACAAGCTCATTCAGACGATCATAGTAGTTTTCGAGAGTTTCAGCATCCTTTTGTCTGAATTCCTTAAGTTTAACAAGACATTGTTTACCAGAGATGATCTTCGTCTTTTCGCTACCTTAATACTTCTCTTTCAGTGTGATCCAAATTTCCTTGGCTGTTTTACAACTACGAATGTAATTGTAAACCACAGGAGGTAGAGCGCCTCTTAGTTTCCTCATACATTTCTTTTCGTTCTTCTTCAAGCGGTTTTGTTGTTCAACAACTTCAGCTGAAGTAGCAGATTGTCCAATTGGTTGAACATTTGCAGGAGCTTGAACTGTTCCATTGATACAATTCCAAAGTTCTTCATCAATTCCATTTAAGTAATCCTCCATTCTATCAGCCCACTAATCAAAGTATTCAGGGATTAACATCGAAATTTTGGTTGAAGAACCATGTAAGTGAGAGAAAGAAGTCATGGTATTCATGTTGAAGTTCGCCATTGATGAACACGAGAATTTTTCGAAAGCTTGAAAAACTTGATGAATTTTTGAATTGATCAAATGAAATGATCACCGATTGCTAATCGATCACTCGACTAAACAATTCAAAGGCAGAATCGATTCAAATATGAAGATCCAGTGAGATTTTCAGAACCAAAATGTGCGGAAAATTTTGAGTAAAGTTACTACTCAAAAAACAAATGATTCTAAAACAAAAATCAGATCAATGCAGTTTGAATCCTGCTCTGATACCAATTAATGAGAATTGTTATCGAGATTTCAAAAGCAATTATGATTTTATGATTGAAAAGTAAGAACACAGAGAGTAAATATTAATCAGATCTTATATTGATGAAGAACTGATTACAAAGTAAGCAGAATGAATACTCTCATTATTCTACTTCTAACCTCAATCCCTATTTATAGGCAACCTGAATGTACAAAAAATATACTAAGTCCTGAACTATACGCTTCGCACAAAAGAAGACTTAGTAAAATAACTAACATACGAAACTAAAGAAACAAACACTTCGACTTTTACAACATACAGACTCTATAGTTCAATCAATTGTACCAAATCTAATTGAAAACAAAAACCATACGCACTGATACCACTGATGGTTTTATACATAGCAAACAATCCTATTTGTGCATGCAACCCTAATATTAGGATCTATGTTTTCACTGTTAGACATACAAGCATTGAACACAAAACTAGAAACACTAGGAAGCACATGTAATTTTCGAAATTAACATATTATTAGGGTTAGGATACATACCTTGATTGTTATATATTAATAACAATTAAATCCTTGAAGATCTTGAACTTTGGTAGCAAGCGCTACAAGTGTCGCGTCTCTAATGGCTCACAAACAAACCTAGTAACCAAGGAACACTTTAGAGAGAGAGAAGTAGAGTAGAATTTTGGCCCTTAGGTTCTTTTTGGAATGCATAGGCCTAAATTTAACCCTAAGAGGGTTTATATACGTGCTAGGAAGGTATTGGATTAGGCAGGTGTATCCAAGATAACCCTAATCCCTTAACTTCCTCCCTAAGGCATCCAAGGCACCCTTAGAGCCTAAGGAAACCCTAGGAACACCCTATAATTTGTTCCCCCCTTTAGGGAGGTTCTAGAATGCTCAATCCCAACTATTGAACATTTTCACCTTTAGTCCCTGCAGTTTCAGTTAATTCCTTTAATCCCAAAATTAATTCTAAATTAATTTTGATTAAATATTTGTAACGACCCAATTTTCAAGTCCAAAAATTTCATTTTTAATTAACCGACTTGTAAAAACATTTATAAGAAAATGCCATCTAATCATAAATTTTCATAAAACGACAACTCATGTCTGAAACCATTCACAAAAGTAAGAATAATGTCATAGTACAATCCCAAGAAACTCTAGTGCGGAAAACCAACATGTGTGTGTATGATGTGCCACTATTGCGCCAGCTCCTTCCCCTTCGCTGAAGAGGTACCTGAAACCAAAACTGTAAACTGTAAACACAAAGTGAGTTCCCCCATCGTACTACATACCATACAATCATATAGCATATATATACTGCCGGGCAATTCTGGGGTGCCCGACTTATCCGATACGACCATTCTGGGGTGCCGACCTACCCGTACGGCCATTCTGGGGAGCCGACCTACCCATGTGGCCATTCTGGGGTGCCGTCCTACCCGTGTCAAGCCATTCTGGGGTGCTGAACTACCCATGTCAAGCCATTCTGGGGTGCTGACCTACCTGTCGGTCCTAACAACCGACCCTCGGGGACTATTCCACCCCCTACTGCTACTATCACATATATCATAACATAACATACTATCATACATATCTGGGGTGTCCGAACTGCCCTTCAGTCCTAACAACCAAACTTGGGGACTATTCCCCTCCTATTACCACTATCACATATAACATATCATGCCAGCATATAAACATATTATCACATACTGTCAGACATATTTGGGGTGCCTGACCTACGCTTTGGTCCTAACAACCGAAGTCTACTACTATCACATATAACATATCATGCCAGCATATAACATATCAGGTAGTAGCAAACCTAGATGATATCACAAAGACAATCATCTAACATACAACTCCTACTGGGTAACTCACCTCGAACAAGTAGTTGTTGATAATCTGTGTGGGAAGTCTCTGTCTGCTGCTGCTCCAGAAATCCTCCGGCTAAAATCCCCACAAAACACTTAGTCAGAAATTGATATCTACTCTTAGGGTAAAATGAATATTTTACCCACAATTAAGTCCAAGTCAAAGTCAACTTCAAGTTGACCCGACTCGCCAAGTTGGGTCGTCAACTCGTCGAGTCCCTATTTTCTTACACGTCCTCATCCATGTCTCGACTCGTCGAGTTTGGCGATGACTTGAAGATTTCCTCTTCTATAAGAACATCGAATGATCCTTCATCCGACTCGCCGGGTTGTATGAACAACTCGTCGAGTTCATCTTCATCTGATGAACAAGTCCTGACCTCGACTCGCCGAGTTGTATGAACAACTCGCCGAGTTCATCTTCAATCTTAAGGAGATTGCCTTGGACTCGCCGAGTCTGTTCAAGCACTCGTCAAGTCCCATGAATTCTAGGTCTAAGGCTAAGTCCAAAGCGTTGGGTCGCTCCTTCTGACCTTCTACAGTCCTTCTAACACCCAACTGAGTTCTTTAGACCCTCAACAGATATGGGACTTTATACGTTGGACTCGCCGAGTCCCAAGAACGGACCCGCCGAGTCGGTAACGTCCACACCCTAAATCCTCGATTTATGATGTACAACCTTTGACCAACAGATAGATCCAAGCCCCTAGGCTCGATCTAGCACGTAAAGTTACAAACTTTACGTGCATGCATGGAATAATGAGCCCAAATGGCTCAAAAAGGAACTCCCAATATGCATGAGGCTTTCCATGGGTTCTAAAATAGTTGCTTTATGCCTTAGGGTCCCTCAAGAACCCTGGATTCGAAACCCTAGCCCTCAACCATGCTTGTAATCATGGTTGGTTGCCAAAATGGCTCTTAGAAGCCCTAACTTCCTTCAAGAATAGATCCATAATAATAATGAGCAAGGTATAAGCTTTATACCTCAAATGCACTATGGAAGATGCTCAAACTCGGATCCCTCTAGCCTCTTCTTGTTTCTTCAAGCTTTTCCTTCCTTTCTTCACTCACACGATTGGGGTTTGCTACGTGGGTCTTCTGGGAGCAAATGGGACGAAGGGTGACTGAATGAGATGCTTAAATAGGGTGCAAACCCTCATATTAGTGTTTTTGTCCAGCCAGGGCCTACTCGTCGAGTCCGGGACCCGACTCGCCGAGTCCATCACTTAAATCCCACGTCTCATCCCGCTTCTACTCGGCGAGTTGGTCCTTCAACTCGCCAAGTCCAAGGCCAAAAATGCAAAACACTTAGATAAAAATAAAAAGAAATATGTACCAAGAACCAGGTGCTACAATATTAATTAAGGAATATGATTTCTAGTTAATATATTATATCCATAATACATTAATAAATCATTTATCTTGATTTCAAATGAATTTATTAACCAAGTAATAAATTAATAAATCATTATTCTCTCTCTAACAGTTATCCTATTCAATTTCCAGGTTTGAAGGCAACCCGAAAGGACATTGCTACTATCAATTCAAGTACATAACAATTATAATTATGGACTTAGACATCTAATCCAACACTTTAGAGGTCCTTGACGGGAGGTTACCGATCGGTTTATTTCAATAGTGATGCATGAATAATGCATGATAGTGGAAATAGTCGGATGGGGTTCCATTTTAGTATGATTTTATGGTATCACATAGTGAAGTTTCATGTGGAGGAAGGTCTACTTAGTTCCGTAAAACAATTGATCACTTAGAATCCAAATGGTGGGACCCATTAAGATAGGTTGGGACTGGATCCATCCAGGGCATCAACAAAGGTTCATTGGATTCCAAGTGGGGAGAATTACTCATCATAATAAGAGTTTAAGGACTGCACAAACTTCGTTATGGTAAGGAAGGCTTGAGTCAGCTGTTGTAGATTTTGAAATCTTTAGTCTCACTAGTTGATGCACAAGAGAGAGAAAGGGCAGACAACCATCCGAGATGGATGATTCGGTTTAGGTGTGGTGTATTGTTGCGGCCTTTTACGTATTCAAGAATATCGTGGATTTAATCGTTAGAACGGATGCAACTTGTTTTGTGTAAATGTTCAGCAGGCGTTTTGAATCATCAACATTGACTCACATGTTAAGTAATTAGATAAGCTCTATTTTAAGATCGTGGTGAGAGCCCCCTTGCTGTTCTTGTCTGATAAAGTCTTGGAGGTTCGAGGCATTTGAAAAATGGATAATATTTTATAGGTTCCCAGATATTCGATACTTCCGTCTATTCTTACCTACTACAATTGTGGGATATGGAATGATTGTATTATACATATAAACCCATGGAAGTGTTATTCGTGAACCAAACAGGCCCGATTAGGATGATAGCATTGGATTGCGGTGAGCTAAAAAAAAGAGGGGTAATTGGTAACCTAAAGGGTTGTGAGATGATGTTTACATCTCTGTAGACCCACAATGGTTGGTTATGAGCTTAAAATTGGCATATATAAATGAATGTTTAGACTAGTTCGTCTGATTGTTCGGTAACTAATTGATGAGGGTACCATGATGTACGTATGGTGCAAAGTATGATACCTCTGGTGTAGAGAAGAATGATGTAAGAGTGTGAGTTGGAAGCATCGGTAGGAAATTGCTAGCCAGTGAGTAGGATATGCTTTGTTCATGTAGTTGAAAGT
Source organism: Lactuca sativa (assembly GCF_002870075.4). Taxonomy (NCBI): domain Eukaryota; kingdom Viridiplantae; phylum Streptophyta; class Magnoliopsida; order Asterales; family Asteraceae; genus Lactuca; species Lactuca sativa. The sequence continues at coordinate 252,716,474 of NC_056630.2, forward strand.
GTTGGTTCGCTAAGAAGACAACTAGAGTGCTAGAGGTGTACGGTTGTCTGTCAAAACCATTACCCCTGACGAGATGTTGAGGAGGTGTCGCTTAAGATGTTGTTTCATTTGGAACTATCAGAGTTCCTTGTAAAGTGGTCACTCAGTTTCGTATGTGAAGAAGTAGGAATGATCGTTGCCCTCGGAGAGTCGATATTGGAAAGTGGGGGCCATAAATTTTAGGATTATGGGAGTTTTGCAAGGATTTGGGCTTGTTGCTATACATGGTTTAGGATGTCAATGTCGAGATACCTTACTATCCCGATGAAGTGAGTGTAGATGTTGATGATCTTAGTTAGAAGTCGGCTAATGAGCCACCTCGGGGGTGCTGTCTTTGAATGACAACGTTTAATCCTCTTTTGGAGGTGTTGAAAATGGTACATGAAGTAGCGTTAGCTTCTAGATGAGAAAGCAAAAGCGAGAGAGTTTTGAGAGAGATTCCAGCTGTGGATCAAGATAGTCGGGGTTATTTGACATATTATGGTCAAGTGTAGGTGCTTACAATAGAGGTAACAAGAAGGCACTACAATAGGAAGGTCGTAACTAGGCATAGGGTGATGGTTTTTTATTGTCTCTGTCAGGGACATCTAGTTCGTGTCTTGGATTTAAGAAAAGGTTAAGGAGGAAATGAGTACTCAGTTGCAAATTAGCATGATTTCAAATCGTGTATTGGCATGTCATCATTTGATCTGTTGTGTGGCAAGAAGAATTGGACACCTGTGTGTTGGGTGGGGTTGGTCATTGAGTGTCGGGGAGCACATATATCATACTTAAGGAAAATGAGTTGATTTAGATGCCTTGGAAGCGGTTGATAGCAGTTGATAAACATGCAGAGTCGACAGGAGGGCTACGCTGGCAGGAGACGTTCGTATTTGGAATTCCAGTTAGGATATTATAACATGTTGGTAGTTTCACCTCAGTAAGAGGTGATGAGGTGTCGTTGGAAAGGAGCTTAGTACCTCAGTGCTTAGGTCCATATAAGATCATTGCTTGAGTGAGGAAGATAGTGTATCATTTTGGAACTGGAAGATGAGTTGGGATTGACCTACAAAACTTTCAATATTTTGCAGCTTCAGAAGTGTTTAGGGATGAGACGACAACGGTCCCACTCGAAGACGTTCAGATAGGCATGTGACTCAATTACATTGAGAAAATGATTACAATCATCGAGATAAATACAAAGACCTTGTGCAACAAGGTGATCAGCATAGTAAAAGTCCCATAACAACACCAGGGGGTTCTGAATGAACTTAGGAGCAAGAGGTAGAGATGTAGGCACATACAAAGCCTTTGAGGACGATGTATGATTCAAGTGGGGGAGAGTTGTAACTCCTTAATTTCCAATTAATTTTAATAGTTATAATCATGGGTCAAAAAAATGAAAGTTTGAGGTTATAAATTCAAATCTTTGAATTCCAATAATTAATTTTATATTTCAAGACTAAGTATAGAGGTGTATGAAATGAAATTATAATTACTTGAATGTCAAATCAATGATAGGTGGAGTTATGAGGAACCGAACTAAGACTTGAGGACTTTAAATTCATAATATTGCAAAGAGGGGCAATAGAGTTATTGTTTCAAACCTAAAGACATAAGGGGAAATGTTTTGGGTTGAATTAGGGGCCTTAGGGCCGAATTTGGTCAGCCACGTAAGTTAAGGACCCTTAAACACAACATAACCGTTATATCCATTTTGCTTGGAATTCCCGTTTTTGAAAACCTTTCAGTAGTTCTCGGACGATCCCCGGAGATTGAACCGTTGGATCGTCGAGAAATTTGGAGTGCAGCTTTAGAATTAATTTATTGAAGTTTTAACCGTTGGAATGTTAATTTTAATTTCTAGAGCGCCAGTTACAAGTCGTCGATCATGGCAGAAATTTTAAGGTTGTTTCTGAAATCGTTTTAGGTGCAAGGCTTGTATGGAGCTTTCAATCTCAAGAACCTAGGTATGATTTCTTTCTCATTTCATGAAATTTTCCTATAATTTCTAAGGTTGATGTGCTACAGTCCTAGTTAGGATGATGCTTTAGAAAAAATGAAAGTTTGCATGTATAATAAAGAAAACATAGATCCAAAGCATCTAGGGTTTCATGTACACCATAAGAGTGTTACAATGCTCAAAACCCATCAATAACATGAAAGACCCAAATGTAAATAGTCGTCCCAAACCCACTAGTGGCCCACCAATGGCCCAATTTTCTAAATTGGGCCCAACTCCTCAAATGGGCCTTATTGTAAGCCCAACACACTCTTGTCCCAAAATAAATAATTTCTGATGGTCCATTATGGCCCAAAAGGCCCAATACCATAAATCTCAATTTTAGGCCCAGAGGCCTTACTCCAAAGTGGGCCATGAGGCCCAACAATCGAGGCCCAAACTTCTAAGGCCCAAAAACCCACATTCGTTACTTTATATGCATACGCGCGACGTACCTGGCACGTACGCTAGCCTTGACCAGAAGCGGGAAGTTGACCCAGTACGTATAGCGTACCAGGGTGTACGCCTAGCGTACTGACCAACTTCCTTAAGACTCCTTTTGTGACTTAATCCATTAAGTCCTAACATCCAAAATACAAATCCAGGTCCTTTAAGACATCCTAATCCATAAAGTTACAAACTTTATTTCTTTGCATGCATAGATGGGAGTTAAAACATGATTTAAGTCCTTAAACAAACTTTGTGACCATTAAACACTTGCATGGTTGTGGCTTAACCATCAACGTCCGATTTTTATGACTCTAAATGCTTTCAAGAGCTCAAAAGGACAACTCTTATGGTCTGGAACTACCAAGATACACGAAACCTCAACAATGGAGTCAAAATAACTCATAAAACACCCAAACACTACAACTAAGCATGAAATGGTCAAGTTTGAAGCTTGATACTTCAAATGAGTTAAAATGGTGCTAATCCCCTGGATCTACAAGCTCTCTTTAAGTCCTTGCTCCTTCTTCAAACTTCTGTCTCTTCAAAATCACCAAAACAGCACCAAAATGGTCAAAGTAAGCTCCAAAATACAAACAAGAGGGTTAGGGTTCGAGTTGGGCACTGAGAGGACCAGGGAGGTTGAGAGGATAAGGGTTTTGAAGATTATAAGCTGTTTAAATAGGGTGCAAACCCTAAAATTTAGGGTTTGCATCTGGTCACCCTATGCCCAACGTACGCTTGGGTACGCCCAACGTACGCATGGGAGTCCCCCGATCCGCGCCTCATAGGCGTATGCCATGCGTACACCCTGTACGCCCAACGTATGCTCTGTCCCAAAATCCCATTATTTTAACAATTATAACTTGAATAAAAGCAATACCGTACCTGATAAATTCCGGACTTTACAAATCTCCCCCACTTTTATTAGACTTTGTCCTCGAAATTTGTTGTTGCTGACAGGAATAACTCGGGGTAATGCTCCCTCATCTCATCCTCTGGCTCCCACGTCCATTCTGAGCCCTTATGGTATTTCCACTGCACCTTCACCAACTATAGTTCCTTGTTTCTCAGAGCCTTTAACTTCCTGTCTAGAATGGCTACAGGCCTCTCGATGTAGTTCAAGCATTCATCCAACTAAATGTCCTCCAAAGGAACCATCGAGGAATCGTCGGCCATGCACTTTCGCAGCTGCGAAACATGAAAAGTGTTGTGGATCTGTCTAAGTTCCTCCGGAAGATCCAATCGATATGCTACCTTGCCCACCCGGGCTACCACTCTGAAGGGTCCTATATACATGGGGCCCAACTTGACCCGCTTTCTGAAGCGGATGACACCCTTCCAAGGTGATACCTTCAGAAGGACCATATCCCCGACTTGGAACTCCAGGTCCAATCAGCGTCTGTCAGCATAGCTCTTCTGCCGACTATGAGTCGTCTGGAGTCTACTCCAGACCTTCTTGATCTTCTCAGTTATCTTGAGTACCACCTTGATACTCCCCACGACTCTCTGGCCGATCTTACCCCAACATATTGGGGTCCTGCATTTCCTCCCGTAAAGCAGATCGAATGGAGGTCGATCGATCCATGTTGGTGTGGTAGCTAATATTGTAGGAAAACTCTGCCAATGGAAGGTAGGTATCCCAACTACCATCGAAGTCTAGAATACATGCTCGCAAAATATCCTCCAAAGTTTGGATGGTTCGCTCGCTCTGACCATCCGTCTGCGGGTAGAAAGTCATGCTGAAGTGCAGACGAGTACCCAAATCGTCATGAAATTTCTTCCAGAATCTGGAAGTGAATCGCACATCCCTGTCAGAAATCATAGAAACCGGAACCCCATATCGAGCTACTATCTCACGGGTGTAGATGACTGGCAACTTCTCGGCCGAAATACTCTCCTGAATTAGTATGAAGTGGGCGCTCTTGGTCAATCAATCCACGATGACCCATATCGTGTCAACTCCGTGCACCGTCCAAGGTAACTTCGTAACGAAGTCCATGGTAATATCTTCCCATTTCCACACAGGGATATCCAACGACCGCGTCTTTCCGTGAGGCCTCTAGTGTTCAGCCTTGACCTTCCTGCAGGTCAAGCACCTCTCGACATACCAAGCTACATCCCGCTTCATGTAGGGCCACCAGTAATCATGACGAAGATCTCTATACATCGTCATCGCCTTGGGGTGGATGGACAATCTGGATTTGTGTGCCTCCTCCATCAGGACATGGCGCACGCCGCTCGAGTACGGAACCCACACTCTACAGTGGAGTGTCAATAAACCGCGGCTATCATAGCTGAAGGAGGAAATCTGACCTACGATATGCTCAGTCTTCCGGTGCTCCTACTTCATAGCCTCCTGCCGAGCCTCCAGAATCCGCTCCAAAAGCGGAGTCACTACCGTCATCCTTAGGAAGATATCTCTGATCGGGGCCGCGAATGCCTTGCTGCTAAGTGCATCGGCCACACCATTGGCCTTCCCCGGGTAGTAAAGGATCTCACAATCGTAATCCTTCACCACGTCTAACCACTGCCACTGTCTCATGTTCAGATTTGGCTGGTCCATCAAGTACCTCAAACTCTTATGATCCATGTAAATGGTACAACAGACCCTATAGAGGCAGTGTCGCCCAATCTTGAGGGTAAAAACTGCCCCCAACTCTAGGTCGTGCGTCAGGTAGTTCACTTCGTGAGGATTTAACTGCCTCGCGATGTAAGCGATGACGTGCCCTCTCTGCATCAATATTGCGCCCAAAACCGAGATAGACACGTCAAAATGCACCATGAAATCCTCAACACCCTCAGGTAGGGCTAAGATCGACGCCTCACACAACCTCTGCTTCAACATCTCGAAGGCCGCCTACTACTCAGGTCCCCAACGGAAAGTCACCGACTTCTTAGTCAATCGGTTCAGGGGTACCGCTATCTTGGAGAAGTCCTGAAAGAATCTCCAGTAAAATCCTACTAAACCGAGGAAGCTTCGAATCTTGGATGGCGACTTCGGAACTTCCCATCTCATCACAGCCTCCACCTTGGCCGGAACGACCAGTATACCGTTCTGGTTGACGAGGTGCCCCAGAAATTTTACCTCTCATAACCAAAACTCGCACTTGGAGAACTTTAGGAAAATTCTCTCCCTCCTCAGTGTCTCCAGCACCTCCCTCAGGTGCTCCTCGTGCTGCTCCTGCGTCTTGGAGTAAACCAAGATATCATTAATAAAGACTATCACATACCGATCCAACATCGGTCTGCATACGCGGTTCATGAGATCCATGAATGCGGTAGGAGCATTGGTGAGACCAAATGGCATCACCACGAACTCATAGTGACCATAGCGAGTCTAAAAAGTAGTCTTCTATACATCCTCATCTCTGACTCTCATCTGGTGATAGCCTGAATGCAAATCGATCTTGGAAAACCAACATGCCCCCTGAAGTCGGTCAAAGAGATCGTCAATCCTCGGGAGTGAGTAACGGTTCTTCACCGTTACCTTGTTCAACTCCCGTTAATCTATACACATCCGATAAGACTCGTCATTCTTCTTCACAAACAGAATCGGGGCTCCCCAAGGTGAACTGTTGGGCCTGATAAGTCCCTTGTCTAACAACTCCTGCAGCTGTGTAGACAACTCCTACATCTCGGGAGGTGTCAACCGATATGGTGCCTTGGCTATCGGAGCCGCACCCAGAACTAAGTCAATCCTGAACTCTACCTGTCTCCCCAGAGGTATCCCAGGCAAATCCTCCTGAAACACATCTGGGTACTCCCACACAACCGGCACATCTCTCATTATTGCCATACCCTCCTCCCGGGTATCCATAACGTAGGTGACAAAACCTGCACACCCCTGTTGTAGGTAGCACCTGGCTGTCACTGCTGAACACATGATCGGTCCATGATGTGGTCTCTCACCCTGAATCCCTTACTCTCCCCCACTTGGGGTCCTGACCCGAACCAAATGTTGCTCACAGTCGATCACCGCCCCATTAGGGCTCAACCAATCCATGCATATGATGACTTGTTCCCACGTAAAGGAATAGGAACCAAATCCACGAGGTAACGCTCGCTATTCATCCCCAGGACACAATATCTATAAACCTCTGATGCCCGGATGGATCGTTCGTCTGCAATCTCAACCTCTGAAGGACAATCTAACGTGCCTAAAGGCTCATCAAACCTCTTGCTGAGTGCAAGAGAAACGAAAGATCGGGTAGCTCCCGAGTCAAACAACACCAACACTGGTATACCGTTCACATGGAATGATACTAAAACAGAATACATGGAACATAAATATCAAAAATGAAATATAATGAAAGATAGGGAGAAGAAACATACCAGTCACCATATTTGGTGCAATACGTGCCTCCTCGGCTGTCAGCTGGAAGGCTCGACTCCTTACCACCGGAGTATCTGGCTTGCCCTATCGACCATCTATGATCCGTAGGGTCGTTGGAGCTGGCGCCACCATTGGCGCTCCTAATACAATCTCGGGAAATTGGCCTTTTTATGGCCCTTCTGATTGCAATGGAAGCAAATCAGGTATGCTGTCTGAATGGTGGGAGTAGGGGAAATACAATCCCTGCCAAAGTGCCCAATCTTGCCACACTTATAGCAGCCCGATGCCCCTAATCTGCAAACTCCCTCATGCGTCTTGCCGCACTTCCCACAGTGGCTCTGGCCCTGCTGGCCCTTTGACCTCGTGTCGAATCCCTTGGGTTTCTTCACCGAAACCCCAGTTGACTTACCGACCATTGCTTTCCTCTTCCTAACATGCTCTATGTCAATCTCCCTCTCTCTTGCACTGGCTATCATGTCATCTAAAGTCGGGCACGTCGAGTAACTGACTTGATTTTGAATGTCAGCACTCAACATGTCATGGTACCAGGTTTTATTCATCTCCTCATCACCAGCGTACCGAGGCACCAACAAGGCCCTCTCCATGAACTTGGTGGTAATCTCCTCCATTGTCTTCGTAGTCTGCCTCATATCCAAAAACTCCTTGGCTAGCTGCTAAATCTCCACAGCTAGTGCAAACTCGACCCAAAATTTGGTCACAAAGTCCGACCAGGTCATAGCCTCAATGGTTAGGGCTCCTAACGTATCACTGACCGCCTCCCACCAGTCTCTAGCTCTCTCCCTCAAACAACCAGTAGCATACCTGACCTTTGACCCCTCAGGGAAGAAACTCGTCAATTGTGCAAACTCGATGTTTGCAATCCATCGCCTAGCCACAATTGGGTCTTTCATCCCATAAAAGTCTAGTGCTCCGCATCCCCTGAAATCCTTGAAGGAGAGCGTGCGAGTCCTTGACTAGCCAGGTGTCATGTCACTCTTGAATGCCCTAAGGTGATCCTCCATCATCTCAATGATACCTTCCTTGATCGACCCGAAAATCACGGGGTCGCCTCAAGGATGCCTCTCGTAATCTCAGATTCTATGGACTCACGCAATCCATCATCAATCGGATCAGAACTCATACCCGAACCAGACCCAGACCCTGAACCTCCTGCTCCATGATGTTTCACCACCATTCTGAAACAAAAAACACAATCGTCAGGGTCATATATAACCTCGAGAGGTCTCACACTTTCCACTCTTGGTTTCTCGCGGCTCCCTAAGAGTCGAGTACGGATCCTATGCTTTCAGTAGTATGGGCCCATACTACCTTCCACATCTATCCGTACTTTCCCCTTGGTTTGCCTTGGTTCACCTAAGCCGCCTCCTATCCATGTATACAATTCTCAATCAAATAACTTCTGATACTAATCCTATCTTAGGCTTGCCCTAGGGTAATCTCCGACCCACTCTTTGCCATCAGCTACATAAGAAGTCCCTGCTATCTCTCCCTAACTAGCTTACGAATACCATTACATATTACTAAGCCCAGATAATTCTTCGAATGAGAGGTCCTACCCTACAATGGTTGGACTCAGACAATAGCTACGAAGTAGGGCTAGACCTAACTTTCTGAAATTATTTAGTCCTTGTAATATGTAACTTAACGTATTTGTTTAGTAGTTAATTAAAGACAACTAGGACTCCTAAAAGCACAAAGCAAGTAGCATTCAAGCATTGAGTAACCAAGACCAATCATATCCTAATCAGGACATCATATCACTGACTAATCAATATTAGCATGTAGTTCAATAAACACATTCAGTAGGCATACAAGGCATCCTTCCTAGATCCTTAGCCCTAATCTAGCATGCAGTTCAACAAGCACATGTAGTAGGCATATAAGGTATCCTCCCTAGATCCTTAGCCCTAATCTAGCATGCAGTTCACATTTTCATACTTCATATCATAACATAACATATATGGTATCTTGGGGAAAACTTACTTGAGTTCGGCCGATTGCACGCATCACACTCCTTGTTCTTTATGAAAACCCTTAATTTTAAATCTTGGAAAAAATATTTTTCTTGGAAAAATTTCTCAAACCCTTGATTTGAGTCCAGACACCCCCGAAGGTGTGTCCGAATCCCTTAAACCAAGGCTCTGATACCAACTTGTAACATCCCAAAATCTAAGACCAAAAATTTCATTTTTAAATAAGTAATTATAAAACCATTAGTATACAAACATCCATCGTGTCATCCCATAACAAAACCAAAATGTCAATAATCAAAACGTGTCACAATAAAACATCATCAGAGTAAATCTCCCAAGAATCTCATGTGTGGAAATCATGGTGTGATGCGATGCAATCCCGTCAACTCCTTTCCCTTCCAAGAAGAGGTACCTTAAACCTAAACTGAAAACCGTTGGCACAAAGCTTAGTGAGTTCCCCCATCATACCACATACCATACTATACATATATTGCCTAGCATATCCGGGTACTGGCCTACCCCTTTGGTCTCTTTCAACCGGTAACTGCCTAGCAGATCAGGGTGCTGGCCTACCATTTTGGTCCCTTTCAACCGGTAACCGCTTAGCATATTTGGGTGCTGGCCTAACCCTTCGGTCCTTTTCAGCCGGTTACGGGGACTATTTCACCCTTACCACTACCACATAACATCTTAGCATATACACATAAATCACATACTGCCTAGCATATCTAGGTACTAACCTACCCCTTCGGTCCTTTCGACCGGTTATGGGGATTATTTCACCCTTACCCCTACCACTATCAAATAATATCATAGCATACTAGCACATAAAGCACAACAGGCATTAACATATCATACAATTATAACACAAATAATCATCTCTATTATAATTAGCTACTAGTGGGCCGACATTGGTGCCTTCAACCCACTTCTATAGGAAGGTAACTCACCTTTCAAAGCTGAATGCAGAAACTCATGGTAAGAAACCTCTAACGATAGCTCTGACGACTCCCCGAGCTATCATCACCACAATAACACTTAATCAAAAACTAATAATTATTCTTAAAGTTAAATGATCATTTTACCCCTGATCTAATTTGGCCAATGCGTAAGGCCCAACACCATAACATGAAAGGCCCAAATCTAAATAGTCTTCCCAAACCCACTAGTGGCCCACCAATGGCCTGATTTTCTAAATTGGGCCCAACTCCTCAAATGGGCCTTATTGTAAGCCCAACACACTCTTGGCCCAAAATAAATAAATTTTGATTGTACATTATGGCCCAAAAGGCCCAATACCATAAATCTCAGTTCTAGGCCCAAAGGCCTTACTCCAAAATAGGCCATAAGGCCCAATAATCCAGGACCAAACTTCTGAGGCCCAAAAACCCACATTCGTTACTCTGTATCCGTACACGCGACGTACCTGGCACGTACGCCCAACATATGCTAGCCTTGACCAGAAGTGGGAAGTTGACCCAGTACATGCAGTGTACCAGGGTGTATGCCCAACGTACTGACCAACTTCCTTAATACTTCTTTTGTGACTTAATCCATTAAGTCCTAACGACCAAAATATAGATCCAGGTCCTTTAAAACATCCTAATCCATAAAGTTACAAACTTTATGTCTTTGCTTGCATAGATTGGGGTTAAAACATGATTTAAGTCCTTATACAAACTTTGTGACCATCAAACACTTGCATGGTTGTGGCTTAACCATCAAGGTCCGATTTTTATGACTCTAAATGCTTCCAAGAGCTCAAAAGGACAACTCTTATGGTCTGAAACTACCAAGACACAAGAAACCTCAACAATGGAGTCAAAATAACCCATAAAACACCCCAACACTACAACTAAGCATGCAATGGTCAAGTTTAAAGCTTGATACCTCAAATGAGTCAAAAATGGTGCTAATCCCCTGGATCTACAAGCTCTCTTCAAGTCCTTGCTCCTTCTTCAAACTTCTTTCTCTTCACAATCATCAAAACAACACCAAAATTCTCAAAGTAAGCTCCAAAATACAAACAAGAGGGTTAGGGTTCAAGTTGGGCTCTAAGAGAACAAGGGAGACTGAGAAGATAAGGGGTTTTGAAGATTATAAGTTGTTTAAATAGGGTGTAAACCCTAAAATTTACAGTTTGCATCTGGTCACCCTACGCCCAACGTACGCTTGGGTATACCCAGCGTACGCTGGGAGTCCCCCAATATGCGCCTCACAGGCGTACGCCATGCATAAACCCTGTATGCCCAGCGTACACTCCGTCCCAAAAATCCCATTATTTTTAACAATTATAACTTGAATAAAAGCAATACCATACCTGATAAATTCCAGACATTACACATTTATAATAAAAAAAATATTCTTACCATCCCAAATTTTGAGCTTTGCCATACGTAGGAGGATGATAACACATGCATTATCATTTTGATTCAAACAAATCATTTTACAACAAGTATGTATAATAAGGCAATATCAAAAGTAGATTGCCTTTTTTACCTTTGGACAAAAAAACATATGTTGATTGAGAAACACGGACACAAACATATATTAAAGAAATATATGATTCATTCCCAAAAAAGTAGTTTTTACTGCAAGGGTAAATAAGTCATTTTGAAGAAATAATATATGTAGACACTAAACCTTTCGGAAAGGTACTCCACTTTTACTTTTCTTTATTTCTATTTTCATCCGATCCAAACACAAAACTAATTAAACTGAATTTTACATCATCAAATACAAACACAAAATCCAATCCAAACACACACACTGAAACACTAACAGACACACACAATAAGGGTAAATAGGTTATTTTACAAGAATGTATAATACGACAATATCAAAATTACATTTGCCTTTTTTCACCTTTGGAAAAAAATGCATATGCTGATTAAGACACACAGACACACGCATATATTAAAGAATATACAAATCATTCAAATTAAAATTAGTTTTTACAGCAAGTCTAAATAAGTCATTTTGAATAAATAACATATGTTGACACTAAACCCTTCGGGAAGGTACACTCCATTTTTACTTTTCTTTATTTAATTTTTCATCCAATCCAAACACATAATCCAATCCAATTAACACAAAACTAAATAAACTGAATTTTACTTCATCGAATCCAAACACACACAAAGAGAGTGAGAGAGAGAGAGAGAGAGAATAGAAAATATGTTTATTAAAAACCCACTAACAAGCCACTGATACATATACTAAACACATAAACTATAATCAGATGTAAAAAATTAATCAGTAAATCAAAAAATAATTGCTAACCTTATGAAGCTGATATTCGAACGTGATGCTGCAAAGTCTAGATTTCACGAAATTGTGATAACAACTGAACAAGATTATACTTATACATAACTTTGAATAACGATTTTGGAAAGGATATGAAGAAATTAATATTGTGATTCATATCATACTATTTTAAATTATTTGATTTCAAATTCTATAATTATGAAAGGTATATTTAAATTACATGATTTTAAAAAGGAAGAAACCATATTTATGTTTTGACAATTATGTTGACAATTATTTCACTTCAATACATTCCAACTAAAATTTCTAGTCACCATTAATAAGTTTTCAACTTTCCAAACTAGACAACTTAATTTAGTTAATATTAATTTTATTTTATTTTATGATGACATCATCAAAATGATCAAATGGGTGAAATTAATCAAGGAAACACAATGAATTGTTTTGATTGTTGAAAGTGATGTCATCAAGTTTCTCTTTTAGTATATATAGACACTAAACCCTTCGGGAAGGTACGCAATTTTTACTTTTCTTTATTTTTTTCATCCAATCCAAACACATAATCCAATCCAATTAACACAGAACTAATTAAACTAAATTTTACTACATCCAATCCAAACATAGAATCCAATCCAAACACTCACACACAAACACAAACACACACACATAGATAGATAAATAGATAGATAGGTAGATAGATGTAGATAGAGGTAGACAAAGAGAGATAGATAGATAGATAGATAGATAGATAGATAGATAAAGAGAGAGAGAGAGAGAGAGAGAGAGAGAGAGAATAAAAAATCCACAAATAAGCCATTGATACATATAATGAACACATAAACTATAATTAGATATAAGAAATTAATCAATAAATCAAAAATAAAAAAAGAAATTACTAACCTTATGAAGCTGATATTCGAACGTGATGCTTCAACGTCCATATTTCATGAATTTGTGATAACAACTGAATGAGATTATACTTATATATAATTTTGAACAACGATTTTGTAAAGGATATGAAGAAAATAATAATGTGATTCATATCATAATATTTTGAGTTCTTTGATTTCAAATTCTATAATTATGAAACGTATATACAAATTACATGATTTTAAAAAGGAAGGAACCATATTTATGTTTTGACAATTATGTTCACATTTATTTTACTTTAATACATTTTAATTAAAACTTCAGTCACCATTAATAAGTTTTCAAATTTTCAAACGTATTCAACTTAATTTAGTTAATATCAATTTTATTTTATTTTATGATTACATCATCAAAATGATCCAATAGATGAAATTAATCAAGGAAATATAATGAATGATTCTGACTATTGAATGTGATGTAAGTTTCTTTATATATATATATATATATATATATATATATATATATATATATACACACACACACACACACACATATATATATATATATATATATGTGAGAGAGAGAGAGAGAGGAAGGATCATTTGAGAACTCATAGTTTCTCGAGAACCCGAGAACTAATTTTAAGCCATTAGATAAAAAAAAGAATGGTCAAGATGCAAGGTGGCGTTTTTGTAAATAAGTTATTGATTAAAAAGAAAAGGGCATCATAATTAAACACAAGAGGGGTCCAATAGGGAACAAAAATATAATTAGATAATTTCCTAAATCTGATAAATTAAATTTGCAATCCTTCTCTCTCTCTCTTTCTCTCTCTCTCTCTCTCTCTCTCTCTCTCTCTCTCTCTCTCTCTCTCTCTCTCTCTCTTTCTCTAACCCGCAATCTATAATCCTCCCCCGCATTGAGCTTATTCTCCAATGTTTCCCTGCATCAACCTCTTCTTCAGTGGTGGATCGTCTTCGGTGTCATATAATCTCTACCTCCTTTGTCGATGAGTCGTTCATCTAATATATTGCTTTCTCCCAAAATCAACATCAATGATGTCCATATCTGAAATTAACCACCATTCCTTCCTCGACCTCTTGTCTCGGACAGATTTTGAATGCATAACTTTCGCGTCTCTAAAATTTTGTCTGGATATGGAGTTAATCATCATTCATTTACCGTTTTCCCGTCTCTAATGAAGTCCTTTAAAATAATCGGTTTGATTTCATCATCCTAGTTATACTAACAAGTTTATGCTCTTGATAATTCGTTTTAGGGCAAAAAAAGTTATTCCAGATTGATCACTGGTTATAGGACAATGAAGAGTTCTTGGTTACTTATTTATGTCAATTTTTTGTTAAACCTAAAAGTGCTTTCGAAGTTTTGTTGATAAACTTAATTAATATGTTAGATAGCCTAACAATTCCAAAAAACCAGTAGCTTGGTTTAGGGCCTAGGTTGCTTATGCACACACTACTGTTTTTTGGTTAATGGTTGCGCATACAGGTAAACCTTAATGAGTGTTCTCGAGACTTTCATCCATGATCCTCTTGTGAAGTAGACTAAAACTCATAAGTCTAGTGGAGTATAAGTTCAGAACCCTCCTTCCATCAACTAAAGAAAATGTTACTTATGGGCTCCAAGCATAATGGATATGTTTTTTTGGATGGAGTCATTGGATATTTTAACAATAAACATGTTTATATATTTTATTGATGAGCATTTATTGTGATGTGAATACAATTAATATGAAAAGAGACACTAAACCACATGAATATTCATCCGCTTGGCAAGGTTTTGTGTTATCAAACTACCTTTTCTATAGTTCCTAGGTTATGCACTTCATTACATTTGCTCATAAGTTCATTCATGCTGATCCGAAAGTTATAGTGCAAATGTTATCCAAGGTTTGTTCGTCTCCAATTATCTGTCACAGTAACCTTTCTGCTGAGTTTCATCATTTCATGAAACCGCTGAATTTTTGGGAATTATTATGGATAAAATCTAAATTCAGCTGTTTGGTATTTCTTTTGAACTGGTTTGCCTTCTTGGAAATGTGTACTTTCACTCATTTGATATGTAATTTCATTTTGCAGCTTAAGTGGGATTAAAACAAAAGCCTGGAATGAGTCCACCTCATGGTGCAGACTAGATGATCCAAACCAACAGATTGTTGTGGAGGATATATTTGATGGATATGGTGGACGACTTATGCTTGTTGACATGGTTAGATTAGAAAATATAGAACAAGCTGGTCAAACTAGATTCAAAGCCAAAATGCAGGTAATTTTCAAGTTGACTAAAACTTTTCATTTGTTCAAAAAGAATTATAAAAAGTTACTAAAAAATTGTTCATTTTTTATTGATTAATTAGTGCTCTTGAATCACATGTAATTCCACTACAGTAACCTAAAAGGTTAGTGAAATTAAGATGTCCGATCGATAAAAATCACATGTAATTCATATATGAGTCACATGTTATTCACATATGAATTACATGTGATTCACATGTAAATTACAAGGGATTCACATGTAAATCACAAGTGAATGACATATGAATTACATGTGATTCACATATGAATTACGTCTATATGCACACATGCATTTTGTGAGTGTGTTATTCGTTAATTATTTTTTACAATTTTCTTGTCAATTTCAAATTTGAATATTAAAATATACAATCACATGTGAATATCACATTATATAATCACATGTGAATATCACATTATATAATCGAATGTAAATCTTAAATGATATATACATATGCATTTTTATGAGTGTTCTTGCATTAATCATTTTTTTTTATTTTCTTGTAGATTTGAAAGAATTTGTGGAAAATTTTGAAGATGCAAAAAGTGATAAATTGAAGAAAATATAAAAATCTTAATATGAAGAAATGATAACATTATGAATCTTTGTAGCTTTTTTTTTTATATATTATTTTGTATCGAACAAAATACTTGTATCATTATGTTTATAGATTGATTAATAAAAATATGATATTTTATTATTACTTATGAATATTGAAAAACTACGCATATATGCACAAAAAACGTTGAGTTTTTTTGTTAAAAAAATCAGGTTTTTTTTTTAAATAATATTCTATGTTTTTTTTTTAATTTACCGATTTTTAAAATTTTACTTTTTCAAAAAAATGCAGTTTTTTTTGAAAAAAAGTGCAGTTTTTTTTTTTATAAAAAATTACAAGTTTTTTTTTTGAAAAAGTTTTTTTTTTTTTGAAAAGTTGCAGTTTCTTTTTGAAAAAAAATGCAGTTGTTTAAGAAAAAAAATGCAGTTTGTTTAATAAAAAAACAGCAGGTTTTTTTTTAAACTACATTTTTTTATTTTTAAATTACAGTTTTTTTTTTAAATTGCAGTTTCTTTTTGAAAAAAAATGCAGTTTTTTTAGAAAAATTACTTTTTTTTCCATTTTTTTTAGATTCATGTTTTCTAAAAAAAATTAAAGAAACTCTATTTAAAAAAAATTATTAAAAAAAATTCCGAAATTTGATTTATTATTTTAATTTTGTCCAACAACACAAAAAATTTAAACATTAATAGAGATCGGTAAGTTTACGATCATTGTTCTTATTAACTTTTGATCTAACGTTCCACTTTTAGTTTTCAAGTTCTCGGGAAACTATGAATTCTCAGCCGATCTAAACCCTCTCTCTCTCTCTCTCTCTCTCTCTCTATATATATATATATATATATATATATATATATATATATATATATATATATATATATATATATATATATATATATATATATATAACTGTTTTCTTTTTAATAAAAAACCACCAAAAATTTCTCTCAAGAAAAACAACGAACAGGGGACGACCTCGTTCCCGAGAGGTAAAGGAATTTATCTAAGGTGCCAAAGAGTCCCCTCCTAATAAGTAGGGCTTTGCTGGTCTTGCAAGCATTCGTCTACGTTTGCTCGCAAAACTGCTAAGGTTAAGACGCTGCTTGGACTGACTCTTGCTATTGGAAACATATGCTCCCTAACGGTTTGGAATTTGGGGATTTCATGCCCCACGAGTGAGTTGCCAAGTGCCCCCTAGGAGGGCCAGTCTACCACAAGATCAAGTTGAAAAATTGATTAGATTACTTAATTCGTCTTGATTTTTTTTATTAATATTATGTATTACCCTCTTGTAGTCTTATTATTACAAAGATAAGACGAGTCGGTATGGATCCAATGAGAAGCAACGGGGGTGAGGTGGCACCCCTCAACACCGTTATGACACGGGGAACACCGCCCCTCCTGCTCGTTGCTTCTCGTCGAGGTGAATCTCGTTGGGGTGGCGACGGGAAGAAACGAAGAAAAATTAAAAAAAATTACCGTTTGATTTGCAACGGTTTGAAAAAAAAGTTAATTATTAAAAAAAACAACATTTTATCCTATAAATACTCTCATTTTATTTAAAATTTTCACACACTTTCTCTTATCCTCTCTACATACTTTCAATTATCTTCAAAAAAAATATTGATCTTTTCGACTCGTCCGATGATTCAGATGACGATATTTTCTTTAGGATGATGTATCATTATTACACTACCGACCTGCTACAACCAGACCCAGCCCCGCTACTAACAAGACGTGCGATGTTAAATAGAAATCGCCAGGAAGGACACGAACATCTATATCGCGATTACTTTGCGGATAATTGTGTATACGGGGCGAAGGACTTCAAAAGAAGATTTCGTTTGAGTAGGGATGTGTTCTTACGAATCGCCAACGCCTTGGAAAGCCGGTATCATTTGTTTACTATATTTTTATACCAAATAAATAAAAATGTACTACATGTTTCTTTAATTTTACAATATATGCAATATATTTTTAAACTATAGTTAATTTATGTTTAGGTACGAATTTTTTCAATTAAGATATGATGCTAGAGGTAGACGGGGGTTTACAACGTTGCAGAAATGTGCTGCGTCCATTCGTTTGATGGCTATGGGGGAGTCACCCGACACCATGGACGAATATATGAGAATGTCTGAAAGAACCGCAAGAGAGAGTTTGTATACATTGTCAAGGGGTATTGTTGAAACTTTTGGAGACGTGTATTTGCGGAAACCTTCGTTGCATGATTTGCAAGAATTGTATACGGCGCATGAAGAACGTCATGGGTTTCCCGGAATGATCGAAAACATTGATTGCACACACTGGAAATGGAAAAATTGTCCGGTAGCACGGAAAGGGCAATACACAAGTGGTCATCACGGATCACCTTCATTGGTGTTAGAGGCTGTGGCTTCTCAAAATTTATGGATTTGGCATGCATTTTTTGGGGTTGCGGCTTCCAACAACGACGTCAACGTTCTTGATCAGTCGGCAATATTCGACGATCTTTTGAATGGAAAAGCCTCGGATGCTCCTTTCACGGTGAATGGAAACGAATACAAATATGGCTATTACCTTACAGATGGAATATATCCTCAGTATTCCACATTCGTAAAGGCATTCCGCCACCCGGTTGAAGAACGAGACAAATTTTTTAAGAGAAGACAAGAAGGAGCACGTAAGGATGTGAAACGTGCTTTTGGAGTGCTGAAGGCGAAGTGGCATATAGTGGAACATGCAGCACGACCATTGGATTTAGAAACTTTACGATATATCATGTATGCATGTATCATAATGCATAACATGGTAGTAGAAGATAAAGAGAGAAATATTGCACACTATATCCCAACAGAGCCCAGACACGTTCAATTTCAACCAGGAACAACAGATTATTTGCATCGCGTTGTTGACATTCAGGACGCAAATAAACACAGATAACTTCGAGAGGATTTGGCGGATTATATCTTCTATGGTAACAATAACGATAATGAATAGCGTTGTCTTTTTTTTTTTTGAATTTAGATGTTATTTCTTTTTTTGTTTTTGGATATTATGTGTAATTTAGCCTTTATGTTAATTTTAATCTTTAAAAATTTTTAATTTTTTTAATAATTTTTAAACATTATGTTTTATTTATTATTTATATTTAAAAAATATTTGTATCAATTTAAAAAAAATCGAAATAAATAAAAAATAAATTATAAAATGAAAAAAAAAAAGTATAAAAAAACGAAATAGTAAAAAAAAACAAAAAAATTATTTATTTTTAAAAAGTTGATGTTGCATCTTGTTGTCCATTTCCTCCCTTGGCCAGCCACACCAGCTCTCTAAATATAAATATGACAGTTATCCAGACCATGCTCTCTGGTGGTATGCAGAAGAGAGAAGAGAAGGGAAAGGAAGCATTGGATGTAGACGTGGCTGTAAGTAAATCCATTCCTATAGAATCTGTGATTGATGATGGTGGACACAACGGTGATGGCGGCTTTCTCTCTCGCATCTCCACTCTCCACCCTTCACCTCTCCAATTTTAGGGCATCTTCACCCCTTTTCTCGCTTCGTCCCTCCACCTCATCCTCCTCCTCCTCCTTCCGTCGTCTTCTTATTCTTTCTAACAACACTTTCAGCAATCCTTGCCATGTCAATTCCTCCTTCACACACCCTTTTCATTCAACATCAACATTCCTTATGTCCACCGAGGATTCCTTTGCTAGGTCCTCATCTTCTTCTTCTTCCTGCAGCAGCAGCAGCAGCGATGACAACCATAGTTCCACAATTGAAGACGACGACGACGACGATGACGTAGTCGGTGCTGTTTTGGATAAGGATGATTACGATTCCTCTCCTCCTCCTTTGCCTGACCGATGGGATGTATTGGGTCTTGGCCAAGCCATGGTACATTTAATTTTCTTCTAACTTTGCTTTTGTATCTTTATCTGAAATAGTATATGTTTGCCTTCTATGTTATCTCTTACCAGATGTCCATAGATTCGCCGTTTATTCAAATCCCTTTTTAATGCATTACACTACATGAGCTATACATATCCCAATTTGCAGGTTACCAAAGATTCACTGCTAATTGAATCGTAGAAAGAGCACGTAGGAATTAGGAGGTGTTCGAGTCTACAAATCATTTCCCTAACTCTGTTCTTCTTTCTTTACCAGAATGTCAAAAAGATTCTATCTTGAAATTCAAAATCTTTCCTATTTGTTTATCATCAAATTTCATCAGTCATGCCATCATACTTGTAATCAAGTTCAGTTTAATCTATAGTCTCTTAACTTTTTTTGGGCCTGAGCTTGTATTTATTCTAAAACTGGTAAATGATTTGATCTTCTTTCTCTAATAGGTAGATTTTTCGGGCATGGTGGATGATGAGTTTCTGATGAGATTGGGTTTAGACAAAGGTACAAGAAAGGTCGTGAATCATGAGGAGAGGGGTAGAGTTCTTCAAGCAATGGATGGCTGCAGCTACAAGGCGGCTGCTGGCGGCTCTCTTTCTAATACCCTAGTGGCATTGGCTAGGCTTGGTGGTCACTCCATTGGTGGACCTCCCTTGAATGTAGCTATGGCTGGTAGCATTGGTGGTGATCCATTGGGTGGATTTTACAGGTATACCCTTGCCTTTAACATTAGCCATTAGGTGTTGTATGGATAAAATAAACCATGTTGATGAAGTCTTTGAGAAACTGAATCATAAGGGTAAAGTAAAGATATAAATATATATATAGTTTTATGTTTTGATTTTTAGTTTTATGATGTGTTTTTATAGAACTAAACTAAGGCGTGCAAATGTGAACTTTCTTTCTGCACCTGTGAAAGATGGGACCACAGGGACAGTTATAGTTCTGACAACCTCAGATGCACAACGTACAATGCTTGCATATCAGGTATGTAAATATCCAATTACTTTGAAAAATCTATCCATGAAATTGAAAATTGCTTTGTATGCGGATGACATTGCTATAATTGGGTAGCTTTCTAAAAATAAATGCTTTAATAGGAAAAAAATATATGGAAGTCTAATAGATTCTACATATTTCTTTGAGGCAGGGAACATCATCTTACATTAACTATGATTCAAGTATGGAGAGCATAATTTCCAAAACAAATATTCTTGTTGTTGAAGGGTATTTATTTGAATTTCCAGACACAATTAAAACAATTAAGAAAATTTGTCAATTTGCTCGTGATAGTGGTGCTTTGGTTGCTGTTACTGCCTCAGATGTGACTTGCATAGAGAGACATTATGATGATTTTTGGTAAGTTTTGTTTACCTTTAGTTACTTTTACTCCATGATGTTACATTTTATGTTGAAATTTAAATTAGGTTAAGTGTAATGGTTTAATCACTATAGAAAAAAAATGAAAAATTTTCAACTTTCTTGAGAAATTGATGTTATGAAGTTAAAGGGTGTTCGGATATGCTGTAAAAAGTAATTATTGAGGATTGAAATCATAATAATCAGTCTTATAAAAGTTTGTCATATTAAACATCTTATTATTATGGGTGACTCTACTTTCACCATTTTATCTATTTAGCCACTTACTTTTTTTTTTGGTAGTGATTATACCATTTTACTCTTTTGGGAAATATTCAGAAAAATCACATTATTTTGGGGAATTTTTTGATAAAGTCCTAATTTTTTTCGAACAGAAAAGTCCCGATTATTTAATTGTATATGATAATGTGTCATTTCCTGTTAAAATAATAGTAAAGATTTTTTTGTTAATTTGGGCAAAATATTAAATAATCATGAATTTTCTGTTAAAAAAATAAGACTTTATCAAAAAATTTCCCAAGATAATGAGATTTTTCTACATATTCCCCTTACCTTTTTTGTCGTTTAAAAAAGTATTTTTCTTGGTTACCATGTTTGGAAAAAGGGAAAAATGCATACAAATATAGCATAGTTTCACTATTTTTATCGATTTAGCCGCTGACCTATCATCACAATAATCATTAAATAATATTTTTTTCATTGGATAAATTGATAAAATGGTGAAAGATACAAATGGGATTTAATTAATTAATATTATAATATTTTCTTTTTCTAGGGAAATCATGGAAAACTATGCGGACATCATATTTGCAAATAGCGATGAAGCCCGAGCATTTTGTCATTTTTGTTCAGAAGAAAGTCCGATATCTTCCACACAATATTTAAGTCATTTTGTCCCATTAGTTTCGGTTACTGATGGGCCCCGCGGGTCATACATTGGCATAAAAGGAGAAGCTTTATATGTCCCTCCTTCACCTTGTGTCCCAGTGGACACATGTGGGGCCGGGGATGCGTATGCCTCGGGCATATTGTACGGGTTATTGAGGGGTGCATCGGGTTTGAAGGGAATGGGGACGTTGGCTGCCCGGGTTGCAGCCGTGGTGGTCGGGCAGCAGGGCACGCGGCTCAGGGTTCAGGATGCGTCTCAGTTGGCTCAGTCGTTTGGGTTTGGTGTTGAGGGCTCGGTTCAGGCGGATGTGGGTTCGGATCAAATTTCTAGTTTGTAGTGGATTGTGGATAGATTGTTTTTAGAAATTGTTTATTAATTATATATTATTTTTTAAATTAATTGATGGGTTTGAAATGGATTAGATTTGTTGAGAAGTTATGTTGTTTTGAAGATGTTGATTGTATATAAGAAGAAAGAAAAAAGAATGATGTTACTGAGGGTAACAAGGAGTAATTTTGTAGGAACAAGCATGGTTTGAGTTATGCATTATGTTAAAGGTTGAATTAATAGAGTTAAAACTTTAAATGAAAATGAAGTGATGGTGTCTTCTGTCTTGAATTCAATCTTTTAAGTTTTAATCCTATGATAAGAATGGTTTACACCGTTATTCGCATTGTATTTCGTAAAGACAAAATTACATAAGTGGTCCTTGTGTTTTATAAAAAATCATAGGTTTAGACCCAAACTCTTTTTTTTTTTTTTATTTATTTTTTATTTTTTATTTTTATTTTTTTTTATTTTTATGAGATGTGGTTTCAATTTTTTCTGTGATTGATCTATTATCTATGTATCTTGTATATTATTATTTTTATCCTTTCCTTAATTACAATTTATATTATAATAATATAACTAATTATAGGAAGATTTAAAAAAACATGGATATCTATACAAATGGTCCATGTTTAATTGAAGTATTATAGAAATTGTCCCTATGTCTCATAAACATGTAAATATGGCCCCTATATATAGCAAATTTATAGAAATAGTTAATGTGTCTACTAAATTTTAGTATTGGTCCTTGCCTAATAGTGAATTTACATACACATTCTTATGATTATATTATATAGACAAAATTGCAAAATGGTCCCTGTGGTATGCATTTTTTTTGGGGGTTTTAGTCAAAACCTTGACTTTTTAGATTCGTGGTCCTTTTGGCCATGTTTGTACTTAAATTTGGTCCCTCGTAAAATTGAAATGACTATAATGCCCTTCTGGTATTTTTTTATGTTTTTTCTATTTAATTTAAATGAAAAGGAAAATAAATAAATAATTTGGGCCCACATCTCTCTCTCTTTCTCACCCCATATCCCTAGATTCATACACATTTTACACATTGTACAACTTTTATATAAATCCAATCAAGAAATCTTTTATGCTTCCAAACCCAGAAAATGAAGAACTGGATGTAACTCTCATAGTAAGGGGATGTGATGGCTGATCGGAGTCTTCACGGTGGAAGCAAATCAAAAAAGAAAAAATGGCAGTGGTGGTGATGGGTGGCACACAGTGGCAGTTCCGTTGTGTTGTTCGTTTGTCTTTTTTCTAACATAAACTCAGGGAGATGGACGAGGGAGGTGAAAATTGATCCGAGGAGAAAATTTTGACAGCAACAACAATGGTGGTGGGTTGCGTCGACGAGGGATGGCAGGTGGTGGATGAAGTAACTCGGCAGCATCAGCTCGGTAGTGGTAGGTCGAAAAGTCTCACAGTGGCAATGAGGTGGTGACCTTGCTGCCCTGTTTCTCTTCTGTCGGTAACGAACGAGAAGGAAAGGGGTGAGGGAAAGGAGGTGGTTTGGTGGTTGGAGGTTGCTCCGGATGTTGAGTGGAGTTGGGATGGTTGTTTACGATGGGGAGAAAGTGGTGGCAGTGGGGTGGTGTAGCTTCTTCTTGCTCTACATCAGAAAGCTTAGCTGAGAAGCCATGAAATCGATTTTTGGTTTAATTTGATATCGATTTTGGGTTTAATTGTAGGACTTGAAGGTATTATAAATTTGGGATATATATTTGATCCTTCTGTGAATCTTAATCATCATCTAATCACCGCCACCTGATGTTGTAATATTTATACCTGAACAACCTCTTGAGTGTATAAGTATTGATTCTAGAAGAAGAAGAGTTATGGTGTTGATTTGGGGATGTATGAAGAATACGAAGAAGATGAAATTCTTCAGGAGAGAGAGAGAGGGCCCCTTGTAATTTTTTTTAATTATTAAAATAAATAAATTAGTATTAGATTAAAAAAGAAATAAAAGAAAAAAGGAAAATAAATACCCTAAGGGTATTAAAGTCATTTCACTATTCATAGGGACCAAAAACGCAATGAAACTAGCTCAAAAGGACCACGAATCCAAAAAAGTCGGGGTTTGGACTAAAACCCCAAAAAAATGCATACCACAGGGACCATTTTTGCAATTTTTTCTATTATTTATAATTCTTTTAAAATTTAACATCTCCTAAGTATTTGACAAATACCGTTCTCATCTAACCATACCTAATCATACATACTATAATTATACGTACATGTCCAAATACTTTATTTTAAATGTATAACTAAACATGCATAATCTTACATAGGATTATAATGCACATAATTATACTCTTTGTTCCTCTATATCATGCTTAGATACATGATATTAAACATATATATATATATATATATATATATATATATATATATATATATATATATATATATATATATATATATATATCATTTTCTAGAGAGTGGGAGAGAGTGAGCTATAACTCACCTTGCTAGTTAGTGAAGACTAACTGCCCTTGGTTCTATTCTTTAATTGATGCATCTTGACCCATCTTTTTTTCTCAAGTTCTATTCATACAACATGTCAAGTCCCTTAGAACATGTCTTAGCCTATTAAGAGCTTAATGACTTTCATTGTCAAAATGATCACTAAAAGGATTAATATTCTATCTTCTCATTTTCTACTTCTAAATACAACACAATCAGTGAATTAAGTATCTCATACTACCTAATTCGTTACACTCTAATCAATTGCATCAATTCACCACTTTCATTAGTTTGGGTTTGAAAGCCTAACTTTACACTGATGGATTTCACCTTGGAAATCACCTATAGTGCTTGTTCACAGCTTTTAAACACTTGATTAAACATCAATAACAAGCTTTCTAAAAACAATCTCTCATATCTAACAAAAAAAATCATAAATCAGCATTAAAGCCCTAAAAAACTTAAAGACAAAGAAGATGATACCTCTAGGAGCTTCTGGTACTCTAACCTTGCCTTTAACACCCTTGATTGCCACTTGATCGTTCTCTTTCATCAAAATCATCAGAGTTCCCTTCTCTAAGAAATGGGGAGTGTTTTTGGAGAGAATGATGGCTGATCAAGTGCTTAATTCATCTCGAAATTGTGCCACAGTGAGGTCCTTACAACGATGTGGTGCGTGTAAGTTGGCCGCAGTTATCCTCTAACGAAGTCGCAGTCCTTTCCCACATAGCAACCTACATTCACCACCACGCCGCGATATCCCATACTACCACGTCGCGGGAAAGTACGTTGCCCTCTACATACCATGAATATTTCATGTGAATTAGTACTTTGCCTCACCACGTTGTGGTGAAGCCTTCACCACGCCACGATGACTGCTTCATAACAACCTTCATGGCTGATTCCATTCTAGCTTGTGACAATTTTTTCTACAAACTTCTAACGCACATAACTTCTTCATCTTACACCCGTTTTATATGATCTTTATGTCCACACAAAGGTGGGGATATGTTCTATAATTCGGTTAAGTCACTTCTTACAGACTTAATACGAGTCTTATGATGGGTTTTGAGCATAACAAACAATCCTATGTGTGCATGCAACCCTAAATAGTTTTGATCTACATTTTTCTCTAATTGAACATACAACTTGAACAACAAAACATAAAACCCTAACATACTACTATACATTTCGAAATTCACATATAGGGTTAGAATAATCATACCTTGATCACTATTCAGTAATAGCAATCGAAATCCTTGTGTTGTTGAATCCTTGAGAGCAAGCATCACAAATGTTACGCCTCTAATAGATCACACCCAACACTATCTATGGAAGATGATTAAGAAAGAGAAGAGAGACTAGATATTTCGGCCATGTCTTCCAAATAAAAAGTTGGCCGAAAATCATAGGGTTATGCTCTATATATAGTGTAGTCAGAAAACCCTAGATAAGCCTAAATCCAAGATTATCTTAAACCGGGTAATTATACACTTTCTTGATTATCCATTAGGGATTATTCTTGAACCCTTAGGTTCCACGAAATCATGCCATCCCTTATGGAGGGTTGTAGACACTACAAGAAAATAGCCCTTTAATGACGCGCAAACAATGACACTCGCTGATAGAGGACGCGAATTTGTAAGTGCCCTAAAAAATAATGTCAGTTTTGCAAAATTTGAAGGGTAGAGGGCACGCATTTGTGCGCGCCCTAAAATTGGTGTTAGAAAAGAAAAAAAATAAATGCGGAGGGCGCCTTTCATAAATTGTGCGTCATGTAAGTGTGTCGCTTTATAATTTTTAAGTGAAACACGCGTTTTAGGCGGGAAATGAAATCGACTAAAATTACCCCCTGCCTATTGTATCCCAAAAATTAATCCCCCGCATCTTCTACTTAGCAAGAAAATGCCCTAGGTCCTTCATCTTCATCTTCAGCGGTGGGAATACCTTGGTCGATTATTCAGGGTTCAACAACAGATTTGTAAACAACAAACGTATACGATTATGGATCTCGGCATGATTATGGCGCTTTGGAGTCGACGACGTGAACATCATTCATGAGAAAAGTTCATACAAAACTCAAGAATTTCAATGGTTTCGATTATTGAGTGGGGTACAGGGAGGTGTAATTGTTTTGGAATCTTTACTAATTGAGTTGAAATTGAACCCTAAAAACTCAATCCACACTTCGAACATCTCTGATTCTCTCTTCTTTCGCTCCCCAATCTCCTTGGCGGCACTCTTTCCATTTCCATTTCCAACCTCAAACCACCGTTAAATGGAACCCAACAATTCAGTCAATCAAATCGACAATCACATCGACGATGATGGTGATCAGAACTCATTTCCAAGCCACCATCATCAGATCATCACCTATTCAAGAAAGAGAAAACACTCTCAATCTCAGGTACTCACACTAATCGATTCAACACAAGTAAACCCTCTTTCCGAATCATCAGTTCTAGGGCTTGTTCTCCATGCTCATACGTTCTCATACGATATTCAAAACCTCACTGAGTCTCTCCTTCTCGAAATCCTCGCAAGATTGCCCCTGAAATCAATTTTTAGGTTCAAATGTGTTTGCAAACACTAGCTAGACTTAATTTCTCAGCCTTCATTTTCCTGTTTCTATTGCTCGCATATGCTCACAGCCAGCGCATCGTCATCATCCTTACCTCAAAATTCTCGGTCCTTTGCTCTTTCAAAAAAAGTAAGCAGGTATTTTTCTATTTTCTTGTGGTCTCTTTACTTTCTGCTTGTATTGATAATATTGAACATATGTTTTGAGAATAGAATATTAAACCCTAGATTCTGGGAACTTGCAGAAAAGGAAGGAGATGAGCTATGCACTCCAAGTGTTCGAAGAAATGCTTAAAAGAAGAATCTTACCTAATTCATACCTTATAACATTACCTGATGTACACAAGACCAAGTGATATGGTACCTAATCACACCTTGCACTTGAATCCATACAGGGCAAGCCTGTATGGATTCTTTTTCTTAATTTGTTGGACATGGTAACTAAGGATCGTTCTTGTGAGCATTCCTTCTTTTCAGGCTGTAGATTATCACAACTAAGCAACTAGTTAAACTAAATTTTGTCAGGTGAAACTAGGTATGTTCTTAAATTTCTTTTTTATAAACTTGGTTACATTGGTTGATCTGGTTTTTTTCATGATCTTATCTAATTTGTGCTCTTGTAGTGCCCATGCACTTCCACCTTCATATCGGTCACTCATGACAACTGATGATTCGAGGAATCTTGATTTCTATGTTGATGGTATGTCCCATTCTAAGCTGTCTGACAGATAAATTTTGTTGCTTAATATCATTATGAACACTATTGATTATATACATATGTTGTCGTTTATACTCGGATTTTGATGTCGACACAGATGGGAAAAGATTTATTTGGCAGGTTAGGGGATATGATTATTGTTCCAAACGCCTATGGATCCCTTCAACAGCCATGTTTAATATGCCTATAATTTTCTTATGTTTCAAAAATATCTCTTTTGTAGGGTATCTGCAAGCTTCCTTTTATTGATGAAGAGCGCCTTCTTGCTTCAACAAAATGATTAAGAAGGAACTGACTGTACGTAAGGCTGAATTTTATACAGGACTTTTAAACATTTGACAAGGAATCTAATTAACATGGTCTTTTATCTTCAGGAGGAGGAAGCTAAAAGAAATGTTGAGAATGCCGACAAGTAGTTCCTACACATTTTAGAAAATCTTGCCTTGCGGATTAGCACTTCCTTTAACAATGAAGGCTCCATCGAGCAAAAGACATGCTTAAGGTTGTGTTTGATGGGTTTTAGGCACAAGAACAATCCTATGTGCTCATACAAACCCTAATGCTTGGATCTAGGTTTCTTTATTGTACATGCTTTGAATCCAAGACTAATAAACTTAGATCTAACATATTATAAACTGCATTAGGGTTTAGAGAATTACCTTTGATTGTTATATAGCAATAACAATCAATTCCTTGCTTGGTTTGGCTTCAAAAGCTTAGTGCCTCAAATGCTGCACCTCTAATGGAGTCACAAACACCATATACAACTTGGATGAAGAGGAGAAGAAGAGAGGCTTCCCAAAAATGACTAGAAACCCTAAAGAATCAGTTGTCCATGTTTTTGGGGCCTAAGGGGTCCTTTATATACTTGTGTAGGCTGCTAGGGTTTCAGTCAAAACCCTAATGGACAGCTTAAACTCTAAGCAGCCCATGGAACCTTCTGGATAAGGCCATGGACGAAAATATGATGGGCTTCCATCATAATTTCGTTCACCCCTTGTTCCTTTAGCATTCCTTAGCCCAATAACTCAATTATCCAATAATTGCAGTCCAGTCCCCTAAATTTAATTAATCTCTTTTAGCCACAAAATTAATTCTTAATTAATTTTGGACTAATATTAGTTAAACAATATGATTTCTCTTTTAATATATTATTCTCATAATATATTAATAAATCATATTTAAACCTTTCTCTCCTTAAATCATCCTACATATTGCTATGGTGAAGTCAACCCAAAAGGACCATGCTCATAATCGGGTCAAGTACATACCAAAATAGTTATGGACTTAGACACTAATCCAACAGTCTCCCACTTGGATAAGTCTAATATCTATTTTCTATATGACTTCAGAACCTGATCAGCAATCGTAGCTTTCAAAAGCTGCTGTCAACTCTGATCTTATTAGATAGCGTGTCCTCTAGATAAGGGATTATATATTCCTCCATTCTCAAGATATCGTATAGACATAAGACATGAATTTTAATCATTCTCTCTATACTGTTTCCCGACTTCCGATTTATGACGACTGATAACAAACTACAATTGAACACATCAACTTAGTCCCGACTTGGCCAAGCGCTTAGGTGTCATCATTAAATCATCGAGAGGCCCATAGATATCGCTTTTATCCCACTTTGGGTAAAAGGAATAGATAAACTTCGACTCAAATGCTCGCTTGCATTTATTGATCGAATAACACACAACAATAAGTTTTATAACACCAAGTTACTGGTGCGTTTTCTTATTATCAATGTGCAACCGACCAACAAATAACAACTCACATGTCTCGGTTTCAAGAATATACAATATTATCGTCTCACTAATCACTCGTAATAAATCCATGAAGTGATCCAAGTTAGCGTGGGTTTAATCCAATACTCTAATCTTATTAAAGCACTCATGAACTCTGTAGCGAACTTGTGCCATGTCTAAACACTTCAGACAATCTACAGACAGATTCATGACAGTCTTCCTTCGTACTTACTTCCAACGTATGACCGACTGTGGATGTTTGAATAAACTAGTTATTCTAGAAGTCAAAACATGCAAACTGAAACATAACAATAATACTTAATCCTATATGGCCCCAAACTTGTGAGAGTAAATAAAACACTTCTATTTATCCACCATATTGATTACTCATTATTTATTATTTAATGTTTTGGATAATCAACTCATTACTTGAATTACAACTACAATTGTCCCATGCTCTAAGCATGCACACTTTGTTTCCTATGGTCCATGATTTGTGAAATAGATCAATTGAAAACTTTTCCAATGATTCTCACTTCACAATTCCTTAATCCCCATTGTTAGTGTAAGAACACAAGGTTCTTGCCACTACTAGAATATGCTAGATTCTAACATTTTACGCAACGATCCTTTTGTAAAGTCATAGAACAAAAGTCACCAAGACTTGGCTAATGAAACTACAAAGTACTCTCTCAGAAATTGTTACAAGACAATTCCATAGACGTGAAGTCTCACATTCAAAGTACATTCCTTTAAACATCCTTCTTGCATAAAAGTTTCTAATCTAGACATAGACTCTCAATATCCAACTCCCAATATAGAAACATTTCCACATTTGCCATATGACAACTCATTCTTAATAGAATCTTATCTATTCATAATAATGTCGATATGATCCATCCAATACCATACTTCCAACTACTCACAAACGACCAATCCTCAGTGAACTTTGGATCGTCCTTTGATAGTTGTTTAATTATTTTAGTCAAAACCAATTCTAGTCCTTTTCCCCCTTAATGCGCTAGACATTTGGAAAATTTTAGAATGGTAAATATTATAGCATTTGCAATCGATCCTATACCCGAAGCGTATGGGACACGATGCATAATGTCTTACATAAAGATATGATACTTTACCAATCTTTTTCCATAATATTTTATGTGTCATGTTCTCACAATTCGAACTATGAAGAATGATGCCGTAATCATAATCGAATTTTAAGAACACACAATGTATCCTTTGACTGAAAATGTTAAAATCTAAGCTTTAGATTTTGAAATGAAATATAATATTCTCTCCCTTAATTATAGCAAAACAACTTTTCAACCCATGCAACTTTGCAATTTGAATCTTTGTTTTTCTATAATTAATATTGCTAACTTGCAATACTTGCCATAATAATCATACAAGCATAACACTTATGCTCCCACTATCATGATGATTATCATATAAGCATAACACTTATGCTCCCACTAGCTTTGACATGTATTCAGAAAACAAATGAACTTCCAGAAAAACAATGCCTATTGAATTTCTGAAATTCATATTTTTTTTAACACTTATACACCTTTTCCTTAGATAGCTCATATGTGTGTTTAAACAATTTAGAACTTATGTTACTAAGTTCCAAATGTTCAAACTAATTGCCAAATCTCACAATTCGAACTATGGAAAGGGATGTCTTAACCATAATCGAATTTGAGAATACAATTTTCACAATTGCTATCTTCTTAAGATCTCTCTTAGTGAAAGCATTTCCTCACAGTCATTTTCATGAAGGAGGGAATCTTATGACACTTAGATTTTACGGTGTATGAGTTCCTATCCATGTGAATTTGCCAAAACCAAAGTTTGCGACAAATCCAAACTCATATGGACTGAACTTTCTTAATCTTGATTTCTTGCCCTATGGTAACAAGAGTGCCCACCATATCTTCCAAGTAGTAGAGTAACTTGTCCTTACATATCAATGTACTTTCCATCGACTAAGGCTCTGGTATGCATTCAAATGAGAACTCATAGGACTCACATACACAATTAACTCAACTGGAATGGCACATAAACAAAATAATGTCAGCACGATAGGTTGTAAACCTCAATTCGTGTGCTAGTGATGATCGATAAGGTTTATTCTTGATTTGTTCTTGAAATTTTTCAAGACCATTAAGACTCCCACTGACTCCTTAACATATAAGATTCTCTTGTCAAGAAACATTTCTTGACAAAGCAAATGTTCAAGAGTTAGTGTAGTTCTTATCAAGACAAAACACTTCACATAGTTGGTCCTAGTTGGTCTTTGTCTTATCCAAGACAGCACAACTTACCAATTTCAAATGTGCAAGAATAAGAAAACATTTCCAAATTCCTCATTTGTTAAGTGTTATAAACCTACTTAAGACTTTTCACTCAATGTCAAAATCTTGACTCTAAGACTTGATATTGGAACGAAGTATGATTGACTTATTGATTTAACCATTTCTACAACACTCGATTCCTCTTCTTAGACATGCAATTGCACTAAGACTTACTTAGAGGTTCTATTGAGACATGGTTCTTAATCTTTAAGACTTATCATAAAACACAATAAAAGGTACTCTCCCTTCTTCTTAGAAAAGAGAAACTTTTATCTTTCTGCCAACTTGATTCTTCTTTATTCGTTCTACTATTCATTGAAACTTTTTCAATCAACTCAGAATTACACTTAATCTTATAAGTATAATCATATTTACTAAACTTTAGTAAATCATGACGAATGTCTTTGTCACTCTTGTGGTGGACTTGATCAACGCACAACCTTGTGTACTTGATCTCCTTGTCCTTCAATAGACACTTTGGCAAAGAATTAGTCTAAGTTTCCCAAATGTGAAAGTTTTTCATTCATCATACAGTACACATTGCATGATTCCAAGTTTCTGTCCAATTGAAACTTGGGCGATGAGAAACTCTCCCTATTTGGTAAACTTTTGACATTTCCACAAATAACATAATTAAGAATCAAATCCATTTTGCTAATAATAGAAGTACACAAACATCAATTTTTCATATATTTCATTGCAAGGATAAACAAATAAGATAAAAACCAAAATTTATTTTATTCATAAAAACAGCGGAAAACATGTCCTTTCAATGCAAAATTCAAATGAAAAACTATGTAATCATATACTCCTAACAAATCTATCATAACTTCCTAAGCTCAAAATCTGATCTTCGAATTCATGCGATCAAAATCCATTTCTTCGTGATCAGACTCATCTTGCTCTTCCATCAAACTTCCTCTCTTTTCTCTAATCCTGCAAAACATGCAAATGTAATCTTATCACATTATGAATAAAGAATAGGAATTTAAATGGAGTTAGATAGTGGATTTTATACCTGAAGTAGAGCCATACTTATCGACTCTCCTATCTCTTAGATTCTTCAGGTCCTTCAGGCAGCTTCGTATCCATTGCCCTTTCCCTTGGCAGCAGGAACAGGTGGTGTCCATGGAAGCTTGGTTGGTTGAGTTATCAGACAAATATTCTCCATTACTTCGCCAAATCATTTC
This sequence comes from Lactuca sativa, assembly GCF_002870075.4. Classification (NCBI taxonomy): domain Eukaryota; kingdom Viridiplantae; phylum Streptophyta; class Magnoliopsida; order Asterales; family Asteraceae; genus Lactuca; species Lactuca sativa. The sequence continues at coordinate 252,749,844 of NC_056630.2, forward strand.
TGATTCAGCAGCAATAAGCATGTAAGTCAAGTCAATGACGGTTGCGTCAAGTTTCATCATATAATACTCTCTTATGAACTTATCATATGATTCAGGGAGTGACTGAAGAACCCAGTCCACATCCAACTTATTTGAGATAGACGCACCCAACATAATCAACCTATCAATGTGTGATTTCATCCCTAGGATGTGAGCACACACGGGTTTGCCATCTTAATGTTCCACTTCCAATAGGGATTCGGTGATCTTGAACCTTTCAAATCTTTGATCATTAGGGTTAGGGAGAACAACGGGAGGAAGAGGAGGAAGTGAAATCAAGCTAGTCCACAGTGATCCTTCACTTTGAATCAAGCTTTCATTTTCATTAGGAACACTTTTTCCTTGGGATTCGGGAATACCACGGTTAGAGTCAGACACCTACAAAATGGGAGAAAATTCAAGTTAAGTTGATTGAGTCCTTAATAAAACACCCAAATGAGTTATTAAGGCTAGGATCCAACACAATATTCTACAACCTAGAAAAGGGATGCCGTAATCTAGTTGCAAAATATTTGAAGGTAGGTAAATGACGATTTACCAATTTCCACCATGAAAAACGAAAAGGAAGATTAAGTTTTAAATGAATTGAAACTCCTAGATCTTTTGAGATTCATTGAACATTTCAATGGCATGTTTAATCTCGATCATGCCCTACTATTTGTGACTGGGATGCCGAGGATCACAAACAAGGTGTGAATAACCATACGAATCACGTGGTGCACCCAATGCTACAATCACCTAATCAATGTGCCGGTTAGCCACACACGCTCCATTGATCTATGACAAACATCGAGTCACCCTTCGCTACCAATGTCATCCCCAAATTAGTGTGCCGGTTAACCACACACGCTCCACTAACGTTTGACAAGGGTACGAAGTGTAATTCCATGGGTTAGCATACAATTTCACATTTTGCCTAAAGTAACTATGATTTGGGAATTTGAAAAAGCATTTAGTTACTTTGTACTTCATTATACTTATAATGGAAGGTTTCTGTCCTATCCTACCAGTTCGGCTAACGACCCTCCACTAGTCAAGAGTGCAGTGGGTAAGAGTGGATACCCATTCAATCGCCATTTTATAGGCAATTTCCTTAAACACCCCTTATAGACCAGCTTTGTGAATGAGGCCTACTAACGGTAAGACTGACTGTTTACTCATACATATATAATATTAGACTTTTAATGTTATATATAGTATAGGGTGTGTTTTACACTTTTAAAATACTAGGTGGTTTAATTTAGTAAAATTATATTTTTAATTTAATTAAATGTAAACCAAGACTTTATGGGTTTATTAAATCACTTTTAATTATACACTTTAATTAATTAATAAAACCATAAGGGTGTGATTTGAACTTTTCAAATTACTAGGGTTTTAGAATTTAACATTTCAAAACTAAACTTTTAGTCAAATTTTAAATTCCAAAACTTGAGGGCAAGTTTTGAAACATTTCAAAACCTTAGGGATCAAACAACAAATAATTCAAATTAAACAATTAATTTCATAATTATCTATATTTGACCTAATCCTATTTTAGTCATCAGATAATTACCAAATAACTTTAAATAATCCATATTTATCACATAAACAACCAATATTTAAAAGATTTGAAATTATCTATTGTTTTGGAAAGGATAAACATATAATTAAGATAAAAATCGGATTTTAACTTCAAAAAACAAATTAGGCATCAAATCCAAGTCAAAACAGCAGCCAAAACCCGAAAATCCCTCTGTCTGACCCCTGGACTCGCCGAGTCAGGGACTGGACTCGCCGAGTCAGACAGACTCGCCGAGTTCATCCACTGACTCGCCGAGTCAGGTTGGGCAGAGGCCAAAAAACTCGATTTTCATCAAAAAAGCAGTTAAGCATCACATACAACTGAAACCAATCAAGGCTCTGAAACCACTGATGGGTTTTAGGCACAACAACAATCCTATGTGCTCATACAAACCCTAATGCTTGGATCTAGGTTTCTCTATTGTACATGCTTTGAATCCAAGACTAATAAACTTAGATCTAACATATTATAAACTGAATTAGGGTTTAGAGAATTACCTTTGATTGTTATATAGCAATAACAATCAATTCCTTGCTTGGATTGGCTTCAAAAGCTTAGTGCCTCAAATGCTGCACCTCTATTCCTCTAATGGAGTCACAAACACCATATACAACTTGGATGAAGAGGAAAAGAAGAGAGGCTGCCCAAAAACGACTAGAAACCCTAGAGAATCAGTTGTGCACGTTTTTGGGGCCTAAGGGGTCCTTTATATACTTGTGTAGGCTGCTAGGGTTTCAGTCAAAACCCTAATGGACAGCTTAAACTCTAAGCAACCCATGGAACCTTATGGATAAGGCCATGGACGAAAATATGATGGGCTTCCATCATAATTTCGTTCACCCCTTGTTCCTTTAGCATTCCTTAGCCCAATAACTCAATTATCCAATAATTGCAGTCCAGTCCCCTAAATTTAATTAATCTCTTTTAGCCACAAAATTAATTCTTAATTAATTCTGGACTAATATTAATTAAACAATATGATTTCTCTTTTAATATATTATTCTCATAATATATTAATAAATCATATTTAAACCTTTCTCTCCTTAAATCATCCTACATATTGCTATGGTGAAGGCAACCCAAAAGGACCATGCTCATAATCGGGTCAAGTACATACCAAAATAGTTATGGACTTAGACACTAATCCAAAAGTGTTCTCCATTTTTATAATGCAATGATTATTCTTTTTCCTAATGTAAATATTTTCTTCTCTTGTTTCAATTTCAGTGGAGAATTAATATCATATGTTTGTTGGGGTTACATTCAGCAAAACAGTAGGCGGTAGGTTGATCGTATCCACCCTAGTCCAGGTATCTTTTCCACACACACACACACACACACACCCTAAACTTTAAAGATGACTAGAATTAATATTTCATGTAGATGAACTTTTTTTTGTTAAATTGCCTTTTCTCAGGAAAGATCCCATCTCTCCAACGGATCAATGGATGACCACAATCGTGGTCCGGGGCAGGTTGTGCTTTTTACTTGTTTTTTTTAGAAAGTTGATTACCCTTTCTATCTTTTTCATTAATTTTCTGTTTCTTGCAGATGATGGATGGAACCCAGATCAATATAGATGTAACTGCACTTGGGGCTATAATTGCTTTGGGTCTAATGTACTTAAAGGTAACTCTTTGGCAGGAAGGATGACTATATATATTTGTTTATGATTTTATGTCAGCTCTATTCTCAAGATTTACAACTTTGAAAAATATTCTAATGACATACTGAATTGCATGCGATTCTATCCAGGCTTTGTATCCCATAAACACATTTCGAATTGCAATATGTGAGGCCCCACTTCATAATGCTCCATGTCATTTCCAGTAATTTAATAATGTGGAGTAGGTACTACTATTTAAAATTCATATGCTACATTAATATTCATGTTGGCTATACGTAAAGAGTAAGAGATCTCTTTAAACACCTTGCATGTGTTTTTAGGATTCATCCATCAGAAGATTGGCTTCAGGGTCAGATACCCAAAGTAGTCTTGAATGGCATCAAAGGATTCATCCATCAGAAGATTGCGAGTACATCTCATCAAGAGACTAGCGATTACTTTTATGATGAATCAAGACGTATACATTGCACAAAATGTGACCTAATGCATATATGGAAGTTGAAAAGCTGCTGAGTGTGGCATACACTGTTGGCCTCCTTGGAATTGTAAAGCTGCTAACTGTGGCATAGACTACTGGACACTTAGACTTTGAAAAGCTGACTGGTGGCCACATGGAAGTTGAAAAGATGACTGTGGCAACTGCTGCTGCTGCTGGACACCTGGAAGTTGAGAAGCTGACTGTGGCATAGATTGGTGTCCACCTAGAAGTTGAAAAGATAACTGTGGCATAGGCTGCTGCTGCTGGACACCTTGAGGTGGAAAAGCTGGGTGTGGCATAGATTGGGCAGCTTGAGGTTGAAAAGGTTGACCACCTTGACCTTGTGATGAAGAAGTAGGTGGTTGGCCAAATGGAGTTGAAAAACTTGAAGGAAATGTGGTATGGTTAGGTTCTGCTGAAAGACTAGATGCTTGACCATTTTGAGAAGGAAAAGCAGTTTGTGAGGGTCTAGGTGGAGGCAATATATCAGCTAAAATGCCAACAGTTGAATCAAAATCAAAAGTATCCCCAAATCCCCCTGACCCTGACATTGGGTCAACTGAAAATGATGGTGGTTCAGCAGCACTTGTAGTGAAGGGTGATGTTGGTGGTTAAGCTGAAAATCCATCAGTAGAAGGAACAAATTTAAAAGGACCATCACCAAACGGATCATCAAATGCCTGAAATCAATGCATAAAGAGTGTACATTTACAATATAAACAAACTATCAATATGTGTGTGTAGAATCCAGCTTTTAAGACACTCACGCACCCGACTTGTCGATGAGGTATCGAAGGTGAGATAAGGATTAGTATTTGCTGGAGGATGAACTTTAGTGGTTATAGATGAAGTAGATGTTGCAAGAGCCAATGCATTTGAAGAAGAGAAAGACTTCGATAGAGAACCAAACAAATCCTCCATCTCTCCACTACCTGATCCTTGCGGGGCAAGCGCAAGGGAAGGAGCAGGAGCAGCACCACGGGGATCAAAAAAGTCAAACCCATCGTTTTCATTGTTGATTGTCACTGCAGGTGGTGGCGGCGTAGTGGTAACTGGAGGTGGTGTGGCGGCGGCAGCTGGTGGTGGTGGAGCAGCTGCTGCCGGAATTTCTTGATGGTTAATGTTTACCTCAGGTGATGATTTTGCAGTTTCTCCAGTCCTTCAAATGCTTACAAGTTAGACTAGATTCCATTATTGTATGTATATATATATATATATATATATATATATATATATATATATATATGTATATATATTACAATTTACAAGTAAATAAATCTTGACTTATTAATTAATTAATTTACCTCTTGGTATCAACAGGGCTATGACCGTCACTCACAGCATCTTCATAACTAGGAGGCCCACCATCATTTTGTCTAGATAACTTTGGTTCAAGCCCCCTGCCCTCACCACTAAAAAAGAAAATTTTATTTCAATGTATTGTATATATATATATATATATATATATATATATATATATATATATATATATATATATATATATATATATATAACGAGGGTATTTTGGTCTTTTAATCAAAAAGCCGATTCCTTCGACCCTCTAAATTACCTTCCATCTAGAGAAGCATCCTTCAACTCTAGCACCCAGATAACCATTTCTTTCTATAACAGTAGCATAGTTATGATTCAATTCACGAATCCAACAATTTAATCTAATTAAACTTTTATCAGGTCAGAAGTTCCTGTAAGTTCAAGAGAGTAATGCAAACAATTCTCACACTTGGGAATGCTCTGAACCAAGGAACAACAAGAGGTTAATATTTTCATTGTTTATTTTATGTTATTAAATATAATAATATTTTGTTGTAGTTGATTTTGATTTTGATTTTGACTTTGACTTTGATTAATTTGGTGTCATTTTAGGCGCTGCTGTTGGGTTAAGATTGGATAGCCTTCTGCTGTTGGGTTCAGATTGGGTTCAAATTTGATTAATATGTTGTATGGAAAATAATTAAATTTTAAAATAGCAAGATAATGTTATGGTGGATAATTAATTAATTTTAGGTGCTTGTTGACAAACTACCTGAACTCCTTGATTTCTCCAAGGATCTTGACAGTTTGGAACCTGCATCAAAGGTGGTGATCACAATTAATCTTATTCAAATATTTAGAAATTTAAAACATGTGTAAATGTAATTAAGAATTCATTAATTATTTATTATTTTTCAGGTTCAATTAAAATATTTGGCAGAGGAAATGCAAGCTATTAGCAAAGGACTTGAAAAAGTTGTCCAGGAATTGTCAATGGCTGAAAATGATGGACCTGTCTCTTAAAAATTTCTCAAATTAAGAGTAATCAGTACACAACCATTTATGTAGGCAACCTTAGCCCTGAAGAAGTACTTTTTCTACAAATATTGCTTAAGGTAGTGGAGGGCCTTTATGTAATGTGATGGATCAACCTCTTTTAAAGTTTCATCTACATCTAGTTTTATTCTTCTGACATGCTTTTTGTATTTGGTTTAACAGCTGAGGATCATAATCAAACAAAAGCCTTGTGTTGGTGTAGGGCCTTTATGTAATGCACAACAGGTTTCCATGATGGCATGAAAGTGGTATTAAGTATTTGCATTCTTATTATATTATACCCCTCGCATTTTCCCAAATTACCCCTTCCTCTACAATGTTTTTTTTTTGTTTCTGTGTATTTTTTGCATTAGGTAAAGTTGATGGAAGAAAGGAATATGAAGCCACTTGACTTAAATCTTGCAGCATTATCAGCAAGATGCAGTAAAGACTTGGAGTTGAATTTGGCTAAGTCATTATTGAGTGAGATGGGCCTATGTACAATTGTATATCGATATAATCAGCTGTTTGGAGCATTAGTTTTAAAGAATTAAGAAAGGCAAGATGCAACTTTACTTAGTTGGAACTTGATGTACATAGTAGATTAGATGCAAATTTATATATTGTAAGAAATAGAATTGTATGACATTAAATTTATGCAATGGATTCTATTTTTTGTATATGATATTTTATTTTCTATTATGAAGCATTAAATACAAATTTAATTTGAAAATATGTAACTCTATAAATAATATTTTTTTTAAACATTTAAAATTATGATACGCAAAATGTGTGTCATCTTCATTTATGACATGGCCTTTCTTGATAGGGGCTTTCTTGATACGCATTGCGTGTCATTAACATGCGCGTCGTAAGGTTACGGCACGCGAATGCGTGTCGTCTTCATTTATGACAGGGCCTTCCTTGATACGCCTTGCGTGTCATAAATGCGCGTCGTAATTGCGCGTCATAAATGAGCGTCGTAAATGCGCGTCGTCTCTCTTTATGACAGGGCCTTCCTTGACGCGCATTTGCGCGTCGTCTGAGCCTTTTACGACGCACAATGAGTGTCGTAAAAGGATGTTTTTCTAGTAGTGAGATTGCCTCTTGCTTAACTATTGAACAATTACAATTCAATCCCTACACTTTTAATTAACTCCTTTAATCCTGAAATTAATTCCAATTAATTTCTGATTAAATATTAATTAAATATTACTATTTATAATTAATATATTATTTGTGACAACTCGAAATTTCTATCTTTTATCAATCCCTGCATTCAATCAAAGTCAAACTTTCAATTGCTAAATTTTAGCAGTTTTGGAGTCCGTTTGGGTGTTCTAAAGCCTAGTACTGCAAGAGATAACTGGAGAGAGGATACTTTAGGGTAAAGTATGCATCATTTAAGTTCCACAACTCCAAGAGTTTGGAGTTTACGGCCCTAACATGGAGTTTACGGCCGTAAACTCTAGGGTAAAAAGGTGACACTTAGCCATTTTGTCATTTTAACCATTTTCAAGACCAAAATTCATTCTCTCTTAAGTATCATCACTAGATCTTCAAATTAGTAAGTGTTTTTCTTCCTTGATTAGTTAATAAACTTCATTATCTAGTGTTTGTGAGTGATTTCATCCGTGAAATCTCTTCATTTGATAGATAATCAAGTGTTCTTCAGTTCACCAAGAACACACACTAGTGTTCTTGAGCCTTAAGCACACTTTCAAGCTTCTACACTATAAGTACTCTTGTCTTAGCTTGTTCTATGCTTAAATCAACTATATTACACTTAGAATTCATCAAGAAATCATGATCAAAAGGGAGTTTACGGCCAAGGAACCTTCTTGGGCCGTAAACTCTATTTAAGGGTCCAAATGAGCCCTAGTCTCTTCTCAAGCCTTAGGATCAAGTCTAGAACACTTCTATCATAAGCTAGGGACCTTAAACTTTGATTTGGTACAAGATACCATGAGTTTACGGCCGTAAACTCATGGGGAAATGGTCCTTAGTCCGTGAACACTAGTTAGTGGTGCAATGGTACCACCATTCCTTCCTAGGGCTTAGACTTGATCATAGAACACTTCATATGGACTTATAAGACCTTAAACCACAACTTGATACTTAGTACCATGAGTTTACGGCCGTAAACTCATGAGGAAATGGTCTTTGGGCTGTAAACTCATGTGGTTCATACCATATGGACCATAAACTCCCAAGTGAGGCCCTACTCCCCTTATATGCAACCCTAAGTGGTTTAACACTTCAGTACAAGTGTTTCCTAGTCCCTAAGGTTGTTCCATTACCTAATTAGTTGTTATAAACACTAATTGTAAGCATATATGTGTCATTATATGTTAAATAGGATCTGTGTGTGCTCAAGTCCTCACTTGACACTTAGCATCCTTTACCGATCTTGCATTCACATCACTCACTTCAGGTGAGTTCATACCCCTTAAAATTATCTTTTAAATTATTTTAAATGCTTTTATGGGGGGGGGGGGAATACAAGTAGAAAAGATGCTAGTTATAAGATCAATCACATGTAATTTATAACTGTGTTTCAATCAAGGATTTCATATACTTCAAACTGTGTTTCAAAACAAACTACTTTTAAATTGTGTTATAAACTGACATCAAGTCATTATTTATTTATTGTTCGAAACTCTTTAAATGTATTACAAAACCTATTTTTAACTTATATATACTGTCAAAAGCGTGTATATATATGTATAGTTATATACATAATGTTTAAAGGACTTAGGACTGCTAGCTCGCTTCATTTCCTTTTCCTTGTTTGGATGTGGACTTAGGGTACCTGCCAGTTGTCCGAAGGTCGTCTAAATATTAGATATATATTATGTATACATATGTAGACATAAAAGTTCTATTCAATCAGTTCAGTACCTTTGGGTAGCAAGGGTATACATTCATCTATTCATATACATAACTTACTAGTAAACTATAATAGGTATAGTTTAGGAGAATACTATCATATACAAGTACTATAACAAAGAATACTATAACAGAGAATACTAGACAGAGAATACTAGACACAGAATACTATACATATAATACTATTGCTATAACAAGTATACTATAACAAGATTCAGAGATAACATAATGTGAGATACTACTTCGTGACACATCGACCATTTCGTTATGTTTCGTTTTGTAACCAGAATCTCCTAGAGGGAGAGCGTGAGTTTGCGTATAGATCTATACTGGATTGACTATCCTACACCTTTGCTGTTCGCTACAGTGGGACTTGCAAGTCTATGGGTGCCAAATGTCATTTCTTCCGACGTCTTTCATCGTCGTGTTATAGTCAGATTAGTATGGTAACAATCATATCACATTTTGCCTTAATTAAACCATTGGTTTTAAGGTAGTTATTTCTTTAGTGATTAATACAAATAATACTGTAGTACACATATACATTTTCCCATTATATTCAAATTGTGATCTTCTCACATAATGGGTAATATAAAACTATATTTTGGTAATGATAGTCATACTTGGGAAAAGCTTTCACTTTTACAAAGAGACAAACATACAAAACAGTTGGGTCTTGGTAGAAGACTACTTTTTATAGTAGTAGAAAATATACGATTTTTTCTAGCATTTTTCAAACATTTACAAACATTTACATTGTTCAAATACAAACATTTTCATAAAACTTATACAAACATTGACACTAAATACTTATGAACTCACCCGCTTTAATGCTGATCTACGCTTTCAAAATAACTTGTATTCTCAGGTCACCAGTGGACAGGTACCGATGATCAGGTTTTGCGAAGACAGAGCATCTTCAAGACTTGTCTTTTATTTTGATTATTCTTTTTGGTATCTTATTACTATTAAAGAACACACTTGTATGAAATTATACTATTAATGCAATGGATGATGTTGTTGCTTATTTACTACTTTGCATTGTTATGATACTGTACATGACGTCCTCCGCCCCAAAACATTTCCGCCGTTCTTGGTTTTGGGGTGTGAAATTATTCTCATAATATATTAACAAATCATTTATTTCAATTTATTAATCAAATAATAAATTCAACCTCCCTCTCCAAAATCATCAGGCCAGTTGCTAGTTTTGAGGGTAACCCAAAATGATTATGTTACTATTAATTTAAATATATACCAATAATAGTTATAGGCTTAGACACCTAATCCAACAGTCTCCCACTTGGATAAGTCTAATAACTATAGTTGCCAGTATAACTTCTAAAATTGATTAGCAAATTGTAGCTCTTAAAACCGCTGTCGAACTCTGACCTAGTCAGTTACGTGTCCTCAGATAAGTGATCAAATATTCCTCCATTCTACAAGATATCATAAGGACATGAGACATGGATTAGGATCAATCTCATTGTCCAAGTTTTGTTTCCCGATTTCTAATTTATGATGACTGAGATCAGCCTACTAATTGAACACATCAATTCAGTCCAGGCTTGGCCAAGCACTTTAGATGCCATCATCAAATTATCGAGGGGCCCACAAATATCGCTTTTCCCGTTAGGGAAAAAGGAACGGATAAACTTCGACTTATACGCTTGTATTATTCACTCATCAAATCATACACAACAATATGTTTTATAACATCAAGTTACTGATGTGTTTATGTATTATCAATTCACAACCGACTTGTAAACAACAACTCATATATCTGCATTTCAAGAATATACGATATTATCATCTCAGAATTGCTTGTGATAAAAACAATGAAGTAATTGTCTGAGCAAGGGTTTATCCAATACTCAAAATCCTCATTTTCAAAGTACTCATGAACATTGTAGTAAAAAATTGCTTTGTCAAATCCCATAGACAATCTACAATTCAATTCATGACATTCTTAGTTCGATATTTACTTCCAAAAGTATGATCAACTGTGGATGTTTGAATAATCCAATTATGTGGGAAGTAAAACATGCAAACTAAAACGAAATAATAACCTAACTAACTATGGTCTCAAAACTATTGAATATAAATAAAACTATTATTATTTAATTACGATATTAATTATACTTTATTCATTTTATAATGTTTCGAGTAATCAACTAAACATTTGAATTAAACATCAGTCATGGCATGTTGTAAACGTGCATACTATGTCTCTCTATGGTCCTTCCTTTGTGAACAGATCTTAGACACTATTCCAATGAAGCTCATTTCACAATTTCAAATTCTTGCTACTACTAAATGTGTTAGAGTTCATCCTTACATGCAATTTCCTTTTGTGATGTCGAGGCTTCAAAGTCATAGAGACTTTGCTAACGATATTACAAAATGTTCAATTGGACCTTTTGTTACTAAAACCAATTTCATGGTAACGAAGTTTCAAATTCAAGGTACACTCCTTGAACATCTTCCTTGCATTAAAGTTCCTAACTCACATGTAAATTTTAATAATCAACTCCCATTATGGAAACATTTCCATATTCTCATATGACCATCAATTTTGATAAAGAATCATCAAAACATGTCATTATGGTCCTTCCACCAATATTATACTTCCAACTGTGCATAAGCAACCAATCCTTTGGTATAACTTCAGATTGTTCTTGACAGTTGTTCAACTTTAGTCACACAAAGTTCTATTTCTCTTCCCTATCAATGCCCTAGGCATTTGAAAAAATCCGAACAAGCAAATATTATAGCATATGTAATCAATCTTATATCTGAAGCATATGAGACTTGATTCATAATGTCTTACATAGAGACCTGATATCTATTCAACCTCTATTGCTATAATATTTCCATATATTGAATTTCATATGTTGAACCAATTCAACACCATATTCATATATGTCCAAGACTAAATTCTTTTAAAACTTTCAATCTAAACTTTTAGATTTGAAATGAAATGTGAGTACCCTCTCCCCTAAATCCTTTTATAGAGAAATAATTCCCAAACTTTGCAATTTGAAAATTTAAAATCTTTGTATCCTACAATTAGTATTGCCAATTTTCAACACTTAACATAACAATTATGCTCCCACTAGCATAACACTTATGCTCCCACTAGCTTTGACATGTATCTAGAAATCAACTAGACTTCTAGATATCAATACTTTTTGACTTCCTTACTAAAGTGCAGATTTCTGATGCATGATGCTTCACTTCATCTAGACTTCTCAAGCTTATACACCTTCATTAGATAACATATGTGTGTATTTAAACCCTTTCAGAACTTATAGCTATATGTTGTGAAAGTTCAAACAATTCCTTGCCATTTCTCACAATTTGAACTATGAAAAGGGATGACGTAATCATATTACGAATTTGAGAATGCAATTATCACAATCACTAATCATAATGATATTTATGATATCTTTAAAATCTACTAGCGAAAGTGTTTCATCATAATCATTTTCATGAATTAGAGCGGCAACCTTACCACTTATATTTTATGGTGTATACGTTCCCATCCATGAAAATCTATCCTTTCCAACCTACAATCATAAGACAAGGTTTATAAAAAATTGAAATTCTAATTTAGCTTTCATGGACTGAACTTTACTTGTTCTTAATTTCTTGCCTTCTTGTTGCATAAGGACCTACCAGTGCTTCCATGTTGTTAAACAACTCACCCATATTGATCAATGTACTATCACTAACCAACGTGCCCTGCCTTTTTTAGTCAAATGAGAACCATAGAACTCATAAGCATTGCCAACCCAACTGGAAGGTGCATAGAAACAAGAATGAGTCAACTTAACACGATAAGTCACCAACCTCAGGCCGTGTGCTAGTGATAACTAAAAGGTTTATTCTTGATTGACTCCTGAAAATCTTCAAGATCATTAAGACTCCCACTGAATTCTTGACATATAAATTTCTCTCTCAAGGAACATTCTTCGACAAGAAAAAACAAATATTCAAAAGGTAGTGTGGATTCCCGACAAGGAACACTTCATGAACTGGTCTTAGTTCATCCTTTGTTTTTAACCAAAACATCATAACTTCCAATTCCAAAAGTGCTAGAGTAAGAAAAAATTATTACTCCACATTTCATGAGGTTTTACAACCCTAATTAGTACGAAAAAATCTTCAAGATACGATTTGTACTTATTAGAGTATGACTCTAAAATTTGATTGGATACGAAGTATGACTCATCTCATGATTTAACCATTTCAACAATATTCAATTCCTCTTCTTAGTCAAACAATTGCACTAGGATGTTCTTCGAGGATCAATTGTGACATGGTTCCACAATCATTAAGACGATCACAAAACAAGATGCTAAAGTACTCAGTTTAACATCCCAAAAATACGGTCCAAAAATTTCATTTTAAATTATTAAAATAACCATATCTTTTAGAATCATTCCATCCAAAACATAAATCAAAGTATCAAATCAAGTATCTCATCAAAAATCCATATCAAAATATTAGAGTAAAAAAAACATCCCAGGCTTATAACAAATGGTGTGTGCACTGCAGTCATCCTGAACTCTTCCCCTTGTGACCAAAAGTATCTGAAACCAAAACTAAGAACTGTAGGCACGAAGGTTAGTAAGTCTCCCTAAACTACCACATACCATGCACATAATCATATAATCACATAATAACATACATTGGGCCTTGCCTGTTACATCGGGCCCAACCCGGCATTGGACAAGTCCGGAATCGGACAAGTCCGACATCGAACCCCGCCCAACATCGGACCGAAATCTGGCATCGGGCCCCCCGGAATCAAACCGAAATCCGGTATACATATAAACATATCAACAAATACATATAAACATAACTGGATAACATAAACATAAACATTCCTCCGGCCCCACCCCACATTGGAACGAAGTCCGGAAACATATAAAAGAGGCACATGAAAGAATCACGAAGACATCAAGCATACAAACATTCCTCTGGCTTTCCCCGGAATCAAACCGATGTCCGGAAACATATAAAACTACATCAGGCCTTGCCCGACATTGGACCTTAGCTCGGAATATACTAACATACATAAACGGGCCAACATTGGTGCCTTCAACCCGTTTTTACAGGAGGAAACTCACCTCGCAAAGCTGACTGCAGAATCTCATGGTAAGGAATCTCTAACGGCTGCTCTGACGACTCCCCGACTATCATTATCACAATAACACTTAGTCAACATCCAAAAATCCTTCTTTGGGTAAAATGACCATTTTATCCCTAGTCAAAGTCAACATTCTGGGTTGACTCAACTCACCGAGTTGACCCATCAACTCGTCGAGTTCCATAAATAAGAAACCCTGAAATTGCGATCCTACTCGTCGAGTTTCTCCTATCATCAGAATCGGGACTTTCCGACTCCACTTGTCGAGTCCGTCCGGAACTCATCGACTTTTTCCTTCTACGGGGTCGGGGCATTTCGACCCAACTCGTCGAGTTCCTTTATGAAATCGTCGAGTTCTACAGTGTGTTAAGCTATCTTAATAGATTACGCCCCTATCTTTCAGATCTAATCTCCATACTTCATATACACACTGGAAATGTCCTTTTAAGGGTAAAGTTTCCAACTTTATCCATTAACACTCTTCCTTAATGGGTTTAGCTCAAATCCGAACTCTTTAAGACCTTGCTCTTGATCTAAAAGTCATTAATACTTCAAGCTAAGACATACAAACTGAGATCTAGACCCTAGACACTACATGAACATGTAAAGTCTTTGACGTTCTCTCCATGCATGGCCTTTTGGAGCTTAAAAGACCAAAATGACACCCTAAAGCTTGTATGGGTCTTTAATGGCCATAAAGTTTGCACCTTTATGCCATGAAAGCCCTAGATTTGGAAGTATACTCACTTGGGACGTCCATTTCCCAAGGATCTAGACAATTGGACCAAAAAATCAATAAAAGTGAAGATGAAGAGATCTAAGTAATCATTGACCAAGTTTGAGACTTGCTTACTAGAAAATGCTGCAAATGGAGTGAAGTTTCTGGATCTAATCACTTCCTATTGGGTCCTCAAGCTTCTTTTTCTTCTTCCACAAGCTTCAAATACACAAGTTTTCTCTAAAAAATGCTCACAAGCTCACAGAAGGTATTAGGGTTTCGAGATTTAGGGTTTGGGACTTGGAGGCTGTAAATAAGGCCAGCCTTTGGAGGTTAAGGTGTTTAAATAGGGTGTAAAACCCTGAAAATTAGGGTTTCACTATGCGAATCCTACTCGTTGATTTGGAGCTCTCAACTCGTCGAGTAGACTTTACTCCCCGCGTCCAATTCCATTCCTACTCCACGAGTTTGGCGCCTCCAACTCGTTGAGTTTCTATACAAAAGTGAATAAATCTCAATTAAATACATACCAGGAACTAGGCGTTATAACTCTCCTTTCTCCTTTTAGATCAGAGAAATCTTTATCTTTCTGCCTAACAGATTCTTCTTATTCGTTCTGCCACTCTTTGAAACCTTTTCAAAGTATTAGAATTATGTGTAATGTTATAAACATAACCATGCTTGTCACAACTAGAAATTTTGTGTCTTGTAATCACTACACTCAAGTAAAATGTAGAATCAAAAACTTAAGAGCATGTATGATGCTTACTCTATGACAACAAAACTTCAATCCAATACACCATACAAGTACTACAAATAGTCAACAAGCAATTGGAAACCCTAGAAGTTCTTATTAGGTCCATTTTGGGCTAGGACTTCCTTATTGGACTCAATGGACCAATAAGCTTCCAATTTGACTATCATGAGATTAGAACCTTTAAATGGGCTCTAATTGGACCCACATTCGTTTATTTTAACATTTTGGGCCATATTGGGCCTAGAATGAAATAAATTAAATATTATGAACCATAATTAACCTAAACTAGCCCAACAAAGTATAAAAATCACACTTATATTTTATAGGGCCAACAATCATCAAACCTAACTCTAGTATGGGCTTAGGGGCAATAAAGCCCAAAAATCTTTTCCTTCTCTTCAAATTTCGGCCCAAGCCCATGAAGAAGGAAGAGTTGACTTTCATAGCCACCTCATTTTTGCATGTTGGTTCTCCATGCAACCTATCCCATACTTCCATGCACATGTCACCTCAAGATCTACTTCTTCTCCCTCTCTCTCATTCTCGGCCGAACACACACACATACACTCACCAAAAATTCATTTCATCCTCTCTAAGTTTTGAAGAACATCTCCTCCCTCCTTCTAAATTTTCAAGATTTAAGGTCATTCTAAGGAGATTTTTCACAAGGACTACCATCCAAGGTAAGTTTATACTTAAATCTATGATCTAGGTTCCTTGATTTATCAAACATCTCATCTTAACTCATAAAAATTTATGGTCTAACTCCCTAGAACCATCTAAGTCCGAAAATCTCCTCAAGAAGTTGCTAGGGCCGAAAACAACATCAAACTTCTTCCATTCTCCTCCAAAACCGAAACCACACCCAAAGGTGAGCTTCATACCCCCTATTTTTTGGTTTTTATAAGTTTTGTGGGGGGGGGGGGGATACAAGCAAATGTGTAGATCTATGAGTATATGTATGCTTTGTATGATTTCTATGTTTGTTTACATGTTCTTATGTGATTATGGTGTTGAAACTAGTCAAAAAGTCCTTAAAATCGAGATTTGCATTAGGATGTATGAAACAAGTATTAAACATATTATTACACACAAATCATTTCTAGAAAAATAACCAAGTTGGTTAATATGAACTCATTGGGCTAAAAATCCCATTTTTGGACTCAAAATGTTAAAAATATAAGGTTAAAGGGCCCAAAATGACAAATTACAAATTCTGATGGATGAAATGAGTCAAAACAGTTTCAATAAGGTATTTTTCTGGAAATAATCTCTTTGAAGGATTAAATGTGAAATTTTTAAGCATAATGGGCCAAAAATGATTTTTTCGGCCCAATAAATCCCAATATGCGAGATTTTCAAATTAGAGGGGCTGAAACTGTGATTTTCTGTAAAACAGGGGACTACTAGTGCTCCAAGTCCATTTCAAGGGTTAAAAATGCTTTTCATATTTAAAAGGGACCAAAAATGCAAAATTTATATTTTGGGCCAAAAGTGTAAAAACTGCGAACATAAGGGTTTCAGCCGAGAAAAATTTCATTTGGTGGACTAAAACTGTTTTTCAAATAACTTTGAGCTGAAAAATAACTTTTCTACAAGTTTTGATACTAAAGTGTCAAGAAAAATGGTTTGAGGACTAAAATAGAAATTTATTTTATACAAAGGGTTAAATGTGTAAATTATCCATAAGAAAGGGGCTGCAATAATGAAACATCCTAATGTTTTAAACAATAAATCCATCATGATGAAAGACTAGCACCTCGACTATCGGCAAATTATAATACACCTTCAACACCAAAAATCGTTATCAAACGAATTGATTCGGTCTCGAATCAATAAGGAATCCGAAATTACTAACATGACGAAACTTCAATACACACGCGGAAATTTCGGGAAGTCAATACACACGTGAGAATACACTAGACGTCGATACACCGTCTTTGGGCCCAAAAGTTTCAAATCGTGTTTGTTGGGCCTAGCTAGCCCAATGACATGATCTTTAGGCCCGAAGGAAACTCGCTTACATGTAGTTGGGTCTTATATGACCTAATTTCGTGTAAAAGGACTTTTACAGGCTTTGTGCTGTTGGACCCCAAGGGCCCTCTGGTGCTTGTAAAGTCGAGAATTCACCAAATGCGAGTCGGGCTAAGGGCCCTTCGCATTCACGATAGCCTTGAACGACTTACGGAAAATATCGTGGCTTCGCACCCTCTTTTCCTCCTCGGTTGTGGGGCTACATGAAGTCCGAGTGTTTGGGTTAAGTGAATAGTGCGAGCGACGCCTAAGGGATCGTTTGTATGGTTGTAAACTAGTCATTTTCATTAATGTGTGTTTATAACAATTCACAATCCATAATTAATCCAACGTCTCCGGGACTCAACGAATACACCTGTCGTAACGAAATAACAAGATATAAATCATTTGATGCAAAGTATTAGGAAAATATCAGGTTTTCCTAGGGTTTTCAATTAATACACCTACGAGTTACATACCGAGTTTTACAAATTGTACTTTTACATTTATAGAAACAAACAAGCATACTTACGGATCTTCACACTTTTTATACTAAGTTCTTTTCAGAAAATATCGGATTTTCTGGTGATTTTCAAAGCAATACAAACCACTATATTTCAAACATTACTTATGAACTCACCAACATTTCATATGTTGACGTTTTTCAAAATACTTGTATTCTCAGGTAACAGGTAAATCGAAAAGGAAAAATGTACTCGTTATTGTCTTGCTGTTGTTTTAATTAGTACCGAACAATTTACTTTTGGGCATGTAATATTATGGATCAATGTACTGAATGTAAACGCTACCAGTTGTAATATTCCAATGCTTGGTATTGTATGATGTTATGTTTCATGTATATTCATTGTGATGGTATTCAATTGAGTCACAATAGCCCTCAGACGTTTCCGCCGTCTAGTTCGGGGGTGTGACAGGTTGGTATCAGAGCTCTGTTTATAGTGAACTAGCATATCGAACCATACATTGATATGCAACTATAAACCAAAAGAGGCACTAACATAACTCTGAACAAAACAAGTAAAATACAACAATAAAACACCTTTGCTTGCATTAGGAACAAGGAACATAACGCCGAACCAAACAAAATAATGCTAGTATCTCGGTTAATTCAGGACTGTTCTTAGTGGTACCAAGGAGTGGATGTAGCCTGATCAACTACATTCTCTCCAAAGTATAACTAACACACGTTCTGATGAGATCGGGATAACTAGGGAACCTAAAACTATACCCCTTTATCACCAAAAAGAGAACGTCTGTTTAGTATATATCATAGTCGTGGGAGTGACGATAGTTTATACTTTCCCCCAGTCGTCATGGAGGGAGATCAGCCGGGTATCCAGTTCCATCAAGTCCTAGTGGCTCACGGGATGCTTGAAGATGAACCAGAAGGGAATCCAGAGGAAGCACACGACGTCCGACCTGACGAATACATAGACACCGACTACGAATTTGGAGAGACTGACGATGACGCCGAAGAAGGGCAAGACCGGGACAAGGATCACATCCCGTCGTGTGAGAACGAGGCGAAACCAGACCACCCCGCTCCACCAATGAACCCCCAAGGGAGAACCGTTCCCCCGAAGCTGAGATTGCCGCACTGCGACAACAGTTGTATGCTATGGAGGCTCGGGCAGTGCGAGCTGAGCATGAGAGGGATGAGGTTATTGGAGACATGACAGAGATGGCTCAGTTACTGGCGCAACATTTCGGCATATGACCCCGCCACTATGTAGGACGCAGATCATCGCGGTTAGGGATAGACTTATCTTAGTAGGTCATTAGGAACTATGCTATGTACCCCGACTCTATGTTTAAGTGACTACACTACTCATAGAGCCGTTATGCTGTCGAACTAGTGTCACTCATGTATGCTCTTACGAGCAAATTTTTCATATATCAAATGCGGATAATATTAGTAAACTTTTACGTGCTTTGTTATGATATTACAAATTGCTATGTGTTGAGAATCTATGATTGTATGTTAAATGGTAGGAGTGTTTAAGTTCGTACCTTGCACCTAGTCAGTAGGGTCACAACCTCCCAGAAACCCCAAACACTCAACATCTTTCCGTTTCATGACAGAAAGATGCCTCGCCGACCTACTCACGGAAACCCTGGACCAACCCCACCCGAAGTTGACTCCACTGCATTCCAGGCGGCCGTGTCTGCTGCAGTCACCGTAGCTATGGAACAACTTCACCAAGGGAATAACGGAGGAGGCAACGGGCAAGGGGCCGAGAGTTCGAACAACGGGATGAATCAAGGACCCACCAAAACATGTACCTACAAGGACTTCACGAATGCCAAACCACGAACTTTTAACGGCACTGGAGGAGTGATCACTCTGAAGCGATGGATCGAGAGGGTGGAATCGGTATTCGAGATATGCGATTGTCCTGAGCAGATGAAAGTGAAGTTCGCGGCCTGCACTTTTGTCGATCAAGCGCTCACCTGGTGGAACGGACATGTGGAAGCCATGACACTCCCTGTAGCCAACTCCATGCTGTGGGCGGAGATGAAAGAAATGTTGATGGCTGAATACTGCCCACGAGGTGAGATTCAGAAAATGGAGCAGGAGCTGTGGAACCTCACTGTGCAGAATGCGAATATCGATGCCTACATATCGAGATTTAGTGAACTATCTCTGTTGTGCCCGGGTATGATCACCTCGGAAGGAAAGAAGATTGAGCGATTCATCTGGGGACTAACATCACCAATCCAAGGAAATGTGATAGCTGCAAACCCCGAAACATTTGACAGTGCAAAAAGATTGGCGAAGAAGCTGTATGACCATAACAACAAGAAGGGTGAAAAGCCAGCGGAGGCTAAAGGAAAGAAGGAAGGTGATGTCAAGAAAGGGAAGAACAATAAGAGGAAAGGGCGTCAGGGCCCCGAGACCTCTAAAAAGCAGCAGACAGTGGCAGTTGATGCTGTCACCGCACCGGTTCCAGCCACACCACATGCTCCAGCCTCAGCTGCTTCAAATTCTCCCAGACCTTATTCCGGTAATCTTCCCAAGTGCAACAAGTGCGGTTTCCATTACAATGGAGAATGCAAGGAGTTGTAGTGCACCAGTTGTAACCGAAGGGGACACACGGCGAAGTACTACAGGACCTACCCTCCCCAGAACCAACAACAAGGAAACAGCAACAACAACAACAATCGCAACAACAACAACATCACTACTGGCGGCCACAATGCAGGGCCTAGCCACACCTGTTATGGGTGTGGGAGGACCGGGCATTTTCGCCGAGACTGCCCTAACAACAACAATCCAGGAAACGGAGGAACAGGAAGGATGTTGACCATGGGTTAGGGAGAGGCGATTCTGGACCCCGTTGTTGTTACCGGTACGTTTCCCCTAAACCACACTTATGCATGCATCCTATTTGACACCGGAGCGGAGCGAAGTTTCGTAAGCAATAAGTTTAAACATTTATTAAAACAACAGCCCCAGAAGCTAAATGAAACCTTTACGGTGGAAATGGCCAATGGGAAAACCGAATCCACCGGGGAAATCTACATCGGATGTACCCTAACCCTCAATCAACACGTCTTTCGAATAGACTTAATGCCTGTATCAATTAGGAGTTTCGATGTGATTATTGGCATGGACTGGTTAAGCCCCCACCATGCTGAAATTATGTGTCACGAGAAGGCCGTTCGCCTTCGCCTTCCTAATCACGAAACCCTAGTAATTTACGGAGACAAACCTAGCATGAACCTTCGCCTCGTCTCGTGCATCAAGGCACAAAAACATCTGCGAAAGAACAATTTGGCGTTCCCTGCTCACATAGTGGATAAAATCAAGGAATAGGTTAACATTCAAGACATTCCCATAGCATGTGAGTTCCCAGACGTGTTTCCTAAAGATCTTCCAGGAGTACCCCCAGAGAGACAAGTGGAGTTCCGAATTGACCTCGTTCCAGGAGCAACTCCTCTCGCTAAATCACCATATCGGCTAGCTCCTGCTGAAATGTAGGAATTGTCCAGCCAACTCAGTGAACTCTTGGACAAGGGATTCATCCGCCCTAGTTACTCGCCATGGGGAGCTCCAGTCCTCTTTGTCAAAAAGAAGGACGGATCTTTTAGAATGTGCATCGATTACAGAGAGTTAAATAAACTCATTGTTAAAAATCGCTACCCATTCCCACGAATCGATGATCTATTTGACCAGCTCCAAGGAGCTAGTTATTTTTCTAAGATAGATTTATGGTCCGGATACCACCAACTCAAAGTCCGGGAAGAGGATATTCCAAAAACCGCTTTCCGAACTCGCTACGGACATTATGAATTTGTCATAATGCCCTTCGGTCTAACAAATGCCCCTGCCGCATTTATGGACCTGATGAACCGGATCTGTCGACCATTCCTCGACAACTTTGTCATCGTCTTCATTGATGACATTCTCGTCTATTCCCGAAGCGAAAAAGAGCATGGCCAACATCTCCGACAAATCCTAGAAACTCTGCGATCGGAAAAGCTATACGCAAAACTCTCTAAGTGTGAGTTCTGGCTCTGGAGTGTGAACTTCCTAGGTCATGTAGTTAGCCAAGATGGAATTCATGTGGATCCCTCTTAGGTCAAAGCTGTTGAAGGATGGGCAATCCCGACAACACTCACGGAAATCCGTCAATTCTTGGGTCTAGCAGGCTACTATAGGAGATTCATTCAAAACTTCTCTAAGATCGCCAAGCCACTTACCTCGCTTACACAAAAGGGCGTACCATTCAAATGGACGGACAAACAAGAAGTCGCATTCCGAACCCTGAAACAAGCTCTCTGTAGTGCCCCGGTACTATCGCTACCGGAGGGAACGGAAGATTTCGTGGTCTACTGTGACGCGTCAAATCAGGGCTTAGGTTGCGTTCTCATGCAGCGTGGAAGGGTGATAGCTTACGCATCCCGCCAACTAAAGACGCACAAAGTGAATTATACGACCCATGACCTAGAATTGGGAGCCGTGGTCTTTGCCCTAAAAATTTGGAGGCATTACCTTTACGGTACGAAGTGCACCATCTTCACGGACCACAAGAGCCTCCAGCAAATCTTGAACCAGAAGGAGTTGAACATGAGGCAACGGAGATGGGTTGAATTACTAAACGATTATGAGTGTGAGATCAAGTACCACCCAGGCAAGGCCAACGTGGTAGCTGACGCATTAAGTCGGAAAGAGTACTCTAATCGTCGTATGAAAACTCTCTCAATAACCATCCAATCTCACCTAGCCACTCAAATTGCAGTAGCCCAGTCAGAGGCCATGAAGACGGAAAATAGAGCAAGCGAAGCATTGCGCGGAATGGAGAAGAACCTAGAGGCAAAGGAGAATGGAGTATACTATTTCATGAACCGTCTTTGGGTCCCTAAACTCGGAGGATTTAGGGAGGTAGTTATGAAGGAAGCCCATAAGACACGATACTCCATTCATCCCGGCTCAGACAAGATGTATTTGGATATTAAACAACACTATTGGTGGTCCAACATGAAGGCGGAAATTGCCACCTATGTTAGTAAGTGCCTTACGTGTGCCAGGGTAAAGGTGGAGTACTAGAAGCCCTCAGGGTTATTACAGCAACCGGTAATCCATGAGTGGAAATGGGAGGGGATTTCTATGGATTTCGTGACCAAGCTACCCAAGACGTCGAATGGACTAGACACCATATGGGTAATAGTCGACCGACTGATGAAATCTGCCCATTTCCTGCCCATAAAGGAATCCTACAAGATGGAAAGATTGACACGTTTACACATTCGAGAAATCGTGAGACTCCATGGAGTACCAATGTCTATTATCTCGGATAGGGACAGTAGGTTCACTTCACGTTTTTGGCAATCTCTCCAAAAGGCACTGGGAACTCATCTCGACATGAGCACCGCTTATCATCCACAAACGGATGGTCAAAGTGAACGAACCATTCAAACGCTCGAAGACATGCTCCGCGAATGTGTGATAGACTTTGGGAAGTTTTGGGATACCCACTTACCCTTAGTCGAAT
Source organism: Lactuca sativa (assembly GCF_002870075.4). Lineage (NCBI taxonomy): Eukaryota > Viridiplantae > Streptophyta > Magnoliopsida > Asterales > Asteraceae > Lactuca > Lactuca sativa. Next base: position 252,773,408 of record NC_056630.2, read on the forward strand.
TCTCATATAACAACAGTTACCATTCGAGCATCAAGGTCGCTCCTTTCGAAGCACTATACGGGCGTAAGTGTAGATCACCGTTATGTTGGGCTGAGGTGGGTGATACCCAACTAGCAAAAACACATACATCAGACAAGGCACTAACGGGACCGGAGATCATTCGTGAAACCACGGAAAAGATTGTTCAAATCAGAGCTCGATTACAAGCATCGCGCGACCGACAAAAGAGCTACGCCGATAAACGGCGAAAGCCCTTAGAATTTCAGGTCGGGGATCGAGTACTGTTGAAAGTCTCACCGTGTAAAGGAGTTATTCGTTTCGGAAAACGGGGAAAACTGAACCCACGATACATTGGACCTTTCGAGATCGTCGCCCGAATAGGTCCAGTGGCGTATAAACTGCAGCTACCCGCAGAACTAAACAGTGTACACCCCGTGTTCCATGTCTCTAATCTAAAGAAGTGTCTATTGGATGAAACACTCGTCATTACCCTAGACGAGATCGAAATCAACGAGAATCTCCTGTTCGTTGAAGAACCGGTTGAAATCATGGACAGGGAGGTGAAGCGTACTAAGAAAAGTCGCATCCCGATCGTGAAAGTATGGTGGAACGCGAAGCGTGGGCCAGAATTCACATGGGAACGCGAAGACGAAATGAAGCAAAAGTACCCTCATCTATTCTAACATTCTCAAATCCAGCTTTCAAACAGAATTTCGGGACGAAATTCCCTCTAACGGGGGGATGATGTCACAACTAGAAATTTTGAATCTTGTAATCACTACACTCAAGTAAAATGTAGAATCAAAAACTTAAGAGCATGTATGATGCTTACTCTATGACAACAAAACTTCAATCCAATACACCATACAAGTACTACAAATAGTCAACAAGCAATTGGAAACCCTAGAAGTTCTTATTAGGTCCATTTTAGGCTAGGACTTCCTTATTGGACTCAATGGACCAATAAGCTTCCAATTTGACTATCATGAGATTAGAACCTTTAAATGGGCTCTAATTGGACCCACATTCATTTATTTCAACATTTTGGGCCATATTGGGCCTAGAATGAATTAAATTAAATATTATGAACCATAATTAACCTAAACTAGCCCAACAAAGTATAAAAATCACACTTATATTTTATAGGGCCAACAATCATCAAACCTAACTCTAGTATGGGCTTAGGGGCAATAAAGCCCAAAAATCTTTTCCTTCTCTTCAAATTTCGGCCCAAGCCCATGAAGAAGGAAGAGTTGACTTTCATAGCCACCTCATTTTTGCATGTTGGTTCTCCATGCAACCTATCCCATACTTCCATGCACATGTCACCTCAAGATCTACTTCTTCCCCCTCTCTCTCATTCTCGGCCGAACACACACACATACACACACCAAAAATTCATTTCATCCTCTCTAAGTTTTGAAGAACATCTCCTCCCTCCTTCTTCTAAATTTTCGAGATTTAAGGTCATTCCAAAGAGATTTTTCACAAGGACTACCATCCAAGGTAAGTTTATACTTAAATCTATGATCTAGGTTCCTTGATTTATCAAACATCTCATCTTAACTCATAAAAATTTATGGTCTAACTCCCTAGAACCATCTAAGTCCGAAAATCTCCTCAAGAAGTTGCTAGGGCCGAAAACAACATCAAACTTCTTCCATTCTCCTCCAAAACCGAAACCACACCCAAAGGTGAGCTTCATACCCCCTATTTTTCGGTTTTTATAAGTTTTGTGGGGGGGGGGGGGCGGGGAATAAAAGCAAATGTGTAGATCTATGAGTATATGTATGCTTTGTATGATTTCTATGTTTGTTTACATGTTATTAGGTGATTATGGTGTTGAAACTAGTCAAAAAGTCCTTAAAATCGAGATTTGCATTAGGATGTATGAAACAAGTGTTAAACATATTATTACACACAAATCATTTCTAGAAAAATAACCAAGTTGGTTAATATGAACTCATTGGGCTAAAAATCCCATTTTTGGACTCAAAATGTTAAAAATATAAGGTTAAAGGGCCCAAAATGACAAATTACAAATTATGATGGATGAAATGAGTCAAAACAGTTTCAATAAGGTATTTTTCTGGAAATAATCTCTTTGAAGGATTAAATGTGAAATTTTTAAGCATAATGGGCCAAAAATGAATTTTTCGGCCCAATAAAGCCCAATATGCGAGATTTTCAAATTAGAGGGGCTGAAACTGTGATTTTCTGTAAAACAGGGGACTACTAGTGCTCCAAGTCCATTTCAAGGGTTAAAAATGCTTTTCATATTTAAAAGGGACCAAAAATGCAAAAAATTTCTATTTTGGGCCACAAGTGTAAAAACTGCGAACATAAGGGTTTCAGCCGAGAAAAATTTCATTTGGTGGACTAAAACTGTTTTTCAAATAACTTTGAGCTGAAAAATAACTTTTCTACAAGTTTTGATACTAAAGTGTCAAGAAAAATGGTTTGAGGACTAAAATAGAAATTTATTTTATACAAAGGGTTAAATGTGTAAATTATCCATAAGAAAGGGGCTGCAATAATGAAACATCCTAATGTTTTAAACAACAAATCCGTCATGATGAAATACTAGCATCTCGACTATCGTCAAATTATAATACACCTTTAACACCAAAAATCGTTATCAAACGAATTGATTCGGTCTCGAATCAATAAGGAATCCGAAATTACTAACACGACGAAACTTCAATACACACGTGAGAATACACCAGACGTCGATACACCGTCTTTCGGCCCAAAAGTCTCAAATCGTGTTTGTTGGGCCTAGCTAGCCCAATGACATAATCTTTAGGCCCGAAGGAAACTCGGTTACATGTAGTTGGGTCTTATATGACCTAATTTCGTGTAAAAGGACTTTTACAGGCTTTGTGTTGTTGGACCCCAAGGGCCCTCTGGTGCTGCTAGTAAAGTCGAGAATTCACCAAATGCGAGTCGGGCTAAGGGCCCTTCGCATTCATGATAGCCTTGAACGACTTACGGAAAATATCGGGGCTTCGCACCCTCTTTTCCTCCTCGATTGTGGGGCTACATGAAGTCCGAGTGTTTGGGTTAAGTGAATAGTGCGAGCGACGCCAACGAATACACCTGTCGTAACGAAATAACAAGATATAAATCATTTGATGCAAAGTATTAGGAAAACATCGGGTTTTCCTAGGGTTTTCAATTAATACACCTACGAGTTACATACCGAGTTTTACAAATTGTACTTTTACATTTATAGAAACAAACAAGCATACTTACGGATCTTCACACTTTTTATACTAAGTTCTTTTCAGAAAATATCGGATTTTCTGGTGATTTTCAAAGCAATACAAACCACTATATTTCAAACATTACTTATGAACTCACCAACATTTCATATGTTGACGTTTTTCAAAATACTTGTATTCTCAGGTAACAGGTAAATCGAAAAGGAAAAATGTACTCGGTAACATCTTGCTGTTGTTTTAATTAGTACCGAACAATTTACTTTTGGGCATGTAATATTATGAATCAATGTACTGAATGTAAACGCTACCAGTTGTAATATTCCAATGCTTGGTATTGTATGATGTTATGTTTCATGTATATTCATTGTGATGGTATTCAATTGGGTCATAATAGCCCTCGGACGTTTCCGCTGTTTGGTTCGGGGGTGTGACAATGCTTCATTGAAATATCAGCAAAACATGATGAATAAAGTTATCATCCTTTGTGCTAGATATGAAAAGTCCACATCAATGTGTACTAGATCCATTAGTCTTTCACTTTATCTGACATAAACATGTGTAAATGAACCAGTCATAATCTTCCAACGATCAAGATTCTCATACATTACACTATTCAAATTGCATGACTCGAAGTTTCCATCCAATTGAAAGATGGGCGATGAGAATTCCTTTTCACTTGGTTAATTATGACAATACCACAATCGATATAACAAGAATAAAATCCACAATTAATATTAATCACAATATAAATTTAAACAACACTTTCATAAATGCCATTGCAAGGAAATTTAAAGTAAACCAACCAAAATTTCACTTTTATAAATAATAAACGAAAAAATTGGAACTTGTCCTTACAATACATAAATGAAAAAACAATGTTTCTAGGCATTTCCAAAGCAATCTATCATAACTTCTAAGAAGTAGCTCAAAAATTTGATCATCGAATCATGCAACAGAAATCCATCTCTCACGATTAGATTCAACTTACTATTCTTAAGCTTCGTTCTTTCTCTTAGATCCTGCAAAACATCAAAATGTGATCACCACATCATGTATTAAGAGTCTACGAATATGAACTTATTAAAGTAATGGAGTTAGATAATGGATGTACCTGAAGTAGGGTCACATGACTTGACTTTACCATCTCTAAGATCTTTCAGGTAGTCAAGGAAACTTCGCAAACAATGCCCCTCCAATTCGCACTAGAAACATATGGACCTTTTAGGATTAGCACATGGAACTATCTCAGAAATAGCCTTTCTCTCTACCATTTGGTCAAACAATTTGACCTTGGCCAATCTCTTTCCATTGGGAAGAGAAACCTTTTTTGGACTACCATTGTTACCATCATCAATGTCCATGAAAATTTGGGAGACATATCCTTTATACACTTTTGCTTGACTTGTGCTCTTAAGCATTTCTGCTTCAGAAACAATCAACATATGTGTCAGATCAATTAGGGTCACGTCGTGGTCACTCATATAGTAGTCTTTAATGAACTGACTATATGACTTAGAAAGCGAAAGTAGAACCAAGTCAATGGCCAGATCCTTTTAGTGTGTCGGTTAACCACACACGCTCCATTAGTCAACGATAATTTTCGAGACACCCATTACAAACTTTGTAAATCCCATGTTAGTGTTCCGGTTAGCCACACGAGCTCCACTAATGACTTATAAAGTGTAATGTGCAATTTCATGGATTAGCATAAAATTCACATTTTTCCTATAGTAACTAAGAGTGGGATTTTAGAATAGTTTAGTTACTTTATATCATTATACTTTTAATGAGATTAATTTTTCCTATGAAACCCGTTCGGCTAACGACCATCCACCATACAAGAGAGTGGTGGGTAAGAATGTATACCCAATGACAGTCATTTTATAGGCCGCTTCCTTAAACTCCCCTTATAGTATGACTTTAGGAATGAGGCGTACCAGCGGTTCGACTGACTTTTCTTATAGATATAATATATATTAAACTTTTAATAATATATATAGTATAAGGTAAATTTTAAAACATCTTAAAATTGCAAGGGTTTAATATTTTATTAAATTAACCTTTTAATTTAATTAAATTTAATCCATTTTATGGATTTATTAATTGTCCTTTAATTAACTACTTCATTAAATTAATAATAAGATACATAAGGATGTATTTTAAACTTTTCAAAATACCAATTATTCTTTGATATTAATTATTTAATTCAATTAATATCTGGATTTATTTGTACTCTTAAAATAATCATATTAATAAGAAAAACAATTAATTAAGTCAAACATTTGTCTCCTAACTTCCAGGCTTTTAATTTATTATCATAGATACACCAAAATCGAATTTGGAGGATAAGTATAGCAAGTAATTATCATATAAAAGCAGATTAGGCAGATAAAACACAAAATTTTAGATCTGTCAGCACAACATGTCGTGTTTCATGAGCATCACTCCGTGTTAGGTGCCAGCACGCCGTGTTCGAAGAACACCACGGCGTGTTTGAGGAACAAAATGACGATTTTTTTCACTTATCCTTGTTCAAGTTCACCATTGTATCAATTCAATAGCATTCAAAACCTATGCTCTAATACCACTGATGGGTTTTGAGCATAACAAACAATCATATGTGTGCATGCAACCCTAAATAATTTTGATCTATGTTTTCTCTAATTGAACATAATACAACTTGAACAAAGCATAAAACCCTAGCATGCTACTATACATTTCAAAATTCACAAATAGGGTTAGAATAATCATACCTTGATCACTATATAGTAATAGCAATCGAAATCCTTGTGTTGTCGAAGCCTTGAGAGCAAGCGTCACAAATGTCATGCCTCTAATGGTTCACACCCAACACTAGCTATGGAAGATGATTGAGAAAGAGAAGAGAGACTAGAAATTTCGGCCAGGTCTTGCAAAGAAACAGTTGGCCGAAAGTCATAGGGTTATTCCCCTATATATAGTGCAGTCAAAAAACCCTAGATAAGCCTAAATCCAAGATTATCTTAAACCCGATAATTATCCACTTTCCTGATTATCTATTAGGGATTATTCTAGAACCCTTAGGCTCCAATAAATCATCCCATCCCTTATGGAGTGTTCTAGATTGCCTCTTGCTCAACTATTGAACAATTACAATTCAGTCCCTGTACTTTTAATTAATTCCTTTAATCCTGAAATTAATTCCACTTAATTTCTGATTAAATATTAATTTAATATTACTATTTATAATTAATATATTATTCTCATAATATATTAACAAATCATTTATTTCAATTTATTAATCAAATAATAAATTCAACCTCTCTCTCCAAAATCATCTGTCCAGTTGCTTGTTTTGAGGGTAATGCAAAAGGATTGTGCTACTATCAATTTAAATGTATACCAATTATAGTTATAGGCTTAGACACCTAAGCCTACATCTTAATCTATTAAGTCATAAACTTGGCCCAAAAAGGATAAAATTCCCATTTTCCCCTTTTGGCCTAAAATGTATATTCACATGTATTTCTTCTCCTCAACATACTTAGTACATATTACAATTGTGACTTACACTTATCTTGACTAATTTCATGAAGTCATATCCTCTTAATTCTTGGAATTTCCCTTAAATGACGAAATTGCCCTTTTTGTCAATATTTGACTCAAAGTCAAATCTCTATAAATTTTGGGTTCTTACAATTTTGATTTTATTGTTGGATTAGGTGTCTAAGTCCATAACTATAATTGGTATGTACTTGACTTGAGAGTAGCATGGTCCATTTGGGTTGCATATCACCAGGACAATTTGATAGGATGGACTTTTAAGAAGAGGTTATTTATGATTTGTTAATATATTATAAGTTCTAATATATTAACATGAAATCATATTATTTAATTAGTATTGATAAAGTATTAATTTGGAACTAATTTAGTGATCAAAAGAGACTAATTAAATATATGGGGATTGATTGGTAAATCATTCATTCTTATGGTGTGGGCCAATGATCCAAGTTTCTTTAGGTTGGGCTAAACCAATGTTACAACCCATGGATGATCCATGGGGTTTTAAACCCGTAGAGCCTAAAGAATATGGAAGGTCATACACATTAGGGTTTACATGGTGTAACCCTAATCTTTCCATACTATATAAGAAACCCCTTAGCATCCAAAATGACACTAGATGTTCTAGGAGTTCATTGAGTCGATTTTGGTGCATGAAATACTCTCTCAAAAATCTCTTTTGTTCTAGGTGTGTTGTGATTCCATTTGAGGTGCAACAATTGGGGCACTAAGTGATTAAAGGCCAAACTCAAGAAGTTCTACAAGCTACAACAAAGAGGTAATTCTATAACTCTCTTTTATGTTGATTATGTCATTTCCATGTTAGTTGTAGGCTTAATGCTTGGAAACAATATTGCATGTATAATTAGAGAAAACATAGATCCAAAGCATTTAGGGTTGTATGTGCACCATAGGATGTTGTAGTATACTAAAATCCTCCAGTGGTATCAGAGCCATGGGTTGTTTTCTTTTATATTTTATGCAATGTGTTGATTATCAAAGCTGAAAATGCTGTCTGACTACTCTAATCGACAAGTCGATGCTTGGACTCAACTAGTGGGATGAGTTTTGCCTTGGACTCGTCGAGTCCAGTATAGGGCTCGACGAGTTACCTGTCCAGATAGTAGTTTTTCGCGTTTTTGGCCTGTTTTGGATTAGAATCATTACCACAAAATATTTTAGTTCATAAAATCTGATTTAGTTGATATGGTAATGATGATTCTCATCCAAATAAAAGATAATTGTCAAAGCTTCATGATTTGTATTAGTTTATATGATTACGCTAATTTCTTTAAACTTGTCTGATATGAATTATCTTAACTTATGAGTTTAGTTAGATCATAGGCAAATTGTTTGATTTTGGTAGTTGGAATTTTTGATCTAATTGTTTTTGTTGAAATCTATAACTTGTCCTTAAGTTATGTAAAATAAAAGGTCTAATTTTTAAATGTCATCTTAAATGGTTTATGTACTTGAAGAGTCTTTTACATAAATGTTTTATGAACTCCATAACTTGTCCTCAAGTTATGGTATGTCAAGAGTCTTTTCATAAAACCTATAGTAAACTCATAAGTTATGGAAACCAAAAGTTTTTGAATAGTTCAAAACTTTCCCTCAAGTTTTGGAATTTGTAAATGCAAAGTCTCACTTTGAAACATTTAGTTCCAAACCCTAGAATTTTAAAAGTTTAAAATTCAACCCTTATACTATTATAATATTATATATATGTATGTATAAGAGTAAAGTCAGTCTTACCATTAGTAGGCCTCATTCACGAAGCCGGTCTATAAGGGGGGGGGGGTATAAGGTTACTGCCTATAAAATGACAGTTTAATGGGTGTCCACTCTCACTCACCGCTTCCTTCACTGGTGGAGGGTCGTTAGCTGAATGGGTAGGATAGGACATTAATTCTCATTATAACTATAATGAGAATTATAAAGTAACTAAACTTTTATTTAATTCCCAATCTTAGTTACTTTAGGAAAAATGTGAATATGGTGCTATTCCATGAAATTGCACTTTGCACCTTGTTAAGTCGTTAATGGAGATTGTGTGGTTAACCGGTACACTAATTTGGGACTGACAGTGCGTGGCAAAGGGTAGCTTGATGTTAATCAGGGATCAATGGAGCGTGTGTGGTTAACCGACACATTAATTAGGTGGTTGTAACATTAAGTGTACCAAGCTAATTTGCATGGTTATTCACACCTCGTTTGTGATCCTCGGTATCCCAATCACAAACTTGAAGGGCACAATCGAATTTTAAACATGCCATTGAAAAATTCAATGAATCTCAAAGGATCTAGGAATTTCAATCCATTTAAAACTTAATATTCAATTTCGTTTTTCATGGTGGAAATTGGTAAATCGTCATTTACCTACCTTCAAATATTTTGCAATTGGATTACGGCATCCCTCTTCCGAATTGTAAAATATTGTGTTGGGTCCTAGCCTTAATATTTCATGTGGGTGTTATATTAAGGACTTAAATCAACTAACTTGAATTTCTCCCATTGTAGATGTCTAGTTCAGACAACTATGGTCTTCCCAAATCTTTTGGAACAAGATTTCCTCTTGAAGATGATATCCTATGTGGCGATCAAGGTGAAAGATTAATCCCTTTTTTGTGCATTAGTGGAAATGAAAATCATACTTTACATCCTCCACCTCCTCCAATTATTCTCCTTGACCCACAAGTTCAAAGACTTGAAAAGTTGAAGATCACTCAAGCCCTATTGGATAGCAAACACAAGGATGGAAGGTCTGTGTGTGCACATGTATTGGATATGAAGTCACACACTGACAAGATGAGAATGTTGGGTGTCGTGTTCCCAAGGAAGTTGCCTATTGATTGGGTTCTTCAGTCACTTCCCGAGTCATATAGTAAGTTTTTTAAAGACTACTATGTGACAGATCACGAACTGACCCTTATTGATCTTACCTATTTGCTTGTTGTTGCTGAATCAACAATGATTTGGCGCACTGGAAAAGCAAATTTGATTGGAAGATCTACTTCTCAAACTTCCATGGACATTGACAATTGTAACATTAGACGTACAGAAAAGATTTATCTTCCCAATGGAAAAAGGGATCGGCCATAGTCAACCCGGTCGACCAAATGGTAAAGAGAAAGTCTAAGTCTGTGATTGTCTTATGTGCCAATGCAAAAGAAGCCATTAGTTTCTACTGCCATTTGAAGGGAAAATGGATGCGAAGCTGCCCCGACTACCTTAAAGATCTGAGAGAAGGTAGAATAAAAAAGGTTTGAATCTGCTTCATGTAAGTCTATTGTCTGACTCTATTAAGTTCCTAATTGTTGAGTCTTAATACATGATGTGACAAGGTTGCATTTTGATGTTTTGTAGGATCATGCAAAAGGAAGGAAGCTTAAAGGAAGAGTATGCTGGATCTGGTCGTGAAGATGGATTTCAATCGCATGGTTCGATGATTGGATTTTTGAGCTGCTGCTTAAGAGTTATGATAAATTGCTTAGAAATTTGTAATAACATAGTTTTCATTTGTAATTGCATTGTAAAGAAAAATTTTCCGCATTATATAAATACATAACATTTTGTTTTTATTTTTTTTATATCTCCTTGCAATGGCATTTGTGAAAATTGATGTTTCTATGTTTCTATGTTAGCAATATGAATTTGATTCTTTCGACTGTGGTAGTGTCAAAATTTACCAAATAAGGAAATATTCTCATCAACCAAGTTTCAATTAGATAGAAACATGGTGTAACACCGTAGAAATTAAAACAATTTTTCGCAATTGTAAACACATTTTTAACAAAACCATTCATTCATAAAATGTCATAGCATCATGTTTTTGTTTCATAAAATATCTCCCAAGATCAAAATACATCAAATCCCATGTGTGTGTACGAATCAAGCCGGCGCCTTCCCGCGGTCATCACTGGTACCTGAAACACATAACACTGAACACTGTAAGCATAAGCTTAGTGAGTTCCTCAAAATACCACACTAACACATAATAGCTACTCGAGACTGTAACTCTGTTGACCCTCTGGTCAATGTGTCTCAGTGGGGCCCTCCAGCCCCAACTCTCTCTGGGCCCTTTGGCCCTAACTCTAGGGACCCGAAAGTCCCAACTCTGTAACTCTGAATCATGCATGTCACATATCACAATAAATCACAAAACATAATAACATGCAATCACACTGGCATATAACTCTATAGTACTCTGTCTCATAACTCTATTACCACACTAGGTAAAGTATAGTGAGAAGACTCACCTCGGGTATCTCGGTAAATCTCTGACTTGGTAAACGCTGGCCTAGCCTCCGCCTAATCATATGAAATAAACACTCTATTTAATATAACTCTCAAAGGCTAGACTATGCACTCTTATGACACTCTCAGAAGGGTAAAAGACCATTTTACCCCTCTCATAACTCAAAGGCCCCACAATAGACCATACCCTAAAAGTCAACTCTCCGGGTTACGCTGCGCGTACCAGATGTGTACGCTGAGCACACCCGGATGCACCTCAGAATCGGGGAGCGCCACCCAGTACGCGGCGCGTACTAGGGATTACGCCCGGCGTACTCCCCTGCTTCAGCCCTTTAGCTCTTGAGGTCTTAAACAGTTAAGACCTACGTCCATATTTTAGATCTGACCCCATCTAAGCCCCTTAATCCATAAAGTTGATGACTTTAAGCCTTTGCATGGCTGAACAAGTCACCAACTCTCACAATGATCCAACCTTCAACTCTAGAAGGCTAAATACACATGCATGACTTCAAACTAACATCCAAGATGGAAACTTTATGGCTCTAAATCGCCAATAACACTGAAAGGGGACAGATCTCGGACCATGGAGCACTTTACACTCATAAAGTCTCCACCTTTGGGGTTTTTAGCCCTAAAAAGGGCACATACAACAACAACCAAAAGAAGAGGAAAGTTTTAAACTTTATACCTCCAAGTGTAGCCCTTTTCTCTGTAGATCTCGGATCCAAAATGGCACCTCAAGCTTTAGCTTCCAAGAACTCCCTTCCTTCTTCTTCACCAAGTCACTAAAGCACCAAGAAGCTCAAATCAACACTCTCACACACTAAGGACGATGGGGCTCTCTTTTAGGGTTTCACTCACTGCTATGGAGGCTGAGGAATGAGCCATAACACCCTTTAATTAGTGCACAAGGTGGATTAGGGTTTTTTTTTGCACCTGGGCCGGGTATGCCCGACGTAACTCTAGGTACGCCCAGCGTACCTTGGCGACTTCGCGTCCAAATTAAGCGCATGAGTACGCGCATCGTGCCCCTCTAGTACGCCCAACATACTCACTTGCTATAATCCCACCACTCAAGGAGTAAACATGCCCAATCAATAAAGAACAAGGATGAAAGAAATATACCTCAATCTCGGGGTGTTACAATTCTCCCCTACTAGAACCAGACTTCGCCATCGAAGTCTCATTCCTCGAACAACTCTGGATGCTACCCTCGCATCTCCGACTCTGACTCCCAAGTCATCTCGGACCCCTTCCGATGTTGCCACTGAACCAAAACCAAAGGTACTTCCTTGTTCCTCAAAACCTTGATATTCCGATCTCTGATTGCTACCGGTCTCTTAGCATAATTCAGGCTCGCATCCACCTGAATATCCTCCAATGGTACCACTGCCGACTCATCGGCTATACACTTCCGCAACTGCGACATGTGGATAGTGTCATGGATCTGACCTAACTCTGTTGGTAGCTCCATTCGGTAGGCTACCCTACCTACCCTTGCAACCCCAACTTGCCCCTCTTCCTGAATCGGATCACTCCTTTCCAGGGAGAGACCTGGAACTCGAGCTTGGATCGACCCGTGTCTGCATAACTCTTCTGACGACTCTGAGCAGTCAATAACCTTTGTCGGACCGGCTGTATCTGCTCAGTCTTCTGTAGCACAATCTCGGTACTACCCATAACACGCTGCCCGACCTCTCCCCAACTAATGGGGGTCCGACACCTCCTCCCATACAACAGCTCAAAGGGTGGCATTCCGATGCTCGAATGATGGCTATTCTTGTAAGAAAACTCTGCCAAGGGCAAATACGTGTCCCAACTCCCCCTGAAATCCAACACACATGCCCGGAGCATATCCTCGAGCGTCTGAATCGTCCGCTCACTTTGTCCGTCAGTCTGGGGGTGATATGCGGTACTAAAATATAGCCTCGTACCCAATTCCTCATGATATTTCTTCCAAAATTTGGAAGTGAAACGCACATCTCGATCTGAGACGATCGAGATCGGTACTCCATGCCGCGATACCACCTCTCTCACGTACAACTCTACCAATCTCTCAGCGGAAGATCTCTCACTCATAGCAAGGAAGTGGACGCTCTTCGTCAACCTGTCCACAATCACCCAAATTGCATCGACTCCCCTAGAAGTCCTTGGCAATTTGGTGATAAAATCCATGGTAATTTGTTCCCACTCCCACTCGGGAACCTCCAACGGCTGCAACTTACCATGCGGTCTCTGGTGCTCGGCCTTAACCTTACGACATGTTAAGCACCTCTCAACAAACCACGCGACATCCCTCTTCATACAGGGCCACCAATACTCTCTTTTCAGGTCCAAATACATCTTAGTGGCCCCAGGATGGATTGAGAACTTCGATCGATGAGCCTCTTCCATCAAAATGGTACGTGTCCCGCCCACAAACGGTACCTAGATACGACCCTAAAATGTCATAAGCCCCCAGCTATCGGTAACGAACTCTGATACCAACCCAACAACTCGCTCTTTCTTCTGGTTTTCTGACCTCACAGCCTCAGACTGGGCCCCACGAATGGTGTCCAACACCGGAGTCATCACTGTCAATCTCAAACAAACATCTCTCATCGGGGCGCTCTCCGCCCTTCGGCTCAGTGCATCGGCTACCACATTAGCCTTACCTGGGTGGTACAGGATCTCGCAATCTTAATCCTTTACCACATCCAACCATCTCCTCTGGCGCATATTCAGGTTGGGCTGATCCATCAAGTACTTCAAGCTCTTGTGTTCTGTGTATATGGTACACAGAACCCCATACAGATAGTGACGCCATATCTTGAGGGCGAACACCACTGCCCCCAACTCTAGATCGTGGGTGCGATACCTCGTCTCATGAGGCTTCAGCTGCCTCGATGCGTATGCTATCACATGGCCTCTCTGCATCAGCACCGCTCCCAACCTCGTTATCGACGCGTCACAATACACCACAAAGCCCTCCATTCCATCCGGAAGGGTTAACACCGGGGCTTCGCATAGTCTCTGGCGAAGTGTCTCGAAGGAGGCCTGCTGCTCCGGGCCCCAAGAAAAAGCAACACCCTTCCGGGTCAACCTGGTGAGTGGCACGATGATCTTGGAGAAATCCCTGATAAATCTCCGGTAATAGCCTGCCGGCCCCAAGAAACTCCTGATCTCGGTGGGTGACCTCGGCACCCCCAACTCATCACTGCCTCAACTTTGGCCGGGTCAACCAATATCCCTTTCTGGTTCACGAGGTGCCCTAGGAACTGGACCTCTTGCAACCAGAAATCACACTTGGAGAATTTGGCATAAAGCCTCTCCGATCTCAGAACTCTGAGGATCTCCCTCAAATGCTCCTCATGCTGCTCTCTAGATTTTGAATACACCAAAATGTCGTCGATGAATACGATCACCGAGCGATCCAACATCGGCCTGCACACTCTGTTCATGAGGTCCATGAACACTGCCGGGGAATTGGTGAGTCCGAAAGGCATCACCACAAACTCGTAATGCCCATAACGAGTCCTGAACGGTGTCTTCTGGATGTCCTCATCTCGCACCCTTACCTGATGATACCCAGACCTCAAATTGATCTTGGAGAACCAAGATGCTCCCTGCAACTGATCGAACAAATCGTCGATCCTCGGCAACAGGTAATGGTTCTTGACCGTCAGCTTGTTCAACTCCCGGTAATCAATGCACATCCGGTGTGAACCATCCTTTTTCTTGACAAAAAGGATAGGCGCTCCCCACGGCGAGCTGCTCGGCCGAATAAACCCCTTTCCCAGCAGCTCTTGAAGCTGCGAGGATAACCCCTGCATCTCTGGAGGTGCAAGGCGATAGGGCACCTTGGCAATAGGCGCGGCCCCCCAGAATCAAATCGATACTGAACTCCACTTGCCTCACGGGAGGCACGCCCGACAACTCCTCTGGAAATACGTCCGGGAACTCACGCACTATTGGAACCTCATCAACTGACCTCGGTCTCCCTGAATCAACCCGCGTATCCATCACATACGTTACAAAGCCCTTACAGCCCTGCTGTAGACACTGTCTCACTCTAGCGGCCGAACAAAACGCTGACCCAGAACGTGTACCCTCGCCGTACACTGTAAGAACTCCCCCACTAAGGTCTCGTATGGTCACCAGCTGTCGCTCGCAGTCGATAACCGCTCTGAATCCGCTCAACCAGTCCATTCCCACGATGACACAGACATCTCCCATCGCAATAGGGACTAAATTAATCGGGAACTCAACACCGAAAATCTCGAGTACAAACCCTCAGATCAACTCTGTGGCATATACCACCCTCTCGGTAGCTATGAAAACTCTCATAGGTCGACTCAACGCCTCACGACTAACACTGATGTGCTGACAAAAAGCCAAAGACACAAAAGACCGACCCGCACCCAAGTCAAATAATACCAAGGCAGGTACAAAACTCACAAGAAAAATACCTACGCATAACATAATATAAGCACAATATCTCAACATCAAAATAAGTACACGAAAGAATACATACCAGCCACGACATCGGGCGCTGCGCGGACCTCCTCCGCGGTCAACTGAAAGGCTCCCCCCGTTCCTTTGGTGCCTTGGCCTTCACTGGCCGACTCTTGGTAGCTCTGATGGCGGTAGGGGCAGATCCCTGAGATGCTCCCTGTGTTGATCCCCGCAACTGCGGACACTCTGCCTTCCGGTGTCCGGTCTGGTTGCAGTGAAAACATACTGCAAACCCCTTGGGGCAGTCCTTGGCCATATGCCCCTCCTTGCCACATTTGTAGCAAGACCCTGCGCTGCACACCCCGTCGTGGCTCTTGCCGCACTTGCCACAAGTGCGGCCCCTCTGGCTCCCTGATCTCGAATCGGCGGGCTTGGCCCGCTTGGCTACCAACTGAGACTGCACCAGTCGCCGATCCCTCCCCTAAGACTTAGCTTCCTCCCTAGCCTGAGTCTCCAGCTCTATCTCCCTCTTCCGGGCATTTTCCTGAAGCTCGGCAAATGTACGGTACGTCGAGTTCGCCACGAGCTCATGTATGTCCCTCCTCAGAATGCTCAAATATCGACTCATACGTGCCTGCTCGGAGGACACGTGCTCTGGGTAGAACATCGCTCGCTGATGAAACATGCTCGTAATCACCGTAACAGACTTAGTACCCTGCTTGAGGGTTAGAAACTCCTGTGCCAAACGCTCCCTCTCCACCTGGGGAACGTACTCATCTCAGAACATAGCAGTGAACCTCTCCCAAGTCACTGCAGCAAGCTCAGCAGGCGTATAGTGTGCCGTCACAAACTTCCACCAATCCTTCGCTCCCAAGCGAAGCTGGTTCAGCGCGAACTGGACTCTCAAATGCTCTAGAGATGAGCAAGTAAAGAAACACCCCTCTATGTCTGAAATCCATCTCATTGCCGTAATCGGGTCCTAGGTCCCGTCAAACTCTGGTGGTTTTGTGTTGCTGAACTCTCGGAACAGCAACACATCACCACCCTGCGGCCTAGTCGCAGCTATAGCTGCAGTGGCCGTAGCAACAGCAGCCTCAGAAAGAGCAGCGTATCTCTCATCAAATGTCTCTATCAGTGTGGTCTTGATAGACCCGAACATCTCTGGTATCTCTGCCCTGATGGCCGCAGCCACCTCTTCATGGATGATCCTACGGATCTCCTCATCCCTCGTATCACTGGTCCTTGGTGTGTGGCGCGTCCCAACCATGATCTCCCTCTCTCTTTGAAATACACATAAAAATATTAGGGACTCGCTCGAGCATACTCACATTCGAATACTCCACCCTACTTTTTCCTTGGTACTCTAAGGATTCTTACTTGGACTGTGCACTGACCCGGTGTCTTCAGTAGTACGGGCCCAATACTACCGTCCACACTTCATCAGCATTCACCCCAAGTCCTCCTCCCAGAGTCCCAATTCCCAAGTACTCTACTCTCTCTAATTATGTGCTACTCACTAGCAGATCTCTCATAAGCTCTTCGCTGCTATCTAAACACTCTTAAGCATCTCTAGCAGCAAAATCCCTAGACTAAGGCATCACATATCAGACCACTCTAGTCCTAATAAGAATACCTAGTCTACTCTAGCATGTATAACATAGTTCATCACATATCATAACATAACATATCTTATAACACTTATTGTAAGGGTATTTTGGGAAATCGCCGTTCGGGCGCTGGCTGATCGTACACACGGCTCTGCTCTGTTTGTCCCAAAACTCTTTTTACTCTTTAAAAATTTTACTTTGTTATCAAAAAAATTTCCTCAAGTCCTCAGTTTGAGTTCAGATCAGCCCGAAGATGCATCCGAATCCCTCAAACCAAGGCTCTAATACCAACTTGTAACACCGTAGAAATTAAAACAATTTTTCGCAATTATAAACACATTTTTAACAAAACCATTCATTCATAAAATGTCATAGCATCATGTTTTTGTTTCACAAAATATCTCCCAAGATCAAAATACATCAAATCCCATGTGTGTGTACGAATCAAGCCGACGCCTTCCCGCGGTCATCACTGGTACCTGAAACACATAACACTGAACACTGTAAGCATAAGCTTAGTGAGTTCCCCAAAATACCACACTAACACATAATAGCCACTCGAGGCTGTAGCTCTGTTGACCCTCTGGCCCTAACTCTAGGGACCCGAAAGTCCCAACTCTGTAACTCTGAATCATGCATGTCACATATCACAATAAATCACAACACATAATAACATGCAATCACACTGGCATATAACTCTATAGTACTCTGTCTCCTAACTCTAGTACCACACTAGGTAAAGTATAGTGAGAAGACTCACCTCGGGTATCCCGGTAAATCTCTAACTCGGTAAACGCTGGCCTAGCCTCTGCCTAATCATATGAAATAAACACTTTATTTAATATAACTCTCAAAGACTAGACTATGCTCTCTTATGACACTCTCAAAAGGGTAAAAGACCATTTTACCCCTCTCATAACTCAAAGTCCCCACAATAGACCATACCCTAAAAGTCAACCAAAAGTCAACTCTCCGGGTTACGCTGCGTGTACCAGATGTGTATGCTGAGCATACCCAGATGCACCTCAGAATCGGGGAGCGCCACCCAGTACGTGGTGCGTACTAGGGATTACGCCCGGCGTACTCCCCTGCTTCAGCCCTTTAGCTCTTGAGGTCTTAAACAGTTAAGACCTACGTCCATATTTTAGATCTGACCCCATCTAAGCCCCTTAATCCATAAAGTTGATGACTTTAAGCCTTTGCATGGCTGAACAAGTCACCAACTCTCACAATGATCCAACCTTCAACTCTAGAAGGCTAAATACACATGCATGACTTCAAACTAACATCCAAGATGGAAACTTTATGGCTCTAAATCGCCAATAACACTGAAAGGGGACAGATCTCGGACCATGGAGCACTTTACACTCATAAAGTCTCCACCTTTGGGGTTTTTAGCCCTAAAAAGGGCACATACAACAACAACCAAAAGAAGAGGAAAGTTTTAAACTTTATACCTCCAAGTGTAGCCCTTTTCTCTGTAGATCTCGGATCCAAAATGGCACCTCAAGCTTTAGCTTCCAAGAACTCCCTTCCTTCTTCTTCACCAAGTCACTAAAGCACCAAGAAGCTCAAATCAACACTCTCACACAGTAAGGACGATGGGGCTCTTTTTTAGGGTTTCAATCACTGATATGGAGGCTGAGGATTGAGCCATAACACCCTTTAAATAGTGCACAAGGTGGATTAGGGTTTTTTTTGCACCTGGGTCGGGTACGCCTGACGTAACTCTAGGTACGCCCAGCGTACCTTGGCGACTCTACGTCTAAATTAAGCGCATGAGTACGCGCAACGTACCCCTCTGGTACGCCCAGCGTACGCACTTGCTATAATCCCACCACTCAAGGACTAAACATGCCCAATCAATAAAGAACAAAGATGAAAGAAATATACGTAAATCTCAGGGTGTTACACTTGGAATCATGCAACTTGTATTGTGTGATGAATGAGAATTTTCATTTTTGGGAAATTAAGACTAATTTCTTGTTCACATGTATATGTGAGTCAAGTGAAGGACTAGGGGATTCGGTACATTGGGTGTGTGTCACACCCCCAAACCAGAACGGTGGAATCGTTCGAGGGTGGATGACTTCATGTAGTATCGTAATAGTTGAATACATAGTAAAGAAAGTAAAACAACCATCATATATATTATTTAAAAGTTACATTGTTGAATGATAATTGTTTCAAAACAAATTACAATATGATGAAAAAATGAGTTTTAAATCGACGCCTTAGCGTCACTTCTCCAAAAGTTGAAGTTTACCTGTATTACTAAATCCCTGAGAAATACAAGTAGATTTGAAAGAGTAGATTAACATTTAAGCTGGTGAGTTCATAAGTATTTAATGTCAATGTTTGTATACATTTGAATGAATTTGTTTGTAGATGTTTAAAAACTCCTAGAAAATCCCATATTTCCTACTAGTATAAAAGTAGTCTTCTACCAAGACTCGGCTGTTTTGAATGTTTGCTTCTAGAAATCCAATATTTTTCCTTAAGTGTGTGGTAGTTTAAAAGTTCCAAAACTGTAATGCAGTAGTGTTTTTCATGCCTAGAATAGTAGATTTATGTATGTATAAAATCACTAAGGAATTTGATAACCCCGGTAAATCAACATGTTTTTAATACTCCATGTGAGTTTTATAACCATGCTATTGACCCAGAATGCCTGTAACAACGTTCTTTAGGCGTTGGAATGTTATGATGTTTTTCACCCTAGACCTGCCGGTCTAACTGTAGCTAACAGTTTAGGTGCAGGATTTTCAATCCCGTATAGATCTGTACACAAGTATCACGCTCTCCCTACAAGATATTATAGTATATAATATAGGACTTTAACTGCATACTTGAAAGTACATGACGTTGAATGTCTCACAAAACTTAGTATCAAATAGATTTACGTATGAAAACTCCATCCGTTCTTGTATATGAAAGTATTTCCTTAATATAGTACTTATAGTATGTAAAATCTCATGAATATGTAGTAAACTTATACCTATTATAGTTTTTCCAAATGTGTGATTCGTTTGTATGATAAACCCTAGTGTAGTGTCGACTTTGTATGTAAAGTATTACATTTGTAATAACATTATTGAACATTTATACTCAAAATATAAATAAAGTGTTTGATATTTATATAACAACATGTTTCATTCCAAAAAGACAAAGTGTTATCGTGATATGGTGTATGAGAACGTTTTCATATGATAGTTATAAATCACATATGATTTATTATATAACAAAAGTATAGCAAAAGATTGATGTTTTTCACACAAGGATAACCGTGTGTGTACTTGTATCCCCCCCTTAAAAGTGTATAAAAGCATTTACAAAACATTTGAAAACGTAGTTATAGGGGTATGAACTCACCTGATAGATTGAAGAAGGTGAGACGATAACCGAGCAGAACTTCGACTTGAGAAAGTTAATTTATCGGGATTCTTGGGAATCTCGGGAGTGTAAAACCTTCTTTCAGAACTTGGATGTGAAGACCAGGGCTTCAGGATGGCTTCGAGGGTTTAAACGTAGAGCTTCGGAACGGAAAAGAGAAGAAATGAGCACCTAAACCTGAAACCACCGGCTTCTATTTATAGCTTTATTTTTGGGCGCCACGTCGTGGTCTTCTTCACCATGTCGTGGTGTCGATCCTATCCTCTTCCATGGATGAGACATTTGCTGACAACCCTGGCACCCATCAGTCACAGTACCACGTCGTGGCCAGCCTGACAACCTCAGATTTTGTGTCTCGAACTTGTAAAATCCGTAACTTCCGCGTACGAGCTCCTTTTTTGACGTTATATATATGCACGCGTAGGTGAGAATATGCTTTACAACTCTCGTTTAGATTTCGTCGGCTAATTTTGGCTTTATTTTTAATTAATTATTTTTAACACGCCGCGACACGAAAACTCCGTCATAAATCCATAACTTCTTCATCTGACATCCGTTTTCGTCAGATTTTTTACCGTTGCACTACTATTGTTGAGATCTTCGATTATCATTTAGGTTGTTTCGGCCAAAAGTCTGTCGATCTCTATTTCGAGTTTTTAGTTGTCTACTGCTATATCCGGAACTTGGAA
Source organism: Lactuca sativa (assembly GCF_002870075.4). Lineage (NCBI taxonomy): Eukaryota > Viridiplantae > Streptophyta > Magnoliopsida > Asterales > Asteraceae > Lactuca > Lactuca sativa. The sequence continues at coordinate 252,794,552 of NC_056630.2, forward strand.
AAATCATAACTTCCTCATACGAAGTCAGACTTGGACGTTCTTTTCACGTAAGTTTACGGTTTAATGATATCTAAATTATCGTTTAGATACCTAAGGCTAAAAATTATTGTATTGAAACTTCGCGTTTTACGTTTAACCGTATTGACGGTTTTGCTGTGAATCTTAGGTTGGTCATAACTTCTTCGTTATAACTCGGATTTTAGTGTTCTTTATATTTCTGAAACCCTTGACACGATATCTATCATTTATGAAATTTAGTAGAGACTTCTGAAGATTTTATTTTTGACGATTATTTCATTATATCAAAAGAGATTACAATTCTTGACATTTTAGGTCATTACATTGATTCGAAATATTGGGTTGTCACATCATCCCTCCATTAGAGGGAATTTCGTCCCGAAATTAAATGTAAGGTAAATATTTATGGATTAGGGAAAGAGATGTGGGTACTTTTGTTTCATCTGATCTTCGCGCTCCTAAGTATATTCAAGTCCCCGCTTTGCATTCCAACGGACCTTCATAATGCGTATGCGACTTTGTTTTGTTGTTTTAATTTCCCTATCCATGACCTCAATTGGTTCCTCTATAAAGTGGAGACTCTCGTTGATTTTGATTTCGTCTAGAGGGACGACGAAGGTCTCATCCGACAAACATTTCTTCATGTTTGACACATGAAAGGTAGGATGTACGTTATTGAGTTCCTGCGGTAGTCGAAGTTTGTATGCTACCAGTTCGATCCTTGCAAGGATCTTGAATGGTCCGATATACCTTGGGTTTAGTTTCCCACATTTTCTGAAACGTATTAACCCTTTCCAGGGCGAGACCTTCAATAGCACTCGGTCCCCATCCTAAAATTCTAAGGGCTTCCGTCTTTTGTCCGCATAACTCTTTTGCCTGTTTCTTGAAGCCTTTAGTCGTTCCCGAATTTGAACAATCTTCTAAGTTGTTTCTCTTATAATTTACGGGCCTGTGAGAGCGCTGTCAGGTACTTGTCCCTTGGCTATTTGCGTGTCACCCACTTTGGCCCAACACAGTGGTGATCTGCACTTACGGCCATAGAGGGCTTCGAATGGAGCAACTTTAATTCTGGAGTGATAGCTATTGTTGTATGAGAATTCGACTAGTGGTAAATGGGTATCCCATGCTTTACCAAAATCGATTACACAAGCTCTTAGGATATCTTCCAAGGTTTGTATAGTCCTCTCACTTTGACCGTCGGTTTGTGGATGGTAAGCGGTACTCATGTCTAGTCTCGTCCCTAGAGATTTTTGCAGGGACTACCAGAATCGCGAGGTAAACCTACTATCTCTGTCGGAGATAATGGATATTGGTACACCATGTAGTCATACAATTTGTCGGATGTATGTTCGAGCTAGCTTCTCCATCTTGTCGGTTTCCTTTATTGGTAGGAAGTGTGCGGATTCTATTAAACTATCGATGATCACCCAGATAGTGTCTAGCCCACCTGTTGTCTTGGGTAATTTGGTTATGAAATTCATGGTTATCCGCTCCCACTTCCACTCGGGTATTTCAGGTTGTTGTAGTAATCCTTAAGGATTTTGCTACTCTACCTTGACTTTGGCGCAAGTCAGATACTTGCCCACATAGGTAGCGATCTCTGCTTTCATGTTCGGCCACCAATACAGTTTCTTGAGGTCTAGATACATCTTGTCTGAACCTTGATGCACAGAGTATCGTGTCTTATGAGCCGCATTCATGACCACATCTTTGAATCCACCAAACTTCGGTGTCTAGATCCGATCCACGAAGTAACGAACTCCGTCACCCTTGACTTCAAGATTCTTATCCATTCCCCTTAAGGCTTCACCCATCACATTCTCTGTTTTCAAGGCTTCCCTATGAGCTTCCTTGATTTGTGTGGACAGGTGTGAATGGATCGTCATGGTTAAGTATTTCACTCGGCGGCCCGAGTATTCCTTTCGACTAAGAGCATCAGCTACCACATTCACTTTTCCTGGATGATAACGAATTTCACATTCATAGTCATTAAACAGTTCAGCCCATCGTCTTTGCCTCATTTTGAGTTCCTTTTGATTGAGGATGTGTTGAAGGATCTTATGATCGGTAAAGATTGTGCATTTCGTGCCATAGAGATAGTGTCTTTAGATATTTAGCGCGAAAACGACTGCTCCCAGTTTGAGGTCGTGTGTAGTGTAGTTGACCTCGTGCGGCTTGAGTTGTCTCGAGGCGTAAGAGATGACCTTTCCTCGTTTCATTAGAACACATCCAAGACCTTGATTAGATGCATCACAGTAGACCATAAAGTATTCTGTTCCTTCTGGCAAGGACAATATAGGTGGGCTGCATAGTGCTTGCTTTAGTGTTTGGAATGCAGCGTCTTGTCTTTCTTCCCAATTGAAAGTTACACCCTTCCGCGTCAAGGTGGTAAGTGGTTTAGCAATCTTCGAGAAGTTTTGTATAAATCTTCGGTAATAGCCAACAAGGCCCAAGAATTGTCGGATTTCCGTTGGGGTTCTGGGAGCTGACCAGTTCTCGATTGCCTTGATTTTGGAAGGGTCCACGTGTATCCCATCTTTTCTAACCACGTGACCTAGGAAATCTACTTTCCGAATCCAAAATTTGCACTTTGAGAATTTTGCGTATAACTTCTCTTTTCTTAGCGTTTCCAAGATTTGTCGGAGGTGTTGACCATGTTCCTCTTTACTCTTCGAATAAATGAGTATATCGTCCATGAACACGATCACAAATTTGTCCAGGAATGAACGACACACTCGGTTCATTAAGTCCATGAACACTGTCGGTGCATTTGTTAATCCAAAGGGCATCACTACAAACTCGGAGTGACCATAACGAGTTCGAAAGGCTGTTTTGGGAACATCTCCTTCCAAAACTCACAAATGATGATACCCGGATCTCAAATCGATCTTTGAGAAATAACTCGCTCCTTGGAGTTGGTCGAACAAGTCGTCAATGCGTGGTAGGGGATATCGGTTCTTGATAGTGAGCTTGTTAAGTTCCTGGTAATCGATACACATGCGAAAAGATCCATCCTTCTTCTTTACGAATAGGACTGGTGCTCCCCAAGGTGAGAAGCTTGGTCTGATGAATCCTTTGCTGAGTAGTTCATTTAATTGGATGGATAATTCTTGATTCTCAGCTAGCGCTAGACGATACGACGACTTAGCTACTGGGGTAGCTCCGAGAATTAAATCTATCCTGAACTCGACTTGTCGTTCTGATGGGACTTTTGGAAGATCTTCAGGGGAAGACATCGGGAAAATCATAGACTTCTGGAATTTCTTTGAGGTCTTTCGCTTCTTTTTCCTTATCTACTACGCGGGCTAAGAAGGCATGGTACTCCTTACGTAGGTATTTATGGGCTTTGATGCAAGAGATGATTTGTAAATTGGTACCGGGTTTGTCACCATAAATGACAAGATTTTCGCTGTTTGGCAGATTTAGGTGAACGACCCTTTCGTGACAAAGTATATCGGCATGGTCCGGCGTGTTAGTGTGCAGCCTATGTACAAATCGTTTGTGCTTTCTGTTCTACCGTTTGGCATTTTTACTGTAAATATCTTATTGAGTGATTGAGGGTTCTGTTTTAGTAAGTGTTTGAATGTATGACTCATGAAACTCATCTTCGCACCACAATCAAAGAGTATGCATTCATAAGTGTTATTGAGGAGAAACGTACCCGTAACCACCGTGGGATCAGCTATTGCTTCATTCTGCCCTATTTCCAGCACTCTTCCTATGCCGCCAGCATTCCTTGCCTTAGGGAAGTCCCTCTTGTAGTGTCCAGCCTCACCGCACCCATAACACGCCGGACCCACACCGACTCCAGGGACTTGGTTGATTGGTCTTGCCGGTGCCTTACAGAAACGGGAAGTGTGCCCTTGCCTGTTGCAGTTGTTGCAGTGCATCTCCCGACAATTTCCGTTGTGATGGAAATTGCATTTGCTGCACTTCGGTAGGTTCCCAGCATATTGCTTTGCTGGTGTAGGGGTAATAGGAGCAGCAGTGGGGGTAGTAGCGGCATGGACTGCCACTATCTGTTGCTTCTTGAAAGTTTCTTGTGAAAACTGACTCTTCCTCGTGTTCCAAACTTCTTCTTGATGTTGTTGTTGGTACTTTTGTTGTTGTTGTTTTTGTTTCCTATGGTTTGCTCCGGAACAGCAGTTGCGAAGCCTTGGTAGACTCCATGGTCAACGATAGCTTGTGCCAACTGTTTGGCACTATCGAAAGTGATTGGTTTGGAAGCTAGTACACTTCCTTGAATCTGGGGTGACAGTCCCTAGATGTACCTCTCGATCTTCTTGCTCTCTAGAGCAACCATCCGTAGGCAAAGGATTGAAAAATCACTAAACCTATTGGTATAGGTTGTGATGTCCGAACCTATCATAGTAAGGCCCCAAAGTTCCTGCTCTAGCTTTTATACTTTGCCCCTTGGACAGTACTCTTGCTAACATTTGCTTTAGATTCTCCCAGCCCATAGAATTAGCCACTACCAGAGTTAGTGACTTGACATGGCCATTCCACCACGTCAGAGCTCTCTCGGAGAATGTACAAGCATCAAACTTTACCTTGCTCCCTTCCAGACATGCACATATCTCGAAAACCGCTTCTGTTTTCTCTATCCACTGCGATAGAGCCATTATCCCTCTAGATCCATTAAAAGATATGGGCTTGCTATTGGTGAAGTCCTTGAAGGTGCAATCCCCTGAACGAGCCTGATGTTGGCCATTCGTATAGCTATTTATTCCCCCTCCAGACCCATTATTACTCTTCTGTGCCATTACTGCTGTCACTACAGCAGTTACAACAACTATTAAGAAGACATTATCCATTGATGGAGGAGGTGGTGTGTCACAACCAGGAAATTCGATGCCTTGTAAACATTTAACAGTGACAACAAATGTGAACCAACAATGTGAAAGCATGTAGGATGCTTATCTAATAACAACATAATTTCAATCAAACACTTCATACAAGCACTGCAAATAGTCAACAAAGAATTGGAAACCTTAGAAATCCTTGTTTAATTCCATTTTGGACTAGGATTTCCTTATTGGGCCCAATGGACCAATAAGCTTCCAGTTGGACTATCTTGGGCTTAGAACTTTTGAATGGGCTCTAATTGGACCCACTTTCATTTATTTTAACATTTTGGGCCATATTGGGCCTAGAATGAAATAAAATGCCTTAATGGACCTCATTGGGCCATAATTAACCTAATTACATTTAATAGACTATGAAACCCATTATTTTTGACAAATTGGGCCGTAAACCATCATGGGAGCCCAATGGATCGAAAAAATCATCAAATTGGGCCCACAATATGGAATTAAGCAAAAAAGGCCCAAAGCTCTCTTCTCTTTTCTCTAATTCTCAGCCCAAGCCCAAAGGAAAGGAAGGGTTGACTTATGCTTGCCACCTCATTTTTAGTTAATGGTTTTCCATGCAATTCCCATACATCCAAGTAAACATCTTATCAATCTTCTCTCCTCTCTCTCTCTCTCTCTCTCTCTCTCTCTCTCTCTTTTCTTCGGCCGAGAGCAAGAGAAACACACACACTTCACAACCAAATTTCTCTCTAAACCACTCAAGAATCATCCACTCTCCTTCATCCAAAAATCTCAAAATTTCTTATGTTTCAAGAGGTTTTCACCAAGTAATTCATCATCTAAGGTAAGTTGATGACAAATCTATGATCTAACTCACTTCTTTTCATCAAAAATCACCTTTTAATCCATTGAAATTCATGATCTTGAATCTTAGGACCCACTAAGTTTGAGATCCATCCAAGGAGCTTGCTAGGGCCGAAAATAACAACAAACTCTTCTCTTTTCTTCTTCAAATCGAAAACAACAAGCAAAGGTGAGTTTCATACCCCCTTTCTTTTCGGTTTTTATGAGTTTTATGGGGGATAATACAAGAAATTGTGTAGATCTATGTGTATGTGTATGCCATGTGTGATTTGATGCATGTATGTGTGTGATATCACGTGTTTTGTGATGAATATGTTACCAAAAAGGGGTGTAAACCCGAGATCTATGATATGAGAAAGGAAACAAGCATAATCTAAGCTATTTTACACTAAACAAGTCAAGAAAAATAGTTTACAAGGTTATGATGAACATGTTCTAACATAAGATCCATTTTTGGGCTTAAATTGTCAAAAATACAAAACTAGGGGTATAAATCAACAAGTCACGGTTTCTTGAAGGTTAAAATGGTCAAAACAGTTCCTATAAATATTTTTCTGTACATTAAAAATTTCAAAGGACTAAAAACGTAAATTTTTAGCCTAATGGGCTAATTATGGACTTTTCAGCCCAATAAGCCTCAAAATGCAAAAAGAATAAGATAGAGGGGTTGGAAATGTAACTTTCGGTAAAACAGGGGGTAATTAGCATAACAAAATGTTATAAGGGTCAAAAATGCTCTTCATTATCAAAAAGGACCAAAAATGCAAACTTTTTAGATTTTGGGCAAAAACTGTAAAAGTTGTGAAAAATAAGTCCCTAACCGAGAATCACTATTCTAGAGGGGCTGAAGCTGTCAACAAAGTAAACTTTGGGTTAAAATCGTGTTTTCATCAAATAAATGATAAAAAAGTGTCAAGAAAAGTGTTTTAAGGACTAAAAATGAAATTCTTTTATATAAAAAGGACCAAAAGTGTTATTTTTATAAAAGAAGGGTAGTGAAAAGGGTCAAATTTAACTTTCAAACAAATTAATTCATTAATACAAAATACAAGATCCACGACTACCGACGAAATGGAAAACAAATACACTCTCGATAACAAATATCGTTACAAAACGAATTGATTCGGTCTCGAATCAATAACAAAACAAAATCGTTAAACCAAAGCATTTCAACAAACACGCGATAACTATCATGAGCTAACTTACAAACTTTGGGCTTGGAAATTTCAAATCATGCTTGTTGGGCCTTGCTAGCCCATTAACATGATCTTTGGGCCTAAAGGGAATATGCTTACGTGTTATTGGGCCTTCTATGACCCAATTCCATGTAAAAGGACTTTCAATAGCTCTAATGTGCTATTGGGCCCTAGTGGGCCATTAGTACTGCTAGTGAGGTCGAGAAGTCAAATGCGAGTGGGGCCAAGTGTCTTTCGCATTCCCGATAGCCATGAATAACTCATGGAAATAAAGGGACTTCGTACTCTCCTATCTCCTCGGTTGTTGGGCTTATGAGAAATCAAAGTAAACAGATTCAGGACGATAAACAAGAGTAATAATGGTGGGTGGATTAAGTGAGTAGTAACGGCCGACGCCTTTAAGGATCGTTCGTAAACTGTAGTTATAAACTAGTCATTTTCTTTAATGCGTGATTATAACAACTCACAACCCTAATTATTCCAACGCCACTCGGGTAAACAAAATCACTCGACGTATCGGTATAACAATAGACAAGTCATTGTATTTTATGTATTGGGAAAACATCGGGTTTTCCTGGGAAGTTTAACATTTTTCACTTGCGTGATGTATACAAAGGTTCAACAATTATACATGTTTTGAAAATCAACAAGCATATATTCACGGATCTTCATACTTTTTATAAACGATTATCTTTTCAGAAAATAGCGGATTTTCTGGGTTTTACAAACTACACCAAATCATTTTACCACAACATTACTTATGAACTCACCAACATTTCATATGTTGACGTTTTTCAAAATAACTTGTATTCTTAGGTAACAGGTAAGCCGAAGAATAAGTACGAAGTAATGTCATGGTGTTTTGCTTAGATTATCTATCAGACAGTGTATGTATGAAATTGTAATGTCTAAAACAATGTACTGGTTGTAAACAATATCAGTTGTAATATTTCAATGCATGGTGATGAATTATGTTATGATTCATGTATATTCATTGTGATGGTATTCAATTTAAGTCACAAGAGCCCTCGGACGTTTCCACCGTCTGGAGTGGATGTAGCCTGATCAACTACATTTCCTCCAAGGTATAACTATCACATGTCCCGAGGAAATCATGATGACTAGGGAACCTAAAAACATACCCCTTTATCACCAAGAAGAGAACATCAGCTCAATCTATACAATAATTGTAGCGTCTTAGGAATAATGTTAGCCTATTTACACACTCTTGCAGACAGCATGGCTGGTTTCCATCACCCCGGAGATCCTTATTTCCCTAACCAGGGGAATAATGGATGGTTGGAAGTGTCCAAGGAGGAACCCGAGGAAGACCCCGAAGAGGAATCCGAAGGGGAACCTGAAGCGGAAGCCGAAGGCGGACCTGCCGAGCCAGTGGTGTACCAAGAAGAGGAGGAAGACGAAGGAAGTCTCGAGGAGGAACCCAGCGATAAAGAAGAGGGTGATTCGGACGCAAAGTCCGAAGTCATCAACCCCCCTTATCCGATTAGAGTGCCCGCTTACCGGGTGGTCCCCACTGGTCCTACACCCCCCCTGGGGTATTAATCTTTGGAGGTGGAGCAGGCAGTAGGGACAGCGACCCCCGTTCGGCATGTCACGCGAGTTCTTTGACCTAAGGGACGGAGGACCGGCCGATCGTGCCCTTCCAGTCATGGTGAGACGATTACGGAACATAGGCAACCTAGCTCAGAGTACCGCCGATCAGGTACGCCAGATGTGGACTAGGGTTGAGCGTGCGGAGCAGGAGACGCGAGACGTCCTCCGAGAGTTCCACATAAGGTAGGTAAGGTGGGAGTCCCGACTCCAGGATGCAGAACGACAGGTGGCTCGTCTTCAGGGAGCATCCACTTCCTCAGCACCACCCCTGGCACGTCCCACCGCGACTAGGGTTAGCCATATCACTCTTTAGTACTATGTCACTAGGATCTACGCTATGTACCCCGACTCTATGTTTAAGTGATTACACTACTCATAGAGCCGTTATGCTGCCGAACTTGTACCGCTTATGTATGCTCTTTCGAGCAAAATTTTCATGTATCAAAGTGCGGATAATAGTAATGAAAAATCTTATATGTTTACTGTGATGTTTTAATCTGCTATGTGTTACATAACTATGATTGTATGCTAAATTGTGAAATTACTTAAGTTTGTGCCACACACCTAGTTTATAGGATCACAACCTTACAAAAACCACAGACACTCAACATCTTTCCGTTCCATGACAGAAAGATGCCTCAACGACCCACCCGCAGAAACCCTGGGCTAACCCCACCTGAAGTCGACTCAGCTGCATTCCAAGTAGCTGTATCTGCTGCGATCACCGCAGCGATGGCACAAATTCACCAAGGGAACAATGGAGGAGTCAACGGACAAGGGGCTGGAAGATCAAATAACAGGATGAATCAAGGACCTACCAAAACATGTTCCTACAAAGACTTCACCAACGCCAAACCACAGACCTTTAACGGCACTGGAGGAATGATCACCCTGAAACGATGGATCGAGAAGGTGGAATCGGTGTTCAAGATATGTGATTGCCCTGAGGAGATGAAGGTGAAGTTTGCCGCATGCACTTTCGTTGACCAAGCGCTCACTTGGTGGAATGGACACGTGGAAGCCATGACACTCCCCGTAGCCAATTCCATGCCATGGGCAGAGATGAAAGAAATGCTGATGGCAGAGTACTTCCCTCGAGGCGAAATTCAGAAAATGGTACAAGAGTTGTGGAATCTCACTGTCCGGAACGCTGATATAGATGCATACATATCAAGGTTTAGCGAACTGTCTCTGCTATAATTGTAACAACCCGGATTTCCAGGTATCTTTTATGCTTATATTTTTTTGGAGTTTTGTGAGGGGACTCGGCGAGTTGGAGCTCAAACTCGCCGAGTAGGATCGCGGTTCCGGATGCGGGTTCGCGCTCGGACTCGGCGAGTCCAAGGAATGGACTCGGCGAGTCTGCGCTGTTTAATGAAACCCTAATTTCTCGGGTTTGGAGCCTATTTAAAGGGCCTTATGGCCTTCATTTGTGCTCACCAGTCCCTTGAGAGAAACCCTAGTGAGCTTGAGCGTTTGGAGTAAGTCAAGGAGCCATTATTGACCTTGGAGGTGTTATCTAGCAAGGAAAAGGAAGTAATAGCCAAGGGGGAAACAAGAGGAGCCACTTTCTGAAGATTTGAGGTCCAGAACATCACGTTTGAGGTACTATTTTTGAGCCATTCTCTGTTATGTTGATGTTCATGTTGATTTAGGGCTTATTGAGCCCTTTTGTGGCTAGATCTAGTGCTTCCTTGGTCCCTTAAGCGAGTTAGGTTATGGATCTGGACCCTTGGAGGTCTAGAGTGTCCCTTTGTCCAAGGCTTTTATGAATCCATGGGGGTTTTGGATTGGGGTCTTTGTGCTTGAGCTCAAAACACCATTTATGAGGCATGGGGTGTGTTATGAGCACCAAGACATGAACTTTACGTGATGAATGTGCTTGGGAGGGCCAGATCTATGAGTTGTTGGAGCGGATCTGACCTCAGAAGTGAGATTGAGTTGGTGCATGGCATGGACTCGCCGAGTTCGAAGAACAGACTCGGCGAGTAGCATGAAGTTTGTCCTTGACCACTCAGCGAGTGGTCTTGTCGAGTTAAGGCTCGACTCAGTGAGTCAGGGAGAGTTAGAGAGGGTTGACAGATGGACTGAGTCGAGCTGGGACTTGTCGAGTTGTTCCTGAGACTCGGCGAGTTGAGTCGTGGTGGCCCCGCGATTCATGCCAGGTGGAACTCGTCGAGTCAGGGGAGTACTCGACGTGTCAAAAGAGAATCCTAGAAGAGTTGGTGAATACGTATAGACTCGCCGAGTCGCCCTAGTGCACTCGCCGAGTCCGGTCAAAGTTGACCGTTGACCGTTGACCAGAGTTGACCAGTGTTGACTTGATAGGGGTAGTCAACCTTAGTGGTAAAAGTGTTAATTAGAGATGTATGATGTTATAGGAGGATTATAGCTCGGAGGATCGAGCACGAGTGATTTCCTGGATTCGCGGGTTATCGAGATATACGAGGTGAGTCTTCTCACTATACTTTACCTTGAGTAGGTAATCAGAGTTATGTGTCAGAGTATGTGTATGCTATGTGTTTTACTGCATGATGTCTATGTGATTTATGATGTGCATGTTTATAGAGTTGGAACCGGAAGGTTCCCAGAGTTAGAACCTGAGGGTTCACAAAGTTTGGGTGCACGGACCCATAGAGTTATAGCCTCGAGTGGCTAATATGTGTTTATGTGGTATTTTGGGGAACTCACTAACCTTTGTGCTTACAGTGTTAGTGTTGTTTGTTTCAGGTACTAGTGATGACTGTGGGAAGGCGCCGACTTGATCTGTTCACACGCAAGGGATTTTTATGTGATATCATCTTAGGATTTTGTATGATGTGAATTGAAGATTTAAACTTGATGTTTTATGAAAATTAAATGGAAAATGTTTTTATATTTTGCGAAAAATTATTTTGAAATTCACGGTGTTACACTATTCCCTGGCATGATCACCTCAGAAGGAAAGAAGATCGAACGATTCATCTGGGGACTAACCTCCCCGATCCAAGGGAACGTGATAGCTGCAAATCCCGAAACTTTCGACAGTGCCAAGAGATTGGCCAAGAAGCTGTATGACCACAACAACAAGAAGGGTAAGAAGCCAGTGGAGGCTGAAGGTAAGAAGGAAAATGACAACAAAAAGGGAAAGAACAACAAGAGGAAGGGACGTCAAGGCTCCGAATCATCCAAGAAGCAGCAAACAGTGGCAGTTAATGCTGCAACCACTCAAGTTCCATCCACACAACATGCTCCAGCCTCAGCTGCTCGAAGTGCTCCTAGGCCTTATTCCGGTAATCTTCCTAAGTGCAACAAGTGCGGTCTCCATCACAATGGAGAATGCAGAGAGATGCAGTCCACCAGTTGCAATCGGAAGGGGCACACGACGAAGTACTGCAGGACCTACCCTCCTCAGAACCAACAACAGGGAAACAACAAGAACAATAACCGCAACAACAACAACACCAACAATGGTGGCAACAATGCAGGACCTAGCCACACCTGCTATGGATGTGGAAGGACTGGGAATTTCCGTCGAAACTGCCCCAACAACAACAATCCAAAAAATGGAGGAACTGGAAGGGTGCTGACCATGGGTCAGGGAGAAGCGGTTCAGGATCCCGCTATCGTTACCGGTACGTTCCTACCAAACCACACTTATGCATGCATCCTATTTGATACCGGAGCAGAACGAAGTTTTGTGAGCAATAAGTTTAAACATTTGTTAAAACAACAACCCCAGAAGCTCAATGAAACCTTTACGGTGGAAATGGCCAATGGGAAAACAGAATCCACTAGGGAAATCTATATCGGATGTACCCTAGCCCTGAATCAACATGTCTTTCGAATAAATTTAATTCCTATTTCCATTAGGAGTTTTGATGTGATTGTTGGCATGGACTGGTTAAGCCCCACCATGCTGAAATTATGTGCCACAAGAAGGCCGTTCGCCTTCACCTTCCAAATCATGAAACCCTAGTTATTTATGGAGACAAACCCAGCACGAACCTTCGTCTCATCTCGTGCTTCCAGGCACAAACGCATCTACAAAAGAACGATTTGACGTTCCTGGCGCACATTGTGGATAGAACCAAGGAAGAGGTTAATGTTCAAGACATTCCTATAGCATGTGAATTCCCAGACATATTTCCTGAAGATCTTCCTGGAGTACCCCCAGAAAGACAAGTTGAATTCCGAATTGATCTTGTTCCAGGAGCTACTCCCATCGCTAAATCGCCTTACCGATTGGCTCCTGTTGAGATGTAGGAATTGTCCAGCCAACTCAGTGAACTCCTGGAAAAGGGATTCATCCGACCCAGCTTCTCGCCATGGGGAGCTCCAATCCTCTTTGTCAAGAAGAAGGACAGATCTTTTAGGATGTGCATTGATTACAGAGAACTAAATAAGCTCACTGTCAAAAATCGCTATCCACTCCCACGAATCGACGATCTATTTGACCAGCTCCAAGGAGCTAGTTACTTCTCTAAGATAGATCTACGATCCGGGTACCATCAACTCAAGGTCCGGGAAGAGGATATTTCCAAAACCGCTTTTCGAACTCGTTACGGACATTATGAATTTGTCGTAATGCCCTTCGGTCAAATGAATGCCCCTGCCGCATTCATGGACCTAATGAATCGAATCTGCTAACCATTCCTTGACAACTTTGTTATTGTTTTCATTGACCACATTCTAGTTTATTCTCGAAGCGAAGAAGAGCATGGCCAACATCTCCGACAAATCCTGAAAACCCTGCGAACTGAGAAGCTATATGCAAAACTCTCCAAGTGTGAGTTCTGGCTCCATAGAGGGAACTTTTTGGCTCATGTTGTTAGTCAGGAAGGAATACATGTGGATCCTTCTAAGGTCAAAGCCATCGAAGGATGGGCAGTCTCGACAACACCCACAGAAATTCGCCAATTCTTAGGTCTAGCAGGTTACTACAGGAGGTTCATTCAAAACTTCTCTAAGATCGCCAAGCCACTTACCTCGCTTACACAAAAGGGTGTACCATTCAAATGGACGGACAAACAAGAAGCTGCATTCCGAACTCTGAAGCGAGCACTCTGCAGTGCCCCGGTACTATCACTACCAGAGGGAACGAAAGATTTCGTAGTCTACTATGACACATCAAATCAGGGTTTAGGTTGCATTCTCATGCAGCGTGGAAAAGTGATAGCTTACACGTCCTGACAACTAAAGACACACGAAGTGAATTATACAACCCACGATCTGGAATTGGGAGCATTCGTCTTCGCCCTAAAGATTTGGAGGCACTACCTTTATGGTACGAAATTCACCATCTTCACGGACCACAAGAGTCTCCAGCACATCTTGAATCAAAAAGAGCTGAATATGAGGCAACGAAGATGGGTTGAACTATTAAACGATTATGAGTGTGAAATCAAGTACCACCTAGGCAAGGCTAATGTGGTAGCCGATGCCTTGAGCCAGAAAGAGTACTCTAATCGTCGTGTGAAAACTCTCTCAATAACCATCCAAACTCACCTAACCACTCAGATCAGGGCAGCCCAGTCAGATGCCATGAAGGCGGAAAACAAAACAAGCGAAGCGTTACGCGGAACAGAGAAGAATCTCGAGGTGAAAGAAGGCGGAGTATATTATTTCATGAACCGTATTTGGGTCCCTAAACTTGGAGGATTTAGGGAAGTAGTCATGAATGAAGCTCACAAGATGTGATACTCCATCCATCTGGGTTCGGACACAATGTACTTGGATATTAAACAGCATTATTGGTGGCCTAACATGAAGGCAGAGATTTCCACCTATGTTAGCAAATGCCTTACTTGCGCCAAAGTAAAGGTGGAATACCAAAAGCCCTTGGGGTTATTACAGCAACCAGTAATTCCTGATGGAAATGGGAAAGGATTACTATGGATTTTGTGACCAAGCTGCCCAAGACGTCAGATGGATTGGACACTATATGGGTAATAGTTGACAGACTGATGAAATCCGCTCATTTCCTGCCAATAAAAGAATCCTACAAGATGGAGAGATTGACAAGAATATACATTCGAGAAATCATGAGACTTCACGGAGTGCCAGTGTCTATCATCTCAGATAGAGATAGTAGATTCACTTCACATTTTTGGCAATCACTTCAGAAAGCACTGGGAACCCATCTAGATATGAGCACTGCTTATCACCCACAAACGGATGGTCAAAGTGAACGAACCATTCAGACGCTTGAATACATGCTTCGCGCATGTGTAATAGACTTTGGGAAGTCCTGGGATACCCACTTACCCTTAGTTGAATTCTCATACAACAACAGATACCATTCGAGCATCAAAGTTGCTCCTTTCAAGGCATTATATGGACGTAAGTGTAGATCACTGTTGTGTTGGGTTGAGGTGGGCGACACCCAGCTAGCAAGGGAAATAGCATCAGACAAGACGTTAACAGGACCGGAGATCATACATGAAACCACGGAAAAGATAGTTCAAATCAGAGCTCGACTACAAGCATCACGCGACCGACAAGAGAGCTACGCTGATAAACGGCGAAAGCCCTTGGAGTTTCAGGTCGGGGATCGAGTGCTGTTAAAAGTTTCTCCCTGGAAAGGGGTTATTCGTTTTGGAAAATGGGGAAAATTGAATCGACGAGACATTGGACCTTTTGAGATTCTTGCCCGAATTGGTCCAGTAGCGTACAGATTGCAGCTTCCCGCTGAGCTTAGCAGCATACACCTCGTGTTCCACGTTTCCAACCTAAAGAAGTGTTTATCCAATGAAACACTCGTCATTCCCCTTGATGAAATTGAAATCAACGAGAATCTCCTGTTCGTCGAAGAACCAGTCGAAATCATGGACAGGGAGGTGAAGCGTACCAAGCAAAGTCACATTCCGATTGTGAAGGTACAGTGGAACGCGAAGCGTGGGACAGAATTCACGTGGGAACGCGAAGATCAAATGAAGCAGAAGTACCCTCATCTATTCTTCCATTCTCAAATCTAGCTTTCAAAAGAATTTCGGGACGAAATTCCCTCTAACGAGGGGATGATGTCACAACCAGGAAATTCAATGCCTTGTAAACATTTAATAGTGACAACAAATCTGAACCAACAATGTGAAAGCATGTAGGATGCTTAGCTAATAACAACATAATTTCAATCAAACACTTCATACAAGCACTGTAAATAGTCAACAAAGAATTGGAAACCTTAGAAATCCTTGTTTAAGTCCATTTTGGACTAGGATTTCCTTATTGGTCCCAATGGACCAATAAGCTTCCAATTAGACTATCTTGGGCTTAGCACTCTTGAATGGGCTCTAATTGGACCCACTTTCATTTATTTTAACATTTTGGGCCATATTGGGCCTAGAATGAAATAAAATACCTTAATGGACCTCATTGGGCCATAATTAACCTAATTAACTTTAATAGACTATGAAACCCATTATTTTTGACAAATTAGGCCGTAAACCATCATGGGAGCCCAATGGATCGAAAAAATCATCAAATTGGGCCCATAATATGGAATTAAGCAAAAAAGGCCCAAAGCTCTCTTCTCTTTTCTCTAATTCTCGGCCCAAGCCCAAAGGAAAGGAAGGGTTAACTTATGCTTGCCATCTCATTTTTAGTTAATGGTTTTCCATGCAATTCCCATACATCCAAGTAAACATCTTATCAATCTTCTCTCCTCCTCCTCCTCTCTCTCTCTCTCTCTCTCTCTCTCTCTCTCTCTTTTCTTCGGCCGAGAGCAAGAGAAACACACACACTTCACAACCAAATTTCTCTCTAAACCACTCAAGAATCATCCACTCTCCTTCATCCAAAAATCTCAAAATTTCTTATGTTTCAAGAGGTTTTCACCAAGTAATTCATCATCTAAGGTAAGTTGATGACAAATCTATGATCTAACTCACTTCTTTTCATCAAAAATCACCTCTTAATCCATTGAAATTCATGATCTTGAATCTTAGGACCCACTAAGTTTGAGATCCATCCAAGGAGCTTGCTAGAGCCGAAAATAACAACAAACTCTTCTCTTTTCTTCTTCAAATCGAAAACAAACAAGCAAAGGTGAGTTTCATACCCCCTTTCTTTTCGGTTTTTATGAGTTTTATGGGGGATAATGCAAGAAATTGTGTAGATCTATGTGTATATGTATGCGATGTGTGATTTGATGCATGTATGTGTGTGATATCATGTGTTTTGTGATGAATATGTTACCAAAAAGGGGTGTAAACCCGAGATCTATGATATGAGAAAGGAAACAAGCATAATCTAAGCTATTTTACACTAAACAAGTCAAGAAAAATAGTTTACAAGGTTATGATGAACATGTTCTAACATAAGACCCATTTTTGGGCTTAAATTGTCAAAAATACAAAACTAGGGGTATAAATCAACAAGTCACGGTTTCTTGAAGGTTAAAATGGTCAAAACAGTTCCTATAAATATTTTTCTGTACATTAAAAATTTCAAAGGACTAAAAATCTAAATTTTTAGCCTAATGGGCTAATTATGGGCTTTTCGGCCCAATAAGCCTCAAAATGCGAAAAGAATAAGATAGAGAGGCTGGAAATGTAACTTTCGGTAAAACAGGGGGTAATTAGCATAACAAAAGGTTTTTAAGGGTCAAAAATGCTTTTCATTATCAAAAAGGACCAAAAATGCAAACTTTTTAGATTTTGGGCCAAAACTGTAAAAGTTGTGAAAAATGGGTCCCTAACCGAGAATCACTATTCTAGAGGGGCTAAAGCTGTCAACAAAGTAAACTTTGGGTTAAAATCGTGTTTTCATCAAATAAATGATAAAAAAGTGTCAAGAAAAGTGTTTTAAGGACTAAGAATGAAATTCTTTTATATAAAAAGGACCAAAAGTGTTATTTTTATAAAAGAAGGGTAGTGAAAAGGGTCAAATTCCACTTTCAAACAAATTAATTCATTAATACAAAATACAAGATCCACGACTACTGATGAAATGGAAAATAAATAAACTCTCGATAACAAATATCGTTACAAAACGAATTGATTCGGTCTCGAATCAATAACAAAACAAAATCGTTAAACCGTAGCATTTCATCAAACACGCGATAACTATGATGAGCTAACTTACAAACTTTGGGCTTGGAAATTTCAAATCATGCTTGTTGGCCCTTGCTAGCCCATTAACATGATCTTTGGGCCTAAAGGGAATATGCTTATGTGTTATTGGGCCTTCTATGACCCAATTCCATGTAAAAGGACTTTCAATAGCTCTAATGTGCTATTGGGCCCTAGTGGCCCATTAGTACTGCTAGTGAGGTCAAGAAGTCAAATGCGAGTGGGGCCAAGTGTCTTTCGCATTCCCGATAGCCTTGAATAACTCATGGAAATAAAGGGACTTCGTACTCTCCTATCTCCTCGGTTGTTGGGCTTATGAGAAATCAAAGTAAACATATTCAGGACAATAAACAAGAGTAATCATGGTAGGTGGATTAAGTGAGTAGTAACGGCCAACGCCTTTAAGGATCGTTTGTAAACTGTAGTTATAAACTAGTCATTTTCTTTAATGCGTGATTATAACAACTCACAACCCTAATTAATCCAACGCCACTTGGGTAAACAAAATCATTCGACATATCGGTATAACAATAGAAAAGTCATTGTATTTTATGTATTGGGAAAACATCGAGTTTTCCTGGGAAGTTCAACATTTTTCACTTGCGTGATGTATACAAAGGTTTAACAATTATACATGTTTTGAAAATCAACAAGCATATATTCACGGATCTTCACACCTTTTATAAACGATTATCTTTTCAGAAAATAGCGGATTTTCTGGGTTTTACAAACTACACCAAATCATTTTACCACAACATTACTTATGAACTCACCAACATTTCATATGTTGACGTTTTTCAAAATAACTTGTATTCTCAGGTAACAGGTAAGCCGAAGAGTAAGTACCAAGTAATGTCATGGTGTTTTGCTTAGATTATCTATCGGACAGCTTATGTATGAAATTGTAATGTCTAAAAAAATGTACTGGATGGAAATAATATCAGTTGTAATATTTCAATGAATGGTGATGAATTATGTTATGATTCATGTATATTCATTGTGATGGTATTCAATTTAAGTCACAAGAGCCCTCAGACGTTTCCGCCGTCTGGTTCGGGGGTGTGACATGGTGGTGGAGGTGTTGCGTTTTTGACACGACGTGTAGATCTACGAGGCGGCATCGTGCTGTAAAAAAATAAAATGAAGACCATAAGTCTTTAATGATTGGAAGCCGTGTGTTAATAAATTTGTTGTTTTCATCAATTTATGAATTTGACTGACCTACCCATGGTTTAGAGCTTGATTCATAATAAAAGTTTGTATAGTGATAGATAAACTTATGAATTTGAGTGTTATTCAAAGAATTAACACACAAAGGAATTTCTTCATATATATTAAACATACGTTGAGTTACATTTTGAAGTTGGGAAAATTTCGACTCTTCTAAGGGTCTCCGATACAGAAGTTAAAGAAAAGTAAGACTTTTGGCCGAGTTCATATTCTATAACAAAATTTTTGGGATTCGGGCAAGTACTACTTGGGATGTAGGTTGCGCTTGGAGCTCGACTCCGTGTCTGATTGCTTTGCTTCCATAAGACGCCTATCAAAGGCGGCTTGCTGTTCCCTCATTTCCCTTATCTCAGAGAGGGATGTAATAAGTTGCTATTGGAATGTTTCGGTGCGGAGTTAGGCATTATCCTGCAACCTGTCCAGTCGACAGATGTCGGAAGTGTGAACTTGTATTTCTACGTTGACTTCATGAATCCAGTTTGCTTGAACCCCGGATTGATAGGACTGGTTGGCTAGTTTTCCCACCATTACTGGGAGTGCTCGGTCGGCTGAACCTCCACCCCTGACGTTGTAGAAGTCCCGACAAATACCGTAGGGAGGACATAATCCTTGGTGTCGGCTCCAATGGTGAATGTGACTTGCCCAAATGGGAGTTGGTCCCTGAAAGTTTCTCCTAAATGCGGGAGGTTGAGCGACTGGTGGGTTGATTACTTCTGGCTCTGATTCCTTCCCAGAGTCTTCCCCTTCCTCCAAATCTATAGGTTCCTCATCTTCTTCGGGGTTCTCCTCTACCCATGCTCCATTGCCCTGATTCAGGTAGCAGGGATCCCCGGGTGGATAGAATCCAGCCATTTCGACTGTGCGAGAATAGGGTTATAAAAATCGTCCAAAATTTGAAACATGTAAGTCTAAATATGTAGGTTAAACTATTGCATTTACCAAATACTCCTATAGTATTTAAATTTGTACGTTTGATACTAGTGTTATTTTGGTAAGTTTTGACTTGTTGCTCACTACGACCATTCCTCGACATACATTAGTCCGATCTCGGATAAATATAGTTGATCATGCCATATTCGTCCCAAAGCCGATTACATATTCCGAGGCCTAGTCGTAGTGTCCAACTTGTCTTAATATTTCTTGTATAGTTCTAACTATAAAAATAAATCGTTGTATGCATGTATTTGTGCTTTTAGGACCCAAATAATTTAAGCTAAATGAAACGCGGTTTAGGTGTAACAACATTTTGTCAGAGAGTTTTAGTCCCTATGCATTTATAGTTTGTATATCCAATGTGGTTCGATATACTTAGTTCACTATAAACAATGCTCTGATACCAATCTGTCACACCCCCAAACCAAAACGGCGGAATCGTTCGAGGACGGATGACTTCATGTAGTATCGTAACAATTGAATACATAGTAAAGAAAGTAAAACAACCATCATATATATAATTTAAAAGTTACATTGTTGAATGATACTTGTTTCAAAACAAATTACAATATGATGAAAAATGAGTTTTAAACCGACGCCTTAGCGTCACTTCTCCAAAAGCTGAAGTTTACCTGTATTACTGAATCCCTGAGAAATACAAGTAGATTTGAAAGAGTAGATCAACATTTAAGCTGGTGAGTTCATAAGTATTTAATGTCAATGTTTGTATACATTTGAATGAATTTGTTTGTAGATGTTTGAAAACTCCTAGAAAATCCCATATTTCCAACTAGTATAAAAGTAGTCTTTTACCAAGACCCGACTGTTTTGAATGTTTGCTTCTAGAGATCCAATATTTTTCCATAAGTGTGTGGTAGTTTAAAAGTTCTAAAACTGTAATGCAGTAGTGTTTTTCATGCCTAGAATAGTAGATTTATGTATGTATAAAATCACTAAGGCATTTGATAACCCCGTAAATCAACGTGTTTTTAATACTCCATGTGAGTTTTATAACCATGCTATTGACCCAGACTGCCTGTAACAACGTTCTTCAGGCATTGGAATGTTATGACGTTTGTCACCCCAGACCTGACGGTCTAACTATAGCTAACAGTTTAGGTGCGGGATTGTCAATTCCGTATAGATCTATACACAAGTATCACGCTCTCCCTACAAGAGATTATAGTATATAATACAGGACTTTAACTGCATACTTGAAAGTATGTGACGTTGAATGTCTCACAAAACTTAGTATCAAATAGATTTACATATGAAAAGTCCATTCGTTCTTGTATATCAAAGTATTTCCTTAATATAGTACTTATAGTATGTAAAATCTCATGAATATCTAGTAAACTTATACCTATTATAGTTTTTCCAAATGTGTGATTCGTTTGTATGATAAACTCTAGTGTAGTGTCGACGTTGTATGTAAAGTATTACATTTGTAATAACATTATTGAACATTTATACTCAAAATATAAATAAAGTGTTTGATATTTATATAACAACATGTTTCATTCCAAAAAGACAAAGTGTTATCATGATATGGTGTATGAGAACGTTTTCGTATGATAGTTATAAATCACATATGATTTATTATATAACAAAAGTATAGCAAAAGATTGATGTTTTTCACACGAGGATAACCTTGTGTGTACTTGTATCCCCCCCCCCCCTTAAAAGTGTATAGAAGCATTTACAAAACATTTGAAAACGTAGTTATAGGGGTATGAACTCACCTGATAGATTGAAGAAGGTGAGATGATAACCGAGCAGAACTTCAACTTGAGAAAGTTGATTTCTTGGGAATCTCAGGATTGTAAAACCTTCCTTCGGAACTTGGATGTGAAGACCAGGGCTTCGAGGGTTTAAACGCAGAGCTTCGGCACGAGAAAGAGAAGAAATGAGCACCTAAACCTGAAACCACCGGCTTCTATTTATAGCCCTATTTTTGGGTGCCACATCGTGGTGTCGATCCTATCCTCTTCCATGGACGAGACGTCTGATGACAACCCTGGCACCCATCAGTGACGGTACCACGTCGTGGCCAGACTGACAGCCTCAGATTTTGTGTCTCGAACTTGTAAAATCCATAACTTCCGCGTACGAGCTCCGTTTTCGACGTTCAATATATGCACGCGTAGGTGAGAATATGCTTTACAACTCTCGTTTAGATTTTGTCTGATAATTTTGACTTTATTTTTAATTAATTATTTTTAACAGGCCGGGACACGAAAACTCTGTCATAAATCCATAACTTCTTCATCCAACGTCCGTTTTCGTCAGACTTTTTTCCGTTGCACTATTATTGTTGAGATCTTCGATTCTCATTTAGGTTGTTTTGGCCAAAAGTCTCTCGATCTCTATTTCGAGTTTTTAGCTGTCTACAGCTATATCCGGAATTTGGAAAAATCATAACTTCCTCATACGATGTCAGACTTGGACGTTCTTTTTACGTACATTTATGGTTTAATGATATCTAAAATTTTCATTTAGATACCTAAGGCTAAAAATTATTGTATTCAAACTTCGCGTTTTACGTTTAACCGTATTGACGGTTTTGCTGTGAATCTTAGGTTGGTCATAACTTCTTCGTTATAACTCGGATTTTAGTGTTCTTTATATTTCTGAAACCCTTGAGACGATTTCTATCATTTATGAAATCCATTAGAGACATTTGAACATTTTATTTTTGACGATTATTTCGATGTATCAAAAGAGATTACAATTCTTGACTTTTTAGGTCATTACATTGATTCAAAATATCGGGTTGTCACAGTGTGCGCTGGTTAGGTCCACCACAAAGAATGATAAGACAATTCGTCATGATTTACTAAAGTTTACTAAATATGGTTATACTTACAAGTTTAAGTATAATTCTGAACATTAGAAAAGTTTCAATGTGTAGCAGAACGAATAAGAAGAATCAAATTAGGCAGAAAGATAAAAGTTTCTCCAATCTGAAAAGATGGGAGAGTAGTTTAGTATCGTGTTTTATGATCATCTTTACGATTTTGGAAAACCATATCACAATTGATCCTCTAAGTACACCTTAGCGCACTTGTATGTCTAAGAAGAGGAATCGTGAGTTGTTGAAATGGTTAAATCAAAAGATGAATCATACCTCATTCCAAAACAAGTCTTAGAGTCATACTCCAAGATTTTGCCTTGAGTGACATAATCTTAAGAAGGTTTATAACACTTATCAAATGTAGATTAAAATGTTACTTACTCTTGTACATTTGAAATTGGTAAGTTGTGATGTTTTGGATAAAACAAAGATCAACTATGACCGATTGTCAGAAGTGTTTGTCTTGATAAGAAACCGCACTAACTCTTGAATATTTGTTTGTCAAGGAATGTTCTTGAAAAAGATATACTAATATGTTAAGAGATCAGTGAGAGTCATAAAGATCTTGAAAATTTTCAAGAACTAATCAAGAATAAACCCATTGTTAATCACTAGCACACGACTTGAGGTTGTAACCTATCGTGTTGACATATTCTTGTTTCGGTGCCCATTCCAGTTAAAGTTGACTATGCATGTGAGTTCTATGAGTTCTCAATTGTTTGCATAAAAACTTGGAAGCAATGGTAGGCCCTTGTGTTGCCAGGTGCCAAGAAATTAAGATTGAACAAGTTCAGTCCATATGAGTTGGGATTTATCACTAACCTTGTCTTGTGATTATGGTTATGACAAATTCACATGGATAGGAACACATAGACCATAAAATCTAAGTTTCATAAGGTTTCTCTCCAATTCATGAAAATGATTGTGAGGAAACGCTTTCACTAAATAGATTTTGAATAGTTAGCAATTTGTGATATTTGCATTCTCAAATTCGATTATGATTACGAGATCCTTCTTCATAGTTCAAATTGTGAGAAATGGCAAAGGTCTATACATTTGAGACTTATTGCTGTAAGTTCTAAAATTGTTAAGAAACACATGGAAGCTATCTATGGAAAGGTGTATGATTTTGAGAAGCCTAGATAAAGTCTTATCGAAGCATCTTGTATAAGAAATCTGAACTTTGGAATGGGAGTCAATAAGTATTGATTTCTAGAAGTCCCGTTGATTTCTGGGTACATGTCAAAGCTAGTGGGAGCATAAGTGTTATGCTAGTAAGATAATAATTATTATGCTAGTGGGAGCATAATTAGTGTTGCGAGTTAGCAATGTTAATTATAGGAAACAAAAGGTTCAATTTGCATAGATGCAGGGATTGAAAAGTTGTTTTGCTATAATTAATGGAGTTGAATTCATACTTTATTTCAATTCTAAAAGCTTAGATTGAGTTTTTAATCAAATTTAGTCAAATATATATGAATGTTATGTTGGAATGGTTCAAAATAAGGAAATTCTATATATGGAAATGTTAATTGTGTTCACAAAATTAGATTATGATTGCGACATCCCTCTTCATAATTTGAATTGCGAGAACATGGAAAATAGAAATATTATAGCAAAAGGCTGATCAAGTATCATGTCTTTATGTTAGACATTATGAATCGTATCCCATATGTTTCAGGTATAGGATCGATTGCATATGCTATAATATTCTCGTGTTCTAAATTTTCCAAATGCCTAGGGAATTAAGAGGGAAAAAATAGACTAGAACCGGATATGACTAAAGTGGTTAAACAACTATTAAGGACAATCTAAGGTACGCCAATGATTGGTCGCTTATGGACAGTTGGAAGTATAATAATGGATGGAACATCTTGACACTAATATGAATAGACAAGATTCTATTAATAATGAGTTGTCGTATGGCAAGATATTGAATGTTTCTATATTGGAAGCTGGAAATTAAGAATATATGAAAAAGTTTGAAACTTTTATGCAAGTAGGATGTTCAAAGGAATGTACTTTGAATTTGAGACTTCGCTTCCTTGGAATCGTTTTCTTATCAATCTCCGGTGGAAAGTTTTGTAATATCGTTGGTCAAGTCTCTATGACTTTTGGTACCATGACATTACAAAGGCTGCATTGCATGATAGCTTAGCAGTGACAAGAACTCGAAATTCTTACACTTGGAATAAAGATTTGGAATTGTGAAATGAGAATCATTGAAATGTTTTCAGTTGATCTATTTCACAAAGTCAGACCTATAGACAAACATAGTGTGCATTCTTGGAGCATGGCATAGCTATTGTTTTAATTCAAGTATTAAGTTGATAAATGGAAACATTATACAATGAATAATGAGTAATCAATATGGCATTCAAAAGTTTTGGGTCCATATAGGATTAGTATTATTCTTGTGTTTCACTTTGCATGTTTTGACTTCCAGAATAACTAGGTTATTAAAACCATTCAGAGTCGATCATACTTTGGAAGTAGGTATTGAGGAAAGACTGTCATGAATGGGTATGTAGGTTGTCTAGGTGTTTTAGACATAGCTGCAGTATTCATGAGTACTCCTGGAATAAGATTCGAGTATTGGATTCAATCCACGCTCATCTGAATCACTTCATGGATTTTATCACGAGTGATTGTGAGACGATAATATATTATATTCTTGAAACGGAGACATGTGAGTTGTAGTTATGAGTCGGTTGCACATTGACATATGTAAATGCACCAATAACTTGGATGTTATAAAACATATTTTTGTGTGCAATTTGATGATTAAGTACAAGCAAGCATTTGGGTTGACGTTTATCCATTCCATTTACCCCATGTGGATAAAAGCGATATATGTGTGCCACCGATGATTTAGTGATGACAAACCTAAGTGCTTGGCCAAGCCTGGACTGATTTGATTTGTTCAATTAGTCGATCGTCATAAATCAGAAATCGGGAAACAACAGATGGACAGAGAGAATGATTATAATCCATGTCTTAGTCCATATGATATTTAGAATGGAGGAATATATGATCCCTTATCTAATGGACGCGTCATTAACTAGGTTAGAGTTCGACAACGACTTTTAAGAGCTACGATTGCTAGTCGGGTTGTGGAGTCATACTTGTAATGATAGATATTAGACTTATCCAAGTGGGATACTGTTGGATTAGGTGTCTAAGCCCATAAATATAATTGGTTTGTACTTAACCCGAGAGTAGCATGGTCCATTTGGGTTGCATATCACCAGGACAATTTGATAGGATGGACTTTTGAGAGGAGGTTATTTATGATTTGTTAATATATTATAAGTTTTAATATATTGACATGAAATCATATTATTTAATTAGTATTGATCAAGAATTAATTCGGAATTAATTTAGTTATCAAAAGAGACTAATTAAATATATGGGGATTGATTGGTTAAACATTCATTCTTATGGTGTGGGCCAATGATCCATGATTCTTTAGGTTGGGCTAAACCAATGTTACAACCCATGGATGATCCATGGGGGTTTAAACCCATGGAGCCTAAGGAATATGGAAGGTCATACACATTAGGGTTTACATGGTGTAACCCTAAACTCTCCATACTATATAAGAAACCCCTTAGCATCCAAAATGACACTAGATGCTCTAGGAGTTCATTGAGTCGATTTTGGTGCAAGAAATACTCTCTCAAAAGTCTCCTTTGTTCTAAGTATGTTGTGATTCCATTTGAGGTGAAACATTTGGGGCACTAAGTTCTTAAAGGCCAAACTCAAGAAGTTCTACAAGCTACAACAAAGAGGTAACTCTATAACTTTCTTTTATGTTGATTATCTTATTTCCATGCTAGTTGTAGGCTTAATGCTTGGAAACAATATTGCATGTATAATTAGAGAAAACATAGATCCAAAGCATTTGGGTTGTATGTGCACCATAGGATGTTGTAGTATACTAAAACGCTTCATTTATGTTCCTAATATCCATTGAATCGAATCCAATTTAGTTTTGATGGAGGTTTGGTTGAGATGTTGAGCTTCAAACACCATTAATGTTTGAATTGTCTATCTAGTAGTTCAAATGAAAAATTTAGTATTGGATTACAATCTATAACACCATTATATTGTTTAATCATCCTTGAATGATTTAAATCCATCAATTAATGGTGAGAATGGGTGATTTAAACTCTAGGTTCATGTATGAGTTTTACTTTATCTAGGATGAGTTGCACTCTAGCCTCTATTTGTATATTCAGAATCAAATATAGGTTTAGTAAGTGTTTCGATGATTGAAGTAACGATTTAAATGATTCAAATAACATTTCATGTGATTTAGAGTCTTGTTTGAAACAATATAGTTATCATTAGGTGAAACATTTGAAGAAAATTCCTAGTAGATTAAGCTTTGGAGGAATTTAATGAATGGAATCACCAATTACATTCCATGGATTCAAATAAACGAAGCCCCAAAACTATTAAGATGTTAGTGAAGTAAAAACTGGTAGAATAATATCTTAGTGAGTCATTGTAGATGGATTAGACATTAAGAGCTAATATGATCTTTATTGATCTTTTGATGTTCATATAAGCTTTCTAAAAAGCTTATATGATCTCTAAAGGTATTAATGTTTAATGCATAATGAATAAAGGACATAATTAAGTATATGTAACAGCTCAAATTTTCAAATAAAATTTTTATTTAAAACAAAACATCATTATTCGACAAAAGTGTTTATTCCAAGTTTAGTGCAAAAGTATAAGTAGTAAATCTCCAAGATCTTCAACAATGGCAGTGTGTACGTGTCACGCCGGCGCCTTTCCACGGTCATCACTAGTACCTGAAAAACATAAACACAACTAGTAAGCATAAATGCTTAGTGAGTTCCCCAGTATACGACTTACCCACATACGCCTTCCGGCCCGGACCTTTCGGTCCACATAACGTTGCCTTCCGGCCCGTAACATAATCGCCTTCCGGCCCATAATATATATCGCCTTCCGGCCCGTATTAGATTGCCTTCCGGCCCATAGTATTTTGCCTTCCGGCCCACGATAGTATAAAACATAACACATGTAACATAATACACATAACACATAAATCATACATCATACCGTCCTTTCTATCACATAGAGTCTCGCCTTCCAGCCCGTATAAGCATACATCATATATAAGCATACATCACATATAAAACATCTACCTCACTAGCCATAGCATAAATATAACACATACGACCTTCCGGTCTCACAATCAAACCCTTCCGGGTAAAGTATAGTGAGAAGACTCACCTCGTAGTATGCAAGCTATACCCCTTTGAGCTACTCGCACTCGATCCGCTAATCCGCAGGTTCCCTATAATACCACATACCTCTATTAATGATCTTATCAAACAAGACAATTGACCCTACTAAGTTACATACAGGCCAACGGTCGTTCTTGACCGGACTCGTCGAGTGAAAAGGGCAACTCGGCGAGTATAGACACCCCGACTCCACTCGCCGAGTCTAAAGGACGACTCGACGAGTTCTAATAGATCTTCAAGCTACTCGCCGAGTCTAAAGAACAACTCGGCGAGTCCTAGTGAATCTTCAAGCTACTCGCCGAGTCTGAAGAACAACTCGGCGAGTCCTCGCCATGCAGTCAATCCGCTGCCTCCTGTATTTCGCATGATTTCGAAGTATATAGACATGGGGCTTCCTGGACTTTCACATATACTATTACAGGGGTTTTTTAACACTTATAACATCAATATAATCCAACAAATCCTTAAATGGGTTTCCTAAACCCTAAACTCGTGTACAACGTAAAAGCTACGGGTTTCGATCCGAAGATTACCTGGAAACGTGTTCCCTGTGTCTCCAAACCTCCAGTCCTCGATTCCTTTGATCACCACCTTGTTCCTCCTTGTCTAACAATCTCTTCAAGCCTTCTCAAATCCTCTCTCTTGCTCCAGATGCTCACACACTCCCAGGGGATCTTCAACCGGCCAAAAGACGCGACATGACGGCCATAAGATCGTTATATACGGTTCAGAATCGAAACGGCTAGGGTTCAGCTGAACATCGTCGACTCGCCGAGTCCCTTATTGGACTCGTCGAGTCCAGTCGCGCATCTGCGACCAAGACCATGGCCCTACTCGGCGAGTCGTGCACCAACTCGCCGAGTCCCCTCCTAAATGTGCCCCAAAAATAATTTAAAGAAATACCTGAAATTCCGGGCTGTTACAACTCTCCCCCACTAGAACTAGACTTCGCCCTCGAAGTCTCTCATTCTGCGAATAACTCCGGATGTTGCTCCCGCATTTCTCTTTCCGGCTCCCAAGTCATCTCCGATCCTTTCCGATGTTGCCACTGAACCAACACTAGAGGTATTTCCTTGTTCCGTAGAACCTTGATCTTCCGATCCCTGATAGCTACTGGTCTCTCAGCGTAATTCAGGCTCGCATCTACCTGAATATCTTCTAACGGAACCACAGCTGCCTCATCGGCTATACACTTCCTCAGCTGCGACACGTGGAAGGTATTGTGAATCTGATTCAGCTCCGCTGGCAACTCCAACCGATAAGCTACCCGACCTACCCTTGCAATTACCCGAAATGGACCTATGAACCGGGGCCCCAATTTGCCCCTCTTCCTGAACCGAATCACCCCTTTCCAAGGAGAAACCTTTAGGAGAACGAAGTCGCCGACCTGAAATTCGAGCTCGGACCGGCGTCTGTCCGCATAACTCTTCTGTCGGCTCTGGGCGGTCAATAACCTCTGCCTCACCCGTTGGATCTGTTCAGTCGTTTGAAGTACGATCTCTGTACTGCCCATCACTCTCTGTCCCACTTCTCCCCAGCAAATGGGAGTCCGACACCTCCTACCATACAACAACTCAAAAGGTGGCATACCAATGCTCGAATGATGGCTGTTGTTGTAGGAAAACTCAGCCAGCGGCAGATGCGCATCCCAGCTACCCCCGAAGTCTAACACACACGCTCTAAGCATATCTTCCAATGTCTGAATCGTCCGCTCGCTCTGACCGTCGGTCTGGGGATGGTATGCGGTACTGAAATGCAGTTTAGTACCCAACTCCTCATGGAATTTCTTCCAGAACCTGGAAGTGAAACGTACATCGCGGTCCGAAACAATCGAGGTCGGCACTCCATGCCGAGATACTACCTCTCTCACGTATAACTCTGCCAACTTCTCTGCTGATGAACTTTCGCTAATGGCAAGGAAGTGTGCACTCTTCGTTAGCCTATCCACAATCACCCAAATTGCATCGACTCCCCTGGCAGTTTTTGGCAATTTGGTGATGAAATCCATCGTGATCTGATCCCACTTCCACTCAGGAACCTCCAAGGGTTGCAACTTACCGTGCGGTCTCTGGTGCTCGGCCTTAACCCTACGGCAGGTCAAACACCTCTCAACGAACCAGGCAACGTCTCTCTTCATGCAAGGCCACCAGTACTCCTTTTTCAAGTCCAAATACATTTTCGTAGCACCGGGATGGATCGAGAATTTCGATCTATGTGCCTCCTCCATCAAAGTAACACGCGTACCTCCCATGAATGGCACCCAGATCCGACCCCGAAATATCAGAAGTCCCCGCCCATCCGTAACAAACTCTGAAATCAACCCGACGACCCGCTCCTGTTTCTGCATCCCAGACTTCACGACCTCGGCCTGTGCCCCACGAATAGCATCTAATACCGGAGTCATCACCGTCAATCTCAAACACACGTCCCGCAATGGAGTACTCTCCGCCCTACGACTCAATGCATCAGCTACCACATTAGCCTTGCCTGGGTGGTATAGGATCTCACAGTCATAATCCTTAACCACGTCTAACCATCTCCTCTGACGCATGTTTAGGTTGGGTCGATCCATCAAATACTTCAAACTCTTATGGTCCGTGTATATGGTACAACGAACCCCGTACAGGTAGTGACGCCAAATTTTGAGGGCGAACACTACTGCCCCCAACTCTAAGTCATGCGTGGGATATCTCGCTTCGTGAGGCTTCAGCTGCCTCGATGCATAGGCTATCACATGGCCCCTCTGCATCAACACTGCACCCTGTCCTGAAATCGATGCGTCGCAAAATACAACAAAGTCCTCCATCCCTTCGGGAAGAGCCAGTACTGGTGCTTCGCACAGTCTCTGACGTAGTGTCTCGAAGGAAGTCTGCTGCTCGGGTCCCCATGAGAATGTAACACCCTTTCGGGTCAATTTGGTAAGTGGCACCGCGATCTTGGAGAAGTCCCTAATGAACCGTCGATAGTACCCTGCCAACCCAAGGAAACTCCTGATCTCCGAAGGTGACTTCGGTGCCTCCCAACTCATCACCGCTTCCACCTTGGCCGGATCGACCAATATCCCTGCCTGATTTACAACGTGCCCCAGAAATTGAACTTCCCGCAACCAGAAGTCACATTTGGAGAATTTTGCATATAGTTTCTCCGACCTCAGTACCTCAAGGACCTCCCTCAAATGTCCCTCATGCTGCTCCCTAGACCGTGAATACACCAGAATGTCGTCGATGAATACAATCACAGACCGATCCAGCATCGGTCTGCATACCCTGTTCATGAGATCCATGAACACTGCTGGGGCATTAGTGAGCCCAAAAGGCATCACCACGAACTCGTAATGCCCATACCGCGTCCTAAAGGCTGTCTTCTAGACGTCCTCATCCCGCACTCTCACCTGATGGTACCCTGATCTCAAATCAATCTTGCAAAACCAAGATGCCCCTTGCAACTGATCAAATAGATCATCGATCCTCGGTAACGGATAGCGATTCTTAACTGTCACCTTGTTCAGTTCCCAGTAATCGATACACATCCGGTGTGAACCATCCTTCTTCTTAACGAACAGAATCGGTGCTCCCCACGGCGAGCTACTCGGCCGAATAAACCCCTTCCCCAACAACTCTTGAAGTTGCGAGGACAATTCTTGCATCTCTGGAGGTGCAAGACGATAAGGCACCTTCGCAATAGGCGCAGCCCCTGGAACTAGATCGATACCAAACTCCACTTGTCTCGCAGGAGGTATTCCCGGCAAATCCTCGGGAAAAACATCTGGAAACTCGCGCACCACTGGAACCTCCTTCAATGTCTTCGGCCTCTCGGAACTCTCCCGCGTATTCATCACATACGCCACAAAGCCGTTACATCCCCGCTGTAGGCATTGCCTCGCCCTAGCGGCCGAACAAAAAGCTGATCTCGAACGGGTACCCTCGCCGTACACAGTAAGAACTCCCCCACTAGGGTCTCGTATAGTCACCAACTGACGCTCGCAGTCGATGACAGCGCTGAATCGGCTCAACCAGTCCATGCCTACGATGACACAGACATCACCCATCGCAATAGGAATTAGGTCAATCGGAAATGCGACCCCGAAGATCTCTAGCACACATCCCCGAAAAACCTCCGTAGCACAAATCACCCTCTCAGCCGCAATGGAAACGCTCAAAGGCCGACTTAACGGCTCACGACTAATGCCGATGTGCTGACTAAAAGCTAACGATACAAACGATCTACTCGCACCCGAATCAAATAATACTAGAGCAGGCATAGTGTTCACAAGGAAAGTACCTACACATACATTAACATAAGCGTACATTTCGACCTTTAATTAAATACATGAATGATAACATACTTGCCACAACATCGGGCGCAGCGCGGACCTCCTCCGCAGTCAGCTGGAAGGCTCTCCCACGAGCCCTCGGGGCCTCGACCTTCACCGGTCGGGTCTCAGTAGTCCGGGTAGTAGGTGTAGCTCCCTGACGAAGTTGCGGGCACTCGGCCTTCCGATGGCCTGTCTGGTTGCAGTGAAAGCAAACCATAAACCCCTTAGGGCAATCCCTGGCAATATGTCCCTCTTTGCCACACTTGTAACAACCACCAGCTCGACACGCCCCCTCGTGACTCTTGCCGCACTTCGCGCAAGTGCGACCCTTCGAACCTCCCATCCTCGAATCAGCGAACTTAGTCCGCTTGGCTGCCGGCTGAGACTGGGCCGGCCGTCGATCCACCTGCCGAGACTCAGCCTCCTCCCTCGCTTGGGTCTCTAACTCGATCTCGTGCTTCCTGGCGTTCGCCTGAAGCTCAGTGAAAGTACGATAGGTGGAGTTTGACACAAACTCCCGGATCTCCCTCTTCAAAACACCCAAATAGCGGCTCATCCGCGACTGCTCCGTAGATACTAGCTCGGGGCAGAACATTGCCCTCTCATGAAACTTCCGTGTGATCACTGCCACGGAATCAGTACCCTGCTTAAGGGTCAAGAATTCCTGAATCAATCGCTCCCTCTCTACCGGGGGAACGTACTCATCCCTGAACATCTCCGTAAACCTCTCCCATGTCACCGCCGTAATCTCTGCCTGAGTGAAGTTCGCCGTCACGAACTTCCACCAATCCTTCGCTCCCAGACGGAGCTGGTTCAAGGCGAACCGTACCCTCAAGTGCTCCGGGCATGAGCAAGTATAGAAGCACCCCTCGATGTCGGCGATCCACCTCATGGCTGCAATCGGATCCTGCGTCCCATCAAATTCAGGGGGTTTCGTGTTGCTGAATTCCCTGAATAGTAATGAATCACTCCCTTGCGGCCTGGCAGCAGCCACCGCTGCGGTAGCGGCAGTAACTGCAGCTTCAGTAAGTGCGGCGTACCGCTCCTCAAACTCCTCCATCAACGTGGTCTTAATAGACCCAAACATCTCCGGGATCTCAGCCCGGACCGCCGCAGCTACCTCTTCCTGAATAATCTGACGAATCTCCTCGTCACTCGCACCGCTCGAACTCGCCCCATTGCGTGTGATAACCATGATGTCTCTGAAATACAACATAAAATCATCAGAGACTCCACCCGGTACAATTGTACTCGGTACGCGCCCTACCCAGTCTCCGATTTCCAGGGATTCTTATTTGAGTCTTCCACTGATCCGGTGCCTTCGATAGTACGGGCCCAATACTACCGACCACACCGTATCAGTTTTCGTCCCAAATCTTCCTCCCCAAATCCCGAATAATGAGTACTCTACCTCTAGTATGCACTATCTACTTGCACGCTACCAAATATCTCATATAAGCAATCTCCCTAGACTAAGGCATCACAAAACAGGCATTTCTAGTCCTATCATGTACACCTAGTCTTCTAGCATGCATAACAGTTCATAATTCGATGCATAACATAACATTGTAAGGTATTCTGGGGATCTTTACCGTTCGGACGCTGGCTGCTCGTACACACTGTTCCATTCTTGTTTTACCGCCTTACCGTTTATAAAATGTTGTGTCCTTATTATTTAAAAAGGTTTTTCCTCAAATCCCCGGTCTGAGTTCAGTTGCACCCAAAAGTACACCCGAATCCCTCAAACCAAGGCTCTGATACCAATTGTAACAGCTCAAATTTTCAAATAAAATTTTTATTTAAAACAAAACATCATTATTCGACAAAAGTGTTTATTCCAAGTTTAGTGCAAAAGTATAAGTAGTAAATCTCCAAGATCTTCAACAATGGCAGTGTGTACGTGTCACGCCGGCGCCTTTCCACGGTCATCACTAGTACCTGAAAAACATAAACACAACTAGTAAGCATAAATGCTTAGTGAGTTCCCCAGTATACGACTTACCCACATACGCCTTCCGGCCCGGACCTTTCGGTCCACATAACGTTGCCTTCCGGCCCGTAACATAATCGCCTTCCGGCCCATAATATATATCGCCTTCCGGCCCGTATTAGATTGCCTTCCGGCCCATAGTATTTTGCCTTCCGGCCCACGATAGTATAAAACATAACACATGTAACATAATACACATAACACATAAATCATACATCATACCGTCCTTTCTATCACATAGAGTCTCGCCTTCCAGCCCGTATAAGCATACATCATATATAAGCATACATCACATATAAAACATCTACCTCACTAGCCATAGCATAAATATAACACATACGACCTTCCGGTCTCACAATCAAACCCTTCCGGGTAAAGTATAGTGAGAAGACTCACCTCGTAGTATGCAAGCTATACCCCTTTGAGCTACTCGCACTCGATCCGCTAATCCGCAGGTTCCCTATAATACCACATACCTCTATTAATGATCTTATCAAACAAGACAATTGACCCTACTAAGTTACATACAGGCCAACGGTCGTTCTTGACCGGACTCGTCGAGTGAAAAGGGCAACTCGGCGAGTATAGACACCCCGACTCCACTCGCCGAGTCTAAAGGACGACTCGACGAGTTCTAATAGATCTTCAAGCTACTCGCCGAGTCTAAAGAACAACTCGGCGAGTCCTAGTGAATCTTCAAGCTACTCGCCGAGTCTGAAGAACAACTCGGCGAGTCCTCGCCATGCAGTCAATCCGCTGCCTCCTGTATTTCGCATGATTTCGAAGTATATAGACATGGGGCTTCCTGGACTTTCACATATACTATTACAGGGGTTTTTTAACACTTATAACATCAATATAATCCAACAAATCCTTAAATGGGTTTCCTAAACCCTAAACTCGTGTACAACGTAAAAGCTACGGGTTTCGATCCGAAGATTACCTGGAAACGTGTTCCCTGTGTCTCCAAACCTCCAGTCCTCGATTCCTTTGATCACCACCTTGTTCCTCCTTGTCTAACAATCTCTTCAAGCCTTCTCAAATCCTCTCTCTTGCTCCAGATGCTCACACACTCCCAGGGGATCTTCAACCGGCCAAAAGACGCGACATGACGGCCATAAGATCGTTATATACGGTTCAGAATCGAAACGGCTAGGGTTCAGCTGAACAGCGTCGACTCGCCGAGTCCCTTATTGGACTCGTCGAGTCCAGTCGCGCATCTGCGACCAAGACCATGGCCCTACTCGGCGAGTCGTGCACCAACTCGCCGAGTCCCCTCCTAAATGTGCCCCAAAAATAATTTAAAGAAATACCTGAAATTCCGGGCTGTTACAACTCTCCCCCACTAGAACTAGACTTCGCCCTCGAAGTCTCTCATTCTGCGAATAACTCCGGATGTTGCTCCCGCATTTCTCTTTCCGGCTCCCAAGTCATCTCCGATCCTTTCCGATGTTGCCACTGAACCAACACCAGAGGTATTTCCTTGTTCCGTAGAACCTTGATCTTCCGATCCCTGATAGCTACTGGTCTCTCAGCGTAATTCAGGCTCGCATCTACCTGAATATCTTCTAACGGAACCACAGCTGCCTCATCGGCTATACACTTCCTCAGCTGCGACACGTGGAAGGTATTGTGAATCTGATTCAGCTCCGCTGGCAACTCCAACCGATAAGCTACCCGACCTACCCTTGCAATTACCCGAAATGGACCTATGAACCGGGGCCCCAATTTGCCCCTCTTCCTGAACCGAATCACCCCTTTCCAAGGAGAAACCTTTAGGAGAACGAAGTCGCCGACCTGAAATTCGAGCTCGGACCGGCGTCTGTCCGCATAACTCTTCTGTCGGCTCTGGGCGGTCAATAACCTCTGCCTCACCCGTTGGATCTGTTCAGTCGTTTGAAGTACGATCTCTGTACTGCCCATCACTCTCTGTCCCACTTCTCCCCAGCAAATGGGAGTCCGACACCTCCTACCATACAACAACTCAAAAGGTGGCATACCAATGCTCGAATGATGGCTGTGTCTCCAAACCTCCAGTCCTCGATTCCTTTGATCACCACCTTGTTCCTCCTTGTCTAACAATCTCTTCAAGCCTTCTCAAATCCTCTCTCTTGCTCCAGATGCTCACACACTCCCAGGGGATCTTCAACCGGCCAAAAGACGCGACATGACGGCCATAAGATCGTTATATACGGTTCAGAATCGAAACGGCTAGGGTTCAGCTGAACAGCGTCGACTCGCCGAGTCCCTTATTGGACTCATCGAGTCCAGTCGCGCATCTGCGACCAAAACCATGGCCCTACTCGGCGAGTCGTGCACCAACTCGCCGAGTCCCCTCCTAAATGTGCCCCAAAAATAATTTAAAGAAATACCTGAAATTCCGGGCTGTTACAGTATATCTAAGTCTAAAAACATTTAATTAGTCCATATGAGTCCATTAGTGACGTTTGGTGGTGATTGGAGGTGATGAGTGCATTGTACGTGGCCTAAATGAGAAAAACTTCATGTTTTGGGTACATGCACATTTCACACACCCCATATGGTGTCCCAAGGCCATTTAACATGCCCCATGTAAAAACATTTGCTTGGCAAACTCAACTTTTTGAAAAACTTAGCATTTGACTTCCGATTGCTTCCAAATTTTGAAGTGTAAGCTTATATAAGGGAAATAAGCTTAGGAATGATGTCAAATGTATCAATCGCCCTCTAGGGATATTTTAGTCATTTCATTATAAATAGTTATTAATGTCAATATGTGGTGCTTAAGAGGTTTATGAGCTTAAAGGAAGGAATAATAACTTAAGTTATATTAAGGTGAGTACCACCGAATACATGTCTCGTAAAATGATGTATGGTGTTTCCAAATTATGAAGTATTCAAAACCATTTATGAGTTATTTTCGGAAAAAATACAAAGATGGTCCCTATGGTATGTATTTTTTCTGGGTTTTGGTCTAAACCCCAACTTTTTTGGCTTGGTGGTCCTTTTGATCTAGTTTCATTGCGAATTTGGTCCCACGGTAATGAACTGACTATAATACGCTTGATGTATTTATTTTTCATTTTTCTTTCATTTTGCTAAATTTAATATTTGTTTTAATAATTAAAAAATAAAAAGAGGGCCCACCCTCTCTCTTTTTTTCTCTACTACAGAAAAAAGTAAAATAAACTACCTTATTTTCTTCTCCCCTGTTCTCCAACCAATCTTCATTTCTTCCATCAAATACACCTGATTCAGAGGGTGTCTGTCTTAGCTTTTGTGGGGCAAAAGTCCTTTTTGTAAAAGGACTTTTTACAAAAGTTGTTTTTTAAAATGTGTTTGAATTAGTTTTTGAAAGGAAAAAATAAAAAATTAAAGTGTTTGGTTTAATTTTTACATGCAAAATGACTAAAAATGACATGTTTACATATTTATTGGGGGTAGATGAAGATATAAAATTAATTTTAATATTTAACACTCTTGAAAAGTTGAAAAAGTCATGATTTCGTGACTTTTCAAAAGACCAAATTTACTCTATTGGAAAAGTCATTCTCATCTTCCCAAATATCTTTTTAACTTTTTCTAAACGAAAAAGTCAAAAGTCATTCTAGAAGTTAAACCAAACATCCTCTCATTTGGGTTTTTTTTGTAAGTTTGAAAACCTAGTAGAGTGATTGAAAACTTTTGTATTCGATGAAGTTAATTACAGAAACTAAAAACATAATACATAATTTTGTTTATGTTTCTTTAATTAAATCCCACTGTATGTTTCTTTTTACAGGGATGGACAAACATACACACACAAATGGATCACAAGGATAAATACACAACTCTCTATTTGGAAGACGATGCTCCTGTTCCAGAGAAAAAGGATGCTGATCAGAAGGGTATAATCAGAAAAAATCCCAAAGGTAATATTTATTCACAAGAAGTTCATTTGGTACTTGATTTAGAGAATATATCTTCATTTAGATCTGCTTCTTCATCTCCGTCGTTAGCTAGATTACCGCTTATAGCTTTAATTTCCATAAAAAAGAGTTGGAAACAGATGAGCAAACCTATTTGCTAAATCCCTTCACCAGATGCTCTGATGTGTGCCTCCACTCTCGATTGAAGAAAACGATGGCAATAACCGGTACTCAGACAAGAAGATGATGGGGTTCCAAAGTATTTAACCTCTAAGGTTTTCCTAAAATCAACAAGAGAACTGAAGATATAGTCGACTCATCTTTGATTTGTAGGTGACTGCAACCAAGGCACATGTTTTTAATTTTTATTTTAATCACACATTCATCTAAGTTTCAATTTATGGCTGATGACAGTGACATTTAGGGATCACTTCAACATAACCCGCATTCATCCAAGTTTCTATTTAGGGTCGATAATGGTGATTTCTTTTCCTTTCGATTTCGACCAATTCACTTTTGTTTGTGGTATTAATTAGTTGTAGATTTTAATTTTTGGATTTAAACTTTCACATTTGGTTTTGATTTTAATTAATGGCAATAGAAGCTGATGGAAAAAAGAGGTGAAGAAAGATAAAGAATAAAATTGTTTCAAGCGAGAGTTACCACGTCAACATCCCAACCATTGCAATAAAAATCTTAGATATGGCCATGACTTTCGATATGAATTTTTATTTATCTTCACCAAACTTTTGTTGGAGGTGAATGGTTTAGAGAGAGAGAGAGGCCCATAGTTATTATTAATAAAAGATTAAATCAAATAGAAAAAAATATAATAATGTAATTGGAGGGCATTTTAGTTATTTCAATTTTTAGAGGGGCCAAATATGCAACGAAACTAACTCAAAACGACCACAAATCAAAAAAGTTGGGTTTGGACCAAAATCCGGAAAAAATGCATAACATAGGGATCATTTTTGCGGTTTTGTCGTTATTTTATATATGTTTCATTATGTGTGCATCTATTTGTTCATTGCATGAAAATGGTATTACAATGTATTGAATGATTTCAAGAATGTTTGTGCAAGGACATACATCTATTCTTCATCTAAAATTCATATAACCCTTGGCATGTGTATATATCCATGGTTATGTCTTTGTGAATTCTATAATTAACTACCATGTTATTACATTTAACAAATATCACCATGTATTTGATAAAAGGGTGAAGTGACTGAATATGAACTAATATGATAACGTGCTTGTTGGGTAATTTTGTAATCTTTCTTGATAGTTTGAGCAAATGCTAAGTAAAGAGCCCTAGTGAATGATTATGAACTAACCAACTATTTAATGGAAATTATGGATAAAAGCTCATAACCTTTGGAGTCGATTTTAAATTATATTAGTTTTTGTTATGAACTTTAGCATAGCCTTTGTACTATAGTCTCAACTTTGGAGATGCCAATGTAAGTTTTTAACATGTTGGAAATGTGTAACATCAACCACCTTAATGTGTGACAATGTTCCGGTGAACATGGTAGCCTTCCTAAATATGCGAAAGATGATGAAGAATTTGAGGAAGAAGTAGATGAGTAGGTAGAGATAGAACGAGTCAACCTTGAATAGAGGGAATGAGCACGCAACTTGCTTTTCGATGATGTCCGAGATCTTTCTCTTTTATCTGATGCTTCCGAAGGTGTGAAATCAGAAATGGAAGGGAATATTGGTATGATTTAAAACTTTTCAAGTAATCATTCAAGGACATTTTTTTGTTTTTTTTTTCATTAGAGGCTTTATATTTACAGGTACAAAGTCTTAGGAAATAATTGTTTGCAAACGTTGGTGATAATTTTAAAAATGTTTTATATATTGTAACGTCCCAAAAATTCATAGTAAAATTTTCATTTTTAAAACATGAAACCATACAAACGAGTTATTCCAAAACTAATCAAAGTGAATAAATTATTTAAACATCATAGTAAATATCGAAAATTGGCAATGCACAAACTCTGGTGGATGCGGTGCAGTCATGTCGGGCCCTTCCCGTTCGTATTGGAAGTACCTGGAACCATAAACATAAATTCATAAGCACAAATCTTAGCGAGTTCCCAAAAATATCACATACCATACATACAATAGAGATTGCTATGTGCCAACCATAGTCTTGCCATTATGCCATGAGCCGTATCATGGTCTTTCGTTGCCAGGCTAGGAGCCAAAACCGTGGGTCTTACAGATAAGTTCCAAAAGCCACCTCCTGGTCTTCCATGTAAGTATCACAAACACAACTAGCATTCTACATATAACTATCAAGGTCCATACCCTTGTCTTACATACAATTTGGCAGGATCCATGTCCATATCTTTCATATAAATTCCAAGGCCACCCCTAGTCCTCCTATATAGCATAAACCAGTGGGCCGACATTGACGCCTTCGACCCCCAACTTTAGTGAGGAGACTCACCTGAATCACGAAGTCGATTAACACTTAGCTCAAAACTGCACCGGCCACATCTAACTGCTCTCTAGCCAAATGATGTGTGCTAAACACTTCCGAACAATACACACAAGGAAAAATCGTAAGTCTACTTTCTAAAATAGAGATTGACCAAAAGTCAACGGTCAAAGTCAAGGTCAACAACCCAAAATGTCAACTATTTAGCCTCACGTTGTGACCAGTCCTTGGTCACGTAGTGAGAGCTCACTCGGTCTGATTCCATCTGATCTTGACTCAACCTAGAAACCTAAATCAAGGAAAGACACATGAGCTGACCTCACGATGTAAGAAACCTTCTCTTACGTCACGAGCCTCAAAAGCTCGACAGAGACGAGATCATTCAACCCTCACATCATGAGTCCCTACATCTCACATCATGAGCACAGTCTGGAGACAAAAATCCAACAATGTAAGTCCTTAATCTGTTAATCCTTTTACCATAACTTTTCAGAAGGCCTTATAACTCCATGATACACTTAAAAGTTGATGCTTTATGGGCATGTATGTCTAATACATGTCTAGATGTCATTTGGGACCAATATTGAAGGAGAAAAGTGGGACAAATCTTAGATCTAGCCACAAACAAAAATAAAGGTGGAAGCTTTGACACTTACAAGTGTCCAGAAACAATATGAGGTGATGATGA
Source organism: Lactuca sativa (assembly GCF_002870075.4). NCBI lineage: Eukaryota > Viridiplantae > Streptophyta > Magnoliopsida > Asterales > Asteraceae > Lactuca > Lactuca sativa. The sequence goes on from NC_056630.2 coordinate 252,835,742, forward strand.
TGATGATACTTTGCAAGCCTCTTCCAAATATAACTTTCATCTTCTTCCTCTCTTCTTCTCCAAACAAAGGAATACTCCAAAATGGCCAAGAACCAAGCAAGGGATGAAGGCTAGGGTTTTCTGAGGTGAAAGAGGGTTTAGAGGATGATAATAAACCCTAAAGTCGGTTTAGAGGTTCTTAAATACGAATGAAACCATAAAAGATCACGGGCTTGGGCTGCATTTGTTCACACGTCGTGAGCCTCTATGTCTCACGTCGTAAGACCAGTCCCAAACAAAAGTTCCATATAAAGTCATCTCACGTCATGAGCCTCTATGTCTCACACCGTGAGGCAATTTTATTCCAAAATCCAACCTTTAAATCATTGAAACCCTAATTCGATTCGTCCAAGAAAACGACTATCAAAACTCTCCCCCATTAAAATTAGATTCCGTCCTCGAAATCACTCGTTACCACCTTCCAGATACGCCAGACAACTTGGACGATTCTCCCACAACCTCGATACGGACAACGAAGTCGTCTCATACAAACAATGGCCTTCCAAAAGTTTAATCGAACCCAGCCTTAGCAGGGCTCTAATACCCTAAAGAAGAATGGATCCTTGACCCACTAGCTTTAACTAGTACAAAATAACCATAACTACTTCGCTTGAAATTTGAAAACCCAAAACCTTGTCTGACTCCCCGACATACAGAACATTCTGAAACACAACCAATATGGCTCCACTTCACAATCTAATCTGAATGAAATCCTCACAACCCTAAATTTTCCTGTTGACCACACATTTGCGTTTTTGATCTATCCAAGCATTGGATTACGTGTTTAAACCAATAACTAAATTAGTATAATCTTGAATTATTAACAAAATCCTTTGGGCTTTCCTTCAATCCTAATAATTAAATAGGATGCCTTTTGGAGAGAGACTGAGATAGAGAGAGAGACTGATTTATTGATTTATTATATGATTAATAAATAACAATAAAGGAATTTGTTAATATATTACGAAGATAATATATTAATTGGAAATAGTAATATTTAATTAAGAATTAATTAGAATTAATTGGATTAATTAAAAATGAAAGGGTTACAGTGCAACTATTCAGTAGTTGAACAAGAGAGAGTCTAGAACCTTCCTTGGAAGGAGGTGGATGAATTCTAGGTTATTCCAGCGAATCTGGAATATTCTTTTAGGGTTATCAAGGGTTTCGAAGTTGCACTATATATAAAGACCCATTGTGATCTAAATTTCGGCCATCTCTTTATTCACAAAGCATAGCGAAAATTCTCCATCCTCTCTCCTCTCTCTTTAAGTCTCCAAGTTTCTAGGGTTGGCTGTGAACCATCGGAGGCATGGCACTTGTGGTTCTCGCTTCCAAAAGCTTTGAAGAAAGGATTCTTGATTGTTTACTACAACAATCAACAAGGTAGGTATTCTTCCTTATGAATTCAGATTTCATTAGGAAATTTTTGTAGTTTGATAGTTTATAGTATATTGCCTTTATGTGAAAGACATAGGTCCTTCTTAGGTTGCAAGTGTCCAAATCATTTAATTGTTAAATGTTTTTTACGCTTAGAGCATTGTTTTGTAATCTACGTTTTCCATCAGTGGTATCAGAGCCTATGGATGTCTCTTATCTTATTGCACATTTGTGAATCGATCAAACAAGGTTTTTTTTATTTTCTGGATCTCAAGATGTGAGAGTTTATGCTCACGCTGTGAGATCAGTCAAATTCAAAAATTTTGAATTTATCTGCCTAATCTGATTTTCATGCATTTTATTTGGTAAATATCTGCCTTAAATATCTACCAAATCTGAATTTGCTGCATTTTTGATAATTAAATAAAAGCCTATAAATTAGGAAATAAATCTTTGACTTGATTAATTGTTTAACTGATTAATATAATTTATTTTTAAATGTGTAAATGATTAATTTAGATATTAATTGATTTTAGTAATTAATGTCAATTCGCTACTATAATCCAACTGTTGGATTTATAAAACTGTTTCTCACGACGTGAGCATTTGGTTCTCACGACGTGAGATTTGCTAGATCCAGGTTTTCAGATTTTCTTGCCTAATATGATTTATGTGGTTGTTAATTGGTAATTACCTATTTCCATATTTACCTTAATCCTATTTTTCCAATATTAGACAATTAACTAAAATCCTAAATGTTAGGATATATCCTTAGACTTGATAATACATAATTATTGTATTAATTAATATTATCCTTATGGATCTCATTATTGATTTAATTAAATGTATTTAAAAGATTAAACCTTGTATTTTAAATATTTTAAAATACACCTTGTACAATATATACTTAAATGTTTAATATATTATATGTATAAGACAAGTGAGTCAAATCACTAGTACGCCTCATTCACGAAGCCATACTATACGGGGAGTTTAAGTAAGCGACATATAAAATAACTACCATTGGGTATCCATTCTTACTCACCGCTCTCTTGTATGGTAGAGGGTCGTTAGCCGAACGAATTTCATAGGACATAATCTCTTTAATAAGTATAATGATATAAAGTAACTAAACCAATTTGAAAATCCCACTCTTAGGTACTTTAGGAAAAAGGTGAAAGGTATGCTAATCCATGAAAAATGTACATCATGCTTTATATGTCGTTAGTGGAGCGTGTGTGGTTAACCGACACACTAATAGGGACTATAAAGAGATATGATGGACATCTTGAAAATTATCACTTTTGATAGAGCGTGTGTGGTTAACCGACACATCAATGTGAGATGGTAAATGACATCAAGGTTGTCGAGTAGGTTTTCATGGTTATTTACGTCTCGTTTGTGATCCTTGACATCCCAGTCACACAAGTTAAACAGTTTGATCGTATGGTAAAGAGAAAGGCTCGTTTTGAGATCACTCCATGTGTTAATCCCAAAGAGTCCATATGTTTCTATTTCTAATTGAAGGGACATTGGTTGCGAAGATGCCCAAAGTACCTAAAAGATCTCAGAGATAGTGAAGTCAGGTTGTGTGACTCTACTTCAGGTACATTCATTATCTAACTCCATTTTTTTCTAAGTTCCTATTCATAGACTCTTAATACATCATGTGATGATCACATTGGTGTTGTTTCATGATCTAAGATAAAGAAGGAAGCTTAAGGAGATTGAGCTAAATCTGATCGTGGAAAATGGACTTTGGTCACATAGTTCGATGATCGGAATTTGGAGCTACTATTTAGGAGTTAGGATAATTTAATAGATTGTTATTACTCTTAGGAGATGTCTCGAAACATAGTTTTTATTTTATGCATTATAAGGACAAGTTCCAACTTTCGTTTATTTTTAATAAAAGTGAAAATTTGGTTTATCTGGTTGCCTCATTTTATATTTCCTTGCAATGACATTTATGAAAGTGTTGGCTACATTTCTAATATTAGCAATATTAATTTTGGATTTGATTCTTATGACACCGCTTGTGGTATTTCCATAATTGACCAAGTGAAAAGAAATCTCATCACCAGTTGGACAAATAGTTGGTATTGTACAAGTCGTATTGTATAGTATATGACAATCCTGTTTATTTGCAAATTATACCTAATTCATTGATCACATGTTTATGTGAGTTAAGTGAAGGACTAGTGGATCTAATACATGTTGATATGGACTATTCAGATCCACCATAAAGGACGATAATTCTATTCGTCATGATTTTTTGATGTTTCAGTAAATATGGTTGTGTTTATAAGATTAAATGTAATCCTGATCCTTTGAAAAGATTCAAAAAGTAGTAGAACGAATAAGAAGAATTTGTTAGGCGGAAATATATAATATTTTCCAATCTAGTAAGAAAGGAGAATGATTTAGTATCATATCTTGTGATCATCTTAATGATTGTGGAACTATATCACAATTGATCATCAAAGAACATCATAGTACAATTGAATGACTAAGAAGAGGATAAGATTTTGTTCAATTAAGAGATGAGTCATACTTCGTTTCCAATCAAATTTTTGAGCCATGCTCAAGTTACTACAAATCATATCTAGAAACTCATTTAAAATTAAGAAGGTTGAAAACACCTCAAAATATGTGGAGTAAGATGTTTTCTTACTCTAGTAAATTTAGAATTGGAATTGTGATGTTTTTCGATAAAAGAAAAGATAAATTGAGACCAATTTTATGAAGTGTTTTTCTTGTCAGGAATCCACACAAACTTTTGAATATTTGTTTTAGCTCGTCAACAAATGTTCCTTGAGAAAAAAAAACTAATATGTCAATAAGTCAGTGGAAACACTTTCGCTCGTAGATTTTAAATATCTGATTCATGAGAATGATTATGAGGAAACACTTTCGCTCGTAGATTTTAAATATCTGATAAAGATCATTATGGATGTTGGTTGTGTTAATTACATTCTAAAGTTAACAATATGATTACGGGATCCATGTTCATATTTTGAATTGTGAGAATTGGCAAGAAATTGTTTGAACTTTCATGATACATATCCACAAGTTCTGAAAGGGCTTAAAGACACACATAGGCTATCCAATCAAGGTAGGTAAACTTAAGAAATCGATTTGGAGACTTATTAAAGGATCACGTAATAGAAATCCCTACTTCAGTCAAGAGTGTTGAATACTAGAAGTTCAGTTGATTTTTGGGTAGATGTCAAAGCTAGTGGGAACATAACTATTATGCTAAGTATTTCATGTTGATAATACTTTTTATAGGGAACAAAGTTTTCAATTTGAAAACTTGCAAAGTTTGGGAGTTGTTTCACAATGATAGACTTAAGGGAGAGGGTACTCATACTTCGTTTCGAATCTAAAAAACTAGATTGTATAGTTTAATAGAACTTAATCATAGACGTATGTGAATATCATGTTGAAATGGTTCAACATAAGAGATTCAATATATGGAATATTATAGCAAGAGATTGAACAAATATGAAATCCTTATATGAGACATAATGAATTGAGCCCCATATGCTTTGGATATAGGATCGATTACATATGTTATAATATTCACTTATCTTAATTTTTTCAAATGATCAGAATATTGTGAGAAAAAGGACTAGAATTTTGTGACTAAAGTTGTTAAACAACTGACAAGAGCATTTTGAGGTTTACTGAAGATTGATTGCTTGTGGACAGTTAGAAGTATGGTATTGTTTGGGAGGACCATAATGACATATTTTAGATGATTTCTGGTCAAAATTGATGGTCGTATGGGAATATGGAAAAGTTTCCATAATGAGAGATTGATTATTATTAAGTCCACATGTGCATTGGAAACTTTAATGCAAGAGAAGTATTCAAGGAGTGTAACTTGAATTTGAAACATTATTACCATGGAATTGTTTCTAATAACAAGGTTGCAATGGAACATTCTGTAATAGCATTGGCTCAGTCTCTGTGAGTTTGAAGCCTCAACATCACAGAAGGTCCATGCATGTAAAGTTGGAATTTCAATACATTTTAGATGGTGACAAGAATTTGAACTTGTGAAATGAGCATCATTGGAATAATGCCAGTCGATCTGTTCACAAAGGAAGGACCTTAGAGAAACATAGTATGCATGTTCATAACATGGCATAACTGATGTTATGTAATTCAAGCAATTAGTTGATTTTTCGAAACATTATATAATGAAAAAAGTCGTAATTATTATGGTGATTAAATAATAGAGATTATTTATATTCAATAGATTTCAGACCATAATTAATTAATTTATTATTGCGTTTCACCTTGCATGTTTTACTTCCCGAATAATTTAATTGTTCAAACTCCACAGTCGCTCATACTTTGGGAAGTAAGTTGTGAATTAAGACAGTCATGAATTAGATTGTAGATTAGGAGGTTAGACATAGAAATTGTATTGATACAACATTCACGAGTACTTAGAAAATGGGGATTTTGAGTATTAGATAAACCCATGTTTAAAGAATTACTTCATGGATTATATCACGAGTAATTTTGAGACAATAATATCTAATATTCTTAGAATTAAGATATATGAGCTGTAATTTACAAGTCGGTTGTACGTTGGTATTGCGAAAATGCATCAGTAACATGATACTATAAAAGGTAGTGTCATGTACGATTTGATGAGTAAAGGATACAAGCATATGAGTTAAAGTTTGTCTGTTCCTTTACCTTAATGGGAAAAGTGATATATGTAGGCCCCTCGGTGATTTGGTGTTGACTTATAGTGTTGGGCCCAACCGGGGCTCAGTTGATGTGTTCAATTCGATGTCTTATGTTGTCTTCACAAATCAAGAAACCGGGAAACCAAACTTGGACAATGAGATTGATTATAATCCATGTATTATGTCCATATGATATCTAGAAGAACAGAGGAATATTTGATCACTTATCTTAGGACCAATATCTTTTAAGTTTAGAGTTCGACAGTTGCTATGGAAGCACTCTCTACTGTTTAATTTAGAAGTTATACCAGTAATTTAGTTATAGAGTTATCCAAGTGGGAGACTGTTGGATTAGGTGTCTAAGCCAATAACCAAATTAGTATAATCTTGAATTATTAGCAAAGTCTTTTTGGGTTGCCCTTAAAACTAGTAATTGAATAGTATGACTTTTAGAGAGAGAGAGAGAGATATTGATTTATTGATTTATTATATGATTAATAAATAGCAATAAATGAATTTTTTAATATATTATGAAGATAATAGATTAATTAGAAATAGAAATATATATATAAGAATTAATCAGAAATTAATTAGAAATAATTCAATTAATTAAAAATACAAGGGTTAAAGTGTGGTTGTTTAATATTTGAACAAGAGAGAGTCCATAACTGTGACATCCCCAAAATCTCGGCCAGAAAAGACCGATTTCATTTATGTTTTTAAAATAATTTCAGAGTAAATCCTTTTGATTTGAAAGAGTTGCGGAATTTGTTCCCAAAAACAAAACATGATAAAACAATGTTTACCAAAGCATTTCATAAAAGAAATGTATTTTTCAATATATAATCAAAACTCGGGGTGTCATGTTCCGATACAGACCAATAAGCATAAACGATAACATTACAAGTCATTCAACAAATATATACATATACAGACTTGTAAACAAAACAACTGATGGTTCATCCATCTCATGCCCTCGCGCCACTTCTTGTAATACAAATAAAACTGAGTAGGTCAGGCTTGGGAGCCTGGTGAGCATATAGGGTTTTCAACCCACAATAAATAATCATATTTAATTTCCACCAACCAACAATAACCCAATTACCCATTCCCGTTATTCTCACTTTATGTCCCTAAAACAACTAACATAAGGGACCTAGTCTAAGAATATTTCATCGGGGCGACAACACATGCTTCGGGTGTACCTCGGCAATATAAGTCAAATAAGGCAACCATGAGGGGGATGGAGTACAGCGAATGAACACCCAAGTTCATTAACACCTATAGGTGGCGAACCTGCTAATGTTTCCACAAGACTGTCTAGAATAGTCCGTGGTCGTCATCTAAACTCCGCTAGATGACTAAATCAAACAACGACGAGGCCTCTCATCTGTTTATTACACACCAACTATCTACCCATGTTCTACCCAACATATTAGTAGATAAAAATATACATTTTTATAAATAGTTTAAAAACCTGTATAGCATGCTTTAATCAACACATATTCCACATAACAGATGCGGCACACACACACATAACACATATCTCATAGAGAATAAATCATATCTATGAGATAGAAGAGAGTGAATATACATTCACACATATAACAACAAAATATATACACATAGCACGTATTTTATATAAAATACTTTATAATAATGTGTTGGAAGAAGGTAACTACACACTCACACTTATAAACAACAATATACTTAATACACTCGAACCAAACTTGTATTATTATCGTGTTTATGAAAGGCAGTATACACTCACTTGATCAGAAGATGATCGGACAGCACTACGACTTGCAGAAGTAGTAATCCTCAGCAGATCTGAAAGATCTTCAGAAAAATCGAACTTCTCGCGGGCGCAGAGCTTCGGCTCGGGAACCGTACTTCTGGGGATCTTTGGGATCTCGGGACTTGCCTCGGGGCTTGAGAATAATACCGGGGCTTCGGGATATTTCTGGCACGCAAAATGATGCAAAACAGGAGAGAGAAGAGAGAAAATGAACAAAAGACTCGGCTGCCTTCGGATCCTATTTATAGGAGGCTGGAGCCTCGGAGTACGCGGGGCGTATTGCAGTACGCGGCGCGTACTGCTTCCGAAATCATCATTGCATGCGTCATCCGAGCCACTTGCTGCGAGTGTCGACACCTTCGGAGTACGCGGGGCGTACCTCGGATCAGACCGGTGACTCCTTCGGATAATGCTTCCGAATTTTCAATTAAATTTAATTACAAAATATTTAATAAACTTCGGAAATTCATATCTTCTTCATACGAACTCCGTTTTCGACGTTCTTTATATCCACGCGAATGTGAGACTACGCTCTACAACTTTCGTTTAGACTCCGTCGGCTAATCTCGAATTTATTTTTATTATTTATTTTTAATAGGCCGCGACAGAAAAACTTTGTTATAAATTCATAACTTCTTCGTTTGACGTCCGTTCTCGCCTAACTTTTTATCGCTTCGATACCAACAACGAGACCTTCGAGCCTCGTTTAGATTACTTCGGCTAAAAACCGCTCGATCTCAAATCGAGTATTTCGGGCTGCACACCGCTAAGCCGAAACTTCGATAAATCATAACTTCCTCATACGAAGTCAGATTTGGGCGTTCTATATATATTCGGAAACCTCGTTTCAACTACTACAACATTATTCAAAGATATTAAGTTTATTTTACACTTAAATTTTGACGCTTATTTTTATTCTTAATTAATCAAACCACATAATTAAGCAATTAAGCACAAAACACACAATACTTAAATAATACAATCTTTATTATTTCAAAACGGGTTACAAAGGTTAACCTAGACTATTACATTGCTAAAAATGGCAAGCCCGGAAACACAGGCGTTACAATTTTCTCCACCTTAGAATGATTCTGTCCCCGGAATCACACATCAAAAAACAAATGCGGATAACGACTCAATATGTCACTCTCCGTCTCCCAGGTGAGATTCGGCCCATTCGTGTGTTTCCATCGGACAAGCACTAACCCAACCATTTTGCGTCGCAACTTCTTAGTCTTTCGGTCAACAATTGCCTCTGGTTCTTCAATCAACCTTTTGTTCTCATCAATTTTCAATTCAAAAATTGGAATTATATCGGGAACTTCTCCCGTGAACTTCCTCAAATAACACACATGAAAAGTGTTGTGAATTCTGTAACGCCCGGGTTTCAGGGCTAAGCATTTTTGTCAATGTAATAGTCTAGGTCAACTCTTGTAACTCTTTTTGATGTAATAAAGATGAAATATTTGAGTATTATGTGAATTATATGTGTTTATTGTTTAATTATAAATGTATAATTAATAAAGAATAAAAATGAGCGTCAAAATTAAAGTGTGAGATAATCCCGATATCTCTACATAAAGTTGTAGAATATGTCTCAAGGTTTCCGTGCATATAAGGAACGCCGAAATCCGAGTTATAACGAAGAAGTTATGACCCGTCGAAGTTTCACGACAGAACCGGCACGATACCGGGAAGCATGAATAGTGAATTTACGATAGAGCGAGATTTAGCCTTAGTGATCTAAACGAAAGTCGTAGAATATGTTAAACTAAGAACAACGATAAAAAGAACGCCCAAATCTGACTTCGTATGAAGAAGTTATGAGATTTTAAATAGACCAATCCTGTCCCGGCTTGTTAAAAATATAACTTTAAAAATAAAGTCAAAATTAGCCGACGGAGTCTAAACGAAAGTTGTAGAGTACGTCTTCACCTACGCGTGGATATAAAGAACGTCAAAAACGGAGTTCGTATGAACGAGTTACAAATTATAATAGCATATTTACGTATTAAAATAAAGTATAAATCATGTATACGTACACATATATGTATATATGTATATATCATTAGAAAGGTATCGACGATGTGGTCATTATAAGACTAATGTTGAGTTCTTTCGACATTAGTTTAGTACAAATATCATTAAATCCATTTATAATAGTATTATAGAGGGGTGTTTAGTTGTTTATATAACTAAAAGGTCATTAAGTAATTATGGAGGGTAGTTTTTGAAAATTCAATTAGTATAAATAAGAGCCTTGGGCTCTCATATTTCTTGCACCATTCTCTTGATTCAAGAGTCTTTCTCTCCTTATCCCCCGAGCATTTCGGTCCCTCGTGATTCGACTTCTCTTTCTGTAGCTTAGTATAGTAAGGTGAGCGCTAAAGCGCTGCACGAATCTTTCTTAGAAAGATTCAGCGACGAAGTTCTGCCCCTGCAGAGCCCGACTCCTAGCTAAAATCCTCTTGTAAGTAAGTTATGCTTACCTTATTTTAATATAGCTTATATTTAAAATTAGTATTGTTATTATGAACTTATAATAAATATTTGAGCTATTATTATAACTTATATAAGTGTCGTTATAATATTTTTTTTTAACTACTCGCGGTACGGGGAATCTGGTTTAAAGGGCCGCATAGGGTTGTTGGATTTCAGAAGTGCTATATGCCAAAATGGTCCTGCCCTCCGATGTTTTATGTCTGGCCCCTGTCTGTACATAGTGGTTGGAAAATATTGTTTAACGCTTATATAATAATAATAATACTAAGACTAATAGTTGGTCACGGTAAATATTAGACTAAAATTTAGCGATAATAATGCTAGGTTTCGTCGAAGGAAAATATAATCGTTAGAAGCAAGCGTTGCCCGATTTTGGAATCATCACCTTAACAAGTGAGTGCATAGTTACTTTCAACTTACACATAGATATGAAGTATTTTATATAAATTACGTGATATGTGTGCATATTATCTGAATACTTGCTATCTATGCTAGATGAACGTTGTTATACATGTTTTCAATGATTTAAACTGTATATGTATTTTATATCTACGAAAATGTTGGGGTAAAACATGGGTAGATGCAATAGGTGATGTGTGATAAAATGATGAGAGGCCTCGATGTTGATGTTGTTGATTCTGTCATCTAGCGGAGTATGGATGACGACCACAGACTCTTCTAGACAGTCCAGTGGAACACTAGCAGGCTCGCAACCTGTAGGTGTTTGTGAACGATATGTTCACCGGTGTACTCCATCCCCCACATGGTTGCCTTTAGGACATTTATTGCTGAGGAATCCCCTTAGCAGTAGTGTCCGTCCCGATGATGATCCTTAGGCTAGGTCCCTTATGATAGGTGTTTAGGGACGTAAAGTGAGGATAACGGGAACGGGTAATCGGGTTATTGTTGATCGATGAAATTAATAAACTTATTTATTGTGGGTTGAAAACCCTATGTGCTCACCAGGCTCCCAAGCCTGACCCACTCAGTTTTGTGTATTACAGGTAGTGGCGCATGAGCATAGGTGTGATGTTTTGGACGAGGGATTACGGATATAGGCCTATAGATATGAAATAATGTATTAAGGCTTATATTGTACTGTTTATGCTTTTGATCTGTACGAACATGACATCCCGAGTCTTTTAATGAAATACATTTCTATGGAAATGCTTTTGATAAATCTTTATCATATTTTTGTTTTGGGACAAATTCCGCAACACTTTCATTTAAAATGTAACTCTGATTTTTAAACAAAGCATAAACAAACCGGTCTTTTCTGGCCGTGATTTTGGGGATGTCACAGTTGGTATCAGAGCATTAGTTTAAGCGAACTAGGAATTTGTAGGAGTTCTAGACTTAAACTTAGAATGCTAAGCGATGATTGTGAGGTGTGAGCACTAGCTTACTTTAGGAATTGTGCCTAAAATGCTTTTATGTGCTAAATGCTTTGTGCATAACATGTTGTTAATTGTTCGGATCTATGGTCTGTTGCCGACCGGATCTGGAAACCTTATGTGTTTAGGATTCTAAACGTACGACTACGATATTAGAACTAGCATGTAAACGTTTCGGAGTGATAAGGACGATTTAAAACGTCTATCCTAAATAAAGATCTGAATTCACCTTATTCGGTGTATAGATCAAGATGGCAAGGACCCGTAGGGGAAACGTGAACGCAAATGGAGGTAGGAACCAACCCCCAGTGGTTCAGCAAATACCTGTTGTTGAAGAAGTTGCACCTGAGCCAGTCACCATGGCTGGAGTTCAAGCCATGATTCAGGCTATGCTAGCTGAACAAAGGGAAGAACTGAGACGGATGCTCCACGAAAATAGGGACGAACCTACCATACATGTTGAACCGACGGAGCCAGTTCCCGAGTCATCTGAGGAAGGGAACTATAGCTGCCAAGTGAGTCAAGTAGGGACTCAAGGTCAGCAAAAGGATGGCCCAGAAGGGAGAAACAACAAGGATGGGCGGATGTACAAAAATTTCTTGGGTGTGAAACCACTAAGTCTCTCAGGAAGCCCAAAGCCTGTTGAGATTATGGACTGGATCTCCGAGATGGAGATGGTGTTTGAGAGCTGCGACTGCAACGAGAAGCAGAAGACTGTCTTCGCTGTGAGACAATTGAAAACTGGAGTCTTGAGCTGGTGGAAGCTATTGGCAGATACAATGCCACGGGGAGAAGCTCTGAAAATGTCATGGGATGAGTTCTTGGAACAACTGAAGGTGCAGTACTGTTCAGAGATAGACCTGATTGATCTGAACAATGAGTTCCAAAATTTGAAGAAGGGGAGAATGAGCATCGATGACTATGCTGCTGCATTTACAGAAAAGATGAAGTTGTTTCCATACCTAGTGCCAACCGAACTTTCCAAAATTGAGAAATTCACAAACGGACTGCCAGCTGACTTTGGCCCAACAGTCAAGATGGCAACCACTCTGAAATCAGCTGTTCGAGCAGCTAAGAACGTGGAGACCCAACAAAAGGAAAGAGGTCTGGAGAGGGCTGAGGTTGGTGAGAAACGAAAGTTCAATGGATCCTCGAAGTCCAACAAGAAGAGTAGATTCTCGAAGTCTGGTTCGAGGGGAGGAGGATCAGAAGCGAAGTGGTGTGACAAGTGCAAGAAGAAGCACTCTGGGAAGTGTGACGGAGGGGTCACTTGTTACAAGTGCGGAAAGCCTGGGCACTACGCCAATGAATGCACCCTCAACCAGAAAGCCTGTTATGGGTGCAATGAAGAAGGGCACATTTTGAAGGACTGCCCGAAGAAGAAGGAGACAGGAAGACCCAACATACCACCGAAGCCGAAGGCGAGAGCCTTCCAGATGACGCTCGAGGCTGCAAAGGAGGCAGCAGACGTCGCTTCAGGTACCTTTCTTGTAAATGGTTTGCCTGCAAATATACTATTTGATTCCGGAGCCAACTACTCCTTTGTGTCGCATAAATTTGGTGGGAAATTAGCATTGCCTTTAGAAAAACTAGATAATGCCCTGATTGTAGAAGTTGCCAGTGGCAAATTCGTACCTGTTAGTAATCGTATTAGGAACATCGTCATTGACCTAAATGGAAACGAATTCCACGAAGAGCTATTACCCATAGAGTTAAACGGTTTCGACATCGTTTTGGGTATGGATTGGCTTAGCACCAACGATGCTGAGATTTAATGCCGAAAGAAGATAGTAAAGGTAAACCCACCCAGAAAAGAATCATTTATGGTGTATGGGGACAAACGCAGAGTGAATTCTGGAATCACCTCCCTGATGAAAGGCAGGAAATGTTTTTCCAAAGGATGTGCATCATACTTGGCATTCGTAATCGATGCCAAGAAGGAGAAGAAAGAGGTGCAGAATATACCGGTTGTGTGTGATTATCCGGAAGTCTTTCCCGAAGATCTTCCCGGATTACCACCTGATAGGCAAGTGGAGTTTCGTATAGACTTGTTACCAGGAACAACACCGATATCAAAGGCACCTTACCGATTAGCACCGACGGAGATGAAGGAGCTCATGACGCAACTTCAGGAGCTGTTGGACAACGGTTTTATTCGACCTAGTTCATCACCTTGGGGAGCTCCGGTGTTATTCATGAAGAAGAAGGATGGAAGTATGAGAATGTGTATAGACTACCGAGAGCTGAATAAGGCAACGGTGAAGAACAAGTATCCATTGCCGAGGATTGATGACCTATTCGATCAGCTGCAAGGTTCGAGCTACTTCTCAAAGATCGATCTTAGGCCAGGATATCATCAGCTAAAGGTGAGAAAGCAGGATATTGAGAAGACTGCATTCAGAACGAGATATGGACACTACGAGTTCTTGGTTATGTCATTCGGGCTAACCAATGCTCCCGCAGCATTCATGGATTTGATGAATAGGGTTTGTAAACCATTCCTCGATAAATCCGTGATAGTGTTCATCGACGACGTTCTCATCTACTCGAAAAGCCAAGAGGAGCATGGTAAGCATCTACGGGAAGTCCAGGAGGCTTTTGGATACGGGAAGTCCAATTCTTGGGTCATGTTGTTAACCAGGAGGGAATAATGGTTGACCCCGCAAAGATCGAGGCTGTAATGAAGTGGGAACGTCCAAAGAGTCCCACGGAGATTCGAAGCTTTCTAGGATTAGCCGGATATTATCGACGATTTATCCAAGGCTTTTCTTCGATAGCTGCTCCATTAACAGCTTTGACTCATAAAGGAGCTACGTATACGTGGAGTGAGAAACACGATGAGGCATTCGAGAAGCTAAAGAAGAAGTTATGTGAAGCACCGATACTTTCTCTACCCGATGGAGTCGAAGATTTCGCGATTTATAGTGACACTTCTAGAGTCGGGTTGGGTTGTGTTCTGACCCAAAGAGAAAAGGTGATAGCATACGCATCTCGACAATTGAAAGAGCACGAAAAGAACTACCCCACTCATGATCTGGAGTTGGCAGCGGTAGTTTTTGCCTTAAAGATATGGAGGCATTACCTCTACGGCACGAAGTGCAAGCTCTTCACTGATCATAAGAGTCTCCAGTATCTCTTTAATCAGAAGGAGTTGAACATGAGGCAACGACGCTGGCTAGAACTTCTCAAGGACTACGACTGTGAGATACTTTACCACCCAGGTAAAGCAAATATTGTTGCTGATGCTCTCAGTCGGAAAGTCAATCTGGAAAGGAAAAGGCCAAGAGCGTTAAGAATTGAAGTCGTCTCGACGATTGTGGAAAGTATCAGGAAAGATCAAGAAGAAGCTTTAGAGAAAAATGACCAAAAGGAAGAACGTTTGGGAAGAACGTTAGTGTTTGGTACAAACAGTCGAGGACTGAAGGTATTCCAAGATCAAATTTGGGTACCTAAGACGGGAGGAATAAGAGATCTTCTGATGGAAGAAGCACACAAGACCATGTACTCGATTCATCCCGGTAGCACTAAAATGTATAGGGACCTAAAACCCTACTACTGGTGGCCGACGATGAAGCTCGATGTTGCGAAGTATGTGGCCGAGTGCGTAACATGTGCGAGGGTTAGGCACAACATCAGAAACCGTATGGGAGTTTGGAACCTTTACCTGTACCCATGGGTAAATGGGAAGACATCACCATGGATTTTGTGACTAAACTACCCAGGACGAAGAACGGTCACGACATGATTTGGGTAGTCGTGGATCGTTTCACCAAGAGTGCACACTTCATAGCAGCCAACGAGAAGTGGTCTATGGATAAGCTCGCAAATGCTTACGTGAAGGAAATTGTAAGACTTCACGGTGTCCCTCTTACGATTGTATCAGATCGTGATAGTCGTTTCACGTCAAGGTTTTGGAGGAGTCTACAAGAGGAGTTAGGTACAAAGTTGTGTTTGAGTACTGCTTATCATCCGCAAACTGATGGTCAGAGCAAAAGAACGATTCAGACGCTGGAAGATATGCTGAGAGCATGTACCCTCGAATTCCAAGGGAATTGGGACAAGCACTTACCTCTGGTAGAATTTTCCTACAACAATAGTTTTCACTCGAGCATGAAGATGGCTCCTTATCAAGCCTTGTATGGGCAGAAGTGTCGTACGCCGTCTTGTTGGCTTGAAGCCGGAGAGAAGTAGTTTATGGGCCCCGAGATAGTCCATGAGACTGCTGAGAAGTTGAAGGTGATTAGGGAAAGGATGTTAGCAGCCCAGGATCGTCAGAAGAGCTATGCTGACAAGAAAAGACGACCGATAACTTTCGAAGTTGGGGATTCCGTTTTGCTTAAAGTCTCACCGTGGAAGGGACTTATACGATTTGGGAAACGAGGAAAGTTGAGTCCAAGGTTTATTGGACCGTTCAAAGTTCTTCAGAAGATAGGGCACCAAGCTTACAAGCTGGAATTGCCCGAAGAACTCAATGGTATTCATAAAACCTTCCATGTGTGTTATTTGAGGAAATTCACAGGAGATGTTCCCGACATAATTCCAATCTCAGAGTTAAGGATGGATGAAAATAAAAGGTTGATCGAAGAGCCTGAGGCAATTGTTGACCGTAAGACTAAGAAGTTACGATGCAAGATGGTCGACTTGGTGCTAGTCCGATGGAAACATTCGAATGGGCCGAATCTCACTTGGGAAACAGAGGATGACATGATGAGTCGCTATCCACATCTGTTTGCTGATGCATGATTCCGGGACGGAATCATCCTAAGGGGGAGAGAATTGTAACGCCCGGGTTTCAGGGCTAAGAATTTTTGTCAATGTAATAGTCTAGGTCAACTCTTGTAACTCTTTTTGAAGTAATAAAGATGAAATATTTGAGTATTATGTGAATTATATGTGTTTATTGTTTAATTATAAATGTATAATTAATAAAGAATAAAAATGAGCGTCAAAATTAAAGTGTGAGATAATCCCGATATCTCTACATAAAGTTGTAGAATATGTCTCAAGGTTTCCGTGCATATAAGGAACGCCGAAATCCGAGTTATAACGAAGAAGTTATGACCCGTCGAAGTTTCACGACAGAACCGGCACGATACCGGGAAGCGTGAATAGTGAATTTACGATAGAGCGAGATTTAGCCTTAGTGATCTAAACGAAAGTCGTAGAATATGTTAAACTAAGAACAGCGATAAAAAGAACGCCCAAATCTGACTTCGTATGAAGAAGTTATGAGATTTTAAATAGACCAATCCTGTCCCGGCTTGTTAAAAATATAACTTTAAAAATAAAGTCAAAATTAGCCGACGGAGTCTAAACGAAAGTTGTAGAGTACGTCTTCACCTACGCGTGGATATAAAGAACGTAAAAAACGGAGTTCGTATGAACGAGTTACAAATTATAATAGCATATTTACGTATTAAAATAAAGTATAAATCATGTATACGTACACATATATGTACATATGTATATATCATTAGAAAGGTATCGACGATGTGGTCATTATAAGACTAATGTTGAGTTCTTTCGACATTAGTTTAGTACAAATATCATTAAATCCATTTATAATAGTATTATAGAGGGGTGTTTAGTTGTTTATATAACTAAAAGGTCATTAAGTAATTATGGAGGGTAGTTTTTGAAAATTCAATTAGTATAAATAAGAGCCTTGGGCTCTCATATTTCTTGCACCATTCTCTTGATTCAAGAGTCTTTCTCTCCTTATCCCCCGAGCATTTCGGTCCCTCGTGATTCGACTTCTCTTTCTGTAGCTTAGTATAGTAAGGTGAGCGCTGAAGCGCTGCACGAATCTTTCTTAGAAAGATTCAGCGACGAAGTTCTGCCCCTGCAGAGCCCGACTCCTAGCTAAAATCCCCTTGTAAGTAAGTTATGCTTACCTTATTTTAATATAGCTTATATTTAAAATTAGTATTGTTATTATGAACTTATAATAAATATTTGAGCTATTATTATAACTTATATAAGTGTCGTTATAATATTTTTTTTTAACTACTCGCGGTACGGGGAATCTGTTTTAAAGGGCCGCATAGGGTTGTTGGATTTCAGAAGTGCTATATGCCAAAATGGTCCTGCCCTCCGGTGTTTTATGTCTGGCCCCTGTCTGTACATAGTGGTTGGAAAATATTGTTTAACGCTTATATAATAATAATAATACTAAGACTAATAGTTGGTCACGGTAAATATTAGACTAAAATTTAGCGATAATAATGCTAGGTTTCGTCGAAGGAAAATATAATCGTTAGAAGCAAGCGTTGCCCGATTTTGGAATCATCACCTTAACAAGTGAGTGCATAGTTACTTTCAACTTACACATAGATATGAAGTATTTTATATAAATTACGTGATATGTGTGCATATTATCTGAATACTTGCTATCTATGCTAGATGAACGTTGTTATACATGTTTTCAATGATTTAAACTGTATATGTATTTTATATCTACGAAAATGTTGGGGTAAAACATGGGTAGATGCAATAGGTGATGTGTGATAAAATGATGAGAGGCCTCGATGTTGATGTTGTTGATTCTGTCATCTAGCGGAGTATGGATGACGACCACAGACTCTTCTAGACAGTCCAGTGGAACACTAGCAGGCTCGCAACCTGTAGGTGTTTGTGAACGATATGTTCACCGGTGTACTCCATCCCCCACATGGTTGCCTTTAGGACATTTATTGCTGAGGAATCCCCTTAGCAGTAGTGTCCGTCCCGATGATGATCCTTAGGCTAGGTCCCTTATGATAGGTGTTTAGGGACGTAAAGTGAGGATAACGGGAACGGGTAATCGGGTTATTGTTGATCGATGAAATTAATAAACTTATTTATTGTGGGTTGAAAACCCTATGTGCTCACCAGGCTCCCAAGCCTGACCCACTCAGTTTTATGTATTACAAGTAGTGGCGCATGAGCATAGTGATGGGTTTTAGCCATAAGAACTTTCCTATGTGCGCATGCAAAACCCTAATGCTCGGATCTAGGCTTTCTAATAAACATGCATTGAATCCAAGTCTTCTAATGACTAATTAGGTTAAATAACAACATTGAAACAGATCTAGAATCATACCTTTGAGTTCCTTGTTGATCTTGAGGTCTTGGAGCTTCTAGAGTCACAAATGTCACTCCTCTAATGGCTTACAAACACCAATAGCAATAAGAATGATTTAGGAGAGAGAAGAGGGGAGGAATTTCGACCAGAGGTTCCTTGCTTTAGGAGATGTGTCGAATTCCCTATGCCATGGGGTCTATTTATACTTGTAGACTCCTTAAGGGTTACAACATAAACCCTAATTGGATAATCTTCTCTTAAGGCTATCCAAATCCATTCCTAGATAACTCTAATGGACGATTTTAGCTATCCTAAAGCTTCTAGAATCCGTCCATAGCATATCCAAATGGATTTACAGTCTAAAGCTTAACTATCAAACAATTGACAGTTTATACCCCTTTATTTAATTAATCTCTTTAAGTCACCAAATTAATTCTAATTAATTCTATGACTTATATTAATCAAATAACAATATATTATTCACTATATTATTGCCATAATATATTAATAATATTTACTCTCTCTTATTAAATCATCCTATCAAGTTGCTATGGTGAAGGCAACCCAAAAGGACCATGCACAACCGGATCAAATACTTGCCTAATATAGTTACAGCCTTAGACACTATTCCAACAGTCTCCCACTTGGATAAGTCTAGTAACTATACAAGTACAATTCGGTTTGCAATCGTAGCTCTCAAAGACGCTGTCAACTCTGATCTAATCAATCTTGTCCTTTAGATAAGGGAACGTACAGTCCTCTGTTATATATCATGCTGACAATCCTACGGAATGGTTAGTCAAGCATTTAGGTTTCTCGATCTCTGATTTATTTGACATAGAACTTAATCAAACACATCAATTCAGTTCTGACCGGGCCCGGCACATAAGTCAAATCCAATCATCGAGCGGCCGAGATATCGCTTTTACCTTCTTAGATAAAAGTTACAGATAAACTTCGACTTATATGCATTTACTTATTCATTAACCAACTATACACAACAATGTGTTTTATAAGACCGAGTTACTGATGCGTTTTCGCATTATCAATGTACAACCAATTAACAAATAATAAACCATATATCTAGGTTTTAAGACTATATGATATTATCGTCTTGCGATCACCCTTTTATATCTTATTCCATAAGGTGATTCCAGCAAGCGTGGGTTTATTCCAATGCTCAAAACTAGTTCATAAGCACTCATGAACGTTGCAGCAACCCTTTGCTATGTCTAACACCATTTAGACATTCTACACCCCAATTCATGACAATCTTCATTCATATCTACTTCCAACATATGAACGACTGTGGACCATTTGAACAATTCGATTATTCCTAATAAACTCAATTATTCTGGAAGTCAAAACATGCAAAGTGAAACAATAGCTAAACAATTAACATAAGATAGTAACTTTACTCATAAATAAAACTCTTTATTTATTCATCAAATGTCAATTACATTTATCTATTACACTATCTAATCTATGCTAATATCATCCTTCAGCCCAATACTCCTAGCATGTTGTAAGTGCTTAACCCTACTCAGTCCCTTCGTAAGCGGATCTGCTGGGTTATCTTCTGATGATATCCTCTTCACTACGAGTTGTCCTTCTTCTACACGATGTCTAATGAAATGATATTTTCTGTCGATATGTCTTGATCTACCATGATCCCTCGGTTCCTTGGTTAAGGCAACCGCACCTTCGTTATCACAGAAAATCTCTACTGGCTCCTTTATGGCAGGTACAACTCCAAGATCACCGATGAAGTTCTTTAGCCATATTGCCTCCTTCGACGCTTCACTCGCTGCAATGTACTCTGATTCGCACGTTGAATCAGCTACGGTTTCTTGCTAGGAACTCTTCCATGTCACTGCTCCTCCATTTAGAGTAAAGACCCAGCCCGACTGCGAACGATAGTTGTCCCTGTCGGTCTGAAAGCTGGCGTCACTATACCCTCGCACCTTCAAGTCATCACTCCCTCCGAGGACTAAGAACCATTCCTTCGTCCTCCGAAGGTACTTAAGGATATTCTTCACCGCAATCCAATGTGCTTTTCCAGGATTCCCTTGATATCTGCTAACCATGCTCAAAGCGAAGGCTACATCAGGGCGAGTACAAGTCATAGCGTACATGATTGAGCCAACTGCGGAAGCGTATGGTACTCGGCTCATTTCTGCTATCTCAGCTTCGGTACTCGGACTTTGAGTCTTACTCAACTTGGCATTACTTTGCATCGGTAGTTCTCCCTTCTTTGAGTTTTCCATACTAAAACGTTTTAGTACCTTCTCTAAGTAAGTTTTCTGACTAAGTCTAATTAGTCTCTTACTTCTTTCTCTTACTATCCTTATTCCCAAAATGTAAGAAGCCTCTCCGAGGTCCTTCATAGCGAAGCACTTCCCGAGCCAGGACTTAACTTCCTGCAGAGTCAGGATGTCGTTTCCTATCAGTAATATGCCATCGACATATAGAACGAGGAAGCTTACTATACTCCCACTGGCTTTGACATATACACAAGACTCGTCTTCGCTTCGTACAAATCCAAACTCTTTGACTTTCTCATCGAAGCAAAGATTCCATCTGCGAGACGCTTGCTTAAGTCCATAAATGGACTTCTCAAGCTTACACACTCTATTCGGATGCTTCGGATCCACAAACCCCTCGGGCTGAGCCATGTAAACATCCTCAGCCAACTTCCCGTTAAGGAAAGCGGTCTTGACATCCATTTGCCAAATCTCATAATCATGAAATGCGGCAATTGCTAGCATCACTCTAATAGATTTAATTTTCGCAACTGGTGAGAAGGTCTCATCATAGTCAACTCCAGGAGTTTGAGTAAAGCCCTTCGCAACCAATCGCACTTTATATGTGTGCACGTTTCCATCCACGTCGGTCTTCTTCTTGAAGATCCATTTGCACCCAACAGTCTTACGTCCGGGCACATAATCAACCAAATTCCAAACTTGGTTATCATACATGGATTGGATCTCGCTATCCATTGCCTCTTTCCATTTCGCAGACTCCGGGCCTGCCATGGCTTCCTTATAGCTATTAGGTTCATCAAGATTTATTAGTGTACCATCACTAATATACGTGTCCCCTTCGGTAGTAATATGAAAACCATAAAACTGGGGTAGAACTCTAACTCTATCGGAACGTCTAAGAGGTAAGGACTCGTCAATCGGTTCAACCGGAGTTTCCTCCTCGGGTTGAGTGCCAGCGGTAGAGGTTCCTTCATCTATCGACTCTTGAATCTCTTCAAGCTCGATTTGCCTCCCACTGTCTCCTTGGCTTATGAGTTCTCACTCTCGGAAAACTCCTTTCCTCGTAACGAAGACCACATTGTCCTTCGGTCTATAGAAGAGATATCCAAAGGATGTTTGCGGGTAGCTGATGAAAATACATCGCTCACTTCGAGGTTCAAGCTTGTCGTGAGTATCTCGTCTTACGAAAGCCTCGCAACCCCAAACCTTGATATGTGCCAACGAGGGAGCTTTCCCTGTCCACATCTCGTGAGGTGTTTTGGAAACCTTCTTGGTAGGGACTCGGTTAAGGATATGGGCGGCAGTCTCTAAGGCATAACCCCAAAATGAGATAGGTAGTGAAGCACGACTCCTCATAGAGCGAACCATATCCAATAAGGTTCGATTACGCCTTTCTGCCACACCATTCAACTGCGGTGTCCTAGGAGGCGTCAATTGCGAAACTATTCCACACTCCTTGAGATAATCGTGGAATTCAAGACTTAGGTACTCTCCTCCTCGATCGGATCGAAGCATCTTGATTTTCCTGCCCAATTGATTCTCCACTTCATTCTTGAACTCTTTGAACTTTTCAAAGGTTTCTAACTTTTGCTTGATTAAGTAGATATACCCATATCTACTATAGTCATCGGTAAAAGTCACATAGAAGCGGTTCCCATCCTTCGTGGTTGATCTGAATGGTCCACATACATCGGTATGTATTAAGTCCAATAGACCTTCACCCCTTTCACATGTACTCGTGAAGGGTGACTTAGTCATCTTTCCAAGCAAACAAGACTCGCATGTGTCATCTTCCCTAAGGTCGAATGACTCCAACACTTCATCCTTTTGGAGTTGGGCTATGCGTTTCTTGTTGACATGTCCAAGACGACAATGCCACAAGGATGCTTTATCCATACTAGTGGAAGAATCAATATTCAAAACATCATTTCCTAAGTTATCAACAATCATAACAGTTTCATAT
Source organism: Lactuca sativa (assembly GCF_002870075.4). Lineage (NCBI taxonomy): Eukaryota > Viridiplantae > Streptophyta > Magnoliopsida > Asterales > Asteraceae > Lactuca > Lactuca sativa. The sequence goes on from NC_056630.2 coordinate 252,858,854, forward strand.
ATTCCATTGCATGGTATAGCTTCAAAGTAAAAGACACCATTTAGATAAGCTAAAATAGAACCATTCTCATTATTAAAAGAAAATCTAAATCCTTGTCTATACAAACCATGAAATGAAATGATGTTTCTAGCCATTTCTGGTGAATAGCAACAATTGTTCAAATCTAAAACTAAACTATTCCTAAGCACTAAAGAATACACTCCAATCTTGGTCACAGGCGACAATCTTCTGTTCCCCATGATTAGATTTATTCTTCCTTGCTCCACATCCCTACTTCTTCTTAGTCCCTGCACATTAGAACAAATGTGATAACCACAACCGGTATCAAGAACCCAAGAAATAGCATGATTAGAATCGTTAGATTTGATTGTGTATATACCTGCGAAAGATGGCTTGATCTTTCCCTCTTTGATTGCTTGCAGGTAATCTGGGCAGCTTGTCTTCCAATGTCCTATCTTGTGGCAGTGGTGGCACTCTGCCTCCTTCGGGTTAGAGCAGGGCTTAGCGGGATCAACTTTGGTCCCATTAGAAGAGGCACCATCTCGGGCTTTCGCCTTGCGATAGTTCTTTGATGAAGCTTTCCTCTTCTTTCCCTTCCCTTGACCAATAGCCAAGACAGGAGCAGCGGTCGGATTGGGAGTAGGTGCAACAGACTTGTCTTTGAAATTGCTCTCAGCAACCCTCAAGAGACCTTGGAGTTTGCTTAGGGTGACCTCTTCTTTGTTCATGTGGTAGGTCATCCTAAATTGGTTGTACATCAGAGGCAAAGAGTGAAGCACCATGTCGATCGCCAAGTCTTCCCCGAAGTCAACATTTAACTTGCGAAGGCGATCGACATACCTTTGCATCTTTTGCAAGTGCACGGTAAGAGATTCTCCATGACCCATCTTCGCGGAAATCATGTTAGTGAAAATCTCATACCGCTCTTGTCTCGCGTTTTGGTGGTACCTCTCCAATAAGTCTTGGTGCATCTCGTACGGGTACATGTCCTCGTAGGACTTTTGGAATTCGGAGTTCATGGTAGCAATCATGATGCAATGTACCTTCGTTGCATCTCGCTCATGAGTTTCAAAGGCGGTGATTTCGGCTGGAGTAGCGATTTCGGTGTTGATTTTCTCGAGCTTCTCATCAAGGAAATACTCCTTGTCCTCATAGCGAGCAATGGTGCGAATGTATCTTATCCATTCGCTAAAGTTCGTTCCATCGAAGGTGACCTTTTGGCAAAGGCTCATCAACGTGAAAGAACTAGCAGCAGCGTTGTTTGCGTTTGACATCTACAATTAGAAAAGGACAAAGATAGATTAGAATAAGAATCCCTAATTATCACCCAATAAGAAAAATTAGGGCTAGGATCCAACAATAACATTTACATATTAGAAAAGGGATGTCGTAATCTAACATGCAAATAAATTGAAGGTAAGTGAATGACGATTCACTAATTCTCCATCACAAAAACCTAAACTATTAGTCCTAAGTGTTTTTGAGAATTCCTAGGTTCGGATGAGATTCATTGAAACTATTCAATGGCATGTTTAAATCTCGATATGCCCCTCTTGTTTGTGACTGGGATGCCAAGGATCACAAAGCGGGTGTGAATTACCAAGCAAATTCACATGGTGCCTTCATTGTAACGATCACCTATTCGATGTGCCGGTAAACCACACACGCTCCATCGAACTATGATAAACAATGAATCACCCTTTGCCACCTTCGCTTAGAACCAAATAGTGTGCCGGTAAACCACACACGCTCCACTAACATCTTAGCAAGGTGCAAAGTGTGATTTCATGGGATTGCATCAATTCACTTTTCCTAAAGTAACTAGGATTGGGAAATGTTTAAAAAATATGTGTAGTTACTTTATTTTTCTTATTATACTTTTAATGAGAGGATGAGGTTGCCCTATCCTACCCGTTCGGCTAACGACCCTCCACCAATCAAGCAAGCGGTGGGTGTGAGTGTACACCCATTAAGCGCCATTTTATAGGCCACAACCTTATACCCACCTTATAGATTGGCTTCGTGAATGAGGCCTACTAACGGTAAGACTAGCATTTAGTTATACATATGTATATTATTCTAGTAATATCATATTAGTATAGGGTTGTATTTTAAAACCTTTTAAAATCTAGGGTTTTTGAAATTTAAGTTGTCTAAATTAAAACTTTTAATCACAAATATAAATTTCAAAACTTGAGGGCAAGTTTTAAACATTTAAAACATGGAGGATCAAATAACAAATAATTCCAATTAACAATTAATATCCTAATTATCTATATTTGATTTATTCAAGATTTCTTTTTAAGATAATTACCAAAATAATCAAAATAATTAATTAATTATCATATAAGGAATTAAATATTTTATTATAAGATAAATATCTTCAATTAGATCAAGATTGCAGTTATATTTATCATAAAAACGAATTAACATTGATCTAATTAGTTTATGGAAAGTTTAGATAAGATAATTACAAAGAAATCCCGAATCTGGCCATTCCTGACGCCTGCACTCGCCGAGTGCACAAGGGGACTCGCCGAGTCAGGCCTACTCGCTGAGTCCACCTTGGGACTCGCCGAGTCAGTGACTCAGAAACCTAAAAATCGAATTTTGCAGGTTTGTTTCAGTTAATCAAGCAACAATTTAAAGAAAACCAAGCTAGGCTCTGATACCACTGATGGGTTTTAGCCATAAGAACTTTCCTATGTGTGCATGCAAAACCCTAATGCTCGGATCTAGGCTTTCTAATAAACATGCATTGAATCCAAGTCTTCTAATGACTAATTAGGTTAAATAACAACATTGAAACAGATCTAGAATCATACCTTTGAGTTCCTTGTTGATCTTGAGGTCTTAGAGCTTCTAGAGTCACAAATGTCACTCCTCTAATGGCTTACAAACACCAATAGCAATAAGAATGATTTAGGAGAGAGAAGAGGGGAGGAATTTCGACCAGAGGTTCCTTGCTTTAGGAGATGTGTCGAATTCCCTATGCCATGGGGTCTATTTATACTTGTAGACTCCTTAAGGGTTACAACATAAACCCTAATTGGATAATCTTCTCTTAAGGCTATCCAAATCCATTCCTAGATAACTCTAACGGACGATTTTAGCTATCCTAAAGCCTCTAGAATCCGTCCATAGCATACCCAAATGGATTTACAGTCTAAAGCTTAACTATCAAACAATTGACAGTTTATACCCCTTTATTTAATTAATCTCTTTAAGTCACCAAATTAATTCTAATTAATTCTATGACTTATATTAATCAAATAACAATATATTATTCACTATATTATTCCCATAATATATTAATAATATTTACTCTCTCTTATTAAATCATCCTATCAAGTTGCTATGGTGAAGGCAACCCAAAAGGACCATGCACAACCGGATCAAATACTTGCCTAATATAGTTACAGCCTTAGACACTATTCCAACACATAGGTATGATGTTTTGGACGAGGGATTACGGATATAGGCCTGTAGATATGAAATAATGTTGTAAGGCTTATATTGTACTGTTTATGCTTTTGATCTGTACGAACATGACATCCCGAGTCTTTTAATGAAATACATTTCTATGGAAATGCTTTTGATAAATCTTTATAATATTTTTGTTTTGGGGCAAATTCTGCAACACTTTCATTTAAAATGTAACTCTGATTTTTAAACAACGCATAAACAAACCGGTCTTTTCTGGCCGTGATTTTGGGGATGTCACAAATTCCATTCAGTTCTTCGGGTAATTCGAGCTTGTAAGCTTGGTTCCCAATCCTCTGAAGAACTTTAAACGGTCCAATAAACCTTGGACTCAATTTTCCCCTTTTACCAAATCTTATAAGTCCTTTCCACGGCGAGACTTTAAGCAAAACCGAATCTCCAATCTCAAAAGTCATTGGTCTTCGCTTTTTGTCAGCATAGCTCTTTTGACAATCTTGAGCTGCTAACATTCTTTCCCTAATTATTTTCAACTTCTCAGCGGTTTGATGGACCATCTCTGGTTCCATAAACTGCTTTTCCCCAGCCTCAAGCCAACAAGACGGCGTACGACACTTCTGTCCATACAAAGCTTGATAAGGTGCCATCTTAATGCTCGAGTGGAAACTATTATTATAGGAAAATTCTACCAAAGGTAAATGTTCATCCCAATTACCTAGGAATTCCAAGGTACATGCTCTAAGCATATCTTCACGTGTTTGTATCGTTCTTTCACTCTGACCATCAGTCTGCGGATGGTAAGCTGTACTTAAACATAACTTGGTACCCATTTCCTCTTGTAGACTTTTCCAAAACCTTGAGGTGAAACGGCTATCACGATCCGATAAAATCGTTAATGGAACACCGTGAAGCCTCACAATTTCCTTCATGTAAGAATTCGCAAGCTTTTCCATAGACCATTTCTCCTTGGCTGCTATGAAATGCGCACTCTTAGTGAATCGATCAACAACCACCCAAATCATGTCGTGACCATTCTTTGTTCTGGGCAGTTTAGTGACAAAATCCATAGCAATGTCTTCCCACTTACCCATAGGCACAGGCAATGGTTCTAAACTCCTGTAAGGTTTCTGATGTTGTGTCTTGACTCTCGCACAAGTCACACCCTCATCCACATAATTTGCAACGTCGAGCTTCATCGTCGGCCACTAGTAGTAGGGTTTCAGGTCCCTATACATTTTAGTGCTACCGGGATGAATCGAGTACATGGTCTTGTGAGCTTCTTCCATCAGAAGATCCCTAATTCCTCCTGACTTAGGTACCCAAATACGATCTTGGAATACCTTCAGTCCATGACCGTTAGTACCAAACACCAACATTTTACCCAAACGTTCCTCCTTTCGGTCATTTTTCTCAGAAGCTTCCTCTTGAGCTTTCTTTATACTTTCTACAATGGTCGAGACAACTTCAATTCTCAACGCTCTTGGCCTTTTCCTTTCAAGATTGACTTTCCGACTGAGAGCATCAGCAACAACATTAGCTTAACCGGGGTGGTAAAGTATCTCACAGTCGTACTCTTTAAGTAATTCTAGCCAGCGTTGTTGCCTCATATTCAATTCCTTCTGAATAAAGATATATTGGAGACTCTTATGATCAGTGAAAAGTTTGCACTTCGTGCCATAGAGGTAACGCCTCCATATTTTCAGAGCGAAAACTACCGCTGCCAACTCCAAATCATGAGTCGGGTAATTCTTTTCATGCTCTTTCAGCTGTCGAGACGCATATGCTATCACCTTTTCTCTTTGGGTCAAAACACAACCCAATCCAACCCCAGACGCATCGCTATAAACAACGAAGTCTTCAACTCCATCGGGTAGAGAAAGTATCGGTGCCTCGCATAGCTTCTTCTTTAGCTTCTCGAATGCTTCTTTATGCTTATCACTCCAAGCATAAGTAGCTCCTTTGTGGGTCAAAGCTGTTAATGGAGTAGCAATCGAAGAAAATCCTTGGATAAACCTTCGGTAATATCCGGCTAATCCTAAAAAGCTTTGAATCTCCGTGGGACTTTTCGGTTGTTCCCACTTCATCACAGCTTCGATCTTCGCTGGATCAACCATTATCCCTTCTTGGTTGACCACGTGGCCCAAGAATTGGACTTCACGAATCCAAAAATCACATTTGGAGAACTTCACATACAGCTTCTCCTGCTTCAAAACTTCTAACACTTCTCGCAAGTGTCTGCCATGTTCCTCCTGGCTTTTCGAGTAAATCAGAATGTCGTCTATGAACACTATCACAAATTTATCAAGGAACGGGTTACAAACCCTATTCATCAAATCCATGAACGCTGCCGGAGCATTGGTTAGTCCAAACGACATAACCAAGAACTCGTAGTGTCCATATCTAGTTCTGAATGCAGTCTTCTCGATATCTTGCTCTCTTACTTTCAGCTGATGATATCCTGACCTTAGATCGATCTTCTAGAAATAGCTCGAACCTTGCAATTGATCAAATAGGTCATCAATCCTCGGCAACGGATATCTATTCTTTATTGTTGTCTTGTTTAGCTCTCTGTAATCGATGCACATTCTCATACTTCCATCTTTCTTCTTCACGAACAACACCGGAGCTCCCCAGGGCGATGAACTAGGTCTAATGAAACCTTTGTCCAATAACTCCTGAAGTTGCATCATCAGCTCCTTCATCTCCGTCGGTGCTAATCGATAAGGTGCTTTTGCTATTGGCGTGGTTCCTGGTAACAAGTCTATTCTGAACTTTACTTGTCTATCAGGTGGTAATCCAGGAAGATCTTCGGGAAATACTTCCGGATAATCACACACCACTGGAATACTCTGCATCACCTTCTTTTCCTTCTTAGCATCAATCACGAATGCTAAATATGATGTACATCCCTTGGTCAAACACTTTTTGGCTTTCATTAGAGAAATGATTCCAGAATTCACTCTGCGTTTGTCCCCATACACCATAAACGAATCTTTCCCAGGCGGGTTTACTTTAACTATCTTCTTCTTGCATAAAATTTCGGCATCATTGGCGCTAAGCCAATCCATTCCCAACACGATGTCGAAACCATTAAGCTCGATAGGCAATAATTCTTCGTGAAACTTATTCCCATTCAGATCAATTAAGATGTTTTTCATACAATGGCTAATAGGTACAAACTTGCCACTAGCTACTTCGACTAATAAAGCATCATTTAGTCTATCAACAGGCAAAGCTAGCTTTCTACCAAACTCATGCGAAATAAAGGAGTAGTTGGCTCCAGAATCAAACAAAATTTGAGCAGGTAATTCATTTACGAGAAAGGTACCTGAAGCGACGTCAACTTCATCTTTAGCAGCCTCAAGTGTCATCTGGAAGGCTCTCGCCTTCGGCTTTGGTGGAATGTTGGGCCTAGCTGCCTCCTTCTTCTTCGGACAGTCTTTCAAAATATTCCCCTCTTCATTACAACCAAAACACATCCTTTCGTTGTTCGGACATTCATTGGCAAAATGTCCAACCTTTCCACACTTGTAGCAGGTCACATCCTCGCTACATTTTCCCAAAGTGCTTTTTCTTACACTTATCACACCACTTCGCTTCGCCTCCTTTTCCTCCAAACTTTTTCGAATCAGATTTCGAAAATTTGCTTTTCTTACCGGAACCAGATGTTCCCTCAAACTTCCTCTTCTCACCAACCTCAACCTTGACGGTGGTTCTTCCTTTAATCATGTTCTCAACAGACTTGGCATCCCAGATAGCTGCCTCTAGAGTATGTGCCTGACGTACTGGCACCTCGTACTCCCGTGGGAGTCCCTTCGCATACCGGTCCACCTTTGTCAATTCGTCTGAGACGATACGCAAGGCAAACTCCATCTTATCGGTGAAGCTATTGGTGTATTCATCAACTAACATGCTGCCTTTCGTCAATGTCAGGAACTTGTTCTCCAACTCCAACAAGTTTTGAGCCGAGCAGAATCTGCGCTTGAACTACACCAAGAACTCTGCCCATGACAATTGCAGTGGCTCATTAGGGCTCGACGTCTTCCCTAGAGTGTTCCACCAACGAACGGCTCCACCTCGGAACTGACGCACGGCATAGATAGTCTGCAACTTGCCTCTTCAGCCACAAGTCATGAAGGCTAACTCCATTTCGGAGATCCAATCCATAACCCCAATCGGATCCTCCTTTCCATTGAAGGTTGATGGTTTGCAAGTTAGAAAGTCTTTGTACTTGCATCCCATTCCATCATTCCTTCCATCATGGTTATCTTGCCTAACTATCGGTGGGTTGGCTTGACCAATAGACCCACTGAAGTTTCCCCCTTCCGAGTGCCCTTCATTTAATTCAGGCTCTTCCACACGAATTGACAGTTTTTCACGATTCTGTTGAAGCAACCGTCTAGTTTCATCCATCTGACGATCCAACATCATCTGAATCATCATTTGCACACCAGCCATGGTTATTGGCTCAGGTGCTGCTGCTACGACAAGTACTTGCTCAATCACTGGTGGTTGATTCCTGTTTTAGTCAGCATTTCCAACTCCACTTCTTGTTCTCACCATTTAGATCTACACACCGAATAAGGTGAAATTAGATCCTCAATCATGATAGATATTCAAATTTTCCTTACCACTCCGAAACATTTACATGCTAGTTCTAATATCGTAGACGTACGCTTAGAATCCTACACACATAAGGTTTCTAGATTCGGTCGGCAACAGACCATAGATCCGAACAAATAATATCATATATGGCAACATATAACATTTAGAACATAAAGCATTTTAGGCAACTTTCCTAAAATAAACCAGTGCTCGTGTCTAAAACACAACAGACACACATCTCAAAATTCCACTTAGCATTCTATGTTTAAGTCTACAAATCCTACAAATTCCTAGTTCGCTTAAACTAATGCTCTGATACCAACTGTGACATCCCCAAAATCTCGGCCAGAAAAGACCGATTTCATTTATGTTTTTAAAATAATTTCAGAGTAAATTCTTTTGATTTGAAAGAGTTGTGGAATTTGTTCCCAAAAACAAAACATGATAAAACAATGTTTACCAAAGCATTTCATAAAAGAAATGTATTTTTCAATATATAATCAAAACTCGGGGTGTCATGTTCCGATACAGACCAATAAGCATAAACGATAACATTACAAGTCATTCAACAAATATATACATATACAGACTTGTAAACAAAACAACTGATGGTTCATCCATCTCATGCCCTCGCGCCACTTCCTGTAATACAAATAAAACTGAGGGGGTCAGGCTTGGGAGCCTGGTGAGCATATAGGGTTTTCAACCCACAATAAATAATCATATTTAATTTCCACCAACCAACAATAACCCAATTACCCATTCCCGTTATTCTCACTTTATGTCCCTAAAACAACTAACATAAGGGACCTAGTCTAAGAATATTTCATTAGGGCGACAACACATGCTTCGGGGGTACCTCAGCAATATAAGTCAAATAAGGCAACCATGAGGGGGATGGAGTACAGCGAATGAACACCCATGTTCATTAACACCTACAGGTGGCGAACCTGCTAATGTTTCCACAAGACTGTCTAGAATAGCCCGTGGTCGTCATCTAAACTCCGCTAGATGACTAAATCAAACAACGACGAGGCCTCTCATCTGTTTATTACACACCAACTATCTACCCATGTTCTACCCAACATATTAGTAGATAAAAATATACATTTTTATACATAGTTTAAAAACCTGTATAGCATGCTTTAATCAACACATATTTCACATAACAGATGAGACACACACACACACATAACACATATCTCATAGAGAATAAATCATATCTATGAGATAGAAGAGAGTGAATATACATTCACACATATAACAACAAAATAGATACACATAGCATGTATTTTATATAAAATACTTTATAATAATGTGTTGGAAGAATGTAACTACACACTCACACTTATAAACAATAATATACTTATTACACTCGAACCAAACTTGTATTATTATCGTGTTTATGAAAGGCAGTATACACTCACTTGATCAGAAGATGATCGAACAGCACTACGAGTTGCAGAAGTAGTAATCCTCAGCAGATCTGAAAGATCTTCACAAAAATCGAACTTCTCGCGGGCAGAGCTTCGGCTCGGGAACCGCACTTCTCAGGATCTTCGGGATCTCGGGACTTGCCTCGGGGCTTGAGAATAATACCGGGGCTTCGGGATATTTCTGGCACGCAAAACGATGCAAAACGGGAGAGAGAAGAGAGAAAATGAACAAAAGACTCGGCTGCCTTCGGATCCTATTTATAGGAGGCTGGAGCCTCGGAGTACGCGGGGCGTACTGTAGTACGCGGCGCGTACTGCTTCCGAAATCGTCATTGCATGCATCATCCGAGCCACTTGCTGCGAGTGTCGACACCTTCGGAGTACGCGGGGCATACACGAGTACGCGGGGCATACCTCGGATCAGACCGGTGACTCCTTCGGATAATGCTTCCGAATTTTCAATTAAATTTAATTACAAAATATTTAATAAACTTCGGAAATTCATATCTTCTTCATACGAACTCCGTTTTCGACGTTCTTTATATCCACGCGAAGGTGAGACTATGCTCTACAACTTTCATTTAGACTCCGTGGGCTAATTTCAACTTTATTTTTATTATTTATTTTTAATAGGCCGCGACAGAAAAACTTCGTTATAAATTTGTAACAGCCCGGAATTTCAGGTATTACTTTAAATTAATTTGGGGAATATTTAGGGGGGAGGGACTCGGCGAGTTGATGCCTGACTCGCCGAGTAGGACCACGGTCTTGGTCACAGATTCGCGACTGGACTCGACAAGTCCATTAGGGACTCGGCGAGTCGACGCTGTTCAGCTGAAACCCTAGCCGTTTTGATTCTGGATCGTATATAATGTCTTTAGGGCCGTCATGTCTCGTCTTTTGGCCGATTGAAGATAACCTAAACGGCTGTGGGCATCTGGAGCAAGGGTGAAGGCTAGTGGAAGCTTAAAGAGGTTGTTAGGCAAGGAGAGGCAAGGTGGTGATCAAAGGAGGATCAAGGGGTTGAGCTCTGAAGGTTGGGGACGCAGGGAACACGTTTTCCAGGTAATCCTCGGATCATTTCTGTAGTTTTGGTGTTGTACACGAATCTAGGGTTTAGGAAACCCATTTAAGGATTTGATAGATTATAGAGTTGTTACAAGTGTTTAAATCCCAGTAATAGTATGTGTAAAGGTCCAGGAAGTCCCATATCTATATATTGCGGAATCATGCGAATTACAGGAGGCAGTTGATTGACTGCATGGCGAGGACTCGCCGAGTCCAATGATCAGACTCGGCGAGTAGCTTGAAGATTCACTAGGACTCGCCGAGTTGTTCTTCAGACTCGGCGAGTAGCTTGAAGACTTACTGGAACTCGTCGAGTCGTTCTTCAGACTCGGCGAGTGGTGTCAGGATGTCTATACTCGTCGAGTTACCCTTTGTACTCGACGAGTCCGGTCAAGATTGACCGTTGACCAGTATATATATTAGAGGGGTCAGTTGTCTTGTTTGATAAGATCATTAACTAGGGTTGTGGTATTATAGGGAACCTGTGGACTAGCGGATTGTGTGCGAGTAGCTCGAAGAGGTTATAGCCTGCGTACTACGAGGTGAGTCTTCTCACTATACTTCACCCGGAAGGGTTTGACTGTAGACCGGAAGGTCGTGTGTGTTATATTCATACTATGTCTAGAGAGGTAGATGCTTTATATGTGATGTGTGCTTATATGCGATATATGTTATGTGGACCGAAAGGTCAGGGCCGGAAGGCAATGTTATGTGGATCGAAAGATCCGGGCCGGAAGGCAATGTTATGTGGATCGAAAGATCCGGGCCGGAAGGCAAAGTTATGTGGATCGAAAGATCCGGGCCGGAAGGCAATGTTATGTGGATCGAAAGGTCCGGGCCGGAAGGCGTATGTGGGTAAGTCGTATACTGGGGAACTCACTAAGCATTTATGCTTACTAGTTGTTTATGTTTTTCAGGTACTAGTGATGACCGTGGAAAGGCGCCGGCGTGACACGTACACACTGCCACTGTTGAAGATCCTGGAGATTTATTATTTACATTTTGAAACAAACTTGGAATAAACCCTTTTGTCGAAAAATGATGTTTTGTTTTAATGAAAAATTTATTTGAAAATTTGAGATGTTACAATTGGTATCAGAGCCTTGGTTTGAGGGATTCGGGGGTACTTTTGGGTGCAACTGAACTCAGACCGGGGATTTGAGGAAAAACTTTTTCTTAAAAATGATAAGGACGTAACATTTTATAAAGGGCAAGGCGGTAAAAACAAGGGTGGAACAGTGTGTACGAGCAGCCAGCGTCCGAACGGTAAAGATCCCCAGAATACCTTACGATGTTATGTTATGCACTGAATTATGAATTGTTATGCATGCTAGAAGACTAAGTATACATGATAGGAATAGAATTGCCTGTTTTGTGATGCCTCAGTCTAGGGAGATTGCTTATATGAGATATTTGGTAGCATGCAAGTAAATAGTGCATACTAGAAGTAGAGTACTCGTTATTCGGGATTTGGGGAGGAAGATTTGGGACGAATACTGATACGGTGTGGTCGGTAGTATTGGGCCCGTACTATCGAAGGCACCGGATCAGTGGAAGACTCAAATAAGAATCCCTGGAAATCGGAGACTGGGTAGGGCGCGTATCGAGTACAATTGTACTTGGTGGAGTCTCTGATGATTTTATGTTGTATTTCAGAGACATCATGGTTATCACACGCAATGGGGCGAGTTCGAGCGGTGCGAGTGACGAGGAGATTCGTCAGATTATTCAGGCAGAGGTAGCTGCGGCGGTCCGGGCTGAGATCCCGGAGATGTTTGGGTCTATTAAGACCACGTTGATGGAGGAGTTTGAGGAGCGGTGCGCCGCAATTTCTGAAGCTGCAGTTGCTGCCGCTACCGCAGCGGTGGCTGCTGCCAGGCCGCAAGGGGGTGATTCATTACTATTCAGGGAATTCAGCAACACGAAACCCCCTGAATTTGATGGGACGCAGGATCCGATTGCAGCTATGAGGTGGATCGCCGACATCGAGGGGTGTTTCTATACTTGCTCATGCCCGAAGCACTTGAGGGTACGGTTCGCCTTGAACCAGCTCCGTCTGGGAGCGAAGGATTGGTGGAAGTTCGTGACAGCGAACTTCACTCAGTCAGAGATTTCGGCGGTGACATGGGAGAGGTTTACAGAGATGTACAGGGATGAGTACGTTCCCCCGATAGAGAGGGAGCGATTGATTCAGGAGTTCTTGACCCTTAAGCAGGGTACTGATTCCGTGGCAGTGATCACACGGAAGTTTCATGAGAGGGCAATGTTCTGCCCCGAGCTGGTATCTACGGAGCAGTCGCGAATGAGCCGCTATTTGGGTGTTTTGAAGAGGGAGATTCGGGAGTTTGTGTCAAACTCCACCTATCGTACTTTCACTGAGCTTCAGGCGAACGCCAGGAAGCGCGAGATTGAGTTGGAGACTCAAGCGAGGGAGGAGGCTGAGTCTCGGCAGGTGGATCGACGGCCGGCCCAGTCTCAGCCGGCAGCCAAGCGGACTAAGTTCGCTGATTCGAGGGTGGGAGGTTCGAAGGGTCGCACTTGCGCGAAGTGCGGCAAGAGTCACGAGGGGGCGTGTCGAGCTAGTGGTTGCTACAAGTGTGGCAAGGACGGACATATTGCCAGGGATTGCCCTAAGGGGTTTATGGTTTGCTTTCACTGCAACCAGACAGGCCATCGGAAGGCCGAGTGCCCGCAACTTCGTCAGGGAGCTACACCTACTACCCGGACTACTGAGACCCGACCGGCGAAGGTCGAGGCCCCGAGGGCTCGCGGGAGAGCCTTTCAGCTGACTGCGGAGGAGGTCCGCGCTGCGCCCGATGTTGTGGCAGGTATGTTATCTTTCATGTATTTAATTAAAGGTCGAAATGTTATGCTTATGTTAATATATGTGTAGGTACTTTCCTTGTGAACTCTATGCCTGCTCTAGTATTATTTGATTCGGGTGCGAGTAGATCGTTTGTATCGTTAGCTTTTAGCCAGCACATCGGCATTAGTCGTGAGCCGTTAAGTCGGTCTTTGAGCGTTTCCATTGCGGCCGAGAGGGTGATTTGTGCTACGGAGGTTTTTCGGGGATGTGTGCTAGAGATCTTCGGGGTCGCATTTCCGATTGACCTAATTCCTATTGCGATGGGTGATGTCTGTGTCATTGTAGGCATGGACTGGTTGAGCCGATTCAGCGCTGTCATCAACTGCGAGCGTCAGTTGGTGACTATACGAGACCCTAGTGGGGGAGTTCTTACGGTGTACGGCGAGGGTACCCGTTCGAGATTAGCTTTTTGTTCGGCTGCTAGGGCGAGGCAATGCCTACAGCGGGGATGTAACGGTTTTGTGGCGTATGTGATGGATACGCGGGAGAGTTCCGAGAGACCGAAGACATTGAAGGAGGTTCCAGTGGTGCGCGAGTTTCCAGATGTTTTCCCCGAGGATTTGCCGGGAATACCCCCTGCGAGGCAAGTGGAGTTTGGTATCGACCTAGTTCCAGGGGCGGCGCCTATTGCGAAGGTGCCTTATCGTCTTGCACCTCCAGAGATGCAAGAATTGTCCTCGCAACTTCAAGAGTTGTTGGGGAAGGGATTTATTCGGCCGAGTAGCTCGCCGTGGGGAGCACCGATTCTGTTCGTCAAGAAGAAGGATGGTTCACACCGGATGTGTATTGATTACCGGGAACTGAACAAGGTGACAGTTAAGAACCGCTATCCGTTACCAAGAATCGATGATCTATTCGACCAGTTGCAAGGGGCATCTTGGTTTTCCAAGATTGATTTGAGATCAGGGTACCATCAGGTAAGGGTGCGGGATGAGGACGTCCAGAAGACAGCCTTTAGGACGCGGTATGGGCATTACGAGTTCGTGGTGATGCCTTTTGGGCTCACCAATGCCCCAGCAGTGTTCATGGATCTCATGAATAGGGTATGCAGGCCGATGCTGGATCGGTCTGTGATTGTATTCATCGACGACATTCTGGTATATTTGCGGTCTAGGGAGCAGCATGAGGGACATTTGAGGGAGGTCCTTGAGGTACTGAGGTCGGAGAAGCTTTATGCAAAATTCTCCAAATGTGACTTCTGGTTACGGGAGGTTCAATTTCTGGGGCACGTTGTAAATCAGGCAGGGATATTGGTCGATCCGGCCAAGGTGGAGGCGGTGATGAGATGGGAGGCACCAAAGTCACCTTCGGAGATCAGGAGTTTCCTTGGATTGGCAGGGTACTATCGAAGGTTCATTAGGGACTTCTCCAAGATCGCAGTGCCACTTACCAAATTGACCCGAAAGGGTGTTACATTCTCATGGGGACCCGAGCAGCAGACTTCCTTCGAGACACTTCGTCAGAGACTGTGCGAAGCACCAGTATTAGCCCTTCCTGAAGGGATGGAGGACTTCGTCGTATATTGCGACGCATCGATTTCAGGACTGGGTGCAGTGTTGATGCAGAGGGGCCATGTGATAGCCTATGCATCGAGGCAGCTGAAGCCTCACGAAGCGAGATATCCCACGCATGACTTAGAGTTGGGGGCAGTAGTGTTCGCCCTCAAAATTTGGCGTCACTACCTGTACGGGGTTCGTTGTACCATATACATGGATCAACCCAACCTAAACATGCGCCAGAGGAGATGGTTAGACGTGGTTAAGGATTATGATTGTGAGATCCTATATCACCCAGGCAAGGCTAATGTGGTAGCCGATGCATTGAGTCGTAGGGCGGAGGGTACTCCATTGCGGGACGTATGTTTGAGATTGACGGTGGTGACTCCGGTATTAGATACTATTCGTGGGGCACAGGCCGAGGTTGTGAAGTCTGGGATGCAGAAACAGGAGCGGGTCGTCGGGTTAATTTCAGAGTTCGTTACGGATGGGCGGGGACTTCTGACATTTCAGGGTCGGGTCTAGGTGCCATTCGTGGGCGGTACGCGTGTCATTTTGATGGAGGAGGCACATAGATCGAAATTCTCGATCCATCCCGGTGCTACGAAAATGTATCTGGATTTGAAAAAGGAGTACTGGTGGCCTTGCATGAAGAGAGACGTGGCTTGGTTCGTGGAGAGGTGTTTGACCTGCCGTAAAGTTAAGGCCGAGCACCAGAGACCGCACGGTAAGTTGCAACCCTTGGAGATCCCTGAGTGGAAGTGGGATCAGATCACGATGGATTTCATCACCAAATTGCCGAAAACTGCCAGGGGAGTCGATGCGATTTGGGTGATTGTGGATAGACTAACAAAGAGTGCACATTTCCTTGCCATTAGTGAAAGTTCATCAGCAGAGAAGTTGGCGGAGTTGTACGTGAGAGAGATAGTATCTCGGCATGGAGTGCCGACCTCGATTGTTTCGGACCGCGATGTGCGTTTCACTTCCAGGTTCTGGAAGAAATTCCATGAGGAGTTGGGTACTAAACTGCATTTTAGTACCGCATACCATCCCCAGACCGACGGTCAAAGCGAGCGGACGATCCAGACATTGGAAGATATGCTTAGAGCGTGTGTGTTAGACTTCGGGGGTAGCTGGGATGCGCATCTGCCGCTGGCTGAATTTTCCTACAACAACAGCCATCATTCGAGCATTGGTATGCCACCTTTTGAGTTGTTGTATGGTAGGAGGTGTCGGACTCCCATTTGCTGGGGAGAAGTGGGACAGAGAGTGATGGGCAGTACAGAGATCGTACTTCAAACGACTGAGCAGATCCAACGGGTGAGACAGAGGTTATTGACCGCCCAGAGCCGACAGAAGAGTTATGCGGACAGACGCCGGTCCGAGCTCGAATTCCAGGTCGGCGACCTCGTTCTCCTAAAGGTTTCTCCTTGGAAAGGGGTGATTCGGTTCAGGAAGAGGGGCAAATTGGGGCCCCGGTTCATAGGCCCATTTCGGGTAATTGCAAGGGTAGGTCGGGTAGCTTATCGGTTGGAGTTGCCAGCGGAGCTGAATCAGATTCACAATACCTTCCACGTATCACAGTTGAGGAAGTGTATAGCCGATGAATCGGCAGTGGTTCCGTTAGAAGATATTCAGGTGGATGCGAGCCTGAATTACGCCGAGAGACCAGTAGCTATCAGGGATCGGAAGATCAAGGTTCTACGGAACAAGGAGATACCTCTGGTGTTGGTTCGGTGGCAACATCGGAAGGGATCGGAGATGACTTGGGAGCCGGAGAGTGAAATGCGGGAGCAACATCCGGAGTTATTCGCGGAATGAGACTTCGAGGGCGAAGTCTAGTTCTAGTGGGGGAGAGTTGTAACAGCCCGGAATTTCAGGTATTACTTTAAATTAATTTGGGGAATATTTAGGGGGGGGACTCGGCGAGTTGATGCCTGACTCGCCGAGTAGGACCACGGTCTTGGTCACAGATTTGCGACTGGACTCGACGAGTCCATTAGGGACTCGGCGAGTCGACGTTGTTCAGCTGAAACCCTAGCCGTTTTGATTCTGGATCGTATATAATGTCTTTAGGGCCGTCATGTCTCGTCTTTTGGCCGATTGAAGATAACCTAAACGGCTGTGGGCATCTGGAGCAAGGGTGAAGGCTAGTGGAAGCTTAAAGAGGTTGTTAGGCAAGGAGAGGCAAGGTGGTGATCAAAGGAGGATCAAGGGGTTGAGCTCTGAAGGTTGGGGACGCAGGGAACACGTTTTCCAGGTAATCCTCGGATCATTTCTGTAGTTTTGGTGTTGTACACGAATCTAGGGTTTAGGAAACCCATTTAAGGATTTGATAGATTATAGAGTTGTTACAAGTGTTTAAATCCCAGTAATAGTATGTGTAAAGGTCCAGGAAGTCCCATATCTATATATTGCGGAATCATGCGAATTACAGGAGGCAGTTGATTGACTGCATGGCGAGGACTCGCCGAGTCCAATGATCAGACTCGGCGAGTAGCTTGAAGATTCACTAGGACTCGCCGAGTTGTTCTTCAGACTCGGCGAGTAGCTTGAAGACTTACTGGAACTCGTCGAGTCGTTCTTCAGACTCGGCGAGTGGTGTCAGGATGTCTATACTCGTCGAGTTACCCTTTGTACTCGACGAGTCCGGTCAAGATTGACCGTTGACCAGTATATATATTAGAGGGGTCAGTTGTCTTGTTTGATAAGATCATTAACTAGGGTTGTGGTATTATAGGGAACCTGCGGACTAGCGGATTGTGTGCGAGTAGCTCGAAGAGGTTATAGCCTACGTACTACGAGGTGAGTCTTCTCACTATACTTCACCCGGAAGGGTTTGACTGTAGACCGGAAGGTCGTGTGTGTTATATTCATACTATGTCTAGAGAGGTAGATGCTTTATATGTGATGTGTGCTTATATGCGATATATGTTATGTGGACCGAAAGGTCCGGGCCGGAAGGCAATGTTATGTGGATCGAAAGATCCGGGCCGAAAGGCAATGTTATGTGGATCGAAAGATCTGGGCCGGAAGGCAAAGTCATGTGGATCGAAAGATCCGGGCCGGAAGGCAATGTTATGTGGATCGAAAGGTCCGGGCCGGAAGGCGTATGTGGGTAAGTCGTATACTGGGGAACTCACTAAGCATTTATGCTTACTAGTTGTTTATGTTTTTCAGGTACTAGTGATGACCGTGGAAAGGCGCCGGCGTGACACGTACACACTGCCACTGTTGAAGATCCTGGAGATTTATTATTTACATTTTGAAACAAACTTGGAATAAACCCTTTTGTCGAAAAATGATGTTTTGTTTTAATGAAAAATTTATTTGAAAATTTGAGATGTTACAAAATTCATAACTTCTTCGTTTGACGTCCGTTCTTGCCTAACTTTTTATTGCTTCAATACCAACAACGAGACCTTCGATCCTCGTTTAGATTACTTCGGCTAAAAACCGCTCGATCTCAAATCGAGTATTTCGGGCTGCACACCGCTAAGCCGAAACTTCGATAAATCATAACATCCTCATACGAAGTCAGATTTGGGCGTTCTATATATATTCGGAAACCTCGTTTCAACTACTACAACATTATTCAAAGATATTAAGTTTATTTTACACTTAAATTTTGACGCTTATTTTTATTCTTAATTAATCAAACCACATAATTAAGCAATTAAGCACAAAACACACAATACTTAAATAATACAATCTTTATTATTTCAAAACGGGTTACAAAGGTTAACCTAGACTATTACATTGCTAAAAATGGCAAGCCCGGAAACATAGGCGTTACAATAACCTTCCTTGGAAGGAGGTGGACAAATTCTAGGTTATTCCAGGACACCTAGAATATTCCTTGCATATAAATAGGAAGGTGGATAATTACCAGTTTGAATAAATATTACTTTAGGGTTATCTAGGGTTTCCAAGTTGCACTATATATAAAGACCCATTGGGATCTAAATTTCGGTCATCTCTTTATTCACAAGGCATAGCCAAAATTCTCAATTGTCTCTCTTCCCTCTTCAATTCTCCTAGTTTCTAGGGTTGAGTGTGAACCATCAGAGGCACGACACTTGTGGTGCTCGCTTCCAAAAGCTTTGAAGAAAGGATTCTTGATTGTTTACTACAACAATCAACAAGGTATGTATTCTTCCTTATGAATTCAGATTTCATTAGCAAGTTTTTGTAGTTTGATAGTTCATAGTATGTTGGCTTTATATGAAAGACATAGATCCTTCTTAGGTTGTCAGTTTCCTAATTTAATTGTTAAATGTTTTTATGCTTAGAGCATAGTTTTTTTAATCTAACTTTTCCATCACCAAGATATTTTGATCTCCGAGCTGATCTACCAATTTTCTGAAGTGTCGGATTCTCAACCTATCGCTAAAATCGACATCCTCTCAAATGACTCTACCACAAGACTCCATCCAAGAGTCTGTCCGGAAAAGCTACTTTAACCTTCTTGTATGTAAGGCTTTAAGATCCCTCCTGTTCCAACCAGGGATAACATAACCGATCATTACACCGATGCAACATAACCTTACTTTGCTCTAAATGAATGCTACATGCTCAAGTGTAGTCTTACATCACAAACGACCCTAAATGGCCCACAACCTTCCTCAATCCCACAAATGATGTGAGCTTCCCATGGTCTCGCAACCGGACCTGCCATGGTCTAATCCCACGTAAAGGAAATTACCAACCTAATCATAGCTCCTCAACATCCTTGGAACTGCTCAAGGACCAGGTGAATGCTATTGGCTAGTCTGTAGTCTTACGAAATTACTACACTACCTACCAACCTTGTAAATGCTACATCCACCCCACATTCTTACAACACTTCTACCACTACCTTCCAACCTAGTGAATGCTATGACCACCCCGCAGGCTTACGACACTTCTATAACAACCATCCACCCACCATATCCAATAAATCATGGGTCGAAGCCACATTCGACTACACCCTAATTAGGTTTTCGGGTCATACTTCGAGTACCAAATCCTTTATCAGACAAGAACAGGTAGGTAGGCTCTAACACAACCCTCAAATTGAACATAATCACATACCTGCCATGTGCCACCACTGATGCGCAAGGTAGCCTGAAATCTCATTCCTTGTGCAATCCCTAAGTCTAAACGATTCTTGATACATGTATAGTTAGTCATATATTTTGCATAGAATGTTAATACTTTTTGGCTAATTTATTACAATTATGGAACAAAAGATGCTTAATTATGTTTAAATTATATTTTCAGTCCAAAAGAAGTGCTCGGAAGCAAAAGGAAATAGGAGCAACTGTCGGGAGCTCGGGAATCAAGGAAAGAAGAAAAGAGCCAAAAATACAAGGCACTCGGCGAGTCGGTACATGACTTGACGAGTTCCCACAAAGGTTCTCGAAGCAGAGGAATCCTTTCTTTGCCGGACATGGAGATTTAATGAGGGACTCGACGAGTCTGTACCTGGACTCGATGAGTCGCCTCTAATCTATAAAAAGAGACTTCCAGATCGACACCCGGTTTTTTTAAGAAGTCCTTGGAGATAAAGTTGCGAATAAGAGTTCTTCTGGAGCGTGAGAAGTCGGAGAATCAACCTAGATCCACTTTTGGAGGAGAATTAAGGCAAAATCAATTTATTCTTTAGTAAATCTAGTTTCCAAAACATGTTTGAGTTATTGGATTGTGTTTTTGAGTTTTTTACTATCTTAATCATGAACTAGAACATATATATTCTGTTTAGGGAAGACAAATTTGTGACTATGTGTTGATTTATGAGTAGGATTAATTTTTTTTGGTAATAATGTTTTGTTAAGCTTGTAAAAAACCTTATGTGTTAATTACAACTGTTTTCTGTTAATTAACATGTAATTAAGTTTCACGACCATCTCTCAATTGCTAACCTCATATGAAGCATTTGACAACATTGTTATATGCCTAGGAAATAGCTAACGTGAAACTAGGGTTAATAGAAAATACGAAAATTAATGTGTGAGCTTGTATGACGAACCATCAGCAAGAGGTTAATTAAAGGACCAATTTAGTTGACCACTACAAGTCTTACTTAATCCGAATAAATAAACTAGGAAATTCATTAATTTAAACAACTGGCCACTGCTTAGATTAATTTGTTTACTAAGGATTAATAATAGCGAACGTGAACCTAATCATATTAATCGGTAGCCAATATAAATTAGTCCATTGCACTTTTCATAGAATCAACCATAGGATCAAATGAGTCAAACCTAAGTAGAAGTCTCTTCTACCATTACATTTAGTTGATTTTAGCTCTGTAGCTATTAATTGTTTTGTTTGAGTTCTCGTTAGAAATTTAAGTTTTCGAGTCTTGCAAAACTAGAGAAAACCCCTCCTTTTATTATTTGCTTTTAGATACTTCTAGTAATTAGTTTAATTATCGTTCGTTGAGTTCGATATCCTGCATACTAAAAACTATACTTACATTAGCCATGTACACCGCCTAGTGCGTGTCAAATTTACATTAGAAAAGTAGGAATAAAACTAGTTGGATTTACACACATCAAGTTTTTGGCGCCGTTGCCGGGAAACGGTTCAAAAATTATTCTAATTTCTAGTATTACCGATCCTTTGTGTGAGATTAATCTTGCACAAAGTTACTGCTTTAGTAGTCTAGGTATTAGGTTTGGTTTTAATTTTATAGGATTTGTTAAAAAAAAAATTGTTCAAATTTTTTCAGTTTTAGCCTTGAACTCACCGAGTGCAATCGAAGCTACTCGATGAGTCCATCCCTGAAACTCAGTTTCGTTTTTTTATTTATTTATTTTTTTCTTTTTACGCGTGTTTTTTGTTTTGTTTGCAGTTTGTTAATGACCAGGGGAGGAGGTACACCTTTGATCCCACCGCTTGAAGATCCGGAAGCAACCTTGAAGAAAAACAGAGGCAAGAACGTAGGAGAAACCGCAACATCGAAGATTCACCATTGAAGAATTTAAAAAACGTTTTTAGTAAGAAAAAGGGCAAGAAGGTAGGAGAATCGAACTTCTATTCGGTGGCGGACGAAGACCTGAAGAAGGAGGACACCGAGTACGAAACCGAAAGGGAAGAAACCGAATCCGAAGAAGAAAGCGATTTTGAAGACGAACCTGCTAACACCATGGCAATCATTGATGAAGTTCCTATGGGTGAATGGAAGAAAAGGATACGTGACGATACCGGCCCAGGACTCGTGCAACCCATGATTCCTACTACTGCGACTTTCGAACTAAAGGGCCAGATACTTGCTCAACTTAAGGAAATCCCCTTCTACGGGAAAGATCACGAAGACGCCTACAAGCATTTGGATGAGGTCAACGATGTAGCTGATTATTTTAATGTTCCAAATGTGCCTCGCAAAACCGTGCTACTTCTTATGCTTCCAGTTACATTCAAGGGTGCTGCAAAGGATTGACTCAAGTCACTACCACCAGGATCCATCACTGCATGGGCTAAAATGAAGGAAGAATTCATTGATCAATTTTGTCCTCCCTCAGAGATAGCCAAATTGAAGAAAGCCATTTCCAACTTTGAGCAACAAGCTGGAGAATCCTTATACGAGGCGTGGGAGAGATACAAAGGTTTACTAAGGAATTGCCAACATCATGATCTTAATAGCCAACAAGAAGTCTCCATTTTCTGTGATGGGGTGAATGTGACCACAAGGCAACTTCTTGACTCGCAAGGACCGCTCACGAAGAAAGCACCTCCACTGATAAACGAGCTAATTGAAGAATTCTCTAAACACTCTAGAGAATATCATAACCCACGGAATGAACTAAGTCAGGGGGTGGTGAACTTAGTTAATGATAGCATGGAGACAATGATGGCAAAACTAGATAGTTTGGATCGAAGAATGACTTAGATGGACCAATCCATCCACGCTATCCGGGTGGGATGTGAGAATTGCAAAGGGCCTCATCTCACTAATGATTGTGATCTAGACGAGAACAGAACCGGAAAGCACAAGTGTGCTATTCAAGTGGTGATAGGTACGATGACAACTGGCGAAAACCCAAGAAGGATTGGCTTCGTATGATAAGTATAAAAAGGAAAATGAGGAAAAGTACAAACAAAAAGATAGAGGCTTTTATCAAAAGGAGGAACCGATGCAAGAAAAGAAAATAGATTTTGAAGACATGCTCATGAGATTTGCAGCTGCATCCAAGAAGGGACACAATGATACTGAAGCTGCAATGAAAGAACAACGAAATATGTTAAGGGAGCAACAAGGCCTGATTAGAGAACGTCAAACCATGATGATAGATCAACAAGCCATGCTTAGGAATCAGCAAGCATCTATTCTGAACATTGAAAAACAACTAGGCCAACTTGCACTACAAATAACCGAAAGACAACCGGGTGGGCTTCCTAGTAATACGGAAAATAATCCGAGAGGTGCATACATTTATATCGTGACGCCTAGGAGTAGAAAGATGATTACTCCTCTGATCCCCATTCAGAAAGAAGATCCCAAACTGGTGCGAGAGGAGGCAGAAAAGCAGAAACCGCTGAAACCCGACACGACTCGCCGAGTCGAGGACATGGACTCGACAAGTCCTTTGCTTGAATCGAAAAAACAGCATTCTGTTAAACCTTATCAGCCTTCGTTACCATTTCCAGGCCGATCTAGATAAGATAAGCATGATGTTGATTATCAAAAATTTCTAGAACACATCAAAGCCCTTCAAATTAACATGCCCTTCATCGAGGCAGTTGCACAAATGCCAAAGTATGCCAAATTCTTAAAGGAACTCCTCACAAATAGAAAGAAGATGGAAGAAGTAAAAGAGGTAGTTCTCAATGAAAATTGTTCAGCCGCCATGTTGAACAAAATGCCTAAAAAGAAAGCTGACCCAGGTAGTTTGACATTACCTTGTCAATTCTGAAATTTGGCAACTATACATGCATTAGTGGATTCAGGGGTAAGTGTAAATCTCATGTCATATTCGTTCTTTAAGAAATCAGACCTTCTAGAGCCACATCCAATTCGAATGGCAATACACTTAGCTAATAAAACGGTAACATTTCCAAGGGGAATATGCGAGGACCTGTTGGTAAAAGTTGATAAGTTCGTGTTCCCCGTGGATTTCATAGTTCTAGACATGGAAGTGGATCCTCAAGTCCCGATCATACCTGGAAGACCTTTCCTCAACACCGTGAGTGCTATAGTAGATATGTGAGATTCCAAACTCACCCTTCGGGTGGGAGACGAATCAGTGACATTTGGAGTAGATCAAGCAATGATGCAAGAAAGGTTTAGTGATGATACAATATTCTCGGTAGATATGATGGACGAGTTAATAGAAGATTGGAAAGAGAATAAGTTGAGAAATTCCACCATTTCTTTTGAAGAATATTTTTATGTTGAAGGGGACCTGAAAGAGATAGAGAGACTGCTAGAAGAAGCCGACTATAATGATTTAATCATAAGGACAGAAAGCTCGACTCGCCGATTCGATACCACAGACTCGACGAGTCCCTACGGGAATTCACGATCAGGTGAGAATTTTAGCCTAGACTCGACAAGTTACATACCGGACTCGACGTGTCCAATGTACAAAATACGAAATCAGACCTTAAAACTCTACCTGATCATTTAGAGTATGAATTTCTTGAAGAATGTGATAAAAAACCAGTTAATATAGCTTCTGAGCTCTCCGAATCTGAAAAAGAAGAATTAGTCCATGTCCTAAAGAAGAGAAAGAGTGCCATTGCGTGGAGTATCACCGACATCAAGGGAATAAGCCCTTCTTATTGCTCTCATAAGATCAACCTGGAAGAAGGGGCGAAGCCGGTAGTGCAACATCAAAGGAGATTGAACCCGAACATGCAAGAAGTGGTCAAAAAGGAAGTAGTCAAGCTTTTAGATGTGGGGATTATTTATTCTATTTCTGATAGCCCATGGGTTAGTCCTGTTCAGGTGGTACCCAAGAAAGGCGGGATGACGGTGGTGACAAACAAAAAAAGCGAGCTTATTCCGACCCGAACGGTAACCAGTTGGCGAGTATGAATCGATTATCGAAAGCTAAACGATGTCACTCATAAAGACCATTTTCCTTTACCTTTTATTGATCAAATGCTTGAAAGATTGTCCGACCATAGCTATTATTGTTTCTTAGACGGATTTTCGGGTTACTTCCAAATACCCATAGACCCAATCGAACAAGAAAAAACTACTTTCACTTGCCCAAGTGGGACTTTTGCCTATCGACGCATGCCTTTTGGGTTGTGCAATGCACCTACGACCTTTCAAAGATGCATGACGGCAATTTTCCATGACATGGTGGAAAAGTTTATGGAAGTATTTATGGACGATTTTTCTATTTTTGGATCTTCTTTTCATGATTGTCTTGCTAACCTTGACTTGATTCTTTTCATGATAGTCTTGGGGCACAAGGTATCCAAAGCGGGGATTGAGGTGGATCGGGCAAAGATTGATACAATTGGTAAATTACCTTCACCAACTAATGTGAAGGGCATTAGGAGTTTTTTAGGCCACGCGGGTTTTTACCGCCGCTTTATAAAGGATTTTTCTAAAATAACTAGACCTCTAACTCAATTACTTTTAAAAGCTGCACCATTGCATTTTAATAAAGAGTGACTAGAGGCTTTGAAATTTTGAAAGAAAAATTATCTAATTCTCCGATCATTATTGCCCCGAATTGGAACTTGCCCTTTGAAATAATGTGTGACGCAAGTGACTTTGCATTAGGAGCCGTACTTAGCCAAAGGGTTGATAAGCACTTTCGACCCATTTATTATGCAAGCAAGACTTTGAACCCATCCCAAGAAAATTACACCACAACTGAAAAAGAATTACTAGCCGTGGTGTATGCTTTTGACAAATTCCGCCCTTATCTTATTTTATCAAAGACCGCTATTTTTACTGACCACTCTGCTATCAAGTACTTGATTGCCACGTAGGATGCAAAGCCAAGATTGATCCGATGGGTGATTTTACTTCAAGAATTTGACATCGAAATCAAGGATAAAAAGGGGATGGAGAATGTA
Source organism: Lactuca sativa (assembly GCF_002870075.4). Lineage (NCBI taxonomy): Eukaryota > Viridiplantae > Streptophyta > Magnoliopsida > Asterales > Asteraceae > Lactuca > Lactuca sativa. The sequence continues at coordinate 252,884,791 of NC_056630.2, forward strand.
GCTGCCGACCACCTATCTAGACTAGAAAATCCGGAAAGGGAAGATAAAGACAACATGGGTATTGAAGATAGCTTTCCGGAAGAATATTTGATGATGGTTGTGGATGAAGACCCATGGTATGCAGACATTGCAAATTATTTGGCTGGCAATTACCTAAAAAAAGACCTTACCCATCCACAAAAGAAGAAATTCTTTTTCGAAATTAAATATTATTTTTGGGATGAGCCTTATATTTTTAGAAGTTGTGCGGATGGAATAATAAGAAGATGTGTGTTTGGCAAAGAAAGTAGAGACATATTATAGCATTGCCACAGTGGATATGTTGGATGACATCATGGGGTACAATACACTGCTAAAAAAGTGTTTGATGTTGGTTTTTATTAGCCTACTATTTTCAGAGATGCTGCTACCTACGTGAAAGAATGTGATGCTTGCCAATGAACGGGGAATATATCGGCAAGGAATGAAATGGCCCAATTGAAAATTCAAGTATGTGAGATTTTTGATGTTTGGGGTATAGATTTCATGGGACCCTTTCCTTCATCCAAAGGCAACAAATATAGACTAGTGGCGGTGGATTAAGTGTCAAAGTGGGCGGAAGCACAAGCATTACCAACTAATGATGCAAGAGTGGTGGTGAATTTTTTAAAGAAATTATTTTCAAGATTTGGAGTGCCTAAAGCATTAATTAGTGATCGGGGAACCCACTTTGCTAATGATCAACTAGCAAAAGTGTTGCAAAAATATGGGGTACGCCATAGATTTTCAACACCTTATCATCCACATTCAAATGTGCAAATCGAAATTACAAATAGGCGCTAAAAAGAATTTTGGAAAAATCGATGGGGCACAATAGAAAAGATTGGGTGGATAAATTGGATGATGCACTTTGGGCAATTAGGACCGCATTTAAAACACCCATTGGAACCACACCATATAGATTAGTGTATGGAAAAAATTACCATTTACCAGTGTAACTTGAACACAAAACTTATTGGGCTTTGAAAACATGCAATTTTGGGCCACATGAGTTGCGTGCAAATCGACTCTTGCAAATGAATGCTTTAGAAGAATTGAGGAATGAGCCTTATACTAAATCATTGATTTATAAGGACAAGACCAAAAGATGGCATGATGCAAGGTTGAAAGGAAATAAAGAGTTTGAGGAAGGACAAAAAGTGCTATTATACAATGCAAGACTTAAACTTTTTCCGGGAAAATTACGCACTCGTTGGACCAGGCCTTTTTCTGTAAAACATGCTTATCCATATGGAGTGGTTGAGTTATGGAGCAAGGATGGGTCAAGTTTTAAAGTTAATGGGCATCAGGTTAAGAGATACGAAGAAGGAATGCCACAAGATGAGAGTATTGAAGAAAGGCTGGACTTGGAGGAAATTGCAGCAACGTAGAGCGGGAAGGAGTCCAGCTAACGACTCCTCAAAAAGAAGCACTTAACGGGAGGCAACCCGTTGCGAGAGTTTGCTTTCTTTTTTCCTTTTATTTTCGTTTTTGTTTGGTTTTCTTAGGATTTTTCTTTCAAATTCTTCCATGATTGTCTACAAATGATTGCTTGGGGACAAGCAAGGCCTGAGTGTGGGGTGTGGAAAATTTTAATAAAGTTTTTAGGAAATTTTTTTTCTGTTTTACAAACAGCTTAATCGACTCGCCGAGTTAGGTATCTACTCGAAGAGTCCATATGGATGCGGAGAGTTTGACTACGCGACCAGACTCGCCGAGTCCATACACCTACTCGACGAGTCGGTACTATTTACCGAAAAAATAATATTTTTTTACAATCTGGTGAAATTAGGGTTTTTACCCTATTTTGAAACATTACTCTCATTTACACAGCAGCCGACCCACTCGACGTGCCTCTCTTCCCTCAAGCTTTCATCTTGATTTTCTTCTATTTTCTCCAAAATCTTCAAGCAATGTAACATTATTCTCCCTTAATTCTGTTAAAGGTTCAACCTTTAGATGTTTTATGCCCCTAATTTGTTGAAAGTTCGGTTTGAAAAGATTTGCATTTTTATGGTTGTCAAATTTTTGCTTAAATAGGATGTTTATGTTGAAATTATTGATGAGTAACTAGTTAATAGACATCCTGAGACAGAACCCTGGAAAAATTTTGAGTTTTTAGGAGTAATTTGATCAGACCTATACTTTGGACTCGACGAGTCCAGTCGTGATGCTGGAATATGATTTTTTTTAATGTTTCGGTGCTTTTCAGGTTTGTGTTTTATTTATGTGTGCGGGAAACATGTTAAGAATGGGGCAAAGCTCACGTGGAACCCAAGATTCTCACCCTTGGTTGACTTTCCCACGCATAAATTCCGATTCTACAATGAGGAGGTGGAGAAAGAAGCTGGAAGAATTGAAAAGGAAGGATATACATGTACCCAATGCGATTAATTGGGAGTGGATTGAGAGAGTACGGTACGAAGAGGAGTTAGTCCCCTACTTAGTCCAAACGTTCAATCAAAATGGAGTCTTTATTACATTTGACAGGTGGAACTGGCTATTTAGGATCTACGAGTCGGTGTACCAAGAACTATGTTGGGAGGTTTTCTCCATGGTTTCTTTTCGGGGAAGAAATGACAACTATAATCCGGGGAACATCACATTTTTCCTTGGAGGGGTATACCACCAATACAGTATGGTGGAGTTAGCAAGGAGACTGGGGATTTATGACCAACAATTGGTCAATACTGCTGCGTTTGGAACGTTTCTGGAGCATTACCATCAAGTTTTTTCGGATGGAGTCAAGGGTGACCTTTGGTGGAACACTATAGCCAACAAAATTTATGTTGCAAAATCTGCTCAAGAAGGGAGTATCCGGTCCCCCACCCATCGACTTATTCATCGCCTCATCTCGAGCCCTATCAACCAAAGAAAACACGATGACAAGGTCCTTAATTTGGACGTGTTTTACTTGTGGAGTATTATCACTGTAAACAATTTTTTGCTGTATCCCTTATTGTATGGTTGCATATTTGAGCGAGGGGGCAGTCAAAGAAAGGAAGACTTCAAAGATAAATGGTGGGATGTTTGTGACCCGCCTAGCCAAGTCTTACGTGTTGATGAATGCGGGATCTTGGGACATGATGACGGAGGTTCCAACCCCTCCTTTTAGTACTATACTTTTTAGGAGGACGAGTATAATTGAAGACTTTGGTGGAGGAACCTACACTATTCCTCACAATGACCCGTTGCTAGCACCCGAGGACTCGGGAAGGAGGGTGAGAAGACGCCAACGGGAAGCTCAAGATGACCCACCGGTGATCTCGATCGATGATGAAGTACCTATGGATTGGTACAATGTGGAAATGAGGCGGTTCCAGGATGATTTGGCAAGGGGGATAAACTTTAGCAACCAGTCCCATATTCAACTTTTAAATCACTTCCAACTCCCGCACATTGATGGGGGTAATTACCCATACATTTCAACATGGGAGGAATGGATTGATGCAAGGAGACCAGAGCTGGTGGAAGTCGGGCAATGGATGATGATGAAGAGGATGAAGAAGAAGAAGAAGAAGAATGAATTATCCTTTTATTTTTGGTTGTCTTAAAAACAATTTTTATTTTTTTTTCTTTTTCTTTTGGTTTGTTTTTGTTTGCTTGTATTTGATGTTTGAACAAGTAGCTTTAGGATGTTTAATTTCTTGGTTACTTGTTTTAGTTTTGTTTTCAGAATTTGGATGCTAGGCGAAAGAGAGAAGGATGTTCAAGTATCGAGTCTGGTGTTTAAGAGAGTCTAAAAGAATCTAAATACTGGAGGAAAACAATTAGCATGAACCAAACTTTGACGTATTTACAACATCATAATTGATGGAGCAGAAAGCAGTTTTTTTATACAACGATGGACTCGCCGAGTGCACATACAGACTCGACGAGTCCCAGTGTAAAAATTCGGATTCTACATTTTTGCGTTACAACTCGGCGAGTCTATCCACTAACACAACGAGTTGCTACAAACTCCACATCTCAGCTTATGATTTGATATTATTTCACACGGCAATTGGCTGCACTTATGAAGTATAATTCCTGGAGATTTCCGAGAGTTTTTCCTGCATTTTTAGAGCTGTTTACCACACAAGATATGACAACCAAGGCATGAATGAGCTATTCTCATGTCTAAAGTCAACTGAAGATGGAGCTCAAAGGAAGAAACTCAACCTCGCGACTGCTATCCCAGGGGAGTTTGTTCCAATTACCTATTTACTTTTGTTTTTTTTTTGTTACATGCGCATGTAATGGGGACATTGCATGAATTAAGTGTGGGGTAGGGGGTTGGTTACATTAGTTAACTTAGAATCTTAAATTAGGCTTAATTTTTAAAAAAATTTACATAAAAAAATTGCTAAGACTTAATTTAGAAAATTTGGTAAAGCAATTAGGATTTCATGTTGGTATTATGTTTAATGATTCTATAAGAACCCAAATGTTTAGTTGAGCCAAAATACGTTATAGTGCATTTGTGGCCTCCCTTATTCTAGTGAAATCATGAGACAAAAACCCAACATCGCTTAGTTTAAGGGTCGCAATATGTTTAGCATCGTGTACCAGAAACCTATCCAGTAAGGCTTGTATCTTAACCAATAAGGGTTGAAGTTAAACGCACCTGCTTAAGCATGTAGGTATTGAGTGAAAAAAAAAGTGAGCAATAAATGTAAAAAAAAGAGAAGAGAGAGAAATTACAAGAAAAGTTGTAAGAATTTTGGAGCAATCAAAGTGAAGATCAAAAGATCAAAATTCTGAAGAGTCAAAAAAGTTGAAGATACTGAAAATCAAAAGGTGGTGAATTCAAAGACATCAAAGACAAATTATCAAAGAAGTGAAGAATTCTAAAGAGCTCCATAGTGGTATCGAAAAAAGTTGTAATTTTTTCTAGATTATGTATGCTTGGGTAGCCTTACAAATTACCTTGAGGTTAAGGAAGTTTTCTAAGGATTGATTCGGAGGGATGCACAAAGTGAGCTTTGTTCAAAAGAAGTGGGCGAGTGTTTATGAGGAGTGTTAGTATTTAGAGTATAGGGGGTGCTTTAGGAAAAAAATTTAGACACAAATGCATGTGTTGAGGTCTTGACATCATGGTTGGGTTTGATTAGGATTATTTTATGTAATGCTAGTATGCTTAAATTCAGTCTTGCTTGGGGGCAAGCAAAAGTCAAGTGTGGGGTAATTTGATATGTGTATATTTAGTCATATATTTTGCATAGAATGTCTTTGGCTAATTTATTACAATTATGGAACAAAAGATGCTTAATTATGTTTAAATTATATTTTCAATCCCAAAGAAGTGATCGGAAGCAAAAGGAAGCAGGAGCAGCTGTCGGGAGCTCGGGAATCAAGGAAAGAAGAAAAGATCCAAAAATTACAAGGCACTCGACGAGTCGGTACGTGACTCAACGAGTTCCCACGAAGGTTCTCGAAGCATAGGAATCCTTGCCTTGCTAGACACGAGGATTTAATGAGGGACTCGACAAGTCTGTACCTAGACTCGACAAGTCGCCTCTAATCTATAAAAAGAGACTTCCAGATCGACACCCGAATTTTTTTAAGAAGTCCTTGGAGATAAAGCTGCGAATAAGAGTTCTTCTGGAGCGTGAGAAGTCGGAGAATCAACCTAGATCCACTTTTGGAGGAGAATTAAGGCAAAATCAATTTATTCTTTACTAAATCTAGTTTCCGAAAACATGTTTGAGTTATTGGATTGTGTTTTTTGAGTTTTTTACTGTCTTGATCATGAACTTGAACATATATCTTCTGTTTAGGGAAGACAAATTTGTGACTATGTGTTGATTTATGAGTAGGATTAATTTTTGTTGGTAATAATGTTTTGTTAAGCTTATTAAAGAACCTTATGTGTTGATTACAACTGTTTTCTGTTAATTAACATGTAATTAAGTTGCATGACCATCTCATAATTGCTAACCTCATATGATGCATGTGAAAACATTGTTAGATTCCTAGGAATAGTGAACGTGAAACTAGGGTTAATAGAAAATAGGAAAATTAATGTGTGAGCTTCTATGACGAACCATTAGCAAAAGGTTAATTAAAGGACCAATTTAGTTGACCACTACAAGTCTTACTTAATCTGAATAAATAAACTAGGAAATTCATTAATTTAAACAATTGGCCACTGCTTAGATTAATTTGTTTTCTAAAGATTAGTAATAGCGAACGTGAACCTAATCATCTTAATCGGTAGCTAATATAAATTAATCCATTGGACTTTTCATAGAATCAACCACATGATCAAATGAGTAAAACATAACCAGAAGTCTCTTCCACTATTGAATTTAGTTGATATTAGCTCTCTAGCTGTTAATTGTTTTGTTTGAGTTTGAGTTAGAAATTTAAGTTTTCTAGTCTTGCAAAACTAGAGAAAATCCCTCCTTTTATTATTTGTTTTTAGATAGTTCTAGTAATTAGTTTAATTGTCGTTCCTTGAGTTCGATATCCAGCTTACTAAAAACTATACTTACATTAGACATGTACACTGCCTATTGTGTGTCAAATTTACATTAGAAAAGTAGGAATAAAAGTAGTTGGTTTTTACACACAACAATTCTCCCCCACTTGGATTCAACTTCACTCTTCCAACCAGAAAATTGATAGATTTCCAATCTATCTCACAACCTTACTACTCGAAGCTGTCAACAACCTAAGCTCACATGTACTAGCGTTCCATTATTAGCCAATCCTAGCGAGCACAAGTTGGGTTTTGTATACTACAACATCCTATGGTGCACATACAAACCTAAATGCTTTGGATCTATGTTTTCTCTAATTATACATGTAATTTTGTTTCCAAAGCATAAAGCCTACAAGTAGCATACAATTGACATAAACAACATAAAATTGAGTTATAGAATTACCTCTTTGTTGTAGATTGTAGTTTTGGCCTTTAAGAACTTAGCACCTTAAATGTGATGCCTCAAATGGTTCACAAACACCATGAACAAATGGAGTACTTTTGAGAGAGAATATGGAGCACTAAAATTTGGCTATGCTTCTCAAAGAATACATGTTCAACCAATTTTAGGCCAAAGGGGTGTCATATATATAGTGTAGGAATCCAAGAGTCATGTATAAACCCTAATCCATACACTTGGATTATGATCCATATTTCATGTGGGCTAACTCTTCATGGATACTTACATAAACTTAGCCCATCATGGATCGATAGCCCAAACGATATATATATATATATATATATATATATATATATATATATATATATATATATATATATATATATATATATATATCACTGATTTACATAATCAGTCCCCGTTAATTTAATTAATCTCTTTTGATCACTAAATTAATTCAAAATTAATTCTTGATTGATAATAATTAAATAACACGATTTAATATTAATATTTTAGAACTTATAATACATTAATAAATCATAAATAACCTCTTCTCAAAAGTCCATCCTATCAAATTGCTCCGGTGAAGGCAACCCAAATAGAACATGCTACTCTCGGGTCAAGTACATACCAATTATAGTTATGGGCTTAGACACCTAATCCAACAGCACACACCTATCAAAATTTAATGAATACTCCTCGAAATCTCAATGAGCTTAGTATCCCCGAGCATTTTCCACTTAATCCACTATAAGTCCACGGTGACCTTATTGGATGACGAAGAACAAAATCTCAAGTACCGAAACAGGTACCCAACCAATTCAACAACCTACTTGCACTAGAGTAATTACCATGCAAACCTGCAACTGACTACACTTCATGGGTATAAAATTGATAGTTACCGATCTTACACCTACGATCAAAAAAATTCTTCATTACCTCGTATCCCGAAAGACCCCTACAAGTCCTACATTCAAACCCATAATTCCCACCTTATAGATTCCTTGAGTTCCTTGCTGATACCACCAAAGATCGAACCGACTGCTAGTCATCTCTCAGTTAAAGCTTGCTCTGACGATGGTCGATGCCTCCCACATCGAAATCCAAAACCGGCTCACCTCGAAAATCCTTTAAGCACGAATCTCGATATGCAAAATGACATATGAAGATTCTCAAAATAAAATGTCTAGACCATCATGAGTAAAATTCTAATTTCTAGATGGAGAATTAGATAAACCACACATAGAGTCTCACATACAACATACCATCACAAACACAAATAATAAGAGCATGAAGGAAAGAAAACAACACATACGTGGGACGTCAACTAACGGAAATCGGATCTCCTTGTCCTATGACTGAATCTTCTTAATATCCTCAACTACGGCGTACCGTGGAACGAAAAGAGCCCTCTCCCTAAATTAGCGGTGATCTCCTCCACAGTCTCAATCGTCTGGACCCCTAGATCGACAAACTCCATCATGCTACTTCCCGCACGTGGTATATTGACCTCGACCTTGTTGTCCTTTCACTCACTGATAAGAAGTGTTGGGTCTCTTTGTAGGACCCTCAACTGCCTGCACCTGATCTTACTTCCTCTTCCCGGGGTGCTCCAAATCAATCCCCCGCTCTCAGGCTCTAGCTATCATGTCATCCAAAGTCCGACAAGCTGAAGAGCTATCAAACTCTCTGATATCGTCTTGTTACATATCATGGTACCAAATCTTCTTAATATCCTCGTCTACGGCGTACCGTGGAACGAAAAGAGCCCTCTCCCTAAATTTAGCGGTGATCTCCTCCACAGTCTCAGTTGTCTGGAGAAGGTCCTGAAACTCCTTCGCCAACTGCTGGACATCGATAGCTGTTGCAAACTCCGCCCTAATCCGGGTCATAAACTCACCCCACATCATCGTCTTAATGAACTCGCCTCCTAAAGCGAAGTCTACCTGCTACTACCAATCTCCTGCTCTATCTTTCAGAAGACAAGAAGCAAATCTGACCCTCGACTCCTTAGGGCAGCAGCTCATTTAGAAAGTGTTCACCATATCTTCTAACCACCTCCTACTAGCAATGGGGCCCTTCTCCCCCAAAGAACTTAGGAGCTCCACAAGCACGAAACTTCTAGAAGAAAAGAGTACGAGCTCCCACAATAGCCATAGTCTAAATGTGGAACATGCCAAGATTCCATCCAAAATCTCCATGATCCCCTCTTTGATCAAACTGAAGATCACAAGAGTCTGCTCCAAAATACAGCGGGTGATCTTTGACGAAACGAGCTCCTGCATCCACCCATCCACTGGCTCAACACCTGCACCTGAGCATGTACTAGAACATGAACCTCCTCCACGCGTGATCATAACCATTCTGAAAAGAAAACATACAAATGATCAAAACATACCCAAAGAAACCTCATCCTACAAACTTCCTAGATTCTCCGTGACTCTCCTCGATTCGAGTGTGGATCCTGTGCTTTCAGTAATACGAGCCCAATACTACCTTCCACACCTATCCATACTTTCCAGAAGAATTACCACGAATCCTCTAAGTCAGCCTCTGAAACAGATACTCCAAACACTCGTTAAACATTTCATCCAAACCTACTAAAACCCTTCCTAGGCTTTCCTAGGCTCCTGACCTCACCCTGCAACCAGCTGTTGAAGAACTGCCATTAATGTCAGCTAACTACTTCATGAATATAATCACATGAAACAAAGCTTAGATAATCCTTTCAGTAAAAGACTTAACCACATAATGGTTAGACTCAAACAAGAGTTGCGCAATAGGGCCAAATCCATCACTATGAGATTGTTTAACCTCTGCAGCATGTGACTTAACGTATTCACTTAATGGTTAACTCTCATCAACAAGGATCCCACAAAGAACAAAGCAAGCAACATTCATGTAGTAACATTCCTAGCAACAAATCAACAAAGGACATCCCAAGCTCAATTGCTACTACCATCCTAGGAACTTCTACCCTCACTGCTAGTTTCCTTGTGCATGCAAATTATTCACAATACATGATCAGATGGACTATTTAATGAAAGACTCTACCCTAGGACCACAACCAGACAAGGAATAGGAAATAAGGCTAAATCAGTCATTGTAGGGATATATCATCCTAACTGTATACAAATTTCAAAGCATACACTTAGCAATGACTTTTATCAATACAAGTTCCAAATATTGCATGTCATCCAATTCTCCTAGGCTACAAGGAATTACGTATCAGACCAATCTATCATGAAATTCTTGAAAGTATCCCTAGCTTCATCCTAGCATGCAATCATTTATTTCATATAACATATCAACATGTATCGGTATTCTAGGAATCACTTACTTGAGCTCGGCCGATTGCACACATCACATCCCTTTTTTCTTTACAAAAATCTGCTTAGAAAATTATTTTCTTTCAAAAGATTACCAATTCCTCGGTTTGAGTTCACTCACACCCAAGAGTGTACCCGAATCCCTCAGACCAAGGCTCCGATACCAACTTGTAACGATCCAAAAATTCCAAGTAAAATTTTCAATTTTAAAACACTAAACCATACAATCGATTTATTCCAAAACCAATCAATGTGAATATACTATTTAAGAATCAGAGTAATTATCAAAAACTACCAATGCGGAAAACTCTGGTGGATGCGGTACAGTCACGTTGGTCCATTTCCGTTCGTACCTGAAGTAGCAGACACCATAAACATAAAACCGGAAGCATAAAGCTTAGTGAGTTTCCCAAAGTACCACATATCGTACATACAGTAGAGATTACTATGTTACAACTATAGTCTTGCCATTATGCCATAAGCCATATCATGGTCTTTCCTTGCTAGGCTAGGGGCCAAAGCCCTGGTCTTACAGACAAGTGCCAAGAGCCACCTCCTGGTCTTCCAATCAAGTATCACACAGCCAACTAGCATTCTACATATAACTGCCAAGGTCCATACCTTGGTCTTACATATAATTTGCCCGGAGCTATGTCCAGGTATTTCATAAAAGTTCTACGGGTCATCCCCTAGTCTTCCTATATAGCACAAACCAGTGGGCCAACATTGGTGCCTTCGACCCCCGAGTACAATGAGGAGACTCAATCGAATCATGAAGTCGACTAACACTCAGCTCAAAATCGCGCGGACCACATCTAACTTCTCTCTAGCCAAATGATGAGTGTTAAACACTTCCTAACAATCCACACAAGGCAAACCCTAAGTCTACTTTCTAAAATAGAGATTCACCAAAAGTCAACTTAAGCGAAGAGTCAACGGTTAAAGTCAAGGTCAACAACCTAAAATGTTAACTATTCAGCCTCATGTTGTGACCAACACTTGGTCACGTCGAGAGAGCTCACTCAGTCCGATTCTAACTCATCTCGACTCAACCTAACCAACTCAGTCAAGTAAAGTTACCTGAGTTGACCTCACAACGTGAGCATCCTTCTCTCACGTCGTGAGCCTCAAAAGATCGATAGAGTCGGGATCATTCAAGCCTCACGTCGTGAGACCCTATATCTCATGTCATGAGCATATTATGAAGCTAAAAATCCAACAATTTAAGTCCTTAATCCATTAAGCCTTTTACCCTAACTTTCCAGAATGCCTTATAATTCCATGATACACTTAAAAGTTGATGCTCTATGGGCATGTATGTCCAATACATGTCTAGGTCTCAGACCAATATTGAAGAAAAGATCATCCAGTTTTCATGAAAGGTTCCAAAACCCAAGCATTCACTAGATTTAAACTTCCTGACATTCTAATGACCTTTATAACCCATAAACTTGCCAACTTTATGGTTTCCATTCGTTCAAACTTGCTCAAACAAGGAGAAAAGTGGGACAAAACTTAGATCTAGCCACAAACAACAATAAAGGTGGAAGCTTTGATACTTACAAGGGTACAGAAACAATGTGAGGTGATGATGATGATGATTCCTTGCAAGCCTCTTCTAAAGATCACCTTCTTCTTCTTCTTCTTCTTCTTCTTCTTCTTCTTCTTCTTCTTCTTCTTCTTCTTCTTCTTCTTCTTCTTCTTCTTCATCTTCTCCAAACCAAGGAATACTCCAAAATGGCTAAGAACCAAGAAAGGGATGAAGGCTAAGGTTTTCTGAGGCGAAAGAGGGTTTAGAGGTTGATAATGAACTCTAAAATGGGTTTAGAGGTGTTTAAATACGAAGGAAACCCTAAAAGATCATGGACTTGGGCTGCATCAGTTCTCACGTCGTGAGTCTCTATGTCTCACGTCGTGAGACCGATCCCGAACAAAAGTTCCATATAAACCTATCTCACACTGTGATCCTCTATGTCTCATGTCGTGAGGCTCATTTTCTTCCAAAATCCAACCTTTTGTGTAACACCCAAAGTTTTGAAGGCCAAGAAAGGAAAGAAAACCCTAACTTTAAGGGGTGACTCGGCGAGTCCAAGGAGGAACTCGGCGAGTCCAAGCAGGATCCGGGTCGAGGAGTAAGCGACCGACTCGGTGAGTCGGCCAAGGAGACTCGGCGATTCAGGTCAGTTCGAGGAAAACCCTATATTCGGGACTTGGGGCCTATTTAAGCGCCTCATTCTCTTCCCTAGGGTTCCTTTACTGCCTCTTTAATCCATAGTGCCAAACCCTAGCCTCCATATCCATTGATTGAGCCAATTGTTGTCTTGAGGAGTGCATTAAAGCTTGGAAAAGGAAGAAGGATCTTGAAGGTGCAAGGAGGGGGCTATAGATCTGAGATTGGAAAGATATTTCTGAACATCTGAAGGTATTAAGTCGTTTCCCTTCCTTTAGATCTATTTTGGTTGTGAGTTTTGGGGCTTTTAGCCATGAGTAGTGATCCATTTGAGTTAGAAGCCAGATCTGGAGTTGCTACTTCAGATCTAAGTATATTTTGGTCTTGGAAAGCATAAAGTTTCAGCCCTTGAGTTGATTATGGAGCCTCTTTGCCTTAAACCCTAGTTTATGGTGTATTTTGCCCATATCTCCTTCTCTACACGTAAAGTTTGCAACTTTACGTGAGGAATAGGCTTGGGAAGGGTAGATCTACAGTTTGGAGTCCATGCATGACTCAAAAGTCCTCTGCATGTATAGAGATCTGAATAAACTCGGCGAGTCCTTTGAGTGGACTCGGCGAGTAGCATGAAGATGAGGAGGAACTCGACGAGTGGGATGAACAGCTCGTCGAGTCAGATGAAGTTGGGCAGGAACTCGGCGAGTTGCATGAACAACTCAGCGAGTCTGTTCTTGGACTCGGCGAGTTAGGTCGCGAAACCCCAAACCCTTCGAGTTGAGACTTGAATCAGTGAGTCGAATGGAGACTCGGTGAGTTGGACAGGTCTAAACTCGGTAATCGGTAGACTCGGCGAGTCATGGACTGACTCGGCCAGTCGAGTCGCGAATAGAAGGACTCTGAACATATGAAATCGGCGAGTCAATAGGGTGACTCGGCGAGTAGGGTTGACCTGGAAGGTTGACTTTGACCAGGACTTTGACTTTGACCAGAGTTGACTTGGTTGTCTTTCGGGGGTCGGTTTGACTCAGTGTTGCATTGATATTGGTAGCTTGGGGAGCAGGAGTTCAGAGAGTTGCCGGGCAGCAGCTAGTGGGTTCATCAGCCAGTTCAGCTGGTGCAGGTGAGTTTCCCTTTGTATGAATGGGTCTACGGCCACAATGCCGGCCCGTGTAGTTATGAGTAGAAGACCCGGGGGTTAGCCCTAGGCACAGTATGCTAGTATGATATTCGGGATGAGGTCCAATGATAGAGGGTAGGTGCCCAAGGAATGGTTTATGTGATAGTTTATACTTATTGTCTGTGTGATACTAGTATGTGCCTGGTAGGGAGGTGAGTGTGGGCGAGGTCCCGTATCTCACCAATAGCAGATTATGGATGGTGTTCCACATCTCAGTAGAAACAGATCAGGGGAGAGGCCCAAGTTAGGGAAGGAGTGAGGGTGGGCTGGGCCCGTACCTCACTATCAGCAGGAGTATGGACGGGGTTGCATGACTCATCGGTAGTAGGACAAGGGCGGGGCCCATAGTTAGGCGAGGCGTTAGGATAAGATCCGTTAGTATGTGTTTAGCTTCTGTGATGTGATGTGATATGTTTATGTTCTATTATATGTTAGTAGGCGAAGCCCTGTGACAGGTGAGGCCTAAGTGAAACAGTATGTGCAGTATGTGGTTAGTAGCGGGCGAGGCCCAGGATAGCGGGCGTGGCCCAGTATGTGCAGTATGTGGTTATGCATGGTATGTGGTATGGTGAAGAACTCACTAAGCTTCGTGCTTACGGTTTTCAGTTTTGGTTTCAGGTACTTCCGGTAGCGGAGGGAAGAGCTCGGGGTGATCGCATGACACACACCATAGATTAGACAGCCTGGGAATGTTTACTCTGATAACGAACATGTATTTTGCAAGCTAATACACTGATTATGTTTTGAAATGATGAATTTGCTTAAAGTAATGTTTTATTAAAAGAAATTTTTAGTCTTAAATTTTGGGACGTTACAAGTTGGTATTAGAGCCTTGGTTTGAGGGATTCGGACATGTTCTCGGGTGTGTCTGAACTCAAACTGAGGAATTGGTATAGAAGTTTTCAAAATGAAAAGACAGTTTTGTAAAAAGAGAGTTTTGGGAAAGAAAACAGTTTTAGAAAAGAAAAAATAATTCTGAAAGAAAAGAACTTTGAAATGAGAAAAAGGGTGTGGTGCATGCAATCAACTGAGCTCAAGTAAGTACCCCAAAATACCCATACAAGTTTATGATTTGATTATGAGTTAGTAGAACAGCATGCTAGAATATGGCTAAGGATCTAGGGATGATGCCTTATGTGCCTGTTATATGTGCTTTCGAGCTGCATGATAGTGCTGATTAGACAGTAGTAGGATAGCCTGTTTAGGTTATGCCTGAGTCTATGAGTTATGTGAGTCTATGAGTTGTGTTGCATGCTAGTTCTGATTCTTGTTGCGTGGATATGATTGCTTGAGTATATTATGGTTAGATTTTCCCTTGTCTGAATGTTGCTTGCTTTGTGCATTGTGGGATACTGAGTGATGGGAGTTAGCCATTAGGTGGATACGACACGTCACATGTGATCAGGGTTGAATAATCTCAGAGTGCTGGATTTGGTCCTATTGCGCAGCTCTTGTTTGAGTCCAACCGTTGTAGGGATGAGTCTTCTACTTGAAGGATTATCTGAGCCTCGTCACATGTGATGGTATCCAGGTGATGGCTAATTGGCATCACAAGGAGACCTTCAGCAGCTGAGCACTGGTTTCAGTTGAGTAAGAGGTTTTCCTAGGGTAAGCCTAGGATGAGATAGTGCTGGGAGCAGTAGTAGTGGATAAGGGACCTAGTGGAGTCGAAGCAATTCCTGAGGAAAGTATGGATAGATGTGGAAGGTAGTATGGGCCCGTACTACTGAAAGCAGAGGATCCGTACTCGATTCGGGAAAGGTCGAGAAAAGACCGGGAACCTGGTAGGGTGTGTTTGGTCTCGCATCAGTGATGAGTATTCTGATAGTGGTTGTGGTATATTTTCAGCATGGTGATGTTGCGAGAGAGACCAGCGGGCAGATCAGGTGCCGGAGAGGGATCATGCTCGGGTTCAGGGGCCGAGCAGCTCGAGGAGCGAATGAGGGAGTTGATATCCGCCGAGGTTACGCGCAGTATTCTAGATCAGACTCCTGTGATCTTTGGCATGGTCAAGGAGGGTATATTGGAGATTTTGGATGAGAGGCTGGGAGCCTTCCATACTGAGATGATGGCATTGATGGGAGTGCGTACCTTGACATTTCGGGAATTCAGGGCTTGTGGGGCACCAGATTATCATGGGGCTAGGGACCCCATCGCTAGCAGCAGATGGTTGGTTGATGTTTCCAACGCATTCCGTACGAGCCCGTGTCCTGAGGGGGACAAGGTTAGACTCGCTTCATGGCTTCTGAAGGACAAAGCGAGGGATTGGTGGGAGGAGACTGGTCATTCTTTGGGGGATGATGCCGCGTTGGACGCGATGACTTGGAGCGATTTCTCGGCCAGGTTCAGGGCGGAGTTTTTGCCGATTATTGAGGTGCAGCAGTTGACACGGGAGTTTCAGGATTTGACGCAGACCACTAAGACTATGGCGGAGATCACCGCCAAGTTCAGGGAGAGGGCTCTTCTTGTACCGCAGTATGTCGCGGATGAGGAGATGAAGAAGGCCCGATACCATGAGATGTTGAGGGATGACATCAGGGAGTTCGTGAGCAGATCTAGCTGTAAGACGCTGGAAGATATGATTTCTCAGGCTAGAGAGAGGGAAATTGATTTGGAGTAGATCCGGAAGAGGAAGCCGGATGAGGTTCAGGTAGTTGCAGGTTCGGGTAAAAGGCCCAAGGGATCGGATTCGAGATCGAGGGATTATCAGGACTGCAGTCGGCACGGGAAGTGTGGAAGGGCGCACGGGGGCGCGTGCAAGAGTGGTAGTGGTGGTGAGTCTGGCTGTTTCAAGTGCGGTCGGACTGGTCATTTCAGCAGGGATTGTACTGTTACCACCGTGCAGGGATCAGACTTGTTATGTTTTCACTGCAATCAGCGGGGCCACAAGAAGGCCCAGTGCCCCAGTTTGTTTTTAGCAGGACGGGTGATGGCACCTGCCCCTGCAACTTCGAGGATCACAGACGACCGTCAGGGCCGTGCAGAGGTGCCTGCGGTAGGAGGCAGAGCTCTTCAGATGACTACCTTAGAGGCGCGATCAGCAACGGACGTTGCAGGTATGTGATTTCTGTTTTCAGTTCTTTTATTTGTGCATGATTATATTGTTATGGTTCTGCATCATTATCGGTATGAGTATTTTATTTTTGAGCGGTTGATTATGATCGATTTATATGTCATCTGCATACCTTGGATATTCGAATGGTAGTGAGGGGATGTGCCCTATTGGAGAGGGTTACATAGGATGCAGTAACTGTAGCATGCTTGGGAGGGACTTGGTATGTCTCGCCAGATCAGAGTTGTATAGTGTTAGAGATGGATTGGTTAGATCCCTAGCTATGGTTAGCTTGGGTTCCTCAACAGATTGATTATGGAATGGTAGCAAGGATTTCTTTTGAGTATTGAGCAACAAGGGGTAAGAAGGATCGAAATGGGGGAGAATCCTCCGAGTGTGCAAAGGTAGGAGCACGCAGATCCAGAATGAGTGTCCGACCTCCGAGAATGAAAAGAAGTGGTTCAGCATTTGATGGATTGAGGATTTCAGGTTTGGGAGTTTGAGAAACTCCCCATCAGCTAGTGCGTGTGATAGTAATGGTTAGTACGTGGTTGGGAATTCAGGTTGTGGATCGCCCGTAGGACTCGAGGGAGTCGGAATGAGGATCTTGAGAGCTAATGGTACATGGGTGCCTTCGCATTAGCAGTCAGTGGTAGAAAGTGATGTAAGACTACGGGGCAGCCGTAGCATTTACTAGCAGTTAGTGGTGGAAGTGTTGTAAGACTACGAGGCAGCCGTAACATTCACTAGCAGTCAGCAATGGATGGTGATGTAAGACTACGGGTAAGCCGTAACATTCCTTAGTAGCTTCGATAGCGGAGTTGGGGCGAGGCCCTTACCTCCTAGTGATCGGTCAGGGATCAGGAATGGGTAGTGGATGAGAATGATAGGGAGTTTGCCTATATAGCCCTAGTGAGGTGAGACCTTGGGAGAGGCTGCTCCAGGATATAGTTGGGTGAGACCCGTGGGCGAGGCCCGTATGAGATTAGCAGTGTAGATGAGACCTGAGAGCAGGGTTGCTCGGTAGTATGTGGGTGAGACCCATGGGCAAGGCCCGAGCGAGAGTGATTAGACTAGTGGGACTAGAAGGATAGAGGCGGGTGGGACCCGTGGGCGAGGCCCGTGAATTTTAACAGCGCAGGTGGGACCTGGTAGGGACCTTAGTGTTAAGCTAGGGGATCGGGGATCCCAGGTTTGTAGTGCCTGAATGGCAGAATAGATTGAGCAGTTATAGGTGGTCGAAGTTTCTTCGGAAGTCGCTGGGAGCGACTAGTGGTGGTGTTGGGACTATCTACCGGTGGGAGCCGGTAATCCAGACATTGATAGGTTGGTAGGGACCAGGGTGGTCTCAGTTCATCCGGAAGGCAGACAAGGAATAGCAGAATTTTTCAGTCAGTAGTACTGTGGGTAAGCAGTGTATGGTGGAATTCAGTTAGTTGAATCGAGGGGTGCTCGACACCAAGTTTTGACAGAGAATAGTGTCAGTGGTTACTGGCGGTGATGACCCGTAATGGAAGTAGTGGGAATAATGGATTGGTGAAGATAGGATCTTCACAGTGACAGGGGGAAATAGTTGGTTATGGAGCATCGCCTTAGGAAGGCAAGGGAATCGCGTAAGGAAAGAAGGGGTCAACCCCTATGAGTTCAAGTGCAGTACTCGGAGAGTACCAGAAGGATTGTCGGTTGAGTAAGTTGTGTTTCTAAATTGTTCAGGGTCAGGTTTGACCCGAGGTTTTTTTATCCGCGAGGATTATGTTAGTCAGAATGACCGGGTGGAAGACCAGCGAAGGTAGGCAGCTGGTGTTGGGATAATTGGTGGGTTTTGAAAGCAGATCGCAGGCGATGGGCCACAACAAACTTCGAGGATGAAGTTTAGTTTAAGTGGGGGAGAGTTGTAACACCCAAAGTTTTGAAGGCCAAGAAAGGAAAGAAAACCCTAACTTTAAGGGGAGACTCGGCGAGTCCAAGGAGGAATTCGGCGAGTCCAATCGGGATCCGGGTCGAGGAGTAAGTGACCGACTCAGCGAGTCGGCCAAGGAGACTTGGCTAGTCAGGTCTGTTCGAGGAAAACCCTAAATTCGGTATTTGGGGCCTATTTAAGCGCCTCATTCTCTTCCCTAGGGTTCCTTTACTGCCTCTTTAACCCATAATGCCAAACCCTAGCCGCCATATCCATTGATTAAGTCAATTTTTGTCTTGAGGAGTGCATTAAAGCTTGGAGAAGGAAGAAGGATCTTGAAGGTGCAAGGAGGGGGCTATAGATCTGAGATTGGGAAGATATTTCTGAACATCTGAAGGTATTAAGTCGTTTCCCTTCCTTTAGATCTATTTTGGTTGTGAGTTTTGGGGCTTTTAGCCATGTGTAGTGATCCATTTGAGTTAGAAGCCGGATCTGGAGTTGCTACTTCAGATCTAAGTATATTTTGGTCTTGGAAAGCATAAAGTTTCAGCCCTGGAGTTGATTATGGAGCCTCTTTGCCTTAAACCCTAGTGTATGGTGTATTTTGCCCAAATCTCCTTCTCTACACGTAAAGTTTGCAACTTTACGTGAGGAATAGGCTTGGGAAGGGTAGATGTATAGTTTGGAGTCCATGCATGAATCAAAAGTCCTCTGCATGTATAGAGATCTGAATGAACTCCGCGAGTCCTTTGATTGGACTCGGCGAGTAGCATGAAGATGAGGAGGAACTCGACGAGTGGGATGAACAGCTCGTCGAGTCAGATGAAGTTGGGCAGGAACTCGGTGAGTTGGATGAACAACTCGGCGAGTCTGTTCTTGGACTCGGCGAGTCAGGTCGCGAAGCCCCAAACCCTTCGAGTTGAGACTCGAATCAGTGAGTCGAATGGAGACTCGGTGAGTTGGACAGGTTAGGACTCGGTAATCGGTAGACTCGGCGAGTCATGGACTTACTCGGCGAGTCGAGTCGCGAATAGAAGGACTCTGAACATATGAACTCGGCGAGTCAATAGGGTGACTCGGCGAGTAGGGTTGACCTGGAAGGTTGACTTTGACCAAGAATTCGACTTTGACCAGAGTTGACTTGGTTGTCTTTCGGGGGTCGGTTAGACTCAGTGTTGCATTGATACTGGTAGCTCGGGGAGCGAGTGGAGCAGGAGTTCAGAGAGTTGTCGGACAGCAGCTAGTGGGTTCATCAGCCAGTTCGGCCAGTGTAGGTGAGTTTCCCGTTGTATGAATGGGTCTAGGGCCGTAATGCTGGCCCATGTAGTTATGAGTAGAAGACCCGGGGTTAGCCCTAGGCATAGTATGCTAGTATGGTATTCGGGACGAGGTCCAATGATAGAGGGCGGGTGCCCAAGGAATGGTTTATGTGATAGTTTATACTTGTTGTATGTGTGATACTTGTATGTGCCTGGTAGGGAGGTGAGTGTGGGCGAGGTCCCGTATCTCACCAATAGCAGAGTATGGATGGTGTTCCACATCTCAGTAGCAGCAGATCAGGGGCGAGGCCCAAGTTAGAGAAGGAGTGAGGGTGGGCTGGGCTCGTAACTCACTATCAGCAGGAGTATGGACGGGGTTCCATGACTCATCAGTAGCAGGACAAGGGCGGGGCTCAGAGATAGGCGAGGCCTTAGGACAAGATCCGTTAGTATGTGTTTAGCTTATGTGATGTGATGTGATATGTTTATGTGTTATTATATGTTAGTGGGCGAGACCCTGTGATAGGCGAGGCCTAAGTGAAACAGATCTGTATCCGAGCAGGGCTCGAAGCCAGGCGGGGCCTGGAGCGGCGGAGCCGTTGTAAAGGGCGAGGCCCAGGATAGCGGGCGTGACCCAGTATGTGCAGTATGTGGTTATGCATGGTATGTGGTATGGTGGGGAACTCACTAAGCTTCGTGCTTACGGTTTTCAGTATTGGTTTCAGGTACTTCCGGTAGCGGAGAGAAGAGCTCGGGGTGATCGCATGACACACACCATAGATTAGACAGCCTGTGAATGTTTACTCTGATAACGAACATGTATTTTAGATGCTAATGCTCTGTTTATGTTTTGAAATGATGAATTTTTTTAAAGTAATGTTTTATTAAAAGAAATTTTTAGTCTTAAATTTTGGGACGTTACATTTTGAATCCTTGAAACCCTAATTCGATTCATCCAGAAAACGGGTGTTACATATATGTATTATATCCTTGTAATTTTCGTGACATATGTAGAGCCTCGTTTTCTTTGGAACAAATATATGTTGGAAATTCTCATTGATAACAAGGTTTCGTTGTAACTAACTTGGAGATATTGTTAAATTTAATTTCGTCTTGTTTCATAAATTTGATTAGCAGAATTTACTATATCATCTCCTTTCAACTTGATAAATACATGTATACCTAAGAATATCAATTTTTTTTTTATATTTTTCATTTAATGTAACATGCATGTATGTTGCTACTTTATATAAAAAATGATAATCTGTAGATATTGTTAATAAGAAAATATAAACATATTCTCTATATTTGGTAAAATATATGCTACTATAATAGATAAAAATGTTATTAAATACTTTGTTTCACTACTTTTGTGTTTACTAATGTATGTATGTTTGTTTTAGCATGTTTTTAGGTTCAGGAGTTTGAACATAGTCATTAAAACTTGGCCCAAAGACAAACGCAAATGGAAAAACAAATGATCGAAATGATGAGAGCTACCGTAATTACCCCCTGACAATCCACCATGTGTTATTTTAGTAAATATTTGTATGTTTTTTAAACATTTTTATTATGTTTTGTGGTTTAGATGATTGTTAAAACTTGTGTTGTAATGTATAATTCTTAGATTTATGTTTATTGTTTTTGTGTATAAATTTCAAGTAAAATTTAATCATTTGTATTAAAAAAATTCTGCATTTTGGGCAATAAAATCCGATTTTTTTTTAAACTGCATATTTCCTTCTGTCACCAAAAGTGTCACGGAAAATGTCAAAAAAATATGGTCCTTAGAAATTCCTCGGAAAAAAATTTCCTAAGAAATTCATCAGAAATATACTTTGAAGGAAATTTCTGAGTAAAACATTTCTTTAGAAATTCCTCTGAAATCCAAAAAAAATTGATTTGTTATAAAATTCTATATCTCGTCGAAAATGCCTCGGAAGGTTTTTCCTACACACAAATTTTCCTTTGTAAATATCGGAAACGACGGTTTCGTAGGAAGTTCCAAGGAAATCGTACCTTGGAAAAGTTGCCTTTTTTTAAAAGTGTGTTAGCAGTTTCTCGACAATCACATTATCAAGTTAGTAAGTGATCCTGGAAGATTTTATATGTAACAATGTAGCATTAATAAGAGCATACATGCATGTGTTCGATAACTTCCAATATATATAATAAGTGATGATCCTTTAACACATATAATTATACTTTCCATATCGAGCCATATATGGTGTTTACAAATTTTCTTAAGTTGTTGTTTGGCCTTAGTCTTATCCTTCGGTGCTTCAGCATCCCTCCTTCATTCGCTGCTCATCAAATCCTTTAATGCAGCTATTACTCTGGTATTTTGGCACTTGAGCATTCAACCATAGGTATTAGACCTAGCTAAGGTATATCATTCTATAACTTATACAAATGATATCAGATACATGGTTTAACATATTTATATTTTTTAATTTTTTTTTTGAAGGAAATACCGATTTCTATATAAAATATTATCTAGTTGACAGTTTAAAAATATAAATGAAAGTAGAGAGATTCAGGTGAGGCTAGATTTCTGACACTGCCCAAATTTAACATAAATTAATTAAAATGAACGCTCATAAATAGGTCACGTGCATGTTGGGTTGTCATGTTCTTTTTTTTTTTTAATTATTATTTTTGCATGTTATGTGCGTATTTGATAACAGCTTGCCTTTTTCACTAAACCTTTATGCTTTTTCATTTCGTCCTACGTTGAGAGAATAAACAGATGTTTTTTTTTTTATTATTTGAAATTGTGCTAAAATATAAATATGATAAGTGACAGTGGTTTTCATAAGCTAGAAAATAGGTTAAGATACCAGTTAAAGGCTTTAATTTCTGACACCGCCCAATTTCAACTTGAATTAATTAAAAGGAAAGGTGATAAAGCGGTCCGTATGCAATTCCATGTCATATTTGGTGTGGCAGATTGCCCTGAATCAGACTCGCTTGACCCAAATCATTACGAAAGTGAGTGTAAAAAACAGGATGAAGTTGGAAATCTGGATAAATGATGGATTGTTTGAACTAACTTTCAGTATTTAATAATTCGATCACATATGCATATATATGTGTGTGTTAACGATATTTAATGCTAGTTTAATCCACCAAAGTTATTTTCAATTCAATCATAAAAAGAAAACATGACTTTCAATTCAATCATAAAAAGAAAACAACACGGGAGAGTATATGAAATAGTATTGTTCTTTAGAGCATCTCAAAAGTGGCGAAATATGAGTATATGTATTCATCCATCCAAAATTTGGGCAAGAATAACACAAATTTTGGTTTTAATAGTTGAAAAAACGGTTGTTAGAAAAACGGCGAGGCACCTCAAACTATTTGGCAGAACTTATGAAAAGTTGTAGTGTGGTTGCCTCAAACATTTTGGGTGGTCAAGCAGCTTGTGAAACACCCTTTGCACGGTTATTTGAAAAGCGGTTAACAATTCAATTCGAAGTTTTCATAAATCAGAGTAGTTTGATTATTTACTGAATATACGGTACCAACCATTACAAAATGATTACCCAAAACGATTAAATTTTTGTTCGTGCAAGGTAGTAGCCACTTCGTACATATCAAAAGTAAAAGTAACCATTACATATCAATGACCTTTTTAATTGTCCCGAGCTAAGCTTTAAACTCCGATTATTCTCCAATGTGGATACATGCATGTCAAAATAATATGTTAAATGTAAGATGCCTAGTGAGTTAATGTCAAAGTTGAACCTTTAAAGGAATGAGGATATCAGTCGACTAACCAATTCCCAAGATCAACTCCCATAAGTTTTTAAAATCACAATGAAATAAGTTCCCACATTAGGATGTTATATATCAATTTTCAATCATTTAAAATTCTAACACAAAATTTCAAAATAGGGAATGCAATACATGTATCCAATTATTCCAATCTAAGTCGATCACATAGTCAAACTCACCATGTCAACGACCTTGAACTCAATGTATGGTGTACCAACGTCCTCTTTCCCAAAAGGGCTCATTGTATGCTAATCCACATTGTTATGTCCAAACTCAATAAGCTCATCGTAATATTTTATGACACACATACACATCCTCTTGCTCATCAAATCCCAATGAGCTCATCGTAATCCTTTCCGACAAATATATATATCGTATTTCTCATTAAATACTAGGCCATATTAGTTTATCCAGATGTGAGAGTATAACATCTCAAGTTTGCAACCCAAAATTTTCATTTTTAATTTAAGAATAGACATCCGAATTTCATTCTCAAAACAAACCAATAATGATTGTATAAGTTTGACAAACCAAAAACCAAATATCAGAGTATTAACGATAGTAAAATCATAAGGTGCGGAAGTCTCCAATGGATGCAATACAATCAAGTAGTGCTATTTCCCTTGCTACCTCCTGAAAATATTTAAAATTAAAATGTAAGAACGAAGTTTAGTAAGTTCCCCAAAACATCACATACTCATGTAAATACTATGATATCATTATAGTCTTACACTCACTTCCGTTGTCGCAGTACCAATGTAGTCTTTCCTGTTATGGTACCACCATAGTCTTTCATATATGTGTTATGGTACTACCATAGTCATTCATACATGTAACGTCTGTAAGTAAGGGCCAAACACTTACGAGGTTTTAGTTATAATTATTTATTTTACCGAATAATTAAAATCTTCGAATAAGATAATTATTCATTATACGGTCTATATAAATATCTATTTAATATATGCACAATATGTGAACAAATATTATAAATATATAAGATTTGTAGAAAATTTTACTATAAAATTTATTGTCGAAGTGATAAAATAAAGTGTAAAACTAAATGATTATTTATGATGAGTAATCTCAGAAAAAGTCGTAGTAGTCGTGATAATGATCATGTAGATATAAAGAACTCTTAAATCTGACTTCGTATGAGGAAGTTATGATTTTTCAAAATTCGGCCTACAACCTTATACAACAACGTGTGTCATAAAAAGTAAATAGAGATTAGTTTCTTCTTAGCCAAAGAAATGTAAATAAGAGTTGAAGTACTTGTAATCACGAATCCGTTGATATATAGAATGTGTGAGAACGAATTTCGTATGAATAAGTTATGATTTTCGCAAAAGTTTTAACAATATAAACCTTTATAAAATATAATGTAAAATTTAAATGAGAATTGGCTGTTAAGACCTAATGGAAAGTTGTAATAATCGTCGAGACAAACGCATGGATATAAAGAACATTGAATACAAAACTCGTTTGTGAGAGATATGAATTTTTGCAGATTCGAGGTTTTACCCGCGTCCGGTGCAACATCTCAGCACCAAAGTTGTTGCTTGTTGTCTACGCTTGACCGCGACATTGAAAACAATGTACCAAGACGTGGTGGCCTCCTGGACAGCCTATAAATAGTTGCGAGACTTGCTTTATTCCTCACATCTTTCAGTACAACTCCTTTGGAGAACTCACCCTCTTCTAGTCCCAATCTTCCAGGGATTTCGACTATTTTAGTGAGGCTCTGAGGAATACAGGAGCCCAATGAAAAGAAGTTTTTGGGGTCGAGATTCTTCCTACGACTTTTTGACTCTTAGCTAGAAAATTTGTAAGTTATGTTGTACTTACTATGCTTTAAGTGTAAATTATATTTATATACATAGTCGTTATTATGAACCTATAAATAAGATTTATCAGTGATTCCAAGTCATAATACCGATTGATCTACTTACGGGAGTGATATGTAGGCTAGATCTAGTGATCTGTTTAAAGTGGATTTTCCAAACAATATACTCTGTATACCATATGGATCCTACCTCATATATGATCTTACCTGGTTATTCCTTATTAGCTAGAACTTGAAGTATTCACTGGGATTGTTAAGGAATCTGGAAAAAGTTAACATAACCACATAAATACGAACAAATGTTGAGACGCAATAATATTCATATTTAGGTTGTTTGAAAGGGATAGCTGAAATTTTAGCCAAGGAGCTAGCTTTTCCACTAGTCTTCCACCTCAATCAAGTGAGTGCATAGTTACTTTTATGAACATGATTTTAAATCAAGTATTTATTTAAAGTATTAAATGTTTGTTGAAAGTTTTATATGAATTAAATGCTTATTATTTGAAATATGTGTTAAATGTATATTTGATGACATATTGTCACACCCCCAAACCAAGGATGGCGGAAACGTCCAGGGGTGGAGGACTTCATGTATAGTATCACAACAACGTGTATAATAGTGCTTAAAGTAAATACAACCATCATAAATATAATTGAAAAAGTTACACCAATGTATATGTTTACATGTTTCAAAATCAATTACATTATGATGACAAAATAGATTGTTTGACGATTTAACGTCCCATCCTTAAAGCGCTGATGTTTCCCTGTTTCACTGATTTCCTGAGAATACAAGTAGTTTTGAAAAAATGTCAACAATTAAGTTGGTGAGTTCATAAGAGTTTTGTTTTAGGAAGAAACCGTTTTCCTTGTAAAAGCGATAGAGTTTGATTTCCAGAAAATCCAATATTTTCCTCATTATGTATGAAATGAATGCTTCTATGTTATACGATAATAAATCCTAGAAAGACCCATAGATTCCTTCTATAATTACTCAGCGTATATAAATATATAAAACTTAAGTTAAATAAACCGTTGAATATAATGGGTCTGCCCCAGGTCCATAACCAAACAAGGAACATGAGATAAGGCGGACCCACCAATTCTAAGTCGATTGTGACTAGATTCTTATATAACTCTGGCATATACACTTAGCAATTATAGCTGAAGTCTAACAATTCTAGATGAAGTATAGTTTTAATATCATAATAACTATTTTATGTGAACCTAGTACTTTGTATCTGTACCCCTTTTTGTATAAAAACCTGGTACTTTGTATTTGTACCCCCTTTTGTATAAAACCGGTACTTTGTATTTGTACCCCTTTTCGTATGAAAACCTGGTACTTTGTATTTGTACCCCTTTTTCGTATAAAACCGGTACTTTGTATTTGTACCCCTTTTCGTATGAAAACCGGTACTTTGTATTTGTACCCCTTTTCGTATAAAACCGGTACTTTGTATTTGTACCCTTTTTTGTATGAAAACCGGTACTTTGTATTTGTACCCCTTTTCATATGAAAACCTTTTGTAATGTAAATGATCATAAACTACACCTATTATAATTTATCAAAATGTTTGAAATGTACATGCAACCTAACTATACCTATTATAGTTTAGTATATTTCTTTGTGGTGTATAAGAACCCTTTTCTATGTAAGTCGAATGTATAGCACAATATAGCTATGTTTATCTTACTTTGTTTTGTACTAATGGTAATGATGGAGGATTCTTACAATTTGGTGAGTATTTTCTATTATATAATTATACCACTACAAAAAATACATGTAAAATATGAAGTTATCAAAGATTTAACACTTTGCTCAACATGTTACAAAGTGTATTGAAAGTTATAAGCTGTTAACTAGTTTTTAACTTTTCTACACTATTTTAGAAAGGTCATAGAAAAATCATACGAAGTCGAAAACTAAATCCGTAAATTCTGAGAGTTCTTAAAATGTGTCTAGTTTACTCATAATTTTTCTCATGATTTTTAATTACCTCTAACTTGTGTGAACAAGTCCATAATCACAGACTGGTCCGGATTGATGTTTGAAATGATAGGCGGTTTTGTAAAAATCACTATAAATTGTAGAAAAATAGTATGGAGATGTGCAAGTAGTCATTTTAAATCTAAGAGCTGGAACTACTTGCACCTAAAAAATTTTTGAAAAATGAAATGTTTAAGTTGTCCAAAATAGTCCGTGAATGGAGTCCAACTTTTCTGATGAAAGCTGTTAGAAAAATTTAGTTATGTTCTTGGTGTTTTAACTTGTATTCCCCCCCCCCCCCCCCCCCCCCCGCCCTAAAAACTTCAGAAAACATGAAATTACAGGGGTATGAAATCACCTTGAGTGGTTTCAGTAGATGAGTGTTGAAGAAGATAAGTTTTCAACTCAAGAACACTTGAAGATTCGAAGATCTAACAAGAATGTGATGATGTTTGTGTAAGGAATCAATGATGTGAGAAAAAGGGGAGTGTAATAATCATAGAGAGAATGAATTATACTTACCACGAGTGTGAGAAAGCTTGATAATCAGCCTTGAATCTCGAATTTGAGGGAGGAAGTTGGAGAGAAAAGGTTGTTTGATCTTCTTGGTGAAAATGAGGAAAATGTGTGAAGTGAGGGAAATGAAGAGAGATAAGAGTGTTCTCCAGTTCTTTTGGACGTGGGTGGCTAGAAAAAGAGAGGGGTAATGCCTTGAAGTGACTAGGAGTAGAGAGGAGTAAAAGGATTGGTCAAAGGAATGAGCATGGGGTGGTGGTTTGTGTCAAATATTATGGCAGGATCCACACTCCGCCTCAAGATCTCACTTAAAAGATTTAATTCTCAAATAAATATTTTCATGAAAATATGCCCAAATTATGATTATTTAGGGTCTTATATGTTAAAATATGATTTCTGGAGAAAATTCCGCGTTAAAATTGTTGGAATAGTGTCTAAGGCTGTAACTATGTTAGACAAGTATTTGATCCGGTTGTGCATGGTCCTTTTGGGTTGCCTTCACCATAGCAACTTGATAGGATGATTTCATAAGAGAGAGTAAATATTATTAATATATTATGGGAATAATATAATGAATAATATATTGTTATTTGATTAATATAAGTCATAGAATTAATTAGAATTAATTTGGTGACTTAAAGAGATTAATTAAATAAAGGGGTATAAACTGTCAATTGTTTGATAGTTAAACTTTGGACTGTAAATCCATTTGGATATGGTATGGACGAATCCTAAGGGATTTAGGATAGCTAAAATCGTCCATATGAGTTATCTAGGAATGGATTTGGATAGCCTTAAGAGAAGATTATCTGATGGGGACTTATCTGTAATCCTTAAGGAGTCTACAAGTATAAATAGACCCTATGGCTGATGGAATTCGACACCTAACCTAAAGTAAGGAACCTCTGGTTGAATTCCTCCCCTCTCCTCTCTCCTAAAT
Organism: Lactuca sativa; assembly: GCF_002870075.4. Lineage (NCBI taxonomy): Eukaryota > Viridiplantae > Streptophyta > Magnoliopsida > Asterales > Asteraceae > Lactuca > Lactuca sativa. The sequence continues at coordinate 252,913,631 of NC_056630.2, forward strand.
CATCCTCCTTGCTATTGGTGTTTGTAAGCCATTAGAGGAGTGACATTTGTGACTCTAGAAGCTCCAAGACAACAAGGTCAACAAGGAATTCAAAGGTATGATTCTAGATCTATTTCAATGTTGTTATTTAGCCTAAATAGTTATTAGAAGTCTTGGATTCAAAGCATGTTTAATTAGAAAGCCTAGATCCAAGCATTAGGGTTTTGCATGCGCACATAGGAAAGTTCTTATGGCTAAAACTCATCAGTGGTATCAGAGCATAGCTTGGTTTTCTTTAAATTGTTGCTTGATTAACTGAAACAAACCTGCAAAATTCGATTTTTAGGTTTCTGAGTCATGGACTCGGCGAGTTCCAAGGTGGACTCGGCGAGTAGGCCTGACTCCGCGAGTCCCCTTGTGCACTCGGCGAGTCCAGGCATCAGGAATGGCCAGATTCGGGATTTCTTTGTAATTATCTTATCTAAACTTTCCATAAACTAATTAGATCAATGTTAATTCGTTTTTCTGATAAATATAACTGCAATCTTGATCTAATTAAAGATATTTATCATATAATAAAATATTTGATTTCCTTATATGATAATTAATTAATTATTTTGATTATTTTGATAATTATCTTAAAAGAAATCTTGAATAAATCAAATATAGATAATTAGGATATTAATTGTTAATTGGAATTAGTTGTTATTTGATCCTCCATGTTTTAAATGTTTAAAACTTGCCCTCAAGTTTTGAAATTTATATTTATGATTAAAAGTTTTAATTTAGACAACTTAAATTTCAAAACCCTAGATTTTAAAAGGTTTAAAATACAACCCTATACTAATATGATATTACTAGTATAATATATATATATATATATATATATATATATATATATATATATATATATATATATGTATAACTAAATGCTAGTCTTACCGTTAGTAGGCCTCATTCACGAAGCCGATCTATAAGGTGGGTATAAGGTTGCGGCCTATAAAATGGCGCTTAATGGGTGTACACTCACACCCACCGCTTGCTTGATTGGTGGAGGGTCGTTAGCCGAACGGGTAGGATAGGGCAACATCATCCTCTCATTAAAAGTATAATAAGAAATATAAAGTAACTACACATATTTTAAAATTTCCCAATCTTAGTTACTTTAGGAAAAGTGAATTGATGCAATCCCATGAAATTACACTTTGCACCTTGCTAAGAAGTTAGTGGAGCGTGTGTGGTTTACCGGCACACTAATTGGTTCTAAGCGATGGTGGCAAAGGGTGATTCATTGTATATCATAGTTCAATGGAGCGTGTGTGGTTTACCGGAACATCGAATAGGTGATCATTACAATGAAGGCACCATGTGAATTTGCATGGTTATTCACACCCGCTTTGTGATCCTCGGTATCCCAGTCACAAACAAGAGGGGCATATCAAGATTTAAACATGCCATTGAATAGTTTCAATGAATCTCATCCGAACCTAGGAATTCTCAAAAACACTTAGGACTAATAGTTTAGGTTTTTGTGATGGAGAATTAGTGAATCGTCATTCACTTACCTTCAATTTATTTGCATGTTAGATTACGGCATCCCTTTTCTAATATGTAAATGTCATTGTTGGATCCTAGCCCTAATTTTTCTTATTGGGTGATAATTAGGGATTCATATTCTAATCTATCTTTGTCCTTTTCTAATTATAGATGTCGAACGCAAACAACGCTGCTGCTAGTTCTTTCACATTGATGAGCCTTTGCCAAAAGGTCACTTTCGATGGAACGAACTTTAGCGAATGGATAAGATACATTCGCACCATTGCTCGCTATGAGGACAAGGAGTATGTCCTTGATGAGAAGCTCGAGAAAATTAACACCGAAATCGCTACTCCAGCCGAAATCACCGCCTTTGAAACTCATGAGCGAGATGCAACGAAGGTACATTGCATCATGATTGCTACCATGAACTCCGAATTCCAAAAGTCCTACGAGGACATGTACCCGTACGAGATGCACCAAGACTTATTGGAGAGGTACCACCAAAACGCGAGACAAGAGCGGTATGAGATTTTCACTAACATGATTTCCGCGAAGATGGGTCATGGAGAATCTCTTACCGTGCACTTGCAAAAGATGCAAAGGTATGTCGACCGCTTTCGCAAGTTAAATGTTGACTTCGGGGAAGACTTGGCGATCGACATGGTGCTTCACTCTTTGCCTCCGATGTACAACCAGTTTAGGATGACCTACCACATGAACAAAGAGGAGGTCACCCTAAGCAAGCTCCAAGGTCTCTTGAGGGTTGCTGAGAGCAACTTCAAAGACAAGTCTGCTGCACCGACTCCCAATCCACCTGCTGCTCCTGTCTTGGCTATTGGTCAAGGAAAGGGAAAGAAGAGGAAGGCTTCATCGAAGAACTATCGCAAGGTTAAAACCCGAGATGGTGCCTCTTCTAGTGGGACCAAAGTTGATCCCGCTAAGCCCTGTCCTAACCCGAAGGAGGCAGAGTGCCACCACTGCCACAAGATAGGACATTGGAAAAGAAGCTGCCCAGAGTACCTGCAAGCAATCAAAGAAGGAAAGATCAAGCCATCTTTCGCAGGTATATACACAATCAAATCTAACGATTCTAATCATGCTATTTCTTGGGTCCTTGATACCGGTTGTGGTTACCACATTTGTTCTAATGTGCAGGGACTAAGAAGAAGTAGGGATGTGGAGCAAGGAAGGATCAATCTAATCATGGGGAACAGAAGATCGTTGCCTGTAACCAAGATTGGAGTGTATTCTTTAGTGCTTAGGAATAGTTTGGTTTTAGATTTGAACAATTGTTGCTATTCGCCAGAAATGGCAAGAAACATCATTTCATTTCATGGTTTATATAGACAAGGATTTAGATTTTCTTTTAATAATGAGAATGGTTCTATTTTGGCTTATCTAAATGGTGTCTTTTACTTTGAAGCTATACCATGTAATGGAATATATGAAACTATTATGATTGTTGATAACTTAGGAAATGATGTTTTGAATATTGATTCTTCCACTAGTATGGATAAAGCATCCTTGTGGCATTGTCGTCTTGGACATGTCAACAAGAAACGCATAGCCCAACTCCAAAAGGATGGAGTGCTGGAGTCATTCGACCTTAGGGAAGATGACACATGCGAATCTTGTTTACTTGGAAAGATGACTAAATCACCCTTCACAAGTACATGTAAAAGAGGTGAAGGTCTATTGGACCTAATACATACCGATGTATGTGGACCATTTAGATCAACCACGAAGGATGGGAACCGCTTCTATGTGACTTTTACCGATGACTATAGTAGATATGAGTATATCTACTTAATCAAGCAAAAGTCAGAAACCTTTGAAAAGTTCAAAGAGTTCAAGAATGAAGTGGAGAATCAATTGGGCAGGAAAATCAAGATGCTTCGATCCGATCGAGGAGGAGAGTACCTAAGTCTTGAATTCCACGATTATCTCAAGGAGTGTGGAATAGTTTCGCAATTGACGCCTCCTAGGACACCGCAGTTGAATGGTGTGGCAGAAAGGCGTAATCGAACCTTATTGGATATGGTTCGCTCTATGATGAGTCATGCTTCACTACCTATCTCTTTTTGGGGGTATGCCTTAGAGACTGCCTCCCACATCCTTAACCGAGTCCCTACTAAGAAGGTTGCCAAAATACCTCACGAGATGTGGACAGGGAAAGCTCCCTCGTTGGCACATATCAAGGTTTGGGGTTGCGAGACTTTCGTAAGACGAGATACTCACAACAAGCTTGAACCTCGAAGTGAGCGATGTATTTTCATCGGCTACCCGCAGACATCCTTTGGATATCTCTTCTATAGACCGAAGGACAATGTGGTCTTCGTTGCGAGGAGAGGAGTTTTCCGAGAGCGAGAACTCATAAGCCAAGGAGACAGTGGGAGGCAAATCGATCTTGAAGAGATTCAAGAGTCGATAGATGAAGGAACCTCTACCGCTGGCACTCAACCCAAGGAGGAAACTCCGGTTGAACCGATTGACGAATCCTTACCTCTTAGACGTTCCGATAGAGTTAGAGTTCTACCCCAGTTTTATGGTTTTCATATTACTACCGAAGGGGACACGTATATTAGTGATGGTACACTAATAAATCTTGATGAACCTAATAGCTATAAGGAAGCCATGGCAGGCCCAGAGTCTGCAAAATGGAAAGAGGCAATGGATAGCGAGATCCAATCAATGTATGATAACCAAGTTTGGAATTTGGTTGATTATGTGCCCGGACGTAAGACCGTTGGGTGCAAATGGATCTTCAAGAAGAAGACCGACGTGGATGGAAACGTGCACACATATAAAGCGCGATTGGTTGCGAAGGGCTTTACTCAAACTCCTGGAGTTGACTATGATGAGACCTTCTCACCAGTTGCGAAGATTAAATCTATTAGAGTGATGCTAGCTATTGCCGCATTTCATGATTATGAGATTTGGCAAATGGATGTCAAGACCGCTTTCCTTAACGGGAAGTTGGCTGAGGATGTTTACATGGCTCAGCCCGAGGGGTTTGTGGATCTGAAGCATCTGAATAGAGTGTGTAAGCTTGAGAAGTCCATTTATGGACTTAAGCAAGCATCTCGCAGATGGAATCTTTGCTTCGATGAGAAAGTCAAAGAGTTTGGATTTGTACGAAGCGAAGACGAGTCTTGTGTATATGTCAAAGCCAGTGGGAGTATAGTAAGCTTCCTCGTTCTATATGTCGATGACATATTACTCATAGGAAACGACATTCCGACTCTGCAGGAAGTTAAGTCCTGGCTCGGGAAGTGCTTCGCTATGAAGGACCTCGGAGAAGCTTCTTACATTTTGGGAATAAGGATAGTGAGAGAAAGAAGTAAGAGACTAATTGGACTTAGTCAGAATACTTACTTGGAGAAGGTACTAAAACGTTTTAGTATGGAAAACTCAAAGAAGGGAGAATTACCAATACAAAGTAATGCCAAGTTGAGTAAGACTCAAAGCCCGAGTACCGAAGCTGAGATAGCAGAAATGAGCCGAGTACCATACGCTTCCGCAGTTGGCTCAATCATGTACGCTATGACTTGTACTCGCCCTGATGTAGCCTTCGCTTTGAGCATGGTTAGCAGATATCAAGGGAATCCTGGCAAAGCACATTGGATTGTGGTAAAGAATATCCTTAAGTACCTTCGGAGGACGAAGGAATGGTTCTTAGTCCTCGGAGGAAGTGATGACTTGAAGGTGCGAGGGTATAGTGACGCCAGTTTTCAGACCGACAGGGACAATTACCGTTCGCAGTCGGGCTGGGTCTTTACCCTAAATGGAGGAGCAGTGACATGGAAAAGTTCCAAGCAGGAAACCGTAGCTGATTCAACGTGCGAATCAGAGTACATTGCAGCGAGCGAAGCGTCGAAGGAGGCGATATGGCTAAAGAACTTCATCGGTGATCTTGGAGTCGTACCTGCCATAAAGGAGCCAATGAAGATTTTCTGTGATAACGAAGGTGCGGTTGCCTTAACCAAGGAACCGAGGGATCATGGTAGATCAAGACATATCGATAGAAAATATCACTTCATCAGACATCGTGTAGAAGAAGGACAACTCGTAGTGAAGAGGATATCATCAGAAGATAACCCAGCAGATCCGCTTACGAAGGGACTGAGTAGGGTTAAGCACTTACATCATGCTAGGAGTATTGGGCTGAAGGATGATATTAGCATAGATTAGATAGTATTAGAAACGTGTAATAGATAAATGTAATTAACATTTGATGATTAAATAAAGGAGTTTTATTTATGAGTAATGTTACTGTCTTATGTTAATTGTTTAACTATTGTTTCACTTTGCATGTTTTGACTTCCAGAATAATTGAAATTATTAGGAATAATAGAATTGTTCAAATTGTCCACAATCGTTCATATGTTGGAAGTAGATATGAATGAAGATAGTCATGAATTGGTGTGTAGATTGTCTAAATGGTGTTAGACATAGCAAAGGGTTGCTGCAACGTTCATGAGTGCTTATGAACTAGTTTTGAGCATTGGAACAAACCCACACTTGCTGGAATCACCTTATGGAATAAGATATAAAAGGGTGATCGCAAGACGATAATATCATATAGTCTTAAAACCTAGATATATGGTTTGTTATTTGTTAATTGGTTGTACATTGATAATGCGAAAACGCATCAGTAACTCGGTGTTATAAAACGCATTGTTGTGTATGGTTGATTAATGAATAAGTAAATGCATATAAGTCGAAGTTTATCTGTAACTTTTATCTAAGAAGGTAAAAGCGATATCTCGGCCGCTCGATGATTTGATTTGACTTATGTGCCGGGCCCGATCAGAACTGAATTGATGTGTTCGATTAAGTTCTATGTCAAATAAATCAGAGATCGAGAAACCTAAATGCTTGACTAACCATTCCATAGGATTGTCAGCATGATATCTAACAGAGGGCTGTACGATCCCTTATCTAAAGGACAAGATTGATTAGATTAGAGTTTGACAGCGTCTTTGAGAGCTATGATTGCAAACCGAATTGTACTTGTGCATATAGTTACTAGACTTATCCAAGTGGGAGACTGTTGGAATAGTGTCTAAGGCTGTAACTATGTTAGACAAGTATTTGATCCGGTTGTGCATGGTCCTTTTGGGTTGCCTTCACCATAGCAACTTGATAGGATGATTTCATAATAGAGAATAAATATTATTAATATATTATGGGAATAATATAATGAATAATATATTGTTATTTGATTAATATAAGTCATAGAATTAATTAGAATTAATTTGGTGACTTAAAGAGATTAATTAAATAAAGGGGTATAAACTGTCAATTGTTTGATAGTTAAACTTTGGACTGTAAATCCATTTGGATATGGTATGGACGAATCCTAAGGGATTTAGGATAGCTAAAATCGTCCATATGAGTTATCTAGGAATGGATTTGGATATCCTTAAGAGAAGATTATCTGATAGGGACTTATCTGTAATCCTTAAGGAGTCTACAAGTATAAATAGACCCTATGGCTGATGGAATTCGACACCTAACCTAAAGTAAGGAACCTCTGGTCGAATTCCTCCCCTCTCCTCTCTCCTAAATCATCCTCCTTGCTATTGGTGTTTGTAAGCCATTAGAGGAGTGACATTTGTGACTCTAGAAGCTCCAAGACAACAAGGTCAACAAGGAATTCAAAGGTATGATTCTAGATCTATTTCAATGTTGTTATTTAGCCTAAATAGTTATTAGAAGTCTTGGATTCAAAGCATGTTTAATTAGAAAGCCTAGATCCAAGCATTAGGGTTTTGCATGCGCACATAGGAAAGTTCTTATGGCTAAAACCCATCAAAAATAATTAAAAACGGACTTAAAATGGAGAATTAGTCAAAAAAACCGGGTGAAAAATGTAAAATCCGAAGTCTAGGACCGGAGTCTCGGTCATCAGCAGCATTAGAGCCGGAAGGAGCCTTGGTCGCTGAAGTGGGTTCGAAGGAAGCTTAGCCGCGGATGAAGAAAGGGGGCGCTGCGGTCCGAAGTGAAGCTCGCTGCGGGGCTTGGTTTCGGGTTCGGTGGCTCCAGCTTTGTGGCTACGGTCTTGACGGCTGCGGCTCTAGGCTTCGGCTCGGTGGCTGCGGTTGGATGGCTGCGGCTAGATAGGAGCCTCAGACTCGGTTTAGGTAACTTCGGATCCAAGAAGACTTGGCCCTTATGAGGAGGCTTCGGTCCTAAAGGGTTATTTTCCAAGGTTTTTTCCCTTGTTTGAGTGATTCCTTATCAAACCAAGTATCGAGATGCCCCAATTGTTTATAAAAATTTCAAGAGAGGTTTCGAGAGAGATTTTGGAGAGATTTTACAACCTTGGAGAGATTTCTCATACAAAGAGAGATTTGGGAGAGATTTCACATATGGAGAGAGATTTGGGAGAGATTCCACATTCTTGGAGAGATTTCTCATACAAAGAGAGATTTGGGAGAGATTTCACATTCTTGGAGAGATTTCTCATAAAAAGAGAGATTTGGGAGAGATTTCACATTCTTGGAGAGATTTATCATACAAAGAAAGATTTGGGAGAGATTTCACAATCTTGGAGAGATTTGGGGGATATTCTCGATAAAGAGAGATAGAGTGAAAATGATTGAGAGAGGTTTCGTGTGTGACATTTGTGAGTGTCCGGCTTCGCAACGCAAGGTCCGTAAGCCCCGTTAAGCCATGTTTAAGGATCTTACACACGCCCAATGAGTATGCAACATTGTTTTATCGGTTTGGTTCGTTACTTACTACGGTTTTAGGTTAAGGAAATCTAGATGTACGAACTTTTCAATTTATGATCTTTCATTAGAATAGCGAGTTGTATAGTAATTACCCAACATAAAACCTAGTATACGAGGGTTAACTGAGGTGACCGGTCTGACTTGTTGACTTTATTTGACTTTGAGTTGACCAGAATTTGACGGTTGTCACACATACAATGTGTAAACCAGATATGGTTATATATGTGTTAAGGTGTATATATGATAGTCTTAATTGAAGTATTATCACTGAAAAATTAATGTATATTAAATACCTAATACTCTATGTGAAATATATACACTAAGTTAGGATAGTATTGTCTAAACAAAGTTGGTAATGGATGTTGATTACAGGTATTGTAGTCTAGTCTAGTTATACACAATGACCTAACATACCAACAAAGTTGGTAAGTGATTCAACATATTGAGGTTAGTTTCATCACTGTATTTAGCGGGTCGAAGGCACCAATGTCGACCTGTGGTTTATCATGTTAGGATGCTAGATGTTCGCATGACTCTTATATGTGTTATGTATTGGTATGCTTACCGGGCAAGGCCCGATGTCGGGCGGGGCTTGAAGACTGTAATGTATGCTATTATCTTTGTGATTATGGCATGTGTTTGTATGACTATATGTTTATATGTTTATATATATATCAGGTGGGGCCTGAATACTGGCAGATCTGTATACCGAGCGGGGGCTGATGTCCGGCGGGGCCCGATGATGGGTGTGGCCCACTATATGTTTGATATGTATGGTAGTGGTATGGGTGAAGTAAACCCGATATCCATTTGAAATAGACCGAAGGGGATTGCAAGCACCCGGATATGCTTGGCAGTATGTTTGTATGGTATGTGGTATTTTAAGGAACTCACTAAGCTTTATGCTTATGGTTTTTATGGTTATGGTTTCAGGTACTTTTGGTTCAAAAGGGGAGGGTCCGACTTGATCGCAGCGCATCCACCCATGATCTCCATATTATGATGATTTTGGGATTGTACTCTGATGACTGATTTGTTATGAAATACTTTTAAATGTTTGAATAAATGAGAATTGGTGTTTTGATTGCATTAAGAATGAAATTTTTACCTCATATTTTTTGGGATGTTACATCTGGAGTACTACGAACTCACAAAGATCAAGTTCTTGGGACCATAAAGGACATAAAGCTAAGCTTAAAAAAGATCTAACAAAATAATCATCAAGATCTGAACTTTATACCTCCTAAAGATGCACTAAGATACATGGAGTCTAGATCGAGAGTCTTGAGAGCAACACCACAATTCCAAGAGCTTTCCTTTACCACCAAGAATACCAAAATGTCAACAAAATCTTGAAGTTTTACTCAAAAAGGTGTTAGGGTTTCGAAATAGAGGCTAAGAGAGATGGAGGCTGGAGTCAAAAATGATTTTGAGGCTATAAGGATCCTTAAATAGGGTGTAAAATCTAAAAATTAGGGTTGTCCTCTGCGTACAGACGCCTGGCGTCCACATACAAACGCCTGACATTTGTGCGTGAATCCAAGTCTAACGCCAACACCCGGCGTACCCAAACATTATGCCCGACGTTGGGACCAATTTTGTAAAATTATAAATAATCAAAGGCCAAAAATGAAAATACATGGAAATTGGCGTTACATGCTTGCTTGATTTGTTCTGGTATTGAGGATTTTATGTGGACTTTGGCTTTAGGATCCTCGAGGCTTAGGGGCACTTCATTCACATCTTTCTCTTATGTTTCTAGTATGACTCGTGACCCTGCTTTAATTGGTATGCTTGTCATGGTATTGTTGAAGACTTCATCGAGTTCTTGTAGCATTCTTTAGATTCTTGCTAATCCCCGACAATCTTCACTGTCCCCCATGGGGTAAGTATCCTGATGCACCTATGGTACGTCGACGGGACTGCTTTCATGTCATGGATACATGGTCTAACTAATATAACATTATAGGAAGACAAAGAATCAATAACATGAAAACATTGCATTGAATTTACCCCTTCGATGTAGATGGGTAGCTTGATTTCTACAATAGTGTGCTTTGTTTCACCACTGAATCCTATTAGGACAAAGGATCTCTTGATTATTTGGGGTTCCAGGATGTTTATCTTGGTTAGAGCATCTAAAAGTATGATATTCACTGAGGATCCTCTGTCTACCAGGATCCTTCTGACGAAGTGGTTAGTGATATATAGAGTAATCACCAACCCATCATGGTGAGGATCCTGGATGTTTTTTCTATCCTGTTTGTCAAATATGATCTCCTTGCTGCTTGTTATCAATGTGTTTTTTAGGGTCTTTCCTCCCCTTTTGTCTTCGACACTTTGACGTGCCTTTTAGCTACAGAATAAGAAGTTCCATAGATAACGGATCCTCCAAAAATAACATTGATTACCTTGGCATCCGAGGGAGGGAATCCTGGTTTTTCCAAGATCTTCGTAGGGCCTTGCTCTTATTCCCTGGATCTTTTTTTTTCCTTCCTAGGATCTCTTTGAGATAACTCTTTCTTAGGAGATATCTAATCTCCTTCCTGAGAGCTACGAGGTCCTTAGTGTTTTAACCGAAATTCTCATGATATGCATACCACTTGGATTTGTCTTTCCAGTTGCTCAACTTTTCTCCCTTTCTTGGGCATCTTGCTTTGTCACCAAGATCCTGCATGGTGAATATTAAACCAAAAACATCTTGCCCTAAGGATATATTGGCCATCTTTTGTATTTCTTTGTCTTCTTCCAATATGATGAACCTTAGTGCTTGGCTTCTGACATCGTCCATATGTTTGATGAGTTATAAGCAAAACCTCATTCCTATGGTGTGCATGCAAACCCTAATAGCTTTTGGATCTAGTTTGTCTAATGAACATGCAATTGAATATCCTAAGCTATAAACCCTAGATCTAGCATACAATTAATGATATTAACATAAGATTGAGGTTTAGATATTACCTTCGTTGTTATGTAGCAATAACAATCTCAAATCCTCCTTGTAACAACTTTAGAAAGCTTAGAGTCACAAGTGTCACTCCTCTAATGGCTGACAAACACCAAGAGCAAAAAAATGAAGAATGATAAGAGAGGAGGCACCCAAAAACATGTAGAAACCCTAAGAAAACTCTTCACCACGTTTTTGGTGCTCTAGGGATCCTTAAATAGTGAGGCTATTAGGGTTATCTAACAAGGAAACCCTAATTTGACTGCTTAGGCCCTAAGCAACCCATGGACTCCGTCCTTAGAGGCCTATGACGATTTCTAATGGGTTTCCACATAGAATTCGTCCACCCCTCTAATATGGAGTCCATTAGCCCAATATTCAACTATCATACAATTGACAGTTCTAGTCCCCTTTATTTAATTAATGTCTTTTAGCCACGAAATTAATTCTTATTAATTCTTGACTAATATTAATTAAACAATATGATTTCTCCTTTAATATATTATTCTCATAATATATTAATAAATCATAATTAATCCTCTCTCTCCATAATTCATCCTATCAATTTGCTTTGGTGAAGGCAACCCAAAAGGACCATGCACCATCGGGTCAAGTACATACCAAAGTAGTTATGGACTTAGAAACTAATCCAACAGTCTCCCACTTGGATAAGTCTAATAACTATTATCCGTATGACTTCAGATCCTGATCTGCAATCGTAGCTTTCAAAAACCGCTGTCAACTCTGATCCTATCAGAAGCGTGTCCTTTAGATAAGCGATCATGTATTCCTCAATTCTAGATATCGTATACATATGAGACATGGATTTCAATCATTCTCTCTATACTGTTTCCCGATTTCCGATTTATGAAGACTGACAACAGACTACAATTGAACACATCAAATTAGTCCTGGCTTGGCCAAGCACTTAGGTGCCATCACTAAATCATCAAGGGGCCCACAAATATCGCTTTCATTCCACTTTGGATAAAAGGAACAGATAAACTTTGATTCAATGCTTGTTTGCACTCACTCACCGAATCACACACAATAATATGTTTTATGACACCAAGTTACTGGTGCATTTACATATTATCAATATGTAACCGACTCGCAAGATACAACTCACACATCTCGGTCTCAAGAATATAAGATAATATCGTCTCACCAATCACTTGTGATAAAATCCATGAAGTGACCCAAGTGAGCGTGGGTTTAATCCAATGCTCAAATCATATTCATAAGCATTCATGAACGTTGCAGCAAACATTTGCTTATGTCTAATACACTTTAGACAATCCACACACCAATTGACGACAGTCTTCATTCATACCTACTTCCAACATATGAACGACTGTGGACCATTCGAATAATTTGATTATGCTGAAATAATTTAATTATTCAGGAAGTCAAAACATGCAAAGTGAAACACAAGAATAATACTAATCCCATATGGCCCCAAACTCTGGGTGTAAATAAAACATTTTATTTAATCACCATATTGATTACTCATTATTTGTTGTTTCGGGTAATCAACTTATTACTTGAATTATTACTACACTTGTCCCATGCTCTCAGCATGCACACAATGTTTACCTACGGTCCTTACTTTGTGAAATAGATAAAATGAACACATTTCCAATCATACTCATTTCACAACTCCCAATCCTTATAATAAGTATAAGAATATCAAATTCTTTTTACTGATGTTAGATTCTAACATTTTATGCAATGATTCTTTCGTAAAGTCATAGCTCAAAATCATCAAGACTTGGCCAATCTCTATCAGAAACAATTCTATAGATATGATGTCTCTCACTCAAAGTAAATTCCTTTGAACATCCTTCTTGCATAAAAGTTTCTAATCTAAATATAGATTCTCAATATCCAACTCCCAATATGAAAACATTTTCATATTTGCCATATGACAATTCATTCTTAATAGAATCTTATCTATTCATAATAATGTCGATTTGGTCCATACAATACTTCCAACTACTCACAAGCAACCAATCCTCAGTGTGCTTTGGATCATCCTTTGATAGTTGTTTAATTATTTTAGTCAAAACCGATTCTAGTCCTTTTTCCCTCTAAATGCGCTAAACATTTGGAAAATTTTAGAATGGTCAAATATAATAGCATTGGCAATCAATCCTATACCCGAAGCGTATGAGATACGATGCATAATGTCTTACATGCTATGTATCCTTGACTAAATTCATTAACATTCCACAACCTAAGCCTTTAGATTTGTAATGAAGCATAATATTCTCTCCCTTAATAATAGCAAAACAACTATTCAATCCTTACGACTTTGCAAAGTATAACTCTTGTTTTCTATAATTAATATTGCTAACTTGCAATACTTGCCTTAATAATCATACAAGCACAACATTTATGCTCCCACTATCATGATGATTATTATCATATAAGCATAACACTTATGCTCCCACTAGCTTTGACATGTATTTAGAAAACAACTAACTTCCAGAAAACAATACATATTGAATTTCTTAAGTTCATATTTCTAATACCTAATGCTTTGATAATCCTTTATCCAAGCTTCTCAAACTTATACACCTTTGCCTTAGATAGCTCATATGTGTGTCTAAACAATTCAGACTAATTGCCAAATCTCACAATTCAAATTATGGAAAGGGATACCGTAACCATAATCGAATTCAAGAATACAATTTTCACAATCACTATCTTCTTAAAATCTCTCTTAGCGAAAGCATTTCCTCACATTCATTTTCATGAAGGAGGGAATCTTATGACACTTAGATTTTAATGGTGTATGTGTTCCTATCTACGCGAATTTGTCAAAACCAAGGTTTGCGACAAATCCAAACTCATATGGACCAAACTTTCTCAATCTTGATTTCTTGCCTTATGGTAACACGAGTGCCCACCATGTCTTCCAAGTAGTTAAGCAGCTCACCCTTTCCTATTAATGTACTTTTCATTAATCAAGGTGCTTGACTTTTACGCGTTCAAATGAGAACTCATAGAACTCATATGCATAATTAACTCAATTGGAATGGCACAGAAATAAAATAATGTCAACACGATAGGTTGTAAACCTCAAGTCGTGTGCTAGTGATGATCGATAAGGTTTATTCATGATTAGTTCTTGAAACTTTTCAAGACCATTAAGAATCCCAATGACTCCATGACATATAAGATTCTCTTGTCAATAAATATTTCTTGACAATCAAATATTCAAGAGTTAGTATAGCTTTTATCAAGACAAAACACTTCACAAAATTGGTCCTAGTTGGTCTTTGTCTTATCCAAGACATCACAACTTTCAAATTTCAAATGTGCAAGAATAAGAAAACCTTTTTCCAAATTCCACATTTGATGAATCTTATAAACCTTCTTGAGACTTGTCACTCAATTCACAATCTTAACTCTGAGACTTGTTTTGGAACGAAGTATGATTGACTTCTTGATTTAACCATTTCTTCAATTCTTGATTCCTCTTCTCAGACATAGAATTGCACTAAGACTCACTTAGAGGATCAATTGAGATATGGTTCTTAATCATTAAGACCTATCATAAAACATAATAAAAGGTACTCTCACTTCTTCTTAGAATAGAGAAACTTTTATCTTTCTGCCTACTTGATTCTTCTTATTCGTTCTGCTATTGATTTAAACTCTTTCAATCAACTCAGAATTACACTTAATCTTATAAGTATAATCATATTTACTAAACCTTTAATAAATCATGACGGATATCTTTGTCACTCTTGTGGTGGACTTGATCAACACACAACCTTGTGTACTTGATCTCCCAGTCCTTCACTTGACACTTTGTCAACGAATTAGTCTAATTTCCAAATATGTAATTTCTCATTTATCATCCAATCAAGTTGTATGATTCCAAGTTTCTGTCCAATCGAAACTTGGGCGATGAGAAACTTTCCCTATTTGATAAATTCTTGACCTTTCCACAAATAACATAATTAAGAATCAAATCCATTATTGCTAATAATAGAAACTTACAAACATCAATTTTTCATACACGCCATTGCAAGGATAAATAAATAATATAAAATAAAATTTTATTTTATTGCGGAAAAATTTGTCGTTACAATGCAATTCAATTGAAAAACTATGTTAATACATATTTCTTAGCAATCTTATTCTAACTCCAAGTAGTAGCTCAAGATTCTAATCTTCAAGTAATGCGATCGAAATCCATTTCTTCATGATTAGATTCCGTTCACTTCTTCCCTTAAGCTTCCTCTCTTTTCTTTGATCCTACAAAACATCGAAATGTAATCTTATCACATCATGTATTAAGAATCTGGAATAGGAACTTAAAAGAGTTAGTTAATGGATTTTACCTAAAGTAGAGCCATACGTTTTGACTCTCCCATCACTTAGATCTCCTAGGTAAATAGGGCAGCTTCGTCTCCAATGCTCCTTCTCTTGGCAAAAGAAGCAAATAGACTCTTTTGGAATGGCACAAGGAACTATCTCATAATTTACCTTTTTTGGATCTCCAATGTTACCATTTTCAATGTCCATTGAAGTTTGGGAGTTTGATTCACCAGACAAATTTTCTCAACCAGCTTGCCAAATCATTGTTGATTCAGCAGCTATAAGCAAATAGGTCAAATCAATAAGGGTTACCTCATGATCCATCATATAGTACTCTCTAACGAACTTACTATATGATTTAGGAAGAAACTGAAGAACCCATTCAATAGTCAGCTTACCTAAAATCTCGACACCCAACATCCTTAACCTATCAATGTGTGACTTCATCTCTAAGACGTGTACACACACACACACGTTTCCCATGTTTACTTGCCAAAAGGGCTTGAGTGAGCTTGAATTTTTCAAGCCTTCGAACTTGTGAGTTAGGGAGAATAATTGGAGGAGGTGGAGGAAGTGAAGCATGATCTCTTATTCCCCGATCGAATCGTGGAATATCATCTCATGTGGAAAGCTTGTTCCACGGGATTTGGGAGGACCATAGTTGTCATACTTTGACATCTACAAACCGGGAGAAAATTCAAGTTAGTTGATTGATTGAGTCCTTAATAAATCAACCAAATAAGATATTAAGGCTAGGACCCAACACAATATTCCACAACTTGGGAGAGGGATGCCGTAAGCCAATTGCAGAACATTTGAAGGTAGGTAAATGACGATTTACCAATTTCCATCATGAAAAAGAAAAAGAAATTTAAGTTTTAAATCTATTGAAAATTCATAGATCTTTTGAGATTCATTGAACTTTTCAATGGCATGTTTAAATCTCGATATGCCCCTCGATTTGTGACTGGGATGTTGAGGATCACAAAACAGGGTGTGAATAACCACGCAAACTTACATGGTGCCCCCAATGTTACAGTCACCTATTCGATGTGCCGGTTAACCACATACGCTCCACCGAACTATGACAAACAATGAGTCACCCTTTGTTACCTTTGCTTAGAACCATTTAGTGTGCCGGTTAACCACACATGCTCCACTAACGTCTTCGCAAGGGCATCAAGTGTAATTTCATGGAATTGCATCAATTCACTTTTGCCTAAAGTAACTAAGATTGGGAATCTTGTAAAAGCATTTAGTTACTTTTGTACTTCATTCTACTTATAATGGAAGGTTTCTGTCCTATCCTACCCATTCGGCTAACGACCCTCCACTAGTTAAGAGTGTGGTGGGTAGGATTGGATACCCATTCAATCGCCATTTTATTGGCAATTTCCTTAACCACCCCTTATAGACTAGTTTCGTGAATGAGGCATACTAACAGTAAGACTGACTGTTTACTCATACATATATAATACTAGACTTTTAATGTTATATATAGTATACGGTGTATTTTACACTTTTAAAATAGTAGGTGTTCTAATTTAATAAATTATACTTTTAATTCAATTAAATGTGAACCAAAACTTCAATGGTTTATTAACTCTCTTTTAATTATACACCTTAATTAATTAATAAAACCATAAGGGTGTGATTTGAACTTTTCAAAACAATATTAGGGTTTTAGAATTTAGCATTTCTAAATTAAACTTTTAATCAACTTTTAAATTCCAAAAAACTTGAGGGCAAGTTTTGAAACATTTCAAAACATTAGGGTTTAACTTATTTAAATTTCAAAAACAAAACTTTTAAGTTGAAATTTAAACTATAAAACCTAAAGGGATTAATTTGAAACTTTTCCAAACTTTATCAAGAATATTGTAGATCACAAAATTCAAATTCTTGCAAGATAATTCACCAAATAATTCAAATAATTAAATATCGTATAAGGAAATAATTATCTAACTAATATGAAATTATCTTTAATTTTGGCAAAAATAATCACCTAATATGATAAAAATCTGATATAAATGAATAAAAAATGTTTTGGTAACTATCCCACAGCCAAAGAAGCATAAAATCCCGATTTTCCCTCTTTCTGACCAGCTGACTCGTCGAGTCAGGCATGGACTCGGCGAGTTTACCATGAACTCGGTGAGTTCATCTATGGACTCGGTGAGTTCATCTATGGACTCGGCTAGTCCAGCCCCCAGAAACCCTAAATTTCGATCTTTAAGCAAGGATAATTCACAATAGCATCAAATACATCAAACAAACAGCCATGTCTCTGATACCACTGATGGGTTATAAGCAAAACATCATTCATATGGTGTGCATGCAAACCCTAATAGCTTTTGGATCTAGTTTGTCTAATGAACAACAATTGAATATCCAAAGTTATAAACCCTAGATCTAGCATACAATTAATCATATTAACATAAGATTGGGGTTTAGATCTTACGTTGATTGTTATGTAGCAATAACAATCTCAAATCCTCCTTGTAATGGCTTTAGAAAGCTTAGAGTCACAAGTGTCACTCCTCTAATGGCTAACAAACACCAAGAGCAAAAAAATGAAGAATGATAAGAGAGGAGGCACCCAAAAACATGTAGAAACCCTAAGGAAACTCTTCACCACGTTTTTGGTGCTCTAGGGATCCTTAAATAGTGAGGCTATTAGCGTTATCTAACAAGGAAACCCTAATTTGACTGCTTAGGCCCTAAGCAACCCATGGACTCCCTCCTTAGAGGCCTAGGACGATTTATAATGGGTTTCCCCATAGAATTCGTCCACCCCTCTAATATGGAGTCCATTAGCCCAATATTCAACTATCATACAATTGACAGTTCTAGTCCCCTTTATTTAATTAATGTCTTTTAGCCACAAAATTAATTCTAGCTTATTAATTCTTGACTAATATTAATTAAACAATATGATTTCTCCTTTAATAAATTATTCTCATAATATATTAATAAATCATAATTAATTCTCTCTCTCTCTCTCTCTCTCTCTCTCTCTCCATAATTCATCCTATCAAGTTGCTTTAGTGAAGGCAACCCAAAAGGACCATGCACCATCGGGTCAAGTACATACCAAAGTAGTTATGGACTTACACACTAATCCAACAATGTTTGGATGGAGTCATCACAAGGTCTTTGTAGAATGCAGAATACTTCTTCAAACTCATCTTAAAAGCTTCCATGACAGTGGCCATGTCGATGTTTGGTATGTTTAGGGCTTCTCTACCAAACCTATTTACAAAGTCCCTTAAGGATTCTTTGGTATCCTGGACCACCCGGTAGTGATCACTAGTGATCCATTCAAATATTATGTTGTAAGAAAACTGATTATTGAAAATATTTACTAAATGAGTAGAAGAGGTAGTAAAATAAGGAGGAACATTAAGAATCCATTTTAAGGATGATACTGTAAGCATCAATCTGAATCCTTTGCATAAACATGCTTCCTTTAAGTGTTGTGGAATGGAAATGATCTCCATTCTCTCCATATATTGTGTGATATGTTCCTCAGGATCCGTCGTTCAGTCGTTATGATTCATACTAGGAGTTTTGAAGCGCTTAGGAACTTCAGTATCAAGTATTGAGGGGATAAATCTTGAGATCCTATGACTGGTAGGGGATGCTTCCAATATAGGTTGGACAACACTTGGTACGCTAGAGATCATCCGTCTTAGTTGTTGAAGTTCTTTGGCCATAATTGGACTTATTCTTGCATCAAGATCCGTAGAGTTAGTATTAATAATGTTACTTTTAAAGAAGGTCCGGATATTTTATTATTAAGAGTATTGAAGGTCTCATCCAGATCATGGGTCACAAGAGTTTGGATGTTTGGGATTGTTCTCCCTGTTCGGGTAGCAACGGATGTTGGATTTGTCAATTTTGAGCATTTTCCTAGGGATACTACATTGTGGAAATTCAGGATCCATGGTTCTAAGATTGGGGTGTGGCCTCTTGAGGTTTGCAAATCTTTGCACTTATCCATTCCACTTCCGTAAACATAGTTTTGTTGTCTTCTTATTGCTGACCCACTTGTTGTGACAATGTCATCATCATGGAGAAGATTTCATTATTAAAGACCGAGGCAGGAAGATCCTAGGATCCCATGGATCCTAGGGAAACCAGAGGGGTGCTCTTCTTTGGTACATCAGAAGTTTTCCTTTGACCAGGGAGTCCACTTGGAGGAGGTGGAAGGTTTTTCGAAGGAATACATAGAACATAGGATGAAGAGAAGGTTTGTTGTGTATACATGATTTTCGAGGGTTACGAACACCACGACCCCATGGTGGGCACCAAATTGTTTTGGCTATGAATCACTTGAATGAAGTTCAACAAAATTAAATGAAAGGCTATGGTGTTGTAGGTAAAGTGATGCTTGAAATTAGAACAATATTGCGCAAGTGATTTACAAGGAAAGCCCTTGATCCTTGCTAGGATATCCGACACAAAACCTTGGGAAGTGACAATGGTCACCTACCTTGTTTATTTGTATTAATTAAAAGATTGATTACATAAATGAAAGTAAGTAAACGAGTACAAGTATTGCGGTGAGTCTAGATGTATGTAGTGTGCGAAATACATGTGTATTTATAGTCTAGTATAAGTAACAATAAGTCTGATATTTCTAGGATCCTCTCGAATAAAAATAAACACGTTGGCTTGACTTGGTATTCCCTGGTCTTCTGCCTGGTAAAAATGTTTCTTCATTCGAGAATGAGTCTTAATATAACTAATTCTACACATGTGAGAAAAAGAATAAAATATATCCGTCGGAAATGTTTGGAAATAATAGTAATAGTAATGGTCAGGATCCTGAGATATGTTTGGGATCCTGAAAGTTCTTGAAGATCCGGGATCCTGAATAGGGTTGAGGATCTTGGCCCTAACAAATTGGTTATCCCTTAATCATGCCAAAATCTTATGCTTCGAGAAAGTAGTGCGTCTTTCCTTACCGAATATAGAGTCCTTAACTGTAAACGAAGACGAGCCTAGTAAGAAACTTAGGACCATTTCCTGTATGAAGGCCAAAAAAAATGCCTACAGATAAAGTATTACGCCTTTCTAGCCCACGTTATCAATAAGACAGAAAAGAAGCAAGAGATAAAGGAAGTACCTCAAGTATGAAACTACCCTAATGTATTCCCTGAGGATCTACTAGGATTACCACCTGCACGTCAAGTCGAGTTTAGGATTGATCTAATTCCAAGAGCAATCCCTGTAACAAAGTCTCTTTATAGGTTGGCACTGTCAGAGATGCAAGATCTCTCTAGTCAACTATAGGAACTTCTTGATATAGGCTTCATTAGACCAAGCTTTTATTCTTGAGGAACACCAATACTATTTGTCAAGAAAAAGGATGGATCTTTCGGGAGGTGCATCGACTACCGCGAGTTAAATAAATTGACCATCAATAATCAGTATCCACTTCCCCGAATTGATGATCTTTTCCATCAGTTTCAAGGATTGAGCTATTTCTCCAAGACCGACCGAATATCGGGATACCATCAACTCTGTTCAGGGAAGAGGACATTCCAAAGATTACGTTCAGGACACATAGCGATCATTATGAATTCTTTTCAATGCCATTTAGACCGACTAATGCCCCAACTGTTTCCATGGATCTTATAAACCAAGTATGCAAACACTACTTGGACAAATTTGTGATCGTATTTATCGACGATATTCTAATATACTCACGAACCGAGGAAGAGCATTGGCAACATCTACGGATGATCCTGGAATTATGAAGGAAAGAAAATTTGTATGCAAAATTCTCCAAGTATGAATTTTAGATTAGAGAAGTATACTTTTTAGGGCATGTAGTTAGTAATTAAGGAATTCATGTTGATCGTTCCAAGATTGAAGTTGTGAAGAACTGGGAAGCACCCAAGACACTAACCAGAGGGTGTTAAATTCTATGTCACGTAGGATATTATCGAAGATTCATAGAAAAATTCTCCATAATAGCCAAGCCTCTCACAACATTAATGCAGAAGGAGATAAAATTTGTTTGGGGAGACAAACAAGAAGCTGCTTTCCAAAAGCTAAAGGAAATGTTGTGTAGTACACCAATACTATCCCTTTTAGAAGGCACCATATATTTCATCGTGTATTGCGACACTTCACATCAGGTATTAGGATGTGTATTGATGTAGAGAGAAAATTTCATAGCTTACACCTCACGAAAACTCAAGCTCCATGAGAACAACTACACCACCCACGATTTGGAGTTAGGACCTGTAGTGTTTGCCCTGGAAATATGGCGCCATTACCTTTATGGAACAAGATGCACAATTGACATGGATCACAAGAGTCTTCAGCACATCTTCCATCAAAAGGCGCTCAACATAAGACAACGAAGATGGTCAGAGTTGCTGAACGATTATGAATGTGAGGTTCATTACCACCCAGGAAAAGCCAATGTAGCGGCTGAGGCTTTAAGTCGAAAGGAGCGAGTAAAACCCCGAAGAGTTAGACCACTCACCATGACTATCTAGTCCAATCAGACCACATAGATTATGGATGCTCAAATGAATGCTCGCACAGGAGAAAACATAAGTACAGAAGATCTGCAAGGTATAAAAAAGCAACTCGAGGTTAAGGAAAATGAAGCAAGATATTTCATGAACCGAATTTGGGTTCCAAAATTTGGTGATACTAGGAAAATAGTCATGAATGAAGCTCATAAGATGAGATATTCCATTCACCTAGAAAAAGAAAAGATGTACTTGGACTTGAAGAAGCTATTTTGGTGTCCAAATATGAAGGCATAGATTGCTACATATGTAGGCAAGTGTCTGACTTGTTCGAAAGTCAAGGTGGAGCACCAAAAGCCATCAAGGTTGTTACAACAACTAGAAATCTCATAAGGGAAGTGGTAATAGATTTCAATGGAGTTTGTAACAAATCTAGCAAGAATATCTAGTGGTTACGACACTATATGGGTAGTGCTCGATAGACTGACCATGTCCGCCCACTTCTTACCAATGAAAGCGACGAATAAAATGGAGAAGCTGACCAGGACATATCTCTGAGAGATAGTCAGATTACATGGGGTTTCAGTATCCATTATCTTAGGTAGATATGGTAGATTTACCTCATGATTCTGGCGAAGTCTACAAAAATCTCTTGGTACCCATCTAGATATGAGCACAACCTATCATCCTCAGACCGACGATCAAAGTGAAAGGATGATGCAGAAGTTGCAGGATATTTTGATGGCATTTGTGATAGATTTTTGAAATGCATGGAACACTCATCTAACCTTGATTGATTTCTCATACAATAATAGCTATCAAACTTGCATCAAGCTGGGAAAACTTTGTCATTGATCACCGTTAGAAATTAGCATAGATAAATAAATGTACTAGAGTATCAATGTAATATTTCATTTTTATAAATAAATATGATTGAGTATACTCTTAGATATAAGGATAAATCGACTCATAGGCTCAAAAATGAGTGTCCAAAAAGTTGTGTCGTTTTCTAAGTTAGTTAATATATTCAGAAAGTACGCGAAGATGTGATTCCAGAGATACAATTTTTGTAAAAATCTAACTTCAGTTGGAGGAATTATGATTTTTGTAAAAAGTAAAATCAACCGCGTAATTCAAGTTATTAACATCAAAATATGATTAAGAAACTGGTCGATTTTTGGCTAGTGTCACCAAAAGGAAAGTCGAAGTACTTCTCGAGGTGAGAGTGATAAGACAAAGAACCATGAAAATGGAGTCCGTATAAAGATGATATGATTTTTATAAAATGATTTAATTATACCCCCGTTAGGCCAAAAGGTGAAAGTCAAAACTAGCCAAAACAATCGAAAGGAAAGTTTTAGTACTCGTTGAGACCATCATAGATATAAATAGGATAAAGATTGGAGCTCGTATGTAGCAGATATGATTTTTATAAAATCATTTATGTAGCCTCAAGGTGCGCCCCATGCCCGACATGCATTCTCACCCCATATACGCGAAGAATGCGGGTGATGTGGCCCAACAAGATAGTGACATATGGCGACTCCCGGATGGAGCCATGAAGCTTAAGAGCTACGCATACAGATATTTGCGTCGCGCGCACTCAAAAAATATGCAATAAATAGAGGTGTCCGCAGACCCTATCTGTAGACCCATCTACATCGAGTTCTCTCTCTCTCTCTCTCTCAACCATCCCATCCTGAGGCGATCTTTAAAGACCCGAGCTCGAATCTAGCCTACATCAAAGGATCACACTACTAGGGTGAGTTCACAGCCCCACTTTTACTATTTTCAAATGTTTTATGGGGTGGTGGTGGGGGGAATACATGTTATAAAACTATTTCAATGATTTTACAAAGAGATTCTTATTTGTAATATATCAATCGTTTTGAAACTTCATGGAACATTAGGATAATATTATGTTTGGTAGTTACCCTGCCCAAGATTTAAGAATGGTTTATGCCTAATTTTTATAATGCCTAAGATTATACTTGAGGATTATACATAGTTGTTATCTTGGCCAATTCCCTAGAATAACCTAGTTTCTAGTCGTTATGCTGGCCAAATTCTAGGATAAGCATTCTACTTAGTTGTTACTATACCCTAATATCCTATAAATATCAAGAACCTAATAATTATTTTATAGATATGGTATAATTTATATACGTATCGGAATAATTGTGGAATAAAACCATATTAAAGGAAAACTTAAGGATAGACAATGTACTTAACTGTGCAATGCCCTAATATCCTATCAAAGAATATCTATACAAAGCTAATTATTATACTTATAGGGTTAAGAGAGTGTGTGTGTGTGTGTATATATATATATATATATATATATATATATATATATATATATATATATATATATATATGAATAGTTATGTAAGTCAATTATATTAAACGAAAAAACTAAAGCAAAGAATAACACACACATATATATAATCATACTAAAAAGGTTTATCAAAGAAAGTTGTTAAATGAGACATATTATTCATCCATAGCTGATTGATATTCGGCTACTCTGGACCTATAATCGTTAATCTTAAGTGAGCGTTAAAGGTATGTATAAATCTATACAGGATTGACCCTCCCACTTGCGGTTGATAGCTACAACCCCGACATGCCTAACCTTATAGTCTTGTGATGTTTGATGAGCCGTCGTGGCAGGGAAATTTCAAGTCATATATCTCGGTTATAGGGACTAATTGTAACATTGCTCACCAACCTTAATAAATTAAACTACCTAGTGGAGAATATCTAGGAAGTAATTAAAGTATGAAAAGATAAGGAAAAGGAATATAAATATATAAAAGGAAAAGCTATAGGATAAATGCTAAATGAGTAGTTTATCCTAGGAAAACAAAATACATTGAATAGAAACTTTTTAAAGAGTTATAAAACTATTCTAAAAGTATAAAACCATAAAAACTTGTGAACTCACCAACATTATGTTGAAGTTTTCAAAACCCATGTATTCTCAGGAAATGAGTAGTAGTGGATATAAAGTGTCGAACGAGGTCGTCACCTGGTTAATGGAAGTTTTATTTTGCTTTGTTATTGTTTAGCCTATATTTAGGGAGT
Organism: Lactuca sativa; assembly: GCF_002870075.4. Classification (NCBI taxonomy): domain Eukaryota; kingdom Viridiplantae; phylum Streptophyta; class Magnoliopsida; order Asterales; family Asteraceae; genus Lactuca; species Lactuca sativa. The sequence goes on from NC_056630.2 coordinate 252,938,749, forward strand.
GCGTGTTTGGAGATAGATCAAGGTAAACCTTTGTCAATAATGAATAAAAGAAGCAGTTGTGTTATATTTTTGTGTATTGTTTAATGTACTTGTCGTCAGATCCAACATCCCTAAATGTCGCACAACTCGGCATTTTTGCCACCGACCGGGGGTGTCACAAGCATCCGACACAGTATAGTGAGAGGACTCACCTGACTCATGAAGTTAGTTAAATCATAGGTTAATGTCACGCAACCGATGCTATAACACATCTATCAAATCATACAAGGTCCAACCTTAGCCTATACCTTGAATCCAACAAACTGACCAAAATTCAACCATGCCAAAAAGTCAACGGTCAAAATCAAAGTCAACATCCAACCGTACCAATAGTTGACCCTCACGTCGTGACCATCCCTTATTACGTTGTGAGAATGTACTCAACCCAATTCCTAACTCGGTCATGCACTAACTCAACCAACTCGGTCACAGACAATTCAATTAGCAAACACCATGACATGAACTCTCCTTGGTCACGTCTTGAACTCATCAGGACAAGATAATCGATAAATCCTCCTTCGTAACGTCACAGTACTCTCCATGTCACGTCTTGACCACCTTCTGAGGCAACATGTTAATGTTTTTAGTCCTTAATCCATTAAGTCTTCAACTCCAACTTTCCAAAAATCTTTAAGGAACTACAGAGGTTTATAAAAATGTCATCTTTATGGATATGCATGCTCCACGCATGTCCTCTACTCAACCTAGATCAAAAGGAAAGAAAATGACCTAAAACTCATGCAAGGTTCACCATCCACACCCAATCCTTAGATCCATAAGATATAACACTCTAGGGACTATAGAGGACCATAAAGTAGCCAAATTTATTCCATATATTCCCTCAAATCAAAACCATGAACCAAAAAGTACTAAAACAACTTAGATCTATGAGAAAAAAACCATAAAGGTAGAAGCTTGAACTCTTACAAATGGTCCATAATGTGATATCAAAGATGAGAAGGTGTTGCATGCTTGATCCTTGCACCAATTCTCCTTCTACTTCCTTCAAAGAGCACAAAACCACCAAAATGAGCCAAAACCACCAAGAGGGATTAGGGTTAGGGTTTCTAAGGTTTGACAGTGATGGAGGCTGAAAATGAATCCTAAATCTGAGTTTAGGGGTTCAAATGTGAAGGAAACCCTAAAAGATCATAGGCTTGGGTTGCACCCTTGTCATGTCATGAGCACATACATGTCATGTGGTGACTAACCTCCAGATATGCATTCTTCATTTTGTTGGTCACGTCATGACCTCCCCATGGTCATGTCGTGACATATTTTTTCCCAAAAACCATGCATTTGACTCATTTATTCCCTACACTGATCTAATCTAGAAAACGGGTGTTACATATTAACCTTTAGCCGCAACCAATTATAAACTAATGTCTTATATTAAAGTTTACTCGTTTAACGTGTTAAAAAATGATTATAGTCTTTTAATAAAACTTCATTTTATAATTAAGACTTGGAATTTTGGACGAATTTCAAAATCATTATTTTAAATCTCTTTTTAACAATCAAAATCATTTGACCTTATGAATTTGTAGAATAAAACTCATTTTATTTTATAAACTCATTTTATACATCTTTTGTTTAAAATTCATATTTTAATAAACCTAAACCAAGTGATGATAATAATGTTCTAAATCACATTTAGCATGAATAAGACATAATATCAACATAACGTGTTAAATTAAAAAAAAAAAAAAAAAAACTAATATCATATATAATTTTGACGAAAAAAATAATATCTTATATTATAGTTTGACATTATAACGCTATAAATCTAATTTAATCTTTTTAATAAAACTCTTATTTGTTATAAAAGGCATGGAGTTTAGATGTAGTTTAAATGATATTTTAACCCGTTTTAAATTTATCAAAGTTGACTACTAAGAGTTTTATAATAAAAACCATTTTTAACAAAAACTCATTTTTCACCGTTTTAAAACACTTTTAATAAAAACTAATTTATAAACATCTTGCGTTGTAGTCCAATGTTTAATTCTCAAATTCCAAGTGATGTTAACTTATGATAAAATGTTATTAAGCATATAAAAACCATTTTCATATACATAACATAACATATAACAACATAAAATAAAAATCAATAAAAATCAGAAGAATGCATAAAAAGTGTGTAAACCAAAGCCATAAACTAGTAATAATTTTTGTGAGCCAACACAAGTATTACTAACTCTTCCATAAATGACTTAATGGAAACTTCAAAAGGTCTTCTAGCTCCTACTTGCCAAAATAACTCTTGTTTACAAAAGGTCTTCAAAACTCCATGTGTTGTGATGACATGATACTTAAACCATTAAGACTAAAATTAAACCCAAAATCTAGAGTTGAAACTCATGGTTGGGTTTATTAAAAACATAGAATAATCTTCCAACGATTGTAATTTCTTCAAATTGTTATATTTGAAAGGAATAAAAAAATCTACACTAATTTATTACATACAAAATAAACAAATGAAAAAAATACATATTTATCTGTTACATCTTATGAATAAATAAATAACAACAAAACAACAACAACAACAACAACAACAAAATGGTCCTAATGACTTGTTTATGCACAACAACATCATAAAAAGTAAACAAACAAACACTTTTTAAAGGCAACGTTAGACAACCAAATACATGAAGAAAATTAGTTGCATAATGTCACACCCCCAAACCGAGACGGCGGAAATGTTCAGGGGTGGAGGATGCCATGTACGGTATCACAACAATTGCATCATAGTAATCACGGTAAACATTACCAATACATTTAATATATAAGATATTTACATCTATTTGATACATAATTTGTATACAGCAAAAGTATAACAAAAGTATAAAAGACGTGACTCTATAAGCTCCGTCTTCTCAAAAGCCTGCGGGCATACCTATCTACTATTTCCCTGTAATACAAGCAATTTTGAAAGTGTATCAACATTTAAGTTGGTGAGTTCATAAGAATGTTTTTGTAATGAAAACTGGTCTTTGAATCTATGAAAATGTTTGTATGATTTTTAAGAAAATCCAATATTTTCTTTAGTAATGAAATGCAGTCTTAACCCTAAGACCAAAATGTATGTTTGTTACTGTGTTCTATAGTAGTATACAAAAAATCTTAGTCTGTATGCATAGTTACCACCAGCTGTATTGTATAGTGTGTTCTGTATGAAAACCCTAGCTACCACCAGTTTGTATAGTAGTTTTATTACCTAAAATAAAACCATGTATTTGTATTCCATGGAATCCACCAATGTAGTGCGTATTAGTTCTATTAATTAAACTAAAACTAATGAAGAATGAAATACCATAAACATATGGTTAGTTTATACTGTTGTGAGTTTGGTATAACCATGCTTGATATCACCTAGTGACCTTTACGACGTTCTTCAGGCATCAGAACGGTATGATATTTGTCACCCCAAGCATGTCTACCTAACTGTGGCTAACAGTTTAGGTGTGAGATTGTCAGTCCCGAATAGATGTATTCACAAATCTCACACTCTCCCTCCAATTATATGGTGGTAAAATTTAGTTCCGTACCCTGAAGGGTACAATTGAAGTAGTGCCTCACAACCCTATATTAACTAATTTACGTGTAGTGTTGTAGTGTTCTCTTGTACTTGAAATTGTATGTATACTTGTACAGTAAAAATAATTACACTTAAATAATTATTTAGTATTGTACTCTTGTGTTCAGAAAATAGTATTATATGCCATAAACTATATCTATCGTAGTTTATATGTTTGTTAATGTGTATGCTCTGGAATTGATAAAACCGTGTGTTGAATCCCAAACTATACCTATTATAGTTTGCATGTATGTTAAGTATTTGATTCACGTATTGTACTGAAAACTTTGAAATTATGGTGGTGTGTTGAAAAGTTTCCTTATGCTCAGCATGTTACAAAAGGGATACAATATTTAAATATTTTATAAAATGTAGTGATTTCATGGTTGTAATAATTGCATAAGTTTCAATTCTGTTGAAATCCTTTATATAAGAATACAAAATTTCCTTGTGTTTTGCTTGTATTCCCCCTGAAAGCGTTAAAAACAGTAAAAGTGCAGGGGTATGAACTCACAATTGATTATGTGCACGTGCTCAACAGCAAAACCGGAAAGATGACCCTCGAGTTGGAGTACGCGGAATTAACGGTATCCTAATGATAATTAAACACATAATTGTATTTTATTTAGAGAAACCATTAATTAAAGTGTTAGAAAACACTTAATTTTGGGTTAGGAATGTTACGAGACTTGTTTGAAGTGGAAAAAGAGCGTTTCAGCCAAGGTTCTCGGCTCAAGGCTGTTTTGCGGCCGTGAACTAGGTTTGCGGCTATGAACGGGTTTGCGGCTGTAAACGGGTTTGTGATTGCTTGAAGATTTGAAGATGTTCTTGGTGTTCTTGGTATTCTTGTAGAAAATATGAAGATTTGAAGGTTTGCTCTTGAAGATATGAATGTTCTTGGGAGCAACTTGAGCGAGTTTTCGGGTGAAAAAGGTGAGAAATGAATAATATTGTCACACCCCAAAACCGGAACGGCAGAAACGTTCGGGGGTGGAGGACGTCATGTCAAGTATCACGAGATATGTATATGGTAAGCACATATTGAACAACCATTTCATTTAGAAAGAAAGTGTTTACAATGTATGTGTTCACAAACATAGAAGTCATAAACAAATAACAAAACAAGACTTGAAGCTATAATGCTCCATCTTCTGAAGTCCTAGCACGAGCACCTGTCTAATAGTCTCCTGAGAATACAAGTTATTTGAAAGAGTTAATCAGCAACTAAGCTGGTGAGTTCATAAGATTTTAGTGATGTTAGTAAGCTGTAAAATGTGGAAAAAGTATATGTAAAAGTGATGTAAGTTGTAAGTTTTGTTTTGAAATGATCGCCTGCTCCTCTAAAAAATCCTATATTTCCTACTTTAATGGAAGTTGAGTAAAATGACACTACAAGCCTTTCTATGCATAATAAGTGGGTACAAGTTATATATACTTGGAGTAAACAAATAATCGATTGTGCGCATCTGCCCTCAACTCACAACCCAACGGGGTACAGTAAGTAAGGAGGATAGCACACATTCCATTGGTTGTTAGATCGTTGTCATATATAACCTTGGTGTATTCACTTGTTACTCATGGAGTTATTTGTAACGGTTCCTTTATATCTAATGTAGAGTTCCTTTTAAGAAAACCTATATTTCTTATAGTAAAATATTGACTATGGTGATTACTTTTATAATAGCTTTGTTTATACTGATATATATAATTTGATATCGGGTAGATAGTAGATTGGGTGACCTCGGCGTAAGCCTGCATCCAACGGGAACAGGACGTACAGCGAAGAGCACACATCCTACTAGCTGTCAAATACTAGTTTAATATATAAACATGGTGTATAAACTAAGGTGCTATAGAGTTAACTCACTTAAAGTCTTAAAAAATGTACTGGCTTAATAAAATGGATTAAGCCCTTAACTAGGAAATCGCTAGTTTTGTATACCAAAAGTACTGAATTTGAAACGAAAGTTTTGTACTAGAAAACCTGTGCATTGATCCTGTGTCCTATAACCTGATCCATACATGGTACCCTTATGATGACTTAATGTATACTAAGCATAAATATATATAGATTCGGGTAGATAATAGATTGGGTGACCTCGGTGTAAACCCACATCCAACGGGAACATGACGTACAGCGAAGAACACACATCCTATTAGCTGTCGGAATCTACTTAGCATATATGTATCCTATAGTGTATACATTAAGGAATCATAAAGTTAGCATCATGGTCCTAACTTTTAAAAGTAGCCTTCTACCAAGACTCAACTGTTTTGAAAGTAGTCTTCTACCAAGACTCTACTGTTTTGAAAGTAGCCTTCTACCAAGACTCGACTGTTCCTTTTTCATACGTAAAGTATATTCTCCCTAGTTTATAACCATCTCGAAGCGAAATAGATTAACCTTCAAGTGTTACCGACACTTTATGAAAGTAATGGGAGAAGTAAGTACCCTGATGTCGTTTATAATGACATGCTTAGGTACTATTAACCTAAAAACATATTTGGTTTATTACGATCATAATGTGAAAGCTAGAACCCCTACCAAACGCTCTCATGAAAGGAGATTGAGGGAACCCACGCGACCCGAGCAAATCCATGCAAGCCGTGTAATTCACATTAAAGTTATATGATCATGTATACCCAATATAACTATCATTAATGCGTTAGCGATTCATTGGTATAATTAGATTCTATCTGGGTGTTCTCATGCTATAGCAAATTAACTTGTTTGTTATGTTCTGTTCTGGTATTGTTTGATTCTCTTCACTGTTTGTTCTGTTCTGATATTGTTTGATTCTCTTCACTATTTGTTCTGTTCTGATATTGACTCTTTGTGTGCTTCATTGTACTAGAAGTAATGAATAGCATTCTCATAAACTACACCTATAATAGTTACTAATGCTCTACTTGGACTGTTACTGAAATGACTCCTTTCCCTACTAAGTTATGCTTTAACTTTAATAACGGAGTTTTGAAATGTGCTGACAACTTATAATTAACATAAGTAAAAATTTTTGAAGAATGTTTAACAACAAATATTTACACAATTATCATTGTGTTCAACCTGTATTCCCCCCCTTAAAAAAGTTTAAAATAGTTAAATGTTTCATTACGAGGTATGAACTCACCTGATGCGAGTGATTCAAACAGGTATGCGTGTAAGGATGAGAAGTTCCACGAATGAAGTTCCGAGACACAATAAGTCCTAAATGATATTTAAGGACACATAATGACATGAATATAGTGTTGATAAACAACTATATGAAAGATAACACCTTCCGGGACTAGGAAACACCTTGGCTAGGTGTTGGAATCACATGTGATTCAACATAGGAAGGTATAAGGCACACACATGAGTTTACTACCATGATTTAACGGCCCAAGGGAGTTTACGGCCGTAAACTCATGGCTACACATGTGGGAATGCAAGTTTGAAAGCTAGGGAATGATTTAGGGACATTAGCTCTAACCTAGGATGAGAAAGACCACCTTCTTTGGAGTTTTTGAGGAGTTCACGGCCCAAATGAGTTTACTGCCGTAAACTCATGGTCATTTATGCTTATAAGGGTCCTAAAGGTCATAAGGAAGCATTCTAAATTCATGGCTAAGCCTTAGGAAGTGTTTGTGGCATCAAAACACTCTTATCTTGAGTTTATGGCCCATGGACCGTTTGGTCATAAGCTTGCGGCCGTAAACACCTATGGGTGTTGGTATTTTGGTTGTTTTGGGTCCTAGACACATCAAGGTAAAGTGCTATGCTTGTCTCTTGGCTTATGGAAGGCATTTAGGGCATTTTGTCACCCTAAAATGTAGTTCACGTCCCAAGAACTTCCTTGGCTGTGAGCTCACTTCTAGCCTTGATTCTTAATGTTTTTGGGGTCTAAAACAAGTAATGGTAGTCTCTAGGTTTAGTCCCAAGGCTTGGAGGGACATTGGGCACACTTTGACCCTCAAATTTAGTGTTCACGGTCCAAGAAGATCTTGGGCCGTGAACACCGTTTCCTTGGTGTTTTGGCTTGATTTTCATGTTACTAAGGCATATAACACACTTATATACACTCTAGATTGAAATACTTACAATCCGGGGTGATCGGGCAAAGATCCTTGAGAGAGAAATCGGCTTTTCTCTAGCTGGAAATGCAACTAATGAATAAATATGGTCAAGAACCATATATATACCCCTAGGGTTTTTGGCAGAAAATATTTTATTCAAGGATTGAATTCTAATATCAAATGGCTTTGGAAAAACAGAGTTGCACACTACCCTAGTGCAACCTCTCTCCTGATATCTCCTTAAGTGTAAATCCTGAAATGCTCAAGCTTATCTCAAAATTTTGAAAGTTAGCATAACGGATTTGACTTTGCTTGCTGTGGAATGTTTTATAGAATGGGAACTTTTGGGTTGTCACAAATATCTCTAGGAAAAACCTTTATACCGGTCGGGTTTACGGTCGGGAATGGGTTTTCGGTTGTAATCGGTTTACGGCCGTAAACACGTGGCTGGACAAGTTTGTTGATTTTTTGAGGGAAATCTTGATTTTTCGAGCGTTTTTGGTTCTGAAACTTGTATAACCGCTAATTATATATTTTAGATTATTTTCTAACCCACATGGACTTAACGGGACAAATAAAATCCGAAATTTTATTTAACATAAATTGACTTTTGTTGACTAAAAAGTATCGGGTTGTAACATCATCCCCCCGTTAGAGGGAATTTGGTCATGAAATTCTACTTATAGAATACAATCATGGACTAGGGAAAGAGATGCAGATACTTCTATTGCATCTGGTCTTCTCGCTCCCAAGTGACTTCAAGTCCCCGCTTGGCATTCCAGCGAACCTTCACTATCGGGATGCGACTTTGCTTCGTTCGTTTGACCTCCCTATCCATTATTTCGACTGGCTCTTTCACAAAGTTAAGACTCTCTTTGATCTCGATTTCATCAAATGGAATCACAAGAGTCTCGTCGGATAGATACTTCTTAAGATTTGACACGAGGAAGACGCGATGAATGTTGCTAAGCTCTTGGGGTAACTGGAGTTTGTAAGCTACGGGGCCGATCCTAGCGAGGATCTCGAATGGACCGATGTGTCTTGGATTCAGCTTTGCATGCTTTTCGAAGCGTATCATGCCCTTCCAGGGCGAGACCTTCAACAAAACGCGGTCACCAACCTAGAATTCCAACGGTTTTCGTCTTTTGTCGGCGTAACTCTTTTATCTATCACTGGAGGCTTTTAGTCGCTCTCGAATTTGTACAATCTTTTCGGTGGTTTCTCAAATGATTTCAGGGCCAGTGAGAGTGCTATCAGGGACTTGACCTCTAGCTAGCTACATGTCACCCACCTTAGCCCAACACATAAGGGATCTACACTTACGGCCATAGAGGGATTCGAATGGAGCAGCCTTAATACTAGTGTGATAGCTATTGTTGTAGCAAAACATGACCAGGGGCAAATGGTTGTCCCACGACTTGCCAAAGTTGATAACACATGCTATCAGCATGTCTTCCAGTGTTTGAATGGTTCTCTCACTCTTCCAGTTGGTCTGTGGATGGAAAGTTGTGCTCATATCTAGCTTAGTTCCAAGAGCCTTCAGTGACTGCCAAAATCTCGAGGTGAATCTGCTATACCGATCAGAGATAATGGATATGGGCAAATCGTGCAGTCGTACTATCTCTTAGATGTAGGTTCTAGTCAGTTTCTCCATTTTGTATATTTCTTTGATTGGCAGGCAGTGAGCGGACTTGGTCAGTCTGTCGACGATTACCCAGATAGTGTCATGGCCACTCGGGGTTTTGACCAATTTGGTGATGAAGTCCATTGTAATTCTTTCCCACTTCCACTCAGGTATTTATGGTTGTTGAAGTAAACCTGAGGGCTTTTGATATTCCACCTTCACATTGGCGCAAGTTAGGCACTTGCCCACGAAGGTAGCAATTTCTGTTTACATGTTTGGCCACCAATAGAGCTTTTTGAGATCCAGATACATCTTATCTGAACCTGGGTGAATGGAGTATCGAGTTATGTGAGCTTCATTCATGACAACCTTCCTGTAACCACCGAACTTTGGGGTCCAGATCTGGTTCATGAAATAGTAAACTCCATCTCCCTTGACCTCTAAGTTCTTATCCATTCCCCTCAAGGCTTCATCCGTCATGTTCTCCGGTTCCAAGGCTTCCAGCTGAACCTCTCTGATTTAGGTGGACAGATAGGAATGGATTGTCATTGTTAGTGCCTTTACTATGTGACCAGAGTACTCTTTTCGGCTGAGGACATCCGCTACCACGTTGGCCTTGTCAGGATGATAGCGTATTTCACACTCATAATCATTGAGTAGCTCTACCCATCGTTGTTGCCTCATGTTAAGCTCATTTTGATCAAAAGTATGTTGGAGGCTTTTGTGGTCGGTGAAGACAATGCACTTGGTTCTGTACGGGTAATGCCTCCAAATCATTAATGCAAAGACCACTGCTCCCAACTCTAGATCGTGACTTGTATAATTGAATTCATGGGCCTTCAACTATCTCGAGGAATAAGCAATAACTCTTCCTCACTACATGAGCATACAGCCTAGCCCTTGATTGGATGCATCGTAGTAGACAACGAAGTCCTCCGTCCCTTCTGGAAGAGATAAGATAGGTGCACTGCATAGGGCCTGCTTCAATGTTTGGAACGCAGTGTCTTGCTTCTCTCCCCAACTAAAGGTTACACCTTTCTGAGTTAGGACGGTAAGAGGCTTAGCAATCCTGGAGAAGTTTTGGATGAACTTGCGATAGTAGCCAGCAAGACCCCAAGAATTGATGGATTTCTGTGGGTGTCTTTGATGCTGACCAATTCTCAATTGCTTTAATTTTGAAAGGGTCCACATGTATACCTTCTTCGCTAACCACGTGACCAAGCAAGGTTACCTTTTTTATCCAAAATTTGCACTTTGAGAATTTTGTGTATAGTTTCTCCGCCCTTAGAGTTCCTAACACTTGCCTCAAATGCTGTCTATGATCTTCCTCACTCTGCGAATAGACAAGTATATCATCTATGAAATCTATCACGAACTTGTCTAGGAAGGGGCGGCACACTTGGTTCATCAGATCCATGAATACCGCAGGTGCGTTGGTTAGACCAAAGGGCATCACTACAAACTCGTAGTGACCATATTGAGTCCTAAATGTTTTCTTAGGAACATCACCCTCATGGACTCGTAATTGATGGTACCTTGATCTCAGGTCTATCTTTGAGAAGTAGCTAGCTCCTTGGAGTTGATCGAAGAGGTCATTGATTCGGGGTAGAGGATAACGATTTTTAATGGTGAGTTTGTTTAGTTCGTGATAATCTATGCACATCTGAAAGGACCCATCCTTCTTTTTCACAAATAATATCGGGGCTCCCCAGGGTGAGAAGCTTCCTCTGATGAATCCCTTGTTGAGCATCTCATTCAGCAGGCTGGATAATTCCTGCATTTCTGTCAGCGTTAGACGGTAGGGGGATTTGGCTACGAGGGTATCTCGGGGGATTAAGTTGATTCGGAACTCAAATTGGCATTCAGGAGGAACTTCTGGAAGATCTTTGGGGAAGAAATCAAGAAATTTGCAGACTTCGGGGATGCTCTTGAGGTCTTTTAACTTCCTGCTTTTAGTTTACGACATGGGATAGGAATGCATGACACTCCTTTCGCAGATATTTATGGGCCTTGATGCACAATATGATATGAAGGTTTGTACTGAGTTTATTGCCATAGATGATGAGGGATTCGACATTTGGTAGATTGAGGCGAATAGCTTTTTCGAAACAAAGAATATCTACATGATGAAGAATTAACCACTCCATGCCGATGATGACATCGAAGCTCTTAATGGATATCGGCATAAGATCAATGGGAAAGGAATAAATCGTTTAGGGTAAGGGTACAACCTATGAATACATAGTTAGTGCTCTCTTTCTTTCTGTTAGCCATCTCGAGGGTGAACGTTTTGTTTAGAGTTTGGGATTTGTGTTTAAGAAGGTGCTTAAATGCACGACTAACAAAAATCCTCTCCGCACCACTATAAAAAAGAATGCATGCATAAGAGTTGTCAAGGAGGAACGTACCTGTAAGTACGGTGGGATCAACGACTGCCTCCTTCTGCCCCATATTTAGCACTCTCCCAATGTTGCCAGCTGTCGTTGCTTTAGGGCAATTCCTCTTGAAGTGCCCAGTTTCACTACAACCATAGGAGGCTTGGCTTACTACATCTCCAGGATCTTGATTGGTTGGTTGGACTTCTGCTTTGCAAAAATGGGTTGTATGCCCCTTTTGCCACAATTATTGCATTGCATGTCATGGAAGGGTCCGTGATGATGGAAGTTACACTTACCGCACCTTGGGAGGATTCCAACATATATACTAGTAGGTGCTTTAGTTGTGGAAACAGCAGCAGGAGTGGTAGCAGCGTGAACTGTGACTATTTGTTTTTTCTTGGAGGGCTCTTGCAAAGGCTAGCCCTTGCGCTTGTTCCATAACTTTCTTTCCACCACACTCTTTAGGTGGTTCGGGAGTGGCTGCTACGGGTCCATGGCTATCCTTGTGATCTATCAAAGTCTGTGTCAGGCGCTTAGCGTTGTCGAACGTGACAGGTTTAGCAGCCAAGATGTTCCCATGAGTTGGGAGTGTCAATCCCCATATGTATCTCTAACCTTTCTTGCTCTCCGAGGTGACCATCCCGGGACACAGAAGAGCCAGGTCGCTAAACCTAGCAGTATATGCAGCTATGTCGGAACCTTTCATCTTTATATTCCACAGCTCTTGTTCCAGCTTTTGCATCTCGCCTCGCAGGCAGTATTCAACCAGCATCAGCTCCTTCAAATCGTCCCAACTCATGGTATTAGCCACTAGAAGAGTCATGGATTTGACTTGGCCGTTCCACCAAGTTAGCGCTCTGTCGGTGAAGGTGCAAGCTGCAAACTTCACTTTTCTTGTCTTGGGGCAAGCACATATCTCAAAGATTGATTCGGTCTCGAGGATTTGTCTTGGGGTAAGCACATATTAGCCAATGGAAGAGTCAGGGAGTTAACTTGGCCGTTCCACCAAGTTAGCGCTCTGTCAGTGAAGGTGCAGGCTGCAAACTTCACTTTTCTTGTCTCGGGGCAAGCACATATCTCGAAGATTGATTCAGTCTTCTCGAACCAACGATTTAGTGCGATGACTCCTCTCGTGCCGTCGAAGGATCGAGGTTTGGCGTTGGTGAAGTCCTTGTATGAACACTCCTTTGTGTGTCTGTGACTGTCAGCGAAGTTAGACAAGTTGGCACCACTACCCGACCCGCTAGTGCCACTCACATTGATCTGCGACATGGCAACAACCACAACGGCTATCACTGCTGCCTAGAACATAGCATGATCGTACTGAGGAGGTGGTGGCGGCGGATTTGTTGGAGGATTCGTTGTTCTTTCTATTGTACTTATTCTTTGGAGGCATCTTTCTCTGATAGATACAGTGTTTTATCAAGCGATTTTACAGAGGAAGTATACTAATACAAGTAAACAATCGCTAGAAAATAAATAGCAACACTTGGAATAAAATGTCTACAATTTGTTTGGCTCTAGATAAAATACTCCTCTAGTATTTTAGGTTATGTTCTGTTCTATTATTCACTTTTTGTATGGATTTTGGTAAATTTTAGACTTGTCCCACACCACTATCACACCCAAACACATGTTGGTCGTATCTCAAATAAGTATAGTTGATCAGGCTATATTTATTCCAGATATAATTACATAACTGTCCAGGTTTAACAACAGTGTCCAACATCTAAATACCTTTGTTTTGTTCCTCTTGTGATATTGTTTATGGTATGTAGGTATACTTGTATACTTCTTATAAAATACTTATATTTTTAAAAGTATACTTTTAGTTCAGAGCGCTTTGGCCCCTTAGTGTTCATAGTTGTATACCACGTAAGGTTTAATATACTTAGTTCACTATAAACAATAGCTCTGATACCAATCTGTCTTTAACGACCAAAATTTTCAACCAATTTAAAACATTTTATTTCATTCAAAAACCATTAAGTGCATATATCTTGTTTTCAAAATAGTTTAAACATCAGAGTATCCCCCAGGACCATATCACAAAGATCATAAAATATGAGGAGCGGTACGATCACTCCTTCGCCTTGCCACGATCTCCTGAAGTACCTAAAACAATACACTGAACTGTAAGCCCGAAAGCTTAATAAGTTACCCCCAAAATAGCAACCACACATAAAAATACCCATAACATATCACAAATAGAACAACCATGCACATCGGGTCAACTATGTGAATGGTCCGCCCGCACTGGGCCTTCAGTCCACCTGGTCCACCCTCCGAGTCTAGCCATGTACATCGAGTCTACAGTGTGATTGGTGTGACATCCCCAAAATCACGGCCAGAAAAGACCGATTTCATTTATGCTTTTTAAAATAATTTCAGAGTAAATCCTTTTGATTTAAAAGTGTTGCGGAATTTGTTCCCAAAACAAAACATGATAAAATAATATTCATCAAAGCATTTCATCAAGAGCTGCATTTTCATTATATAATCGAAACTCGGGATGTCATGTTCCGATACAGACCATAAAGCATAAACGATAACATTACAAGTCATTCAACAAATATATACATATATAGACTTGTAAACAAAACAACTCGATGATTCATCCATCTTACGCCCTTGCGCCACTTCCTGTAATACAAATAAAACTGAGTGAGTCAGGCTTGGGAGCCTGGTGAGCATATAGGGTTTTCAACCCACAATAAATAAATTATATTTAATTTCACCAACCAATCACTATCCCGATTACCCATTTCCGTTATCCTCACTTTACGTCCCTAGAATAACATCTATCTCAAGGTACCTAATCTAGGATTTTCATCGGGACGGACATTACTGCTAAGGGGTTTCCTCAACAATAGATATCCTAAAGGCAACCATGAGGGGGATAGAGTACACCGGTGAACACATCGTTCACAACACCTACAGGTTATGAACCTGCTAGCGTTCCACAGGACTGTCTAGAAAGAGTCTGTGGTCGTTATCCATACTCCGCTGAATAACTAGATCAACAACAACAACAACAACAACATCGAGGCCTCTCATCTGTTTACTACACACCAACTATCTACCCATGTTCTACCCAACATATTAGTAGATAAAAATATATATTTTCATACATAGTTTAAAACCTGTATATCATTTTCATTCAATATATATTCCACAAAACAGATGAGGCACACCCACATAACACGTATTTCATAGAAAGTACATCAGATCTATGAGATAGAAGAGAATGAATATACATTCACACTTATAACAACAAAATTATACACATAAACAACAATATACTTAATACACTCAAACCATACTTGTATTATTATCGTGTTTATCAAAGGTAGTATACATTCACTTGATCAGAAGACGATCAGACAGCACTACGGCTTGTAGAAGTAGTAATCCTCAGCAGATCTGGAAGATCTCTACAAAATTCGAACTCGCGGGCAGAGCTTCAGCTCGGAAACCGCACTTCTCGGGATCTTCGGGATCTCGGGACTTGCTTCGGGGCTTGGGAATGATACCGGGGCTTCGGGGTACTTCTGGCACGCAAATCGATGCAAAACGAGAGAGAGAAGAGAGAAAAATAGCAAAGGAGTCGGCTGCCCTCACATCCTATTTATAGGAGGCTGGAGCCTCGGAGTACGCGGGGCGTACTGCGTTACGCGGGGCGTACTGCCTCAGAATCGTCATTTCTTACGTATCCGAAGAACTCGAGTGCGAGGCGTGTCATGCTTCGCTGTACGCGGGGCGTACGCTAGTACGCTGGGCGTACTTCGGATGAGTCCGATGACTCCTCTTCGGATAATGCCGGATTTAATAATTAAATTTAATTATTAATTATTTAATAAACTTCGAAAATTCATATCTTCTTCATATAAACTCCGTTTTGGACGTTCTTTATATCCACGTGAAGGTGAGACTACGCTCTACAACTTTCGTTTAGACTTCGTCGGCTAATTTTGACTTTATTTTTATTATTTATTTTTAATAGGCCGGGACAGAAAAACTTCGTTATAAATTCATAACTTCTTCGTTTGACGTCCGTTCTCGCCTAACTTTTCATCGCTTCGATACCAACAACGAGATCTTCGATTCTCGTTTACATTGCTTCCGCTAAAAACCGCTCGATCTCAAATCGAGTATTTCAGGCTGCATACCGCTAAGCCGAAACTTCGATAAATCATAACTTCCTCATACGAAGTCAGATTTGGGCGTTCTATATATATTCGGAAACCTCGTTTCAACTACTACAACATTATCCAAAGATATCAAGTTTATTTTACACTTAAATTTTTACGCTTATTTTTATTCTTAATTAATCAAACCACATAATTAAGCAATTAAGCACAAAACACATAATACTCAAATAATATACTTCTATTATTTCAAAACGGGTTACAAAGGTTAACCTAGACTATTATATCAACATTAACGACAGGCCCAGAAACACAGGCGTTATAATTGGCCCGCCTGCACCGGGCCTTCAATCCACCTAGTCCACTCTCTGAGTCTACAGTATGACTGGTCCACCCACACCGGACCTTCAGTCGGCCTGGTTCACTCTCCAAGCCTCGGCATGTCTAGTCCGCCCTCTTGGGGCCTTCAGCCTATTCAGACTGCTCGCTGGGCCTTCGGGATATCCGGTCTGCCCTGGGTATGTTGGCCTACAGCACAAAGCAGGACCCGCCTCAACCCAACCCTCGTCAAACAACCATGTGCACATAAAACAATTAATCACATAACACATCCTTAACCAGACAAACAGTCTAACAGATCACATAGCATATCAACATCCTAACCAGGATTCTGACCTAACCGGTCACTTGCATAACATTACCCTATATACCGGGTACCGACCTGAACCATGTCACTAACATAACACCAGCCTAAATACAAGGATGCAGATCTAGCAAAACAATAAGATAACAAACAATACCCGGATTTCCATCCGATAAAGGGTCGGCCTTGGTGTCGTCGACCCTGTCGATATAGTGAGGATAACTCACCTGCAATTGCCAACTGAAGAGATAAGACCAAGCTACTCCGACCACCGACACGAACTTCACCACATAACACTACAAAAGAACCAATTCCATAAATACAAATATTGCCAAAATACCCTTGGAAGTCAAACTGTTCAACTCCTGGTCAGAGTCAAACTCCTCAGTCAAAGTCAACCTTCTTGGTTGACTCTACTCGCCGAGTCAACCCGTCGACTCGTTGAGTTCTTATACTCACAAAACTCCCATAACACGACTCAACTCGCCAAGTCGCCCCAAGACTCGTCGAGTTCAACGATCTCGGAATTCCATCCTGTCCAACTCACTGAGTTTCCAACCGACTCACTGATCTGAAGTTTAACCACAAGAGGTTAGGGTTCTGCAACCTGACTCGCCGAGTCCAAGGCAATCTTCAACAGACTCGCCGAGTTGTTCTTCCAACTCGTCGAGTCCATGCTCATGTTCATACATCTCGTCGAGTACACCCATGTGACTCGTTGAGTCTGTCCAGATCTCAATCCATACAGAGGCTTTTCGAGCCATGTAGGGGCTCCAATCCATATATCCACTCTTCTACAATCTAACCCTCACATAAAGTGGCAAACTTTACTTGAAAACAAGGAGCTATAGGCCCAAAACACTATAGGTCTAGGGTTAAGGACTAGGGGGCTTCACCAACAACGCTTAGACAGGAGCTTTATGACATTTTAGACCATCACAAGCCTAGATCTGAGGTAGCAACCTCAGATCTAAGCCTCTAACTCGAAATAGCTCTCAATCATAGCAAAAATGCCCCTAATCTCAGATGATAATAGATCTAGATGCAAAAGACCCCAAGCAACATATTATTACCTCCAAAATAAGCTCCAACTGAAGTAAATCCCGGATCTACACCACTCCTTTGCAGCAAGCCTCTTGATCTTCAAACCCCTTTCCAAGATTTTCTCCTCCAAAGCTCTATTCTCTCTATTAATGGAGGCTCACTCGATTCTAGGTTTTCCGGATCTCAAAAGGGTAGCAAAGAGGCTGAGGGTGGGTTATAATGTGCTTTATATAGAGCACAACCCCCGGGATTAGGGTTTTCTCATTCCAGCACCAACTCGTCGAGTACAGCTTCCGACTCGGCGAGTTGGCCACTTAACCCGCAATTAAATCCCGCTACGACTCGATGAGTAGCATACCTACTCGTCGAGTAGTTTCCTTAATTTACACTAAGCACCCTTCAACTTCTTGCTTCGGAACTTGGGATGTTACACTGTCACACCCCCAAACCGAGACGGCAGAAACATTCAGGGGTAGAGGACGTCATATAGATATAGTATCACAACAATTTCATCATAGTAATCAAGGTAAACACAGGCATTACATTTAATATATAAGATATATACATCTATTTGATACATAATTTGTATAGCGAAAAAGTATAACAAAAGTATAAAAGACATGAATCTATAAGCTCTGTCTTATGAAAAGCCTGCGGGCGTCCCTGTCTACTGATTCCCATAGAATACAAGCAATTTTGAAAGTGTATCAACATTTAAGTTGGTGAGTTCATAAGAATGTTTTTGTAGTGAAAACCTATCTATGAATATTTGAAAATGTTTGTATGATTCTCAAGAAAATCCAATATTTTCTTTAGTAATGAATAATAGTTTTAACCCTAAGACCAAAATGTATGTTCGTTACTGTGTTCTATAGTAGTATACAAAAAATCTTAGTTTGTATGCCTGGTTACCACCAGCTGTATTGTATAGTGTGTTTTGTATGAAAACCTTTGTATGAAAACCCTAGCTACCACCAGTATGTATAGTAGTTTTATTACTTAAAATAAAACCATGTATTTGTATTCCTTGGAATCCACCAATGTAATTCGTATTAGTTCTATTAATTAAACTAAAACTAATGAAGAATGAAATCCCGTAAACACATGGTTAATTTATACTGTTGTGAGTTTGGTATAACCATGCTTGATATCACCTAGTGACCTCTACGACATTCTTCAAGCATCGGAACGGTATGATATTTGTCACCCCAAGCATGTCCGCCTAATTGTAGCTAGCAGTTTAGGTATGGGATTGTCAGTCCCGAATAGATGTATTCACAAATATCACGTTCTCCCTCCAGGAGACTCTGGTTATACTGTGGTAGGATTTAGTTCCGTACCCCGAAGGGTAGAATTGCAGTAGTGCCTCACAACCCTGTATTAACTAATTTACGTGTAGTGTTGTAGTGTTCTATTGTATTTGACACTGTATGTATACCTGTAGAGTAAAAATAATTACACTTAAATAATTATTTAGTATTGTACTCTTGTGTTCAGAAAATAGTATTTTGTGTTGAATACCAAAATATACCTATTATAGTTTGCATGTATGTTATGTATTTGATTCACGTATTGTACTGAAAACTTTGAAATTATGGTTGTATGTTGAAAACTTCCCTTACGCTCTACATGTTACAAAAGGGATAAAATATATAAATATTTTATAAAATGTAGTGATCTCTTGGTTGTAATAGTTTCATAAGTTTCAATTCTGTTGAAATCATTTATATAAGAACACAAAATTTCCTTATATTTTTCTTGTATTCCCCCTAAAAGCGTTAAAAACAGTAAAAGTGTAGGGGTATGAACTCACAGTTGATTATGTGCACGTGCTCGACAGCAAAACCGGAAAGATGACCCTCGAGTTGGAGTACACGGAATTAACAGTATCCTATTGATAATTAAACACATAATTCTATTTGAATAAGCGAAACTGTTAATTGAAGTGTTATAAAACACTTGATTTTGGGTTAGGAATGTTATCGAGACTTGTTTGAAGTAGAAAAAGAGGGTTTTCAGCCAAGGTTCTCGGCTCAAGGCTGTTTGCGGCCGTGAACTGGTTTTGCGGCTATGAACTAGGTTTGCGGCCGTGAACTAGGTTTGCGGCTGTAAACGCATTTACGGTTGCTTGAAGATTTGAAGATCTTCTTGGTGTTCTTAGTGAAAATATGAAGATTTGAAGGTTTGTTCATGAATATATGAATGTTCTTGGGAGGTTCTTAGGAGCAACTTGAGGAGTTTTCTAGTGAAAAAGGTGAGAAATGAAGAATCTCTCCAGGAAAAAACCTTTATACCGGTTGGGTTTACGGCCAAGAATGGATTTACGGTTGTAAACGTTTTACGGCCATAAACGCGTGGTTGTACGAGTTTTTTGATTTTCAAGGGAAATCCTCATTTTTTGAGCATTTTTGGTTCTGAAACTTATATAACCTTTAATTATATATTTTAGATTATTTTATAACCCACATGGACTTAACGGGACAAATAGAATTCGAAATTTTACTTCACTGAAATTGACTTTTGTTGACTAAAAAGTATCAGGTTGTCATACATAAAGAATAACAATTATAGAACTACGAGTTGCTAAAGAAAATATATTTTTTCATTCTTTTTCCAGAAGAAATACCAAGCATATTTTCAAAAACCAAAGGTTATCAAACATGATAGTAAATATTTCGAACATGTGAAAAAGGCTTTGATACCACTGATGGGTCTTGATGAGGATAAAAACAATCTTTTTTATAAAAAGAATTATAAGCAGAAAACATAAGCGGTTTTAAAATAACTATTATTTTAAGACCATTTTAAAACAAAACCACAAATGATCCAATTACATGATCTAGAAAGAATACAAAAAACACATAGGATGTTTAGATGACAAACTTTGAAGACTTTGATTCCATTTGACAATTGGGGAGTTGATGAAGATGGAAAAAGCCCAAAAGAGAGCTTCTCTATTATGACCAACAAGATTAAGTCACTAAATATTTGTTGTCTCTTGTAAAAATACTTATAAGCCTTCAAGAACTTATCAAAAATAATTCCTAAAGGAGAAGCACTTGATAATGATCAAATACTTTCACTTGTCTTCCAAAGAAAGAAAGAGATGGAGAGAGGAGATACTCTCAGATTTAGCTAGCAAAAAGAGAATGAGATGAAAGATTAGCTTCAAAAGTGAAGCCTTGCATGCTCTTATATACACATACATGAGATCTAAAGGCCATAATTTCATTTAATATAATGGTAAGCCCACTTTAAAGGTAAGGTGTATGTAAGATGAAGTTTGACATGCAACCACAAGCCTCCTATTCTTGCTCTTGGACTAAGAAAGAAAGAGAATGAGATTAGAGTGTTCAATACTTCATGTATTATCACTTAAATGTACAAGTTGAATCTAGTGATGTTTAATGTGTCCAAAAACTTATATACAACATATTAAATCAAACCATATGATTAATATATATAGTCATACTCTTAGAAAATATTGTTTTCATAAAATAACAATTTTCCAATTGTATATTATTTTCACAAAATAATAATATCTCATAATTTCATTATATTTATTAATAATAGAATTCTTAATAAATAATCAATAAGTGACAACTTGCATAAGGTGTGACCCTATAGGATCATATGTTATTGGCAAATAGATTCAACAATATAAAAACATACCACTGTACTCCGTTATCACCATTTTCATTTCATTAAATCTAGAAAGTCCATTCCAATTGTCTTATATGTATAGGTGTGCAAAAATTTTCTTTCATTTTCTTTAGTAATTCATCCCAATTTAAACTCTTGGAGAGTCACAATTTCAAATTATTCCACCACCTTTTTGCATATTGTGTAAACTTGTTTGCTTCAAAAATGGTATATTGAGTGCCTTTGCATTGACATGTCACAAATTCCATCTCCATCCCAATATCCATGTGTGGAGAGAAATATGATCTTGTTTCCCATAATAACTTTGCATGTCACGCCTATTAAAGTCTCTAAAACTACACCCTTTTCTTAATCATTTCTTCCTCTGTAAGGAAGCCTTTAAAGTCAGCTCATTTTCCATGTTGTTGTAGGAAAAGCTAAAATTATCCTTAATTTTTTCTTTCATTACCTTAGCATAGATTCTTCTAATAATTTTTGTTAGCATCGTCTTCGATTTGTTTCTAGTGATTCTTAAACATCCATTGAATTTGTTAAACTGTTTTCTCTTATGATTTTGCAATAATGTATGTCATCATTGCTTGGAAAGTAGTTAATAAACATGGTGCATATTTTACTACTATAGTGTCACTAACTATATTTTCATCAGTGGTGGGTACAAAGTTATTTCTTGTATTTATCATTCTGAAAAATTCATAAACTAGTCCTATGATAATGAATAAAAATCTAGAATTATTGAAACATAATTCATATATTATTACTCTTAATGAGCACTACATTTTAAGTCCAAGTACTAGTTTTTGGACTTAGTTCACTTAAACTAATGGTCCGATGTTGCATCTTATATGGAGTCTCATAAGATTGTGTACAAATCATATTGGAAAATGTATAACTTCACATAAATTAGAATTCCAATCTCCAAATTCACGATATGAGGAGAAATCAATTATTTTAATGGTGAAGTAGTGATGATTTGATGTTCTAGAACAAGATACTAGTGCTAAAACACATAAAAATAATGAGAATAGCTTAAAATTTAAGATTTAGTGATTACCCCAAATCCTAGCTCTGGTTTTAGAAGATTGGGGATGAGACATTACTTTTCTTAAGCTCTAAAACAATCAATTATAATTAAGTCTCTTCTCCACCATCAAATTACATATCTCATCTCATTTACACCATTAAAATTGTTATGCTTCCCTCTCAATCTCTTAGATATAGTCTTTTTGTAAATAAGGGGGAGAAGAGAAGATACTAGCTTATATATCTTTGATCTTATAATAGCTTAAAACCCTTCTAGTTATTATTCTCTTACTTTGGTCACTAAATAAACTAGTTTTTTCAAATGGAACTTCTAAGGTTTAGACTTTTTCCCCCATCACCTAAAATTCTCACAAGTCCCTAATAGTTTCACTTTCTGCCCACAACTTTGACCAATTTGTCAAATTTAGTCATTCCTTATTCATTTTCCCTTTTAGTCTAAATTAACCATTTTCATTGAAATATTAAATCAAAAAATTTTAGTAACTAATTTAATTATTCATTTATTTATTTAATTAAGCTTTAATTTTTCTTAAAATAAGACGTTACAACTTGGGCTATCTTTCAGCTTGCACATTCAGAAAGCTTGATTATCATACATTTTGAGCTACCCTAGTTCAAACCCAAAATCTACATGTTTCTCCAACATTCCTCCTAGAAACTTCCCCTTGACCCTTATCTTTTGTTTTTTTGGCTCAACCTGGTCTTATATATAAGTATCAGCTCCAGAACTCCTAACTTGTATTAGATTAGAGTTTAATTCCATATTAGCACTCCTATTATTTCTAATTACACTAATTGGTCTATGACATACTACCAAACATACGGTTTTTTTACATCCTCGGAATAAAAAATGTATCACATAATTTAATTTCTTTTGCAAAAGTAAACTCTAAACAGACAATTCATATCCCATAAATTGGTGCATGACTCATTTTATGTCTTAAGATAAGATATTTATTCAACTTATCCCAACCCATCAAACCCTTTATTTTTATAAACATGGCTCATATCCATGGAGTTGATTCACTTGGAATCATTACCATATTGTCAATAAAAATACTCTAGAGAATGCAGAACATTTTTTTAGATAAAAAAATTTCAATTAATTAAAATGTGACCATGGAGGTTGCTCCTTAAACGGTTATCCACCCAACTTGTCCATGCACCTTTATTGTTTAACTTCACTAGGCATGCACCAATTTATGACTTATGCAACAAAGCAAATTCTTTTTGTTGGATTTGTTATGACTACCGAACTTACACTTGTTGTCATTTCCGTTTTTTCCTTTAACTTTGTAGTTTTTTTACTTATTTTATTTAGAAATGGTTTCCAAGTTTAACAACAGGCATCTATTTATTTTGATACCTCAAAGAATGTTTAAGATCTTTGTAAGATGGTGGCAGTTTTGTCTAGTGTGAATTGACTCAAAATGCTAAGAAGTTAATTTTACTGTTTCTATGGCATTCCTTGAACCAACCATTTTATAATTCTTAACATCGATCTATAACCAAAAAACCTCAACTAGAAGCATCTTCACGTGACTTCTGTAACTCCTCGCACTTTCAACATTTTGGTAGGTATTAAATGAATAATTAGATATACCATTTAAGATGTTGTTTTCAAACCTAATCATCATTCTATTATTAACTTTGGTTTTTAGTGAATACCAAAATATTATGTTCCATAACTTCTAGCATAGGGTACTTAATAAATACACCACTTTCAAGGTTGTTAGAAGAAAGTGAAATTTCTTTTTCTAACATCTAAAATCGTTCCTTTCATATTTACAAAATTTAATGTGATTTCTTTCATATATTCATATTTACTCATGATTATAAATAAAACTATTAATTAATATTAGAAAATACACTCAGTTTTGACGATCAAACAATTAATGGAAATTCTAAGGTATGATGTAAGTTTCATTATCCTTAATTGATAATGTAACCTTAATCATGGGTTATACATATTTCAATATAAGATAATCCATAAAAGGTGTTTTTCGGTTTTAGACACGAAAAGGAAAAGCAACAAAGTATAATCATGTAGGATTATTCTAATATCTTTGGAATTCCAAAAATGGTGTGTTATGAGTATATATACACATACTATCTACAAATAGGAAAATTATCATGAAAATAACGACTTCAAATGATTACCAAAATGTTTTGAACTTCAAAAGTGAATGGTAGATTGACCTGCCCACAAACCCTAATCAAACGTTTTTAACTGCATGGCAAATTGGGCTTCGAGTTATACCATGTTGTCTAATAACAAGGATGGCCGAAAACACGAGCTAATCCATTTTGGTTGTAACACCCCTTTTCTAGGATGGATCAGCTAATGACTTAAGGGGATCAAAGATGGTTTTTTTTTTTGGAAAAAACATGGTGCATCGATGACCACGACGTGGCATGGCTTTTATGGAACACACATTTTTGGAAAGCACCACGACATGGAAACATGATTGCCACAATGTGGGGAGTACTGCAACCAAAGCCCATGGATTTTTAGGGTTTCTCTCATTTTTAAACACCTTAAATCTTGGATTACGACATCCCCTTCAGCCCCCATCTAACCATTTCGAAACCTAGCCTCTCTACCATGGTTGTAATCTTGGTGACTTGATCTTGAACTTGTTCTTCTTGATTTGGCGAAGCTTGTGAGGAAAGGTGTCACACCCACAAAGCGGATGGCGGAAACGTTCGGGGGTGGAATGAGAATTACAGTATCACAATAATTGTATACAATGAAACACAAGTACATAAACAACCATCATATCATATGATTATATGAGTTACATGAACTAAATGTTACTTAGTATCAAAATACATTACATAATTTGCAAGCTATCATATATAGTAATTCCCGTAATGATATTTGGTGTCTTGTCTTCAAAAGTAGCTCCACTGATCCGAGCTTAATTGTTTCCTGAGATTACATGCCATTTTAACGTCAACATAAAGTTTGTGAGTTCATCAGAGTTTAGTTGTAGAAAAATCCGATATTTTTCTATAGATGAAAAATCGTATCTCCGTCTTGTAAAAAGATTTGTATTTGTACGCATTTAGCGTAAAAGAAGAATGTATGTATGTAATATGTATCCAAAAAAAACATTTATAAATTAAAAGTTCCCATAACTTCTAATCTTATAAAAAGTGTGATGTGTCATGTGATTTTTTATTATCCAAAAATCGAGTGTATAAATAAATAACCATACTTATAAATGTAGTGTATAAGTAAATAACCATACTTATAAATGTAGTGTATAAGTAAATAACCACACTTATGAAAGTAGTGTATAAGTAAATAACCATACACCCCCCGGCTCAGGGGGGACCAGAAAAGGTCTTTCGTTTTCCCTCCTGAGTCGGCCCTTGCCGCCTTCCTTAACAAGCTCTCGAGCCTCCTTTGCGCCGCCTTCCTAATAGAATCCGCCGAGTTGACCCCGAAGGCCGAATTCTATGGTAGAGAACGTTGTAATAATAATTGGGCCATGAGAGACTTTTTTAAGTATTGCAAAAGAAAGGGCCTGCTGATAGAGTTGGGCGGGGAGGCGATACTAGTTATCAGGTCAGAGAGAGGCCTGGCCCGTAAGCTGGCCCCCTTAAAAAGCCATTACTTAATAAGGATTTGTTACGCGCGATATGTCGACGACTTACTACTGGGAATCGTGAATGTGGTGTATAAGTAAATAACCATACTTATAAATGTAGTGTATAAGTAAATAACCATACTTATGAATGTAGTGTATAAGTAAATAACCATACTTATAAATGTGTTTTGTATACGTAAATAACCATACTTATAAATGTAGTAAATAAGTAAATAACGATACTTATGAATGTAGTGTATAAGTAAATAACAATACTTATAAATGTGGTGTATTAGTAAATGACCATACTTATGAATGTATGTTGCACTAGGATTTCAATATTCGATGTTATGGTGAGCCCCTATAATCGAGCTATCGACTGTAATGCTGCTCACCACGAAGCTTCTTCGCACATCGTGAAATGTTAAGACAATTGTCACCCTTGACCCGTCGATCGTGGTTGTAGCTAGCAGCCATAGGTGGGGGTTGTCAATCACTTATAGAGATATACACAATTCTTATGTTCACTTAAGGTTTAACGATTATAAGGTCTGGGACATAGCGTAATGGTTGAAGAAATGTCTCGCATAACCTGTCAAAAGTATGCTGTTCTAGGTTGTAAATGAAATCGAAGCTTTTCCATGTTCAAAATGTTGTTCTAAATGTATGTTGATTACCCAGTGTGTACTTGTATTACCCAATGGATAATGGTTTTATCCAATGGGTAATGGTTTTATCCAATGTATAAAAAAAGTTTTAATCTTTTAAAACTAGACTTTTGGTAAAAATGTTAGTTTGTGTTTATCCATTGTATAATAATTTTATCCAATTGATAAAGATATTATCCACCATACAATAGCTCTAATATGAGAAACTTATGCATACGAAAGAATAAGAATAAGACTTGTGTGCTTTCTTTGAAAACATGAATATATGTATATATCTTCATAAAAAGAAAATAAACATGCATGTAAGAGTATTACCCAACGTTTAAAAGTTTTATCCATCATATATTAGATCTAGGACCTTTGTGCAAAGTCATTGTACCTCATCTATTTTGTTTGCATGGCATGTAACCTCCCCCGAAAGTGTAAAATGAGTGAAAAATAGTAGAAAAGGGGGTATAAACCCGCCTTTTATGCTTTCCCTAGAAGATGGTATGAAGATGAGATAAAAATAAAGTGGCACCATCTTGAAACTTTGAGATCTTTCCCAAAAATACTTGCAAAACACTTGCCAAAATGCCTTGAATCACTAGAGAGTTCTTGGAGAGTTTAGTGAGAATGAGAGTGAATTGAAGATGAATCAAGGGAGGGGGAAGGACTTTTGGCTGAAATTTATAAGGGAGAGGGAGAGAAATGGTGGTGGTTGCATGGGGTAGTAGCACATGCATTCTTTTTAATATAAAAACTTAGGGTTCTGGGTTTTGGATTATAATATTCAAAGTAGAGTTTATTCTAGATTATATTATATAAAGTTTGATTTCTTTATATTATAATACATAAAGATGACATGATGATGTTGGGATATGGTGGATTATGTTGGAAAGGAAGAGATATAATTTGTCTTCTTCTAGATTTTATAAAAACTTAGCCGTTTTTTAAACGTTTGGCCTTTTTATAAAGAGAAAACTGCAATAAAGTCCTTACATATTGGCCTCATAATCGATTTAGCCCTTATATATTTTTTTTATTCAATTAAGTCCCAAATACCGGTAATCGTATTCAATTTAACCCTTTGACCCAGTCAACAGGTCATCCAACTTTCAAAAATTACATTTTCGGCCCAGATTTCAAAATTTATTACAAATTTGGTCCAAAATTTACATTTTTGGCCCAGATTTTAAATTTTTTTACAAATTTGGTCCAAAAGTTACCCTTTTTGCCCAAATTTTAGGATTTTTATTATGAATTCATCCTAACTTTAGTTTTCTTTACAACTTTTTTTCTCAAAAGTTTGTTTCTAATATGTTTTTTCTTTAAAACTCATATTTATACAAAAAAAACATATTTTCACATAAAAATCTTTTTTTTCTATATAAAAACTTTTTTGTATATGAAATATCTAATTATAAAAATAGGTTTGGATTATTTGTGTGATTTCTCTTAAAAAATCAATTAAGAAATTAAAAGTAACCCTAAATTATACTATTAAATTATAGTTTGTCAAAAACTAGTTACACTCATTTTAATATTATTTATTTGTTCTTTAATCACATCTATTGGAAAAGTTTAAATAATAGAAGATGTTACATATTGAAAACTTCATATTTTTTGTTTCTCGCTGAATACATGTTCATACATATAGTTCATCATCACTTTGGATTTCTTTATTTAAACTTCTTTGTAAAATCGGATTCATGTGTCAATTTTGTTTGTTGTAATAACAAAAAAATAACTATCTAGAATGGAGCAATTGTCATTTGTAAATAAGGAGGTTCTTGGCAGAAAATGGCATTTAACAAATGTAAAAAAAGTATTACAAGCATTGATAGTTACAACTCCTACTGAAATCAATATGGATTGTCATATATGAGATTAGAACAACTTTACATACCTTTTCTTATATATATATATATATATATATATATATATATATATATATATATATATATATATATATATATATATATGTGTGTGTGTGTGTGTGATCGAAGGTATGATTTACTTTACGAAGATGCAACAGATTAAAAAATACATATAAACAACTATATTAAAATCTCATAGAAAAAAGAATACACACTAAATAGAACACATATTAAAATCTCTATATTAATAGTATAATTTAGGGTTACTTTTGATTTAGGGTAACTAGTGTAACTAGTTTTTGACAAACTATAATTTAATAGTATAATTTAGGGTTACTTTAATTTCTTAATTGATTTTATAAGAGAAATCACACAAATAATCCAAACCTATTTTTATAATTAGATATTTCATATACAAAAATGTTTTTAAAAAAAGTTTTTATATAGAAAAAATAAGATTTTTATGTGAAAATATGTTTTTTTTGTATAAATATGAGTTTTAAAGAGAAATCATATTAGAAACAAACTTTTGAGAAAAAAAAGTTGTAAAAAAACTAAAGTTAGGATGAATTCATAATAAAATTCTAAAATTTGGGCAAAAAGTGTAAATTTTGGACCAAATTTGTAAAAAAATTTAAAATTTGTGCCAAAAATGTAAATTTTGGACCAAATTTGAAATCTTGGCCGAAAATGTAATTTTTGAAAGTTGGATGACCTGTTGACCGGGTCAAAGGGTTAAATTGAATATGGTTACCGGTATTTTGGACTTAATTGAATAAAAAAAATATAAGGGCTAAATCGATTATGAGGCCAATATGTAGGGACTTTATTGTAGTTTTCCCTTTTATAAAAGTGTGGTGAGATTTGAGTCATTTGTAAGGCTTAATAACTAATAAAAATATTGTTATTTAATATTATTAACAATAATATTAACACCTTATGATTAAATTGTTTTTTCAAATTCGTTGTATAAAATGTGATCGTTAAACGTGATAACTCCCATTTTCTTGATGTATGATCCTTTTCTGGTAATTAACCGGAGTATCAAGCTAGATACTAGATCATATGATTCTTGAAATGTGTTTATGGCTTTGTGAACACGTAAACCTTGTGTCATGAATATTACCCAACACCCGACAATATTTGTGTGTTTTATTGAATTGCTACTTTACCATAGTTTATTCTTTGTAATTAAAGCGTTTATTTGATAATTTATTCAAAATAGTGCATATAGTATTATAATATTCGATAATAAGCTAGGGATGTTATGAAAATCAGATTTCGCATTTTTGACCTAATATACGCACAAGTGACTTTTGTTGACCCTTGTTGACTTTTGTTGACCAAAATATGATGGATGTCACATCATCCCTCCGTTGAAAAGAATTTTGTCCCAAAATTAGTTCTAGATATCGGGCTCCTAGTGATTCGGAAAAAGTTGGGGATACTTTATTTCATTTGATCCTCGCGTTCTTAAGTATACTCGGGTACCCACTTAGTGTTCCAGCAGACCTTTACTATTGGAATGCGAGTTTGTTTACTTTGTTTGACCTCTGTATCCATGATTTATATCGGTTCCTCGATGAAATTCAGACTTTCGTTCACCTTGATCACGTCTAACGGGATGACAAGAGTTTCGTCGGATAAGCATTTCTTGAAGTTCGACACATGAAAAATGGGATGTATATTCCTAAGTTCTTGTGGCAATCAGAACGCATTCCTAAGTATACTCGGGTCCCCGCTTAGCATTCCAACAGACCTTTAGTATTAGAATGCGACTTTCCTTATTTTGTTTGACCTCCCTATCCATGATTTAGATCGGTTCCTCGATGAAATTCAGACTTTCGTTCACCTTGATCTCGTCTAACGGGATGACAAGAGTTTCATCGTATAAGCATTTCTTGAAGTTTGACACGTGAAAAATGGGATGTATATTGCTAAGTTCTTGTGGCAATCGAATCTCATAGGCTACAGGACCTATCCTTGCAAAGGATTTTGAAAGGACCTGTATACCTTGGATTGAGTTTACCTCATTTTCCAAAACGCACCATCCCTTTCCATGACGATACTTTGAACACTACTCGGTCGCCAACCTGAAACTCTAAAGGCGTGCACCTCCTGTCTGCGTAGCTCTTTTGTCGATCTCGGGATGCTTTCAGTCATTCTTATATCTGGATGATCTTCTCTGTTGTTTCATGTATGATCTCTAGGTCGATGAGGGTGTTGTTGGTCGCTTGACCCTTAGCCAGTTGGGTGTCTCCAACTTCAACCCAACATAATGGTGATCTGCACTTACGTCTGTATAGTGCCTCAAACAGAGCGACTTTGATGTTGGCGTGGTAACTATTGTTATAAGAGAACTCATTTAGTGGTAGTTGAGCGTCCCATGCTTTGCAAAAGTCCATAACACATGCACGAAGCATATCTTCCAATGTTTGAATGGTTCGCTCACTCTGACCATCTTTTTATGGGTGGTAGGCTGTACTCATATCGAGTCGGGTCCCCAAGGATTTTTGCAATGATTGCCAAAACGTGAAGTGAACCGGCTGTCTCTATCTAAGATTATGGACAATGGAACCATGTAGCATTACGATCTCTTTGAGATACGTTCTTGTCATCTTTTCCATCTTATCCTTCTCTTTGATTGGTAGGAAGTGCGTGGATTTGGTTGGTTTGTTTACGATCACCCAAATGGTATCGTGTCCACCCATAGTCTTGGGCAACTTTGTTATCAAGTCCATGGTAATTGGCTCCTACTACCATTCAGGTATTTCTAGTTATTGTAATAGCCCAGAGGGCTTCTTGTATTCTACTTTGACTTTAGCACAGGTTAGGCACTTACGTACATAAGTGGCAATCTATGCTTTCATGTTTGGCCACTAATATAACCTTTTCAGGTCCTGGTACATCTTGTCTACCCCAAGGTGAATGGAATATTTTTCTTGTGTGCCTCGTTCATGATAAAATCCCTAAGTTCGCCGAACTTTGGTGTCCAGATTCGATTCATGAAATACTGAATTCCGTCATCTCTGAGCTCAAAGTTCTTATCCATTCTCCGCAGTACTTCCTTTAGGGTGTTTTCCGTTTTTAGGGCCTCAAGTTGAGCATTCTTGATTTGTGTGGATGTGTTGAAGGCTCTTGTGGTCGGTAACTACTGTACATTTTGTGTTGTACAGGTAATGTCTCCAAATCTTCAGGGCTAAGACTACGGTTGCAAGCTTAAGATCGTGGGTAGTGTAGTTGACTTCATGTGTTTTGAGTTGCCTAGAAGCATAAGCGATGACCTTTCCTCTTTGAATGAGTACGCATCCCAACCATTTATTTGAGGCGTCGCAATACAAGATGAAGTCCTCCGTGCGTTCCGGAAGGGATAGGATTTGTACGCTACACAATGCTTGCTTCAATGTATGAAAGGCATCCTCTTGTTTGTCTCTCCACTCAAAACTCACCCCTTTCTGGGTTAATGTTTTGAGGGGTTTAGCTATCTTAGAGAAGTACTTGATGAATCTCCAATTGTAACCCGCAAGACCCAAGAATTGTCGTATCTCTGTCGGCATCCTTGGTGCCTTATAGTTCTCTACTCCGTTTAACTTGGATGGGTCGACATATATTCCTTCTTTGCTGAATACATGTCCTAGGAAGTCTAAATTCCATAACCAGAACTTGCATTTTGATAACTTTGTGTAAAGTTTCTCTCTTCGTAGTAATTCTAGTATTGATTGCAAGTGTTTCCTATGCTCCTCTTCACTTCGTGATTATGTCAATATATCATCGATGCATACGATCATGAATTTGTCTAGGTACGGTTTGTATATGCGATTCATGAGGTCCATGAATACTCCTGGAGCATTGGTCAATCTGAATGACATTACTACAAACTCGTAAAGGCCATATCGACTTCTAAACGTCATCTTCAGAATATCTTCTTCCTGAACTCTAAGTTGGTGGTACCCTGACCTCAAATCAATCTTTAAGAAGTAGTTGGATCCTCGTAATTGGTCGAACAAATCATCGATCCTGGGAAGCGGGTACCGGATCTTGACGGTCAGCTTGTTTAGTTCCCGATAGTCAATACACATTCTAAAGGATCCATCTTTCTTCTTCACGGATAATACTGGCGCTCCCCAGGGTGAGAAGCTTGGTCTAATGAATTCCATATTTAATAATTCGTGTAGTTGACTAAACAATTCTTGCATTTCTGTCAGGGCCAATCTGTACGGAGACTTTGCTATGGGGGCTGCTTCTCGGATTAAGTCGATTTTGAACTCGACTTGTCGTACAGGTCGTAATCCCGGGAGGTCTTCTGGAAACACATCAGGAAAATCACGGACTTCTGGTATGTCCATGATTTCCTTCACCGTTTTCTTCTAGTCCACTATGTGTGCTAGAAATGCATAATACTTCTTGTACAAGTACGTTTGCGCCTTGATGCAAGAGTTGATTTGGAGGCCCTTACTTTGTTGGTCACCGTATACCACGAGGATTATATTGTCTGGTAGGTTGAGTCAAACCGCTTTCTTGTGACACATGATTTCGGCGTGCTGAGTTGTTAACCAATCCCTGTCGACTTTTACATCCAAGCTCCC
This sequence comes from Lactuca sativa, assembly GCF_002870075.4. NCBI lineage: Eukaryota > Viridiplantae > Streptophyta > Magnoliopsida > Asterales > Asteraceae > Lactuca > Lactuca sativa. The sequence goes on from NC_056630.2 coordinate 252,971,671, forward strand.
AATAGTCATATGCATGAGATTGATTTGGAAGGCATGGTCGTTTAGTGTTAGGGTGCAGTTTACGTAAATTTCTTTGGTGTTTTCGTTTTTCCCATTAGCCATCTCTACCATATAGATTTCCTTAAGTGTTTGTGGGTTCTGATTTAGTAGTTTTTTGAACTTATGACGAACAAATCTTTTCTTGGCACCACTATCGAAAAGTACGTAGGAATAGGAGCTATTGATAGGGAATGTACCAGTTACAGTGGTGGGCTCCTGCATTTCTTCTCTTTTTCCCATGTTCAACGCCATGCCTTGTCCTTCTCCACCTAGATTCTTTGTTTTTGGGCAGTCTTTCTTGAAATGTCCCGCCTCTCCACATCCATAGCAAGAGCGGGTTGCTCCTTAGTTGGAAGTTTGGATGGCCAATTGGGTTGGGGCCCTACAGAACTTGGAAGTGTGCCCATTTTTCGTGCAATTGGAGCAATACATCTCCCTACAGGTATTGATATGGTGATAGGGACACTTGTCACATTTTTGGAGGTTCCCAGAGTATTGCTTCGTTTAGTTGGTGGATGCAGGTGTGATGACGGCGACAACTACCACTGTCCCTTATTTCTTCTTTGGACCCTGTTGGGTTCTTTCCTTCTTTTTATCACATAATTTCCTCTTGTTATCTCTCCCTTTGGGAGGGTAGGATTTCTGAACCATGGTTCCCTTGTCGGATGCCATGTTCGGTAAGTTGATGAGTAATGGGCTTCGCACTGTCGAAGTTGGTTAGTAGAGAAGAAATAACCATCCCTTGAATTTGTAGGACTAGCCCCCAGATGTACCTCTCTATCTTCTTGTACTTAGGAGTAACCATTCCTGGGCACAAGACCGCCAGGTCATTAAAGCAATTAGTGTAAGCTGCTATCTCATAACCTTTCATGGTGAGATTCGAGAATTCTTGTTCTAGGCATTGCATCTCGCTTCTCGTACAGTATTCTTCATGATGGGTTTGGAGCACTATAACAATCCTATGGTGCACATACAACCCTAATGCTTTGGATCTAAGTTTTCTCAAGTTATACATGCGATTTTCATTTTTCCAAAGCATGAACCATAACTAGCATACAATTTAGAGATTTGCAACATAAAACAAGTTAAATGAATACCTCTTTGTTGTAGCTTGTAGAACATGGCGTTCCAAGAGCTTAGTACCTCAAATGTGTTACCTCACATAAGTCACAAACACCAAAAGCAAGATGAGGCTTATGAGAGAGAGGTTAGGAAGCACCAAAATCGGCTAGGGTTTCACCTTGAGAATTTTTGGCCGATTTTGGGAAGGCTAAGGGTTCAATTTATAGTGTAGAATCCTTAGGGTTTCTTACATAAAACCCTAATTTACTTAAACCTTTAAGTATTCAAATAATCCATATGATAGGCCCTTTGGACTAACTCTTCATGGACTCTCACATAGATTTAGCCCATCCCTAATCAACATGGATCATTAGCCCAAACTATAAGTATTACTGATTTACCTAATCAGTCCCGGTAAATTCAATTAGTCTCTTTTGATCACTAAATTAATTCCAAATTAAATCTTTATCAATACAAATTAAATAATATGATTTCTCAATTAATATATTATCCTCATAATATATTAATAAATCACAAATGACCTCTTTCTCAAATATCCATCCTATCAAATTGCTCCAGTGAAGGCAACCCAAAAGCACCATGGTACTATCGGGTCAAGTACATACCAATTATAATTATGGGCTTAGACACCTAATCCAACACTTCAGTCATCATGACTTTTAACTCCTCCCAGCTCATGGCATTTGTGGTAGTAAGGCCTATAGTCTTTACATGGCCTTTCCACCATGAAAGGGTGGAATCCATGAAAGTGCTCACCGCAAACTTTACCTTGCACTCGTTTGCATAGGAGCTTATCTCGAATACAGATTCGGTCTTTTCAATCCAGGGTGTTAGTTCGATTACCCCTCCATTTCCATAGAACTTCTAGGGTTTGCATTTGGATAAGTCTTTGTAGGAGCCAATTCAGGAATTTCCCCTGCTGTCATTATGGGAACTGTTTTTTAGTATCCTGACCCCTTGTGTCTATCAACATGGTATTTGGATACTACGGTTGCTACCCTTTGTGCAATCATTTCTTCGATTGTAGTTGTGTCCATAGATATCAGTGTTGGGGTTGGTGTTGGTCTCGTACGGATTCTTGAGCTTCGTCTGAGTGGCATGACCTCAATAGGCTAACCTATCTATCTGATGCCAAAATAGCATACAAGATGTCTGGCCATCTCACTCATCTTACGAGTAGCTTCTTCTACCCTTTGCTTCGTGGCCGCTGCTCTAGTCTCAGCTGCTAGGGCTTGTCGCTCCAAGGCAACGACCCTCTCCTCTAAGGAGTGTACATGGGTTGTAGTGTCCACCTACTCACCCATGAGTGTAGTTGTGTCGCCCCATCGTGGAGGCGCATCCTGAAAAGAGGGAGGTGGAAGGGGATCATCTATGCCCCTAATGGGATAAGGCTTGTCAATGATCCCCCCAATGTCTATCTCCTCGTGTGACTCCTCCTCATAATCCTCATCAGGATCCTACTCAGGGTCTTCCTCGTGAATCTCCTCTAGTTCTTCCTCGATCCAGTCATTAGCTGCCATAGCGGTGTAATAAGGGTCTCCATGGTAGAATCTAGTCATGTCCAAGAACGAAAGGGCGTATAAGTGTGTCCAGTATGTGATTCCTAATATAGTTACTAATACGACAAATTTGTTAGTACAGACTCTTGGCAGGATTATAAAGTGTTGTTATGTAGATTTACTCTAGTTTTTATATTGTTGTCCACTATGCCCATACTTAGTTATGTGTTGGTCAAACCCTAGTAAGATGTAGTTGATCAGGCTACGTCTGCCTATGATTTGACAATAGGTTATACCAAGTCTATTCATAGTGTCCAACCGAAACTTTGATGTTCTTGGTTTGTTTTATTGCGATACTGCCTTTGGTTGTATATGTATACTATATATAATATTGTTATTATATTCTAAAATATAATTATAAGTTCAAATTTTTAGTCAAAGGTATTAGTCCCCGTATCTATAGTTGTATTTCTTACATTGAAGAATATACTTAGTTTGCTATAGACAATTACTCTGATACCAATCTGTCACACCCCCAAACCGGATGGCGGAAATGTCCGGGGGTGGAACGAGAATTACAGTATCATGATAATTATATACATTGAAACAAAAGTACATAAACAACCATCATATCATATGATTATATCAGTTACATGACCCAAATGTTACTTAGTATTAAAATACACTACACGATTTGCATGTTATCCAATATAGTAGTTCCCGTAATGATATTTGGTATCTTGTCTTCAAAAGTAGCTCCATTGAACCGAGCTTAATTGTTTCCTGAGATTACATTTCGTTTTAAAGTCAACATAAAGTTGGTGAGTTCATAAGTGTTTACTAGGAGAAAAATCCTATATTTTTCCATAGATGAAAAATCGTATCTCCTTCTTGTAAAAAGTTTTGTATTTGTACGCCTTCAGTGTAAAACAAGAATGTATATATGTAATATGTATCCCAAAAAACATTTATAAATTAAAAGTTCCCATAACTTCTAAGCTTATAAAAAGTGTGACTTGTCATGTGATTTTATTATCCAAAAATCGAGTGTATAAATAAATAACCATACTTATAAATGTAGTATATAAGTAAATAACGATACTTATAAATGTAGTGTATAAGTAAATAACCATACTAATAAATGTAGTGTATAAGTAAATAACCATACTTATGAATGTAGTGTCTAAGTAAATAACCATACTTATAAATGTGGTGTATAAGTAAATAACCATACTTATAAATGTAGTGTACAAGTAAATAACCATACTTATGAATGTGGTGTATAAGTAAAGAACCATACTTATAAATGTGGTGTATAAGTAAATAATCATACTTAGGAATGTAGTGTATAACTAAATAACCATACTTATAAATGTGTTTTGTATAAGTAAATAACCATACTTATAAATGTAGTCTATAAGTAAATAACCATACTTATGAATGTAGTGTATAAGTAAATAACCATACTTATAAATGTGGTGTATAAGTAAATAACCATACTTATGAATGTATTTTGCACTAGATTTTCACTATTCGATGTTATGGTGAGTCCCTATAATTCAGCTATTGAATATAATGCTACCCACCACGACACTTCTTCGGATATCATGAAATGTTAAGACAATTGTCCCCCTTGACCCGTCAATCGTGGTTATAGCTACCAATCATAGGTGCAGGTTGTCAATCCCATATAGATTTATACACAATTCTTCTGCTCACTTAAGATTTAACGATTGTAAGGTCTGGTACTTAGTGTAATGGTTGAAGAAATGTCTCACATAACCCGTCGAAAGTAGATCGTTCTAGGTTGGAAATGAAATCGAAGCTTTTCCAAGTTCAAAATGTTGTTCTAAATGTATGTTTATTACGCATTGTGTAATAGTATTACCCAATGGATAATGGTTTTATCTAATGGGTAATGGTTTTATCCAATGTGTAAACAAAAAGTTTTAATATTTTAAAACTAGACTTTAGGAAAAAATGTTAATTTGCGTTTATCCATTGTGTAATAATATTATCCAATGGATAAAGATATTATCCACCATACACAAGCTCTAATATAACAAACTTATGCATATGAAAGAATAAGAATAAGACTTGTGTGGTTTCTTTGAAAACTTGAATATATGTATATATCTTCATAAAAAGAACATAAACATGCATGTAAGAGTATTACCAAAAGGTTAAAAGTTTTATCCATCATATCTTAGATCTAGGACCTTTGTATAAAGTCATTATCCCTCATGTATTTTGTTTGCATGGAATGTAACCTCCCCCGAAAGTGTAAAATGAGTGAAAATTAGTAGAAAAGGTGGTATGAACTCACCTTTTATGCTTTCCTTAAAAGATGGTATGAAGATGAGGTAAAAATCAAATGGCACCTTCTTGAAATTTTGAGATCCTGCCCAAAAATACATTCAAAACACTTTCCAAAATGCCTTGAATCACTAGAGAGTTCTTGGAGAATTTAGAGAGAGTGAGAGTGAATTGAAGATGAAGTGGGGGAAGGGGAAAGCCTTTTGGCCAAAATTTATAAGGGAGAGGGAGAGAGATGGTGGTGGTAGCATGGGGAAGTAGCACATGCAATTTTTTTAATAGAAAAACTTAGGGTTAAGGCTTTTAGATTATAATCTTTAAAGTAAAGTTTGATTTGGACTATAATATATAAAGTTTGATTTTTTTGGATTATAATACATAAAGATGACATGATGATGTTGGGATATGGTGGATTATGTCGGAAAGGAAGCGACATGATTTGTCTTCTTTTAGTTTTTATATAAACTTAGCCCTTTTATAAAAGTTTGGCATTTTTATAAAAGTATGGTGAGATTTGAATCATTTGTAAGGTTTAATAACTAATAAAAATATTGTTATTTAGTATTATCACAATAATATTAACACCTTATGATTAAATTGTTTTTCTCAAATTCGTTGTACAAAATGTGAGCGTTAAACATGATAACTCTCATTTTCGTGATGTATGATCTTTTTCTGGTAATTAACAAGAGTATTAAGCTAGATACTGGATCATATGATGTTTGAAATGCGTTTATGGCTTTGTTTGCACGTAAACCTCGTGTCAGGAATATTACCCAACACCCGACAATATTTGTCTGTTTTATTGAATTGCTACTGTACAATAATTTATTGTTCGCAATTAAAGCGTTTATTCGATAATTTATTCAAAATAGTGCATGTAGTATTATAATATTCGATAATACATTATGGATGTTATGAAAATCACATTTTTCCTTTTTGACCTAATATATGCACAATTGACTTTTGTTGACCCTTGTTGACTTTTTCTTACCAAAATTTGATGGATGTCACAAAAGGAAAGCCTCTTGGTGTAAGGAAACATAGAGCAAGACTGGATCCATCATCTTCTTCAAGTTTCTAGGTACTTGAAGGTATAAAGCTTGCACCTAGATGTTGTTCTTTTGAGATTCATATTCATGGTATTTATTGGTTGGTTTTGGTCCCATTCTTGGATGCTCTTGGATTTTGAGGAACTATCGAGCTTGGTATGTCATTTTTTTTGCTCTTGGACCTATGTTGAGTAAGAATACGATCTTAGCTTGAGAGCTCTTGGTCACATGTGCAGTTTAAGACACTTGGCGTCTTTGTATGCTAGACCGGTACGGTCTTGCCTATAGATCGTATGATATTGTTAGGGGTTATGTTTAGTTGGGGTAGGCCAGTCTTCAGGATTATTTATGACTGACCAATGAAGGACTTAAATGAATAGTGGTCAATGGCAGGGTAACTAGGGAAGGCTAGCTGTTAAGCGTATGGATAAGCTAGTATATGTTATGTGTTTATGTTACATGGTTAGGTGGTAATAATATCTTGGGTTATATGTAGTTTAAGTTAGATAGCCTGAGAACTCTTGGTCTAATGCATGATTGTGATGTTTTTGTCTGATTCTTCGCTCTAGGGTGGGTCATTTGTTCGATTGTCTATCTGATCCCTAACTACATACGACTTTATGTATTGTATGAAAGACGAGGGTCTAAATCTTGGAAATTTTATGGAAGACCAGGATATGACCCCTGACAATTACATGGAAGACCAGGATCTGACTCTTGGAAATTATATAAAAGACCAGGATCTGGACCCTAGCAGTTATATAGAAGACCAGGATCTGGCCCATGGCAGTTGTATGTAAGACCGGGGTTTGGCCATTGGCATTGCAAGAAAAGACCATGATTTGCCCCAAGGCAAGATGTGATTGTAAGACTATGATTTGGCCCATAACTTTCACTCGGGGATGGATCAGGCCCATTATTTCATGCATAATGGTTATGTATGTTTATGTGGATAAAAGATTTGGTTGATCGGCGCTAGAGACAAACACTTTGTCTGGATGCATTATATGTATGATGGAATATGTAGTACTCTGGGGAACTCACTAAGCTTTATGCTTATAGTTATACATTAAACATCTTACACGTCGTACATGACAAGAGTTTGGCCAAACCGTACACGCACGTCGAAGATGTTCGTTTTTGTGGTTTTGTAAATTTAACTTTGATAATGTATGATTTCAATCAAACAAACGTTACTCAACGGTTTTTGAAACAAATGCTTAATTGGTTATTTATTTAAAAATAAAAAATCTCTTCGTAATTTTCGGGACGTTATATTGGTCCTAAGAAATTTAATATTTTCCTTATTCCTTCATCCAAGGGGCGCTTCCCATTGGCCCCTCGTTCATTGTTGTCAGAATCAAATGACCTTATACAAATTTAAACTTGATACCACCTGCCTTGTAAGATTATAGTATATTTGATTCCCTTTTGACATGTATAGCTTCCAAATACACTAAATGGGGATTAGAATTACAATCACCAATAAATCATGTAACTATTGCACCAGAGGACGTTATAGGTATGTTGTGACTTCTTATTATTATATTTGTTTTTAAGATCATCGGTTATGGGGGGACACGCTAAGTAGCTCCATCTCACCTACATCTCCTTCTACATAACTACAATCTCATTCCACACCATTATTAGAGTTTCTGCAACGAAGAGAGAATGAAAAGGGGTATAGAAAAAAAAAGAGAATCTATTGGATGTGGTCTTTCATGGTATACACCACAAACGTTAACGATCGTGGTTTTAAGTCAGCACCATAAGACCTCCAGAGTGGTATGCATGTTGTACTCTTTCAGCTCATCACTATGTGACCCTTATTCCATGTATACCCAATGACCTAAATAGTGTTAGAATATTTTCATGTAATGTCTACTCTTGTTTCTATAAGCTTGATGTTGTTAGTCACTTGTCTGTCACAACCAGGAATTCTGATACGTTGTAAACACTTAACAAAGAATGACATGGTAGCTAAAACTTGAAAACATGTATGATGTTTATTCAATGACAACAAAATTCCATCAAATACCGTATACAAACATTCAAATAGTCAACAAAAGTTGGAAACCCTAAAAATCCCGGTTTAAGTCCATTTTGGACTAGGATTTTCTTATTGGGCCTAATGGACCAATAAGCTTCCAATTAGACTATTTTGGGCTTAGAAGTCTTCAATGGACCCTAATTGGACCTATTTGGATGAAACTTAACATTTTGGGCCTCATAAGCCTAGAATGGGCTAATTCATCTTTAATGGACCTTATTAGGCCATAACAAATCTAATTAGCCCTAATGGGCCATAAAACTCATACTTTGATTAATATTGGGCCGTGAACCATCTCCAAAGACCTAATGGGCCAAAAATCACCAAAATAGGCCCATAATATGGAATCAAGCACAAAAGGGGCCCAAACTATTCTTTCTTCACCCTTTTTTTGCCCAAGTTAAAAAAAAAGGAATGGAAGGAGGAAGGATTAAGAACATGAGAACTCATGATTATCTAGCATATATCTAGATCAACTCATGCATCTAGAACACTATTACCCATCATGCAAAATTTTCTAATCTCTTTATCCCTCTCTCTACTTATGGCCGAGAGCCATTTCCCCACCATCACACTCCTTCATTTTCAACACCTTACACTCTCAAAGATTATTATTCTTCTTCCTCCAAACTCTCGAAATATTGTTTGGTTTCAAAAGGATTCTCACAAGAAAATCATCATTCTTTGGTAATTTTTTACATGTCTAAGTTATATAACTCTTCTCTCTTGTAAGATCACTTCTTCTAAACAAGCTTTTGGTGATCATACTCCTAGAAAACTCCTTAAGCTCGAATTCTACAACAAGGTGTTGCTATGGCCGAAAAATAGCATCAAACTCTTCCCTTTTTCTTCAAATCGAAAACAACAAGCAAAGGTGAGTTCATACCCCTCTCTTTTCATTTTTCATAAGTTTTATGAGGGAGAATACAAGTAAAATGTGTAGATTTATGTGTGTGTGTATGTTATGTGTGATTTCATGTATTTATGTGGTAAATATGTAACAAAAATGAAAGAAATCTCGAGATCTATGGATCAAGAAGGAAGATAAACATGATCTAAGATATATTACACTAAAAAAGTCAAGAAAGTTACCCTCTAAGTTGATAATAAACATATTGCAACATAAAACTCATTTTTGGACTATATTTGTCAAATAAACAAAAGTTGGGTTGAAAGTTGTCATTCACATTTTTATTGAGGACCAAAAGATTCAAAGCAGTAAAAATAAATGTTTTTATGAATATTATACTCTTTAAAGGGCTAGAAATGTAATTTGTAGCTTAATGGGCCAATTTTTGGGCTTTTCGGCCCATAAAGCCAAAAATTGCAAAAAGTTGCCAAAAGTTTGGACTTTAATTGAAAAACTATTTACTAGAAGGGCTGAAACTGCCAAAGAGTAAATTTCGAGCTAAAAACATCACTTAAACAAGTCTATGGGTCAAAAATGACAAGAAAGTGGTTTAAGGGCCTAAAATGTCTATTTTTAAAATAAGGGACTAAAATTGTCATTTTTATTGAAGAAGGGCGGTCAAACCAATATTTTGAACCAATTATTTTATTATTAAGATATTTGAGTAAAAAAAAATACCAAACTACAACTTATGAAAATAGAAAGATGAATATACATATAATTCCAAATATCGTTATAAACAACCGACCGGCCTCGTGCCGATACGAAAGTAACAATCTTTTAATCAAACTTTCCGACAATTATATTATACCTAAAAAAAGTAAATGTTCCAATCTTTGGGCTTGAAAGTCTCTAATCATGCTTGTTGGGCCTTCGTGGCCCATTAACATAACTTTTGAGCCCAACGATAAAAATAAATGTTTATTGGGCCTCCTGTGACCCAATTACATACTTAAGGGACCCTCAATGTCTTTCACGTGCTATTGGGCCTCAGTGGCCCATTAGCATTGCTAGTGAGGTCCAAATAAATCAAATGCGAAATGGGCCATCGTGTCCTTCGTATACCCAACAACCTTAAATAATACAAAGAATTAGCAGGACCTTGTAATCCTCTTCTCCTCGTTTGTTAGGCTTACCTTCAATTCAGTAAACAAATACAAGTCGTTAATCAATGGTAATCAAATTCAATTTGGATTCAGTGAGCAATAAGGAGCGGCACCTTTATGGGTCGTTTGTAGTCTGTAGTTATAATCAAAGTCTCCTAGAGGGAGGGCGAGAGTTTGTGTATAGATCTATACGCGGGTGACTCCCCCACACCTTAGTTGTTCGCTACAGTTAGCCTCGGCCAGTCTAGGGTGACAAAATCTTAAGATCAATTCCGACGTTCGTTAGAATGCCAAGACAGACGAACTAGTCATTATCATGCATGGTTATAACGACTCACATAAATAAATCCAATACAATCCGAGTAATCAAGGAAAGGCATAATCATTCTTTGTGATGGTATAACAATTCGAATCAATTATATTATATTATGTTATTGGAAAACATCGGGTTTTTCGAGGAGATCAACACCATTCACTTGTACTTTCCAATAGCTGTCATGCAAAACTTCTCATTTATACACGCTTTGAAATCACTCACATACAAAACTATGGATCTTCACACTTTGGTATTAAATAAATTTCTTTTAAGAAAATATCGGATTTTCTGGGTTTTATAAACTATACAAAACATTTTCAAAACAACTTTGCTTATGAACTCACCAACATTCCATATGTTGCCGTTTTTCAAAATAACTTGTATTCTCAGGTAATAGGTAAGCTGAAGAGTAATACCAATTATGTTAGGGTGTTATGCATTTGAAAGCTTTCAAACAATTTATGATATGAATATGTAATATTTAGACAATGTACTTGATGTGAACAATGTCAGTTGTAATGTATTAATGCATGGTGAAGTTTATGCTATGTTTCATGTATATTCATTGTGATAATATTCAATTTGAGTCAAGCGAGCCCTCTGACGTTTTCGTCGTCTGGTTCGGGGGTGTGACATTGTCTCAGACGGAAGATGACATGCTACTACACACCACACAATTTGTCAACGACATGTGTCATTACTCTGTTCGAAGTTGTGGGCCTTATGCCATAATTTCTTTCCTTATAAATAGTTGGATGAGGTTCATTTGTAATTAAGTAACATTTTTGGATTTTCACTTTGTAATTATCTCTCTAGAACCATATGCATATTGAAATATTTCTTAGCCATGGGCGTGTTTGGCAAATTAGGTAGTACCTGGAAGTTGTAAGTTGCAAATTATAGTGTTTATTTGTTATATGAATGTTCGATAAAAGTATCTGAACGATGTTGATATGTATAAAATTAAGTAAAAATACAATTATTTAAAAAGGATAAATATATAAATATATTTCTAAGAGCAATTCTGGAAATTAATTTTAAGAAACTCAATAGTTTTTTTTAAACGCCACGTGAATTAGTTTTTAGACTTGAAACTTTGACTTTGAACTACAAGTCAAACACTCGTACATCCAAATAAAGTTTTTGTTTAAATCAATTTTTCTTTCTTAAAAACCCAAAAAGTAAAAGCGTTCAAACTCTCACGGTCATGCCACACCCTCGCTGCTCAGGCAGTGGGGAGTGGTCACACCCAACCCACCGAAAAAGTGATGCCACATCAGTTTCACTACCAATCCACCAAACACTGGAAATGGTTACCACTCCACAAACTCTTCTTTTTTATTTTTTTTAATATTATATTAAGTAAAAAGCATAATTTATAAGTAAAATGAATTTTTTGAAAACATAAAAAATAAAACCACGTTTCATTAATTAAAAAAATAGAAATTTAAAACTTAAATTACTAAAATTCAACATTACATTGGTTTTGTGGTTTTGTAAATTTAACTCTGATAATGTATGATTTCAATAAAACAAATGTTAGTCAATGGTTTTTGAAACAAATGTTTAATTGGTTATTTATTTAAAAAATAAAAAATCTCTTTGTAATTTTCGGGATGTTATATCGGTTGTAACACCCAAAGTCAGAAAGGCCAAGAAAGGAAAGGAAACTCTAAGTTTAGGGGACAACTCGACGAGTCCAAGGAGGAACTCGGCGAGTCCGAGCGGGATCCGGGTCGAGGAGTAAGTGACCGACTCGGCGAGTCGGCCAAGGAGACTTGGCGAGTCTAGTCTGTGCGAAGAGAACCCTAAATCCGGGACTTTGGGCGCTATTTAAGCTCCTTATTCTCTCCATTAGGGTTCCCTAGAGTCTTCCTCATTCAGAAAACGAACCCTAAGCCTCCATTGTTGTGCATTCAAGCTTCCAAGCCATTTTTGGGTGATTTGAAGGAAGAAGAAAGAGGGGAATCAGTGAAGCTTCAAGGATTGGCTTCAGATCTGGAGTTTGTGGAGCCTTTCTAAGGTATTGAAGGTATTAAGTCGTTTCCTTCCTTTAGATCTTCTATGGTTGTGAGATTTGGGGCTTTTTAAGCCATGATTAGTTGTCCATTTGAGTTAGAAGCCGGATCTGGAGTTGCTACTTCAGATCTAAGCAGATTTTGGTCTTGGGAAGCATAAAGTTTCAGCCCTTGAGATGATTATGGAGCCTCCTTGTGTTAAACCCTAATTTATGGTGTATTTTGCCTAGATCTCCTTCTCTACACATAAAGTTTGCAACTTTACGTAAGGAAAGGGCTTGGGAAGGGTAGATCTACAGTTTGGAGTCCATGCATGACTCAAAAGTCCTCTGCATGTATAGAGATCTGAATAGACTCGGTGAGTCCTTTGAGTGGACTCGGCGAGTAGCATGAAGATGAGGAGGAACTCGACAAGTGGGATGAACAGCTCGTCGAGTCAGATGAAGTTGGGCGGGAAGTCGGCGAGTTGGATGAACAACTCGGCGAGTCTGTTGAAGTTTATCTTGGACTCGGCGAGTCTGTTCTTGGACTCGGTGAGTCAGGTCGCGAAACCCCAAACCCTTCAAGTTGAGACTCGAATCAGTGAGTCGAATGGAGACTCGGTGAGTTGGACAGGTCAGGACTCGGTAATCGGTAGACTCGGCGAGTCATGGACTGACTCGGCGAGTCGAGTCACGAATAGAAGGACTCTGAACATATGAACTCGGCGAGTCAATAGGGTGACTCGGCGAGTAGGGTTGACCTGGAAGGTTGACTTTGACCAAGACTTTGACTTTAACCAGAGTTGATTGGTTGTCTTTCGGGGGTTAGTTAGACTAAGTGTTGCATTGATGTTGATAGCTCGGGGAGCTAGTGGAGCAGGAGTTCAGTGAGTTGTTGGGAAGTAGCTAGTGGGATCATCAGCGAGTCCAGCCAGTGCAGGTGAGTTTCCCTTTGTGTGAATGGGTCTACGGCCACAATGCCAGCCCATGTAGTTATGAGTAGAAGACCCGGGGGTTAGCCCTGGGCACAGTATGCTAGTATGCTATTCAGGACAAGGTCCAATGATAGCGGGCGGGTGCCCAAGGAATGGTTTATGTGATAGTTTATACTTGTTGTCTGTGTGATACTTGTATGTGCCTGGTAGGGAGGTGAGTGTGGGCGAGGTCCCGTACCTCACCAATAGCAGAGTGTGGATGGTGTTCCACATCTCATTAGCAGCAGATCAAGGGCGAGGCCCAAGATAGGGAAAGAGTGAGGGAGGGTTGGGCCCGTATCTCACTATCAGTAGGAGCATGGACGGGGTTCCCTAACTCATCAGTAGAGTTCGGTTGTTACGATCGGAGGGTAGTCAGACACCCCAGATACGTCTGACAGTATGTGATGTTATGTTTACATGCTAGCATGATCTGTTATATGAGTTAGAGGTAGTAGGAGGGGAGCAGTCCCCAAGTTCGGTTGTTAGGACCGAAGGGTAGTTCAGACACCCCAGATATGTCTGATAATCTGTTACGTTATGATATGTATATGTGATAGTAGTAGAGTTCGGTTGTTAGGACTGAAGGGTAGGTCAGACACCCCAGATATGTCTGATAATATGTTATGTTACGATATATGTGCTAGTAGCAGTAGGGGGTGAAATAGTCCCCGAGGATCGGTTGTTAGGACCGATGGGTAGTCAGCACCCCAGAATGGCTTGACAAGGGTAGTCAACACCCCAGAATGGCTTGACACGGGTAGGTCGGTACCCCAAAATGGTCGTACCGGGTAGGTCGGCCACCCCAGAATTGCCCGACAGTATGTATGATATGTGATTGCATGGGATGATGGGGGAACTCACTAAGCTTCGTGTTTACAGTTTTCAGTTTTGGTTTCAGGTACTTCCAGGAGCGGATGATGGAGCTCGGGATGATAGCATGGCACACACCATTGATTAGTCAGCCTGGGAATGTTTTACTCTGATAACGAACATGTGTTTTGGAAAATATTACTCTGATTATGTTTTGAATCGATGATTTTGCTTTAAGTGATGTTTTATTAAAAGAAATTTTTTGTCTTGAATTTTGGGACGTTACAAGTTGGTATCAGAGCCTTGGTTTGAGGGATTCGGACATGCTCTCGGGTATGTCTGAACTCAAACTAAGGAATTGGTATAGAAGTTTTCAAAATGAAGAGGACAGTTTTGTAAAAGAGAGTTTTGGGAAAGAAAACAGTTTTATAAAAGCAAGAAATATTTTAGAAAGAAAAGAACTTTGAAAAGACAAAAAGGGTGTGGTGCATGCAATCAACCGAGCTCAAGTAAGTACCCCAAAATACCCATACAAGTTTATGATATGTTTATCATTTAGTAGAACAGCATGCTAGATTATGACTAAGGATCTAGGGAGGATGCCTTATGTGCCTGTTATATGTGCTTTGAGCTGCATGATAGTGCTGATTAGACAGTAGTGGGATAGCTTGTTTAAGTTATGCCTGGGTTTATGAGTTTGTGTTGCATGCTAGTGCAGATTCTTGCTATGAGATCATGATTGCTTGTGTATGTTGTGGTTAGATTTTCCCCTTGTCTGAATGCTGCTTGCTTTATGCATTGTGGAATTTTGAGTGATGGGGGTTAGCCATTAAGTGGATACGCCAAGTCACATGTGATCATGGTTGAATAATCTCAGAGTGTTGGATTTGGCCCTATTGCGCAGCTCTCGTTTGAGTCTAACCGTTGCAGGGACGAGTCTTTTACTCGAAGGACTATCTGAGCCTTGTCACATGCGATGGTATCCAGGTGATGGCTAATTGGCATCGCGAGGAGGCCTTCAGCAGCTGAGGACTGGTTTGAGTTGAGTCAGAGGTTTCCCTAGGGTCAACCTAGGATGAGGTAGTGTTGGGAGCAGAAGTAGTAGAAAGGGACCTGGTGGGGTCAAGGAAGTTCTTGAGGAAAGTACGGATAGATGTGGAAGGTAGTATGGGCCCGTACTACTGAAGAAGAGGATCCGTACTCGATTCGGGAAAGGCCGAGACAAAACTGGGAACCTGGTAGTGCGTGTGTTTGGTCTCGCAGCAGTGATAAGTATTCTGATAGTGATTATGTTATATTTTCAGCATGGTGACGTTGCGAGAGATACCAGTGGGCAGTTCAGGTGCCAGAAAGGGATATGGCTCTGACTCTGGAGTCGGACAGATTGAGGATTGGATGAGAAAGTTTATTTCAGCAGAAATTATGCGCAACATCATTGATCAGACTCCTGTGATTTTCGATTCGGTTAAGGAGGCTATTGTGGAGCTTTTGGATAGCCGCCTCGGGGCCTTCCGGGCCGAGATTGTAGCAGAGCATGTGGTGCTCATCCGGAGCCCGAAGCTTGCGGGTCTCAGGGATCCTTCTGGAAGGAGGATCCTACCACTAGCTTTTGTAGATT
Source organism: Lactuca sativa (assembly GCF_002870075.4). Classification (NCBI taxonomy): domain Eukaryota; kingdom Viridiplantae; phylum Streptophyta; class Magnoliopsida; order Asterales; family Asteraceae; genus Lactuca; species Lactuca sativa. The sequence continues at coordinate 252,987,446 of NC_056630.2, forward strand.
GGGGTCAAAAGTGAATGGTGCGTCATGTTTTCAGGAGGGTCATTTACAAGATTGGATTGCTGCAGAGGTTTCGCGGGCTCTCCAGGAAGAGTTACCAAACACCATTGGGCGTATCACCGATAGAGTGGTCGCCGGGATTGAAAGGCGGACCTCAGCTATCCAGGAAATGGGTGAAATGGTCACTATGACCCATGAACAGGAGATTGGCTCAGATAGTCAGCTAAGGAAGAGGAAGCGGTCTTCCGGTCTAGTTCGGCAGGATGGGCAGATGGACACATCATAGTTGGTGTCAGGGGCCCGCAGGGTCGAGATGGTTGCACGAGGAAGAAGGGAGCACGGGCTAGAGTGCGCAGCAAGTCTAAGTGTGGCAGATGCGGATGGAAGGGTCATAGACGCCAAGAATGCACAATAGGAGTAAAGTTATGCCATCGTTGTCATCAGCCTGGTCATGTCAGGGAAAATTGCCCTGCTCAGCGGGAGGAGCAGCCTCGGTATCATCGGAGGCCTCGAAAGGAAGGAGGATTTGGGGGTTCTTTAGAGCAGGATGTGGGTATGAATCATCCTCTTTCTGTCAGCTTATGTTATGATTTTGTTGTTATGGTTCTGCATCATTATCGATATGAGTATTTTTTTAGCGGCTTGAATGTGATCAGGTTATATGCCATCTGCATACCCTAGATATTTGTATGGTAGTTAGGGGATGTGCTCTATTGAAGAAGGTTGCAAAGGATGCAGTAACTGTAGCATGCTTGGAAGGGATTTGGTACGTCTCGCTAGTTCGGAGTGGCATAGTGTTAGAGATGGAATGCTTAGATCCCTAGCCATGGCGAACTTGGGTCCCTTAGCAGATTGATTATGGAATGGTAGCGAGGATTTCTTTTGATTATTGAGCAACAAGGGGTAAGCAGGATCGAAGTGGGGGAGAATCCTCCGAGTGTGCAAAGGTAGGAGCACGCAGACCCAGAATGAGTGTGCGACCTCCGAGAAGGAAAAGAAGTGGTTCAGCGTTTGATGGATTGAGGACTTCAGGGTTGGGAGTTTGAGAAACTCCCCATCAGCTAGTGCGTGTGATGGCATTGGTTAGTTCATGGTTGGGAATTCAGGTTGTGAATCGCCCGTAGGACTCGAGGGAGTTGGAATGAGGATCTTGAGAGCTAATGGCACATGGGTGCCTTCGCATTAGTAGTTATTGGTAGAAAGTGATGTAAGACTACAGGGCAGCCGTAGCATTCACTAGCAGTTAGTGGTAGAAAGTGATGTAAGGCTACGGGGTAGCCGTAGCATTCACTAGTAGTTAGTGGTGGAAGTATTGTAAGACTACGGGGCAGCCGTAGCATTCACTAGCAGTCAGCAATGGATGGTGATTTAAGACTACGGGTAAACCGTAGCATTCCTTAGTAGTTTCGATAGCGGAGTTGGGGTGAGGCCCTTACCTCCTAGTGATCGGTCAGGGATCAAGAATGGGTAGTGGAAGAGAATGATAGGGAGTTTGCCTATATAGCCCTAGAGAGGTGAGACCTTGGGAGAGGCCGCTCCAGGATATAGTTGGGAGAGACCCATGGGCGAGGCTTGAGTGATTAGACTAGTGGGACTAGAAGGATAGAGGCGGGTGGGACCCGTGGGCAAGGCCCGTGAGTTTTTGCAGCGCAGGTGGGACCTGGTAGGGACCTTAGTGTCAAGTTAGGGGATCGGGGATCCCAGGGTTGTAGTTCCGGAATGGCAGAATAGATTAAGCAGTCATAGGTGGTCGAAGTTTCTTTGGAAGTCGCTGGGAGCGACTAGTGGTGGTGTTGGGATTAGCTACCGGTGGGAGCCGGTAATCCAGACATTGATAGGTTGGTAGGAACCAGGGTGGTCTCAGTTCATCCGGAAGGAAGACAAGGAATAGCAGAATTTCCAGTCAGTAGTACTGCAGGTAAGTAGTGTATGGTGGAATTCAGTTAGTTGAATCGAGGGGTGCTCGGCACCAAGTTTTAACAGAGAAGAGTGTCAGTGGTTACTGGCGGTGATGACCCGTAATGGAAGTAGCGGGAATGATGGATTGGTGAAGATAGGATCTTCACAGTGGCAGGGGAAATAGTTGGATGTGGAGCATCGCCTTAGGAAGGCAAGGGAATTGCGTAAGGAAAGAAGGGGTCAACCCCTATGAGTCCAAGTGCAGTACTCATAGACTACCAGAATGATTGTCGGTTGAGTAAGTTTTGTTTCTAAGTTGTTCAGGGTCAGGTTTGACCCGAGGTTTTATCCGCGAGGATTATGTTAGTCAGAATGACCAGGTGGAAGACCAGCGAAGGTAGGCAGCTGGTGTTGGGATAATTTGTAGAGTATGGGAAGCAGATCGCACGCGATTGGCCATAGCGAACTTCGAGGATGAAGTTTAGTTTAAGTGGGGGAGAGTTGTAACACCCAAAGTTAGAAAGGCCAAGAAAGGAAAGGAAACCCTAAGTTTAGGAGACGACTCGGCGAGTCCGAGCGGGATCCTGGTCGAGGAGTAAGTGACCGACTCGGCGAGTTGGCCAAGGAGACTCGGCGAGTCTGGTCTGTGCGAAGAAAACCCTAAATCCGGGACTTTGGGCGCTATTTAAGCTCCTTATTCTCTCCATTAGGGTTCCCCAGAGTCTTCCTCATTCAGAAAACGAACCCTAAGCCTCCATTGTTGTGCATTCAAGCTTCCAAGCCATTTTTGGGTGATTTGAAGGAAGAAGAAAGAGGGGAATCAATGAAGCTTCAAGGATTGGCTTCAGATTTGGAGTTTGTGGAGCCTTTCTGAGGTATTGAAGGTATTAAGTCGTTTCCTTCCTTTAGATCTTCTATGGTTGTGAGTTTTGGGGCTTTTTAAGCCATGATTAGTTGTCCATTTGAGTTAGAAGCCGGATCTAGAGTTGCTACTTCAGATTTAAGCAGATTTTGGCCTTGGGAAGCATAAAGTTTCAACCCTTGAGTTGATTATGGAGCCTCCTTGCGTTAAACCCTAGTTTATGGTGTATTTTGCCTATATCTCCTTCTCTACACATAAAGTTTGCAACTTTATGTATGGAAAGGGCTTAGGAAGGGTAGATCTACAGTTTGGAGTCCATGCATGACTCAAAAGTCCTTTGCATGTATAGAGATCTGAATAGACTCGGCGAGTCCTTTGAGTGGACTCGACGAGTAGCATGAAGACGAGGAGGAACTCGACGAGTGGGATGAACAACTCGTCGAGTCAGATGAAGTTGGGCGGGAACTCGGCGAGTTGGATGAACAACTCGGCGAGTCTGTTGAAGGTTATCTTGGACTCGGCGAGTCTGTTCTTGGACTCGGCGAGTCAGGTCGCGAAACCCCAAACCCTTCAAGTTGAGACTCGAATCAGTGAGTCGAATGGAGACTCAGTGAGTTGGACAGGTCAGGACTCGGTAATCGGTAGACTCGACGAGTCATGGACTGCCTCGGCGAGTCGAGTCGCGAATAGAAGGACTCTGAACATATGAACTCGACGAGTCAATAGGGTGACTCGGCGAGTAGGGTTGACCTGGAAGGTTGGCTTTGACCAAGACTTTGACTTTAACCAGAGTTGACTTGGTTGTCTTTCGGGGGTTAGTTAGACTAAGTGTTGCATTGATGTTGATAGCTCGGGGAGCTAGTGGAGCAGGAGTTCAGTGAGTTGTCGGCCAGTAGCTAGTGGGATCATCAGCGAGTCCAGCTAGTGCAGGTGAGTTTCCCTTTGAGTGAATAGGTCTACGGCCACAATGTCAGCCCATGTAGTTATGAGTAGAAGACCCAGGGGTTAGCCCTAGGCACAATATTCTAGTATGCTATTCAGGACAAGGTCCAATGATAGCGGGCGGGTGCCCAAGGAATGGTTTATGTGATAGTTTATACTTGTTGTTTGTGTGATACTTGTATGTGCCTGGTAGGGAGGTGAGTGTGGGCGAGGTCCCGTACCTCACCAATAGCAGAGTGTGGATGGTGTTCCACATCTCATTAGCAGCAGATCAAGGGCGAGGCCCAAGATAGGGAAAGAGTGAGGGAGGGTTGGGCCCGTATCTCACTATCAGTAGGAGCATGGACGGGGTTCCCTGACTCATCAGTAGAGTTCGGTTGTTAGGATCGGAGGGTAGTCAGACACCCCAGATACGTCTGACAGTATGTGATGTTATGTTTACATGCTAGCATGATCTGTTATATGAGTTAGAGGTAGTAGGAGGGGAGCAGTCCCCAAGTTCGGTTGTTAGGACCGAAGGGTAGTTCAGACACCCCAGATATGTCTGATAATCTGTTACGTTATGATATGTATATGTGATAGTAGTAGAGTTCGGTTGTTAAGACCGAAGGGTAGGTCAGACACCCCAGATATGTCTGATAATATCTTATGTTACGATATATGTGCTAGTAGCAGTAGGGGTGAAATAGTCCCCGAGGATCGGTTGTTAGGACCGATGGGTAGTCAGCACCCCAGAATGGCTTGACAAGGGTAGGTCAGCACCCCAGAATGGCCCTACCGGGTAGGTCGGGCACCCCAGAATTGCCCGACAGTATGTATGATATGTGATTGCATGGTATGTTGGGGGAACTCACTAAGCTTTGTGCTTACGGTTTTCAGTTTTGGTTTCAGGTACTTCCGGGAGCGGATGATGGAGCTCGGGATGATCGCATGGCACACACCATAGATTAGTCAGCCTGGGAATGTTTTACTCTGATAACGAACATGTGTTTTGGAAACTATTACTCTGATTATGTTTTAAATCGATGATTTTGCTTTAAGTGATGTTTTATTAAAAAGAAATTTTTTGTCTTGAATTTTGGGACGTTACATTGGTCCTAAGAAATTTAATATTTTCCTTATTCCTTCATCCAAGGGGCGCTTCCCATTGGCCCCTCGTTCATTGTTGTCGTAATCAAATGACCTTATACAAATTTAAACTTGACCACCTGCCTTATAAGATTATAGTATATTTGATTCCCTTTTGACATGTATAACTTCCAAATACACTAAATAGGGATTAGAAATTACAATAACCAATAAATCATGTAACTATTAAATCATAGAATTAACAGTTGTATTAGTTTAAGATTTTTGAAGACTACGGTAAAGGAATTTTGGTTAAGTTCTTCACTATATTTATTTATGTTGTTACATCTTGGAATATATTGTAAGACATTGACTATTGCACCAGAGAACATTAATGGTATGTTGTGACTTCTTATTATTATATTTGTTTTTAAGGCCATCGGTTATGGGGGGACACGCCAAGTAGCTCCATCTCACTTACATCTCCTTCTGCATCATTACCATCTCATTCCACACCATTATTGGTGTTTCTGCAACGAAGAGAGAATGAAAGGGGTAGAGAAAAAAATAGAATCTATTGGATGTGGTCTTTCATGGTATACACCACAAACGTTAACGATCGTGGTTTTAAGTCAGCATTACAAGACCTCCAGAGTGGTATGCACGTTGTCCTCTTTCAGCTCATCACTATGTGACCCTTATTCCATGTATACCCAATGACCGAAATAGTGTCAGAATATTTTCATGTAATGTCTACTCTTGTTTCTATAAGCTTGATGATGTTAGTCACTTGTATCATACGAAAGATGACATGCTACTACACACCACACAATTTGTCAACGACAGGTGTCATTACTCTATTAGAAGTTGTGGGCCTTATGCCACAATTTCTTTCCTGATAAATAGTTGGATAAGGTTCATTTGTAGGTAACATTTTTGGATTTTCACTTTGTAATTATCTCTCTATAACATTTTTGGATTTTCACTTTGTAATTATCTCTCTATAACCATATGCATATTGAAATATTTCTTAGCAATGGGCGTGTTTGGAAAATTAGGCAGTACCTGGTAGTTGGAAGTTGCAAATTATAATTTTTATTTGTTATATGAGTGTTCGATAAAAGTATCTGAATGATGTTGAAATGTATAAAATTAAGTAAAAATACAATTATTTAAAAAGGATAAATATATAAATATATTTTTAAAAGCAATTCTGGAAAATAATTTTAAAAACTCAATAGTTTTTTTAAACGCCATGTGAATTAGTTTTTAGACTTGAAATTTTTTACTTTAAACTAAAAGTCAAAAACTCGTACATCCAAACAAAGTTTTTGTTTAAATCAATTTTTCTTTCTTAAAAACCAAAAAGTAAAAGCGTTCAAACTCTCATGGTCATGCCACACCCTCATTGCTCAGGCTGTGGGGAGTGGTCACAGTCAACCCACCGAAAAAGTGATGTCACATCAGTGCCACGTCAGTTTCACCACAAATCCACTAAACATTGGAAATGGTTACCACTCTACAAATTCTTTTTTTTTTTTAATATTATCTTAAGTAAAAAGCATAATTTATAACATAAATTAATTTTTTGAAAACATAAAAAATAAAACCACATTTCATTAATTAAAAACATAGAAATTTGAAACCTAAATTACTAAAATTAAACATTACATTGTCTAAATAAAATAAAAATTAAAAAACATAGAAAAATTCTACTCGTCGTCGTTGTCGTCACTGGCATCATCCGACTCGTTGTCACCGTCCCCATCCTCCTCTTCGTCACCATCCTCATCCTCCTCGTCTTCATTGCCATTTTGCCCTTGGAATTGTCTTTCCCATTTGTATTCGGTCAAATCACGTCGTAGATTATGATGCGTTTCATGGTTTTGTATTTCCACAACCCTTGAGAAGTATGTCGGGTTGCCAACTTGTATAACTATTGGTGGATAAAGTATATCGTTTGTGGTATATGAATAAATAACCCTACCCTCTTCTATTATCATGTTATGTAAAATAACAAAAGCAATCAACATTGTCGTTAATTTTTCCTTGTCTCATGTTCGTACCGGATTTTTGATTATGTGTCACTTTTGTTTGAGGACTCCAAACACTAGTTCTACATCCTTCCTTGCAGAATTCTTGTGCTAACTTGAACAATTTTCGTTTATCGTCGGCCGAAATGTGTATGACTTGAAAAATGTAGCATATTCTAGATATATCACATCACTTAGGTAATACGCATACTTATATTCATTTTCATTGACAACGTATGACATGTCTGGTGTTTTACCCTGTAAAATAACGTTAAATATCGAAGACGCTTGGAGCACATTCAGGTCATTGTTCGGCCTCGCCATACCAAAGAATGCATGCCAAAACCATAGGTCATGTGAAACAACCCCATGATCACCTCATGTGAACTGACCACATGTAACAACGTAAATTTTCAAAACAATTTTTCATTTCTTTAAAACATAATTTCATTCAAGAAAACCATAAAATTCCAATGCAACATAGTCATAATACAAAACATATCAAATCCGAAAATCAAACATATCCAAATCCGCCTGTGTGTGTGTACGAGTCATGCAGGCGCCTTCCCACGGTCCTCACTAGTACCTGAAACACATTACACATAAACACTGTAAGAAAAAAGCTTAGTGAGTTCCCCAATATACCACTGACACACATACGCCTTTCCAGGCCATACTCCACATGACCTTCCAGTCCATGTGTCTCAGGGGACTTCCGTCCCAACCCGGTAAACCTTCCGGTCCTACCCGTGTTGACCTTCTGGTCCATAACTCCCTGACCTTCCGGTCCACATCATAATGCCTTCCGGCCCATATCAAACATAACCTACATATCACATACATAGCGCATACGAAACAGACAACTCATAGCATACAACACATATATCTCATAACATATCAAACCTTCCGGTCACACATAGGTACCCTTCCAGGTACAGTATAGTGAGAAGACTCACCTCATATGATGTCTAGAATCTCATGTGCTCAATATCTCTGAATCTCAAAACGATGACCTAGCCTCGCCTAATCACAACAAATAATCATTCCAAATCATTAACGGCTCTCAAGGCTATGCTACACCCCTTTCAACAATCCCACAGAAGGGTAAAAGACCATTTTACCCCTCCCTGACTCAAAAGTCCATATGTTCACCAAAACCCTAAAAGTCAACAGCAAGCAGTACGCGGGGCGTACCAGCTCCTGTACGCGGGGCGTACCCTTGCACTCCAGAAACGGGGAACGCGACCCTCTACGCGGCGCGTACTGGGATTACGCCCAGCGTAAATCCCAGTTTCTTACTTCCTCATTTTAATATCTTAAACAGTTAAGACATAATCCCACATTCCAGATCTTGTCATTCTAATCCCTCTTAATCCATAAAGCCAAAACCTTTAAGCTTTTGCATGGCTATAAAGGTTCCCCACACCTTGTAACACCTTTCCTTTCTCCTCCAAAAGTCTAGATCTCATGCATGGCTCAACATTCACGTCCAAGATTGCATTTTTATGAACATACAACTCATATAGTCCTGGAATATGATAGATCTAGGCCAATGGAGACTATTTGCTCATAAACTCTCCATCTTGGGATCAAAAACGCTAGAAATTGGTCCAACAAGCACACCACACAAACAACAAGGCAAGATCTAAACTTTTTACCTCAGGAAGAAGCTCCAACCTTTATAGTCCTCAAATCTACACTTGTCCACCAACTTCTAGCTTCCACAATGGCCTCCTCTTCTCTTTCACCACCTTGAAATGGCACTTTGAAGCTTAGAACACTCACACCCAAGCTAAAAACGAAGGGAATACTCTCTTAGGGTTTCCTTCTATAAGATGGTGGCTGAGGGACAAGACCATCTCATTCCTTTTATAGCTCTCAAGTCATATTAGCGTTTTGAATCTGGGTCGGTTATGCCCCACGTAACCTCAGGTACTCCCAACGTACCCGGATGAATCTACGTACAAAATAAGTACGCGAGTATGCGCAACGTACTCCTTAGTACGCCAAACGTACTCACAAGCTTAGCACTTATCACAAAGGGACCTAATATGACAACTTGGAAAAGAAGAAGGGTTAGATGGTTGAACCTGAATTCCGGGATGTTACAATTCTCCCCCACTAGAACCAGATTCGCCCTCGAAGTGTTATACCGAGAACAACTCCAGATGTTGCTCCTGCATCTCTGACTCTGACTCCCACGTCAGCTCGGACCCCTTCCGATGCTGCCACTGAACCTGCACCAATGTCACCTCTTTGTTCCTCAGAACCTTGATCTTCCGATCCCGAATCGCAATTGGTCTCTCGGCATAATTTAGGCCCGCATCCACCTGAATATCCTCTAGTGGCACTACCGCCGACTCGTCGGCTATACACTTCCTCAACTGAGACACGTGGAAGGTATTATGAATCTGGCTCAACTCCGCAGGTAGCTCCAATCGATATGCTACTCTGCCTACCCTCGCAATCACTCTAAACGGCCCAATATACCGGGGCCCTAGCTTGCCCCTTTTCCTGAATCGAATCACTCCTTTCCAAGGGGACACCTTAAGGAGTACAAAATCCCCAATCTGAAACTCGAGCTTGGATCGTCGCCTGTCTGCATAACTTTTCTGGCGACTCCGAGCGGTTAACAACCTCTGTCTGACCTGCTGTATCTACTCCGTCGTCCGAAGCACTATCTCCGTACTACCCATCACACATTGCCCTACTTCACCCTAGCAAATGGGGGTCCGACACCTCCTCCCATACTGTTGGATTAGTGTCTAAGTCCATAACTATTTTGGTATGTACTTGACCCGATGGTGCCTGGTCCTTTTAGGTTGCCTTCACCAAAGCAACTTGATGGGATGAATTATGGAGAGAGAAGATTAATTATGATTTATTAATATATTATGAGAATAATATATTAAACGAGAAATCATATTGTTTAATTAATATTAGTCAAGAATTAATTGATAATTAATTTTGTGGCTAAAAGAGATTAATTAAACTTAAGGGACTGGAACTGTAATTATAAGATAATTGCATTTGGGCTATGGATTACCTTGGAATAATAGGTTGGACGAATTCTAGGGGAAACCCATTAGAAATCGTCCAAGGGATATTCTAAAAGAGTCCATGGGCTACTTAGGGCTTAAGAAGTCAAATTAGGGTGTCCTAGTTGAAAACCCTAATAGCCTACATGTATATATAGTACCCTTAAGCCCCAAAAACGTGGCTAAGTGTTCCACTAGGGTTTCTGGACGTTTTGGGCAGCCTCCTCTCTCCTTATTCTTCATCCTCTTTCTCTTGGTGTTTGTGAGCCATTAGAGGAGTGACAATTGTGACTCTAAGCTTTCTAAAGTCATTACAAGGAGGATTTGTGTTTGTTATTGCTATATAACAATCAAAGGTAATTCTCTAAACCCTAATTTCAGTTTATAATATGTTAGATCTAAGATTGTAAGTCTTAGATACATTGCATTTACAATAGAGAAACCTAGATCCAAGCATTAGGGTTTGCATGAGCACATAGGATATTCTTTTCGCCAAAACCCATCAGTGGTATCAGAGCCTTGATTGGTTTCTGTTGTATGTGATGCTATGTTGAATTATTAACTGAAAATCGAATTATGGCCTTCTGTTCGAACTGACTCGGCGAGTCACTACATGGACTCGATGAGTCTGCCCTACTCGGCGAGTCGGAACGTCAGACAGAGGGAATTTCGGGATTTCTTGCTGTTTTGCTTGAGGATACTTGCCTTAATTGTTTTGGATCTTTAATATTCGAATCTTATCTTATAATTGAGAATATCCTTGATTAAACAAAAGATAATTACCAATTGATTAGATAATAACTTCCTTATATGATTAAAGATTGATTATTTGTATTAATTGGGTAACTTATCTGGCAAGAAATTGAAATTAGGTCAAATACAGATAATGAAAAAATTAATTGTTTAATTTCTATTATTTGTTATTTGATCCTTTTGTTGTGAAAAAGTTTCATTTGTGCCCATGTAAGTTTTATGGTTTAAATTTGAACTTAAAGGTTTTGTTTTGAAATAAATAGATGAAACCCTAATGTTTTGAAATGTTTCAAAACATGCCCTCAAGTTTTGGAATTTAAAAGTTGATTAAAAGTTTAATTTAGAAATGTTGAATTCTAAAACCCTAGTATTGTTTTGAAAAGTTCAAATCACACCCTTATGGTTTTGTTAATAATTAAAGTGTATAATTAAAAGGAATTTAATAAATCCATAGAGTTTTGGTTTACAATTTAATTAAATTAAAAGTATAATTATTAAATTAGACCACCTAGTATTTTAAAAGTATAAAAATACATCCTATACTATATATATCATTAAAAGTCTAATATTATATATGTATGAGTAAACACTCAGTCTTATCGTTAGTAGGCCTCATTCACGAAGCTGGTCTATAAGGGGTGTTTAAGGAAATTGCCTATAAAATGGCGATTGAATGGGTATCCACTCTTACCCACCACACTCTTGACTAGTGGAGGGTCGTTAGCCGAACGGGTAGGATTGACAGAAACCTTACATTATAAGTATAATGAAGTACAAAAGTAACTAAATGCTTTTACAAATTCCCAATCTTAGTTACTTTAGGCAAAAGTGAATTGATGCAATTCCATGAAATTAAACTCTGTGCCATTGCGAAGACGTTAGTGGAGCGTGTGTGGTTAACCGGCACACTAAATGGTTCTAAGCAAAGGTAGCAAAGGGTGACTCAATGTTTTTCATAGTTCGGTGGAGCGTGTGTGGTTAACCGGCACATCAAATAGGTGACTGTAACATGTGGGGGCACCATGTAATTCTGCATGGTTATTCACACCCGCTTTGTGATCCTCAGTATCCCAGTCACAAACTAGAGGGGCATATCGAGATTTAAACATGCCATTGAAAAGTTCAATGAATCTCAAAAGATCTAGGAATTTTCAATAAATTTAAAACATAAATTTTTTCATTTTTCATGATGGAAATTAGTGAATCGTCATTCACTTACCTTCAAATATCTTGCAACTAGATTACGACATCTCTTTTTCTAGGTTGTAGAGTATTGTGTTGGGTCCTAGTCTTAATATCTCATTTGGGTGATTTATTAAGGACTCAATCAATCAATTAACTTGAATTTAATTTTTCTCCCGTTTTGTAGATGTCAAAGTATGACAACTATGCTCTTCCCAAATCCCGTGGAACAAGTTTTTCACATGAAGATGATATTCCACGATTCGATCGAGGAACACGAGATCATGCTTCACTTCCTCCACCTCCTCCTATTATTCTCCCTAACCCACGAGTTCATAAGATTGAAAAAAATTCAAACTCACTCAAGCCCTTTTGGCAAGAAAACAAGTATAAGGAAAGTCAGTGTGTGCACACGTCCTAGAGATGAAGTCACACATTGATAGGTTAAGAATGTTGGGATCTGTTGTCTGTGAGGAACTGGCTGTTGACTGGGTTCTTCAGTCACTTCCTGGCTCATATAGTGAGTTCGTAAGAGAGTACTAAATGATGAACCACGACGTAACCCTCATTGATCTCACCTATATGCTTATTGTTGCTGAATCAGCAATGATTTTGCGCACTGGAAAAGTAAAGTTGATTGGTGGATCTGCCTTCCAGACCTCTATGGATATAGGCAATGGCAACGAAAGGCATGCCATGATCAAAAAGTTTGATCATAAGAGAAAGGCAAGGTCAGAAGTAGTTCCATGTGCTGTTCCAAAAGAGTCAATTTGCTTTTATTGCCAAGAAAAGGGCCATTGGAGACGAAGCTACCCTATTTACCTAAGAGATCTAACAGATGGGAGAGTCAAAACGTATGGCTCTGCTTTAAGTAAAATCCATTAACTAACTCTTTTAAGTTCCTATTCTAGATTCTTGATACATGATGTGATAAGATTACAATTGATGTTTTGTAGGATCGAAGAAAGGAAAGGAAACTTAAGGGAAGAAGTGAGCAGAATCTAATCGTGAAGAAATGGATTTCGATCACATTGCTTGAAGATTGGATTCTTGAGCTACTACTTAGAGTTAGAATAGATTGCTAAGAAATATGTATTAACATATTTTTTTCAATGAATTGCATTGTAAGGACAATTTTTTCCGCAATAAAATAGATTTTATATTTATCCTTGCAATGGCGTGTATAAAAAAATTAATGTTTGAATGTTTCTATTATTAGCACTAATGGATTTGTTTCTTAATTATGTTATTTGTGGAATTGTCAAGAATTTACCAAATAGGGAAAGTTTCTCATCACCCAAGTTTCAATTGGACAGAAACTTGGAATCATACAACTTGGTTGCATGATGAATGAGAAATTTCATATTTGGAAATTAGACTAATTCGTTGACGAAGTGTCAAGTGAAGGACTAGGAGATCGAGTACACAAAGTTGTGTATTGATCAAGTCCACCACAAGAGTAACAAAGATATTCGTCATGATTTACTAAGGTTAAGTAAATATGATTATACTTATAAGATTAAGTATAATTCTGAGTTGATTGAGAGAGTTTCGATCAATAGCAGAACGAATAAGAAGAATCAAGTAGGCAGAAAGATAAAAGTTTCTCTATTCTAAGAAGAAGGGAGAGTACCTTTTATTATGTTTTATGATAGGTCTTAATGATTAAGAACCATATCTCAATTGATCCTCTAAGTGAGTCTTAGTGCAATTGCATGTCTGAGAAGAGGAATCAAGAATTGAAGAAATGGCTAAATCAAGAAGTCAATCATACTTCGTTCCAAACAAGTCTTAGAGCTAAGATTGTGAGTTGAGTGACAAGTCTTAAGAAGGTTTATAACATTGATCAAATGTGGAATTTGAAAAAGTTTTCTTATTCTTGTACATTTGAAATTGGAAAGTTATGATGTCTTGGATAAGACAAAGACTAACTAGAACCAATGTTGTGAAGTGTTTTGTCTTGATAAAAGCTACACTAACTCTTGAATATTTGTTTGTCAAGAAATGTTTGTTGACAAGAGAATCTTATATGACAAGGAGTCAATAGGAGTCTTACTGGTCTTGAAAGGTTTCGAGAACTAATCACGAATAAACCTTATCAATCATCACTAGCACACAACTTAAGGTTTACAACCTATCGTGTTGACACTATCTTGTTTCTGTGTCGTTCCAATTGAGTTAATTATGCATGTGAGTTCTATGAGTTCTCATTTGAATGCATAAAAGGCAAGGACCTTGATCAATGAAAAGTACATTGATAAGAAAGGGTGAGCCGCTTAACTACTTGGAAGACATGGTGGGCAGCCGTGTTACCATAAGGCAAGAAATCAAGATTAAGAAAGTTCGGTCCATATGAGTTTGGATTTGTCGCAAACTTTGGTTTTGGGAAAATTCGCATGGATAGGAACACATACACCATTAAAATCTAAGTGGCATAAGATTACCTCCTTCAGGAAAATGACTGTGAGGAAATGCTTTCACTAAGAGAGATTTTAAGAAGATAGTGATTGTGAAATTGTATTCTCGAATTCGATTATGGTTATGGTATCCCTTTCCATAATTCGAATTGTGAAATTTGGCAATTAGTTTGAATTTTTTAGACACACATATGAGCTATCTAAGGAAAAGATGTATAAGTTTAAGAAGCTTAGATAAAGGATTATCATGTCAAAGCTAGGAGCATAAGTGTTATGCTTATTTGATAATAATCATCATGATAGTGGGAGCATAAATGTTATGCTTGTATGATTATTACGGCAAGTATTGCAAGTTAGCAATATTAATTATAGAAAACAAGAGTTATACTTTGCAAAGTCGTAAGGATTGAATAGTTGTTTTGCTATAATTAAGGGAGAGAATATTATGCTTCATTTCAAATCTAAAGGATTAGGTTGTGGAATGTTTGTTAGGTCCAGTTAGTGTTGCGTCTTGGGCTCGATTCTTAGTCCATTTAATCTCCGGTATGGGCCTGTCCATCCGTGAGTTGTTTTGTAGGGTTTAATATTTATAGACGCTTGCATGCATCCTTGAACGTAAGATTTTGATAGAGATTTTTATAGCGTTCATCGTTCTTATCTTTTGTAACTCTAGTATCCTCTACAGTGGAAGTTCTTCATCGAGCTCTGCTGAGGATTGAGTTAATTGAATCATTCGACACATTCAGATTCATTCTTGTGTTTTATCTTACTATTTTTGCTTTCTTGATTTACCTGTGATAAGATCTAATCGATCAAGGAGTTTTATAAACTCATCAATTGGTATCAGAGCAGGAGGCTGTGTAATTCATACACATCTATTCTGTGAAAGAAGTGATTAGGGTTTGTTCCGCATTAACTGATATTTATTGAGCCGTCACTCCATAATTAACGTATCTCATTATTTATTCGTTTTACCCTAATATTACATATTACAAGTCTGATCTTGCAACAGGTTAAACGATCAAGCATGGACGATTCTCAATCTAATCCTATCAACATCTCAAACAGTATTGGATCTACAACAAAGATTCCAATTCTTTACACTCAAGATTACGAGGTTTGGGCACATCATTTCGAAGACTACGTCATCGGATCTGAAGATAATGGGTATCTAATATAGGAAGCCATTGTGTCTGGACCATTTGCTCATCAGGAACATCCAGAATTATTAAAACTCAGAAGGAGTATAACGATCTGTTAAAGGATGTGAAAGACGTTGCTCAGGACGAAAAGGAGAAGTTTCAGTGCAACATCAAAGCATTGACACTGATTCGATTCGCTCTTCAATCTGACACGTTTAGGTTGGTGAGTTCCTGCAGTACCGCTAAAGAAATCTGGGATCGGCTACGAGAGCTGTATTCCACAGATGAAGATTTGGAGCACTCTATTCAGACCCTGCTTTTGTCTGAGTTTGGAGAGTTTAAGCAAAATTCTGATGAGTCCGTTACTCAGACGTTTGATCGCTTCAATCATCTTCTCAGCAAGATGATCAAACATGATATCGAAAGGAAGCTTATTTAACAGAAAGTTACCTTTTTGAATGGCTTAAGATCCGAATGGAGAGCTGTTGTGTCCACAGTTAATGCTCACGAACAGTTTAAATCATATTCACTGGCGAAACTGATGGGAATTCTGAAATCCCAAGAAAAGATAGTGATGCAAGAGAAGAGTGTGGTCTCAAACTTGGGGTCCTTGGCCTTCCTGTCTAAAAGTAAGAATGCAGTAGAAGACGAAGATCTGAACCTGGAGGACTATGATCTAACTTCAGAAGATTACGCTATGATGGTGTCCAATCCAAAAAGGTTCATCAAGAAGAGGTTTCCTACCAATAAGAATCGAAATTGGCAGGGAAGCTACAGTTCAGAAAAAGTAAGGGAGGAGCCGAAGACTGAAGAACCAAAGAAAGAGGTGAAGGTTGAAGCGGATTCTGGTGTCAGCTGCTATTACTGTGGAGGAAAGAATCATTACGCCAAAGATTGTGTTTTGAAGAAAATGACGGAGAAAGATGAGGAGAAAGATGAAGAGGCAATCCTGATGAAAAAGCTAGAAGAGATTAAAAGGAAGAAAGTTGCTACTAATCCTTCTATGTATGCTCTTATTTTACAGGGTTCGGCAGAGGATGATGAGTTTGGTGGCGTACAGGTTTGGTCGACTGACTCAGAAGATGATGAGGTGCGAAAGCCTTCTCATGGAAAGGCTTATGTCGCAAGAGGTGGTGAAAGCAGTGGAAAGTGTATGATGGTGACTGACGTATCTCACATGAGGGGATATAATACTGATGGTGGAAACGAAGACGCCAAGGAGCGAGAGGACTTATGTTTCACAGCAAAACCTCTCAGTGTGCAGATCAGTGAACTTGATGAACTGATCAAGAAGGTACAATCTCTTTTTATTTCATTCAAAATTCCACAAAAATCATATGAAAAGGAATTAAATAACTTAAATTCAAGAATCTCAAATCTGGGTAGTTGTTTAACTCAAACACGGGTCACAAATTCTAACCTAACTGACCAAATAAGCAAGGTGTCATCCAAGAGTGAGGAGCAAAGGATGTGGATTGAGCAGAAGGAGTCGGAGCTGATTAAGTCTAAGGATGAAAACATTTATTTCCAAAGAGACAATTTGAAACTGTTAAAACAAAGGAATGTTTTTTGTTTGATTGCTAAAAGACTTTATGCTAACATTACTCAACTGCATCTGAACTGTGAAATAGGGCAGAAGATACATCGCATGATTTTACCCTTCCTTGAGTTTAAGGAGGATGAAATCGATGCTGAAGCATACAACTGTGAAAGTGTTGTATCTTCCGATGATGTGAATCCTACTTATATGTACGGTCTGGACAAAATAGAATCTTTTATAAAGTCGAAAGACCATAAGGACATGCTTAAAAATATTTTGGATCAAAACGATAAGCTGAAACTAAGGACCGAAACCATACAAAAATTCGACTCATTAAGTGCCAATTTAAGTTCAGAAAATAAAATTGATGTTGAAAACGCATCTGAACTTAACGAGGACGATGATATGAGTGAAATTTCTGTAGAGGTTGAAGTTGACTGTTCTGAGTTTGTCAAGAGCGAACTCGAAAATCACAAAAATCTAATTTCTAAAAATTCTGTGGAATTCGCTTGTTTGTCCAAAAATAAGTCCCCGGCCCTTAAAGAAAAATCTCTTGTGTTTTAGAAGGTTAGAACTACTCCAAATCAGGTATATAAAGTCACAGGAGTAACCGAACATCAAACAGCCGAACTCACTGCCATAGTGAACGAAGATAACGCAGATGGCTGTGATGAGTTTTTCTGGTCGGCTCCTATAGATAATGCAGACGAAACAGTTGGTCTGTCAGAGCGAATGTCCTGGAAAACCAAAGGAAGATATGTACCAGAGCCGCTGAATAAGCCTGACAACTTTGACGTGCCAAGTACAAGTGGCACAAAAGAAATACCTATAGAAGAAGTCACCTCCACAAGCGAAACCTCATCTATGAAGAGTGAACCGGCTGTCAAGAAGCTCAAACAAAAAGCCAATATCCACAGACAACCGAAACAGGTGAAAAATCAAAAGCAACAGAGAAATCTTAGATACAAGAAGAATCTCTCAGAGCGAAAGCAGTTTTGGCGTTCTCAAAATCCTCATTACTCTTACAATGACAAAAATTCTAAGTCAAAGAAAAAGGCTTTCGGACCACATGAAGCTCAGAACCGAAATGATAGGTTCAGTCCCGAAAGCAACAGCAACCAAAAAGTGAGTTTTAGTCCGCCAAGTAATAACAAGCAAAGACCTAGTTTCAGTCCTTCAAGCTTTTACAATAAAAGATTAAGTTTCAGACCACCAGCCAACAACAACCAAAAATCCAACTTCAGCTCATCATCGAGCAGCTACCGAAGGTCCATGTTCGGTCCCTCAAATGACCATAAACAAAAGGGTCATTTCGAACCTCAAGTCAGAAGAAATTCCCATTCTAAATTCTCTTTTTCTAATTCTTCTCATTCTCAATTCTCTTCTAAACCCAATTATGTTCCTGTACAAAATTCAAAATCATCAACGAACTTGAAAGGAAAATCGAAGATTTCCTCAGTCCAGGAAGACCGAAAGCAGAATAATGCCTGAACACCAGAATCTGAAACCAAAATGACTGTAGCTAACCCTAACAAAATCAAAGTGTTTACTATTAAAAGAAAAGATGAAACAACATATAAAACGAACATATCTTGTTGATGTTTCTCTTACTATTCCTGTTCCTGTGAAAAGCTCACGTGGACCCAAGAAACTTTGGGTTCCTAAATCTGCTTAATTTTTGTAGGTTATAAGTGACGAGCAGTTCGACGAAGAACGGTATATTGACAGTGGCTGCTCACGTCACATGACAGGAAGGAAGGAAGAGCTAAGGGAGTTTCGATCTCTTCAAAATGGTGGGAATGTCAAGTTCGGTAACAACTCTTATGGAACGATAAAGGGTTATGGGATGATAACCAATGGAGACTTCACAATAAGAAAGGTGGCGTACGTTGAAGGGTTGCAGCATAATCTCATCAGTGTATCTCAACTGGTGGGCGGTACCGGTCTCAAGGTTTCATTCGACGACGAAGGCTCAGAGATTATAGAAAAGAAATCCAACAAGGTCATTCTCAAATCAAACCGAAAGGGCGAAATGTTTCCTCTCAATCTCAAACCAATCAAAGGAAATCCAACTATATGTCTTTTGTCCAAAGCTCATTCTGATGAAAGTTGGTTGTGGCACCGAAGGCTCTCACATCTCAACTTCAAAGACATCAACAAGCTTGTCACCGGAGGTCATGTTCGGGGTCTTCCCTTACTCAATTTTGATCGAGAACACTTGTGCGCTGCATGTGAAATGGGGAAACAAAGTCGTCAAAGTCACCCATCATGTATAAACACAAAAGTTGTTGAACCACTTGAGTTGCTTCACATCGACTTGTGTGGTCCATCATCAATCGAAAGCATTGGCGGTAGCAAGTATATTCTTGTTATTGTTGATGATTTCTCACGTTTTACATGGGTGTTCTTTCTGAAGCACAAATCTGAGGCTACTCCTAAGCTAAAGATGTTTATCAAGCAGGTTGAAGTGCAACTGAGAAAAGTCGTTTGCAACATTAGGAGCGACAATGGACTGGAGTTCAAGAACAAAGAATTTGAAGACTTTTTGGCAGAAAAAGGAACCAGTCACAACTTCTCAGCCCCCTACACGCCTCAACAGAATGGAATTGTCGAAAGGCGAAATCGATCCTTGTGTGAGGCGGCCCGAACTATGCTAAGTTTCGCTTCTCTTCCATTATATTTCTGGGCTGATGCTATTGCTGCAGCATGTTTTACGCAGAATAGGTCTTATCTCAACAAGCGTTTCTCTCTTACTCCTTATGAGATCATCAATAACAGGAAGCCGAACGTAAAGTTTTTCCATGTGTTCGGCTCACGATGTTTCATCTTCAACTCCAAAGAACATCGTAACAAGTTTGACGTTAAAGCTGATGAAGGAATTTTTCTGGGATACTCTCTTACTTCAAAAGCTTACCGGGTTTTAAATAAGCGTTCTAGAAAGATTGAAGAAACTTATTATGTGACTTTCGATGATAGCTACGTCAAGAAGCTAAAGACTACTGAAGAAGCAATTAGAGAGATCTTCTCTCAAACAGGTCAAGTCGCGGCCACGATTGCTAATTTGTTCGATCAGTTTGTGGACTTATTCAATGAACCTGAGAAAGCTAATCTATCGGAAGCCAAGGCAACAAACAACAAAATCGATCATCTGAAGCAAATCGTCGAAGATGCAGCCAAACAAATGGGTGAAGGAGAACAAGTTCCAAACGAACCTCCTCAGCACGGCACTTCAATTGAGGGGGAGAATCGATTTTCTTCAAATCAACCGAACTCACACTTTCAGGGGGAGAATTCTATTCCTGTAACACCCGAAAGCCCTACTACACCCGAAAGTCCTATAGCACCTGAAAGCTTTGCTACACCCGAAAGTCCTGTAGCACCCGAAAGCTCTGCTATACCCAAAAGTCCTGTAGCACCAGAAATTCCAGCCACACCTAAGAGTTCTGTTGCACCCGAAGGTATGAACCAACCTGAACACCAAAGAGATTCATCAGTTGAGGGGGAGAATTCCGACATGTTTTACGATGACGACAGTCAATCTGAAATGGAAGAAATGGTAACCTCCGAATTGGATCCATCTTATGATCCAAATTATCCTCCTCTTATTAAATGGACCAGAGATCATCATGTATCTCAGATAGTGGGTAATGTCTCTGAAAAGGTCCTGACCCGATCCCAACTAAAGGCAAAGCAATCATCTCTATTCTCCAAAGTAGAGTTCTGCATGTATAATTCTTTCGTATCCAAAGTTGAGCCGAAGACAGTTAACACAGCTCTTGATCATTCCGATTGGGTACAAGCCATGCAAGATGAACTCAATGAGTTTGAAAGAAACAAGGTATGGCGCCTTATTCCAACTCCTAATGATGCCTCAGTCGTTGGTCTCAAATGGATATTCAGAAACAAAATGGACAAGGAAGGGAATGTAATTCAAAATAAAGCTCGTCTCGTGGTGAAAGGATACTGTCAGGAAGAAGGAATTGATTACAAAGAAACTTTGGCTCCGGTAGCAAGGCTGGAATCTGTTCGAATATTTTTGGCCTATGCTACACACAAGAACTTCGAGGTCTACTAAATGGACGTAAAATGCACGTTTCTGAATGGAGAACTTGAAGAAACGGTTTACGTGGAGCAACCTCCTGGTTTTGTAAATGAAAAGTACCCAAATCACTATTATATTCTGGACAAAGCAGTTTACGGTCTGAAACAAGCACCTAGGGCATGGTATGAAACGCTAACTAAGTTTTTAAAAATGTCAAAATTCAAACAAGGTTCGGTTGACCCAACCCTCTTTCGTAAGAAGGAAGGTAACCACCTTATGATAGTTCAAATCTACGTCGATGATATCATCTTTGGCTCAACAAATCCTAGCTTAACAGCTGAATTCAGAAAGCTAACGGAGACTAAATTTGAAATGAGCTCAATGGGTCCGATTAACTTTTTCCTTGGTTTAAATATTAGACAGGGACCCGAAGGCATCTTTATCAACTAGGAAGCATACACCAAAACTCTTCTTGCTAAATTCGGCATGATGGGAGACTCAAAGGTCAAAGTTCCAATGGCGTTCGGTACCAAGCTCACACCATCCTTGGAAAAACCGGCAGTCGATATTACGTTATACCGCCAGATGATTGGTTCCTTGATGTAGCTCACTGCTAGCAGGCCTGATATAATGTTTTCTGTGTGTTATTGTGCTAGGTTTCAGGCGAACCCTCGTGAATCACATATGCTTGCAGTGAAAAACATACTCCAGTATCTGAAACGAACCACCTACCTAGGTCTATGGTATCCATCAAATTCAGGTTTCTTTGTTCAAGCCTACTCAGATGCAGACCTTGGAGGATGTGGTTTAGACAGCAAAAGCACCACAGGAGGCTGCCAATTCCAAGATGGGAATTTGGTTAGCTGGCAATCAAAGAAACAGACATGTGTTTCTCTGTCTACAGCCAAAGCAGAGTACATTGCAGCTGCCTCTTGTACATCTCAAGTGATTTGGATCCAAAGCCAGCTCCGTGATTATGGACTCAATATGAAAAAGATCCCACTATATTGTGATTCAGAAAGTGCAATTAGGATCTGTCATAACCCAGTGCAACACTCCAAGACAAAGCATATAGCACTGAGGTATCACTTTATTAAGGATCATGTGGAAGATGGAAACATCGAAATTCACTTTGTTCGCACCACTGATCAACTGGCTGATATCTTCACCAAAGCTCTTCCTGAAGCGAGTTTCAATAAAATTCTACAAGGGCTAGGACTAATGGAATCGGAATCTGTACCAAAAACTACTTCTCAAATCTAAAAGTAAGAAGCGAAATGAACCGAACGTTCGGGTTCGGTTAACATGTGTGCCGAAATGCACCGAACGCTCGGGTTCGGTCCTATTCTCTTATCTTCGCTTATCACTCAAAGGTAGTTTCTTTGGCTGTAAACCTTTTGTATCTTTTTCTCAATTTCATCTCTCTTATTTTCAAAGTCCTTTTCTTTTTCAACTTAATTTTTTTTGCAACCGAAATAGACCGAACACTCGGGTTCGGTTCCATTTTTCTGTGTCTAATTTTTATTATTTTTTATTATTTACTTTTATTTTTATTTTTTTTTAAATCAAAAATCCAAAATTTTTTTAAAATCAAAAACTCCAAAAACATTTTTTCTATTTATTTTTTTTGTGTTCGTTAATTTTTTTTTTTGTGTGGATATTTGTGGGCAAATTCTTTTATTAGTTAAGTGTCCCTAGAAGCATGCTGTTGTATGTGTCCAAAGCCTCACCTGATTCTGAATAACAGCCTTACTGATTTGGTATATACAAACCTTGTCTTCCCAATCAGGCTTTTATATTTATTCTAATCATGAGCTACCTCACTCTCTTCTCACATGAGATAAGAGTTTTCTGCTTGGTCCTTATTTAAATACCAGAGGTACTTTGGTTTCTTTACACCATCTCAATTATTTTTCTCCATCATATTCCGATCTCATACACATAACCCTTGAGACTCTCAGAAATTACCACTGAGGTTTATGGTTACACAATTTCTGTGTTCATGATCTTAGCTTCGTGCCACTACGTGCTAAGTGAAACCCAAAATTCACTACCTTCTATGCATTGACGGTGAACAATTAACTTTGATCTAGCTTTCACTAAAGAATTGACGAATTCAGCCTTACGACTGTACCTGGAAATCTCTACATTTTATCTTTGTGTGATTCCTATGAAATTGTTACATCCCATAACATTTCTTCCCATGGAATCCAATTTTAATTTTTTTGAGATTTCACCTACAAATTTTTTTTTCACCATGTCACTTAAATTCTTTTCAAACCTACTTGTTCAACAGACTTCATTGGTCTCACAAGTACTTCAGTCGATGTCTGTCTTATGTCAAGATCAGTCCTCTGAACTGAAGCGACGCCACCTTTAATTCGCCTGATTAAAAGAAGCCTTTCAACACTTCTCAATAAGTGTCTGATTGTAATTCAACGGGAACCCAAACAAACACTTTAAGGTCTCTCTTGACTTTGAAGGAAGAGATTCGTGCCCGGGATCCATTGTTTCGTGTCTTTATTGACATCACAATTTCCCACATATGTGTTGCTTTATTTCTTTTTCTTTTACACACTAAGCACGAAAATCTTTTTAATTTTCCATAATTCTAGTTTCCTTACCTACAAGGCATTTTTTTGAACGAGTTGTGGCTCACTATGTTACACGTGGTCATTCTGCTTTATGATGACAGCTAACACAAAAGGGGATAAGCTGTTGACTCAGCCGGGAGTCAAATCGCTTTGATTTTTAAACGGCGCTTGAAGGACAGGCGTGCGAAGTGGAACCGTTTTTTTTAAACGACGCCTGATTGGAAGGCGTGTGAATCGGGACAGTTTTTTTTCTCTCTCCTGCGTAATCATCGGGGCTCCAAACTGTCATGCGTCAATCACCTAAGGAAACCCTTCGTATTTCGTTCGAAGATTTGGGAACAGATTCTTCTCTCTCCTCTCGCCACAGTATAAAAGGTATCTTCGACCATTATTTACCTCTTTACTGCACCTAAAATTCAGAGAGCAAGAAAAGCTTTGATTATTGTACTGTTCATCATCTCTCCCAACTTCTTCACTTCAATGGCGGATTCATCTTCTGTTCATGCCACTTCCCACATTCTGCCAATTCGTCCTCAACAGAGTCTGATCATCGATCTCACTCCACACGTTTACGATGCCTTTATGTTCCCGATCATCGAATGTCTCAAATATTCGCCGCTAGCTCCCGCTCTCACCAAAGTTGAAGCTGTTCCAATGGAATGTTTATCGCAAATCTTCGCCACATCTCATTATGATAACTCTGTCGATAGAATTTTCTTCGACATTCTTGATCACAAGGCATCCATCTCCAAGCAGCGATTATGTTCGCTTTTAGGGTTTGAACCCGATTCATCTAAGGTTAACCCTGAATCCATTCCAGTGGGTCACTTGTTTTCCATGTTCTATAACATGGGATACACTGAGGTTCTGACGACGGTCACTAAGTTCAAGAAATCGTGCTTGCCTCCTCAATGGAATGGGTTATTTACAGTGTTATTCAAGGGGTTATCGGAACACAGTGTCGGTTCAGACGAAGCGAGTCGTCTGTTCATCACGATTCTTTATGGGGTATACAACGGCATCAACCTGGACTATGGGTCGGTTTTATGGCAGCAACTGATTCAGAGTCTTGCCTCTACATCTCGCCATTCCGAGATCTCCTACGCTCGCTTCTGGACTCTGATCACAAAATGGGTGATGGACAAGTATCACGTCCCCATTGTTGCTGATTCTCCACTCTCTTCGATAGGTACTTTCCATACCACGAAGATAATTGTCTCCGATGCATCTAAATTTCAGTTCATTGGCTCCATCCCTGAGTCGATGTTTGGAGCCGTTCCTAGCGACAGCCGCATCATCAGAACCTACAAGGAGTTTCGTCGCTCTGGTCTTAGAGAGCTCACTCCTGATATGATTAACTCGATCCATGAGGCTGATAGGCCCGCTCCAAGGGGAAAGAAAAATGAAAAGGGAAAAGACAAGCAGGTTGGCAAGGGAGCGAAAGGCCCTTCTCCGAAGAAACGCAAACCTACTAAGGTAGCTCAATCTCCTCCACTGAAGAAGAGGAAAACCCAACCTAGGCGAAAGCTGATACTTGCTTCCTCCTCAAGCGAATCTGAGGAAGAAAATTCAGACTCCGACGAGTCCCCCCGTGGTAACACTCCTCCACGATTGCCTACCCCAGAGGTGCATGTTTCCAGTTCTCTTGTCTCTTCTCCACCAATCACCATTTCTATTTCCATTCCCCCCATAACCTCCACCACTCAAATACCACCAACTTCTATCCATGTACCCCCTCCCATTTTCACTGAAGCTACCACAACAACTGCTAAAGTAAGAACCAATGTATCTGATACGGGGGCTCGTACTAAAGCACCCGAAACCACTCCCACTACCGAACATACATCACAACCCGAACCTACTTCCACAACCGAGCCTCCACCCTCACCTCCACCCTCATCTCCTGCTCACTCTGCAGGCAATGAAGAACCTTTTCTTGTTAGGGAGGACATGACATTTGATTCGGTCTATTACAGTCCGTATCAGGTGCAAAGTGACGATGATAATGATGCTCCTGTCACCAAAAAGCATATCAAGGAGCTTCACGAGAAGATTGATTCGCTCATTGCTTCCTCCTCTTCTTCACCACAGTCTACCCTCTCTGAGGCCGTTATTCAGAAGATTGTCGATGCTTTCTCTAAAGCTCATGAAGCCTCCATCAGCTCAGCCACTGCCGCTATTGACGCCTCCACCAAGGCATGTGCTGCTGCGACCGAAAAAGTCGAAAAACTATTTGCTGATGCTTCTTCTCTTTTGCAGTCTTTACAGGAAACTGCCGATGCCAATAAAACGAAGCTTGAACCTGTTGTCAACAAGTTGGCTACCTCAGTTGCCTCAGAACTGCAGTCCTTCGCCACTCTTCGTCAAACTCTCACCGATGACAACTCAGCGTTTAAGGTGACTATTGAGGAGTGCCTTACTAAGCTACAAGAAGATCTAGCTGCCGAGAACTCACTCATGGACACTCTCGCTCGAAATACCACTGCTCTCAAGGTCAAGAATCTTCAACTCTCCAATTCTCAATAGGAGATTGAATCTCTTCGATCTGAACGAGAGATTGTGTCTTCATGTGTTTCGGATGTCCACGTCGCCCTTTCCAACATCCTTGAAGCACATGATCCAATACTGAATTACTCAGCCAGGCGTACTCTCACCGAAAAGCTTGCTCCTGCCCTTTCTCTCCTGAGCAAAATTGAAGGGCTCCTTGAGTTCGTGTCCATTCTGAAACAAGGGGGAGAGGATGTATCTCAACCGCCTCCTACTTCTACAACAACAAAAACAACTGAACCTCCTTCAACAGGCCAAGCATTAGGTTCGGGTGTCAAAGACAAGGGGAAAGAAATTGCTGAAGAGAGCGATGACGATAAAGAGACGATTGCAGATCTCTTAAAGAAGCAAGGTCGCGACAAGGATGCTGATATGAGCGCTCGTGTTTCCAGAGAGGCTGAGGAATATGAAAGAAAAATGAAAGAAGCTTATGACCTTCTTGAGAGCAGGAAAACCCTCTTTCCTCTGTGGACTCTTGAGAAGCTGTTGAAAGAAGCGATTGAAACTCCCAGCATTCTGTGGCTTGAATCGGTGATTTCACTGGATCGCATCAATTCTGTCGATTCACAGTTTGATATGCCACTGACCCGAAAGGCCTTCATCTTCCATGCCTTTGATAATGTTGCTGATATCCTTCATCCTCGTCCAAAGGTTGATAGGGATCTCGTCGAATTCTACCAGAAGGCTGCTCAACCACAATATCAAACTTGGAGCGCTCAGAAAATAATCAACGTTCGGGTCCTCAAACCGTTTAAAGAAGGGAACTTCATGAACGTTCGGTTCAAGGTGCTGAGGGGTTCTGCTAAGACCGAACATGCCATATCGCTAGCTGATCTTCCCAATTTGAATCCACATGATTGGATAATTTTGCACAACATCCTCCTCACAAATGAAGCAGAATATGGTCCAATCATTGATCACTTCAAGAGGATGCTTGTATGCTACATAATGGAAGTTGCCAAGATGGATCAGGAGATCGCTAGTGTCTTCAAGAAAAAGCCCACTATCTCACCTGTTGGCTCTGCCAGTGACCTAAACATGATGCAGATGGGAAAGATTGACCCGAAACGCAATTATGTCATGTTTACTAGAAACGAAGGCCAAAAATGCCTGTTCGCTTTGGCAGAAAAACATCTCTACACCACTGCATGCCTGGAACATGTTTTAGGAATCATTCATCGTTGCAAGCAGAATTCGGCAGATGACAAGAAGTACTTCGATGACATGATCCAGTGGTACATTCGCTTCAGACAGACAATCCTCGCTCTTATCCCTTGTCTGTTTGATACCACTAAGAAGGTTCCTGCAGCTGGACCCAGCAAAAAGAAGTGATAGTCTCGCTCCAATTGACGCAAAGGGGGAGATTGTTAGGTCCAGTTAGTGTTGCGTCTTGGGCTTGATTCTTAGTCCATTTAATCTCCGGTATGGGCCTGTCCATCCGTGAGTTGTTTTGTAGGGTTTAATATTTATAGATGCTTGCATGCATCCTTGAACGTAAGATTTTGATAGAGATTTTTATAGCGTTCATCGTTCTTATCTTTTGTAACCCTAATATCCTCTACAATGGAAGTTCTTCATCGAGCTCTGCTGAGGATTGAGTTAATTGAATCATTCGACACATTCAGATTCATTCTTGTGTTTTATCTTACTGTTTTTGCTTTCTTGATTTACCTGTGATAAGATCTAATCGATCAAGGAGTTTTATAAACTCATCAATGTTAATAATATTAGTCAAGAATACATAGCATGTAAGACATTATGCATCGTATCCCATACGCTTCGGATATAGGATTGATTGCAAATGTTATAATATTTGACCATTCTAAAATTTTCCAAATGTCTAGCGCATTTTGAGGGAAAAATTACAAGAATTGGTTTTGACTAAAATAATTAAACAACTATCAAAGGACGATCCAAAGCTCGCTAAGGACTGGTCGCTTGTGAGTAGTTGGAAGTATGGTATTGGATGGACCATATCGACATTATTATGAATAGATAAGATTCTATTAAGAATGAGTTGTCATATGGAAAAATATGGAAATGTTTCCATATTGGGAATTGGATATTTAGAATCTATGTCTGGATTAGAAACTTTTATGCAAGAAGGATGTTCAAAGGAATGTACTTTGAATGAGACACATCATATCTATAGAATTGCTTCTGATAGAGAATGGCCAAGTCTTGATGATTTTGAGCTATGAATTTACGAAAGGATCATTGCATAAAATGTTAGAATCTAGCATATTCTATAAGTGGCAAGAATTTGATATTCTTATACTTATGATTGGAAATGTGTTCATTTGATCTATTTCACAAAGTAAGGATTGTAGGTAAACATTGTGTGCATGCTGAGAGCATGGGACAAGTGTAGTAATAATTCAAGTAAGAAGTTGATTACCCGAAACAACAAATAATGAGTAACCAATATGGTGATTAAATAAAATGTTTTATTTATATCCAGAGTTTGGGGCCATATGGGATTAGTATTGTTCTTGTGTTTCATTTTGCATGTTTTGACTTCCAAAATAATTAAATTGGTTCAGAATAATCAAATTATTCGAACGGACCACGGTCGTTCATATGTTGGAAGTAGGTATGAATGAAGATTGTCGTGAATTGGTGTGTGGATTGTCTAAAGTGTATTAGACATAAGCAAATGTTTGCTGCAACGTTCATGAGTGCTTATGAATATGATTTGAGCATTGGATTAAACCCACGCTCACTTTGATCACTTCATGGATTTTATCACGAGTGATTGGTGAGACGATAACATCTTATATTCTTGAAACCGAGATGTGTGAGTTGTATCTTGCGAGTCGGATACACATTGATAATATGTAAACGCACCAGTAACTTGGTGTCATAAAACATATTGTTGTGTGTGATTCGGTGAGTGAGTACAAGCAAGCATTGAATCCAAGTTTATCCGTTCCTTTTTATCCAAAGTAGGATGAAAGAGATATCTTTCGGCCCCTCGATGATTTAGTGATGACACTAAGTGCTTGGCCAAGCCGGGACTAATTTGATGTGTTCAATTCTAGTCTGTTGTCAGTCGTCATAAATCAGAAATCAAGAAACAACACATAGACAGAGAGAATGATTTCAGTCCATGTCTCACGTCTATACGATATCTAGAATGGAGGAATATGTGATCCCTTATCTAAAGGACGCGTATCTGATAAGATCAGAGTTGACAGCGGCTTTTGAAAGCTATGATTGCAGATCAGGATCTGAAGTCATACGCAGAAAAGTTATTAGACTTATCCAAGTGGGAGACTGTTGGATTAGTGTCAAAGTCCATAACTATTTTGGTATGTACTTGACCCGATGGTGCATGGTCCTTTTGGGTTGCCTTCACCAAAGCAACTTGATGGGATGAATTATGGAGAGGAAGATTAATTATGATTTATTAATATCTTATGAGAATAATATATTAAAGGAGAAATCATATTGTTTAATTAATATTAGTCAAGAATTAATTGATAATTAATTTTGTGGCTAAAAGAGATTAATTAAACTTAAGGGACTGGAACTGTAATTATAAGATAATTGCATTCGGGCTATGGATTACCTTGGAATAATAGGTTGGCCGAATTCTATGGGGAAACCCATTAGAAATCGTCCAAGGGATATTCTAAAAGAGTCCATGATCTGCTTAGGGCTTAAGCAGTCAAATTAGGGTTTCCTAGTTGAAAACCTTAATAGCCTACATGTATATATAGTACCCTTGAGCCCCAAAAACGTGGCTAAGTGTTCCACCAGAGTTTCTAGACGTTTTGGGCAGCCTCCTCTCTCCTTATTCTTCATTCTCTTGCTCTTGGTGTTTGTGAGCCATTAGAGGAGTGACAATTGTGACTCTAAGCTTTCTAAAGTCATTACAAGGAGGATTTGTGATTGTTATTGCTATATAACAATCAAAGGTAATTCTCTAAACCCTAATTTCAGTTTATAATATGTTAGATCTAAGATTGTAAGTCTTGGATACATTGCATGTACAATAGAGAAACCTAGATCCAAGCATTAGGGTTTGCATGAGCACATAAGATGTTCTTTTGGCCAAAACCCATCACATACAACAGCTCAAAGGGTGGCATACCAATGCTCGAGTGATGGCTGTTGTTACAGGAAAACTCAGCCAAGGGCAAATATGTGTCCCAACTCTCTCCAAAATCCAATACACATGCCCGAAGCATATCCTCGAGCGTTTGAATCGTCCGCTCACTATGTCCGTCCGTCTGTGGGTGGTATGCGGTACTGAAATGCAGCCTCATACCCAACTCCCCATGAAACTTCTTCCAAAATCAGGAAGTAAATCGCGCATCTCGATCTGAAACAATCGAGATCGGAACTCCATGCCGCGATACCACCTCCTTCACATACAACTCTGCCAGCCTCTCAGTAGAAGAACTCTCACTGATAGCAAGAAAGTGGGCGCTCTTCGTCAACCTGTCCACAATCACCCAAATTGCATCGACACCTCTAGCAGTCCTTGGCAATTTGGTGATAAAATCCATGGTAACATGCTCCCACTTCCACTCGGGAATCTCTAATGGCTGCAACTTACCATGTGGACGTTGGTGCTCGGCCTTAACCCTGCGACAGGTCAAGCACCTCTCCACGAACCATGCGACATCTCTTTTCATACAGGCCACCAATAATCCCTTTTTAGGTCCAAAAACATCTTAGTGGCCCCGGGATGGATCGAGAACCTCGACCTATGGGCCTCCTCCATCAAAATGGTATGCGCTCCGCCCACAAACGGTACCCAAATCCAGCCCTGAAAAGTCATAAGTCCTCGACTATCGGTAACGAACTCTGATACCTGCCCGATCACCCGCTCCCTTTTGCGGTTCTCCGGTCTCACGGCCTCCACCTGAGCCCCTCGAATGTTGTCCAACACCGGAGTCATCACTGTCAACCTCATACAAACATCTCGTATTGGAGCGCTCTCCGCCCTACGGCTCAAAGCATCAGCTACAACATTAGCCTTGCCCAAGTGGTACAGGATCTCATAATCATAATCCTTTACCACATCCAACCATCTCCTCTGGCACATATTCAGGTTGGGCTGATCCATCAAGTACTTTAGAATCTTGTGGTCCATGTATATGGTACACCGAACCCCATACAGATAGTGACGCCAGATCATGAGGGCGAACACCATAGCCCCCAACTCTAGGTCGTGGGTGGGATACCTCGACTCACGAGGCTTCAGCTGCCCCGATGCATATGCTATCACATGCCTCCTCTTCATAAGCACTTCTCCCAAACCGGATATTGATGCATCACAATATACCACAAAATCCTCCATCCCTTCCGGGAGTGCGAGCACCGGGGCTTCGCAAAACTTTCTGGCGAAGTGGCTCAAATGAGGTCTGCTGCTCCGGACCCCAGGAAAAACGACACCCTTCTGGGTCATCTTCGTAAGTGGCACGGCGATCTTGGAGAAATCCTTAATAAATCTCCGATAATAGCCGGCCAATCCCAGAAAGCTCCTGATCTCGGTGGGCGATCTCGGCACCTCCCACCTCATGACTGCCTCAATCTTGGCCGGATCAACCAACATCCCATTCTAGTTGACGAGATGTCCCAAGAACTGAACCTCTCATAACCAGAACTCACACTTGGAGAATTTGGCATAAAGCCTCTCCGATCTCAGAACTCCAAGTATCTCCCTCAAATGCTCCTCATGTTGTTCTCTATACCTCGAATACACCAAAATATCATCAATGAATACGATCACCGACCGATCCAGCATCGGCCTGCACACCCTATTCATGAGATCTATGAACGCAGCTGGTGCATTAGTGAGCCCAAAAGGCATCACCACGAACTCGTAATTCCCATAACGAGTTTTGAACGCTGTCTTCTGGATATCTTCATCCCGAACCCTCATCTGATGATAACCCGACCTCAAGTCTATCTTGGAGAACCAAGACGCCCCCTGCAACTGATCGAACAAATCATCAATCCTCGGCAACAGATAACGATTCTTGACCGTCAGCTTGTTCAACTCCCGGTAATCAATGCACATCCGGTGTGAACCATCCTTTTTTTTTGACAAAAAGGATCAGTGCTCCCCAAGGCGAGCTACTCGGTCGAATAAACCCCTTCCCTAGTAGCTCCTGAAGTTGCGAGGATAACTCCTGCATCTCTGGCGGTGCGAGACGATAAGGCGCCTTGGCGATAGGCGCTGCCCCCGGAACCAAATCGATACGGAACTCCACTTGCCTCTCGGGAGGCACACCCGGAAATTCCTCGGGAAAGACATACGGGAACTCGCACACCATCATAACCTCATCAATCGAATCTGGCCTCCCAGCGGCCATTCGCGTGTCCAACACATAGGCTACGAATCTACTGCAGCCCTGCTGCAAACTCTGTTTCGCCGTGGCAGCCGAGCAAAATGCTGGCCCACATCAAGTTCCCTCGCCATACACCTTAAGCACTCCCCCACTGGGGTCTCGTATCGTCACCATCTGACGCTCGCAATCTATAACAGCTCCAAATTGGCTCAACCAATCCATGCCCACTATAACACACACGTCCCCCATCACAATCGGGACCAGATCTATCGGGAACTCCACACCGAAGATCTCAAGGATACATCCTCGAATCACATCTGTAGCATACACTGCTCGCTCATCAGCTATGGAAACTCGTAGAGGTCGACTCAACGCCTCTCGACAGATACTAATGTGCTTACTAAATGCCAAGGAAACAAATGACCGACTCGCACCCGAGTCAAATAACACCAAAGCAGATACAGAACTCACAAGAAAAGTACCTACGCATATCATCATATAAGCACAATATCGCAAAAAAAAAAAAGATAAATACAGAATACATACCAGCCACAACATCGGGCGCTGCGCGGACCTCCTCCGCAATCAACTGGAAAGCTCTCCCACGAGCCTTCGGAGCCTTGACCTTCACTGGTCGAACCTCGGTAACCCTAGCAGCAGGTGTAGATCCATGTGCTGACCCCTGATGCAACTGTGGACACTCGGCCTTCCAATGGCCAGTCTGGTTGCAATGAAAACAAACCATAAATCCCTTGGGGAAATCCTTGGCGATATGCCCCTCCTTTCCACATTTGTAGCAAGCACCCGATCGACAGGCCCCCTCATGACCCTTGTCGCACTTCCCGCAAGTGCAACCCTTCTGGCCTCCAGTCCTCGAATCAGTGGACTTGGTCTGCTTGGCTGTCGGCTGAGACTGAGCCGGCCGCCGATCCATCCTTTGA
Source organism: Lactuca sativa (assembly GCF_002870075.4). Taxonomy (NCBI): domain Eukaryota; kingdom Viridiplantae; phylum Streptophyta; class Magnoliopsida; order Asterales; family Asteraceae; genus Lactuca; species Lactuca sativa. The sequence goes on from NC_056630.2 coordinate 253,020,748, forward strand.
GACTTGGCCTCCTCCCTGGCCTGCGTCTCCAACTCAATCTCCCTCTTCCAGGAATTTGCCTGGAGCTCGGCAAATGTCCGGTACGTCGAGTTCGACACGAACTCCCGAATGTCCCTCCTCAGAATGCCCAAATACCGGCTCATCCGTGCCTGCTCAGTAGACACCTGCTCAGGGCAGAACATCGCCCTCTCATGAAACTTACGGGTGACCACAGCAACCGAATCATTACCCTGTTTGAGGGTTAAGAACTCCTGAACCAACCGTTCCCTCTCCACCGGGGGAACATACTCGTCTCTGAACATGGTGGTGAACCTCTCCCAGATCACCACTGAAATCTCTGCAAGAGTGAAGCTCGTTGTCACGAACTTCCACCAATCCTTCGCTCCCAAGCGAAGCTGGTTCAAAGCGAACTGTACCCTCAGATTCTCCGGACATGAACACATATAGAAGCATCGCTCAATATCAGCAATCCATCTCATCGCAGCGATCGGATCCTGCGTCCCATCAAACTCGGGTGGCTTCATGTTGCTGAACTCCCGGAACAACAACGAGTCACCTCCCTGAGGCCTGGCAGCAACCACAGCTGCTGTAGCTGCAGCGGCTGCAGCCTCAGTCACCACGGCGTACCGCTCATCGAAAGTCTCAATCAATGTGGTCTTGATAGACCCAAACATCTCCGGAATCTCGGCCCTAATCGCCGCAGCCACCTCATCGTGGATCATCTGACGAAGCTCCTCGTCACTCACACTACTCGCCTCAGATATGTGGCGTGTCCCAACCATGATGTCTCTGAAATATAACATAATAATATCAAAGACTCATTCGAGCATGCTCGCACTCGATAACTCGACCCTACTTGTTCCTTAGTACCCAAAGGACTCTTACTTAGAGTGCGCACTGCTCCGGTGTCTTCGGTAGTACGGGCCCTTATACTACCGCCTACATCGCATCAGTATTCACCCGAAGTCCTCCTCCTTGGATTCCAGATGACAAGTACTCTATATCTCACTAGCATAGGCTACCCTTCGGTAGACCTCTTATCAGCCCCTCACTGCTACCTACTCGCTCTCAAGCATCACATAGCCACACAATCCTTCCTAGGCTAAGGCATCACAAAATCAGGCCACTCTAGTCCTAATATGAATACCTAGCCAGCTCTAGCATGCATAATATAACATATCATATCTCATAACACATAACGTAAGGGCATGTTGGGGGCGGGGGGGGGGGGGGGGGGGGGTTCACTGTTCGGGCACTGGCTGACCGTACACACTGCTCCGCTCTGGTTGTCTCAAAATCTCTTCCTTTTTAGAAAAATTAGTTTTTATCGTTTGAAAATTTTCCTCAAATCCTCAGTTTGAGTTTAGTTACACCCGAAGGTGCATCCGAATCCCTCAAAGCAAGGCTCTGATACCAACTTGTAACAACGTAAATTTTCAAAACAATTTTTCATTTCTTTAAAACATAATTTCATTCAAGACAACCATAAAATTCCAATGTAACATAGTCATAATACAAAACATATCAAATCCCAAAATCAAACATATACAATTCCGCCTGTGTGTGTGTGTGTACGAGTCATGTCGGCGCCTTCCCACGGTCCTCACTAGTACCTGAAACACATTACACATAAACACTGTAAGCAAGAAGCTTACTGAGTTCCCCAATATACCACTGACACACATACGCCTTTCCAGGCCATACTCCACACAATCTTCCGGTCCATGTGTCTCAAGAGACTTCCGTCCCAACCCGGTAAACCTTCCGGTGCTACCCGTGTTGACCTTCCGGTCCATAACTCCCTGACCTTCCGGTCCACATCATAATGCCTCCCGGCCCATATCATAATGCCTTTTGGCCCATATAAAACATAGCATACATATCACATACATAACGCATACGAAACAGACAACTCATAGCATACAACGCATATATCTCATAGCATACCAGACCTTCCGGTCACACATAGGTACCCTTCCAGGTACAGTATAGTGAGAAGACTCACCTCGTATGATGTCTAGAATCTCACGTGCTCGATATCTCTGAGTCTCAAAATGACGACCTAGCCTCGCCTAATCACAACAAATCATTAACGGCTCTCAAGGCTATGCTACACCCCTTTCTACAATCCCACAGAAGGGTAAAAGACCATTTTACCCCTCCTTGACTTAAAAGTCCATATGTTAACGAAAACCCTAAAAGTCAACAGCAAGCAGTACACGGGGCGTACCAGCTCCTGTACGCGGGGCGTACCCTTGCACTCTAGAAACGGGGAACACGACCCTCTACGCGGTGCGTACTGGGATTACGCCCAGCGTAAATCCCAGTTTCTTACTTCCTCATTTTAATGTCTTAAACAGTTAAGACATAATCCCACATTCCAGATCTGGCCATTCTAATACCTCTTAATCCATAAAGTCGAAACCTTTAAGCCTTTGCATGGCTATAAAGGTTCCCCACACCTTCTAATGTACATGAAAGTAGCCACTAATTTTAATATTTATAACCTAACAAACTTAAACTAACTATGCACTTATAGGCAGTGTACCTAGTCAGATTACAGAATAGCTTGGGTAAGTCGGGTGTCGATCACATGGAATGGTGTTACTAATTAATCTACTTGCTATCAAATTAACCTAATTATTAACAAGTTTAGAAAGGGTTTTATCTGATTTTACAAGATCAGACAAACTTAACTCAAATTCAATCAATAAGTAAAAACACTATTGTCTAGTTTGAATCCACTTCGTCCTTATGGGTAGCTAATAATTATGGATTATTAAGTTGGTTTTAATTGTATTAGTAATTTAAGTCTAACTTTACCAATAATTAATTAATTCATGTAAAACTATGTATGGTCAGACACAATTAAACACATAACCAATTATGAATATGAATATGCTATGTACGATTTATTATGTAAACGCAATTATAGTCATAATCCACATTCTCTAACACAGCTAAGTTTATTTACCCTAATTACTAACTAAGATTGGTCAATTAATCCTAGCTCTAACAATTTAATGTTCACTAAATCATTAGGTAAACAAGTTCATGCAGTTAATGGTCACTAAGCTACACAGAACATGAATTTAAGCAACTGAAGAAACAAACACAAACATGCTAGGTAACTATAAATATAACACAAGCAATTTACCAACTAAATAAATCCATATAAAATTAAGCTATTCATAAGTTGGAAGCTTCATCTAGATAAAATAGAGTAGCTAGATTCAGCTGCTCATAATAGCAACTAACACACTAACACAAATCAAAGTATAATGAAACATGTTCCTAGGTAACAAATAAGTAAACTAAATTATGGACTTTTACTCTTTTGGTCTTGAAAGCCTTTTTCCAGGACCTTCCTTCTGCTCAAAATCGCCTTCTAGAACCTGTTTCTCTAGCCAAAAGTCTCTCTCATTCGTAATCACCAAGAGTGCTTAAATATCCTTAAAAATCCTGCGCCACGTTGTGGCTATCTCTGCCACTTCGTGATCCCCAAGTTATCCGTATCGGGCAAGGACTCTTTCTTCACGCGATCTTTATCTTCTAGAATACTCATGCCACGTCGTGGATGTCCATGCCACGTCGTGGTTTTAGTAATTTCCGTGGATTTCTTCATCTCTTGTGTTTCAAGTCTCCCATGTTCTATATATTGTCGCTTTTGGTCCCTCTCTTCGAAAATACTTCTAATTAACTGAAAATAACAATTTAAAGTCATAAGTATCATTATTCTAAACATATTATCAACTTATTAATAAAAATGTACTTAAATATTGCCTAAAAATAAGTTTAAATATGGCAATATCACCTTCTAACACCTTACCTTTCTCCTCCAAAAGTCTAGATCTCACGCATGGTGTGACAACCCAAAAATTTCCACTTCAATAGAAGCCAAGTCTGTCTCTGCTAACTTTCAAACTTTTGGGACAAGTTTGAGCAACTCAGGATTTACACTTAAGGAGATATCAGGAGAGAGGTTGCACTTGGGTCTTGTGCAACTCTGTTATTCCAAAACTCTATGATATTAGAGTTCTTTCCAGGAATAAAATATTTTCTGCCTAAAATCCCAGGACTATATATAGAATTCTAAACCAAATTATTCATTAGTTACAATTCCAACTAGAGAAAAGTCAAATTCTCTCTCAAGGATCTTCGGACTTTTGTTCCGTAAAGTGAGTACTTCTATCTAGTGTTGTTTTAAAGCTTTATATATGCTTAATACACTAGAAATCATAGGAAAACACCAAGATCTGTGAGTTTACCGCCCAAGAACACCTTGGGGAGTAAACTCCATTTCAAGGGCCAAAGTGTGCCCAATGACCCCTAGACCTTGGAAACCAAACATGGGGCAAACCTTGACATGTTTAGGCATCAAAATCAATTAAAATCAAGGACCAAAAGTGAGTTCACGGCCAAGGAAGTTCTTGGGCCGTGAACTCCATTTTAGGGTGCCAAAATGCCCTAAATGCCTTCCATAACCCAAGAGACAAGCATAGATCTTTACCTAGATGTGTTTAGGACTCAAAACAATAAAAATATCATCTCCCATAAGTGTTTACGGCCGCAAACACATGACCAAATGGTCCATGGGCCGTAAACTTAAGATAGAGGTGTTTTGATGCCACAAACACTTCCAAGGGCTTAGGCGTGAATTTAGAATGCTTCCTTATGACCTTTAAGACCCTCATAAACATATTTGGCCATGAGTTTATGGTAGTAAACTCATTTGGGCCGTGAACACCTCAAAATCTCCAAAGAAGGTGGTATTTCTCACCCTAGGCTAGAGCTAATGTCCCTAAATAATTCCCTAGACTTCAAACTAGCAATAACCCATGAGTAACCATGAGTTTACGGCCGTAAACTCCCTTGCGCCGTGAACTCATGGTAGTAAACTCATATAAGTGCCTTTATACCCTCCTAGGTTGAATCACATGTGATTCCAACACTTGGTTAAGGTGTTTCCTAGTCCCAGAAGATGTTTCCTTTCATATAGTTGTTTATAAACACTATATTCATGTCATTATGTGTCCTTAAATATCATTTAGGACTTATTGTGTCTCGGAACTTCATTCGTGGAACTTCTCATCCGTACGCGCATACCCGTTTGAATCACCCACATCAGGTGAGTTCATACCCCATAATGAATCTTTTAACTATTTTAATTGTTTTAAGGGGGGGGGGGGGATTACAAGTTGAACACAATGATAATTGTGTAATTATTTGTTGTTAAACATTCTTTCAAAATGTTACTTATGTTATTTATAAGTTGTTAAAACATTTCAAAACTCTTCTAAAGGTTATGTTACTTTATAGTTATACAAAACTCCATTTTAAAGTATAAGCATAACTTTCTAGATAAATGAGTCTTTTCAGTAACAGTCCAGTTAGAGCATCAGTAAACTATTATAGGTATAGTTTAGGAGAATGCTATTCATTACTTCTAGTACAATGAAGCACACAAAGAGTCAATAACAGAACAGAACAAAACAAAACAAAACAGAACAAAACATAACATAACATAACTAAAAAGTTAATTTGCTATAGCATGACAACACGCAGACAAGATCTAACTTTAATGTGAATTACACGGCTTGCATGGATTTGATCGGGTCGCGTTTGGTTCCCTCAATCTCCATACATGAGAGCGGGTTAGTAGGGGTTCTAGCTTTCACATTATGACCGTAATAAAACACACATATGTGTTTAGGTTGATAGTACCTCCGTATGTCATTATAAACGACATCAGGGTACTCATTTCTCCCATTACTTTCATAAAGTGTCGGTAACACTTGAAGGTTAATCTATTCTCTATTCGAGATAGGTTATAAACTAAGGAGAATGTACTTTACAGTTGACAATAACAGTAGAGTCTTGGTAGAAGACTGCTTTCATAACAGTAGAGTCTTGGTAGAAGACTGCTTTCAAAACAGTCGAGTCTTGGTAAAAGGCTACTTTTAAGAGTTAGGACCATGATGCTAACCTTATGATTCCGTACTGTATACACTATAGGATACATATATGTTATGTAGATTCCAACAGCTAATAGGATGTGTGTTCTTCGTTGTACGTCCTATTCCCGTTGGATGTGGGTTTACACCGAGGTCACCCAATCTATTATCTACCCAAATCTATATATATTTATGCTTAGTATACATTAAGTCATCATAAGGGTACCAGGTATGGATCAGGTCATAGGACACAGATTCAATGCACAGTTTTTCTAGTACAAAACATTCGTTTCAAAGTCAGTACTTTTGGATATACAAAACTAGTGATTTCCCAGTTAAGGGCTTAATCCATTTTATTAAGCCAGTATAGTTTTAAAGAATTTAAGTGAGTTAACTCTATAATACCTTAGTTTATACACCATGTTTATATATAAGACTAATATCCGACAGCTAATAGGATGTGTGTTCTTCGATGTACGTCCTGTTCCCGTTGGATGTGGGTTTACATCGAGGTCACCCAATCTATTATCTACCCGATAACAAATTATATATAGCAGTATAAACAAAGCTATTATAAAAGTAATCACCATAGTCAATATTTTATTATAAGATATATAGGTTTTCTTAAAAGGAGCTCTCCATTAGACATAAAGGAACCATTACAAATAACTCCATGAGTAACAAGTGAATACCCCAAGGTTATATATGACAACGATCTAATAAACAATGGAATATGTGCTATCTGCCTTACTTACTGTACCCCGTCGGGTTGTAGGTTGAGGGCAGATGCGCATAATCGATTGTTTGTTTACTCCAAGTATATATAACTTGTACCCACTTATTACGCATAGAAAACCTTGTAGTGTCATTTTACTCAACTCCCATTTTAAGTAGGAAATATATGATTTTCTAGAGGAACAGGCAAACTTTACAAAACAACACCTTACAGCTTACAGTACTTTACATATACATTTTAAACCACATTTTTACAGCTTACTCACATCACTAAAATCTTATGAACTCACCAGCTTAAGTGTTGATCAACTCTTTCAAATAACTTGTATTCTCAGGAGACTATTAGACAGGTGCTCGTGCTGGGACTTCAGAAGATGGAGCATTATAGCTTCAAGTCTTGTTTTGTTATTTGTTTATGACTTCTATGTTTTGTGAACACATACATTGTAAACACTTTCTTTCTAAATGAAATGGTTGTTCATTACTTGCTTACCATATACATATCTCGTGATACTTGACATGACGTCCTCCACCCTCGAACGTTTCCGCCATTCCGGTTTTGGGGTGTGACATATTGGTATCAGAGCATTGTTTATAGTGAACTAAGTATATCAACCGATAAAAGATATACGTTTATAAATACAATGGGGCTTAAGTGCTCTGGATAATGATATATTTTAGAGTATAACTTCAAGTTATAAAAATATACCTGCTTGCTCATACATGTACATAATAGAACTAGGATCACGAGGATAACAGAACTAAAAGTATTTAGAGGTTGGACACTTTCGTCAACCTGAACAGTTATGTAATCATAGCTAGGATCAATATAGCCTGATCAACTATATTCATTCGAGATGTGACCAACATGTGTTTGGGAATGATGTGGTGTTGCAACAGGGTTAAAACTTACGAGAACACCAGTCAAGAGAACGCCAGAACAAGTACAGTTAGAGTTAGAGTACTATGGGAGTATTCTATGATACGATAACGATATAACAAGTCTAGAACATAACAAGTACATTACGTTAGGATACTATAGGAGTATTTTAGTCCAGATACATAACTTATGTAATAACTTAAAAGACCCTTGCGGATAGGTCTATAATGTTACAGGGTATATTCATAAAGTTTTACATATAATCAAGACCTTATAGACATAGAATCAGTGACCAACGCTTCGCTATCCATTCCTTTTAAGGAAGTAGTGTTGAGGTGGGATCAATTGTTCGAATGTCTATTTGATCTTCAATTATATACAATACCAACTGGTATACCTAGTATAATTATAGGAAGATTCCGTAAGGATCACCCCATAAAGTTACCTTAAAGCTCATAGGTTCTTTAGTCACTTTCATTCTCGCACGACAAGCCCAGATAAACGTAACCACTTCCTCATAGTAGTCAACAGAAGAGTTCAGGAGGAACAAGGACAAGCCAATAAGAAGATTTCTAGGAAAGATCAGCCGAAGTAACCAAAAACGTCTTACGTGTCACACTAATAAATATTAATTAGGATAATTTATCGAGCGAGTGGAAACACTGCTCACATTACATGTGTTAGAATTATTTTCTTACATGCAGCTGGTAACAGTTATTCAGGAAACAAATATTCATTCGAGGATAGTTATTTCAAATTCATAGAGTTTATTAGGTATAGACCCGTTTATGAATTGTTCCTAGAACCATGTGGAAGTCAGGTCCCGATACATCCAGAACTAGGATAACCTTGTCTTTTCAGCTTTCGGCTTGTGTCCGTTGCTATAGACTTATTCTGTCTCATCTTTGTTTTCTTTTAGCAAAGATGCCTCCTCGAAGATCACCCAGACACGCTACTCCGATAACTCACATACCTTCTCCACAAATCGATGCAGCAACTTTGAACGCTGCAGTGGCCGAGGTTGTAGCAACAGCCATGGCACAATATCACTCCACCAGTACAGGTGGAGGCGAAGCGCCTATCGATTCTACTCAAGGTGAGGTCCCTGTGCTCCAGGGAGAGTTCTCCTACAAGGACTTCACTAGATGTCAACCACTGTCCTTTAAAGGCACTAAAGGAGTCATTGCCCTCCTGCAATGGTTTGAGAAAACAGAGTCGGTCTTCGAAATCTGTTCATGCCCCGAAGGAAGCAAAGTGAAGTTTCCTGCCTGCACCTTCGATGGCAAGGCCCTATCATGGTGGAACAGCCATGTTAAGTCACTGACCCTATCATTGGCAAACTCCATAGGTTGGGAAAACTTAAAGGAGTTAATGTGGGAAGAATATTTCCCTTTAGGCGAGATTCAAAAGCTGGAACAAGAGTTGTGGGATCTCACTATGGTCGGCTCAGACATAGTGACCTACATGGACCGGTTCAGCGAACTAGCAGCTCTATGTCCCGAGATGATTACCTCGGAAAAGAAGAAGATAGAGAGATACATTTGGGGTCTGACTGCTCCGACCCAAGGAAATGTGTTATCTTCTAACCCAGCCACGTTCGATAGTGCTAAACGCTTGGCTCAGCGACTCATCGATCATGGATTCTGCCACAACGTAAAAGTCCCTATTCCCGAGTCATCAAGGGAAGAGGACTATAATCAAGAGTCGGAGAACAAGAGAAAGAAGAAGCGAACAACACAAGACATCCCACAAGAGCAACAAGCGAGTACTATGTACGCCGCTACGACACCTACTGCTTCAGCATCTGCCAGTCGTTATGCTGGAAACCTTCCAAAGTGTGGAAAGTGCAACTTTCACCACACTGGAGTGTGCCGAGAAATGCAGTGTCTGAACTGCCACAAAAAAGGACACATGGTTCGTTACTGTAGGGCACCGGCTCAACTGATCTCCCAAGTCCTCGGAGCTGAAGAAAACCGAGCCTGTTATGGCTGTGGTGAGAATGGACACATTAAGAGGGACTGCCCAATAATCAAGAACTCAGGCGCGGATGGTCGTATTTTAATGATCACCGCAGGAGAATCTACCTCGGAGTCGTCGTCAAGTAGTGGTACGTGTTCAAAATAGTACTTACTTTAAAAAAAATTAATTTATATTCATATAAGATTAAAATTTGGGGATGACACTTAAAAGTAACTATAACAACTCACATATTGAAATAGGTCGTAATATTCAAGAGAATTAAAAGATCCCTTAGAGAAGCTATTATGACTCACCATATACATCAGGGTTGTGCGCAACTGAGATGTTGCAGACCTAGAGTGAGAGACTCCGCGTAGGTCCCCTTTCCTTAAATGGTTGAGGATTTGAGGCAGAGATGCTAAGTCGACTGCCTGAATCATCTTAAGTATTCACAACTTGTATATGATGGGCGATGGTAGTGGTACCATGGGGGATCATAGTATAAAAGTATCCTTTCAGTTAGTAAAGCACTTTTATTTGTATGTATGCGCACATAGCGGTACGATACATAGGAGTGATAATTTCAAAATTGAAAATAGGAAACTCGAGATCAATTACAAGGAGTACATTGTTGAACATACTAGGAGTACAGTACCAAGCATACCAGGGATACATCGTCGTTTATCAGACATTTCTTTCATTTGACCAAAACTTTGTTCAGTATAAAGTCTGTTTTTTTCCTTTCGTCATGAGTTGGCATGGTCCTCACCATACTGGGTTCATATGTTTCTATCGCCTCGATCGGCAAGTTCTCGAAACTTTCGTCATTCATATAAAAGGTCCGACCTAAACCTAAACTTTATCTTTTGCATTCCAAACCCCAAAGTACTCATGCGAAGAGTACTTTATTCTCCGGAGTATTATCGTCAGATATCCGCAGACCGTCACGACATACCACTCGTCCAGCAGACCAAGTTCTAGCACAGAGGCTAAGGACGAATACAGCCCGCCTATTATTATTTAGTGTATACGCGAGGGTGGTATATGAGTATGATTACGCAGATCTAGTATGTGTGTTTCCGCCCTATCTCCTGTTCTCCGTTGAGTTGTGGACCTAGAACGGAGTCGCACATCCGACAGTCCTACTAATCTTAATCATATATGGCATGTATACGCGAGGTAATGATAGATGGACCAAGTATGAATCCTATCAAGAACACCAGGGCAAAGTTGCCAGGTCTACGAGTGAGTATTCTACAAAGAAGAAGAGCTCAACCCCCAGTAGTAATGCTAAGAGAGCTAATTTCGAGACAAAATTCATTCTAATGGGGGGATGATGTGACAACCCAAAAATTTCCACTTCAATAGAAGCCAAGTCTGTTTCTGCTAACTTTCAAACTTTTGGGACAAGTTTGAGCAACTCAGGATTTACACTTAAGGAGATATCAGGAGAGAGGTTGCACTTGGGTCTTGTGCAACTCTGTTATTCCAAAACTCTATGATATTAGAGTTCTTTCCAGGAATAAAATATTTTCTGCCTAAAATCCCAGGACTATATATAGAATTCTAAACCAAATTATTCATTAGTTACAATTCCAACTAGAGAAAAGTCAAATTCTCTCTCAAGGATCTTCGGACTTTTGTTCCGGAAAGTGAGTACTTCTATCTAGTGTTGTTTTAAAGCTTTATATATGCTTAATACACTAGAAATCATAGGAAAACACCAAGATCTGTGAGTTTACCGCCCAAGAACACCTTGGGGAGTAAACTCCATTTCAAGGGCCAAAGTGTGCCCAATGACCCCTAGACCTTGGAAACCAAACATGGGGCAAACCTTGACATGTTTAGGCATCAAAATCAATTAAAATCAAGGACCAAAAGTGAGTTCACGGCCAAGGAAGTTCTTGGGCCGTGAACTCCATTTTAGGGTGCCAAAATGCCCTAAATGCCTTCCATAACCCAAGAGACAAGCATAGATCTTTACCTAGATGTGTTTAGGACTCAAAACAATAAAAATATCATCTCCCATAAGTGTTTACGGCCGCAAACACATGACCAAATGGTCCATGGGCCGTAAACTCAAGATAGAGGTGTTTTGATGCCACAAACACTTCCAAGGGCTTAGGCGTGAATTTAGAATGCTTCCTTATGACCTTTAAGACCCTCATAAACATATTTGGCCATGAGTTTATGGTAGTAAACTCATTTGGGCCGTGAACACCTCAAAATCTCCAAAGAAGGTGGTATTTCTCACCCTAGGCTAGAGCTAATGTCCCTAATTAATTCCCTAGACTTCAAACTAGCAATAACCCATGAGTAACCATGAGTTTACGGCCGTAAACTCCCTTGCGCCGTGAACTCATGGTAGTAAACTCATATAAGTGCCTTTATACCCTCCTAGGTTGAATCACATGTGATTCCAACACTTGGTTAAGGTGTTTCCTAGTCCCAGAAGGTGTTTCCTTTCATATAGTTGTTTATAAACACTATATTCATGTCATTATGTGTCCTTAAATATCATTTAGGACTTATTGTGTCTCGGAACTTCATTCGTGGAACTTCTCATCCGTACGCGCATACCCGTTTGAATCACCCACATCAGGTGAGTTCATACCCCATAATGAATCTTTTAACTATTTTAATTGTTTTAAGGGGGGGGGGGGATTACAAGTTGAACACAATGATAATTGTGTAATTATTTGTTGTTAAACATTCTTTCAAAATGTTACTTATGTTATTTATAAGTTGTTAAAACATTTCAAAACTCTTCTAAAGGTTATGTTACTTTATAGTTATACAAAACTCCATTTTAAAGTATAAGCATAACTTTCTAGATAAATGAGTCTTTTCAGTAACAGTCCAGTTAGAGCATCAGTAAACTATTATAGGTATAGTTTAGGAGAATGCTATTCATTACTTCTAGTACAATGAAGCACACAAAGAGTCAATAACAGAACAGAACAAAACAAAACAAAACAGAACAAAACATAACATAACATAACTAAAAAGTTAATTTGCTATAGCATGACAACACGCAGACAAGATCTAACTTTAATGTGAATTACACGGCTTGCATGGATTTGCTCGGGTCGCGTTTGGTTCCCTCAATCTCCATACATGAGAGCGGGTTAGTAGGGGTTCTAGCTTTCACATTATGACCGTAATAAAACACACATATGTGTTTAGGTTGATAGTACCTCCGTATGTCATTATAAACGACATCAGGGTACTCATTTCTCCCATTACTTTCATAAAGTGTCGGTAACACTTGAAGGTTAATCTATTCTCTATTCGAGATAGGTTATAAACTAAGGAGAATGTACTTTACAGTTGACAATAACAGTAGAGTCTTGGTAGAAGACTGCTTTCATAACAGTAGAGTCTTGGTAGAAGACTGCTTTCAAAACAGTCGAGTCTTGGTAAAAGGCTACTTTTAAGAGTTAGGACCATGATGCTAACCTTATGATTCCGTACTGTATACACTATAGGATACATATATGTTATGTAGATTCCAACAGCTAATAGGATGTGTGTTCTTCGTTGTACGTCCTATTCCCGTTGGATGTGGGTTTACACCGAGGTCACCCAATCTATTATCTACCCAAATCTATATATATTTATGCTTAGTATACATTAAGTCATCATAAGGGTACCAGGTATGGATCAGGTCATAGGACACATATTCAATGCACAGTTTTTCTAGTACAAAACATTCGTTTCAAAGTCAGTACTTTTGGATATACAAAACTAGTGATTTCCCAGTTAAGGGCTTAATCCATTTTATTAAGCCAGTATAGTTTTAAAGAATTTAAGTGAGTTAACTCTATAATACCTTAGTTTATACACCATGTTTATATATAAGACTAATATCCGACAGCTAATAGGATGTGTGTTCTTCGATGTACGTCCTGTTCCCGTTGGATGTGGGTTTACATCGAGGTCACCCAATCTATTATCTACCCGATAACAAATTATATATAGCAGTATAAACAAAGCTATTATAAAAGTAATCACCATAGTCAATATTTTATTATAAGAAATATAGGTTTTCTTAAAAGGAGCTCTCCATTAGACATAAAGGAACCATTACAAATAACTCCATGAGTAACAAGTGAATACCCCAAGGTTATATATGACAACGATCTAATAAACAATGGAATATGTGCTATCTGCCTTACTTACTGTACCCCGTCGGGTTGTAGGTTGAGGGCAGATGCGCATAATCGATTGTTTGTTTACTCCAAGTATATATAACTTGTACCCACTTATTACGCATAGAAAACCTTGTAGTGTCATTTTACTCAACTCCCATTTTAAGTAGGAAATATATGATTTTCTAGAGGAACAGGCAAACTTTACAAAACAACACCTTACAGCTTACAGTACTTTACATATACATTTTAAACCACATTTTTACAGCTTACTCACATCACTAAAATCTTATGAACTCACCAGCTTAAGTGTTGATCAACTCTTTCAAATAACTTGTATTCTCAGGAGACTATTAGACAGGTGCTCGTGCTGGGACTTCAGAAGATGGAGCATTATAGCTTCAAGTCTTGTTTTGTTATTTGTTTATGACTTCTATGTTTTGTGAACACATACATTGTAAACACTTTCTTTCTAAATGAAATGGTTGTTCATTACTTGCTTACCATATACATATCTCGTGATACTTGACATGACGTCCTCCACCCTCGAACGTTTCCACCGTTCCGGTTTTGGGGTGTGACACATGGCTCAACATTCGCGTCCAAGATTGCATTTTTATGAACATGCAACTCATATAGTCTTGGAATATGATAGATCTAGGCCAATGGAGACTATTTGCTCATAAAGTCTCCATCTTGGGACCAAAAACCCTAGAAATTGGTCCAACAAGCACACCACACAAACAACAAGGCAAGATCTAAACTTTTTACCTCAGGAAGAAGCTCCAACCTTTATAGTCCTCAGATCTGCACTTGTCCACCAACTTCTAGCTTCCACAATGGCCTCCTCTTCTCTTTCACCACCTTGAAATGGCACTTTGAAGCTTAGAACACTCACACCCAAGCTAAAAACGAAGGGAATACTCTCTTAGGGTTTCTTTCTGTAAGATGGTGGCTGAGGGACAAGACCATCTCATTCCTTTTATAGCCCTCAAGTCATATTAGGGTTTTGAATCTGGGCCAGTTACGCCAGGCGTAACCTTAGGTACGCCCAGTGTACCCGGATGAATCCGCGTACAAAATAAGTGCGCGAGTACGCAGCGTACTCCTTAGTACGCCCAGCGTACTCACAAGCTTAGCACTTATCACAAAGGGACCTAATATGACAACTTGGAAAAGAAGAAGGGTTAGATGGTTGAACCTGAATTCCGGGATGTTACACCACACCATGCGTTGGGACAATTTGCCCACTCCAATGTATACAATCAATGCTACCAAGCATCCCTGGAAAACCATGTTTAGCTTGATATGTGTCATACAACTATTTGACATCACTTTTAGTCGGATGTCGTAAGTATATGTCACGGTAAAGCTCTATAACATACTCACAAAATAGAGATGTACACTCTCGACCCGTCTTTTCAACATTTTCAGTACTCATCCGATGCGTCTGCGGCGATGTTGTATGCCAATTGTCTAAGTGCGGTCGTATATTTTTGTATTGTAGTAAAACCACATTTACCTCTAGCATCCCAACATAATTGGAAAAACTCACAATTACGTGTCAAATCTCTAGCTATACGTAAAAATAATTTTCTACTAATATGAAAGCGTTCTTCGAATTTCGATAGATCATATAAACTATCAACGGCAAAATAATCACGTACCAAAATTTCATATGCCGCCTCTCGATCCCAGTTGATCCATTTTCTATGCTTCTTCTCGACGTTTGAAATTTCGTCTCTCTTACATACCATGTCTCGTGTCACGGACAACAGCTTATGCAAAATCAAATCCTCATCAAAATCATCATCATCGGATGACGAAGAAATTAAACCTGGAAAATTATCCTTTTTTGGTTGAATGTGTGTGTTTGTTTTGAAATAATATGGGTGTGTTTTGGTTGAAATTATCTGTAAAATGAATGTATATATAGAGAGAATTTGACAAAATATTAAAAATAGTTTTTATTCATAAATGGTCAAGAAGACATTACAATGGTTGAAAATTGAATTGTCCAATCAAAATGTGCGTCTTCACCGTCTTCACCCTCACGTCACACGCAACTCACCCACCCATATGGCGGTGTTCACGCGTTTCCAGGGGGTCCACGTCAGCCCCAGGCGTCCTTTCTTGGACCATACCGGAAAGCCCTATATTGATTTCCTTATTCCACATCGTATTTGTCGTTGAATCTTTGAGGTTTTATCAATAATGTAAAAAATTAAATACCATATAACCGAATCTATAATATTATATTAATATTAATTAGTGATAAAACATACTTGCAACTTAATAAACGACTTTCATACTTAAACCATTTAATGAACCTAAACTTTTAAAAAAATGGATAATATTGTTTCTAAAGATGCTTATATAAAAGACGTAGCAAAGGAATTAGCAAGGGGACTCCATTATGCTTCAAGTGGTAAAAGGTGAAAATTTGTTAATCACACCATCAACCAGCAAACCTTCCTTAATCTTTACTCGAAAATCCCACTTGTCCAATTTTTAATTCCTATTCACAATCTCCACCTCTCTACTTACATGCACATACCCCCATCTTAATCTTCACTTCAAGGCCACCACCAAACCCAAGAATGGATCCTCCACCACCCACCACCGCCCTCCACCACCATTACCAAGACTCCCTAGAATCCTCCTCCGTCTCCTCCCCCACCAGCCGCCACTGGGACGAAACTCTACCACCACCAAAACTCCGAATGATGTGCAGCTTCGGTGGACACATCATCCCTCGTCCTCACGACAAATCCCTCTGTTACATGGGCGGTGAAACCCGGATTGTTGTCGCCGATCGCCACACTTCACTTGCAGACCTTTGCTGCCGCCTCTCCACCACCCTCCTCAATGGCCGCCAGTTCAGCCTCAAATACCAGCTCCCAAGTGAAGATCTTGATTCACTTGTATCTGTCTCCACCGACGAAGATCTGGATAACATGGTGGAAGAATATGATCGGTTGAATGCATCTAATCCCTCAACAAAACCTGCTAGATTGAGATTATTCTTGTTCCTATCAAAACCCGAAACTGCAGCTTCCATGGGATCATTACTTGACGATGCAAAATCTGAAACGTGGTTTGTTGATGCATTAAACGGCGCCGGATTGCTCCCTAGAGGGTTGTCAGATTCTGCCACCATTGATAACTTACTTGAACATAAAGATGGGACGACTCAAGAGGATAGAGATAACTACACGGAATCTGAGATACAGCGTCGTCGTTTAGATGTGCAGTTAAATTTGCCGGATTCTCCGTTGGTGGAAACAACGTCGTCGTTTGGATCTAGCTCTTCATCTCCTTCAATGTCGAATTTGCCGCCAATCAAGGTTAGGGTGGATCAGATGAATCAGATGGCGGGACTGGATGAGCAGTTGTCACAGTTGAATGTGAATGTTCTTCCGCCGCCTGTTCCTGTAAATAACGTCAGCGGTTGGGCTGCTGTAGTGTCATCCGCCGGAGGTGGCACGACTGTTTCTGATGATGAGAGATCCGATCACGGAGCACCCGGTGGTGGGATGAGGAAGCCGCCGTTGCCGCTTCAGCCTGTGCAAAGGAAGTTTGGTCATGATGCTTACAACTTGCCTTCGCCAGACTCGAAGCACGGTGGCGCGTATGGATTACACTCGCCTGATTCCATAGCCAGGTAAACCCTGTCCCTGTTTGTTACCCGTTGATGTCAACTCAATTAACCGGATTTTTTTTTACAGTTTTTTTTTTTAATTCATTACATTAAATTTAGTGTAAGATTTAATGTGTTCCATGAAGATGGTTTTTTACACGTTCATCTTAAATTTAATATTTTGAGAGCATCGATAAGTTTGAAAAGGTATTTTAAATTACTAATAATAATTCTTTGTTGCAAACCGAATTCTACTACTATTATCGTAATAATAATAATTCTTTGTTGCAAACCGAATATTACTACTATTATCGTAACAATAATAATTCTTTGTTGCAATCAAGAACATAACAAAAATTCATTCTTTTCTTGAACATTTTACATATCTCTTTTCTTGATTCACTAAAGATTTACAAAAAAATCTCTTTTCTTGATTCACTAAAGATTTACATAAACCATTCTTAAATTAGATCGAAAGATTTTATTTAATAAAACCAGTTATTTTCACCTTCTAACCCCCAAATCGAGTCCAAAAACTTGGATTTTAAAACTAAGAAGAAGATCAACTAGAAACAATGTAAACGTTGTAGGAAACAAGTCTGCAAAAAAGAGGTACCTCGAAAACATTTGCGAGATTTAATCTATTCACAAATTCGTAATTAAAATTAGCGAGCTTTGGTTCGAGAAATAAAGTCATGAATTAGCGCGTCTTTTTCATTATTTAGAGGGTTATTTATGATATTTTTTGTGTTAATGCCATGACAAGCAATAATACGAAATTCGTTTTATAGGACATTTATATTTTTAGTATATTAATAGGCCATAACCTTTTTTACCGGTTGAAATATGTTCTGATGAAGAATCCAACTTTTTAAAAAGGTTAAATAGTACGTTAAATACAATTAAAAGACAAATAACCTAAAAAACAAATTCTTTAAAATTTTTGTCGGTTTATAAAATTAAATAACCTTAAAAACAAACTGTTTAACATTATTGTCATTTTATAACATTATAATACAAATAACCTTAAAAACAAATTGTTTATATTGTTGTAATTTTATAACGTTTTTTTCCTTAAAATTCGGGTTATATGATGATAGGAGGACCCCACCCCACGTGTAATTTTAGTCAATAACCCTTAAGAATATGATATAATAAGTACAAAAATACATATCAAATCAAATAAAGAATATAGAAATAAGTTAAATGACCCTTATTTATAAATTAAAAAGCTGTAGTTATTCTAATAGTAGTTTATAATATTTAGTTTGTTATGTATTTGTTCTAAATTATTTTAAAACCTCAAAAAAGTAAACATAATGTTTGCCAACTTGCCAATGCATACGCATTCAATAGAATACTAATCGTATTCCTAATTTTATGTTATGATCAAAATGTTTTACAGTGATAGCAGCATTGCATCGGCAAACTGTCACTCGAAGTCCACATTCACTCAAGATCCAAACCCCTCATTAACCAGAGACACCGGAACTCCACCAGCGACCACCCAACAAGTCTATCCCACCACCACCGCCGCCACCATGTCCACCATGAATTACCAAATCCCAATCCAACAAATCCCTGATTACGCTGACACACAACCACCGCCACCACCACAACAACAACTTAACCAAGATCAACAACAGCAATTCTATCAAACTCGACCACATTACATCCACAACCAGCCACCGCCACCCGGTTCATCTTACTATCCGGTCTACGCCCCACCACCACAAATGGACCACCAACAATACCCGCTCTACTTTCTCCCGGTATCTCAAAACCACCAATATGGTATGCAAATGCAGTCCAACCCACCGGATGCCGCCACCAACCCCACCGCCATTCCATCTTCTGCCGCCGTCCCCCCACTTTACCCAACCAAAACCGCTGTCCAGATGAGTACAACACCAGGGATGATTCAAATCCCAAGCAACCAATTCCAACAGCAGTATGTGAATGTCTCTCATCATCCTCCTACACCATTGCCGAACTCGAGTGGTGGAAAGTACGGATATGAATACGCCCACCCGACCCAGGACCAGGTTTATTACTCGAACCACCACTCAGTGGCGGCACCATTGCCGTCACAGTATCAGACCATGTCTCCGGCATCAGCAATGTTGTTGACGCAAGTGTCGCCGCCTCAGCAACCGGCATCGGAAAGTGCCAAACAGTAGTCGGAATTGAGTCGAAGGGAATCACTAAAATGGATTTGATTTGGGAATATAAATGAAGAAATTAATATCATCATCGAGCGGTGGAATATGATGGACGCCAAGGGTTAAGTGTGGCTTATCTTAGGGCTCATGAGGTGATGTTTAATAATTTGAAAGTATTGGTTTGGGATGATTGCTATAGTACGTAGTTGTATTGTATAAGATTATGGAACAGAATAAATTTTAATTTTACAAATAATATAGATTTAAAAACTTATAAATCGTATTATCTAACTATCCATGTAAATTTGTCTTAAAGCCCATATGGAAAGTCAAACGCCAAGGGTTAAGTGTGGCTTATCGAGGATGTCAGAATTCCAATTGTTGACCTCATATGTAGAATACACATCAACCATTAGACTCCTACGCAAAAGCATAACGTATATTTTATATGTGAACTTTTGATCTTATAATTCTTATTTTGTTTAACTTTTAAGATGTGCATCAAATGTTATTTAAAGAATAGAGAAAAAATAGAAGTATTTATTGTTTATATTGTTAATTAGCAAATATATGTCCAGATTCACGAATATTCCTTAACTACACAAATTCATGCACATATAAATGATAGTAGGTGTTTATCGCGCCAAGCGACGGGTACACATAATTTAATTTGATAATTATTTTCATTCGGAAACATGTTATATTTCAAGAAACGCAAGTTACTTATCTATAAATCCTTTCCTTTCGTTTTTATTGTTAATTCATAAATGAAACAGTCAAGTTCTCTCCAGAAGTATAAACGAAGATCGAACTTTCGGAATCATATCTTATTTTAAAAAACAAACAATGTATCGGAAAATAACATTAATATTATTGTATAAAATTTATATTGTAAGTTGTTGGGTTCGGTTAATAATAAACATATGTAAAGACACTAACAAATTCATATATATATATATATATATATATATATATATATATATATATATATATATATATATATATATATTAAAGATGATCATCTTTACGAATAATGTCGGTTTGCCGGTCATTTTATTCCCACATCCTTAGCTAATCGATTCTTCAAGTTTCTTCCTTCCACCGTCCTTATCCAAATCTTAGCGACTCCAAAACCCAGATTGCAGGTATGAGATATTGCTAACCCATCGTCACCCACCAATAGGTCTCTTGGTTTCGCCTGATCAATCACCGGGAAATCAACGATGGGAGGCCGACGATTTTTACCGGCGATGGTAGAAGCAGCGGCGACGGCATATGGAGGTCGTCGGCGGGCAGCAACAACAACTACACCCAATACACTTATCGCTTTCATTTCGCACGCACAAACCTCGATTTCGCGTATTCTGTTTCTTCTATACTGTCATGAATCGATTGTTGGCATATGATCTCTGGAAATGACACCTCAATTTCTTCAATTTCGTCGAAGTCGAACCACCATAGAAACGACGACTCACCGACCACTTCTTTGTTCTCGGTTATGTTTGTTTTAATCTACAGTGGTTTTCCTCAGGTTACGGATCATAGTCGACACTTCAGGTATGTCGTCTTCTCTAAATTCTCCCTTTTCTTTCAATTGTTTCCTCTGCGGCGCATGTCTTTGTAAATCCCCAAATCTGTTTGTGTATCAATCAGATTCAATTGATGGTGCAGAATCCTAATCAATTGGATAATGTCAGATCAAAATAGAAGAGAAGGAGAAGAAGAAGAAGATGAATCTATGATGTATTAATGACAATGATTGAAGCTCCATACACATAGTTCACACACACTCTTCTCTCTAGTTTCTCTCTCACCTTAGAATGTACACACTTAGGCTCCTTGGCTATATCCCTCACATGCACTCCTCACCCTATATATATATATATATATATATATATATATATATATATATATATATATATATACCTAAGGCCAAGCCCAAAATACAAATAATCCAATGCTAGACCGAAAACACATGGGTTTTCGGTCCAAGCTACAATTAATCCTATATTATTTTTGTCCCAAATAATTAAAACAATAAATGCTTAGAAAATCAAAGTGTAAACCATATTTTTGACCCAACAATCTCCCCCTTGGTTTATAGCTTTCTTTTCTAACTGACCCAACAAGCTCCCCTAAAAAGTAGCTGGCACTTCTTGTCAATCTTCATTGGGAGTTTGGCTTCAGCTATTGTCTTCAAATTCTTCACAACGTCAAGATGATCTTGATGAATCTTCAATGAATGACTTCATCTGGAGCAGTTAGGCTTTTCTTCAAAATTTGACTTTAAACGTACATTGGGTGAGGAGGCTTCATGTACTGATTCTTGAAAGATAGCGCTTTCAGCTTGAGAATCTTTAGAGAGAACTAATAGAGAGAAATAATCTTCTGGATCACTTCAGCAGGTACAAAGATAGCAGCAGACTGATTGAGGAGGTTTCAATGCAATCCGTCACATAATCTTCAATTATAGCTTCACCATGCTTCTGGGGTTGAAAGATTGAATGTCGAAAGAATAATCTTCACTTTTTGCTCCTTCGAATGAGAATTCTTCGATGATCACGGATGAAGCCTTGGCTCGGAAATCTTCGACAGAAACTCCATAGTTTCATCTTCACCTGAATTCAGTTTTCAAGACAAAACAAAATTAAAAGAAAATTTAGCACACAATATTTTTGGATTTTTGATTTTTTGATTTTTGTTTGATTTTTGAACTTTTCTGTTTTTTTTTAATATTTTTATTTTTTGTTGACAAAACTGCAAATTTTGTCCCTGTGGTATTTAAAAAACTTTGGATATGGTCCAAAAAGTTTTCAACTTGCATGGACTGTCCAAAATCAAGAATTTACTGTGATTTTGGTCCAAAAAAACTTGAAAAGACGGTTTTGCCCTTTTATTTTCTTTTTTGTATTTTTTATAACCATTCTAATACTTTTTTATTTAAAAAAAAAATTTATCCCCCACCCCCCACCTACACGGTTCTCTCTCTCTCTCTCTCTCTCTCTCTCTCTCTCTCTCTCTCTCTCTCTCTCTCTCTCTTTCTCTTCCCCATCTTCCTCACCTCACCTCACTTCACCTGCAATTTAAACTACATACACACATTGTTTACGAAACATTGAAGCTTCCATGGCACCATGAATCATCAGAATATAATTAGAATAAAAAATATCGACACCTCCTTGGTTTACCTAAATATGAGTTTCATAAACACCACATGTCATCTTGATTTGAGATAAGTGACACGAACAAGTACACTTTGGGGGCATCAGACTTGTTTATACCCGCTGCTTATCATCACTGGTGGTGGTGAAAATGAAATCCAACATTTTATTAATATTCTCTTCATTCACCTGTCTCTTCTTCCCAGGAACATCATCTTCAGAACCAGAAAAGTAGTTAGAGGAGGATGTCGTACATGAGCAATCAATAAAGAATAAGAAGAGAAGGGAGATTCAGGAAAGGATAATATTACCTTCCACGTTTAGTAATGACGGGCACGACATCAAATGTGAGGAATTAAGGTCCAACTGAGGGTTTCCAAGCCCTAATCACACCTTAAGCATCATCGGAACAATCCCGTCATCACAATCAAAGCTTCTAGTCATCTTCCCTTCTCTCTCACACACATACTACAGTATACCTGAACACACTCATGAAGTAGTCATCGACGACCATAGGCTATGGGTTTCTTCTCTCACCTCTTTCTAAAGAAGAACTGTCTCTGGATACAGAGCCTTCTTCACCCCTGTTGATGTAATAATCGTTCATGGGTTGCTGTAATAATCACTTCATCTTCTTCAACACATTCATACACATACAACACAATAAACACACAAACATAATGATGCAAAACCCAAAAATTGATGATGAAAAACTCATACCCCTGCAAATCTCGATCCAAATGTAGATTCAAATTGAAAGAAAAGCTTGTAGATATAGGTTTCTGAAAAAATGGTGGGGGAAAAGAAATAGGAGATGGTGGGATACTTCATCTTGGGGTGGGCTTCACTTTTGAACTTCTTGTTCTTCAATTTTTTTGCCCACTGACTCTAGTCTGACCCACACCTTTTTCCAGAAATATCACCCTTTTCACATACAACATATCAAAATCGAACACAGGCATACAATTGGGTTTGATTTTCTTACTTCTTCTAGATTTTAATAATCATTTCACAACTGGTTCTTGTTTGAAAGATCGTATTGACGAGAATCATAACAAATTGAGAAAAAGGATGACCAAGAGAGAAAGAGAGAGCGAGAGAGAGAACCGTGTAGGTGGGGGTGGGGGATAATTTTTTTTAAATAAAAAAGTATTAGAATGATTATAAAAAATACAAAAAAGAAAATAAAAGGGCAAAACCGTCTTTTAAAGTTTTTTTGGACCAAAATCACAGTAAATTCTTGATTTTGGACAGTCCATGCAAGTTGAAAACTTTTTGGACCCTATCCAAAGTTTTTTAAATACCACAGGGACCAAATTTGCATTTTTGTCTTTTTTGTTTGATTTTTTTTAATTTTTAATTTAATTCTCCCCCCTAAAATTGTGCATAGAGGATAACTATGAACAGATTTAACAAAAAAACAAAAATATTTAGGATCAAAGCTGTGAGACAGCTTGAACTTGTTTATCAGTACCTTCACCTTCATGAATAGATCTGGTCAATTGCCAGTATTGTGGTCCACTTAAACACGAAGGATATCGACAAACTTTTCTAAATAAACCATTTAGCTGACGACGATCACGGGTATTGTTGTCCACTTAAATTAAGCAGCGAGATCTACAAACAACCTCTTAAATGGTTCAATTTTAGTTGCACTAGAACGTGTTCCCCATTTCCCGATATACCCTGGTTATCAAGAACTTCATAAGGACTCCTTACTTTAGGTGAGTAAACAATTATTAAGGAGGAAGTTAGATTTAGAAATAGGTGCATATGTTGTGTCCCAGGTCGGATATATTTCAATCACGTAGAGGGGACAACATATGGCTAACAAAGATGAAGGGATTAAGAGGTAGAATGGTGCATATGCTGTGTTCCAGGTCGGGTATGTTTCAATCACGCAGAGGAGACAGCATATGTCTAACAGATAGAAAGAATTTCACAGATAAGGAGGTGCGTAGAATTAGAGTTGCATATGTTGCATTCCAGGTCGGGTCTTTCGATCACACAGAGGAGGCAACATATGACTGACAGATAGAAAGTAAGAAAATAATTTCTACAGACCTACTTTATCAGAACCCCCCGGTCGCCCTATCAAAACCAAAATTACGGACATAAGTCCGTACATCAAAGAAAAGTTGAACCATTGTTCTAGATGCGTATTAATTTAGTTTATCCGGTGGGTTCCAGTGTTTATCTCTCTGCTTAATCTACCCGAGCGTCGTATGGTCAGTCCAAACAATTATATCTAAATCCACACTATCAAATCCTTCGTGCCTACCAGCACATTGAACATAGAGTCTAGACAATTCAGATTCAGTCCCTTATACATGTTTTAGACTGCCCGTTATCACCTTCTTGATATCATTTCCCAAACAATACCTACTAAAAAAACTATAAAAGATTGTCTTTAAAACGAATCAGAGTAAGATAAACTCAGGAGTATAGAGAAGAAAACACAAACCATAATTCACCGATTGAATTTGCATCCAAAAGGTCTGAGAACAGCATGTATAATCTCAAAACAGATCCGAAAATTCTTCATGTCGTTAAGCACAAACCCCATGAGTGATCCCTTCCTTTCTTCCTTTCCCACAAAGGACACATACTCTCAAACAAAGTTCTGAATGTTGTATAGTCGAGAGATGCCTCCTATCATGTGCCAGGAACAGCCACTACCAACAAACCGAAGTCTGATGATATGCCTCCATAGCTGTTCCGACATAGAGCGGGATCAATTGGTCTTTGGAACCCAGTCCATTTTGAAACTGGGTCGACCTTTTTCATCTTTGCAAAGTACCCTCTCCCATGACATATCCTGCTTATCACAAACAGAAGATGACGAAATATTAAAATCGTTAGAAGATTTGGGAGATTGAACCTTTGGTACCCATCTGTAGTCGGGTTTAACCCATTTCTTTTTCTAGCGGATGGGAGCAAGAGCCGACGTTGGCCTCTTCTGATTTCGACATCTACACCTGAGTCTCCTTATGTGGCCACTTCGTGAATCTGATGGTAATTTTTGAAAACACGATCATATCCATTTCAATCACATGAATCAAACAGACTATTAGAAAGGGTTGTGTATTATATATTCAAATCTATAAAGAATCAAAACAAATTCGTTGTACAAAATGCTCATATTTCTATATGATGTACTTTCTGTATCGTTTTATGTTTCATTGTTCTTCGTTTTTGGTTTAGTGATGACGAAGATCTGTATTATGGGGTGAATCTATGTGACAATGATTTCTTATTGTTTTGTGTGCGTCTTAGATGAAAACACGACCATATCACTAATTTGTAATGAAAAGAAGTTGACCAAAGGTCTAATTGTTAGATGAAAACACGGCCATATCATTGATTTTATTCCATGTTTAGTTTGCAAAATCGAATCTAGGTCAAGAGATACAGGGGTCGGGCTACACTTTGCCTCTATCATCATATAGCTACTCAAAAGTTCTTCTCTAATTAACGGTGCATATGAGGGGTCTTTCCCCTGTTCCTCAGAAAATCCCAAATTTCAGTGTAGAAGCAGATGGCTGTCATGGAAGATTCGATGATAAAGAAGTGAAACTCTTCGTCGAGAGCTGCCAATCCGACCCTTGGTATTTTTTGCTTACATGTGACAGGTATGAATTATTCAACTCCAACTATAGTTTTCTTTTCAGATTTCTCTCTATCATCCTTGCTACTATGGAAGAAATACTGTGACATCCCCATTTTTCACGGCCAGAAAAGACCAGTTTTGTTTATGCTTTGTAAAAATCAGAGTACTTCTTTTCATAAAAACATTGCGGAATTTGTTCCCAGAAAAAAAAACACGATAAATACGTTATCAAAACATTTTCGAAGAAACGTATTTTATTCATTTTAAAATGTTTGGGATGTCATCGTCAATACAGAAACATAAACATAAACAGAACTTACATTTATTTAGACTAGTGATCTACATCTCTTTAATCTCTCAGTGTAATGTGACTTCATAACAACACCTGTGACATAAATAAACTGAGTGGGTCAGATTGGGAAACCTGGTGAGTACATAGGGTTTTCAACCCACAATAATGTAATTATTATGTTCAAACAATCAAGCAATCAACCCAATTACCCATCCCAATAATCTTCTTTACTTTTAAAGATCTACCCTAAGAATCAACCATTCCTCGTTCATACATTCCTAAGGATTATCCTAAGGAATCGGCACGAAGTCCATCTTCACCGGGGTTTAGGCACTAAGTCTGCATAGTCGCCATAATTTATACATCAGGCACTAAGTCTGCATAGTCGTTAGGGTTTTGGCACCAAGTCTACATGATCACCAGGGTTTAGGCATCAAGTCTACATGATCGCCAGGGTTTAGGCATCAAGTCTGCATGATCACCAAGGTGTAGAGTAAACCGAATGAACACATCGTTCACAACACCTACAGGTTGCGAGCCTGCTAGTGTTCCACTGAATTGTCTAGAATAGTCTGTGGTTGTCATCCAAACTGTGCTGAATGACGGGGCCATCGTTTGGGAAAAGGCTTCTCACATTGTTCACCTCTCACCCTCACCTCGTGGTCTATAACACCTCTTAACTCATCGTCCAACTTATATTCCATCTATTACATCTACCAATGTTATACCCCAACATTTTTGTAGATATAAAATACATATACAGTTTAAATCCTTTAAAACGTGTATAAAATCGTCCACCTACCATAGACAGCAAGTACTCAGATAATACGCACACATAACACATAATTTATATAGAATACTTCATATCTATGTGTAAGATGAAATGGACCATGCACTCACCTGAAAGATGGTGACTCAGCACTTGGACAGCGCTTCGATACTCTCAAAACAATTTCCTTCGATAAAACCTAGTATCAATACCACTAGGGTTTAGTCTAACGATAACCGCGACAAATTAATAGTCAGATTATTATTATTATTATTATTATTATTATTATTATTATTATTATTATATAAGCATTAAATAACACTCAATATAACTCATAATAATAGCCCAAATACTCATTATAAGTTCCTAATAACGTTACTATATTAAAACATAAGCTATACTAAAGATAGGGTAGGCATAGTTCACTTACAGCGGATTTTTTGCAAAACCGGGCTTCGCTGGAGCAGCGTTCCCGAGCTGAAAGGATTTTCTTCTTGGAGCCGTCGGGCACTCCGGGGCTTCCGCCTGGTGCTAGGGAGGTTCCCTAGGCTTTTCGGGGGGTTTCGGGGTTAGAGAGAAGTTCTAGAGAGAGAGAGAGGGAAGTGAAGGGAGGTGTGAGAATGAATGGAGGGGGGCATCTCTATTTATAGGAGGCTGGAGGGTCACTCACGTCGTGAGTTTCTTGATGCTCACGTCGTGATCCTACTTGGGCACCAAGGCAAAGCCTGGTGCTGACACGTGGCATCGCACATAGGGTGGAAATCAGCCGATTTTCAAAAATTCATAACTTTCGCATACAAACTCCGATTTCGACGTTCTTTATATCCACGCGTAGGTAAAAACAAGATCTACAACTTTCATTTAGACTCCGTCGGCTAATTCTCGATCGATCTCAAATTTAATAGTAGGACGCGTTTAGACTGTTAAATGACCGCGAAGAATTCGTAACTCCTTCATACGGACTCCGTTTTCGTTTATCTTTTTACTGTTGAGTTCCTATTAATGAGATATTCAACTCTCATTTAGGTCGCGTAAGCCAAAAACCGCTTGAACTAAAATTCGAGTTTCGCGCTGTACACTACTAATCCGAAACTTCGAAAAATCATAACTTCCTCATAAGAAGTCAGATTTTGGCGTTCTTTTTATGGATGTTTTCGATTTAACATATACTAAAACTTTGGTTTAGATCACTAACTTCTTCGTTATAACTCGGATTTCGCCGTAAAACTTCGATGGGCCATAACTTCTTCGTTATAACTCGGATTTCGGTGTTCTTTATATGTACGGAAACCTTGTAACATATACTACAACTTGGTTAAGATTATTTATTATAAATAATCTTTTGTCAAAAAGTCGTTTTCGACCCCCTATTATCTCTAAATTGACTAGCCTGGATCTACGGGCATTACAAATACAGTCTCAATCAGATAACTACAGATCTTCATCATCTTCAGCAAGCAGTCCTGATAGCAAAGTACCATCAAGTAAGTTTTTCTACTTAAGAAAACCAGTTGCTTTAAGACAACGGATTTCATTTGAAGATTCACCTGATTGGGAAGAACCAGATGTTGAAGTTAGGGTGGAAGAGAGTGTGGTGGTGGTGACTCCATTAACACCGCCACCACCCCCATCTCACCATCTCTTTTAAAGCTCAACAGTAGCTCCATGCCATATCCACCACTACCAGAAGGTTCAGTTTTAGCAAGAGAGATAGCAGGTGCTACAATGGTGTGGAAGGATTTAATAGTTACTATAAAAGGAAAACGAAAATACTCTGATCGAGTTATAAAAAGCTGTTATGCATCATACTTGATAAGTCTGCAAGTTAATAAATAATAAGTATTTTATATTCTAGGAAGTATTCTTGTTTCCAGTTTTAATTTTGGTAATTAGGATCTTTTGTTATTTGAGTCAATTTTAGAGTCTTTGTTTACTGATTTATCTCTTTTTTTTATCCCTATTTAAAGGGTAGTCATTCATGAAATAAGATATGCTAGAATTTGAAAACAATCAATAAAGTAATATTAGGTTAATAGCTTAGTTTAGTCTCCTGCAAACAGGAGGCTAGGTTACAGGGGAGTTCACGGCTTTTTCAGGCACTAGCACTGGTCCTGTCATGAGGTTTAGATCCCGGGTCATAACATATTTGGTATCAGAGTTGTTTGTGATGTCGACACAATAGGAAGAGCTGATAAAGAAATTGGAAGCTTTCATGATCCAACAAACACAAAGCAACAATGATTTGAAGACAAGTACCAATGATTTAAAGGTGGAAATGACAGCCTTGTAGACCAAGCAAGAAGCAATGGAAGAGAGATTGAAAATCCTAACCCAAAGCAAATCCAACAGACAAGAAGAAGAAGATGAGAGTGGGGACAAGATGTTCGAGTCTGATAGATTTGATGACCCATCGGAATAGGTGCGTGGAAGAGAACGTGGCGCCACCTTTGGTGCCAAGCTGTAAGTTTTCGTACCAAGGAGGCTTCGTTGGAAGATTTAAGGGTTTGATCCAGGAAGGTGCAGGAAGAGGATCAAGCAAGGCTTTTGAATAATGGCGGACAGGTGAACCCCAACCTTTCAAACACCATTGGGAATCCCTCAAACCAGAAGGGTCAAATAGAAGGGATCAGGGGAACCAAAAGATTGGGAAGAGACGAAAGATACATGATACCGTCGGGGAAGAGTACAAAGATTCGCCAAGATGGAGTTTCCCACATATGATGGGAAGGGTAATCCAATCGAGTGGCTTCAAAGATGTGAAGACTTCTTTGAAGAACAACAGACCCCTGTTGAAGCTTGGGTTAGACAGGCCACCTTTTCACTACAAGGCCGGGCTAGTGGGTGGTATCATAACCTGCAAAGAATGAAGACTCGCTTGAATTGGTTCAAGTTCTCTGAAGAGTGCAAAATCAGATTTGGACCCCCCGATGAGCATGAATCCGTTAGGCGAGTTAACTCGATTAAGGCAATTAGGTACGATGGAGGACTATTATGAAGGCTTTGAGTTGCTGCTGGGGAGAACGACGGGTGTGACTCTGGAGCAAAGTGTTTGGCATTTTTGTGCAGATTTGACTAATGCTATCTATTATAAAGTAGAGTTTGCTAGACCCACCACACTATACTATGCTATGAACCTAGCCAGACAGATTGAGTTCAAACTCGCCGAGGAGGGACAACCAAGGAGTTTTGGAGCACCTCTATTAACTGGGAATCAACCCTCGGCAGGAAGCAAAAACCGAGAGTCGGCAGGTGGTGGAGCCGGAACAGTGAAATCTGATGTGTGGAATTCGACTTTGAAACGGATTACGGCTACAGAGATGGCGGAAAAGTGAGCAAAAGGATTATGCTTTAACTGTGATGATATGTTTTCGATCGGCCATAAGTGTGCGAAATTGCTTTGTATCATGTTGGAGGATGAAGAAGATGTCAGGTTTTGAGTTTGCGGACAAGCTTAATGCAAAAGAAGGGAGTAATGTTATGCATCATACTTAATAAGTCTGCAAGTTAATAGATAATAAGTATTTTATATTCTAGGAAGTTATCTTCTTTCCGTTTTTAATTTAGTAATTAGGATCTTTTATTATTTGAGTCGATTTTAGAGTCTTTGTTTCCTGATTTGAGTCTTTTGTTTATCCATATTTAAAGGGTAGTCATTCATGAAATAAGATATGCTGGAATTTGAAAACAATCAATAAAGTAATATTAGGTTAATAGCTTAGTTTAGTCTCCTACAAACAGGAGGCTAGGTTACAGGGGAGTTCACGGATTTTTCAGGCACTAGCACTGGTCCTATCACAAGGTTTAGATCACGGGTCATAACAAAAGCTCAAATGGCTATGCTTTACCTGGAATAATGACAGTCATAATGGGCCCTGGAAAGTCAGGAAAGTCAACATTATTAAGAGCTTTTGCAGGTATTTAGTCGAACTTTAACAATTTTTTTTATTTCCAATTTTAGATTTGTGAAAATTAACAAATTTTCATTCCCCTTTAGGAAGGTTGTGTTGGATTAGTATCTAAGTCGATAACTATTTTGGTATGTACTTGACCCGATGGTGCATGGTCCTTTTGGGTTGCCTTCACCAAAGCAACTTGATAGGATGAATTATGGAGAGAAAGGATTAAATATGATTTATTAATATATTATGAGAATAATATATTAAAGGAGAAATCATATTGTTAATTAATATTAGTCAAGAATTAATAAGAATTAAGTTTGTGACTAAAAGACATTAATTAAACTTAAGGGACTAGAACTGTCAATTGTGTGATAGTTGAATATTGAGCTAATGGACTCCATATTAAAGGGGTGGATGAATTCTATGGGGAAACCCATTAGAAATCGTCCTAGGGCCTTTAAGGAAGGAGTCCAGGGGTTGCTTAGGGCTTAAGCATCCAAATTAGGGTTTCCTTGTTAGATAACCCTAATAGCATCACTATTTAAGGAACCCTTATGCCCCAAAAACGTGGTGAACTTGTTGTCTAGGGTTTTTACACGTTTTAGGCAGCCTCCTTCTCTTCTCCTCTTCATCCTCTTGCTCTTGGTGTTTGTGAACCATTAGAGGAGTGACATTTGTGACTCTAAACTTTCTAAAGTCAATACAAGAAGGATTTGAGATTGTTATTGCTACATAACAATCAAGGTATGATCTAAACCCTAATTTATATGTTATATTGATCATCATATGCTAGATCTAGGGTTTATAGTCTTGGATGAATTGCATGTACAATAGAGAAACCTAGATCCAAGCATTAGGGTTTGTATGAGCACATAGGATGTTGTTATGACCAAAACCATCAGTGGTATCAGAGCCTTGATTGGTTTCTATTGTATTGATGCCTTGTATGTTTGTTCGAGTTGCAAAATTCGATTTTGGTGAGTCTGCCTGATGAACTCAGCGAGTCCCATTGTGGACTCGGCGAGTAGGCCCCTAATGTTTTGGAATTTAAATTTTGATTAAAAGTTTAATTTTGATGTATATTTAAATTCTAAGCCCTAATATTTTGAAATGTTTCAAAACTTGCCCTCAAGTTTTGGGATTTAAAAGTTGATTAAAAGGTTTAATTTAGGAATGTTAAATTCTAAAACCCTAGTGATGTTTTGAAAAGTTCATATCACACCCTTATGGTTTTATTAATTAATTAAGGTGTATAATTAAAAGAGGTTTAATAAATCCATAAAGTTTTGGTTTACAATTTAATTAAATTAAAACTATAATTGGTAAATTTGACCACCTAGTATTTTAAAAGTGTAAAATACACCCTATACTATATATAACATTAAAAGTTTGACATTATATATATGTATGAGTAAAAGTCAGTCTTACCGTTAGTAGGCCTCATTCACGAAGCTGGTCTATAAGGGGTGTTTAACGAAATTGCCTATAAAATGGCGATTGAATGGGTATCCACTCTTACCCATCGCACTCTTGACTAGTGGAGGGTCATTAGCCGAATGGGTAGGATAGGACAGAACTTTCCATTATAAGTATAATGAAGTACAAAAGTAACTAAATGTTTTACAAATTCCCAATCTTAGTTACTTTAGGCAAAAGTGAATTGATGCAATTCCATGAAATCACACTTTTTGCCCTTGCGAAGACGTTGGTGGAGCGTGTGTGGTTTACCGGCACACTAAATGGTTCTAAGAAAAGGTAGCAAAGGGTGACTCAATGTTTTTCGTAGTTTGGTGGAGCGTGTGTGGTTTACCAGCACATCGAATAGGTGACTGTAACATGTGGGGGCACCATGTAAGTTTGCATGGTTATTCACACCCGCTTTGTGATCCTCGGCATCCCAGTCACAAACTAGAGGGGCATATCGAGATTTAAACATGCCGTTGAAATGTTCAATGAATCTCAAAGGATCTAGGAGTTTTCATAGATTTAAAACTTAAATTTCTTTTTCGTTTTTCATGGTGGAAATTAGTGAATCGTCATTCACTTATCTTCAAATATTCTGCAACTAGATTACGGCATCCCTTTTCTAGGTTGTAGCGTATTGTGTTGGGTCCTAGCCTTAATATCTCATTTGGGTGATTTATTAAGGACTCAATCAATCAACTAACTTGAATTTATTTTTCTCCCGTTTTGTAGATGTCAAAGTTCGACAACTATGGTCTTCCTAAATCCCGTGGAACAAGCATTCCACACGAAGATGATATTCCATGATTCGATCGAGGAACAAGAGATCATGCTTCACTTCCTCCTCCTCCTCCAATTATTCTCCCTAACCCACAAGATCGAAGAATTGAAAGGTTCAATGTCACTAAAGCCCTATTGGAAATGAAACATGAAGATGGTAAACCCGTGTGTGCCCACGTTCTAGGAATGAAATCACACATCGATAGGTTGATTATGTTGGGCGCGTCATTCCCTGATGAGTTGGCTATAGGCTAGGTTCTACAGTCACTCCCTGAATCATATAATGAGTTCAAAAGAAAGTATTATATGATGGATCATGACGCAAACCTCATTGACCTAACTTACATGCTCATTGCTGCTGAATTAGAAATGATTTGGCAACGCAATGGAGCATATTTGTTGGGAAAGTCAACCAACCATGCTTCCGAGGACGTTCTAGGAGAACCGACCTGCGTTTGCTGCCAAGAGAAAGGGCATTGGATACAAGTCTGCCCTAAGAGCCTGAAGAGTCTAGAAGATGGGAGAGTCAAAAAGTATGGTCGTGCTTTAGGTAAAATCCACTATCTAATTCCATTAAGTTCCTATTCGTTGATTCTTAATACATGATGTGATAAGATTGCATTTGAATGTTTTGCAGGATCAGTGAAAAGAGAGGAAGCTTGATGAAAGAGCAAGATGAATCTAATCACGAAGAAATGGATCTCAATCGCATGGATTTGAAGATTAGATTTTGAGCTTAGAAAGTTATGATAGAGTTGTTAGGAATTTTTCTTTTGACTACATAGTTTTTCAGTTGATTTTGCATTGTAAGGACAAATGTTTTCCGCTGCTTTTATGAATAATTTTTTTTATATGACTTATTTATTTATTTATTTATTTCCTTGCAATGAAATCATTATGAAAATTGATGTTTGCATATTTCTACAACGAATGGATAAGATTCTTAATTATGTTAATAGTGGAAATGTCAAGAATTTACCAAATAGGGAGAGTTTCTCATCGCCCAAGTTTCAATTGGATAGAAACTTGGAATCATGCAACTTGGTTGCACGATGAATAAGAAATTTCATATTTGGAAATTAGACTAATTCGTTGACAAAGTGTCAAGTGAAAGACTATTAGATCGAGTACACAAAAGTTGTGTGTTGATCAGGTCCACCACAAGGGTAACAAAGATATTCATCATGATTTACTAAAGGATTAGTAAA
This sequence comes from Lactuca sativa, assembly GCF_002870075.4. Classification (NCBI taxonomy): domain Eukaryota; kingdom Viridiplantae; phylum Streptophyta; class Magnoliopsida; order Asterales; family Asteraceae; genus Lactuca; species Lactuca sativa. The sequence goes on from NC_056630.2 coordinate 253,055,412, forward strand.
TATGATTATGCTTATAAGATTAAGTGTAATTCTAAATTGATTGAAAAAGGTTTAAATCAATAGCAGAACGAATAAGAAGAATCAAGTAGGTAGAAAGATAAAAGTTTCTCTATTCTAAGAAGAAGGGAGAGTACCTTTTATGCTTTATGATATGACTTAATGATTAAGAACCATATCTCAATTGATCCTCTAAATAAATCTTAGTACAAGTGTATGTATAAGAAGAGGAATCAAGAATTGAAGAAATGGTTAAATCAAGAAGTCAATCATACTTCATTCCAAAACAAGTCTTAGAGTTAAGATTGTGACATTAAGTGACAAGTCTTAGGAAGGTTTATAACATTCATCAAATGTAGAATTTGGAAAAAGGGCTTTCCTATTCTCACACATTTGAAATTGGAAAGTTGTCAAATGTAGAATTTGGAAAAAGGGTTTTCCTATTCTCACACATTTAAAATTGGAAAGTTGTGATGTCTTGGATAAGACAAAGACCAATTAGGACCAATTTTATGAAATGTTTTGTCTTGATAAAGGCTACACTAACTCTTGAATATTTGTTTGTCGAGAAATGTTTATTGACAAGAGAATCTTATATGTCAAGGAGTTAGTGGGAGTCTTAATGGTCTTGAAAGGTTTCAAGAATAAATCAAGAATAAACCTTATCGATCATCACTAGCACACGAGTAGAGGTTTACAACCTATCGTGTTGACATTACCTTGTTTCTGTGTCGATCCAATTGAGTTAATTATGCATGTGAGCCCTATGAGTTCTAATTTGAATGCATAAAAGGAAACGAACTTGATCAATTGAAAGTACATTGATAGGAAAGGGTGAGCTGCTTAACTACTTGGAAGACATGGTGGGAAGCTGTGTTACCATAAGGCAAGAAATCAATATTAAGAAAGTTCGGTCCATATGAGTTTGAATTTGTCGTAAACTTTGGTTTTGACAAATTCACATGGATAGGAACACATACACCATTAAAATCTAAGTGTCATAAGATTCTCTCCTTCATGAAAATGACTGTGAGGAAATGCTTTCACTAAGAAATATTTTAATAAGATAGTAATTGTGAAAATTATATTCTCAAATTCGATTATGGTTATGGTATCCCTTTCCATGATTCGAATTTTGAGATTTGGCAATTAGTCTAAATTGTTTAAGACACACATATAAACTATTTAAGGAAAAGGTGTATAAGTTTAAGAAGCCTTGATAAAAGATTATCAAAGCATTGGGTATTAGAAATATGAACTTAAAGAAATTCAATAGGCATTGTTTTTCTGAAAGTTAAGCCGTTTCTGAATACATGTCAAAGCTAGTGGGAGCATAAGTGTTATGTTTGTAATAATCATCGTGATAGTGGGAGCATAAATGTTATGCTTGTATGATTATTAAGGCAAGTATTGCAAGTTAGCAATATTAATTATAGAAAATAAGAGTCATACTTTGCAAAGTTGTAAGAGTTGAATAGTTGTTTTGCTATAATTAAGGGAGAGAATATTATGCTTCATTTCAAATCTAAAAGCTTAGGTTGTGGAATGTTAATAAACTTAGTCAAGGATACATAGTGTGTTCTTAAATTTCAATTATGATTACGACATTCCTCTTCATAATTCAAATTGTGAGAACGTAGCAAATAAAATATTATCGCAGAAGATTGATAAAGCATTAAATCTTCATGTAAGACATTATGCATCGTGTCCTATACGCTTCGGGTATCGGATCGATTGCAAATGCTATAATATTTGACCATTCTAAAATTTTCCAAATGTCTAGCGCATTTTGAGGGGAAAAGGACAAGAATCGGTTTTGACTAAGATAATTAAACAACTATCAAAGGACGATCCAAAGCTCGCTGAGGATTGATCGCTTGTGAGTAATTGGAAGTATAGTATTTGATGGACCATATCGACATTATTATGAATAGAAAAGGTTCTATTAAGAATGAGTTGTCATATGGAAAGTATGGAAATGGTTCCATATTAGGAGTTGGATATTGAGAATCTATGTCTAGATTAGAAACTTTTATGCAAAAGGATGTTCAAAGGAATGTACTTTGAGTGAGAGACATCATATCTAAGGAACTGTCTTGTAACAATCTCCGATAGAGGAATTTGTAATTTCATTGGCAATAGTCATTGTGACTTTAGTGCAGTGACATTACGAAAGGATCATTGCATAAAATGTTAGAATCTAACATATTCCATAAGTGGCAAGAATTTGATATTATTTCACTTATGAAAAAGGATTAAGATTTGTGAAATGAGTATGATTGGAAATGTGTTCATTTGATCTATTTCACAAAGTAAGAACCATAGGTAAGCATTGTGTGGATACTAAGAGCATGGGACAAGTGTAGTAATAATTCAAGTAAGAAGTTGATTACCCGAAACAACAAATAATGAGTAATCGATATGGTGATAACTAAAAGGTGTTTTATTTATACTCAAAGGTTTGAGGCCATATGAGATTTGTATTATTCTTGTGTTTCACTTTGCATGTTTTGACTTCCTGAATAATTTAATTCGTTGAGAACAGTCAAAATATTCAAACGGGCCACAGTCGTCCATATGTTGGAAGTAGATATGAATGAAGACTGTCATGAATTGGTGTGTGGATTGTCTAAAGAGAATTAGACATAAGCAAATGTTTGCTGCAATGTTCATGAGTGCTTATGAATATGATTTGAGCATTGGATTAAACCCACGCTCACTTGGATCACTTCATGGATTGTTATCATAAGTGATTAGTGAGACGATAACATCTTATATTCTTGAAACCGAGATGTGTGAGTTGTATCTTGCGAGTCGGTTACACATTGATAATATGTAAACGCACCAGTAACTTGGTGTTATAAAACATATTTGTGACAACCCGATATTTCGAGTCAATGTAATGTAAAACCGATCAAATTTAGGTCAAAATGTAACCTTCCTAAAATCTTATTCGGATTAAATAAAGTAATAGGAATCATATCAAGGTTTACGTACATAAAAAGAACGTCCAAATCTGACTTCGGATGAGGAAGTTATGAAATTTTGAAGAAATTCCTTAATCACGTCATTTTAATAAATAAATAATAAAAATGATTTCGGAATTTGCCAGCGGAATCTAAACGAAAGTTGTAGATCATGGTCTCACCTTCGCGAGGATATAAAGAACGTCAAAAACGGAGTTCGTATGAGAGAGATATGAATTTTTGAAGTTTATTTAAAATAAATAAGAATTTAATTATAAATTCCCGGTAATATCCGAAGAGGAGTCATCGGATTGGACCGAAGTACGCCCTGCGTACCTTCGTACGCCCCGCGTACTGAGATCGAGGGTCTCGGATCGTCCACGTCGCACTATCCGAAGAGTTCTAAACCGTCCGACCCGTCCGAAGCTCCGACCCGTCCGACCCGCTGTCCCGTCCGACCCGCCGTCCCATCCGACCCGCGTACCCAGCAACCCGTCCCATCCGAACCGAGGCAGTCGAGGCTTCGGTCATGCATGACGTACGCGTACGCGCTGCGTACGAGCGTACGCCCCGCGTTCGGAGGCGGTTCAGCCTTCCTATAAATAAGATGAGAGGCTTTCCGAAAATGTTGCTCATTTCTCTCCTCTCTCTCACAACTTTGTCTCGTTTTCCGTGCCCGTTATAACCCGAAGCTCTGGTCTTTTTGCTCAAGTCCCGAGGGTCGATTTTACTCCCGAGATTCCCGAGAATCCCGAGAAAAATCCGTTTTCCGAGACGAAACTCTGCCCGGTTTTCCATCTCGCTTTCTTCAATCAATCAAGTGAGTTTCATACCCCTTAATCAACCTGTTAAATATTCTAAATGCTTTTATATGCTTTCAAAAGGGGGGGGGGGAATACAAGTGAAATACTTATAGTTATTGTTTCAATCACATGTGATTGTACTAATCACATGTGATTAATAACTAGGGAAATCAGTGGTTTTATCACTATTCAAACTATCTATCAAACTGTTTTACTTCTAAATGTTTTCCAAACCTATTTACTTTTCGAATTTACACTGCAACTGTGATTTAAGCAAATGTTCCTTATACTTAAAATGTTTTAATCAAATCTACACCTTCAAATGGTTTTATAGATTGACATCAAGTCAATCTTTCTTTAAAAAAAATACTTATGTTTCAAATGCCTTATAAATACTTATTTATGCTTTTATATTACAAATTGCATGCCCATATATGTATAGACGTATAAATAATGTTTAAAGGACTTAGGAAGGCTATCCACCTTGTTTCCTTTTCCTCGATTTGGATGTGGTCTGATAGGATTTTGGGTGACCATCCGAAGGTCATTTCCATATTAATTATATATCAAATATACATATATAGACATGAAAGTACTTCCATAATCATATGTACTAAACGCACTGTTAACAAGTTACCATCGGGGTAACACAGAATCATACTATTACAACTGCTAGATCAATGAGTCAGTTCATTCATGAGTCTATACTAGGAAGAGAATATATACAACTATACTACGAGAACATATACAACTATACTAGAACAAGAAACATTTCATCACACATGCAAGAATACGATAACAAATGTGATCCACTGTATCGGAGCATGCCTTAAATGTCATGGCCCGAGTTGTAGCCAGAATTCTCTTGGAGGGAGAGCGTTGAGTTTGCGTATAGATCTATACTGGATTGACTATCCTACACCTTGCTGCTAGCTACAGTCGGACCTGCAGGTCTGCGGGTGCCAAACGTCATTCCGTTATTACGACCGTTCTTTATGTCGTTGTTATCAGTCGATAGTATGGTGCAATTATCACATTATACCTTAATATAAATCAGGTTTAAGGTAGTAGTAATTAGTACAACAGTAGTTCTCATCATACAAAACTACAGTACTACAATGATTTACCCATTACATATTTTGGTGAAAATCTCACTTAAGCATTAATGTACAAACTATATTTTATCAAATGATAGTTATACTTGGGTAATCACACACTTTTACAACAGACGAGTTTACAAAATAGTTAAGCCTTGGTAGAAGGTTACTTTTATAGAAAATATAGGATTTTCTGAGAGATTCAAACTTTTGCAAATACTTTTAAACATTTATTTACATTTTTACAAACTTATACATTGGGACAAGTTCAAACGTTTTTGACAATGAACATTGACACTAAAATACTTATGAACTCACCAGCTTAATGCTGATAAACTCTTTCAAAATAACTTGTATTCTCAGGTCATCAGTAGACAGGTACCGATGACAGCTTTTGAGATGATGGAGCGTACTCAAGACTCATCATTTTATTATTTTGATTTACGTTATATTTTTGGTGTCTAAAACTGTACAGAACACGCATGTATTAAAATTATATATATTTAATGCAATGAATGATGTTGTTTGCCCATTTACATTTACTGTGTTATGATTACCTTACATGATGTCCTCCGCCCCAGAACGTTTCCGCCGTTCTTGGTTTTGGGGTGTGACAGATTGGTATCAGAGCATTGTTTATAGTGAATTGAGTATATCAACCCATAAAAGATATACTAAACTATAAACCCATTAGGGATTAAACTCTGACCAAGAGTCTATACTTAAAATAATAAAATATTTAACTAAGTATACTAGTCTGCATTCATACTAAAATAAGTGTCACAATGACAAGAACAAAAGTATTACGATTGTTAAATATCACAAGCGAGCTCGGGGATGTATGGTCAGTCCTGGGAATGGCATAGCCTGATCAACTATGCTGATCCTAGGAGTGATTAGCACATGCCTTAGAATGGTTGTGATAGGTTAACAAGTCTAAAAACTTACCAACAATACCACAAGAAGATCAAAAGAATTTAAACTTAAAATACTATAGGAGTATTTTGTGCTACTAGTTACACGTATACTATATTCTTATACCTCTATTCTCGCGTAGATCTTGATGGCTAGATATCCATCATGGCGACCCGTACTTTCCCAATGAAGGCAATGCCGGGTGGATCGATGAAGAGCCCGAAGTTGATCATCCAATCCCTTTGGATGATCACCTCGCAGAAGGCTTTTCAGATGGGTCCGACTCCGAGCCTGAAGTCAACAACCTACCGATTGTAGGTCAAGCCCCGAACAACAACCCTCGACCAGCGTTTCCAGGTCCTACACCCATGTGGGCAAACAACCTGAACCGCTGGAGTGATGATCAGGGTCAACCCTTACCATACTTTGGGGACCGAACCTTTTACAACGTCAGTGATGGTGGCTCTACTGACCGAGCTCTGCCTGTCATTATCCGCAGAATAGCTCGTATTGTCGAGCAAGGTGGAGCAGCCGTCGACCGGGTCATTGAGATTGATGCCGACTCAGGTGTCAACACAGTCAGTATCCGCCGTCTTGAAGAAGACATGGAACGGACCCGGAGGACAAATAAAACCCTGCTGTAGCAGTTGGCTACCTCACGAGCTGAAATATTGGAACTTCGAGCTCGTCAGAGGACTCAGGATCGACCCATTCAAGAGGTGTTTCGTCAAGTGTCCGACCGCAGTACTCGCCTGGGATTTCCCCATCGCCGATGGTTGATGTCTAGTACAGCTCCGTCTTTTAATTAAAGGATAGCCTTTAACATCTGTGCTCCAAGTAGCGCTTGTGTGTAAAATGTTTCTAACTTCCGTACTCAAATTTGAAATCTAAGAACTGTCAAACTTTTCTATATGGTATGATGTATGACCTACTGTTAGGTCGATTTTCACTGAACTTATTACATCGGTAATACCAGTATTTTTTGAGATCTAACTATCTGGGAAAAGTCTATACACTTATGCTTTCCTTCAAATATTTCTTATTAAGGTTTCAAACACTCTTTCAACTGTTGGACTATGGTTAGTTAGTCCGTGTGTCACTCTCACGTTGCTTACAAATTGATTCTTACCATCTTTCTTATCTTTATAAACTTTTAGCTGAAGGATGCCTCCTCGCAAGTCTCCCAGGAATAGGAATAATCCTGCACCTCCACCACCTCCTCCGCCTCCGGTCATCGATACTGTAGCCCTGAATGCTGTCATAGCTGCAGCAGTGGCAACTGCCATGGCTCAGTATCACTCTTCTGATACCAGCAGAGGTGGAACCCCTGTGGAATCTATTCCGATCGAAATTCTTGTGCGCTCAAGGGAGTGCTCTTACAAGGATTTTACAAACTGCAAGCCGAAGCCTTTCTATGGCACCGGCGGAGTCATTGCTCTCTCACAATGGTTCGAGAAGACTGAATCAGTCTTCGAAATTTGTTCATGCCCTGCTGCGTGCAAGGTGAAATATGCCGCCTGCACCTTTGAGGGTAAAGCCCTAACGTGGTGGAACGGCCACGTCAAAGCCCTAACTCTCGTCGTAGCTAACGACATGGGCTGGGAAACAATGAAAGACCTCATGACTGAGGAATACTGCCCGAGGGGCGAGATCCAGAAACTGGAGCAGGAACTCTGGAACCTGTCAATGAAGGGCACCAATGTGGTCGCTTATACTGCCCGATTCAGCGAGCTGGTGGCCCTCTGCCCCAATATGGTTCCCACCGAGGGGAAGAAGATCGAGAGGTACATATGGGGACTAGTGCCTCCGTATCAGGGGAATGTGCTAGCGTCAAACCCCGCTACCTTCGACAGTGCCAAACGATTGGCACAACGACTCATTGACCATGGAGTCAAAACCCCTGCAACCACAACCACCTTAGCCATCCCGGAACCCTCCAAACCCGCCGATACTAAGCGGAAATTCTGGGATGAAAGGAAGAAGCATCAGGCTGCCAAAAAGCAGCAATTGGTGGCAATTCATGCCGCAGTAACCCCTACTGCTGCTACTACTGCTCCGGTGAGTCGGTATGCTGGAAGTTCGCCCAAGTGCACCAAATGCAGCTACCACCACAACGGCCCCTGCCGTGAATTGCAGTGCTCTAACTGCAACAGGAAAGGACACACCGTCCGATTCTGTAAGTTCCCGGCACAACCTATCAACCAAGTCCCTGGCTCTGGCGCGAGCCCAACCTGCTATGGATGTGGCGAAGCAGGCCACTTTAAGAGGGACTGCCCCAAAGCGAGGAATGCTGGAGGAGCAGGGAGGGTACTGGCTATAGGCCACGGGGAAGCAGTTGCTGACCCGACAGTAGTAACCGGTACGTTCCTCCTCGATAACTCCTATGCATGCATTCTATTCGATAGTGGAGCGGAGCGAAGCTTCGTAAACCATAAATTTGCTCGCATGCTTAATCAACCACCGCACGCACTCAAAGAACTATTTACAGTAGAAATGGCTAATGGAAAAACTGAAAATACGAGTAGCATATACTTAGGTTGTACCCTAACCCTAGACAACCATTCATTTCCAATCGACCTCATGCCAGTCTCAATAAAAAGTTTCGACGTCATCATTGGCATGGACTGGTTAAGCCTTCATCGTGCCGACATCATGTGCTTCGAGAAAGCAGTCCGTCTAAACCTTCCGTCTAACGAAACTCTTATAGTCTATGGCGACAAACCCGGTGCAAGTCTTCGCATCATATCAAGTATTCAAGCATAGAAATACCTGCGTAAGGAATACCACGCATTCCTTGCTCACGTCGTCGACACGAACCTAGAAACGAAAGAACTAAAGAACCTCCCAGTAGTGAGCGACTTCCCCGACATTTTCCCAGAAGAACTACCCGGATTACCTCCGCAACGACAAGTCGAGTTCAGAATCGACTTAGTCCCAGGAGCTACCCCAGTAGCCAAGTCGCCCTACCGTTTAGCACCAGCCGAGATGCAAGAACTCTCTGGTCAACTTAACGAACTGCTCAGCAAGGGCTTTATAAGGCCAAGTTTCTCACCTTGGGGAGCACCGGTCTTGTTTGTTAAGAAGAAGGACGGATCCTTCCGTATGTGTATTGACTACAGAGAACTCAACAAACTGACGGTCAAGAATCGTTACCCTCTGCCACGCATAGATGATCTATTCGACCAACTGCAAGGGGCGAACTATTTTTCTAAGATTGATCTGAGATCCGGATATCACCAGTTACGAGTGCTAGAGGAGGATGTGCCGAAGACCGCCTTCCGAACTCGTTACGGACATTACGAGTTCGTGGTGATGCCATTCGGATTGACCAATGCGCCCGCGGTATTCATGGATCTGATGAATAGAGTATGCCGACCCTACTTGGATCAGTTCGTCATCGTTTTCATTGACGACATCCTAATCTACTCCCGAAGTAAGAAAGAACATGGCGATCATCTGCGACAAGTTCTAGGGACATTACGAAAAGAGAAACTTTATGCGAAGTTCTCGAAATGTGAATTTTGGATCTGAAGAGTCGAATTCTTAGGACACGTTGTAAGCGAAGAGGGAATCCACGTGGACCCATCCAAAATTAAGGCCATTGAGAACTGGTCAGCACCGAAGACTCCTACAGAAATTCGTCAATTTCTAGGTCTCGCTGGCTACTACCGCAGGTTCATTCAGGACTTCTCACGAATAGCGAAGCCTCTTACAACCCTAACCCAGAAAGGCGTGGCCTTTGACTGGGAAGAGAAACAAGAAAGAGCGTTCCAAACGCTCAAACGAGCCTTGTGCACCGCACCAATACTATCCCTTCCAGAAGGAATAGAAGACTTCGTAGTTTATTGCGATGCATCGAATCAAGGGCTCGGATGTGTTCTGATGCAGCGAGGTAAGGTCATCGCCTACGCCTCGAGACAGTTGAAAACACATGAGGTTAACTACACGACCCACGATCTTGAGCTAGGAGCAGTAGTGTTTGCTCTAAAGATCTGGAGACATTACTTGTATGGAACGAAGAGCACTATCTTTACCGACCACAAGAGTTTACAACACATTTTCGATCAGAAGGAGCTCAACATGAGACAACGACGATGGGTCGAGCTACTCAGTGATTACGAATGCGATATTCGTTATCATCCGGGTAAAGCCAACGTAGTAGCAGACGCCCTAAGTCGGAAGGAATATTCTGGTCGCAAAGTCAAGTCATTATCGATAACCATCCATTCACACCTGACTAAGCAAATTCAGGCGGCTCAACTTGAGGCCATGAAATCTGAAAATGTGTCAAGTGAATCCCTTAGAGGAATGGACAAGAATTTAGAAGCCAAGGGTGACGGATCTTTATATTTCATGAACCGGATCTGGACACCGAAGCATGGTGGCTTCCGAGACTTGGTCATGACCGAGGCGCACAACACTCGGTATTCCGTCCACCCAGGTTCAGATAAGATGTATCTGGATCTTAAGAAGCTATACTGGTGGCCTAATATGAAAGCAGAGATTGCTACCTTCGTAAGTAAATGCCTTACTTGCGCAAAGGTTAAGGTCGAGTACCAGAAGCCCTCTGGTTTATTGCAGCAACCAGAGATCCCGGAATGGAAGTGGGAGCGGATCACTATGGATTTCATAACCAAGTTGCCCAAGACAACGGGTGGACTTGACACCATATGGGTCATCGTTGATAGATTGACCAAGTCTGCACACTTCCTGCCTATCAAAGAAACCGACAAGATGGAGAAGCTTACGAGAACATACATTAAGGAAATCGTACGGCTACATGGTGTACCTATGTCCATTATCTCCGATAGAGATAGTAGGTTCACCTCAAGATTTTGGCAATCACTACAACATTCCCTAGGAACAAGGCTGGACATGAGCACAGCCTACCATCCTCAGACCGACGGACAAAGTGAGAGGACCATCCAAACTCTGGAAGATATGTTGCGAGCCTGCGTGATTGACTTTGGGAAGGCATGGGATACTCATTTACCCCTTGTCGAGTTTTCCTATAATAACAGTTATCACACGAGCATCAAGGCTGCTCCATTTGAAGCTCTCTACGGCCGTAAGTGTAGATCCCCTCTGTGCTGGGCTGAGGTGGGTGATACCCAATTAGCCAGGGGGCAAACTTCCGACAGTACTCTCACCGGTCCGGAGATCATTCGGGAAACAACAGAGAAGATCGTTCAGATCCGTGAACGATTGAAAGCCTCTAGAGACCGACAGAAGAGCTACGCTGATAAGCGAAGGAAACCTTTGGAATTTCAGGTGGGAGACCGAGTCCTCCTCAAAGTCTCACCCTGGAAGGGCTTGATACGCTTCGGCAAGCGTGGAAAGCTTAATCCGAGGTACATAGGGCCTTTCGAGATTCTTGCAAGAGTCGGCCCCGTAGCTTACAAACTCGAACTACCAGACGCACTTCGTAACGTACACTCTACATTCCACGTATCTAACTTGAAAAAGTGTCTATCCGACGAGACTCTTGTAATCCCACTCGACGAGATCGAAATCAACGAGAGCCTCAACTTCGTGGAAGAACCTATAGAGATCATGGACCGTGAGGTCAAGCAGACAAAGCAAAGCCGTATCCCTATCGTGAAGGTTTGCTGGAATGCCAAGCGAGGACCGGAATTCACTTGGGAACGTGAGGATCAGATGAAACTGAAATACCCTCACCTTTTTGCTTAGTTATTTGTAAATTCTAGCTTGCTTAAAATTCTAATTTCGGGACGAAATTCCTTCTAACGGGGGGATGATGTGACAACCCGATATTTCGAGTCAATGTAATGTAAAACCGATCAAATTTAGGTCAAAATGTAACCTTCCTAAAATCTTATTCGGATTAAATAAAGTAATAGGACTCATATCAAGGTTTGCGTACATAAAAAGAACATCCAAATCTGACTTCGGATGAGGAAGTTATGAAATTTTGAAGAAATTCCTTAATCACGTCATTTTAATAAATAAATAATAAAAATGATTTCGGAATTTGCCAGCGGAATCTAAATGAAAGTTGTAGATCATGGTCTCACCTTCGCGAGGATATAAAGAACGTCAAAAACGGAGTTCGTATGAGAGAGATATGAATTTTTGAAGTTTATTTAAAATAAATAAGAATTTAATTATAAATTCCCGGTAATATCCGAAGAGGAGTCATCGGATTGGACCGAAGTACGCCCTGCGTACCTTCATACGCCCCGCGTACTGAGATCGAGGGTCTCGGATCGTCCACGTCGCACTATCCGAAGAGTTCTAAACCGTCCGACCCGTCCGAAGGTCCGACCCGCCGTCCCATCCGACCCGCGTACCCAGCAACCCGTCCCATCCGAACCGAGGCAGTCGAGGCTTCGGTCATGCATGACGTACGCGTACGCGCTGCGTACGAGCGTACGCCCCGCGTTCGGAGGCGGTTCAGCCTTCCTATAAATAAGATGAGAGGCTTTCCGAAAATGTTGCTCATTTCTCTCCTCTCTCTCACAACTTTGTCTCGTTTTCCGTGCCCGTTATAACCCGAAGCTCTGGTCTTTTTGCTCAAGTCCCGAGGGTCGATTTTACTCCCGAGATTCCCGAGAATCCCGAGAAAAATCCGTTTTCCGAGACGAAACTCTGCCCGGTTTTCCATCTCGCTTTCTTCAATCAATCAAGTGAGTTTCATACCCCTTAATCAACCTGTTAAATATTCTAAATGCTTTTATATGCTTTCAAAAGGGGGGGGGGGAATACAAGTGAAATACTTATAGTTATTGTTTCAATCACATGTGATTGTACTAATCACATGTGATTAATAACTAGGGAAATCAGTGGTTTTATCACTATTCAAACTATCTATCAAACTGTTTTACTTCTAAATGTTTTCCAAACCTATTTACTTTTCGAATTTACACTGCAACTGTGATTTAAGCAAATGTTCCTTATACTTAAACTGTTTTAATCAAATCTACACCTTCAAATGGTTTTATAGATTGACATCAAGTCAATCTTTCTTTAAAAAAAATACTTATGTTTCAAATGCCTTATAAATACTTATTTATGCTTTTATATTACAAATTGCATGCCCATATATGTATAGACGTATAAATAATGTTTAAAGGACTTAGGAAGGCTATCCACCTTGTTTCCTTTTCCTCGATTTGGATGTGGTCTGATAGGATTTTGGGTGACCATCCGAAGGTCGTTTCCATATTAATTATATATCAAATATACATATATAGACATGAAAGTACTTCCATAATCATATGTACTAAACGCACTGTTAACAAGTTACCATCGGGGTAACACAGAATCATACTATTACAACTGCTAGATCAATGAGTCAGTTCATTCATGAGTCTATACTAGGAAGAGAATATATACAACTATACTACGAGAACATATACAACTATACTAGAACAAGAAACATTTCATCACACATGCAAGAATACGATAACAAATGTGATCCACTGTATCGGAGCATGCCTTAAATGTCATGGCCCGAGTTGTAGCCAGAATTCTCTTGGAGGGAGAGCGTTGAGTTTGCGTATAGATCTATACTGGATTGACTATCCTACACCTTGCTGCTAGCTACAGCCGGACCTGCAGGTCTGCGGGTGCCAAACGTCATTCCGTTATTACGACCGTTCTTTATGTCGTTGTTATCAGTCGATAGTATGGTGCAATTATCACATTATACCTTAATATAAATCCGGTTTAAGGTAGTAGTAATTAGTACAACAGTAGTTCTCATCATACAAAACTACAGTACTACAATGATTTACCCATTACATATTTTGGTGAAAATCTCACTTAAGCATTAATGTACAAACTATATTTTATCAAATGATAGTTATACTTGGGTAATCACACACTTTTACAACAGACGAGTTTACAAAATAGTTAAGCCTTGGTAGAAGGTTACTTTTATAGAAAATATAGGATTTTCTGAGAGATTCAAACTTTTGCAAATACTTTTAAACATTTATTTACAGTTTTACAAACTTATACATTGGGACAAGTTCAAACGTTTTTGACAATGAACATTGACACTAAAATACTTATGAACTCACCAGCTTAATGCTGATAAACTCTTTCAAAATAACTTGTATTCTCAGGTCATCAGTAGACAAATACCGATGACAGCTTTTGAGATGATGGAGCGTACTCAAGACTCATCATTTTATTATTTTGATTTACGTTATATTTTTGGCGTCTAAAACTGTACAGAACACGCATGTATTAAAATTATATATATTTAATGCAATGAATGATGTTGTTTGCCCATTTACATTTACTGTGTTATGATTACCTTACATGATGTCCTCCGCCCCAGAACGTTTCCGCCGTTCTTGGTTTTGGGGTGTGACAATATTGTTGTGTGTGATTTGGTGAGTGAGTGCAAGTGAGCACTGAGTCAAAGTTTATCCGTTCCTTTTATCGAAAGTAGGATAAAAGCGATATATGTGGGCCCCTCGATGATTTAGTGATGACACCTAAGCGCTTGGCCAAGCCGGGACTAATTTGATGTGTTCAAATGTTAGTCTGTTGTCAGTCTTCATAAATCTGAATTCGGGAAACAACACAGAGACAGAGAGAATGATTTAGATCCATGTCTCAGTCTATACGATATCTAGAATGGAGGAATATATGATCTCTTATCTTAAGGACACGCGTATCTGATAAGATCAGAGTTGACAGTGGCTTTGGAAAGCTACGATTGCAGATCAGGATCTGAAGTCATACGCAGAATAGTTATTAGACTTATCCAAGTGGGAGACTATTGGATTTGTGTCTAAGTCCATAACTATTTTGGTATGTACTTGACCCGATGGTGCATGGTCCTTTTGGGTTGCCATCACCAAAGCAACTTGATAGGATGAATTATGGAGAGAAAGGATTAAATATGATTTATTAATATATTATGAGAATAATATATTAAAGGAGAAATCATATTGTTTAATTAATATTAGTCAAGAATTAATAAGAATTAAGTTTGTGACTAAAAGACATTAGTTAAACTTAAAGGACTAGAAGTGTCAATTGTGTGATAGTTGAATATTGAGCTAATGGACTCCATATTAAAGGGGTGGATGAATTCTATGGGGAAACCCATTAGAAATCGTCCTAGGGCCTTTAAGGAAGGAGTCCAGGGGTTGCTTAGGGCTTAAGCATCCAAATTAGGGTTTCCTTGTTAGATAACCCTAATAGCATCACTATTTAAGGAACCCTTATGCCCCAAAAACGTGGTGAACTTGTTGTCTAGGGTTTTTATACATTTTGGGCAGCCTCCTTCTCTTCTCCTCTTCATCCTCTTGCTCTTGGTGTTTGTGAACCATTAGAGGAGTGACATTTGTGACTCTAAGCTTTCTAAAGTCAATACAAGAAGGATTTGAGATTGTTATTGCTACATAACAATCAAGGTATGATCTAAACCCTAATTTATATGTTATATTGATCATCATATGCTAGATCTAGGGTTTATAGTCTTGGATGAATTGCATGTATAATAGAGAAACCTAGATCCAACCATTAGGGTTTGTATGAGCACATAAGATGTTCTTATGACCAACACCCATCAGGTTGGATGATTCAGCTAAAACAAATGGTGAAGTATTCATCAATGGAGCAAAACCAAAATTGCAGTATGTGTCACACCCCAAAACCAAGAACGGCGGAAACGTTCCGGGGTGGAGGACGTCATGTACAGTATCGCAAACAATGTAAAGTAGTAAACAAGCACCAACATCATCCACTGCATTAAAAGTAAAGTTTTAATACATGTGTGTTCTTTCAATGTAATAAGACACCAAAAATACAATCAAATAAAAAGACGAGTCTTGTCTGTGCTTCGTCTTCTCAAAACCTGGCCATCGTACCTGTCTACTGGTGACCTGAGAATACAAGTTATTTTGAAAGCGAGTATCAGCCTAAAGCTGGTGAATTCATAAGTATTTAAGTGTCATTGTCTTGTTTTGGAAAACTGTTATGAATGCCTTGTAAATCTTTACATGAAACAATTGATATAAGTATGAAAACCCTAGAAAATCCCTTATTTCCTACTATTATGAAATGTAGTCTTCTACCAAGACTCGTTGTTTTGTAAGTAAAAATTATAGTTTTTCTTTTCTTTTGACTGATACTAACAGTACTTAGTCTAACTCCCCGTTTATGTGAATGTATCACAAAATAAAGTAATAGGAAAATATACTAATGTAATTGTTAATCCTTTTGTATTAGGATTAACACGACATCGCGATTAGCGAAATGTATAACCTTTGAACATCCGTAGATTGTTCAATTCTCCTCTATAGCTGCATGGAGGAAGGGTTAGTCCCGTAAAGGTACTCCTAATATAATTATTAACCGTAGGCATCCGTAGATGTTCATCGACCTCTGTAGCGAACAATAGGCCCGAGGAATGGTTAGTCCCGTAGAGGTACTCCTAGTATAAGAAATAACCATAGGCATCCGTAGATGTTCATCAACCACTGGTGCTAACAGCTGGGATTCAGAATGGTTAGTCCCGTCTAGATATCCCGTTGAACTGGGATAGGCAGGACAATTTACACAGAAGGTACTAATAAATCATCCTAATGAATCAAGGTACAAGTATCCATGTAAATATATACAGGAAAATGTATCTACGTAAAGGTACTCATGTAATGTATTCATGTAAGGTACTCAAGTAATGTATTCATGTAAGGTAATCATGTAATGTATTCATGTAAGGTACTCATGTAATGTATTCATGTAAGGTACTCATGTAATGTATTGTATAGACTCATGAATGAACTGACTCTGATGTCATTCCTTGTAATGGGAATAATGTTTTGTATCTTCTAACTATCCCTATAATAGTTAACTGGAAGGTAACTGGTTGTTCAAGTAGGTTAAAAATGGTTTTGTAAAAATCTACGAGTTTTGAACAATAAGTAACAATGACTTGATGTCATTTTAATAAACATTTCAAAAGTAATACATTTGATAACAAAGTATTTTTAAGATAGATAACCATTTCATGCATCACATTTTGTAGTATGTGAAATCTGCTGGATGAAAACACAGTTATAAATACATATGAAATATTTGATAACATGTTGTTTTCTACTTGTATCCCCCCCCTATTAAAACATTTAAAATCATTTACACATTGGTTAAAGGGTATGAACTCACCTGTAGATCGTGGTTTGGATGTACTGAATGGTGTCGGATTGTTAGGTGTCAAGTGAGGACTTGTACACACACTATGATCCTAATGAACATATAATCACACATATATACACCCAATTAGTCTTAAACTACTAATTGTAAATGTTAAGACATCCTAGAACATGATAAACACTTTATATAAGTGTTATAAGCCTTAAGGATTTCATCTAATTTGTTGTAGGACTCGGCTAGTGAATTTAGGGTTCCAAAGAATCCCATATTTGAGTTTACTCTCCAATAAACTCCACACAAGGATTTTACGGTCGTAAACCCTTGAGTTTACGGCCGTGAACTCCTAGGCTTAATGTCCTTTGGTGTTTTGAGGTCCTAAATGATCCCTAGAAGCATTCCTACTTGGTGGATTAATTCTTGGAAGGGTTTAGGGCACCAATACACTCCTTTGAGGAGTTTACGGCCCCAAGGCCATTTCCTTTTGAGTTTACTGCCGTAAACTCATATGGAAAGGGGTGTTTTTGCGTTTTCAAGTCCCTAAATTAACTAGGAATAAATCTAGGCTATTGTCCAAGGCTTTAGGAGTGTTTAAAGCACTCTTTGGCCCTTGTGTTTGGAGTTCACGGTCCAAGAACTTCTTGGGCCGTGAACACCTAAATCTTGGTGTTCTTGGGTGATTTCTAGTCATATACTCACTAGCATACAAGCCTAAGGTAGTTACATATCACGGGGGAAAGACTAGGCATCATTTTAAGAGTTTACTCCCCAAGGTGCTCTTGGGCAGTAAACTCCCGAATCTAGTTGTTTTGCTATGCAATCAATGTTATTAAGCACATTACTAGCTATATAATATAACTAGAGAGGGGTACTCATGATTTGGGATGAAAACCCGAAGATCCGTGAGAGAGAAAATGGCCTTTCTCTAGATGGAAATGTAAATAATGAATGAATATGGTTTAGAATTCTATATATAGTCCTGGGATTTTTGGCAGAAAATATTTTATTCCCGAAATGAACTCTAATATAATAGAGTTTTGGAATAACAGAGTTGCACAAAACCCTAGTGCATCCACTCTCCTGATATCTCCTTAAGTGTAAACCCTGAAATACTCAAACTTATACGGAAAAGTCTGAAAATTTACTGTGACTATTATAACTTCTATTGACTTGATAATGTTCGTACAGAATGGAAATTTCGGGTTGTCACATCATCCCCCCGTTAGAAGGAATTTCGTCCCGAAATTAGAATTTAAGAAAATAAAGTATTTACAGGTAACTTAGGAAAAAGATGGGGATATTTCCGTTTCATCTGATCCTCTCGTTCCCAAGTGAATTCAGGTCCCCGTTTTGCGTTCCAGCAAACCTTCACTATCGGGATACGACTCTGCTTTTTTTTGCTTGACCTCTCGGTCCATGACGTCTACTGGTTCCTCCACGAAGTTGAGGCTCTCGTTATCTCGATCTCGTCGAGTGGAATAATAAGAGTCTCATCGGACAGACACTTTTTCAAGTTTGATACGTGGAAGCTAGAATGTACGTTACTGAGTTCACGTGGTAGATTGAGTTTGTATGCTACAGGGCCGATTCTCGTGAGAATCTCGAAAGGCCCTATGTATCTTGGATTGAGCTTCCCACGCTTTCCGAAGCGTATCAAGCCCTTCCAGGGTGAGACCTTCAGTAGAACTCGGTCGCCCACCTGGAATTCCAACGGTTTCCTTCGCTTGTCAGCGTAGTTTTTCTGTCGGTCTCTAGAGGCTTTCAATCGTTCACGAATTTGAACGATCTTCTCTGTCGTTTCCTGAATGATCTCCGGACCCGTGAGAGTGCTTTCGGGAACTCGTCCCTTAGCTAACTGGGTATCACCCACCTCAGCCCAGCACAGAGGGGATCTGCACTTTCGGCCATAGAGGGCCTCGAATGGCGCTGCCTTTATGCTCGTGTGATAACTGTTGTTGTAGGAAAATTCGACAAGGGGTAAATGGATATCCCAAGCTTTCCCAAAGTCAATCACACAGGCTCGCAACATATCTTCTAAGGTTTGGATAGTTCTCTCACTTTGTCCGTTGGTCTGTGGATGGTAGGCTGTACTCATGTCCAGCCTAGATCCTAGAGAACTTTGTAACGACTCCCAGAACCTCAAAGTGAACCTACTATCTCTATCTGAGATAATGGATATGGGAACACCGTGCAGCCTTACAATCTCCCTAATGTACATTCGTGTAAGTTTCTCCATCTTGTCTGTTTCTTTGATTGGCAAGAAGTGTGTAGACTTGGTCAGTCTATCGACGATGACCCATATGGAATCAAGTCCACCCGTCGTCTTGGGCAACTTGGTTATGAAGTCCATAGTGATCCGCTCCCACTTCCATTCTGGTATCTCCGGTTGTTGTAGAAGACCGGAGGGTTTCTGGTATCCGACCTTCACCTTCGCGCAAGTAAGGCACTTACTTACGAAGGTAGCAATATCTGCTTTCATGTTAGGCCACCAGTATAACTTTTTAAGATCCAGATACATCTTATCTGAACCCGGGTGGACGGAATAACAAGTGTTGTAAGCTTCGGTCATGACCAAGTCTCTGAAACCACCGTGTTTCGGTGTCCAGATCCGATCCATGAGGTATAAGGCTCCGCCACCCTTGACTTCCAAGTTCTTATCCATCCCTCTAAGGGATTCACCTACCACGTTTTCAGGTTTCAAAGCGTCGAGCTGAGCCTCCTTAATTTGTGTGGACAAGTGTGAATGGATAGTTAGAGTCAAAGATTTGACTCTACGACCAGTATATTATTTCCGACTCAAGGCGTCGGCTACTACATTGGCTTTTCCCGGATGATAACGAATTTCGCACTCGTAATCACTGAGTAGCTCGACCCATCGTCGTTGTCTCATGTTGATCTCTTTCTGGTCGAAGATGTGTTGTAGACTCTTGTGGTTTGTAAAGATCGTGCTTTTTGTACCATATAGGTAGTGTCTCCAGATCTTCAGAGCAAATACAACTGCTCCTAGCTCAAGATCATGGGTGGTGTAGTTAACCTCATGTGTCTTCAGCTGTCTTGAGGCATAGGCTATGACTTTATCTCGCTGCATCAGAACACATCCGAGTCCTTGATTGGATGCATCGCAATAGACAATGAAGTCTTCTATCCCTTCAAGGAGGGATAGTATTGGTGCGGTTCACAAGGCTCGTTTGATCGTTTGGAACGCTCTTTCTTGTTTCTCTTCCAAGTCAAAGGCCACGCCTTTCTGGGTCAGGGTTGTAAGAGGTTTTGCTATGCGGGAGAAGTTCTGAATGAACCTGCGATAGTAGCCCGCGAGACCTAGAAATTGACGAATTTCTGTAGGTGTCTTCGGTGCTGTCCAGTTCTAAATGGCCTTGATTTTGGAAGGGTCCACGTGTATTCCTTCTTCGCTAACAACATGACCTAAGAATTCGACTCGTCGGATCCAAAATTCGCACTTGGAGAACTTCGCATAGAGCTTCTCCGATCGCAATGTTTCTAAGACCCTACGGAGATGTTGACTATGTTCTTCCTTACTTCGAGAGTAGATAAGTATGTCATCAATGAAAACAATGACGAACTGATCCAAGTAAGGACGACACACCCTATTCATCAGGTCCATGAATACTGCGGGCATGTTAGTTAGTCCGAACGGCATCACCACAAACTCGTAGTGTCCATAACGAGTTCGGAAGGCTGTCTTGGGGACATCCTCCTCTAACACTCGCAGTTGGTGATATCCGAATCGTAGATCTATCTTCGAGAAGTAGTTGGATCCTTGAAGTTGATCAAATAAATCGTCAATGCGGGGCAAAGGATAACGATTTTTAACGGTAAGCTTGTTGAGTTCTCTATAGTCGATGCACATGCGAAACGATCCATCTTTCTTCTTGACGAACAAGACCGGTGCTCCCCAAGGTGAGAAGCTTGGTTGAATGAATCCCTTCTTGAGAAGTTCGTTAAGCTGACTGGAAAGTTCATGCATCTCGACCGGTGCCAGACGATAAGGAGATTTGGCTACAGGGGTAGCTCCTGGCACTAAGTCGATTTTGAACTCGACTTGGCGTTGTGGTGGTAAACCGGGAAGTTCTTCTGGGATGTTCTGAATGTCTTTCATTTCTTGACTTGTATCGACGACATGTGCGAGGAATGCATGATATTCCTTTCGCAAGCACTTCTGGGCTTGAATGCACGAAATGATGCGAAGGCTCGTACTAGGTTTGTCGCCATAGATAACTAAAGTTTCGTTGTTAGGAAGGTTAAGACGAACTGCTTTTTCAAAGCACATGATGTCGGCGCGAAGAAGACTCAACCAATCCATGCCGATGATAACGTCGAAACATTTAATTGGGACCGGCATGAGGTCTATCTTGAAAGTATGGCCATCTAAAGTTGAAGTACAACCTACGTATATGCAGTTAGTACTCTCCATTTTCTCTTAGCCATTTCTACCGTGAATGAATTATCTAATGCACATGGTTTTTGTTTAAGCAGGTGTGCAAATTTGTGACTTACAAAACTTTTCTTTGCTCCAATGTTGAAAAGTATGCAAGCATATGAGTTATCGAGGAGAAATGTACCAGTAACTATCGTAGGATCAGCTACCGCTTCCTCGTGGCCCAAGGCCATAACTCTTCCTACCCCTCCAGCCATCCCTGCTTTAGGGCAGTTCCTCTTGTAGTGGCCCACTTCGCCACAACCATAGCAAGCTTGGCCCATACCGGCGTTAGGAACCTAGGCGGCCTGAGTTGTTGGAGTCTTACAGAAACGGGTTGTATGCCCCTTCCTGTTGCAATTAGAGCACTGCATCTCCTTGCAAGGTCCGTGGTGGTGGAAGCTGCATTTGTTGCACTTCAGGAGAGTTCCAGCATAAGTTTTTGTTGGTAAGGGGTTCGCAGGGACAACGGGAGTTACCGTGGCAACATTGATTGCCACAAGTTGTTGTCTCTTGTAGGATTCTTGCGAAGCCCCCCTCTTCCTCTTGTTCCACGCCTTCCTGTTGTCGTTGACCTTTTATGGTACGGGTGCAGGGATTGTTGGGTTCTGAGGTTTCCTGTGATCGATGAGAGATTGTGCCAGCTCCTTGGCACTATCAAAAGTGACAGGCTTGGAAGCTAACACACTTGACTGGATCTGGGGCGACAGTCCCCAGATGTATCTCTCTATTTTCTTGCTCTCGAGAGCAACCATGTCAGGGCATAGGATTGCTAGATCACAGAACCTATTTGTATAGGTTGATATGTCGGATCCAACCATTTGTAGACCCCAGAGTTCCTGTTCGAGTTTTTTCACTTCGCCACGAGGATAGTACTCTCTCATCAGCATGTCCTTCAAGTGTTCCCAGCTAATGGAATACGCCATTACTAAAGTCAGATACTTAACATGGCCGTTCCACCATGTTAGTGCTCTGTCAGAGAAGGTACAAGCTGCAAACTTGGCCTTGTTGCCCTCCTGGCAAGCACAGATTTCAAAGACAGATTCCATCTTTTCAATCCATTGCCTTAACACCATAACCCCACCAGTACCATTGAAGCTGCGGGGCTCGGCGTTCGTGAAGTCCTTATAGGTGCATTCCCGAGGGTGTCCATGGCTTTCGCCGTGGTTCGAGGGAGGTGCACCTGTTCCCAATCCACTAGGGACATGGGCGTTGATGGCTGACACAACAGCTGCAACTGTTACTGTGAAAGCTGCCTGGAACATAGTGGCATCGAAGGGAGGAGGTGGTTTAGGAGGTTGAGGTGGTGGTATCGGTGTTTCGTTTTTTGGGTTACGTCTAGGATTTCTGCGTGGCGGCATCTTTAACTATACGTTTAAAAGATGACGACATGGATAAGTATAACTGAATGATAAATGTGTCTCATGGACTAATTCCCCGTAGTCCAACAACATAATGAATAGCATAACTAAATGAAGATGATGACATTTGGATAATAATTTCCATATGATTAGATATCTGTCAATAATACGGGGATTACAGATGTAACAAGTTCGGGAAAAATGGCCTTGAAGTAGGCCTTACATCAACCAAGATAGGAAAATTTTGACAGAACTATGAATAGATCAAGACCTAGTAGGCCTAAGATTTACAAAGATAGGAAATTATACCGAAGTTTTTACATAAACTAGGTTATATCCAAAAGATGAGTCGTCGAGATTCTATCAGCGACGAGAACTGCTAGCATGAGTTCTTGATCCCGACAGTAGGCGTTCCATGTCCCTCATACACCTGTCAGCTCTCACTTGCTGAGCTCGAAGTTCCCTAACTTCAGCTTGGGTTTCAGCAAGTTCTCTCTGCAGAGCTGCATTGTGGACCAGAGTCCTCTCATGAGCAGAATCTAGTTGGAGAATGTAGACATTGTTAACGCCAGAGTTGGCTTCAATCTCAATGAATCGATCGATAGTTGCTTGACCTAGTATCGTGTTCCTAGAGATCCTACGAACCATGATGGGTAGGACCCTATCAGCAAAACCTCCTTCAGTGAGGTTGTAGAAACTCCTGTCTCCGTTGTAGGGAATGGGTTGACCCTGTTCTTGACTCCATCTATTCAAGTTAGTGGCCCACAGAGGTGTGGGTCCTTGAAATGCGAGACGGGGGTTCAGGTTTGGGTCTTGAGCAACTGGGGGTAGGTTGTTGACTTCAGGCTCCGAGTCAGAACTATCGGAAAAACCCTCAGCATGGTGATCATCTAAAGGGATTGGTAGATCATCTTCTGGTTTTTCCTCTAGCCATCCAGCGTTGCATTGGTTTGCGAAGTACGAATCGCCATGGTGAAATCCAGCCTTTAAAATCTACGCGAGAAAAGGGATATAAGAAATAGCTAAATAGACGAATTGACTAAGATAATTACAGTAAGACTTGTTGTGTCGGTAAGTTTTTAGACTTGTTGCCACATCACAACCATTCTTGGGCATATGCTAATCAGTCCTTGGACCAGCATAGTTGATCAGGCTATGCCATTCCCAAGACTGACCATATATCCCAAGGCTTACTTGTGATATTCAACAATCGTAATTCTTTTGTTCTTGTCATTGTGACACTGATTTTAGTATGAATGCAGGCACGTATACTTACTTAAATATTTTATTATTTAAAAGGATAACTCTTAGACAGAGTGTTTTAATCCCAATGTATTTATAGTTAGTATATCTTTTATGGGTTGATAAACTATATTCACTATAAACAAAGCTTTGATACCAATCTGTCACACCCCAAAACCAAGAACGGCGGAAACGTTCCGGGGTGGAGGACATCATGTACAGTATCACAAACAATGTAAAGTAGTAAACAAGCAACAACATCATCTATTGCATTAAAAGTAAAGTTTTAATACATGTGTGTTCTTTCAATGTAATAAGACACCAAAAATACAATCAAATAAAAAGACGAGTCTTGTCTGTGCTTCGTCTTCTCAAAACCTGGCCATCGTACCTGTCTACTGGTGACCTGAGAATACAAGTTATTTTGAAAGCGAGTATCAGCCTAAAGCTGGTGAATTCATAAGTATTTAAGTGTCATTGTCTTGTTTTGGAAAACTGTTATGAATGCCTTGTAAATCTTTACATGAAACAATTGATATAAGTATGAAAACCCTAGAAAATCCCTTATTTCCTACTAGTATGAAATGTAGTCTTCTACCAAGACCCGTTGTTTTGTAAGTAAAAATGATAGTTTTTTCTTTCTTTTGACTGATACTAACAGTACTTAGTCTAACTCATCGTTTATGTGAATGTATCACAAAATAAAGTAATAGGAAAATATACTAATGTAATTGTTAATCCTTTTGTATTAGGAAAATATACTAATGTATAAGTATCAAACGGGACCTTAGTTTTTTTTTTCTACAAATTCGGTTTGGGGGATCATTGTTTTGTATACTAATGATATGTTCTACTGTTATATCTACAAAATGGTTATCATGTACATTTATAGATTAATGGTTTCAACATATCTAGCTATGTAAGATTATGTAATTTTGATTCTTTACATCTATATATCGAACCGTTAAATCCCAATTTTAATTAAACTTCTTTGGGATTCATTAAAATTTTTTGGGATATTTCCGACCGCGCAACGCGGGGTTACCCACCTAGTAGTATTATTATAGATGACATGGTTGTTATTAAACATAAAATATCCCTTTTATATATTCGTATTTAATCCCTTAATTAATTGTCATGTATGGATTTATTTATATATTCGTATATAAAATGTCTTTTTTACTTATTCCGTGTTTTTACTTATTCCGGTTAAGTATTGCTTCGTTATAGCATTTGTTCTACTTTATACTAAAAATAAAAACCTATTGGTGAGAGAAGTGTGATTGCTAATAACAAAACGATATGAAACAAATAAAAATGACCATATTTAGAAAATATTTTAATTTTCAACTAAACGGTAATATCAGATTTCACAAGGACCATTTAATAAATTACTCTAGATGAAATTTATAAGTATAGAACTTTTATTTTGATTGATCCAAATTTTGAACCAAGTTGAATATTTATATTTGGTAACTAAATTTAAACGAAAATTATTAATTTGTTATAGTATAAAGTGACAATAAAATGATAAACATTGTTGATAGATCCCTTGAAGTATAAAGATAACACTTGATACATGTTCTTATTATAGGTCTATCCCCAATCTTTTGGAATATGAGACAGATTAGTCCGAGAACATTGAAGATACAGTAAAAACTATCTCACTAACATATGATCTCTCATGTCTAAGCTCCTAAAAACTATTTTCTTAAAATAAAAGATTATGTATCCATGTCATTGGCTACAAACACAGATTACATAGTCATTAATAATTATATGATGATATTTTCTTATACATATATGTATGGACCGATTGCAAACACCATTAATGGTTTTTTTCTTTACAGTCATTATGATGTAGTAGCAAGAAATTACATTACTGATTATGGTAATGGATCAAATTTGTTATTGAGTTCTGGTATGCAAAATCATTATCAACAATTTCTTTTGACCAAATCCAATGCAAGTTACCAAATTGTCAATGTCATTAGTCATAAAAAAGTAAATTTCTATTTTTTTTGTACTCATAGCCACTAGTTTTTAGAGTCAGATGCAAGAAATAGTGGCTCTAGATCAAATAGAGCGCCGAAGGAGACTCTGGAGACTTGAAACTTGGTGATGTAGCATCATTTAGCTTTTGATCCTAACTAAAAAAGATAAATATCAATCCAAAGGCTTGTTATTATAATCAACACACTTGTTATTTTTATTGCATTAGTTACATTTATGTCTATTAATTATAATGTTTTATTTACATTAATTATTATATCTAATTTGATCGATAAAATGAAACCATTTTAGCAAAGAAGTATTTAATGAAACCATTTCATCATTTATTTGGAATTTCACGATATTACCTGGTGCTTAAAACACTGTTAAGTAAATTCACAATGAGTATGACTTGTATTTAGCTTACCACAAACAAGCTGGAATCATATTTAACCAAGTAAACTTAAGTCATGTTTCACAGACACCCTAAGATGGTTTGATGTTAAGACTTTCTGGTAGCACTTTTAACTAAATTAGATAGTAATCACTATTAACTAAATTTTATAAAGAGGAAAACATCAAATCTAATGTAAGAAACTTTGGATAGAACACAGATCAGATCAATTCATTTTCATACCATTACTCTTATACTTCAGTTAGCCAATATCAATCAAGATCAGGGGCATGTTCGAACCATATAATAGGTGTTAGTCTGAGATAGATTGTATGAATAAAACTAAAGAGTTTAGAAATTTTTTGTTTAAAACTCATTGTAACCACTTAATTCCTACGTATTAGGATAGGTTACATTACCTGAAGGTATTAAGTACTTGATAAATCCAATAAAAATGCCATTAACACACATGGTTATGTCAAAAGGAAGAACTTTTGAGGTCAACAATGATGATCCAAGCATTTCATTTCATGAAGGTGTAGAACATGAAAGAAAGTAAAAGGCATAAAAATCTAGGGGTTTTTTTCACCCTTTCTCTCCAATCGATTTGTGGTTCCATTCTTTTCCATGAACCAAGAACATCAATAACCTCGTACTGTTGCCGATTTCTTCAACATTTTTATAAGAAAAGCTAAAAAAAACTTAAGAAGAAAATGAAAGAAAACCTCACATAGAAACCAATATAATTGAAAACCAAAAAAGATGTCATCAACATTTTGATTTACTTCTGATTCCTCACTTGTCTCTACAACATGTTTAAATAGAAAAATATAAGAAAATTAAACATCATTTTGAATAAAGAATATATAATTACAATAAATACCCTTTTCTAACCAATACTCTTTTCCCTCAAATCACCATGATCGAATGGCCTTGTCCCTCCACCCTTATTTTTTTCTTTCTGGTCGATTCCTTTTTCCAAATCAAAATGCATATCTGATCTTCAAAGCAATACTCTGTTAGTTCTTTTTTAAATCAGCATTTCAAGAAAATGATGATTAATAAACGAAACTTTGAAGCAAGAAAAGAACATGAAAGAAAAGGGAAAAATGAAACCTTGATGTAGGGGCTTCTAGTTAGGGGCGGGAATCGGTTCGGTTTTTTGGTTTTTCGGTTTTCTTGAATTGATTTCCTCGGTTTGAAAATTTTTGTGGTTCAATTCAAAAACCGAACCAAATTGAATTCAAATTCTCTAGACCAAACCGAAAACCGAATTCTAATTCGGTTTGGTTCGGTTTGAAAACTAAGGAAACCAAATATAAATTTAAAAAAATTTCAAACATAAATTAAAATGGGTTTAACATAGAAACCTAAAATTGCAAAGAGAAATATATACAGTTTCATACAAAATGATCCAAAGAGTAAGTGAGTTAAACGATTTTTACTTTATAATAAAAATTTTATTTAATATAAAATATAAAATATATTTTTAATTAAAATTTATTGAATTCGGTTTTTTCGGTTGGGTTTGGTTTAAACTTCATGAGACTGAAACTCGAACCAAAAACCAAATTCACAATTCGGTTTGGTTTGACACCAAACCGAAAACCAAATTTAAATATGGTTCGGTCTGAAATTTATTTCGGTTCGATTTGGTTTTTAGATTTTTTTGGTTACGGACCAAATAATTCCCACCCCTACTTCTAGTGGTTTCTCAGTTTCTAATTCATCATCCTCTGTGAAAACAAACAAATAAAAGAAAATCATCAAGAATCAGATGTGTGTATTATGGCAAACCATAGTAGATTGGTCCTGCTGGTTTCTTAGAGGGAGACGAAGAAGGAGAGAAAGAGGAATATGGTGGTGAGTTGTGATGGCGAAGCTTCATTGATTCGTAGCTGTAAATGGAAGCAACAAACTGAACTTGTCAACAAATCGAAGCAACAAACCATTGAAAAGATAATTATAAGAAGACGAGGAGATGTTATATAAAGTGTAGTTGGTCCGATTCATTTGGCTGAAAATAAGAAATATCAATTCAAAGGCCGCACGACTTTTTTAATTAGATAAGATTTACACAATGCATAAAGTTATTGTATATGATGCTTTAGGGGTTATACCTCTTAAAATTCAGTATTTGAGGCTAATGCTTATTAAGATATAAAGATATAGGAAACACTCAAGAGGTCTCCTCTATTCATAGATATTCGTCCAAATTTAAGGTATGTGTTTTATAGTATTCACTAGGAAAATGTCTACATTTATGTATAATTAAATAATGTCTACAAATTTAATGTTTTATATTGTCAAAATAATTAAGTTATTGGTTAACTATAAAATAATAATTTTTATAGTAATTTGGAAAAAAAAAATTATAAATATTATCATCATCTTAAATCATATAATGAAAAAAAAGTTTATTAATCTTGGAAATTAAAAACTTATAATATAATAATCGAATGTAATTCATAAACTAAATTTCGAAATAATATGATAAATGATAAATACTAAAAATTGATATTGAACAATTTGATGGTAATGACCATACTTGCATCTCGCGATGTGTATGTAAATATATTTGTTTATAGGGAAAATGACTTAGGAGGGTAACTAATTGTTGAGTTGTTCACATTTGGTCTTTTTCCTTTTTTTTGTACCCAACATATCATCAAACTTGTTGTTTGTATTCACCATAACCTTTTTGATTGGCTATCACTTGTGATAGCTGGTCAAAAGGGCTGTGGTGAACACAAACAACAAGTTTGATGGTATATTAGGTACAAAAAAAGGAAAGGGACCAAACATGAACAAACTTAACAGTTGGTTACCATTATGATTTAATAGCTTTAAACGTACAATATACCTTAGGGATGTTCGAATTGAGAGGTATTGCTTCGCTTCGTTCTAGGTATATCTGTTGTAGCCTCAGATCCCATAACCTCGGACTTAGAATCTTGTTTGTCTTCATCCTTTCCGTGAACTTTAGGAAGTCTTGCCATAACACTTCCGGTAGATCAACGATGTTGGATCGGTCGGTAAAAATATTGTAGACAACGAAGAGTCGATCCTTGCTCATGGTGTCTGTTCCCCCGTGTTTTCCGGACAAGCCTCTGAGAATCATATGCATCAACACAGTCCAGATTCCGAGAACCGCTGATTTCTTGAACTCCTTAGCCTTTAATCCCCCTTTGTATCTGATTTAAAAAAAAGAAAGATTGAAATTCTTTAGGAGAGGATTCCACCACTTGGAATCCTTGAGGATTTGCTGCAAATCCAATGGCATGAAGGAAGCTTTCTTTGTAAATAGGAACGATAAGATCATTAATGATCTTGCACCCGATAACTCCATCTTCAAACTTGACCCGCTCAAAGGCTTTGTGCAACAATCTGAGATGGAAGCTGGCTTTGGGATTTTGGTGAGAGGAATGGAAATGGGGTGTTTGGAGATATACTCGATCATAACTCATCATAATCCATAGGATCAAGGGAGAACATTTGATTTGTTTCCCTTAGAATGGTCTCAGTCAAAGAGGATGAAGCAGATCCCTTCGATGACTTCTTCTAAGTTGTAGATTTGGTACATTTTGATGCCATTATTATGAGAGCTTAAAGAACACTGAAGAAATAGGAGTGTAGATGAAGATTCTAAGAAAGATATAGCAATAGTGAGAAAAGTGGAACAATTAGGACTCAAAATCCTTTTATAGGTGGGTGTTTCTAGATCTGGTAGAAGAATAGGAATAATGACACCCAACTCAAGAAACGGGTCGTATTAAATGCATAGGTCTAAAAGACCTCCCTATGTGACAGTTAAAGACCATGAGATAAGACCTTTGTTTGCACAAACCGGGTAACTGTCGATTTGTTTCAGAAACACTCAGTGATATTTTTAAAAGACATGCCAAAGCATGTTTATTGGGAATTAAAAGGATAATAATAAAGGAAATTATTGTTTAAATCATCATGAGAAACATTTCGGAAATAACAAATTAATTGATAACCTTAAAATTCAATTTATTAAATAAGGATCTCGGAAGGATTTGGTTCTGAGATGGAAAGACTTGAGATACTTCTGAAAGAAAGTTAAAAGAGCATTAATACTCGATATAGGTTCAAGGGATGGCACAATCTCTAAACGAATATCAGAGGTAAAAATGACTGAAGATCTTAGAGGTCAAGTTTTAAAAAATTTAGATTTGAGAAGCTCCAAGAGCTGAAGAAAAAGAGCTCGGAAAGAGACAGGTATGGAGATCACAATACCAGCTCGGATTTGAATTCCAAGGAAGACTTAACATGGGATTTCAAAATGTGAAAATTTTCAAGGTAAAACATTTTCAAGATCTCTGACAAAGACATTTTAAACTTAGTTTTCAATGAGCAAACAACTTGAAAGAACTTAAGACTAAAAGAAGGGTTAGACAAAAAGACATATAATGATGCTTTTATTTTCCAAGAAGAAACAATTCCAAAGTAAAAAAAGACTCTATCTCTAAATTATTTGACTTTCTGATATTGCCATCATAGAGTAAAAGCTTCTTGGAAGAAGTGAGGATCAGGTATCATCGTTCCCATTTTGTTCAGAAACATATTGAATTTAGTTTCTTCTAATGTCTTAGTAAATACATCAGAATTTTCATCGTCAGATAGAACAAAAATGAGCTCAATGTTACTGTTAAGAACATGATCTTTAATGAAATGATATCGAATATCAATGTGTTTTGGTCATGGAGTGTTGAATTGGATTGTGAGAGATCATGATGGCACTTTGAGAATCACAATAGATCAGAATTTGTTCAATTCGATAACCATAGTCTAAAAACTAAGATTTCATCCATAGAATTTAAGAGGTGTAGCTTGCAGTAACAATGTATTCTGTTTTGGCTGTTGAAAGTGCTATGCAGTTTTGTTTCTGGGATGGCCAGCTAACCAATCTTCCAACCAAAAATTGACAACCACCAGAGATGCTTTTCCTATCAAGTTGGATTCCCCTATAATTTAAGTCTGAATAAGCTTGTAGTAAGAAGCTTTCATTGACTGGATAGCAAATTTCGTGGCTCTTTATCCTTTTAAGATATCTAAAGATTTGCTTAACTACCAAAAGATGATACATCTTCAGGTTGACCTGTAATCTAGCACATAGACATGTAGAGAACATGATGTTGGGACGACTTGCAGTGAGTTATAGTAGCGATCCAATCATTCCCCTATACTTCTTCTGTTCAACATCTTCACCAGACAGGTCCAAGAAGATCTTGATTACGAGACCCATCAAAACCTTTACTGAGGCATAGGTGTCCATTGAATATTTCATTAGAAGTTTAGAAATGTATTTCTCTTAGTGAATGAAATTCCTCTATTGGTCTGTTTGACTTTCAGTCCAAGAAAGAAACTTAACTCACAATTCATACTCATTTGGAATTGGCTAATCATTAACTTGGCGAAGTCAGCAACCATAGTTGGATCAATTGACCCTAAGATGATGTCATCGACATATATTTGCACTAACATGAGATGCTTCCCATTTGATCTTCGGAACGGTGTAGGATCAAGAATTCCTCTTTGAAAACCAAAGCGCTTTAGAAAACAAGTGAGTGTCTTGTACCAGGCGTGATGAGCTTGCTTGAGGCCATAAACAGATTTTTGGAGTTTAGAGTAGTAGTTCAGATAAGATAAGTTAACAAACCCATGATGCTATTGAAGCTAGACTTCACTATCAATTTCACCAGTAAGGAATGCACGTTTAATGTCCATTTGGTAAACTTTAAAGCATTTATGAGCAACATAAGCAAGAAAGATTCGGATAGCTTCAAGATGGGCAACAGGAGCAAAAGTCTCATCGTAATCAAGACCTCTGACCTGAGTGAATCCTTTGGCTACCAATCTCACTTTGTTTTAGATAATGAATCTTGCATTTTCGAGTTTGTTTCGGAAAACCCATCGAGTACCAACAGTAGGGTGATCCTGAGAGGAGGGACAAAAGTTCATATTTGATTTCTGTCAAACTCTGTTAATTCTTCTTGAATGGCTATAATCCAATCCGAATGCTCTAGAGCTTATTTGATGGATTTGGGTTCAACCATAGATACGAATGCCAAGAAACGACACACATTTTTAATATTAACAGTACAATGAGTTTCAACTCCGACGTTGAGATTTTCAGTGACTTGATTCGGAGGATGATCCTTTGTCCAGATATGTAATCTCGGAAGTTCTTGTGCAGCAGATGATCTGACGTCAATAATGGGGTTGAGTTGCTCTCCCCGAACTTCTTGAATATGAGGATGATGCTCCCCCTGAACTTCTGAACCTGATATGTCAACATCATCATTGTTCAGAAAGTCAAAGAAGTTGGCATTGTCTTCATTTTTGTTCGAAATAGGATCAATTTTAGCAAATTGGTATGCTGCATCTTGAAAACCATCAACATTTTATGCGAGGGTTGGATTACTTCCCTGGTCATGAGGCATGGAAGTGGATGGATTCTCCCCCTCAACCCTAGATGGGAATATTTTAGAATCAAATGGAGGAAAAGTTGGTGTCAGACCAGATATATTTTGAGAAACATAAGCTTGAGTTAAAGACGGTCTTGATTGAGATTTTGTGTCATGAGTTGTTTCTATTGTTCTAAAAATGATTTTGAAATCAACTTCATAGATAACTTGAGGATTCGGAGACCCAGGAGGTGGAGCATCAGACTCCAGAATGTGTGTTGTAACGTGACTTGATTCTGAGTTCTGAACAAAATTATCATCAAAAGTGATATCATGTATAGTGTATAGTATGTCTCTCTGATGTAGTGTATCTACCTCCATGTTTCTCTTTATAGTATGCTCTAGTATCTAGTATGAACTGAAACTCTAAACTATACCTTTTATAGTTTACTAGTATTGTACTTGAACTGTTATTGAAAAGAATCATTTTACTACTAAGTTATGCTTGTTCTTTTGAAAACGAAGTTTTGTTCAACTATAAAGTAACATAACTTGAAAAGAGTTTTTTGAATGTTTTGATCACTTATAAAAGACAGAAGCAATCATTTGAGAGATGTTTATAACAAAATTTACATAATTATCATTGTGTTCAACTTGTATTACCCCCTAAAACCATTTAAAATTGTTAAAAGGTTCATTACGAGGTATGAACTCACCTGATGTGGATGATTCAAACGACTATGCGCGTAAGGATGAGAAGTTTCACGAATGAAGTCCCGAGTCACAAACAAGTCCTAACTAACATATAATGGCATATATTGGTATGAATTTAGTATTTAAAAGCAACTAACAAGCAAGTAACAACCTTAGGGAAAAGGAAACACTTGAAATGAAGTTTTGAATCACATGTGATTGACAAAAAGGGAGTTTACGGCCACTGAGTTCACGGTCATAGAGTTTACGGTGCTAGAGGTTTACGGTCTAGGGTGTTTACGGTCAAGGAGTTTACCACCGTAAACTCTTGGAAAATCATGCAAAACGGTTGTTTCTTGTTGCATATTTAGAGTTTCTAAGGTATATAGAAGGATACTTACAATTTGGAAGTTTGAAGAAGAGTTCAACGCCCAAGTACCACTATGTGTTCTTGGTGATCTTATAGATCAAACCCAAAATCGAAGTTAGTGGATGAAATTAAAGGGTGAATCAAGAAGAAAAGATGTATGAACTCATAGAATGGAAGGAATTACTTACATTTTCGAGGATTTGAGGGGTGATCATTTGATACTTGAGAGAGAATTTGAGTTTCTAGAGTTCTAAAGGGAAGAAATGATCAAAATGATCATAAATTATATATATAGGAGGGAGTTTATGGTCACCCTGACCATAAACTCATGGGTCCTGACCGTAAACTCCTCATGAAGAGGTTTACAGTTTGTTGGATGGCTTATAACTTCCGCTGATACTTCCAAACACTTATTCCATGAGTGTACTAGGCTAAAACTCCTTAGAATGACCTTTAACAAGGCTAGAACTCATTAGAAGTGAGTCTGACATTCAGTTGTGTTGACTGACTGATCTTTCAAAGAAAAAAAATTTGGATTGTCACATCAGCCCCCCGTTAGATGAAATTTTGTCCCGAAATTAGCTTTCTTAGTAGTACTATTAGGGTTGCGCTCCTCTGATTTGTAGAATACTCACTCGTAGACCTGGCAACTTTTCCCTAGTGTTCATGATAGGACTCATACTCGATCCATCTATCATTACTTCATGTATACAAGTTGCATATAATTAGGATTAGTAAGACGGTCGGATGTGTGACTCTACCCCATGTCCACAACCAAACAAGGAACAGGAGATAGGGCGGAAGCACACATACTAAGTCTGTGTAATCATAATTATATACCACCCTCATGTATACACTGAATAGTGATAGGTGGGATGTATTTGTCCTTAGCCTCTGTGCTCGAACTTGGTGTGCTGGACGAGTGGTATTTCGTAACGATCTGTGGAACATGCGGCGGCAAGGCTTCGGAGGGCAAAGAACCCTTCGCACGAGTACTTCGGGATTTAGAATATGAAAGACAAAACTGAGGTTTAGGTCGGACTGTCGTGACGAAAGACGAAGGTTTCGCGAATTTGATGGTCAGAGCGATAGAAACATATGAACTTAGTATGGTGAGGACCATGCCAACTCATGACGAATGATAGTAACGGTCTCTTTACTAAACAAAGTTTTGGCCGATTTGAAAGAAATATATGTTATACGATGATGTAACCCTAGTGTGTTCGACAATGTACTCCTAGTGTGTTCGACAATGTACTCTTTGTAAATGTTCTAGTGCTTTCTGTTTTCCCTTTGAACACTCCTACGTAACGTACCGCTATGTGAGAGTACATACAATGAAAGTGCTTTGATAACTAGTGTTGATACTTTATATCATGATCCTCCTTGGTACCACTACGATCGCCTGTCATATACAAGTTATGAATAATTAAGATGAATAAGACAGTCGACTGTGTAACTCTGCCTCAAATCCACAACCAAACAAGGAACATGAATTAAGGAGGAATCATTCACTCTAAGTCTACAACATCTTAGTCATGCACAACTCTGATGTATATGCTAAGCCATCACAGCTTCTCTAAACAGATCTTTTAGTTCTCTTGAATATTGTGATCTATTTCAATATGTGAGTTATTCTAATTACTTTTTAAGTGTTTCCCCAAGTTTTAATCTTATATATAAATATAAATTAATTTTTAAAGTAATTCATAGATCGAAGACGTACCACTACTCGCTGACGACTCTGGGGTTGATTCTCCTGCAGTGATCATCAGAATGCGTCCATCCACGCCTGAGTTCTTTGTTATTGGGCAGTCTCTCTGGTAGTGTCCATTCCCACCACATCCATAGCAAGCTTGGTTTTCTTCAACTCCGGGGACTTGGGAGATCGGTTGAGCTGGTACCCTGCAGAAACGAACCGTGTGTCCCTTTCTGTGGCAGTTCAGACACTGCATTTCCCGGCATACTCCGGTGTGGTGATAGTTGCATTTTCCACACTTCAGGAGGGTTCCAGCATTTGACTGGCAGGTGCTGTAGTAGTAGGCGTTGTAGCGGCGTACATCGTACTCGCTTGTTGCTCTTGTGGGGGTTCCTGTGTTGTTTGCTTCTTCTTCCTCTTGTTTTTCCTGATTTCTGATTATAGTCCTTTCCCTTCGATGGTTCGGGAATGAGGACTTCTACACCATGGCAGACTCCATGGTCAATGAGTCGCTGGGCCAGGCATTTGGCGCTATCAAATGTGGATGGGTTAGAAGACAACACATCTCCTTAGGTCGGAGCAGTCAGACCCCAGATGTATCTTTCTATCTTCTTGATCTCCAGGGTAACCATCCCGGGGCATAGCACGACTAAGTCGCT
Source organism: Lactuca sativa (assembly GCF_002870075.4). Classification (NCBI taxonomy): domain Eukaryota; kingdom Viridiplantae; phylum Streptophyta; class Magnoliopsida; order Asterales; family Asteraceae; genus Lactuca; species Lactuca sativa. Next base: position 253,091,599 of record NC_056630.2, read on the forward strand.
AAATCTGTCAGTGTAGGCCACTATGTCTGAGCCGACCATCGAGAGCTCCCATCGTTCTTGTTTAAGCTTTTGAACTTCGCCCAACGGGCAGTATTCTTCCAGCGTCATCTCTTTTAGGTTCTCCCAACCTATTGAGTTAGCCCCTGATAGGGCCAGTGACTTAACATGGCTGTTCCACCATGTCAGGGCTCTGTCGAAGAAGGTGCAGGCAGCAAACTTGACTTTGCTCCCTTATGGGCATGAACAGATTTCGAAGACCGAATCCGTTTTCTCGAACCATTGCATCAGAGCGATGACTCCACCATTTCCATTAAAGGAATTGGGTTTGCAATTCATGATGTCTTTGTACGAACACTCCCTTGGGTTTCCGTGAGAATCTCCGGGGTTGGCTACGTGGGTACCGTTACCTGATCCGAAGGTACCACTTTCGCCGAAGTGAGCTAGAGCAGTTGCCACTGCGGAGGATATCGTTGCTTGGAGAGCAGCAGTATCGAATTGTGGCGGAGGTAGTGGCGGTTGAGTTGGAGTTATCGAAGTAGTGCGTCTGTTTAATCTGCGAGGAAGCATCTTTGCTAAAAGAATACAAAGATGAAACGGGAATAAGTCTATAGCAATGGATAAAAGCCGAAAGCTAAAAGACAAGATTATACTAGTTCTGAATGTATCGGGTCCTGACTTCCACAGGGTTCTGGAAACAATTCATAAAAGAGTCTATACCTAATAAACTTTATGAATTTGGAATGGCTATCCTCGAATGAATATTTGTTACTTGAATAACTGTTACCAGTTGCATGTAAGAAAATAATCCTAACACATAATGTGAGCAGTGTTTCCACTAACTCATTAAGTTAACCAAGATTATTATTTATTTGTGCGACGCATATGATGTTTTGGTTACTTCGATTGATCCCTCCTTGAAAACTTCTCTTGAACTTACTCTTGTTCCTCCTTGACTCTTTTGTTGACTACTATGAGGAAGTGGTTACATCTATATGGGTTTGTCGTGCGAGAATGGATGTGACTAAAGAATCTATGAGATTTAGGGTAACTTTATGGGGTGATCCTTACAGAGTCCTCCTATAATTGTACAATGTATACAAGTTGTATATAATTCAAAATGAAATAGACCTTCGAATAAGTGATCCTACTCCAAAACCACAACCAAACAAGTAACAGGTAGTGAAGCATAGATCATAAATTCTAAGTCTATAAAATCTCAATTATATAAAACCTTGGGAGTATACATTGCAAGATTAGAGAACTATCCGTAAGGGTCTTTTAATTTATCACATAAGTTATTTATATAGCGCCTAAAATACTCCTATACTATTTTAATGTAATGTACTTGGTATGTTTCAAACTTGTTATCGTGTTATAGTATCCTAGAATACTCCTATAGTACTCTAACTCTATGTACTTGATCTAGAATTCTCTTGACTGGTGTTAGGTAAGTTTTAAGACTGTTGCAACACCACATCACTCCCAAACACATGTCGGTCACATCTCGAATGAATATAGTTGATCAGGTTATATTGATCCTAGCTGTGATTACATAACTGTCCAAGTTTGACTGCAGTGTTCAACGTTTAACTTCTTCTGTTCTATTCTTCTTGTGATACTTGTTCTAGTGTATACATGTATAAGCAAGTAGGTATATTTTTGTAACTTATTGGTACATTCTTAAAATATATCATTATCCAGAGCACTTAAGCCCCATTGTAATTATAGTTGTATATATATTATCGGTTGATATACTTAGTTCACTATAAACAATGCTCTGATACCAATATGTCACACCCCAAAACCGGAATGGCGGAAACGTTCGGGGGGTGGAGGATGTCATATTTAGTATCACAAGACATGAATCATAGTAATCAAAGTAATGAACAACCATTTCATTAGAAAGAAAGTGTTTACAATGTGTGTGTTCACAAAACATAAAATACATAAGCAAATAACAAAACAAGACTTGAAACTATTATGCTCCATCTTCTGAATTCCCAGCACGAGTACATGTCTACTAGTTACCTGAGAATACAAGTTATTTTGAAAGATTTGATCAGCAATTAAGTTGGTGAGTTCATAAGATTTTAGTGATGTAAGTATGTTGTATAAACTTTAGGAAGATGTAGTAAGTTTGTAAGTTCTGTTTAGAAAGTTCGCATGTTCCTCCAGAAAATCCTATATTTCCTGCTTTAATGAAAGATAAGTAAAAATGACTCTACAATCCTTTCTATGAGTACTAAATTGATACAAGTTATATAAAACTCAGAGTAAACAAATAATTGATTGTGTGTATTTGCCCTAAGCCCACAACCAAACAAGGAACATGAAATGAGGCGGATGGCACACATCCCATTGTTTGTTAGATCATTGTTGTATATAACCCTAGTGTATTCACTTGGTACTCACGGAGTTAACAGTAATAGTTCCTTTATATTTGATGAAAAGATTCTTTGAGAAAATGCTTATTTCTTATAATAAAAAGGTAACCACAGTGGTTCCTTCTATAATTACTTAGTTTATACTAGCTATAGATAATCTAATATCGAATAGCTAGTTAATTGTGCAAATATGCCCTAAGCCCACAACCAAACAAGGAATAAGAAATGAGGCGGAAAGCAAATATCCAACTACCTATCGGATATTAACTATATATAACCCGGATGTATAAACTAAGGTATTATAGATTTAACCACCTAAGGTCCTTTAAGTTTATACTGGTTTAATAAAATGGATTAAACGCTTTACTGGTAGGCTTCTAGTTTTGTCTACCAAATGTTCTATTTGAAAAGTATGTTTTATACTAGAAAATTGTGCATTAAATTTGTGTCCTATGACCTGACCCATACCTGGTACCCCTTATGATGACTTAATGTATACGAAACATATATATTACTAAGATCGAATGGATAATAGGCTGGGTGAATTCACTCTAAGGCCACAACCAAACAAGGAACATGAAATGAAGCGGAAAGCACACATCCTATTACCTGTCGAATATTATTAATATATCCCTTGATGTATACATTAAGGAATCATAAGGTTAGTATTATGGCCCCTTTCTACTAAATGTACTAGAATCGACTGTTCTGTTTGTCGTTTGTAAAATGTAAGTTTTTCCTAGTTTATAACTATCTTAACTCGAAAATAGTTTGCATTTACTTTCAAGTGGAACTGTCATAATATGAAAGTAATGGGAAAATGTAAGTACCTAGTTGTCTTTTGAATTGAAATCCTGACATATTGATTACCTTAAAACATGTTTGTTTTATAAAGGTCACAATGTGAAGGCTAGTGCTCGTACTAAACGCTCTCATTGTCAAAAGATTTTGGGAACCAAACGCGACTTCAGCAAACGAATTGCTAGGCCGTGTAATCCACATTAAAGTTATATGATCATGTATACCCAATTTATTATCACCTTTTGTTTAGAACAATGTGTTAGTGATCATTGGTATAGTAAGATCCTGTAGTAGTTCTCATGCTATAGCATCTTAGTAAGTTCGTTCTATTATAGTATCTTAGTATGTTCCTTTTGTTATCATGTATAGTGTATAGTATGTCTCTTTGATGTATTGTATCTACCTCCCAATTTCTCTTTATAGTATGCTCTAGTATCTAGTATGAACTGAACCTCTAAACTATACCTTTTATAGTTTACTAGTATTGTACTTGAACTATTATTGAAAAGACTCATTTTACTACTAAGTTATGCTTGTACTTTTAAAAACAGAGTTTTGTTAAACTATAAAGTAACATAACTTTAAAAGAGTTTTTGAAATGTTTTGATGACTTATAAAAGACAGAATTAATCATTTGAGAGATGTTTATAACAACATTTACACAATTATCATTGTGTTCAACTTGTATTACCCCCCTAAAAGCATTTAAAACAGTTAAAAGGTTCATTACGGGGTATGAACTCACCTGATGTGGGTGATTCAAACGACTATGCATGTAAGGATGAGAAGTTCCACGAATGAAGTCCTGAGTCACAAACGAGTCCTAAATGACATATAATGGCATATATTGGTATGAATTTAGTATTTAAAAGCAACTAACAAGCAAAGAACAACCTTAGGGACAAGGAAACACTTGAAATGAAGTTTTGAATCACATGTGATTGACAAAAAGGGAGTTTACGACACTGAGTTCACGGTCATAGAGTTTACGGTCCTAGAGGTTTACGGTCTAGGGTGTTTACGGTCAAGGAGTTTACAACCATAAACTCCTGGAAAATCATGCAAAACGGTTGTTTCTTGTTGCATATTTAGAGTTTCTAAGGTATATGGAAGGATATTTACAATTTGGAAGTTTGAAGAGGAGTTCACGACCCATGTACCACATTATGTTCTTGGTGATCTTAAATATCAAACCCAAAATCGAAGTTAGTGGATGAAATCAAAGGGTGAATCAAGAAGAAAAGATGTATTAACTCTTAGAATGGAAGGAATTACTTACATTTTCGAGGATTTGAGGGATGATCCTTTGATAATTGAGAGAGAATTTGAGTTTCTAGAGTTGTAAAGGGAATAAATGATCAAAATGATCATAAATTATATATATAGGAGGGAGTTTACAGTCACCCTGACCCTAAACTGATGGGTCATGACCGTAAACTCCTCATGAAGAGGTTTACAGTTTGCTGGATGGCTTAGAACTTCCGCTGATACTTCCAAAAACTTATTCCATGAGTGTACTAGGCTAAAAATCCTTAGAATGGCCTTTAACAAGGCTAGAACTCATTAGAAGTGAGTCTGACATTCAGTTGAGTTGACTGACTGAGCTTTCAAAGCAAAAATTTTCGGGTTGTCACATTTCCTATCCTTACTTTTTCGGATGAACGATGTCCTTTTTATTCAACCAAGGATTCTTCCTAAAGTCAGATGATTGACTTAGAAGTTTGTCATATAGATGGATTGTTAAAACAATGCTTAATTGGAACTTAGTTGGTCTTAGAAACAACTCTAGAGTTCGGAATGGAGGAATCAGATTGGGAGTCGTCATCACACCAAGTTGTTTCATCGTCATCACTATCAAGGGATGCCCAAAACAAGTTAGGATGGTCCGAGCCATGTTCGTTTGTATCAGGAGGAATTTCCTTGATAACACAATTATTTAGGAGACTAGATTTTGGAAGATGGACTCTAGTGTCCCCTGTGTTACGTGGAAGTTCCGAAGACTAATTCAGGTCTAGGGGTATCGGAGACAGAAATTGCGTTGAATCAAGACATGTAATAATTATTGGTTTGAACTTGGAATTAATGATTGATATATGTTCGAGGTCTCATGAAGGGACGACAATGGCGATACAAGGGTATCCGAATAAATGTGACTCGAATTGTCTCCCATAAATGTCAAATTCTAAAGTTCCTTTAGAGGACAAGCAATAGGTTTTAGAAACTCTCTTCCTAGACCAGGTGCTTTGGACCAGGGATGATGAAAACTGTGTGTCATTCTTTCATTAGCTTCAAGAACATCAAAAGTGTTATGCAGGGCATCAATTTTTGCATTAAGACACATATTTTCTTTAACTAAGAGATTTCTTTCACTAACTGAAATTTCACATTTATCATTAAGGATGATACATTCTTCCCTAGCTATTATAAGTTCACACTCCAAATATTCAATCTTAAGCTTACGGTCTTCGAGTCATAAGCTAAGGTGGTTTAACTCACTATCCAACTTCTCATTAACTTTTATGGCAAACTCATAGGATTTAAGAATAATTGTCATAATTGGTTGAATTTGAGTTAGATAAGGTTCATAGACAAAAAAAATCAAAATTATTATCAGTAATCATGGATTTTACCTGTTGGATAATGCTTCTGCTAGGCGGATCGTTGGTTGCCATGTAGTTGTAGTTTGGCTTAGTATCCTCATTATCAACTTCGAAACCAGAAGACCAGTAGCCTTCATCACACTTGATCGTTTTTCTAGCCATAAGACACAATTCTTGACCGTAATTTCCTTCATCGTCATCTCCATAAGACCAATACTCATCAAAATTTCGTGAAACCTTGGTGACAAATGCCTTTCCACTTTTTGCAAGTTCATGTGCTCTCCGAGAATAGCAGGAAAAATCTTTCACCTTTGGTTTCTAAGGAACATCAGCCAAGCATTCCTGTGCAAAGTGGTTACCAAGACCATATTTGTGACATACAATCTTTGATTTGGCTGAGTTCAGAATTTCTTGAAGTTCCGAGGAACGGTTCGGAATGTTGGGACGATAAGCTGGTAGATTCTTAGTTGGTTTAGGGTAGGATTGGAAGATGATAGAAGTAACCATTGATATTAATATATTAAAGCTAAAGTGATATATATATAAGAACTTTATCCTATGCACATAAATGATTGGGATACCAAGGTAATCTTTAATCAAGTATAATTTGTTCTTAAGGATTCAAAGGACAACCACTAAAGCTCTGATACTAATTGTGAGAATTAGGAATTGCACGGATAAGGTTTGAAAACTCAAACCTTGAATTAATCTTACGTCAATGGTTGCTAATAATGAAAGATCCATTAAAATATGGTAAACCAATCAAGTTTGAAATGATTAACTTCAACAAAGTGCTCAAGATAGATAATATTAAGTATGAATAATGTAAAGCAAATAAGAACAAGAAGAATGCTACAGAAATGACTGACTGAATGATTTCTTTGATGGGAGTAAAAAGGTCTACACTGGTAAAATGGATAATCAGTTATGGGTGTTCCCAATACAAAGGATGAAAACTCCTTATATAGCCAAGGAGTCACTAAAAGACAAATACATAAAAGGTGTTCATGGACTGAGAGAGGACTGAAGATCAACAACCTAACATAACCGTTGCTATTGATATTGTATGTTGTACTATACTACACAACACTTGGAACAATACAAAATAATACTAGACACCTTAAATGCATTACAGAATCAAATACTTCTAAATGCAAAACGATCTCAGAATAGCACATGATCTCGGATTGACACAACATCTCAGATTGAGTAAGGGGTACTTCATGTACTAAAATAAATCACCTGCATTGGACTTCATGAATTTGGGAAAAATAGAAACGAAACTAATGTAGTTGGCATTGGACTTAATGGATTTATGTATAGAAGGAGAATATCAGGGCACATACTTGAGGATAGGATTTCTTTATTGTTATTGTGTATCTTCATGTAAAAAAGAAGCATATATATGTTAATAATATAATATTGAGATGTAGTTATACAACATGAATATAGATTTTTTAACAATTCATATCTTCATTGTTGGGGCTATGGTTTGAATTATACGATCACAAATTATGGCTTTCTCTACTTCAAAATACTTCCACAATCTCAAACATTTGTCTATGATGCACGCAACAAGAGGTTGGCCTTTTGATAAAATAAAGTGTTGTGTAATACATTAGTTTAACACATATTGACATTCCCACTGCTTCTTACTTAGTGACTTTCACCCCTATCAAGTAAAATGATAGTAAATTATGTTTCTTCAAACTCCTACTCTTTAATTTCACTTACTTCAAGGGTGTTAATGCACTTCTTTTTAGATTCATTAGGTTGACTTCTCTTTGAATATAACAGATTGTGCATTTCAAGAATCATTACTTATCAATTAGTAGATTGATACTTGAGGGTTTAATAATTAGATGAGGGTTATGGTCCGATTAGAGATAATTAGCACATGGTCATCATAGCAGTAATAAGTGAAATGCAGGTCACATACCAAGCTACGAAAATGCATAAACAAAGGAAAAGGGCAATACGCAGATTCGAGGACGGTATACTACAATCTAAAACCTAGATGGTATGAAGAAAGAAAGCAGGATATGGAAGAAGAAGATCAGTAAGTGAAGAACACAAATTCGAGAATTGTATAGAAAAAAGGAAATTGGACACATGAGAAGCATATCGGAGGATTGGAAGATGATAGAGGCAATGTCACGCAACGACGACTTGAAACAGGGTATATTGGAGCCGACTCAATGCCGTCATTAAAGCAAATTAGTTGTAGATGGAAACTAAACACTATTCCTAAGCCATGTCCCGATTTAATATGTATAATAATAATAATAATAATAATAATAATAATAATAATAATAATAATAGAAACAATCAAGTGAAAAAATAGTTTTGGGGATCAAATCCATAATAATTGACATACAAAAGGACCAAATTTGTAAATCTTTCTTAAACAAAATGAAAGGGGTAATCGGTAAAATAAACCATTTCATTCCTTCCCGAGAACACTACCGAGATTCGTTCCCATATTGGTTTCCTTCGTCTCCAGGCAGGCGATCATGATTTCTGTCATAAATTAGGTTGTCAAAAAAAATGTTCTGTTGAAGCCTTCAAGCTCTAATCGAAAGTGGCCGTGAGCAATTGTTTTCCCTTTTTGTCGGATTTTCACTATAGATTGAAAGTTGAAACATACTCAACTTGTTTGTTCGTGCTTGAATCCACTGATTTACGGATTTTTATGTTCGTCTCTCGGTTTCAATTTCTGTATTGCAAGCTGGTAAGTGTTGCATGTTTAATTACGATGTCCCATTGATTCCGATAAAGTTGATAGTTGAATATTTCTACTGTGATTTCTCTTTAATAGAACCAGTTTGTATAGGGGATTCGTGAAGTTGAACAAAATTTAGGTTTTACTCTGCCTCCAATCTATTTTTATTCGCATAATTAGTCAATTAGCATTTTTGTGGAGCTGTGAATAACATCAATCATAGCGTTTCAGTCAGATCATGAGAACATTACTTACCTTCAAGTCTTTAGGATCAGTCGTTTTGAAATTTTAGCTATTACAGTAGCTTGTCTTGATCTTGCTGTTCTATCTGGCATTATACCAATGTGTGTATAGATGATTAAGTTGTTAATAAATTGATAAACATTGATTGGTGTTCATTTATCAGATTCTTGAAACACCAAAATGCCCCCAACAAAAAAAGGTAAAGCTAAAGCCAAGTCAACAGAGTCAACGCCTCCACCACCTTCTACAACCAAATTCCCTGGATGCATGCGATTTATCCCCCCTTCATCTGTAGCTATCACCATACATGCCAAACCTGGTTCTAAAGTTGCCACCATTACAGGTTTTTTTCTATTTCAGGTTTAATACAAGAAATGAAAACACATAAAACAACTTTCATTACTTTTGAATGACTTTTCAAAGTATAATTCCCCAACCCAATTATTAAAAAGCTGCAGCCTACTAATCTGTATTGCATGTATTGGAAATTTAGATTTTGATGATGATGCTTTAGGAGTACAAATTGATGCACCTGCAAAGGATGGTGAAGCCAATGCTGCACTCCTTGATTTTATAAGCTCGGTAATTATGTTTATAAATTTGCAATACTTAATATTGTATAAGTTTTCTCTAAATGATTGTATAGAATGAAGTTAATAACTCAATATTACATTAAATATTTTATTTATAGTTATAGTTTGTAAATTTATTTATTTCCATGTATATATTATATATAGGTTATAGGGGTAAAAAAGAGGCAAGTTTCATTGGGTGCTGGCTCAAAATCAAGGGACAAGGTTCTGATAGTTGAAGGTGTATCACTAGAGGCTGTGTATAATGCTCTTGATACAGGATTACATAATCCCTGATGAAAAAAATGACATTTTTTTTAAAGACAAGAATGTCTGTAGGATTTGAACCTGTGTCAACTTCATTTTAAAGTTTTTCATACCACTTGGCCACCTTGATGAACAAAATGTTGCATTTGTACAATCTTTTTGATTTGGACAAAAAATTGAAAATTTTGTTCTATTCACATGAGTCGTTGGTCTTACTTTATTTATTGTATATAACACCTTTGTTATATTGCGTGTAGTGTTATGCATCTGAACTAAGATTGAGATTGGCGTTGATGACACAAAATTAAGATGTTATGTCTCATATAAAAAGGTTGAACAAGGCAACTGAAGCTATTGAACACAAGAACATATGGCCATTTATCTAGGATACAATAGTGTTATCATGTATTCATCATCCAATGATGAAACAGAGTTAAGTAAATCGTTACTTTCTTCAGTGAAAAAGGCTGGTTGTTTAGGTGGAGGCAATACACCATCACTTATCAGCATAAGAACCACTGATAACATAGTTGGCCTATCTTCTGCATGATGTTGCACACACAATAATCCAATATGTATTGATCGTTGTATTTCAGAGACGACACATGAGTTGCGTAAAGACACACTCATGAGTTCAATGGACTTGCCTTCCTTATAGAGTCTCCATGCCTGATCCAAACCCATCATAGATCATATAAGTATGTCAAAAGCCTAAAGGGTGATGTTAATATGACATCGGTTTTATTCTTATTCTGATTAACTTACATGTCCAAGAAGGTTGTCACTATGAGTCCCGTGAGAGAATTCTCTGTTTTTCTTCCCACTTACTATCTCTAGCACAAGAACACCAAAGCTAAATACATCCGATTTTATTGAGAAACGTCCATGTATTGCATACTCCGGAGAAATGTATCCACTGCACCCAAGTCCAATTCATAATTAAACACATTATTGGCTTTGCTATGATTTGGTGTTTGTTTTATTTGAAAATCTAATATTATCATTGGAAGGAATTGTTAAAATATTTTATAGATTCTTACTGTGTTCCAACCACCTTCTTTGTCTTAGCCGTGGCATCCTCTCCTACAAACTTTCTTGCAAGCCCAAAATCAGATATTTTTGGATTCATTTGGTTGTCTAACAATATATTACCTGCCTTGAGATCTCTATGGATGATTTGGAGGCGGGAATCTTGATGTAAATAAAGAATACCTCGTGCCATACCATGGATAATGTTAAAGCGTTGAGGCCAATCAAGCATTGAACTTCTAGTTTCATCTGCTCAATATGAACTACTTAGTCAATGCAAGTCGACTACAAATATGTAAATGTAAGAAATTAGAGAGGATCAAACCAAATAGAAATGAGTCCAAGCTTTTGTTATCCATGTACTCATAAATTAGAATCTTTTCATTTCCATGAATGCAATATCCAAGAAGCTTCACAAGATTCCGATGTTGAAGTTTGGCGATACAAATGACTTCATTCTGGAACTCTTCGTGTCCTTGTTGGGATGTTTCTGAGAGCCGCTTTATAGCCACTACTTTTCCATCTTCCAACACACCCTAATTAAAAGATATATTTATATATTGGAGCTTGTGATTAAAAAATTCCTCAAGTACTGCCTTTTATTCAGAAAACATTAATATGTTACCTTGTAAACTGGACCAAAACCACCTTCTCCAATCTGATTGTCAATACTAAAGTTATTAGTAGCCTTTGCTATTCTATACATGCTGAAAAAAGGCAATTCACCAAAGTTTTCCATCTTAACTTTATCCTTATCAAATGTCTGCCACCTGTTCCCTACACAAGTTCACTTTCAACTTGTCATTATTACATGCATCTGCCAAAAATCATACTCATACAAACTTGTACTTAGTCATAAATAATGTTTGTTAATGTTTCATTTCTTGAAGCATAAAAACTGACTTGTTTATGTTTACCTCGTCCTTTCTTGTGAGGCCTTTTCATTTTTTTTCTACAAGCATATGCTACTGCAGACACAAGCATTGCTGCTGAAGAAACCGAAAGCGCTATAATGACAACTGCCTTCTTCTTGTTAAAAGCGGATCTACCTTTTTCTAATAAATACAAATAATTAGTATGACTACATATCAAACCAAATAAACTAAAACAAGTAGAACACCAACATAATTTTTTATTTTTATTTGTGTCAAGACTCAAGATGCCCTATAAATGATGTGTAATTAAAATAGTGGCTCAATTAAATCCTCATCCTTTGTATTATCAATATATTTAGCATGTAGTAGGATTCACTGTTATATAAAGATTGTACCTTGTAAGTCAGAGGTTGCCATTTTTATGTAAAGTTCCTGATGATCATCATACTTTCGAATGTCCATAAGGTCATCAAACCATAACAAACATCCACTTCCCTCGTTTCTGATATCTAAATCTGCATAAGCAGTACAAGAACAATTCCTTCTGCATGCCTTCTCACATTCTTCATGAGACATGCTCACATTGTACGATGAATGACGTGTATCTGGAAATTTTACTCCTGAAATTTTATGGAAGACATCTTTGGTCCCACAATTCAAAGGTTTCTTGCGTTTACACCCATCAGACATATCTCCTTGATTCCATCCTTTTAGGACTCTTGGTTCAAAACCTTCAATACAACTACAAATCGGATTTTCAAGTGTGCATATTCCATAAGGACCACAACGTCCAAAAAGACTACATGTATCAACAACTATATTTCCATACACAGCCCATTCTTGTGTTCGCTCAACCCAATTCGACTGCATTATAATGCCATCATGCATAATAATCATTCTAAAAAAAACAGAAGTCTTGAGTGTAAATCTATAATACATCTCCTTCTCGTTAACAGTAAACTCGATCAAGAAAATTGGACCCGTGTTTTCAAAAGGACGCCCACGAAACCAAAGACCATTCCATGGTCCAACCCTGGCGTGATCAACTTGACCTTTTTTCATAAATAACTGTGGATATCCATTCGGGTCTAACCAGAGTTTATACAGACCAATAGAAGGATCATCAGGGCTTTTCCATGATGATAAGTAGCTCTCTCTTCCTGTTGTCAAATCCTTCCCGATTTTCATCCCTGGTAGCAACGTGTTACCAGGAAAGTCAAAACTTTGCCAGATTAGATTTTCTTTTCTGCTATTTTCCCACACCACAAGATTTCCATTGTCGAGAAGTTGTGCCACTGGATTTATATTATTCGTAGATACTATCAAATCTGATGACCAGATTATAGGATTACCACCACTAAGAATCTGAAGGGTTCCTTCTTTAGTGAGTTCAAACATGCCTGACGTGTCGATAATTGGTTTCTCCCTGTTAGCAACCCACACAACGGTTAATGGTGATATCTTCATGTACCATATTCCCAGGTACCGATTCTTGGACTCGCCGGGGCTAAAAAATCCAAGTTCAAACGTGTCTCCCTCTGAAACAATGGAGCTGCCATCTTTGATTGGTTGATATGCAGATATTGTATCTACTGCAGCAGAACCCGACATGAAGAAGAAGAAGAAGAATATGGTACTAGACACTAACATAAGAATGGGTTGATACTCCATGGACATATGTTCTCGAAAATGGTTGGTAAGCTTTGTTGGATTTATGCAATTCCTATTATGTATGAGATTATAGCGATTCAAATTAAGGTTGAGAAAGCTCCTTTTTCCACGTTGACTGAAATGTGAAAGACGACTATATAGGGGAGTAAAAAAGAGTACAGAAAGCGTGTGGAGAAGAACAAAGATAATGGTCAAGAAAAAACACCCCAACTAATCAATAAACTAATTACAAGGGTAAAATAGAAAATACACTAGTTATAACGCAAAGATTATGCATTACAGGACATAAATGCTTGATTACGATGCCTAACAACCATGATGAAAATATATAAAACTGGTTATTTTGTTAATATATATACCCCCCCCCCCCCCCCCCCCCCCCCCTCTTTCAAGTAAGACGTCCGTAAGAAAGGTGCAACTTGACCGATAAGTCATTAAATCTGACTTTAGAAAGGCTCTTTGTGAACAAATCTGCTAACTGGACATCCGTGGAGATATAATGTAGCTTTAAAAATTCACGAGTAACCGGTTCTCGTATGAAACGGTAGTCTATCTCAACGTGACAAGCATACCCGTGTCAGAGGCCTTGTGCGAAAAACAAAGTAAGGTCCCATAAATTTTTTCTTGTAAAATACTATAAGGTAATTTGCTACCACTAAATTCAAAACTCAAAGTTGCTAACAAAAATCTTGTAAATTCATTACCACAACATCATGTCTTCACTCTAGGATCATAGATATTCAATGAATAACAATGTCTTCATCTACAGAATACATATCTTCCGACACTTACAGTTTTTTAGGTTCTTCCACAACATCATGAACTTATTCTTTAGGTTTTTCCACAACTTCTTGAATTTCATCCTCGTTTTTTGGCACACACAATTCAACTTCTTTTCTATGTTCTTCCACAGCTGATTATTCATTACGATGGTATTTTGGCACTTGTTTGACGATGGAATGATTGATAGATCATCTATTACTACGAATGAATTGTTATTATTTTTGTTTTCTATTACGTTTAGAACAACTCGGTTCAAATTTTCTAATTAGAGACATCTTTTTTCTAACAAAAAAAATCAATATTAATAACTTAATAATATATATTTGTAATATTTATCAAAAAGTAAATGTTTAAAACAGTTAGATCAATAAACAAAATTCTTGTTTTCTAATATTTCTAAGTATTATATTATATTATATTAATATTAGAAGTCAAAAAATGGGAAACTCATTGTCACCTTCCGTCACCCCCACCCTAAAATATGTCAATGCACTACACTTCTATACCAAACATTGAAAAGTTAAAGTTATAATGCATAGTTATAGAGTGATAAACACAATGCACAAGACAATATACTATGACCCTGTATACCAAAATATTAAAAATCTAAAATTATAAAACATAGTGATAAAGTGATAAACACAATTCACAAGACATTATAGTATACAAAAAGACAAACCAAGAACATTATTTATTTATTTATTTTTACTTTCTCTACTTCATTTTGAGTTCATAAATAAATCATTCAAATAAACAGGAGCATTTAGCCTGGGAGAGAAAGAAATTAAGCACGGTTGGGATTTAGGAAATTTAAAGAGATAAGAGATACTAATGTGCACTTAGGGACTCGGTTAGAGGACTTAAAGGAGGACAAGTCGACTACCAACAACTCTACTGACATCGTTATTAGGTTTGTTAGGGTTTGATCTTTTGGTGAGTTTTATAAAAACTATACGTTTGCTTGAACTTATATTAGAAACATATATGTAGTTTTTATATATAGATATTTTCCTTAAATTATTGATAAGTTATAGAATTTATAATAAGTTTTTGATTTTTTTGATTTTTGTTATTTTTTTCACAATCAAATTACTTCAAGATTGCAACCAAACGTTACATTAGTTATATACCTAACTGATAATTTTTTTTAATAATAACACATAAAAATGTATTTTATGAAATACCAACTCCATTACTATATATTGTCCCTAAATTCAGAGGCCCCTTAAAATTGGAGGCCTCGTGGGATCGCACCGATCACACATCCCTAGGGCTGCCTGTCACACCCCCAAACCGGAACGTCGGAATCGTTCGGGGGTGGATGACGTCAAGCGTAGTATCGCAACAATTGTATCATAGCAAGCATAGTAAACACAACTAGACATTGAATACATATATGAAAAGGTTTACATTGTTTAATACATAGTTTTGTTCATATCAAAAGTAAAATAGTAAATACGCGACTCTAATGCTTCGACTTCTCCGAACTCTTGGAAGTACCTGTCTACTAATTCACTGAGAATACAAGCAATTTTGAAGAATATCATCATAAAGCTGGTGAGTTCATAAGAATTTAGTTTTGGTGGAAAAGTGTTCTTTGAATCCTTTTGAAAAGTGTTCCTCAAGAAAATCCTATATTTTCTAATGAAAAGCGTGTTTGAAAAACCCATTCCTGCCATGACTACCAGATTCATACAAGATATGTACAATCCAAGGAGTCGTGAAAGGAATATGAGTATCCGTTTTTTGTAAAACAATTCGTTATGAATGGCCGGTTTATCCCAGGAAAATCCTATATTTTCCCTAAAGGTGGTTGATTGATTATCCTTTTTAAACTGAGGTTTGCAAGTATCTACCATACTTGTATGTGTGTGTGTGTGTGTGTATATATATATATATATATATATATATATATATATATATATATATATATATATATAAGCAATTTTCTTTTAAAGACCCTAGTTACACCCAAAGATATATTAGTCTTAAAAACTAAATAAAAGAAAACTGTGATGAACTAAGTCCTGAAGATATTATTAATACCCTCCAGTAATCTATCGGTTGTTACTTTGAGGTTCGTTCATTTGATTCATTATTACAAATGTAAATTCCTGTTATCTAGGTTGTGAGTTTCGTAACCATAACTGACTGGACTAGGCCCGCAACGGCCGATATCCTTAATGACTTTGTCACCCGCAGACATTCCAGTCCAACTGTAGCTAGCAGTGAGGTGTGGGATTGTCAGCCCCTTATAGATCTATACACAACAGTCACGCTCTCCCTACAAGAGACTTTGGTCATGAGTGCTAGTCCTCCACTCTGTTTCTTGTGGTGAGTTACCAAGGACGTGTCTCAAACATAGCCTAACGAATTTACAAGGAATAATACCGAAAAACTTTTTTATGATTTGCATGAATCCTTTATGAAATGATACATTTTACCATATGATTCACAAGTTCATTATTCTAGTTTAGAAAACTGTTTCTACGTGTTGCTTTCTTAATCGGTTGGTAAAACTGGTTTCCGTGTTAAAAGCATACTGAAAATATAATTATCTTAAACAAAATAATATATTTTGAGCACAAGTTTCATTGTAATTTTGCGTGTATTCGCCCCTGAAAACATGAAAAGCTCGGAAAAAGCGTAGGTGTATGAACTCACCTCGGGTGATTTGAATGAAGGATCGATACGGAATGCGGGATGTTCAAGTGAAGCCTTGAACACGATTTGATCCTAATCAACAAGTAATTACACATAAAGGAGTCAAATGATGGTATTTCACCACTAGATGTGACGAAGAACCATTCTAAGAACCTTGGGACTACTTGCACTAAGTGTTAGGACCTCAAAGGATTGCACGAGTGAGGTGTATGGCCACTTTAAAGGTGTTTTCAAAGTCAATACTTGCATCCATGAAGTTTCCTAGGCCCATACTTGGTTGTAGTACAAGTTTAGGGTCTTAGAAATGGGTTTGTGGTCCTATGGTGTGTGTGTCTGTATGGTCGCACAAATGAGTATGCTGCTGCACACATGAGTGTGTGGCCGCACATAGGGGTGTGATGCCGCACACACGAGTGTGTGGTCGCACTCCTTCAATGAGATGAAGAACATGACGACACTTTCATTATTCAAGGCCTAGATCAAGAGGTTCTTCAAGTATAACAAGATCTGGGATGGATTACTGATGGTTTTGAAGCCTTGGGAGGGTTTGTGGTTGAAGAAGCTTTAGAGAAGAGGTGTTGTAGGCTTCCAGGATGTTAAAGGAATAAAAGGAAAGGGGTCTACCCTTTATATAGGGTGGGTGTGCTGCCTAGAAGGGAGTGTGCTTCCAGGAGGTGTGTGTGCAGCCGCACACCCATGTGTACGGTCGTACACTCGCTCTAAAGGTGTGTATGGCCTTGTTTTGACAATATATAACTTCTTGACTCATTCCTAGACTCAACCTTGATCATGTTCAAGCTTAGAATCACTTAAAGGAACACTCTAGCAGTGCAAGAAGTCAACGAAACAAGTTTAACATTGAATGAATTGACTAAGGTGCGAGATGAAAGTTTCGTGTTGTCACATCATCCCCCCGTTAGAGGGAATTTCGTCCCGAAATTCAAGAAGAAGAATATAACTCATGGTCTTAGAAAAGATGTAGTTACTTTAAGGTTCATGGGACTCTCGCGCTCCCAAGTAAATCCAAGTTCCTGTTTGACATTCTAGTGGACCCTCACTATCGGGATGTGACGTTATTTCGTTCGCTCGACTTCTCGATCCATGAGCTCGGATGATTCTCCCACTAAGTGTAGACTCTCATCTAACTCGAGGCTGTCGAGGGGAAATCGTAAGTGTCTCATCGTCCGGACACTCATTTTGATTTCGAACGAGGAAGAGGAGATGAGCGTTGTTGCGCTCGAGGTAACTGGAGTTTGTGCGCTATGGACCGATCCTAGAAAAGATCTTGGGGACTTGACTCTTTTCTATTTGCGTGTCGCCCGCCTCAGCCCAGCACAGCTGGGGTCTATATTTTTGGCTGCAGAGGGTTGCGAACGTCGCAACCTTACTACTGGAAAAGGTCGCCCTTGTCGCAAGGAGGTTCAATTAAGGATAGATGTGGGTCCCATGACACATCATCACTTGTCCGGATGGTCCTCTTACTTTGTACTTCTCTTTGAGGATGATACTCTTCGTATGAATACTTTCGGATTTTGAAGAGAGATGAATTCTTTGAAGTTTTTATCTGGTTGTCGTCACGAGCGACGGGAGTTTCACAATCGAACGATTTAAGACAAAAGGGTTTGGTATAACATAGACTCAGTCGATCTAGACATGATGGTGTCGTAGAATCGTGCGTCAGGTTAGTCTGGGAGGATCGTTTTGCTAGCATATTGGCATCCTTAAATGAACGTCTCTGGTATTTTTTTGCGTTTGATTGGACTTGGTGGGTACTACTAATGCCAGGGTCCAGCTGTTTTGAAACTATAGGCTCTCAATGGGATGGTTCCCACTAGATTTTCCTATGATTTTTTTTGGCGTATATGAGTCATGTAGAGCTACAACTGACTCTAACGTATACACTAGGCTACTATAATTTACTCCTTAAGGCATTAACTTTCAAGAGTACGTCGCGATTAGATTTGGACGGGAAAGAAACCACGATTATGAACAATTATATGGGTTTTCGAAAACGTACCAAAACATAGCAAGGTTCTTTGATGCTTCCTCATTCTCTGAGGTCAGACTCCTCCTGTTTTCCCATTGCTCTTCTCTGTTGGGCAATCTTTTTTGAAATGTCCTAAACTTCCACAAAGGTAACAGGTTGGAGTTGTCCTAACTTTAGTAGTCGGAGTGATGATCTTGACTAGGGTTCTACAACCGCGGGAGGTGTGTCCCTTCCTATTGCATCTAGTGCAATGCAGCACTCGGCAGATCCCATGATGATGGTAGTTGCATTTGCTGTAGTGCGGGAGATTTCCACAGTAGGGTATGGTTGGTGTGGGAGCAGTAGGGACGACTAGGGTACCGACTGTCCGAAATCGTTGCCTCTTAGTAGGTCTTTGGGTTGAAAAACTTCCTTTGAACTTTCGTTTTGGAAGGTTAGGTGTGTCCTTTCTAGTAGGCACTTGTTGTTGAGATTGGTTAACACCAAGATTCGGATTACCGCTAACACTTCCACCCACATTTGTGTTGTTAGCGTTAAGAACAGCTAGGGCGGCTGCTACAGCTGCTATGATAGTAGCTTGGAACGTAGCTGAGTACATATGGAGGATTGGTGTCTTACTGGTGGGTTGGTTACGTTTCTTCGGAGGCATGATCAGACATGTCAAGAAAAGAAGATTGTAAGCAAAAATGGTTGCCTATGGATGTACCCTAAATGTTTATCTATGCATTGGAATTTCCCGTTTTGCTTGTTTGACTCTCATTGATTCGACCCTCATCCCCATGTTATAGTCTTAGCAAGGATAGATAAGATTTGAGCACACAAAGTTCACATACAATAAGTTTACGAACTCCTGGTTTCTCAGCTCATTGGGCTGGCTGACTAGTTCTCATATTTTCGTCATCTCTTAACGATATGGAGATTTGGCCATAAGGGTAGTTCCGAGGATCAAGTCGATTATGGGATTCAACTTGGCACTAGGAAGAAATCCCCGGAATGTCTTTGGAGAAGACATCGGGAAAGTTGCAGACTTTGAAGATGCTCTTGAGATCCTTAACTTCTTGTGTCTCATGGTCAACATGAGCCAAGAATGCATAGCAATCCTTCCGCAGATGCCCCTAGGCTTGACGCAGGAAATGATACGAAGTTTCAAAAAAAAAATCGTATCACTGTGACCAATGAGGATTTTGTTGAAGAGAAGATTGAGACGAATCGCTTTCTCGAAGCAAAGGATATCAGCACGATTTGAGACTTAACCATTTCGTGCCGATTAGGGTATCGAAGCTGATACGAAATTGATGGGGAAAAAGAATAATCATCTAAGTATCTCTCATGATTCACATTTTGAGGACAAAACAATGATGGGACCTTGATAAGGTTGCTTACTTTTCATGCTACCGATCTAAGGTACACTTTTAACAATGAAAATATTTAACTGAAATATGATAGTTGCCACCATTGTCGATATCAAGATTACATAGAGTTGGAAAAATTTGACCTAGGAGTAGGTTTACCACATATCAACAGAGGATCAATTTGACAACATAAAGAACTAGCAAATCGGTACTTGCAAGGCAAGAATGTCTACAGGGAAAGGAGCTACTTGGAACATATATAGGAAAACTATTCTTTAGACCAAAAGGAAGGACAAGTATAATATTTCCTACTGGCGACGGGCACTTCTAGGGCGGAACCTTAGGTTACTCAACTGGCGCTCCATTTCAAGCAGGCGACACTCGTATACTGATTGGCGTGCTCGGAACTCTACAACCTCAGCTCGAGTTGCAACTAGCTCTCGCTGCTGAGCTTCATTGTCTCTCAAAATCCTCTCATAAGCAACCTCGAGACTGCAAATACGGTTTATGTTGGCATCCAAGTCTGCCTCGAGTTCCACAGTTCGTTGAATGGCCGTCATGTTCATTTCGACATTGCGGGCCACTCGGCGGACTATGATTGGAAGGGATCTATCTGCTAAGCCTCCTCTGTCCACATTGTAGAAGCAGCGATCCCCATTATACGGGCGGGGTTGGCCTAGTTCGTGACTCCATCTATCCAAGCTTCCAACCCACATAGGCATTGGGCCTTCGAACTCAAATCGGGGGTTAGGTTTTAGTATCGGGGCTACTGGAGGTAGGTTCTCGACTTCAGGTTCTGGGTCGGCCTCTTCGGGAAATTGTTCTGTGAAGTCATCGTCCACAGGAATTTCGTGATTTTCTTCTGGCTCTGCCTCGAGCCATCCTCCATTTCCTTGGTTGGGAAAATACGGGTAGCCAGGGAGATGGAATCCAGTCATGCTATCTACGCGAGGTGAGGGTAAAGGGATAGTTAATAGGCATCAGATCTATTAATACTCACAATGTACTATAGCTACATAATTGACTCTTGAAAGATGGATCCTTGGGTAAGTTTTCGGCTTAGTCGTTATAGCATCCTAAAATACTCCTATAGTATTTTAACCCTTATGTTTGACTTTGGAACTTTTTTGGTACCTAGGTAAGTTTTAGACTTGCTGCGACACCACAGTCACTCCCAAGCACATTTTGGTCATGTCTCGAATGAATATAGTTGATAAAGCTATATTGACCCTAGACATGATTACATAACTATCCAGGTTTAACCGCAATGTCCAACATCCGAATACTTTTGTTTTGTTCTACTTACGACACAAATTCTGATACTCAGGTATACTTTTATAAAAATACTTGTATTTTCGAAAGTATACTTTTAGTTTAGAGAACTTAGGCCTCTTAGTATTTATAGTTGTATACCATGTAAGTTTCGGTATACTTAGTTCGCTATAAACAAGGGCTCTGATACCAATCTGTCACACCCCCAAACCGGAACGGCGGAATCGTTCGGGGGTGGATGACGTCAAGCGTAGTATCACAACAATTGTATCATAGCAAGCATAGTAAACACAACCAGACATTGAATACATATATGAAAAGGTTTACATTGTTTAATACGTAGTTTTGTTCATATCAAAATTAAAATAGTAAAGACGCGACTCTAATGCTTCGACTTCTCCGAACTCCTGGAAGTACCTGTCTACTAATTCCCTGAGAATAAAAGAAATTTTGAAGAATATCAGCATAAAGCTGGTGAGTTCTTAAGCATTTAGTTTTGGTGGAAAAGTTTTCTTTGAATCCTTTAAAAAGTGTTCCTCAAGAAAATTCTATATTTTCTAATGAAAAGCATGTTTGAAAAACCAATTCCTTCCATGACTACCAGATTCATACAAGATATGTACAATCCAAGGAGTCGTGAAAGGAATATGAATATCCGTTGTTTGTAAAACAATTCGTTATGAATGGCCGGTTTATCCCGGGAAAATCCTATATTTTCCCTAAAGGTGGTTGATTGATTATCCGTTTTAAACTGAGGTTTGCAAGTATCTACCATACTCGTGTGTGTGTGTGTGTGTGTGTGTATATATATATATATATATATATATATATATATATATATATATATATATATAAGCAGTTTTTTTTTAAAGACCCTGGTTGCACCCAGAGATATATTACTCTTAAAAACTAAATAAAAGAAAACCGTGATGAACTAAGTCCTGAAGATATAATTAATACCCTCCAGTAATCTATCGGTTGTCACTTTGAGGTTAGTTCATTTGATTCATTATTACAAATGTAAATTCCTGTTATCTAGGTTGTGAGTTTCGTAACCATAACTGACTGGGCATGGCCCACAACGGCCGATATCCTTAATGACTTTGTCACCCGCAGACCTGCCGGTCGAACTATAGTTAGCAGTGAGGTGCGGGATTGTCAGTCCTGTATAGATCTATACACAACATTCACGCTCTCCTAACAAGAGACTCTGGTCATGAGTGCTAGTCCTCCACTCTGTTTCTTGTGGTGAGTGTTACCAAGGACGTGTCTCAAACATAGCCTAACGAATTTACAAGTAATAATATCGAAAATCCTATTTATGATTTGCATGAATCCTTTAGGAAATGATACATTTTACCATATGATTCACAAGTTCATTATTCTAGTTTTGAAAAATGTCTCTACGTGTTGATTTCTTAATCGGTTGGTAAAACTGGTTTCCGTGTTAAAAGCATATTGAAAATATAATTATCTTAAACAAAATAATATATTTGGAGCACAAGTTTCCTTGTACTTTTGCTTGTACTCCCCCCCCCCCTGAAAACATGAAAAACTCGGAAAAAAAATAGGGTATGAACTCACCTCGAGTGATTTGAATGAAGGATCGATACGAAATGCGGGATGTTCAAGTGAAGCCTTGAACACGATTTGATCCTAATCAACCAGTAATGACACATAAAGGAGTCGAATGATGGTATTTCACCACTAGATGTGATGAAGAACCATTCTAAGAACCTTAGGACTACTTGCACTAAGTGTTAGGACCTCAAAAGATTGCACGAGTGAGGTGTATGGCCAATATAAAGGTGTTTTCAAAGTCCATACTTACATCCATGAAGTTTCCTAGGCCCATACTCGGTTGTAGTACAAGTTTAGGGTCTTAGAAATGGGTTTGTGGTCCTATGGTGTGTGTGTATGGCCGTACAAATGAGTGTGCTACCGCACACATGAGTGTGTGACCGCACACAAGAGTGTGTTGCCGCACACACGGGTGTGCTGCCGCACACACGGGTGTGCTGTCGCACTCCTTCAACGAGATGAAGAACATGACAGGACTTTCATGATTCAAGGCCTAGATCAAGAGGTTCTTCAAGTATAACAAGCTAAGGGATGGATTACTGACGTTTTTGAAGCCTTGGGAGGGTTTGTGGTTGAAGAAGCTTGAGAGAAAAGGCGTTGTTTGCTGCCAGGATGTTAAAGGAATGAAAGGAAAGGGGTCTACCCTTTATATAGGGTGGGTGTGCTGCCTAGAAGGGAGTGTGCTTCCAGGAGGTGTGTGTGCGGCCGCACATCCATGTGTACGGCCGTACACTCCCTCTAAAGGTGTGTATGGCCTTGTTTTGACAGTATATAACTTCTTGACTCATTCCTTGACTCAACCTTGATCATGTTCAAGCTTAGAATCACTTAAACGAACCCTATAGTAGTGCAAGAAGTCAACGAAACAAGTTTAACTTTGATTGAATTGACTAAGGTGCAAGATGAAAGTTTCCGATAAAAGTTTGAACAGGGAAGTTAGGGTTTCAAACCCAAAGTTTAGCGCTTCACGTGTGACTTTTGATTCGACTTGTTGTTGTTGAATGATTAACATGTATAACATAGTACTTAGGGTTTTAAGAATTCACCAAAAGTAATTACACATGGACATAATTTCCTAGCCTTAAAATACTAGTTGTGACATCATCCCCCCGTTAGAGGGAATTTTGTCCCGAAGTTCTTTTGAAAGTCAATCCTAAGAGCTAGAGAAAAGGTGAGGGTACTTTTGCGTCATTTGATCTTCGCGTTCCCATGTGGATTCCGGTCCGCGTTTAGCATTACATCGAACCTTCACAATCGGAAAGCGACTTTGTTTTATACGTTTCACTTCCCTGTCCATGATTTCAACCGGCTCTTCGACGAACAGGAGATTATCGTTCACCTCGATCTCATCCAGGGGTGCAACGAGGGTTTCATTTGATAGGCACTTTTTCAAATTGGACACGTGGAATACCGTATGTACGTTGCTAAGTTCTGAGGGTAACTGTAGCTTATAAGCTACCGGAACAATCCGAGCAAGGATCTCGAACGGTCCGATGGATTGTGGATTTAGTTTTCCCCGCTTCCGAAATTGGATCATCCCTTTCAAGGGAGAGACCTTCAACAACACTCGATCTCCGACTTGAAATTCCAGAGGCTTTCTTCATTTATCATCATAGCTCTTTTGTCGGTCTCACGATGCTTGGAGTCGTGCCTTGATTTGAACTATTTTCTACATCGTTTCCCGAATGATCTCAGGGCCTATAAGAGTGTTGTTTGGTTTTTGCCCTTTTGCTAGCTGAGTGTCTCCCACCTCAGCCCAACATAGAGGTGATCTGCATTTCCGGCCATACAAGGCTTCAAAAGGAGCAACCTTAATGCTTGTTTAATAGCTGTTGTAGTACGAGAACTCGATTAAGGGCAAATGGTTATCCCATTCCTTGCCAAAAATCAATCACACAGGCTCGGAGCATGTCTTCAAGTGTTTGAATGATTCGCTCCTCTGGCCGTCGGTCTGGGGGTGATAAGCAGTGCTCATATCCAGTTGTGTTCTTAATGCCTTCTGGAGCGACTGCCAAAATCGAGAGGTAAATCTACTATCTCAATCGGAGAAAATAGATATCGGTACCCGATGCAATCTCACCACGTCCTTTTTATAGATTCGCGTTAGCTTCTCTATTTAGTACGTCTCCTTTATTAGCAGAAAATGGCGGATTTGGTTAACCTATCGACAATCACCCAGATAGTGTGACAACCTGAAATTTCCAATTGTACGAACCTCATCTATTCATTAGAAGCTAGTTCAGTTTCAGTGATTTTCAAACCTTTCCGAACAAGTTTGTGTACATTAGGTTTATGTTTTAGATGATATCAGGAGAGTGGATACTCCTGGTTTTGTGAAACTTGGGCATTTCAAGTTTCATACTGTTACAGTCCAACATCAGGAATGAAAATATTTTCTGCCAAAATATTCCAGGACTATAAATAGTTTTCTGAATTAAATTAATTCATTATTCACAATTCCAAATAGAGAAAAGCCATATTCACTCTGACGGATCTTCGGATTTTCATCCCAGATTGTGAGTCTACTTTTCTATATGTGTTTCAATACTTCTTTAATGCATATTAGCAACAATAACATGTTTAGATTACAAGATCCGGGAGTTTACCGCCCAAGATCGTTCTTGGGGAGTAAACTCCAAAATGGAACATTATGGCTTCCTAGTCCCAATTCCTTGTTAGAAGACTTGTTTAGGAGATAGGCTACTACATTTAAGGATCAAAAAGCAACCAAGAAACATAAGTTCTAGGAGTTTACGGCCAAGGAACTCCCTTGGGCCGTAAACCCCTTTTCAAGGGCTTAAATGCCCTAAAACTTTCCCCAAATGCTTAAGGACTTTACCTACTAGTGCTTGTGCTTGTTTAGAACATCAAAAGCCCATAAAAACCATAAGTTTTTAGGAGTTTACGGCCAAGAACCCTTCTTGGGCCGTAAACCCCATTTTGTGGGACAAAAATCATTCCAAGCTACCCTTAAGCCTTTAGACAATTTACCTTGCACCTTTGGGACTAGAATGGAGAGAAGAACACATAGAAACAACTCCTTGGAAGGAGTTTATGGCCAAGGAACATGACTTGGGCCGTAAACTCCAAGTGAAGGCACCAAAGTGTGCCTCTTGTCCCCATTAGCCTTAGATAAAATCATGGATGCCATTCTTGATGTTTAAGTGCCTCAAATCAATTAATTTCCTAGAGTTTACGGCCGTAAACTCTAAGGTGAAGGACCTTAGGCCGTAAACTCCCTTATGGAGTGTTCTAGAGCCTTAAAACTACTTCATGCATTATTCCAATAAAGATAGGAGTGTTCTAGATGCAAGATAACACCACAAAACACCCAAAAACACCATTTGAGGAGTTCACGGCCATAAACCTATGAGTTTACGGCCGTAAACTCCAAGGTGTGGGGTTTGTTGGATGGTGAACTCCTATACAAGGCCCTTTGATGTTTCAAACCCTTTTGCCTTGTCCCGTAGCAACTTAGATGCAACCATTTGGACCCTAAACACTCACAAAAGTGTTTAAATGTTTTCTAAGTGTCTTAACTTATTTATTTAAGTTATTATTTGTCTAATTAGTTATATATATATATATATATATATGCTTATTATATGATAACTAGGCTCGTGCGTGTAAACCAGTCTCCGTTTGTCACCTAGCATGGTAGCCGACATTGCAATTCAAACGACTCACCGCAAGTGAGTTCATACCCCTTGGATCAACCTTTGAAATGATTTTAAGTGTTGTAAATACTTTATGGGGGGGAATACAAGTCAAATACTTATAAGTTATTGCTTCAATCACATGTGATTGCATTTAAGCACATGTGATTAATAACTAGGAAAACAACTATTTTTACCACTGTTCAAACTGTTTATCAAAATGCCTTACTTTGAAATGTTTTACAAACTGTTTTACTATCCAAACTTACTTATAGACTGTGATTTAAACAAATGCTTCTTATACTTAAACTGTTTTATTAACTTATGCCTTCAAATTGTTTTATAGATCGACATCAAGTCGATCTCCTCCTGAAATCTTATTTATGCTTCAAATGTTTTATGAAAACTTATTTATGCTTTTATATATTCAATTGCATGTCCATATATGTATAGATGTATAAATAATGTTTAAAGGAATTAGGAAGGCCATCCGCCCTATTTCCTTTTCGCGCCTTGAAATGTGGTCTGGTGGGATTTCGGGTGACCATCCGAAGGTCGTTTCAATATTACTTATATATCATATATACATATATAGACATAAAAGTACTTTCATGTTCATACTCATCAGTACATCATTAGCTGGTTACCATCGGGGTAACGCAGGATCATACATATACAGATATACTAGAAACAATACATATACAGATATACTAGAAATAATACATATACAGATATACTAGAAACAATACATATACAGATATACTAGAAACAATACATATACAGATATACTAGAAACAATACATATACAGATATACTAGAAACAATACATATACAGAGATACGAGAAACAATACATATACATAAATACGTAATAATTGTGATCCACTGTATCGGGCATGCCTTAAATGTCATGGCCCGAGTTGTAGCCAGAATTCTCTTGGAGGGAGAGCGTGAGTTTGCGTATAGATCTATACTGGATTGACTATCCTACACCTTGCTGCTAGCTACAGCCGGACCTGCAGGTCTGCGGGTGCCAAACGTCATTCCTTATTACGACCATTCATTATGTCGTTGTTACCAGTCGATAGCATGGTGCAATTTATCACATTATGCCTTAATATAAATCCGGTTTAAGGTAGTAGTATTTAGTACAGCAGTAGTCTTAATATACAAAGCTACAGTACTACAATGATTTACCCATTACATATTTTAGTGATAACCTCACTTAAGCATTAATGTACAAACTATATTTTTAACAAATGATAGTTATATTTGGGTAATCACACACTTTACAACAGACAAGTTTACAAAACCGCCTAGCCTTGGTAGAAGGTTACTTTTATAGAAAATATAGGATTTTCTGAGAGATTCAAACTTTTACAAACACTTTCAAACATTTGTTTACATTTTTACAAACTTATACTTTGAGACAGGTTCAAATGTTTTTACAAGAAACATTGACACTAAAATACTTATGAACTCACCAGCTTTATGCTGATAAACTCTTTCAAAATAACTTGTATTCTCAGGTCATCAGTAGACAGGTACCGAGGCCAGCTTTTGAGAAGATGGAGTGCTTTCAAGACTCATCTCATATTATTTTGTGTTTCATTATTTTTGGTGTCTATAGCTGTACAGAACACACTTGTATTAAAATTATATATTTAATGCAATGGATGATGTTGTTTGCTTATTTACATTTACTGTGTTGTGATACTATACATGACGTCCTCCGCCCCAGAACGTTTCCGCCGTTCTTGTTTTTGGGGTGTGACAGATTGGTATCAGAGCATTGTTTATAGTGAATCAAGTATATCAACCCATAAAAGATATACTAATCTATAAGCCCAAAAGGGACTAAAACACTCTGACCAAGAGTCTATACTTTAAATAATAAAATATTTAATTAAGTATACTAGTCTGCATTCATACTAAAATCAGTGTCACAATGACAAGAACAAAAGTATTACGATTGTTGAATATCACAAGTAAGCTCGGGGATGTATGGTCAGTCCTGGGAATGGCATAGCCTGATCAACTATGCTGGTCCTAGGAGTGATTAGCATATGCCCTAGAATGGTTGTGATATGTTAACAAGTCTAAAAACTTACCAACAATACCACAAGAAGATCAGTAGAACTTAGAACTTAAAATACTATAGGAGTATTTTGTGCTATTAGTTACACGTATACTATATTCTTAATACCTCTCTTCTCGCGTAGATCTAAATGGCTGGATTTCATCATGGTGACCCGTACTTTCCCAATGAAGGCAATGCCGGGTGGATCGATGAAGAGCCTGAAGATGAGCATCCAATCCCTTTGGATGATCACCTCGCAGAAGGCTTTTCAGATGGATCTGACTCCGAGCCTGAAGTCAACAACCTACCGCTTGTAGGTCAAGCCCCGAACAACAACCCTCGACCAGCGTTTCCAGGTCCTACACCCATGTAGGCAAACAATCTGAATCGCTGGAGTGATGAGCAGGGTCAGCCCTTACCATACTTTGGGGACCGAACCTTCTACAACGTTAGCGATGGTGGCTCTGCTGACAGAGCTCTGCCGGTGATCATCCGCAGAATAGCTCGTAATGTCGAGCAAGGTCGAGCAGCCATCGACCGGGTCATGGAGATTGATGCCAATTCAGGCGTCAATACAGTCCGCATTCGCCGTCTCGAAGAAGACATGGAACGGACCCGGAGAACCAACGAAACACTGCAGCAACAGCTGGCTGCCTCCCGTGCTGAAGTCTTAGAACTTCGAGCTCGTCAGAGAGCTCAGGACCGACACCTTCAAGAGGTGTTTCGTCAAGTGTCCGACCTCAGGGATCGCCCGAGGAATTCCCATCGCCACTAGATGATGTCTAGTACATCTCTGTCTTTTGAATTAGGGATAGCCTTGAACTTATGTGCTCTAAGTAGCACTTGTCTGTAAAATATTCCTAACTTTCGGTACTCTAAATAGGAATCTAGGACTGTCAGTATTGTCCTTATGGTATGATGTAAGACCTACTGTTAGGTCGATTTTCCTTGAACTTATTACATCAGTAATACCCGTACTATTGAAATCTGTTATGTGGGAAAAATTTGTACACTTGTGTATTCCTACTAATATTCCTTATTGTGATTTCAAACACTCATTCAAACGGTTGGCCTATGGTTATTTAGTCCATGGGTCACTCTCACTTTGCTTACGAATTGATTCTTATCATCCTTCTTGTTTTTATAAACTTATAGCTGAAGGATGCCTCCTCGCAAGTCTCCCAGAAATAGGAATAATCCTGTACCTCCACCGCCTCCACCACCTGCAGTCATCGATACTGCAGCCCTGAATGCTGCCGTAGCTGCAGCAGTGGCAACTGCCATGGCTCAGTATCACTCGTCTGATGCTAGCAGAGGTGGAACCCCTGTGGAATCTATTCCGATCGAAATCCAAGTGCGCTCAAGGGAGTGCTCTTACAAGGATTTCACAAACTGCAAGCCGAAGCCTTTCTATGGCACCGGCGGAGTCATTGCTCTCTCGCAATGGTTCGAGAAGACGGAATCAGTCTTCGAAATCTGTGCGTGCCCTGCAGCATTCAAAGTGAAATATGCCGCATGCACCTTCGAGGATAAAGCCCTAACGTGGTGGAACGGCCACGTCAAAGCCCTAACTCTCGTCGTGGCTAACGACATGGGCTGGGCAACAATGAAGGACCTCATGACTGAGGAGTATTGCCCTAGGGGCGAAGTCCAGAAGTTAGAACATGAACTCTGGAATCTGACTATGAAGGGCACCAACGTGATCGCTTACACTGCCCGTTTTAGCGAACTGGTGGCCCTATGCCCCAACATGGTTCCCACTAAAGGGAAAAAGATTGAGCGGTATGTATGGGGGCTGGTGCCTCCGTACCAGGGGAACGTCTTAGCATCCAACCCTGCTACCTTCGATAGTGCCAAGCGATTGGCACAAAGACTTATTGACCATGGAGTCAAGACCCCTGCAACTACAACCACTCTAGCCATCCCGGAACCCTCTAAACCCGCTGGCAACAAGCGGAAGTTCTGGGATGAGAAGAAGAAGCAGCGTGCTTCAAAGAAACAGCAAATTGTAGCAGTGCATGCTGCGGTAGCCCCTACTGCTGTTACTGCTCCGGGGAAGCAGTATTCTGGAAGTTTGCCGAAGTGCAACAAATGCAACTTCCACCACAACGGCGCCTGCCATGAAATGCAGTGTACTAACTGCCACAGGAAAGGACACACCGTCCGATTCTGTAGGTTCCCGGCGCAACCGGTCTCCCAAGTTCCTGGCTCTGGCGTGAGCCCAACTTGCTATGGATGTGGCGAAGCCGGCCACTTTAAAAGGGACTGCCCTAAGGCGAGGAATACTGGAGGAGCAGGGAGGGTACTAGCAATAGGCCACGGGGAAGCAGTTGCTGACCCGACAGTGGTGACTGGTACGTTCCTCCTTGATAACTCCTATGCATGCATTCTGTTCGATAGTGGAGCGGAGCGAAGCTTCGTAAACCACAAATTTGCTCGCATGCTTAAGCAACAACCACACGCACTTAATGAACAATTCACAGTAGAAATGGCCAATGGGAAAACTGAAAGTACTAATAGCATATACTTAGGTTGTCTTCTAACCTTAGATAACCATTCATTCCCAATTGACCTTATGCCGGTCTCGATAAAAAGTTTCGACGTTATTATCGGCATGGATTGGTTAAGTCTTCATCGCGCCGACATCATGTGCTACGAGAAAGCAGTCCGACTAAACCTCCCGTCTAACGAAACGCTTATAGTCTACGGCGACAAACCAGGTGCGAGTCTTCGCATTATATCTAGTATTCAAGCACAGAAATATCTGCGCAAAGAATACCACGCATTTCTTGCTCACGTCGTCGACACGAACCTAGAAACGAAAGAACTGAAGAACCTCCCAGTAGTGAGCGACTTTCCCGACATTTTCCCAGAAGAACTACCCGGGTTACCTCCGCAACGACAAGTCGAGTTCAGAATAGACTTAGTCCCAGGAGCTACCCCAGTAGCCAAGTCGCCCTACCGTTTAGCACCAGCCGAGATGCAAGAACTCTCTGGTCAACTTAACGAACTGCTCAGCAAGGGCTTTATAAGACCAAGTTTCTCTCCTTGGGGAGCACCGGTCTTGTTCGTTAAGAAGAAAGACGGATCATTCCGTATGTGTATTGACTACAGAGAACTCAACAAATTGACGATCAAAAATCGTTACCCTCTGCCACGCATAGATGATCTATTCGACCAACTGCAAGGGGCGAACTATTTTTCCAAGATTGATCTGAGATCCGGATATCACCAGTTACGAGTGCTCGAGGAGGATGTGCCGAAGACAGCCTTCCGAACTCGTTACGGACACTACGAGTTCGTGGTGATGCCATTCGGATTGACCAATGCGCCCGCAGTCTTCATGGATCTGATGAATAGAGTATGCCGACCTTACTTAGATCAGTTCGTCATCGTTTTCATTGACGACATCCTGATCTACTCCCGAAGTAAGAAAGAGCATGGTGATCATCTGCGACAAGTTCTAGAGACACTACGGAAAGAGAAACTTTATGCGAAGTTCTCGAAATGTGAATTTTGGATCCGAAGAGTCGAATTCTTAGGACACGTGGTTAGCGAAGAAGGAATCCACGTGGACCCATCCAAAATAAAAGCCATTGAGAACTGGTCAGCACCAAAGACACCTACAGAAATTCGTCAATTTCTAGGTCTAGCTGGCTACTACCGCAGGTTCATTCAGAACTTCTCCCGAATAGCGAAGCCTCTTACGACCCTGACCCAGAAAGGCGTGGCCTTTGACTGGGAAGAGAAGCAAGAAAGAGCGTTGCAAACGCTCAAACGAGCCTTGTGCACCGCACCAATACTATCCCTTCCCGAAGGAATAGAAGACTTCGTTGTCTATTGCGATGCATCCAATCAAGGACTCGGATGTGTTCTGATGCAGCGAGGTAAGGTCATCGCCTACGCCTCGAGACAGTTGAAGACACATGAGGTTAACTACACGACCCACGATCTTGAACTAGGAGCAGTAGTGTTTGCTCTGAAGATCTGGAGACATTACCTGTATGGAACGAAGAGCACTATCTTTACCGACCACAAGAGTTTACAACACATTTTCGATCAGAAGGAGCTCAACATGAGACAACGACGGTGGGTTGAGCTACTCAGTGATTACGAATGCGATATTTGTTATCATCCGGGTAAAGCCAACGTAGTAGCAGACGCCCTAAGTCGGAAAGAATATTCTAGTCGCAAAGTCAAGTCATTATCAATAACCATCCATTCACACCTGACTAAGCAAATTCAGGCGGCTCAGCTTGAGGCCATGAAACCTGAAAAGGTGTCGAGTGAATCCCTTAGGGGAATGGACAAGAACTTCGAAGCCAAGGGTGACGGAGCCTTATATTTCATGAACCGGATCTGGACACCGAAACACGGTGGTTTCCGAGACTTGGTCATGACCGAGGCGCACAACACTCGGTATTCCTCCACCCAGGTTCAGATAAGATGTATCTGGATCTGAAAAAGCTATACTGGTGGCCTAATATGAAAGCAGAGATTGCTACCTTCATAAGTAAATGTCTTACTTGCGCAAAGGTTAAGGTCGAGTGCCAGAAGCCCTCTGGGTTACTGCAACAACCAGAGATCCCAGAGTGGAAGTGGGAGCGGATCACTATGGATTTCATAACCAAGTTGCCCAAGACAACGGGTGGACTTGACACCATATGGGTCATCGTTGATAGATTGACCAAGTCTGCACACTTCCTGCCTATCAAAGAAACCGACAAGATGGAGAAACTTACGAGAACATACATTAGGGAAATTGTACGGTTGCATGGTGTACCTATTTCCATTATCTCCGATAGAGATAGTAGGTTCACTTCAAGATTTTGGCAATCCCTACAACGTTCCCTGGGAACAAGGCTGGACATGAGCACAGCCTACCATCCACAGACCGACGGGCAGAGTGAGAGAACCATCCAAACACTGGAAGATATGTTGCGAGCCTGTGTGATTGATTTTGGGAAAGCATGGGATACTCATTTACCCCTTGTCGAATTTTCCTATAATAACAGTTATCACACGAGCATCAAGGCTGCTCCATTCGAAGCTCTCTACGGCCGCAAGTGCAGATCCCCTCTGTGATGGGCTGAGGTTGGTGATACCCAATTAGCGAGAGGGCAAGCTTCCGACAGTACTCTCACTGGTCCAGAAATCATTCAGGAAACGACAGAGAAAATCGTTCAAATCCGTCAACGATTGAAAGCCTCTAGAGACCGACAAAAGAGCTACGCCGATAAACGAAGAAAACCTTTGGAATTTCAGGTGGGAGACCGAGTCCTTCTCAAAGTCTCACCCTGGAAAGGCTTAATACACTTCGGCAAGCGTGGGAAGCTAAATCCTAGGTACATAGGGCCTTTCGAGATTCTTGCCAGAGTCGGCCCTGTAGCTTACAAACTTGATCTACCCGACACCCTGCGTAACGTACATTCTACATTCCACGTATCTAACTTGAAAAAGTGTCTGTCAGACGAGACTCTCGTAATCCCACTCGACGAGATCGAGATCAACGAGAGCCTCAACTTCGTGGAAGAACCTGTAGAGATCATGGACCGTGAGGTCAAGCAGACGAAACAAAGCCGTATCCCTATCGTGAAGGTTCGCTGGAACGCTAAGCGAGGACCGGAATTCACTTGGGAACGCGAGGATCAGATGAAGTTGAAATACCCTCATCTTTTCGCTTGATTGTTTGTAACTTTTATTTGCTTAAATTCTAATTTCGGGACGAAATTCCCTCTAATAGGGGGATGATGTGACAACCTGAAATTTCCAATTGTACGAACCTCATCTATTCATTAGAAGCTAGTTCAGTTTCAGTGATTTTCACACCTTTCCGAACAAGTTTATGTACATTAGGTTTATGTTTTAGATGATATCAGGAGAGTGGATACTCCTGGTTTTGTGAAACTTGGGCATTTCAAGTTTCATACTGTTACAGTCCAACATCAGGAATGAAAATATTTTCTGCCAAAATATTCCAGGACTATAAATAGTTTTCTGAATTAAATTAATTCATTATTCACAATTCCAAATAGAGAAAAGCCATATTCACTCTGACGGATCTTCGGATTTTCATCCCAGATTGTGAGTCTACTTTTCTATATGTGTTTCAATACTTCTTTAATGCATATTAGCAACAATAACATGTTTAGATTACAAGATCCGGGAGTTTACCGCCCAAGATCGTTCTTGGGGAGTAAACTCCAAAATGGAACATTATGGCTTCCTAGTCCCAATTCCTTGTTAGAAGACTTGTTTAGGAGATAGGCTACTACATTTAAGGATCAAAAAGCAACCAAGAAACATAAGTTCTAGGAGTTTACGGCCAAGGAACTCCCTTGGGCCGTAAACCCCTTTTCAAGGGCTTAAATGCCCTAAAACTTTCCCCAAATGCTTAAGGACTTTACCTACTAGTGCTTGTGCTTGTTTAGAACATCAAAAGCCCATAAAAACCATAAGTTTTTAGGAGTTTACGGCCAAGAACCCTTCTTGGGCCGTAAACCCCATTTTGTGGGACAAAAATCATTCCAAGCTACCCTTAAGCCTTTAGACAATTTACCTTGCACCTTTGGGACTAGAATGGAGAGAAGAACACATAGAAACAACTCCTTGGAAGGAGTTTATGGCCAAGGAACATGACTTGGGCCGTAAACTCCAAGTGAAGGCACCAAAGTGTGCCTCTTGTCCCCATTAGCCTTAGATAAAATCATGGATGCCATTCTTGATGTTTAAGTGCCTCAAATCAATTAATTTCCTAGAGTTTACGGCCGTAAACTCTAAGGTGAAGGACCTTAGGCCGTAAACTCCCTTATGGAGTGTTCTAGAGCCTTAAAACTACTTCATGCATTATTCCAATAAAGATAGGAGTGTTCTAGATGCAAGATAACACCACAAAACACCCAAAAACACCATTTGAGGAGTTCACGGCCATAAACCTATGAGTTTACGGCCGTAAACTCCAAGGTGTGGGGTTTGTTGGATGATGAACTCCTATACAAGGCCCTTTGATGTTTCAAACCCTTTTTCCTTGTCCCGTAGCAACTTAGATGCAACCATTTGGACCCTAAACACTCACAAAAGTGTTTAAATGTTTTCTAAGTGTCTTAACTTATTTATTTAAGTTATTATTTGTCTAATTAGTTATATATATATATATATATATATATATATATATATATATATATGCTTATTATATGATAACTAGGCTCGTGCGTGTAAACCAATCTCCGTTTGTCACCTAGCACGGTAGCCGACACTGCAATTCAAACGACTCACCGCAAGTGAGTTCATACCCCTTGAATCAACCTTTGAAATGATTTTAAGTGTTTTAAATACTTTATGGGGGGGAATACAAGTCAAATACTTATAAGTTATTGCTTCAATCACATGTGATTGCATTTAAGCACATGTGATTAATAACTAGGAAAACAACTATTTTTACCACTGTTCAAACTGTTTATCAAAATGCCTTACTTTGAAATGTTTTACAAACTGTTTTACTATCCAAACTTACTTATAGACTGTGATTTAAACAAATGCTTCTTATACTTAAACTGTTTTATTAACTTATGCCTTCAAATTGTTTTATAGATCGACATCAAGTCGATCTCCTCCTGAAATCTTATTTATGCTTCAAATGTTTTATGAAAACTTATTTATGCTTTTATATATTCAATTGCATGTCCATATATGTATAGATGTATAAATAATGTTTAAAGGAATTAGGAAGGCCATCTACCCTATTTCCTTTTCGCGCCTTGAGATGTGGTCTGGTGGGATTTCGGGTGACCATCCGAAGGTCGTTTCAATATTACTTATATATCATATATACATATATAGACATAAAAGTACTTTCATGTTCATACTCATTAGTACATCATTAGCTGGTTACCATCGGGGTAACGCAGGATCATACATATACAGATATACTAGAAACAATACATATACAGATATACTAGAAACAATACATATACAGATATACTAGAAACAATACATATACAGATATACTAGAAACAATACATATACAGAGATACGAGAAACAATACATATACATAAATACGTAATAATTGTGATCCACTGTATCGGGCATGCCTTAAATGTCATGGCCCGAGTTGTAGCCAGAATTCTCTTGGAGGGAGAGCGTGAGTTTGCGTATAGATCTATACTGGATTGACTATCCTACACCTTGCTGCTAGCTACAGCCGGACCTGCAGGTCTGCGGGTGCCAAACGTCATTCCTTATGACGACCATTCATTATGTCGTTGTTACCAGTCGATAGCATGGTGCAATTTATCACATTATGCCTTAATATAAATCCGGTTTAAGGTAGTAGTATTTAGTACAGCAGTAGTCTTAATATACAAAGCTACAGTACTACAATGATTTACCCATTACATATTTTAGTGATAACCTCACTTAAGCATTAATGTACAAACTATATTTTTAACAAATGATAGTTATATTTGGGTAATCACACACTTTACAACAGACAAGTTTACGAAACCGCCTAGCCTTGGTAGAAGGTTACTTTTATAGAAAATATAGGATTTTCTGAGAGATTCAAACTTTTACAAACACTTTCAAACATTTGTTTACATTTTTACAAACTTATACTTTGAGACAGGTTCAAACGTTTTTACAAGAAACATTGACACTAAAATACTTATGAACTCACCAGCTTTATGCTGATAAACTCTTTCAAAATAACTTGTATTCTCAGGTCATCAGTAGACAGGTACCGAGGCCAGCTTTTGAGAAGATGGAGTGCTTTCAAGACTCATCTCATATTATTTTGTGTTTCATTATTTTTGGTGTCTATAGCTGTACAGAACACACTTGTATTAAAATTATATATTTAATGCAATGGATGATGTTGTTTGCTTATTTACATTTACTGTGTTGTGATACTATACATGACGTCCTCCGTCCCAGAACGTTTCCGCCGTTCTTGGTTTTGGGGTGTGACAGATAGCATCCAACCCATCTGTTGTCTTAGGTAATTTGGCTATAAAATACATTGTAATCCTTTCCCATTTCCACTCGGGGATTTCGGGTTGTTGCAGTAGTCCCGAGGGCTTCTGATATTCCACTTTAACTTTGGCGCAAGTGAGGCACTTGCTCACGTAAGTGGCGATTTCTTCTTTCATGTTTGGCCACCAATATTGTTGCTTCAAATCCAAGTACATCTTATCAGCACCGCGATAGACTGAATATCTTGTCTTGTGCACTTTGTTCATGACCACGTCTCTGAACCCTCCAAACTTTGGGATCCAGATTTGGTTCATGAGCTAATAAGCTCTATCCATTTTGATTTCGAGATTCTTGTCCATCCCATGTAAGGCTTCGGTCGCAACATTTTCTGGCGTCAGGGCCTCCAATTGAGCATCCCTGATTTGCATGGACAAGTGGGATTGGATGGTTAATGTTAGGGTTTTCATTCGTCGACTCGTATATTCCTTCCTGCTTATGGCATCGGTCAGCACATTAGCCTTGCCTGGATGATACTTGATCTCACATTCATAGTCATTTAGCAGCTCAACCCACCTTCGTTGCCTCATGTTTAGCTCCTTTTGATTTAGAATGTGCTGGAGGCTTTTGTGGTATGTGAAGATGGTGCACTTTGTACCATAAAGGTAGTTCCTCCAAAATTTTAGGGCGAA
This sequence comes from Lactuca sativa, assembly GCF_002870075.4. NCBI lineage: Eukaryota > Viridiplantae > Streptophyta > Magnoliopsida > Asterales > Asteraceae > Lactuca > Lactuca sativa. The sequence goes on from NC_056630.2 coordinate 253,129,797, forward strand.
CACCACAGCTCCCAGCTCAAGATCACGGGTGGTGTAATTTACATTGTGGTTCATTAATTGTTTGGATGCGTAAGCTATCACTTTTCCACGCTGCATAAGAACACATCCTAACCCTTGATTCGAAGCGTTGCAATATACTACGAAGTCTTCAGTTCCCTCTGGTAAAGATATCACTAGAGCACTACAGAGGGCTCATTTCAGGGTTTCGAAAGCAGTTTCTTGTTTATCAATCCAGTTGAAGGGTACACCTTTTTGGGTTAGTGTGTTGAGGGGCTTGGCAATCTTGGAGAAATTCTGAATGAACCTTCTATAGTAACCAGCAAGGCCCAAGAATTTCCTGATCTTCATTGGCATTTTTGGAATTTCCCACCCTTCAATAGCCTTGATTTTGGAAGGATCCACATGAATTCCTTTCTCACTGACTACATGACCCAAGAAATTCACACTACAAATCCAGAACTCGCATTTGGAGAGTTTTGCATATACCTTTTCAGCTCTAAGAGTTACCAAGATCTGACATATATGCTGACCGTGCTCCTCCTTACTTCGAGAGTATATGATTATTTCATCAATGAAAATGATTACAAAGTTATCGAGGAATGGGCGGCAAACTCGATGAGGTACATAAATGCTGCGGGAGCATTCGTCAGACCGAAGGCAATAACAACGAATTCAAAATGACCATATCGAGTTCGGAAAGCAGTTTTAGGAATATCTTTTTCCCAGACTCGAAGCTGATGATAACCAGATTTTAGATCTATTTTAGAAAAATAACTACCTCCTTGAAGCTGGTTGAATAGATCATCAATCCGAGGGAGTGGATATCGATTTTTGATGGTGAGCTTTTTTTCAACTCCCGATAGTCGATGCACAATCTGAAGGATTTGTCCTTCTTCTTGACAAACAAGACCAGAGCTTCTCATGGTGAGAAGCTCAGCCTGATGAATCCTTTGTCTAAAAGTTCTCTTAACTGACTCAATAACTCCTGCATTTCGGCAGGAGCTAACCTGTAGGGTGATTTGACAATTGATGTGGCTCCCGGTATTAGGTCAATTCGAAATTCGACCTGTCTTTTTGGGGGTATTTCCGGAAGATCTTCATGAAATACATCCTGAAAATCACATGCCACTGGATATCTTTGACGTTTAGTTTCTCTTTTATTTTATCCACAATGTGGGCGAGGAAGGCATAATTTTTCTTGAGCAGGCATTTTTGTGCCTTGATGCACGAGATAAGACGAAGATTGGCGCTAGGTTTATCACCGTAGATTATTAGGGTTTCGTGGTTGGGGAGGTGAAGGCGAACGACCTTCTCGTGGCACATAATATCAGCATGGTGGGGGCTTAACCAATCCATGCCGATTATCATATCAAAACTCCTAATATTAACTGGCATCAAATCTATTTGAAATGAGTGGTTGTTTAATGTTAACGTGCATCCTACGTAAATGTCTTTGGTTGTTTTATTTTTCCCATTAGCTATCTCCACCGTGAAGGCCTCGCTTAGATTTTGGGGTTTTTGGTTTAGTAAGTGTTTGAATTTATTACTCACGAAACTCCACTCAGCCCAACTATCAAATAGAATGCATGCGTAAGTGGATTTGAGGAGAAACGTACCAGTAACAACTGTCAGGTCTTCAACTGCCTCTCCTTGACCCAATGTCAGGACCTTGCCTGATCCTCCTGCTCCTTGGTTGTTGGCTTTGGGTCAGTTTCGTCTAAAATGACCAGTTCCTCCACATCCATAACAAGTATGACTGGCCCCGGTGTTATTGTTGTTGTTGTTGGGCTGTTGGTTCTGTTGGGGTTAAGATCTGCAGTATCGGGCGAAGTGCCCCTTGCGGTTGCAGTTGGTACACTGCATTTCTCTGCACTCGCCATTGTGGTGGTAGTTTCACTTTTTACATTTTGGTAAGGTTCTTGCATAAGACTTGGTAGTAGTTTGCGAAGATATGGCTAAGGCAGTTGGGGTTGGTGCAACTTGAGCTGTAGTAGCGTGGACTAGTAGGGTTTGCTACTTTTTAGAGGATCCCTGGTTCTATCGCCCCTTTCATTTATTGTCCCCATTTTTCTTGTTATTCCCTTCCTTTTTAGCCTCAGTCTCAGCAGTCTTGGCACCTTTCTTGTTGCCGTGATCATAAAGCTTTTGAGCTAGCCGTTTTGCACTGTCAAAAGTCTCAGGATTTGCTACAATCACGTTTCCTTGAATCGGGGTTCCCAAATGAACTGCTCAATCTTCTTTCCTTCTGAAGTGATCATACCCAAGCATAGAAGGGCTAATTCATTGAACCTTGAGATGTAAGACCTGATGTTTGAGTTTTGCACGGTGAGGTTCCATAACTCTTGTTCTAGTTTCTACACTTCCCAATGGGGACAACATTATGCCATTAACATCTCCTTAAGTTCTCCCGAAGCCATTGCGTTTGCAACCGGCAAAGTCATAACCTTCACATGACCATTCCACCAGGATAGGGCTTGGTCAAAAAATGTGCAGGCTGCGAACTTCACCTTGCTTTTTTTTGGACATTCGCAGATTTCAAAGATGAACTCATTCTTTTCAATCCAGTGCTTCCAGGCTATCACGCCACTAGTTCCATTGAATGTTTGAGGTTTGGCATTTGAGAAATCTTTGTAGGTGCAGACTTTTGTAGGCCCTTGGTTCATTCCTTGGTTTGAGCTTCCAGTTCCTTGACCATTTCCGCCACCATTGTTTCCATTATGAATATGAGCCAATGTTGCGGTGACCGTAGCCGATACTGCTGCCTGGAATGCAGCAGAGTTTACCTCTGGTGGGGGCGGCAGGGGCGGTTGCGTGTTGTAGTTTCTACGAATGTATCCTTGAGGCATCTTCTGTCATGGAACAGAAAGATGGTGAGTACATAGTAGTTCGTGGTTTTGAGTTCCTTTGGCATATAGCGATTTCGATGGTGCGGTTGTGCATATGAGTGAATTCATACAAATATTATGAAAATAGAACATATAACAGATAACAACATCACAAATAAAAGATAGAACCATTTCATTAATGGTTACTTTATAGTAAAATGCATGGAAATTCGCCTTTGAATGCGTACAGTACATAGGGAAAATAAAATTCGTCAGCATAACGGCTTTATGAGTAGTGTAGTCACTTAATCATAGAGTTGATCCTACATACAACAATACATGAAAAGAGAGGGGGTCCTAAGGATATAGGTGATGAAGAGAGAAAATCCTAGTCACGATGTACAACATCTAGTGGTGCTGATTATGAGGTAGATGCGCCCAGAAGTCTGGCCAAATGACACTCGGTGGCACGTAGTCGGGCCTCCAACGCTGCCTGTCTTTCCTAGTAGTCCCTAACCACCTCCCGAGTCAGTCTATCTACGCGTTCTACTGTAGCCCTCATTGAAACCATCTGACCGACGGTCACCTGTGCCTGCTCACCTATATCTCACGTCCTCCTGACCATCACTGGTGGGGCTCGATCCGCATGTCCGCTGTGACTAAGGTCGGAATAGTCCCAATTCATGCCGAATGGGGGACGTACCCCTATTGTCTACTCTATCTGCAGATCTCATGTGCTCATGGGGGCATAGGTCTATTGAGACCCATCCTATGCAGGGGCACCCTAGCTACGTATGGCGGATTGATGACTTCAGACTCAGTCACACCCCAAACCTGAACGGCGGAAATGTTCGGGGGTGGAGGACGTCATTTTTAGTATCATAACAATTGAATAGTAAAGAATGTACACACCACCATAATATAAATATATTTGAAAAGTTTACATGATTGTATGTGTTACATGTTTGAATATCAAATATAATATGGTGATCCAAAATATGTTACTAACGCTAGCGCGTTAGTCTTCAAAAGTAGTTGCTACCTGGTTTACCTAAGAATACAAGTTATTTCAAAGAAAAAGTGTCAACAATAAAGTTGGTGAGTTCATAAGTAGTGTTTTGAGAAAATGAATGCCATTCAAAAGTTCATGTATGTTTTCCAGAAAATCCGATATTTTCTAACAAATGTATGAAATGAATATGAATGATTGTTGTATAAATTGTATGTATTTGAACCAGGAAAATCCTATATTTTCCTAAAAGTGAAGTGAAGTCTCAAATGACGAAGACCGTAACCTGTAAGCAAATATGGCATTCTCAAAAGAATGATGTATAGTCTTATTATAAAGCAAAACTATAAGAAGATTGTATTTGAATGTGAAAAGAATTGTAACTGTTACTTTTCCCATGAAAACGTAATACCATAATACTTGTCTATCCGTTGAGTTTTTATAATCGTACTATCATAATTTTCCTGTAGCGACGTTCTTCAGGCACCGAAATGAGATGACACTTGTCACCCCGGGGACTGTAGCTAACAGTCAGGGCACGGGATCATTAGTCTCATATAGATCTATACACACTTGTCACGTTCTCCAGACAGGAGATTCTGGTTATAAACGGGACTTCTAGCGGTTCCTTAAAAGGTATATTGAAGATGAATGACTCACGAATTCTCAATTAAGTCATGTATTAGAATGAATATGTTTGGCTCTGAAATGATTACCCTTTTCTACAGTTTTGACAAGGCATAATAATGATTTGTATGTTCTTGCATGTTTACGAATGTTATAGTAAAAATGGTTACCTTGATATGATGCAAACATATAAATAAAACTTCAAATATTCATAATTATGTTTCATCCCGAGAGGGTAAAGTGGTGTAAGATGTTTGCTTGTTAACAAAATCCATGTGATAGTTATAAAAACAACATGAAATGTATAACAAAAGATTGATGTTTCCACACGGGATTAACCGTGTGTTTACTTGTATCCCCCCACCCCCCGGTAAAGTATTTAAAAGCATTTAAAATCAGTTAAAAGCGTAGAAACGGGGGTTTGAACTCACTTGGTTGAAGTGGTAGCTTGAAGAAGCTGAGACAATAATCGAGCAGAACTTCAACAGGAAAAAGCTGATTTCTCGGAAATCTTGGGAATCTCAGGAGCGTCGGGACTTGCGTTGCGTGCTAGGGATAATACCGGGGCTTCCAGGTAATCTTAGAGGGACTCGAGAGGTGTTCGGTGGAGGAAATGGTGAGAGAATAACAACCAAACCCGGAGCCCTAGTATCCCTTTTATAGTGTTGGGGGCACTCACGAACGCAGGGCATTCCCCTAAGTCGTCATGGCTTACGTACTCTTGATTTGACAGACGAATGGGACTGGCTCTGTGCCCCGAACGCAGTGCATTCCCTCAGACTTGCCTCAGGTTTTGTGCCTCGATCTTTTAGAATGCATAACTTTCGCGTACAAGCTCCGTTTTCGACGTTCTTTATATGCACGCGAAGGTGAGAATATAGTCTACAACTCTCGTTTAGACTTCATCTGCTAATTTTGACTTTATTTTTAATAATATATTTTTTTACATGCCAGGACTGGAAAAATCCGTTAAAAATCCATAACTTCTTCATCCGACGTCCGTTTCCGTCTGTCTTTTTACTGTTGTACTACTATTGACGAGATCTTCGATTCTCGTTTAGGTCGTGTCGGCTAGAAATCATTCCATCTCTATTTCGAGTTTTTAGCTGTCTACCGCTATATCCGAAACTTCGAAAAATCATAACTTACTCATACGAAGTCAGATTTGGACATTCTTTTTTTATGGATTTTTTCGGTTTAATGATATCTACTACTTTCATTTAGATACTTAAGGCTAAATAGTATTTTATTGGAATTTCAGATTTTATGCTTAATTGTGTTTTACCGGTTTTGTTGTGGATCTTCGATCGATCATAACTTCTTCGTTATAACTCGGATTTTAGTGTTCTTTATATTTCTGAAAACTTTGTTATGATATCTACCACTTGGTACATCCCAATTATGGTTGTTGAACAAATTATTTTTGACCTAATTTTTGCTAATGTTACAGACTCCGCGTCCAAATCATCTAAAATCATCCCCGTCAGACTCCTCCTCTGAGTCCACCACTGGTTCTGTTAGTCCGTCTTCGGGTTCTTCCTCTAGTTCCTCTTTTGATTTCTCTTCTGGTTCCTCTTCTAGTTCTGGTTCCAGCCTTCCTCCGTTCCCCTGGTTGGGGAAGTAAGGATCTCCGGGTAGATGAAATATGGCCATAAAGTCTACACAGAACTATATGAATGCAAGAAAATGGATAACATGTAAGAATACTCCTATAGTGTTTTAATTGTTTATGTTTAAGTTCCTTAAAGCTTTTTGGGTTTAGAGTTCGTAAGTTTCTAGATTCCTTGCCCACCACGATAACTCCCAAGCACATGTTGGTCGTATTTTGAATAAATATAATTGATCAGGCTATATTTACCCCCAATACGATTACATAACTGTCCGAGTTTAACTGCACTGTTGAATTTCTCCAAAGACCTTTTCTTCTTATTGTAGTAGTCCAGATATAGGTACGTATTTTATTTTTATTTTGTTCAGAGTATTTTATCCCCAATGTATTTATAGTTGCATATCTTGTATGATTAGATATGCCAGTTCACTATAATCATTGCTCTGATACTAATCTGTCACACCCCCGTACCAGACGACGGAAACGTCTAGGGGCGGGTGACTTCATCTTGTAATTTCATCACAGTGTATATAATTGAAACAAAGACAATCTCATCATCACACGTGAAATATAACAACCATCATAATTTACATAAGTGTGTTGGTTTACAAATTACATTCCAAATGTCAAATGTATGATGATAACAAAAATACACAAAAATCCACTTGTTCTTGATGACCAAATTGCTTAACGATTCCCTGAGAATACAAGTGAGAATACAAGTTATTTTGAAAATGGTCAACATATATAATGTTGGTGAGTTCATAAGCTTGTTTGTATGAAAAGTTTTGTATCATTTGTAAATAACAGAAAATCTGATATTTTCCATAAAAATGGTTTGAGAGTTTTGTTTCAAATCTTGTATTATAGCATGTATGTTCATATTTTTGAAAATGTATAAAGGGAGAGTTCCAGAATATCCTATATTTTCTATTGTAAGTAAAATGTAATGTATAATGTATTTTCCCAGAAAATCCAATATTTTCTGCTAGTAAAAGAGTTGTAGTATTTAAGCCATAACACTTGAGTGTTATAGAAATGAATAGCTCGTACGTGTATCAAAAGTATAGTATATGTATTCCGTAAATTTATCGTGTTGTTAACTCTATGTTAGTTGTTATAACCATACTTGATGAGACTGATAAGCCTGTCATGACATTCTTCAGGGGTTGCTTGTTTAAGGTAAGATATTTGTCACCCTAGACTGGCCTAGTCTAATTGTAGCGAACAACTCAGGTGCGAGGCTGTCAACCACGTATAGATCTATACACAAACTCTCGCTGTCCTACCAAGAGACTGTGGTTATAACTACATGACTTAAGGTTGTACACTAGGTAGGTACGGTTGAAAACGTGTCTCACAGGAGCCTTAACTAAATTTACGCGAACAGTGCATCGCATTATTTACCGCTTTAAAATTATGTTTCGAGTATGCATTTGATTACAAAACATTGGTGATGAAAGTAACATTTGGTTTTATCAAAGAGTCAAGTATTGTTTATTATTAGCCTGAATGTGTCGTGAGGCCCAACAGGAAAATCAATGGGCCTATAAGGCCCAATAAACATGAAATGAGTATATGAAGCCCAATAAACATGTATTAGAGTATAACAGGCCCAACAAGCTTGTAATGAGTATAACAATCCCAATAAGCATGTTATGGGTGTGTCAAGCCCAATTTGAGTAAAAATGTCATAAAGAGCCCATTTATTGTGAAAATGATCATTATAGTCCGATTTGTGCTAAAAATGATATAAACGGCCCACTTTTCTTAGAAATGACCTTTTTGGCCCAAGTAATCAAGGTTTTTCAATAAAATCCTGCTTTTGTCAAATTTTAATTATTTGGCCCACTAAAACCAAAATTTACAACAAAGGCTCATTTTCATTTCAAATGACATTTTAAGCCCACTAAAAACCGAAAATGTGTAAATAAGGTCCATTTTGATAAAAATGACATTTTATGTCCATTAAGGCCAAAAATTTACATTTCAAGCCCTTGAAACCGTGAATTTCCAAATAATGCCCCTTTTTATGAAAAATTACCATTTTAGCCCATTAAAACCGCAAAGGCCCAAAATAAGCTCATTTTGTCAAAATAACACTTTTGACCCTTTCAAAATCGTGAATGTCTTACAAACCCATTTTCTCCAAAAATGACTCTCTTGGTCCTCTCAAAACCGTGAGTTGTCACAAAAAGGCTCCCTTTTTTATTATTTGTCAAAAATGACCCCTTTTTGCATTATTTCTTTGTTTTTCTTGTAACTTTTGCATGTTAAGATTTTTCAACATTATGTAGAGTCACTTCAAATATCTTAGATTACTAACATCAACATGATTTGGTAGGTAATTCGAGGGGGGTATTAAGCTCACCTTGAGTGATCTAACACAAAACCAACTTGTATTCTCCCCCAAAACATAGTAAAACCGAAAACAAGGGGGTATGAAGCTCACCTTGAGTGATGGATTTAGTTTTGATGAAGCAATGAGAGGAAATGAAGGTGTTTACGGTCAAGCTTGCTCCTTTGATGAGGTTTTCGGACTTAGAGAGTTCTATGAAGCAAGATACATGAAATGAGGTGTTTATGACTGATAAGTTTATCATAAGAATGAAGTTAAACTTCTGGAATAGAAGTAACTTACCAAGAATGAATGAACTTTGATGAAGTATTCTTGAACACACACACACACAAGCATAAACGATTTCTTGAAGGAAAAATGAAAGATGTTCTATGTGCTGTAGAGAGAAAAGAAGGTTGAAATTTAGATGAAGTGAGGGTGGTGGGTGCTCTCGGCCAAGAATAAGAAGAAGAGAGGGAAAGGCTTTGCCTTGATATATGGGGGATAATCTTGTATGTCTAGATACATGGAAGCCAATGCATGGATGTCTTCCATGTAATTATGATGTGTCACTTACTCATTAATCCTACATTAATCGTTTTTTTTAAACAGAGAATAAGGGGTGAGGGAAGGAAAGAAAAAAATAAGCATTAGGCTTACATTGGATAGCACCTGAAAATGTATGGCCTAATAAGGGAAATTTTGGCCCATTAGGCCTACATATGTGTTTATAGCCCAAAATGATAAAAGGAATGGGTTTTCGGCCCATATAATTGAAGAAGATGGTATTCGGCCCAATAAGGCCCCTGACGAGTCTTATGGCCCAAAATGCTATTGCTTATTGAATGTGGGTCCAACTAGGGACCAAATGAGGTTTGTTAGCCCAAAAGAATCAAGTTGAGGGTTTATTGGTCCATTAGACCCAATAAGAGGATCGTGGTCCAATAAAATTTTGAAGTGGGAAGTTAGGGTTCCAAACTGAACGTTGAGTGAGTGTAGTTTATGGGTGAGCGAGGTGCGGTTCGGTGCGGTTATTAACAAAAACCTCACCATTAACCGCAAATGCAGTTAATCCATTTTCAAAACCACTTTGTGCGGTTTTTTTTGCGGTGCGGTTAGGCAATTATTTTTGCGGTGCGATTTTGTTTTTTCTGTGTTGCGGTTATTAATCGCATGGATTTGGTGCAATTATTTTGTGTGATTTTTAACCTCAATTTAGAGCTCAAACGGTTTTAAGAGTTCAAACATATTACGTGTAATAAAAAAACATAAGGTATAAAATAATTAACTTAAATCATAAACAAATAATATTTTAAAAACGTCAAATCAATAGTAATTAACAATAAATTTCTTAAAATTGTCTAATTTTATCATTTTTCAAAGTTAAACATAACAAAAAACCAACACTTTTGTCTTCTAGTATTTTATTCATCTTTCATTTATGAAACTTGTCTTATTTTTAATATTTAATATATTAATAACTAATAAAAAAAGTTGTATATAATATATGCGGTGCGGTGTGGTTTTTTTTTCGGTTTTTGAAAACTAATAACCACACCGCACCGCAAATTTGCGGTTTTTGAAAAACAGAAAACCTCACCATCGGTTTTTATTGCGGTTGCGGTTTATTGGTTGCAGTTTATACGGTTAATTTTAGTTGCGGTGCAGTTTTTGCTCACCCCTAGACTGTAGTTCATTGAATTAGGTTTAGGGCTTTAGTGTGAGTTTTGATTCGAATTGTTGTTGTTGAATGAACAACATGTATAACATGGTACTTAGGGTTTCATGAATTCAACAAAAGTAATTACACATGGACAAAAGTTCCTAGCCTTAAAATACTAGTTGTGACGGGATGTAACCCGTGAGGTGGGATCAGAAGGAGTATATGAGATGACTTGGGAGGAGTTTGTGAGGAGGTTTGATCAGGAGTTTGCACCATCCATTAACTTGCAAAATTTGGTGAGAGAGTTCCAAGATTTACAGCAGACTATTGAGACTGTGGCGAAGATCACCACCAAGTTCCGAGAGGGGGCTCTTTTGGTTCTGCAGTACATTGCGAATGAGGAGATGAAGAAGACTAGGTATCATTCCATGCTGAGGTATGATATTCAGGAGTTTATGAGTTTTTCAGGGTGCAAGACCCTTAATGAGATGGTGGAGAAGGCCCAGGAACAGGAGATTGAGTTAAAGCTCCGCACGAAGCGAAAGTCGGAGCAGGTTCAGGCAGCAGTGGGTCAGGCCAAGAAGCCTAAGACATCGGATCCTCTCAGCAGGGGCCAGTAGGACCGTAGCAATTGTGCCAAGTGCGGTAAGCCACACAGTGGAGCCTGCCAAGCTACGGGCTCATCATGTTATGCATGTGGCTAGTTGGGTCACATGAGTCGGGATTGCCCCATGAAGGGCTTGATTTGTTTCCACTGCAACCAGACCGGTCATAAAAAGGTCGATTGTCCGAGGTTGGTTAGAGGAGGAGGAGCAGTAATGGCACCTACATCCGCCACAATGAGGATTACAGATGGCCGCCCGATCAAGGCGGAGGCTCCTGCGGCGAAGAGTTGCACATTTCAGATGACTACTGAGGAGGCCCGAGCAGTGACTGACGTTGTCACCAGTATGTGATCTAATTATGTTTCCTTTATTTTATTATTATACTTATGTTGTTAAGATTTTATATAGGGACCTTTTTGGTTAATAGTATGTCGGCTTAGATGTTATTGATTTGGGGGCTACCCGATCTTTTGTATCTCTTCCACTCAACAAAAATTTTCATGATGGTCTGGGGACCTTAGATTCCCAACTCTAGGTGGAGATTGCGGACGACCGCATCGTGAGTGTTGCAAAGGTATTTCGGAGGAGTGTTCTGAATATGTTCGGGGAGAGGTTTTCTATCAATTTGGTTCCGATTCCTTTGCGTGGATTGAAGGTGATCGGCGGGATGGATTGGTTGGGGCCCAACGGGGCCATGATAGATTATGAGCATCAATTACTGACGGTTCGAACCCCTCGTAGGGGAGAACTAGTTATTCATGGAAAGAGAGTATCGCATGGGCGAACTGTCTGTTCGGCTGCGAGGGCTAGGAGACTTCTTCAGTAGGGTTGTTCTAAGTTTCTGGCTTATGTTTTAGATACGAGGATGGAAGCCACACCAGATTTGAGTAGGGTACTGAATCGGTACTACTGATTGTACGAGATTTTCCTGATGTGTTTCAAGAGGAGTTACCTGGGGTGCCACCCGAGAGGCAAGTGGAGTTCCGTATTGATCTAGTGCATGATGTTTTGGATAAGTTGTGTAAGTCCATAACTATATTTGAGATGTACTTGACCCGATCCAACATGGTCCATTTGGGCTGCACTTCACCCGAACAATTTATATGGATAATCTTTTGTGAATAGTATAAGTTATGATTTATTAATATATTATAAGTTCTAATATACTAATATGAAATCATATTTTTTAATTAGTATTGATCTAAAATTAATTTAGAATTAATTTAGTGATCAAAAGTGTGACTAATTAAATATGGACTGTTGTATTTATATAGTGTGGCTAATGCTTATTTAGAATGAGATAGGCTTGCATGGTAAGTCAATGGATAGTTCATGGAGATTTAACCCATGGATCTCATGGAAATTAAAGGTCATGGGTACTAGGGTTTACATGGATTTAACCCTAATCCACCACACTATATAAAGGAGTCACTGGCACTTGAAATGGCACTATTTTTTTTGTGTGAGAACTAAGGGTGGCGATTTCTAGAAGTGTTCTGCTATTCTCTCAAGTTGTTGGGTTTTGAGCATTCTAACACTCCTAAGTGTACATACAACCCTAAATACCTTGGATCTATGTTTTCTCTATTATACATGCAAATATGAATATTCCAAGGTATTACCCTATCTAGCATACAATCTATGATACTTGGGTAATAAAACAAGTTAGAATACATACCTTGTTGATGTAGCTTGTCTTCATGAAGCTTGAGTGCCTAGTGCCCCAAGTGTGACACCTCAAATGGTTCACACAACACCATGAACTCTTGGAATAACCTTGAGAATAAGGATACTTTGATTCTCTATAGTGAAATCGGCTAACCCTCTTAGTGTACCCACACTAATGCCAATTTCACCAACCAAGGACCTCTTTATATAGTGTGGAGATTAGGGTTAAACCCTAATACCCATGACCTTTCATTTCTTATGATCCATGGGTTAAACACTCCATGGACTATCCATGAAAGCTTAGGCTAACCTAAATGAACTTGGCCCATCAGACACACACACACACACACACACACACACATATATATATATATATATATATATATCTAAGAGTCCATATTTAATTAGTTCCTTTTGATCACTTAATTAATTACAAATTAAATCTTGATCAATACTAATTAAATAATATGATTATATATTAATATATCAGAACTTATAATATATTAATATAAATCACTAGTATCCTTTTTCCTCATCTTGTCAATCCAATTGTCCCGATGTCATGCAACCCAAATGGACCATGTCGGGTCGGGTCAAGTCTTGCCAATTATAGTTATGGACTTAGACATTAATCCAATAGTCTCCCACTTGGATAAGTCTAAAACTATTATTGCAAGTATGACTTCAAAACCCGACTAGCAATCATAGCTCTCAAAAGCTTCTGTCAAACTCTGACCTTGCCGATGATCTCTGACCTTTGTCAATGACTTGTCCATTAGATAAGGGATCATATATTCCTCCATTCTAGATATCATATGGATTGAGACATGGATTATAATCATTCTCTCAGTCCATTTGTTGTTTCCCGATTTCCGATTTATGATGACTGACTGATGAACATATCAAATCAGTCCTGACTTGGCAAAGCACTCACATGTATCATCATTAAATCATCGAGGGCCCACAAATATCTCTTTTATCTCGAAGGTAAAAGGAATGGATAAACTTCGACTCATATGGTTTGTTCTACTACTTGTTGAATCATACACAAAGGCACGTTTTATAACATCCAATGCGTTTTCGTGCAATCAATGTACAACCAACTCATAGTAACAACTCATATCTCTAGGTTTGAAGAATATAAGATATTATCGTCTCATGATCACTCGTGATAAAATCCATGAAGTGATTCCAATGAGCGTGGGTTGAATTCAATACTCAGAACTTATGAGCACTCATGAGTGTTGTAGCACCACCTTGTCCAACATCTTAGACCTATACAAGCTCAACTCATGACAGTCTTGATTCATATCTACTTCCAATATATGACCAACTGTGGATAGTATGAATAACTTAGTCATTCAGGAAGAGCGCCCTAGTTATTCTGGAAGTCAAAACATGCAAAATGAAACACAAGAATAATTGAATCCAATATGGTCTGAGAACTTATGAATATAAATAAAACACCTTATACTTATCACCATATGATTACACATTATTCATTCCATACTGTTTCATCTATCAACTTTATTCTTGAATTAAAACAAAAGTTGTCCCATGCTCCAAGTAGGTACACTATGTTTTCTAAACACTAGTCATGCCATACACCAAGTATGCACTCTATGTTTGTCTATGATCCTTACTTTGTGAAATAAACCAATTGAAACATGATTCTAATTTCACACTCCCAAATCCTTATTGTAAATGTAAGAATTCCAAATCCTTATCATTTATCGAAATCTATTAGATTTTAGACTTATATGCATTGATCCTCTTGTAACGATTATGCACAAAGTCACAAAGACTTGTCAACAAACATTATAGAGTATTCCAATGGAGATTAACTCCATGGAACCGAAGTCTCATATTCAAAGTTCATTGCCTTTGAACATTCTTATTGCATTAAGTTTCTTACATAGATAACTTCCACCTATGGAGACAACTCTGTATTCCCATTTTGACTACCCCTTCTGAACAAGAGTTGCCTCTTTTCAGATTAGGTCAATATGGTCCTTCCAAAGTTAACACTATACTTCCAACTGTCCTTGAGCAACCAATCCTTGGTAAAACCCTAGATTGTCCTCGACAATTGCTTAATCCTTTTAGTCATATCCAATTCTAGACCTTTTCCCTTCTTAATGCCCCAGGCATTTGGAAAATTTTAGAAAGGATGAATATAGCACATGTAATCGATCCTATATCCGAAGCATATGAGACACGATTCAGGATGTCTCACATAAAGACTAAACCATTCTTTTTCAATAATATTTCCGTTTCTACTTGCCAAGTTCTCATAATTCAGATTATGAAAAGGGATGTCGTAATCATAATCAAATTTTAGAACGCAATTCATGATGTATCACATAAAGACTAAACCAATCTTTTGCTATAATATTTCCATTTCTATTTGCCAAGTTCTCATAATTCAGATTATGAAAAGGGATGTCGTAATCATAACCGAATTTTAGAACGCAAATAATGAAGTCATATATAGAATTTCCTTATGTTGAGCCATTCCAACATGAAATTCATATATATTCTTGACTAAATTTGATTAAAATCTCAATTTAAGCTTAAAATCTCACTCTAAGCCTTTTAGAATTGACACAAAGTATAATTTCCTCTCCCTTAATTATAGCAAAACACCTTTTTTCAACGAATTGAAACTTTTGTTTCATATAATTAACATTGCTAACTTGCAATACTTATCATAATTATTATGCTCCCACTAACATGATGATTATTAGCATAACACTTATGCTCCCACTAGCTTTAACATGTACTCAGAAATCAACTGTACTTCTAGAAATCAATACTTTATTGACTTTCTTACCAAAGTTCAGATTTCTGATAGTAGATTGCTTTGATAAGACTTTATGAAAATCACACACCTTTTCTTAGATAGCTCATAGGTATGTCTAAACAATTTTAGAACTATGAAAAGGGATGTCGTAATCATAGTGTCAACTGTTAAGACATTTGCTATTTCTGATAAGTCCATGTTAGTGTGCTCTACCAAGGACTTTGAGGATGCAAAGATTGCTATCTACTTAAAATCTACTTAGTGAAAGTGTTTCCTTACCATCATTTTCATGAATCGAAGAGAAACCTTATGACACTTACATTTTTCCAGTGTATGATTTCCTACCCATATGAATTTGTCAAAACCATAATCACAGGACAAGGTTACTGACAAATCCACACTTATATGGATTAAACTTGTGCAATCTAAAATTCTTGCCATTTGGCAGCTCAACGGCCTGCCATTGCTTCCAAGTAGTTGTGCAACCAACTGAGAACTCTCAGAACTCTTATGCAAAGCCAACTTGAATACGCACATACATGTCAACACGATAGGTTATAAACCTCAAGTCATGTGCTAGTGAAGAACTTTAGGTTTTACTCTTGATTAGTTCTTGAGGCTTTCAAGACCTTTAAGACTCCCACTGTCCTCTTGACATATAAGACTTTCTTGTCAGATATTCAAGAGATAGTGTGGATTCTAATCAACACAAACACTTCACACAATTGGCCTAAGTTGGTCTTTGTTTTATCCAAAACATCACAACATTCCAATTTCAAATGTACAAGAGTAGAAAACCTTTTACTCTTACATTTTACTAGTTTTAATAAACCTTCTTTAAGATGTGTCACTCAAATTACAATCTTGGAGTTTGACTCTAAGAATTGTTTTTGGAACAAAGCATGACCCATTTTCTTGATTTAATCATTTCAACAATTCAAGATTCCTCTTCTTAGTCATAAGAATACACTATGATGACTTTAGAGGACTAATTTTGACATGATTTTTAAATTATTAAGATGATCACAAAACATGATGCTAAAGTACTCTCCCATCCTTTCAGATTTGAGAAACTTTTATCTTTTTGCCTAAGTTGATTCTTCTTATTCGCTCTGACATACATTGGAACCTTTTCCAATGTCTCAGAATTACACTTAAGCTTGTAAGTATAACCATATTTACTGAGCTTTAGTAAATTATGAAGAATAGTCTTATCGATCTTTTGTGGTGGACTTGACCAGTGCATACGAATGTGTACTCGATCCCTTAGTCCTTTACTTGACTCACTTAAACATGTGAACAAGGAATTAGTCTTAATTTTCCAAAGATGAAAATTATCATTCATCATACAAATTGCATGATTCCAAGTTTCTATCCAACTGAAACTTGGGTGATGAGAATCTTTCCTTATTTGGTAAATTTAGACACTACCACAAATGAAAGAATCAAATTCATATTTCCAATATTGCTATCAATGGAATCATATAAGCAACAAAGTTTTTTTTTTCCACAAATGCCATTGTAATGATATTTTAAAATAAATAAAATCAAAACTTTTTCTTTTATTTTAAAAACTTTGCGGAAAAACTATCCTTACAGTGCAAAAGCGCATGAAAACTTTGTTGTTATCTATTTCTAAGCAATATATCATAACTCCTAAGAAGTATCTCAAGAATCCGATCCTCAAACTATGCGATAAAAATCCATCTACGCGATCAGATTCAACATACTATTTCTTTAAGTTTCTTCACTTTTCTTTGATTCGTACAACATCAACATGTGACCCAGTCACATCATGTAACAAGAATCTCAAAATAGAAACTTAAGAGAGTTAGATAGTGGACTTTACCTGAAGTAGAGTAAAACTTATTGACTTTAACATCGTTAGGTAACAATTTGACAGCTTCGCAATCGATGTCCCTTCCTTTGGCAATATAAACATATGGACCCTCTAGTAATGGTACACGGGACTATCACAGACTTAGCATTTCTCGTTACCATTTGGTCAACCGAGTTGACTATGGCCGAACCCCTTCGATTGGGAAGAGAATCTTTTTTTCTGGATTTCTAGTGTCATCATTATCAATGTACATAAAGTTTTTGGAAGTTGATCTTAGCAAATTTGCTTTACTAGCCCACCAAATCATTATTGATTCAGTAGCACCAAGCAACTAGATAAGATCATTAAGGGTCTTTTCATAGTCTGTTTCATAGGAGTCCCAACGAAACTCACTATGTGACTTAGAAAGTGAATGAACATCCAACTTTCTTAAGACTTTGACACCCAACTCTCCCGGCTTGTCAATATGTGACTTCATCTCCAAGATGTGAGCACACATAGACCTTGTCTGCCATAAGGGCTTGAGTGACCTTGAACTAGTGGGTTAGGGAGAATAATTGGAGGAGGTGGAGGAAGTGAAGTTCCAAGAGATTTGGGAAGATCATAGATGTCTGAACTAGACATCTTTTGGGAGATATTCAAGATAGTTGATTTAAAGTCCTTAATATAACACCCAATATGAAATATTAAGGCTAGGACCCAACAAACTATTTTATAACTTGGAAGAGGGAGCCGTAATCCAAGCTATAGAATATTTGAAGGTAGGTGAATGACGATTCACCAATTTCCACCATGAAAAAACGAAATAAATTTATTAGGTTTTTTAATTGGATTTGAAACTCCTAAATCTTTTCAGATTCATTGAACTGTTCAATGACATGTTTCAATCTTGAGTGTGCCCTTCAGGTTTTGTGCCTGCGATGCCGAGGATCACAAAATAAGGTGTGAATAACCATGCAAATATACTTGGTACCCTTAATTTTTTTACCCCTCAATCGATGTGCCGGTTAACCACACATGCTCCATCGATACTATGATAAATATTAAGTTACCCTTTGCCTACCTTGTTAAATACGAGTTAGTGTGCCGGTTAACTACACAACTCCACTAACCGACTTAAACAAAGTGCAAAGTGTAATTTCATGGATTAGCACCAAATTCACATTTTCCTAAGTAACTAAGATTGGGTATTACTAAGAGTTTAGTTACTTAGTATTTATCATTAATACTTTTAATGAAGGGAGAATTATAGTCCTTGTCCTACCCGTTCGGCTAACGACCCTCCACCAGTGAAAGAAGCGGTGGGTGAGAGTGGACACCCATTAAACTGCCATTTTATAGGCAGTAACCTTATACGCCCCTTATAGACCGGCTTCGTGAATGAGGCCTACTAATGGTAAGACAACTTGCTCTTATATATATATATATATATATATATATATATATATATATATATATATATATATATATATATTATTAACTTATAATATTATAAAGTATAAGGGTTGAATTTTAACTTTTAAAATGCTAAGGGCTTAGCTTGGAATTAAAGTATTCATGGCAAAACTTTACAAATTCCAAAACTTGAGGGCAAGTTTTGAAACTATTCAAAACTATTTAATTCCATAACTTATGTGTTTAAAGTAGCTTTAATAAAAAAAACTCTTCAAGTACCATAAATTTAGGACAAGTTATGGATGACTTTAAACCATTAAAGAATGTGACTCTTCCTTATTCATAACTTATGGATTTAATTAAGGTTACACATTTTTTTATTATTTAATGAAGAGACTCTTGAACCTCCATAACTTGAGGACAAGTTATGGAGTCATAAAATCATTTAATGAGGACAAGACTCTTTATTTTGTAACCGATGCCAACTTTTATGAGTTTTAAGAAACTTAAATGTGACTTTTCATGTAACTTGAGGACAAGTTACAAAAACACATTTTAGAATCAACTCTTAGATTAAAATGGATTGAAAACATATTATCACATAATTTTTTATTAATCTAAATCAACTCAAAAAATCAAGATAATTCAAAAAAAAAACTTTTGGATTCCATAACTTATGGAGTTTAATGTTTGTTTAATGATGAAACTTTTCATGTTCCATAACTTAAGAACAAGTTATGAAATTCTTTAAAACATTAACACCAATTTCTGTAACTCCATAAAAAAAACTTTGAATCAATTTTTTTAAACCTTTTCATATCCACAACTTATGGAGGTTTCAAAAAACTCTTTAGATCAAACTTTTAAAACTAATAAAATAATCATATCATTTTATCTTTTACTAAATTTGACCTAATTTAACTCATATAGAAAATGATTCAAATTTTACAAATAATTAGTTTTTCACAAAAACATGTAATTATCTTAAAATTTGACAAACGACATGTTTTTTCCAACTTTGAAACTAAAACATTTGCATCAATATAACAGAAAACAACCCATGGCTCTGATACCACTGTTGGGTTTTGAGCATTCTAACACTCCTAAGTGTACATGCAGCCCTAAATACCTTGGATCTATGTTTTCTCTATTATACATGCAAATATGAATATTCCAAGGTATTACCCTATCTAGCAAACAATCTATGATACTTGGGTAATAAAACAAGTTAGAATACATACCTTGTTGATGTAGGTTGTCTTCATGAAGATTGAGTGCCTAGTGCTCCAAGTGTGACACCTCAAATGGTTCACACAACACCATGAACTCTTGGAATAACCTTGAGAATAAGGATACTTTGATTCTCTCTAGTGAAATCGGCTAGCCCTCAATGTACCCACACTAGTGCCAATTTCACCAACCAATGACCTCTTTATATAGTGTGGAGATTAGGGTTAAACCCTAATACCCATGACCTTTCATTTCTTATGATCCATGGGTTAAACACTCCATAGACTATCCATGAAAGCTTAGCCCAACTTAAATGAACTTGGCCCATCACACATATATATCTAAGAGTCCATATTTAATTAGTTCCTTTCGATCACTTAATTAATTACAAATTAATTCTTGATTAATACTAATTAAATAATATAATTATATATTAATATATTAGAACTTATAATATATTAATATAAATCACTAGTATCCTTTTTCCTCATCTTGTCAATCCAACTGTCCCGATGCCATGCAACCAAAATGGACCATGCCGGTTCGGGTCAAGTCTTACCAATTATAGTTATGGACTTAGACATTAATCCAACACAAGTTTCTCAGGTTTGTGGTGATTTGTGACTTCCGTTTGAGGCATCCACATTATTGGTGCTAGGCTCTCAAACTCCAAGCAATCAACCACTACTAAAATATATGTAACTCTACTAGCTTATTAAGTTTCAAAGTTCCCCATGCCATGATAGTTAGGTTAAAAACCTTGGAAAATTAAATTTGCATGTATCTTAGAAAAACATAGATCAAAGGTTTCTAGGGTTGCATGTACACCATATGAGTGTTAGAATGCTGAAAACCCTACAGTGGTATCAGAGCCTGGTTTTTTTTTTCTTGATACTTGATGCAAGTTGTTGGAAAAACTCAAGTTTTCTGCATTCTACAATATGAACTCGCCGAGTCCATGTAGTAATTCATTCAACTCGTCGAGTAGGTTCCTACACTCGATGAATAGGAGCCCCAGAGTGTAAATTTTCGAGTTTTGCTGCTGGAAATGAACTAGAAATATTACGCTAAACTATTTTGGTCTTATAAAAGTTGTTTTAGATGGTATAATGGTTATGCTAATCCATTTTCAATGGCTATTATCAAAATTTCAAGTTTTCTATGGTTTATTTATGATTCTTGAAATTGTTGATATGAATGTTCATGAACTTATGAGTTTATAAGATCATAGGAATTATTTGCAACTTGCTTGGTAGTATAATTCTTGATTTTGATTTGTCTTAATGGAATCCATAATTTGTCCTCAAGTTATGGATTACCAAAAGTCACTCTTTTAAAGTCCATTAAATAAACACATATGTTACATAAAATGAAAAGTCTCACATTTTAATAAACCATTAACTCATAAGTTATCAAAGATGAAAAGTTTTGAAAGTTACAAAATTTACCCTCAAGTTTTGGAACATGTAAAGTCTCACACAATTTGGTAAAACTTTAGTTCCAATCCCTAGAATTTTAAAAGTTAAAATTCAACCCTTAAACTTTATAATATTATAAGTTTAATAATATTCATATATGTATAAGAACAAGTCGTTTTAACGTTAGTAGGTCTCATTCATGAAGTCGGTCTATAAGGGGGTATAAGGTTGTTGCCTATAAAATGGCAGCTTAATGGGTGTCCACTCTCACCCACCGCTTCCTTGACTGGTGGATGGTCGTTAGCCGAATGGATAGGACAATGAATTTAATCCTCATTAAAAGTTTGATGATTATAAAGTAACTAAATATTTTTATAAATTCCTAATCTTAGTTACTTTAGGAAAAATGTAAATAAGGTGCTAACCCATGAAATTACACTTTGTACTTTGATTAAGTCGTTAGTGGAGCGTATGTGGTTAATTGGCACACTAACCTGGACTTAACAAGGTAGGAAAAGGGTGGCTTAAGGTTATCATAGATCGGTGGAGCGTGTGTGGTTAACCGACACATCGGTTGAGTGATAAACATTAAGAGTACCAAGAAATTTGCTTGGTTACTCCACACCTTGTTTTTTGATCATCGGCATCCCAGTCACAAAACCTAAAGGGCACACTCGAGATTGAAACATGTCATTGAAAAGTTCAACGAATCTCAAAGAATCTAGGAGTTTCAAAACCAATTAAAACCTAATAATTTATTTCGTTTTTCATGGTGGAAATTGGTGAATCGTCATTCACCTACCTTCAAATATTTTATAACTTGGACTACGGCATGCCTCTTCTATGTTATAAAATATTGTGTTGGGTCCTAGCCTTAATATTAAATTTGGGTGTCTTATTAAGGACTATCTTTATATCTAATCTAAACTTGTCTTTCGTCTTTTCTGATGTCTCCCAACAATGTTGCTTCTAGCTCAAACCCTACCGGCTCCTTCTCTTTCATGAACCTTTGTGGGAGAGTCATCTTCGATGGATCCAACTTTATGGAATGGATCAAGAACATCAAGATGGTCACTTGGTATGAGGACAAGGAATATGTCCACAACAAGGAGCTTAAGGAACTTGAGTCGTCTGCTGCTCCTGAGGAGATTGTTGAATACCCGACACATGAGAGAGATGCTACCAAAGTGGCATGTATCATGTTGGCCACAATGACAGCCAAGCTCGAAAAGTCCTATGAGGACTACTACCCTTTTGAGATGCACCAGGACTTGATGGACCGCTACCATCAGAGTGCTCGTCAAGAGAGGTATGAAATCATCTACTCCATGATAACAACCCCTATGAAGGATGGTGAACCCATCACGGGCTACATGTAGAAAATGCAAAGGTATTTGGACCGTTTGCTGAAACTGAATGTGAACTTCCCCAAGGAGTTGGCAATTGACATCATTTTGCACTCCTTACCTTCGTGTTATGATCAATTCCGAATGACATACCACATGAACAAGGAGGAAGTTACACTCAGCAAACTTTAAGGACTTTTGAAGACCGCGGAAAGTCGTCTTAAAGGTAAGTCCGTTGATACTACTCCTAGTCCTATCGCGGCCCCTATCTTGGCAATCGGGCAAGGCAAAGGAAAGAAGAGGAAGATCCCTTCGAAGGGTACCAAGGAAAAGTCTCGTGTTGGCTCCTCTTCAAGTGGAACCAAGAAAGGTTTCGCCACTCCTTCTGCCAACCCTAAAGAGGCTGAATGCTTCTATTGCCATGAAAAGTCACACTAGAAGCAAAACTGTCCAAAGTACCTCCAAGATGTTAAGGATGGGAGAGTGAAACCCAACCATGCAGGTATTTACACTATGTTGTCTAATAACTCACCCCATTATAATTCTTGGGTCCTTGATACAGGTTGTGGCATTCACGTATGTTCTGATTTGCAGGGACTAAGAAGAAGTGAGAATGTGGAGCATGGGAAGATAAACTTGATCATGGGGAATAGAAAAATATTTGGGTACAGATGTTTTGTGATCAACAGGCACCGCAGTTATAACCCTCCCACAGACCGGTTACAAGACTCTCACTACACCCTCAGGACCGTTGACCAAGTACAGTGTCTGGATGAATTAGAAAAATATTTCCTTTGGATTTTATCATCTGAAAGAGTCACATCTAGTCCAATCTCGTAACACTCCAAAAGTCTCAAAACACCGAGGACTAGATCTAAAAATTGACACAAAACTTGTTATTAAAAATCACGTGCATGCACCTAGACATAAAATTTCACTTGTAACCCCGGGATCCAAACATATTTGGGTGCCCAAACTAACCGTTTAATTTCGCAGGCAATGTGCAAGGAGGAACAAGAAGATGGGTGGTTAATTGATAGTGCTTTCTCCTTGCACATAACCAGAAGGTTAGAATACCTTCGGGACTTCAGGCCTATCTATAACGGTGGACACGTCACATTCGACAACAATGCGAATGGAATCATCTGGGGTTACGGTGTGTTAAGAACAAGAAATTTCTCAATTCAAAAGGTTGTTTACGTGGAAGGCCTCAAGCATAATCTCATCAGTGTGGGACAACTATGCAAAGTTGGTCATCATGTTGAATTTGTTAATGAATACTAATACATCATGACAAGTGATAGAAGCACCTGCTTGATCAAATCCAAGTCTGAAGGGACAATGTATCCTTTGGATATTTCATTGATCATTGGCAAACCATAGTTGTGCTTTCTATCCAAAAAAGTATCCAAAGTTAGCTGGTTATGGCACAAGAAGCTAGCTCATATAAACTTTTGGTATATCAACAACATGGTCACTGAAGAACTTGTTTGTGGTCTCCCCATTCTAAAGTACAACAATGATACACTTTGCCTAGCTTGTAAGCGTGGAAAGCAAACGAAGGGAAGCCATCCACTGGTTATTGATTCTTTAATTTCTGGACCATTAGAGCTACTTCATATTGATCTCCACGGACCATATACTATAGCCAGTCTCCATCACAAAAAATATATATTGGTTATAGTTTATGACTTCACTCGTTTCACATGGGTCTTCTTCTTAAGGCACAAATACGAAACACTGTAGACTCTGATCAACTTTATCAAAGAAATTGAGCTCCATTTCAAGTTACCAGTCCGAAGAATTACAAGTGAAAATGGAACAAAATTCACTAATCATCTCTTGAATAGTTTTTTGGTTTCCAAAGGCATCAGTCACGACTTTTCAGCTCCCTACACACCGCAACAAAATGGAGTAGTAGAGCGAAGAAATCATACTTTTGTCAAAGCATCCAGGTCCATGTTAAACTTTGAAAATTTTCCTCTATACTTTTGGGCTGAAGCAGTGGCAATTGCGTGCTTTGTTCAAAACCAAAGCATCATTTGCAAGCGTCTCAACAAAACTCGATCTGAGGGCCTCAACAATCACAAATCGAATGTCAGATTCTTCCATATATTTGGGTACAGATGTTTTGTGATCAACAACAACGATCATCTTAACAAATTTGCACCGAAATCAGATGAAGGCATTTTTCTTGGCTAATCAACCAATAAGGTAGCCTACATGGTTCTCATTAGACATACGAGACAGATAGTCGAAAGCTTCGATGTCAAATTTGATGACTATTACGTCTGCAACATTACTCCATCAAGAAATTAAAGCTATACTGGAAGGTGATATCCCAACCTCTTCGGGTCCCTTAAGCATAGTTGAAATCACCTATGATGATCTCTTTGACCCCGCAGAGATGGCTCATCTCTCTGAAATTCCTGTGTCTCTAGTAGGTCAACAACAACATGCGGAAGTATCTGGTCCAACCTTATCCGGAGAATTGTTACACGATACCTCCACCTCGCCGGTTGAGGGGGAAAGTTCAACTCCTGTTCAAATGACAACCATCGAGGTTCCAATGATTAAAGATGC
Organism: Lactuca sativa; assembly: GCF_002870075.4. Classification (NCBI taxonomy): domain Eukaryota; kingdom Viridiplantae; phylum Streptophyta; class Magnoliopsida; order Asterales; family Asteraceae; genus Lactuca; species Lactuca sativa. The sequence goes on from NC_056630.2 coordinate 253,154,756, forward strand.
AGCTCCGGTATCTACCTACAGAGTCACAACTCAATCAAATGTCTCTACAGACTCTGAAGATGGAGAAATAGGAAACATAGACACAAGAACATCTTCGAGGATTATCACTCACTCATCAATCCAGGGGGAACCATCCTTTGTTCTTGGGGAACTCCCATCTGCAGTTCAGAGAGAACCTCAATCAAATGCTGATCAAAATCCTACAGTCTAAGACACTTCTACGGGTTGCTCAAAAGTCAAGGGGGGACTACTTTCTCCAACCGTAGAGTCCTCTAGCGTTGAAGATATTCCTTCCACCGAAGCTGTTGATCACCAACAAACTCGTCTTCACATCTGGAAAAATGATCATCCATCGGGTCAAATCATTGGAAACTCATCTGCAAGTATACAAACTCGATCCTGTAGTGATTTAACGGACCACTGCCACTATGTTGCCTTCATGTCCTCAGTGGAGCCTCAAACCATAAAGGAAGCACTCATGGAACCCGATTGGATCACTGCAATGTAAGAGGAGTTAGCAGAATTTGAGAGGAATAAAGTTTGGAAACTTGTAGCAAAATCAAATGGCCACACAATTGTTAGAACAATATGGGTATATAAAAACAAGCTTGATGAATCCGGTGCGGTTGTAAGAAACAAAACAAAGCTAGTTGCTAAGGGGTGTAGTCAACTAAAAGGTGTTGACTACGATGAAACATATGCCCGTGAAGCCAGAATGGAAGCAAGACGCATCTTCTTAGCATATGCGGCACACAAGAACATAAAAGTGCATCAAATGGATGTAAAAAGTGCCTTCCCTAATGGTGAACTAAAGGAAGAAGTTTACTTGCAACAACCTCCAGGCTTCGAGAGTCGAGAATTTGCAAATCACTTCTTCAAGCTTGAAAAAACAGTGTACGGTCTGAAGCAAACTCCAAGGGCATGGTATGAGACTCTTTCTGAGTTTCTTGTGATGTCTGGATACAAAAGAGGTGTGATTTATCCTACCTTATTTAGAAGAGCAAATGTAATCACTTGATGCTCGTCCAAATATATGTGGATGATATCATCTTTAGATCCACAAATGAGGGTATGGTGAATGGCTTTGAAAAGCTCATGACTAGTAAATTCCAAATGCGCATGAATAGAGAGATTAATTTCTTTTTAGGACTTCAAATCAAGCAAGTTCCTCAAGGGATATTCATTCATCAAGAGAAATATACCTCTGAGCTGCTGAAGAAATTCTTAATGGACAATTGTTCCTCAGCCAAGGTCTCGATGACCTTCGGATACAACATTTCAGCTGATCCTACTGGAGAATCAGTTGACTATAAAACTTATCGTGGAATGATTAGGTCATTAATATACCTCACCTCAAGCAGACTGAATATTGTCTTTGCAACAGACTTATGTGCTAGGTACCAATCGAATCCCAAAGTATCTCACTTGACCGCAGTCAAGCAAATTCTCAGATACTTAAAAGGAAGAAAAGCGTTAGGTCTCTGGTACCCCGTAGGAATGACTTCAACCTTCAAGCCTTCATGGATGCGGATCATGTCATATACAGATTAGATAGAAAGAGTACTTCTGGTGCTTGTCAATTCTAGGAGGAAGACTAGTCAACTAGTCTTCAAGGAAGCATCATTGTGTCTCATGGTCTACCACAGAGGCAGAATATGTGGCCGCAGCCAGCTGTTGTTCCCAAATCCTGTAGATAAAACTTATCTCATGGACAATAGATACAAAATGTTGCGGATACCAATTTACTGTGATTCAGAGAGTGTTATAGCGATTTCTCACAATCCTATTCACCACTCGAAGACGAAACACATTGAACTCCGGTACCACTTCATCAAATATCACATTCTCTAAGGTAACATCGAAATAATTTTTGTTCCCACTCACGAAGAAATTGAAGATGTTTTTACCAAGGCACTTGATGCTACAAAGTTGAATAATTTTCTGGAAATGCTAGGAATGATGAATCCAGGCCCTCAATTCTTTTTGAATTGATAGGTACCGCAAACCACTTCTAGTCTCCGATGTGGTCCTAGAATAATATACTTATCATATATCTTTTCAGCATACCTTGTATACCGCAACCATATATAATGTTTATATTCTTTGGGTCTTTAAATTTTGTTATTTCTAACCTTTTATCAAGTGTTCCTTTCAGCTTCCACTACTGTAGTCACACTGCTCTCCATCGCATTTATCAGAATCCATCCACAATTACAATAAATGAACCCACAATCACTTCATACATTCCCTCATAACTTTGTGTGCTATTTAATGATCATCATTAAATAAATATTTCTTATAAAAACATTCATTTTGTGGCATACAACGTTTCAATTTCTTTCAAAATCACCTTTCTGTGTCAGACCTATTTTAGGTTAAATGACAAATAAATTGTTTTTTCCATAAAAGAAATCTTTTAAGAAATCTCTTTTCTTAGTTTGTCACATCTCGTAGCCTCCAAACTGTCTAATCTGTTTCAACTTCTACCTTTTTACAACGGATAAACCCCACTTACCACAAATTTCTCAAACGTGTGATCATGGGTTTGACAATCATTAAATACCCCGATTTTCTAGTAAAACTTTTCTTTTTGATTTAATTTTACTTGTGGCTGATATTGGTTAAAACACAAGGGATTTTACCATTAACAGCTGTAAATAAGTTTATTCGAATAAAATTTGAAATACGGAGGTATTAAACCCCCTTTTCTTCCCAAGAATGCTTTACGCGTTCTGAATCCCTAAACGATGATCTTCATCTTCTTCCCTCTTGTTCAAACAGTTTTCTTGCAACTTTTTAAAACTTTTCATGCAACAATGGTGAAATCAAGCATCTCAAAGAAGTAGTCGAAGGCCTCTGAGCCTGCTCGACCCACCGGCTCTGAACCCACAATCAAATATCAATCCCCTTCCATTGCCTCAGGCAATTATAGAGCCATATTTTCCGATCATCCCTCCTACAATGATGCTATCAGGCTAATGATCCAGTTTCTCTCAAAACACCCACTATTTGGACCGTTCAACGCCTTCACTGAATTTGTTCCATTACCAACCCCGTTCAAATGTGCATTCACTGCTTTCTGGACATCTCACAACCTTCAAGAGATGGGTTATCAGAAGAAGTTAAGAGGAATCGAAGAATTCAAAAAGAACTAGCTCCTGATGGTATGGCAGTGTGTGTGTCACTTCATCATCAGAAGCCTTTCCGACAGAACAAGCGGTATCGATAACATGGGTATCAAGCTTTTGGATTTGTTTGGAGCATATTCACTGGGAATCTGGTCAATTATGGTCAAATACTTTGGGATGATTTTCTTCAATATATCCCCAAAGAGTCTCCTAAAGAAGGTGCAACCGAGCTCACATTTGCTCGATTCTGGTCGCTCTGTATTCTTGATCTACACAAGCAAGCCAAGCTCGACATGGAAGATGATTCAAGTCTTTTTGTCACTCACGATCTTAAAAGTTACACTGCCTCTACAGATTAATATATGTTTGGACCCCTTAGGAGATTTCCTTTACACATTTTGGAGTCTATTAGACTCAACACTCTTGAAGTCACAAACCAAATTGAGGCTACGTATGGTATTGACCTATTCCATTCTTCCTCGCCTCATCCTAGTCAGTCTATCATAGCCCCTACCAAAACCCAGGTCCATCCTACCGCAGACACGTCAGGGAACCCAAAACGAAGAGAGTGAAATCTCTTGCGGTAACAATGAAGCATCCAGTAAACATTGTGAATAAGGGTGCTACCCCTTCCAAGAAAACAAAATCCAAGACCGCAGGCTCTTCTTCTGCGGTGACTGAACCACACCTAGATGTTGCTGATGAACCTCAACAAGATTCTTCAACTTCTGGACAACTATTCAAAAGAAAAAAAAAAAAAAAAACTCAAACTTAACCCAAGTCCTAGCAAATGCGTAACTCGACTCATACCGCAATCTCTCAACATACTCTGGTAGTCGTTCGAGCTACCACAGGCTTAACTGCTCAAACCCCATCTCACCACTCAAATACAGTAAGTGTATCTTTTTCATCTCCACATAGAGACACACCTCCATTTGATGTCCTTGATCTTGAAGATGTTCAGCCACCCCCTATTCAGATGAATTTATGATGGTGTTTGATGACGAAGAATCCAGTGGATCCCAACACTCCATCTCAAAGCCTAAAGCCAAGAAGAAGAAGAAATTAGTTGTGTAAAGGAAAGAATTTCTAAGTCTTATGTCCAAAGTAGACCAAATCCTGGTCGCAGCACCATCAACCAACCGCAACACCCTGATGTGGCTGGACCGATGTCCCTAGCTGAAAGAGTTGAAAGGTTGGAAACCATAGAAAGATTGGCCGCAGAACGAACATCCTTGAAAATTGAAATGGGTATTCGAGTCCTAGACAACAATCACATTGTTGATCAGAAAGAATTCATGGCAACTGTTGAACGCCTAATTTAAGAGGTCACCACAATAAAAAAAATGAGCTCAAGACTACTCTTGCCAATCAAGCAGTCCATTTGAAACAACTTGTTGATGAAACCCACAATTTGTATGAATCTGCCATTTCGGTTCTTCAGTCGACAATCAATGGCCTGGGGCGTTTCCTTACGGCAAATTCAAGTGTTGATGAGATTCTATGATTGTAAAAGGAAATTTACAACTTGTTGTTCAACACCGAAATTCCCAACAATGTCCAAATCTTTGATTTGATCAAATCTCAGTTCACCGAAACCTTCTCAAAGATTGATGGCCTCAGACAATGGTTTAAGGAGCAACAAATCGTTTCTTCCTCAAAAGGGGGAAGTGAACACTCTCAACAACATCAATCTCTCCCAAGAATCCCAACTTATGGTCCAATTCATCAAAGGGTTGTGACTCCGCAACCAACACCGCAACTGTATCCCAAGCAGGTAACTCCGGTTCACTCTCCATTTTAAAGTCCGGATTACTCTTCAAACCAAACTCCACCGCAACAAGATCCCCTGCAACAAGAACTTCAACGTCAATCTCCTCCGCGCCAAGAAACTCCTCCTCATCTCAAAAACTTGCACGAACAATGTCATTGGAGCACTCCAATGACTCTCCTGCCACTCGTCAACGGAAAACGGACTAGAAGGCCGCAAAATTTGTAGAACAGATTTGGAGAGATCACGGCTTTGATATAACCATTGATGAAACCTTGATCAATTCTGGGGTTAATTGTAATGCTTGTGTTTCCGGGCTTGCCATTTTTAGCAATGTAATAGTCTAGGTTAACCTTGTAACCCCTTTTGAAATAATAAGATTGTATTATTTGAGTATTACGTGTTTTGTGCTTAATTGCTTAATTATGTGGTTTGATTAATTAAGAATAAAAATAAGTGTCAAAATTTAAGTGTAAAATAAACTTGATATCTTTGGTTAATGTTGTAGTAGTTGAAACGAGGTTTCCGAATATATATAGAACGCCCAAATCTGACTTCGTATGAGGAAGTTATGATTTACCGAAGTTTCGGCTTAGCGGTATGCAGCCCGAATTACTCGATTTGAGATCGAGCGGTTTTTAGTCGAATCGATCTAAATGAGAATCGAAGATCTCGTTGTTGGTATCGAAGCGATGAAAAGTTAGGCGAGAACGGACGTCAAACGAAAAAGTTATGAATTTATAACGAAGTTTTTCTGTCCCTGCCTATTAAAAATAAATAATAAAAATAAAGTTAAAATTAGCCGACGGAGTCTAAACGAAAGTTGTAGAGCGTAGTCTCACCTTCGCGTGGATATAAAGAACGTCGAAAACGGAGTTCGTATGAAGAAGATATGAATTTCCGAAATTTATTAAATATTTTGTATTTAAATTTAATCTTTAGTTCGGATGATTATCCGAAGGAGTCACCGATCTGATCCGAAGTACGCCCCGCGTACAGCGAAGCATGACGCACCTCGCACTCGAGTTCTTCGGATGACGAACGCCATGACGTTTCGGAGCAGTACGCCCCGCGTACTGCAGTACGTCCCGCATACTCCGAGGCTCCAGCCTCCTATAAATAGGATGCGAGGGCAGCCGAGCTCTTTTGCTATTTTCTCTCTTCTCTCTACCGTTTTGCATCGATTTGTGTGCCAGAAATACCCCGAAGCCCCGGTAATATTCTCGAGCCCCGAGGCAAGTCCCGAGATCCCGAAGATCCCGAGAAGTGCGGTTCCCGAGTCGAAGCTTTGCCCGCGAGAAGTTCGATTTTTGTGAAGATCTTCCAAATCTGTTAAGGATTACTACTTCTGCAAGTCGTAGTGTTGTCCGACCATCTTCTGATCAAGTGAGTGTATACTACCTTTCATAAACACGATAATAATACAAGTATGGTTTGAGTGTATTAAGTATATTGTTTTTTATATGTGTGAATGTGTATTCACTTTCTTCTATCTTATAGATCTGATTATTTCTCTATGAAATACGTGTTATGTGTGTGTGTGCCTCATCTGTTATGTGGAATATGTATTGATTAAAGCATGTTATACATGTTTTTTAAACTATGTATAAAAATGTATATTTTTATCTACTAATATGTTGGGTAGAACATGGGTAGATAGTTGGTGTGTAATAAACAGATGAGAGGCCTCGTTGTTGTTTGATTTAGTCATCTAGCGGAGTTTAGATGACGACCACAGACTTTTCTAGATAGTCTTGTGGAAACATTAGCAGGTTCGCCACCTGTAGGTGTTAATGAACTTGGGTGTTCATTCGTTGTACTCCATCCCCCTCATGGTTGCCTTATTTGACTTATATTGCTGAGGCCCGAAGCATGTGTTGTCGCCCCGATGAAATAATCTAGACTAGGTCCCTTATGTTAGTTGTCTTAGGGACATAAAGTGAGAATAACGGGAATGGGTAATTGGGTTATTGTTGGTTGGTGGAAATTAAATACGATTATTTATTGTGGGTTGGAAACCCTATATGCTCACCAGTCTCCCAAGCCTGACCCACTCAGTTTCATTTGTATTACAGGAAGTGGCGCGAGGGCATAAGATGGATGAACCATCAAGTTGTTTTGTTTACAAGTTTGTATATGTATATATTTGTTGAATGACTTGTAATGTTATCGTTTATGCTTATTGGTCTGTATCGGAACATGATACCCTGAGTTTTGATTATATAATGAAAATACATTTCTTTTATGAAATGCTTTGGTAAACATTGTTTTATCATGTTTTGTTTTTGGGAACAAATTCCGCAACTCTTTCAAATCAAAAGGATTTACTCTGAAATTATTTTAAAAGCATAAATGAAAAATCGGTCTTTTCTGGCCGAGATTTTGGGGATGTCACATTAATCCCACCCTAAGGCTACTTGATGATGACTATCGCCCAGTCCTAACATATGCTGAACCACCATCTGATGGATACTAGGATGTTCCATTTTCGTCCAACTCCAAATTCTTCCCTGTTTTTTTAACCGTTTGACCTTAGCCTTCCTGATGATCAAAGGCTACCTCTCAAATTCGAACGTCTAAAACAAGTCCATGCCAATCATGGATCTGCCTTTGAGAGCATCTGGTCTAATGATAGACCATCAGCGGTGAAAAATTATAAGTTAAGGAAGTTTACGAAGACGGATTTTGTTCAGTACACACTCACAAGGAGAGGAAATGATTATATCAGGACTCAAGCTGATTTTCCTTGCATGAATCCTGAAAAAGTATATTTGATTGCAAGAGTCTTTCAAATCAAGGCCGAAAAGCACTTGAAGATGGTAATTGTGTATGAGAAAGCTTGTGAATTTCTCAAGTCATTGGTGTGTGACTTTGCTAAGATCGATGCGTACATCCATATTGTGCTTGCTCAAAAATTCAAACTCCCAGCTCTCGAACCTACACCAGTTTTCACTAAAGGTTATCAAGAAAGATCCATAGGTGCAACCAACTTCCCTCAACTAGGAGTTGTTTATAAAAGAGTTAACAGTGATCTCAAGTACTTCATCCCCATCACCGCAAACAACTGAAAGTGACTCTGGCTTCGGTTCAGAGATCTAAGCATACAACTATAGAAGTGAAGTTAGAGATTACAAGGAGAATTCAATGGCTTAGCGAAGTTAGGAAGTTTTGGTGGCTTCTCATCAAATTTATAAAACTTGTTAAGTAAAGAAGAAAATTTGAAGAGGTCACTTTGGGGGAAAATGTTGAAACATAAAGTGACCCTCTTAAACACGATGATCCGCAGCCACTTCTCCTACCGCAATCTCTTTTGCTACCGCAACCACAATCTGAAGATCTCATCTGCAACTACCTATCCGCGATGAAGATTTCAGTTACATCATCTGACTTGTCTTATATGCATTACTTTATCCAGTGAATCTTGCATGGTCATGTTAAGTCAGAAGTTTAATAATTGTTTATTTCTAGTGTAACTTTTTGAGAATCTATAAATAGAGTCTTCATCTTCATGTAAATTACACCTTTTGAACACCTCTGAATACATATCTCTACATCTCTTATCTTCTATCTCTTACCTTCCTATTATCTATCTAAAAGATCTTTCTGAACTTTCACTCCAATTATAAGATCATGTTCTTATCTCATCTAGTCTTCGAGACTCCCTTCACTTTAGCTGATCTCATATACTAATTTGTGTTTGAATGCAAACCTTGTTAAGAATCAGTTTAGTGTTTACTTGATATATAACTTGTTGTCATTTATATATTTCATTTACTTTTCGCACTTTACATTTCCACAACTAACTATCTAACAAATCTAACTTCTTATTATTATTGAGCTTTTATGATCCTTTGAGATTAACTTATTCCGCAACCTTATCTTGTACTAACGTTTGTTCAAATGTTTCTCAAAAAAATTTCTCTCAACAATTGTGCTTAGAACCCTGACTACTAGGTCTACGGATGACTCCACAGTTCGCCATCAGAATGTGCCATGTGTTTCATAAAACAACAATGGTGAGATAAATCATATAAAATATTAAGATTAATAAAATAATAATGATCATGCCATATGAACAATCACAAGAATTGCTTGACATAGTATTGAAAATCTTATTTTAGAATCTCATTGTGCACATTCATTCTCTAATTGGCACCATTACCGATATATATATTTCTAAGCTATTGCAAACATTAGAATTTAACAAATTAACAAATTTGCGTTGAAATTATGAGGTGGTTAACTTAATTTGTCCATTTTTTGTTTTATTACCTATTTGTGTAGAAATTTATGTAGAAATGGAATGTAGATGCCACAAATTCAACAAAATAATCAACATGGGATTCATACATGATTGTGAAAATGAACACGTACAAATTGATACATCAAATAGCTGCATTCAGATAACATCCACACATACTGATTTATTCAAATAGGTGTACACATTCTGATACATAAATAGTTACTGATGCATTCTGATAAATAGTTACAAGTTGATACATATAGATGAAACAATTTGTATGAATAAGATGGTGAAGATAGGGATTCATAGTAGATACAATAAGAATTCTGATTAATATATACATACTCATTTATAAATTAGTTGGTTGATGGATGGAGGTGGTAACAAGCGACTGACCTAAAATCAACGGAGATGGAAGCAAGTGGTGGTCTGGAAGTAAACGGAGACGACAACCGAGACAGTGCCGACGTGAAGAGGCTCCGATGAAAGTGTGTCGTAGCAATAGTGGGGAGAAACGCCGGCAATGGAGACAACGCCGACGTGAGGCGGCTGTTGTGGTGGTGTATTGCAGCAATGGTTGTGTGGTGGAGCAAATCATCGGTGGCTAGAGGTGGTATCAATTGACCTGAAATCAACGGAGGTGAAAGCAAGTGGTGGTGTGGAAGTAACCGGTGACGGCAACCCAGACAACGTCGGCGTGAAGAAGCTCAAATGGCCGTGTGTCGCAGCAACAGTGGGGAGAAACGCCAACAATGGAGACAACGCCGGCGTGAAGCGGCTGTGATGGTGGTGTATTATAGCAACAATTGTGTGGTGGGGCAAATCGTCGTTGGCTAGAGGTGGTTTTGGGAGACTTCGACCATGGATTGGGAGAATCGGCGTTCCTTTTTTTCATCCAAATATAAAACATGCTAGGTTAAAATGACAAAGGGTAAATATTTGGATTTTGTAGGAATTGGGTCGGAACGTTCCTACAAATATCCGACGGAAGCCAAAGGCAATAAAACCCATTTCACATTTTATATATTTTGGGGGGAAGACGAGAGGGAAAAGCAAATAAAACAAAAGTTGTCGATTGTCAAAAGGTTTTTAATTCCCAGTTATAATGTTGCGTCCCAAATTGCAACGAAATTGTAATTTTAAATATTAATTAAAGTTTCGTCGGTATTTTGTAGGAAAATATCTATATTTTTCCGACGAAATCTTTAGCGTATTTACTTTCGTGCGTAATTTGTTGGAATTTTGTTGGATTGCCTTGTTGTTGCAAGTTTGTAGGATATTATGATTTTTCGTACATAATTTGTTTGTAGGAAATATTTAATAGCTAAATATTTAGTAAGATATTTCCAATGGCCACACAATGTCGAGCATGCCCTTGCGGTTGCAAATTACATGCCCAGGTTACGTCATTTGGATCTTTGTGGTAGTAATATGACAAATGATGGACTCGAGGCCATTCTTATCGGCTGCCCTCACCTTGAATCTCTAGACCTTCGTATGTGTTCTAATCTTAATCTCGAGGGCAATTTGGGAAAATTGTATACGGAATGGATCAAAGATTTTATGCGCCCGAATGACTCATTGGAAAACTACAGATATCATCTCCTAAGTTATGAATTTTATCATGAATTACATGTGTTCGATCAACTTATATATGGTGATGGAAGATGAAGATAACGATTGAAGATACATTTGTAATTATTTTAGTGTGTTTGGTTGTGGAAATCTGTTCCAATTCTCTATCTTTAATTTTGTCTTTTTAAGATAAACAAAAATAAATAAACAATTATTTTGGATAAATGTAGAAATTGTGTATTTGTTATTTATGTATTTAATATAATATTTGATTTTGGTATCAATTCGATGATATTAACGATATCTCAGGCATTTAAATTATATATATAAATTTTAACTATGTATATTTTGGATAAAAGAAAATATACATAAAATATAATAAAAATAAGTAGTACGAATTGTTTATAGAATTATATTGGCAATTAACATATGGAGTGAGGAAAAGATAAAAACTATAGGGTCAAAAATGAAATTACTTGAAGTGGAGGGTGGTAAGTTGGGCCACGACCCTATTTTTGCAAAAAGAATCCTAAGAGCCCTATTTTTGCAAGATGATTCCAAAAGGGCACCATTCTTACAAAAAAACTCTGAAGCTTTATGTTGTTACAAATATTTGGCTAACAACCAACTACGTAAAAACTGGACAATTTTTTTTGCGAGCATTGGAGTTACATTTCGGCCCATCCACATATGTAAATAATCAAGCCACACTCTTTAAGCTTACAGAAACTTCCACCGTTTCTGCCTATCAAGCGGATTTTGAAAAGACTAGCAATTGCGTCATCGACTTCACCCAGAATCTGCTCAATCATTTCTTATATGGCCTTTAAGATGACATTCGAAATGAAATCGCATTCCACAAACCCACCATACTTCATCAAGCCTACGGCCTTATGAAGTTCCATGCTCAACAACTGTCATTCGATGGTTCACACGTACCGTTGCCAATAAAACCACCCTCATGGCCCAACCCTTCACCATCTTCTTCACCACTTCCGATCAAGCGGTTAAGCCCCATCGGCATGCAAAAGTGACGGCCGAATGTGTTTGCTACAGTTTCCCCGCAAAATACCAACTAGGTCACCAATACAACCCACCCAAATTTCTAATCTTTCAATTGGAAACCGACCCACTATGGATCGTCAATACACAACACGAGCTCGGCTTGAGGACAAGGCCATTTTTTAGGGCCGGAGTATTGATACGATCTTGTCCTTGGATTAACACATGCATGAATCAACATAGAGGACTTTGTCTAGTCACGTTCTTGAAGACCTGGCCTATTTCAATTTGCCAATAGAAGTTAACTGCATTAAATTAGGGCTCATGTTTCATTCCATCATGCACATTTCCATTCATTTTACTTAGCAAGTAATTCAATGGTTTTGTTTGATAAAAGGAGTTGCATTTAATATACAACAATCCCTCCTATAAGGGGCATTATAGGTATCTTATTGCTAGTCAAAGGCACTCATTGATGTTATTATTATTTTTATTTTCAATTTTCATAGATGAGATCTATTGATATTGTTAATGTCAATGACAAATCCCTTCTGATTTTAGTATCTTGTAGGTAATTGTTTATTTTTGTTATTTCTTATTTATCAAATATTTTGAAAGTAGTTGAGCATTTTAGGACCACACCATTTGTGCTAATATAAAATTATGAAATAAATATTTTTTGGAAGAAAAACATTGATAGAGTTGGCTTTTCTTCTTTTTCTTTTGATATGTGTCTATAGTTAAGACATTTCTGCAACATTTCACGCGTTAGGACCAAAATAACAAACATTTAACAATATCCTATAAATTGCATAAATTGGTAATAAGTGAAGAATCTAATAATCAATATCTTGCCATTCAACAAACCCAAAAACGAGATTAAATAGTTTACAGGAGGAGATTCTAGAAAAGAAATCCTAACCAAACTAAAAGACTAAACTTTAGGAGTAAGAAAGAAAAAAAAAAGATAAGCACCATCTTATCCTACCAACGTACCAGAAAAAAAAAATCAAAATAAAAAATAAGTCCTTTACTCCCCCTCAAGTTGGAGCATGTAGATCCCGAATGCCCAACTTGTCTAGTAAAGAACTCAAGTGATCTCTCCCTAAAGCTTTGGTGAAGAGATCAGCAACTTGAGCCTTTGTGCCAACATTGCAAGGCACAATTTCCTTTCATTCCACTCTTTCACGAACAAAATAACAGTCCATCTCGACATGCTTTGTTCTTTCATGAAAAACGGGGTTATTAGCTATATGCCTTGCAGCCTGATTATCACAAAAAAGAGGCGTTGGACCATGTTGAGGTGCCTGCAAAATGGTTAACAACCAACACATCCATAGTACTTCACTAATTGTAGTTGTCATTGCTCGATATTCAGCTTCAGCAGAGGACCGAGAAACCACAAATTGTTTCTTTGATTTCCAAGAAACTGGTGTGCCCCCCAAAAGCAAAAGGAATCCGGTGTGGGATCGTCACGTGTAAGCACAACCAAGCCAATCAACATCACAATATGCAACGAGATTAAGACTACCTTCTTTAGGAATGTAGATTCCTTGTCCTAGAGTCGTCTTAAGATACCTTAACACCCTTACTGCCGCATCCATATGACGTTGCCTTGGATCAGAAACAAACTGACTGAGCATGTTAACAGAAAATGCAATGTCAGGTCTTGTAGTTTGTAAATAGAGCAACCTCCCAACAAGACATCGATATTGTCTTGCGTTAATGCGTGGACTATCAATACTTTGATCCAACTTCAAGTTTTGTTCCATTGGAAACGAACTGGGTCGACATCCTTGAAATCTACAATGTTCAAGGATATCAAGGGTATATTTTCATTGACTTAAGACAATACCCCCTTGATTTTTTTTAGCTACTTCAATACCCAAAAAATACTTCAACTGACCCAAATCCTTTATGCTGAAATTTTTATTTAGAAAAGCCTTTGTTTATTCTATTTTCTTCATATCATTCCCAACAATTATTGCATCATCTACATAAATAAGGGTGGTGCCAAAAAGACCTTCCTTATTGTAGATGAATAATGACGCATCAGCTCTTGATTGTAGAAAACCAACTCTAGTAAGTGCCATCGTGAACTTCTGGTACCAGTTTCGTGACGCTTGATGCAACCCATAAAGAGACTTTCGTAATTTGCAAACACGAGTGTCTCCCTCCTTCGAGAAACCTTCTGGAATCTTCATATAAACTTCTTCTTGAAGGTCACCATGAAGAAATGCATTATTAACATCCAGATGATGTACAATCCAATCTCTCTTCATGGCAATAGTAAGCAAGGTTCTAATAGCAACTAACTTTGCAATGGGTGCAAACGTGTCATGATAATCAACACCTTCCATCTACGTAAAACCCTTTGCAACAAGTCTTGCCTTGTACCTTTCGATTTCACCATCTGGTTTATAGTTTATCTTGTATACCCACTGTGGTCCAATGGCATGTTTTCTTTTTGGCAAGTCTTCAAGTGTCATGTACCATTGTCTTCAAGTGCTTTAATTTCATTTTTCATGGATGCTATCCAATTTTGGTCTTAGCTGGCTTGTTTAAAGAATCTAGGTTCTTCATTTGAGCTAATGGCAGCAAGGAAAGCCTTCTGGCTGTCAGAAAACTTATCATAAGAAATGTAATTCGTAAAAGAATGTACCGTTGAAGAAGCTTGATGGCTAGTTGGGCATGCATGGTCTATCGATGATGGTAGCTTAACAACAATGTCATCAAATCTCTTTGGCACAATTCTATTTCTCTTTTCTCTCATGTCATCATGAGTTTCTGTCAAGTTATCCGTTCCAGTGGTGGTATCTGTTTTTTCTATTTCTCTTGGATGCTCTTCATTTGTTTCATTGTTTAAGTTTCCTTCACCACCTTCATTTACATCTGTTTCTTCTTGGTTTGTCACAATTTCAGGGGACTTCCCAAAATATTACACGTCATCGTCATCTCCATTCACACCATCATCAATTATGTCTTCACGAGAATCTTGTAAGTCCATTTTACCTGCTGCAAAAAGAAAAACACCTTCTAAAAATTTTACATCTCTAGAAACTATTATTTTCCCACTCTCTTTATCAACGATGCGATGCCCCTTTTGCCCATGTGGATAACCAATAAAAACCCCAAGCCTCCCCCTTTCTACAAACTTGTCACCTTTGGTATTAGTATTTCTAACATATGCTAAACAACCAAATACACTCATGTGGGAGTAATCTGGTTCTCTACCAAAAAGGACCTTGTATGGTGTTTTAAAATTCAACACCTTTAAAGGGAGTCTATTAAGGATGTAAGTATCTATTAAAATGCACTCACCCCAAAACTTTATCGGAAGGCTAGCCTCAAATCTAAGGGCCCTGGCAATTTCAAGAAGATGCCAATGTTTTCGTTTGACAACCCCATTTTGCTAGGGAGTGTGGGGACAAGAAGTCTCATGAATAATTCCCATGCTAGAGTAGAAATCACTCATGAAACTCGAGGTAAATTCTCCTCCATTATCACTTCTTATTTTCTTGACAACCTTTCCAAATTGGGTCTTGATCATGTTACATAAATTAATTAATTGTTGGCTTGCCTCATGTTTGTATTTAAGTAAGAATACCCAAACGGACCGACTATAATCATCTACCATCGTAAGAAAATAATGTGCCCAACTAAGTGAAGGCGTGCGATAGCTTCCCCATACATCACAATGGATTAAGTCAAAACAAGCATCTGATTTAATATTACTACTAGGAAACGAAAGCCTTGTATGTTTAGCTCTAACACAAGAGTCACAAACTTTACTATTTAATTTATTCACACAATTTCCTAAGAACTTAACATGACTCAATTTAGACTCAGAAGTGTGCCCAAGCCTTTTATACCATACATGTCGTCATAAATGCCTTCTTTTCTTTAACCACCGAATCCATTCTATAAAGACCACCATTGTACTTACCCATGCCAATCAAGTTTTTCTCGTGTAGGCCCTATACAAGGCAAAAATCACTGTAAAAGTTACAGCACAATTCAAGTCATTGGTGAGGCGACTCACAGATAAAAGATTACATTTAAATCCTGGGATGTATAAAACATTCCCAATTTTCATTCCATTAGGAAGAGAACATGCTCACTTTCCCTCAACAGGTATCATCTCGCCATTAGGAATGACAACCGGAGATTCATAATCACAAGGTACTTTGGTTTCAAATAAGTTTCGATCACATGTCATGTGGTTTGTAGCTCCTGTGTCTATAATCCAAGAACTGTTACCTTTTTCTTTACCTGTCATGTTCACAGTAGGTTCTGTGTTGATCCTTGTATCCTTTGTGAAATATTTCAACAGCCCTTGATATTGTTCATCTGTCATGATTGGAACTTGTCTTGTTTCGACATTTGCCATGGCTGCCTTCGGTTTTCCTTTGTCTTTCTTTCCTTTTCCTAGCCACCATTCGGGGTAGCCAATGCGTTTGAAACAACCCTCCTTGTTGTGTCCACTTCTACCACAAAATATGCAGTGCTCCACTTCAACTCCACTGTTGCATTTTACATCCTTTGTCACACCTCTGTTGCGTTGTGATGTTAGATTCGTACTCCATTCTTGTTTATTGGTGTGGCTTTGTAAGGCAGCTGCTTCGTGTACTGGCTTCCTTATTGCAGCTATGGCACCTTGTTACTCATCTTCAGAAACGAGATGGTAGGCTATCCCTAGATTTGGTGTTGGTTTTGAGGCTAGAATCTGCGTTTTTATTGTTGTAAATGCACTATTCATACCCATCAAGAACTCGTATAACCTCTCATTTTCATTGGATTCAGTCAACCTTTTACCAAGGTCATAGGTGCACTTTCCACAAGTGCAGCGAGGTGTTGGTGAAATGGTTTGAATTTCGGCCCACAAACCTCTCATCCTCGTGTAGTAGGCTGAAACAGAAGCACCATATTGAGAAGTATATGTGAGCGTTTGTTTCAATTCGTAGGCACGAGGTGCACTCTCTTTCCCAAACCTCTCTTAAAGACCTGCCCAGATTTCCGCAGCAGTATTAGCATATTTGACACTCGACCTGATATCTTTCTCCATTGTTGTAGTTAACCATCCTTTCACCATGGCGTCACATCTCATCCATGGCATGTAATCAGCAGAAGTCTCTATCGGTTTTGCAATTGACCCATCGACAAAGCCTATCTTATTATTGGCGAACAAAAAATTTCTCATCTCTTGAACCCAATCATTGTAATTGCTATCGGTGAGAGCATCATTTACCTGTATTTGTTTAGGATATTCAGAGGCATGAATGTAGAATGGTGAGTCTACCCCGATCCTCTCACCATCGTTGCCTTTTGACGGCTCTGGAATGTCTCTGGCCATGTGGTTTTTCTTTGAGACAGGTCAGGTTAAACCTGCTCTGATACCATGAAGAATCTAATAATCAATATCTTCTCATTCAGCAAACCCAAAAACGGGATTAAACAGTTTACAGGAAGAGATTCTAGAAAAGAAATCCTAACCAAACTAAAAGACTAAACTTTAGGAGTAAGAAAGAAAAAAAAAGATAAGCACCATCTTATCCTACCAACGTACCAGAAAAAGAAAAGAAAATACAAAATAAGTCCTTTAATAAGGGATGTGCAAATAAGCTAAAAGGCATTCGTTTTTGTACTTGATTAACATTGATTGGCACTTATTTACCAGATTCTTGAAACAATAAAATGCCCCCTACAAAAAAGGTAAAGTTAAAGCCAAGTCAATTGAGTCAATGCCTCCACCACCTTCTACAACCAAATTCCCTGGATGTATGTGATTTATCCCTGGATGTATGCGATTTATCCCCCCTTCATCTATAGCTATCACCATACATGTCAAGCATGGTTCAAAAGTTTCTACCATTATAGCTTTTTCTACCATTATAGCTTTTTTTTTCATTACTTTTGAATGATTTTTCAAAGTATAATTTCCCCAACCCAATTATTAAAAAGTTGAAACTACTAATGTATTGCAAATTTAGATTTTGATGATTATGCTTTAGTTATACAAATTGATGCACCTGCAAAGGATGGTGAAGCCAATGCTGCACTCCTTGAGTTTTTAAGCTCGGTAATCCTTTTTCCACAACTTTTGAGTTAACAAATAGCAACATACTTTCAAATATTTGTTTATTATATTTATATCACTTTCAAATTCCCTAGGGTTTGAGTTTTGTTTCTGTGTGAATTTTTTTTATTATAATTCCCCAATTAATCATAAACACCAGCTTGTTTTTGGGGGCATTCTGCTTATAAATTTGTAATACTTAATATTGTATATGTTTTAAATTCTTCTAATTTCCTCTCTTTCTAGCTTCTTGCTAGTTTTATATTATTCCACCGTTCCAAAAAAAAGAAAAAAGAAAAAAAAATCTTCTAAATTCCTTTTTCAAAAGTTTTCATTTTTTGTTGTTTTTTGAACCCATCTCTTTCTATTCCCTTTTTCCCTTGAGCTATGACCAAATGGCCCCTAGCCCTATACGTCTTCTTGTAATTTCATTAGTTTCTTTTTGTTTTTTATATTGTAGATTTTTATTTATAGTGATAATGTTATATATGTTGTATAAACTTTAAAAACAGTAAATGTAATAAATTAATATCTATTACAAGTTGATAAAATATACATAAGTATGTGCATGAATCTATAGAATTTCTTTTTGTATTTTGAATACTGTAGTATGAAAGCAAAATCATTCTTTTGCATCTTAACCAATATTATCTCTAGAATCACCAAATGATTGTAAAGAATGAAGTTGATACATTAAATATTTTATAGTTTTTTAGTTTCTTCTTATTATGTTTTGTTTTAAGTTAATCAAGATTACACTAATGTGAAATTCAATTGTCACGATATTTCATTTATGCATCAGTTTGTTGTTGTTATGTTTTGTTTTAAGTTAATCTAGATTACACTTAAATGGGGGGAGGCTTGTTGGTGATTTTGTATCATCAATGTGTCTTTAAGTGTAATGGATTGACTTGTTGACCAAAAATCAATCTTGATGCATATTAAACAAGTAAGGAAGGTGCGGAGTGCACATTTCTTTAGGTTCATTCAAGATTTAAAGTAGACTGTTATTTAGGGGCGAAACCCCTAAACGAACAGGGGTTCGGGGGCAGCGCCCCTGGAGTGGGGTCCAAGGGGCGACAGCCCCTGGGGGGGTCCAAGGGGCGGAAGGGAATCTGTTTTTTGGAAATAAACCCAATTTTTTACTTTGTTTTGACCCTTATATAAATAACTCGGATTAGTGACTAGTTTTAGACATCAAACTGTCTTTTGTGACAGTTTTCAGATATACAACTGTCTGGTGAAATTTTTCTGATGGAAAGGTTACTTAACTAATTTTTTGGTCTTCATTTGATGGTACACACGAAATTCATAACACCCAGATTCTCTGTTCTTGGTCTCATTTCTAAGTCTTATCCGATTAAAGGTTGGGAGTACCACCCAAATACTTTAATCTGAAAGTGTAAACACAATTCTCAGAATTTCCAAGCCTTTTATTTTCACAAATTTCTAACATCAAGTTATATTTGTTCTGATTTATATAATATATATAGGTTATAAGGGTAAAAAAAAGGCAAGTTTCATTGGGTGTTGGGTCGAAATCAAGGGACAAGGTTCTGATAGTTGAAGGTGTATCATTGGAGGCAATGTATAATGCTCTCGATACAAGATTACATAATGCCTAATCAACAAAATGACATTTTCTTAATCAGCATGTCACCCCAAGATTCGAACGAGTCAACTCCATTTTAAAGTGTTTCATACGATTTCATCGAAATGACTTAAGGCTCCTATGTTTATATATGATTGTCATCGAAATATAACTAGGGTTTTGTGCCACATGAAACAAAATGTTTAATTTTGTACAATATGATTTAAGGTTTCTAGGGTTGTCATATTTTATTTATTGTACATAACAAATGCAATACATGCCATATAACACTTTTGTTATATTGTGCATCTGGATTAAGATTGGGAGTGGCGTTGATGAGGTAAGATAAAATTACGATGTTATGTCTCATCTAAGAAGGTGGCAAAAGATAGGCAAAGACTCACTCTCACACTTCTATGCAAAAGATGTGAATGTCATTTAAATCCTTACCTTAAAATTAACCTTGCCATTCTAATTCAAGTAATGTCAAGGATGACACATCTCTTATGGATTCTTATCTTCATACAATTATGACATTTATGTGAAAATTTCCATTTGCCAAGTCTTTTGTGTTATTTGGATCACTTGAGAAAACAAATTTATCATGAACCTATGTTGAGATGGAAAGAGATGATGATAATGAAGTGTACAATAATGAGGTGTACAATAACATGCTTCAAAATAATATATGAATACAAAGGTAACCATGGGGAAATACGAAAACCACCAACAGTTATGGATATTTACAAAAGTAACCCCAAATAATACATAATTACCAAAGCATACTCTTAACACACAGTCAACCCTCCTCCCTTTTGTACATCCGACCATATATCTAGGATACAATAGTGTTATCATGTATTCATTATCCAATGATGAAACAGAGTTAAGTAAACCATTACTTTCTTCAGTGAAAAAGGCTGGTTGTTTAGGTGGAGGCAATACCCCATCACTAATCAACATAAGAACCACTGATAACATAGTCGGCCAATCTTCTGCATGATGTTGCACGCACAATAATCCAACATGTATTGATCGTTGTATTTCAGAGGCGACACATAAGTACATAAAGACACACTCATGAGTTCAATGGACTTGCCTTCCTTATAGAGTCTCCATGCCTGATCGAAACCCATCATAGATCATATAAGTATGTCAAAGCCCAAAGGGTGATGTTAATATGACATCGGTTTTATTCGACCTGATTAACTTACAAGTGCAAGAAGGTTGTCACTATGAGTCCCGTGAGAGAATTCTCTATTTTTCTTCCCACTTACTATCTCTAACAAAATAACACCAAAGCTAAATACATCCAATTTATTGAGAAACACCCATGTACTGCATACTCCAGAGAAATGTATCCACTGCACCCAAGTCCATTTCATAATTAAACACATATTATTGGCTTTGCTATGATTTTGAGTTTGTTTTATTCGAAAATCTCCCATTTTCATTGGAAGGAATTGTTAAAATGTTTTATAGATTCTTACTGTGTTCCAACCACCTTCTTTGTCTTAGCCATGGCATCCTCTCCTACAAACTTTCTTGCTAGCCCAAAATCAGATATTTTTGGATTCATTTGGATGTCCAACAATATATTACCTGCCTTGAGATCTCTATGGATGATTTGGAGGCGGGAATCTTGATGTAAATAAAGAATACCTCGTGCCATACCATGGATAATGTCAAAGCGTTGAGGCCAATCAACCATTGAACTTCTAGTTTCATCTGCTCAATATGAGCTACTTAGTCAATGCAAGTCAACTACAAATATGTAAATGTAAAAAATTAGAGAGGATCAAACCAAATAGAAATGAGTCCAATCTTTTTTATCCTTATACTCATAAATTAGAATCTTTTCATTTCCATGAATGGAATATCCAAGGAGCTTCACAAGATTTTGATGCTGAAGTTTGGCAATACAAATGAATTCATTCTGGAACTCGTTGTGTCCTTGTTGGGATGTTTCTGAGAGCCGCTTTATAGCTACTACTTTTCCATCTTCCAGCACACCCTAATTAAAAGATATATATATATATATATATATATATATATTCGAGCTTATGATTAAAAAATTCCTCAAGTATTGCCTTTTATTCAGAAAACATCAATATGTTACCTTGTAAACTGGACCAAAATCACCTTCTCCAATCTGATTGTCAATGCTAAAGTTATTAGTAGCCTTTGCTATTCTATACAGGCTGAAAAAAGGTAATTCACCAAAGTTTTCCATCTCAACTTTATCTTTATCAAATGTCTGCCCCTTATTCCCTACAGAAGTTCACTTTCTAATTGTCATTATTACATGCATCTGCCAAAAATCATTCTCATACAAACTTGTACTTAGTCATAAATAATGTTTGTTAATGTTTCATTTCTTGAAGCATAAAAACATACTTGTTTATGTTTACCTCGTCCTTTCTTGTAAGGCCTTTTCATTTTCTTTTTCTACAAGCATATGCTACTGCAGACACAAGCGTTGCTACTGAAGAAACCGAAAGCGCTATAATGACAACTGCCTTCTTCTTGTAAAAAGCGGATATACCTTTTTCTAATAAATACAAATAATTACTAAGACTACAAATCAAACCAAATAAACTAAAACTAGTAGAACACCAACATAGTTTTTTATTTTTATTTTTTATTTTTATTTGTTTCAAGATGCCCTATAAATGATTGTATAAATGATGGTTTAGCATGTAGTAGGATTCACTGTTATATAAATATTGTACCTTGTAAGTCAGAGGTTGCCATTTTTATGTAAAGTTCCTAATGATCATCATACTTTCGAATGTCCATAAGATCATCAAACCATAACAAACATCCACTTCCCCCGTTTCTTATATCTAAATCTGCATAAGCAGTAAAAGAGCAATTCCTTCTGCAAGCCTGCTCACATTCTTCACGAGACATGCTCAAATTGTACAATGAATGACGTGTATCTGGAAATTTTACTCCTGAAATTTTATGGAAGACATCTTTGGTCCCACAATTCAAAGGTTTCTTGCGTTTACACCCATCAGACATATCTCCATGAATCCATCCTTTTAGGACTCTTGGTTCAAAACCTTGAATACAACTACAAATCGGATTTTCAAGTGTGCTAATTCCATAAGGACCACATCGTCCATAAAGATTACATGTATCAGTTGGAGTTAACCCCAAGAAACATTGAATTAAAGCAATAACATGAACATTACGTATCAGAGAAGAGAGATGTTTATATGTGCACTAAATATAGCCTTTATTGATCAAGCATCAGTTTCTTTTACAAATACAATTCATACACACACACACACACACACACACACATATATATATATATATATATATATATATATATATATATATATATATATATATATACGTACTAATCATCATAATGTTTAGTGAAACATTGTGACTTTTGACCAATATAATGGTTCCTAACTTCAACTTCCTTCCTAGCTATAACTGACTTCCTAACTGCATTAATTACTTGTTGAAAATACTAAAATAACCCTAAGTCTAGATTACATTTCCAACAGTATCAACAACTATATTTCCATACACAGCCCATTTAGTATCTTTTGTTCTAATAAAGGCATAAAAGTGATTAAAATATTAAAATATGTTGTATAAATATGTGTATAAATATACACATATGAAAATACCCCATACGTATACTTTGCTTGCCCTCAAGCAAATTGATTTAAAATTTTACTAGCAAAATACAAAACAATCCATTTCAAACCCAACCATTATCCCGAGACCTCAATACATGTATTTATGTCTATAATTCCTAAGAACTTCCCATTCTTAAATACTCACAATCCCTATGAATCTTCACCCCTTAGCTTATACGACATTCATTTTTGCAACCCTCCGAATCAATCCTTAGAAGTCTTGCTTAACCTCAAGGTATTTTTGGCTAAACAACCAAGCATACATAAATCCTAGAAATTACAACTTTGATACCATAATAGATCTTTTTGAATTCTTCACTATGTTGTATATTTGATCTTTGTTTTACTTGAATTCACCACCTTCTTCGTTTGATTTTTAGTATCTTCAATTTTTTATTTCTTTCGGATTTCTGATCTTTTGATCTTCATACATTGATAGCTCCAAAATTCTTTAACTTTTTATGTAATTTCTCTCTCTTTTTTACATGTATTCTCACTTTTGTCTCTCTCAAATCCTACATGCTTAAGCAAGGAGCTTAGCTTCAACCTTTATTAATTAAGATATTAGTTTGAGTGCAATGACTACCTAATATTTCCTGGATAGATTTCAGGTTTAGGCTGCAAAACGTGTTATGCCATAAAAGCTACCAGATTACCTTTCATACTTCACGGCTTTTCACTAGGAAATGGGAAGCCACAAATACACTACAACATGTGTTGGCTCAAGTAAACATTTGGGCTCTCATTGGATCATCTAATACTATACTAGCAACAATTTTGATTAGCTAAGTTTCCTAAGTTAGACTATTTAGAAACTAAAATTTTAAAATCAAATGCTTTTCCTCATGCTATATACCCCCTACCCCACACTCATTTCATGCAATGCCCTCATTGCATGATATGCAAAATATAAACTTAAAAAGAGGGAGAAAAAGGAACAGACTCTCCTAGGATAGAAGATGTGACTCGATTCATGGAAAAGACATCTAAATCGCTCGAACGTGTGGACATAGAAGTGGAAAAGAGAATAGTAGTCTGCTTGGTACAATTCTTCATTTAGGCTTGAAAATAAAATTCTATGGTATGGGAACAGCTCATCCATACCATGAGAATTAATAAAATGTATGCACACCATTCTGGAAGACGTAGGCTACTGGAAATACGAGAACTGGCTTGAAAAGTGACTCTAAAGGCACCACGTCATGGTAGATATTACTATGGCATGTTGGACCAAACAGAACGTTTTTTGGTATTTTTTTCAAGTGACAACACGGCGTGGTGAAAGTGCCACGTCGTGATAGTCCTAAAAACTCAAAAATCTGATGCCAGAATGTACTAAAATGCGGACTATCTGTGACACCATCTCTTGTATAAAGCTCTAAGACATGACTCTTCTCTCTATGACTCAAGTAAACACCCAAAAAATATTCTCTAATCTTGCTTCTCTCAATGTTCTCTAAACTTTTATGATAACGAACTCTCTTTTGCCAAATATACCCTTACTTGGACTCTAGAATAGTACCTGGAACTAAGACAAGGAAAAAGGTAATAAAAGTAGGAAACATTGTCCAAGCAACCAAAACAAACACATAAGTTTTTCAAGTACAAAACAAAATAAAACCATAGTAAAACAAGTCTAAAAACCATCAAAATAAAAAGGATAAATTCTCATTCTTCTTCATCGTCTCCTCCAACACCACTTCCACCAACTCCACCTTGTTGCTCCCTCCATAATTCATCCCAAGTTGGCACGTAAGGGTATGTAGGAGGAAAATGAGGGGGCTGGGCAAAATGTATTTGCTCCATAAGACAGTATATACGGGTCCATGGGCATTTCTTCTTCCTCGGGTACTACCAATGGCTCGTCCTCTCCAGCTGCCCTACCCCGCTGTCTGCCTCGGCTTGGAACTTGCTGGCAGGGAGTATCATCCGGAATGCCAAAATTTCCAAAGCCATGATCAACAACTATATTTGCAAGTTTGTAAAGAAGAACAAAAAACGGC
Organism: Lactuca sativa; assembly: GCF_002870075.4. Lineage (NCBI taxonomy): Eukaryota > Viridiplantae > Streptophyta > Magnoliopsida > Asterales > Asteraceae > Lactuca > Lactuca sativa. The sequence continues at coordinate 253,179,810 of NC_056630.2, forward strand.
TTTTGTGGCTCCACATTCAACATCACAACTTCGCATTTTTGAAATACTCCAAAGGAATTCGCGAGACGAGTAATAAGCATGCCACCATACAACGGGGAGCCACTTCGATCCTTAGCAGCCTTTACCGCAAGAAATTCCGCCAAAATAAAAGGTAAATCCACACGGGCACCAGGTGAACTAAGTGCCTAAAGGAAGAAAACATCAATAGTGGGACATTTGTCCCCCTCTTGGCGCTCATTCACAGTGTTAGTGATAAGTCTGTGAAGTAAGCGATGAATAGGAGACCGGATATCGCTCTCTTGCGCTGTCTCTTTCAAACATGCACCATTAGCTATTGTATACCAATGCTTTTCAGCCTTGAACCCCTCGACATCTCTCACACAATCCGCGATATACTGCTAGTAAAGTTCTGAATGAACTTCAGATGGAAGATAAATCCCTATTCCGAGGGAAAAATCAGCAAGGCTCAGTGGTCTCCTCTCACTACCAAGGCAAAAAGTCAAATTGTCATCCACATAAATACCATCTTTCCTTGCAAATGAAACAGTACATAAGAATTCCACCACTAACTCCTTGTACACAGTCTCTTGAATCTGAAAAATTTGTCTCCATCCCATACAAACAAATGGTCCATGAATGCTTTCAAACATCTTATCAAGAAACGGATCCATTGCTTCTAACAATCCAGTTTCGCTTAACCACTCCCAATTCACAAGCGCAAGAACATGCACCTTTCGTTGCTTCAGTGAATCGAGTTTGGCATTCCATTTCGCGTAAATCTCGGGCCCTACATTCCGACTTCTGGCTTGGTTTCGCCTAGATCTACTAGCCATGTCTGCAAAATAACCATAAAGACCACACAAGAAACCATGTGCATCAGTATAATTAAAACAAAATTGAAAAGATTGTGAAAAACTTTACCACCACGAGGACCACGACAAGTCGTCATGGTCGACGTCTTGAATCGCACCAGATTCAACACCATATCAAGTCAATCCAAGTTCACGGTTTGTTCTAGGCATAAAATGTAATAGAATGGTGTCAAAATCAAAGGTCGAAACATCCAAAAATTGAACCGATTTTTGCAAAAATCCGAACCCTAGGTTCCTAAAATGAGCCCTAAAAGTGTTCTAATCAGGAAATAGATGCTCCATACTACCTTACTAACCATCAAAAGTAAACTAAACACTAGAAAATCATACCTTTTAGGGAAGAAACACAAGAAACCGATGAAGAGAAAGAGAAGTTCTTCGTGGAGGCTGGCACGACGAGAGAGATGGGCTGGTGTAAAAAAAGTAAAACTGTTTTGACATAAGTTTAAAAACTCTAAATTGACAGCAGTAATATTCGTTGCCACAGCGTGTTTGAATAACCACGTCGTGGTGATTCAATTGATGTCGATTTTTCGTGTTCTGTAAAATCACCACCTTGTGGTGGTTTTTACCACGTCGTGGTGGGTTACAAATTATCAAATTCTTAAAAATAATAACTCCACACTCATTCTATGCCATACCCCACATCGAAACTCCATAACAAATCAGAAGAATGAGAGAATAAAAACCTAAATAAAGAAAAAACTAATAAAAATGAAATAAAAGAAAAGGAAAGAAAATGCAAACTCAAAACCACAGGTTGCCTCCTGCAGGCGCTTCTTTTTGAGGAGTCATGAGCCGGACTCCTTCCCACTTTACACTGTTTCAGCTCGTGTGAATTTGACGATTTCACCCTCTCTTTCTTCACTTGGAATGCTTTCCTCATAATGCTTCATCTCGATGGCCATTAACCTTGAAAGGGGATCCATCTCTCGAAATAAGCTCGATAGCTCCATATGGGAAGACTTGTTTAACAACAAATGGCCCGTCCCACCTTGTTTGCAATTTACCTGAAAAAAGTTTCAACCTTTAATTGAAAAGCAACACCTTTTTTCCTTCATGAAAGTCTTTATTGCCTTTAAGCCTCATATCATGCCATTTCTTAGTCTTGTCTTTATAAATCAAGGAACTTATGTATGCTTCCTTTCTAAGTTCTTCAAGGATATTCATTTGCATCAACCGGTTGACACAAATTTCAACTAGCTCAAAATTACATATCTTCAAAGCCCAAAATGCTTTATGTTCTATTTCAATTGGTAAGTGACAACTTTTCCCATAAACCAACCTATACGATGTAGTACCAATAGGTGTCTTGAAGGCTGTTCGAAATGCCCAAAGTGCATCATCAAGCTTGTCCGACCACTTCTTTCTATTGCTTCCAACCGATCTTTCTAATATTCTCTTCGATGCCCGGTTTGCAACTTCAGTTTGTCCGCTCGTTTGAGGATGATAGGATGTTAAGAATCTGTGGTGGACACCATACTTTTGCAACACCTTAGTCAATTGATCATTTGCGAAGTGGGTGCCTCGATCACTAATTAGAGCCTTAGGAACTCCAAACCTTGAAAATTACATCTTAAGAAAACATACCACCACTCGAGCGTCATTAGTAGGCAATATGTATTTATTACCCCTTGACATTGGAAAAGGTCCCATGAAGTCGATCCCCCAAATATCAAATATCTCACAAACTTGAATGCTATTTTGGGGCATCTCGTTTCGTTATGAAATGTTTCCCGAACTTTGACATGAATCGCATTCCTTAACAAATTTAGTAGTATTTTTAAAAATAGTAGGCCAATAAAAATCCGTATTAAAAACCTCTTTAGCCGTATATTGCGCTCCATGATATCCTCAGGTGGGCCCGATATGACAATGCTTCAAGATTTCCCGACTTTCCTTCCCGAACACACATCTTCTTATTATACCATCGGCACAACTCCGAAAAAGGTATGGCTCATCCCAAAACTAATACTTAATTTTTGAAAAGAACTTCTTCTTTTGTTGGCGGGTCAATTCTTTTGGAATATACTTACTTGCAAAAAAAATTGGCTATATCTGCATACCATGGAACCTCTCCTGCAATAACCAATAGATATTCTTTGGGGAATTCATCTCCAATCTTGTTTTCTTCTAACTCTTCCAAGTGCAGGTTTTCCAACCTTGATAAATGATCGGCAACCACATTTTCCATCCCTTTTTTATCTCTTATTTCAATGTCAAATTCTTGTAGCAGCAACACCCAACGTATCAACCTTGGTTTAGCATCTTGTTTAGAAAAAAGATACTTAAGGGCAGAATGGTCGGTAAAAACTATTGTCTTTGACAAAACCAAATATTGACAAAATTTATCGAATGCATAAACTGTTGGGTTATGAGCATTCTAACACTCCTAAGTGTACATGCAACCCTAAATACCTTGGATCTATGTTTTCTCTATTATACATGCAAATAAGAACTTCCAAGGTATTATCCTAATCTAGCATACAAAACAATAACTATAGCAAGATAGAATACATACCTCTTTGGTGTAGAATGTCTTCATGAAGCTTGAGTGCCTAGTGCCCCAAGTGTGACACCTCAAATGGAATCACAATCATCAAAACACTTAGAATAGCTTGAGAGAATTCTACAACTCATGAAATCGGCTAGCCCTCTCTAGAATACTACTAGTGGCCGATTTTAGTCAAGAATAAGATGCTTATATAGTTAGGGTTACACCATGTAAACCCTAATTGACATGGCCTTTCATTTCCATGATCCATGGGTACAAATACACCATGGAGCATCCATGGACCATCCTATGGGTTTTAGCCCAACTTGATTATCCATGGAGCATTAGCCCACTATACAAGTATGGATGATTTACACAATCAACCCATATATTTAATTAGTCTTCTTTTGATCACTTAATTAATCCTAGATTAATTCTTGATCAATACTAATTAAATAATCTCATTATTCTTATTATTAATATACTAGAACTTATAATATATTAATAACCATAAGTGTCTTATTTCTCTCATTTAGTCTATCCAAGTGCATGATGGTATGCAACCCAAATGGACCATGCCGGGTCGGGTCAAGTCTTACCAATTATAGTTATGGACTTAGACATTAATCCAACAGTCTCCCACTTGGATAAGTCTAAAACTATTATTGCGTATGACTTCAGGAACCAACTGGCAATCGTAGCTCTCAAAAGCTTCTGTCGAACTCTGAACTTGTAGATGAACTCTGACCTTTGTCAGTGACTTGTCCATTAGATAAGGGATCATATATTCCTCCATTCTAGATATCATATGGACTGAGACATGGATTATAATCATTCTCTCTGTCCATTTGTTGTTTCCCGATTTTCGATTTATGACGACTGACTAATTGAACAAATCAAATCAGTCCTGGCCCGGCCGAGCACTTCCATTTGTCATCATCAAATCATCGAGGGGCCCACAGATATCGCTTTTATCCCGAAGGTAAAAGGAATGGATAAACTTCGACTCATATGGCTTGTTCTACTACTTGTTGAATCATACACAAAACCACGTTTTATAGCACAGAGTTACCAAATGCGTTTTCGTGCAATCAATGTACAACCATCTCATAGTAACAACTCATATCTCTAGGTTTGAAGAATATAAGATATTATCGTCTCATGATCACTCGTGATAAAATCCATGAAGTGATTCCAATGAGCGCGGGTTGAATCCAATACTCAGAACTTATGAGCACTCATGATTGTTGTAGCCTTGTCCAACACCTTAGACCTCTACAACCCATCATGACAGTCTTAATTCATATCTACTTCCAACATATGACCGACTGTGGATGGTTTGAATAACTTAGTCATTCCGGAAGGATAACCAAGTTTATTCGGGAAGTCAAAACATGCAAAGTGAAACATAATAATAATCGAATCCAATATGGTCTCAGAACTTATGAATATAAATAAAACACCTTTTATTTATCACCATATGATTACACATTATTCATTGTATACTGTTTCAGCTATCAACTTTATTCTTGAATTTAAAACAATAGTTGTCCCATGCTCCAAGCATGTACACTATGTTTTCTAAACACTAGTCATGCCACACACCAAGTATGCATACTATGTTTGTCTATGATCTTTACTTTGTGAACTAGATCCATTGAACATAACTTCTGTAACAGCCCAAAATCTCAAGTATGGTTAAATTGCATTTTGGGGTATTTTAAAGGGGAGACTCGACGAGTTGGAGCCAGACTCGCCGAGTAGGATCGCAGAGTTGGTCGCGGGTTCGCGACTGGACTCGACGAGTCCAGGTATGGACTCGGCGAGTCGACGCTGTTCAGCAGAAACCCTAGCCGTTTCGTATTGGGTCGTATTTAAGGGTTGTTATGTCATCATTTCACGTCTTTTGGCCGATTGTGGAGAACCCTAGACGACTGTGGCATTTGGAGCAAAACTTGGAGGCCATTGTTGACTTTGAAGGAATTGTGGTGCAAGAAGAGGAAGGATTTCGGCCAAAGGAAGAGCAAGGGGGTCGAGTTCTGAGGTTTGGGGACGCAGAGAGTATGTTTTCAGGTAAGGTTTCGGATCATTCCTGTTATTTTGATGTGTACACGAATTTAGGGTTTATGAAACCCATTTGGAGATTTGATGGATTATTATGTTGTTATGCAAAGGTTTCTACCTTAGTAATAGGATGATTAGAGGTCCAGAAGTCCCATGAGTGTGTATCTCGGGAAAAACGTATCTCAGGAAGCAGTTGGATCGACTGCATGGCGTGGACTCGCCGAGTCGGATGATCAGACTCGGCGAGTAGCTTGAAGATTCACTGGGACTCGCCGAGTTGTTCTTCAGACTCGGCGAGTGGAGTCGGGGTGGCCCCGCGATTCTTCCAGGAGTGACTCGTCGAGTCAAAGAGGATACTCGACGAGTAGAAAGGGAATCTCAGAGGATTGAAGGACGACCAGACTCGCCGAGTCGCCAGGGAACTCGCCGAGTCCAGTCGAGCTGACATTGGACTGTTGACCAGAGTTGACTGGTGTGATTCTTAGGGTCAGTTAACGTGGAAGATAGAAGTATTAAATAAGGGATATATGATGTTACAGGGAGCTTGCAGCTCGGAGGATCAAGTGCAAGGGATTTTAGGAGTTGCTATCTTCTAGTGACCGCGAGGTGAGTCTTCTCACTATACCTCACCCGGAAGGGTTTGATTGTGTGACCGGAAGGTCAAGTATGTTGTGTGTTATGTTTATATGCTATGAATGGAAAGTTAGTTGCTACGCGTGATATACATGCTTATATATGGGCCGGAAGGCAATGTATTATGTGACAGAAAGGTCAGGTATGATATATGATATATGTGCTTTATGTGTTAGAGTATTTTGTATTATGTGTTATATATGTGTATGGGCCGGAAGGCAAATATATTGTGGATCGAAAGATCCGGGCCGGAAGGCAATGTGTGTGGATCGAAAGATCCGGGCCGGAAGGCAATGTTATGTGGATCGAAAGATCCGGGCCGGAGGGCAATGTTACGTGGACCGAAAGGTCCGGGCCGGAGGGCGTATGTGCGTAAGGTATATTGGGGAACTCACTAAGCTTCGTGCTTACGTTGTTTACGTTATGTTGTTTCAGGTTCTTACAGTAACGTGGGATGGCAACGGTTCGATTGTACACACCGAAGAAAGAGTTATGTTTTGGAGGATCCTGGTCTTCTATTATAATGAAAAAGAAACTATGTTTTGGAAATTCGAATGTAAATAAGATTTTAAGCAAGTGTTTTTAATATTAAATTGATTAATTAAATGAAAATTTTTATTTGAAAATTCACGGTGTTACAACTTCAATGATTCTCTTTTCACACTCCCAAATCCTTACTGCAAATGCAAGAATTCCAAATTCATGCCATTTACTGGAATCTGTCAGATTCTAAACTTATATGCATTGATCCTCTTGTAACGATTATGCACACACTCACAAAGACTTGGCAACAATCTTACAGAGTATTCCAAAGGAGATCAACTCCTTGGAAATATCCTTCTTGCATTAAGTTTCCTTAATCTTACACAGATTGAAAAATCTATCTTTGAAACATTTCCAGATTCCATTTTGACTATCACTTCTGACCAAGAGTTGCCTCCTTACAGACTATGTCAATATGGTCCTTCCAGAATTATCACTATACTTCCAACTGTCCTTGAGCAACCAATCTTTGGTAAACCTCAGATTGTTCTCGACAATTGCTTAATCCTTTTAGTCATATCCAGTTCTAAACCTTTTCCCTTCTTAATGCCCCAGGCATTTGGAAAATTTTAGAACGGATGATTATAGCACATGTAATCGATCCTATATCCGAAGCATATGGGACACGATTCATGATGTCTCACATAAAGACTAAACCAGTCTTTTGCTATAACATTTCCATTTCTATTTGCCAAGTTCTCATAATTCAGATTATGAAAAGGGATACCGTAATCATAATCGAATTTTAGAACGCAAATAATGGACCCATATACAGAATTTCCTTATGTTGAGCCATTCCAACATGAAATTCATATATATCCTTGACTAAATGATTAAAACCTCACGATCTAAGCTTATAGATTTGAGACGAAGTATAATTTCCTCTCCCTTAATTATAGCAAAACAACTCTTTCCCAATTGAAACTTTTGTTTTCTATAATTAACATTGCTAACTTGCAATACTTATCATAATTATCATGCTCCCACTAACATGATGATTATTAGCATAACACTTATGCTCCCACTAGCTTTGACATGTACTCAGAAATCAGCTGACTTTCTTACCAAAGTTTAGATTTCTGATACTAGATTGTTTTGATAAGACTTTGTCAAAATCATACACCTTCCCTTAGATAGCACACTTGTGTGTCTAAACAATTATGAAGAGGTATGCCGTAATCATAATGGTTAGACCTTTTTGCCACTTCTCACAACTCCATATTAGTGTGCCGGTTAACCACACGCGCTCCACTAACGACTTTGAGAATGCAAATATCACAATTGCTATCTAGATAAAATCTACTTAGTGAAAGTGTTTCCTCACCATCATTTTCATGAATCGGAGAGAAACCTTATGACACTTAGATTTACTGGTGTATGAGTTCTTATCCATGTGAATTTGTCAAAACCATAATCACAAGACAAGGATAATGACAAATCCAAACTCATATGGACTGAACTCAATCTTACTTTCTTGCCACTTGGCAGCTCAAGGGCCTGCCATTGCTTCCAAGTTGTTGTGCAACCAATTAAGAACTCTAAGAACTCATATGCAAAGCCAACTTTAACTGGAATGGGCACAGATATGTCAACACGATAGGTTATAAACCTCAAGTCGTGTGCTAGATAAGAACTTCAGGTTTTATTCTTGATTAGTTCTTAAGACTTTCAAGACCTTTAAGACTCCCACTGTCCTTTTGACATATAAGACTCCCTTGTCAAATATCCAAGAGATAGTGTAGATTCTAACCAAGACAAACACTTCACACAATTGGCCTTAGTTGGTCTTTGTTTTATCCAAAACATTACAACTTACCAATTTCAAATGTACAAGAGTAGAAAACTTTTACTCTTACATTTGACAAGTGTTTTAAACCTTCTTTAAGACATGTCACTCAAAATACAATCTTGGAGTATGACTCTAAGACTTGTATTGGAACGAAGTATGACTCATCTTCTTGATTTAACCATTTCAACAATTCAAGATCCCTTTTCTTAGTCATAAGAATGCACTAAGATTTTCCTTAGAGAACTAACTATGCTATGGTTTCTTAATCATTAAGATGATCACAAAAACTGATACTAAAGTACTCTCCCATCTTTTCAGATTTGAGAAACTTTTATCCTTCTGCCTAATTTGATTCTTCTTATTCGCTCTGCCATACATTGGAACCTTATCCAATGTCTCAGAGTTACACTTAAGCTTGTAAGTATAATCATATTTACTGAACTTCAGTAAATCATGACGAATAGTCTTATTAATCTTTTGTGGTGGACTTAATCAGTGCACAAGAATGTGTACTCGATCCCTTAGTCCTTTACTTAACTCACACATCCATGTGAGCAAGTAATTAGTCTTAATTTTCCAATACTTGAAAGTTCTCATTCATCATGCTATACAACTTGCATGATTCCAAGTTCCGGTCCAATTGAAACTTGGGTGATGAGAATCTTTCCTTATTTGGTAATTTAGACATTACCACAAATGAAAGAATCAATTTCATATTTCCACTCTTGCTATTAATGGAATCATATAAGCAACAATTTTCCCTCAAATGCCATTGTAAGGATATTTTAAAATAAATAAGATCAAAAAATTTTCTTTTATTTTTAAAACTTTGCGGAAAAACTTATCCTTACAATCCATATGAAAACTTGTTGTTATCTATTCCTTAAGCAATATCTCATAACTCCTAAGAAGTAGCTCAAGAATCCGATCTTCAAGCTACGCGATAGAAATCCATCTACGCGATCAGATTCAACATATTCTTTCTTTAAGTTTCTTCACTTTCCTTTGATTCTTAAAACCATCACCATGTGACCTAGTCACATCATGTATCAAGAATCTCAGAATAGAAACTTAACAGAGTTAGATAGTGGAATTTACCTGAAGTAGAGTCAAACTTATTGACTTTAACATCCTTAGGTAAATTTTGCAGCTTCGTAACCAATGCCCCTTCCTTTGGCAATATAAACATATGGACCCTTTGATAATGGTACACGGGACTATCACAGACTTAGCTTTCTCTTTACCACTTGGTCAACCGAGTTGACTATGGCCGATCCCTTTCCATTGGGAAGAGAATGCTTTTCTGGATTTTCTGTGTCACTATTGTCAATGTCCATAAAGTTTTAGAAAGTTGATCTTAGCAAATAGATAAGATCATTAAGGGTCTTGTCATAGTCTGTTTCATAGGTGTTCCAAAAGAACTCACTATGTGACTTAGAAAGTAGTTGAACCACCAACTTTCTCAAGACTTTGACACCCAACTCTCCCGGCTTGTCAATATGTGACTACATCTCCAAGATGTGATCACACCTAGACCTTGCCTTGCCAATAGGGCTTTGAGTGACCTTAAACTTTTCAAGAACTTGTGGGTTAGGGAGAATAATTGGAGGAGGTGAATGAAGTATGATTTCCATGGGACATCATCTTCATTAGGAAACCTTGTTTCAAGAGATTTGGGAAGATCATAGGTGTCTAAACCAGACATCTTTTGGGAGATATTCAAGATAGTTGATTTTAAGTCCTTAATATGACACCAATATGAAATATTAAGGCTAGGACCCAACAAACTATTTTATAACTTAGAAGAGGTATGCCGTAATCCAAGCTATAAAACATTTGAAGGTAGGTGAATGACGATTCACCAATTTCCACCAAGATAAACGAAATGTATTATTAGGTTTTAATTGGTTTTGAAACTCCTAGATCTTTGAGATTCATTGAACTTTTCAAAGGCATGTTTCAATCTCGAGTGTGCCCTTCAGGTTTTGTGACTGGGATGCCGAGGATCACAAAACAAGGTGTGAAGTAACCATGCAAATCACTTGGTACCCTTAATAAATTACCCCTCAATCGATGTGCCGGTTAACCACACACGCTCCATCGATACTATGAGAAATATTAAGTCACCCTTTACCTACCTTGTTAAGTCCAAGTTAGTGTGCCGGTTAACCACACACGCTCCACTAACGACTTTGACAAAGTGTAAAGTGTAATTTCATGGATTAGCACCTTATTCACATTTTCCTAAGTAACTAAGATTGGGTATTATTAAGAGTTTAGTTACTTAGTATTATCATTAATACTTTTAATGAAGGGAGAATTCTAGTCCTGTCAAACCCGTTCGGCTAACGACCCTCCACCAGTCAAGCAAGCGGTGGGTGAGAGTGGACACCCATTAAGTTGCCATTTTATAGGCAACAACCTTATACCCACCTTATAGACCGGCTTCGTGAATGAGGCGTACTAGCGATAAGACTGACTTTACTCTTATACATATATATATTATTAACTTATAATATTATAAAGTATAAGGGTTGAATTTTAACTTTTAAAATTCTAAGGGCTAACTTGGAATTAAAGTATTCATACTTGAAAACTTTTCAAATTCCAAAACTTGAGGGCAAGTTTTGAAACTATTCAAAACTAATTAATTCCATAACTTATGTGTTTAAAGTAGTTTTAATCCAAAAACTCTTCAAGTTCCATGACTTGAGGACAAGTTATGGAAAACTTTAAACTAATAAAAGAACTAACTTTTTCTTTATTTTATAACTTATGGATTTAATTATGGTTATATATTTTTTCTTTTAATGAAGTGACTCTTGAACTTCCATGACTTGAGGACAAGTTATGGAGTCATAAAAAGTTATTCAATGACACAAGACTCTTCATTTTGTAACCATTGCCAACTATTATGAGTTTTATGAGTCTTTAATGTGACTCTTCATGTAACTTGAGGACAAGTTACACAAACACATTTTATACTCAACTCTTAGATTAAAATGGATTAAAAACAACTATTTCACTCAACATTTCTATTAATCTAAGCAACTCATAAGAACAAGATAATCAAATCAAACTTTTTCATGTAATTAGTCTAAACCTTAAACTAATACAAAACATGAATCTATTGACAATTATCTTTGAAAATGGATTAGCATGAACATTACCACACCAAAAGCAAGTTTATAAGTTCAAAAACAACTTAGGGTAATGTTCCTAGTCCATTTCTAGCCAAAAACCTCGAATATATGCTGTCTGGGGCTCCTACTCGGCGAGTGGCATCAACCTACTCGGCGAGTAGGATGATTTTACTCATGTACTCGGCGAGTTCATCAGTGGACTCGGCGAGTACAGTGCCCAGAAAGCCAGAAAATCGAGTTTTTCAGCATTTTTCAGCAATTTGCATCAACTATAAGAGAAAGCAAGCCTAGGATTTGATACCACTGTTGGGTTATGAGCATTCTAACACTCCTAAGTGTACATGCAACCCTAAATACCTTGGATCTATGTTTTCTCTATTATACATGCAAATAAGAACTTCCAAGGTATTATCCTAATCTAGCATACAAAACAATAACTATAGCAAGATAGAATACATACCTCTTTGGTGTAGAATGTCTTCATGAAGCTTGAGTGCCTAGTGCCCCAAGTGTGACACCTCAAATGGAATCACAATCATCAAAACACTTAGAATAGCTTGAGAGAATTCTACAACTCATGAAATCGGCTAGCCCTCTCTAGAATACTACTAGTGGCCGATTTTGGTCAAGAATAAGATGCTTATATAGTTAGGGTTACACCATGTAAACCCTAATTGACATGGCCTTTCATTTCCATGATCCATGGGTACAAATACACCATGGAGCATCCATGGACCATCCTATGGGTTTTAGCCCAACTTGATTATCCATGGAGCATTAGCCCACTATACAAGTATGGATGATTTACACAATCAACCCATATATTTAATTAGTCTTCTTTTGATCACTTAATTAATCCTAGATTAATTCTTGATCAATACTAATTAAATAATCTCATTATTCTTATTATTAATATACTAGAACTTATAACTCTCATTTAGTCTATCCAAGTGCATGATGGTATGCAACCCAAATGGACCATGCCGGGTCGGGTCAAGTCTTACCAATTATAGTTATGGACTTAGACATTAATCCAACATAAACCACCGCTAGTAGCTTCTTCTCGGTAGTAGTGTAGTTCTCTTGTTTTAGGTTCAAGGTCTTGCTTGCATAATAGATCAGCTAAAAATGCTTGTCAACTCTTTGACCCAAAACAACTCCCACCGCATAGTCACTAGCATAACACATAAGCTCAAAAGGAAGACTCCAGTTTGGGGCTATCATAATAGGTGTAGTTGTTAACTTTTCCTTCAATAAGTGGAATGCATCAAGACATTCTTTAGAAAAGTTAAATGGGGCATCCTTCAAAAGAATTTGAGTCAAGGGCCTTGTGATCTTCGAAAAGTCTTTAAGAAAACGCCAGTAAAATCCTGCATGCCCTAGAAAGCTTCTCACTCCTTTTACATTAGTTGAAGGTGGTAATTTTGCTATAGTGTCAACTTTTGCTCGATCTAGCTCAATCCCCATCCTTGAGACCTTGTGTCCTAGCACAATTCCTTCCTTTCACCATGAAATGACACTTCTCTGAATTAAGAACAAGATTGGTCTTCTCACATCTTGCTAGCATTAGATCCAAATTGGACAAACAATCTTCAAAAGATGATCCAAAAACCGAGAAGTCATCCATAAAAACCTCCATAAATTTCTTGATCATGTCATGAAAGATAGCCATCATACACCTTTGGAAAGTAGCTGGTGCATTGCATAACCCAAAAGGCATGCGTCTATATGTGAATGTTCCACTTGGACATGTAAAAGTGGTCTTCTCTTGATCTTGTGGGTCTATTGGGATTTGAAAGTACCCCGAGAAGCCATCAAGGAAACAATAATAAAGATGAGCGGATAACCTTTCGAGCATTTGATTGATGAATGGAAGCGGGAAATGATCCTTGCATGTAGCATCATTAAGTTTTCAATAGTCAATACAAACGTGCCACTCGATCACCGTTCTTGTTGGGATAAGCTCGTTAGCTTTATTGGTCACTAGTATCATTAATTCCTCCTTTCTTTGGCACAACATGTACTGGACTCACCCATGTGCTATCAGATATTGAAAAAATGATCCCAACATCTAATAGTTTAACCACCTCTTTTTAACTATTTCTTGCATATTTGGGTTAAGTCTTCTTTGACGTTGCATTCTGGGTTTAGCTCCTTCTTCTAGATTGATCTTATAAGAACAATAGGCTGGACTAATTCCCTTGATGTCAGTGATCTTCCATGCTATGTGTAACACCCCGTTTATTTTTTTAATAAATAAATTAATTAATGAACGAATAGTAGCCAAAAAATAAATAATTATATATCAAAGGATGGTCTCGAGGGGATAATTGTCATAAATTTAGAAGTTGAGGGCTAAAGGGTGAATTATGGACCTTAATTGAAGATAATTCGTCAAGAAAGGGGTGGTTTTGTAAATTATGTATTAGTTTAGTAAAGATTTTAGAAGATAGGGGCTGTTAAGTAACTATTGGGCTTATTCTGAGAAGAATGTTAGGAGTCGGGGTCTAAAAGGTAAAATCTGGATCTACTTTGAAATAAATGAGAGCTGGAGGGACCTATCTTGCCATTATGGTAATATGTTTGTGTCCATTGGGTATATATTGAATATGAAACCCTAACCCTAAGCAACTTATGTAACAACCGACACCCACTCCCTTTCATCCTCCAGCCGACATCTCCTCCACCCTCATCCTCAGTTGCCGCTTCCTCCACCGTCGAGACCCTGCTGTCGGTGATAATGAAGACCACTGGTGAAGCCGTGAGGCCGTCGTTGTTGTCTCACTGCCGACGGAGAGTGTTGTGTCGCCGTTGCCGCTGCTTGCCCATTGCTACACCGTCGCTCGCGTCGCCGCCCCTTCCTCAGTCATTCTCTTGTTGTGTATCAGGCCACTGACACCGTGTTGGAGCCATAAAACCATCGAGACCGTCGCCGGTGTACTCCCCTTTTTGCTTCGGTTATCGTTTACCACCCCAAGGGGGCTTTTGTGTTCGCATGAGCAAGCCTTCTGTCGAGTAATGTCGTGAAGAACCACCATGGCAGCCGACTATGGTGGTTATTGCCGTCAACACCGCTATCAACCATTTATGCCGCCTCCTCGTGTCACCACCACCACTGTCGCTGTCAATGGGTGGCTAGCTTCCTTTCCTGAGCAAAGAAGTGAAAATGTGTGTGTTTCAGTGGTGAGTGTGTGTGTATAGCTGAAGCTCTCGGAAATTGCATCACCACCACCATAATATGGTGGCTACCGCCACTCACCATTGCCGACAACCAAGGTGGTTATGTGTGTGTATGTTTAGCTTAGTTAGTGGGTGTGTTACTTTGGTATTTTCATTGTAATTGTAACAAAATAAAAATGGAATAATGAAAAGAACTTGAAAACCACCACCTTAGGGTGGTGGCTGCCGCCCCTTGCCGCTAGCGACAGTCGTGTCGGGTGGCGGTGTGTTTTGTCTCGTTGTGATCGATTCGTTTGGGGTGCTTGAAACCCTAGTGGGCCTTGTAAGCCCGAATGGGCCCAATGAAGCTTAATGGACCTTAATTGACCCAATAAAACCCTAATGGACTTAATAATATTTTAGTGGGCTTAATAGGCCCAATAAAGCCCTAATTGATCAAAAAGCCCAACAAGTTAATAAATTGGCTAGTATTTGGGTTGGATACCCTAATTAGGGTTTGTAAAAACCCTAATGCCATAAAAACCCTAATTTTAGGAAATTAATCGGGGCACACGAGGATTATTTAATAACTTGAGATATTAAATAATAATCATTGGCAAAGATTAATCTAAGCAATATTGGACTTAATGGATTAAGTCCTTAGTGGATGAAACCCTTCATGGGTTAAGTAGGAAACTTAATCCTCACCGTCATTTTATGAGAAACCCTAATTTCACTTGGGTTTATTTTTAGGCTCTTTTATTGGGCCTTGATGATTGGGTTTCTAAATGGTCCATACAAGATCAAGCAATTAGAAAAGAATAATCTAATGGGCCTAGGGTAAGGCCCATGTAAGGGGTTTGTGTAACGCCCGTAGATCCGGGCTAGTCAATTTAGAGGCAATAGGGGTCGAAAACGACTTTTCGACAAAAGATTATTTAGAATAATTAATTTGAACCAAGTTGTATTATATGTCACAAGGTTTCCATACATATAAAGAACGCCGAAATCCGAGTTATAACGAAGAAGTTATGACCCGTCGAAGTTTCGCGACGGAACCGGCACGACACCGGGAAGCGTAAATAGTGAATTTACGATAGAGCGAGATATAGCCTTAGTGATCTAAACGAAAGTCGTAGAATAAGTTAAAATAAGAACATCGATAAAAAGAACGCCCAAATCTAACTTCGTATGAAGAAGTTATGATTTTTTGAAGTTTCGGATTAGCAGTGTACAACCTGAAATTCGAATACTAGATCGAGTGATTTTTAGCCAACACGACCTAAACAAGTGTCGAAGATCTCGTTAAGAGTAGCATAATAAGAAAAATATGGGCAAAAACGGACGTCGGATGAAGAAGTTATGAAGATTTAACGGACCAATCCTGTCCTGGCCTGTTAATAATATAAAATTTAAAATCGAGTCAAAATTAGCCGACGGAGTCTAAACGAAAGTTATAGACTACGTTCCCACCTTCATGTGGATATAAAGAACGTCGAAAACAGAGCTCGTATGCGAAAGTTAAGATTTTTAGAAGTTGAGAAGAAAAAATTGCGAACTGAGATGACGTGGCCAAATCTCAGTCGTTGCTTGCTGACCAAGGCTTCGCTTCGGATCTTGACGCGTCACCCTTGCTATTACGCCCCATGTACGAAGAAGTTACGCCCCGTGTAACTTTGGTATGATCCTTCCGAGATGAGTGCGAGACAGCTGGCTTCGGCTGGCATCCTTATCCGAGGAGTACGCCCAGCGTACCCTCGGTACACCCAGTGTAATTCTGAGATCAGGCGCCTATAAAAGGCATGTGAAGGGTCCGAACTTCTCACTCATTTTTCACACCAAATATCTTTCTCTCTCTAGTTTCTTTCTCTCTCTAAGACCCCAAACCACCCCTAAGCCCTAGAAAAATCCCCTGGCTCCCGAGGGAAGCCCCTAGGCTCCCGGAGTCCCAAGAAAAAGGAGTCTTTCGGTTCGAAACGCTGCTCCAATTAAGTTCCGGTTTTCAATAAAATTTGCTGTAAGTGAGCTACACTTACGCAATTTTTAATATAGCTTTCAAATACTTATAGGAATGTTATTAGGTCCTTAAAATAATTATTTGGGCTATTATTATGAGTTATATTCGGTGTTATTAACGCTTATATAATAATAATAATAGTCAGACTATTATTTGGTCACGGTTATCGTTAGACTAAACCCTAGTGGTATTGATACCAGGTTATATCGAAGGAAAATTGTTTCAAGAGTATCGAAGCGCTGTCCGAGTGCTGAGTCACCACCTACACAGGTGAGTGCATAGTCCCTTTCATCTTACACATAGATATGAAGTATTTTATATAAACTACGTGCTATGTGTGCATATTATCTGAATACTTGTTGTCTATGCTGGATGAACGTTTTATACATGTTTTCAATGATTTAAACAGTATATATGTATTTTATATATACGAATATGTTGGGTATGACATGGGTAGATGAATGATGAGAGATAAAAGATGATGTGAGTAAACATAGGCAGCTACAGACTTGGTGCCTAATAAATAACCTCGACAACTATAGACTTAGTGCCTATTGGAGAAACACGGGTAGCTATGGAATTAGTACCTGTTAGGAATTGGTAGCTATGGACTTAGTACCTATTAGATAAACACTGGTAGCTATGGATTTAGTACCCGATGAATAAACTATAGCAACTATGGAATTAGTGCTTTACGAACGAGCATTGGCAGCTATGGATTTAGTGTCAGTCCTATAACCGTGGAAGTAAGGGACTTCGGAATAAACGAATGCAGGATAGATGACTATTAGGATAAATCCGTAAGAGTAAAGAAGATAATGGGGATGGGTAATTGGGTTGATTGTTTGATTGTTTAAACATAATAATTTTATTATTGTGGGTTGAAAACCCTATGTACTCACCAGGTTTCCCAAACTGACCCACTCAGTTTATTTATATCACAGGTGTCGATATGAAGTGACATTACACTGAGAGATTAAAGAGATGTAGATCACTAGTGTAAATAAATGTAAGTTCCGTTTATGCTTATGTTCCTGTAATGACAATGACATCCCAAACGTTTTAAAATGAATAAAATACGTTTCTTCGAAAATGTTTTGATAATGTATTTGTCTTATTTTTCTGGGAACAAATTCCGCAACATTTTTATAAAAAGAGGCACTCTGATTTTTATAAAGCATAAACAAAATCAGTCTTTTCTGGCCGTGAAAATGGGGATGTCATAGCTGGTATCAGAGCATTAGTTTAAGCGAACTAGGAATATGGATTTATTTCTAGACTTAAACTTAGAATGCTAAGCGATGATTGTGAGGTGTGAGCACTAGCTTATTTTAGGAATTATGCCTAAAATGCTTTTATGTGCTAAATGCTTTATGCCTTATATGCTGTTATTTATTCGGATCTATGGTCTGTTGCCGACCGGATCTGGAAACCTTATGTGTTTAGGATTCTAAATGTACGAATACGATATTAGAACTAGCATGTAAACGTTTCGGAGTGATAAGGATGATTTAAACGTCAATCCTAAATAAAGATCTAGATTCACCTTATTCGGTGTATAGATCAAGATGGCAAGGACCCGTAGCGGAAACGTGATTGCTAATGAGAATAGGAACCAACCCCCAGTGGTTCAACAAATACCTGTTGTAGAAGATGTTGCACCTGAGCCAATCACCATGGCTGGAGTTCAAGCCATGATTCGGGCTATGTTAGCTGAACAACGGAAAGAAATGAGGCAGATGTTGAATAGGGACGAACCTACTATGCCCATTGAGCAACCCGAACTGATTCTCGGGCAATCGGAGGAAGGGAACTACAGCCGCCAAGTGAGTCAAGTGGAGAATCAAGGTGAACGAAGGGATGGCCCGGAGAGGAGAAACTACAAGGACGGGCGAATGTACAAGAATTTCTTGGGTGTGAAACCACCAAGTCTCTCAGGAAGCCCAAAGCCTATGGAGATTATGGATTGGATCTCCGAGATGGAAATGGTGTTTGAGAGTTGCGACTGTAGCGAGAAACAAAAGACCGTCTTCGCCGTAAGACAACTAAAAACTGGAGTCTTGAGCTGGTGGAAGCTATTGACAGATACGATGCCACGAGGAGAAGCCTTAAGGATGTCATGGGAAGAGTTCTTGGAACAATTGAAAATGCAGTACTGCTCGGAGATAGAACTGATAGACCTAAACAACGAGTTTCAGAACCTGAAGAAAGGGAAGATGAGCATTGATGAGTATGCCACCGCATTCACCGAAAGGATGAAGCTATTCCCCTACTTGGTGCCTACTGAACTCTCCAAGATTGATAGGTTTGCTAACGGACTGCCCACTGACTTTGGCCCAATGGTCAAAATAGCAACTACCTTGAAAACATCTGTTAGGGCAGCTAAGAACGTAGAGGCCCAGATAAGAGAAAAGGGTCTAGAAAAAGATAAGGCAGAAGAGAAGTGGAAGTTTGAAGGATCTTCAAGGTCAACCAAGGAAAGCAAATTATCAAAGCTTGGAGGAGGAGATGGAGGTGAAGTGAGATGGTGTGATAAATGCAAGAAGAAGCATGGTGGGAAGTGCAACGAAGAAGTGACTTGTTACAAGTGTGGTAGGACTGGTCACTATTCCAAGGACTGCACACATAATGATAAAGTATGCTATGGGTGTGGAGGCGAGGGGCACATGTCCAGAGACTGCCCAAGGAAAAATAAAGCAGCAAGACCAGAAACGCCACCAAGGCCAAGGGCATTTCACATGATCCTCGACGAAGCAGAAAACCATGCGAGGAATCAAGGATGAGGACTTTATACCCGAAGATCAAGTTATGCAGTAGCCATAGTATCGTATGATGTATCCCATTTGAGGCATAGTCCAGGGTGAACTTGAACACCTATGTAATAGTTTCAAGTAATAATAAAATCTTCGTTTTGTTATCTGGTGTGTTAAATTGTTATGTGATTTTCTTGTATGGTGACTTGGAAAAACTACGAGACGATACTTGGGACGAGTATGAGTAGGTGTGAATGGTAGTAGAGGCCTATACTACCGAAAGCACACGACTCACACTTGGATCAGGGAAAGTCACAAGGTTACCAAGAAGCTAGTAATTGATTTTGTTTTATTCAAGTATGTCGTTACCATTGTTTCGGTAATGACTAGGAAGATTGTTGTTATCCCGAACCTAGTGGTCATATCACATTGAGTCCGACTACGATGAGTAGGTTACGTGGTTTAGAGAACCAAGTGTGATGTAGCGTCCGACTTTAACCAAACAATTGAAATCAAAGCGGTCAATAGAAGTATCGCGCTCGTTGTTAAAAGAAGTTGGTAGCTAGAAATGCTACATGTTAAAATGTGATTACATCACATTAGACCATGAAGGAAGGCATATTCCATTCCGAAATATGACACTAAGAGACCTAAGTCTAAGCGTTGCAACATACGATGATAGGTCATTAGAATATGACACATCAATCCATAGTAGTAATAAAAGAACTTATCTTAATTTCGTATCAATTGAGGATTGACATTGTGACTTGAAGGTCATAATTTGGAGTCTAACGTGAGATAGAGAGCGGATGCAAGATCGAGCACCGCCTGTAGCCAAGGAGTCTAAGAGTTAGATACTCATTCGAAGAAACATCGAAGTTATGACTTAGGATGAATAGATAACGAATGGAGTCATCATGTGAGCCCTGTTTCGTTGATGATTCCGGGACGTAATCATCCTAAGGGGGAGATAATTGTAACGCCCGTAGATCCAGGCTAGTCAATTTAGAGGCAATAGGGGTTGAAAATGACTTTTCGACAAAAGATTATTTAGAATAAATAATTTGAACCAAGTTGTAGTATATGTCACAAGGTTTCCATACATATAAAGAACGCCGAAATCCGAGTTATAACAAAGAAGTTATGACTCGTTGAAGTTTCGTGACGGAACCGAAGATCTCGTTAACAATGTACAGCCCGAAATTAGAAAATTAGATCGAGTGATTTTTAGCCAACACGACCTAAAAGAGAATCGAAGATCTCGTTAAGAGTAGCGTAACGAGAAAAATATGGGCGAAAACGGACGTCGGATGAAGAAGTTATGAAGATTTAATGGACCAATCTTGTCCTGACCTGTTAATAATATAAAATTTAAAATCGATCAAAATTAGCCGACAGAGTCTAAAAGAAAGTTGTAGAGTACGTTCCCACCTTCGCGTAGATATAAAGAACATCGAAAACGGAGCCTGTATGCGAAAGTTATAATTTTTAGAAGTCGAGAAGGAAAAATTGCGAACTGAGATGACGTGGCCAAATCTCAGCCGTTGCTTGCTGACCAAGGCTTCGCTTCGGATCTTGACGCATCACCCACGCTATTACACCCCGCGTACGAAGAAGTTACGCCCCACGTAACTTCGGTCTGATCCTTCCGAGATGAGTGCGAGACAGCTGGCTTCGTCTGGCATCCTTATCTGAGGAGTAGGCCCAGCGTACCCTCGGTACGCCCAGCGTAATTCCGAGATCAGGCGCCTATAAAAGGCATGTGAAGGGTCCGAACTTCTCACTCATTTTTCACACCAAATCTCTTTCTCTCTCTAGTTTGTTTCTCTCTCTAAGACCCCAAACCACCCCTAAACCCTAGAAAAAACCCCCTAGCTCCCGAGGGAAGCCCCGAGGCTCCCGGAGTCCCGAGAAAAAGGAGTCTTTCGGTTTCGCAATGCTGCTCCAATTAAGTTCCGGTTTTCAATAAAATTCGCTGTAAGTGAGCTACGCTTACGTAATTTTTATTATAGGAATGTTATTAGGTCCTTAAAATAATTATTTGGGCTATTATTATGAGTTATATTGGGTGTTATTAGCGCTTATATAATAATAATAATAGTCAGACTATTAATTTGTCGCGGTTGTCGTTAGACTAAACCTTAGTGGTATTGATACTAGGTTTTGTCGAAGGAAAATTGTTTTAAGAGTATCGAAGTGCTGTCCGAGTGCTGAGTCACCACCTACTCAGGTGAGTGCACATTCTCATTCATCTTACACATAGATATGAAGTATTTTATATAAACTACGTGCTATGTGTGCATATTATCTGAATACTTTCTGTCTATGTTGGATGAACGTTTTATACATGTTTTAAATGATTTAAACTGTATACGTATTTTATATATACGAATATGTTGGGTATGACATGGGTAGATGAATGATGAGAGATAAAAGATGATGTGAGTAAACATAGGCAGCTATAGACTTGGTGCCTAATAAATAACCTCGGCAGCTATGGACTTAGTGCCTATTGGACAAACACGGGTAGCTATGGAATTAGTACATGTTAGGAATTGGTAGCTATGGACTTAGTACCTATTAGATAAATACTGGTAGCTATGGATTTAGTACCCGATGAATAAACTATAGCAACTATGGAATTAGTGCTTTACGAACGAGCATTGGCAGCTATGGATTTAGTGTCAGTCCTATAACCCTGGAAGTAAGGGACTTCGGAATAAACGAATGCAGGATAGATGACTCTTAGGATAAATCATTAAGAGTAAAGAAGATAATAGGGATGGGTAATTAGGTTGATTGTTTGATTGTTTAAACATAATAATTATATTATTGTGGGTTGAAAACCCTATGTACTCACCAGGTTTCCCAACCTGACCCACTCAGTTTATTTATATCACAGGTGTCGATATGAAGTGACATTACACTGAGAGAATAAAGAGATGTAGATCACTAGTGTAAATAAATGTAAGTTCCGTTTATGTTTATGTTCCTGTATTGACGATGACATCCCAAACGTTTTAAAATGAATAAAATATGTTTCTTCGAAAACGTTTTGATAATGTATTTATCGTATTTTTCTGGGAACAAATTTCGCAACATTTTTATTAAAAGAGGCACTCTGATTTTTATAAAGCATAAACAAAATCAGTCTTTTCTGGCCGTGAAAATGGGGATGTCATAGTTTGGGCCCAATTTGGAAAGGGGAAATGACTTAGGAGGGTAACTACCTCTTATCCGTGTTCACATATTGGCAACTTCTTATTTTTTGTACATAAAAAAGCAACTAACTTGTTTTAACTGTTTAAATTACACCAATATTACCGGTTAATACCTGTTTTAACTGGTAACTCAAAGGGAAAATGACTTAGGAGGGCAACTACCTCTTATCCGTGTTCACATATTGGCAACTTCTTATTTTTTGTACACAAGAAAGAAACTAACTTGTTTTAACTGTGTAACATCCCAAAAATCATGACCAAAAATTTCATTTTTAATTTAATACTAAAACCATAATTGTCAAACCATTAATTTAATACTTCGGCATCGGACCTCGCCCGGCATCAGGCCCCGCCTGGCATCGAGCCCCACTCGTTATACAGATTTGTCTCTCTTAGGCCCTGCCTGTCTCCGGGCCCCACCCGCTAAACACATACAATCATATAACATGCTAACACATAAAGAAACATACTTTACTATATCCCTGTCCTAAGAAACATACTCTGCTAATAATGAGATACGAAACTTCGCCCGTACTCGGCTAGTTCCATCCAGGGCTTCAGTAGTGCAAGGTGAGTCTCCTCACTGTGTGAATGGGTCTAAGGCCACAATGCCAACCCATGTAGTCTATGAGTAGGAAGACCCGAGGGTTAGCCCTAGGCATTGTATGCTAGTATGTTATTCCAGACGAAGGTTTGATGTCGGGCGGGTGCCCAAGGAATGTTTTCGTGTTAGATTATACTTGTTGTCTGTGTGATACTTGTATGTGCCTGGTAGAGAGGTGAGTGTGGGCGAGGTCCCGTATCTCATCACTAGCTGAGTACGGACGATGTTCCGTATCTCATTATTAGCAGAGTATGTTTCTTAGGACAGGGATACAGTAGAGTATGTTTCTTTATGTGTTAGCATGTTAAAAATGAAATTTTTCGTCATGATTTTTGGGATGTTACACAGTTAAAACAAGTTAGTTGCTTTCTTATGTACAAAAAATAAAAACTTGCCAATATGTGAACACGGATAAGAGGTAGTTACCCTCCTAGTTCATTTTCCTTTTAAGTTACCGGTTAAAACAGGTATTAGCCGTTAATATTGGTGTAATTTAAACAGTTAAAACAAGTTAGATGCTTTATTATGTACAAAAAAGAAGAAGTTGTCAATATGTGAACACAGATAAGAGGTAGTTACCCTCCTAAGTCATTTTCCCATTTGGAAAATTGGGTCATAGTTTGGGCCTTAATGATTATATGATGTTGGGCCTTAGAATAAGACCATGTATAGGACTGGGCCCAATTTGGAAAATTGGGCCATATGTTGGGCTTTGATTCCTAGTTTGACTTTTGGGCCTATGGATTGGACCTTGGGCTGGAATAAAGCCAAGCTTGGGGTAATGTAGTAATTATCCAAAGTAGGTATTTATGGTTATGTAGTGGAACCCAATTATTAATTGGGTGTTATTTTGATGTTGACAGTTAGGGAACCTGTCATCCAGCAGTTGCGGTTGGGTCTGTGGGACTTCAGCAGTGCCAGGTGAGTCTTCTCACCATGCATATGGGTCTATGGCACCAAGGCCTTTCCCATTATATGATTATGATATATGTGTTAGCCATTTTGTGTTTTGATATGATATGTGATTGTGTGTTTTGCATGAAGACCCCGGGGGAGTCTGTGGCATTGGATGTAAGACCATGTGGGGTAGTCCATGGCAGTCCTAGTTGAAGACCATGTGGGGTAGCCCATGACATTGGATGTAAGACCATGTGGGGTAGCCCATGGCAGTCCTAGGTGAAGACCATGTGGGGTAGCCCATGGCATTGGATGTAAGACCATGTGGGGGAGCCCATGGCAGTCCTAGGTAAAGACCATGTGGGGTAGCCCATGACACTATTACAGGTTTTATGTATGCATGACTTATATGATATGTGTGTAGCTTTTATAGCTAACAGGTTATATGATATGTGTGTAGCTTCTATAGCTAACATGATATATGATATGTGTGTAGCTTTTATAGCTGACAAGATATGTGATATGTGGATTGTGTATGTGGTATGATCTGGGAAACTCACTAAGCTTCGTGCTTACGATTTTCAGTTTTGGTTTCAGGTACTTCATTTTCAAAGGAAAGGAGTCGGCTCGATCGCAGTGCATCACACCATGTTTTCCGCACACAAGATCTTTGGGATTAGACTCTGATATGGTTTTATGATACTACGTTTTGATTATTGACACTTTGGTTTTGATATGACATGATATTATGGATGTTTTATTATACTGTTGGTTTTATAATAACGTTTTTAAAAATGAAATTTTTTTTCTTGAATTTTTGGGATGTTACACTATGGCACTTTGTCTTTTCTTTAGAACTTTGACTAGGCTTTCTTTCTCGTGTTTTGCTAGATCAGAGGAAATGATTACTGGATTTTGTTGTTCTTCTTCCAAGAATGCATACTCCAGGTGTTCGGGGAGGGCCTTGAGCTCAATTTTTGGTTGTTCGTCAGTTACCATGACGTGGGCATTTTTCCACGTCATGGTGTCGCAACTTTTAATCCCATATCGCGAAAAAAACTTTACCACGTCGTGTTATCCTCACCACGTCGTGTTGCCTCTTCTTTCTCTTTCATTGCTTCCTTATACTCACCTTCTTCCAATAGCTTCTCCAACTCTTGTAGGTCGAGTTCGGGATCAAAATTTCCTTCCTCAAGCACCATAAATCCCTCAGTTTCTTTTTCTTTCCATCCAGCTAGCTCTTTTTCAAGTACTTCATCCAACACATCAACCGAATACAACATATCGTCACTCATCCTTGAATGTTTGATTGCCCGATTAACTCAAAAAGTAAACGCTTCTTCTCCAACTCGTAGAGTAAGCTAGGACTCCCTTATATCAACTAAAGCTTGGACGGTTCTCAAAAATGGCCTTCCAAGTATGATTGGGACTTGCTCGTCTTCATCCATATCCAACACAATAAAATCCGCAGGAAAAATGAACTTATCTACTTTCACCAGCAAATCTTCACAAATACCCCTTGGAAACGTCATAGTTTTATTGGCTAAATGGATAACCATGCGGACCAGTCTTGGTTCGGGAAGGTCGAGCTTCTTGAAGAACAAATAGGGCATTAAGTTGACACTTGCTCCCGAGTCAGCTAGAGCATGACTTGTTGCTAGATTCCCGAATTGGCATGGCAAGGTTATGCTTCCTGGATCTCCCATCTTCTTTGGTAGCATGTTTAGCATTGCAGCAGAACAAGTTTCATTCAATACTACCTTTGATAACCCCTCAATCTTCTTACGGTTTGTTAACAAGTCCTTGAGAAACTTGGCATATTTTGGCATTTCAACTAAAGCTTCAAGGAAAGGAATGTTGATTTGGAGAGATTTCATGTGTTCTAGAAACCTCTAGTAATCTTCAGCCTGCTTCTCTTGAATAGCCCTACTGGGAAAAGGTAGTGGTGGACGATATGGCTTTATAGGTTCAGGAGCTTTCTTTTCAGCTTCTTGCCAAGTCGTGGTGAATGCCCAGACTCGTGTTCTTTACTTTCCTCTTGAATTTCCAACTCCGCTTCTGGTTTGTTTCTGTCAATAGGAGCTAAATGAGTAATTATTTTCCCGCTTCTTGTGGTGATGGTTTGAATGTGGCTCCTCTCGGGTTCTGTTCGGTATTTCCTGAAAGTCCACACGACGATCTTTCATTCAGTTTGCTTGCTAGTTGCCCGAGTTGTTTTTCTATCGTAAGGATTGATGCTTGTTGATTCCGTACGAGAGCTTGAGTATTTCTCATCATCTCTTGTTGTTCTTTCATCATCATTTTTTGTCCTTTCATTAACTCTTGATGTTCTTTAATTGCTGCTTTAGTTCCTTCATGCCTTTTTTTCTGAAGCGGCTACAAATCGAGTAAGCATAGTCTCCAAATCAGATTTCTTTTCCTCCGGGTGTTCTTCTCTTTGGTATAGGCCTCTTCCTTTTGTTCATACTTCTCTTCTTTTGCCCTTTTATACTCATCGTAAGGCAACCACTTTTTCTTGGGCTTTCTCCAATCTTCATCAAAACGATCACCACTCGAGTGAAAAGCTTGAACCTTCCGGTTTCCATTATCATCTAAATCACAATCTTCAGTCAAATGAGGCCCATTACAGTTTTCACACCAACTCGAATAGCATGGATTGTTTTATCCATCTTAGTCATTCTCCTATCCATGTTGTGCAACATTGCTAGAACTACAGACATGTCCTCTGAAGCTGCATTAGCCAATCCTCTAGTCACATCCTTCCTTGGTTTATGGTATTCTCTAGTGTGCTTAGAGAATTCTTCAATGAGCTCTTTTACTGTTGCGGATGCCTTCTTTGTGAGTGGTCCTTGAGAATCAAGGAGATGCTTGGTTGTCACATTCACTCCATCATAGAATATGGAGACTTCTTGTTGACTATTTAGATCATTATGAGGGCAATTCCTCAATAAACTTTTATATCTCTCCCATGCCTCATAAAGGGACTCACCTGGTTGTTGCTCAAAGTTTGCAATGGCCTTCTTCAATTTTGATATTTTTGATGGAGGGCAAAATTGATCAATGAAATCCTTGCGCATCTTAGCCCATGTGGTGATAGATCCTGGAGGGAGTGACTTTAGCCATTCTTTCACGGCTCCTTTGAAAGTGACAGGTAGCATGCGAAGTAGAACAGTATAGCGAGGAACATTAGGTGTGTTTAAGTAGTCTGCTATATCGTTGACCTCGTCAAGATGCTTGTACGCGTCTTCGTTATCCTTCCCATAAGATGGTATGTCCCGGAGTTGTGATAGTATATGACCTTTCAGTTCAAAGTTTGCAGTTGCTGGAATCGCGGGTTGCACGAGTCTTGGGTCGGTATCGTCACGCATCCGTTTCTTCCATTCTCCCATTGACATTTCATTGATGTTCGCCATGGTATTAGTGAGTTCGTTTTCTACGTCGCTTCCTTCTTCAAATTCGCTTTCTTCCTTTTCGGTATCGCACTCGGTATCCTCCTTCTTTGGGTCTTCGTCCGTCAATGAAGAGATCCTAGATTCTCCTACTTTCTTGCCCTTCTTCTTGTTAAAAAACAAATTTGAGGTTCTTCAATGGCGAATTTTTCGATGTTGCGGTTTCGCATACGGTTTTGCCTTTGCTTTTCCTTAAAGTTGCTTCTGGGTCTTCAAGTGGTGAAATTAAAGGTGTGCCTCCTCCTCTGGTCATAAACGTACTGCAATTAAACCAAGGAAACACGTAAAAGAACAAAAATGAAAAATTAAATTTCTACTATAGCGATACCACGACGTGGTAGAAAATACCGCGACGTGGTGAATCTAGAATACGAAAATCCTAAAAATAAATTAAAAACTAAATTCTAACAGAAAATATTCCTAAAAATAGCAATATAAAGTAACTAGAACTGAACCGTTCCCTGGCAACGGCACCAAAAACTTGATGTGTTTAATGTGCTTATATTTTATCCAAGTTAATTTATAAAATTTATTCCCTTCGCTAGACTATTAAACACACTAGGCAGTGTACCTAATCGTACAATAGTATAGCAATGGTATGAATGAGTGTCGAACACAAGGAACGGTGTTTAAATTACTTTATTTTACTATTTAACTAACTATTAATCAAATGAGAAAAGGTATATGTTTTCCTAGTTTTGAAAGACTAGATACTTTATTAATAACTTACTCAAAATTCACTTAATCAAACTAACACTAAAACTAAGCAAGTACACAAGTATGAATGTACCAAGGTGAGAAAGAGACTTTCGTTTAGTTTCGGATTCGTTGTTATTGTAGTTGATTTATGGATGTGCAATGGATTTAGTTTCTTTAGTTACCGATTCCTAAGATGACTAAAGTACTATTCACTAATTTAATCCTTTAGCAAACTAGCTTATTTATTCGGTGATCAGGCGGACAAACTTACTAGCTTACTAGTGTTCAGTTCGAGTTGACAAGACTTATAATTAATCGACCAACTTAGTTTGTTGATTTAATTTCATATATGATTTTTCGCCATATATTAGCTCCTATACTCTTTTACCCACTTTTCTACTTAACCCTAGGTTTTATTCAAAACTCTAGTCCTATAATTTTGCAATTCACAAGATTATAAGATTCAAATCTAATTAAGAGAGATAGTCATACTAACTTAATCAAATTCAGCTATAACTAGAGGGAAGCAGTTATCAAAAGCACTTGAGGTTCTTTAATAAGCTAAATCAATAAATAAGAAAATAAAGAAATTTAAACCATAAAAACAACTAACAATATTCAATTCATCCTAATCTAAACGAAAGTCATGAGTGTTTAGCTCATGATTTCAGCAAATAAAATCACAAATACTAAATTCAAGGTGTTAGACTGTCACAACTAGGAAATTCGATGCCTTGTAAACATGGAACAATGATAACAAATGTGAACAAACAATGTGAAAGCATGCATGATGCTTATTTTATAACAAAAAAACTTCATCAAATACTTCATTCTAGCCCTACAAATGGTCAACAAAGAATTGGAAACATTTGAAATTCCAATTTGAGTTCACTTTGAAGTAGGACTTCCTTATTGGACCTAATGGACCAATGAGCTTACAATTTAACTATCTTGAACCTAGAACTCTCAAATGGGCCCTAATTGGACCCATATACATGAAGCTTAACATTTTTGGGCCTTATGAACCCAAAATAAACTAGATTAACTTTAATGGGCCTTATTGGACCAAAACAAATTTATATTAGCCCTAATAGGTCATAAAAATCATTCCTTGATTTTTATTGGGCCAAAAATCACCTAACTTAACCATAAAATGGACTTAAGCATTCAAGGCCCAAATTTTCTTTTCTTCCCTCTCCATTATCGGCCCAAGCCCACCTAGAGGAAAAGTTGACTTGTGTGGGTGCCACCTCATTTTTACATGGAGGTTTTCCATGCAAAGTCTCATGCTACCATGCACCTATCTCATCACTCACTCTCTCTTCTCTCCTCTCTTTCTTCCTCTCGGCCGAACCTAAACAAACACACACACACACACTTTACTCAAAATTCTCTCAAGGAAACTCTCTCCACTCTCCAAATTTTCGAGATCTAAGAGACTTTCAAAGAGATTCTTCAACAAAAATCATCATCCAAGGAAAGTTGATGTTTGTTCCATGCTTTAACTCACTTCTTTTCATCAAAAATCATGTCTTAATCCATTCAAATTCATGATCTTTCATCTTAGAACACACTAAGTTCGAGATCCACCCAAGAAACTTGCTAGGGCCGAAAATAGCACCAAACTTCTTCCAATCTTCATCAAAACCGAAACCACAACTCAAGGTGAGCTTCATAACCCGTTCTTTTCGGTTTTCATGAGTTTTATGGGGGAGAATACAAGAAAATGTGTAGATATATGTGTATGTGTATGCTATGTGTGATTTTATGCATGTATGTGTGTGATTTCATGTGTTTTTGTGATGAATATATTAACAAAAGGGGTGTAAACCCGAGATCTATGACATAAGAAAGGAAACAAACATAATCTAAGCTACTTTACACCAAACAAGTCAAGAATGATAGCTTATAAGGTGATGATGAACATATTCTAACATAAAACCCATTTTAGGGCTTAAATTGTCAAAAATACAAAACTTGGGATACAAATCGACAAGTCACGGTTTCTTGAGGGTCAAAAAGGGTCAAAACAGTTTCTATAATCATTTTTCTGAATAATAGAATTTTCAAGGAACTTAAAATGTAAATTTTTAGCTTAATGGGCTAATTTTGGGCTTTTCGGCCCAATAAGCCTCAAAATGCGAAAAATGATAAATTTAAGGGGCTGAAATGAAACTTTCTGTAAAACAGGGGGTAAATAGCATAACAAAATATTTTAAGGGTGAAAAATGCTTTTCACTGTTAAAAAGGACCAAAAATGCAAAGTTTTTAGATTTTGGGCCAAAACTGTAAAAGTTGAGAAAAATGGGGTTCTAACCGAGAAACACCATTCTGAAAAGTGCTGAAGCTGCCAATAAAATAAAATTTGGGTTAGAACTATCTTTTCAACAAGTTTATAATACAAAAGTGTCAGGAAAATGTTTTAAGGAACTAAAAATGGAATTCTTTTATATAGAAGGACCAAAAGTATTATTTTTATAAAAGAAGGGTAGTGAAAATGTCAAATTTCCACTTTTAAACAAATTAATTCATTAATACAAAATACAAGATCCACGACTACCAACGAAATGGAAAAACAAATACACTTTCAACAACAAATATCGTTACAAACGAAGTGATTCGGTCTCGAATTAATATAAAACAGCAAGTGCTAAACCAAACCACCTAAATAAATACACGATAACTACGATGATCCAATTTACAAACTTTGGGCTTGGAAGTTTCAAATCATGTTTGTTGGGCCTTGCTAGCCCATTAACATGATCTTTGGGCCCAAAGTGAATATGCTTATGTGCTATTGGGCCTCCTATGACCCGATTTCATGTAAAAGGACTTCAATGGCTCTAATGTGCTATTGGGCCCTAATGGCCCATTAGTGTTGCTAGTGAGGTCAAGAAATCAAATGCGAGTTGGGCCAGCGTGCCTTTCGCATCCCCGACCGCCTAAAATAACTCACGGAACTAACGGGACTTCGTACTCCCCCTTTTCCTCGTTTGTTAGGCTTACGAGTAATCAAGATAAATAGATTCAGGACGTTAATCAAGAGTAATCATGGTTGTGGATTAAGTGAGTAGTAACGGGCGACGCCTTTAAGAATCGTTCGAAAACTATAGTTATAAACTAGTCATTTTCTAATGCGTGGTTATAACAACTCACAAACCCAAATTAATCCAACGCCACCCGAGTAATCAAAATCATTCGTCGTGACGGTATAACAATTGAGAAATCACTGTATTTTAGGTATTGGGAAAACATCGGGTTTTCCTGGGAAGTTCAACATCTTCACTTGCACGATTAATACTAAAGTTCAACATTTATACATGTTTTAAAAATCAACAAGCATATATTTACGGATCTTCACACTTTTATTTTATATACAACGATCTTTTCAGAAAATATCGGATTTTCTGGGTTTTACAAACTGCACCAAATCATTTTATCACAACATTGCTTATGAACTCACCAACATTTCATTTGTTGACATTTTTCAAATTAATTTGTATTCTCAGGTAACAGGTAAACCGAAGAATAAGTACCAAGTAATGTCTGGGTGTTTTGCTTATGATATCTATCAGATAATCTATGTTATGAATTTGAAATGTTCAAAACAATGTACTGGATGTAAACAATATCAGTTGTATTATTTTACTGCATGGTGATGATTTATGTTAAGATTCATGTATATTCATTGTGATGGTACTCAATTTAAGTCACAAGAGCCCTCAGACGTTCCGCCGTCTGGTTCGGGTTGTGACAGGTTGGTATCAGAGCTCTGTTTATAGTGAACTAGCATATCTAACCACACATTGATATGCAACTATAAACCAAAAAGAGGGACTAACACAACTCTGAACAAAAAAAGTAAAAGACAACGATAAAAACATCTCTGCTTGTGTCTGTAACAGCCCGGATTTCCAGGTATTTTATTGTTTTGTTTTTTTTTTTGGTGTTTTGAGAGGGGACTCGGCGAGTTGGAGCTCAGACTCGCCGAGTAGGGTCGCGATTCTGGACACGGGATTCGTCTGGACTCGGCGAGTCCATGCTGTTTAATGAAACCCTAATTTCCCGAGTTTGGGACCTATTTAAAGGGCCTTATGGCCGTCATTTGCACCCAACAGTCCATAGAGAGGAACCCTAGAGTGCTTTAGCGATTTCAGAGAGAAAGGAAGCATTTCTTGACATTTGTGTGTTGTTTAGCAAAGAAGAGGGAGGTTCTAGCCAAGAGGAGGCAAAGGAGACTGCTATTCGGTGGATTTGAAGCTTAGCCCTTCAATCTAAAGGTATGATTTCGGCTCATCTCCTGTTTTGTGAAGTATAATTGATTTTAGGGTTTCTTGTGACCTTGTTGAGTTGATTGGATGGCCAAATAGTCCCTTGCTAGTGATGAGACTTCGGATCTGGATCCATAGAGGTCCAGAGAGCCTCAGTCATCAAGCTTTATAGAGAACAATGGAGGTTATGACCTTGAGTAGTGAGATTTGTTGATAATTCTTCATATATGGTCATATAGAGGTTGTTTATGCACCAAGTCTGGGGCTTTACGTGGTGAATCAGTCTAGGAAGGCCAGATCTATGAATTGTTGGAATAGATCTGACCTTAGAAGCAAGTTTGAATGATTACATGGCATGGACTCGCCGAGTCCGATGATCAGACTCGGCGAGTAGCTTGAAGATTGCCTTGGACCGGCCAGTGAGTGGTCCAGTCGAGTCATGGGTTGACTCAGTGAGTCAGGGCGAGTTAGAGAGGGTTGTCAATAGGCTGAGTCGAGCTGGGACTCGCCGAGTCGTTCTTGAGACTCGGCGAGTTGAGTCGGGGTGGCCCTGCGATTTCTGCCAGGTGAAACTCGTCGAGTCAGGGGAGTACTCGACGTGTAGAAAGGGAATCCTAGAGAGTTGGTGAGAACGTCTAGACTCGCCGAGTTGCCGTGTGCACTCGCCGAGTCCGGTCAAAGTTGACCGTTGACCGTTGACCGTTGACCTGTGTTGACTTCTTAGGGATAGTCAACCTTAGAGATAAAAAGTGTTAATTAGAGTTCTGTGATGTTATAGGAGGATTAGAGCTCGGAGGATCGAGCGCGAGGGATTTCCAGGATTCGTGAGATACCGAGACACGCGAGGTGAGTCTTCTCATTTTACTTTACCTTGAGTAGGTATTCAGAGCTATGTGTCAGTGTATGTATGTTATGTGTATGCTATGTGTTGTACTGCATTATTTCTATGTGATTTATGCTGTGCATGATTTCAGAGTTGGAACCGGAAGGTTCCTAGAGTTAGAACCTGAGGGTTCACAGAGTTGGGTGCACGGACCCATAGAGTTATAGTCTCGAGTGGCTAATATGTGTTTTTATGTGTGGTATTTTGGGGAACTCACTAAGCTTCGTGCTTACAGTGTTAGTGTTGTTGTTTCAGGTACTAGCGATGACCGTGGGAAGGCGCCGGCTTGATCTGTACACACTCAGGGGACTTTTGATATATTTATGTGATCTTGGGATTTGTATGATACAGATTGGAATTTGAAACTTAATGTTTTTATGAAATTAAATGAGAAATGTTTTTTTTATATTGCGAAAAATTATTTGAAATTAACGGTGTTACAAGTTGGTATCCGAGCTTTGGTTTGAGGGATTCGAGTACACCTTCGGGCGTATTTGAACTCAAACTGAGGATTTGAGATGTATTTTCAAAAAAAAAAAAGAGTAAAAGATTTTTGAAAAACGCAGAGCAAGAGATGTGTGTACGATCAGTCAGCACCCGAACGGTGATTTCCCAAAATACTTTTATATATTATGTGATATTGACATTGATATGATGTATTCGCATGCTAGAGTAGGCTAGGTATTGCTATTAGGACTAGAGTGGCCTGATTTGTGATGCCTTAGCCTAGGGAGAGGTGAGCTGCTATGAGATGCTTGAGAGCGAGTAGGTAGCAGCAAGGGACTTATGAGAGATCTATTAGAGAGTGGTCTATGCATGATAGAGTACTTGAGACCTGGGAACCAAAGAGAAGGACTTGGAGTGTATTCTGGTGCGGTGCTTACAGTAGTATTGGGCCCGTACTATTGGAAGCACCGGAGCGGTGTGCAGCCCAAGTCAGAATCTTTGGAATGCCAAGAATCAAGGAGGAAAGAGTTGACGAGTATGAGCATACTCGTGTGGATTCTAATTTATCGTATGTTGTATTTCAGAGGTAGATCATGGTGAGGACACGTTTGATGCCCGAGAGCAGCGGTACCAGTGAGGATGAGATCCGCCGGATCATCCAGGAGGAGGTAGCTGCGGCCATCAGGGCAGAGATACCGGAGATTTTTGGGTCTATAAAGACCACATTGATTGAGACGTTCGATGAGCGTTACGCCGCTCTTTCTGAGGCTGCTGCTGCAGCGGCTACCGCAGCGATTGCTGCTGCGAGGCCGCAGGGTGGGGATGCGTTGCTGTTCCGTGAGTTCAGCAACACAAAACCACCAGAGTTTGATGGCACTCAGGATCCGGTGGCAGCTATGAGGTGGATATCTGATATTGAGGGGTGTTTCTTCACTTGCTCGTCTCCTGAGCATTTGAAGGTCTGGTTCGCACTGAACCAGCTTCGCTTGGGAGCGAAGGACTGGTGGAAGTTTGTGACGGCGCATTATACGCCTGCTGAGCTTTCTGCGGTGACCTGGGAGAGGTTCACCACCATGTTTCGGGATAAGTACGTTCCCCAGGTGGAGAGGGAGCGTTTAGCACAGGAGTTTCTGACCCTCAAGTAGGGTACTGAGTCTGTTACAGCGATCACGAGGATGTTCCACGAGAGGGCGATGTTCTGCCCTGAGCACGTGTCCACTGAGCAGGCACGTATGAGCCGCTACTTGAGCATCTTGAGGCGGGATATTTGGGAGTTCGCTGCGAACTCCTCGTACCGGACATTTGCTGAGCTTCAGGCAAATGCCCGGAAGAGGGAGATTGAGCTTGAGACTCAGGCCAGGGAGGAGGCGGAGTCTCAGGGGAGGGATCGGCGACCAGCACAGTCGCAGTCGGCCGCCAAGCGGGCCAAGCCTGCTGATCCCAGACCAGGGAGCCAGAAGGGCCGCACTTGCGGAAAGTGCGGCAAGGGTCATGACGGAGTCTGCCGAGCGGGGTCTTGCTACAAATGTGGCAAGGAGGGGCACATGGCCAAGGACTGCCCCAAGGGGTTTGCAGTGTGTTTTCACTGCAACCAGCCAGACACCGGAAGGCCGAGTGTCCGCAGTTGCGCGGAGCATCTCAGGGGTCTGCTCCTGCCGCCATCAGAGCTACAGAGAGTCGGCCTGTGAAGGCCGAGGCGCCGAGAGCTCGAGGGAGAGCCTTCCAGCTGACTACGGAGGAGGTCCGCGCTGTGCCCGATGTTGTGGCTGGTATGTTTCCGTTCGTGTATTTATTTTTTTTTTCTTGATGTTGAGATATCATGTTATATTATATTATGCGTAGGTACCTTTCTTGTGAACTCTGTACCTGCTTTGGTGTTATTTGACTCGGGTGCGAGTCGGTCTTTTGTATCTTTGGCCTTTAGTCAGCATATCAGTGTTAGCCGTGAGGCATTGAGTCGGCCTCTGAGAGTCTCCATAGCTGATGATAAAGTGATTTGTGCCACGGAGGTTTTCCGGGGATGTGTGTTAGAGATTTTCGGGGTTGAGTTTCCGATTGATCTGATTCCTATCGCGATGGGTGATGTCTGTGTCATTGTGGGCATGGACTGGCTGAGTCGATTCGGCGCAGTCATCGACTACGAGCGTCAGCTGGTGACTATACGAGACCCTAGTGGGGGAGTTCTTTCGGTGTACGGCGAGGGTACACGTTCGGGATCAGCCTTTTGTTCGGCCGCTAGGGCGAGGCAGTGTCTACAGCAGGGCTGTAAGGGTTTTGTGGCGTATGTGATGGATACGCGAGCGACTTCCGAGAGACCGAGTTCAGTTGAGGAGGTACCGGTGGTGCATGAGTTTCCAGATGTCTTTCCCGAGGAGCTGCCGGGAGTACCTCCTGTGAGGCAAGTGGAGTTTGGTATTGATTTGGTTCCGGGGGCCGCGCCTATAGCTAAGGTGCCTTATCGTCTTGCACCTCCAGAGATGCAAGAGTTATCCTCGCAGCTTCAGGAGCTGTTGGGGAAGGGATTCATTCGGCCGAGCAGCTCGCCGTGGGGAGCACCTATTCTGTTCGTCAAGAAGAAGGATGGTTCACACCGGATGTGTATTGATAACCGGGAGTTGAACAAGTTGACGGTCAAGAACCGTTACCCATTGCCGAGGATCGACGATTTATTTGATCAGTTGCAGGGAGCATCTTGGTTTTCCAAGATCGACTTGAGGTCGAGATATCATCAAGTGAGAGTGCGGGATGAGGACGTCCAGAAGACAGCATTCAGGACGCGTTATGGGCATTATGAGTTTGTGGTGATGCCTTTTGGGCTCACCAATGCCCCGGCTGTGTTCATGGATCTCATGAACAGGGTATGCAGGCCGATGTTGGATCGGTCGGTGATTGTATTTATCGATGATATTCTGGTGTATTCGAGATCTAGAGAGCAGCATGAGGAGCATTTGAGGGAGGTCCTTGGGGTACTGAGATCGGAGAAGCTTTATGCGAAGTTCTCCAAGTGTGATTTCTGGTTACGGGAGGTCCAGTTCCTAGGACATCTCGTTAACCAGGAAGGGATTCTGGTCGATCCGGCCAAGGTTGAGGCGGTGATGGGTTGGGAGGTGCCAAAGTCATCCTCTGAGATCAGGAGTTTCCTTGGATTAGCAGGGTATTATCGGAGATTTACCAAGGATTTCTCCAAGATCGTAGTGCCGCTCACCAGATTGACCCGGAAGGGTGTTGCATTCTCATGGGGTCCCGAGCAGCAAACCTCCTTTGAGACACTTTGCCAAAGGTTGTGCGAAGCCCCGGTATTAGCTCTCCCGGAAGGGATGGAGGATTTTGTAGTATATTGTGATGCATCGATTTTGGGGCTGGGTGCGGTGTTGATGCAGAGGGGTCATGTGATAGCATATGCATCGAGGCAGCTGAAGCCTCATGAGACGAGATATCCCACACATGATCTAGAGTTGGGGGCAGTAGTGTTCGCCCTCAAGATTTGGCGTCACTACTTATATGGGGTTCGGTGTACGATATACACGGACCATAAGAGCTTGAAGTACTTGATGGATCAGCCCAATCTAAATATGCGTCAGAGGAGGTGGTTAGATGTGGTCAAGGATTATGATTGTGAGATCCTGTACCACCCGGGCAAGGCCAATGTGGTGGTCGATGCGTTGAGCCGCAGGGCGGAGAGCACTCCATTGCGAGATGTATGTTTGAGATTGACCATGATAGCTCCGGTATTGGATGCCATTCGTGGGGCACAGGCCGAGGCTGTGCAGCCGGAGATGCAGAAGAGGGAACGGGTCGTTGGTTTGGTTTCAGAGTTCGTTACGGATGGTCGAGGGCTTATGACTTTTCAGGGTCGGATTTGGGTACCGTTTGTGGGTGGTACGCGCACTTCTTTGATGGAGGAGGCTCATCGGTCGAAATTTTCGATCCATCCGGGGGCTACGAAGATGTATTTGGATTTGAGGAAAGAGTATTGGTGGCCCTGTATGAAGAGGGACGTCGCATGGTTCGTTGAGAGGTGCTTGACCTGCCGTAGGGTTAAGGCCGAGCACCAGAGACCGCATGGCAAGTTGCAGCCATTGGAGGTTCCCGAATGGAAGTGGGAACAGATCACTATGGATTTCATCACCAAATTGCCGAGGACGGCCAGAGGAGTTGATGCAATTTGGGTGATTGTGGATAGGTTGACGAAGAGCGCTCACTTCCTTGCCATCAGTGAGAGTTCTTCAGCGGAGAAGTTGGCGGAGTTATATGTGAGAGAAGTGGTATCTCGGCATGGGGTGCCGATCTCGATTGTTTCAGACCGCGATGTGCGCTTCACTTCCAGATTCTGGAAAAAATTTCATGAGGAGTTGGGTACTAGATTACATTTTAGTACCGCATATCATCCCCAGACAGACGGTCAGAGTGAGCGGACGATTCAGACGCTTGAGGACATGCTTCGAGCATGTGTGTTGGATTTCGGGGGTAGCTGGGATGCGTATTTCCCTCGCCGAGTAGGGTCGCGATTCTGGATGTGGGATTCGTCTGGACTCGGCGACTCCAGGATATGGACTCGGCGAGTCCGCGCTGTTTAATGAAACCCTAATTTCTTGGGTTTGGGACCTATTTAAAGGGCCTTATGGCCGTCATTTGCACCCAACAGTCCATAGAGAGGAACCCTAGAGTGCTTTAGCGATTTGAGAGAGAAAGGAAGCATTTCTTGACATTTGTGTGTTGTTTAGCAAAGAAGAGGGAGGTTCTAGCCAAGAGGAGGCAAAGGAGACTGCTATTCGGTGGATTTGAAGCTTAGCCCTTCAATCTAAAGGTATGATTTCGGCTCATCTCCTGTTTTGTGAAGTATAAATTGATTTTAGGGTTTCTTGTGACCTTGTTGAGTTGATTGGATGGCCAAATAGTCCCTTGCTAGTGATGAGACTTCGGATCTGGATCCATAGAGGTCCAGAGAGCCTCAGTCATCAAGCTTTATAGAGAACAATGGAGGTTATGACCTTGAGTAGTGAGATTTGTTGATAATTCTTCATATATGGTCATATAGAGGTTGTTTATGCACCAAGTCTGGGGCTTTACGTGGTGAATCAGTCTAGGAAGGCCAGATCTATGAATTGTTGGAATAGATCTGACCTTAGAAGCAAGTTTGAATGATTGCATGGCATGGACTCGCCGAGTCCGATGATCAGACTCGGCGAGTAGCTTGAAGATTGCCTTGGACCGGCCAGTGAGTGGTCCAGTCGAGTCATGGGTTGACTCAGTGAGTCAGGGCGAGTTAGAGAGGGTTGTCAATAGGCTGAGTCGACCTGGGACTCGCCGAGTCGTTCTTGAGACTCGGCGAGTTGAGTCGGGGTGGCCCCGCGATTTCTGCCAGGTGAAACTCGTCGAGTCAGGGGAGTACTCGACGTGTAGAAAGGGAATCCTAGAGAGTTGGTGAGAACGTCTAGACTCGCCGAGTTGCCGTGTGCACTCGCCGAGTCCGGTCAAAGTTGACCGTTGACCGTTGACTGTTGACCTGTGTTGACTTCTTAGGGATAATCAACCTTAGAGATAAAAAGTGTTAATTAGAGTCATGTGATGTTATAGGAGGATTAGATCTCGGAGGATCGAGCGCGAGGGATTTCCAGGATTCGTGAGATACCGAGACACGCGAGGTGAGTCTTCTCATTTTACTTTACCTTGAGTAGGTATTCAGAGCTATGTGTCAGTGTATGTATGTTATGTGTATGCTATGTGTTGTACTGCATTATTTCTATGTGATTTATGTTGTGCATGATTTCAGAGTTGGAACCGGAAGGTTCCTAGAGTTAGAACCTGAGGGTTCACAGAGTTGGGTGCACGGATGTGACAACCCTACATTTTCCAAAAGCATTGTAAACACTCGAAAGCTAAATACAACGAAATTAACCTCGAAAATAAAGTGTTCATGTATCTAAGTTGGGATACATCAAATATTAGATATCATGCCAAGGTTTCCAAGAACATAAAGAACGCTCAAAACCGGGTTATATTGAAGAAGTTATAACCACTCGTATATTTACGACACGACGTTAAAACATTATTTGACATAAAAAGTAGAATCTCAATAAAATACATTTTAGCCTTAAGTATCTAAACCAAAGTCGTAGATCTCGTTGAAAGGTGAGCGTACATAAAAAGATCGCCCAAATTGGACCCCGTATGAAGAAGTTACGAATTTTCAAAGTTTCGTCACAGTAGTAGAGGATTAAAGACTCAGACCGAAGAT
The DNA here is from genome assembly GCF_002870075.4 of Lactuca sativa. Classification (NCBI taxonomy): domain Eukaryota; kingdom Viridiplantae; phylum Streptophyta; class Magnoliopsida; order Asterales; family Asteraceae; genus Lactuca; species Lactuca sativa. Next base: position 253,219,986 of record NC_056630.2, read on the forward strand.
CGAGTGTTATTTAGCTATCGCCACCTAAACGGAAGTTGAAGATCTCCTCAGTGGTAATAAAACAATAAAAAGACAAACGGAAACCGACGTCGAATAAAGAACCTAGGAATTTTTAACGAAATTTAGGAGGCTCGGCCTATTAAAAATATATCATTAAAAATAAAGTCAAAACTAGCCGACGGAGTCTAATGGAAAGTTGTAGAGCATAATCTCACCTACGCGTGGATATAAAGAACACGAAAAACGGAGCTCGTACGCGAAAGTTACGGAATTTAGAAGAGGACAGGCCGGATTACGCCCCGCGTTCTCTGGGAGTACGCCCCGCGTACTAGACCCAGAGTCGAGTCCCATCGGCCCGCCCAAGCTACGCTTAGCTAGACCCGAGTCGTAAGCCATGACACCATATTACGCCCAGCGTAAAGACGTACGCGCCGCGTACGTGAGTACGCCCAGCGTACTCCAAAATTACGCCCCGCGTGCTCACTCTTCCAGCACTATAAATAGATGGCATCAGCTGCGAGTTTAGGCACACTTTCTCAAATCTCCAGTTACTCTCACACACTTCCAAGCACAAGAAGCTGTCCCGACGACCTTGGTTTCCGCACTCGAGCCCCCGACAAAAGATTTACGCTGCAGAGACCCCCGAAGAGCCCGACGACGCAACCACCCGCGGTCGAAGTTCTGCTCAACCCTATCCTCTCTCTTCAAACTTAACGAGTGAGTTCATACCCCTACTTTTCAATTCTTTTCATGTTTTAAGGGGGGAAATACAAGTACATTATGAGTCGAAGTATCGTTTTTATAAACATCTTTATGCTTAGAAGGCTATTATATCACCAAGTTATTCTTACTAAATGAAAACATACTTTTGAGAAGCTATAACGAACATAGCTAACAAGTTATTCATACATTTTACGTATACATCTTGACAAATGAAATACTTTCAAATGAAGTAAAAGTCTTTTATCATCGTAAATCTGTTTATACCTAGTAATGTGAGACAGCTTCACGTACGTTCGAGTATGCATTATTAAGTCCTGTATTATATACCATAATCCCTTGTAGGGGGAGCGTGATACTTGTGTATAGATCTATACGGGATTGACAATCCCACACCTAAGTTGTTAGCTACAGCTAGGCCGGCAGGCCTGGGGTGACAAATGTCATAACAATTCCAACGCCTGAAGAACGTTGTTACAGGCCATCAATGTCAATAGCATGGTTATAAAACTCACATAAAAGTATAAAAACAAGTCAGATTTACGAGATTCATACATGCATTTCAGTTTTCCATTTTATTGTTAATACAAATTTTATCACTATTATTCAAGCATGGAAAACACTAATGCACTCCAACACGGGAAACTTTTCAAATCATTTATAGAAAATATTGGATTTTCTGAAAACCTCGTTCATCGATTTACTATCAAAAAGGACATACTTTTCAATGCAAAACACTTATGAACTCACCAACTTAATTGTTGACACTTTTTCGAAACCACTTGTATTTCTCAGGGAATCAGTAATACAGGTAACCACCAGCTTTTGGAGAAGGAAACACTAAAGATGTTTTATTATTAAACATTTATCATCTCATTGTAATATTCTTTTGCTATTATGTATAACGCAACAACATACGTTTTCATTATATATGTGATGGTTGTGTTACTTTCTTTACAATATTCAATGGTTGTGATACTACGTGAAGTCATCCACCCCCAAATGTTTCCGCCATTCTGGTTTGGGGGTGTGACAACGGACCCATAGAGTTATAGTCTCGAGTGGCTAATATGTGTTTTTATGTGTGGTATTTTGGGGAACTCACTAAGCTTCGTGCTTACAGTGTTAGTGTTGTTGTTTCAGGTACTAGCGATGACCGTGGGAAGGCGCCGGCTTGATGCGTACACACTCAGGGGACTTTTGATATATTTATGTGATCTTGGGATTTGTATGATACAGATTGGAATTTGAAACTTAATGTTTTTATGAAATTAAATGAGAAATGTTTTTTTTATATTGCGAAAAATTATTTGAAATTAACGGTGTTACAGTGTGAATTAGGAAAAAGAACATAATACCGAACCAAACAAGATAATGCTAGCATCTCGGTTATGCCAGGACTGTTCATAGTCGTATCAAGGAGTGGATGTAACCTGATCAACTACATTTCCTCCAAGACACAACTATCACATGTCACAAGGAAATCGTGATGGCTAGGGAACCTAAAAACATACCCCCTTTATCACTAAGAAGAGAACATCAACTCAATCTATAAAATAGTTGTAGCGTCTTAGGAATAATGTTAACATATTTACACACTCTCGTAGACAACATGGCTGGTTTCCACCACCCCGGAGATCCTTATTTCCCAAACCAGGGGAATAACGGATGGTTGGACGAAGAACCTGAAGAAGAGCCTGAGGAAGACCCCGAGGAGGACTCCGACGGGGAACCTGAAGCAGAAGTCGAGGGCAGACCTGCTAAGCCAGTAAAGGAACAGGAGGAGGAGGAAGCTGAAGGAGGTCTCGAGGAGGAACCCAGCGATAACGAAGAGGGTGATTCGGACGCGGAGTCTGAAGTCATCAACCCCCTTATCCTATTAGAGTGCCTGCTTACCGGGTGGACCCCACCGGTCCTACACCCCCCTGGGGTATCGATCTTTGGAGGTGGAGCAGACAGCAGGGATGGAGGACCGGCCGATCGTGCCCTTCCAGTCATGGCGAGACGATTACGGAACACAGGCGACCTAGCTCAGAGTACCGCCGATCAGGTACGCCAGATGTGGACTAGGGTTGAGCGTGCAGAGCAGGAGACGCCGAGACGTCCTCCGAGAGTTCCACATGAGGTAGGTAAGGTGGGAGTCCCGACTCCAGGATGCAGAACGATAGGTGGCTCGTCTTCAGGGAGCATCCACTTCCTCAACACCACCCCCTGGCACATCCCACCGCAACTAGGGTTAGCCGTATCAGTCCTTAGTACTAGTACTATGATCTATGCTATGTACCATCGACTCTATGTTTAAGAGATTACACTACTCATAGAACCGTTATGCTGCCAAACTTATACCGCATATGTATGCTCTTTCGAGCAAAATTTTCATGTATCAAAGTGCGGATAGTATTAATGAAAAATTTTATATGTTTATGGTGATGTTTTAATCTGCTATGTGTTACATATCCATGATTATGTGCTAATTTGTGAAATTACTTAAGTTTGTGCCACACACCTAGTTTGTAGGATCACAATCTCACAGAAAGCACAGACACTCAACATCTTTCTGTTCCATGACAGAAAGATGCCTCAACGACCCACCCGCAGAAACCCTGGGCCAACCCCACCCGAAGTCGACTCAACTGCATTCCAAGCAGCTTTATCTGCTACGGTCACCGCAACGATGGCACAAATTCACCAGGGGAACAACGGAGGAGTCAACGGACAAGGGGCTGGAAGTTCAAACAACGAGATGAATCAAGGACCCACTAAGGCATGCTCCTACAAAGATTTCACCAACGCCAAACCATGAACCTTTAACAACACTGGAGGAATGATTACCCTGAAACGATGGATCGAGAAAGTGGAATCGGTGTTCGAGATATGTGAATGCCCTGAGGAGATGAAGGTGAAGTTTGCCGCATTCACTTTCGTTGACCAAGCACTCACTTGGTGGAATGGACACGTGGAAGCCAAGACACTCCCCGTAGCCAATTCCATGCCATGGGCAGAGATGAAAGAAATGCTAATGGCCGAGTACTGCCCTCGTGGCGAAATTCAGAAAATGGAACAAGAGCTGTGGAATCTCACCGTCCGAAACGCTGATATAGATGCATACATATCAAGGTTTAGCGAACTATCGTTGCTATTCCCTGGCATGATCACCTCAGAAGGAAAGAAGATCGAGCGATTCATCTGGGGACTAACCTCCCCGATCCAAGGAAACGTGATAGCTGCAAATCCCGAAACTTTCGACAGTGCCAAGAGATTGGCCAAGAAGCTGTATGACCACAACAATGAGAAGGGTGAGAAGCCAGTGGAGGCTGAAGGTAAGAAGGAAAATGACAACAAAAAGGGAAAGAACAACAAGAGGAAGGGACGTCAAGGCTCTGAATCATCCAAGAAGCAGCAAACAGCGACAGTTAATGCTACAACCACTCAAGTTCCACCCACACCACATGCTCCAGCCTCAGCTACTCCAAGTGCTCCTAGGCCTTATTCCGGTAATCTTCCTAAGTGCAACAAGTGCGGTCTCCATCACAATGGAGAATGCAGAGAGATGCAGTGCACCAATTGAAATTGGAAGGGGCACACGGCGAAGTATTGCAGGACCTACCCTCCTCAGAACCAACAACAGGGAAACAACAACAACAATAACCGCAACAACAATAACACCGACAATGGCGACAACAATGCAGGACCAAGCCACACCTGCTATGGATGTGGAAGGACTGGACATTTCCGTCGAAACTGCCCCAAAAACAACAATTACGGGAATGGAGAGACAGGAAGGGTGCTGACCATGGATCAGGGAGAAGCGGTTCAGGATCCCGCTGTCGTCGCCGGTACCTTCCTCCTAAACCACACTTATGCATGCATCCTATTTGATACCGGAGCAGAACGAAGTTTTGTGAGCAATAAGTTTAAGCATTTGTTAAAACAACAACCCCAGAAGCTCAATGAAACCTTTACGGTGGAAATGGCCAATGGGAAAATAGAATCCACTGGGGAAATCTATATCGGATGTACCCTAGCCCTAAATCAACATGTCTTTCGAATAAACTTAATGCCTATTTCCATTAGGAGTTTTGATGTGATTATTGGCATGGATTGGTTAAGCCGCCACCATGCTGAAATTACGTGTCACGGGAAGGCCGTTCGCCTTCACCTTCCAAATTATGAAACCCTAATTATTTACGGAGACAAACCCAGCACGGATCTTCGTCTCATCTCGTGCGTCCAGGCACAGAAGTATCTACGAAAGAAAGATTTGACGTTCCTGGTGCACATAGTGGATAAATTCAAGGAAGAGGTTAACGTTCAAGACATTCCTGTAGCATATGAATTCCCAGACATCTTTACTGAAGATCTTCCTAGGATACCCCTAGAAAGACAAATTGAATTTCGAATTGATCTTGTGCCAGGAGCTACCCCCATCGCTAAATCGCCTTACCGATTGGCTCCTGCTGAGATGCATGAATTGTCCAGCCAACTCAGTGAACTCCTGGACAAGGGATTCATACGACCCAGCTTTCTCGCCATGGGGAGCTCTAGTTCTCTTTGTCAAGAGGAAGGACGGATCTTTTAGGATGTGCATCGACTACATAGAACTAAATAAGCTCACTATCAAAAATCGCTATCCACTCCCACGAATCGACGATCTATTTGACCAGCTCCAAGGAGCTAGTTACTTCTCTAAGATAGATCTGCGGTCTGTGTACCATCAACTCAAGGTCCGGGAAGAGGATATTCCAAAAACTGCTTTCCGAACTTGTTACGGACATTGTGAATTTGTCGTAATGCCCTTCGGTCTAACGAATGCCCCTGCTACATTCATGGACCTAATGAATCGAATCTGTCGACCATTCCTCGACAACTTTGTTATTGTTTTCATTGATGACATTCTAGTTTATTCTCGAAGCAAAGAAGAGCATGGCCAACATCTCCGACAAATCCTAGAAACCCTGCGAACTGAGAAGCTATACGCAAAACTCTCCAAGTGTGAGTTCTGGCTCCGTAGCGTGAACTTTTTGGGTCATGTTGTTAGTCAGGAAGGAATACATGTGGATCCTTCTAAGGTCAAAGCCATCGAAGGATGGGAAGTCCCAACAAAGCCCACAAAAATTCGCCAATTCTTAGGTCTAGCAGGTTACTACAGGAGGTTCATTCAAAACTTCTCTAAGACCGCCAAGCCACTTACCTCACTTACACAAAAGGGCATACCATTCGAATGGACGGATAAGCAAGAAGCTGCATTCCGAACTCTGAAGCAAGCACTCTGCAGTGCCCCAGTACTATCACTACCAGAGGGAATGGAAGATTTCATAGTCTACTGTGACGCATCAAATCAGGGTTTAGGTTGTGTTCTCATGCAGTGTGGAAAGGTGATAACTTACGCGTCCCGACAACTAAAGACACACCAAGTGAACTATACAACCCATGATCTGGAATTGGGAGCAGTGGTCTTCGCCCTAAAAAATTTGGAGGCACTACCTTTATGCTATGAAGTGCACCATCTTCACGGACCACAAGAGTCTCTAGCACATATTGAATAAAAAAGAACTAAATATAAGGCAACAAAGATGGGTTAACCTATTAAACGATTATGAGTGTGAAATCAAGTACCACCTAGGCAAGGCTAACGTAGTAGCTGATGCCTTGAGTCGGAAAGAGTACTCGAATCGTCATGTGAAAACTCTCACAATAACCATCCAATCTCATCTAACCACTCAGATCAGGGCAGCACAATCAGATGCCATGAAGGCGGAAAACAAAACAAGTGAAGCGTTACGCGGAATGGAGAAGAATCTCGAGGTGAAAGAGGGCGGAGTATATTATTTCATGAACCGTATTTGGGTCCCTAAATTTGGAGGATTTAGGGAGGTAGTCATGAATGAAGCTCACAAGACACGATACTCCATCCATCCGGGTTCGGACAAAATGTACTTGAATATTAAACAACATTATTGGTGGCCTAACATGAAGGCAGAGATTGCCACCTATGTTAGAAAATGCCTTACTTGCGCCAAAGTAAAGGTAGAATACCAGAAGCCCTCGGGGTTATTACAGCAACCAGTAATCCCCGAGTGGAAATGGGAAAGGATTACCATGGATTTTGTGACCAAGTTACCCAAGTCATCAGATGGATTGGACACTATATGGGTAATAGTCGACAGACTGACGAAATCCACTCATTTCCTGCCAATAAAAGAATCCTACAAGATGGAGAGATTGACAAGAATATACATTCGAGAAATCGTGAGACTTCACGGAGTGCCAGTGTCTATCATCTCAGATAGAGATAGTAGATTCACTTCACGTTTTTGGCAATCACTTTAGAAAGCACTGGGAACCCATCTCGACATGAGCACTGCTTATCACCAACAAACGGATGGTCAAAGCGAACGAACCATTCAAACGCTTGAAGACATGCTTCGCGCATGTGTGATAGAATTTGGGAAGTCCTGGGATACCCACTTACCCTTAGTTGAATTCTCATACAACAATAGTTACCATTTAAGCATCAAAGTTGCTCCTTTCGAGGCACTGTATGGACGTAAGTGTAGATCACCGTTGTGTTGGGCTGAGGTAGGCGACACCCAGCTAGCGAGAGGACTAACATCAGACAAGACGTTAACAGGACTGGAGATCATACGTGAAACCACGGAAAAGATAGTTCAAATCAGAGCTTGACTACAAGCATCACGCGACCGACAGAAGAGCTACGCTGATCAACGGCGAAAGCCCTTGGAGTTTCAGGTCGGGGATCGAGTGCTATTAAAATTTTCTCCTTGTAAAGGAGTTATTCGTTTTGGAAAGCGGGGAAAATTGAATCCACGATACATTAGACCTTTCAAGATTCTTGCCCGAATTGGTCCAGTAGCATACAGACTGCAGCTACCCGCTGAGCTCAGCAGCGTACACCCCGTGTTCCATGTTTCCAACCTAAAGAAGTGCTTATCCGATGAAACTCTCATCATTCCCCTTGATGAAATTGAAATCAACAAGAATCTCCTGTTCGTGGAGGAACCAGTCGAAATCATGGACAGGGAGGTGAAGCGTACCAAGCAAAGTCGCATTCCGATTGTGAAGGTACGGTGGAACGCGAAGCGTGGGCCAGAATTCACATGGGAACGCGAAGACCAGATGAATCAGAAGTACCCTCACCTATTCTCGCATTCTCAAATCTAGCTTGAGAAAGAATTTCAGGACAAAATTCCCTCTAACGGGGGGATAATGTCACAACTAGGAAATTCGATGCCTTGTAAACATGGAACAATGATAACAAATGTGAACAAACAATGTAAAAGCATGTATGATGCTTATTTTATAACAACAAAACTTCATCAAATACTTCATTCTAACCCTACAAATGGTCAACAAAGAATTGGAAACCTTTGAAATACCAATTTGAGTTCACTTTGAAGTAGGACTTCCTTATTGGACCTAATGGACCAATGAGCTTCCAATTTAACTATCTTGAACCTAGAACTCTCAAATGGGCCCTAATTGGACCCATATACATGAAACTTAATATTTTTGGGCCTTATGAACCCAAAATAAACTAGATTAACTTTAATGAACCTTATTGGACCAAAACAAATTTATATTAGCCCTAATAGGTCATAAAAATCATTCCTTGATTTTTATTGGGCCAAAAATCACCTAACTTAACCATAAAATGGACATAAGCATTCAAGGCCCAAATTTTCTTTTCTTCCCTCTCCATTATCGACCCAAGCCCACCTAGAGGAAGAGTTGACTTGTGTGGGTGCCACCTCATTTTTACATGGAGGTTTTCCATCCAAAGTCTCATGCTTCCATGCACCTATCTCATCACTCACTCTCTCTTCTCTCCTCTCTTTCTTCCTCTCGGCCGAACCCAAACAAACACACACACACACTTCACTCAAAATTCTCTTAAGGAAACTCTCTCCACTCCTCTCCAAATTTTCGAGATCTAAGAGACTTTCAAAGAGATTCTTCAACAAAAATCATCATCCAAGGTAAGTTGATGTTTGATCCATGCTTTAACTCACTTCTTTTCATCAAAAACCATCTCTTAATCCATATAAATTCATGATCTTGCATCTTAGAACACACTAAGTTCGAGATCCACCCAAGAAACTTGCTAGGGCCGAAAATTGCACCAAGCTTCTTCCAATCTTCTTCAAAACCGAAACCACAACTCAAGGTGAGATTCATACCCCTTTCTTTTTGGTTTTCATGAGTTTTATGGGGGAGAATACAAGAAAATGTGTAGATCTATGTGTATGTGTATGCTATGTGTGATTTTATGCATGTATGTGTGTGATTTCATGTGTTTTTGTGATGAATATGTTAACAAAAGGGGTGTAAACCCGAGATCTATGACATAAGAAAGGATACAAACATAATCTAAGCTACTTTACACCAAAAAAGTCAAGAATGATCGCTTATAAGGTGATGCTCTAACATAAAACCCATTTTAGGGCTTAAATTGTCAAAAATACAAAACTTGGGATACAAATCGATGTGAGAACCCGAAATTTCCATTCGGTCAAACCCTAAAAGTCAACCACATCGTATCATAAGTTAATGTCATTATTTCTTATTTTTAAGAAATATAAAGTTCGTTTGATTATTTTAATATTATTTTTAAACGATCGGGTGAATGAAAGTGCCATCTCGGGTTTTGATTTTTAGAAACCACAAACACCTCGCATCTTAGAAATTCCCGGCCAAACTATTATGTTTGGGTTGATAAATCATCCCAAAAACCGTAAACTCATACCTATGTATGAGTTTACTCCCCAAGACTAACCATATTGTGTTTACTCCCCAAATACCCAAAAGAGTAAACTCCAAAAAGGCTTTCAAGTATCATCCTAAATTTGGTTCCAAATCTTCAAAGTTGTAAGTGTTCTAACCATTTCAAGTTAGTAAAACACTTATTCTAGTGTTTGTACATCTAATCATCCACTCATATATGTATTTTTTCTAGATTTCCAAAACACCAAGAACACCAAGAACACACACTAAGTGTTCTTGGATTTTTAGCTCAAATCAAGCCTCCTAATCGTAAGTACTTCCATCCTTGAGTGTCATTAAGCTAGTATAACATTTAAACATCAAGAAAATGTGCCAAGAACACAAGGTTAAAGGTGTTCACGGTCCAAGAATGTTCTTGGGCCGTAAACACCAAGAAAGGCACAAATGGTGCCTAAGTCCCTAATCTAAGTCCTAGTTTGATGTTTAAGCCCTCCTTGACAAGATTAAACCTTCCCTTAGTGTGTTTAAGCCTTGAAAAACATCAAAGACCAACAATTATAGGTGTTTACGGTTTGGGGATCTTCCAAAACCGTAAACACCCTAAAGTGTGTTTAAATGGGTCGTTTTCCTTCCTTAGGCCTAAAAACTAGCTTATACATTTACCTAGTTGTGTTAAGGACTTGAAAAAATGGCAATACCATTTTCCATAATGGTTTACGGTAGTAAACCCAAAGGGAAATGACCATGAGGCCGTAAACTCCTCTAAGGAGTGTTTTTGTTGCCCTAGTCCCTTCCAAAGGCCAAACAACCTAGTAGAAATGCTTCAAAAGGCTTGTTAACCCACAAAACAACACATGGTCAATAGGAGTAGAGTTTACGACCGTAAACTCTAGAGTTTACTGCCGTAAACTCCCTAGGTTATGACCATCAAAACCGTAAACTCTAAGGGAGTTTACCTTTGAACTCCAAACACCCTAGCTTTGCCCTACCAACACTTGGATGCAATCCTTGTGATCTTTAACACTTGAAGCAAAGTGTTTTCATGTTCTAGAGTGTCCCAACCTAATTTATTAGTTATAAATTGGCTAATTAGTTATATATATATATATATATATATATATATATATATATATATATATATATATATATATATATATATATATATATATATATATATATATATATATTCATTATATGATAACTAGGCTCATGCGTGTGAACAAGTCTCCATTTGTCACCTAGCACCGTACCCGACACTCCAATCCAATCCACTCACCACAAGTGAGTTCATACCCCTTAATCAATGGTTTAAATGTTTTTAAATGCTTATATGGGGGGGATACAAGCCAAATACTTATAGTTATTACATCAATCACATGTGATTAATAACTAAAAAACCAGTGATTTCCTTATTGTTCAAATTGTTTATCAAACTGTTTTGCTTCAAACAGTTTTACAAGTTCTTATACTTATCAAATACATTTGCTTAAACTCTATTTTACTTATTATCAAATGCATTTCTAGGTATGTATAGTTATATAAGAAATGTTTAAAGGACTTACGAAGGCTATCCACCCTATTTCCTTTTCGCGCTTGAGATGTGGTCTGGTGGGATATCGGGTACCCGTCTGAAGGTCGTTTAAATATTAGTTATATATCATGTGTACATATATAGTCATAAAGGTCCTTCCAGTTCATTCAGTACCCTTGGGTAGCAAGGGTATACTTCCATGTTCATTCATACCAGTTACATCACTAGTAAGTTACCATAGGGGTAGCACAGGAGGATACTATTACTATTACTAGAACAATGAAACATACAATGAGTCAGTTCATTCATAATTTTGGGGTGTGACAGATTGGTATCAGAGCATTGCTTATAGTGAATTGAGTATATCAACCCATAAAAGATATACTAACTATAAATACATTGGGATTAAAATACTCTGACCAAGAGTTTATACTTTAAATATTTAAAATATTTAACTAAGTATACGTGCCTGCATTCATTCTAAAATCAATGTCACTAAGACTGTACAAAAGTATTACGATTGTTGGGCAAAACAATTAGACTTAGAGACATATGGTCAAAACTGGGAAGATATAGCCTGATCAACTATATTATCCAAGGGTTGACTAGCATGTGCCTAAGTGTGGTTGTGAGGTTGCAACAAGTCTAAAAACTTACCTAAGATACCACAATGAGAACAATATAACATAAACTTAAAATACTATAGGGGTATTTTACATTACTATGGGTTACTTATGTGTTAGATTCTTATACCTCCCTTCTCGCGTAGATTTAATGGTTGGATTCCACCTTCCCGGAGACTCGTACAATCCCAACCACGGCAATGCAGGATGGCTAGAAGATGAGCCAGAAGATGATCACCCAATCCCTTTGGATGATCATGAAGCTGAAGGCTTTTTTGATGGTTCTAACTCAGAGCCAGAAGTCAACAACCTACCACCAATAGGTCAAGCCCCTAACAACAACCCTCGTCCAACATTTCCAGGACCCACACCCTTGTGGGCAACCAACCTGAACCGCTAGAGCGACAAGCAGGGACAACCCTTACCTTACTTTGGGGACCGAAGCTTTTACAACCTCAGCGATGGTGGCTCTGCTGATCGGGACCTGCCGGTCATGATTTGCAAAATAGCTCGTAATGGGGAACAGGGTCGAGCAGCCATCGATCGAATCATGGAAATTGATGCCAACTCTGGTGTCAACATTGTCCGCATTCTCTAACTGGAGTCTACCCAAGAAAGGACTCTAGTTCGCAATGCAGCTCTTCATAGGGAACTCACTGAAACGCGAGCTGAAGTCAGAGAACTTCGAGCTCAGCAAGCAAGAGATGATAGGCGCATGAGGGACATGGAAAGTCTTCTATTGGGATCAAGAACCAACTCTGGCAGTTCTCGTCGCCGATAGATTCTCATCAACTTCTCTCTTTTGGATATAACCTAGTTATGTAAAAACTCTGGTCTAATTCTCTATCTTGTAAATCGTAGGCCTGGTAGGCCTTGGTTAGGTTGTAATTCTGTCAGAATTTTCCCATTTTGGTTGATGTAAGGCCTATTTATGTTGGCCGTTTTTCCTGAACTTATTACATATGTAATTCCAGTAATATTGGCAAGTACCTAATCTTATGAGAATTATTATCCAAATGTGATCATTTAATTGTTTTAAAGATTTCCATTCAATCGTATCATTTGGGCTATAGAGAGTTAGTCCATGAGTCATTCTTATCACTCCTTCCATTGAAATCTTATCAATGTTTCATCTTCATAAACTATAGATCAAAGATGCTGCCTCGCAGAAATCCAAGGAGAAATCTCAACAACAAAACACCATCTCCTCCACCTCCTCAACCACCTACTCCTCAGTTCAATACGATAGCTCTAAATGCTGCCGTAGCTGCGGCTGTGGCTACAGCCATGGCTCAATATCATTCATCGGGTTCCATGGGAGGAGGAACCCCTGTTCAGTCTGTTCAGATGGAAGCTCCTGTGCGCTCGAGAGAGTGCTCCTATAAGGACTTCACGAACTGCAAACCATTGTCCTTCAAGGGGACTGGTGGAGTCATTGCCCTCTCGCAATGGTTCGAGAAAACCGAATCGATTTTCGAAATCTGCTCTTGTCCCGAGGAGAGCAAGGTGAAGTATGCTGCTTGCACCTTTGAAACCAAAGCCCTAGCATGGTGGAATGGCCATGTTAAGTCACTATTTCTTGTAGTGGCTAATGCTATGGGCTGGGAAACTTTGAGAGACCTCATGATTGAGGAATACTGCCCGAGGGGCGAGATCCAAAAGCTGGAGGAAGAACAGTGGGGCCTAACCATGAAGGGCTCCAACGTAGTCGCCTACACCGCCAGATTCTGTGAACTAGTGGCCCTCTGTCCCAACATGATTCCTTCAAAGGGAAAGAAGATCGAAAGATACATATGGGGACTGGTGCCCCCATACCAGGGAAATGTTTTGGCATCACACCCCACTACATTTGATAGTGCCAAGCGATTGGCACAACGGCTCATAGACCATGGGGTTCGTACCCCGGCCGCAACAACTACCATGGCCATCTCAGAACCTGCAAGGACCGCTGACCCCAAGCAGATGTTCTGGGATGACAAGAAGAAGGCTAAGGCTGCCAAGAAGAGGCAGGTCGTAGCAGTACATGCTGCGATAGCCCCTGCCACTACTGCTCTGGTAAAGCAGTACTCTGGAAGTTTGCCTAAGTGCAACAAGTGCAACTTCCATCACGTCGGCGCATGTCGGGAGATGCAGTGTCTGAACTGCAACGGAAAGGGGCACACAGCCCGTTTCTGTAAAGCTCCGGCGAAGCCAATCAACCAAGCCCCCAGTGTTGGAGCGGGCCAAACATGCTACGACGTGTTTAATTAATATTAGTCAATAATTAATTAGTAATTAGTTTTGTGACTAAAAGATATTAATTAAACTTAAGGGACTGGAATTGTAATTATAAGATAATTGCAATTTGGGCCATGGATTGCCTTTTATTATAAGGTGGACGAATTCTATGGGGGAAGCCCATATGAAATCGTCCAAGGCCTTAAGGAAAGGGCTCCATGGGTTGCTTAGGACTTAAGCAACCAAATTAGGGTTTCCTTGTTAGATAACACTAATTGCCTCACTATATATAGATCCCTTAAGGACCAAAAACGTGGACATGACTCCTTCTAGGGTTAGAACATGTTTTGGGCAGCCTCCATCCTCTCTCCTCCTCATCCTCTTGCTTATGGTGTTTGTGAACCATTAGAGGAGTGACACTTGTGACTCTAAGCCTTCCAAAGTCAATACAAGGAGATTTGGGATTGTTATTGCTACATAACAATCAAGGTAACATCTTAAACCTAATTATATGTTAATATCGATTTCCATATGCTAGAATTAGGGTTTATAGTCTTGGATAACTTGCATGTACAATAGAGAAACCTAGATCCAAGCATTAGGGTTTGTATGAGCACATAGGATGTTCTTATGACCAAAACCCATCAGTGGTATCAGAGCCTAGCTTGGTTTCAATTGTATTGATGCATTGTATAACTGGAAAATTCATTTTTTTGGGTTTCTGGAGGCTGGACTCGCCGAGTCCATAACTGAGCTCGCCGAGTGCATGCTGACTCGACGAGTCCAGGCTTGATTCGACGAGTCAACTCGTCAGATGGAGGGTATTTCGCGATTTCTTGCTGTTTTTGCTTATGGATTGTTACCTTATCATGTTAGATCAATATAAATCCGATTTTTGATATATATGACTATATTTTTGATCTAATTGAAGATATTTATCAATTAATAAGATAATTGTTTCCTTATGTGATAATTGATTAATTATTTTGAGTAAATTGATAAATTGTTTTGCAAGAAATCATTAAATAAATCAAATATGGATAATTATGTGATTAAATGTTAATTTGAATTATTTGTTATTTGATCCTTGTTGTTATGAAAAGTTTCATATTTTGCCCTTTAGGTTTTATAGTTTAAATTTGAACCCAAAAGTTTTGTTGTTTTGAAATTTAAATAGTTGAAACCCTAATGTTTTGAAAAAGGTTTCAAAACTTGCCCTCAAGTTTTGGAATTTAAATTTTGATTAAATAGTTTAATTTTGATGTATATTTAAATTCTAAACCCTAATGTTTTGAAATGTTTCAAAACTTGCCCTCAAGTTTTGGAATTTAAAAGTTGATTAAAAGTTTAATTTAGGAATGTTAAATTCTAAAACCCTAATATTGTTTTGAAAAGTTCAAATCACACCCTTATGGTTTTATTAATTAATTAAGGTGTATAGTTAAAAGAGGTTTAATAAATCCATAAAAGTTTAGGTTTACAATTAAAAGTATAATTGTTAAATTAAACCACCTAATATTTTAAAAAGTGTAAAATACACCATATACTATATATATAACATTAAAAGTCTAACATTATATATATGTATGAGTAAAAGTAAGTCTTACTGTTAGTAGGCCTCATTCACGAAGCTGGTCTATAAGGGGTGTTTAAGGAAATTGCCTATAAAATGACGATTGAATGGGTATCCACTCTTACCCACCACACTCTTGACTAGTGGAGGGTCGTTAGCCGAACGGGTAGGATAGGACAAAACCTTCCATTATAAGTATAATGAAGTATAAAAGTAACTAAATGTTTTCATAAAATTCCCAATCTTAGTTACTTAGGCAAAAGTGAATTGATGCAATTCCATGAAATTACACTTTGTGCCCTTGCGAAGACGTTAGTGGAGCGTGTGTGGTTAACCGGCACACTAAATGGTTCTAAGCAAAGGTAGAAAAGGGTGACTCAATGTTTGTCATAGTTCGGTGGAGTGTGTGTGTTTTACCGGCACATCGAATAGGTGAATGTAACATGTGAGGGCACCATGTAAATTTGTATGGTTATTCACACCCTCTTTGTGATCCTCGGCATCCCAGTCACAAACAAGAGGGGCATATCGAGATTAAAACATGCCATTGAAATGTTCAATGAATCTCAAAGGATCTAGGAGTTTTCATAGATTTAAAACTTAAATTTATTTTTCGTTTCTCATGGTGGAAATTAGTGAATCGTCATTCACTTACCTTCAAATATTCTGCAACTAGATTACGGTATCCCTTTTCTAGGTTGTAGCGTATTGTGTTGGGTCCTAGCCTTGGAATTTCATTTGGGTGATCTACCAAGGACTCAATCTATCAACTAACTTGAATTTCGTTTTCTCCCATTTTGTAGATGTCAAAGTTCAACAACTATGGTCTTCTCAAATCCCGTGGAACAAGCATTCCACATGAAGATGATATTCCACGATTCGATCGAGGAACAAGAGATCATGCTCCACTTCCTCCTCCTCCTCAAATTATTCTCCTTAACCCACAAGTTCAAAAGGCTTGAAAAGTTCAAGATCACTCAAGCCCTTTTGGCAAGTAAACATAAAGAAGGAAAGTCGGTGTGTGCACACGTCCTAGGGATGAAGTCACACATTGATAGGTTAAGAATGTTGGGATCCGTTGTCTGTGAGGAAATAGCTGTTGATTGGGTTCTTCAGTCACTTCCTAACTCATATAGTGAGTTCGTAAGAGAGTACTATATGATGAACCGCGACGTGACCCTTGTAGATCTCACTTATATGCTTATTGATGCTGAATAAGCAATGGTTTGGTGCAATAGAAAAGCAAAGTTGATTGGTGAATCTGCCTTCAAGACCTCTATGGATATAGACAATGGCAACGAAAGACATGCTATGATCGAAAAGTTTGATCACAAGAGAAAGGAAATGTCTGAAGTAGTTCCATGTCATGTTCCAAAAGAGTCAATTTGCTTTTATTGCCAAGAGAAAGGGCATTGGAGACGAAGCTGCCCTATTTACCTAAGAGATCTAAGAGATGGGAGAGTCAAAACATATGGATTTGCTTTAGGTAAAATCCATTGACTAACTCTTTTAAGCTTCTATTCTAGATTCTTAATACATAATGTGATAAGATTACAATTGATGTTTTGTAGGATCGAAGAAAAGAAAGGAAGCTTAAGGGAAGAAGTGAGCAAAATCTAAACGTGAAAGAATGGATTTCGATCGCATTTCTCGAAGATTAGATTCTTGAGCTACTACTTAGAGTTAGAATTAGATTGCTAAGAAAGATGTATTAGCATAAGTTTTTCAATGAGTTGCATTGTAAGGACAAATTTTTCCACAATAAAATAAATTTTGATTTTAAATTTTATTTATTTATCCTTGCAATGGCGTATATGAAAAATTGATGTTTAAATGTTTATAATATTAGCAATAATGGATTTGGTTCTTATTATGTTATTTATGGAAAGTCAAGAATTTACCAAATAGGGAGAGTTTCTCATCGCCCAAGTTTCAATTGGACAGAAATTTGGAATCACGCAACTTGGTTGCACGATGAATGAGAAATCTCATATTTGATAATTAGACTAATTTATTGACAAAGTGTCAAGTGAAGGACTAGGAGATCGAGTACACAAACTTGTGTGTTGATCAAGTCCACCATAAGAGTAACAAAGATATTCGTCATGATTTACTAAAGGTTTAGTAAATGTGATTATACTTACAAGATTAAGTGTAATTCTAGATTGATTGAAAAAGGTTTAAATCAATAGTAGAACGAATAAGAAGAATCAAGTAGGCAGAAAGATAAAAGTTTCTCCGTTCTAAGAAGAAGGGAGAGTATCTTTTATGCTTTATGATAGGTCTTAATGATTAAGAACCATATCTCAATTGATCCTCTAAGTGAGTCTTAGTACAATTGTATGTTTAAGAAGAGGAATCAAGAATTGAAGAAATGGTTAAATCAAAAAGTCAATCATGCTTCGTTCCAAAACAAGTCTTAGAGTTAAGATTGTGACAATGAGTGACAAGTATTAAGAAGGTTTATAACATTCATCAATTGTGGAAAGTTGTGATGTCTTGGATAAGACAAAGACCAACTAGGACCAAAGTTATGAAGTGTTTTGTCTTGATAAAAGCTACACTAACTCTTGAATATTTGTTTGTCAAGAAATGTTTATTGACAAGAGAATCTTATATGTCAAGGAGTCAGTGGGAGTCTTAATGGTCTTGAAAGGTTTCAAGAACAAATCAAATAAACCTTATCGATCATCACTAGCACACGAGTTGAGGTTTACAACCTATCATGTTGACATTATTTTGTTTCTGTGCCAATCCAATCAAGTTAATTATGCATGTGAGTTTTATGAGTTCTCATTTTGAACGCATAAAAGGCAAAGCACCTTAATCAATGAAAGGTACATTGATAGGAAAGGGTGAGCTGCTTAACTACTTGGAAGACATGGTGGGCAGCTATGCTACCATAAGGCAAGAAATCAAGATTAAGAAAGTTCGGTCCATATGAGTTTGAATTTGTCGTAAACTTTAGTTTTAACAAATTCACATGGATAGGAACACATACACCGTTTAAATCTAAGTGTCATAAGATTTCCTCCTTCATGAAAATGATTGTGAGGAAATGCTTTCACTAAGAGAGATTTTAAGAAGATAGTGATTGTAAAATTGCATTCTCGAATTCAATTATGGCTACGGTATCCCTTTCCATAATTTGAATTGTGAGGTTTGGCAATTAGTCTTAAGTGTTTAGACACACATATGAACTATCGAAGGCAAAGGTGTATAAGTTCAAGAAGCCTTGATAAAAGATTATCAAAGCACTAAGTATGAGAAACATGAACTTAAGAAATTCAACAAGCATTGTTTTTCTGAAAGTTAAGATGTTTATGAATACATGTCGAAGCTAGTGGGAGCATAAGTGTTATGTTTTATAATAATCATCATGATAGTGAGAGCATAAATGTTATGATTGTATGATTATTAAGGCACGTATTGCAAGTTGGCAATATTAATTATAGAAAACAAGAGTCATTCTTTGCAAAGTTGTAAGGATGGAATAGTTGTTTTGCTATAATTAAGGGAGAGAATATTATGCTTCATTTCAAATCTAAAGGATTAGGTTGAGAAATGTTAATAAATTTAGTCAAGGGCACGTAGTATGTTCTTAAAATTTCGATTATGATTACGACATTCCTCTTCACAATTCGAATTTTGAGAACATAGCAAATAAAACATTATGCGTCGTGTCCCATACGCTTCGGGTATAGGATCGATTGCAAATGCTTTGATATTTGACCATTCTAAAATTTTCCAAATGTTGAGCGCATTTAGAGGGAAAAGGGACTAGAATTGGTTTTGACTAAAATAATTAAACAATTATCAAAGGACAATCCAAAGTTCGACGAGGATTGGTTGCTTGTGAGTAGTTGGAAGTATAGTATTGGAAAATATGGAAATGTTTCCATATTGGATGGACAATATCGACATTATCATGAATAGAAAAGATTCTATTAAGAATGAGTTATCATATGGAAAATATGGAAACGTGTCAATATGGGGAATTGAATATTGAAATAACTATGTCTAGATTAGAAACCTTTATGAAAAAGGATGTTCAAAGGAATGTACTTTGAGTGAGAGACATCATATCTAAGGAATTGTCTTGTAACAATATCCGATAGAGGACTTTGTAATATCATTGGCAATAGTCTTTGTGACTTTGGTGCAGTGACATTACAAAAGGATAGTTGCATAGAATGTTAGAATCTAGCATATTCTATAAGTAGCAAGAATTTGATATTCTTTAACTTATGGAAAAAGGATTTGGAGTTGTGAAATGAGAATGATTGGAAATGTGTTCAATGTGATCTATTTCACAAAGTAAGAACCATAGGTAAACATTGTGTACATGCTAGGAGCATGGGACAAGTGTTGTAATTCAAGTAAGAAGTTGATTACCCGAAACGACAAATAATAAGTAATCGATATGGTGATAAATAAAAGGTGTTTTATTTATGCTCAAAGGTTTGAGGCCATATGGGATTAGTATTATTCTTGTGTTTCACTTTGCATGTTTTGACTTCCAGAATAATTGAGTTTATTAAGAATAATCGAATTATTCAAACGGGCCACAGTCGTTCATATGTTGGAAGTAGATATGAATGAAGACTGTCGTGAATTGGTGTGTGGATTGTCTAAAAGGGTATTAGACATAAGCAAATGTTTGCTGCAACGTTCATGAGTGCTTATGAATATGATTTGAGCATTGGATTAAACCCACGCTCACTTGGATCACTCCATGAATTGTATCACGAGTGATTGGTGAGACGATAACATCTTATATTCTTGAAACCGAGATGTGTGAGTTGTATCTTGCAAATCGGTTGCACATTGATAATATGTAAACGCACTAGTAACTTGGTGTTATAAAACATATTGTTAGTGCAAGCGAACATTGTATCAAAGTTTATCCA
The DNA here is from genome assembly GCF_002870075.4 of Lactuca sativa. Lineage (NCBI taxonomy): Eukaryota > Viridiplantae > Streptophyta > Magnoliopsida > Asterales > Asteraceae > Lactuca > Lactuca sativa. The sequence continues at coordinate 253,240,302 of NC_056630.2, forward strand.
TTCCTTTTATCCAAAGTAGGATAAAAGTGATATCTTTGGGCCCCTCGATGATTTAGTGATGACAAACGTAAATGCTCGGCCGGGCTAGGGCTAATTTGATTTGTTCAATTAGTCAGTCGTCATAAATCGGGAATCGAGATATAGTACAAAGAGAATGATTTGAAATCATATCTCATATGATATCTAGAATGGAGGAATATATGATCCCTTATCTAAGGACACGCGTATCTGATATGATCAGAGTTGACAGCGGCTTTGGAAAGCTACGATTGCAGATCAGGATCTGAAGTCATACGCAGAATAGTTATTAGACTTATCCAAGTGGGAGACTGTTGGATTAGTGTCTAAGTCCATAACTATTTTGGTATGTACTTGACCCGATGGTTCATGGTCCTTTTGGGTTGCCTTCACCAAAGCAACTTGATAGGATGAATTATGGAGAGAAAGGATTAAATATGATTTATTAATATATTATGGGAATAATATATTAAAGGAGAAATCATATTGTTTAATTAATATTAGTCAATAATTAATTAGTAATTAGTTTTGTGACTAAAAGAGATTAATTAAACTTAAGGGACTGGAATTGTAATTATAAGATAATTGCAATTTGGGCCATGGATTGCCTTTTATTATAAGGTGGACGAATTCTATGGGGGAACCCTATATGAAATCGTCCAAGGCCTTAAGGAAAGGGCTCCATGGGTTACTTAGGGCTTAAGCAACCAAATTAGGGTTTCCTTGTTAGATAACCCTAATTGCCTCACTATATATAGATCCCTTAAGGACCAAAAACGTGGACATGACTCCTTCTAGGGATAGAAAACATTTTGGGCAGCCTCCATCCTCTTGCTTATGGTGTTTGTGAACCATTAGAGGAGTGACACTTGTGACTCTAAGCCTTCCAAAGTCAATACAAGGAGATTTGGGATTGTTATTGCTACATAACAATCAAGGTAACATCTTAAACCTAAATATATGTTAATATCGATTTCCATAGGCTAGAATTAGGGTTTATAGTCTTGGATAACTTGCATGTACAATAGAGAAACCTAGATCCAAGCATTAGGGTTTGTATGAGCACATAGGATGTTCTTATGACCAAAACCCATCAAATACAAGTCAAATACTTATAGTTATTACATCAATCACATGTGATTAATAACTAAAAAACCAGTGATTTCCTTATTGTTCAAATTGTTTATCAAACTGTTTTGCTTCAAACTGTTTTACAAGTTCTTATACTTATCAAATACATTTGCTTAAACTCTGTTTTACTTATTATCAAATGCATGTCTACGTATGTATAGTTATATAAGAAATGTTTAAAGGACTTATGAAGGCTATCCACCCTATTTCCTTTTCGCGCTTGAGATGTGGTCTAGTGGGATATCAGGTACCCGTCCGAAGGTCGTTTAAATATTAGTTATATATCATGTGTACATATATAGTCATAAAGGTATTTCCAGTTCATTTGGTACCCTTGGGTAGCAAGGGTATACTTCCATGTTCATACGTACCAGTTACATCACTAGTAAGTTACCATAGGGTAGCACAGGAGGATACTATTACTATTACTAGAACAATGAAACATACAATGAGTCAGTTCATTCATGATTTTGGGGTGTGATAGACAAGTCACTGTTTCTTGAGGGTCAAAAAGGGTCAAAACAGTTTCTCTAATCATTTTTCTGAATAATAGAATTTTCAAGGAACTTAAAATGTAAATTTTTAGCTTAATGGGCTAATTTTGGGCTTTTCGGCCCAATAAGCCTCAAAATGCGAAAAATGATAAATTTAAGGAGCTGAAATGAAACTTTCTGTAAAACAGGGGGTAATTAGCATAAGAAAATATTTTAAGGGTCAAAAATGCTTTTCATTGTCAAAAAGGACCAAAATTGCAAAGTTTTTAGATTTTGGGCCAAAACTGTAAAAGTTGAGAAAAATGGGGTTCTAACCGAGAAACACCATTCTGAAAAGTGCTGAAGCTGCCAATAAAATAAAATTTGGGTTAGAACTGTCTTTTCAACAAGTTTATGATAAAAAAGTGTCAGGAAAATGTTTTAAGGAACTAAAAATGGAATTCTTTTATATAGAAGGACCAAAAGTATTATTTTTATAAAAGAAGGGTAGTGAAAAGGTCAAATTTCCACTTTTAAACAAATTAATTCATTAATACAAAATACAAGATCCACGACTACCAACGAAATGGAAAAACAAATACACTTTCAACAACAAATATCGTTACAAACGAAGTGATTCGGTCTCGAATTAATATAAAACAGCAAGTGCTAAACCAAACCACCTAAATAAATACACGATAACTACGATGATCCAATTTACAAACTTTGGGCTTGGAAGTTTCAAATCATGTTTGTTGGGCCTTGCTAGCCCATTAACATGATCTTTGGGCCCAAAGTGAATATGCTTATGTGCTATTGGGCCTCCTATGACCCGATTTCATGTAAAAGGACTTCAATGGATCTAATGTGCTATTGGGCCCCAATGGCCCATTAGTGTTGCTAGTGAGGTCAAGAAATCAAATGCGAGTTGGGCCAGCGTGCCTTTCGCATCCCCGACCGCCTAAAATAACTCACGGAACTAACGGGACTTCGTACTCCCCCTTTTCCTCGTTTGTTAGGCTTACGAGTAATCAAGATAAACAGATTCAGGACGTTAATCAAGAGTAATCATGGTTGTGGATTAAGTGAGTAGTAACGGACGACGCCTTTAAGGATCGTTCGAAAACTATAGTTATAAACAAGTCATTTTCTAATGCGTGGTTATAACAACTCACAAACCCAAATTAATCCAACGCCACCCAAGTAATCAAAATCATTCGTCGTGACGGTATAACAATTGAGAAATCACTGTATTTTATGTATTGGGAAAACATCGGGTTTTCCTGGGAAGTTCAACATCTTCACTTGCACGATTAATACTAAAGTTCAACATTTATACATGTTTTAAAAATCAACAAGCATATATTTACGGATCTTCACACTTTTATTTTATAAACAACGATCTTTTCATCGGATTTTCTGGGTTTTACAGACTGCACCAAATCATTTTATCACAACATTGCTTATGAACTCACCAACATTTCATTTGTTGACGTTTTTCGAATTAACTTGTATTCTCAGGTAACAGGTAAACCGAAGAATAAGTACCAAGTAATGTCTGGGTGTTTTGCTTATGATATCTATCAGATAATCTATGTTATGAATTTGAAATGTTCAAAACAATGTACTGGATGTAAACAATATCAGTTGTATTATTTTACTGCATGGTGATGATTTATGTTAAGATTCATGTATATTCATTGTGATGGTACTCAATTTAAGTCACAAGAGCCCTCGGACGTTCCGCCGTCTTGTTCGGGGTGTGACATAGACATGGCTAAATCAAAGAAAAATTGAAGTGTAAGTTTAATTGCCTTAATGCTCTTCCTTCCAATGGATGTGATTGAAATCCTTTCTTCCAAGATTAAATTCCGGTGTTTTGCCTCAAAAAGTATCGAATTCTCCAGAGCCAAAAGTCGTCATTTAGAGGTTTAAGTGATCTATTTATACTTTTCCCGAAATCAAGGCACCACGTCGTGGTTATCGTGCTTATCCCGTATTCTCCAAGTCTTCTAAATTGATCGAGTTTCTTCAAGTTGCCACGTCGTGGTGGTATCACCACGACGTGTTGGGCGTATTTTTCTTCATTTTAGAACTTTGATCCAAACTTTCAACTCCAAGCTTCCTTAATCCAGCTTCCAACTTCTTTTTTTGCTCCAAGTATGTCTTTTGATACCTACAACACGATTCATAGCAAATTAAGTATCTTTTGTTCTAATAAAGGCATAAAAGTGATTAAAATATTAAAATATGTTGTATAAATATGTGTATAAATATGCACATATCACTTAACCCTAATCATCATTTCATGTGAAACCCTAATCTTCATTTCATATGAAACCAAATCTTCATTTCATGTGAAACCTTAAGCGTCATTTCATTAGAAGTGGTCACTGTTGCATGTGACTGAGATTGGATATTGACTCAAGTATCTTCCTGTGGGTGTTTGAAAGTGAATTGAAGCTGGTATAACCCTTCATTGCTACAGTGGTTTCCGCGCGCACATCGAGGTGAGTTTCGCCTCACTATACCCATGGGTCGAAGGCACCAATGCCGACCCACTATTATTGATTATCTGCTAGTAGATGGATGCCCTAGGGGCTGCATATAGCCATTTAGGATACCCTTCCTTATCACATTAAGTTCTTAAGACACTTCATAAGTTTTATATACTAGATTATTCACAAGATCATATATTTTTTATGCTATTGTTTTAGAACATGACGTTACAACATACATAGAGTCATGAAACTCACCTAATAGTAGTTATCCACAAAATATGATGTGAATACATTAATATATTACCCGCAAGGAACACATATCTATTGGAAACAAACTATAACATATCATCACATACATAGGCATCTACGGGTCTTTTACACTTTACTAAACAATCCCTAACTATCTATAAAACTAACAAGTGAGCTTTTTACATAATTTAAGTTATGGAACCCAACAACATGCGAAGATGAATATAGTTTTCTACGTGTATTTGTACGTCTGGAAAATGTACATGCCAACATGTGATCTATCTAGGATACAAGAGTGTTATCATGTATTCATCATCCAACAATGAAACAGAGTTAAGTAAACTGTTACTTTCTTCGGTGAAAAAGGCTGGTTGTTTAGGTGGAGGCAATACACCATCACTAATCAACATAAGAACCACCGATAACATAGTTGGCCTATCTTCTGGATGATGTTGAACACACAATAATCCAACATGTATTGATCGTTGTATTTCAGAGACGACACATGAGTTAGATAAAGACACACTCATGAGTTCAACGGACTTGCCTTCCTTATAGAGTCTCCATGCCTGATCGAAATCCAACATAGATCATATAAGTATGTCAAAGGGTGATGTTAAGATGACAGTAGTTTTACATCGATTTTAGTCTACCTGATTAACTTACATGTCCAAGAAGGTTGTCACTATGAGCCTCGTGAGAGAATTCTCTGTTTTTCTTCCCACTTACTATCTCTAGCACAAGAACACCAAAGCTAAATACATCCGACTTTGTTGAGAAACGCCCGTGTACTGCATACTCTGGAGAAATGTATCCGCTGCACCCAAGTTCAATTCATAAACACATATTATTGCTAGGATTATATTTGTCTTATTTGAAAATTTCCCATTTTCATTGGAAGGAATTGTTAAAATGTTTTACAGATTCTTACTGTGTTCCAACCACATTCTTTGTCTTAGCTGTGGCATCCTGTCCTACAAACTTTCTTGCAAGCCCAAAATCAGATATTTTTGGATTCATTTGGTTGTCCAACAATATATTACCTGCCTTGAGGTCTCTATGGATGATTTGGAGGCGGGAATCTTGATGTAAATAAAGAATACCTCGTGCCATACCATGGATAATGTTAAAGCGTTGAGGCCAATCAAGCATTGAACTTCTAGTTTCATCTGCTCAATATGAACTACTTAGTCAATGCAAGTCGCTAAAACAAGTGTGAATGTAAGGCATTAGAGAGAGTCCAACCAAATAGAAATGAGTCCAAGCTTTTGTTATCCATGTATTCATAAATTAGAATCTTTTCATTTCCATGAATGCAATATCCAAGGAGCTTCACAAGATTCCGATGCTGGAGTTTGGCAATACAAATGACTTCATTCTGGAACTCTTCTTGTCCTTGTTGGGATGTTTCTGAGAGCCGCTTTACAGCTACTACTTTTCCGTCTTCCAACACACCCTAAAAGATACATATATATATATATATATATATATATATATATATATTGGAGCTTGTGATTCAAAAATTCCTTAAGTATTAGAAAACATCAATATGTTACCTTGTAAACTGGACCAAAACCACCTTCTCCAATCTTATTGTCAATGTTAAAGTTATTAGTAGCCTTTGCTATTCTATACAGGCTGAAAAAAGGTAAGTCATCAAAGTTTTCCATATGAACTTTATCCTTATCAAATGCGTGTCCCCTGTTCCCTACACAAGTTCACTTTCAACTTCTCATTATTGCATGAATCTGCCAAAAATCATACTCATACAAACTTGTACGTAGTCATAATGTTTGTTAATGTTTCATTTCTTGAAGCATGAAAAATGACTTGTTTATGTTTACCTCGTCCTTTCTTGTGAGGCATTTTCATTTTCTTCCTACAAGCAAATGCTACTGCAGACACAAGCATTGCTGCTGAAGAAACGGAAAGCACTATAATGAGAACTGCCTTCTTCTTGTTATCACTGGATTTGCCTTTTTTCAATAAATACAAGAATTAGTAAGACTACAAATCAAACCAGTAGAACACCAACATAATTTATTTATTTTATTTGTTAAGATGCCTCATAAACGATTTTGTAAACCAATTCTCAGAAAGGTTCAGTTTATTAAATCCACATCCTTTGTATTATCAAATATGTTTTAGCATGTAGTAGGATTCACTGTTATATAAAGATTGTACCTTGTAAGTCAGAGGTTGCCATTTTTATGTAAAGTTCCTGATGATCATCATACTTTCGAATGTCCATAAGGTCATCAAACCATAACAAACATCCACTTCCCTCGTTTCTGATATCTAAATCTGCATAAGCAGTACAAGAGCAATTCCTTCTGCAAGCCTTCTCACATTCTTCACGAGACATGCTCAAATTGTACGATGAATGACGTGTATCTGGAAATTTCACTCCTGAAATTTTATGGAAGACATCTTTGGTCCCACAATTCAAAGGTTTTTTGCGTTTACACCCATTAGACATATCTCCTTCATTCCATTCTTTTAGGACTCTTGGTTCAAAACCTTCAATGCAACTACAAATCGGATTTTCAACTGTGCATCTTGCATAAGGACCACAACGTCCATAAAGACCACATGTATCAACCACTATATTTCCATACGCAGCCCATTCTTGTGTTCGCTCAATCCAATTTGACTGCATTATAATGCCATCATGCATCATAATCATTCTAAAAACAACAGAAGTCTTGAGTGTATATGTATAATACATCTCCTTCTCGTTAACAGTAAACTCTATCAAGAAAATTGGACCCGTGTTTTCAATAGGACGCCCGCGAAACCCAAGACCATTCCATGGTCCAACCCTGGCGTGATCAACTTGACCTTTTTTCATAAATAACTGTGGATATCCATTCGGGTCTAACCAGAGTTTATACAGACCAATAGAAGGATCATCAGGGCTTTTCCATGATGATAAGTAGCTCTCTCTTCCTGTTGTCAAATCCTTCCCAAATTTCATCCCTGGTAGCAACGTGTTACCAGGAAAGTCAAAACTTTGCCAGATTAGATTTTCTTTTCTGCTATTTTCCCACACCACAAGATTTCCATTGTCGAGAAGTTGTGCCACTGGATTTATATTATTCGTAGATACTATCAAATCTGATGACCAGATTATAGGATTACCACCACTAAGAATCTGAAGGGTTCCTTCTTTAGTGAGTTCAAACATGCCTGACGTGTCGATAATTGGTTTCTCCCTGTTAGCAACCCACACAACGGTTAATGGTGATATCTTCATGTACCATATTCCCAGGTACCGATTCTTGGACTCGCCGGGGCTAAAAAATCCAAGTTCAAACGTGTCTCCCTCTGAAACAATGGAGCTGCCATCTTTGATTGGTTGATATGCAGATATTGTATCTACTGCAGCAGAACCCGACATGAAGAAGAAGAAGAAGAATATGGTACTAGACACTAACATAAGAATGGGTTGATACTCCATGGACATATGTTCTCGAAAATGGTTGGTAAGCTTTGTTGGATTTATGCAATTCCTATTATGTATGAGATTATAGCGATTCAAATTAAGGTTGAGAAAGCTCCTTTTTCCACGTTGACTGAAATGTGAAAGACGACTATATAGGGGAGTAAAAAAGAGTACAGAAAGCGTGTGGAGAAGAACAAAGATAATGGTCAAGAAAAAACACCCCAACTAATCAATAAACTAATTACAAGGGTAAAATAGAAAATACACTAGTTATAACGCAAAGATTATGCATTACAGGACATAAATGCTTGATTACGATGCCTAACAACCATGATGAAAATATATAAAACTGGTTATTTTGTTAATATATATACCCCCCCCCCCCCCCCCCCCCTCTTTCAAGTAAGACGTCCGTAAGAAAGGTGCAACTTGACCGATAAGTCATTAAATCTGACTTTAGAAAGGCTCTTTGTGAACAAATCTGCTAACTGGACATCCGTGGAGATATAATGTAGCTTTAAAAATTCACGAGTAACCGGTTCTCGTATGAAACGGTAGTCTATCTCAACGTGACAAGCATACCCGTGTCAGAGGCCTTGTGCGAAAAACAAAGTAAGGTCCCATAAATTTTTTCTTGTAAAATACTATAAGGTAATTTGCTACCACTAAATTCAAAACTCAAAGTTGCTAACAAAAATCTTGTAAATTCATTACCACAACATCATGTCTTCACTCTAGGATCATAGATATTCAATGAATAACAATGTCTTCATCTACAGAATACATATCTTCCGACACTTACAGTTTTTTAGGTTCTTCCACAACATCATGAACTTATTCTTTAGGTTTTTCCACAACTTCTTGAATTTCATCCTCGTTTTTTGGCACACACAATTCAACTTCTTTTCTATGTTCTTCCACAGCTGATTATTCATTACGATGGTATTTTGGCACTTGTTTGACGATGGAATGATTGATAGATCATCTATTACTACGAATGAATTGTTATTATTTTTGTTTTCTATTACGTTTAGAACAACTCGGTTCAAATTTTCTAATTAGAGACATCTTTTTTCTAACAAAAAAAATCAATATTAATAACTTAATAATATATATTTGTAATATTTATCAAAAAGTAAATGTTTAAAACAGTTAGATCAATAAACAAAATTCTTGTTTTCTAATATTTCTAAGTATTATATTATATTATATTAATATTAGAAGTCAAAAAATGGGAAACTCATTGTCACCTTCCGTCACCCCCACCCTAAAATATGTCAATGCACTACACTTCTATACCAAACATTGAAAAGTTAAAGTTATAATGCATAGTTATAGAGTGATAAACACAATGCACAAGACAATATACTATGACCCTGTATACCAAAATATTAAAAATCTAAAATTATAAAACATAGTGATAAAGTGATAAACACAATTCACAAGACATTATAGTATACAAAAAGACAAACCAAGAACATTATTTATTTATTTATTTTTACTTTCTCTACTTCATTTTGAGTTCATAAATAAATCATTCAAATAAACAGGAGCATTTAGCCTGGGAGAGAAAGAAATTAAGCACGGTTGGGATTTAGGAAATTTAAAGAGATAAGAGATACTAATGTGCACTTAGGGACTCGGTTAGAGGACTTAAAGGAGGACAAGTCGACTACCAACAACTCTACTGACATCGTTATTAGGTTTGTTAGGGTTTGATCTTTTGGTGAGTTTTATAAAAACTATACGTTTGCTTGAACTTATATTAGAAACATATATGTAGTTTTTATATATAGATATTTTCCTTAAATTATTGATAAGTTATAGAATTTATAATAAGTTTTTGATTTTTTTGATTTTTGTTATTTTTTTCACAATCAAATTACTTCAAGATTGCAACCAAACGTTACATTAGTTATATACCTAACTGATAATTTTTTTTAATAATAACACATAAAAATGTATTTTATGAAATACCAACTCCATTACTATATATTGTCCCTAAATTCAGAGGCCCCTTAAAATTGGAGGCCTCGTGGGATCGCACCGATCACACATCCCTAGGGCTGCCTGTCACACCCCCAAACCGGAACGTCGGAATCGTTCGGGGGTGGATGACGTCAAGCGTAGTATCGCAACAATTGTATCATAGCAAGCATAGTAAACACAACTAGACATTGAATACATATATGAAAAGGTTTACATTGTTTAATACATAGTTTTGTTCATATCAAAAGTAAAATAGTAAATACGCGACTCTAATGCTTCGACTTCTCCGAACTCTTGGAAGTACCTGTCTACTAATTCACTGAGAATACAAGCAATTTTGAAGAATATCATCATAAAGCTGGTGAGTTCATAAGAATTTAGTTTTGGTGGAAAAGTGTTCTTTGAATCCTTTTGAAAAGTGTTCCTCAAGAAAATCCTATATTTTCTAATGAAAAGCGTGTTTGAAAAACCCATTCCTGCCATGACTACCAGATTCATACAAGATATGTACAATCCAAGGAGTCGTGAAAGGAATATGAGTATCCGTTTTTTGTAAAACAATTCGTTATGAATGGCCGGTTTATCCCAGGAAAATCCTATATTTTCCCTAAAGGTGGTTGATTGATTATCCTTTTTAAACTGAGGTTTGCAAGTATCTACCATACTTGTATGTGTGTGTGTGTGTGTGTATATATATATATATATATATATATATATATATATATATATATATATATATATATAAGCAATTTTCTTTTAAAGACCCTAGTTACACCCAAAGATATATTAGTCTTAAAAACTAAATAAAAGAAAACTGTGATGAACTAAGTCCTGAAGATATTATTAATACCCTCCAGTAATCTATCGGTTGTTACTTTGAGGTTCGTTCATTTGATTCATTATTACAAATGTAAATTCCTGTTATCTAGGTTGTGAGTTTCGTAACCATAACTGACTGGACTAGGCCCGCAACGGCCGATATCCTTAATGACTTTGTCACCCGCAGACATTCCAGTCCAACTGTAGCTAGCAGTGAGGTGTGGGATTGTCAGCCCCTTATAGATCTATACACAACAGTCACGCTCTCCCTACAAGAGACTTTGGTCATGAGTGCTAGTCCTCCACTCTGTTTCTTGTGGTGAGTTACCAAGGACGTGTCTCAAACATAGCCTAACGAATTTACAAGGAATAATACCGAAAAACTTTTTTATGATTTGCATGAATCCTTTATGAAATGATACATTTTACCATATGATTCACAAGTTCATTATTCTAGTTTAGAAAACTGTTTCTACGTGTTGCTTTCTTAATCGGTTGGTAAAACTGGTTTCCGTGTTAAAAGCATACTGAAAATATAATTATCTTAAACAAAATAATATATTTTGAGCACAAGTTTCATTGTAATTTTGCGTGTATTCGCCCCTGAAAACATGAAAAGCTCGGAAAAAGCGTAGGTGTATGAACTCACCTCGGGTGATTTGAATGAAGGATCGATACGGAATGCGGGATGTTCAAGTGAAGCCTTGAACACGATTTGATCCTAATCAACAAGTAATTACACATAAAGGAGTCAAATGATGGTATTTCACCACTAGATGTGACGAAGAACCATTCTAAGAACCTTGGGACTACTTGCACTAAGTGTTAGGACCTCAAAGGATTGCACGAGTGAGGTGTATGGCCACTTTAAAGGTGTTTTCAAAGTCAATACTTGCATCCATGAAGTTTCCTAGGCCCATACTTGGTTGTAGTACAAGTTTAGGGTCTTAGAAATGGGTTTGTGGTCCTATGGTGTGTGTGTCTGTATGGTCGCACAAATGAGTATGCTGCTGCACACATGAGTGTGTGGCCGCACATAGGGGTGTGATGCCGCACACACGAGTGTGTGGTCGCACTCCTTCAATGAGATGAAGAACATGACGACACTTTCATTATTCAAGGCCTAGATCAAGAGGTTCTTCAAGTATAACAAGATCTGGGATGGATTACTGATGGTTTTGAAGCCTTGGGAGGGTTTGTGGTTGAAGAAGCTTTAGAGAAGAGGTGTTGTAGGCTTCCAGGATGTTAAAGGAATAAAAGGAAAGGGGTCTACCCTTTATATAGGGTGGGTGTGCTGCCTAGAAGGGAGTGTGCTTCCAGGAGGTGTGTGTGCAGCCGCACACCCATGTGTACGGTCGTACACTCGCTCTAAAGGTGTGTATGGCCTTGTTTTGACAATATATAACTTCTTGACTCATTCCTAGACTCAACCTTGATCATGTTCAAGCTTAGAATCACTTAAAGGAACACTCTAGCAGTGCAAGAAGTCAACGAAACAAGTTTAACATTGAATGAATTGACTAAGGTGCGAGATGAAAGTTTCGTGTTGTCACATCATCCCCCCGTTAGAGGGAATTTCGTCCCGAAATTCAAGAAGAAGAATATAACTCATGGTCTTAGAAAAGATGTAGTTACTTTAAGGTTCATGGGACTCTCGCGCTCCCAAGTAAATCCAAGTTCCTGTTTGACATTCTAGTGGACCCTCACTATCGGGATGTGACGTTATTTCGTTCGCTCGACTTCTCGATCCATGAGCTCGGATGATTCTCCCACTAAGTGTAGACTCTCATCTAACTCGAGGCTGTCGAGGGGAAATCGTAAGTGTCTCATCGTCCGGACACTCATTTTGATTTCGAACGAGGAAGAGGAGATGAGCGTTGTTGCGCTCGAGGTAACTGGAGTTTGTGCGCTATGGACCGATCCTAGAAAAGATCTTGGGGACTTGACTCTTTTCTATTTGCGTGTCGCCCGCCTCAGCCCAGCACAGCTGGGGTCTATATTTTTGGCTGCAGAGGGTTGCGAACGTCGCAACCTTACTACTGGAAAAGGTCGCCCTTGTCGCAAGGAGGTTCAATTAAGGATAGATGTGGGTCCCATGACACATCATCACTTGTCCGGATGGTCCTCTTACTTTGTACTTCTCTTTGAGGATGATACTCTTCGTATGAATACTTTCGGATTTTGAAGAGAGATGAATTCTTTGAAGTTTTTATCTGGTTGTCGTCACGAGCGACGGGAGTTTCACAATCGAACGATTTAAGACAAAAGGGTTTGGTATAACATAGACTCAGTCGATCTAGACATGATGGTGTCGTAGAATCGTGCGTCAGGTTAGTCTGGGAGGATCGTTTTGCTAGCATATTGGCATCCTTAAATGAACGTCTCTGGTATTTTTTTGCGTTTGATTGGACTTGGTGGGTACTACTAATGCCAGGGTCCAGCTGTTTTGAAACTATAGGCTCTCAATGGGATGGTTCCCACTAGATTTTCCTATGATTTTTTTTGGCGTATATGAGTCATGTAGAGCTACAACTGACTCTAACGTATACACTAGGCTACTATAATTTACTCCTTAAGGCATTAACTTTCAAGAGTACGTCGCGATTAGATTTGGACGGGAAAGAAACCACGATTATGAACAATTATATGGGTTTTCGAAAACGTACCAAAACATAGCAAGGTTCTTTGATGCTTCCTCATTCTCTGAGGTCAGACTCCTCCTGTTTTCCCATTGCTCTTCTCTGTTGGGCAATCTTTTTTGAAATGTCCTAAACTTCCACAAAGGTAACAGGTTGGAGTTGTCCTAACTTTAGTAGTCGGAGTGATGATCTTGACTAGGGTTCTACAACCGCGGGAGGTGTGTCCCTTCCTATTGCATCTAGTGCAATGCAGCACTCGGCAGATCCCATGATGATGGTAGTTGCATTTGCTGTAGTGCGGGAGATTTCCACAGTAGGGTATGGTTGGTGTGGGAGCAGTAGGGACGACTAGGGTACCGACTGTCCGAAATCGTTGCCTCTTAGTAGGTCTTTGGGTTGAAAAACTTCCTTTGAACTTTCGTTTTGGAAGGTTAGGTGTGTCCTTTCTAGTAGGCACTTGTTGTTGAGATTGGTTAACACCAAGATTCGGATTACCGCTAACACTTCCACCCACATTTGTGTTGTTAGCGTTAAGAACAGCTAGGGCGGCTGCTACAGCTGCTATGATAGTAGCTTGGAACGTAGCTGAGTACATATGGAGGATTGGTGTCTTACTGGTGGGTTGGTTACGTTTCTTCGGAGGCATGATCAGACATGTCAAGAAAAGAAGATTGTAAGCAAAAATGGTTGCCTATGGATGTACCCTAAATGTTTATCTATGCATTGGAATTTCCCGTTTTGCTTGTTTGACTCTCATTGATTCGACCCTCATCCCCATGTTATAGTCTTAGCAAGGATAGATAAGATTTGAGCACACAAAGTTCACATACAATAAGTTTACGAACTCCTGGTTTCTCAGCTCATTGGGCTGGCTGACTAGTTCTCATATTTTCGTCATCTCTTAACGATATGGAGATTTGGCCATAAGGGTAGTTCCGAGGATCAAGTCGATTATGGGATTCAACTTGGCACTAGGAAGAAATCCCCGGAATGTCTTTGGAGAAGACATCGGGAAAGTTGCAGACTTTGAAGATGCTCTTGAGATCCTTAACTTCTTGTGTCTCATGGTCAACATGAGCCAAGAATGCATAGCAATCCTTCCGCAGATGCCCCTAGGCTTGACGCAGGAAATGATACGAAGTTTCAAAAAAAAAATCGTATCACTGTGACCAATGAGGATTTTGTTGAAGAGAAGATTGAGACGAATCGCTTTCTCGAAGCAAAGGATATCAGCACGATTTGAGACTTAACCATTTCGTGCCGATTAGGGTATCGAAGCTGATACGAAATTGATGGGGAAAAAGAATAATCATCTAAGTATCTCTCATGATTCACATTTTGAGGACAAAACAATGATGGGACCTTGATAAGGTTGCTTACTTTTCATGCTACCGATCTAAGGTACACTTTTAACAATGAAAATATTTAACTGAAATATGATAGTTGCCACCATTGTCGATATCAAGATTACATAGAGTTGGAAAAATTTGACCTAGGAGTAGGTTTACCACATATCAACAGAGGATCAATTTGACAACATAAAGAACTAGCAAATCGGTACTTGCAAGGCAAGAATGTCTACAGGGAAAGGAGCTACTTGGAACATATATAGGAAAACTATTCTTTAGACCAAAAGGAAGGACAAGTATAATATTTCCTACTGGCGACGGGCACTTCTAGGGCGGAACCTTAGGTTACTCAACTGGCGCTCCATTTCAAGCAGGCGACACTCGTATACTGATTGGCGTGCTCGGAACTCTACAACCTCAGCTCGAGTTGCAACTAGCTCTCGCTGCTGAGCTTCATTGTCTCTCAAAATCCTCTCATAAGCAACCTCGAGACTGCAAATACGGTTTATGTTGGCATCCAAGTCTGCCTCGAGTTCCACAGTTCGTTGAATGGCCGTCATGTTCATTTCGACATTGCGGGCCACTCGGCGGACTATGATTGGAAGGGATCTATCTGCTAAGCCTCCTCTGTCCACATTGTAGAAGCAGCGATCCCCATTATACGGGCGGGGTTGGCCTAGTTCGTGACTCCATCTATCCAAGCTTCCAACCCACATAGGCATTGGGCCTTCGAACTCAAATCGGGGGTTAGGTTTTAGTATCGGGGCTACTGGAGGTAGGTTCTCGACTTCAGGTTCTGGGTCGGCCTCTTCGGGAAATTGTTCTGTGAAGTCATCGTCCACAGGAATTTCGTGATTTTCTTCTGGCTCTGCCTCGAGCCATCCTCCATTTCCTTGGTTGGGAAAATACGGGTAGCCAGGGAGATGGAATCCAGTCATGCTATCTACGCGAGGTGAGGGTAAAGGGATAGTTAATAGGCATCAGATCTATTAATACTCACAATGTACTATAGCTACATAATTGACTCTTGAAAGATGGATCCTTGGGTAAGTTTTCGGCTTAGTCGTTATAGCATCCTAAAATACTCCTATAGTATTTTAACCCTTATGTTTGACTTTGGAACTTTTTTGGTACCTAGGTAAGTTTTAGACTTGCTGCGACACCACAGTCACTCCCAAGCACATTTTGGTCATGTCTCGAATGAATATAGTTGATAAAGCTATATTGACCCTAGACATGATTACATAACTATCCAGGTTTAACCGCAATGTCCAACATCCGAATACTTTTGTTTTGTTCTACTTACGACACAAATTCTGATACTCAGGTATACTTTTATAAAAATACTTGTATTTTCGAAAGTATACTTTTAGTTTAGAGAACTTAGGCCTCTTAGTATTTATAGTTGTATACCATGTAAGTTTCGGTATACTTAGTTCGCTATAAACAAGGGCTCTGATACCAATCTGTCACACCCCCAAACCGGAACGGCGGAATCGTTCGGGGGTGGATGACGTCAAGCGTAGTATCACAACAATTGTATCATAGCAAGCATAGTAAACACAACCAGACATTGAATACATATATGAAAAGGTTTACATTGTTTAATACGTAGTTTTGTTCATATCAAAATTAAAATAGTAAAGACGCGACTCTAATGCTTCGACTTCTCCGAACTCCTGGAAGTACCTGTCTACTAATTCCCTGAGAATAAAAGAAATTTTGAAGAATATCAGCATAAAGCTGGTGAGTTCTTAAGCATTTAGTTTTGGTGGAAAAGTTTTCTTTGAATCCTTTAAAAAGTGTTCCTCAAGAAAATTCTATATTTTCTAATGAAAAGCATGTTTGAAAAACCAATTCCTTCCATGACTACCAGATTCATACAAGATATGTACAATCCAAGGAGTCGTGAAAGGAATATGAATATCCGTTGTTTGTAAAACAATTCGTTATGAATGGCCGGTTTATCCCGGGAAAATCCTATATTTTCCCTAAAGGTGGTTGATTGATTATCCGTTTTAAACTGAGGTTTGCAAGTATCTACCATACTCGTGTGTGTGTGTGTGTGTGTGTGTATATATATATATATATATATATATATATATATATATATATATATATATAAGCAGTTTTTTTTTAAAGACCCTGGTTGCACCCAGAGATATATTACTCTTAAAAACTAAATAAAAGAAAACCGTGATGAACTAAGTCCTGAAGATATAATTAATACCCTCCAGTAATCTATCGGTTGTCACTTTGAGGTTAGTTCATTTGATTCATTATTACAAATGTAAATTCCTGTTATCTAGGTTGTGAGTTTCGTAACCATAACTGACTGGGCATGGCCCACAACGGCCGATATCCTTAATGACTTTGTCACCCGCAGACCTGCCGGTCGAACTATAGTTAGCAGTGAGGTGCGGGATTGTCAGTCCTGTATAGATCTATACACAACATTCACGCTCTCCTAACAAGAGACTCTGGTCATGAGTGCTAGTCCTCCACTCTGTTTCTTGTGGTGAGTGTTACCAAGGACGTGTCTCAAACATAGCCTAACGAATTTACAAGTAATAATATCGAAAATCCTATTTATGATTTGCATGAATCCTTTAGGAAATGATACATTTTACCATATGATTCACAAGTTCATTATTCTAGTTTTGAAAAATGTCTCTACGTGTTGATTTCTTAATCGGTTGGTAAAACTGGTTTCCGTGTTAAAAGCATATTGAAAATATAATTATCTTAAACAAAATAATATATTTGGAGCACAAGTTTCCTTGTACTTTTGCTTGTACTCCCCCCCCCCTGAAAACATGAAAAACTCGGAAAAAAAATAGGGTATGAACTCACCTCGAGTGATTTGAATGAAGGATCGATACGAAATGCGGGATGTTCAAGTGAAGCCTTGAACACGATTTGATCCTAATCAACCAGTAATGACACATAAAGGAGTCGAATGATGGTATTTCACCACTAGATGTGATGAAGAACCATTCTAAGAACCTTAGGACTACTTGCACTAAGTGTTAGGACCTCAAAAGATTGCACGAGTGAGGTGTATGGCCAATATAAAGGTGTTTTCAAAGTCCATACTTACATCCATGAAGTTTCCTAGGCCCATACTCGGTTGTAGTACAAGTTTAGGGTCTTAGAAATGGGTTTGTGGTCCTATGGTGTGTGTGTATGGCCGTACAAATGAGTGTGCTACCGCACACATGAGTGTGTGACCGCACACAAGAGTGTGTTGCCGCACACACGGGTGTGCTGCCGCACACACGGGTGTGATGTCGCACTCCTTCAACGAGATGAAGAACATGACAGGACTTTCATGATTCAAGGCCTAGATCAAGAGGTTCTTCAAGTATAACAAGCTAAGGGATGGATTACTGACGTTTTTGAAGCCTTGGGAGGGTTTGTGGTTGAAGAAGCTTGAGAGAAAAGGCGTTGTTTGCTGCCAGGATGTTAAAGGAATGAAAGGAAAGGGGTCTACCCTTTATATAGGGTGGGTGTGCTGCCTAGAAGGGAGTGTGCTTCCAGGAGGTGTGTGTGCGGCCGCACATCCATGTGTACGGCCGTACACTCCCTCTAAAGGTGTGTATGGCCTTGTTTTGACAGTATATAACTTCTTGACTCATTCCTTGACTCAACCTTGATCATGTTCAAGCTTAGAATCACTTAAACGAACCCTATAGTAGTGCAAGAAGTCAACGAAACAAGTTTAACTTTGATTGAATTGACTAAGGTGCAAGATGAAAGTTTCCGATAAAAGTTTGAACAGGGAAGTTAGGGTTTCAAACCCAAAGTTTAGCGCTTCACGTGTGACTTTTGATTCGACTTGTTGTTGTTGAATGATTAACATGTATAACATAGTACTTAGGGTTTTAAGAATTCACCAAAAGTAATTACACATGGACATAATTTCCTAGCCTTAAAATACTAGTTGTGACATCATCCCCCCGTTAGAGGGAATTTTGTCCCGAAGTTCTTTTGAAAGTCAATCCTAAGAGCTAGAGAAAAGGTGAGGGTACTTTTGCGTCATTTGATCTTCGCGTTCCCATGTGGATTCCGGTCCGCGTTTAGCATTACATCGAACCTTCACAATCGGAAAGCGACTTTGTTTTATACGTTTCACTTCCCTGTCCATGATTTCAACCGGCTCTTCGACGAACAGGAGATTATCGTTCACCTCGATCTCATCCAGGGGTGCAACGAGGGTTTCATTTGATAGGCACTTTTTCAAATTGGACACGTGGAATACCGTATGTACGTTGCTAAGTTCTGAGGGTAACTGTAGCTTATAAGCTACCGGAACAATCCGAGCAAGGATCTCGAACGGTCCGATGGATTGTGGATTTAGTTTTCCCCGCTTCCGAAATTGGATCATCCCTTTCAAGGGAGAGACCTTCAACAACACTCGATCTCCGACTTGAAATTCCAGAGGCTTTCTTCATTTATCATCATAGCTCTTTTGTCGGTCTCACGATGCTTGGAGTCGTGCCTTGATTTGAACTATTTTCTACATCGTTTCCCGAATGATCTCAGGGCCTATAAGAGTGTTGTTTGGTTTTTGCCCTTTTGCTAGCTGAGTGTCTCCCACCTCAGCCCAACATAGAGGTGATCTGCATTTCCGGCCATACAAGGCTTCAAAAGGAGCAACCTTAATGCTTGTTTAATAGCTGTTGTAGTACGAGAACTCGATTAAGGGCAAATGGTTATCCCATTCCTTGCCAAAAATCAATCACACAGGCTCGGAGCATGTCTTCAAGTGTTTGAATGATTCGCTCCTCTGGCCGTCGGTCTGGGGGTGATAAGCAGTGCTCATATCCAGTTGTGTTCTTAATGCCTTCTGGAGCGACTGCCAAAATCGAGAGGTAAATCTACTATCTCAATCGGAGAAAATAGATATCGGTACCCGATGCAATCTCACCACGTCCTTTTTATAGATTCGCGTTAGCTTCTCTATTTAGTACGTCTCCTTTATTAGCAGAAAATGGCGGATTTGGTTAACCTATCGACAATCACCCAGATAGTGTGACAACCTGAAATTTCCAATTGTACGAACCTCATCTATTCATTAGAAGCTAGTTCAGTTTCAGTGATTTTCAAACCTTTCCGAACAAGTTTGTGTACATTAGGTTTATGTTTTAGATGATATCAGGAGAGTGGATACTCCTGGTTTTGTGAAACTTGGGCATTTCAAGTTTCATACTGTTACAGTCCAACATCAGGAATGAAAATATTTTCTGCCAAAATATTCCAGGACTATAAATAGTTTTCTGAATTAAATTAATTCATTATTCACAATTCCAAATAGAGAAAAGCCATATTCACTCTGACGGATCTTCGGATTTTCATCCCAGATTGTGAGTCTACTTTTCTATATGTGTTTCAATACTTCTTTAATGCATATTAGCAACAATAACATGTTTAGATTACAAGATCCGGGAGTTTACCGCCCAAGATCGTTCTTGGGGAGTAAACTCCAAAATGGAACATTATGGCTTCCTAGTCCCAATTCCTTGTTAGAAGACTTGTTTAGGAGATAGGCTACTACATTTAAGGATCAAAAAGCAACCAAGAAACATAAGTTCTAGGAGTTTACGGCCAAGGAACTCCCTTGGGCCGTAAACCCCTTTTCAAGGGCTTAAATGCCCTAAAACTTTCCCCAAATGCTTAAGGACTTTACCTACTAGTGCTTGTGCTTGTTTAGAACATCAAAAGCCCATAAAAACCATAAGTTTTTAGGAGTTTACGGCCAAGAACCCTTCTTGGGCCGTAAACCCCATTTTGTGGGACAAAAATCATTCCAAGCTACCCTTAAGCCTTTAGACAATTTACCTTGCACCTTTGGGACTAGAATGGAGAGAAGAACACATAGAAACAACTCCTTGGAAGGAGTTTATGGCCAAGGAACATGACTTGGGCCGTAAACTCCAAGTGAAGGCACCAAAGTGTGCCTCTTGTCCCCATTAGCCTTAGATAAAATCATGGATGCCATTCTTGATGTTTAAGTGCCTCAAATCAATTAATTTCCTAGAGTTTACGGCCGTAAACTCTAAGGTGAAGGACCTTAGGCCGTAAACTCCCTTATGGAGTGTTCTAGAGCCTTAAAACTACTTCATGCATTATTCCAATAAAGATAGGAGTGTTCTAGATGCAAGATAACACCACAAAACACCCAAAAACACCATTTGAGGAGTTCACGGCCATAAACCTATGAGTTTACGGCCGTAAACTCCAAGGTGTGGGGTTTGTTGGATGGTGAACTCCTATACAAGGCCCTTTGATGTTTCAAACCCTTTTGCCTTGTCCCGTAGCAACTTAGATGCAACCATTTGGACCCTAAACACTCACAAAAGTGTTTAAATGTTTTCTAAGTGTCTTAACTTATTTATTTAAGTTATTATTTGTCTAATTAGTTATATATATATATATATATATGCTTATTATATGATAACTAGGCTCGTGCGTGTAAACCAGTCTCCGTTTGTCACCTAGCATGGTAGCCGACATTGCAATTCAAACGACTCACCGCAAGTGAGTTCATACCCCTTGGATCAACCTTTGAAATGATTTTAAGTGTTGTAAATACTTTATGGGGGGGAATACAAGTCAAATACTTATAAGTTATTGCTTCAATCACATGTGATTGCATTTAAGCACATGTGATTAATAACTAGGAAAACAACTATTTTTACCACTGTTCAAACTGTTTATCAAAATGCCTTACTTTGAAATGTTTTACAAACTGTTTTACTATCCAAACTTACTTATAGACTGTGATTTAAACAAATGCTTCTTATACTTAAACTGTTTTATTAACTTATGCCTTCAAATTGTTTTATAGATCGACATCAAGTCGATCTCCTCCTGAAATCTTATTTATGCTTCAAATGTTTTATGAAAACTTATTTATGCTTTTATATATTCAATTGCATGTCCATATATGTATAGATGTATAAATAATGTTTAAAGGAATTAGGAAGGCCATCCGCCCTATTTCCTTTTCGCGCCTTGAAATGTGGTCTGGTGGGATTTCGGGTGACCATCCGAAGGTCGTTTCAATATTACTTATATATCATATATACATATATAGACATAAAAGTACTTTCATGTTCATACTCATCAGTACATCATTAGCTGGTTACCATCGGGGTAACGCAGGATCATACATATACAGATATACTAGAAACAATACATATACAGATATACTAGAAATAATACATATACAGATATACTAGAAACAATACATATACAGATATACTAGAAACAATACATATACAGATATACTAGAAACAATACATATACAGATATACTAGAAACAATACATATACAGAGATACGAGAAACAATACATATACATAAATACGTAATAATTGTGATCCACTGTATCGGGCATGCCTTAAATGTCATGGCCCGAGTTGTAGCCAGAATTCTCTTGGAGGGAGAGCGTGAGTTTGCGTATAGATCTATACTGGATTGACTATCCTACACCTTGCTGCTAGCTACAGCCGGACCTGCAGGTCTGCGGGTGCCAAACGTCATTCCTTATTACGACCATTCATTATGTCGTTGTTACCAGTCGATAGCATGGTGCAATTTATCACATTATGCCTTAATATAAATCCGGTTTAAGGTAGTAGTATTTAGTACAGCAGTAGTCTTAATATACAAAGCTACAGTACTACAATGATTTACCCATTACATATTTTAGTGATAACCTCACTTAAGCATTAATGTACAAACTATATTTTTAACAAATGATAGTTATATTTGGGTAATCACACACTTTACAACAGACAAGTTTACAAAACCGCCTAGCCTTGGTAGAAGGTTACTTTTATAGAAAATATAGGATTTTCTGAGAGATTCAAACTTTTACAAACACTTTCAAACATTTGTTTACATTTTTACAAACTTATACTTTGAGACAGGTTCAAATGTTTTTACAAGAAACATTGACACTAAAATACTTATGAACTCACCAGCTTTATGCTGATAAACTCTTTCAAAATAACTTGTATTCTCAGGTCATCAGTAGACAGGTACCGAGGCCAGCTTTTGAGAAGATGGAGTGCTTTCAAGACTCATCTCATATTATTTTGTGTTTCATTATTTTTGGTGTCTATAGCTGTACAGAACACACTTGTATTAAAATTATATATTTAATGCAATGGATGATGTTGTTTGCTTATTTACATTTACTGTGTTGTGATACTATACATGACGTCCTCCGCCCCAGAACGTTTCCGCCGTTCTTGTTTTTGGGGTGTGACAGATTGGTATCAGAGCATTGTTTATAGTGAATCAAGTATATCAACCCATAAAAGATATACTAATCTATAAGCCCAAAAGGGACTAAAACACTCTGACCAAGAGTCTATACTTTAAATAATAAAATATTTAATTAAGTATACTAGTCTGCATTCATACTAAAATCAGTGTCACAATGACAAGAACAAAAGTATTACGATTGTTGAATATCACAAGTAAGCTCGGGGATGTATGGTCAGTCCTGGGAATGGCATAGCCTGATCAACTATGCTGGTCCTAGGAGTGATTAGCATATGCCCTAGAATGGTTGTGATATGTTAACAAGTCTAAAAACTTACCAACAATACCACAAGAAGATCAGTAGAACTTAGAACTTAAAATACTATAGGAGTATTTTGTGCTATTAGTTACACGTATACTATATTCTTAATACCTCTCTTCTCGCGTAGATCTAAATGGCTGGATTTCATCATGGTGACCCGTACTTTCCCAATGAAGGCAATGCCGGGTGGATCGATGAAGAGCCTGAAGATGAGCATCCAATCCCTTTGGATGATCACCTCGCAGAAGGCTTTTCAGATGGATCTGACTCCGAGCCTGAAGTCAACAACCTACCGCTTGTAGGTCAAGCCCCGAACAACAACCCTCGACCAGCGTTTCCAGGTCCTACACCCATGTAGGCAAACAATCTGAATCGCTGGAGTGATGAGCAGGGTCAGCCCTTACCATACTTTGGGGACCGAACCTTCTACAACGTTAGCGATGGTGGCTCTGCTGACAGAGCTCTGCCGGTGATCATCCGCAGAATAGCTCGTAATGTCGAGCAAGGTCGAGCAGCCATCGACCGGGTCATGGAGATTGATGCCAATTCAGGCGTCAATACAGTCCGCATTCGCCGTCTCGAAGAAGACATGGAACGGACCCGGAGAACCAACGAAACACTGCAGCAACAGCTGGCTGCCTCCCGTGCTGAAGTCTTAGAACTTCGAGCTCGTCAGAGAGCTCAGGACCGACACCTTCAAGAGGTGTTTCGTCAAGTGTCCGACCTCAGGGATCGCCCGAGGAATTCCCATCGCCACTAGATGATGTCTAGTACATCTCTGTCTTTTGAATTAGGGATAGCCTTGAACTTATGTGCTCTAAGTAGCACTTGTCTGTAAAATATTCCTAACTTTCGGTACTCTAAATAGGAATCTAGGACTGTCAGTATTGTCCTTATGGTATGATGTAAGACCTACTGTTAGGTCGATTTTCCTTGAACTTATTACATCAGTAATACCCGTACTATTGAAATCTGTTATGTGGGAAAAATTTGTACACTTGTGTATTCCTACTAATATTCCTTATTGTGATTTCAAACACTCATTCAAACGGTTGGCCTATGGTTATTTAGTCCATGGGTCACTCTCACTTTGCTTACGAATTGATTCTTATCATCCTTCTTGTTTTTATAAACTTATAGCTGAAGGATGCCTCCTCGCAAGTCTCCCAGAAATAGGAATAATCCTGTACCTCCACCGCCTCCACCACCTGCAGTCATCGATACTGCAGCCCTGAATGCTGCCGTAGCTGCAGCAGTGGCAACTGCCATGGCTCAGTATCACTCGTCTGATGCTAGCAGAGGTGGAACCCCTGTGGAATCTATTCCGATCGAAATCCAAGTGCGCTCAAGGGAGTGCTCTTACAAGGATTTCACAAACTGCAAGCCGAAGCCTTTCTATGGCACCGGCGGAGTCATTGCTCTCTCGCAATGGTTCGAGAAGACGGAATCAGTCTTCGAAATCTGTGCGTGCCCTGCAGCATTCAAAGTGAAATATGCCGCATGCACCTTCGAGGATAAAGCCCTAACGTGGTGGAACGGCCACGTCAAAGCCCTAACTCTCGTCGTGGCTAACGACATGGGCTGGGCAACAATGAAGGACCTCATGACTGAGGAGTATTGCCCTAGGGGCGAAGTCCAGAAGTTAGAACATGAACTCTGGAATCTGACTATGAAGGGCACCAACGTGATCGCTTACACTGCCCGTTTTAGCGAACTGGTGGCCCTATGCCCCAACATGGTTCCCACTAAAGGGAAAAAGATTGAGCGGTATGTATGGGGGCTGGTGCCTCCGTACCAGGGGAACGTCTTAGCATCCAACCCTGCTACCTTCGATAGTGCCAAGCGATTGGCACAAAGACTTATTGACCATGGAGTCAAGACCCCTGCAACTACAACCACTCTAGCCATCCCGGAACCCTCTAAACCCGCTGGCAACAAGCGGAAGTTCTGGGATGAGAAGAAGAAGCAGCGTGCTTCAAAGAAACAGCAAATTGTAGCAGTGCATGCTGCGGTAGCCCCTACTGCTGTTACTGCTCCGGGGAAGCAGTATTCTGGAAGTTTGCCGAAGTGCAACAAATGCAACTTCCACCACAACGGCGCCTGCCATGAAATGCAGTGTACTAACTGCCACAGGAA
The DNA here is from genome assembly GCF_002870075.4 of Lactuca sativa. Taxonomy (NCBI): domain Eukaryota; kingdom Viridiplantae; phylum Streptophyta; class Magnoliopsida; order Asterales; family Asteraceae; genus Lactuca; species Lactuca sativa. The sequence goes on from NC_056630.2 coordinate 253,265,649, forward strand.
AGGACACACCGTCCGATTCTGTAGGTTCCCGGCGCAACCGGTCTCCCAAGTTCCTGGCTCTGGCGTGAGCCCAACTTGCTATGGATGTGGCGAAGCCGGCCACTTTAAAAGGGACTGCCCTAAGGCGAGGAATACTGGAGGAGCAGGGAGGGTACTAGCAATAGGCCACGGGGAAGCAGTTGCTGACCCGACAGTGGTGACTGGTACGTTCCTCCTTGATAACTCCTATGCATGCATTCTGTTCGATAGTGGAGCGGAGCGAAGCTTCGTAAACCACAAATTTGCTCGCATGCTTAAGCAACAACCACACGCACTTAATGAACAATTCACAGTAGAAATGGCCAATGGGAAAACTGAAAGTACTAATAGCATATACTTAGGTTGTCTTCTAACCTTAGATAACCATTCATTCCCAATTGACCTTATGCCGGTCTCGATAAAAAGTTTCGACGTTATTATCGGCATGGATTGGTTAAGTCTTCATCGCGCCGACATCATGTGCTACGAGAAAGCAGTCCGACTAAACCTCCCGTCTAACGAAACGCTTATAGTCTACGGCGACAAACCAGGTGCGAGTCTTCGCATTATATCTAGTATTCAAGCACAGAAATATCTGCGCAAAGAATACCACGCATTTCTTGCTCACGTCGTCGACACGAACCTAGAAACGAAAGAACTGAAGAACCTCCCAGTAGTGAGCGACTTTCCCGACATTTTCCCAGAAGAACTACCCGGGTTACCTCCGCAACGACAAGTCGAGTTCAGAATAGACTTAGTCCCAGGAGCTACCCCAGTAGCCAAGTCGCCCTACCGTTTAGCACCAGCCGAGATGCAAGAACTCTCTGGTCAACTTAACGAACTGCTCAGCAAGGGCTTTATAAGACCAAGTTTCTCTCCTTGGGGAGCACCGGTCTTGTTCGTTAAGAAGAAAGACGGATCATTCCGTATGTGTATTGACTACAGAGAACTCAACAAATTGACGATCAAAAATCGTTACCCTCTGCCACGCATAGATGATCTATTCGACCAACTGCAAGGGGCGAACTATTTTTCCAAGATTGATCTGAGATCCGGATATCACCAGTTACGAGTGCTCGAGGAGGATGTGCCGAAGACAGCCTTCCGAACTCGTTACGGACACTACGAGTTCGTGGTGATGCCATTCGGATTGACCAATGCGCCCGCAGTCTTCATGGATCTGATGAATAGAGTATGCCGACCTTACTTAGATCAGTTCGTCATCGTTTTCATTGACGACATCCTGATCTACTCCCGAAGTAAGAAAGAGCATGGTGATCATCTGCGACAAGTTCTAGAGACACTACGGAAAGAGAAACTTTATGCGAAGTTCTCGAAATGTGAATTTTGGATCCGAAGAGTCGAATTCTTAGGACACGTGGTTAGCGAAGAAGGAATCCACGTGGACCCATCCAAAATAAAAGCCATTGAGAACTGGTCAGCACCAAAGACACCTACAGAAATTCGTCAATTTCTAGGTCTAGCTGGCTACTACCGCAGGTTCATTCAGAACTTCTCCCGAATAGCGAAGCCTCTTACGACCCTGACCCAGAAAGGCGTGGCCTTTGACTGGGAAGAGAAGCAAGAAAGAGCGTTCCAAACGCTCAAACGAGCCTTGTGCACCGCACCAATACTATCCCTTCCCGAAGGAATAGAAGACTTCGTTGTCTATTGCGATGCATCCAATCAAGGACTCGGATGTGTTCTGATGCAGCGAGGTAAGGTCATCGCCTACGCCTCGAGACAGTTGAAGACACATGAGGTTAACTACACGACCCACGATCTTGAACTAGGAGCAGTAGTGTTTGCTCTGAAGATCTGGAGACATTACCTGTATGGAACGAAGAGCACTATCTTTACCGACCACAAGAGTTTACAACACATTTTCGATCAGAAGGAGCTCAACATGAGACAACGACGGTGGGTTGAGCTACTCAGTGATTACGAATGCGATATTTGTTATCATCCGGGTAAAGCCAACGTAGTAGCAGACGCCCTAAGTCGGAAAGAATATTCTGGTCGCAAAGTCAAGTCATTATCAATAACCATCCATTCACACCTGACTAAGCAAATTCAGGCGGCTCAGCTTGAGGCCATGAAACCTGAAAAGGTGTCGAGTGAATCCCTTAGGGGAATGGACAAGAACTTCGAAGCCAAGGGTGACGGAGCCTTATATTTCATGAACCGGATCTGGACACCGAAACACGGTGGTTTCCGAGACTTGGTCATGACCGAGGCGCACAACACTCGGTATTCCTCCACCCAGGTTCAGATAAGATGTATCTGGATCTGAAAAAGCTATACTGGTGGCCTAATATGAAAGCAGAGATTGCTACCTTCATAAGTAAATGTCTTACTTGCGCAAAGGTTAAGGTCGAGTGCCAGAAGCCCTCTGGGTTACTGCAACAACCAGAGATCCCAGAGTGGAAGTGGGAGCGGATCACTATGGATTTCATAACCAAGTTGCCCAAGACAACGGGTGGACTTGACACCATATGGGTCATCGTTGATAGATTGACCAAGTCTGCACACTTCCTGCCTATCAAAGAAACCGACAAGATGGAGAAACTTACGAGAACATACATTAGGGAAATTGTACGGTTGCATGGTGTACCTATTTCCATTATCTCCGATAGAGATAGTAGGTTCACTTCAAGATTTTGGCAATCCCTACAACGTTCCCTGGGAACAAGGCTGGACATGAGCACAGCCTACCATCCACAGACCGACGGGCAGAGTGAGAGAACCATCCAAACACTGGAAGATATGTTGCGAGCCTGTGTGATTGATTTTGGGAAAGCATGGGATACTCATTTACCCCTTGTCGAATTTTCCTATAATAACAGTTATCACACGAGCATCAAGGCTGCTCCATTCGAAGCTCTCTACGGCCGCAAGTGCAGATCCCCTCTGTGATGGGCTGAGGTTGGTGATACCCAATTAGCGAGAGGGCAAGCTTCCGACAGTACTCTCACTGGTCCAGAAATCATTCAGGAAACGACAGAGAAAATCGTTCAAATCCGTCAACGATTGAAAGCCTCTAGAGACCGACAAAAGAGCTACGCCGATAAACGAAGAAAACCTTTGGAATTTCAGGTGGGAGACCGAGTCCTTCTCAAAGTCTCACCCTGGAAAGGCTTAATACACTTCGGCAAGCGTGGGAAGCTAAATCCTAGGTACATAGGGCCTTTCGAGATTCTTGCCAGAGTCGGCCCTGTAGCTTACAAACTTGATCTACCCGACACCCTGCGTAACGTACATTCTACATTCCACGTATCTAACTTGAAAAAGTGTCTGTCAGACGAGACTCTCGTAATCCCACTCGACGAGATCGAGATCAACGAGAGCCTCAACTTCGTGGAAGAACCTGTAGAGATCATGGACCGTGAGGTCAAGCAGACGAAACAAAGCCGTATCCCTATCGTGAAGGTTCGCTGGAACGCTAAGCGAGGACCGGAATTCACTTGGGAACGCGAGGATCAGATGAAGTTGAAATACCCTCATCTTTTCGCTTGATTGTTTGTAACTTTTATTTGCTTAAATTCTAATTTCGGGACGAAATTCCCTCTAATAGGGGGATGATGTGACAACCTGAAATTTCCAATTGTACGAACCTCATCTATTCATTAGAAGCTAGTTCAGTTTCAGTGATTTTCACACCTTTCCGAACAAGTTTATGTACATTAGGTTTATGTTTTAGATGATATCAGGAGAGTGGATACTCCTGGTTTTGTGAAACTTGGGCATTTCAAGTTTCATACTGTTACAGTCCAACATCAGGAATGAAAATATTTTCTGCCAAAATATTCCAGGACTATAAATAGTTTTCTGAATTAAATTAATTCATTATTCACAATTCCAAATAGAGAAAAGCCATATTCACTCTGACGGATCTTCGGATTTTCATCCCAGATTGTGAGTCTACTTTTCTATATGTGTTTCAATACTTCTTTAATGCATATTAGCAACAATAACATGTTTAGATTACAAGATCCGGGAGTTTACCGCCCAAGATCGTTCTTGGGGAGTAAACTCCAAAATGGAACATTATGGCTTCCTAGTCCCAATTCCTTGTTAGAAGACTTGTTTAGGAGATAGGCTACTACATTTAAGGATCAAAAAGCAACCAAGAAACATAAGTTCTAGGAGTTTACGGCCAAGGAACTCCCTTGGGCCGTAAACCCCTTTTCAAGGGCTTAAATGCCCTAAAACTTTCCCCAAATGCTTAAGGACTTTACCTACTAGTGCTTGTGCTTGTTTAGAACATCAAAAGCCCATAAAAACCATAAGTTTTTAGGAGTTTACGGCCAAGAACCCTTCTTGGGCCGTAAACCCCATTTTGTGGGACAAAAATCATTCCAAGCTACCCTTAAGCCTTTAGACAATTTACCTTGCACCTTTGGGACTAGAATGGAGAGAAGAACACATAGAAACAACTCCTTGGAAGGAGTTTATGGCCAAGGAACATGACTTGGGCCGTAAACTCCAAGTGAAGGCACCAAAGTGTGCCTCTTGTCCCCATTAGCCTTAGATAAAATCATGGATGCCATTCTTGATGTTTAAGTGCCTCAAATCAATTAATTTCCTAGAGTTTACGGCCGTAAACTCTAAGGTGAAGGACCTTAGGCCGTAAACTCCCTTATGGAGTGTTCTAGAGCCTTAAAACTACTTCATGCATTATTCCAATAAAGATAGGAGTGTTCTAGATGCAAGATAACACCACAAAACACCCAAAAACACCATTTGAGGAGTTCACGGCCATAAACCTATGAGTTTACGGCCGTAAACTCCAAGGTGTGGGGTTTGTTGGATGATGAACTCCTATACAAGGCCCTTTGATGTTTCAAACCCTTTTTCCTTGTCCCGTAGCAACTTAGATGCAACCATTTGGACCCTAAACACTCACAAAAGTGTTTAAATGTTTTCTAAGTGTCTTAACTTATTTATTTAAGTTATTATTTGTCTAATTAGTTATATATATATATATATATATATATATATATATATATATATGCTTATTATATGATAACTAGGCTCGTGCGTGTAAACCAATCTCCGTTTGTCACCTAGCACGGTAGCCGACACTGCAATTCAAACGACTCACCGCAAGTGAGTTCATACCCCTTGAATCAACCTTTGAAATGATTTTAAGTGTTTTAAATACTTTATGGGGGGGAATACAAGTCAAATACTTATAAGTTATTGCTTCAATCACATGTGATTGCATTTAAGCACATGTGATTAATAACTAGGAAAACAACTATTTTTACCACTGTTCAAACTGTTTATCAAAATGCCTTACTTTGAAATGTTTTACAAACTGTTTTACTATCCAAACTTACTTATAGACTGTGATTTAAACAAATGCTTCTTATACTTAAACTGTTTTATTAACTTATGCCTTCAAATTGTTTTATAGATCGACATCAAGTCGATCTCCTCCTGAAATCTTATTTATGCTTCAAATGTTTTATGAAAACTTATTTATGCTTTTATATATTCAATTGCATGTCCATATATGTATAGATGTATAAATAATGTTTAAAGGAATTAGGAAGGCCATCTACCCTATTTCCTTTTCGCGCCTTGAGATGTGGTCTGGTGGGATTTCGGGTGACCATCCGAAGGTCGTTTCAATATTACTTATATATCATATATACATATATAGACATAAAAGTACTTTCATGTTCATACTCATCAGTACATCATTAGCTGGTTACCATCGGGGTAACGCAGGATCATACATATACAGATATACTAGAAACAATACATATACAGATATACTAGAAACAATACATATACAGATATACTAGAAACAATACATATACAGATATACTAGAAACAATACATATACAGAGATACGAGAAACAATACATATACATAAATACGTAATAATTGTGATCCACTGTATCGGGCATGCCTTAAATGTCATGGCCCGAGTTGTAGCCAGAATTCTCTTGGAGGGAGAGCGTGAGTTTGCGTATAGATCTATACTGGATTGACTATCCTACACCTTGCTGCTAGCTACAGCCGGACCTGCAGGTCTGCGGGTGCCAAACGTCATTCCTTATGACGACCATTCATTATGTCGTTGTTACCAGTCGATAGCATGGTGCAATTTATCACATTATGCCTTAATATAAATCCGGTTTAAGGTAGTAGTATTTAGTACAGCAGTAGTCTTAATATACAAAGCTACAGTACTACAATGATTTACCCATTACATATTTTAGTGATAACCTCACTTAAGCATTAATGTACAAACTATATTTTTAACAAATGATAGTTATATTTGGGTAATCACACACTTTACAACAGACAAGTTTACGAAACCGCCTAGCCTTGGTAGAAGGTTACTTTTATAGAAAATATAGGATTTTCTGAGAGATTCAAACTTTTACAAACACTTTCAAACATTTGTTTACATTTTTACAAACTTATACTTTGAGACAGGTTCAAACGTTTTTACAAGAAACATTGACACTAAAATACTTATGAACTCACCAGCTTTATGCTGATAAACTCTTTCAAAATAACTTGTATTCTCAGGTCATCAGTAGACAGGTACCGAGGCCAGCTTTTGAGAAGATGGAGTGCTTTCAAGACTCATCTCATATTATTTTGTGTTTCATTATTTTTGGTGTCTATAGCTGTACAGAACACACTTGTATTAAAATTATATATTTAATGCAATGGATGATGTTGTTTGCTTATTTACATTTACTGTGTTGTGATACTATACATGACGTCCTCCGTCCCAGAACGTTTCCGCCGTTCTTGGTTTTGGGGTGTGACAGATAGCATCCAACCCATCTGTTGTCTTAGGTAATTTGGCTATAAAATACATTGTAATCCTTTCCCATTTCCACTCGGGGATTTCGGGTTGTTGCAGTAGTCCCGAGGGCTTCTGATATTCCACTTTAACTTTGGCGCAAGTGAGGCACTTGCTCACGTAAGTGGCGATTTCTTCTTTCATGTTTGGCCACCAATATTGTTGCTTCAAATCCAAGTACATCTTATCAGCACCGCGATAGACTGAATATCTTGTCTTGTGCACTTTGTTCATGACCACGTCTCTGAACCCTCCAAACTTTGGGATCCAGATTTGGTTCATGAGCTAATAAGCTCTATCCATTTTGATTTCGAGATTCTTGTCCATCCCATGTAAGGCTTCGGTCGCAACATTTTCTGGCGTCAGGGCCTCCAATTGAGCATCCCTGATTTGCATGGACAAGTGGGATTGGATGGTTAATGTTAGGGTTTTCATTCGTCGACTCGTATATTCCTTCCTGCTTATGGCATCGGTCAGCACATTAGCCTTGCCTGGATGATACTTGATCTCACATTCATAGTCATTTAGCAGCTCAACCCACCTTCGTTGCCTCATGTTTAGCTCCTTTTGATTTAGAATGTGCTGGAGGCTTTTGTGGTATGTGAAGATGGTGCACTTTGTACCATAAAGGTAGTTCCTCCAAAATTTTAGGGCGAACACCACAGCTCCCAGCTCAAGATCACGGGTGGTGTAATTTACATTGTGGTTCATTAATTGTTTGGATGCGTAAGCTATCACTTTTCCACGCTGCATAAGAACACATCCTAACCCTTGATTCGAAGCGTTGCAATATACTACGAAGTCTTCAGTTCCCTCTGGTAAAGATATCACTAGAGCACTACAGAGGGCTCATTTCAGGGTTTCGAAAGCAGTTTCTTGTTTATCAATCCAGTTGAAGGGTACACCTTTTTGGGTTAGTGTGTTGAGGGGCTTGGCAATCTTGGAGAAATTCTGAATGAACCTTCTATAGTAACCAGCAAGGCCCAAGAATTTCCTGATCTTCATTGGCATTTTTGGAATTTCCCACCCTTCAATAGCCTTGATTTTGGAAGGATCCACATGAATTCCTTTCTCACTGACTACATGACCCAAGAAATTCACACTACAAATCCAGAACTCGCATTTGGAGAGTTTTGCATATACCTTTTCAGCTCTAAGAGTTACCAAGATCTGACATATATGCTGACCGTGCTCCTCCTTACTTCGAGAGTATATGATTATTTCATCAATGAAAATGATTACAAAGTTATCAAGGAATGGGCGGCAAACTCGATGAGGTACATAAATGCTGCGGGAGCATTCGTCAGACCGAAGGCAATAACAACGAATTCAAAATGACCATATCGAGTTCGGAAAGCAGTTTTAGGAATATCTTTTTCCCAGACTCGAAGCTGATGATAACCAGATTTTAGATCTATTTTAGAAAAATAACTACCTCCTTGAAGCTGGTTGAATAGATCATCAATCCGAGGGAGTGGATATCGATTTTTGATGGTGAGCTTTTTTTCAACTCCCGATAGTCGATGCACAATCTGAAGGATTTGTCCTTCTTCTTGACAAACAAGACCAGAGCTTCTCATGGTGAGAAGCTCAGCCTGATGAATCCTTTGTCTAAAAGTTCTCTTAACTGACTCAATAACTCCTGCATTTCGGCAGGAGCTAACCTGTAGGGTGATTTGACAATTGATGTGGCTCCCGGTATTAGGTCAATTCGAAATTCGACCTGTCTTTTTGGGGGTATTTCCGGAAGATCTTCATGAAATACATCCTGAAAATCACATGCCACTGGATATCTTTGACGTTTAGTTTCTCTTTTATTTTATCCACAATGTGGGCGAGGAAGGCATAATTTTTCTTGAGCAGGCATTTTTGTGCCTTGATGCACGAGATAAGACGAAGATTGGCGCTAGGTTTATCACCGTAGATTATTAGGGTTTCGTGGTTGGGGAGGTGAAGGCGAACGACCTTCTCGTGGCACATAATATCAGCATGGTGGGGGCTTAACCAATCCATGCCGATTATCATATCAAAACTCCTAATATTAACTGGCATCAAATCTATTTGAAATGAGTGGTTGTTTAATGTTAACGTGCATCCTACGTAAATGTCTTTGGTTGTTTTATTTTTCCCATTAGCTATCTCCACCGTGAAGGCCTCGCTTAGATTTTGGGGTTTTTGGTTTAGTAAGTGTTTGAATTTATTACTCACGAAACTCCACTCAGCCCAACTATCAAATAGAATGCATGCGTAAGTGGATTTGAGGAGAAACGTACCAGTAACAACTGTCAGGTCTTCAACTGCCTCTCCTTGACCCAATGTCAGGACCTTGCCTGATCCTCCTGCTCCTTGGTTGTTGGCTTTGGGTCAGTTTCGTCTAAAATGACCAGTTCCTCCACATCCATAACAAGTATGACTGGCCCCGGTGTTATTGTTGTTGTTGTTGGGCTGTTGGTTCTGTTGGGGTTAAGATCTGCAGTATCGGGCGAAGTGCCCCTTGCGGTTGCAGTTGGTACACTGCATTTCTCTGCACTCGCCATTGTGGTGGTAGTTTCACTTTTTACATTTTGGTAAGGTTCTTGCATAAGACTTGGTAGTAGTTTGCGAAGATATGGCTAAGGCAGTTGGGGTTGGTGCAACTTGAGCTGTAGTAGCGTGGACTAGTAGGGTTTGCTACTTTTTAGAGGATCCCTGGTTCTATCGCCCCTTTCATTTATTGTCCCCATTTTTCTTGTTATTCCCTTCCTTTTTAGCCTCAGTCTCAGCAGTCTTGGCACCTTTCTTGTTGCCGTGATCATAAAGCTTTTGAGCTAGCCGTTTTGCACTGTCAAAAGTCTCAGGATTTGCTACAATCACGTTTCCTTGAATCGGGGTTCCCAAATGAACTGCTCAATCTTCTTTCCTTCTGAAGTGATCATACCCAAGCATAGAAGGGCTAATTCATTGAACCTTGAGATGTAAGACCTGATGTTTGAGTTTTGCACGGTGAGGTTCCATAACTCTTGTTCTAGTTTCTACACTTCCCAATGGGGACAACATTATGCCATTAACATCTCCTTAAGTTCTCCCGAAGCCATTGCGTTTGCAACCGGCAAAGTCATAACCTTCACATGACCATTCCACCAGGATAGGGCTTGGTCAAAAAATGTGCAGGCTGCGAACTTCACCTTGCTTTTTTTTGGACATTCGCAGATTTCAAAGATGAACTCATTCTTTTCAATCCAGTGCTTCCAGGCTATCACGCCACTAGTTCCATTGAATGTTTGAGGTTTGGCATTTGAGAAATCTTTGTAGGTGCAGACTTTTGTAGGCCCTTGGTTCATTCCTTGGTTTGAGCTTCCAGTTCCTTGACCATTTCCGCCACCATTGTTTCCATTATGAATATGAGCCAATGTTGCGGTGACCGTAGCCGATACTGCTGCCTGGAATGCAGCAGAGTTTACCTCTGGTGGGGGCGGCAGGGGCGGTTGCGTGTTGTAGTTTCTACGAATGTATCCTTGAGGCATCTTCTGTCATGGAACAGAAAGATGGTGAGTACATAGTAGTTCGTGGTTTTGAGTTCCTTTGGCATATAGCGATTTCGATGGTGCGGTTGTGCATATGAGTGAATTCATACAAATATTATGAAAATAGAACATATAACAGATAACAACATCACAAATAAAAGATAGAACCATTTCATTAATGGTTACTTTATAGTAAAATGCATGGAAATTCGCCTTTGAATGCGTACAGTACATAGGGAAAATAAAATTCGTCAGCATAACGGCTTTATGAGTAGTGTAGTCACTTAATCATAGAGTTGATCCTACATACAACAATACATGAAAAGAGAGGGGGTCCTAAGGATATAGGTGATGAAGAGAGAAAATCCTAGTCACGATGTACAACATCTAGTGGTGCTGATTATGAGGTAGATGCGCCCAGAAGTCTGGCCAAATGACACTCGGTGGCACGTAGTCGGGCCTCCAACGCTGCCTGTCTTTCCTAGTAGTCCCTAACCACCTCCCGAGTCAGTCTATCTACGCGTTCTACTGTAGCCCTCATTGAAACCATCTGACCGACGGTCACCTGTGCCTGCTCACCTATATCTCACGTCCTCCTGACCATCACTGGTGGGGCTCGATCCGCATGTCCGCTGTGACTAAGGTCGGAATAGTCCCAATTCATGCCGAATGGGGGACGTACCCCTATTGTCTACTCTATCTGCAGATCTCATGTGCTCATGGGGGCATAGGTCTATTGAGACCCATCCTATGCAGGGGCACCCTAGCTACGTATGGCGGATTGATGACTTCAGACTCAGTCACACCCCAAACCTGAACGGCGGAAATGTTCGGGGGTGGAGGACGTCATTTTTAGTATCATAACAATTGAATAGTAAAGAATGTACACACCACCATAATATAAATATATTTGAAAAGTTTACATGATTGTATGTGTTACATGTTTGAATATCAAATATAATATGGTGATCCAAAATATGTTACTAACGCTAGCGCGTTAGTCTTCAAAAGTAGTTGCTACCTGGTTTACCTAAGAATACAAGTTATTTCAAAGAAAAAGTGTCAACAATAAAGTTGGTGAGTTCATAAGTAGTGTTTTGAGAAAATGAATGCCATTCAAAAGTTCATGTATGTTTTCCAGAAAATCCGATATTTTCTAACAAATGTATGAAATGAATATGAATGATTGTTGTATAAATTGTATGTATTTGAACCAGGAAAATCCTATATTTTCCTAAAAGTGAAGTGAAGTCTCAAATGACGAAGACCGTAACCTGTAAGCAAATATGGCATTCTCAAAAGAATGATGTATAGTCTTATTATAAAGCAAAACTATAAGAAGATTGTATTTGAATGTGAAAAGAATTGTAACTGTTACTTTTCCCATGAAAACGTAATACCATAATACTTGTCTATCCGTTGAGTTTTTATAATCGTACTATCATAATTTTCCTGTAGCGACGTTCTTCAGGCACCGAAATGAGATGACACTTGTCACCCCGGGGACTGTAGCTAACAGTCAGGGCACGGGATCATTAGTCTCATATAGATCTATACACACTTGTCACGTTCTCCAGACAGGAGATTCTGGTTATAAACGGGACTTCTAGCGGTTCCTTAAAAGGTATATTGAAGATGAATGACTCACGAATTCTCAATTAAGTCATGTATTAGAATGAATATGTTTGGCTCTGAAATGATTACCCTTTTCTACAGTTTTGACAAGGCATAATAATGATTTGTATGTTCTTGCATGTTTACGAATGTTATAGTAAAAATGGTTACCTTGATATGATGCAAACATATAAATAAAACTTCAAATATTCATAATTATGTTTCATCCCGAGAGGGTAAAGTGGTGTAAGATGTTTGCTTGTTAACAAAATCCATGTGATAGTTATAAAAACAACATGAAATGTATAACAAAAGATTGATGTTTCCACACGGGATTAACCGTGTGTTTACTTGTATCCCCCCACCCCCCGGTAAAGTATTTAAAAGCATTTAAAATCAGTTAAAAGCGTAGAAACGGGGGTTTGAACTCACTTGGTTGAAGTGGTAGCTTGAAGAAGCTGAGACAATAATCGAGCAGAACTTCAACAGGAAAAAGCTGATTTCTCGGAAATCTTGGGAATCTCAGGAGCGTCGGGACTTGCGTTGCGTGCTAGGGATAATACCGGGGCTTCCAGGTAATCTTAGAGGGACTCGAGAGGTGTTCGGTGGAGGAAATGGTGAGAGAATAACAACCAAACCCGGAGCCCTAGTATCCCTTTTATAGTGTTGGGGGCACTCACGAACGCAGGGCATTCCCCTAAGTCGTCATGGCTTACGTACTCTTGATTTGACAGACGAATGGGACTGGCTCTGTGCCCCGAACGCAGTGCATTCCCTCAGACTTGCCTCAGGTTTTGTGCCTCGATCTTTTAGAATGCATAACTTTCGCGTACAAGCTCCGTTTTCGACGTTCTTTATATGCACGCGAAGGTGAGAATATAGTCTACAACTCTCGTTTAGACTTCATCTGCTAATTTTGACTTTATTTTTAATAATATATTTTTTTACATGCCAGGACTGGAAAAATCCGTTAAAAATCCATAACTTCTTCATCCGACGTCCGTTTCCGTCTGTCTTTTTACTGTTGTACTACTATTGACGAGATCTTCGATTCTCGTTTAGGTCGTGTCGGCTAGAAATCATTCCATCTCTATTTCGAGTTTTTAGCTGTCTACCGCTATATCCGAAACTTCGAAAAATCATAACTTACTCATACGAAGTCAGATTTGGACATTCTTTTTTTATGGATTTTTTCGGTTTAATGATATCTACTACTTTCATTTAGATACTTAAGGCTAAATAGTATTTTATTGGAATTTCAGATTTTATGCTTAATTGTGTTTTACCGGTTTTGTTGTGGATCTTCGATCGATCATAACTTCTTCGTTATAACTCGGATTTTAGTGTTCTTTATATTTCTGAAAACTTTGTTATGATATCTACCACTTGGTACATCCCAATTATGGTTGTTGAACAAATTATTTTTGACCTAATTTTTGCTAATGTTACAGACTCCGCGTCCAAATCATCTAAAATCATCCCCGTCAGACTCCTCCTCTGAGTCCACCACTGGTTCTGTTAGTCCGTCTTCGGGTTCTTCCTCTAGTTCCTCTTTTGATTTCTCTTCTGGTTCCTCTTCTAGTTCTGGTTCCAGCCTTCCTCCGTTCCCCTGGTTGGGGAAGTAAGGATCTCCGGGTAGATGAAATATGGCCATAAAGTCTACACAGAACTATATGAATGCAAGAAAATGGATAACATGTAAGAATACTCCTATAGTGTTTTAATTGTTTATGTTTAAGTTCCTTAAAGCTTTTTGGGTTTAGAGTTCGTAAGTTTCTAGATTCCTTGCCCACCACGATAACTCCCAAGCACATGTTGGTCGTATTTTGAATAAATATAATTGATCAGGCTATATTTACCCCCAATACGATTACATAACTGTCCGAGTTTAACTGCACTGTTGAATTTCTCCAAAGACCTTTTCTTCTTATTGTAGTAGTCCAGATATAGGTACGTATTTTATTTTTATTTTGTTCAGAGTATTTTATCCCCAATGTATTTATAGTTGCATATCTTGTATGATTAGATATGCCAGTTCACTATAATCATTGCTCTGATACTAATCTGTCACACCCCCGTACCAGACGACGGAAACGTCTAGGGGCGGGTGACTTCATCTTGTAATTTCATCACAGTGTATATAATTGAAACAAAGACAATCTCATCATCACACGTGAAATATAACAACCATCATAATTTACATAAGTGTGTTGGTTTACAAATTACATTCCAAATGTCAAATGTATGATGATAACAAAAATACACAAAAATCCACTTGTTCTTGATGACCAAATTGCTTAACGATTCCCTGAGAATACAAGTGAGAATACAAGTTATTTTGAAAATGGTCAACATATATAATGTTGGTGAGTTCATAAGCTTGTTTGTATGAAAAGTTTTGTATCATTTGTAAATAACAGAAAATCTGATATTTTCCATAAAAATGGTTTGAGAGTTTTGTTTCAAATCTTGTATTATAGCATGTATGTTCATATTTTTGAAAATGTATAAAGGGAGAGTTCCAGAATATCCTATATTTTCTATTGTAAGTAAAATGTAATGTATAATGTATTTTCCCAGAAAATCCAATATTTTCTGCTAGTAAAAGAGTTGTAGTATTTAAGCCATAACACTTGAGTGTTATAGAAATGAATAGCTCGTACGTGTATCAAAAGTATAGTATATGTATTCCGTAAATTTATCGTGTTGTTAACTCTATGTTAGTTGTTATAACCATACTTGATGAGACTGATAAGCCTGTCATGACATTCTTCAGGGGTTGCTTGTTTAAGGTAAGATATTTGTCACCCTAGACTGGCCTAGTCTAATTGTAGCGAACAACTCAGGTGCGAGGCTGTCAACCACGTATAGATCTATACACAAACTCTCGCTGTCCTACCAAGAGACTGTGGTTATAACTACATGACTTAAGGTTGTACACTAGGTAGGTACGGTTGAAAACGTGTCTCACAGGAGCCTTAACTAAATTTACGCGAACAGTGCATCGCATTATTTACCGCTTTAAAATTATGTTTCGAGTATGCATTTGATTACAAAACATTGGTGATGAAAGTAACATTTGGTTTTATCAAAGAGTCAAGTATTGTTTATTATTAGCCTGAATGTGTCGTGAGGCCCAACAGGAAAATCAATGGGCCTATAAGGCCCAATAAACATGAAATGAGTATATGAAGCCCAATAAACATGTATTAGAGTATAACAGGCCCAACAAGCTTGTAATGAGTATAACAATCCCAATAAGCATGTTATGGGTGTGTCAAGCCCAATTTGAGTAAAAATGTCATAAAGAGCCCATTTATTGTGAAAATGATCATTATAGTCCGATTTGTGCTAAAAATGATATAAACGGCCCACTTTTCTTAGAAATGACCTTTTTGGCCCAAGTAATCAAGGTTTTTCAATAAAATCCTGCTTTTGTCAAATTTTAATTATTTGGCCCACTAAAACCAAAATTTACAACAAAGGCTCATTTTCATTTCAAATGACATTTTAAGCCCACTAAAAACCGAAAATGTGTAAATAAGGTCCATTTTGATAAAAATGACATTTTATGTCCATTAAGGCCAAAAATTTACATTTCAAGCCCTTGAAACCGTGAATTTCCAAATAATGCCCCTTTTTATGAAAAATTACCATTTTAGCCCATTAAAACCGCAAAGGCCCAAAATAAGCTCATTTTGTCAAAATAACACTTTTGACCCTTTCAAAATCGTGAATGTCTTACAAACCCATTTTCTCCAAAAATGACTCTCTTGGTCCTCTCAAAACCGTGAGTTGTCACAAAAAGGCTCCCTTTTTTATTATTTGTCAAAAATGACCCCTTTTTGCATTATTTCTTTGTTTTTCTTGTAACTTTTGCATGTTAAGATTTTTCAACATTATGTAGAGTCACTTCAAATATCTTAGATTACTAACATCAACATGATTTGGTAGGTAATTCGAGGGGGGTATTAAGCTCACCTTGAGTGATCTAACACAAAACCAACTTGTATTCTCCCCCAAAACATAGTAAAACCGAAAACAAGGGGGTATGAAGCTCACCTTGAGTGATGGATTTAGTTTTGATGAAGCAATGAGAGGAAATGAAGGTGTTTACGGTCAAGCTTGCTCCTTTGATGAGGTTTTCGGACTTAGAGAGTTCTATGAAGCAAGATACATGAAATGAGGTGTTTATGACTGATAAGTTTATCATAAGAATGAAGTTAAACTTCTGGAATAGAAGTAACTTACCAAGAATGAATGAACTTTGATGAAGTATTCTTGAACACACACACACACAAGCATAAACGATTTCTTGAAGGAAAAATGAAAGATGTTCTATGTGCTGTAGAGAGAAAAGAAGGTTGAAATTTAGATGAAGTGAGGGTGGTGGGTGCTCTCGGCCAAGAATAAGAAGAAGAGAGGGAAAGGCTTTGCCTTGATATATGGGGGATAATCTTGTATGTCTAGATACATGGAAGCCAATGCATGGATGTCTTCCATGTAATTATGATGTGTCACTTACTCATTAATCCTACATTAATCGTTTTTTTTAAACAGAGAATAAGGGGTGAGGGAAGGAAAGAAAAAAATAAGCATTAGGCTTACATTGGATAGCACCTGAAAATGTATGGCCTAATAAGGGAAATTTTGGCCCATTAGGCCTACATATGTGTTTATAGCCCAAAATGATAAAAGGAATGGGTTTTCGGCCCATATAATTGAAGAAGATGGTATTCGGCCCAATAAGGCCCCTGACGAGTCTTATGGCCCAAAATGCTATTGCTTATTGAATGTGGGTCCAACTAGGGACCAAATGAGGTTTGTTAGCCCAAAAGAATCAAGTTGAGGGTTTATTGGTCCATTAGACCCAATAAGAGGATCGTGGTCCAATAAAATTTTGAAGTGGGAAGTTAGGGTTCCAAACTGAACGTTGAGTGAGTGTAGTTTATGGGTGAGCGAGGTGCGGTTCGGTGCGGTTATTAACAAAAACCTCACCATTAACCGCAAATGCAGTTAATCCATTTTCAAAACCACTTTGTGCGGTTTTTTTTGCGGTGCGGTTAGGCAATTATTTTTGCGGTGCGATTTTGTTTTTTCTGTGTTGCGGTTATTAATCGCATGGATTTGGTGCAATTATTTTGTGTGATTTTTAACCTCAATTTAGAGCTCAAACGGTTTTAAGAGTTCAAACATATTACGTGTAATAAAAAAACATAAGG
Organism: Lactuca sativa; assembly: GCF_002870075.4. Taxonomy (NCBI): domain Eukaryota; kingdom Viridiplantae; phylum Streptophyta; class Magnoliopsida; order Asterales; family Asteraceae; genus Lactuca; species Lactuca sativa. Next base: position 253,282,838 of record NC_056630.2, read on the forward strand.
TATAAAATAATTAACTTAAATCATAAACAAATAATATTTTAAAAACGTCAAATCAATAGTAATTAACAATAAATTTCTTAAAATTGTCTAATTTTATCATTTTTCAAAGTTAAACATAACAAAAAACCAACACTTTTGTCTTCTAGTATTTTATTCATCTTTCATTTATGAAACTTGTCTTATTTTTAATATTTAATATATTAATAACTAATAAAAAAAGTTGTATATAATATATGCGGTGCGGTGTGGTTTTTTTTTCGGTTTTTGAAAACTAATAACCACACCGCACCGCAAATTTGCGGTTTTTGAAAAACAGAAAACCTCACCATCGGTTTTTATTGCGGTTGCGGTTTATTGGTTGCAGTTTATACGGTTAATTTTAGTTGCGGTGCAGTTTTTGCTCACCCCTAGACTGTAGTTCATTGAATTAGGTTTAGGGCTTTAGTGTGAGTTTTGATTCGAATTGTTGTTGTTGAATGAACAACATGTATAACATGGTACTTAGGGTTTCATGAATTCAACAAAAGTAATTACACATGGACAAAAGTTCCTAGCCTTAAAATACTAGTTGTGACGGGATGTAACCCGTGAGGTGGGATCAGAAGGAGTATATGAGATGACTTGGGAGGAGTTTGTGAGGAGGTTTGATCAGGAGTTTGCACCATCCATTAACTTGCAAAATTTGGTGAGAGAGTTCCAAGATTTACAGCAGACTATTGAGACTGTGGCGAAGATCACCACCAAGTTCCGAGAGGGGGCTCTTTTGGTTCTGCAGTACATTGCGAATGAGGAGATGAAGAAGACTAGGTATCATTCCATGCTGAGGTATGATATTCAGGAGTTTATGAGTTTTTCAGGGTGCAAGACCCTTAATGAGATGGTGGAGAAGGCCCAGGAACAGGAGATTGAGTTAAAGCTCCGCACGAAGCGAAAGTCGGAGCAGGTTCAGGCAGCAGTGGGTCAGGCCAAGAAGCCTAAGACATCGGATCCTCTCAGCAGGGGCCAGTAGGACCGTAGCAATTGTGCCAAGTGCGGTAAGCCACACAGTGGAGCCTGCCAAGCTACGGGCTCATCATGTTATGCATGTGGCTAGTTGGGTCACATGAGTCGGGATTGCCCCATGAAGGGCTTGATTTGTTTCCACTGCAACCAGACCGGTCATAAAAAGGTCGATTGTCCGAGGTTGGTTAGAGGAGGAGGAGCAGTAATGGCACCTACATCCGCCACAATGAGGATTACAGATGGCCGCCCGATCAAGGCGGAGGCTCCTGCGGCGAAGAGTTGCACATTTCAGATGACTACTGAGGAGGCCCGAGCAGTGACTGACGTTGTCACCAGTATGTGATCTAATTATGTTTCCTTTATTTTATTATTATACTTATGTTGTTAAGATTTTATATAGGGACCTTTTTGGTTAATAGTATGTCGGCTTAGATGTTATTGATTTGGGGGCTACCCGATCTTTTGTATCTCTTCCACTCAACAAAAATTTTCATGATGGTCTGGGGACCTTAGATTCCCAACTCTAGGTGGAGATTGCGGACGACCGCATCGTGAGTGTTGCAAAGGTATTTCGGAGGAGTGTTCTGAATATGTTCGGGGAGAGGTTTTCTATCAATTTGGTTCCGATTCCTTTGCGTGGATTGAAGGTGATCGGCGGGATGGATTGGTTGGGGCCCAACGGGGCCATGATAGATTATGAGCATCAATTACTGACGGTTCGAACCCCTCGTAGGGGAGAACTAGTTATTCATGGAAAGAGAGTATCGCATGGGCGAACTGTCTGTTCGGCTGCGAGGGCTAGGAGACTTCTTCAGTAGGGTTGTTCTAAGTTTCTGGCTTATGTTTTAGATACGAGGATGGAAGCCACACCAGATTTGAGTAGGGTACTGAATCGGTACTACTGATTGTACGAGATTTTCCTGATGTGTTTCAAGAGGAGTTACCTGGGGTGCCACCCGAGAGGCAAGTGGAGTTCCGTATTGATCTAGTGCATGATGTTTTGGATAAGTTGTGTAAGTCCATAACTATATTTGAGATGTACTTGACCCGATCCAACATGGTCCATTTGGGCTGCACTTCACCCGAACAATTTATATGGATAATCTTTTGTGAATAGTATAAGTTATGATTTATTAATATATTATAAGTTCTAATATACTAATATGAAATCATATTTTTTAATTAGTATTGATCTAAAATTAATTTAGAATTAATTTAGTGATCAAAAGTGTGACTAATTAAATATGGACTGTTGTATTTATATAGTGTGGCTAATGCTTATTTAGAATGAGATAGGCTTGCATGGTAAGTCAATGGATAGTTCATGGAGATTTAACCCATGGATCTCATGGAAATTAAAGGTCATGGGTACTAGGGTTTACATGGATTTAACCCTAATCCACCACACTATATAAAGGAGTCACTGGCACTTGAAATGGCACTATTTTTTTTGTGTGAGAACTAAGGGTGGCGATTTCTAGAAGTGTTCTGCTATTCTCTCAAGTTGTTGGGTTTTGAGCATTCTAACACTCCTAAGTGTACATACAACCCTAAATACCTTGGATCTATGTTTTCTCTATTATACATGCAAATATGAATATTCCAAGGTATTACCCTATCTAGCATACAATCTATGATACTTGGGTAATAAAACAAGTTAGAATACATACCTTGTTGATGTAGCTTGTCTTCATGAAGCTTGAGTGCCTAGTGCCCCAAGTGTGACACCTCAAATGGTTCACACAACACCATGAACTCTTGGAATAACCTTGAGAATAAGGATACTTTGATTCTCTATAGTGAAATCGGCTAACCCTCTTAGTGTACCCACACTAATGCCAATTTCACCAACCAAGGACCTCTTTATATAGTGTGGAGATTAGGGTTAAACCCTAATACCCATGACCTTTCATTTCTTATGATCCATGGGTTAAACACTCCATGGACTATCCATGAAAGCTTAGGCTAACCTAAATGAACTTGGCCCATCAGACACACACACACACACACACACACACATATATATATATATATATATATATATCTAAGAGTCCATATTTAATTAGTTCCTTTTGATCACTTAATTAATTACAAATTAAATCTTGATCAATACTAATTAAATAATATGATTATATATTAATATATCAGAACTTATAATATATTAATATAAATCACTAGTATCCTTTTTCCTCATCTTGTCAATCCAATTGTCCCGATGTCATGCAACCCAAATGGACCATGTCGGGTCGGGTCAAGTCTTGCCAATTATAGTTATGGACTTAGACATTAATCCAATAGTCTCCCACTTGGATAAGTCTAAAACTATTATTGCAAGTATGACTTCAAAACCCGACTAGCAATCATAGCTCTCAAAAGCTTCTGTCAAACTCTGACCTTGCCGATGATCTCTGACCTTTGTCAATGACTTGTCCATTAGATAAGGGATCATATATTCCTCCATTCTAGATATCATATGGATTGAGACATGGATTATAATCATTCTCTCAGTCCATTTGTTGTTTCCCGATTTCCGATTTATGATGACTGACTGATGAACATATCAAATCAGTCCTGACTTGGCAAAGCACTCACATGTATCATCATTAAATCATCGAGGGCCCACAAATATCTCTTTTATCTCGAAGGTAAAAGGAATGGATAAACTTCGACTCATATGGTTTGTTCTACTACTTGTTGAATCATACACAAAGGCACGTTTTATAACATCCAATGCGTTTTCGTGCAATCAATGTACAACCAACTCATAGTAACAACTCATATCTCTAGGTTTGAAGAATATAAGATATTATCGTCTCATGATCACTCGTGATAAAATCCATGAAGTGATTCCAATGAGCGTGGGTTGAATTCAATACTCAGAACTTATGAGCACTCATGAGTGTTGTAGCACCACCTTGTCCAACATCTTAGACCTATACAAGCTCAACTCATGACAGTCTTGATTCATATCTACTTCCAATATATGACCAACTGTGGATAGTATGAATAACTTAGTCATTCAGGAAGAGCGCCCTAGTTATTCTGGAAGTCAAAACATGCAAAATGAAACACAAGAATAATTGAATCCAATATGGTCTGAGAACTTATGAATATAAATAAAACACCTTATACTTATCACCATATGATTACACATTATTCATTCCATACTGTTTCATCTATCAACTTTATTCTTGAATTAAAACAAAAGTTGTCCCATGCTCCAAGTAGGTACACTATGTTTTCTAAACACTAGTCATGCCATACACCAAGTATGCACTCTATGTTTGTCTATGATCCTTACTTTGTGAAATAAACCAATTGAAACATGATTCTAATTTCACACTCCCAAATCCTTATTGTAAATGTAAGAATTCCAAATCCTTATCATTTATCGAAATCTATTAGATTTTAGACTTATATGCATTGATCCTCTTGTAACGATTATGCACAAAGTCACAAAGACTTGTCAACAAACATTATAGAGTATTCCAATGGAGATTAACTCCATGGAACCGAAGTCTCATATTCAAAGTTCATTGCCTTTGAACATTCTTATTGCATTAAGTTTCTTACATAGATAACTTCCACCTATGGAGACAACTCTGTATTCCCATTTTGACTACCCCTTCTGAACAAGAGTTGCCTCTTTTCAGATTAGGTCAATATGGTCCTTCCAAAGTTAACACTATACTTCCAACTGTCCTTGAGCAACCAATCCTTGGTAAAACCCTAGATTGTCCTCGACAATTGCTTAATCCTTTTAGTCATATCCAATTCTAGACCTTTTCCCTTCTTAATGCCCCAGGCATTTGGAAAATTTTAGAAAGGATGAATATAGCACATGTAATCGATCCTATATCCGAAGCATATGAGACACGATTCAGGATGTCTCACATAAAGACTAAACCATTCTTTTTCAATAATATTTCCGTTTCTACTTGCCAAGTTCTCATAATTCAGATTATGAAAAGGGATGTCGTAATCATAATCAAATTTTAGAACGCAATTCATGATGTATCACATAAAGACTAAACCAATCTTTTGCTATAATATTTCCATTTCTATTTGCCAAGTTCTCATAATTCAGATTATGAAAAGGGATGTCGTAATCATAACCGAATTTTAGAACGCAAATAATGAAGTCATATATAGAATTTCCTTATGTTGAGCCATTCCAACATGAAATTCATATATATTCTTGACTAAATTTGATTAAAATCTCAATTTAAGCTTAAAATCTCACTCTAAGCCTTTTAGAATTGACACAAAGTATAATTTCCTCTCCCTTAATTATAGCAAAACACCTTTTTTCAACGAATTGAAACTTTTGTTTCATATAATTAACATTGCTAACTTGCAATACTTATCATAATTATTATGCTCCCACTAACATGATGATTATTAGCATAACACTTATGCTCCCACTAGCTTTAACATGTACTCAGAAATCAACTGTACTTCTAGAAATCAATACTTTATTGACTTTCTTACCAAAGTTCAGATTTCTGATAGTAGATTGCTTTGATAAGACTTTATGAAAATCACACACCTTTTCTTAGATAGCTCATAGGTATGTCTAAACAATTTTAGAACTATGAAAAGGGATGTCGTAATCATAGTGTCAACTGTTAAGACATTTGCTATTTCTGATAAGTCCATGTTAGTGTGCTCTACCAAGGACTTTGAGGATGCAAAGATTGCTATCTACTTAAAATCTACTTAGTGAAAGTGTTTCCTTACCATCATTTTCATGAATCGAAGAGAAACCTTATGACACTTACATTTTTCCAGTGTATGATTTCCTACCCATATGAATTTGTCAAAACCATAATCACAGGACAAGGTTACTGACAAATCCACACTTATATGGATTAAACTTGTGCAATCTAAAATTCTTGCCATTTGGCAGCTCAACGGCCTGCCATTGCTTCCAAGTAGTTGTGCAACCAACTGAGAACTCTCAGAACTCTTATGCAAAGCCAACTTGAATACGCACATACATGTCAACACGATAGGTTATAAACCTCAAGTCATGTGCTAGTGAAGAACTTTAGGTTTTACTCTTGATTAGTTCTTGAGGCTTTCAAGACCTTTAAGACTCCCACTGTCCTCTTGACATATAAGACTTTCTTGTCAGATATTCAAGAGATAGTGTGGATTCTAATCAACACAAACACTTCACACAATTGGCCTAAGTTGGTCTTTGTTTTATCCAAAACATCACAACATTCCAATTTCAAATGTACAAGAGTAGAAAACCTTTTACTCTTACATTTTACTAGTTTTAATAAACCTTCTTTAAGATGTGTCACTCAAATTACAATCTTGGAGTTTGACTCTAAGAATTGTTTTTGGAACAAAGCATGACCCATTTTCTTGATTTAATCATTTCAACAATTCAAGATTCCTCTTCTTAGTCATAAGAATACACTATGATGACTTTAGAGGACTAATTTTGACATGATTTTTAAATTATTAAGATGATCACAAAACATGATGCTAAAGTACTCTCCCATCCTTTCAGATTTGAGAAACTTTTATCTTTTTGCCTAAGTTGATTCTTCTTATTCGCTCTGACATACATTGGAACCTTTTCCAATGTCTCAGAATTACACTTAAGCTTGTAAGTATAACCATATTTACTGAGCTTTAGTAAATTATGAAGAATAGTCTTATCGATCTTTTGTGGTGGACTTGACCAGTGCATACGAATGTGTACTCGATCCCTTAGTCCTTTACTTGACTCACTTAAACATGTGAACAAGGAATTAGTCTTAATTTTCCAAAGATGAAAATTATCATTCATCATACAAATTGCATGATTCCAAGTTTCTATCCAACTGAAACTTGGGTGATGAGAATCTTTCCTTATTTGGTAAATTTAGACACTACCACAAATGAAAGAATCAAATTCATATTTCCAATATTGCTATCAATGGAATCATATAAGCAACAAAGTTTTTTTTTTCCACAAATGCCATTGTAATGATATTTTAAAATAAATAAAATCAAAACTTTTTCTTTTATTTTAAAAACTTTGCGGAAAAACTATCCTTACAGTGCAAAAGCGCATGAAAACTTTGTTGTTATCTATTTCTAAGCAATATATCATAACTCCTAAGAAGTATCTCAAGAATCCGATCCTCAAACTATGCGATAAAAATCCATCTACGCGATCAGATTCAACATACTATTTCTTTAAGTTTCTTCACTTTTCTTTGATTCGTACAACATCAACATGTGACCCAGTCACATCATGTAACAAGAATCTCAAAATAGAAACTTAAGAGAGTTAGATAGTGGACTTTACCTGAAGTAGAGTAAAACTTATTGACTTTAACATCGTTAGGTAACAATTTGACAGCTTCGCAATCGATGTCCCTTCCTTTGGCAATATAAACATATGGACCCTCTAGTAATGGTACACGGGACTATCACAGACTTAGCATTTCTCGTTACCATTTGGTCAACCGAGTTGACTATGGCCGAACCCCTTCGATTGGGAAGAGAATCTTTTTTTCTGGATTTCTAGTGTCATCATTATCAATGTACATAAAGTTTTTGGAAGTTGATCTTAGCAAATTTGCTTTACTAGCCCACCAAATCATTATTGATTCAGTAGCACCAAGCAACTAGATAAGATCATTAAGGGTCTTTTCATAGTCTGTTTCATAGGAGTCCCAACGAAACTCACTATGTGACTTAGAAAGTGAATGAACATCCAACTTTCTTAAGACTTTGACACCCAACTCTCCCGGCTTGTCAATATGTGACTTCATCTCCAAGATGTGAGCACACATAGACCTTGTCTGCCATAAGGGCTTGAGTGACCTTGAACTAGTGGGTTAGGGAGAATAATTGGAGGAGGTGGAGGAAGTGAAGTTCCAAGAGATTTGGGAAGATCATAGATGTCTGAACTAGACATCTTTTGGGAGATATTCAAGATAGTTGATTTAAAGTCCTTAATATAACACCCAATATGAAATATTAAGGCTAGGACCCAACAAACTATTTTATAACTTGGAAGAGGGAGCCGTAATCCAAGCTATAGAATATTTGAAGGTAGGTGAATGACGATTCACCAATTTCCACCATGAAAAAACGAAATAAATTTATTAGGTTTTTTAATTGGATTTGAAACTCCTAAATCTTTTCAGATTCATTGAACTGTTCAATGACATGTTTCAATCTTGAGTGTGCCCTTCAGGTTTTGTGCCTGCGATGCCGAGGATCACAAAATAAGGTGTGAATAACCATGCAAATATACTTGGTACCCTTAATTTTTTTACCCCTCAATCGATGTGCCGGTTAACCACACATGCTCCATCGATACTATGATAAATATTAAGTTACCCTTTGCCTACCTTGTTAAATACGAGTTAGTGTGCCGGTTAACTACACAACTCCACTAACCGACTTAAACAAAGTGCAAAGTGTAATTTCATGGATTAGCACCAAATTCACATTTTCCTAAGTAACTAAGATTGGGTATTACTAAGAGTTTAGTTACTTAGTATTTATCATTAATACTTTTAATGAAGGGAGAATTATAGTCCTTGTCCTACCCGTTCGGCTAACGACCCTCCACCAGTGAAAGAAGCGGTGGGTGAGAGTGGACACCCATTAAACTGCCATTTTATAGGCAGTAACCTTATACGCCCCTTATAGACCGGCTTCGTGAATGAGGCCTACTAATGGTAAGACAACTTGCTCTTATATATATATATATATATATATATATATATATATATATATATATATATATATATATATATATTATTAACTTATAATATTATAAAGTATAAGGGTTGAATTTTAACTTTTAAAATGCTAAGGGCTTAGCTTGGAATTAAAGTATTCATGGCAAAACTTTACAAATTCCAAAACTTGAGGGCAAGTTTTGAAACTATTCAAAACTATTTAATTCCATAACTTATGTGTTTAAAGTAGCTTTAATAAAAAAAACTCTTCAAGTACCATAAATTTAGGACAAGTTATGGATGACTTTAAACCATTAAAGAATGTGACTCTTCCTTATTCATAACTTATGGATTTAATTAAGGTTACACATTTTTTTATTATTTAATGAAGAGACTCTTGAACCTCCATAACTTGAGGACAAGTTATGGAGTCATAAAATCATTTAATGAGGACAAGACTCTTTATTTTGTAACCGATGCCAACTTTTATGAGTTTTAAGAAACTTAAATGTGACTTTTCATGTAACTTGAGGACAAGTTACAAAAACACATTTTAGAATCAACTCTTAGATTAAAATGGATTGAAAACATATTATCACATAATTTTTTATTAATCTAAATCAACTCAAAAAATCAAGATAATTCAAAAAAAAAACTTTTGGATTCCATAACTTATGGAGTTTAATGTTTGTTTAATGATGAAACTTTTCATGTTCCATAACTTAAGAACAAGTTATGAAATTCTTTAAAACATTAACACCAATTTCTGTAACTCCATAAAAAAAACTTTGAATCAATTTTTTTAAACCTTTTCATATCCACAACTTATGGAGGTTTCAAAAAACTCTTTAGATCAAACTTTTAAAACTAATAAAATAATCATATCATTTTATCTTTTACTAAATTTGACCTAATTTAACTCATATAGAAAATGATTCAAATTTTACAAATAATTAGTTTTTCACAAAAACATGTAATTATCTTAAAATTTGACAAACGACATGTTTTTTCCAACTTTGAAACTAAAACATTTGCATCAATATAACAGAAAACAACCCATGGCTCTGATACCACTGTTGGGTTTTGAGCATTCTAACACTCCTAAGTGTACATGCAGCCCTAAATACCTTGGATCTATGTTTTCTCTATTATACATGCAAATATGAATATTCCAAGGTATTACCCTATCTAGCAAACAATCTATGATACTTGGGTAATAAAACAAGTTAGAATACATACCTTGTTGATGTAGGTTGTCTTCATGAAGATTGAGTGCCTAGTGCTCCAAGTGTGACACCTCAAATGGTTCACACAACACCATGAACTCTTGGAATAACCTTGAGAATAAGGATACTTTGATTCTCTCTAGTGAAATCGGCTAGCCCTCAATGTACCCACACTAGTGCCAATTTCACCAACCAATGACCTCTTTATATAGTGTGGAGATTAGGGTTAAACCCTAATACCCATGACCTTTCATTTCTTATGATCCATGGGTTAAACACTCCATAGACTATCCATGAAAGCTTAGCCCAACTTAAATGAACTTGGCCCATCACACATATATATCTAAGAGTCCATATTTAATTAGTTCCTTTCGATCACTTAATTAATTACAAATTAATTCTTGATTAATACTAATTAAATAATATAATTATATATTAATATATTAGAACTTATAATATATTAATATAAATCACTAGTATCCTTTTTCCTCATCTTGTCAATCCAACTGTCCCGATGCCATGCAACCAAAATGGACCATGCCGGTTCGGGTCAAGTCTTACCAATTATAGTTATGGACTTAGACATTAATCCAACACAAGTTTCTCAGGTTTGTGGTGATTTGTGACTTCCGTTTGAGGCATCCACATTATTGGTGCTAGGCTCTCAAACTCCAAGCAATCAACCACTACTAAAATATATGTAACTCTACTAGCTTATTAAGTTTCAAAGTTCCCCATGCCATGATAGTTAGGTTAAAAACCTTGGAAAATTAAATTTGCATGTATCTTAGAAAAACATAGATCAAAGGTTTCTAGGGTTGCATGTACACCATATGAGTGTTAGAATGCTGAAAACCCTACAGTGGTATCAGAGCCTGGTTTTTTTTTTCTTGATACTTGATGCAAGTTGTTGGAAAAACTCAAGTTTTCTGCATTCTACAATATGAACTCGCCGAGTCCATGTAGTAATTCATTCAACTCGTCGAGTAGGTTCCTACACTCGATGAATAGGAGCCCCAGAGTGTAAATTTTCGAGTTTTGCTGCTGGAAATGAACTAGAAATATTACGCTAAACTATTTTGGTCTTATAAAAGTTGTTTTAGATGGTATAATGGTTATGCTAATCCATTTTCAATGGCTATTATCAAAATTTCAAGTTTTCTATGGTTTATTTATGATTCTTGAAATTGTTGATATGAATGTTCATGAACTTATGAGTTTATAAGATCATAGGAATTATTTGCAACTTGCTTGGTAGTATAATTCTTGATTTTGATTTGTCTTAATGGAATCCATAATTTGTCCTCAAGTTATGGATTACCAAAAGTCACTCTTTTAAAGTCCATTAAATAAACACATATGTTACATAAAATGAAAAGTCTCACATTTTAATAAACCATTAACTCATAAGTTATCAAAGATGAAAAGTTTTGAAAGTTACAAAATTTACCCTCAAGTTTTGGAACATGTAAAGTCTCACACAATTTGGTAAAACTTTAGTTCCAATCCCTAGAATTTTAAAAGTTAAAATTCAACCCTTAAACTTTATAATATTATAAGTTTAATAATATTCATATATGTATAAGAACAAGTCGTTTTAACGTTAGTAGGTCTCATTCATGAAGTCGGTCTATAAGGGGGTATAAGGTTGTTGCCTATAAAATGGCAGCTTAATGGGTGTCCACTCTCACCCACCGCTTCCTTGACTGGTGGATGGTCGTTAGCCGAATGGATAGGACAATGAATTTAATCCTCATTAAAAGTTTGATGATTATAAAGTAACTAAATATTTTTATAAATTCCTAATCTTAGTTACTTTAGGAAAAATGTAAATAAGGTGCTAACCCATGAAATTACACTTTGTACTTTGATTAAGTCGTTAGTGGAGCGTATGTGGTTAATTGGCACACTAACCTGGACTTAACAAGGTAGGAAAAGGGTGGCTTAAGGTTATCATAGATCGGTGGAGCGTGTGTGGTTAACCGACACATCGGTTGAGTGATAAACATTAAGAGTACCAAGAAATTTGCTTGGTTACTCCACACCTTGTTTTTTGATCATCGGCATCCCAGTCACAAAACCTAAAGGGCACACTCGAGATTGAAACATGTCATTGAAAAGTTCAACGAATCTCAAAGAATCTAGGAGTTTCAAAACCAATTAAAACCTAATAATTTATTTCGTTTTTCATGGTGGAAATTGGTGAATCGTCATTCACCTACCTTCAAATATTTTATAACTTGGACTACGGCATGCCTCTTCTATGTTATAAAATATTGTGTTGGGTCCTAGCCTTAATATTAAATTTGGGTGTCTTATTAAGGACTATCTTTATATCTAATCTAAACTTGTCTTTCGTCTTTTCTGATGTCTCCCAACAATGTTGCTTCTAGCTCAAACCCTACCGGCTCCTTCTCTTTCATGAACCTTTGTGGGAGAGTCATCTTCGATGGATCCAACTTTATGGAATGGATCAAGAACATCAAGATGGTCACTTGGTATGAGGACAAGGAATATGTCCACAACAAGGAGCTTAAGGAACTTGAGTCGTCTGCTGCTCCTGAGGAGATTGTTGAATACCCGACACATGAGAGAGATGCTACCAAAGTGGCATGTATCATGTTGGCCACAATGACAGCCAAGCTCGAAAAGTCCTATGAGGACTACTACCCTTTTGAGATGCACCAGGACTTGATGGACCGCTACCATCAGAGTGCTCGTCAAGAGAGGTATGAAATCATCTACTCCATGATAACAACCCCTATGAAGGATGGTGAACCCATCACGGGCTACATGTAGAAAATGCAAAGGTATTTGGACCGTTTGCTGAAACTGAATGTGAACTTCCCCAAGGAGTTGGCAATTGACATCATTTTGCACTCCTTACCTTCGTGTTATGATCAATTCCGAATGACATACCACATGAACAAGGAGGAAGTTACACTCAGCAAACTTTAAGGACTTTTGAAGACCGCGGAAAGTCGTCTTAAAGGTAAGTCCGTTGATACTACTCCTAGTCCTATCGCGGCCCCTATCTTGGCAATCGGGCAAGGCAAAGGAAAGAAGAGGAAGATCCCTTCGAAGGGTACCAAGGAAAAGTCTCGTGTTGGCTCCTCTTCAAGTGGAACCAAGAAAGGTTTCGCCACTCCTTCTGCCAACCCTAAAGAGGCTGAATGCTTCTATTGCCATGAAAAGTCACACTAGAAGCAAAACTGTCCAAAGTACCTCCAAGATGTTAAGGATGGGAGAGTGAAACCCAACCATGCAGGTATTTACACTATGTTGTCTAATAACTCACCCCATTATAATTCTTGGGTCCTTGATACAGGTTGTGGCATTCACGTATGTTCTGATTTGCAGGGACTAAGAAGAAGTGAGAATGTGGAGCATGGGAAGATAAACTTGATCATGGGGAATAGAAAAATATTTGGGTACAGATGTTTTGTGATCAACAGGCACCGCAGTTATAACCCTCCCACAGACCGGTTACAAGACTCTCACTACACCCTCAGGACCGTTGACCAAGTACAGTGTCTGGATGAATTAGAAAAATATTTCCTTTGGATTTTATCATCTGAAAGAGTCACATCTAGTCCAATCTCGTAACACTCCAAAAGTCTCAAAACACCGAGGACTAGATCTAAAAATTGACACAAAACTTGTTATTAAAAATCACGTGCATGCACCTAGACATAAAATTTCACTTGTAACCCCGGGATCCAAACATATTTGGGTGCCCAAACTAACTGTTTAATTTCGCAGGCAATGTGCAAGGAGGAACAAGAAGATGGGTGGTTAATTGATAGTGCTTTCTCCTTGCACATAACCAGAAGGTTAGAATACCTTCGGGACTTCAGGCCTATCTATAACGGTGGACACGTCACATTCGACAACAATGCGAATGGAATCATCTGGGGTTACGGTGTGTTAAGAACAAGAAATTTCTCAATTCAAAAGGTTGTTTACGTGGAAGGCCTCAAGCATAATCTCATCAGTGTGGGACAACTATGCAAAGTTGGTCATCATGTTGAATTTGTTAATGAATACTAATACATCATGACAAGTGATAGAAGCACCTGCTTGATCAAATCCAAGTCTGAAGGGACAATGTATCCTTTGGATATTTCATTGATCATTGGCAAACCATAGTTGTGCTTTCTATCCAAAAAAGTATCCAAAGTTAGCTGGTTATGGCACAAGAAGCTAGCTCATATAAACTTTTGGTATATCAACAACATGGTCACTGAAGAACTTGTTTGTGGTCTCCCCATTCTAAAGTACAACAATGATACACTTTGCCTAGCTTGTAAGCGTGGAAAGCAAACGAAGGGAAGCCATCCACTGGTTATTGATTCTTTAATTTCTGGACCATTAGAGCTACTTCATATTGATCTCCACGGACCATATACTATAGCCAGTCTCCATCACAAAAAATATATATTGGTTATAGTTTATGACTTCACTCGTTTCACATGGGTCTTCTTCTTAAGGCACAAATACGAAACACTGTAGACTCTGATCAACTTTATCAAAGAAATTGAGCTCCATTTCAAGTTACCAGTCCGAAGAATTACAAGTGAAAATGGAACAAAATTCACTAATCATCTCTTGAATAGTTTTTTGGTTTCCAAAGGCATCAGTCACGACTTTTCAGCTCCCTACACACCGCAACAAAATGGAGTAGTAGAGCGAAGAAATCATACTTTTGTCAAAGCATCCAGGTCCATGTTAAACTTTGAAAATTTTCCTCTATACTTTTGGGCTGAAGCAGTGGCAATTGCGTGCTTTGTTCAAAACCAAAGCATCATTTGCAAGCGTCTCAACAAAACTCGATCTGAGGGCCTCAACAATCACAAATCGAATGTCAGATTCTTCCATATATTTGGGTACAGATGTTTTGTGATCAACAACAACGATCATCTTAACAAATTTGCACCGAAATCAGATGAAGGCATTTTTCTTGGCTAATCAACCAATAAGGTAGCCTACATGGTTCTCATTAGACATACGAGACAGATAGTCGAAAGCTTCGATGTCAAATTTGATGACTATTACGTCTGCAACATTACTCCATCAAGAAATTAAAGCTATACTGGAAGGTGATATCCCAACCTCTTCGGGTCCCTTAAGCATAGTTGAAATCACCTATGATGATCTCTTTGACCCCGCAGAGATGGCTCATCTCTCTGAAATTCCTGTGTCTCTAGTAGGTCAACAACAACATGCGGAAGTATCTGGTCCAACCTTATCCGGAGAATTGTTACACGATACCTCCACCTCGCCGGTTGAGGGGGAAAGTTCAACTCCTGTTCAAATGACAACCATCGAGGTTCCAATGATTAAAGATGCAGCTCCGGTATCTACCTACAGAGTCACAACTCAATCAAATGTCTCTACAGACTCTGAAGATGGAGAAATAGGAAACATAGACACAAGAACATCTTCGAGGATTATCACTCACTCATCAATCCAGGGGGAACCATCCTTTGTTCTTGGGGAACTCCCATCTGCAGTTCAGAGAGAACCTCAATCAAATGCTGATCAAAATCCTACAGTCTAAGACACTTCTACGGGTTGCTCAAAAGTCAAGGGGGGACTACTTTCTCCAACCGTAGAGTCCTCTAGCGTTGAAGATATTCCTTCCACCGAAGCTGTTGATCACCAACAAACTCGTCTTCACATCTGGAAAAATGATCATCCATCGGGTCAAATCATTGGAAACTCATCTGCAAGTATACAAACTCGATCCTGTAGTGATTTAACGGACCACTGCCACTATGTTGCCTTCATGTCCTCAGTGGAGCCTCAAACCATAAAGGAAGCACTCATGGAACCCGATTGGATCACTGCAATGTAAGAGGAGTTAGCAGAATTTGAGAGGAATAAAGTTTGGAAACTTGTAGCAAAATCAAATGGCCACACAATTGTTAGAACAATATGGGTATATAAAAACAAGCTTGATGAATCCGGTGCGGTTGTAAGAAACAAAACAAAGCTAGTTGCTAAGGGGTGTAGTCAACTAAAAGGTGTTGACTACGATGAAACATATGCCCGTGAAGCCAGAATGGAAGCAAGACGCATCTTCTTAGCATATGCGGCACACAAGAACATAAAAGTGCATCAAATGGATGTAAAAAGTGCCTTCCCTAATGGTGAACTAAAGGAAGAAGTTTACTTGCAACAACCTCCAGGCTTCGAGAGTCGAGAATTTGCAAATCACTTCTTCAAGCTTGAAAAAACAGTGTACGGTCTGAAGCAAACTCCAAGGGCATGGTATGAGACTCTTTCTGAGTTTCTTGTGATGTCTGGATACAAAAGAGGTGTGATTTATCCTACCTTATTTAGAAGAGCAAATGTAATCACTTGATGCTCGTCCAAATATATGTGGATGATATCATCTTTAGATCCACAAATGAGGGTATGGTGAATGGCTTTGAAAAGCTCATGACTAGTAAATTCCAAATGCGCATGAATAGAGAGATTAATTTCTTTTTAGGACTTCAAATCAAGCAAGTTCCTCAAGGGATATTCATTCATCAAGAGAAATATACCTCTGAGCTGCTGAAGAAATTCTTAATGGACAATTGTTCCTCAGCCAAGGTCTCGATGACCTTCGGATACAACATTTCAGCTGATCCTACTGGAGAATCAGTTGACTATAAAACTTATCGTGGAATGATTAGGTCATTAATATACCTCACCTCAAGCAGACTGAATATTGTCTTTGCAACAGACTTATGTGCTAGGTACCAATCGAATCCCAAAGTATCTCACTTGACCGCAGTCAAGCAAATTCTCAGATACTTAAAAGGAAGAAAAGCGTTAGGTCTCTGGTACCCCGTAGGAATGACTTCAACCTTCAAGCCTTCATGGATGCGGATCATGTCATATACAGATTAGATAGAAAGAGTACTTCTGGTGCTTGTCAATTCTAGGAGGAAGACTAGTCAACTAGTCTTCAAGGAAGCATCATTGTGTCTCATGGTCTACCACAGAGGCAGAATATGTGGCCGCAGCCAGCTGTTGTTCCCAAATCCTGTAGATAAAACTTATCTCATGGACAATAGATACAAAATGTTGCGGATACCAATTTACTGTGATTCAGAGAGTGTTATAGCGATTTCTCACAATCCTATTCACCACTCGAAGACGAAACACATTGAACTCCGGTACCACTTCATCAAATATCACATTCTCTAAGGTAACATCGAAATAATTTTTGTTCCCACTCACGAAGAAATTGAAGATGTTTTTACCAAGGCACTTGATGCTACAAAGTTGAATAATTTTCTGGAAATGCTAGGAATGATGAATCCAGGCCCTCAATTCTTTTTGAATTGATAGGTACCGCAAACCACTTCTAGTCTCCGATGTGGTCCTAGAATAATATACTTATCATATATCTTTTCAGCATACCTTGTATACCGCAACCATATATAATGTTTATATTCTTTGGGTCTTTAAATTTTGTTATTTCTAACCTTTTATCAAGTGTTCCTTTCAGCTTCCACTACTGTAGTCACACTGCTCTCCATCGCATTTATCAGAATCCATCCACAATTACAATAAATGAACCCACAATCACTTCATACATTCCCTCATAACTTTGTGTGCTATTTAATGATCATCATTAAATAAATATTTCTTATAAAAACATTCATTTTGTGGCATACAACGTTTCAATTTCTTTCAAAATCACCTTTCTGTGTCAGACCTATTTTAGGTTAAATGACAAATAAATTGTTTTTTCCATAAAAGAAATCTTTTAAGAAATCTCTTTTCTTAGTTTGTCACATCTCGTAGCCTCCAAACTGTCTAATCTGTTTCAACTTCTACCTTTTTACAACGGATAAACCCCACTTACCACAAATTTCTCAAACGTGTGATCATGGGTTTGACAATCATTAAATACCCCGATTTTCTAGTAAAACTTTTCTTTTTGATTTAATTTTACTTGTGGCTGATATTGGTTAAAACACAAGGGATTTTACCATTAACAGCTGTAAATAAGTTTATTCGAATAAAATTTGAAATACGGAGGTATTAAACCCCCTTTTCTTCCCAAGAATGCTTTACGCGTTCTGAATCCCTAAACGATGATCTTCATCTTCTTCCCTCTTGTTCAAACAGTTTTCTTGCAACTTTTTAAAACTTTTCATGCAACAATGGTGAAATCAAGCATCTCAAAGAAGTAGTCGAAGGCCTCTGAGCCTGCTCGACCCACCGGCTCTGAACCCACAATCAAATATCAATCCCCTTCCATTGCCTCAGGCAATTATAGAGCCATATTTTCCGATCATCCCTCCTACAATGATGCTATCAGGCTAATGATCCAGTTTCTCTCAAAACACCCACTATTTGGACCGTTCAACGCCTTCACTGAATTTGTTCCATTACCAACCCCGTTCAAATGTGCATTCACTGCTTTCTGGACATCTCACAACCTTCAAGAGATGGGTTATCAGAAGAAGTTAAGAGGAATCGAAGAATTCAAAAAGAACTAGCTCCTGATGGTATGGCAGTGTGTGTGTCACTTCATCATCAGAAGCCTTTCCGACAGAACAAGCGGTATCGATAACATGGGTATCAAGCTTTTGGATTTGTTTGGAGCATATTCACTGGGAATCTGGTCAATTATGGTCAAATACTTTGGGATGATTTTCTTCAATATATCCCCAAAGAGTCTCCTAAAGAAGGTGCAACCGAGCTCACATTTGCTCGATTCTGGTCGCTCTGTATTCTTGATCTACACAAGCAAGCCAAGCTCGACATGGAAGATGATTCAAGTCTTTTTGTCACTCACGATCTTAAAAGTTACACTGCCTCTACA
Organism: Lactuca sativa; assembly: GCF_002870075.4. Taxonomy (NCBI): domain Eukaryota; kingdom Viridiplantae; phylum Streptophyta; class Magnoliopsida; order Asterales; family Asteraceae; genus Lactuca; species Lactuca sativa. Next base: position 253,301,596 of record NC_056630.2, read on the forward strand.
GATTAATATATGTTTGGACCCCTTAGGAGATTTCCTTTACACATTTTGGAGTCTATTAGACTCAACACTCTTGAAGTCACAAACCAAATTGAGGCTACGTATGGTATTGACCTATTCCATTCTTCCTCGCCTCATCCTAGTCAGTCTATCATAGCCCCTACCAAAACCCAGGTCCATCCTACCGCAGACACGTCAGGGAACCCAAAACGAAGAGAGTGAAATCTCTTGCGGTAACAATGAAGCATCCAGTAAACATTGTGAATAAGGGTGCTACCCCTTCCAAGAAAACAAAATCCAAGACCGCAGGCTCTTCTTCTGCGGTGACTGAACCACACCTAGATGTTGCTGATGAACCTCAACAAGATTCTTCAACTTCTGGACAACTATTCAAAAGAAAAAAAAAAAAAAAAACTCAAACTTAACCCAAGTCCTAGCAAATGCGTAACTCGACTCATACCGCAATCTCTCAACATACTCTGGTAGTCGTTCGAGCTACCACAGGCTTAACTGCTCAAACCCCATCTCACCACTCAAATACAGTAAGTGTATCTTTTTCATCTCCACATAGAGACACACCTCCATTTGATGTCCTTGATCTTGAAGATGTTCAGCCACCCCCTATTCAGATGAATTTATGATGGTGTTTGATGACGAAGAATCCAGTGGATCCCAACACTCCATCTCAAAGCCTAAAGCCAAGAAGAAGAAGAAATTAGTTGTGTAAAGGAAAGAATTTCTAAGTCTTATGTCCAAAGTAGACCAAATCCTGGTCGCAGCACCATCAACCAACCGCAACACCCTGATGTGGCTGGACCGATGTCCCTAGCTGAAAGAGTTGAAAGGTTGGAAACCATAGAAAGATTGGCCGCAGAACGAACATCCTTGAAAATTGAAATGGGTATTCGAGTCCTAGACAACAATCACATTGTTGATCAGAAAGAATTCATGGCAACTGTTGAACGCCTAATTTAAGAGGTCACCACAATAAAAAAAATGAGCTCAAGACTACTCTTGCCAATCAAGCAGTCCATTTGAAACAACTTGTTGATGAAACCCACAATTTGTATGAATCTGCCATTTCGGTTCTTCAGTCGACAATCAATGGCCTGGGGCGTTTCCTTACGGCAAATTCAAGTGTTGATGAGATTCTATGATTGTAAAAGGAAATTTACAACTTGTTGTTCAACACCGAAATTCCCAACAATGTCCAAATCTTTGATTTGATCAAATCTCAGTTCACCGAAACCTTCTCAAAGATTGATGGCCTCAGACAATGGTTTAAGGAGCAACAAATCGTTTCTTCCTCAAAAGGGGGAAGTGAACACTCTCAACAACATCAATCTCTCCCAAGAATCCCAACTTATGGTCCAATTCATCAAAGGGTTGTGACTCCGCAACCAACACCGCAACTGTATCCCAAGCAGGTAACTCCGGTTCACTCTCCATTTTAAAGTCCGGATTACTCTTCAAACCAAACTCCACCGCAACAAGATCCCCTGCAACAAGAACTTCAACGTCAATCTCCTCCGCGCCAAGAAACTCCTCCTCATCTCAAAAACTTGCACGAACAATGTCATTGGAGCACTCCAATGACTCTCCTGCCACTCGTCAACGGAAAACGGACTAGAAGGCCGCAAAATTTGTAGAACAGATTTGGAGAGATCACGGCTTTGATATAACCATTGATGAAACCTTGATCAATTCTGGGGTTAATTGTAATGCTTGTGTTTCCGGGCTTGCCATTTTTAGCAATGTAATAGTCTAGGTTAACCTTGTAACCCCTTTTGAAATAATAAGATTGTATTATTTGAGTATTACGTGTTTTGTGCTTAATTGCTTAATTATGTGGTTTGATTAATTAAGAATAAAAATAAGTGTCAAAATTTAAGTGTAAAATAAACTTGATATCTTTGGTTAATGTTGTAGTAGTTGAAACGAGGTTTCCGAATATATATAGAACGCCCAAATCTGACTTCGTATGAGGAAGTTATGATTTACCGAAGTTTCGGCTTAGCGGTATGCAGCCCGAATTACTCGATTTGAGATCGAGCGGTTTTTAGTCGAATCGATCTAAATGAGAATCGAAGATCTCGTTGTTGGTATCGAAGCGATGAAAAGTTAGGCGAGAACGGACGTCAAACGAAAAAGTTATGAATTTATAACGAAGTTTTTCTGTCCCTGCCTATTAAAAATAAATAATAAAAATAAAGTTAAAATTAGCCGACGGAGTCTAAACGAAAGTTGTAGAGCGTAGTCTCACCTTCGCGTGGATATAAAGAACGTCGAAAACGGAGTTCGTATGAAGAAGATATGAATTTCCGAAATTTATTAAATATTTTGTATTTAAATTTAATCTTTAGTTCGGATGATTATCCGAAGGAGTCACCGATCTGATCCGAAGTACGCCCCGCGTACAGCGAAGCATGACGCACCTCGCACTCGAGTTCTTCGGATGACGAACGCCATGACGTTTCGGAGCAGTACGCCCCGCGTACTGCAGTACGTCCCGCATACTCCGAGGCTCCAGCCTCCTATAAATAGGATGCGAGGGCAGCCGAGCTCTTTTGCTATTTTCTCTCTTCTCTCTACCGTTTTGCATCGATTTGTGTGCCAGAAATACCCCGAAGCCCCGGTAATATTCTCGAGCCCCGAGGCAAGTCCCGAGATCCCGAAGATCCCGAGAAGTGCGGTTCCCGAGTCGAAGCTTTGCCCGCGAGAAGTTCGATTTTTGTGAAGATCTTCCAAATCTGTTAAGGATTACTACTTCTGCAAGTCGTAGTGTTGTCCGACCATCTTCTGATCAAGTGAGTGTATACTACCTTTCATAAACACGATAATAATACAAGTATGGTTTGAGTGTATTAAGTATATTGTTTTTTATATGTGTGAATGTGTATTCACTTTCTTCTATCTTATAGATCTGATTATTTCTCTATGAAATACGTGTTATGTGTGTGTGTGCCTCATCTGTTATGTGGAATATGTATTGATTAAAGCATGTTATACATGTTTTTTAAACTATGTATAAAAATGTATATTTTTATCTACTAATATGTTGGGTAGAACATGGGTAGATAGTTGGTGTGTAATAAACAGATGAGAGGCCTCGTTGTTGTTTGATTTAGTCATCTAGCGGAGTTTAGATGACGACCACAGACTTTTCTAGATAGTCTTGTGGAAACATTAGCAGGTTCGCCACCTGTAGGTGTTAATGAACTTGGGTGTTCATTCGTTGTACTCCATCCCCCTCATGGTTGCCTTATTTGACTTATATTGCTGAGGCCCGAAGCATGTGTTGTCGCCCCGATGAAATAATCTAGACTAGGTCCCTTATGTTAGTTGTCTTAGGGACATAAAGTGAGAATAACGGGAATGGGTAATTGGGTTATTGTTGGTTGGTGGAAATTAAATACGATTATTTATTGTGGGTTGGAAACCCTATATGCTCACCAGTCTCCCAAGCCTGACCCACTCAGTTTCATTTGTATTACAGGAAGTGGCGCGAGGGCATAAGATGGATGAACCATCAAGTTGTTTTGTTTACAAGTTTGTATATGTATATATTTGTTGAATGACTTGTAATGTTATCGTTTATGCTTATTGGTCTGTATCGGAACATGATACCCTGAGTTTTGATTATATAATGAAAATACATTTCTTTTATGAAATGCTTTGGTAAACATTGTTTTATCATGTTTTGTTTTTGGGAACAAATTCCGCAACTCTTTCAAATCAAAAGGATTTACTCTGAAATTATTTTAAAAGCATAAATGAAAAATCGGTCTTTTCTGGCCGAGATTTTGGGGATGTCACATTAATCCCACCCTAAGGCTACTTGATGATGACTATCGCCCAGTCCTAACATATGCTGAACCACCATCTGATGGATACTAGGATGTTCCATTTTCGTCCAACTCCAAATTCTTCCCTGTTTTTTTAACCGTTTGACCTTAGCCTTCCTGATGATCAAAGGCTACCTCTCAAATTCGAACGTCTAAAACAAGTCCATGCCAATCATGGATCTGCCTTTGAGAGCATCTGGTCTAATGATAGACCATCAGCGGTGAAAAATTATAAGTTAAGGAAGTTTACGAAGACGGATTTTGTTCAGTACACACTCACAAGGAGAGGAAATGATTATATCAGGACTCAAGCTGATTTTCCTTGCATGAATCCTGAAAAAGTATATTTGATTGCAAGAGTCTTTCAAATCAAGGCCGAAAAGCACTTGAAGATGGTAATTGTGTATGAGAAAGCTTGTGAATTTCTCAAGTCATTGGTGTGTGACTTTGCTAAGATCGATGCGTACATCCATATTGTGCTTGCTCAAAAATTCAAACTCCCAGCTCTCGAACCTACACCAGTTTTCACTAAAGGTTATCAAGAAAGATCCATAGGTGCAACCAACTTCCCTCAACTAGGAGTTGTTTATAAAAGAGTTAACAGTGATCTCAAGTACTTCATCCCCATCACCGCAAACAACTGAAAGTGACTCTGGCTTCGGTTCAGAGATCTAAGCATACAACTATAGAAGTGAAGTTAGAGATTACAAGGAGAATTCAATGGCTTAGCGAAGTTAGGAAGTTTTGGTGGCTTCTCATCAAATTTATAAAACTTGTTAAGTAAAGAAGAAAATTTGAAGAGGTCACTTTGGGGGAAAATGTTGAAACATAAAGTGACCCTCTTAAACACGATGATCCGCAGCCACTTCTCCTACCGCAATCTCTTTTGCTACCGCAACCACAATCTGAAGATCTCATCTGCAACTACCTATCCGCGATGAAGATTTCAGTTACATCATCTGACTTGTCTTATATGCATTACTTTATCCAGTGAATCTTGCATGGTCATGTTAAGTCAGAAGTTTAATAATTGTTTATTTCTAGTGTAACTTTTTGAGAATCTATAAATAGAGTCTTCATCTTCATGTAAATTACACCTTTTGAACACCTCTGAATACATATCTCTACATCTCTTATCTTCTATCTCTTACCTTCCTATTATCTATCTAAAAGATCTTTCTGAACTTTCACTCCAATTATAAGATCATGTTCTTATCTCATCTAGTCTTCGAGACTCCCTTCACTTTAGCTGATCTCATATACTAATTTGTGTTTGAATGCAAACCTTGTTAAGAATCAGTTTAGTGTTTACTTGATATATAACTTGTTGTCATTTATATATTTCATTTACTTTTCGCACTTTACATTTCCACAACTAACTATCTAACAAATCTAACTTCTTATTATTATTGAGCTTTTATGATCCTTTGAGATTAACTTATTCCGCAACCTTATCTTGTACTAACGTTTGTTCAAATGTTTCTCAAAAAAATTTCTCTCAACAATTGTGCTTAGAACCCTGACTACTAGGTCTACGGATGACTCCACAGTTCGCCATCAGAATGTGCCATGTGTTTCATAAAACAACAATGGTGAGATAAATCATATAAAATATTAAGATTAATAAAATAATAATGATCATGCCATATGAACAATCACAAGAATTGCTTGACATAGTATTGAAAATCTTATTTTAGAATCTCATTGTGCACATTCATTCTCTAATTGGCACCATTACCGATATATATATTTCTAAGCTATTGCAAACATTAGAATTTAACAAATTAACAAATTTGCGTTGAAATTATGAGGTGGTTAACTTAATTTGTCCATTTTTTGTTTTATTACCTATTTGTGTAGAAATTTATGTAGAAATGGAATGTAGATGCCACAAATTCAACAAAATAATCAACATGGGATTCATACATGATTGTGAAAATGAACACGTACAAATTGATACATCAAATAGCTGCATTCAGATAACATCCACACATACTGATTTATTCAAATAGGTGTACACATTCTGATACATAAATAGTTACTGATGCATTCTGATAAATAGTTACAAGTTGATACATATAGATGAAACAATTTGTATGAATAAGATGGTGAAGATAGGGATTCATAGTAGATACAATAAGAATTCTGATTAATATATACATACTCATTTATAAATTAGTTGGTTGATGGATGGAGGTGGTAACAAGCGACTGACCTAAAATCAACGGAGATGGAAGCAAGTGGTGGTCTGGAAGTAAACGGAGACGACAACCGAGACAGTGCCGACGTGAAGAGGCTCCGATGAAAGTGTGTCGTAGCAATAGTGGGGAGAAACGCCGGCAATGGAGACAACGCCGACGTGAGGCGGCTGTTGTGGTGGTGTATTGCAGCAATGGTTGTGTGGTGGAGCAAATCATCGGTGGCTAGAGGTGGTATCAATTGACCTGAAATCAACGGAGGTGAAAGCAAGTGGTGGTGTGGAAGTAACCGGTGACGGCAACCCAGACAACGTCGGCGTGAAGAAGCTCAAATGGCCGTGTGTCGCAGCAACAGTGGGGAGAAACGCCAACAATGGAGACAACGCCGGCGTGAAGCGGCTGTGATGGTGGTGTATTATAGCAACAATTGTGTGGTGGGGCAAATCGTCGTTGGCTAGAGGTGGTTTTGGGAGACTTCGACCATGGATTGGGAGAATCGGCGTTCCTTTTTTTCATCCAAATATAAAACATGCTAGGTTAAAATGACAAAGGGTAAATATTTGGATTTTGTAGGAATTGGGTCGGAACGTTCCTACAAATATCCGACGGAAGCCAAAGGCAATAAAACCCATTTCACATTTTATATATTTTGGGGGGAAGACGAGAGGGAAAAGCAAATAAAACAAAAGTTGTCGATTGTCAAAAGGTTTTTAATTCCCAGTTATAATGTTGCGTCCCAAATTGCAACGAAATTGTAATTTTAAATATTAATTAAAGTTTCGTCGGTATTTTGTAGGAAAATATCTATATTTTTCCGACGAAATCTTTAGCGTATTTACTTTCGTGCGTAATTTGTTGGAATTTTGTTGGATTGCCTTGTTGTTGCAAGTTTGTAGGATATTATGATTTTTCGTACATAATTTGTTTGTAGGAAATATTTAATAGCTAAATATTTAGTAAGATATTTCCAATGGCCACACAATGTCGAGCATGCCCTTGCGGTTGCAAATTACATGCCCAGGTTACGTCATTTGGATCTTTGTGGTAGTAATATGACAAATGATGGACTCGAGGCCATTCTTATCGGCTGCCCTCACCTTGAATCTCTAGACCTTCGTATGTGTTCTAATCTTAATCTCGAGGGCAATTTGGGAAAATTGTATACGGAATGGATCAAAGATTTTATGCGCCCGAATGACTCATTGGAAAACTACAGATATCATCTCCTAAGTTATGAATTTTATCATGAATTACATGTGTTCGATCAACTTATATATGGTGATGGAAGATGAAGATAACGATTGAAGATACATTTGTAATTATTTTAGTGTGTTTGGTTGTGGAAATCTGTTCCAATTCTCTATCTTTAATTTTGTCTTTTTAAGATAAACAAAAATAAATAAACAATTATTTTGGATAAATGTAGAAATTGTGTATTTGTTATTTATGTATTTAATATAATATTTGATTTTGGTATCAATTCGATGATATTAACGATATCTCAGGCATTTAAATTATATATATAAATTTTAACTATGTATATTTTGGATAAAAGAAAATATACATAAAATATAATAAAAATAAGTAGTACGAATTGTTTATAGAATTATATTGGCAATTAACATATGGAGTGAGGAAAAGATAAAAACTATAGGGTCAAAAATGAAATTACTTGAAGTGGAGGGTGGTAAGTTGGGCCACGACCCTATTTTTGCAAAAAGAATCCTAAGAGCCCTATTTTTGCAAGATGATTCCAAAAGGGCACCATTCTTACAAAAAAACTCTGAAGCTTTATGTTGTTACAAATATTTGGCTAACAACCAACTACGTAAAAACTGGACAATTTTTTTTGCGAGCATTGGAGTTACATTTCGGCCCATCCACATATGTAAATAATCAAGCCACACTCTTTAAGCTTACAGAAACTTCCACCGTTTCTGCCTATCAAGCGGATTTTGAAAAGACTAGCAATTGCGTCATCGACTTCACCCAGAATCTGCTCAATCATTTCTTATATGGCCTTTAAGATGACATTCGAAATGAAATCGCATTCCACAAACCCACCATACTTCATCAAGCCTACGGCCTTATGAAGTTCCATGCTCAACAACTGTCATTCGATGGTTCACACGTACCGTTGCCAATAAAACCACCCTCATGGCCCAACCCTTCACCATCTTCTTCACCACTTCCGATCAAGCGGTTAAGCCCCATCGGCATGCAAAAGTGACGGCCGAATGTGTTTGCTACAGTTTCCCCGCAAAATACCAACTAGGTCACCAATACAACCCACCCAAATTTCTAATCTTTCAATTGGAAACCGACCCACTATGGATCGTCAATACACAACACGAGCTCGGCTTGAGGACAAGGCCATTTTTTAGGGCCGGAGTATTGATACGATCTTGTCCTTGGATTAACACATGCATGAATCAACATAGAGGACTTTGTCTAGTCACGTTCTTGAAGACCTGGCCTATTTCAATTTGCCAATAGAAGTTAACTGCATTAAATTAGGGCTCATGTTTCATTCCATCATGCACATTTCCATTCATTTTACTTAGCAAGTAATTCAATGGTTTTGTTTGATAAAAGGAGTTGCATTTAATATACAACAATCCCTCCTATAAGGGGCATTATAGGTATCTTATTGCTAGTCAAAGGCACTCATTGATGTTATTATTATTTTTATTTTCAATTTTCATAGATGAGATCTATTGATATTGTTAATGTCAATGACAAATCCCTTCTGATTTTAGTATCTTGTAGGTAATTGTTTATTTTTGTTATTTCTTATTTATCAAATATTTTGAAAGTAGTTGAGCATTTTAGGACCACACCATTTGTGCTAATATAAAATTATGAAATAAATATTTTTTGGAAGAAAAACATTGATAGAGTTGGCTTTTCTTCTTTTTCTTTTGATATGTGTCTATAGTTAAGACATTTCTGCAACATTTCACGCGTTAGGACCAAAATAACAAACATTTAACAATATCCTATAAATTGCATAAATTGGTAATAAGTGAAGAATCTAATAATCAATATCTTGCCATTCAACAAACCCAAAAACGAGATTAAATAGTTTACAGGAGGAGATTCTAGAAAAGAAATCCTAACCAAACTAAAAGACTAAACTTTAGGAGTAAGAAAGAAAAAAAAAAGATAAGCACCATCTTATCCTACCAACGTACCAGAAAAAAAAAATCAAAATAAAAAATAAGTCCTTTACTCCCCCTCAAGTTGGAGCATGTAGATCCCGAATGCCCAACTTGTCTAGTAAAGAACTCAAGTGATCTCTCCCTAAAGCTTTGGTGAAGAGATCAGCAACTTGAGCCTTTGTGCCAACATTGCAAGGCACAATTTCCTTTCATTCCACTCTTTCACGAACAAAATAACAGTCCATCTCGACATGCTTTGTTCTTTCATGAAAAACGGGGTTATTAGCTATATGCCTTGCAGCCTGATTATCACAAAAAAGAGGCGTTGGACCATGTTGAGGTGCCTGCAAAATGGTTAACAACCAACACATCCATAGTACTTCACTAATTGTAGTTGTCATTGCTCGATATTCAGCTTCAGCAGAGGACCGAGAAACCACAAATTGTTTCTTTGATTTCCAAGAAACTGGTGTGCCCCCCAAAAGCAAAAGGAATCCGGTGTGGGATCGTCACGTGTAAGCACAACCAAGCCAATCAACATCACAATATGCAACGAGATTAAGACTACCTTCTTTAGGAATGTAGATTCCTTGTCCTAGAGTCGTCTTAAGATACCTTAACACCCTTACTGCCGCATCCATATGACGTTGCCTTGGATCAGAAACAAACTGACTGAGCATGTTAACAGAAAATGCAATGTCAGGTCTTGTAGTTTGTAAATAGAGCAACCTCCCAACAAGACATCGATATTGTCTTGCGTTAATGCGTGGACTATCAATACTTTGATCCAACTTCAAGTTTTGTTCCATTGGAAACGAACTGGGTCGACATCCTTGAAATCTACAATGTTCAAGGATATCAAGGGTATATTTTCATTGACTTAAGACAATACCCCCTTGATTTTTTTTAGCTACTTCAATACCCAAAAAATACTTCAACTGACCCAAATCCTTTATGCTGAAATTTTTATTTAGAAAAGCCTTTGTTTATTCTATTTTCTTCATATCATTCCCAACAATTATTGCATCATCTACATAAATAAGGGTGGTGCCAAAAAGACCTTCCTTATTGTAGATGAATAATGACGCATCAGCTCTTGATTGTAGAAAACCAACTCTAGTAAGTGCCATCGTGAACTTCTGGTACCAGTTTCGTGACGCTTGATGCAACCCATAAAGAGACTTTCGTAATTTGCAAACACGAGTGTCTCCCTCCTTCGAGAAACCTTCTGGAATCTTCATATAAACTTCTTCTTGAAGGTCACCATGAAGAAATGCATTATTAACATCCAGATGATGTACAATCCAATCTCTCTTCATGGCAATAGTAAGCAAGGTTCTAATAGCAACTAACTTTGCAATGGGTGCAAACGTGTCATGATAATCAACACCTTCCATCTACGTAAAACCCTTTGCAACAAGTCTTGCCTTGTACCTTTCGATTTCACCATCTGGTTTATAGTTTATCTTGTATACCCACTGTGGTCCAATGGCATGTTTTCTTTTTGGCAAGTCTTCAAGTGTCATGTACCATTGTCTTCAAGTGCTTTAATTTCATTTTTCATGGATGCTATCCAATTTTGGTCTTAGCTGGCTTGTTTAAAGAATCTAGGTTCTTCATTTGAGCTAATGGCAGCAAGGAAAGCCTTCTGGCTGTCAGAAAACTTATCATAAGAAATGTAATTCGTAAAAGAATGTACCGTTGAAGAAGCTTGATGGCTAGTTGGGCATGCATGGTCTATCGATGATGGTAGCTTAACAACAATGTCATCAAATCTCTTTGGCACAATTCTATTTCTCTTTTCTCTCATGTCATCATGAGTTTCTGTCAAGTTATCCGTTCCAGTGGTGGTATCTGTTTTTTCTATTTCTCTTGGATGCTCTTCATTTGTTTCATTGTTTAAGTTTCCTTCACCACCTTCATTTACATCTGTTTCTTCTTGGTTTGTCACAATTTCAGGGGACTTCCCAAAATATTACACGTCATCGTCATCTCCATTCACACCATCATCAATTATGTCTTCACGAGAATCTTGTAAGTCCATTTTACCTGCTGCAAAAAGAAAAACACCTTCTAAAAATTTTACATCTCTAGAAACTATTATTTTCCCACTCTCTTTATCAACGATGCGATGCCCCTTTTGCCCATGTGGATAACCAATAAAAACCCCAAGCCTCCCCCTTTCTACAAACTTGTCACCTTTGGTATTAGTATTTCTAACATATGCTAAACAACCAAATACACTCATGTGGGAGTAATCTGGTTCTCTACCAAAAAGGACCTTGTATGGTGTTTTAAAATTCAACACCTTTAAAGGGAGTCTATTAAGGATGTAAGTATCTATTAAAATGCACTCACCCCAAAACTTTATCGGAAGGCTAGCCTCAAATCTAAGGGCCCTGGCAATTTCAAGAAGATGCCAATGTTTTCGTTTGACAACCCCATTTTGCTAGGGAGTGTGGGGACAAGAAGTCTCATGAATAATTCCCATGCTAGAGTAGAAATCACTCATGAAACTCGAGGTAAATTCTCCTCCATTATCACTTCTTATTTTCTTGACAACCTTTCCAAATTGGGTCTTGATCATGTTACATAAATTAATTAATTGTTGGCTTGCCTCATGTTTGTATTTAAGTAAGAATACCCAAACGGACCGACTATAATCATCTACCATCGTAAGAAAATAATGTGCCCAACTAAGTGAAGGCGTGCGATAGCTTCCCCATACATCACAATGGATTAAGTCAAAACAAGCATCTGATTTAATATTACTACTAGGAAACGAAAGCCTTGTATGTTTAGCTCTAACACAAGAGTCACAAACTTTACTATTTAATTTATTCACACAATTTCCTAAGAACTTAACATGACTCAATTTAGACTCAGAAGTGTGCCCAAGCCTTTTATACCATACATGTCGTCATAAATGCCTTCTTTTCTTTAACCACCGAATCCATTCTATAAAGACCACCATTGTACTTACCCATGCCAATCAAGTTTTTCTCGTGTAGGCCCTATACAAGGCAAAAATCACTGTAAAAGTTACAGCACAATTCAAGTCATTGGTGAGGCGACTCACAGATAAAAGATTACATTTAAATCCTGGGATGTATAAAACATTCCCAATTTTCATTCCATTAGGAAGAGAACATGCTCACTTTCCCTCAACAGGTATCATCTCGCCATTAGGAATGACAACCGGAGATTCATAATCACAAGGTACTTTGGTTTCAAATAAGTTTCGATCACATGTCATGTGGTTTGTAGCTCCTGTGTCTATAATCCAAGAACTGTTACCTTTTTCTTTACCTGTCATGTTCACAGTAGGTTCTGTGTTGATCCTTGTATCCTTTGTGAAATATTTCAACAGCCCTTGATATTGTTCATCTGTCATGATTGGAACTTGTCTTGTTTCGACATTTGCCATGGCTGCCTTCGGTTTTCCTTTGTCTTTCTTTCCTTTTCCTAGCCACCATTCGGGGTAGCCAATGCGTTTGAAACAACCCTCCTTGTTGTGTCCACTTCTACCACAAAATATGCAGTGCTCCACTTCAACTCCACTGTTGCATTTTACATCCTTTGTCACACCTCTGTTGCGTTGTGATGTTAGATTCGTACTCCATTCTTGTTTATTGGTGTGGCTTTGTAAGGCAGCTGCTTCGTGTACTGGCTTCCTTATTGCAGCTATGGCACCTTGTTACTCATCTTCAGAAACGAGATGGTAGGCTATCCCTAGATTTGGTGTTGGTTTTGAGGCTAGAATCTGCGTTTTTATTGTTGTAAATGCACTATTCATACCCATCAAGAACTCGTATAACCTCTCATTTTCATTGGATTCAGTCAACCTTTTACCAAGGTCATAGGTGCACTTTCCACAAGTGCAGCGAGGTGTTGGTGAAATGGTTTGAATTTCGGCCCACAAACCTCTCATCCTCGTGTAGTAGGCTGAAACAGAAGCACCATATTGAGAAGTATATGTGAGCGTTTGTTTCAATTCGTAGGCACGAGGTGCACTCTCTTTCCCAAACCTCTCTTAAAGACCTGCCCAGATTTCCGCAGCAGTATTAGCATATTTGACACTCGACCTGATATCTTTCTCCATTGTTGTAGTTAACCATCCTTTCACCATGGCGTCACATCTCATCCATGGCATGTAATCAGCAGAAGTCTCTATCGGTTTTGCAATTGACCCATCGACAAAGCCTATCTTATTATTGGCGAACAAAAAATTTCTCATCTCTTGAACCCAATCATTGTAATTGCTATCGGTGAGAGCATCATTTACCTGTATTTGTTTAGGATATTCAGAGGCATGAATGTAGAATGGTGAGTCTACCCCGATCCTCTCACCATCGTTGCCTTTTGACGGCTCTGGAATGTCTCTGGCCATGTGGTTTTTCTTTGAGACAGGTCAGGTTAAACCTGCTCTGATACCATGAAGAATCTAATAATCAATATCTTCTCATTCAGCAAACCCAAAAACGGGATTAAACAGTTTACAGGAAGAGATTCTAGAAAAGAAATCCTAACCAAACTAAAAGACTAAACTTTAGGAGTAAGAAAGAAAAAAAAAGATAAGCACCATCTTATCCTACCAACGTACCAGAAAAAGAAAAGAAAATACAAAATAAGTCCTTTAATAAGGGATGTGCAAATAAGCTAAAAGGCATTCGTTTTTGTACTTGATTAACATTGATTGGCACTTATTTACCAGATTCTTGAAACAATAAAATGCCCCCTACAAAAAAGGTAAAGTTAAAGCCAAGTCAATTGAGTCAATGCCTCCACCACCTTCTACAACCAAATTCCCTGGATGTATGTGATTTATCCCTGGATGTATGCGATTTATCCCCCCTTCATCTATAGCTATCACCATACATGTCAAGCATGGTTCAAAAGTTTCTACCATTATAGCTTTTTCTACCATTATAGCTTTTTTTTTCATTACTTTTGAATGATTTTTCAAAGTATAATTTCCCCAACCCAATTATTAAAAAGTTGAAACTACTAATGTATTGCAAATTTAGATTTTGATGATTATGCTTTAGTTATACAAATTGATGCACCTGCAAAGGATGGTGAAGCCAATGCTGCACTCCTTGAGTTTTTAAGCTCGGTAATCCTTTTTCCACAACTTTTGAGTTAACAAATAGCAACATACTTTCAAATATTTGTTTATTATATTTATATCACTTTCAAATTCCCTAGGGTTTGAGTTTTGTTTCTGTGTGAATTTTTTTTATTATAATTCCCCAATTAATCATAAACACCAGCTTGTTTTTGGGGGCATTCTGCTTATAAATTTGTAATACTTAATATTGTATATGTTTTAAATTCTTCTAATTTCCTCTCTTTCTAGCTTCTTGCTAGTTTTATATTATTCCACCGTTCCAAAAAAAAGAAAAAAGAAAAAAAAATCTTCTAAATTCCTTTTTCAAAAGTTTTCATTTTTTGTTGTTTTTTGAACCCATCTCTTTCTATTCCCTTTTTCCCTTGAGCTATGACCAAATGGCCCCTAGCCCTATACGTCTTCTTGTAATTTCATTAGTTTCTTTTTGTTTTTTATATTGTAGATTTTTATTTATAGTGATAATGTTATATATGTTGTATAAACTTTAAAAACAGTAAATGTAATAAATTAATATCTATTACAAGTTGATAAAATATACATAAGTATGTGCATGAATCTATAGAATTTCTTTTTGTATTTTGAATACTGTAGTATGAAAGCAAAATCATTCTTTTGCATCTTAACCAATATTATCTCTAGAATCACCAAATGATTGTAAAGAATGAAGTTGATACATTAAATATTTTATAGTTTTTTAGTTTCTTCTTATTATGTTTTGTTTTAAGTTAATCAAGATTACACTAATGTGAAATTCAATTGTCACGATATTTCATTTATGCATCAGTTTGTTGTTGTTATGTTTTGTTTTAAGTTAATCTAGATTACACTTAAATGGGGGGAGGCTTGTTGGTGATTTTGTATCATCAATGTGTCTTTAAGTGTAATGGATTGACTTGTTGACCAAAAATCAATCTTGATGCATATTAAACAAGTAAGGAAGGTGCGGAGTGCACATTTCTTTAGGTTCATTCAAGATTTAAAGTAGACTGTTATTTAGGGGCGAAACCCCTAAACGAACAGGGGTTCGGGGGCAGCGCCCCTGGAGTGGGGTCCAAGGGGCGACAGCCCCTGGGGGGGTCCAAGGGGCGGAAGGGAATCTGTTTTTTGGAAATAAACCCAATTTTTTACTTTGTTTTGACCCTTATATAAATAACTCGGATTAGTGACTAGTTTTAGACATCAAACTGTCTTTTGTGACAGTTTTCAGATATACAACTGTCTGGTGAAATTTTTCTGATGGAAAGGTTACTTAACTAATTTTTTGGTCTTCATTTGATGGTACACACGAAATTCATAACACCCAGATTCTCTGTTCTTGGTCTCATTTCTAAGTCTTATCCGATTAAAGGTTGGGAGTACCACCCAAATACTTTAATCTGAAAGTGTAAACACAATTCTCAGAATTTCCAAGCCTTTTATTTTCACAAATTTCTAACATCAAGTTATATTTGTTCTGATTTATATAATATATATAGGTTATAAGGGTAAAAAAAAGGCAAGTTTCATTGGGTGTTGGGTCGAAATCAAGGGACAAGGTTCTGATAGTTGAAGGTGTATCATTGGAGGCAATGTATAATGCTCTCGATACAAGATTACATAATGCCTAATCAACAAAATGACATTTTCTTAATCAGCATGTCACCCCAAGATTCGAACGAGTCAACTCCATTTTAAAGTGTTTCATACGATTTCATCGAAATGACTTAAGGCTCCTATGTTTATATATGATTGTCATCGAAATATAACTAGGGTTTTGTGCCACATGAAACAAAATGTTTAATTTTGTACAATATGATTTAAGGTTTCTAGGGTTGTCATATTTTATTTATTGTACATAACAAATGCAATACATGCCATATAACACTTTTGTTATATTGTGCATCTGGATTAAGATTGGGAGTGGCGTTGATGAGGTAAGATAAAATTACGATGTTATGTCTCATCTAAGAAGGTGGCAAAAGATAGGCAAAGACTCACTCTCACACTTCTATGCAAAAGATGTGAATGTCATTTAAATCCTTACCTTAAAATTAACCTTGCCATTCTAATTCAAGTAATGTCAAGGATGACACATCTCTTATGGATTCTTATCTTCATACAATTATGACATTTATGTGAAAATTTCCATTTGCCAAGTCTTTTGTGTTATTTGGATCACTTGAGAAAACAAATTTATCATGAACCTATGTTGAGATGGAAAGAGATGATGATAATGAAGTGTACAATAATGAGGTGTACAATAACATGCTTCAAAATAATATATGAATACAAAGGTAACCATGGGGAAATACGAAAACCACCAACAGTTATGGATATTTACAAAAGTAACCCCAAATAATACATAATTACCAAAGCATACTCTTAACACACAGTCAACCCTCCTCCCTTTTGTACATCCGACCATATATCTAGGATACAATAGTGTTATCATGTATTCATTATCCAATGATGAAACAGAGTTAAGTAAACCATTACTTTCTTCAGTGAAAAAGGCTGGTTGTTTAGGTGGAGGCAATACCCCATCACTAATCAACATAAGAACCACTGATAACATAGTCGGCCAATCTTCTGCATGATGTTGCACGCACAATAATCCAACATGTATTGATCGTTGTATTTCAGAGGCGACACATAAGTACATAAAGACACACTCATGAGTTCAATGGACTTGCCTTCCTTATAGAGTCTCCATGCCTGATCGAAACCCATCATAGATCATATAAGTATGTCAAAGCCCAAAGGGTGATGTTAATATGACATCGGTTTTATTCGACCTGATTAACTTACAAGTGCAAGAAGGTTGTCACTATGAGTCCCGTGAGAGAATTCTCTATTTTTCTTCCCACTTACTATCTCTAACAAAATAACACCAAAGCTAAATACATCCAATTTATTGAGAAACACCCATGTACTGCATACTCCAGAGAAATGTATCCACTGCACCCAAGTCCATTTCATAATTAAACACATATTATTGGCTTTGCTATGATTTTGAGTTTGTTTTATTCGAAAATCTCCCATTTTCATTGGAAGGAATTGTTAAAATGTTTTATAGATTCTTACTGTGTTCCAACCACCTTCTTTGTCTTAGCCATGGCATCCTCTCCTACAAACTTTCTTGCTAGCCCAAAATCAGATATTTTTGGATTCATTTGGATGTCCAACAATATATTACCTGCCTTGAGATCTCTATGGATGATTTGGAGGCGGGAATCTTGATGTAAATAAAGAATACCTCGTGCCATACCATGGATAATGTCAAAGCGTTGAGGCCAATCAACCATTGAACTTCTAGTTTCATCTGCTCAATATGAGCTACTTAGTCAATGCAAGTCAACTACAAATATGTAAATGTAAAAAATTAGAGAGGATCAAACCAAATAGAAATGAGTCCAATCTTTTTTATCCTTATACTCATAAATTAGAATCTTTTCATTTCCATGAATGGAATATCCAAGGAGCTTCACAAGATTTTGATGCTGAAGTTTGGCAATACAAATGAATTCATTCTGGAACTCGTTGTGTCCTTGTTGGGATGTTTCTGAGAGCCGCTTTATAGCTACTACTTTTCCATCTTCCAGCACACCCTAATTAAAAGATATATATATATATATATATATATATATATATATATATATATATATATATATTCGAGCTTATGATTAAAAAATTCCTCAAGTATTGCCTTTTATTCAGAAAACATCAATATGTTACCTTGTAAACTGGACCAAAATCACCTTCTCCAATCTGATTGTCAATGCTAAAGTTATTAGTAGCCTTTGCTATTCTATACAGGCTGAAAAAAGGTAATTCACCAAAGTTTTCCATCTCAACTTTATCTTTATCAAATGTCTGCCCCTTATTCCCTACAGAAGTTCACTTTCTAATTGTCATTATTACATGCATCTGCCAAAAATCATTCTCATACAAACTTGTACTTAGTCATAAATAATGTTTGTTAATGTTTCATTTCTTGAAGCATAAAAACATACTTGTTTATGTTTACCTCGTCCTTTCTTGTAAGGCCTTTTCATTTTCTTTTTCTACAAGCATATGCTACTGCAGACACAAGCGTTGCTACTGAAGAAACCGAAAGCGCTATAATGACAACTGCCTTCTTCTTGTAAAAAGCGGATATACCTTTTTCTAATAAATACAAATAATTACTAAGACTACAAATCAAACCAAATAAACTAAAACTAGTAGAACACCAACATAGTTTTTTATTTTTATTTTTTATTTTTATTTGTTTCAAGATGCCCTATAAATGATTGTATAAATGATGGTTTAGCATGTAGTAGGATTCACTGTTATATAAATATTGTACCTTGTAAGTCAGAGGTTGCCATTTTTATGTAAAGTTCCTAATGATCATCATACTTTCGAATGTCCATAAGATCATCAAACCATAACAAACATCCACTTCCCCCGTTTCTTATATCTAAATCTGCATAAGCAGTAAAAGAGCAATTCCTTCTGCAAGCCTGCTCACATTCTTCACGAGACATGCTCAAATTGTACAATGAATGACGTGTATCTGGAAATTTTACTCCTGAAATTTTATGGAAGACATCTTTGGTCCCACAATTCAAAGGTTTCTTGCGTTTACACCCATCAGACATATCTCCATGAATCCATCCTTTTAGGACTCTTGGTTCAAAACCTTGAATACAACTACAAATCGGATTTTCAAGTGTGCTAATTCCATAAGGACCACATCGTCCATAAAGATTACATGTATCAGTTGGAGTTAACCCCAAGAAACATTGAATTAAAGCAATAACATGAACATTACGTATCAGAGAAGAGAGATGTTTATATGTGCACTAAATATAGCCTTTATTGATCAAGCATCAGTTTCTTTTACAAATACAATTCATACACACACACACACACACACACACACACATATATATATATATATATATATATATATATATATATATATATATACGTACTAATCATCATAATGTTTAGTGAAACATTGTGACTTTTGACCAATATAATGGTTCCTAACTTCAACTTCCTTCCTAGCTATAACTGACTTCCTAACTGCATTAATTACTTGTTGAAAATACTAAAATAACCCTAAGTCTAGATTACATTTCCAACAGTATCAACAACTATATTTCCATACACAGCCCATTTAGTATCTTTTGTTCTAATAAAGGCATAAAAGTGATTAAAATATTAAAATATGTTGTATAAATATGTGTATAAATATACACATATGAAAATACCCCATACGTATACTTTGCTTGCCCTCAAGCAAATTGATTTAAAATTTTACTAGCAAAATACAAAACAATCCATTTCAAACCCAACCATTATCCCGAGACCTCAATACATGTATTTATGTCTATAATTCCTAAGAACTTCCCATTCTTAAATACTCACAATCCCTATGAATCTTCACCCCTTAGCTTATACGACATTCATTTTTGCAACCCTCCGAATCAATCCTTAGAAGTCTTGCTTAACCTCAAGGTATTTTTGGCTAAACAACCAAGCATACATAAATCCTAGAAATTACAACTTTGATACCATAATAGATCTTTTTGAATTCTTCACTATGTTGTATATTTGATCTTTGTTTTACTTGAATTCACCACCTTCTTCGTTTGATTTTTAGTATCTTCAATTTTTTATTTCTTTCGGATTTCTGATCTTTTGATCTTCATACATTGATAGCTCCAAAATTCTTTAACTTTTTATGTAATTTCTCTCTCTTTTTTACATGTATTCTCACTTTTGTCTCTCTCAAATCCTACATGCTTAAGCAAGGAGCTTAGCTTCAACCTTTATTAATTAAGATATTAGTTTGAGTGCAATGACTACCTAATATTTCCTGGATAGATTTCAGGTTTAGGCTGCAAAACGTGTTATGCCATAAAAGCTACCAGATTACCTTTCATACTTCACGGCTTTTCACTAGGAAATGGGAAGCCACAAATACACTACAACATGTGTTGGCTCAAGTAAACATTTGGGCTCTCATTGGATCATCTAATACTATACTAGCAACAATTTTGATTAGCTAAGTTTCCTAAGTTAGACTATTTAGAAACTAAAATTTTAAAATCAAATGCTTTTCCTCATGCTATATACCCCCTACCCCACACTCATTTCATGCAATGCCCTCATTGCATGATATGCAAAATATAAACTTAAAAAGAGGGAGAAAAAGGAACAGACTCTCCTAGGATAGAAGATGTGACTCGATTCATGGAAAAGACATCTAAATCGCTCGAACGTGTGGACATAGAAGTGGAAAAGAGAATAGTAGTCTGCTTGGTACAATTCTTCATTTAGGCTTGAAAATAAAATTCTATGGTATGGGAACAGCTCATCCATACCATGAGAATTAATAAAATGTATGCACACCATTCTGGAAGACGTAGGCTACTGGAAATACGAGAACTGGCTTGAAAAGTGACTCTAAAGGCACCACGTCATGGTAGATATTACTATGGCATGTTGGACCAAACAGAACGTTTTTTGGTATTTTTTTCAAGTGACAACACGGCGTGGTGAAAGTGCCACGTCGTGATAGTCCTAAAAACTCAAAAATCTGATGCCAGAATGTACTAAAATGCGGACTATCTGTGACACCATCTCTTGTATAAAGCTCTAAGACATGACTCTTCTCTCTATGACTCAAGTAAACACCCAAAAAATATTCTCTAATCTTGCTTCTCTCAATGTTCTCTAAACTTTTATGATAACGAACTCTCTTTTGCCAAATATACCCTTACTTGGACTCTAGAATAGTACCTGGAACTAAGACAAGGAAAAAGGTAATAAAAGTAGGAAACATTGTCCAAGCAACCAAAACAAACACATAAGTTTTTCAAGTACAAAACAAAATAAAACCATAGTAAAACAAGTCTAAAAACCATCAAAATAAAAAGGATAAATTCTCATTCTTCTTCATCGTCTCCTCCAACACCACTTCCACCAACTCCACCTTGTTGCTCCCTCCATAATTCATCCCAAGTTGGCACGTAAGGGTATGTAGGAGGAAAATGAGGGGGCTGGGCAAAATGTATTTGCTCCATAAGACAGTATATACGGGTCCATGGGCATTTCTTCTTCCTCGGGTACTACCAATGGCTCGTCCTCTCCAGCTGCCCTACCCCGCTGTCTGCCTCGGCTTGGAACTTGCTGGCAGGGAGTATCATCCGGAATGCCAAAATTTCCAAAGCCATGATCAACAACTATATTTGCAAGTTTGTAAAGAAGAACAAAAAACGGCTTTTGTGGCTCCACATTCAACATCACAACTTCGCATTTTTGAAATACTCCAAAGGAATTCGCGAGACGAGTAATAAGCATGCCACCATACAACGGGGAGCCACTTCGATCCTTAGCAGCCTTTACCGCAAGAAATTCCGCCAAAATAAAAGGTAAATCCACACGGGCACCAGGTGAACTAAGTGCCTAAAGGAAGAAAACATCAATAGTGGGACATTTGTCCCCCTCTTGGCGCTCATTCACAGTGTTAGTGATAAGTCTGTGAAGTAAGCGATGAATATGAGACCGGATATCGCTCTCTTGCGCTGTCTCTTTCAAACATGCACCATTAGCTATTGTATACCAATGCTTTTCAGCCTTGAACCCCTCGACATCTCTCACACAATCCGCGATATACTGCTAGTAAAGTTCTGAATGAACTTCAGATGGAAGATAAATCCCTATTCCGAGGGAAAAATCAGCAAGGCTCAGTGGTCTCCTCTCACTACCAAGGCAAAAAGTCAAATTGTCATCCACATAAATACCATCTTTCCTTGCAAATGAAACAGTACATAAGAATTCCACCACTAACTCCTTGTACACAGTCTCTTGAATCTGAAAAATTTGTCTCCATCCCATACAAACAAATGGTCCATGAATGCTTTCAAACATCTTATCAAGAAACGGATCCATTGCTTCTAACAATCCAGTTTCGCTTAACCACTCCCAATTCACAAGCGCAAGAACATGCACCTTTCGTTGCTTCAGTGAATCGAGTTTGGCATTCCATTTCGCGTAAATCTCGGGCCCTACATTCCGACTTCTGGCTTGGTTTCGCCTAGATCTACTAGCCATGTCTGCAAAATAACCATAAAGACCACACAAGAAACCATGTGCATCAGTATAATTAAAACAAAATTGAAAAGATTGTGAAAAACTTTACCACCACGAGGACCACGACAAGTCGTCATGGTCGACGTCTTGAATCGCACCAGATTCAACACCATATCAAGTCAATCCAAGTTCACGGTTTGTTCTAGGCATAAAATGTAATAGAATGGTGTCAAAATCAAAGGTCGAAACATCCAAAAATTGAACCGATTTTTGCAAAAATCCGAACCCTAGGTTCCTAAAATGAGCCCTAAAAGTGTTCTAATCAGGAAATAGATGCTCCATACTACCTTACTAACCATCAAAAGTAAACTAAACACTAGAAAATCATACCTTTTAGGGAAGAAACACAAGAAACCGATGAAGAGAAAGAGAAGTTCTTCGTGGAGGCTGGCACGACGAGAGAGATGGGCTGGTGTAAAAAAAGTAAAACTGTTTTGACATAAGTTTAAAAACTCTAAATTGACAGCAGTAATATTCGTTGCCACAGCGTGTTTGAATAACCACGTCGTGGTGATTCAATTGATGTCGATTTTTCGTGTTCTGTAAAATCACCACCTTGTGGTGGTTTTTACCACGTCGTGGTGGGTTACAAATTATCAAATTCTTAAAAATAATAACTCCACACTCATTCTATGCCATACCCCACATCGAAACTCCATAACAAATCAGAAGAATGAGAGAATAAAAACCTAAATAAAGAAAAAACTAATAAAAATGAAATAAAAGAAAAGGAAAGAAAATGCAAACTCAAAACCACAGGTTGCCTCCTGCAGGCGCTTCTTTTTGAGGAGTCATGAGCCGGACTCCTTCCCACTTTACACTGTTTCAGCTCGTGTGAATTTGACGATTTCACCCTCTCTTTCTTCACTTGGAATGCTTTCCTCATAATGCTTCATCTCGATGGCCATTAACCTTGAAAGGGGATCCATCTCTCGAAATAAGCTCGATAGCTCCATATGGGAAGACTTGTTTAACAACAAATGGCCCGTCCCACCTTGTTTGCAATTTACCTGAAAAAAGTTTCAACCTTTAATTGAAAAGCAACACCTTTTTTCCTTCATGAAAGTCTTTATTGCCTTTAAGCCTCATATCATGCCATTTCTTAGTCTTGTCTTTATAAATCAAGGAACTTATGTATGCTTCCTTTCTAAGTTCTTCAAGGATATTCATTTGCATCAACCGGTTGACACAAATTTCAACTAGCTCAAAATTACATATCTTCAAAGCCCAAAATGCTTTATGTTCTATTTCAATTGGTAAGTGACAACTTTTCCCATAAACCAACCTATACGATGTAGTACCAATAGGTGTCTTGAAGGCTGTTCGAAATGCCCAAAGTGCATCATCAAGCTTGTCCGACCACTTCTTTCTATTGCTTCCAACCGATCTTTCTAATATTCTCTTCGATGCCCGGTTTGCAACTTCAGTTTGTCCGCTCGTTTGAGGATGATAGGATGTTAAGAATCTGTGGTGGACACCATACTTTTGCAACACCTTAGTCAATTGATCATTTGCGAAGTGGGTGCCTCGATCACTAATTAGAGCCTTAGGAACTCCAAACCTTGAAAATTACATCTTAAGAAAACATACCACCACTCGAGCGTCATTAGTAGGCAATATGTATTTATTACCCCTTGACATTGGAAAAGGTCCCATGAAGTCGATCCCCCAAATATCAAATATCTCACAAACTTGAATGCTATTTTGGGGCATCTCGTTTCGTTATGAAATGTTTCCCGAACTTTGACATGAATCGCATTCCTTAACAAATTTAGTAGTATTTTTAAAAATAGTAGGCCAATAAAAATCCGTATTAAAAACCTCTTTAGCCGTATATTGCGCTCCATGATATCCTCAGGTGGGCCCGATATGACAATGCTTCAAGATTTCCCGACTTTCCTTCCCGAACACACATCTTCTTATTATACCATCGGCACAACTCCGAAAAAGGTATGGCTCATCCCAAAACTAATACTTAATTTTTGAAAAGAACTTCTTCTTTTGTTGGCGGGTCAATTCTTTTGGAATATACTTACTTGCAAAAAAAATTGGCTATATCTGCATACCATGGAACCTCTCCTGCAATAACCAATAGATATTCTTTGGGGAATTCATCTCCAATCTTGTTTTCTTCTAACTCTTCCAAGTGCAGGTTTTCCAACCTTGATAAATGATCGGCAACCACATTTTCCATCCCTTTTTTATCTCTTATTTCAATGTCAAATTCTTGTAGCAGCAACACCCAACGTATCAACCTTGGTTTAGCATCTTGTTTAGAAAAAAGATACTTAAGGGCAGAATGGTCGGTAAAAACTATTGTCTTTGACAAAACCAAATATTGACAAAATTTATCGAATGCATAAACTGTTGGGTTATGAGCATTCTAACACTCCTAAGTGTACATGCAACCCTAAATACCTTGGATCTATGTTTTCTCTATTATACATGCAAATAAGAACTTCCAAGGTATTATCCTAATCTAGCATACAAAACAATAACTATAGCAAGATAGAATACATACCTCTTTGGTGTAGAATGTCTTCATGAAGCTTGAGTGCCTAGTGCCCCAAGTGTGACACCTCAAATGGAATCACAATCATCAAAACACTTAGAATAGCTTGAGAGAATTCTACAACTCATGAAATCGGCTAGCCCTCTCTAGAATACTACTAGTGGCCGATTTTAGTCAAGAATAAGATGCTTATATAGTTAGGGTTACACCATGTAAACCCTAATTGACATGGCCTTTCATTTCCATGATCCATGGGTACAAATACACCATGGAGCATCCATGGACCATCCTATGGGTTTTAGCCCAACTTGATTATCCATGGAGCATTAGCCCACTATACAAGTATGGATGATTTACACAATCAACCCATATATTTAATTAGTCTTCTTTTGATCACTTAATTAATCCTAGATTAATTCTTGATCAATACTAATTAAATAATCTCATTATTCTTATTATTAATATACTAGAACTTATAATATATTAATAACCATAAGTGTCTTATTTCTCTCATTTAGTCTATCCAAGTGCATGATGGTATGCAACCCAAATGGACCATGCCGGGTCGGGTCAAGTCTTACCAATTATAGTTATGGACTTAGACATTAATCCAACAGTCTCCCACTTGGATAAGTCTAAAACTATTATTGCGTATGACTTCAGGAACCAACTGGCAATCGTAGCTCTCAAAAGCTTTTGTCGAACTCTGAACTTGTAGATGAACTCTGACCTTTGTCAGTGACTTGTCCATTAGATAAGGGATCATATATTCCTCCATTCTAGATATCATATGGACTGAGACATGGATTATAATCATTCTCTCTGTCCATTTGTTGTTTCCCGATTTTCGATTTATGACGACTGACTAATTGAACAAATCAAATCAGTCCTGGCCCGGCCGAGCACTTCCATTTGTCATCATCAAATCATCGAGGGGCCCACAGATATCGCTTTTATCCCGAAGGTAAAAGGAATGGATAAACTTCGACTCATATGGCTTGTTCTACTACTTGTTGAATCATACACAAAACCACGTTTTATAGCACAGAGTTACCAAATGCGTTTTCGTGCAATCAATGTACAACCATCTCATAGTAACAACTCATATCTCTAGGTTTGAAGAATATAAGATATTATCGTCTCATGATCACTCGTGATAAAATCCATGAAGTGATTCCAATGAGCGCGGGTTGAATCCAATACTCAGAACTTATGAGCACTCATGATTGTTGTAGCCTTGTCCAACACCTTAGACCTCTACAACCCATCATGACAGTCTTAATTCATATCTACTTCCAACATATGACCGACTGTGGATGGTTTGAATAACTTAGTCATTCCGGAAGGATAACCAAGTTTATTCGGGAAGTCAAAACATGCAAAGTGAAACATAATAATAATCGAATCCAATATGGTCTCAGAACTTATGAATATAAATAAAACACCTTTTATTTATCACCATATGATTACACATTATTCATTGTATACTGTTTCAGCTATCAACTTTATTCTTGAATTTAAAACAATAGTTGTCCCATGCTCCAAGCATGTACACTATGTTTTCTAAACACTAGTCATGCCACACACCAAGTATGCATACTATGTTTGTCTATGATCTTTACTTTGTGAACTAGATCCATTGAACATAACTTCTGTAACAGCCCAAAATCTCAAGTATGGTTAAATTGCATTTTGGGGTATTTTAAAGGGGAGACTCGACGAGTTGGAGCCAGACTCGCCGAGTAGGATCGCAGAGTTGGTCGCGGGTTCGCGACTGGACTCGACGAGTCCAGGTATGGACTCGGCGAGTCGACGCTGTTCAGCAGAAACCCTAGCCGTTTCGTATTGGGTCGTATTTAAGGGTTGTTATGTCATCATTTCACGTCTTTTGGCCGATTGTGGAGAACCCTAGACGACTGTGGCATTTGGAGCAAAACTTGGAGGCCATTGTTGACTTTGAAGGAATTGTGGTGCAAGAAGAGGAAGGATTTCGGCCAAAGGAAGAGCAAGGGGGTCGAGTTCTGAGGTTTGGGGACGCAGAGAGTATGTTTTCAGGTAAGGTTTCGGATCATTCCTGTTATTTTGATGTGTACACGAATTTAGGGTTTATGAAACCCATTTGGAGATTTGATGGATTATTATGTTGTTATGCAAAGGTTTCTACCTTAGTAATAGGATGATTAGAGGTCCAGAAGTCCCATGAGTGTGTATCTCGGGAAAAACGTATCTCAGGAAGCAGTTGGATCGACTGCATGGCGTGGACTCGCCGAGTCGGATGATCAGACTCGGCGAGTAGCTTGAAGATTCACTGGGACTCGCCGAGTTGTTCTTCAGACTCGGCGAGTGGAGTCGGGGTGGCCCCGCGATTCTTCCAGGAGTGACTCGTCGAGTCAAAGAGGATACTCGACGAGTAGAAAGGGAATCTCAGAGGATTGAAGGACGACCAGACTCGCCGAGTCGCCAGGGAACTCGCCGAGTCCAGTCGAGCTGACATTGGACTGTTGACCAGAGTTGACTGGTGTGATTCTTAGGGTCAGTTAACGTGGAAGATAGAAGTATTAAATAAGGGATATATGATGTTACAGGGAGCTTGCAGCTCGGAGGATCAAGTGCAAGGGATTTTAGGAGTTGCTATCTTCTAGTGACCGCGAGGTGAGTCTTCTCACTATACCTCACCCGGAAGGGTTTGATTGTGTGACCGGAAGGTCAAGTATGTTGTGTGTTATGTTTATATGCTATGAATGGAAAGTTAGTTGCTACGCGTGATATACATGCTTATATATGGGCCGGAAGGCAATGTATTATGTGACAGAAAGGTCAGGTATGATATATGATATATGTGCTTTATGTGTTAGAGTATTTTGTATTATGTGTTATATATGTGTATGGGCCGGAAGGCAAATATATTGTGGATCGAAAGATCCGGGCCGGAAGGCAATGTGTGTGGATCGAAAGATCCGGGCCGGAAGGCAATGTTATGTGGATCGAAAGATCCGGGCCGGAGGGCAATGTTACGTGGACCGAAAGGTCCGGGCCGGAGGGCGTATGTGCGTAAGGTATATTGGGGAACTCACTAAGCTTCGTGCTTACGTTGTTTACGTTATGTTGTTTCAGGTTCTTACAGTAACGTGGGATGGCAACGGTTCGATTGTACACACCGAAGAAAGAGTTATGTTTTGGAGGATCCTGGTCTTCTATTATAATGAAAAAGAAACTATGTTTTGGAAATTCGAATGTAAATAAGATTTTAAGCAAGTGTTTTTAATATTAAATTGATTAATTAAATGAAAATTTTTATTTGAAAATTCACGGTGTTACAACTTCAATGATTCTCTTTTCACACTCCCAAATCCTTACTGCAAATGCAAGAATTCCAAATTCATGCCATTTACTGGAATCTGTCAGATTCTAAACTTATATGCATTGATCCTCTTGTAACGATTATGCACACACTCACAAAGACTTGGCAACAATCTTACAGAGTATTCCAAAGGAGATCAACTCCTTGGAAATATCCTTCTTGCATTAAGTTTCCTTAATCTTACACAGATTGAAAAATCTATCTTTGAAACATTTCCAGATTCCATTTTGACTATCACTTCTGACCAAGAGTTGCCTCCTTACAGACTATGTCAATATGGTCCTTCCAGAATTATCACTATACTTCCAACTGTCCTTGAGCAACCAATCTTTGGTAAACCTCAGATTGTTCTCGACAATTGCTTAATCCTTTTAGTCATATCCAGTTCTAAACCTTTTCCCTTCTTAATGCCCCAGGCATTTGGAAAATTTTAGAACGGATGATTATAGCACATGTAATCGATCCTATATCCGAAGCATATGGGACACGATTCATGATGTCTCACATAAAGACTAAACCAGTCTTTTGCTATAACATTTCCATTTCTATTTGCCAAGTTCTCATAATTCAGATTATGAAAAGGGATACCGTAATCATAATCGAATTTTAGAACGCAAATAATGGACCCATATACAGAATTTCCTTATGTTGAGCCATTCCAACATGAAATTCATATATATCCTTGACTAAATGATTAAAACCTCACGATCTAAGCTTATAGATTTGAGACGAAGTATAATTTCCTCTCCCTTAATTATAGCAAAACAACTCTTTCCCAATTGAAACTTTTGTTTTCTATAATTAACATTGCTAACTTGCAATACTTATCATAATTATCATGCTCCCACTAACATGATGATTATTAGCATAACACTTATGCTCCCACTAGCTTTGACATGTACTCAGAAATCAGCTGACTTTCTTACCAAAGTTTAGATTTCTGATACTAGATTGTTTTGATAAGACTTTGTCAAAATCATACACCTTCCCTTAGATAGCACACTTGTGTGTCTAAACAATTATGAAGAGGTATGCCGTAATCATAATGGTTAGACCTTTTTGCCACTTCTCACAACTCCATATTAGTGTGCCGGTTAACCACACGCGCTCCACTAACGACTTTGAGAATGCAAATATCACAATTGCTATCTAGATAAAATCTACTTAGTGAAAGTGTTTCCTCACCATCATTTTCATGAATCGGAGAGAAACCTTATGACACTTAGATTTACTGGTGTATGAGTTCTTATCCATGTGAATTTGTCAAAACCATAATCACAAGACAAGGATAATGACAAATCCAAACTCATATGGACTGAACTCAATCTTACTTTCTTGCCACTTGGCAGCTCAAGGGCCTGCCATTGCTTCCAAGTTGTTGTGCAACCAATTAAGAACTCTAAGAACTCATATGCAAAGCCAACTTTAACTGGAATGGGCACAGATATGTCAACACGATAGGTTATAAACCTCAAGTCGTGTGCTAGATAAGAACTTCAGGTTTTATTCTTGATTAGTTCTTAAGACTTTCAAGACCTTTAAGACTCCCACTGTCCTTTTGACATATAAGACTCCCTTGTCAAATATCCAAGAGATAGTGTAGATTCTAACCAAGACAAACACTTCACACAATTGGCCTTAGTTGGTCTTTGTTTTATCCAAAACATTACAACTTACCAATTTCAAATGTACAAGAGTAGAAAACTTTTACTCTTACATTTGACAAGTGTTTTAAACCTTCTTTAAGACATGTCACTCAAAATACAATCTTGGAGTATGACTCTAAGACTTGTATTGGAACGAAGTATGACTCATCTTCTTGATTTAACCATTTCAACAATTCAAGATCCCTTTTCTTAGTCATAAGAATGCACTAAGATTTTCCTTAGAGAACTAACTATGCTATGGTTTCTTAATCATTAAGATGATCACAAAAACTGATACTAAAGTACTCTCCCATCTTTTCAGATTTGAGAAACTTTTATCCTTCTGCCTAATTTGATTCTTCTTATTCGCTCTGCCATACATTGGAACCTTATCCAATGTCTCAGAGTTACACTTAAGCTTGTAAGTATAATCATATTTACTGAACTTCAGTAAATCATGACGAATAGTCTTATTAATCTTTTGTGGTGGACTTAATCAGTGCACAAGAATGTGTACTCGATCCCTTAGTCCTTTACTTAACTCACACATCCATGTGAGCAAGTAATTAGTCTTAATTTTCCAATACTTGAAAGTTCTCATTCATCATGCTATACAACTTGCATGATTCCAAGTTCCGGTCCAATTGAAACTTGGGTGATGAGAATCTTTCCTTATTTGGTAATTTAGACATTACCACAAATGAAAGAATCAATTTCATATTTCCACTCTTGCTATTAATGGAATCATATAAGCAACAATTTTCCCTCAAATGCCATTGTAAGGATATTTTAAAATAAATAAGATCAAAAAATTTTCTTTTATTTTTAAAACTTTGCGGAAAAACTTATCCTTACAATCCATATGAAAACTTGTTGTTATCTATTCCTTAAGCAATATCTCATAACTCCTAAGAAGTAGCTCAAGAATCCGATCTTCAAGCTACGCGATAGAAATCCATCTACGCGATCAGATTCAACATATTCTTTCTTTAAGTTTCTTCACTTTCCTTTGATTCTTAAAACCATCACCATGTGACCTAGTCACATCATGTATCAAGAATCTCAGAATAGAAACTTAACAGAGTTAGATAGTGGAATTTACCTGAAGTAGAGTCAAACTTATTGACTTTAACATCCTTAGGTAAATTTTGCAGCTTCGTAACCAATGCCCCTTCCTTTGGCAATATAAACATATGGACCCTTTGATAATGGTACACGGGACTATCACAGACTTAGCTTTCTCTTTACCACTTGGTCAACCGAGTTGACTATGGCCGATCCCTTTCCATTGGGAAGAGAATGCTTTTCTGGATTTTCTGTGTCACTATTGTCAATGTCCATAAAGTTTTAGAAAGTTGATCTTAGCAAATAGATAAGATCATTAAGGGTCTTGTCATAGTCTGTTTCATAGGTGTTCCAAAAGAACTCACTATGTGACTTAGAAAGTAGTTGAACCACCAACTTTCTCAAGACTTTGACACCCAACTCTCCCGGCTTGTCAATATGTGACTACATCTCCAAGATGTGATCACACCTAGACCTTGCCTTGCCAATAGGGCTTTGAGTGACCTTAAACTTTTCAAGAACTTGTGGGTTAGGGAGAATAATTGGAGGAGGTGAATGAAGTATGATTTCCATGGGACATCATCTTCATTAGGAAACCTTGTTTCAAGAGATTTGGGAAGATCATAGGTGTCTAAACCAGACATCTTTTGGGAGATATTCAAGATAGTTGATTTTAAGTCCTTAATATGACACCAATATGAAATATTAAGGCTAGGACCCAACAAACTATTTTATAACTTAGAAGAGGTATGCCGTAATCCAAGCTATAAAACATTTGAAGGTAGGTGAATGACGATTCACCAATTTCCACCAAGATAAACGAAATGTATTATTAGGTTTTAATTGGTTTTGAAACTCCTAGATCTTTGAGATTCATTGAACTTTTCAAAGGCATGTTTCAATCTCGAGTGTGCCCTTCAGGTTTTGTGACTGGGATGCCGAGGATCACAAAACAAGGTGTGAAGTAACCATGCAAATCACTTGGTACCCTTAATAAATTACCCCTCAATCGATGTGCCGGTTAACCACACACGCTCCATCGATACTATGAGAAATATTAAGTCACCCTTTACCTACCTTGTTAAGTCCAAGTTAGTGTGCCGGTTAACCACACACGCTCCACTAACGACTTTGACAAAGTGTAAAGTGTAATTTCATGGATTAGCACCTTATTCACATTTTCCTAAGTAACTAAGATTGGGTATTATTAAGAGTTTAGTTACTTAGTATTATCATTAATACTTTTAATGAAGGGAGAATTCTAGTCCTGTCAAACCCGTTCGGCTAACGACCCTCCACCAGTCAAGCAAGCGGTGGGTGAGAGTGGACACCCATTAAGTTGCCATTTTATAGGCAACAACCTTATACCCACCTTATAGACCGGCTTCGTGAATGAGGCGTACTAGCGATAAGACTGACTTTACTCTTATACATATATATATTATTAACTTATAATATTATAAAGTATAAGGGTTGAATTTTAACTTTTAAAATTCTAAGGGCTAACTTGGAATTAAAGTATTCATACTTGAAAACTTTTCAAATTCCAAAACTTGAGGGCAAGTTTTGAAACTATTCAAAACTAATTAATTCCATAACTTATGTGTTTAAAGTAGTTTTAATCCAAAAACTCTTCAAGTTCCATGACTTGAGGACAAGTTATGGAAAACTTTAAACTAATAAAAGAACTAACTTTTTCTTTATTTTATAACTTATGGATTTAATTATGGTTATATATTTTTTCTTTTAATGAAGTGACTCTTGAACTTCCATGACTTGAGGACAAGTTATGGAGTCATAAAAAGTTATTCAATGACACAAGACTCTTCATTTTGTAACCATTGCCAACTATTATGAGTTTTATGAGTCTTTAATGTGACTCTTCATGTAACTTGAGGACAAGTTACACAAACACATTTTATACTCAACTCTTAGATTAAAATGGATTAAAAACAACTATTTCACTCAACATTTCTATTAATCTAAGCAACTCATAAGAACAAGATAATCAAATCAAACTTTTTCATGTAATTAGTCTAAACCTTAAACTAATACAAAACATGAATCTATTGACAATTATCTTTGAAAATGGATTAGCATGAACATTACCACACCAAAAGCAAGTTTATAAGTTCAAAAACAACTTAGGGTAATGTTCCTAGTCCATTTCTAGCCAAAAACCTCGAATATATGCTGTCTGGGGCTCCTACTCGGCGAGTGGCATCAACCTACTCGGCGAGTAGGATGATTTTACTCATGTACTCGGCGAGTTCATCAGTGGACTCGGCGAGTACAGTGCCCAGAAAGCCAGAAAATCGAGTTTTTCAGCATTTTTCAGCAATTTGCATCAACTATAAGAGAAAGCAAGCCTAGGATTTGATACCACTGTTGGGTTATGAGCATTCTAACACTCCTAAGTGTACATGCAACCCTAAATACCTTGGATCTATGTTTTCTCTATTATACATGCAAATAAGAACTTCCAAGGTATTATCCTAATCTAGCATACAAAACAATAACTATAGCAAGATAGAATACATACCTCTTTGGTGTAGAATGTCTTCATGAAGCTTGAGTGCCTAGTGCCCCAAGTGTGACACCTCAAATGGAATCACAATCATCAAAACACTTAGAATAGCTTGAGAGAATTCTACAACTCATGAAATCGGCTAGCCCTCTCTAGAATACTACTAGTGGCCGATTTTGGTCAAGAATAAGATGCTTATATAGTTAGGGTTACACCATGTAAACCCTAATTGACATGGCCTTTCATTTCCATGATCCATGGGTACAAATACACCATGGAGCATCCATGGACCATCCTATGGGTTTTAGCCCAACTTGATTATCCATGGAGCATTAGCCCACTATACAAGTATGGATGATTTACACAATCAACCCATATATTTAATTAGTCTTCTTTTGATCACTTAATTAATCCTAGATTAATTCTTGATCAATACTAATTAAATAATCTCATTATTCTTATTATTAATATACTAGAACTTATAACTCTCATTTAGTCTATCCAAGTGCATGATGGTATGCAACCCAAATGGACCATGCCGGGTCGGGTCAAGTCTTACCAATTATAGTTATGGACTTAGACATTAATCCAACATAAACCACCGCTAGTAGCTTCTTCTCGGTAGTAGTGTAGTTCTCTTGTTTTAGGTTCAAGGTCTTGCTTGCATAATAGATCAGCTAAAAATGCTTGTCAACTCTTTGACCCAAAACAACTCCCACCGCATAGTCACTAGCATAACACATAAGCTCAAAAGGAAGACTCCAGTTTGGGGCTATCATAATAGGTGTAGTTGTTAACTTTTCCTTCAATAAGTGGAATGCATCAAGACATTCTTTAGAAAAGTTAAATGGGGCATCCTTCAAAAGAATTTGAGTCAAGGGCCTTGTGATCTTCGAAAAGTCTTTAAGAAAACGCCAGTAAAATCCTGCATGCCCTAGAAAGCTTCTCACTCCTTTTACATTAGTTGAAGGTGGTAATTTTGCTATAGTGTCAACTTTTGCTCGATCTAGCTCAATCCCCATCCTTGAGACCTTGTGTCCTAGCACAATTCCTTCCTTTCACCATGAAATGACACTTCTCTGAATTAAGAACAAGATTGGTCTTCTCACATCTTGCTAGCATTAGATCCAAATTGGACAAACAATCTTCAAAAGATGATCCAAAAACCGAGAAGTCATCCATAAAAACCTCCATAAATTTCTTGATCATGTCATGAAAGATAGCCATCATACACCTTTGGAAAGTAGCTGGTGCATTGCATAACCCAAAAGGCATGCGTCTATATGTGAATGTTCCACTTGGACATGTAAAAGTGGTCTTCTCTTGATCTTGTGGGTCTATTGGGATTTGAAAGTACCCCGAGAAGCCATCAAGGAAACAATAATAAAGATGAGCGGATAACCTTTCGAGCATTTGATTGATGAATGGAAGCGGGAAATGATCCTTGCATGTAGCATCATTAAGTTTTCAATAGTCAATACAAACGTGCCACTCGATCACCGTTCTTGTTGGGATAAGCTCGTTAGCTTTATTGGTCACTAGTATCATTAATTCCTCCTTTCTTTGGCACAACATGTACTGGACTCACCCATGTGCTATCAGATATTGAAAAAATGATCCCAACATCTAATAGTTTAACCACCTCTTTTTAACTATTTCTTGCATATTTGGGTTAAGTCTTCTTTGACGTTGCATTCTGGGTTTAGCTCCTTCTTCTAGATTGATCTTATAAGAACAATAGGCTGGACTAATTCCCTTGATGTCAGTGATCTTCCATGCTATGTGTAACACCCCGTTTATTTTTTTAATAAATAAATTAATTAATGAACGAATAGTAGCCAAAAAATAAATAATTATATATCAAAGGATGGTCTCGAGGGGATAATTGTCATAAATTTAGAAGTTGAGGGCTAAAGGGTGAATTATGGACCTTAATTGAAGATAATTCGTCAAGAAAGGGGTGGTTTTGTAAATTATGTATTAGTTTAGTAAAGATTTTAGAAGATAGGGGCTGTTAAGTAACTATTGGGCTTATTCTGAGAAGAATGTTAGGAGTCGGGGTCTAAAAGGTAAAATCTGGATCTACTTTGAAATAAATGAGAGCTGGAGGGACCTATCTTGCCATTATGGTAATATGTTTGTGTCCATTGGGTATATATTGAATATGAAACCCTAACCCTAAGCAACTTATGTAACAACCGACACCCACTCCCTTTCATCCTCCAGCCGACATCTCCTCCACCCTCATCCTCAGTTGCCGCTTCCTCCACCGTCGAGACCCTGCTGTCGGTGATAATGAAGACCACTGGTGAAGCCGTGAGGCCGTCGTTGTTGTCTCACTGCCGACGGAGAGTGTTGTGTCGCCGTTGCCGCTGCTTGCCCATTGCTACACCGTCGCTCGCGTCGCCGCCCCTTCCTCAGTCATTCTCTTGTTGTGTATCAGGCCACTGACACCGTGTTGGAGCCATAAAACCATCGAGACCGTCGCCGGTGTACTCCCCTTTTTGCTTCGGTTATCGTTTACCACCCCAAGGGGGCTTTTGTGTTCGCATGAGCAAGCCTTCTGTCGAGTAATGTCGTGAAGAACCACCATGGCAGCCGACTATGGTGGTTATTGCCGTCAACACCGCTATCAACCATTTATGCCGCCTCCTCGTGTCACCACCACCACTGTCGCTGTCAATGGGTGGCTAGCTTCCTTTCCTGAGCAAAGAAGTGAAAATGTGTGTGTTTCAGTGGTGAGTGTGTGTGTATAGCTGAAGCTCTCGGAAATTGCATCACCACCACCATAATATGGTGGCTACCGCCACTCACCATTGCCGACAACCAAGGTGGTTATGTGTGTGTATGTTTAGCTTAGTTAGTGGGTGTGTTACTTTGGTATTTTCATTGTAATTGTAACAAAATAAAAATGGAATAATGAAAAGAACTTGAAAACCACCACCTTAGGGTGGTGGCTGCCGCCCCTTGCCGCTAGCGACAGTCGTGTCGGGTGGCGGTGTGTTTTGTCTCGTTGTGATCGATTCGTTTGGGGTGCTTGAAACCCTAGTGGGCCTTGTAAGCCCGAATGGGCCCAATGAAGCTTAATGGACCTTAATTGACCCAATAAAACCCTAATGGACTTAATAATATTTTAGTGGGCTTAATAGGCCCAATAAAGCCCTAATTGATCAAAAAGCCCAACAAGTTAATAAATTGGCTAGTATTTGGGTTGGATACCCTAATTAGGGTTTGTAAAAACCCTAATGCCATAAAAACCCTAATTTTAGGAAATTAATCGGGGCACACGAGGATTATTTAATAACTTGAGATATTAAATAATAATCATTGGCAAAGATTAATCTAAGCAATATTGGACTTAATGGATTAAGTCCTTAGTGGATGAAACCCTTCATGGGTTAAGTAGGAAACTTAATCCTCACCGTCATTTTATGAGAAACCCTAATTTCACTTGGGTTTATTTTTAGGCTCTTTTATTGGGCCTTGATGATTGGGTTTCTAAATGGTCCATACAAGATCAAGCAATTAGAAAAGAATAATCTAATGGGCCTAGGGTAAGGCCCATGTAAGGGGTTTGTGTAACGCCCGTAGATCCGGGCTAGTCAATTTAGAGGCAATAGGGGTCGAAAACGACTTTTCGACAAAAGATTATTTAGAATAATTAATTTGAACCAAGTTGTATTATATGTCACAAGGTTTCCATACATATAAAGAACGCCGAAATCCGAGTTATAACGAAGAAGTTATGACCCGTCGAAGTTTCGCGACGGAACCGGCACGACACCGGGAAGCGTAAATAGTGAATTTACGATAGAGCGAGATATAGCCTTAGTGATCTAAACGAAAGTCGTAGAATAAGTTAAAATAAGAACATCGATAAAAAGAACGCCCAAATCTAACTTCGTATGAAGAAGTTATGATTTTTTGAAGTTTCGGATTAGCAGTGTACAACCTGAAATTCGAATACTAGATCGAGTGATTTTTAGCCAACACGACCTAAACAAGTGTCGAAGATCTCGTTAAGAGTAGCATAATAAGAAAAATATGGGCAAAAACGGACGTCGGATGAAGAAGTTATGAAGATTTAACGGACCAATCCTGTCCTGGCCTGTTAATAATATAAAATTTAAAATCGAGTCAAAATTAGCCGACGGAGTCTAAACGAAAGTTATAGACTACGTTCCCACCTTCATGTGGATATAAAGAACGTCGAAAACAGAGCTCGTATGCGAAAGTTAAGATTTTTAGAAGTTGAGAAGAAAAAATTGCGAACTGAGATGACGTGGCCAAATCTCAGTCGTTGCTTGCTGACCAAGGCTTCGCTTCGGATCTTGACGCGTCACCCTTGCTATTACGCCCCATGTACGAAGAAGTTACGCCCCGTGTAACTTTGGTATGATCCTTCCGAGATGAGTGCGAGACAGCTGGCTTCGGCTGGCATCCTTATCCGAGGAGTACGCCCAGCGTACCCTCGGTACACCCAGTGTAATTCTGAGATCAGGCGCCTATAAAAGGCATGTGAAGGGTCCGAACTTCTCACTCATTTTTCACACCAAATATCTTTCTCTCTCTAGTTTCTTTCTCTCTCTAAGACCCCAAACCACCCCTAAGCCCTAGAAAAATCCCCTGGCTCCCGAGGGAAGCCCCTAGGCTCCCGGAGTCCCAAGAAAAAGGAGTCTTTCGGTTCGAAACGCTGCTCCAATTAAGTTCCGGTTTTCAATAAAATTTGCTGTAAGTGAGCTACACTTACGCAATTTTTAATATAGCTTTCAAATACTTATAGGAATGTTATTAGGTCCTTAAAATAATTATTTGGGCTATTATTATGAGTTATATTCGGTGTTATTAACGCTTATATAATAATAATAATAGTCAGACTATTATTTGGTCACGGTTATCGTTAGACTAAACCCTAGTGGTATTGATACCAGGTTATATCGAAGGAAAATTGTTTCAAGAGTATCGAAGCGCTGTCCGAGTGCTGAGTCACCACCTACTCAGGTGAGTGCATAGTCCCTTTCATCTTACACATAGATATGAAGTATTTTATATAAACTACGTGCTATGTGTGCATATTATCTGAATACTTGTTGTCTATGCTGGATGAACGTTTTATACATGTTTTCAATGATTTAAACAGTATATATGTATTTTATATATACGAATATGTTGGGTATGACATGGGTAGATGAATGATGAGAGATAAAAGATGATGTGAGTAAACATAGGCAGCTACAGACTTGGTGCCTAATAAATAACCTCGACAACTATAGACTTAGTGCCTATTGGAGAAACACGGGTAGCTATGGAATTAGTACCTGTTAGGAATTGGTAGCTATGGACTTAGTACCTATTAGATAAACACTGGTAGCTATGGATTTAGTACCCGATGAATAAACTATAGCAACTATGGAATTAGTGCTTTACGAACGAGCATTGGCAGCTATGGATTTAGTGTCAGTCCTATAACCGTGGAAGTAAGGGACTTCGGAATAAACGAATGCAGGATAGATGACTATTAGGATAAATCCGTAAGAGTAAAGAAGATAATGGGGATGGGTAATTGGGTTGATTGTTTGATTGTTTAAACATAATAATTTTATTATTGTGGGTTGAAAACCCTATGTACTCACCAGGTTTCCCAAACTGACCCACTCAGTTTATTTATATCACAGGTGTCGATATGAAGTGACATTACACTGAGAGATTAAAGAGATGTAGATCACTAGTGTAAATAAATGTAAGTTCCGTTTATGCTTATGTTCCTGTAATGACAATGACATCCCAAACGTTTTAAAATGAATAAAATACGTTTCTTCGAAAATGTTTTGATAATGTATTTGTCTTATTTTTCTGGGAACAAATTCCGCAACATTTTTATAAAAAGAGGCACTCTGATTTTTATAAAGCATAAACAAAATCAGTCTTTTCTGGCCGTGAAAATGGGGATGTCATAGCTGGTATCAGAGCATTAGTTTAAGCGAACTAGGAATATGGATTTATTTCTAGACTTAAACTTAGAATGCTAAGCGATGATTGTGAGGTGTGAGCACTAGCTTATTTTAGGAATTATGCCTAAAATGCTTTTATGTGCTAAATGCTTTATGCCTTATATGCTGTTATTTATTCGGATCTATGGTCTGTTGCCGACCGGATCTGGAAACCTTATGTGTTTAGGATTCTAAATGTACGAATACGATATTAGAACTAGCATGTAAACGTTTCGGAGTGATAAGGATGATTTAAACGTCAATCCTAAATAAAGATCTAGATTCACCTTATTCGGTGTATAGATCAAGATGGCAAGGACCCGTAGCGGAAACGTGATTGCTAATGAGAATAGGAACCAACCCCCAGTGGTTCAACAAATACCTGTTGTAGAAGATGTTGCACCTGAGCCAATCACCATGGCTGGAGTTCAAGCCATGATTCGGGCTATGTTAGCTGAACAACGGAAAGAAATGAGGCAGATGTTGAATAGGGACGAACCTACTATGCCCATTGAGCAACCCGAACTGATTCTCGGGCAATCGGAGGAAGGGAACTACAGCCGCCAAGTGAGTCAAGTGGAGAATCAAGGTGAACGAAGGGATGGCCCGGAGAGGAGAAACTACAAGGACGGGCGAATGTACAAGAATTTCTTGGGTGTGAAACCACCAAGTCTCTCAGGAAGCCCAAAGCCTATGGAG
Source organism: Lactuca sativa (assembly GCF_002870075.4). NCBI lineage: Eukaryota > Viridiplantae > Streptophyta > Magnoliopsida > Asterales > Asteraceae > Lactuca > Lactuca sativa. The sequence goes on from NC_056630.2 coordinate 253,341,855, forward strand.
ATTATGGATTGGATCTCCGAGATGGAAATGGTGTTTGAGAGTTGCGACTGTAGCGAGAAACAAAAGACCGTCTTCGCCGTAAGACAACTAAAAACTGGAGTCTTGAGCTGGTGGAAGCTATTGACAGATACGATGCCACGAGGAGAAGCCTTAAGGATGTCATGGGAAGAGTTCTTGGAACAATTGAAAATGCAGTACTGCTCGGAGATAGAACTGATAGACCTAAACAACGAGTTTCAGAACCTGAAGAAAGGGAAGATGAGCATTGATGAGTATGCCACCGCATTCACCGAAAGGATGAAGCTATTCCCCTACTTGGTGCCTACTGAACTCTCCAAGATTGATAGGTTTGCTAACGGACTGCCCACTGACTTTGGCCCAATGGTCAAAATAGCAACTACCTTGAAAACATCTGTTAGGGCAGCTAAGAACGTAGAGGCCCAGATAAGAGAAAAGGGTCTAGAAAAAGATAAGGCAGAAGAGAAGTGGAAGTTTGAAGGATCTTCAAGGTCAACCAAGGAAAGCAAATTATCAAAGCTTGGAGGAGGAGATGGAGGTGAAGTGAGATGGTGTGATAAATGCAAGAAGAAGCATGGTGGGAAGTGCAACGAAGAAGTGACTTGTTACAAGTGTGGTAGGACTGGTCACTATTCCAAGGACTGCACACATAATGATAAAGTATGCTATGGGTGTGGAGGCGAGGGGCACATGTCCAGAGACTGCCCAAGGAAAAATAAAGCAGCAAGACCAGAAACGCCACCAAGGCCAAGGGCATTTCACATGATCCTCGACGAAGCAGAAAACCATGCGAGGAATCAAGGATGAGGACTTTATACCCGAAGATCAAGTTATGCAGTAGCCATAGTATCGTATGATGTATCCCATTTGAGGCATAGTCCAGGGTGAACTTGAACACCTATGTAATAGTTTCAAGTAATAATAAAATCTTCGTTTTGTTATCTGGTGTGTTAAATTGTTATGTGATTTTCTTGTATGGTGACTTGGAAAAACTACGAGACGATACTTGGGACGAGTATGAGTAGGTGTGAATGGTAGTAGAGGCCTATACTACCGAAAGCACACGACTCACACTTGGATCAGGGAAAGTCACAAGGTTACCAAGAAGCTAGTAATTGATTTTGTTTTATTCAAGTATGTCGTTACCATTGTTTCGGTAATGACTAGGAAGATTGTTGTTATCCCGAACCTAGTGGTCATATCACATTGAGTCCGACTACGATGAGTAGGTTACGTGGTTTAGAGAACCAAGTGTGATGTAGCGTCCGACTTTAACCAAACAATTGAAATCAAAGCGGTCAATAGAAGTATCGCGCTCGTTGTTAAAAGAAGTTGGTAGCTAGAAATGCTACATGTTAAAATGTGATTACATCACATTAGACCATGAAGGAAGGCATATTCCATTCCGAAATATGACACTAAGAGACCTAAGTCTAAGCGTTGCAACATACGATGATAGGTCATTAGAATATGACACATCAATCCATAGTAGTAATAAAAGAACTTATCTTAATTTCGTATCAATTGAGGATTGACATTGTGACTTGAAGGTCATAATTTGGAGTCTAACGTGAGATAGAGAGCGGATGCAAGATCGAGCACCGCCTGTAGCCAAGGAGTCTAAGAGTTAGATACTCATTCGAAGAAACATCGAAGTTATGACTTAGGATGAATAGATAACGAATGGAGTCATCATGTGAGCCCTGTTTCGTTGATGATTCCGGGACGTAATCATCCTAAGGGGGAGATAATTGTAACGCCCGTAGATCCAGGCTAGTCAATTTAGAGGCAATAGGGGTTGAAAATGACTTTTCGACAAAAGATTATTTAGAATAAATAATTTGAACCAAGTTGTAGTATATGTCACAAGGTTTCCATACATATAAAGAACGCCGAAATCCGAGTTATAACAAAGAAGTTATGACTCGTTGAAGTTTCGTGACGGAACCGAAGATCTCGTTAACAATGTACAGCCCGAAATTAGAAAATTAGATCGAGTGATTTTTAGCCAACACGACCTAAAAGAGAATCGAAGATCTCGTTAAGAGTAGCGTAACGAGAAAAATATGGGCGAAAACGGACGTCGGATGAAGAAGTTATGAAGATTTAATGGACCAATCTTGTCCTGACCTGTTAATAATATAAAATTTAAAATCGATCAAAATTAGCCGACAGAGTCTAAAAGAAAGTTGTAGAGTACGTTCCCACCTTCGCGTAGATATAAAGAACATCGAAAACGGAGCCTGTATGCGAAAGTTATAATTTTTAGAAGTCGAGAAGGAAAAATTGCGAACTGAGATGACGTGGCCAAATCTCAGCCGTTGCTTGCTGACCAAGGCTTCGCTTCGGATCTTGACGCATCACCCACGCTATTACACCCCGCGTACGAAGAAGTTACGCCCCACGTAACTTCGGTCTGATCCTTCCGAGATGAGTGCGAGACAGCTGGCTTCGTCTGGCATCCTTATCTGAGGAGTAGGCCCAGCGTACCCTCGGTACGCCCAGCGTAATTCCGAGATCAGGCGCCTATAAAAGGCATGTGAAGGGTCCGAACTTCTCACTCATTTTTCACACCAAATCTCTTTCTCTCTCTAGTTTGTTTCTCTCTCTAAGACCCCAAACCACCCCTAAACCCTAGAAAAAACCCCCTAGCTCCCGAGGGAAGCCCCGAGGCTCCCGGAGTCCCGAGAAAAAGGAGTCTTTCGGTTTCGCAATGCTGCTCCAATTAAGTTCCGGTTTTCAATAAAATTCGCTGTAAGTGAGCTACGCTTACGTAATTTTTATTATAGGAATGTTATTAGGTCCTTAAAATAATTATTTGGGCTATTATTATGAGTTATATTGGGTGTTATTAGCGCTTATATAATAATAATAATAGTCAGACTATTAATTTGTCGCGGTTGTCGTTAGACTAAACCTTAGTGGTATTGATACTAGGTTTTGTCGAAGGAAAATTGTTTTAAGAGTATCGAAGTGCTGTCCGAGTGCTGAGTCACCACCTACTCAGGTGAGTGCACATTCTCATTCATCTTACACATAGATATGAAGTATTTTATATAAACTACGTGCTATGTGTGCATATTATCTGAATACTTTCTGTCTATGTTGGATGAACGTTTTATACATGTTTTAAATGATTTAAACTGTATACGTATTTTATATATACGAATATGTTGGGTATGACATGGGTAGATGAATGATGAGAGATAAAAGATGATGTGAGTAAACATAGGCAGCTATAGACTTGGTGCCTAATAAATAACCTCGGCAGCTATGGACTTAGTGCCTATTGGACAAACACGGGTAGCTATGGAATTAGTACATGTTAGGAATTGGTAGCTATGGACTTAGTACCTATTAGATAAATACTGGTAGCTATGGATTTAGTACCCGATGAATAAACTATAGCAACTATGGAATTAGTGCTTTACGAACGAGCATTGGCAGCTATGGATTTAGTGTCAGTCCTATAACCCTGGAAGTAAGGGACTTCGGAATAAACGAATGCAGGATAGATGACTCTTAGGATAAATCATTAAGAGTAAAGAAGATAATAGGGATGGGTAATTAGGTTGATTGTTTGATTGTTTAAACATAATAATTATATTATTGTGGGTTGAAAACCCTATGTACTCACCAGGTTTCCCAACCTGACCCACTCAGTTTATTTATATCACAGGTGTCGATATGAAGTGACATTACACTGAGAGAATAAAGAGATGTAGATCACTAGTGTAAATAAATGTAAGTTCCGTTTATGTTTATGTTCCTGTATTGACGATGACATCCCAAACGTTTTAAAATGAATAAAATATGTTTCTTCGAAAACGTTTTGATAATGTATTTATCGTATTTTTCTGGGAACAAATTTCGCAACATTTTTATTAAAAGAGGCACTCTGATTTTTATAAAGCATAAACAAAATCAGTCTTTTCTGGCCGTGAAAATGGGGATGTCATAGTTTGGGCCCAATTTGGAAAGGGGAAATGACTTAGGAGGGTAACTACCTCTTATCCGTGTTCACATATTGGCAACTTCTTATTTTTTGTACATAAAAAAGCAACTAACTTGTTTTAACTGTTTAAATTACACCAATATTACCGGTTAATACCTGTTTTAACTGGTAACTCAAAGGGAAAATGACTTAGGAGGGCAACTACCTCTTATCCGTGTTCACATATTGGCAACTTCTTATTTTTTGTACACAAGAAAGAAACTAACTTGTTTTAACTGTGTAACATCCCAAAAATCATGACCAAAAATTTCATTTTTAATTTAATACTAAAACCATAATTGTCAAACCATTAATTTAATACTTCGGCATCGGACCTCGCCCGGCATCAGGCCCCGCCTGGCATCGAGCCCCACTCGTTATACAGATTTGTCTCTCTTAGGCCCTGCCTGTCTCCGGGCCCCACCCGCTAAACACATACAATCATATAACATGCTAACACATAAAGAAACATACTTTACTATATCCCTGTCCTAAGAAACATACTCTGCTAATAATGAGATACGAAACTTCGCCCGTACTCGGCTAGTTCCATCCAGGGCTTCAGTAGTGCAAGGTGAGTCTCCTCACTGTGTGAATGGGTCTAAGGCCACAATGCCAACCCATGTAGTCTATGAGTAGGAAGACCCGAGGGTTAGCCCTAGGCATTGTATGCTAGTATGTTATTCCAGACGAAGGTTTGATGTCGGGCGGGTGCCCAAGGAATGTTTTCGTGTTAGATTATACTTGTTGTCTGTGTGATACTTGTATGTGCCTGGTAGAGAGGTGAGTGTGGGCGAGGTCCCGTATCTCATCACTAGCTGAGTACGGACGATGTTCCGTATCTCATTATTAGCAGAGTATGTTTCTTAGGACAGGGATACAGTAGAGTATGTTTCTTTATGTGTTAGCATGTTAAAAATGAAATTTTTCGTCATGATTTTTGGGATGTTACACAGTTAAAACAAGTTAGTTGCTTTCTTATGTACAAAAAATAAAAACTTGCCAATATGTGAACACGGATAAGAGGTAGTTACCCTCCTAGTTCATTTTCCTTTTAAGTTACCGGTTAAAACAGGTATTAGCCGTTAATATTGGTGTAATTTAAACAGTTAAAACAAGTTAGATGCTTTATTATGTACAAAAAAGAAGAAGTTGTCAATATGTGAACACAGATAAGAGGTAGTTACCCTCCTAAGTCATTTTCCCATTTGGAAAATTGGGTCATAGTTTGGGCCTTAATGATTATATGATGTTGGGCCTTAGAATAAGACCATGTATAGGACTGGGCCCAATTTGGAAAATTGGGCCATATGTTGGGCTTTGATTCCTAGTTTGACTTTTGGGCCTATGGATTGGACCTTGGGCTGGAATAAAGCCAAGCTTGGGGTAATGTAGTAATTATCCAAAGTAGGTATTTATGGTTATGTAGTGGAACCCAATTATTAATTGGGTGTTATTTTGATGTTGACAGTTAGGGAACCTGTCATCCAGCAGTTGCGGTTGGGTCTGTGGGACTTCAGCAGTGCCAGGTGAGTCTTCTCACCATGCATATGGGTCTATGGCACCAAGGCCTTTCCCATTATATGATTATGATATATGTGTTAGCCATTTTGTGTTTTGATATGATATGTGATTGTGTGTTTTGCATGAAGACCCCGGGGGAGTCTGTGGCATTGGATGTAAGACCATGTGGGGTAGTCCATGGCAGTCCTAGTTGAAGACCATGTGGGGTAGCCCATGACATTGGATGTAAGACCATGTGGGGTAGCCCATGGCAGTCCTAGGTGAAGACCATGTGGGGTAGCCCATGGCATTGGATGTAAGACCATGTGGGGGAGCCCATGGCAGTCCTAGGTAAAGACCATGTGGGGTAGCCCATGACACTATTACAGGTTTTATGTATGCATGACTTATATGATATGTGTGTAGCTTTTATAGCTAACAGGTTATATGATATGTGTGTAGCTTCTATAGCTAACATGATATATGATATGTGTGTAGCTTTTATAGCTGACAAGATATGTGATATGTGGATTGTGTATGTGGTATGATCTGGGAAACTCACTAAGCTTCGTGCTTACGATTTTCAGTTTTGGTTTCAGGTACTTCATTTTCAAAGGAAAGGAGTCGGCTCGATCGCAGTGCATCACACCATGTTTTCCGCACACAAGATCTTTGGGATTAGACTCTGATATGGTTTTATGATACTACGTTTTGATTATTGACACTTTGGTTTTGATATGACATGATATTATGGATGTTTTATTATACTGTTGGTTTTATAATAACGTTTTTAAAAATGAAATTTTTTTTCTTGAATTTTTGGGATGTTACACTATGGCACTTTGTCTTTTCTTTAGAACTTTGACTAGGCTTTCTTTCTCGTGTTTTGCTAGATCAGAGGAAATGATTACTGGATTTTGTTGTTCTTCTTCCAAGAATGCATACTCCAGGTGTTCGGGGAGGGCCTTGAGCTCAATTTTTGGTTGTTCGTCAGTTACCATGACGTGGGCATTTTTCCACGTCATGGTGTCGCAACTTTTAATCCCATATCGCGAAAAAAACTTTACCACGTCGTGTTATCCTCACCACGTCGTGTTGCCTCTTCTTTCTCTTTCATTGCTTCCTTATACTCACCTTCTTCCAATAGCTTCTCCAACTCTTGTAGGTCGAGTTCGGGATCAAAATTTCCTTCCTCAAGCACCATAAATCCCTCAGTTTCTTTTTCTTTCCATCCAGCTAGCTCTTTTTCAAGTACTTCATCCAACACATCAACCGAATACAACATATCGTCACTCATCCTTGAATGTTTGATTGCCCGATTAACTCAAAAAGTAAACGCTTCTTCTCCAACTCGTAGAGTAAGCTAGGACTCCCTTATATCAACTAAAGCTTGGACGGTTCTCAAAAATGGCCTTCCAAGTATGATTGGGACTTGCTCGTCTTCATCCATATCCAACACAATAAAATCCGCAGGAAAAATGAACTTATCTACTTTCACCAGCAAATCTTCACAAATACCCCTTGGAAACGTCATAGTTTTATTGGCTAAATGGATAACCATGCGGACCAGTCTTGGTTCGGGAAGGTCGAGCTTCTTGAAGAACAAATAGGGCATTAAGTTGACACTTGCTCCCGAGTCAGCTAGAGCATGACTTGTTGCTAGATTCCCGAATTGGCATGGCAAGGTTATGCTTCCTGGATCTCCCATCTTCTTTGGTAGCATGTTTAGCATTGCAGCAGAACAAGTTTCATTCAATACTACCTTTGATAACCCCTCAATCTTCTTACGGTTTGTTAACAAGTCCTTGAGAAACTTGGCATATTTTGGCATTTCAACTAAAGCTTCAAGGAAAGGAATGTTGATTTGGAGAGATTTCATGTGTTCTAGAAACCTCTAGTAATCTTCAGCCTGCTTCTCTTGAATAGCCCTACTGGGAAAAGGTAGTGGTGGACGATATGGCTTTATAGGTTCAGGAGCTTTCTTTTCAGCTTCTTGCCAAGTCGTGGTGAATGCCCAGACTCGTGTTCTTTACTTTCCTCTTGAATTTCCAACTCCGCTTCTGGTTTGTTTCTGTCAATAGGAGCTAAATGAGTAATTATTTTCCCGCTTCTTGTGGTGATGGTTTGAATGTGGCTCCTCTCGGGTTCTGTTCGGTATTTCCTGAAAGTCCACACGACGATCTTTCATTCAGTTTGCTTGCTAGTTGCCCGAGTTGTTTTTCTATCGTAAGGATTGATGCTTGTTGATTCCGTACGAGAGCTTGAGTATTTCTCATCATCTCTTGTTGTTCTTTCATCATCATTTTTTGTCCTTTCATTAACTCTTGATGTTCTTTAATTGCTGCTTTAGTTCCTTCATGCCTTTTTTTCTGAAGCGGCTACAAATCGAGTAAGCATAGTCTCCAAATCAGATTTCTTTTCCTCCGGGTGTTCTTCTCTTTGGTATAGGCCTCTTCCTTTTGTTCATACTTCTCTTCTTTTGCCCTTTTATACTCATCGTAAGGCAACCACTTTTTCTTGGGCTTTCTCCAATCTTCATCAAAACGATCACCACTCGAGTGAAAAGCTTGAACCTTCCGGTTTCCATTATCATCTAAATCACAATCTTCAGTCAAATGAGGCCCATTACAGTTTTCACACCAACTCGAATAGCATGGATTGTTTTATCCATCTTAGTCATTCTCCTATCCATGTTGTGCAACATTGCTAGAACTACAGACATGTCCTCTGAAGCTGCATTAGCCAATCCTCTAGTCACATCCTTCCTTGGTTTATGGTATTCTCTAGTGTGCTTAGAGAATTCTTCAATGAGCTCTTTTACTGTTGCGGATGCCTTCTTTGTGAGTGGTCCTTGAGAATCAAGGAGATGCTTGGTTGTCACATTCACTCCATCATAGAATATGGAGACTTCTTGTTGACTATTTAGATCATTATGAGGGCAATTCCTCAATAAACTTTTATATCTCTCCCATGCCTCATAAAGGGACTCACCTGGTTGTTGCTCAAAGTTTGCAATGGCCTTCTTCAATTTTGATATTTTTGATGGAGGGCAAAATTGATCAATGAAATCCTTGCGCATCTTAGCCCATGTGGTGATAGATCCTGGAGGGAGTGACTTTAGCCATTCTTTCACGGCTCCTTTGAAAGTGACAGGTAGCATGCGAAGTAGAACAGTATAGCGAGGAACATTAGGTGTGTTTAAGTAGTCTGCTATATCGTTGACCTCGTCAAGATGCTTGTACGCGTCTTCGTTATCCTTCCCATAAGATGGTATGTCCCGGAGTTGTGATAGTATATGACCTTTCAGTTCAAAGTTTGCAGTTGCTGGAATCGCGGGTTGCACGAGTCTTGGGTCGGTATCGTCACGCATCCGTTTCTTCCATTCTCCCATTGACATTTCATTGATGTTCGCCATGGTATTAGTGAGTTCGTTTTCTACGTCGCTTCCTTCTTCAAATTCGCTTTCTTCCTTTTCGGTATCGCACTCGGTATCCTCCTTCTTTGGGTCTTCGTCCGTCAATGAAGAGATCCTAGATTCTCCTACTTTCTTGCCCTTCTTCTTGTTAAAAAACAAATTTGAGGTTCTTCAATGGCGAATTTTTCGATGTTGCGGTTTCGCATACGGTTTTGCCTTTGCTTTTCCTTAAAGTTGCTTCTGGGTCTTCAAGTGGTGAAATTAAAGGTGTGCCTCCTCCTCTGGTCATAAACGTACTGCAATTAAACCAAGGAAACACGTAAAAGAACAAAAATGAAAAATTAAATTTCTACTATAGCGATACCACGACGTGGTAGAAAATACCGCGACGTGGTGAATCTAGAATACGAAAATCCTAAAAATAAATTAAAAACTAAATTCTAACAGAAAATATTCCTAAAAATAGCAATATAAAGTAACTAGAACTGAACCGTTCCCTGGCAACGGCACCAAAAACTTGATGTGTTTAATGTGCTTATATTTTATCCAAGTTAATTTATAAAATTTATTCCCTTCGCTAGACTATTAAACACACTAGGCAGTGTACCTAATCGTACAATAGTATAGCAATGGTATGAATGAGTGTCGAACACAAGGAACGGTGTTTAAATTACTTTATTTTACTATTTAACTAACTATTAATCAAATGAGAAAAGGTATATGTTTTCCTAGTTTTGAAAGACTAGATACTTTATTAATAACTTACTCAAAATTCACTTAATCAAACTAACACTAAAACTAAGCAAGTACACAAGTATGAATGTACCAAGGTGAGAAAGAGACTTTCGTTTAGTTTCGGATTCGTTGTTATTGTAGTTGATTTATGGATGTGCAATGGATTTAGTTTCTTTAGTTACCGATTCCTAAGATGACTAAAGTACTATTCACTAATTTAATCCTTTAGCAAACTAGCTTATTTATTCGGTGATCAGGCGGACAAACTTACTAGCTTACTAGTGTTCAGTTCGAGTTGACAAGACTTATAATTAATCGACCAACTTAGTTTGTTGATTTAATTTCATATATGATTTTTCGCCATATATTAGCTCCTATACTCTTTTACCCACTTTTCTACTTAACCCTAGGTTTTATTCAAAACTCTAGTCCTATAATTTTGCAATTCACAAGATTATAAGATTCAAATCTAATTAAGAGAGATAGTCATACTAACTTAATCAAATTCAGCTATAACTAGAGGGAAGCAGTTATCAAAAGCACTTGAGGTTCTTTAATAAGCTAAATCAATAAATAAGAAAATAAAGAAATTTAAACCATAAAAACAACTAACAATATTCAATTCATCCTAATCTAAACGAAAGTCATGAGTGTTTAGCTCATGATTTCAGCAAATAAAATCACAAATACTAAATTCAAGGTGTTAGACTGTCACAACTAGGAAATTCGATGCCTTGTAAACATGGAACAATGATAACAAATGTGAACAAACAATGTGAAAGCATGCATGATGCTTATTTTATAACAAAAAAACTTCATCAAATACTTCATTCTAGCCCTACAAATGGTCAACAAAGAATTGGAAACATTTGAAATTCCAATTTGAGTTCACTTTGAAGTAGGACTTCCTTATTGGACCTAATGGACCAATGAGCTTACAATTTAACTATCTTGAACCTAGAACTCTCAAATGGGCCCTAATTGGACCCATATACATGAAGCTTAACATTTTTGGGCCTTATGAACCCAAAATAAACTAGATTAACTTTAATGGGCCTTATTGGACCAAAACAAATTTATATTAGCCCTAATAGGTCATAAAAATCATTCCTTGATTTTTATTGGGCCAAAAATCACCTAACTTAACCATAAAATGGACTTAAGCATTCAAGGCCCAAATTTTCTTTTCTTCCCTCTCCATTATCGGCCCAAGCCCACCTAGAGGAAAAGTTGACTTGTGTGGGTGCCACCTCATTTTTACATGGAGGTTTTCCATGCAAAGTCTCATGCTACCATGCACCTATCTCATCACTCACTCTCTCTTCTCTCCTCTCTTTCTTCCTCTCGGCCGAACCTAAACAAACACACACACACACACTTTACTCAAAATTCTCTCAAGGAAACTCTCTCCACTCTCCAAATTTTCGAGATCTAAGAGACTTTCAAAGAGATTCTTCAACAAAAATCATCATCCAAGGAAAGTTGATGTTTGTTCCATGCTTTAACTCACTTCTTTTCATCAAAAATCATGTCTTAATCCATTCAAATTCATGATCTTTCATCTTAGAACACACTAAGTTCGAGATCCACCCAAGAAACTTGCTAGGGCCGAAAATAGCACCAAACTTCTTCCAATCTTCTTCAAAACCGAAACCACAACTCAAGGTGAGCTTCATAACCCGTTCTTTTCGGTTTTCATGAGTTTTATGGGGGAGAATACAAGAAAATGTGTAGATATATGTGTATGTGTATGCTATGTGTGATTTTATGCATGTATGTGTGTGATTTCATGTGTTTTTGTGATGAATATATTAACAAAAGGGGTGTAAACCCGAGATCTATGACATAAGAAAGGAAACAAACATAATCTAAGCTACTTTACACCAAACAAGTCAAGAATGATAGCTTATAAGGTGATGATGAACATATTCTAACATAAAACCCATTTTAGGGCTTAAATTGTCAAAAATACAAAACTTGGGATACAAATCGACAAGTCACGGTTTCTTGAGGGTCAAAAAGGGTCAAAACAGTTTCTATAATCATTTTTCTGAATAATAGAATTTTCAAGGAACTTAAAATGTAAATTTTTAGCTTAATGGGCTAATTTTGGGCTTTTCGGCCCAATAAGCCTCAAAATGCGAAAAATGATAAATTTAAGGGGCTGAAATGAAACTTTCTGTAAAACAGGGGGTAAATAGCATAACAAAATATTTTAAGGGTGAAAAATGCTTTTCACTGTTAAAAAGGACCAAAAATGCAAAGTTTTTAGATTTTGGGCCAAAACTGTAAAAGTTGAGAAAAATGGGGTTCTAACCGAGAAACACCATTCTGAAAAGTGCTGAAGCTGCCAATAAAATAAAATTTGGGTTAGAACTATCTTTTCAACAAGTTTATAATACAAAAGTGTCAGGAAAATGTTTTAAGGAACTAAAAATGGAATTCTTTTATATAGAAGGACCAAAAGTATTATTTTTATAAAAGAAGGGTAGTGAAAATGTCAAATTTCCACTTTTAAACAAATTAATTCATTAATACAAAATACAAGATCCACGACTACCAACGAAATGGAAAAACAAATACACTTTCAACAACAAATATCGTTACAAACGAAGTGATTCGGTCTCGAATTAATATAAAACAGCAAGTGCTAAACCAAACCACCTAAATAAATACACGATAACTACGATGATCCAATTTACAAACTTTGGGCTTGGAAGTTTCAAATCATGTTTGTTGGGCCTTGCTAGCCCATTAACATGATCTTTGGGCCCAAAGTGAATATGCTTATGTGCTATTGGGCCTCCTATGACCCGATTTCATGTAAAAGGACTTCAATGGCTCTAATGTGCTATTGGGCCCTAATGGCCCATTAGTGTTGCTAGTGAGGTCAAGAAATCAAATGCGAGTTGGGCCAGCGTGCCTTTCGCATCCCCGACCGCCTAAAATAACTCACGGAACTAACGGGACTTCGTACTCCCCCTTTTCCTCGTTTGTTAGGCTTACGAGTAATCAAGATAAATAGATTCAGGACGTTAATCAAGAGTAATCATGGTTGTGGATTAAGTGAGTAGTAACGGGCGACGCCTTTAAGAATCGTTCGAAAACTATAGTTATAAACTAGTCATTTTCTAATGCGTGGTTATAACAACTCACAAACCCAAATTAATCCAACGCCACCCGAGTAATCAAAATCATTCGTCGTGACGGTATAACAATTGAGAAATCACTGTATTTTAGGTATTGGGAAAACATCGGGTTTTCCTGGGAAGTTCAACATCTTCACTTGCACGATTAATACTAAAGTTCAACATTTATACATGTTTTAAAAATCAACAAGCATATATTTACGGATCTTCACACTTTTATTTTATATACAACGATCTTTTCAGAAAATATCGGATTTTCTGGGTTTTACAAACTGCACCAAATCATTTTATCACAACATTGCTTATGAACTCACCAACATTTCATTTGTTGACATTTTTCAAATTAATTTGTATTCTCAGGTAACAGGTAAACCGAAGAATAAGTACCAAGTAATGTCTGGGTGTTTTGCTTATGATATCTATCAGATAATCTATGTTATGAATTTGAAATGTTCAAAACAATGTACTGGATGTAAACAATATCAGTTGTATTATTTTACTGCATGGTGATGATTTATGTTAAGATTCATGTATATTCATTGTGATGGTACTCAATTTAAGTCACAAGAGCCCTCAGACGTTCCGCCGTCTGGTTCGGGTTGTGACAGGTTGGTATCAGAGCTCTGTTTATAGTGAACTAGCATATCTAACCACACATTGATATGCAACTATAAACCAAAAAGAGGGACTAACACAACTCTGAACAAAAAAAGTAAAAGACAACGATAAAAACATCTCTGCTTGTGTCTGTAACAGCCCGGATTTCCAGGTATTTTATTGTTTTGTTTTTTTTTTTGGTGTTTTGAGAGGGGACTCGGCGAGTTGGAGCTCAGACTCGCCGAGTAGGGTCGCGATTCTGGACACGGGATTCGTCTGGACTCGGCGAGTCCATGCTGTTTAATGAAACCCTAATTTCCCGAGTTTGGGACCTATTTAAAGGGCCTTATGGCCGTCATTTGCACCCAACAGTCCATAGAGAGGAACCCTAGAGTGCTTTAGCGATTTCAGAGAGAAAGGAAGCATTTCTTGACATTTGTGTGTTGTTTAGCAAAGAAGAGGGAGGTTCTAGCCAAGAGGAGGCAAAGGAGACTGCTATTCGGTGGATTTGAAGCTTAGCCCTTCAATCTAAAGGTATGATTTCGGCTCATCTCCTGTTTTGTGAAGTATAATTGATTTTAGGGTTTCTTGTGACCTTGTTGAGTTGATTGGATGGCCAAATAGTCCCTTGCTAGTGATGAGACTTCGGATCTGGATCCATAGAGGTCCAGAGAGCCTCAGTCATCAAGCTTTATAGAGAACAATGGAGGTTATGACCTTGAGTAGTGAGATTTGTTGATAATTCTTCATATATGGTCATATAGAGGTTGTTTATGCACCAAGTCTGGGGCTTTACGTGGTGAATCAGTCTAGGAAGGCCAGATCTATGAATTGTTGGAATAGATCTGACCTTAGAAGCAAGTTTGAATGATTACATGGCATGGACTCGCCGAGTCCGATGATCAGACTCGGCGAGTAGCTTGAAGATTGCCTTGGACCGGCCAGTGAGTGGTCCAGTCGAGTCATGGGTTGACTCAGTGAGTCAGGGCGAGTTAGAGAGGGTTGTCAATAGGCTGAGTCGAGCTGGGACTCGCCGAGTCGTTCTTGAGACTCGGCGAGTTGAGTCGGGGTGGCCCTGCGATTTCTGCCAGGTGAAACTCGTCGAGTCAGGGGAGTACTCGACGTGTAGAAAGGGAATCCTAGAGAGTTGGTGAGAACGTCTAGACTCGCCGAGTTGCCGTGTGCACTCGCCGAGTCCGGTCAAAGTTGACCGTTGACCGTTGACCGTTGACCTGTGTTGACTTCTTAGGGATAGTCAACCTTAGAGATAAAAAGTGTTAATTAGAGTTCTGTGATGTTATAGGAGGATTAGAGCTCGGAGGATCGAGCGCGAGGGATTTCCAGGATTCGTGAGATACCGAGACACGCGAGGTGAGTCTTCTCATTTTACTTTACCTTGAGTAGGTATTCAGAGCTATGTGTCAGTGTATGTATGTTATGTGTATGCTATGTGTTGTACTGCATTATTTCTATGTGATTTATGCTGTGCATGATTTCAGAGTTGGAACCGGAAGGTTCCTAGAGTTAGAACCTGAGGGTTCACAGAGTTGGGTGCACGGACCCATAGAGTTATAGTCTCGAGTGGCTAATATGTGTTTTTATGTGTGGTATTTTGGGGAACTCACTAAGCTTCGTGCTTACAGTGTTAGTGTTGTTGTTTCAGGTACTAGCGATGACCGTGGGAAGGCGCCGGCTTGATCTGTACACACTCAGGGGACTTTTGATATATTTATGTGATCTTGGGATTTGTATGATACAGATTGGAATTTGAAACTTAATGTTTTTATGAAATTAAATGAGAAATGTTTTTTTTATATTGCGAAAAATTATTTGAAATTAACGGTGTTACAAGTTGGTATCCGAGCTTTGGTTTGAGGGATTCGAGTACACCTTCGGGCGTATTTGAACTCAAACTGAGGATTTGAGATGTATTTTCAAAAAAAAAAAAGAGTAAAAGATTTTTGAAAAACGCAGAGCAAGAGATGTGTGTACGATCAGTCAGCACCCGAACGGTGATTTCCCAAAATACTTTTATATATTATGTGATATTGACATTGATATGATGTATTCGCATGCTAGAGTAGGCTAGGTATTGCTATTAGGACTAGAGTGGCCTGATTTGTGATGCCTTAGCCTAGGGAGAGGTGAGCTGCTATGAGATGCTTGAGAGCGAGTAGGTAGCAGCAAGGGACTTATGAGAGATCTATTAGAGAGTGGTCTATGCATGATAGAGTACTTGAGACCTGGGAACCAAAGAGAAGGACTTGGAGTGTATTCTGGTGCGGTGCTTACAGTAGTATTGGGCCCGTACTATTGGAAGCACCGGAGCGGTGTGCAGCCCAAGTCAGAATCTTTGGAATGCCAAGAATCAAGGAGGAAAGAGTTGACGAGTATGAGCATACTCGTGTGGATTCTAATTTATCGTATGTTGTATTTCAGAGGTAGATCATGGTGAGGACACGTTTGATGCCCGAGAGCAGCGGTACCAGTGAGGATGAGATCCGCCGGATCATCCAGGAGGAGGTAGCTGCGGCCATCAGGGCAGAGATACCGGAGATTTTTGGGTCTATAAAGACCACATTGATTGAGACGTTCGATGAGCGTTACGCCGCTCTTTCTGAGGCTGCTGCTGCAGCGGCTACCGCAGCGATTGCTGCTGCGAGGCCGCAGGGTGGGGATGCGTTGCTGTTCCGTGAGTTCAGCAACACAAAACCACCAGAGTTTGATGGCACTCAGGATCCGGTGGCAGCTATGAGGTGGATATCTGATATTGAGGGGTGTTTCTTCACTTGCTCGTCTCCTGAGCATTTGAAGGTCTGGTTCGCACTGAACCAGCTTCGCTTGGGAGCGAAGGACTGGTGGAAGTTTGTGACGGCGCATTATACGCCTGCTGAGCTTTCTGCGGTGACCTGGGAGAGGTTCACCACCATGTTTCGGGATAAGTACGTTCCCCAGGTGGAGAGGGAGCGTTTAGCACAGGAGTTTCTGACCCTCAAGTAGGGTACTGAGTCTGTTACAGCGATCACGAGGATGTTCCACGAGAGGGCGATGTTCTGCCCTGAGCACGTGTCCACTGAGCAGGCACGTATGAGCCGCTACTTGAGCATCTTGAGGCGGGATATTTGGGAGTTCGCTGCGAACTCCTCGTACCGGACATTTGCTGAGCTTCAGGCAAATGCCCGGAAGAGGGAGATTGAGCTTGAGACTCAGGCCAGGGAGGAGGCGGAGTCTCAGGGGAGGGATCGGCGACCAGCACAGTCGCAGTCGGCCGCCAAGCGGGCCAAGCCTGCTGATCCCAGACCAGGGAGCCAGAAGGGCCGCACTTGCGGAAAGTGCGGCAAGGGTCATGACGGAGTCTGCCGAGCGGGGTCTTGCTACAAATGTGGCAAGGAGGGGCACATGGCCAAGGACTGCCCCAAGGGGTTTGCAGTGTGTTTTCACTGCAACCAGCCAGACACCGGAAGGCCGAGTGTCCGCAGTTGCGCGGAGCATCTCAGGGGTCTGCTCCTGCCGCCATCAGAGCTACAGAGAGTCGGCCTGTGAAGGCCGAGGCGCCGAGAGCTCGAGGGAGAGCCTTCCAGCTGACTACGGAGGAGGTCCGCGCTGTGCCCGATGTTGTGGCTGGTATGTTTCCGTTCGTGTATTTATTTTTTTTTTCTTGATGTTGAGATATCATGTTATATTATATTATGCGTAGGTACCTTTCTTGTGAACTCTGTACCTGCTTTGGTGTTATTTGACTCGGGTGCGAGTCGGTCTTTTGTATCTTTGGCCTTTAGTCAGCATATCAGTGTTAGCCGTGAGGCATTGAGTCGGCCTCTGAGAGTCTCCATAGCTGATGATAAAGTGATTTGTGCCACGGAGGTTTTCCGGGGATGTGTGTTAGAGATTTTCGGGGTTGAGTTTCCGATTGATCTGATTCCTATCGCGATGGGTGATGTCTGTGTCATTGTGGGCATGGACTGGCTGAGTCGATTCGGCGCAGTCATCGACTACGAGCGTCAGCTGGTGACTATACGAGACCCTAGTGGGGGAGTTCTTTCGGTGTACGGCGAGGGTACACGTTCGGGATCAGCCTTTTGTTCGGCCGCTAGGGCGAGGCAGTGTCTACAGCAGGGCTGTAAGGGTTTTGTGGCGTATGTGATGGATACGCGAGCGACTTCCGAGAGACCGAGTTCAGTTGAGGAGGTACCGGTGGTGCATGAGTTTCCAGATGTCTTTCCCGAGGAGCTGCCGGGAGTACCTCCTGTGAGGCAAGTGGAGTTTGGTATTGATTTGGTTCCGGGGGCCGCGCCTATAGCTAAGGTGCCTTATCGTCTTGCACCTCCAGAGATGCAAGAGTTATCCTCGCAGCTTCAGGAGCTGTTGGGGAAGGGATTCATTCGGCCGAGCAGCTCGCCGTGGGGAGCACCTATTCTGTTCGTCAAGAAGAAGGATGGTTCACACCGGATGTGTATTGATAACCGGGAGTTGAACAAGTTGACGGTCAAGAACCGTTACCCATTGCCGAGGATCGACGATTTATTTGATCAGTTGCAGGGAGCATCTTGGTTTTCCAAGATCGACTTGAGGTCGAGATATCATCAAGTGAGAGTGCGGGATGAGGACGTCCAGAAGACAGCATTCAGGACGCGTTATGGGCATTATGAGTTTGTGGTGATGCCTTTTGGGCTCACCAATGCCCCGGCTGTGTTCATGGATCTCATGAACAGGGTATGCAGGCCGATGTTGGATCGGTCGGTGATTGTATTTATCGATGATATTCTGGTGTATTCGAGATCTAGAGAGCAGCATGAGGAGCATTTGAGGGAGGTCCTTGGGGTACTGAGATCGGAGAAGCTTTATGCGAAGTTCTCCAAGTGTGATTTCTGGTTACGGGAGGTCCAGTTCCTAGGACATCTCGTTAACCAGGAAGGGATTCTGGTCGATCCGGCCAAGGTTGAGGCGGTGATGGGTTGGGAGGTGCCAAAGTCATCCTCTGAGATCAGGAGTTTCCTTGGATTAGCAGGGTATTATCGGAGATTTACCAAGGATTTCTCCAAGATCGTAGTGCCGCTCACCAGATTGACCCGGAAGGGTGTTGCATTCTCATGGGGTCCCGAGCAGCAAACCTCCTTTGAGACACTTTGCCAAAGGTTGTGCGAAGCCCCGGTATTAGCTCTCCCGGAAGGGATGGAGGATTTTGTAGTATATTGTGATGCATCGATTTTGGGGCTGGGTGCGGTGTTGATGCAGAGGGGTCATGTGATAGCATATGCATCGAGGCAGCTGAAGCCTCATGAGACGAGATATCCCACACATGATCTAGAGTTGGGGGCAGTAGTGTTCGCCCTCAAGATTTGGCGTCACTACTTATATGGGGTTCGGTGTACGATATACACGGACCATAAGAGCTTGAAGTACTTGATGGATCAGCCCAATCTAAATATGCGTCAGAGGAGGTGGTTAGATGTGGTCAAGGATTATGATTGTGAGATCCTGTACCACCCGGGCAAGGCCAATGTGGTGGTCGATGCGTTGAGCCGCAGGGCGGAGAGCACTCCATTGCGAGATGTATGTTTGAGATTGACCATGATAGCTCCGGTATTGGATGCCATTCGTGGGGCACAGGCCGAGGCTGTGCAGCCGGAGATGCAGAAGAGGGAACGGGTCGTTGGTTTGGTTTCAGAGTTCGTTACGGATGGTCGAGGGCTTATGACTTTTCAGGGTCGGATTTGGGTACCGTTTGTGGGTGGTACGCGCACTTCTTTGATGGAGGAGGCTCATCGGTCGAAATTTTCGATCCATCCGGGGGCTACGAAGATGTATTTGGATTTGAGGAAAGAGTATTGGTGGCCCTGTATGAAGAGGGACGTCGCATGGTTCGTTGAGAGGTGCTTGACCTGCCGTAGGGTTAAGGCCGAGCACCAGAGACCGCATGGCAAGTTGCAGCCATTGGAGGTTCCCGAATGGAAGTGGGAACAGATCACTATGGATTTCATCACCAAATTGCCGAGGACGGCCAGAGGAGTTGATGCAATTTGGGTGATTGTGGATAGGTTGACGAAGAGCGCTCACTTCCTTGCCATCAGTGAGAGTTCTTCAGCGGAGAAGTTGGCGGAGTTATATGTGAGAGAAGTGGTATCTCGGCATGGGGTGCCGATCTCGATTGTTTCAGACCGCGATGTGCGCTTCACTTCCAGATTCTGGAAAAAATTTCATGAGGAGTTGGGTACTAGATTACATTTTAGTACCGCATATCATCCCCAGACAGACGGTCAGAGTGAGCGGACGATTCAGACGCTTGAGGACATGCTTCGAGCATGTGTGTTGGATTTCGGGGGTAGCTGGGATGCGTATTTCCCTCGCCGAGTAGGGTCGCGATTCTGGATGTGGGATTCGTCTGGACTCGGCGACTCCAGGATATGGACTCGGCGAGTCCGCGCTGTTTAATGAAACCCTAATTTCTTGGGTTTGGGACCTATTTAAAGGGCCTTATGGCCGTCATTTGCACCCAACAGTCCATAGAGAGGAACCCTAGAGTGCTTTAGCGATTTGAGAGAGAAAGGAAGCATTTCTTGACATTTGTGTGTTGTTTAGCAAAGAAGAGGGAGGTTCTAGCCAAGAGGAGGCAAAGGAGACTGCTATTCGGTGGATTTGAAGCTTAGCCCTTCAATCTAAAGGTATGATTTCGGCTCATCTCCTGTTTTGTGAAGTATAAATTGATTTTAGGGTTTCTTGTGACCTTGTTGAGTTGATTGGATGGCCAAATAGTCCCTTGCTAGTGATGAGACTTCGGATCTGGATCCATAGAGGTCCAGAGAGCCTCAGTCATCAAGCTTTATAGAGAACAATGGAGGTTATGACCTTGAGTAGTGAGATTTGTTGATAATTCTTCATATATGGTCATATAGAGGTTGTTTATGCACCAAGTCTGGGGCTTTACGTGGTGAATCAGTCTAGGAAGGCCAGATCTATGAATTGTTGGAATAGATCTGACCTTAGAAGCAAGTTTGAATGATTGCATGGCATGGACTCGCCGAGTCCGATGATCAGACTCGGCGAGTAGCTTGAAGATTGCCTTGGACCGGCCAGTGAGTGGTCCAGTCGAGTCATGGGTTGACTCAGTGAGTCAGGGCGAGTTAGAGAGGGTTGTCAATAGGCTGAGTCGACCTGGGACTCGCCGAGTCGTTCTTGAGACTCGGCGAGTTGAGTCGGGGTGGCCCCGCGATTTCTGCCAGGTGAAACTCGTCGAGTCAGGGGAGTACTCGACGTGTAGAAAGGGAATCCTAGAGAGTTGGTGAGAACGTCTAGACTCGCCGAGTTGCCGTGTGCACTCGCCGAGTCCGGTCAAAGTTGACCGTTGACCGTTGACTGTTGACCTGTGTTGACTTCTTAGGGATAATCAACCTTAGAGATAAAAAGTGTTAATTAGAGTCATGTGATGTTATAGGAGGATTAGATCTCGGAGGATCGAGCGCGAGGGATTTCCAGGATTCGTGAGATACCGAGACACGCGAGGTGAGTCTTCTCATTTTACTTTACCTTGAGTAGGTATTCAGAGCTATGTGTCAGTGTATGTATGTTATGTGTATGCTATGTGTTGTACTGCATTATTTCTATGTGATTTATGTTGTGCATGATTTCAGAGTTGGAACCGGAAGGTTCCTAGAGTTAGAACCTGAGGGTTCACAGAGTTGGGTGCACGGATGTGACAACCCTACATTTTCCAAAAGCATTGTAAACACTCGAAAGCTAAATACAACGAAATTAACCTCGAAAATAAAGTGTTCATGTATCTAAGTTGGGATACATCAAATATTAGATATCATGCCAAGGTTTCCAAGAACATAAAGAACGCTCAAAACCGGGTTATATTGAAGAAGTTATAACCACTCGTATATTTACGACACGACGTTAAAACATTATTTGACATAAAAAGTAGAATCTCAATAAAATACATTTTAGCCTTAAGTATCTAAACCAAAGTCGTAGATCTCGTTGAAAGGTGAGCGTACATAAAAAGATCGCCCAAATTGGACCCCGTATGAAGAAGTTACGAATTTTCAAAGTTTCGTCACAGTAGTAGAGGATTAAAGACTCAGACCGAAGATCGAGTGTTATTTAGCTATCGCCACCTAAACGGAAGTTGAAGATCTCCTCAGTGGTAATAAAACAATAAAAAGACAAACGGAAACCGACGTCGAATAAAGAACCTAGGAATTTTTAACGAAATTTAGGAGGCTCGGCCTATTAAAAATATATCATTAAAAATAAAGTCAAAACTAGCCGACGGAGTCTAATGGAAAGTTGTAGAGCATAATCTCACCTACGCGTGGATATAAAGAACACGAAAAACGGAGCTCGTACGCGAAAGTTACGGAATTTAGAAGAGGACAGGCCGGATTACGCCCCGCGTTCTCTGGGAGTACGCCCCGCGTACTAGACCCAGAGTCGAGTCCCATCGGCCCGCCCAAGCTACGCTTAGCTAGACCCGAGTCGTAAGCCATGACACCATATTACGCCCAGCGTAAAGACGTACGCGCCGCGTACGTGAGTACGCCCAGCGTACTCCAAAATTACGCCCCGCGTGCTCACTCTTCCAGCACTATAAATAGATGGCATCAGCTGCGAGTTTAGGCACACTTTCTCAAATCTCCAGTTACTCTCACACACTTCCAAGCACAAGAAGCTGTCCCGACGACCTTGGTTTCCGCACTCGAGCCCCCGACAAAAGATTTACGCTGCAGAGACCCCCGAAGAGCCCGACGACGCAACCACCCGCGGTCGAAGTTCTGCTCAACCCTATCCTCTCTCTTCAAACTTAACGAGTGAGTTCATACCCCTACTTTTCAATTCTTTTCATGTTTTAAGGGGGGAAATACAAGTACATTATGAGTCGAAGTATCGTTTTTATAAACATCTTTATGCTTAGAAGGCTATTATATCACCAAGTTATTCTTACTAAATGAAAACATACTTTTGAGAAGCTATAACGAACATAGCTAACAAGTTATTCATACATTTTACGTATACATCTTGACAAATGAAATACTTTCAAATGAAGTAAAAGTCTTTTATCATCGTAAATCTGTTTATACCTAGTAATGTGAGACAGCTTCACGTACGTTCGAGTATGCATTATTAAGTCCTGTATTATATACCATAATCCCTTGTAGGGGGAGCGTGATACTTGTGTATAGATCTATACGGGATTGACAATCCCACACCTAAGTTGTTAGCTACAGCTAGGCCGGCAGGCCTGGGGTGACAAATGTCATAACAATTCCAACGCCTGAAGAACGTTGTTACAGGCCATCAATGTCAATAGCATGGTTATAAAACTCACATAAAAGTATAAAAACAAGTCAGATTTACGAGATTCATACATGCATTTCAGTTTTCCATTTTATTGTTAATACAAATTTTATCACTATTATTCAAGCATGGAAAACACTAATGCACTCCAACACGGGAAACTTTTCAAATCATTTATAGAAAATATTGGATTTTCTGAAAACCTCGTTCATCGATTTACTATCAAAAAGGACATACTTTTCAATGCAAAACACTTATGAACTCACCAACTTAATTGTTGACACTTTTTCGAAACCACTTGTATTTCTCAGGGAATCAGTAATACAGGTAACCACCAGCTTTTGGAGAAGGAAACACTAAAGATGTTTTATTATTAAACATTTATCATCTCATTGTAATATTCTTTTGCTATTATGTATAACGCAACAACATACGTTTTCATTATATATGTGATGGTTGTGTTACTTTCTTTACAATATTCAATGGTTGTGATACTACGTGAAGTCATCCACCCCCAAATGTTTCCGCCATTCTGGTTTGGGGGTGTGACAACGGACCCATAGAGTTATAGTCTCGAGTGGCTAATATGTGTTTTTATGTGTGGTATTTTGGGGAACTCACTAAGCTTCGTGCTTACAGTGTTAGTGTTGTTGTTTCAGGTACTAGCGATGACCGTGGGAAGGCGCCGGCTTGATGCGTACACACTCAGGGGACTTTTGATATATTTATGTGATCTTGGGATTTGTATGATACAGATTGGAATTTGAAACTTAATGTTTTTATGAAATTAAATGAGAAATGTTTTTTTTATATTGCGAAAAATTATTTGAAATTAACGGTGTTACAGTGTGAATTAGGAAAAAGAACATAATACCGAACCAAACAAGATAATGCTAGCATCTCGGTTATGCCAGGACTGTTCATAGTCGTATCAAGGAGTGGATGTAACCTGATCAACTACATTTCCTCCAAGACACAACTATCACATGTCACAAGGAAATCGTGATGGCTAGGGAACCTAAAAACATACCCCCTTTATCACTAAGAAGAGAACATCAACTCAATCTATAAAATAGTTGTAGCGTCTTAGGAATAATGTTAACATATTTACACACTCTCGTAGACAACATGGCTGGTTTCCACCACCCCGGAGATCCTTATTTCCCAAACCAGGGGAATAACGGATGGTTGGACGAAGAACCTGAAGAAGAGCCTGAGGAAGACCCCGAGGAGGACTCCGACGGGGAACCTGAAGCAGAAGTCGAGGGCAGACCTGCTAAGCCAGTAAAGGAACAGGAGGAGGAGGAAGCTGAAGGAGGTCTCGAGGAGGAACCCAGCGATAACGAAGAGGGTGATTCGGACGCGGAGTCTGAAGTCATCAACCCCCTTATCCTATTAGAGTGCCTGCTTACCGGGTGGACCCCACCGGTCCTACACCCCCCTGGGGTATCGATCTTTGGAGGTGGAGCAGACAGCAGGGATGGAGGACCGGCCGATCGTGCCCTTCCAGTCATGGCGAGACGATTACGGAACACAGGCGACCTAGCTCAGAGTACCGCCGATCAGGTACGCCAGATGTGGACTAGGGTTGAGCGTGCAGAGCAGGAGACGCCGAGACGTCCTCCGAGAGTTCCACATGAGGTAGGTAAGGTGGGAGTCCCGACTCCAGGATGCAGAACGATAGGTGGCTCGTCTTCAGGGAGCATCCACTTCCTCAACACCACCCCCTGGCACATCCCACCGCAACTAGGGTTAGCCGTATCAGTCCTTAGTACTAGTACTATGATCTATGCTATGTACCATCGACTCTATGTTTAAGAGATTACACTACTCATAGAACCGTTATGCTGCCAAACTTATACCGCATATGTATGCTCTTTCGAGCAAAATTTTCATGTATCAAAGTGCGGATAATATTAATGAAAAATTTTATATGTTTATGGTGATGTTTTAATCTGCTATGTGTTACATATCCATGATTATGTGCTAATTTGTGAAATTACTTAAGTTTGTGCCACACACCTAGTTTGTAGGATCACAATCTCACAGAAAGCACAGACACTCAACATCTTTCTGTTCCATGACAGAAAGATGCCTCAACGACCCACCCGCAGAAACCCTGGGCCAACCCCACCCGAAGTCGACTCAACTGCATTCCAAGCAGCTTTATCTGCTACGGTCACCGCAACGATGGCACAAATTCACCAGGGGAACAACGGAGGAGTCAACGGACAAGGGGCTGGAAGTTCAAACAACGAGATGAATCAAGGACCCACTAAGGCATGCTCCTACAAAGATTTCACCAACGCCAAACCATGAACCTTTAACAACACTGGAGGAATGATTACCCTGAAACGATGGATCGAGAAAGTGGAATCGGTGTTCGAGATATGTGAATGCCCTGAGGAGATGAAGGTGAAGTTTGCCGCATTCACTTTCGTTGACCAAGCACTCACTTGGTGGAATGGACACGTGGAAGCCAAGACACTCCCCGTAGCCAATTCCATGCCATGGGCAGAGATGAAAGAAATGCTAATGGCCGAGTACTGCCCTCGTGGCGAAATTCAGAAAATGGAACAAGAGCTGTGGAATCTCACCGTCCGAAACGCTGATATAGATGCATACATATCAAGGTTTAGCGAACTATCGTTGCTATTCCCTGGCATGATCACCTCAGAAGGAAAGAAGATCGAGCGATTCATCTGGGGACTAACCTCCCCGATCCAAGGAAACGTGATAGCTGCAAATCCCGAAACTTTCGACAGTGCCAAGAGATTGGCCAAGAAGCTGTATGACCACAACAATGAGAAGGGTGAGAAGCCAGTGGAGGCTGAAGGTAAGAAGGAAAATGACAACAAAAAGGGAAAGAACAACAAGAGGAAGGGACGTCAAGGCTCTGAATCATCCAAGAAGCAGCAAACAGCGACAGTTAATGCTACAACCACTCAAGTTCCACCCACACCACATGCTCCAGCCTCAGCTACTCCAAGTGCTCCTAGGCCTTATTCCGGTAATCTTCCTAAGTGCAACAAGTGCGGTCTCCATCACAATGGAGAATGCAGAGAGATGCAGTGCACCAATTGAAATTGGAAGGGGCACACGGCGAAGTATTGCAGGACCTACCCTCCTCAGAACCAACAACAGGGAAACAACAACAACAATAACCGCAACAACAATAACACCGACAATGGCGACAACAATGCAGGACCAAGCCACACCTGCTATGGATGTGGAAGGACTGGACATTTCCGTCGAAACTGCCCCAAAAACAACAATTACGGGAATGGAGAGACAGGAAGGGTGCTGACCATGGATCAGGGAGAAGCGGTTCAGGATCCCGCTGTCGTCGCCGGTACCTTCCTCCTAAACCACACTTATGCATGCATCCTATTTGATACCGGAGCAGAACGAAGTTTTGTGAGCAATAAGTTTAAGCATTTGTTAAAACAACAACCCCAGAAGCTCAATGAAACCTTTACGGTGGAAATGGCCAATGGGAAAATAGAATCCACTGGGGAAATCTATATCGGATGTACCCTAGCCCTAAATCAACATGTCTTTCGAATAAACTTAATGCCTATTTCCATTAGGAGTTTTGATGTGATTATTGGCATGGATTGGTTAAGCCGCCACCATGCTGAAATTACGTGTCACGGGAAGGCCGTTCGCCTTCACCTTCCAAATTATGAAACCCTAATTATTTACGGAGACAAACCCAGCACGGATCTTCGTCTCATCTCGTGCGTCCAGGCACAGAAGTATCTACGAAAGAAAGATTTGACGTTCCTGGTGCACATAGTGGATAAATTCAAGGAAGAGGTTAACGTTCAAGACATTCCTGTAGCATATGAATTCCCAGACATCTTTACTGAAGATCTTCCTAGGATACCCCTAGAAAGACAAATTGAATTTCGAATTGATCTTGTGCCAGGAGCTACCCCCATCGCTAAATCGCCTTACCGATTGGCTCCTGCTGAGATGCATGAATTGTCCAGCCAACTCAGTGAACTCCTGGACAAGGGATTCATACGACCCAGCTTTCTCGCCATGGGGAGCTCTAGTTCTCTTTGTCAAGAGGAAGGACGGATCTTTTAGGATGTGCATCGACTACATAGAACTAAATAAGCTCACTATCAAAAATCGCTATCCACTCCCACGAATCGACGATCTATTTGACCAGCTCCAAGGAGCTAGTTACTTCTCTAAGATAGATCTGCGGTCTGTGTACCATCAACTCAAGGTCCGGGAAGAGGATATTCCAAAAACTGCTTTCCGAACTTGTTACGGACATTGTGAATTTGTCGTAATGCCCTTCGGTCTAACGAATGCCCCTGCTACATTCATGGACCTAATGAATCGAATCTGTCGACCATTCCTCGACAACTTTGTTATTGTTTTCATTGATGACATTCTAGTTTATTCTCGAAGCAAAGAAGAGCATGGCCAACATCTCCGACAAATCCTAGAAACCCTGCGAACTGAGAAGCTATACGCAAAACTCTCCAAGTGTGAGTTCTGGCTCCGTAGCGTGAACTTTTTGGGTCATGTTGTTAGTCAGGAAGGAATACATGTGGATCCTTCTAAGGTCAAAGCCATCGAAGGATGGGAAGTCCCAACAAAGCCCACAAAAATTCGCCAATTCTTAGGTCTAGCAGGTTACTACAGGAGGTTCATTCAAAACTTCTCTAAGACCGCCAAGCCACTTACCTCACTTACACAAAAGGGCATACCATTCGAATGGACGGATAAGCAAGAAGCTGCATTCCGAACTCTGAAGCAAGCACTCTGCAGTGCCCCAGTACTATCACTACCAGAGGGAATGGAAGATTTCATAGTCTACTGTGACGCATCAAATCAGGGTTTAGGTTGTGTTCTCATGCAGTGTGGAAAGGTGATAACTTACGCGTCCCGACAACTAAAGACACACCAAGTGAACTATACAACCCATGATCTGGAATTGGGAGCAGTGGTCTTCGCCCTAAAAAATTTGGAGGCACTACCTTTATGCTATGAAGTGCACCATCTTCACGGACCACAAGAGTCTCTAGCACATATTGAATAAAAAAGAACTAAATATAAGGCAACAAAGATGGGTTAACCTATTAAACGATTATGAGTGTGAAATCAAGTACCACCTAGGCAAGGCTAACGTAGTAGCTGATGCCTTGAGTCGGAAAGAGTACTCGAATCGTCATGTGAAAACTCTCACAATAACCATCCAATCTCATCTAACCACTCAGATCAGGGCAGCACAATCAGATGCCATGAAGGCGGAAAACAAAACAAGTGAAGCGTTACGCGGAATGGAGAAGAATCTCGAGGTGAAAGAGGGCGGAGTATATTATTTCATGAACCGTATTTGGGTCCCTAAATTTGGAGGATTTAGGGAGGTAGTCATGAATGAAGCTCACAAGACACGATACTCCATCCATCCGGGTTCGGACAAAATGTACTTGAATATTAAACAACATTATTGGTGGCCTAACATGAAGGCAGAGATTGCCACCTATGTTAGAAAATGCCTTACTTGCGCCAAAGTAAAGGTAGAATACCAGAAGCCCTCGGGGTTATTACAGCAACCAGTAATCCCCGAGTGGAAATGGGAAAGGATTACCATGGATTTTGTGACCAAGTTACCCAAGTCATCAGATGGATTGGACACTATATGGGTAATAGTCGACAGACTGACGAAATCCACTCATTTCCTGCCAATAAAAGAATCCTACAAGATGGAGAGATTGACAAGAATATACATTCGAGAAATCGTGAGACTTCACGGAGTGCCAGTGTCTATCATCTCAGATAGAGATAGTAGATTCACTTCACGTTTTTGGCAATCACTTTAGAAAGCACTGGGAACCCATCTCGACATGAGCACTGCTTATCACCAACAAACGGATGGTCAAAGCGAACGAACCATTCAAACGCTTGAAGACATGCTTCGCGCATGTGTGATAGAATTTGGGAAGTCCTGGGATACCCACTTACCCTTAGTTGAATTCTCATACAACAATAGTTACCATTTAAGCATCAAAGTTGCTCCTTTCGAGGCACTGTATGGACGTAAGTGTAGATCACCGTTGTGTTGGGCTGAGGTAGGCGACACCCAGCTAGCGAGAGGACTAACATCAGACAAGACGTTAACAGGACTGGAGATCATACGTGAAACCACGGAAAAGATAGTTCAAATCAGAGCTTGACTACAAGCATCACGCGACCGACAGAAGAGCTACGCTGATCAACGGCGAAAGCCCTTGGAGTTTCAGGTCGGGGATCGAGTGCTATTAAAATTTTCTCCTTGTAAAGGAGTTATTCGTTTTGGAAAGCGGGGAAAATTGAATCCACGATACATTAGACCTTTCAAGATTCTTGCCCGAATTGGTCCAGTAGCATACAGACTGCAGCTACCCGCTGAGCTCAGCAGCGTACACCCCGTGTTCCATGTTTCCAACCTAAAGAAGTGCTTATCCGATGAAACTCTCATCATTCCCCTTGATGAAATTGAAATCAACAAGAATCTCCTGTTCGTGGAGGAACCAGTCGAAATCATGGACAGGGAGGTGAAGCGTACCAAGCAAAGTCGCATTCCGATTGTGAAGGTACGGTGGAACGCGAAGCGTGGGCCAGAATTCACATGGGAACGCGAAGACCAGATGAATCAGAAGTACCCTCACCTATTCTCGCATTCTCAAATCTAGCTTGAGAAAGAATTTCAGGACAAAATTCCCTCTAACGGGGGGATAATGTCACAACTAGGAAATTCGATGCCTTGTAAACATGGAACAATGATAACAAATGTGAACAAACAATGTAAAAGCATGTATGATGCTTATTTTATAACAACAAAACTTCATCAAATACTTCATTCTAACCCTACAAATGGTCAACAAAGAATTGGAAACCTTTGAAATACCAATTTGAGTTCACTTTGAAGTAGGACTTCCTTATTGGACCTAATGGACCAATGAGCTTCCAATTTAACTATCTTGAACCTAGAACTCTCAAATGGGCCCTAATTGGACCCATATACATGAAACTTAATATTTTTGGGCCTTATGAACCCAAAATAAACTAGATTAACTTTAATGAACCTTATTGGACCAAAACAAATTTATATTAGCCCTAATAGGTCATAAAAATCATTCCTTGATTTTTATTGGGCCAAAAATCACCTAACTTAACCATAAAATGGACATAAGCATTCAAGGCCCAAATTTTCTTTTCTTCCCTCTCCATTATCGACCCAAGCCCACCTAGAGGAAGAGTTGACTTGTGTGGGTGCCACCTCATTTTTACATGGAGGTTTTCCATCCAAAGTCTCATGCTTCCATGCACCTATCTCATCACTCACTCTCTCTTCTCTCCTCTCTTTCTTCCTCTCGGCCGAACCCAAACAAACACACACACACACTTCACTCAAAATTCTCTTAAGGAAACTCTCTCCACTCCTCTCCAAATTTTCGAGATCTAAGAGACTTTCAAAGAGATTCTTCAACAAAAATCATCATCCAAGGTAAGTTGATGTTTGATCCATGCTTTAACTCACTTCTTTTCATCAAAAACCATCTCTTAATCCATATAAATTCATGATCTTGCATCTTAGAACACACTAAGTTCGAGATCCACCCAAGAAACTTGCTAGGGCCGAAAATTGCACCAAGCTTCTTCCAATCTTCTTCAAAACCGAAACCACAACTCAAGGTGAGATTCATACCCCTTTCTTTTTGGTTTTCATGAGTTTTATGGGGGAGAATACAAGAAAATGTGTAGATCTATGTGTATGTGTATGCTATGTGTGATTTTATGCATGTATGTGTGTGATTTCATGTGTTTTTGTGATGAATATGTTAACAAAAGGGGTGTAAACCCGAGATCTATGACATAAGAAAGGATACAAACATAATCTAAGCTACTTTACACCAAAAAAGTCAAGAATGATCGCTTATAAGGTGATGCTCTAACATAAAACCCATTTTAGGGCTTAAATTGTCAAAAATACAAAACTTGGGATACAAATCGATGTGAGAACCCGAAATTTCCATTCGGTCAAACCCTAAAAGTCAACCACATCGTATCATAAGTTAATGTCATTATTTCTTATTTTTAAGAAATATAAAGTTCGTTTGATTATTTTAATATTATTTTTAAACGATCGGGTGAATGAAAGTGCCATCTCGGGTTTTGATTTTTAGAAACCACAAACACCTCGCATCTTAGAAATTCCCGGCCAAACTATTATGTTTGGGTTGATAAATCATCCCAAAAACCGTAAACTCATACCTATGTATGAGTTTACTCCCCAAGACTAACCATATTGTGTTTACTCCCCAAATACCCAAAAGAGTAAACTCCAAAAAGGCTTTCAAGTATCATCCTAAATTTGGTTCCAAATCTTCAAAGTTGTAAGTGTTCTAACCATTTCAAGTTAGTAAAACACTTATTCTAGTGTTTGTACATCTAATCATCCACTCATATATGTATTTTTTCTAGATTTCCAAAACACCAAGAACACCAAGAACACACACTAAGTGTTCTTGGATTTTTAGCTCAAATCAAGCCTCCTAATCGTAAGTACTTCCATCCTTGAGTGTCATTAAGCTAGTATAACATTTAAACATCAAGAAAATGTGCCAAGAACACAAGGTTAAAGGTGTTCACGGTCCAAGAATGTTCTTGGGCCGTAAACACCAAGAAAGGCACAAATGGTGCCTAAGTCCCTAATCTAAGTCCTAGTTTGATGTTTAAGCCCTCCTTGACAAGATTAAACCTTCCCTTAGTGTGTTTAAGCCTTGAAAAACATCAAAGACCAACAATTATAGGTGTTTACGGTTTGGGGATCTTCCAAAACCGTAAACACCCTAAAGTGTGTTTAAATGGGTCGTTTTCCTTCCTTAGGCCTAAAAACTAGCTTATACATTTACCTAGTTGTGTTAAGGACTTGAAAAAATGGCAATACCATTTTCCATAATGGTTTACGGTAGTAAACCCAAAGGGAAATGACCATGAGGCCGTAAACTCCTCTAAGGAGTGTTTTTGTTGCCCTAGTCCCTTCCAAAGGCCAAACAACCTAGTAGAAATGCTTCAAAAGGCTTGTTAACCCACAAAACAACACATGGTCAATAGGAGTAGAGTTTACGACCGTAAACTCTAGAGTTTACTGCCGTAAACTCCCTAGGTTATGACCATCAAAACCGTAAACTCTAAGGGAGTTTACCTTTGAACTCCAAACACCCTAGCTTTGCCCTACCAACACTTGGATGCAATCCTTGTGATCTTTAACACTTGAAGCAAAGTGTTTTCATGTTCTAGAGTGTCCCAACCTAATTTATTAGTTATAAATTGGCTAATTAGTTATATATATATATATATATATATATATATATATATATATATATATATATATATATATATATATTCATTATATGATAACTAGGCTCATGCGTGTGAACAAGTCTCCATTTGTCACCTAGCACCGTACCCGACACTCCAATCCAATCCACTCACCACAAGTGAGTTCATACCCCTTAATCAATGGTTTAAATGTTTTTAAATGCTTATATGGGGGGGATACAAGCCAAATACTTATAGTTATTACATCAATCACATGTGATTAATAACTAAAAAACCAGTGATTTCCTTATTGTTCAAATTGTTTATCAAACTGTTTTGCTTCAAACAGTTTTACAAGTTCTTATACTTATCAAATACATTTGCTTAAACTCTATTTTACTTATTATCAAATGCATTTCTAGGTATGTATAGTTATATAAGAAATGTTTAAAGGACTTACGAAGGCTATCCACCCTATTTCCTTTTCGCGCTTGAGATGTGGTCTGGTGGGATATCGGGTACCCGTCTGAAGGTCGTTTAAATATTAGTTATATATCATGTGTACATATATAGTCATAAAGGTCCTTCCAGTTCATTCAGTACCCTTGGGTAGCAAGGGTATACTTCCATGTTCATTCATACCAGTTACATCACTAGTAAGTTACCATAGGGGTAGCACAGGAGGATACTATTACTATTACTAGAACAATGAAACATACAATGAGTCAGTTCATTCATAATTTTGGGGTGTGACAGATTGGTATCAGAGCATTGCTTATAGTGAATTGAGTATATCAACCCATAAAAGATATACTAACTATAAATACATTGGGATTAAAATACTCTGACCAAGAGTTTATACTTTAAATATTTAAAATATTTAACTAAGTATACGTGCCTGCATTCATTCTAAAATCAATGTCACTAAGACTGTACAAAAGTATTACGATTGTTGGGCAAAACAATTAGACTTAGAGACATATGGTCAAAACTGGGAAGATATAGCCTGATCAACTATATTATCCAAGGGTTGACTAGCATGTGCCTAAGTGTGGTTGTGAGGTTGCAACAAGTCTAAAAACTTACCTAAGATACCACAATGAGAACAATATAACATAAACTTAAAATACTATAGGGGTATTTTACATTACTATGGGTTACTTATGTGTTAGATTCTTATACCTCCCTTCTCGCGTAGATTTAATGGTTGGATTCCACCTTCCCGGAGACTCGTACAATCCCAACCACGGCAATGCAGGATGGCTAGAAGATGAGCCAGAAGATGATCACCCAATCCCTTTGGATGATCATGAAGCTGAAGGCTTTTTTGATGGTTCTAACTCAGAGCCAGAAGTCAACAACCTACCACCAATAGGTCAAGCCCCTAACAACAACCCTCGTCCAACATTTCCAGGACCCACACCCTTGTGGGCAACCAACCTGAACCGCTAGAGCGACAAGCAGGGACAACCCTTACCTTACTTTGGGGACCGAAGCTTTTACAACCTCAGCGATGGTGGCTCTGCTGATCGGGACCTGCCGGTCATGATTTGCAAAATAGCTCGTAATGGGGAACAGGGTCGAGCAGCCATCGATCGAATCATGGAAATTGATGCCAACTCTGGTGTCAACATTGTCCGCATTCTCTAACTGGAGTCTATCCAAGAAAGGACTCTAGTTCGCAATGCAGCTCTTCATAGGGAACTCACTGAAACGCGAGCTGAAGTCAGAGAACTTCGAGCTCAGCAAGCAAGAGATGATAGGCGCATGAGGGACATGGAAAGTCTTCTATTGGGATCAAGAACCAACTCTGGCAGTTCTCGTCGCCGATAGATTCTCATCAACTTCTCTCTTTTGGATATAACCTAGTTATGTAAAAACTCTGGTCTAATTCTCTATCTTGTAAATCGTAGGCCTGGTAGGCCTTGGTTAGGTTGTAATTCTGTCAGAATTTTCCCATTTTGGTTGATGTAAGGCCTATTTATGTTGGCCGTTTTTCCTGAACTTATTACATATGTAATTCCAGTAATATTGGCAAGTACCTAATCTTATGAGAATTATTATCCAAATGTGATCATTTAATTGTTTTAAAGATTTCCATTCAATCGTATCATTTGGGCTATAGAGAGTTAGTCCATGAGTCATTCTTATCACTCCTTCCATTGAAATCTTATCAATGTTTCATCTTCATAAACTATAGATCAAAGATGCTGCCTCGCAGAAATCCAAGGAGAAATCTCAACAACAAAACACCATCTCCTCCACCTCCTCAACCACCTACTCCTCAGTTCAATACGATAGCTCTAAATGCTGCCGTAGCTGCGGCTGTGGCTACAGCCATGGCTCAATATCATTCATCGGGTTCCATGGGAGGAGGAACCCCTGTTCAGTCTGTTCAGATGGAAGCTCCTGTGCGCTCGAGAGAGTGCTCCTATAAGGACTTCACGAACTGCAAACCATTGTCCTTCAAGGGGACTGGTGGAGTCATTGCCCTCTCGCAATGGTTCGAGAAAACCGAATCGATTTTCGAAATCTGCTCTTGTCCCGAGGAGAGCAAGGTGAAGTATGCTGCTTGCACCTTTGAAACCAAAGCCCTAGCATGGTGGAATGGCCATGTTAAGTCACTATTTCTTGTAGTGGCTAATGCTATGGGCTGGGAAACTTTGAGAGACCTCATGATTGAGGAATACTGCCCGAGGGGCGAGATCCAAAAGCTGGAGGAAGAACAGTGGGGCCTAACCATGAAGGGCTCCAACGTAGTCGCCTACACCGCCAGATTCTGTGAACTAGTGGCCCTCTGTCCCAACATGATTCCTTCAAAGGGAAAGAAGATCGAAAGATACATATGGGGACTGGTGCCCCCATACCAGGGAAATGTTTTGGCATCACACCCCACTACATTTGATAGTGCCAAGCGATTGGCACAACGGCTCATAGACCATGGGGTTCGTACCCCGGCCGCAACAACTACCATGGCCATCTCAGAACCTGCAAGGACCGCTGACCCCAAGCAGATGTTCTGGGATGACAAGAAGAAGGCTAAGGCTGCCAAGAAGAGGCAGGTCGTAGCAGTACATGCTGCGATAGCCCCTGCCACTACTGCTCTGGTAAAGCAGTACTCTGGAAGTTTGCCTAAGTGCAACAAGTGCAACTTCCATCACGTCGGCGCATGTCGGGAGATGCAGTGTCTGAACTGCAACGGAAAGGGGCACACAGCCCGTTTCTGTAAAGCTCCGGCGAAGCCAATCAACCAAGCCCCCAGTGTTGGAGCGGGCCAAACATGCTACGACGTGTTTAATTAATATTAGTCAATAATTAATTAGTAATTAGTTTTGTGACTAAAAGATATTAATTAAACTTAAGGGACTGGAATTGTAATTATAAGATAATTGCAATTTGGGCCATGGATTGCCTTTTATTATAAGGTGGACGAATTCTATGGGGGAAGCCCATATGAAATCGTCCAAGGCCTTAAGGAAAGGGCTCCATGGGTTGCTTAGGACTTAAGCAACCAAATTAGGGTTTCCTTGTTAGATAACACTAATTGCCTCACTATATATAGATCCCTTAAGGACCAAAAACGTGGACATGACTCCTTCTAGGGTTAGAACATGTTTTGGGCAGCCTCCATCCTCTCTCCTCCTCATCCTCTTGCTTATGGTGTTTGTGAACCATTAGAGGAGTGACACTTGTGACTCTAAGCCTTCCAAAGTCAATACAAGGAGATTTGGGATTGTTATTGCTACATAACAATCAAGGTAACATCTTAAACCTAATTATATGTTAATATCGATTTCCATATGCTAGAATTAGGGTTTATAGTCTTGGATAACTTGCATGTACAATAGAGAAACCTAGATCCAAGCATTAGGGTTTGTATGAGCACATAGGATGTTCTTATGACCAAAACCCATCAGTGGTATCAGAGCCTAGCTTGGTTTCAATTGTATTGATGCATTGTATAACTGGAAAATTCATTTTTTTGGGTTTCTGGAGGCTGGACTCGCCGAGTCCATAACTGAGCTCGCCGAGTGCATGCTGACTCGACGAGTCCAGGCTTGATTCGACGAGTCAACTCGTCAGATGGAGGGTATTTCGCGATTTCTTGCTGTTTTTGCTTATGGATTGTTACCTTATCATGTTAGATCAATATAAATCCGATTTTTGATATATATGACTATATTTTTGATCTAATTGAAGATATTTATCAATTAATAAGATAATTGTTTCCTTATGTGATAATTGATTAATTATTTTGAGTAAATTGATAAATTGTTTTGCAAGAAATCATTAAATAAATCAAATATGGATAATTATGTGATTAAATGTTAATTTGAATTATTTGTTATTTGATCCTTGTTGTTATGAAAAGTTTCATATTTTGCCCTTTAGGTTTTATAGTTTAAATTTGAACCCAAAAGTTTTGTTGTTTTGAAATTTAAATAGTTGAAACCCTAATGTTTTGAAAAAGGTTTCAAAACTTGCCCTCAAGTTTTGGAATTTAAATTTTGATTAAATAGTTTAATTTTGATGTATATTTAAATTCTAAACCCTAATGTTTTGAAATGTTTCAAAACTTGCCCTCAAGTTTTGGAATTTAAAAGTTGATTAAAAGTTTAATTTAGGAATGTTAAATTCTAAAACCCTAATATTGTTTTGAAAAGTTCAAATCACACCCTTATGGTTTTATTAATTAATTAAGGTGTATAGTTAAAAGAGGTTTAATAAATCCATAAAAGTTTAGGTTTACAATTAAAAGTATAATTGTTAAATTAAACCACCTAATATTTTAAAAAGTGTAAAATACACCATATACTATATATATAACATTAAAAGTCTAACATTATATATATGTATGAGTAAAAGTAAGTCTTACTGTTAGTAGGCCTCATTCACGAAGCTGGTCTATAAGGGGTGTTTAAGGAAATTGCCTATAAAATGACGATTGAATGGGTATCCACTCTTACCCACCACACTCTTGACTAGTGGAGGGTCGTTAGCCGAACGGGTAGGATAGGACAAAACCTTCCATTATAAGTATAATGAAGTATAAAAGTAACTAAATGTTTTCATAAAATTCCCAATCTTAGTTACTTAGGCAAAAGTGAATTGATGCAATTCCATGAAATTACACTTTGTGCCCTTGCGAAGACGTTAGTGGAGCGTGTGTGGTTAACCGGCACACTAAATGGTTCTAAGCAAAGGTAGAAAAGGGTGACTCAATGTTTGTCATAGTTCGGTGGAGTGTGTGTGTTTTACCGGCACATCGAATAGGTGAATGTAACATGTGAGGGCACCATGTAAATTTGTATGGTTATTCACACCCTCTTTGTGATCCTCGGCATCCCAGTCACAAACAAGAGGGGCATATCGAGATTAAAACATGCCATTGAAATGTTCAATGAATCTCAAAGGATCTAGGAGTTTTCATAGATTTAAAACTTAAATTTATTTTTCGTTTCTCATGGTGGAAATTAGTGAATCGTCATTCACTTACCTTCAAATATTCTGCAACTAGATTACGGTATCCCTTTTCTAGGTTGTAGCGTATTGTGTTGGGTCCTAGCCTTGGAATTTCATTTGGGTGATCTACCAAGGACTCAATCTATCAACTAACTTGAATTTCGTTTTCTCCCATTTTGTAGATGTCAAAGTTCAACAACTATGGTCTTCTCAAATCCCGTGGAACAAGCATTCCACATGAAGATGATATTCCACGATTCGATCGAGGAACAAGAGATCATGCTCCACTTCCTCCTCCTCCTCAAATTATTCTCCTTAACCCACAAGTTCAAAAGGCTTGAAAAGTTCAAGATCACTCAAGCCCTTTTGGCAAGTAAACATAAAGAAGGAAAGTCGGTGTGTGCACACGTCCTAGGGATGAAGTCACACATTGATAGGTTAAGAATGTTGGGATCCGTTGTCTGTGAGGAAATAGCTGTTGATTGGGTTCTTCAGTCACTTCCTAACTCATATAGTGAGTTCGTAAGAGAGTACTATATGATGAACCGCGACGTGACCCTTGTAGATCTCACTTATATGCTTATTGATGCTGAATAAGCAATGGTTTGGTGCAATAGAAAAGCAAAGTTGATTGGTGAATCTGCCTTCAAGACCTCTATGGATATAGACAATGGCAACGAAAGACATGCTATGATCGAAAAGTTTGATCACAAGAGAAAGGAAATGTCTGAAGTAGTTCCATGTCATGTTCCAAAAGAGTCAATTTGCTTTTATTGCCAAGAGAAAGGGCATTGGAGACGAAGCTGCCCTATTTACCTAAGAGATCTAAGAGATGGGAGAGTCAAAACATATGGATTTGCTTTAGGTAAAATCCATTGACTAACTCTTTTAAGCTTCTATTCTAGATTCTTAATACATAATGTGATAAGATTACAATTGATGTTTTGTAGGATCGAAGAAAAGAAAGGAAGCTTAAGGGAAGAAGTGAGCAAAATCTAAACGTGAAAGAATGGATTTCGATCGCATTTCTCGAAGATTAGATTCTTGAGCTACTACTTAGAGTTAGAATTAGATTGCTAAGAAAGATGTATTAGCATAAGTTTTTCAATGAGTTGCATTGTAAGGACAAATTTTTCCACAATAAAATAAATTTTGATTTTAAATTTTATTTATTTATCCTTGCAATGGCGTATATGAAAAATTGATGTTTAAATGTTTATAATATTAGCAATAATGGATTTGGTTCTTATTATGTTATTTATGGAAAGTCAAGAATTTACCAAATAGGGAGAGTTTCTCATCGCCCAAGTTTCAATTGGACAGAAATTTGGAATCACGCAACTTGGTTGCACGATGAATGAGAAATCTCATATTTGATAATTAGACTAATTTATTGACAAAGTGTCAAGTGAAGGACTAGGAGATCGAGTACACAAACTTGTGTGTTGATCAAGTCCACCATAAGAGTAACAAAGATATTCGTCATGATTTACTAAAGGTTTAGTAAATGTGATTATACTTACAAGATTAAGTGTAATTCTAGATTGATTGAAAAAGGTTTAAATCAATAGT
Source organism: Lactuca sativa (assembly GCF_002870075.4). Lineage (NCBI taxonomy): Eukaryota > Viridiplantae > Streptophyta > Magnoliopsida > Asterales > Asteraceae > Lactuca > Lactuca sativa. Next base: position 253,380,928 of record NC_056630.2, read on the forward strand.
AGAACGAATAAGAAGAATCAAGTAGGCAGAAAGATAAAAGTTTCTCCGTTCTAAGAAGAAGGGAGAGTATCTTTTATGCTTTATGATAGGTCTTAATGATTAAGAACCATATCTCAATTGATCCTCTAAGTGAGTCTTAGTACAATTGTATGTTTAAGAAGAGGAATCAAGAATTGAAGAAATGGTTAAATCAAAAAGTCAATCATGCTTCGTTCCAAAACAAGTCTTAGAGTTAAGATTGTGACAATGAGTGACAAGTATTAAGAAGGTTTATAACATTCATCAATTGTGGAAAGTTGTGATGTCTTGGATAAGACAAAGACCAACTAGGACCAAAGTTATGAAGTGTTTTGTCTTGATAAAAGCTACACTAACTCTTGAATATTTGTTTGTCAAGAAATGTTTATTGACAAGAGAATCTTATATGTCAAGGAGTCAGTGGGAGTCTTAATGGTCTTGAAAGGTTTCAAGAACAAATCAAATAAACCTTATCGATCATCACTAGCACACGAGTTGAGGTTTACAACCTATCATGTTGACATTATTTTGTTTCTGTGCCAATCCAATCAAGTTAATTATGCATGTGAGTTTTATGAGTTCTCATTTTGAACGCATAAAAGGCAAAGCACCTTAATCAATGAAAGGTACATTGATAGGAAAGGGTGAGCTGCTTAACTACTTGGAAGACATGGTGGGCAGCTATGCTACCATAAGGCAAGAAATCAAGATTAAGAAAGTTCGGTCCATATGAGTTTGAATTTGTCGTAAACTTTAGTTTTAACAAATTCACATGGATAGGAACACATACACCGTTTAAATCTAAGTGTCATAAGATTTCCTCCTTCATGAAAATGATTGTGAGGAAATGCTTTCACTAAGAGAGATTTTAAGAAGATAGTGATTGTAAAATTGCATTCTCGAATTCAATTATGGCTACGGTATCCCTTTCCATAATTTGAATTGTGAGGTTTGGCAATTAGTCTTAAGTGTTTAGACACACATATGAACTATCGAAGGCAAAGGTGTATAAGTTCAAGAAGCCTTGATAAAAGATTATCAAAGCACTAAGTATGAGAAACATGAACTTAAGAAATTCAACAAGCATTGTTTTTCTGAAAGTTAAGATGTTTATGAATACATGTCGAAGCTAGTGGGAGCATAAGTGTTATGTTTTATAATAATCATCATGATAGTGAGAGCATAAATGTTATGATTGTATGATTATTAAGGCACGTATTGCAAGTTGGCAATATTAATTATAGAAAACAAGAGTCATTCTTTGCAAAGTTGTAAGGATGGAATAGTTGTTTTGCTATAATTAAGGGAGAGAATATTATGCTTCATTTCAAATCTAAAGGATTAGGTTGAGAAATGTTAATAAATTTAGTCAAGGGCACGTAGTATGTTCTTAAAATTTCGATTATGATTACGACATTCCTCTTCACAATTCGAATTTTGAGAACATAGCAAATAAAACATTATGCGTCGTGTCCCATACGCTTCGGGTATAGGATCGATTGCAAATGCTTTGATATTTGACCATTCTAAAATTTTCCAAATGTTGAGCGCATTTAGAGGGAAAAGGGACTAGAATTGGTTTTGACTAAAATAATTAAACAATTATCAAAGGACAATCCAAAGTTCGACGAGGATTGGTTGCTTGTGAGTAGTTGGAAGTATAGTATTGGAAAATATGGAAATGTTTCCATATTGGATGGACAATATCGACATTATCATGAATAGAAAAGATTCTATTAAGAATGAGTTATCATATGGAAAATATGGAAACGTGTCAATATGGGGAATTGAATATTGAAATAACTATGTCTAGATTAGAAACCTTTATGAAAAAGGATGTTCAAAGGAATGTACTTTGAGTGAGAGACATCATATCTAAGGAATTGTCTTGTAACAATATCCGATAGAGGACTTTGTAATATCATTGGCAATAGTCTTTGTGACTTTGGTGCAGTGACATTACAAAAGGATAGTTGCATAGAATGTTAGAATCTAGCATATTCTATAAGTAGCAAGAATTTGATATTCTTTAACTTATGGAAAAAGGATTTGGAGTTGTGAAATGAGAATGATTGGAAATGTGTTCAATGTGATCTATTTCACAAAGTAAGAACCATAGGTAAACATTGTGTACATGCTAGGAGCATGGGACAAGTGTTGTAATTCAAGTAAGAAGTTGATTACCCGAAACGACAAATAATAAGTAATCGATATGGTGATAAATAAAAGGTGTTTTATTTATGCTCAAAGGTTTGAGGCCATATGGGATTAGTATTATTCTTGTGTTTCACTTTGCATGTTTTGACTTCCAGAATAATTGAGTTTATTAAGAATAATCGAATTATTCAAACGGGCCACAGTCGTTCATATGTTGGAAGTAGATATGAATGAAGACTGTCGTGAATTGGTGTGTGGATTGTCTAAAAGGGTATTAGACATAAGCAAATGTTTGCTGCAACGTTCATGAGTGCTTATGAATATGATTTGAGCATTGGATTAAACCCACGCTCACTTGGATCACTCCATGAATTGTATCACGAGTGATTGGTGAGACGATAACATCTTATATTCTTGAAACCGAGATGTGTGAGTTGTATCTTGCAAATCGGTTGCACATTGATAATATGTAAACGCACTAGTAACTTGGTGTTATAAAACATATTGTTAGTGCAAGCGAACATTGTATCAAAGTTTATCCATTCCTTTTATCCAAAGTAGGATAAAAGTGATATCTTTGGGCCCCTCGATGATTTAGTGATGACAAACGTAAATGCTCGGCCGGGCTAGGGCTAATTTGATTTGTTCAATTAGTCAGTCGTCATAAATCGGGAATCGAGATATAGTACAAAGAGAATGATTTGAAATCATATCTCATATGATATCTAGAATGGAGGAATATATGATCCCTTATCTAAGGACACGCGTATCTGATATGATCAGAGTTGACAGCGGCTTTGGAAAGCTACGATTGCAGATCAGGATCTGAAGTCATACGCAGAATAGTTATTAGACTTATCCAAGTGGGAGACTGTTGGATTAGTGTCTAAGTCCATAACTATTTTGGTATGTACTTGACCCGATGGTTCATGGTCCTTTTGGGTTGCCTTCACCAAAGCAACTTGATAGGATGAATTATGGAGAGAAAGGATTAAATATGATTTATTAATATATTATGGGAATAATATATTAAAGGAGAAATCATATTGTTTAATTAATATTAGTCAATAATTAATTAGTAATTAGTTTTGTGACTAAAAGAGATTAATTAAACTTAAGGGACTGGAATTGTAATTATAAGATAATTGCAATTTGGGCCATGGATTGCCTTTTATTATAAGGTGGACGAATTCTATGGGGGAACCCTATATGAAATCGTCCAAGGCCTTAAGGAAAGGGCTCCATGGGTTACTTAGGGCTTAAGCAACCAAATTAGGGTTTCCTTGTTAGATAACCCTAATTGCCTCACTATATATAGATCCCTTAAGGACCAAAAACGTGGACATGACTCCTTCTAGGGATAGAAAACATTTTGGGCAGCCTCCATCCTCTTGCTTATGGTGTTTGTGAACCATTAGAGGAGTGACACTTGTGACTCTAAGCCTTCCAAAGTCAATACAAGGAGATTTGGGATTGTTATTGCTACATAACAATCAAGGTAACATCTTAAACCTAAATATATGTTAATATCGATTTCCATAGGCTAGAATTAGGGTTTATAGTCTTGGATAACTTGCATGTACAATAGAGAAACCTAGATCCAAGCATTAGGGTTTGTATGAGCACATAGGATGTTCTTATGACCAAAACCCATCAAATACAAGTCAAATACTTATAGTTATTACATCAATCACATGTGATTAATAACTAAAAAACCAGTGATTTCCTTATTGTTCAAATTGTTTATCAAACTGTTTTGCTTCAAACTGTTTTACAAGTTCTTATACTTATCAAATACATTTGCTTAAACTCTGTTTTACTTATTATCAAATGCATGTCTACGTATGTATAGTTATATAAGAAATGTTTAAAGGACTTATGAAGGCTATCCACCCTATTTCCTTTTCGCGCTTGAGATGTGGTCTAGTGGGATATCAGGTACCCGTCCGAAGGTCGTTTAAATATTAGTTATATATCATGTGTACATATATAGTCATAAAGGTATTTCCAGTTCATTTGGTACCCTTGGGTAGCAAGGGTATACTTCCATGTTCATACGTACCAGTTACATCACTAGTAAGTTACCATAGGGTAGCACAGGAGGATACTATTACTATTACTAGAACAATGAAACATACAATGAGTCAGTTCATTCATGATTTTGGGGTGTGATAGACAAGTCACTGTTTCTTGAGGGTCAAAAAGGGTCAAAACAGTTTCTCTAATCATTTTTCTGAATAATAGAATTTTCAAGGAACTTAAAATGTAAATTTTTAGCTTAATGGGCTAATTTTGGGCTTTTCGGCCCAATAAGCCTCAAAATGCGAAAAATGATAAATTTAAGGAGCTGAAATGAAACTTTCTGTAAAACAGGGGGTAATTAGCATAAGAAAATATTTTAAGGGTCAAAAATGCTTTTCATTGTCAAAAAGGACCAAAATTGCAAAGTTTTTAGATTTTGGGCCAAAACTGTAAAAGTTGAGAAAAATGGGGTTCTAACCGAGAAACACCATTCTGAAAAGTGCTGAAGCTGCCAATAAAATAAAATTTGGGTTAGAACTGTCTTTTCAACAAGTTTATGATAAAAAAGTGTCAGGAAAATGTTTTAAGGAACTAAAAATGGAATTCTTTTATATAGAAGGACCAAAAGTATTATTTTTATAAAAGAAGGGTAGTGAAAAGGTCAAATTTCCACTTTTAAACAAATTAATTCATTAATACAAAATACAAGATCCACGACTACCAACGAAATGGAAAAACAAATACACTTTCAACAACAAATATCGTTACAAACGAAGTGATTCGGTCTCGAATTAATATAAAACAGCAAGTGCTAAACCAAACCACCTAAATAAATACACGATAACTACGATGATCCAATTTACAAACTTTGGGCTTGGAAGTTTCAAATCATGTTTGTTGGGCCTTGCTAGCCCATTAACATGATCTTTGGGCCCAAAGTGAATATGCTTATGTGCTATTGGGCCTCCTATGACCCGATTTCATGTAAAAGGACTTCAATGGCTCTAATGTGCTATTGGGCCCCAATGGCCCATTAGTGTTGCTAGTGAGGTCAAGAAATCAAATGCGAGTTGGGCCAGCGTGCCTTTCGCATCCCCGACCGCCTAAAATAACTCACGGAACTAACGGGACTTCGTACTCCCCCTTTTCCTCGTTTGTTAGGCTTACGAGTAATCAAGATAAACAGATTCAGGACGTTAATCAAGAGTAATCATGGTTGTGGATTAAGTGAGTAGTAACGGACGACGCCTTTAAGGATCGTTCGAAAACTATAGTTATAAACAAGTCATTTTCTAATGCGTGGTTATAACAACTCACAAACCCAAATTAATCCAACGCCACCCAAGTAATCAAAATCATTCGTCGTGACGGTATAACAATTGAGAAATCACTGTATTTTATGTATTGGGAAAACATCGGGTTTTCCTGGGAAGTTCAACATCTTCACTTGCACGATTAATACTAAAGTTCAACATTTATACATGTTTTAAAAATCAACAAGCATATATTTACGGATCTTCACACTTTTATTTTATAAACAACGATCTTTTCATCGGATTTTCTGGGTTTTACAGACTGCACCAAATCATTTTATCACAACATTGCTTATGAACTCACCAACATTTCATTTGTTGACGTTTTTCGAATTAACTTGTATTCTCAGGTAACAGGTAAACCGAAGAATAAGTACCAAGTAATGTCTGGGTGTTTTGCTTATGATATCTATCAGATAATCTATGTTATGAATTTGAAATGTTCAAAACAATGTACTGGATGTAAACAATATCAGTTGTATTATTTTACTGCATGGTGATGATTTATGTTAAGATTCATGTATATTCATTGTGATGGTACTCAATTTAAGTCACAAGAGCCCTCGGACGTTCCGCCGTCTTGTTCGGGGTGTGACATAGACATGGCTAAATCAAAGAAAAATTGAAGTGTAAGTTTAATTGCCTTAATGCTCTTCCTTCCAATGGATGTGATTGAAATCCTTTCTTCCAAGATTAAATTCCGGTGTTTTGCCTCAAAAAGTATCGAATTCTCCAGAGCCAAAAGTCGTCATTTAGAGGTTTAAGTGATCTATTTATACTTTTCCCGAAATCAAGGCACCACGTCGTGGTTATCGTGCTTATCCCGTATTCTCCAAGTCTTCTAAATTGATCGAGTTTCTTCAAGTTGCCACGTCGTGGTGGTATCACCACGACGTGTTGGGCGTATTTTTCTTCATTTTAGAACTTTGATCCAAACTTTCAACTCCAAGCTTCCTTAATCCAGCTTCCAACTTCTTTTTTTGCTCCAAGTATGTCTTTTGATACCTACAACACGATTCATAGCAAATTAAGTATCTTTTGTTCTAATAAAGGCATAAAAGTGATTAAAATATTAAAATATGTTGTATAAATATGTGTATAAATATGCACATATCACTTAACCCTAATCATCATTTCATGTGAAACCCTAATCTTCATTTCATATGAAACCAAATCTTCATTTCATGTGAAACCTTAAGCGTCATTTCATTAGAAGTGGTCACTGTTGCATGTGACTGAGATTGGATATTGACTCAAGTATCTTCCTGTGGGTGTTTGAAAGTGAATTGAAGCTGGTATAACCCTTCATTGCTACAGTGGTTTCCGCGCGCACATCGAGGTGAGTTTCGCCTCACTATACCCATGGGTCGAAGGCACCAATGCCGACCCACTATTATTGATTATCTGCTAGTAGATGGATGCCCTAGGGGCTGCATATAGCCATTTAGGATACCCTTCCTTATCACATTAAGTTCTTAAGACACTTCATAAGTTTTATATACTAGATTATTCACAAGATCATATATTTTTTATGCTATTGTTTTAGAACATGACGTTACAACATACATAGAGTCATGAAACTCACCTAATAGTAGTTATCCACAAAATATGATGTGAATACATTAATATATTACCCGCAAGGAACACATATCTATTGGAAACAAACTATAACATATCATCACATACATAGGCATCTACGGGTCTTTTACACTTTACTAAACAATCCCTAACTATCTATAAAACTAACAAGTGAGCTTTTTACATAATTTAAGTTATGGAACCCAACAACATGCGAAGATGAATATAGTTTTCTACGTGTATTTGTACGTCTGGAAAATGTACATGCCAACATGTGATCTATCTAGGATACAAGAGTGTTATCATGTATTCATCATCCAACAATGAAACAGAGTTAAGTAAACTGTTACTTTCTTCGGTGAAAAAGGCTGGTTGTTTAGGTGGAGGCAATACACCATCACTAATCAACATAAGAACCACCGATAACATAGTTGGCCTATCTTCTGGATGATGTTGAACACACAATAATCCAACATGTATTGATCGTTGTATTTCAGAGACGACACATGAGTTAGATAAAGACACACTCATGAGTTCAACGGACTTGCCTTCCTTATAGAGTCTCCATGCCTGATCGAAATCCAACATAGATCATATAAGTATGTCAAAGGGTGATGTTAAGATGACAGTAGTTTTACATCGATTTTAGTCTACCTGATTAACTTACATGTCCAAGAAGGTTGTCACTATGAGCCTCGTGAGAGAATTCTCTGTTTTTCTTCCCACTTACTATCTCTAGCACAAGAACACCAAAGCTAAATACATCCGACTTTGTTGAGAAACGCCCGTGTACTGCATACTCTGGAGAAATGTATCCGCTGCACCCAAGTTCAATTCATAAACACATATTATTGCTAGGATTATATTTGTCTTATTTGAAAATTTCCCATTTTCATTGGAAGGAATTGTTAAAATGTTTTACAGATTCTTACTGTGTTCCAACCACATTCTTTGTCTTAGCTGTGGCATCCTGTCCTACAAACTTTCTTGCAAGCCCAAAATCAGATATTTTTGGATTCATTTGGTTGTCCAACAATATATTACCTGCCTTGAGGTCTCTATGGATGATTTGGAGGCGGGAATCTTGATGTAAATAAAGAATACCTCGTGCCATACCATGGATAATGTTAAAGCGTTGAGGCCAATCAAGCATTGAACTTCTAGTTTCATCTGCTCAATATGAACTACTTAGTCAATGCAAGTCGCTAAAACAAGTGTGAATGTAAGGCATTAGAGAGAGTCCAACCAAATAGAAATGAGTCCAAGCTTTTGTTATCCATGTATTCATAAATTAGAATCTTTTCATTTCCATGAATGCAATATCCAAGGAGCTTCACAAGATTCCGATGCTGGAGTTTGGCAATACAAATGACTTCATTCTGGAACTCTTCTTGTCCTTGTTGGGATGTTTCTGAGAGCCGCTTTACAGCTACTACTTTTCCGTCTTCCAACACACCCTAAAAGATACATATATATATATATATATATATATATATATATATATATATATTGGAGCTTGTGATTCAAAAATTCCTTAAGTATTAGAAAACATCAATATGTTACCTTGTAAACTGGACCAAAACCACCTTCTCCAATCTTATTGTCAATGTTAAAGTTATTAGTAGCCTTTGCTATTCTATACAGGCTGAAAAAAGGTAAGTCATCAAAGTTTTCCATATGAACTTTATCCTTATCAAATGCGTGTCCCCTGTTCCCTACACAAGTTCACTTTCAACTTCTCATTATTGCATGAATCTGCCAAAAATCATACTCATACAAACTTGTACGTAGTCATAATGTTTGTTAATGTTTCATTTCTTGAAGCATGAAAAATGACTTGTTTATGTTTACCTCGTCCTTTCTTGTGAGGCATTTTCATTTTCTTCCTACAAGCAAATGCTACTGCAGACACAAGCATTGCTGCTGAAGAAACGGAAAGCACTATAATGAGAACTGCCTTCTTCTTGTTATCACTGGATTTGCCTTTTTTCAATAAATACAAGAATTAGTAAGACTACAAATCAAACCAGTAGAACACCAACATAATTTATTTATTTTATTTGTTAAGATGCCTCATAAACGATTTTGTAAACCAATTCTCAGAAAGGTTCAGTTTATTAAATCCACATCCTTTGTATTATCAAATATGTTTTAGCATGTAGTAGGATTCACTGTTATATAAAGATTGTACCTTGTAAGTCAGAGGTTGCCATTTTTATGTAAAGTTCCTGATGATCATCATACTTTCGAATGTCCATAAGGTCATCAAACCATAACAAACATCCACTTCCCTCGTTTCTGATATCTAAATCTGCATAAGCAGTACAAGAGCAATTCCTTCTGCAAGCCTTCTCACATTCTTCACGAGACATGCTCAAATTGTACGATGAATGACGTGTATCTGGAAATTTCACTCCTGAAATTTTATGGAAGACATCTTTGGTCCCACAATTCAAAGGTTTTTTGCGTTTACACCCATTAGACATATCTCCTTCATTCCATTCTTTTAGGACTCTTGGTTCAAAACCTTCAATGCAACTACAAATCGGATTTTCAACTGTGCATCTTGCATAAGGACCACAACGTCCATAAAGACCACATGTATCAACCACTATATTTCCATACGCAGCCCATTCTTGTGTTCGCTCAATCCAATTTGACTGCATTATAATGCCATCATGCATCATAATCATTCTAAAAACAACAGAAGTCTTGAGTGTATATGTATAATACATCTCCTTCTCGTTAACAGTAAACTCTATCAAGAAAATTGGACCCGTGTTTTCAATAGGACGCCCGCGAAACCCAAGACCATTCCATGGTCCAACCCTGGCGTGATCAACTTGACCTTTTTTCATAAATAACTGTGGATATCCATTCGGGTCTAACCAGAGTTTATACAGACCAATAGAAGGATCATCAGGGCTTTTCCATGATGATAAGTAGCTCTCTCTTCCTGTTGTCAAATCCTTCCCAAATTTCATCCCTGGTAGCAACGTGTTACCAGGAAAGTCAAAACTTTGCCAGATTAGATTTTCTTTTGTGCTATTTTCCCACACCACAAGATTTCCATTGTCGACAAGTTGTGCCACTGGATTTATATTATTCGTAGATACTATCAAATCTGATGACCAGATGATAGTGTTACCACCACTAAGAATCTGAAGGGTTCCTTCTGTAGTGAGTTCAAACATGCCTGATGTGTCGATAATTGGTTTCTCCCTGTTAGCAACCCACACAACAGTTAATGGTGATATCTTCTTGTACCATATTCCAAGGTACCGATTCTTGGACTCGCCGGGGCTAAAAAACCCCAGTTCAAACGTCTCATCATCTGAAACAATGGTGCTGCCATCTTTGATTGGTTGATATGCAGATATTGTATCTACTGCAGCAGAACCCGACATGAAGAAGAAGAAGAAGAATATGGTACTAGACACTAACATAAGAATGGGTTGATACTCCATGGACATATGTTCTCGAAAATGGTTGGTAAGCTTTGTTGGATTTATTGAATTCCTATTATGTGTGAGATTATAGCGATTCAAATTACGATTAAGAAAGCTCCTTTTTCCACATTGACTGGAATGTGAGACGACTATACAGGGGAGAAAAAAAGAGTATAGAAAGCGTGTGGAAAAAAAAACCCCAACTTGGGTGTCTCAATCAATAAACAGTAGAATATATACAGGGTAGTTAGAAGGGTAAAATAGGAAATACACCGGATTATAAGGCAAAGATTATGCATTACAGGACATAAATGTTTGATTACCAAGACTAACAACCATGATGAAAATATATAAAACACGTTATTTTGTTACTATATTTACGCTTAACCCCCGCAATTTGACAAATAACGCATTAAACCTGACTTTAGAAAGACCATTTGTGAACAAATCTGCTAACGTATCATATGAAATGATAGTTATCTCAATGTAGTAAAGCTTTAAAAATCCACGAGTGGTCGGTTCTCGTATGAAATGATAGTCTATCTCAATGTGACGAGCAGGCCCGACAATGATATGTCGGAGGCATTGTGCGAAAATCAAAGTGAGGCCCCATAAATTTTTTCTTGTAAAATATTGTTAAGGAAATTTGCTACCATTAAATTCAAAATTCAAAGTTGCTAATAAGCATCTCGTAAATTCACTACCACAGCAACATGTCTTCACTCATTAGATGTTTCTGTTTCGAGGATCATAGATATTCAGTAAATATATTCTTTGGTATCATCATTATCATTCAAGGTGACTATGTATTCATCTACACAATACATATCTTCTCACACTTATATGCAACTTCTTTTTCTCTAGGTTCTTCCACAACATCATGATCTTCTTCTTTAGGTTTTTCCACAACTTCTTGAATTTCATCCATGTTTTTTGACACACACAATTCAATTTTTTCTTCCCTATGTTCTTCCACAACTGATTATTCATTACAATGGTATTTCGACACTTGTTTGACGATAAAATGGTTGATAGATCCTCTTTTACTACGAATAAATTGTTATTCTTTTTGTTTTCTATTACATTTAGAAAATCTTAGTTTAAATTTTCAAGTTATAGACATCTTTATTTTTAACAAAAAAAAAAATCAATGTTAACTTTACAATATATATTTGTAATATTTATCAAAAAGTTAATGTTTAAAACAGTCAGATCAATAAACAAAATTCTTGTTTTCTAAGCTTTCTAAGTATTATCTTATATTATATTAATATTATAAGCCAAAAAATGGGAAGCCCATTGTCACCCTCCCTCACCCCCACCCTAAAATATGTGATAGCAATACCCTTCTATGACAAACATTGAAAAGTTAAAGCTATAAAACATAGTGATAGAGTGATAAACACAATTCACAAGACAATATACTATATGACCCCAATATACCAAAACATTAAAAAACTAAAATTATAAAACATAATGATAAAGTGATAAACACAATTCACAAGACATTATAGTATACAAAAAGACAAACCAAGAACATTGTTTTTGTTTACTTTCTCTACTTCATTATGAGTTCATAAATAAATCATTCAAATAAAAAGGAGCATTTAGCCTGAGAGAGAAAGAATTTAAGCACGACTGGGATTTGGAAAATTTAAATTGATAAGAGATACTAACCTGTAGTTAGGGACTCAGTTAGAGGACTTAACACTTCGTTCCCGAGTTCAACTTAACGAGAGAAATGAAAGGAAATGAGTGGAAATGAGAAGAAATAAAAAAGACTGGAGTTCCTGAGTTTCATTAAAGGAGGGAAATGGAAGGAAGTGAAGGGAAATGGGAGGATCACTTTCCCTCCTAACTTTCCTTCCGATTTGGGAGGATTTGGAAAGAAAGAACAACATAATTCATTTTCCTTCCACTTCTCTCCAACTCGGGAACATAAAAGAAAATTTTGTTTTCCTATCTTTTCTCTTCTTTTCTCTTGTGACTTTCTTTTCTTTTCTCTTCTTTTCTTTTGTTAAACTCGGGAATGGGGTGTAAAGGAGGACAAGTGGACTACCAACAACTCAACGAAATATCAAGATTCAAGACAGAAAAATGGGATTTCCACTGATAGAGACGAACAATACCGAGATCTATTGTCATCGTTATTATGTTTGTTAGGGTTTGATCTTTTGGTGAGTTTTATAAAAACTATAACGTTTTCTTGAACTTATATTAGAAACATATATATATATATATATATATATATAGAGAGAGAGAGAGAGAGAGAAAGAGATATTTTCTTTAATAATAACACATAAAAATGTAATTTATGAAAATACCAACACCATTACTATATATTGTCCCTAAATTTTGGAGGCCCCTTAAAATCGGAGGCCCCATGCGACCGCACCAATCATACACCCCCAGGGCCGCCATTGGTGACGATTACGAGCATGAAATACTGGATTGCAAGCCATATGTAAAGTCAATAAGTTATCACAAAAGTTAGAGGGGATGAAGAAAGATATTTGTAACGCCTGTAGATCCGGGCTAGTCAATTTAGAGGCAATAAGTGTCGAAAACGACTTTTCGGCAAGAGATTATTTATAATAAATAGTCTTAACCAAGTTGTAGAATATGTCTCAAGGTTTCCGTACCTATAAAGAACGCCGAAATCCGAGTTATAACGAAGGAGTTATGGCTCGTCGAAGTTTTACGGCAAAACCGGCATGGCACCGGGAAGCGTAAATATTGAATTTACGATAGAGCAAGATTTAGCCTTAGTGATCTAAACGAAAGTCGTAGAATATGTTAAACCGAGAAAATCCATAAAAAGAACGCCCAAATCTGACTTCGTATGAAGAAGTTATGATTTTTCTAAGATTCGGCTAAGCAGTGCACGACTCGAAACTCGAATTTTAGTTCGAGCGGTTTTTGGGTTACACGACCTAAATGAGAGTTGAAGATCTCATTAGTAGGAACTCAACGGTAAAAATACATATGAAAACGGAGTCCGTATGAAGGAGTTACGAATTCTTCGCGGTCATTTAGCAGTCTTATCTCCTCCTACTGTTAAATTTAAGATCGGTCGAGAACTAGCCGACGGAGTCTAAACGAAAGTTGTAGATCTTGATTTTACCTACGTGTAGATATAAAGAAAGTCGAAAACGGAGCTCGTATGCGAAAGTTACGGGGTTTAGAAGTCGGCAGGGTGCTGCTGCAAAAGGGGTGACGTGGCTGAATATGGGTCAAGGCTTTCTCCCCAAGGAAAGCCATCAGATGATGACACGTGGCAGACCTACTCGCCGAGTTCGTCATGATTTCACCCTATAATTAGAAGTGTCGGGTTTCTCTCATTTCTCACACTTTTCCCCACTTCTTTCTCTCTCTACACTCTCTTTTTAGCCTACCTTAAGCCCCCTAAAGCCTAGGTAAACCCCCTAGCACCCGAAGGAAGCCCCGAGGCTCCTGGAGTCCCGAGAAAAGAGCCTTTCGGCTCGGAAACGCTGCTCCAGCGAAGCCCGGTTTTCGAGAAAACCCGTTGTAAGTGAGCCACGCCTAACATATCTTTAGTATAGCTTATGTTTTAATATAGTAATGTTATTAGGGCCTTATAATAAGTATTTGGGTTATTATTATGAGTTATATTGAGTGTTATTTAACGCTTATATAATAATAATAATAGCTGGACTATTAATTAGTCGCGATTATCGTTAGACTAAACCCTAGTGGTATTGATACTAGGTTTTATCGAAGGAAATCGTTTTGAGAGTATCGAAGCGTTGTCCGAGTGCTGAGTCACCACCTTTCAAGTGAGTGCATGGTCCCTTTCAGCTTACACATAGATATGAAGTATTTTACATAAATTACATGCTATGTGTGCATATTATCTGAATACTTGCTATCTATGCTGGATGAACATTTTATACATGTTTTCAATGATTTAAACTATATAAGTATTTTATATCTACAAAATATGTTGGGTAAAACATGGGTAGATGAATGATGAGGAATAAAAGCTGAAATAGAGGAACACTAGTAGTGCGGACCTAGTGCCCTATAGGTATACATTAGCAGCAGTGGACCTAGTACCCTATAGATGAGCACTGGCAGCTGCGCCACAACCTGTAAATGTTTTAGATCTACGGTAAACGTCCTAGCAGTTGCGCTCTAAGGACAGTATCGGCAGCTGCGCCTAATAGGGAGTCTTATGACCATGACAGTAGCGTTTAAAGGTCAATACCGGCAGAAGCGCCTCATAGAAAATGTCCAAATTCTGGCAGCTGCGCCTAAGTGATAATATTAGCAGCTGCGCTTGACCAATGTGTCATTGGCAACAATGGAATTCATGTTGTTTCCTTAGGATGATCCTTAGGAATGAATGAATGAGAAATAGCGGATTCTTAGGGTAGATCCTTAAGAATAAGGAAGATAATGAGGATGGGTAATTAGGTTGATTGTTTAATTGTTTAAACATAATAATTATATTATTATGGGTTGAAAACCCTATGTACTCACCAGGTTTCCCAACCAGACCCACTCAGTTTATTTATGTCACAGGTATTTTTATGAAGTCACATTACACTAAGTAATTAAAGAGATGTAGATCACTAGTGTAAATAAATGTAAGCTCTGTTTATGCTTATGTTTCTGTATTAACGATGACATCCCAAACGTTTTAAAATGAATAAAATACGTTCCTTCAAAAATGTTTTTAATAACGTATTTATCGTGTTTTTCTGGGAACAAATTCCGCAACATTTTTATTAAAAGAAGTACTCTGATTTTTATAAAGCATAAACAAAATCGGTCTTTTTTGGCCGTGAAAATGGGGATGTCACAGTTGGTATCAGAGCATTAGTTTAAGCGAACTAGGAATATGGAATTTATTTCTAGACTTAAACTTAGAATGCTAAGCAATGATTTTGAGGTGTGAGCACTAGCTTATTTTAGGAATTATGCCTAAAATGCTTTTATGTGCTAAATGTTTTATGCCTTATATGTTGTTATTTATTCGGATCTATGGTCTGATGCCGACCGGATCTGGAAACCTTATGTTTTTAGGATTCTAAGCGTTTAACTACGATATTAGAACTAGCATATAAACGTTTCGAAGTGATAAGGATGATTTAAACGTCAATCCTAAATAAAGATCTAGATTCACCTTATTCGGTGTATAGATCAAGATGCGAAGGACCCGTAGCGGAAATGTGAATGCAAATGGGAACCGAAACCAATCCCCAGTGATTGAGCAAATACCGGTTGTGGTGGCCGCTGCTGAGCCAATAACGATGGCCGAAGTGCAAGCAATGATCCAGGCGATGTTGGATCGCCAAATGGAGGAAACCAGACGTTTGCTTCAGCAAAATCGAGAGGAAGCGACCATACATATTGAACAGCCTGAGTTAAACGAAGGAACAAAATAAAATAGTTCCGAAATAAAATAAATGAGTTCGGAGCATATTTTTCTGCTGAATTACTTTGATCAAAGAGAACATGTCTCCTGAAAGAAATGAGGATCAGGCATCATCATACCCATTTTGTTCAGAAATCCAAAAAATTTGGTT
This sequence comes from Lactuca sativa, assembly GCF_002870075.4. Classification (NCBI taxonomy): domain Eukaryota; kingdom Viridiplantae; phylum Streptophyta; class Magnoliopsida; order Asterales; family Asteraceae; genus Lactuca; species Lactuca sativa. The sequence continues at coordinate 253,397,017 of NC_056630.2, forward strand.
TCATCTAATGCCTTAGTAAAGACATCAGCAATTTCATCATCAGATGGAACAAAAATAAGTTCGATGTTACCATTTAGAACATGATCTTTAATGAAATGGTACCGAATGTCAATGTGCTTTGTCATGGAGTGCTGAATTGGATTGTGCGAGATGGCAATGACACTTTGAGAATCACAGTAGATAGGAATGCGTTGAAAACGGTAACCATAATCTAAGAGTTGAGATTTCAGCCATAGAACTTGAGAGGTACAGCTAGCAGCAGCAATGTATTCAGCTTCGGCTGTTGAGAGAGCAATGCAGTTCTGTTTCTTGGATGACCAGCTGACTAAGCGACCACCTAGGAATTGACATCCTCCGGATGTACTTTTCCTATCGAGTTGAAGACCACCATAGTTTGAATCCGAGTAAGCTTGCAGAAGGAAACTTTCGTTTGCTGGATACCATATTCCGAGGTTCTTTGTGCCTTTGTGTCACACCCCAAAACCGAGAATGGCAGAAACGTTATGGGGCGGAGGACGTCATGTATAGTATCACAACAATGTAAAGTAGTAAACAAGCAACAACATCATCCATTGCATTAATAATATAATTTTAATACAAGTGTGTTCTATCAAATTATAATAGACACTAAAGTATAAACAAAATGAAAGATGAGTCTTGAACGAGCTCCATCTTCTCTAAACCTTGCATCGGTACCTGTCTATGGTTGACCTGAGGATACAAGTTATTTTGAAAGAGAGTATCAGCTTTAAAGCTGGTGAGATCATAAGTATTTTAGTGTCTTAATTTGTATGTAAGGATTTGTATGAATACGAATTGCAAGTATTAAAAATGTATATGAATTGTAAGTATGAAAATGTTTGTAAAAAAACTGTAAACGTTTGAAAAACCCTAGAAATCCCTATGATTCCTACTATTATGAAAGAGAGTCTTCTACCAAGACCTAACTGCTCTGAATGTAGTCTTCTACCAAGACCTAACTGTTCTAAATGTACGTTTCTTGTAAAAGTGTGTAATTTTCCCAAGTGTAACTATCATTAACAAAATATAGTTTTTACATTTAATGCTTAAGTGAAAAGATCACTAAATATATGTAAAGGGAAAATTAATGTAGTACTGTAGTGTAGTGCTATAAGAACTACTGCTGTACTAACTACCTTAAACCGGATTTATATTAAGGCATCATGTGATTAATTGCACCATACTATCGACTGGATAACAACGACAAATGTAGGTTGTAAAAAGGAATGATGTTTGGCACCCGCAGACCTGCAGGTCCGGCTGTAGCTAGCAGCAAGGTGTAGGATAATCAATCCAGTATAGATCTATACGCAAACTCACGCTCTCCCTCCAAGAGACTTTGGCTACAACTCGGGCCATGACATTGAAGTCATGCTCCGATACAGTGGATCACAATTATGTCAACGTATTCATGTATATGTAATGTACTGAACTGTTCTACGTGTGCTAGCTGTAATGTGTGTGCTCTCTATCTAGCAAGTATAGTAATGTACTGTAATGTTCTAGCTATAATGTATGTGCTCTTTATCTAGCAAGTATTGACTCATGAATGAACTGACTTATTGTATGATATCGCGTTCTAGTAATAGTTCTAGTATCTTCCTAAACTACCCCTATGGTAGTTTGCTAGTAATCTAAATGGTACGTATGAACATGGATGTATACCCTTGCTACCCAAGGGCATTGGATGAACTGGAAGGGCCTTTATGACTATATATGTACATATGATATATAATTAATATTTAAACAACCTTCGGACGGATACCCGGTATCCCACCAGACCACATCCAAATCGAGGAAAAGGAAATAGGGTGGATAGCCTTCCTAAGTCTTTTAAACATTTCTTATATATCTATACATATATAGGCATGCAATTGATAATTTAAAAGCATAAAATAAGTTTTGTAAAACCTTTGAACATAATTATTATCTAAGAAAAGATCGACTTGATGTCAATCTATAAAACGGTTTGAAGGCATGGGTTTGATAAAACAGTTTAGTATAAAGAAACATTTGTTTGAAACACAATTGTAAATAAGTTTGAAATGTAACATACAGAGTAATATGTACAGTGTAATAAGGAGTTTTAAACACATAAAGTGTTTATGAAAAACATTTGAAGGAAATTATTTGGTAAAACGGCTAATGAGTAGTCAATCATTTGAATGTTACTTATTAATCACATGTGATTGATATAATAATTAGCATAATTCTACTTGTATCCCCCCCATAAAACATTTAAAAACAGTTAAAACATTGATTAAGGGGGTATGAACTTACCTGTTGTGGGTGATACAGATGAACTGAAGAGGTAGGACTGCTAGGTGTCAAGTGAAGACTTTAGACACACACAATGGTCCTAATTACATATGAAGACATATGTATATAAACAATTAGTGATTATAACACTATTTAAACAGGTATAAACATCCTAGTGCGAGGAAAAAAACTTTGGTCAAGTGCTAGGAGGCTAATGGGTTGCAACAAAGGAGTGCAAGACCTCTTATGGGAGTTTATGGTCAAAAGACCATATGTGTTGGAGTTTACGGCCCAGGGGAGTAAACTCCTGGCCGTAAACTCTCTATAGGATCACTAAATGAAGCTTAAAATTATTACAACTTAAGTGGTGAAGTGCTTCAAGGCTTACTAGAGTGTTAGGGCTTCTTTTTAACTCCTTTTAGGAGTTCACGGCCTTGGGACCAATCCCTTGGAGATTACGGCCATAATCTCCCTTGGGAGGGTGTTTGTGGTGTTTTCAAGTCCCTAATTTTACTAGGAACTAAACTTATGCTAGTGTATAAGGCTTTAGAAGAGTTTATAGCACCATTTGGCACTATTATTTGGAGTTCACGGCCCTGGAACTTCTTGGGTCGTGAACACCTTTTTCTTGGTGTTCTAAAGGTGTTTGTTAGTCCTAAACACATTAGGGTACTTGTCTAAATTAGTCTCTTGGCTTAAGGAAGGCTTTTAGGGAATTTTGGCACATAAAAATGGAGTTCACGGCCCAAGAACTTCCTTGGCCGTGAACTCACTTCTAGCCTTAATTCTTAATGTTTTGGATGTCTAAACTAGCTATGAGTAGACTCAAGGTTCATTTCCAAGGTTTGGAGGGACATTGGGCACACTTTAGCCCTTAAAAAGGAGTTTACTCCCTAACGTGTTCTTGGGCGGTAAACTCTCGAATCTTGCTGTTTTGACATGATTTTGATGTTATTAAACATAATCTAAGCTATATAATACAACTAGATAGAAGTACTCACGATTTGGGATGAAAACCCGAAGATCCGTGAGAGAGAATTTGGATTTTCTCTAGTTGGAAATGTAACTAATGAATGAATATGGTTCAGATTTCTATATATAGTCTTGGGATTTTTTTTTTTGGCAGAAAATATTTTTATTCCGGAATTGAACCCTAATATCCTAGAGTTTTGGAATAACAGTGTTGCACTAAACCCTAGTGCATCCACTCTCCTGATATCTCCTTAAATGTAAATCCTGAAAAACTGTCAAACTTATACCCAAAGTCTGGAATTTCACTGTAACTGATCTAACTTCTATTGATTTGATATTGTTTGTAAAGAATGGAAATTTCGGGTTGTCACACTTTGAGGTACCAAAAAATTTGTTTCACAGCCAAAAGATGAGACATCTTCAGATTGACTTGAAATATGGCACATAAGCATGTTGAGAACATTATGTCTAGACGATTTGTGGTGAGATAGAGTAAGGATCCAATCATTCCTCGGTATTTCTTTTCATCTACGGAAACACCCTAAGGGTCAGCAAAGATTTTGTGACCGAAGCCCATGGGAACCTTGGCTGAGGCAAAGGTATCCATAGAGTATTTCTTAAGAAGCTCAGAAATGTACTTCTCTTGATGAATGAAAATGCCTTTGTTTGTCTGTTTAACTTGAAGGCCAAGAAAGAAGCTTAATTCTCTATTCATGCTCATTTGAAAACGACTGACCATAAGTTTGGCAAAGTCAGCGACCATAGATGAATCGGTAGATCCAAAAATGATGTCGTCCACATAAATTTGTACCAGCATGAGGTGTTTGCCATTGGATCTTCAAAATAACATGGGATCCAAAATACCCCTTTGAAAACCTGAGTGCTTGAGAAAATCAGTGAGAGTGTCGTACCAAGCTCGAGGAGCTTGCTTGAGTCCGTAGACAGCCTTCCGAAGTTTGTAGCAGTGGTTTGGAAAGGAGAGATTGATAAAACCAGGGGGTTGTTGAAGGTAAACTTCAGTGTCAACTTCACCATTTAGAAAAAGCACTCTTAACATCCATTTGAAAAACTTTGAAACTTTTGTAAGGTGCGTAAGCAAGAAAGATTATGATAGCTTCAAGTCGTGCAACAGGAGCAAATGTCTCGTCGTAATCAAGACCTTCAATTTGAGTGAATCCTTTCGCTACCAATCTTGCTTTATTTTGGATGATAATACCTGCATTGTCTAGTTTGTTGCAAAATACCTATCTTGTCCCTACAAATAGGGTGATGTTGAGGAGGAGGTACAAGAGTCCATACTTCATTGCGGTCAAATTCTGCCAGTTCATCTTGCATGGCTGTAATCCAATCAACATGCTCTAATGTTTCCTTGATAGATTTTGGTTCAACCATGGAGATGAAAGCTGAGAAGTGGCATTCGTTTTGGATGTTGGTAGCTGAGCGAGTTTGAACACCAACATTGGGATTGCCAATTACTTGGTTTGGAGGATGATCTTTCGTCCAAACATGCAATCGAGGGAGTTCTTGTGCAGCAGAGGATCCTATATCAACAGTAGAAGTTATTTGCTCCCCCCTGAATGATTTGAGTATTAGAGTGATGCTCCTCCTGCACTTCTGAACCAGAACCAGAGAGGTTTACATCATCATCGGAGGGAAATTCAAAGAAATTTTCATTTTCATCAATGTTGAGAGGATTTGAGTCATCGAAGTCAGCAGCTGCATCTTGGAAGTCATCCACATTTGATTCAAGAGAGGGATTTGCATTATTCTCCCCCTCAACCCGTGAAGGTTGAAAAGGTTCAGAATCAAACGGGGGTAGGCTAAGAGGAGGACCAGAGAGGTTTTGAGAGATTGAGGCTTCCGAAGAAGGAATTAGAATGAGAGATGGACGAGATCGTGATTCGGAATCAAGAGCTGTTTCGGACGGACCAAAGAGAGTTTCAAAGTCAACCTCAAGAATGGTTTGAAGGTTCGGACATCCTAGCGGAGGAGCATCGGACTCCATGATGTGAGTAGTGATGTGAGTGGGGCCAGAATTCTGAACAAAGTTGTCAACAAAGGTAATGTCGAAGCTTTCTTCCACAACACGGGTTCTTTGGTTGAGAACTCTGTATGCCTTGGATTTAGAAGAGTATCCTAGAAAGATTGCTTCATCAGCTTTTGGTTGAAACTTTGTAAGCTGATCACAGTTGTTTTTGATGAAGCATCGACATCTGAAGATATGAAGGAATGAGATTGATGGCTTTCGACCATTCATTGCTTCGTATGGAGTCATGTTGAGTCGACGATTGATGATGCTTCAGTTTTGAGTGAAGCAAGCGGTGGATACGACTTCAGCCCAAAGATAGTGAGGGAGATTTGCGTAATTGAGCATGGATCGAGCAACTTCAACAAGTGTTCTATTACGTCTTTCAACTATACCATTTTGTTGTGGAGTGTACAGAGCTGAGAAATTGTGATCGATTCCTTTTTCTGTGAGGAACTTCTCAATGGTGGCATTGACAAATTCCCAGCCGTTGTCACTTCGGATTCTTCTTACCGGAAGTTTGATAAGAACTTCTATTCCTTTGATAAACTTGATGAGCTCTGATACAGTTTCGGATTTCAGCCTAAGGAAGAAAACCCAAGTAAACCTTGTAAAGTCGTCAAAAATCACAAGAATGTATTTCTTATGATGAAGACTCTCTACAGTGGATGGTCCACAAAGATCAATATGTAGAAGTTCCAGAGGATCCGAAATGGAGTATTCGATGATGACAGGATGACCCTTTTTTGATTGCTTACCACACTCACATGCAGCACATAAATGATCATTTTCAAATTTGAGAAGAGGTAAACCTCTTACCATTTCGCCTGAAACGAGATCATTCATGTACCGAAAGTTTAGATGTGCGAGCCTTCGATGCCATAGCCAACTAACATCAGGAACAGCTTTGGAAAGAAGGCAGAGTTGTGGTTTTCCAATGATCATGTTGATGTCGAATGGGTACATGTTTTTTTTGCGAAGAGACTTAATCAAACAATCTTTTCGGTTTTCAGTCATCACATAGCTATATTTTTTGCAAAATTCCACACGTCGGTTTGAGTCGGTAAGATGAGCAACACTTATCAAATTATGTTTCAAGTCAGCTACATAAGCAACATGTTAAATAGAGAAGTTTCCATTGGTGAGAGTTCCATAACCATGAATTTGAGAATTTGAATTGTTGTCATATGTTACGTAACCAACATTTGGAGAGAGCTTTAAATCTCGTAGAAAGTCCTTCTGTCCCGTCATGTGCATGGAGCAAGCACTATCAATATACCATATTATTTCTTGCTCCGAAACACAAAGTGCCTACAAAAGAGAAATTAATGAGCAATGGAGCTTTTAGGCTCCAAGTTGGGCTTTGGGACGTAGGATTGGACTTTAGACTTTGATTTAGAAAATGGAACAATTTCGTGTTTCTTGGTGAGATTGCTTTTCTTTGGGAACAGACAGAATGCTAGAGTCTTTTCATCTATCCAGTAGTCATATTCAACTACACGGGGATTCGGAGCAGATTTCTTCAAAGTGAAGGTATTTGAAGAAGTTACACTTTTGGCTATCTCCGAGTTAGTTGATTTGCTAACAGATGACTTGATTCTCCACACAAGATTTTTGTTTGAAGATTTTGAGACAGTATGATTTGAGCTGGTGGATCTGGTTGAGGGCACATTGTTCTTAGAAATTTTTGGTTTGAAAATTGTGTCATCAGATTTTGCAATAAAGACAGATGAGACACTTTGAGGTGTAGTCAAAGTATTTCAGATGGTTTTGACTTTAACATGACCTTGAGGTGATGTGGATCTAAGGACTTCCTTCGGATCCGAAAGATCAGGAGATTTGGAAGGTCCTTTCAGAATTGTAGTCAGAACAAAAGAGTTTTGACTATGTTTTTGATGTGCTGCCATCCTTGGGCTGTTCCAAAATGAGTTTGGTTTGGAGTTGGCAAGGAACCTAGAATTTTGTCTATCTTTAATTTCCTTTTTGTAAGCATTCCTAGCTTCCACCTTGGGATCTACAATATCTTTTCTATTCAACATTGGTTTTCTCTTAGAGGATCCAGAGGACTGACCTTTGGATGGATTTGAAAACTTTGGAGAAATGGGAACCAATTTGGATTTAGAAAGAACTACAGAGTCTGATTCACATGAATCAGAGGATTGATTGCTTGAAGTTTCAACATTATCATTCACAGATGCCCATGCAAATTTTGAGGTATTGACTTCAGTTGTTTCCGGAATGATTTCCTCAATCACACAGTTATTGACGTGATTGGTTATAGGAATATGGTCCACATAGTTTTGAAGACTATGATGATATTCCGTGGTCCAATTCAGGTCCAGGTTTATCAGAGGCGGAAGAGGCGTGGAATCAGGACATTTAACAACTATGGGTTGAAACTCAGGAATTAGGGACTCAAAGGATCTTTTAGTCTCCGGAAGGGGTGACAATGGGGAGACAGGAGTGTCCGAATATTGAATGTTCGGAACCTCTCCCATGAATGTCAGATTTTGCAAATCCTTCAGGGGACTAACAATTACTTTCGGAAATTTACTTCCGAGACCAGGAGCTTTTGACCATGGATGACGAAAATTATGAGTCATCCGAATGTCAGCTTCAAGCATGTCAACAGAGTTATGCAAAGCATCAATTTTGGAATTGATACGTTTGTTGTCAAAAATCAAAATATTTCGTTCAAAATAAGTGATTTCAAATTTATCTTGCAAAATGATACATTCATCTTTTGACATTACAAGTTCATGCTCTAAAGACTCGATTTTCAATATCTTATCCTCAAAACGTAATCTAAGACGACTTAATTCACACTGACTCATAGGCTTTATAGATAGTGTTCATATCTGTTTGAATTTGGGTCAAGTAAGGTTCACATAAAGTCAAATCAAAATTATTATCAGAGATCATGGATTTTACCTGTTGAACAATGCTTCGTCCTGGTGGGTCGTTGGTAGTCATGTAGCAGTAGTTGGGTTTAGCATCATCTTCTTCATCTTCAGAACCAGAAGACCAATAACCTTCATCACATACAACGGTTTTTCTAGCCATTAAACACATGTTCCTTCCAGTTACTACATCATCATCATCTCCCGACGACCAGTATCCTTTGACATCTCTTGAAACGGTAGTAACAAATGCTTTCTCGCTTTCAGCCAATTCTTGTGCTTTTCGGACATAGTAAGCTGAGTCTTTGATTTTTGGTTTTTGAGGTGCGTCAGTAAGACAATCTTTGGCTGTCACACCCCCGAACCAGACGGCGGAAACGTCCGGGGGCTGTCGTGACTCAATTGAATACCATAACATTGAATATATATGAAACAAAACAACATTCGTCACCATTCATCAACATAGTACAACCAGTAGTGTTTACATGTCATACATTGTTTAAGACATTACATTTCCAAAAATTAATGTTGTTTGGTTCATTCAAAAATAAACTGCTACCGTCACTGAGTATGATTTCCCTTGATTCACTGGTTCCCTGAGAATACAAGTATTTTGAAAAACGTCAACATATGAAATGTTGGTGAGTTCATAAGTAGTGTTTGAAATCAAATGTTTGTATTGCTTGAAAAACCACCAGAAAATCCGATATTTTCTGAAAAGAAAAGCTTTTGAAAACGTTTGTGAAGATCCATAGGTATGCTTGTTTGTTTCTATACTTGTAAAAAAAATGTTCATTGAAAATGTATGCATTTCAAATCTGTATGTGATAAAAACCCTAGGGAAACCCGATGTTCCCCTAGCTCTTTTGGAATCCATTAAGTTGCGTTGAAAACATTATAAAAAAAATAGCAGTATCGGTCCCAAGCGACGTTGGAAGGTTCTCGAGCATTGATTATTTACTACAAACCCGCATTACACAAACGCCCAGTTTATAGTTATACTGACGAACCCGAAGGCGTCGTCCGTACTAATCACGTTATCCAATCGCCCGGACTATGAGTAGTCCCACATCCGAAGAGAAAGAGGTCACGAAGACCCCGGTAACTCCATTAACCGGCTGGGGAAAATATGCGTGCGAGGGGTCCCCGACCCGCCTCGTAAAATGTGTAGACTTTTCTAGCAATACCATGGACCCTTGGGGACCAATGGTACAAGCCATTGAAAGTCACCCTACGTTGTGCCAAGTCGGTGAAACTCAACACTTCGTAGAAAAAAAATGTCTTCGGGCCTTAAGATCAGGTCATTGGGCTAGCTAGGCCCAACAAACAAGATTTTACACTTTTGGGGCCCGAAGATGGTGCGTAGACGTCTGTGCACACTCGTATGTATATGTATTACCAATCGTTATTTGTATGTATCAAAGAGTTAGTAGTTGTAGATTTCCATTGGTTCGAGACCGAGCCAATTCGTTTAACAACGACTTTTGGTATTGTAATGAGTTGTATTTCGTTGATAGTCGAGGTGTCATTATTTGATCAAATTGTACACATTGAATCAGCCTTGAAATATTTCTGTTTTCAGCCTCTCATTATTTGTAAAATTTACATTTTCAACCCTTTTATTTAAATATTTCCCGGTTTGGTCCTTAAACTATTTTTCTTGACATTTTAACACCAAAAATCATTGAAATTAATATTTTCCAGCATATTTTTCAAAGAAAACAGTTTAAGTCCCTGAAAATGCAGTTTTTCTCGGTTTTAGCCCATCTTTTCGCAATTTTGACAATTTTGGCCCAAAATGGAAAATTTTTGCAACTTTGGTCCTTTTTAAATTTAAAAAGCATTTTAAACCTTTGAAAAGGATTTGGAACACTTATAGTCCACTGTTTTACAGAAAGTTACAGTTTTGGCCCTCCAAAACAGAAAAATTCGCATAATGGGCCTTATTGGGCCGAAATTTTCATTTTTAGCCCAATAAGCTTGAAATTTATGTTTTTAATCCCCCAAATGAGTATATTTCCAGAAATTTATTTATAGAAACTGTTTTGGCACACTTCATCCATCAGAATCTGTGAAATGTCAATTTGGGCCCTTATTTTTGCATTTTTCACATTTTAGGCCCAAAATTTGTGTTTTTAACCCAAAGAAAATTATCACTAACCCACTTAGCCATTTTTCTTGAAGCTCTTTGTGTTTAGAAATATATTTGAAGCTAAAATCATTTAACACAAGATATATCTCGGTTTTGATGAGTTTTAAGGCTAGATCCAACATAAAAACACATAAAAGCATACATATAAGCATGGAAATCATACAAGGCATACAAATACATATAGATCTACACTTTCACTTGTATTCCCCCCCACAAAAACTCATAAAAACAGAAAATAGGGGTATGAATCTCACCTTGGGTGTGGGGGCTCGGTTTTGTAAAGAAAATGGAAGGAAAATGAAGTGATTTTCGGCCCTAGCTTTCCTTGATGTAGATCTCGAGTTTAAGGAGCTTTCTAGGAGCATGATTACCAAAATTGTTTAAGAGAGAGGATCTAATAATGAGAAAAAGAGTTATAAATTTCTTAGATATGTGTGACTTACCAAGAAGTGATGATATTTCCTTGAAATCCTCTTGATGCACAAGCAAAGTTTCGAGATTTTAAGTGAAGAGGGAGGATGGTTTCTTGAGTAATCTAGAGAGTGTTTGTGAGATATTTGTGTGTGTGTGTGTGTTGGGTTTTGGCCGAGAGCAAGAAGAAAAAGAGAGAGGAATAGACATGAAGTGATATATGCATAGAGATATGAGATATGTTGCATGGAAAACCAAGAGATAAAAATGAGGTGGCATGGTAATAGTCAACTCCTCCTCTTGGGCTTTTCTTGGGCCGAAATTTGGGAAGGAAGAAAAGGTTTTTGGGCTCTATTGCCCCTAAGCCCACATAGGAGTTAAGTTGAATGATTTTTGGTCCAAAAAAAAAAAATATATAATATAATCTTTATATTTTGTTGGGCTAGTTTAGGTTATCCTTGGCCCAAATCTTCCAATTCATTTCATTATAGGTCTAACATGACCTAAAATGTTAAAATAAATAAGAGTGGGTCCAATTAGAGCCCAATTAGGGTTCTAAGCCCATGATAGTCTAATTGGAAGCTTATTGGCCCATTTGGATCCAATAAGGAAGTTCTAGCCTAGATTAGGCTTAATAAGAACTTCTAGGGTCTCCAATTGTTTGATGACTACTTGTACTCCTAGCATGTTGTATTTGATTGAAGTTTTTGATTCACATTAACTTGAATGTATAGATTACATGGCTCAAAATTTACAGTTGTGACATCATCCCCCCGTTAGAGGGAATTTCGTCCCGAAATTCTGTTTGAGAGTTAGAATCAAGAATGCTAGAATAGGTGAGGGTACTTCTGCTTCATTTGATCTTCGCGTTCCCACGTGAATTCTGGCCCACGCTTTGCGTTCCACCGTACCTTCACGATCGGGATGCGACTTTGTTTAGTACGCTTCACCTCCCTGTCCATGATTTCGATTGGTTCTTCGACGAACAGGAGATTCTCATTGATTTCGATTTCGTCAAGAGGAATGACGAGAGTTTCATCTGATAGGCACTTTTTCAGATTAGAAACATGAAACACGGGGTGCACACCGTTTAGCTCCGGGGGTAGTTGTAGTCTGTAGGCTACCGGACCTATTCGGGCGACGATTTCGAAAGGTCCAGTGTACCGTGGGTTTAGCTTTCCTCGTTTTCCGAAACGTATAACCCCTTTCCAGGGTGAGACCTTCAACAATACTCGATCACCGACCTGGAACTCTAAGGGCTTTCGCCGTTTATCAGCGTAGCTCTTTTGCCGGTCACGCGATGCCTGTAATCGAGCTTTGATCTGAACAATCTTTTCTGTGGTCTCGCGAATGATTTCCGGTCCTGTCATTGCCCTATCCGACGTATGTGTTCCTGCTAGCTGGGTGTCACCTACTTCAGCCCAACATAACGGTGATCTACATTTACGCCCGTACAGTGCTTCGAAAGGGGCCACCTTAATGCTCGAATGATAACTATTGTTATATGAAAACTCGATCAACGGTAGGTGGGTATCCCAAGACTTTCCGAAGTCTATCACACATGCACGAAGCATGTCTTCAAGCGTCTGAATGGTTCGTTCGCTTTGACCGTCCGTTTGTGGGTGATACGCGGTGCTCATATCAAGATGAGTTCCCATTGCCTTGTGGAGCGACTGCCAAAAGCGTGACGTGAATCTACTGTCCCTATCCGAAATGATGGATTTTGGCACTCCATGAAGTCTTACAATCTCTCGTAGGTACAAACGCGTCAGCCTCTCCATCTTGTAGGACTCTTTGATTGGCAGGAAATGGGCAGATTTCGTCAGTCGGTCGATTATTACCCATATGGTGTCCAATCCTTCCGACGTCCTGGGCAGCTTGGTCACGAAGTCCATAGAAATCCCCTCCCATTTCCACTCAGGGATTGCCGGTTGCTGTAACAATCCGGAAGGTTTCTGGTATTCCACTTTTACTTTGGCACACGTAAGGCACTTACTAACATAAGTTGCGATTTCCGCCTTCATGTTAGGCCACCAATAGTGCTGCTTAATGTCCAAATACATCTTGTCCGAACCAGGATGAATGGAGTATCGTGTCTTGTGGGCTTCCTTCATAACGATCTCCCTGAATCCTCCGATTTTTGGAATCCAAATACGGTTCATGAAGTAGTATACCCCATTCTCTTTGACTTCCAGGTTCTTCTCCATTCCGCGTAATGCTTCGCTAGTTCTGTTTTCCGTTTTCATAGCCTCTGCCTGGGCTGATGCAATTTGAGTGGTCAGATGAGACTGAATGGTTATCGAGTGCGTTTTCGTATGACGATTTGTGTATTCCTTCCGGCTTAATGCGTCAGCTACCACGTTGGCCTTGCCTGGATGGTACTTGATCTCGCATTCGTAGTCGTTTAACAATTCCACCCATCTTCGTTGTCTCATGTTCAGCTCCTTCTGATTCAAGATGTGCTGGAGGCTCTTGTGGTCCGTAAAGATGGTGCACTTTGTACCGTACAGGTAGTGCCTCCAAATTTTTAGGGCGAAGACCACAGCTCCCAGTTCTAGGTCATGGGTTGTGTAATTTACTTCGTGCGCCTTTAGTTGACGGGACGCATATGCTATTACTCTTCCACGTTGCATGAGGACGCAACCTAAGCCCTGATTCGACGCGTCACAGTAAACTACAAAATCTTCCGTTCCTTCAGGTAGAGATAGTACAGGGGCGCTGCAAAGAGCTTGCTTCAAGGTTCGAAACGCAATCTCTTGTCGGTCTGTCCACTTGAATGGCACACTCTTTTGCGTAAGCAAGGTAAGTGGCTTGGCGATTTTTGAGAAGTTTTGGATGAATCTCCTATAGTACCCTGCTAGGCCTAAGAACTGACGAATTTCTGTGGGCGTAGTCGGAGTTGCCCATCCTTCCACGGCTTTGACCTTAGAAGGATCCACATGAATTCCGTCTTGGCTAACTACGTGGCCTAAGAAATTCACACTCCGAAGCCAGAACTCGCACTTGGAGAGTTTGGCGTAAAGCTTTTCCGATCGCAACGTTTCTAGGACTTGTCGGAGATGTTGGCCATGCTCCTCTTTGCTTCGAGAATAGACGAGGATGTCATCGATAAACACAATGACGAAGTTGTCCAAGAACGGTCGACAGATTCGGTTCATTAGGTCCATAAATGCAGCGGGTGCATTTGTTAGACCGAAGGGCATTACGACGAATTCATAATGTCCATAGCGGGTTCGGAAAGCGGTTTTAGCAATATCTTCTTCTCGGACCTTGAGTTGATGGTATCCGGACCGTAGATCTATTTTAGAAAAATAGCTAGCTCCTTGGAGCTGGTCGAATAGATCATCGATTCGTGGGAGTGGGTAGCGGTTTTTAACAGTGAGTTTATTCAACTCTCTGTAATCGATGCACATTCTGAAAGATCCGTCCTTCTTTTTGACAAAGAGCACCGGAGCTCCCCATGGCGAGTAGCTAGGTCGGATAAATCCCTTGTCCAGAAGCTCACTGAGTTGGCTGGACAATTCCTGCATTTCAGCAGGAGCCAGTCGATATGGTGATTTAGCGAGGGGAGTTGCTCCTGGAACGAGGTCGATTCGGAATTCAACCTGTCTCTCTGGGGGTACTCCTGGAAGATCTTCGGGAAACACGTCCGGATATTCACACGCTACCGGAATGTCTTGGATGTTAGTTTCTTCTTTGGTCTTGTCCACTATGTGGGCCAAGAACGCTAAGTTGTTCTTTCGCAGATGCTTTTGTGCTTTGATGCACGAGATAAGACGAAGATTCGTGCTAGGTTTGTCTCCGTAAATTACTAGGGTTTCGTGATTCGGGAGACGAAGGCGAACGGCCTTCTCGTGGCACATAATCTCAGCATGGTGGGGGCTTAACCAATCCATGCCGATAATCACATCGAAACTCCTAATTGATACTGGCATTAGGTCTATTCGAAAGACGTGCTGGTTAAGGGTTAGGGTACATCCGATGTAGATCTCCCTAGTGGATTCGGTTTTCCCATTGGCCATTTCCACCGTATAGGTTTCATTTAGCTTCTGGGGTTGTTGTTTTAGTAAATGTTTAAACTTCTCGCTTACGAAACTTCGCTCCGCTCCGGTATCAAATAAGATGCATGCATAAGTGTGGTTTAGGAGGAACGTACCGGTCACAACTGTGGGATCTTGAACTGCATCACTCTGACCCATAGTCAGCATTCTTCCTGTTCCTCTGTTTCCGGAGTTGTTGTTGTTGTTAGGGCAATCTCGACGGAAATGTCCCGTCCTTCCACACCCGAAACAGGTGTGGCTAGGCCCTGTGTTGTTGCCGCCGGCATTGGTGTTGTTGGTATTGTGGTGGTTGTTGTTGTTGTTCTGGTTGTTTCCCTGACTCTGGTTCTGAGAAGGATAAGTCCTGCAGAACTTTGCAGTGTGTCCCCTTCGGTTGCAACTGGTGCAATGGAACTCCCTACATTCTCCTTGGTGATGGAAACCGCACTTGTTGCATTTGGGATGAGTGCCGGAATAGGGTCTTGAAGTATTTGAAGCAGCTGAGGCTGGAGCATGTGATGTGGCTGGTACCGGCGCAGTGACAGCGTGAACTGCCACCGTTTGCTGCTTTTTAGAGGTCTCGGGACCTTGACGCCCCTTCCTCTTGTTGTTCCATCCTTTCTTACCATCGCTCTCCTTCTTCTTCTCAGTCTCTACCGGTTTCTCGCCCTTTTTGTGGTTATGATCATATAGCCTCTTTGCCAATCTCTTCGCACTGTCAAAAGTTTCAGGGTTCGCAGCTATCACATTCCCTTGAATGGGGGATGTCAGTCCCCAAATGAATCGTTCAATCTTCTTCCCCTCTGATGTGATCATACCCGGGCACAACAGAGATAGTTCGCTGAATCTCGATATGTAAGCATCGATGTTCCCATTCTGTACCGTGAGATTCCATAGTTCCTGCTCCATCTTCTGTATTTCGCCTCGGGGGCAGTACTCAGCCGTCAACATCTCTTTCATCTCTGCCCAGGGAATAGAGTTGGCGACAGGGAGTGTCATAGCTTCCACATGACCATTCCACCAAGTGAGTGCTTGGTCCACAAAAGTGCATGCCGCAAACCTCACTTTCATCTGCTCGGGGCACTCGCATATCTCGAATACCGACTCTACCTTCTCGATCCATCGCTTTAGGGCGATCACTCCTCAGGTACCGTTGAAAGTTCGGGGTTTAGCGTTCGCAAAATCCTTGTAGGTGCACGTTTTAGTGAGTCCTTGGTTCGTCCCGTTGTTCGAACTTCCGGATCCTTGCCCGTTACCTCCTCCGTTGTTCCCTCGGTGAAGTTGTGCCATAGCCGCTGTGACTGCAGCAGACACGGCTGCCTGGAAAGCAGTGGAGTCAACTTCCGGCGGGGTTGGTTCGGGATTTCCGCGAGTAGCTGGGCGAGGCATCTTTCTGTCGTGAAACGGAAAGAGGTTGAGTGTACGTGGTTTCGGTGAGGTTATGATCCTACTAACTAGGTGTAGGGTACGAACCTAAGCATTACTATCATCAAGCATACAATAACATCTCAACACATAACAAGTTAACAACTGAGAATATCATAGCAAAACACACAAAAGTTTATTAATATTATCCGTGTTTAGTACAAGAAAATTTGCTCGTAGGAGCATACATAAGTAACACTAATCTGACAGCATAACGGCTCCATGAGTAGTGTAGTCACTTAAACATAGAGCCGGAGTACATAACATAGTTACTAATATCCTACTACGATAGGTCTATCCCTAACCGCGATGAGCTGCGTCAGGAGGTGGTGCCGAAGATGTGGATGCTCCCTGAAGACGAGCCACTAGGCGTTCTGCATTCTGAAGTCGAGATTCCCACCTTACCTGCCTCATGTGAAACTCCCGGAGGACGTCACGTGTCTCCTGCTCCGCACGCTCGACTCTAGTCCACAACCGGCGTACTTGATCAGCAGTGTCCTGAGCAAGGTCGCCGGTGTCCCGTAACCGTCTCACCATGACTGGTAGGGCTCGGTCGGCCGGTCCTCCGTCCCTCAAGTCAAAGAACTCGCGTGACATGCCAAACGGGGGTCGCTGTCCCTGATGTCTGCTCCATCTCCAAAGATCCATGCCCCAAGGAGGGGTAGGTCCAGTGGGTCCCATACGATAAGCAGGCACCCTGATCGGGTAAGGGGGATCGATGACCTCGGACTCTGCGTCCGAATCACCCCCTTCGCTGTCATCAAGCTCCTCTCCGAAAGGTTCTTCGTCTTCCTCGGGTTCGGCAGGCTCGCCCTCGACTTCTGCCTCCGGTTCCCCGTCTGGTTCCTCTTCGGGGTCCTCCTCAGGTTCTTCTTCAGGCTCTTCCTCAGGCTCCTCCTCCTCCTCTAGCCACCCGTTGTTTCCCTGATTAGGGAAGTAGGGGTCTCCCGGGTGATGAAAACCAGCCATGCTGTCTGCGCGAGTACGTAATTTTGCTACATTATTCCTAGGGTACTATGACTATTACACCGACTAAGCAAATATTCTCTTTTTGGGTGATACAGGGTAAAATTTTTAGGTTCCCTGGCTATTCCGATCTCATCAAGACATGTGTTAGTTTTACCTTGGAGAGAATGTAGTTGATCAGGCTACATTCACTCCTTGGTATCACTAAGAACAGTCCCGAATTAACCGAGATACCAGTATTATGATGTTTGATTCAGCGTTAGGTCCTTACTTCTAATGCAGGCAAGTGTATTTTATTCATTTGTTTTGTTCAGAGTTATGTTAGTCCCTCTTTTTGGTTTATAGTTGCATATCAATGTATGGCTCGACATGCTAGTTCACTATAAACAAAGCTCTGATACCAACCTGTCACACCCCCGAACCAGACGGCGGAAACGTCCGGGGGCTGTCGTGACTCAATTGAATACCATAACATTGAATATATATGAAACAAAACAACATTCGTCACCATTCATCAACATAGTACAACCAGTAGTGTTTACATGTCATACATTGTTTAAGACATTACATTTCCAAAAATTAATGTTGTTTGGTTCATTCAAAAATAAACTGCTACCGTCACTGAGTATGATTTCCCTTGATTCACTGGTTCCCTGAGAATACAAGTATTTTGAAAAACGTCAACATATGAAATGTTGGTGAGTTCATAAGTAGTGTTTGAAATCAAATGTTTGTATTGCTTGAAAAACCACCAGAAAATCCGATATTTTCTGAAAAGAAAAGCTTTTGAAAACGTTTGTGAAGATCCATAGGTATGCTTGTTTGTTTCTATACTTGTAAAAAAAATGTTCATTGAAAATGTATGCATTTCAAATCTGTATGTGATAAAAACCCTAGGGAAACCCGATGTTCCCCTAGCTCTTTTGGAATCCATTAAGTTGCGTTGAAAACATTATAAAAAAAATAGCAGTATCGGTCCCAAGCGACGTTGGAAGGTTCTCGAGCATTGATTATTTACTACAAACCCGCATTACACAAACGCCCAGTTTATAGTTATACTGACGAACCCGAAGGCGTCGTCCGTACTAATCACGTTATCCAATCGCCCGGACTATGAGTAGTCCCACATCCGAAGAGAAAGAGGTCACGAAGACCCCGGTAACTCCATTAACCGGCTGGGGAAAATATGCGTGCGAGGGGTCCCCGACCCGCCTCGTAAAATGTGTAGACTTTTCTAGCAATACCATGGACCCTTGGGGACCAATGGTACAAGCCATTGAAAGTCACCCTACGTTGTGCCAAGTCGGTGAAACTCAACACTTCGTAGAAAAAAAATGTCTTCGGGCCTTAAGATCAGGTCATTGGGCTAGCTAGGCCCAACAAACAAGATTTTACACTTTTGGGGCCCGAAGATGGTGCGTAGACGTCTGTGCACACTCGTATGTATATGTATTACCAATCGTTATTTGTATGTATCAAAGAGTTAGTAGTTGTAGATTTCCATTGGTTCGAGACCGAGCCAATTCGTTTAACAACGACTTTTGGTATTGTAATGAGTTGTATTTCGTTGATAGTCGAGGTGTCATTATTTGATCAAATTGTACACATTGAATCAGCCTTGAAATATTTCTGTTTTCAGCCTCTCATTATTTGTAAAATTTACATTTTCAACCCTTTTATTTAAATATTTCCCGGTTTGGTCCTTAAACTATTTTTCTTGACATTTTAACACCAAAAATCATTGAAATTAATATTTTCCAGCATATTTTTCAAAGAAAACAGTTTAAGTCCCTGAAAATGCAGTTTTTCTCGGTTTTAGCCCATCTTTTCGCAATTTTGACAATTTTGGCCCAAAATGGAAAATTTTTGCAACTTTGGTCCTTTTTAAATTTAAAAAGCATTTTAAACCTTTGAAAAGGATTTGGAACACTTATAGTCCACTGTTTTACAGAAAGTTACAGTTTTGGCCCTCCAAAACAGAAAAATTCGCATAATGGGCCTTATTGGGCCGAAATTTTCATTTTTAGCCCAATAAGCTTGAAATTTATGTTTTTAATCCCCCAAATGAGTATATTTCCAGAAATTTATTTATAGAAACTGTTTTGGCACACTTCATCCATCAGAATCTGTGAAATGTCAATTTGGGCCCTTATTTTTGCATTTTTCACATTTTAGGCCCAAAATTTGTGTTTTTAACCCAAAGAAAATTATCACTAACCCACTTAGCCATTTTTCTTGAAGCTCTTTGTGTTTAGAAATATATTTGAAGCTAAAATCATTTAACACAAGATATATCTCGGTTTTGATGAGTTTTAAGGCTAGATCCAACATAAAAACACATAAAAGCATACATATAAGCATGGAAATCATACAAGGCATACAAATACATATAGATCTACACTTTCACTTGTATTCCCCCCCACAAAAACTCATAAAAACAGAAAATAGGGGTATGAATCTCACCTTGGGTGTGGGGGCTCGGTTTTGTAAAGAAAATGGAAGGAAAATGAAGTGATTTTCGGCCCTAGCTTTCCTTGATGTAGATCTCGAGTTTAAGGAGCTTTCTAGGAGCATGATTACCAAAATTGTTTAAGAGAGAGGATCTAATAATGAGAAAAAGAGTTATAAATTTCTTAGATATGTGTGACTTACCAAGAAGTGATGATATTTCCTTGAAATCCTCTTGATGCACAAGCAAAGTTTCGAGATTTTAAGTGAAGAGGGAGGATGGTTTCTTGAGTAATCTAGAGAGTGTTTGTGAGATATTTGTGTGTGTGTGTGTGTTGGGTTTTGGCCGAGAGCAAGAAGAAAAAGAGAGAGGAATAGACATGAAGTGATATATGCATAGAGATATGAGATATGTTGCATGGAAAACCAAGAGATAAAAATGAGGTGGCATGGTAATAGTCAACTCCTCCTCTTGGGCTTTTCTTGGGCCGAAATTTGGGAAGGAAGAAAAGGTTTTTGGGCTCTATTGCCCCTAAGCCCACATAGGAGTTAAGTTGAATGATTTTTGGTCCAAAAAAAAAAAATATATAATATGATCTTTATATTTTGTTGGGCTAGTTTAGGTTATCCTTGGCCCAAATCTTCCAATTCATTTCATTATAGGTCTAACATGACCTAAAATGTTAAAATAAATAAGAGTGGGTCCAATTAGAGCCCAATTAGGGTTCTAAGCCCATGATAGTCTAATTGGAAGCTTATTGGCCCATTTGGATCCAATAAGGAAGTTCTAGCCTAGATTAGGCTTAATAAGAACTTCTAGGGTCTCCAATTGTTTGATGACTACTTGTACTCCTAGCATGTTGTATTTGATTGAAGTTTTTGATTCACATTAACTTGAATGTATAGATTACATGGCTCAAAATTTACAGTTGTGACATTGGCAAAGGTTTGCATGACCACATTTATGACACAGGATTTTTGGTTTTTCCGAGTTGAGATTTTTTGAGGATTCTGGGGTCGAATGTGGTTTAGTGAGGTTAGGCTTGTATTTCTGAGGATTTTTGGATGTTTGTTTTGGTTCCGAAGAAGTATATGGTTAAGGATGGTTTTGGTGAGGAGCGTTGAATCTATTTTGATAAGATTTGTAAGAGGAATTGAAAGGTCGTTTGTATTTCATGGAAAGTAAGGCAAATTCTTGTTGGAAACGGAGTTCAGAATCTAAGGTTTCGGAATCACCATCAGGATAGTTGTGAGTAGGAAGGGAAGTTGGGGACGGCTGAGGTAGTGGAACCATAGGTTTGTAAGGTTCCGGAGCAAGTGGGTTCGGAATGATCGACTCGGAAGAGCTGACTAGAGCAAGTGGTCCTCCGGAAAGTTCTCTAATGGTTTGAGCAACGTTTGATTTATGTCCTTGAAGATCATCAAAAAGTTGATAGAGTTTCAATTTTTTTAAGGAACCATTGCTTTGAAGGCAGGACTTTACATTTCCCCATCCCTTACCAAGACTGTTAATGAACTTGAGATTGTACTCGAGAGGAGTTCGAACAATCCTATGAGCGGTCATGTTGTTAACA
This sequence comes from Lactuca sativa, assembly GCF_002870075.4. NCBI lineage: Eukaryota > Viridiplantae > Streptophyta > Magnoliopsida > Asterales > Asteraceae > Lactuca > Lactuca sativa. The sequence goes on from NC_056630.2 coordinate 253,418,211, forward strand.
ACGATTCGGTATCGGTTAGAGGTTGAGGCTACAGATTCACCTGGAGTGGTAGTGAAGGTGTCAAAGTCATTAACAACTGAGGTGAGACGTTTATCCTTCATGTTTTCTGAACCTTCAATCTGATCTTGTATAGTGTCCCAAATCTCTTTGGCCGATTTGCATAACTTGATGTGCTCAAAGAGTGACGGAGGAACACCAAACACCATTTCAGAGAAGGCGATTTGATCAGCATGCAATTTCTCAATATCATCTGCAATTAGCGGAGCTGGCCGAACTTCATCTTCTCTCATGAGTTGAGCAGCTGCATCTCTTACAACTGTTCTTACAGGAACATGAGGACCATGTGTGACGGATCTCCAAATTTGTTCACCTTTCTCTTTGGCTAGTAAAAATCTTTCCATTCTAACTTTCCAGTGATCATATTCTTCCACAACTAGCAATGGGGCATGTGTAGGGCCACCAACGCTATTTGCGGTTTTCATTGAAATCATTTGTTGAGGATTTGAAGCAACCATTGAAGTCAAGATATCTTAGAGCTTAAGTGGTATATAGAAGAACTTTTATCCTTAACACATAAATGGTTGAATTTCCAAGGAAGATTCAAACCAACGATAATCTGATCTTATGGATTCAAAGGACAACCACTCGAGCTCTGATACCAATTGTAAGATCAAGATCTTTGCGTAGGGACAAGGTTTGAGAACTCAAACCTTGAGTGAATGCTTGAGATCAATGTCTGCTTAATAATGGATGTTCAAGTCAAGACTGGAAAGAACAGTGAAGTCTTAGATAATCAATTCAACAAATGATCAAGACATTAAATGGGAACAAGTAAATAGTGATCAAAGTAAAGTAAAGTTAATAAATGAGGAACAAGAAGAATGTTATAAATGTGATAGAGAATAAAATGCCAAAGTAAGAGTGAAAGATCCATAATTGACTTGTATTGAAAGCTCCTTTTTATAGGAGACTAAGTTACAGCGAATTAACCTTGATGTTTACATAAGACCGGACAAAAGGCATAAGCCTGACATTCTGATTGTCCTAAACAACTTTAGACTAAGTCCTATGAAACATCACATCAAAATACAAGACAAGATTAATAAACGCATAACAGACAAAATAACTTCATTCCGGACAAGTGATGTTCCGGAGATGAAGCTTTGTTCCGGATCGTTGATCATTCCGGACAAAAAGATCAGTTTCGGAACGCGCTTATTGAATTTCTTCACTCCCTTTAACCAGCTCCGAACAGCTTCCGGATCATATCCATCTTCGGAATCAGCATCCTTCGGAATATGTACTTAGGATTGCTAGAGGTTCACTTTCAGGTTCCAACACTATCCCAAAAGAACATCCCCATATCTAATCACCCAAAAGACCATCACCTATACACCTTGACCCAACATCTTACATCAACAACTACAACTTAAAGTATATGACCACAAACAACAAGCAGACTAGAGCAATGAAAACAACATTTTTTAACATCTTCTTCAACCTTTCAATCTCAATGAGTAGTTCTTGGATCCTAGCTTTAGCAAGTTCCTTCTCAGCTTTCCTAAGCAGCTTGTGTTTCTTCACCTTCTTCTGCAGCTCAACAACTTGACCATTCCTAACCAAAAGGTCATTGATCCTAAGTTTCATGTTCTATAACGTATCCTTGTAGTGTTTTGGTAATGCTGGAGTTGTAACTGTCGTTAGATATCTACAAAAAAAGGCCATACAACAGATTAAGGGTTTCACTGTTCAACATTTAGGGTTTTTTCATCATAAATGGGGTTTTTTGTCGATCAAAATAGGGGGTTTGCAGTACAAAAATCAAAACTTTAGGTTTAAAACTTATCGATTGTAAAGAAGGCTTACCATTGATTTTGTGCAATTGTAGAAGTGACGACCTGAGTTGTTAGGCTTCCAAGCTTCTCTGAGCTTTGATGCAGGCTGATCGCGACACAAACACGGATGATTCACTTCAATCCGGTAAATGGCGAGGGTGTTATACGATTCAGAGGAGGAAGACATAGTCGAAAGGGTTGGTGTTCGTCGGAGGGTAAGGAAATAGTGAATGTTGTTCTATTGACTCCTTACGAAGGTAATATAGTAGACTGACTGGACACCAGGTGGATAGGATATCACAGACCAGGTCACATTCGACTTCCGTTGACCAACCAGGTAACCGGGAAAAAATAGAGAAAACCTTAATTTGGCAGGTAATTTATCACTTTAGTGGGATCAAAGGTACGAAAAATAAAGTGGGATCAAAGGTACGAAAAATTATCTAAATGACATTTTAAAACCAAAAAGTCCTTGTACTTCTATGTCAATAACCCAAAACTCCGCACCAAATCGCACCCTACTGCTCTCTATACCAATGTTTTAAAAACCGGTTTGAACCGGCCGGTCGAACCGGTTGGACCGGGAACCGGAAGAAGGAGCGATTCAACTATCACCGGTTTCACATTGATTTCTGAACCGGATTGAACTGACCGGTTTTTAGAAAAACCCGGTTGAACCGGTCAAAATAAACCGGTTAAACCGAATAAAAACACATGAAACAGAATAATTTACATAATAAACTTTGGTGATTTTTTTCAAATCTATTTAGTTTTCTCTAAATAAAAACATATGGTAAATATTATAAAGTTTTTTGATGTGTTTGTATTCATCTAAACCTATATTTCGTTTCGGTATTATACTTTATTTGCTTTTTGACATATATGGATTGATATAAACACTAAAACTTATGATTATGTGTTATTTTAATGTATTTGAATTCATCTACAATGTATTTTTATGTGTATTTTTAATGTTTGAACTTATAAGTATAAAATTTATAATTTATATATGTATGTATATGTAAGAAAATAAAAAAAAAAAACATGAAAACTATAAAAACCGGTTCATCCGACGGTTGAACCGGAACCGATTACCATACCGATTCAATTAAAAAACCAGTTTTTAAAACATTGGTCAGCACAAAACAATTGAAGTTTAGCATCATATCACAGCCACCAAATAAATTTGATTTTGTGCCGAATTGTTTTTCAAACTTATTACCATTTTTTAACATTTTACAGGTCCTGATTTTATATGTATTATCCTGATATATCCCGGCAACAGATGAAGCTGCAATGGCCATGGAAGGTTGGCTTTCAAAACGTTGAAGGATTTTGTGCAAAAAAAGGAGACAACATCACATGCGATAGAAACGAATTGATATAGTAAATTCATACCAACTTCAAAAATGTTTTTCCTCCAATCGGATCTTCGATCTGCAATTCAAATTGCTGCTACCTTTTGCTATTTGAACCCCAGTCGCTACGAATCGCCCTTCCCCAGACCCGTTTCCGTCCGTACGCCGCCCCGGCTTAGACCGCTCCATGCGGCGGCCGTAGAGAGAATATCTCACAAGCCTCCGATCTGTACTGCTGATGAACTTCATTACGTTTCAATTCATAACTCCGACTGGCGACTCGCTCTCTGGCGTTACAAGCCTCCTCCTAAGGTGTGTGTTCTCCTTTCATCTTCTTCTTCGAAATTCTTATATCAATCGTTGCTCAAACTAATGTATGTAACACACTATCAATCGGAAGGGAGGTCACTTTGATATGTCATTCTGTACAGATACTATGTCCTCTATAGCAAATGAATGTCATTGGATTCTTGAGTGCAAAACGCCATGCCCAACCTCAGAATAAAGCAATTGTCCAATCAATCCATATAACTAGCGTCCCCGCATCAGTTTTCAATCAAAACTCAAAGCTACGATCTGATTCAATTGAAATTAAAGTTCACCTATTAGACATACCTCTAGTTCTAACAACTCTGATGACACTTGTTGGTGATTCAGTTCTATCAACACTTGCGGATTACCTTCAGGAAGAAACCTCACAGCATACGTCATAGCATGACCTAATTGACCCATCACGATACAAATACCAACTATGGGTTAACAGTTGGAGAATATTTTCTCTGTCTTATTCCTTTATGTTTGGCTTTCTTCTGAAGAAAGAGCTCCTTCAGTTAATGCACTACTTTAGCATTTATGAAATATCATATGATCCTAACAACTTTCATGGATTACGACAAGTTGTTGAAATGCACAGATACCATATTCATTTGTTTATTTCACGTGATTATATGTGAGCACACATGAGTACATGATCATTGATCCACCATATTCTTTAACCTGTCTACAAAATGCAAGTACTGTTGAATCTGGTTCTACATCAAATCAGTTGTAATATGGAAACAAATATCTTTGGTTGTGTAAATTGATCTTTTTATGTCATGAATTTCTCAGGCTAGGTGATTTCGCCTCTACAAAAGAAAGATCTTAAAACTTATATTGATGTGAATTAAAAGAAGTGGATGCAATTTAATTCATTGATCATGTTCAGATTCTGCGGTTTATATAATACTATAACTTTTTATGGATATTTTTTTGATCTACCTGTATTTGTTTGAGAGTAAAGGAATGTTGTAGATGTTTATGTATTTACTTTGATTATGCATGCTTGTAGGCACCTTCAAGAAATCATCCATTACTGCTTTTGAGTGGTGTTGGAACAAATGCAATTGGATATGATCTTGCTCCTGGGGTGAGTTCAAGTTTATGTTTATGAATTATGATTGTGCTTCATCATTCTTTACATAATCATTACTTAAATTATTTAATAAGCTTTAAGTGTCATTGTTGGGGACTGAATATTATTTTAAATGAACACACACAAAGACTTGTTATTCACTAATGTTTCAATTTAAGGTTTGTATCCAAACTATTATATTCAGTTATCAATATATCTTATTTTATAATTATATTTGAAATTATAAATAAGGCAACAAAGGTTTTGTGCGTCTTTGTAATGCTTTTTAACGACCGCTTTTTGTTTGCCAAATTTATACTTGTAGTGAATTACATAAATGGTCCCTGGACTATTCTTACAACTCATTTTCATCCCTGAACTAATTGTTTTGCATTGGCTGTTTGGAATTATTAGAAAAAGAGAAGTGAATTACATAATGATCCCTTGACAATTGCATAACCTTGTAGTTTTTGTCCTTCAATCCAAAAATCTCTTACCAATTTGGTCTCGTGTCTCTCTTAGCAGAATATCATTAAAAAGACTACCAAATACATAAAGGGTAGATTAGTCATTATGGTAAATTATTTATACCGATGCTTATGGAAAGGAAGGATACAATTTCATCTTTAACACACATTTTGCTTGTTATTGAATGGCATGAATGCTTACATTCCATGATTATGTTTGGTTGGATCTGTATGAATGGAATCAATTTATGTATTATATGTAAATACAAAGTATAATTAAACACTATTCTATACTATTTTAATTATAATTAATACTTTTTTTATACAAAAATAAAAAAAGCCTAATACCATATTGTCCCTTAAGTTTGGCAGAAATATTCCGTTTTACCCTTTTGCGTATTTCTTGTTCATTAAAGCCAGAAGTTTGCAACATTTTTTTCTTCCAGTTTTACCCTTTTGTGTATTTCTGGTTCATTAAAGCCCTTAAGTTTTGCAAAAATGGTCGGTTTTACCGGGTAAACCTGCAAAAAGGGTAAAATTGGAAAAAAAAAAGTTGCAAACTTATGGCTTTAATGAACAAGAAATACGCAAAAGGGTAAATCCGAACATTTCTGCCAAACTTAAGGACTTTTCTGTCATTAGGACCAAATAAAAAACTAAACACATAAAAGCTCATTAAAACTGGATAAGCTATAATAAAAAGGGTTAATTACATAAAAGACCCTACCTATATATTGGATTTTTCCTGATTAAACCTCAAATTTATTTTTATTTTTAAAAAGCCCTGACATTTTTCCATTTTTTCGGTTTGGCCCTTTTAGCAGGTTTACCAGTAATCTTCTGGTTATATACGAAGATGTAAGGGTTTTTTTAGAAAAAAAAATAAAGTTGAGGCTTAATCTGAAAAGATGGAAAAATCTAAGGGGCAAATCAAAAAATATGAAAAACCTAGGGAGTTTTTTAGAAAAAAAAAGGTCAAGGATTAATTCGATAAAACCAATAAATAGGGTCTTATGTAATTAACCCTAATAAAAATAATAGCTTCAGTTATTTGAAGAAAATAAAAATTTGAATTTAATTAAAATAATGATAATTCCTATAAATTATCTATGTCATTAAAGCATACATAAATATATCCCAAATTTTCATTCCATGATGGAATGTAAAAAACACCATCTGGCTAAGGAATGAACATTAACAAAATTTCTTCAGTGGAATGGAATGAACAATTCCATTCCTTCTCTGATTCCATCATTCTTTAGTTTCTATTTCTGTTGACAGTTTCAAACTTTTTCAGTCTTCATTTGCACGCCACATGTCAAGCCAAGGATACGATACCTGGATTCTTGAATTCCGAGGAGCTGGATTGAGTTCAGAGGTGGCATCGAAAGAAGTCAAACAGCCAATCAGCCTTCCTTCTGAAAGAATGGAATCAACTCCCAAAACACAAGAAAACGGTGTGGTTTCTGTTTCTTCCCAAAATCAACCAAACCCTAATTCTGATTCTTCTGTAGAAAAGAAAGAGATGGCTGAATCCGATGATCAGTCACAGTTGTTGATGACATTCACAGAAACTTTTAAGCGGTTTTCTGAGAGATTATCAACACTAATAAAGGAAGGTCAATCAGGATTCTTTATTCAGTGAATCTGAATCTCTTAGGGCATGTTTGGTTCGTGGATTCTGATGGAATTGGAATTTGTAATTCCATTCGATCATACCTTGTTACTGTTTGGTTGCCAAATGGACGGAATTCAATTTCTTATCATTCCTTTAAATTCCATGTTTCATGGATTTCACACATTCCTAGGACTTGGTGGAAGGAATTCAATTCTGTACTTTTTTTTTAATTAAAGATCAAAATATCCTCATTATATTTGGATTAATTGCAAAAATGGTCCCTGTGCTTTCTTATTTTATCGGGTTTAGTCCAAAGTTGAATCATTTTTCAGTTTTGCTACTTATTTCAAGGTTTCATATCAATCATGGTACCTTAAAATAAGGACCAAAACTGATATGAAACTTTGAAATAAGAACCAAAATTAGAAGGTCCCAGACACCAAAACTAATATGAAACCTTGAAATATGGACCAAAAATGAAAAAGGTTTCAGTTTTGGACTATACATGGAAAAAAACCAGAAAGCAGGGACCATTTTTGTAATTTACTCTTATGTTTATATTGAAATAAATAAAAGAGTAAATTACATAATTGGAAGTATAGCTGATTTTTTAATTTTGGTCTCAAAAAGTTCTCTTGCAATTTTGGTCATTATTTAAGGTTTTTGGTCCCTGTTCTTGGTAAAATGACAATAGCAAGGACCAAAATTGCAAAAATCCGCTGTATTCACAACCAAAAATAGTAATTTTATTTGGACCCTGGGCCAAAAATGTTACAAGAAACAAAAAACAAGGACCAAATTGCAAAAATCAGGTATACTCAGGGACCAAAAAACGTACATTCTCTAATAATAATAATGGTAATACTAAACAAGTTAGTTATAGGTAAAAGTTAAAAAAAATTATTCAGATTATTTATTGAATTCCATTCTATTTCCTGCCAACCAAATATGTGGAAGATTACAATTCCCTCATATTCCAATTCCTTTTCTTCCAAAAGCATTCTGCGAACCAAACTCCCCCTTACTATCTTCATTAGACTTACACCAATTTTTTATTTCAGGTTCTCCAGAAGCTCTACAAAATTCGACTCTTGCAACCCAAATAAGAGATTTAAGTCAAAGGCTTGGTGATATTATTGAAGAAGGTCAACGCTCAGTGTCTCCTCCATTTACAGATTTACTAGATCGCTTTTCTTCCACAATTGAAAACCTCCAAACACAAATTGACATCCTTGGCAAGTATAACTGGGACTTTGACCACTACCTTGAAGAGGACGTGCCTGCTGCGGTGATGTCATAAATCATTTTTTTTTTTTTTTATGTTATATCTTCTCATCTAATATAACTTATATTTGTTAAATCAGATGGAATACATACGAAGACAATGCAACCCGAAAGATGACAAGTTGCTTGCAATTGGCCATTCCATGGGTGGTATCTTGTTGTATGCCATGCTCTCAAGAAATGGTATCCAAAAAAAGCTAAATTCAACAAATAGCAATGTACTTCCATCATTTGTTTATTATAGCATTCTACTTTTGTTTTAATGAACCTTAAATCCACTAAAGGGTAAAACCGACCAAAACTTGCACACTTAATGGTTTTTATGTCATTATTCCATTTTTTAAAGTATAATTTCTAATACTAAACTGCGAGTACAATGCTATAACTAAGTAGGTTTTTTAAAGTACAATGTTTTAATAAGAAAAAAAAAATTGGTCTAATAGAAAGAAATGAAAGTAGGATGCTATACTACATAATTAAATGGAAGTCAATTCATTATAATATGCAATGTTTTAGTATAAGGATCATGCAAATAATTAAAAAAAAAAAAAACATCTGAAGTTGCTAAGATACCAGTTTGTTTCTTGATCACGTGGGTACTAAAATATCATTTTTTTTTTTTACAAGTTCACGAAGGAAAAGACTCCAAATTGGCTGCAATTGTTACTTTGGGGGCTTCACTTGATTACACCACATCAAATTCATCGCTAAAACTACTCACACCTCTGGTAAATACTAATCATATAAACATGTATTTTTCTTTTTTGCAATTTATGATGATTTAGTTATTTTTTTTAATGCAGGCAGATCCAGCTCAGGTATTGAATGTGCGTGCTGTTCCATTAGGCGCATTGCTTGCAGCAGCTTATCCTCTTGCTTCTCGTCCTCCTTATGTCATGTCATGGTTAAGTCGCCTCATTTCTGCACAAGATATGATGCATCCAGACCTCATGGAGAAATTTGTTATGAACAATTTCTGTATGTTTTTCCTATTACACCATTCTACTATTATTATTTTTTGACAAAATTACATAAATGGTCCCTGTGGTTTACCAAAGGTCACAAACCCAGACCTTGCTAATCTTTTTTGAACAACATGATCCCATTGGTTTCCAAAACTTGCATGAATGGTAATTTTTGCTAACACCGTTTGTTTTCGTCCGTTAGTGTGGGGGTAATTTGGTCTTTTCAGGTAGCAGAGATTGAGTTTGTGTTTGTGAGACCATGGGTAAACTAAACCATAGGGACCATTTATGTAGTTTTGTCTATATTTTATGGCTTTTCCACCATTTTACTTTTTAAAATGTCGCTTTGAACTTTGTAAAATGGTGGAAAAGCTACAAAGTAATAAACGCAAAATATAGACAAAATTACATAAAATGGTCCCTATGGTAACAAACTTAGTCCCTGCTACCTGAAAAGACCAAATTACCCTCATACTAACGGACGAAAACCAACGGTGTTAGCAAAAAGGACCAGTCACGCAAGTTTTGGAAACCACAGGGACCATGTTCGTCAAAAAGAAATTAGCAAGGACTAAGTTTGTGACCTTTGGTAAACCACAGGGACCATTTATGTAATTTTGTCAAAAATAAGAAAAACGTATTTATCTAAGATTGTTTTTTTTTTTTTTTTTATTAGGCACGGTGCCTGCGAAGCTGCTATTGCAGCTAACAACAGCCTTTCAGGAAGGTGGATTACGTGACAGAAGTGGAACTTTCTTCTACAAAGATCATCTTAACAAAATTGATGTTCCTGTTTTAGCAATTGCTGGTGATCTTGATGTCATTTGTCCACCCGAAGCTGTACATGGTAACATTATTAAATGCAAGAAATAACAACTTACTTTCATTCATTTTGTTTTTTTATAAATTATAAATTTATAATTTATGAATGCAGAGACAATCAAACTGGTTCCTAAACATCTAGCAACATACAAAGTCTTTGGTGAGCCAGATGGGCCACACTATGCCCACTATGATATTGTTGGAGGCCGTTTGGTATGTAATTTATCTTCTTTTTTTTTTTTTAGGGAATTGAAAGAAAAAATTAACATTAATTTCTACTATATCATATGGGAAGTGACAAAAAGTTGTTGTGTACAGATTAGTGACATTTTTACTGATGCTAATTTGCAGGCACCACAACAGTTATTTCCGAGCATAATCGAGTTTTTGGCTGATCATGACTCCATATAATTTTTACTCTCAATGCTGTATATTATATACATATTTTTAGCTAAATGCAAAAGCAAAAGCAAAAGCAAAAGCAACCAAAGTGAAATCTTGGGGAATACGTGGCATCCCTGAGTTATAGATATAGTGTTGTATTCTTTTATACTACACCCCCAAATAGAAAGGTAAACGTTGAGCCAAGCTATATCAACATTCATGGAACAACTTATGTGATTTTTTTTTTTAAAAATGTATATGAACTCTGCTCCATAGAATGTGTGAAAAATATAAAAGCTTCATAGGATGGTATTCAACTTTCTACACTTCAACAGAATAGACGACTAAACTTGACAGGTTAAAAAAGCATGTTCTACTAGCCTTTTTTTTGTTTTTGTCATTTTGTGAATTTTTTTAAAGATTGAATGGTAATATAGCTGCTTTTGGACCATTTTGTTGTATGATTGTGCATAAATAGTTGCGGGATAGTTGGGTTTTAATAGAATTCAGGAAAAAGGGTAGAAACATGGTAAATGTTATAGTGTAGGAAAATGTGATAGTGTTGGACGAATGAGAAAAAAAATAAGATACACGCAATGACATGTCAGCCCACATGAAGAATATGTGACAGTGTAGGACTGCCGAAAAAATGATGAGATACACACAATAAAGTTACTAATGGAACAAGAAAAGTATAAAGTTGGTAAAAACTATACAATACGCACAAACAGTGGAAAGTGTAAAACTTGTTCATGGATACATACTCTTAAGTGTAATATAAATGTCTAGCAAATGCTACTTTGTTTGGAAACAAGTGTTGGTCAAATAAACAATGCATTCTCCTTCCTAATGTAAAGTTAGGTGAATACAATTGTGATGCACGTAAATTATGTAGTTAAGATATAAACAAGTTTATATGTATTCTTATAATTAACCAAGTCAGTGTTATTAAGTATGAAATAACAATTTTTGTACCAAATTAAAAGTTGATATCCAATATTTTCATTATGTTGGACTACAACGACTTTTAGAAGAATGTTGTAACTTAAGAGTTGGAGTAGTTATAATAATTGACACTTCACGAACAATATATAATTAATATTTTTAAGATAAGTATTTATTTCAAAGCATATAATTTGGATGATTACTTGATTAGTTTATTTAATATTATTTTAATTATTGTTATATTAGTTTAATGTAAAAACAGTTATTTTTTTCTATTTTTATTATAATCGTCTTTTCAAATGCCAATCACTTTCTAGGTCAATATATTTTATTTTATATAAATTCTAGTTAAATATAATATTCTTTTAATGTTATTTGTAACTATCGTTAACTAATTTAAAAATTATTTATTCAAATATTCAATTATTTTATAATATAATCTTCTGGACATCTTTTTAATTTACTTGACATCTTTCTTTACTTTCGAATTGCCTGTTATTAAATTATGTAAATTTTCTTATACACTAATTTTTTAATTTCACTCTCAGTCGCTACCATCATATAGACATGTATATACATATGGCATAAACACCTAGGTGGGGAAACCATGCGAGATGTTTCTTATTATTTAAAGGCTGCATTTTCTTTATTATTGTTATTTTTTAATTTTTGTTTCGACCGTACATACTTTTCTTTTCTGCATTGTGTACTTGATCTCTTCTTTAACATAGAATCCTCCTTGACATCTTTTATCTTTTTGCAGCTTTGTGTACCATTTGTCGTTGACCATCTTGCATTGTTTACCACTTCTTTATTTTCTTTGACATAGACCTCAAGTAATTTCGGTTAAACACCGATCGAATCCCACACGCAAAACGAATATGCAAATACTTATATGGATTACTGCCCTTGTTACTTTTCAAATTGTTTTATAAGTACTTGTTAGTCTAAAAAGAATAGATATGTTGTATTCGAATAGTCAGACGTATTTTGTTCGTTTTAACAAAAGAATACAGCTTTTGTTAATATAAATGCCATTATAATGTTGTATTTTGTTAAATATTTGAATCTTTTGGAAAACTTTATAAGCTATTTTATGATGCATTTAATTACCATTGCTTTTATGATAGGGAGAGAAAACTCTCGAATGCCAAAAGAGGCAGAGAGAAAAACAATAAATAGAATGAAATGTTACACATAGAACCCTATACAAAGAAACTATGACAAAAAAAACATTAAGTACAAGTATTACGACTAATAGCCCCCGTCAAGCTGAACGGTGGGGGGCCTATAGTGAGCAAGTCTCTGAAGAATTCAAACTGGTGATGCGGTAGACTCTTCGTGAAAATGTCAGCCACCTGAAGCTTGGTAGAAACGAACTTGGTGTGAAGCTTGCCGGAAGAAACAAGTTCTCGAATAAAATGGTAGTCAAGCTCAATATGCTTGGCACGCTTATGAGAAATAGGGTTCTGTGTGAGAAATATGGCACTCTTGTTGTCGCAGAGCAAGGTGGGGCGAGCATCCGGGAGAGCATGAAGTTCTCGGAGCAAGTGAGTAATCCAGATTATCTCGGCAGCAGTATTGGCCATAGCCCGATACTCGGATTCACAACTGGAGCGGGAGATGGTAGGTTGCTTTTTAGCACTCCAGGAAACAAGATTCCCGTCTAAGAAGATGGAGTAACCATAGGTAGAGCGTCGTGTCTCAAGGCAACGAGCCCAGTCGGTATTGGAGTACTCGAGCAGAGTGGATGAGGGCGTCCGATGAGAGAACGTAAGGCCATAAGACACGGTGCCTTTGATATACCGGAGAATCCGTTTCACACTTTGAAAGTGAGAAACAGTCGGTGCTTGTAGAAACTGACTCACTTGATTCACGGCATACGAAATATCAGGACGGGTAATGGTCAAATATTGAAGAGCACCGACAAGAGACCGATAGTGAGTAGGATCAGCGTACAGATCACCAGTGGTCACAAATGTTGCATTAGCGGCTAGAGGAGTCGACACCGGTTTGGCATCTAGCATGTTTGCCCTCTGGAGTATGTCATGAGCGTATTTGGACTGACCAAGAAACAAACCATCAGATGTATATGTCACTTCTAGGCCAAGAAAATAGTTTAGGCGGCCAAGATCCTTTATTGCAAATTCAAGATGCAATTTTTTGATAAACTAGCGAATCACGGAGTCCTGATTGCCGGTAAGAATTAGATCGTCAACATATACAAGTAAGTACATAATGCATGTGTCTCGTTTAAAAACAAACAAAGATGGGTCAGCCCGACTACACTCAAAACCATTCGCAAGCAGGAAGGTGTTGAGACAATGAAACCATGCCCGTGGGGATTGTTTGAGGCCGTAAAGGGCCTTATTAAGGCGGCAAACATGATCCGGAAACTGGGTACTATGGAAACCTGGTGGTTGCTCCATGTAAACAAGCTCACTTAAGGACCCATTGAGAAACGCATTGTTGACGTCTAACTGGTGGAGAGCCCACTTGTTTGCCACAGCCAAAGATAAGACGACACATACCGTGGAAGCCTTGACCACAGGGCTGAACGTATGGGAGTAGTCCAAACCCGGAATTTGGCTGAACCCTTGAGCAACAAGACGGGCTTTGTAACGATCAACTGAGCCATCAGTGAGATATTTCGTTCAGAACACCCATTTGCAGCCGACAACATTATGATTGGAAGGTCGAGGGACCAACGTAAAGGTGTTGTTTTTCCGAAGAGCATCCAACTCACGTTCCATGGCTTGGACCCAATGAGGAGATCGAGCAGCAACTTTGTACCCTTTTGGATCAGTAGAAGTGTGAAGCTTTGCAATAAGCCCATGAGAGATGGAGCTAGCCATATCCGCTCGATGTTTTGGTTTGAAAATACCGGCCTTGGCTCTAGTAATCATTTGGTAACTCGAGATCGGTATAGGTACCGAAGAACCAGATGGCGGAACCGGTGAAGTCGAAGTAGGTGATGTTGTCAGTGGGGAATCTGAAAAGGAATCATCACCAGAGTCAGAAGGAGCTCCACCTGGATATGTCAGGGCATCACTTGTATCAGAAACAGTGTCACTAGAGTCGGAGGAAGAGCCCGTGGCATCATTGGTGGGATCAGGCTCAATGGTAGCGGAAGATGGGACAGGATCAACACAAATATTGCATGGCATTGGAGATGGTGTTGGATTAGAGGAAGGAGTCGGCGAGACCGGAGCAGGTAGCATGGCATCGGAAAATTTTGTGAGAGCAAGCAAATGTGCTGGAGTAGCCTTGGAATCATCAAGGAGTGGAAAACATTGTTCATCAAACTTAGCATGTCTGGTTATGTAAATACGAGATGTTGATGGTTCAAGGCATTGAAAACCCTTGTATTGTGAGCAATAACCAAGAAAAATGCAGGGAAGGCTGCGAGGGGATAGTTTGTGATCCGCATAATCCCGTAAATATGGGTAAACCCGACACCCGAAAGGGCGAAAATGAGCATATGTGGGCGGTGTGTTGTAGAGCAACTCAAATGGAGATTTACATTGCAAGACAAATAAGGGGAGGCGATTTATGATATACACCGCTGAGCTGAACGCATGAACCCAATAATCAGGGGAAACACGGCCATGAAACATCATTGCGAGACCGGTCTCGACAATATGTCGATGCTTGCGCTCCACCCGACCATTTTGGGCAGGGGTATAAGGACATGATATGCGATGGAACGTGCCATTAATATCAAGTAAGGACCGTACTTTGTGATTTAGAAACTCCGTGCCACCATCACTTTGAAAAATCTTCACCTTGGCATTAAATTGAGTTTGTACATATTTGAGAAACACATCCAATACATCAACAAAACCGGACTTAGTTTTGAGTGGGTAAAACCACGTAAAGCGAGAAAAATCATCCACAAATGACACATAATAGCGATAAGAATCAATAGAACATACGGGGGAGGGACCCCAAAGATCACAATGAATAAGATCCAAAACATTCATAGCACGTTTATCATTGTTTACAAAAGGTAGCCGATGTGCCTTTGCCATTTGACAAGAGAACATATGGACGGGTTAGGTAAAATGGAGGAAACCAACAACTGGCCCTGTTTATTTAAAAGTGAAATAGTGTCATAAGAGACATGCCCTAAACGAGCATGCCATAAATCAAAAGAAGCTTTCAACGCAGCTTTGGTGGATGCAAAAAGGGCTTGAGGACCGGTGGAAAGCACATAAAGACCTTGACTACATGGCCCCTGAGCTAGAACCCGTTTCGTCTTTCGATCCTGAATGTAAAAATGCGGGTGAGAAAATAAAACATCCAGGCAATTATCATGGGTTAATCTGCTAACAGATAAGAGGTTTTTAGTAAGTCGCGGAACGACTAACACATCCTGAAGGTAGATATCTCCTTTGAAAAAGACGTGTCCTGTATGAGAAATTGGAAGAGCAGTACCGTTTCCAAAGAAAACCTTGCTGTTTCCGGGGAAAGGAGCCGAATTTGTAACGGATGCAGTGGTGGAGGACATATGATCGGTTGCACCCGAATTGACATACCAATCCGGACCAGATGAAGTCACGTGGCAGTGGGCATGAAAGGCCCAAGCAAGATCAGCGTCCGGTCCAGGGGAAGGAGAATCCGGAGTGAGCGAAGCATACGGCACAAGTTGCGGACACACATTACAAAATGGCCATTTGTGCGACAAAGTTGGCAGTGCGGAAGACGACGCCCACGACCTCGACCCCCATGAAAATTCCGACCACCGCGACCCTGATTTGGTTGAGATTTGGTCGAATGAGCAGTGAACGCCACTGGATGAGTGACAGACCCATGGATGGATTGCATAAATAATTCGTGACCCTCGGCCCGAGCAAGAAGGTCGCGAAACATCACAGTAGAACGAGATGCTCGAATGGCGGTGGAGAATGTCTCCAACGGAGCACCAAGACCACACAAAAACCAATGGACTTTATCAGAATCGGCAACAGGGTGTCCAATGGCCGACAATTGGTCACAAATAGTGCGAAATTTTCGCCCAAAATCGGAGACAGAGGAAGAGCCTTTTGACACCTGGCGGAGTTGATCTCGAAGGTTTTGAACTCTTTTGACAGAGGAGTTGCTATAGGCGGCTTCTAGGGCATCCCAGATTTCCTTAGCGGTAGAGAGACCAACAATTTCTGAAAAAGCCTCTTCAGAGAGAGAGAAGCTTGAAGAAGTATGACTGCCCTTTGATCGGCAGATTGCCACTCTGTTAATTCAGGATTTGGAACAGAGGTCCCTTCCTTGACAATCATGGAAGGCGGCTTAGCGGAGGAGCCATCAACGAGAGGCAAGAAATTCCGATATTGGAGAAGTGGCAGAAGTTGATTTCTCCAAATGAGGTAATTGGAGGAGGTAAGCCGGTTGGAGATTAGGTGGAGAATAGTGTTCATTGAGAGGAGAGAATCAGAAGAAGATGATCCGGCCATGGAGGAGGAGAAGAGTTTTTAGAGAGAAAAGGGAGAGGATCGGATCAGGCGCTCTGATACCAAGAGAGAAAACTCTCGAATGCCAAAAGAGGCAGAGAAAAAAACAATAAATAGAATGAAATGTTACACATAGAACCCTATACAAAGAAACTATGACAAAAAAAAACATTAAGTACAAGTATTACGACTAATATATACACTTGTAAGTATTTTAGGAAACACAAAAGCACGCTGTAAATAAATTGTAGTTTTGAACACGAAGGAGCTGCTCTTGATGTGAGACCATGAGCAAAAGAAAGAAGAAAAGGGCTATTATCCTATGTTTTTTTTCGCCCTGCTATGATGATGTGCACCTTGCTTGCTGAGCTACATACCGGAAAAAGAGAAGGATATTTCTGTTACTTTGAGAGATTAATCGTTGGTTTGACGGACAAGCTACGTGGGAAATACGAGATCTAGGCAAGTCACTACATGTTTGCCTTGCTTCAAAGCCGATCCACACACACTCCAACTGCCTCTTTTTGAACTATTCAAGCATGCATTGAACACAGACTGAGACGTGCCCACCCCTTCGACATCAATTGCTACACTTGACGTCGGATCTCCTCATTTCCAAGCCTAACACTACTCACTCATCTCGTAAGCTTTCTTGGAGTCATAGTGGCAAGGGTTGTGAAATCTACCAAGTCTGTTGAGAAGTTTGGTTCAAATCCAATATAGGTATGCAATCTTAGTCAAATGATAGGCAATATGGAAAGAAATCAGACTATTTGCTATATTCTAAAAAAAATTGTAAGCGCTTATCAATATTACTGGTTTTATTAATTCACCAAGTACTTTAGCTACTAGGCGATACACAATTCCTAATTATCCAGTATCTCCAGGAAGCATCAGACTAAATATTTGATGTGTAGCGACAAATAGAGACCAAATTATTTTGTCAGTGATTCTAATTTTCATTCAGTCTGATTATGTGATATCAGTGTCTGAAGTTGAACATGCCCCTCCATATATATAGTTTCGAGGTCAATTCCTCTTCCTAATTTATTTTTACCAGTTGAGACAAAAAGACTAGCAAGCCAATTATAGTCTTAAGGGTTAGTGTTCAAATTCTCTTCTCACTGAATCCAGTTGGAAATGTAGTTCTCTTTGTTATTATGCTAAGAGAATGAGTTCTTTAATAACTCTATCAAAAATTAGGGTGCAGGCAATTTTACTCTCTTCTCCTCGAGGAGAGGCAATCTTTCACGAGAGAGGGACGATCGAATGAGAGATTGGGAAAAATGGTAAGCCTTCTGATCGGTCATTTCTGGGCCTTGTTAGCGAGCCATCATTCTTCCCTAAGCTGCTAGAATCTGATCGAAGCGAGCAAGACATAAGGAATTATTGCTCATAGATGTGAATTGAGAAAGAAAACCTTAATTCATTTTTATCTCCTTGAGCAAGACCAATTACAATTCGACGTCTTAACCTGACTTCCTAAGCTCAGTTGATTGTTGAAGCAGTAGCTCTAGATCAAGAGCAGGATGCTTATCATGGGTATTCTACAAAAGAGAAAGGCTTTTTATAGAAATACATATAGGAGAATGGAAGACCAATGAGAGCCAACACATATCGTACAAAGAGCTTGCCATTGACTTAATCAAGCGCTTTAAGGAGATTACATTCACCCATGTTTCGAGAATAGAAAATTGCTTGGCTGACTTGCCAACCCTTATGAAATCCATACGTAGCCGCTCTAGTACACATGCTAGTATATTGAAGCACAAAGCCGCTTGTCATCGACATATGAGCCACATAGATCCCTTTCACCGAATGGAACTCATTTCTCTTCTTACATGAAGACTATAGGGAGTTGGAACATAATTGACTATTATCGGTCAAGACGAGGAAGATTCTGAGGACGGTGGGAACCATCATATTATTCTTTCTAAAATTACCTCAAGACGGGTTCATACTAAAATATGTCACTCATGGCCAGAGAAGAGCCCTGGGGGAACTTTCCTTTGACCTGTAGAAGATCTTGAAGAATTATGAAGCATATCAAATGTTTAATCAAGTAAAGCATATATATATATATATATATATATATATATATATATATATATATATATATATATATATATTCAGATCAGTAGAACCTGGTTAACACTATTTATCGTTGGATAAAAGTAAGGTAAAAGAGAATGTGTACTCTAAGAGACATATTGTTCAGTTAAGGGAAATAAAGCATAAAACCAAGAAATCAAGAAAACGACAAAATGATCGTTGTTGTTCCTATTGTGAAGAAATTGAACACTAAAAGAGGAACTACTCCTCTTATTTCACCGATCTGAGGATGTATGGTATGACCAACACTTCATATATCTATATGATAGATCATAGAACTATTGATTTTTCCACCATACACTTGAGTATTTAATATTGCATGTGACACTAATATTTAATATTATGTGCATATGTTTGGAAGAAATAAGCAAATAATTACGGACGAATGGTATTCCATGTTAGGGATATGAGAATTTTTGTTATTGACACTGGCGGAACTTTTGATGACCAAATAGACATATTTGAACAATACATGTTTTGTACCTATTAAGTAGGAACATGTTACACTTGGAAATTTTGAATAAATCTAGATTGTAACGCCCAGTTCCCGGTATGTATTTTAAATATGAGTTTTTGCATTTTTACACTGGGACTCGACGAGTTGAGTCCCCAAACTCGTTGAGTAGGGGCGAATTTTGGACGCAGGTGGAAGAGTCTACTCGACGAGTCAGAAGCCCCAACTCAACGAGTAGATATGTCTGAATGAAACCCTAAATTTCAGGGTTTGCACCCTAATTAAGCAACTTATATGGCCTCCACTCCAGCCTCCATCACCCTCAGACCCTATTCTCGAAACCCTAATCAGTTTATGAGTGTTCTTGAGCTTCTTGTGCCATTTTAGTGATTTAAAGCTTGGAGAAGGAAGGAAATGCTTGGAGATCCAGGAAGAAGGCAGTAGATCCAGAGTTTTGGTTGCATTTTCAACTTCTTTGAGGTAAAAAGCTTAAACCTTGGCTTTCCATCACTTAGATCTTCTTTAGGGCTTGCATATTGTCACTTTTGAGCCATTTCTAAGTCACTCTCGGGATTGGAGTGCATAATAGAGCAATGAATTCAAATATGGGAACTTTTGAGCTCAAGGAAGCTTAAAGTTGCCACCTTTATTGAGATATGTCCCTATCCCATGAATTAGAACTCATTTATGGCTTAGTTTTGGTGTTTTAGCTTCATAGCACCCATGGCATGCACGTAAAGTTTGTAACTTTACGTGTTATATCGAACCTAGGAGATCAGATCTATGCTTTGGATGCAATAAGCCCGACTGTATCGACTTGGACTTTGGGGGACTCAACGAGTCGTTCATAGGACTCAGCGAGTCGGGTCATGGTTCCCCGACATTTTCTGTTTCTAAGCAATCTGGTTGAGTCTAGAGGAGGACTCAATAAGATGGACGTGAATATGGACTTGAAGATCAAAGAACTCGACGAGTTCAAGGATGAACTCGGCGAGTTCAAGGCAACGTCCCGATATGAAGAAGAACTCGACGAGTTCAAGGAAGAACTCGGCGAGTCAAGGGCTAAACGTTCCAACTTATATGAAGCAGGACTCAACGAGTTCAAGGATGAACTCGGCGAGTCATGAGCAAAAGGTCCCGATTCTGTTTGAATGAGAACTAGATGAGTTCTTGACACTACTAGAAAGATAGCCTTTTACGACGTGCAATCCACGATGCTCTGTGATTTATGTTACGCAAATGGAAGTGACTTTAAAATTGTTTCCTCTATTCAAAAATTTTAAGCATATATGTCACACATTATTGTGTGCCTTTAGATTAGTTGTCAAATGAAAAAAATCAAAAACACGGAGGGCGCTTTCCATTAAACGTGCGTCCTCTATAACCGCCTCCTTTTAATTTTAATGAGACGCGCTCTTGTTTCGAAAATCGAGGTATCCGCTAAAAATATCTAGGGCTTTTCAACAAAGATCAAAACACTCTGATCATCACTCAATACACTCTTTCTCTACAATCGACCATCGACTCGCCTTGCAGACAACGTCCCCTCCGACAACGTTAGGTTCCTTCTCTTCCGGCGAGTTCCCCTCCAACGATGTTAGGTTCCTTCTCTTCCGGATGACTTCGCATCGCCGACGAGCTTGGGCTCTCCTGCCATCATTGGAGACTATTCAATTTTACGTTCCCCAGGTCCGACTAAGGTAAAGTTACTTGAGCTTGGTATTCCTGCTGAAACTTCCCCGGTTAGCTAGAGAACTAACTTTCATCTATATTTGCTAGAATCAAGTGACAGAAGAGCAAGAGCAGAATGAGGGGAAGAAGCGCCTGGTATCCATGAAATCGATGATAAATTGAATACATTCAAGGGTTTCTCACATTTTGAAGCTTCTCAATTTGAACACAAGGTAACATTTCAAGATAACTGATGCTCTTAGTTTGGTTTTCTCCTCGTGTATATGCTTGCACTTACTTGGGTTTGATTATAGCTGCTCTTTTCATGGTTTCATCTTGTGTAAACTTCCATTTTGCAAGGAAAATAAAAAATATAACTAACTTTAGTGTTTCTCCACCAAAAATAGCTGCTAAAAACTAGCCATCAGGTTTCAATGCCAACCTACTCTGTCACACATATAAAGCAAGTAGCCAATTATCAGTACATTAGTTCCTGTAGGCTGCTATTGAGAAGGACATAATCGTCTTTTCACATAAGTATCATTACCTGTATCATTGCACCAGGAAGATCATTTGTCCAGTGGAGTCCCAAGCAACTTATCACTAAATCAACATAACTTTAACACCACAAATAACAATCCAAGTAAGTAAAAGTTGTCAAACTAAAGCTACCCTTCCCACCAGAATCTTCTTTTTCCCAATATCTGGTATTCACAAGTCTCAAAAAGAAAACATATCCTTCATAACTTACCATATGTAAGTGTAGGATTGATGGATCGAATCTTTTTAACTACTTCTAACACATTATCAAAGAAAGAAACTGAACCAATGTAACCTGTAATTGTAATTTGTAAATGCATCAACAAAACCATCAAATCATAATTCTTCTTCTAACTAGTCATGTTAAATAAAATGTTTTTTAAAGATATAAAATAATCAAATATCTGTCAATAGATGTGTGTAGTATAGTAGATTGTTAGCTTCTAGGCCTTCTATCAACTCCCAAAGTTGTTTTCCATTTAGAACTTGCCCTCACTGTAAAAGTTCATATTCAAAATTTTAATAGTATTATTTCTAACTTTCAAATTTCTGTAAAAGCTCATAAAATTTTATAACAAACATATAAAAATATTCAAACAAGCTCATATTCAAAATTTTAATAGCATAAAGAAACAGATACACATAATAACATGCTGAAAAAAAGACTAAACTACCCCTAATAACATGCTGAAAAAGTAATATGAACAACATGCAATCCGAAACTACAATAAATACAAATATAAAATTTTTTGTCCCTGCTTCAGTTTTGTCCCTGTACAGTTTTGGTCCCTACATCAGTTTTGGCCACTATACAATTTTTTTTGTCCCTGCACAACAAATACAAATATAAAATTTTGTAAAGGATTGGCCCCTGAACATGTATTTGACATCTGATTGGCCCCTGAACAGTCAAGAAACAAGTAAAATCCACAATATACCGGACCAAACAACTATCTTACAAATCACGAAAATGCCATTGAGTTCGACACACACACACACTAGAGGCTAGATGTAACAGCCCAAAATCTCAAGTATTGCTAAGTTGCATTTTGGGGGTGTTTTGAAGGGGAGACTCGGCGAGTTGGAGCCAGACTCGCCGAGTAGGGTCGCAGACTTGGTCGCGGGTTCGCGACTGGACTCGACGAGTCCAGATATAGACTCGGCGAGTCGACGCTGTTCAGCGGAAACCCTAACCGTTCAGTATTGGGTCGTATATAAGGGTTATTATGCCGTCATTTCACGACCTTTGATCAATTGGGAAGAACCCTAGGCGACTGGGGCGGCTAGAGCAAGCTTGAAGGCCATTGGTGACCTTGAAGGAATTGTTGTGCAAGGAGGAGAAGGGTTCTAGCTAAAGGAACTGCAGGGAGTTCGAGTTCTGAAGTTTGGGGACATGGAAGGTACATCATTCAGGTAATAATTCGGGTTACATTCTCCTATGATTGATGTGTATATAGATTTAGGGTTTATGGAACCCATTTGGAGTCTAGATGGATGGTTGTGTTGTTATTCAACGTTTATAACCTTGTATTAGGACCCTTAGAGGTCCAGAAGGTCCCATGTTTGTATATTCGAGAATATATGTATCTCAGGAAGCAGTTCGATCGACTGCATGGCGTAGACTCGCCGAGTCGGATGATCAGACTCGGCGAGTAGCTTGAAGATTCACGGGGACTCGCCGAGTTTGTTCTTCAGACTCGACGAGTAGAGTCGGGGTGGCCCCGCGATTCTTCCACGAGGACCTCGTCGAGTCAAGAGGGATACTCGACGAGTAGAAAGGGATCATTCAGGAATTGGTGAGAACGACTAGACTCGCCGAGTCGCCAGGGTACTCGCCGAGTCCAGTCGAGATGGCCGTTGACCAGAGTTGACCTGTGTGTGATGTCTTAGAATCAGTTAACGTGGAAGATAGAAGTCATAATAAGAGATATATGATGATACAGGGAGCTTGTAGCTCGGAGGATCAAGTGCAAGAGATTTCAGGAGTTGCTATCTTCCAGTGTCCGCGAGGTGAGTCTTCTCACTATACTGTACCCGGAAGGGTTTGATTGTGTGACCGGAAGGTCGAACATGTTATGCGTTATGTAATTATAATGTAAATGAAAGTTAGAAGCTACGTGAGATATGCATGTTTATATGGGCCGGAAGGCAAAGTGTTATGTGACAGAAAGGTCAGGTATGATATGTGATGTATGTGCTTGAGTGTTAGAGTAAATGTATTATGTGCTGCGTATGTTTCGGGCCGGAAGGCAGGTCGATATATGATATATGTGCTTTATGTGTTAGAGTAAATGTATTATGTGTTATATATGTGTATGGGCCGGAAGGCGATTACCTTATGGGCCGGAAGGCAAATATCTTATGGGCCGGAAGGCGATTATCTCATGGACCGGAAGGCGTTGTGCAGTGGACCGGAAGGTCAGGGCCTGGAAAGGCGTATTTGTGTAAGGTGTATATTGGGGAACTCACTAAGCTTCGTGCTTACAGTATTTATGTTATGTTGTTTCAGGTTCTTTCAGTAACGCGGAATGGCATCGGCTTGATTGTACACACCGAGGAAAGAGTTGTATTTTGGAGGATCCTGGTTGTCTATTCAAATGAAAATGGGACTATGTTTTGTAATTCGAATATGAATAAGATTTTAAACAAGTGTTTTAATATTAAATTGATTATTTAAATGAAAAAAATTTTGCTTTGAAAATCACGGTGTTACAATTGGTATCAGAGCCTTGGTTTGAGGGATTCGGACGCGCCTACGGGTGAATCTGGACTCAAACTGAGGAATTAAGGAAAAGGTTTTCAAATAAATAGTTTTCTAAAAGTGAATAAGAGTTCAAAGAGAAAGCAAGAAAGAGCAGTGTGTACAATCAGCCAGAGCCAACCGGTGATTTCCCAAAATACCCTTACTTTTGTATTATGCAATGTCTATTATGCACTTTATGAGATATTATTGCATGCTAGAGACAGGCTAGGTATTTCATATCTTAGGACTAGAGTGGCCTGATTTGTGATGCCTTAGTCTAGGGTTTGCTGTTATATGTGCGTTATGCTTTTGTGTGTATGTGATGAGTGAGAGTATCTAGTTAGAACGCACAAGGGGTAAAGCTACGGGGTACAGAGGTACTTCCGAGGATGAGCTGAGAAGGTGGAGCTACCACAGATGGGGAGTCCTATGTATGCTTCAATGCTCGAATGCTGCTTGCTTTGTGCTTTGTGGAGTTATCGATGATGGGAGTCAGCTACTAAGCGAGTATGACGATACTCAGGAGGTAGATGGCTGGCATCATTAGGAACTCTTCAGCAGCTGATAGCAAAGAAGTGGGAGGACAGCGGAAGGGACTAGGGAGTAAACCTAGCCAGATGAGTGCGCCGGTAGAGTAGAGGATTTCGCTGGAAAGCGAGCACGCGCGATGAGATGGGTGAAAGAGCAGGTTTATTAGCTACTTAGGAACTCTGGGATGGTCCGTGTGGAAAGTATGGGTAGATGTGGCAGGTAGTATGGGCCCGTACTACTGGAAGCAGAGGACCCATACTTGATACAGGGGGCATTCTGAAGGTCCTAAGGAACAGATTGAGGAGTGATGTTATGGTTCGAATACCATACATCGGAGCGGATACAGAGTGATGTTATGGTCAGGGCACCATACATCGGAACAGATTGAGATAGATGTTGTGGTCCGAGTGTTATACATTGGAGCAGATTGAGGAGTGGTGCTATGGTTCAGGTACCATACACCGAAGCATGTTGAGGAGGGATGTCATGGGATGAGTACCATGGTTCATAGTGGATGATGCTTGTGGCTATCTTGTTATCCGGTTATCGATCGGACGAGCACGAGCGAGCGGGATGCGAGGATTCGCGAGATCCTGCGTGATGAGATTGCTGCATTGTTGCGGGCTGAGTCGCCAGAATTGTTTGGGTCGATCAGGACCACTATGATTGAAGTAGTTTGATGAGCGATATGCGGCTCTCGCAGAGACGGCTGCCGCGGCAGTTACAGCGGCTGTAGCAACGGTAAAGAAAGGGGCTAGTCGGGGTTTTCAGTAGCGGGACTTCTATTATGCGAAGCCTCCCACATTCGATGGAGTTCAGGACCCGATTGTTGCTATGAGATGGTTATCAGACATGGAGGGGTGTTTCTCCACGAGTTTATGCCCTGCTGATCAGAGGGTGAGGTGTGCTCAGAACCTATTGAGGCTCGGGGCGAAGGATTGGTGGAGATTGACTACGAGGTCATTTTCCGATGCGCAGAGGGCTGCGGTTTCATGGGATCAGTTCAGAGGGATGTTCAGTACTCGCTATGTTCCGCGGGATGAAAAGGAGAAATTGGCTCGGAAGTTCCTTGAGCTGAAGCAGGATTTGGAGTCGGTGACTGAGAGCACCGGGATGTTTATTGAGAGGGCGATGTTTTGCCCTGAGTTCGCTTCGGAGCAGGCTCAGATGTCCCGATATCCGAGTATGCTCAAGGGGGGGGGTATCAGACAGTTCGTGTCTGCGCAGAGGCGCGAGACCGTGTTGGTATCGCAGGAGGCCGCCATGTGGCGTGAGTTAGAGGTTGAGTTGCAGTTGCGTGAGATGAGGCAGGCCCCGATGCAGTCGCAGTCGGCGCCGAAACGGTCCATGACCGTAGACGTTAGAATGGGGGATCGGAGCGGTCACACTTGTGGGAAGTGTGAGAGAGATGGCACCGGAGCTTGTTGGTCCAGTGGTGCATGCCGCAAGTGCAGAAAGGAGGGGCACGGTGCACGGGATTGTCGGCAGTCAGTGCCAATTCGGGATTTCAGGATTAGTTATCAGTGTCGGCAGGTTGGACATTTGAGGGTCAACCGTCCACAGTTTCCTGCAGGACCGGTGCAGGCTCTAGCATCGGCCACCTTGAGGAGTTCAGGAGGAGGACAGGATGGAGCAGAGCCCAAGGGCTCAGGGTCGTGCTTATCGGCTTGCGGCAGAGGGAGACGGAGCAGTGCCGGAGGCAGCTGCGGGTATGATGCTCTCTTGATGTCTTGATTAGCTTGCGTTGATTGTGGCGTATTGTTTGTGCTGGTGTCTGGTGTGGACTTCGATGCGGTATTCGTTGTGTCGTGGGTTTGGTTATGGGTTATTGCTTGGGAATTCCGTTGGTCATCGTTCGTGAGGGTTGATAGTGGAGATGCGGCACTGGGTTGAATGTCGAGTAGCATCTGTAGTTGTGGAGAGGATAATTGAAAGATCGGATTCTTTTGAGCGGATTGATCAGGGAGGAGATGTGTTTTGCTGAGGGTTGCTTACGCTTGTGGGAAGCAGTCAGTGGGTAAATGTTCTCTTTGTGCAGGATGGTTCTGAAAGGTCGTTAATGACGATCGGTGGCAGTTAGTCAGTGCTTTAGTGGGGGAGAATTGTAAAATTCTCCGGGAGATCGATGAGTATGTGAGGGTGCTTAGCTGTTGGGATTCAGCAGTGTTTGTCAGCACAAAGTATAGGCCGACGGGAGCGAGTGTTGGGTATGCGGGGCGAGATACAGACCTAGGGCCTTTGATTGTGGAGGCCTGAGAGGAGGCTGGGATCAAGCTTGAGTAAGTAATCGGAATTTTGCGATCAGAGTATTGGTACGTTTGAGGTACGTGATGGGTTGTACTGCATTAATCCCACGGGATTATGTTATGCATGTTTCTAGAGCTGGAACCGGAAGGTTCCTAGAGTTAGAACCTGAGGGTTCGTAGAGTTTGGGTGTACGGACCCACAGAGATATAGCCTCGAGTGGCTAGTATGTGTTATGAGAGTCGGTCCAGTCATACTGGAGACTCTGTTGGTATTGCTGGATTGGTTTGAGATTTGCGGATCGTGTATGTTGCAGTGTGATTGCATTGGAAGGTCTGGCCCCAGGTTATTGATCTTGTTTAGCGGAGGCAGTGATTTTGATGAGTGGAGAGAGTGCATGGGATTGAGAGCCCCTGCAATGAGAACCAGAGTATGTGAATAGCAGTTACGCAAAAAGGGTGGTGTCGCTTGGGGCGAGCACCGTGGCACCGGTTGGAGTGGCATTATGGTCAAGAGGGTTCCGTGGAAAAGGAAGAGGAAGGTATGTAACTCCGAAGGGGGTGCAAGTTCACGAAAGTGAAAGCTGCAGAGCAGAGTTATGGTTAGAGTATTTCGAGTATGGTTTTGAGCATCGTGTTCGCGGCAGTGAAGTAGGAACCCATCTGGTTGGGATGTCTGTGGAGGCTCAGAAGGGATGCATGGAGAGAGAAAATTTTAAATTCTCAGTGTGAATCTGATCAGAGTGTAGGGTGGATGTAGTGGTTCATCTTGAGAGATGTTCGAGGATATCACCAGTGTATCGGGTCTTTCCACCTGCGGGTGTTTGGACTAGTTCAGTATGTGTATGTAGTGGCAAGGGGAGAACTTGTGAGAGTTGCTCTGAGAGTGAGAATGGATCTCTCAGTCGGTCCGGAATGGACAAAGTGGGCTTTGGATTGGGGATCTGGTGGTTCATGGTTTCCTAACCCCTATTGGTCGAGTGATTGTTGGGATTCAGAGCAGGTTCAGCAGATGAGACAGAGGTTGTTGACCGCCCAGAGCCAACAGGAAAGTTATGCGGACAGACGCCGGTCCGAGCTTGAGTTTCAGGTCGATGACTTAGTACTCCTGAAGGCCTCTCTTTGGAGAGGAGTGATTCGATTCAAGAAGAGGGGCAAGTTGGAGCCCCGGTACATTGGGCCTTTTCATGTGATTGCGGGGGTAGGCCGGGTGGCCTAACGGTTGGAGTTGCCCGTGGATTTGAGACAAATCCATGATATTTCTTTTCATGTGTCGCAATTGAGGAAGTATGTAGCCGATGAGTCGGCAGTGTTTCCATTAGAAGACATTCAGGTGGATGCAAGCCTGAAGTATGCCGAGAAGCCAGTAGTCATCAGAGAACGGAAGATCGAGGTTCTAAGGAGCAAGGGGATACCTCTGGTGTTAGTTCAGTGGCAGCATCCGGAGCTAATTTCAGAGTGAGACTTCGAGGGCGAAGTTTGATTCTAGTGGGGGAGAATTGTAACAGCCCAAAATCTCAAGTATTGCTAAGTTGCATTTTGGGGGTGTTTTGAAGGGGAGACTCGGCGAGTTGGATCCAGACTCGCCGAGTAGGGTCGCAGACTTGGTCGCGGGTTCGCGACTGGACTCGACGAGTCCAGATATAGACTCGGCGAGTCGACGCTGTTCAGCGGAAACCCTAACCGTTCAGTATTGGGTCGTATATAAGGGTTATTATGCCGTCATTTCACGACCTTTGATCAATTGGGAAGAACCCTAGGCGACTGGGGCGGCTAGAGCAAGCTTGAAGGCCATTGGTGACCTTGAAGGAATTGTTGTGCAAGGAGGAGAAGGGTTCTAGCTAAAGGAACTGCAGGGAGTTCGAGTTCTGAAGTTTGGGGACATGGAAGGTACATCATTCAGGTAATAATTCGGGTTACATTCTCCTATGATTGATGTGTATATAGATTTAGGGTTTATGGAACCCATTTGGAGTCTAGATGGATGGTTGTGTTGTTATTCAACGTTTATAACCTTGTATTAGGACCCTTAGAGGTCCAGAAGGTCCCATGTTTGTATATTCGAGAATATATGTATCTCAGGAAGCAGTTCGATCGACTGCATGGCGTAGACTCGCCGAGTCGGATGATCAGACTCGGCGAGTAGCTTGAAGATTCACGGGGACTCGCCGAGTTTGTTCTTCAGACTCGACGAGTAGAGTCGGGGTGGCCCCGCGATTCTTCCACGAGGACCTCGTCGAGTCAAGAGGGATACTCGACGAGTAGAAAGGGATCATTCAGGAATTGGTGAGAACGACTAGACTCGCCGAGTCGCCAGGGTACTCGCCGAGTCCAGTCGAGATGGCCGTTGACCAGAGTTGACCTGTGTGTGATGTCTTAGAATCAGTTAACGTGGAAGATAGAAGTCATAATAAGAGATATATGATGATACAGGGAGCTTGTAGCTCGGAGGATCAAGTGCAAGAGATTTCAGGAGTTGCTATCTTCCAGTGTCCGCGAGGTGAGTCTTCTCACTATACTGTACCCGGAAGGGTTTGATTGTGTGACCGGAAGGTCGAACATGTTATGCGTTATGTAATTATAATGTAAATGAAAGTTAGAAGCTACGTGAGATATGCATGTTTATATGGGCCGGAAGGCAAAGTGTTATGTGACAGAAAGGTCAGGTATGATATGTGATGTATGTGCTTGAGTGTTAGAGTAAATGTATTATGTGCTGCGTATGTTTCGGGCCGGAAGGCAGGTCGATATATGATATATGTGCTTTATGTGTTAGAGTAAATGTATTATGTGTTATATATGTGTATGGGCCGGAAGGCGATTACCTTATGGGCCGGAAGGCAAATATCTTATGGGCCGGAAGGCGATTATCTCATGGACCGGAAGGCGTTGTGCAGTGGACCGGAAGGTCAGGGCCTGGAAAGGCGTATTTGTGTAAGGTGTATATTGGGGAACTCACTAAGCTTCGTGCTTACAGTATTTATGTTATGTTGTTTCAGGTTCTTTCAGTAACGCGGAATGGCATCGGCTTGATTGTACACACCGAGGAAAGAGTTGTATTTTGGAGGATCCTGGTTGTCTATTCAAATGAAAATGGGACTATGTTTTGTAATTCGAATATGAATAAGATTTTAAACAAGTGTTTTAATATTAAATTGATTATTTAAATGAAAAAAATTTTGCTTTGAAAATCACGGTGTTACACTAGAGCTCTTAAAAACTGTACTTATTTTGTTTAGACTTTCTATTACCCTTGCGTTTTTTCAAGCTTTTCCCTTGCAGCTTCAAATTCTTCTTCACTCGGCTCTTCACTTAGTTGCGCTCCACCATTATGTCTTGTTTAAGGATCTTACACACTCCCAATGAGTACGCAATAATGTTTTATCGGTTTGGTTCGTTACCTTCCACAGTTTTAGTTTAAGGAAATGTAGATGTACGAACTTTTCGATTTATGATCTCTCATTAGAATAGCGAGTTGTTTAGTAATTACATAACGTAAACCCTAGTACCCACGGGCTAATTGAGTCGACCGGTTTGACTTGTTGACTTCAATTGACTTTGACTTGACCGGAAATTGACGGTTGTCACATCATCCCCCTGTTAGAGGGAATTTTGTCCCGAAATTTGAATTTAGGAAAGGAGTAGGCATGAATAATCGAGCCAAGAAGTGGGGATACTTCCTAATCGGCTGATTCTCGTGCTCCCAAGTGAATCCAGGTCCTTGGTTAGTATTCCAGCGAACCTTTACTAATGGGAAGCAACATTGCTTCGTCCGCTTGACTTCTCGGTCCATGGTTACTACGGTTCTTCCACGAAGGTGAGGCTCTTGTGGAACTCGATCTCGTCGAGGGGGATTACAAGAGTCTCGTCGGATAGATACTTCTGCAAGTCCGAGACGTGTCGGGTAGAATGTACTTTACCAAGCTCGCAGGGGTAGATTGAAGTTGCGAGTTACAGGGTTGATTCTGACAAGAATCTCGAAGGGCCTAATTATCCTGGATTTT
The DNA here is from genome assembly GCF_002870075.4 of Lactuca sativa. Classification (NCBI taxonomy): domain Eukaryota; kingdom Viridiplantae; phylum Streptophyta; class Magnoliopsida; order Asterales; family Asteraceae; genus Lactuca; species Lactuca sativa. The sequence goes on from NC_056630.2 coordinate 253,449,027, forward strand.
AGCTTTCCACGCTTTCCGAAGCGTACTAGGCTTCCATAGGAATTTGATCTCTCACTCTGGAGTTCTAAAGGTTTCTATCTCTTGCTTCTCTTCCCAGAAAAGGGTTGCTCCTTTCAGGGTCAAAGTCGTAAGAGGGTTCCGTAATTTGCGAGAAGTTCTAAAGGGACTAATACGGTAGGTCAGCGAGACATAGAATTTCGGCGTGTTCCCGTCGACGCCTTTGGTGCTGACAATTTCTCAACGGTTTTGATTAATTGAAAGGGTCCTCAAGAGTTTCCACATCAATAATAGTGTGTCTTAGGAATTTGACTCTTCAATTCCAAAACTCGTATCTAGAGAACTTCAGGTAAGGTTTCTCTGATCGTATTGTTTCTGCAGTTTGTTATAGCTGCTCTCCTTGGTTTCCTTCTTACTACGAGGGTAGATAAGCAAGTCATTTATAATGAAAATGACAAACTAATCCTAGTAAGAATGGCATATCCTATTCATTAAGTTCAAGAATACTGCGAGCGGGTTGGTCCTATCCGAGGGGTATTACTACGGACTTGCAGCGTCCGCGTCGAATTTGGAAGATTGTCCTCGGACATCCTTCTCCAATACTCACGACTAGTGATATTCAGATCTCAGGTCCAATGCTTGAAGGGTACCTCGTTCCTTGCGATTGATCGGCCTATTTGTCTATGCGAGGTAGATAGTAATGATTTCTATTGGAGATATTGTCGGGGCCTCTGAAGTCGATGGACCTACGAGCAATTTGTCTTTCTATTTGAAGAACAATACCGGAGCTCTCCATGGTGAGGGGATTGGTTCTTCAATTCCATTGTTGAGTAGTTCGACAGGTTTGACCTGACAGTTTTGCAGCTCGGTAGGAAGCATGTGGGTTTGGTTTACGCGACTAGACTTATTCGGATGGTAGGACGTTCACTCGTCCTCCTGGGAAACCTTGGTCTGAAGTTCATGGCAGGACTCGTACTTGGTCCATCTATCATTAACTTGCGCATATAAGTTGTATGTACTTAAGGTTGGCAAGACAGTTGGATGGGTGACTCTACCCCAAATCCACAACCAGACATGGAACAGGAAATAGGGCGGAAGCACACATCCAATATCTATAGAATCTTAATTATACATTATCCTCGCGTATACACGTAGTAGTGGTAGACTAACCGTATCCGTCCCAATATTCTGTGCTTGAACCTTGTCTGTTGCATGCGTGACATTCCCGAAAGGTCTCCTGTAAATACTTGTGATAAGGTTTTGGGAAGTATAACACTCCTCTGGTGTGTGTTTTGGAGTTTCACAGCGAGAAATGACTCGGAGGTCCGTGCTGGACGTGTTTATGGGAGACAAAGGTTTCGATATTTGGAGGGTTAGGTGAAGGGTCCTTTTGTAGTCGTTAAATCGGGAAGATGAGGACTATACCAATCGAAACTGAATGGTGACAACTGAATCTTTTTAGATAACATGTGTTAAGTTGTATTCATAAGAAGAGCTCACTAGAGTGATAGAGTATCTTGTGTTTCTTTTCAGGGTGTTCCGTTTTGTTTGATATTAGTATTATTGTAGATGATTCATACCACGGTGTCTAGCACTGGTAGTGGGTGTGTTTCGATAGCCAGTGATGATACTTGATATCATGATCCCTGACAGTTCTCCCTACGATCGAGCGGTATATGAACGTCATATGTAAGTTGATGTTGGTGAAATTGTCGAGTGGGTGGCCCCACTCAAATCCTACTACTAGACATGGAATAGGAGTCAGGATGGAATTATTTGTTTCAAGACTTCAGTATTTTGATTATAATTAACCCCGATTTATGTACAAAGTCATCACATCTTACAGGTAATGATCCTAAGGTCATATATGAATGTCTTTGGTTTGATTTGACAAGAGAGTATTTTAACTATTTTTAGAAAGACGGTGATTTTAGCAAACATACCAAATTCATTACAAACATATGGTACTTAAACGTTTTTGTCGTTGGAAACATTACAAAAGTCCTAATATGGTTCCCTATTACCCTTTCTGGTTCGTTTGTCACACTCCTTCGGCTCCCCCGTCATTCCTCTCAGTTGGACAGTTTCTCTTGAAGTGTCCTATTTCGCCACATAGGAAGCACACTGGAATAACATTGGTATTGGGGTTGAAGCGATGTACTGAGTCGGGGCCCTACAGAAACGGACGGTATGTCCTTTCCTGTTGCAGTTGTTACAGTGTAAAATTCGGCAAGCTCCTGTGTGATGGTAGTTACACTTATTACACTTTGGGAGTGCTCCCATATATTTCTTGTCTGATGCTTGAGCGGTAGATGTTGTGGCTGATGTCGAGGCATGTGTTGTGACTGCTGTCGTAATTGTAGGGGTGGCCATGGGTTGTTGTCTTTTAGCGGATCTTTGAGATTGGTTACGCTCCTTTTTGTTCCAAAACTTTCGCTTCTTGTTCGTAGGTTTGTGGCCTGAGGCGCCTTCGTTGGATGGCACCCGTTGGTGTTCCCGATTGTTACAACCATCTGTATTGTCAGTACCGCTTCCATATCTGCTGGCATTGTTAGCATTGAATTGCGCCATGACGGCTGTTATGGCTGCCGTGACCGCAGCCTGAAAAGTAGCAGAGTCTATTTGTAGGGTTAGCGCCTTTCTAGTTGGTTGGTTGCCTCTTGGTGAAGACATAGCTCTGTTTCACGATGCAAAAACGACTTCGTGAGTGGAAATAATTATCTCAAGTGCATCCTTACGATTTATATTCGCATATATAAATTCTTGCACATTACTGTACTATTCCTAGTGTTTTTGCTAACGTTCCTGAGACGGATTTATAGTAGTGGGTATAAGTAGGTTTCGTGCGGGCGTTAAGATGTACTCATCTTAGGTCATGTTTGTCCAAATACACTTAGCTGAGGAGTTTTGATGGAATCCGGTGCATTAGTGCAGGTATGATCGCACCCCATAGGTCTACGAAGAAGGAGCCTCTCAACCAAAATGTTTAAAGGTAAGACGGAAATGAGTCTTCAGAATGGCTATACATCGCGAGTTTTCTAACTAAGTTTATCTTATATCAATTTGTAACGTAATTCGGTTATTAAGGGTGTTCTGTAAACAGTTCATAATGAGAGTCTTTATATGGTAAACCCATGAATTTTTTGTAGTTCCGTATCCAAGTGAAACCTTGAGATTTGATCCAAGCTAGGCCTTTCTTACGACCATTTGATGTATGCTTAGAGGTATGATTAAAACTTAATAGACCTTCGATTCTGTTAGGTACGTTCTAATCCCATCTTGTTAATATGATTCTAGTAATTCTGGCTTCACCGAAAATTTTGACCTAGATGTAGGTTTACTCCAGACTATTGTAGGGAAAAGTTTTGATAGCAACTAGATCTCTTGATCAGTATAACCGCTTAAATCGCAGTGTCGTGTTTATGCTTAGAATAGAGTAGCACCAACGCATACTCATGAACCCATTTTACGAGGTCTTGCGAGCGGTATGAACTCTACTCGCGACGATATGTCCCTTTCGATGCCTGAGGCAAAGTCGATGCACCTTGTAGCCCTGTCAATCGATGCTTGGCTGCAATCATCCTCTCTTTGAATGTCGTGTGTCTACCCTGTTACCTTCTTACTTCTGTCCGAGTGGCGATAAGGTCCTAAGGAGAGAGTTGGCCTCTGAAGTAGTCTCTTTCCGAGTTTCGGGTACGTGAGACGGTAGGGTCTGTAGTAGTGCGTAATTTCCGAACTCGGGTTGTAGTCTACCTGCTTTAATGCCCGATGTTCGCGATCTGCCGGGTCTTCGTCGGGAGGGCTCTGTCAGTCGGTCCCCCGTTGTTGAGGTCATAGCACCCTCGTTGGTCTCCACATGGTGGTTGTTGTCATTGCTATCGACATTCAACCCTCGATCACGATTGCCCAACGGGGCACAGGTTCGATGTAGTCGAAACGGTTCGCGGAAACCCTTGCTATGCATGGAGGATTGATTACCTCCGGTTCCGCTTCTGATTCTTCTCATAACCATTCACCATTTCTTGGGTTCGGATTAGGAAAGTAGGGGTCGTCCGGTAAGTAGGATCTTATTATGTTGTACTTGCGAGAATAGGAGTGGAAGAGATAATTAGGCGTCTAACTCTATAATTAATTACTTATACGGGTGATCCTTATTAGTTACTTCTATAATGACATAGTGCATACTAATTACATATAACAATATATGATAGACCTTCGAATAAGTGATCCTACCCTAGGTCCACATCCAAACAAGGAAAAGGAAGTAAGGCAATGACCACAAATTCTAAGTCTATGATTTCTAAGTTATATATAACCTTAGAGTATCCACTTAGGGACTATAGACCTATTATTAAGGATCTATTTCGTTTTCATATAAGTTATGATATTACAAAATACTCCTATAGTATTTTAAACTCATGTTCTGTTCTAATGTTCTCATTGTGGTAGTGTTGGTAAGTTTTTAGACTTGTTGCCATATCACAACCATTCTTGGGCATGTGCTAATCACTCCTCGGACCAGCATAGTTGATCAGGCTATGCCACTCCCAAGACTGACCATACATCCCCGAGCTTACCTGTGATATCCAACAATCATTACTTTTGTTTTGTTCTAGAATGATGCTGACCTTAGTATGTATGCATGCATGTATACCTTTAATAAGAAATTATTTATTTCTAAAAGTATAATTGTTTTGAAAACTTTAAATCAGAGACTTTAGTCCCAATGCATTTATAGTTTGTATATCTTATGTGGTTCGATATACTTAGTTCACTATAAACAATGCTCTGATACCAATCTGTCACACCTCCAAACCAAGGATGGCGGAAACGTCCGGGGGTGGAGGACTTCATGTATAGTATCACAACAACGTGTATAATAGTGCTCAAAGTAAATACAACCACCATAAATTTAATTGAAAAAGTTACACCAATGTATATGTTTACATATTTCAAATCAATTACATTATGATGACAAAATGAACTGATTTACGATTTATCGTCCCATCCTCAAAACACTGTTGATTTCCTGTTTCACTGAATTCCTGAGAATACAAGTAGTTTTGAAAAAGTTTCAACACAAAGCTTGGTGAGTTCATAAGCTTTTGATAGTAAGAGTTTGAAAAATCGATCTTTGTAAGGAGTTGTATGTTACCAAGAAAAATCCAATATTTTCCTTATGAAAGTTATGTGGTCCTAAATACCAGGACCGAAAATGAACAAGTATTTGTCACACTTAAGGATATAAAAGTGGTTTTAAATTGGCGTAAAAACCCTTTTTAATTTGAGAAGAATCTCGTAATGAATGATGTGTAGTCTTAAATACCAAGACTGAAAACATACAATAATATCTGTAATTATTTATATAAAAAGTGATTTTAAATCGACATAAAACCCTTTTTGATATGAAGGCATACAAGTATTTTTCCATACTTAAAGTAATTTCAGTGAGCTAAATCGACATAACTCGCTAATTTAAAGTTAGAACCCATAAATCTTATGATTTGTTAATACCACATGTGAGCTATCATAACCATACTTGACTTAGACGGCCTCGTAATACGATGTTCTTCAGGCGTCGCCATTAAATGACACTTGTCACCACAGACCTGCCGGTCTAGCTGTTGCAAGCAGCTCAAGTGTGGGTTTGTCAAACCCAATATAGATCTATACACAACTATCACGTTCTCCCTACAAGAGACTCTGGTTACAATTTACAGGACTTTTTGAATTGGTTACTTTGGAAGTAACCCGAAGCGAATGACTCACAAATTTATTCATTAACAGATTTACGTGAACTAAACTGAAAACCTTTGGTAAATAAGTTTGAGAAGTAAATGATACATAAACTATATCTATTATAGTTTATCCAAAACGTTTGTAATGTATAAGAACTCTTTTATGAAAATGCATTAGTGTTATGAATTCATAAACTATGCTTATTATAGCTTAATATACGTGTTCTAAATGAATGAATAATCTTATCATGAATGACTAAGTTTCAGTTTATGATGATAAACTAACAAGGAAACACATTCAATATTTAGAACTTATTGTTATACACTTTGCTCAACATAATACAAAGCGTTATGAAAGTTATAAGCTGTTAACTAATTTTTAACCTTTCTGCGCTGTTTTAGAAAAGTCATAGAAAAATCATACGAAGTCGAAAACTAAATCCATAAATTCTGAGAGTTCCCAAAATGTGTCTAGTTTACTCATAAGTTTTATCATGATTTTTAATGACCTCCAAATTGGGTGAAAAAGTCCATAATCACAGACTGGTCCGGATTGGTGTTTGAAATGATAGGCAGTTTTGTAAAAATCACCATAAATTGTAGAAAAATCGTATGGAGATGTGCAAGTAGTCATTTTAAAGCTAAGAACTAGAACTACTTACACCTAAAGCAGGTTTGAAAACAAAAATGTTTAAGTTGCCCAAAACAGTCCGTGAATGGAGTCCAACTTTTCTGATGAAAGTTGTTAGAAAAATTTAGTTATGTTCTTGGTGTTTTAACTTGTATTCCCCCCCTAAAAACTTGAGAAAACATGAAATTACAGGGGTATGAACTCACCTTGAGTGGTCTCAGTAGATGAGTGTTGAAGAAGAGAATTGTTCAACTCAAGAACACTTGAAGATTCGAAGATCTAACAAGAATGTGATGATGTTTGTGTAAGGAATCAATGATTTGAGAAAAAGGGAAGTGTAATAATCATAGAGAGGATGAATTATTCTTACCAAGAGTGTGAGAAAGCTTGATAAGCAGCCTTGAATCTCGAATTTGAGGGAGGTAGTTGGAGAGAAAAGGTTGTTTGATCTTCTTGGTGAAAATGAGGAAAATGTGTGAAGTGAAGAGAGAGAGAGAGAGAGAGAGAGAGAGAGAGAGAGGATTCCCTAGCTCTTTGAGTAAGAGTTTGCTGGAAAATGAGTGGAAAAGGACCATGAAGTGACTAGGAGTGGTGGGGAGTACAATGGCTAGTCATGGGAATGGGTATGGGGTGGTTGTTTGTGTCAAAGATTATGGTAAGATTCACACTCCACCTCATAATTTCACTTAATAGATTTTATTCTAAAATATATATTTCCATAAAAATATGTCTAAATTATGAATATTTAGGGTTTTATATGTTAAAATATGATTTTTGGAGAAAATCCCACGTTAAAATGATTAAAAACGGACTTAAAACGGAGAAATGATCGAAAACCGGGTGAAAAATGAAGAAATCCGAAGTCCAGGACCGGAGGCGCTAAGGCTCGGTCATCAGCAGTCCACATCCGAAGGGAGGTCTTGGTCGCGGAGGCGGATCTGAAGGAAAAAGGGCTGCGGTCCGAAGTCTTGATACGGTCAGGAGGCGAGGCTCGCTGCGGCTGGACGATTGCGGTATCCTTGGCTGTGGCTTTGGATGGCTGCGGTCTCCTCGGCCTGGCTCCTTTGACTTCGTTTCAAGAAGGGTTTGATCCCCATAGAAGGACTCCGACCCTAACAGGGTATTTTCCTAGGTATCTTCCCGTTTCGCATGGTTTTTCACTAAGTCAAGTGTCGGGACGCCCCAATTGATTACGAAAAACCAAAAGAGGTTTTGAGAGAGATTTGGGAGAGATTTGACATACTTGGAGAGATTTCTCATACAAAGAGAGATTTTAGAGAGATTCCACATTCTTAGAGAGATTTGGGAGAGATTTGACATACTTGGAGAGAATTCTCATACAAAGAGAGATTTGAGAGAGATTCCACATTCTTGGAGAGATTTAGGAGAGATTTGACATACTTGGAGAGATTTCTTATACAAAGAGAGATTTGGGAGAGATTTTGCATAAAGAGAGGTAGAATGAAAACGATTAAGAGAGGTTTCGTGTGAGACACTTGTGAGTGTTTGGCTCCGCAACGCAAGGTCCATAAACCCCATTATGTCATGTTTAAGGATCTTACACACTCCCAATGAGTATGCAACAATGTTTTATTGGTTTGGTTCGTTACCTTCCACAGTTTTAGGTTAAGGAAATCTAGATGTACGAACTTTTCGATTTATGATCTCTCATTAGAATAGCGAGTTGTTTAGTAATTACATAACGTAAACCCTAGTACCCACGGGCTAATTGAGTCGACCGATTTGACTTGTTGACTTCAATTGACTTTGACTTGACCGGAAATTGACGGTTATCACATTAAACTTCCAAATAGATAGAGACGACACTTAATCACAATCAGGTGTGTCCTCATTATGAATGAAGAAAGTTGCATGGATAAGATTTCCATACATTTTACTTGTATAACAGAGTCAGAATACATTATTGTTTAGGAAACCACATATAAAGATACTTAAAATGATTAGTTAATTATGATTATGAGTAATCCTATTACGCAAGTATTGGTATCTAAGTCATATTTATGTAGCTAAAATATTTTCAATAGTATTTTTATGTTTATGGGATATAAATAAAACCAAAAATGTTAGTATTCACAAAGTTTATTCAAATCAAGTTTGGCAAATATACTTAAAAAAGTTTCTTCATTAACTAATTCATGAAAGTCACGCTGGAGCTATAGTAACTTGTGTTCTAAGCGAATATATTTAATTGAAATTTAGTATTTAGATATTAGAACAATATAAGAAACATATACTGTAAGGACTTGATATATTGGATATAGACTTTTCATTAAATAATTTGTGTTATGTATTAGCATGTTTAATCCTTAAATAACATGGTTATTCTAAATGTGCATAGTCGTTCATAGCTATGGTAACATCTATGAAATAACACTAATATGAAAGGATTGGTTGATTCATGGAGATGAAAATAACAAAGAGCTGCGAACAAATTCATAGGTAGTTGATTAGACAATAAGTATTGGACATGACCCAAATCAAAATCACTTTATAGATCATAGGCATGAGTGATGTTTGATAAAGGTAAATATCTTTATGTCCTTTGACCTGAGATACATATTGGGGACTTAAATATAGAGAAATATTATGATTTGACATGATTAAATGTGGTCCGGAATCATGCAGCTATAAAGGCCATCGTTGGGAACAATACGAACTGTGCAAGAGGTGTATGTAGTCAAGAAGGGATTTTTCCTCTTATGCGTTAAGAGTTAGACGTCTAAGGCACCTTAGTTAAAGTTGGAAGACAAATGAGAATGATTTGATCCATGTCTCAAACATGATGTATGAACAAATGGAATACTAATAAACTTACTTAAAGCATCAATTGTAGCTTTGAGCTCTTGGAATTGACTTTTGATAAGAAGGCACTCATTCGAGTGTTGTTATGAACAGTAGCCCATTGCTAGATGTCAACTACTATCTATATCAATCCATAATGAATCTTGTGTAAGTGTAAGATTTTTGGATATATAAGCTCAAAAGTCATTATTAAATTATATTTCCTAATAACATATGATGGTATAAGGTCAAACCTTAATCAAGTTGGTACATTTATTATTAATATGATTATTAATAAATATATTTAACTTTTGTAATTAATTAGGGAATAATTATTATTTTATGAAAATAATATTTTAGAGAGTAACTAGTATTTAATCATATGGTATGATTTAATATGGTGTCTACAAGTATTTACACCTTTAGTAGTCAATTTATATAAAGTATATAAAGTTTTACACTTAAGAGAATATATTTCATTAGTTGGAAAAATCAAATCTTTTACTCCTCTCAAAACCATAAGTACCTAAAGAGTATGTAAGATTGCTTGCCAAACTCCCTCTTACACACTCCATACTTGTTAAGTGTTATGCATGTGACTTGAATAAGGGTATGGAATTATGATCTAGTATGTAACTATATAAAGAGAGTGAGGCTTTCACTTATAAAGCTAGTGATTTTGATCTCTCTTTTTCTCTTTATGAACCAGGTTCACTCTCCCACTTCCTCCTTCTCCTTTAATGTGTAGTGTAAGAAGCGGTGCTTAGAAGTTCTTCCGCTTTAGTGCTTAATTGTGCTAAGCCCTTAAAGGCTTAAAAAGTTGCTTATACAAAGAAAGAAATTAAATTCCATTGTGTCTTACTCTTAATGATGGAAACTTGTAAAGAAGATCAAGCAAAAACAAAAAAAAAAAAAAAAGCTTGTCTAATTAAAAAAACAAATACAATGACAAAAATGTAGAGAGAGAATGGAAAACATCGAAAATTACTTGTAATAACATTTCATTCAAATTCATGATAAGCACAATGTTAACACAAATGTAAAAACCCAACAATGAATGATTCTTTTTGTCGTTCACAAGACGAAAAGTAGTTTTATGCACAAATGAAATGGATTAGGCAAGTAGGCAGTAGGCAGCCTATTGACGAGACTGGACCGCCACTTTACAAATGGGGCATGTTTTCTTCTGGCCCAGCCATTGCTTTATACAGTATACGTGATAGAAATGACCACACTCCAACTTTCCAATCTCATCCTCCCCTTCATACTCCTCCTGTTATGTCATGTCAAATGTCAAACCCAATTCATAAATCATATACTCCTATTCATTTTTTCTTTTAATTAATACTATTAATCATCAAAATATCCAAAATGCAACAACTCTTTTGTTTAAATTTCTTTTTCTTAATGTTTCTTACTTTCCCCCTATATATATTTTCTTGCCTTGACGTTCAAAAAAAAAATCACCAAACCATCCCTTAGCTTTAAATCTTACTATAACTTCTTCAAGTCACAATTGATTGAAATTCAATCCACTATTGGTGGAAAGTTTCAAACAAAATTGACCTATTTGCCCATCATCATATCATTACAAACATCTTGATGATATCGCACGTGTTTTGTTGTTTACCAAAGGGTGTACTTTAGATATCTCAAAAGATTATTTTTGTAAAAAGTACAAAAACGTCATGTAAATATTGAAACTCTCATATTGCGATTTATTTGATTATTGTGACTTCAACCATCGACCATTTCTACAATTGTCAGATTCTTAGACTAAAATCCCTTCTCGCATTTGCCATCATTAAAGCATTTGTCTTGTTATTAACTTACGATGTATCTTGTTTGGATCCATTTTATGTGATCAATATCTTGTTATTAACATCTAAAATTACCATGTTACAAAATAAAAATTATAGCATTCACTATGTGTGAATGATGTTTTATAAACCAAACCTGACAAATGGTGCATTTCCATTGCATTTCATTTGGGACGTGAGATGATGACACCACCGGGGGTTTGGTTTTCCTGACACATCGACCGATCTCATCTTCTCTTAAACCCGTACTCACGTACCCGATCTTGTCACCAAGCTCCAACAACTCCTATTTCAACCGTAAAAAATAAAATATACCGTTAGAACCGACTAACGACTGGCCAAGCTTTCTAGGGCTATTTCTGATAATCAGAATAAAAAGGACATTCATGTTTTTTAAGTCCAAGTCCCACCTTTTTAGGATAGGACAAAAAACCGTAGATTTTGTCTGATTGACATCTGTCTTCGACTATTTGTTCCGGTCTAAGTTGTGTCCTAAGTAACGAAGGGGAAATAACAAACAAACCTCATAAGACATAGAATCAACATCAAGCCTCCAGTCCCTGTATCGATCATGATCGAATCTTCCCCCCATAAGCAAATTACCTTGGAGCATAAAGATCTACACCAAGAAAAAAAATTGTAAATTAATGTTTAGTTTGTAAATTTGTAAAAGGTTTTGTAAATTTTTAGTTGGTGTGAAGAACTCTAGGCTTAAAAGGGTATTTGGAATTGAATTCCATGCGTTTTAAGGTGGAATCTTGAGATCCATCGGTGAAAGAATTTTGTGAATTCCGTTGAATTCCAACGGAATTCGCTTCCAAACTCATTTGCAACCAAACACACCGTTTTTTACACAATAAACAAACTTAAAATGGTGCAAAACTAGTTTTAATATCTTCAAAATTAGAAATAAATGCAAAAACTAGCGTTGTATTTTCATTGATTTGCTTATTATACTCTTACTTTTTCTACCAAATTACAACAATGTCATGTAAAGCAACTGTTATAATTGGAAATGTTTTTTAAAGTAATATATGTTAATAGGAGGAAAATTTTAAACTATAATGTTGTAATTAAAAGAAATGAGATTAGAATGCTCTAGTACAAAATAAATAAAAGTAAGTTAGCTAATTTTTGCATTTACCCCTTACAATTAGTTATTGAAAGCACAAACAACTGTCAAATCTATGAGCAAACCTCAGCAAGGCCTTCAGGAGACCGATGTCTAACATGGCGATGATGTCGAGCTCCGAATACATCAAATCGATGGTGTGGGATTCCAGAATCGGTATCAAAAAATGGGAGTTCTTCAGGATGCACCATTCTCCTTCCACCTCGCTGCCACCACAATTAATAATCCATCAAAATCGTCTTTAAAACCAAAATTGAATTCGAGTTCATGAAATTGAAAACAATAAGAATACATCATGAACAAGCATACCTCTCGTAGATTGATCTTTTCACCATCGACTTTCCCTCTACCGGAAACTACCCTTCTCGATACAACACAGTCCACTGAAGCAGCATCTGTTGACAACCCAATCCCAGGGCCACACCAAACATCAGGAACAACCAAACAAGACGATGAACTTGCTATCGCCGGCACCGGCGCCGGAGGGGGACTATTGTTTGTAGACGAAAGTACCAACCCAACACCATCACCACTGGGTTCATTACTTGAAGAAATACAATTCTTGTTCTTTTTCGGTTTCTTCTTCCTCACCTTCTTCCCTTCCCAATTCGCGGACGTCCTTATCATTGTCGGCACCGACACTTGCGCCGGAGCAGTGCATCCCAACCCCCTAAATCTTGTAGATGTGAAGTATTTCTTCTTGGTAGTGGTGTCGGAGATGGGGGAGTCATCGGTGGCGGGGGTAACTGTTGAGAGTAGAGATGAAATTGTGAATTTAGGGCGTGTGGGTTGGATTGGATCTGTGTGATTTCTGGGTTTCCTATATCTAATTTGATGTTCTTGAGACATTTGATGATGAAGAACTCTCTATCTCCCTTCTTCTTCGGCGTGTTCTTGATTGTTGGTAGTTTGCAGAGAAAGAGAGGAAAGAAGTGAGAGGAGAGAGAAAATCGAAACTCGAAATTTGCAAATAAAGTTTGACGGATTTGATTTAAAGATTGCAGAAAGAGAGGGGGAGGGAATATAGGAGATGGATTTTCGAGAGATGGTGGAAAGAGAGAGAGAGAATGGTTGTTGCAAAGGCACGCATCCCTATTAATTATAAATAATTGTTGTAATAAAATATTATAATATATAATTGATTTGGATAATCAGTCGTTTTTAACTTTTAATGTTTTTTTTTTTTTTAAAATGATTAGTTAAGAAAATTAAGAGATAAAATAGAAAACTGCATATGTGTCCCTTTACAAAAAATTATGGGTTTTATATTAAGACTTTTTGGTAGCTTCTTAATTGCAAAATTAAAAAACAAACTCCTAATTTTTTTTCAGATGAAGCACGTTTGATAGCATTTAAATTTATGCCTCTTGATTGATAAGATGCCCTTAATTTTTAAGATGTAGAGGCGCCTCTGAAAATGAAAAGAAAACGTGTATTCCACTTTTGCCCTAATAGTTCTCCTTTCCTGCTTCTCTTCGACGCCTCTACCTCCCTTCCACTGCATCTTTGATTTCAACCCTCCACCATCCACCCGTAACCAGTCGATCACCGCCTCTGCCTCTGCCAGCAACGCCGCCTCAAACTTCCCCTGCCACCGGCCAACAACGATGCGCTCCAGCTTCATGAATGGGTTAACAGATACTGCTCACAGGAATCGTTTTTTCCTTTGTCGGAATCTTTTTTTTTCTGGGATTGATGTCTTTGGAAGCAATGTTTTCTGGAATTGATATTTTCTAGAATCGATTTGAATTTCTTTTTAACTGATTTAAAGTGTAAATTTCTTGATTTTGCATATGTGGTCAACTGGTTAATAGATACTGCTCGCAGGAATCCTTTTGATTTTGAATAAAAACTCATATAGAGATTGTTTGATTGGAATATGGAAATGTAAATTCATGAAGATGACATAAATGAATTTGTTGTTTTGAATACACACCAATTGTTTGTTAAAATGCCCGAGAGAAACTTTGTTTTGTGGATGCTTAGGATTGAACATTTGTGCTTGACTGGTCGAGCTCTTGGATTGGGTTGAAAATAGTGGTGGTATTTTTGTTTCTATTAAATTAGATTATCTATAACTTTTTATTTTTTTATTTATATTGAATTCTAGAAATTTCAATAGTAGTTTCTTAGTGCAAAAAGTGAAACAAGAACCCAGCCTATATGATATAAAAGGGTAAAATTGTCATTTTATAATTCAACACAACAATTCAGAGATTGCAACCAAACAGCATGTTAAAAATTCAGACCCTCTTAGAAATTCAGACCTCTTAAAAATTCAGATCCTGCCAAACAACCCCTAAAAAGTTTTGATAGTGACAATGACACTATCAAAGCTTTAGAGGCTAAGCATTCATACAAGTCACCCTATCTATACTAACCATCATTTATTCTCTCCCCTTATAATAGATATTGACAATGTCCTGTTGGATAAGGTGTCTAAGTCCATAACTTATTTGATATATACTTGACCCGACCCGGCATGGTCCATTTGGGTTGCACTTCACCCGAACTATTTATGGATAATTTTATGAGAGTTATACACATATGTTTATTAATATATTATAAGTTATAATATATTAATATGAAGTCATGTTATTTAATTAGTCTTAGTCTCAAATTAATTATGAATTAATTTAGAGATTAAAAGGAAGACTAATTAGATTATGGGCTATTGGTTTTATATGGTGTTGGCTAACACGCATTTGTTAATGGGCTAGGCTTATATGGAAGTCCATGGATGATCCATGGAGCTTTTAACCCATGGATCCTTGGAAAAGGAAAGGTCATGGGTTATTAGGGTTTCACCCTAACCATGTACACTATATAAGCATGCTTATGTTGCATGAAATAGCCACTAGTGTGTGTGCTTATGTGTGGCCGAAAATTACAAGTGTGTGTACACTCTCTAAAGGTTTCCAAGTGTTTGTGGTGATTTGTGATTTCCATTTGAGGCATTCACACTATTGGTGCTTGGCTCTCAAACTCCAAGGAATCAATCTCATCAAAAGGTATGTAATCTCGTCTAACACTTTTATGTTTAAAAGTTCCCCATGCCATGTTAGATAAGTTATGAACCTTGGAAAAATTATTATTTTGCATGTATTAGACAAACATAGATCCAAGGTTTATTAGGGTTGCATGCACACTTAGGAAGTGTTAGATTGCTCAAAACCAACAGTGGTATTAGAGCCTAGGCTTGCTTGTTTGATACTTGATGCAAAATAGTGAAAAAAGTTGAAATTATTGCTGTCTGGCTGATGGACTCGCCGAGTCCATGGGGGGACTCGCCGAGTTCAAGGCAAAATTCATCCTACTCGCCGAGTAGGTTCGTGCACTCGGCGAGTAGAATGATCAGAATGCAGAATTTCGACTTTTGCTGCTGGAAATGGACTAGAAACATTACCCTAACCTGTTTTGGTGTTTTAAAACTTGTTTTAGTTGGTGTAATGGTTGTTCTAATCCATTTACAATGGCATATATCAAAATTCCATGATTTTTATATGTTCATATAATTCTTGAAATTTTGATGATCATGTTCATGTTCTTATGAATTTAGAAGATGATAGGAATTATTTGCTGAATTGTTTAGAATTAATTTTTGATCATTTATGTGTTTTAATGGAGTCCATAATTTGTCTTCAAGTTATGGATATCCAAAGGTCATTTTTTTTAACACACATTTAAACACATAAGTTACATGAAAATGAAGAGTCTTCATTTTTATGAACCTTTAATTCATAAGTTATGAAATGAAAAGTTTTGGATAGTTACAAAACTTACCCTCAAGTTTTGGAATTTGTAAAGTTTCACACACTTTAATAAACTTTAATTCCAACCCTTAGAGTTTTAATAGTTAAAATTCAACCCTTATACTATTTATAACATTAATGGTTAATTATTATATATATATATATATATATATATATATATATATATATATATATATATATATATGTATAAGAATAAGTCGTTCTACCGTTAGTAGGCCTCATTCACGAAGCCGGTCTATAAGGGGGGTATAAGGTTGTTGCATATAAAATGGCAGCTTAATGGGTGTCCACTCTCACCCACCGCTTCCTTGATCGGTGGAGGGTCGTTAGCCGAACGGGTAGGACAATGACTTTAAATCCTCATTAAAAGTATAATGATTATTATAAAGTAATTAAACTTTTTTTTTAATTCCCAATCTTAGTTACTTTAGGAAAATGTGAACATGGTGCTAGTCCATGGAATTCACACTTTGTACCTTACCAATTCGTTGGTGGAGCGTGTGTGGTTAACCGGCACACTAACTTGGACTAGTAAGGATCACGAAGGGTGACTTAATGTTTGTCATAGATCAATGGAGCGTGTGTGGTTAACCGGCACATTGATTAGGTGATAATATTAAGGGCACCAAGTGAATTAGCATGGTTATTCACACCTTGTTTTGTGATCCTCGGCATCCCAGTCACAAAACTTGAAGGGCACAATCGAGATTGAAACATGCCATTGAAAAGTTCAATGAATCTCAAAAGAATCTAGGAATTTCAAATCCAATTAAAACCTAATAATTCATTTTGTTTTCATGGTGGAAATTGGTGAATCGTCATTCACCTACCTTTCAAATATATTATTACTTAGATTACGACATCCCTCTTCTAAGTATAATATATTGTGATTGGATCCTAGCCTTAATATTATATTTGGGTATCTTATTAAGGATTCTATATATCTAATCTAAACTTGCTTTCTTCTTTCAGATGTCTTCCAACACTAATGCTTCGGGCTCTAACCCAGCTGGTTCTTTCTCTTTCATGAATCTTTGTGGGAGAGTCATCTTTGATGGTTCCAACTTCATGGATTGGATTAGGAACATCAGGATGGTTACTCGTTATGAGGACAAGGAATATGTCCTCGATAAGGAGTTAAAAGAGCTTGATGAGTCTACTGCTACTCCTGAGGAGATCGCTGAATTCAGGACACATGAGAGAGATGCTACTAAGGTGGCATGCATCATGATGGCCACGATGACAGCCGAGCTCCAAAAGTCCTATGAGGACTTCTACCCTTTTGAGATGCACCAAGACCTGATGGAAAGGTACCATCAGAGTGCTCGTCAGGAGCGGTATGAAATAATCTCCTCCATAATAACTACCCGCATGAAGGACAGTGAATCCGTCACAGCCCACATGCAAAAGATGCAAAGGTATGTGGACCGTTTGTTGAAGCTGAATGTGAACATCCCTGAGGAGTTGGCAATTGACATCATTTTGCACTCCTTACCTTCTTGTTATGACCATTTTCGTATGACATATCATATGAACAAGGAGGAAGTTACCCTCAGCAAGCTTCAAGGACTCTTGAAGACCGCTGAAACCGGTCTTAAGGGCAAGGCGGTTGTTACCTCTACTACTCCTACTCCAACATCTACCCCTGTTTTGGCTATCGGGCAAGGAAAAGGGAAAAAGAGGAAGCACCCTTCGAAGGGTACCAAGGGAAAGTCTCTTGAAGGCTCCTCATCGAAGACCAAGAGCGGTTCTGTCACTCCTTTTGCCATTCCCAAGGATGCTGATTGCTACTATTGCCTGGACATGGGGCACTGGAAGCGAAACTGCCCTAAGTACTTGCAGGATCTAAAGGATGGGAAAGTGAAACCCACCCATGCAGGTATTTACACAATATTGTCTAATTACTCATCATATTCTAACTCTTGGGTGCTTGATACAGGATGTGGTATTCACATATGTTCTGATTTGCAGGGCCTTAGAAGAAGTGAGGATGTGGAGCACGGGAAGATAAACTTGATCATGGGGAATAGGAAGGCTTCAACTGTTTCCAAGATTGGAGTTTATACTTTGTTGCTTAATAATGGCTTAAAATTAGATTTGAATAAATGTGTGTACTCGTCTGAAATGGCGAGGAATATTATTTCTTTTCATGCTTTGTACAAACAAGGTTTTACCTTTTCGTTTGATAATAAATGTGGTGGTATTAATGCTTTCTTTAAAAATGTGTTTTATTTTAAAGCATTACCTTGTGATGGTGTGTATGAAACTGTGTCGATTGTAGACAACTTAGGAAATAATGTGTTGTATATTGATTCTTCTACTAGCCTAGATAAAGCATCATTGTGGCATTGTCGTCTTGGACATGTAAACAAGAAACGCATAGGCCAACTCCAAAAGAGTGGAGTCTTGGAGTCATTCGACCTTAAATCGGATGATAGTTGTGAATCTTTTCTACTTGGAAAGATGACAAAATCACCCTTCACTGGAACTTGTGAAAGGGGTGAGGGTTTGTTGGACCTAATACATACTGATGTATGTGGGCCATTCAAAACCGCCACAAGGGATGCTAATCGGTATTATGTGACTTTTATTGATGATTTTAGTAGATATGGGTATGTCTACTTAATCAAACATAAGTCAGAAACCTTTGAAAGGTTTAAGGAATTCAAACAGGAAGTAGAAAAACAATTGGGCAGGAACATTAAGATGCTTCGATCCGATCGAGGTGGTGAGTGTCTTAGTACCGAGTTCCTTGACTATCTTAAGGAGTGTGGGATTGTCTCACAATTGACTCCTCCCAGGACACCACAGCTAAATGGTGTAGCTGAGAGGCGTAATCGAACCTTGTTAGACATGGTTTGCTCTATGATGAGTCGAGCTTCGCTACCAATCTCTTTTTGGGGGTATGCCTTAGAGACTGCCGTCCATATCCTTAATCTAGTCCCTACAAAGAAGGTTACCAAAAAACCTCATAAGATGTGGACTGGGAAGGTTCCCAATTTAGACCACATCAAGATTTGGGGTTGCGAGGCTTTCGTGAGGCATGAGACTCATGATAAGCTCGAACCCCGAAGTGAAAGGTGTATTTTCATCGGCTACCCACAGAAATCTTTTGGTTACCTATTCTACAGACCCAGTGAGAATGTGGTCTTTGTAGCAAGAAGAGGGGTCTTCTGTGAGAGGGAGTTTATAAGCCAAGGAGACAGTGGGAGGCAAATTGATCTTGAAAAAATTCAAGAAGCAATTGGTGAAGGAACCTCAGACACTAGCAATCAACCTGAGGAGGAAACTCCTGTTGAGCAAGCTGACGAGTCTGTACCTCCGAGGCGTTCCACACGGGTTAGGAACACACCTTCATTTTATTATGGCTTTCATATTACTACGGAAGGTGATACGTTTATCAGCGATAGTACATTGGTAAATTTGGATGAACCTAGCAGTGTTAAGGAAGCCATGGCAGGCCCGGAGTCTGCTAAATGGAAGGAGGCTATGGACAGCGAGATACAGTCCATGTATGACAATCAAGTTTGGAACTTGGTTGACAATGTACCAGGCCGTAAAACAGTCGGGTGTGAATGGATCTTCAAGAAGAAGACCGACATGGAAGGAAAAGTGCATACTTATAAGGCTCGACTGGTTGCGAAGGGTTTTACTCAGACTCAAGGTATTGATTATGATGAAACTTTCTCGCCGGTAGCAAAGATTAAGTCTATTAGGGTTATGCTAGCCATTGCAGCATTTCATGATTATGAAATATGGAAAATGGATGTCAAAACCGCTTTCCTTAATGGAAAGTTGGCTGAGGATGTGTATATGAATCAGCCAGAGGGTTTTGTCAGTGCAGAGTACCCTAATAGAGTATGCAAGCTTGAGAAATCCATTTATGGATTAAAACAAGCATCTCGTAGCTGGAATCTTTGTTTTGATGAGAAGGTCAAAGAGTTTGGCTTCTCGAGAAGTGAAGACGATTCTTGCGTGTATGTCAGAGCTAGTGGGAGTATAGTTAGCTTCTTGGTACTGTATGTGGATGACATACTACTTATAGGAAATGACATCCCAACCTTGCAGGAGGTTAAGTCCTGGCTTGGGAAGTGCTTTGCTATGAAGGACCTAGGGGAGGCTGCCTATATCATAAAGGACTGTACGCCCAGCGTACGCACTGCCGTTGACGTTTGTTGACTTTTAGGTTTTTGTCAAACTATGGACTATAGAGGCCATGGAAGGGTAAAATGGTCTTTTATCCTTCTGATAATTAGTAGTGGGTTTAGCCTAACCTTTTTGAGGGTTATTTATTAATTAGAGATAATTATGGTATATGTTAGGCGGAGGCTAGACCAGTGGTTCGAGTACGAGACATATTTGCTTTACTTATGAGGTGAGTTTTCTCACTATATTTACCATGAGTGGTATCATCGTGTGACCGAAGGGTCTTGTATGCTTATATTGAGAATTGTGATATCCTGCATTATGTTGTTGTAATTTATGTTGTATATTATCCCGAGCTTTATTAAGTTAGTACTGGAGGGTCCAACCCAAGTTGTGGGACCGGAAGGTTCCCACCGAGACTCATTGACTGGAGGGTCTCTATCGAGATATAGCCATGAGAGGCTAACGTGATGTGTTTCGTATTTTGGGGAACTCACTAAGCTTTGTACTTACCGTGTTATGTGTTATGTTTTCAGGTACTTCTCGGGATCATGGGAAGGCGCTGGCTTGATTGTACACACGAGATGGAGATTATGTTTTGAGGATCCTGGATTTTATCAAACAATTTATGAATTTGTAATTTTGACAATTTGACAAGTGTGGTTTTGAAATGTGGTATTGAGAATTATGTGATTTTGAAAATGAAAAATTTGTTTGAAAATTTACGATGTTACAAGTTGGTATCAAAGCCTTGGTTTGAGGGATTCGGATGTACCTTCGGGTATGTATGAACTCAAACTGAAGATTTGAGAAAATTTCAAGGAAAAATGATTCTTCTAAAATGAGTAAGAGTTTTTAAGAGAAAAAGGGGATGGAGCAGTGTGTACAATCAGCCAAAGCCCAAACGGTAATTTCCCAAAATACCCTTATATGTTTATATTATGAGATATTAGCGATGCATGCTAGAGGATAGGCTAGGTATTTCATATTTTAGGGCTAGAGTTGCCTGATTTGTGATGCCTTAGCCTAGGAGATGTTGTTATCTGTTATTTTCTATGTATGTGTGCTGAGTAGGAAGAAACATAATAGGAATCTTTAGAGAGAGTTTGAGTAATCTTGGAGAGATACCTAGATGGGCATAGGAGGAGCCTACTAAGAGAGTAGTCTGATACTAGTGAGAAATATAGTACTTGTGAATTAGGATGCTAGGAGGAGGACTTGGGGTGACTACGGGTTGGTGTGGAAGGTAGTATTGGGCTTGTACTACTGAAAGCACCAGATCTGTATGCGACCCAAGTAAGAATCCTTAGGATACTAAGGATCATGTAGGGACAAGAAATCGAGTGTGAGTATGCTCGAACGAGTATCTGATGATTTTTCGTGTTGTGTTTCAGAGACATTATGGTGGCTACACTCCACAACCCCGAGAGCAATAGTGTCAGTGACGAGGAGATCTGCAGGATCATTCATGAGGAGGTAGCCACAGCTATCATAGAGGCCATACCATATATGTTCGGGTCTATTAAGACCATGCTGATTAAGACATTTGACGAGCGATACGCTCCTGTTATGGAGGTTGCTGCTACAGCCACCACAACCGCAGCTGCTGCTAGGCCACAAGGAGGTGACTCGTTGTTGTTCTGGGAGTTCAACAATACGAAGCCACAAGAGTTTGATGGGACGCAAAATTTGATTGCTGCCATGAGATGGATCTACAACATTGAGGGATGTTTCTATACGTGTTCGTGCCCAGATCACCTTAGAGTTCGGTTTGCACTAAACCAGTTTGCTTGGGAGCGAAGGACTGGTGGAAGTTCGTGACTACTTGTTTTACTCCTACAGACCATGCTGCAGTGACATGGGAGAGGTTTACACAGTTTTTTCGAGGCGAGTATGTTCCCCTGGTAGAGAGGGAACAGTTAGCCCAGGAATTTTTGTCACTCAAGCAGAAGACAGAAACTGTGACCGAGATCATGAGGATGTTCCCTGAGAGGGCGTTGTTTTTCCCTGAGCACGTGTCTACTGAGCAGGCATGTGTGAACCGATGTGACAACCCGAAATTTCTATCTTGTACAGTTATTCAAATCAATCAAGGTCATACTCATTTTTGCTATCTTCTAGCATTGTTTAGAGTTAATTAGAGTGTTCTAAGCCTAGTACCTTCAAAATTGGGGTTTAGAATTGGGTTATACAAGTTCATCACTTCCCAAAATGGCCAAACACTCCAACATGAGGAGTGTATAGTCGTACACTTGGGTGTGCGACCGTACACCCCCTTCTAGTCATACACTCTCATATATAAATATGAGACTTAGCCTTCATTTACTTCTTTTCACACTCCTAAGCCAAGAAATTGACTTCTCTCTCAAGTATCATCCAATTTTTCATCTAGATCTTCAAGTTGTAAGTGTTCTTCCCTTGAATTGTTGATTCCTTACACTATCTAGTAAGGATCCATGATTTCATCCATGAAATCAGTCCTTTTGTTTAGATCTTCAAATGTTCTTCAAGAACACTAAGAACACCAAGAACATTTACTAAGTTTTTGTACCTCAAACACCCCTAAAGGCTTCTATATCGTAAGTACTCCTTCTTATGTTTGTTACTTACTGGATATACTACTTAGAAATCATCCAAACCATGATCATCAAGGAGTGTACGGCCGTACACACCCCATGTGGCCGTACACCTCTTTTATTAGTGCTATTTGGCTTCAAACTCATGTTCTATGCTAGCACATGATCAAAAACACTTAGGGGATCCAAAATAGAACCTTGGAATACACTTTTGATCATTTTTACAAGATCATCAAGGGTGTACGGTCGTACAGTCCTTGTGTGGACGTACACATCCTTTTTGAAGTCCAAAATGGTAATAAACCTCCATTAAGGCTAAGCATTGGTCGAAACACACTTCCTAGATGCTTAATAGGATTTTAAATCACTCAACGACATGTTTCACCATGAGTGTGCGGCCGCACACCCACTTGGGCCATATAATCTGGTCGTACACCCACATGAAACATACCATTCTGGCCGTACACACCAATGTGTGACCATACACCCATTATATGCAACCTTTGTCACTTCTAGCACTTCAATCTAAGTATTTCCTAAGACCTAGAGTGTTTTCCTTTGATTATTAGTTGTATAAGCACTAATAATATACATATATGTGTCATTATTTGCTTAATAGGATCCGTGTGTGCTCAAGTCTTCACTTGACAATTAGCATACTACAAACCGATCTTTCATTCGTATCACTCACTGCAGGTGAGTTTATACCCCCTAACTTACCTTTTAAATGATTTTAAATGCTTTTATGGGGGGGGGGAATACATGTGGAAACATTATAGTTATTATATGAATCATGTGTGATTAATAACTATCAAACAAACATATTTCCTTATACTTCAAACTGTGTTCCAAACAACTTGCTTCAAATAGTTTTACAAACTTTTTTATACGCTACACTCCTTATTAAACTCTTTTAAACTTATACTTTATCAAAATAATGTCTATATAGATATAGTTATATAAGTAGGATTGAAAACACTTAGTACTGATAACTCGCCTTATTTCCTGTTCCTTGTTTAGTTGTGGACTTAGGGTATCGGTTGTTTGTCCGAAGGTCGTTTAAATCCTTAGTTATATATTATGTGTATGTATATAGATATTAAAGTTCTTCTTTCAGTTCAGTACCTTTGGGTAGAAAATGTGTGCAAACATGTTCATTCATACAAACAATATTGCTAGTAAACTATAATAGGTATAGTTTAGGAAATCACTACTTACTATTACTAGAACTATGAAACATACAAGAGTCAGTTCATTCATGAGTCAAGACAAATATACTATTATGAGAAATAGAGAGAATATACTATTATGAGAAACAGAGAGAATATACTATTACGAGAAACTAAGAGAACATACACTACACTATACAAAGAGAACATACACTACACCATACAAAGAGAACATACAATACACTAGTACAGAGAGAACATAAAATACACTAGAACATACTATACAAACACTAGAACACTATAAAATTAATGTGAGCCACTACTTCATGGCATGGCAATCTACTGTTGTGTCACGTTTTGCAACCAGAGTCTCCTGGAGGGAGAGCATGAATTGGTGTATAGATTTATACGAGATTGACTATCCTACACCTTGTTGCTAGCTACAGTGGGACCTGCAGATCTACGGGTGACTAATGTCATACCATTTCGATGCCTTAGAGCGTCGTGTTATACTAGTCTATTAAGTATGGTTACAATCATATCACATTTTACCTTAATTAACAAAGTGGTTTAAGGTAGTTAGTACATTGGTAGTTACTTACATACAATACTACTGTACACTATTATTTCTCCCATGTCATTCACATTGTGATCTTCTCACATAAGCGGTAATGTAAACTATATTTTGGTAATGATAGTCATACCTGGGAAAGATACACTTTTACAAACAACACAACACACAGAGCATTTGGGCCTTGGTAGAAGGCTACTATTTAGTAGAAAATATAGGATTTTCTAGGAGATACAAACAATTACTACAAACAGTTACAAACATTTACAAACACTTACAAACATTTACATCAAACATTTACAAGTACTTTCATACAAACAACGACAATAAAAAACTTATGAACTTACCAGCTTTAATGCTGATCTACGCTTTCAAAATAACTTGTATTCTCAGGTCACCAGTAGACAGGTACCGATGACCAGGTTTTGAGAAGATGGAGCACGTTCAAGACTCATATCTTATTTTAATTCATATTTTTTTGGTGTCTTATAAACTATACATGACACACTTGTATTAAAATTATATTATTAATGAAATGGATTATGTTGTTGCTTGTTTACTATTATGCATTTTTGTGATACTGTACATGACGTCCTCCGCCCCCGAACGTTTCCGCCGTTCAGGTTTTAGGGTGTGACAGCCGATATCTGAGCATATTGAGGAGGGATATACGGGATTTTGTGGCGAACTCGTCATACCGGACATTGGCTGAGC
Organism: Lactuca sativa; assembly: GCF_002870075.4. Lineage (NCBI taxonomy): Eukaryota > Viridiplantae > Streptophyta > Magnoliopsida > Asterales > Asteraceae > Lactuca > Lactuca sativa. The sequence continues at coordinate 253,474,096 of NC_056630.2, forward strand.
TTCATATCAATGCCAAGAGGAGGGAAATTGAGCTAGAGTTGCAGACCGGAGAAGAGGATGAGTCTTGGGGGAGAGACAGGAGACCAGTACAGTCGCAGCCGACGACGAAGTGGGCAAATCTCGCTGATACGAGAGCAGGGGGCCAGAAGGGCCGCACTTGTGGCAAGTGCGGCAAGAGTCATGAGGGATCTTACCGATCAGGGATTTGCTACAAATGAGGCAAGGAGGGGCACATGGCGAAGGACTGTCGTAAGGGATTTGCAGTTTGCTTTCATTGCAACCAGACCGGCCATCGGAAGGCAGAGTGACCTCGGCTGACTCAGGGATCAGCCTAGACTTCTACTCCTGTTTCCTTGCACGTTACTGATGGTCGGCCGGTGAAGGCCGAGGCTCCGAGGGCTCGTGGGAGAGCTTTCCAATTGACAGCGGAGGAGGTTTGCACAACACCTGAGTCATGGTTGGTACATATTTCCTTATTCATGTTATTTTGAGAATTGTTTATGCTTATATTGTGTTGTATATAGGTACTTTTCTTGTGAGTTATGTGCCTGCTTTGGTGTTATTTGACTCGGGTGCGAGTCGATCTTTTGTGTCCTTATCCTTTAGTCGTCACATTAATGTTAGACGCGAGGTATTGAGTCGACCATTGAGGGTTTCTATAGTCGACGAGCATGCGGTTTTTGCCACTGATGTATTCCAGGGATGTGTATTAGAGATTTTCGGTGTTGAGTTCCCGATAGATCTGGTATCGATAGCAATGGGTGATGTCTGTGTCATAGTGGGCATGGATTGGTTTAGCCGGTTTGGAGTTTTGATTGACTGTGAGCGTCAGATGGTGACCATACGAGACCCTAGTGGGGGAGTGCTTACTGTGTATGGCGAGGGGACCAGATCTGGATCAGCTTTCTGTTTTGCCTCCAGGGCGAGACAGAGTTTACAGTTAGTATGTATGGGATATTTAGCATATGTGACGGATACGAGAGTTACCACTGAGAGGCCAAGTTCTATCTCTGATGTTCTGATTGTGTGTGACTTCCCGGATGTTTTCCCCGAGGAGTTACCGGGTGTGCCTCCTAAGAGGCAGGTGGAGTTCCAAATCTATTTGGTTCCGGGTGCGGCGCCTATTGCTAAGGCACTTTATCTCCTTGCGCCGTCCGAGATGCAGGAGCTATCCTCACAGCTCTAGGAGCTGCTGGGGAAGGGTTTTATTAGACCGAGTAGCTCACCGTGGGGAGCGCCGATTCTTTTTGTCAAGAAGAAGGATGGTTCACACCGGATGTGTATAGACTACCGGGAGTTGAACAAGCTGACGGCCAAGAACCATTATCCACTACCGAGGATCGTCGATTTGTTTGATCCGTTGTAGGGGCGTCTTGGTTTTCCAAGATTGATTTGAGATATGGGTATCATCAGATGAGATTTTGCGAGGAGGATATCCAGAAGACGGCCTTTAGGACTCGTTATGGGCATTACGAGTTTATGGTGATGCCTTTTGGTCTCATGAACCGGGTGTGCAGGCCCATGTTAGATCGGTCGGTGATCGTGTTCATCGACGATATTATGGTATACTCGAGGTCCAGAGAGCAGTACAAGGAACATCTTCGGGAGATTCTTGGAGTATCGAGGACGGAGAGGCTTTACGCCAAATTCTCCAAGTGTGATTTCTGGTTACAAGAGGTCCAGTTCTTAGGGCACCTTGTTAATAAGAATGGGATTTTGGTCGACCCGACTAAGATTGAGGCAGTTATGCGATGGCAGGTGCCGAGGTCCCCATCCGAGATCAGGAGTTTTCTTGGCCTGGCAGGCTACTACCAGAGATTTATCAGAGATTTCTCCAAGATTGTTGTTCCTCTTACCAGATTGACTAGGAAGGGTGTTACTTTTTCCTAGGGGGCCGAGCAGCAGGCCTCATTCGAGACTCTTCGCCAGAGATTGTGTGAAGCCCTAGTGTTACCCCTTCCCGAGGGAGTAGAGGACTTCGTAGTTTACTGTGATGCATCTATATCAGGGATGGGTGCGGTGTTGATACAGAGGGAGCACATGATAGCATATGCATCAAGGCATTTGAAGCCTCACGAGACGAGGTATCCCACTCATGATTTGGAGTTGGATGCGGTGATGTTTGCCCTCATGATCTAGTGCCACTAACTCTATGGTGTCCGATGTACCATATATACGGACGATAAGAGCCTGAAGTACCTTATGGACCCGCCCAACCTGAATATGAGACAAATGAGGTGGTTGGATGTAATGAAAGACTACGAATGTGAGATCTTGTATCACCCTAGCAAGGCTAATGTGGTAGCCGATGCCCTGAGTTGTAGAGCAGTGAGTGCTCCGATCTGAGACGTATGCAAGAGGATGATGGTGATGAATCCAGTTTTAGATACCATCCAAGAGGCCCAGGTGGTGGCAGTGAGACCAGAGAACCATAAGAGAGAGCGGGCGATCGGGCAGATTTCCGAGTTTGGGATGGATAGTCGGGGGCTTATGACTTTCTGTGGCTGATCTGGGTGCCTTATACAGGCGGAGCTCGACGTATTTTGATTGAGGAGGCTCATCGGTCGAGATTCTCGATCCATCCGGGGCCACCAAGATGTATTTGGATTTGAAGAGGGATTACTGGTGGCCCTGCATGAAGAGAGATGTGGCATGGGTAGTTGATAGATGCTTGAACTGTCGTTAGTTTAAGGCGGAGCACCAACATCCACATGGCCTGTTGCAGCCTCTAGAGATTCGCCAGTGGAAGTGGAAACAAATTTCCATGGATTTTATCACCAAATTACCGAGGACTACGTGAGGTTTTGACGCGATATGGTGATTGTAGACCGGTTGAAGAAGAGTGCTCACTTCATAGCTATCAGTGAGAGCCCTTCTGCAGAGAAATTGGTCGAGATCTACATGAGAGAGGTGGTGGCACGACATGGAGTACTAGCATCGATAGTGTTGGATCGAGATGTGGGTTTTACTTCCAGGTTCTGGAAGAAATTTCATGAGGATTTGGGTACCTGGTTGCACTTCAGTACCGCATATCACCCACAGACAGACGGGCAGAGCGAGCGGATGATTCAGACGCTTGAGGACATGCTGTGTGCATGTGTTATGGACTTCTGTGGGAGTTGGGACACTTATTTTCCCTTGGCTGAGTTTTCATACAACAACAGACACTTATTTTCCTTTGAATGAAAACTCATCCAAGGGCAAATAAGTGTCCCAACTCCCACCGAAGTCCATAACACATGCACACAGCATGTCCTCGAGCGTCTGAATCGTCTGCTCACTCTGTTCGTGTCTCTGTGGGTGATATGCAGTACTGAAGTGCAACCGGGTACCCATATCTTCATGATATTTCTTCCAGAACCTGGAAGTAAAGCACACATCTCGATCTGACACTATTGATGTTGGCACTCCATGTCGTTCCACCACCTCTCACAGGTAGATCTCGACCAATTTCTCTGCAGAAGAGCTCTGACTGATAGCTAGGAAGTGAGCACTCTTTTTCAATTGGTCTACAATCACCCATATCGCTTCGACAGCTCGCGTAGTCCTCGGTAATTTGGTGATAAAATCCATGGAAATTTGTTTCCACTTCCATTGGGGAATCTTTAGAGGCTGCAACGGGCCATGTGGACGCTGGTGCTTCGCCTAACCTAACGACAGTTCAAGCATCTCTCAACTAACCATGCCATATCTCTCTTCATGCAGGACCACCAGTAATCCCTCTTCAAATCAATATACATCTTGGTGGCCCCGGATGGATCGAGAATCACGGCTGATGAGCCTCCTCCATTAAAATACGTCGGGCTCTACCTGTATATGGCACCCAGATCCGCCCACATAAATTCATAAGTGAAGGTCTTGAAGCATTCTAACACTCCTATGGTATACATGCAACCCTAAATACCTTGGATCTATGTTTTCTCTATTATACATGCAAACTTGAACTTTCCAAGGTATTACCCTAACTAGCATACAATCATTGATACTTGGGTAATATAAACAAGTTAGAAGACATACCTTTTCATGTACCTTGATTCCATGGAGCTTAAGAGCCTAGTGCCTCAAGTGTGACACCTCAAATGGTTCACACAAGATCACCAACAACTTGGAATAACTTGAGAGAAAAGGTTCCTATGCTCAAATCGGCTAGCCCTCATGTGTACACATACTAGTGCCAATCTCTTGAGCCATGGGGTCCTTATATATTGTGGTTATTAGGGTTACACCATGTAACTCATGTCTTTCCATATTCTTCATGCTCCATGGGTTAAAACCTCCATGGAGTATCCATGGGTTACTCCATGGGTTTAGTCCAACATGAAGAACTATGGGTCATAAGCCCACATATATAAAATGAATGATTTACACAATCAATCCCCATATATTTAAAAATTAATTCCTAATTAATTCTTGATCAATACTAATTAAATAATATGATTTCATATTAATATATTAGAAATTATAATATATTAACAAATCATAATTATCCTTTTCTCACAAAAGTCTATCCAAATTGTTCCGATGCCATGCAACCCAAATGGAGCATGCCAATCGGGTCAAGTACATACCAATTATAGTTATGGGCTTAAACACTAATCCAACAGTCTCCCACTTGGATAAGTCTAAAAATATTATTGCGCATGACTCCAAAACTCGACTAGCAATCTTAGCTCTTAAAAGCTGTTGTCGATCCTTAAGCTTCGACTGAAAATTATCAGCATGCCGCTTCAATCTTTCTTCATGTTATGATGCAATCTGCTCCATTAACATTTGCAACCAATTTTATTGGGCTCTTAAAAGAACATCAACTTCGATCCTAATCACAACATTTCGACTCCAAGAGTCAGCTTGAAGTTGTAGTAAAGAACTCAACTTACGGTTTAAGATCTTGAACTACTTTCTTAATATAAGCATATGGTCAGGAAAGTTATCCTCCTCATGATCAAACTGGATATTAACAAACGATACCATAACGTCATCATCATCCTGATCAACCTCTGGAGTAGATTTTGTTCCTTCGGGTGACTGTGAAGGAAAAAGAGAAGTGATAGGTTGATTGAGTATGTTGTGATAAGTGGTTGAAGTAGTGGAAGATGGTAACGAAGTAGGTGTAGGTTTAATGAATGGTGGTAAGGAAGTAGAAGTGTCTATGATAGTTGTTTTGATGGTTGAGGATAAGACAAAAAGAAACAGGAACAATTGAAGTTAAAATAAGTGAAGTACCTTGGGCTTCATGATTCGACATCCCATCACCCATGTTGACATTTGCTTCCATATTAGATAAGCTGGAATGTGACCACTTTTGAAGTTTTGTTGAACACAACTATAGAACCAGCTAATGAAAGCCATTTCATCGGGACTGAAAAAGAAGCAATCATCAGAGTGGAAAGAATTGAGTGACTAATAGAAACATTCAACATCTAGAATTCTTCAGGGTATTCTGAAACATCTGGTTGAAAACTATAGTTGGAACTCTGGAGCTTCAACATAGGTTGAGATGAAGCATCATCAATGATTTGAGAAGGATCAACGTGAACATTTGTGGTCGCCATTATTAGGGTTTGAAGGTTTGAGAGAAAATATGATTATAAGGAAAGATAATTTGGGGGAAATCTTCAACCAGGATATGTAAAGTTTGAATCTATGACCCGCAAAATCCTTTTATACTTGGTACACAATTTGAATTTGAAGCGGTTATCAATTAAAATCATACCACGTGTATCCTTGAAAATTGGACCTATATCCGTAAAAATCACCACGTCTGAAAAGTAATTAGCACTTTTACCAGAAAACCGTAAAATAACCAAACCATCACATCAATATATCGTTTCTTTTGCCCCAAGAGGATAAGAACCGTCGCCGACCCTTCGTTTCGAGGCAGGTCTCATTTTCTTTTAGGATGAGAAACGAAATCACTGCCAGACATTCGAAATCTGGTTTGAGTTGGTATCACTCAAGACCTCAAGGATTTCTTGTGGAAATGTGTGCCAAACAATGAGATGAGAACAAACAACAAAAAAATTGGTTGTGTGATGTCAATTAACTAATTGACATAAAAGCAATAACACCTCGGGCAAAGATCACTTCGTTCTACATCAAGAGATATGTCGAACAGCTTGTGTGGTATCCCGTGAATTACAATCAAATATTCGTAAAGGAATATCGAAGGGCTTCTTTTAGATAGGCTTCGAAGGTTGGCACAATTTTGTTCATTACCACAACTTAACATAAGTGTGAGTAATTATGAACAAAATCACTTGTATGACCAGTATAGTCAGGGACAAGTGTAGTAAGACAAACTTTAATAGTAACGAAAGATCAAACAGATATGCAGACTGAAATCATATTCAAAAATAATTAAGTACTGGACCTTGTTGGGCAAAAATGTCTTAGGTATAAAACATGTTATCAAGACCGCGCATAACGAAAGAATATGATTTTGAATAGAGAAGTGTGGTACTGAAACAAGTATTTTGTTAAAATCTTGAACATAAATTCACTATCAATTCTTTTATAAGTTGGGAATTTTGGGTTTCACTATCATCACAGACTCATGAATTAAGATCATTAACACAATCTTGTGTAGTATCCACATTCTGATTTGTTTATACCAGAGATGTCGAGGATACGCAAGTGAAGTGTGTGAACCGTGAAGAATTAAGTTGATGAAAAAGATTGGTTAAGAAAAAAAGTATACCTCTGCAATTGTTAAGGACTATGCAGAAATCTCTTAACTCGATATGAGAAGAGAAAGGTAGCTCGCCGACTAAGGCGAATATAGCCAAGTTGGGAAGGATCACTCGAACTGAGGTATCCATTAAAGCTTCGAAACACATTGAGTCTATGAGGCTTAGGTCGACATACAACAACATGCTTCTAGGGACACCTAACTAGTGCAAATATTCGAAATTATACCTTCCCCATTATCACAAAGCAATATCTACCAAAGTATGTCGATTGAACACTACACAAACATTTAGTAAACACACAAAATAACAAAAAAAATATTTACGGATTTTTTGTTTTTGAAATGAAAAGTACAAAAATAATAAAATCTTTTTGGAATTTTTGTTTTTTAAAAACACACTTTTAAAAATTAAAAAAAAAAATTGTTACCAGACAAACGAAATGAAGATAATCGACATTGAAATATGGACTTCGACACTTTAATTCTGCTCAGTCAACGAAGCATGTTCTGAACCATTCAGAGGATTGTCAAAAATGAATCATGTCGAACGTTGAATCGTGAACAATAACTTCGGGTTCATCCAACAATGTTGCGATTCTTCTTCTTTTCATGACGAAGTGAAAATGGGAACAACAGTTGCATCAATCATTACTAATCCAGACAAGATCCTGATAAAAGACTTTTCATCCAAAGGTTTGGTAAAGATATCAGCAAGTTGATCTGTTGTTTTCACAAAGTGAACCTCGATATTTCCATCCCCGACATGATCCTTGATGAAATGATAACAAAGTGCTATATTCTTGATCTTCGAATGTTGCACCAGATTATGGAAAATACGTATTGAACTTTGTGAATTGCAATACCAAGGTATCTTTTTCATGTTGATTGCATAATCACGAAGTTGGATTTGTATCCAAATGACTTGAGAAGTGCATGTTGCAGCAACAACATATTCTGCTTCTGTTGTGGAAATTGAAACACAAGTTTGTTTCTTTGATTGCCAGCTAACTAACTTCCCATCCAAAAGTTTGCATCCACCACTAGTGCTTTTATGGTCAAGTTGACAACCACCAAGATCTGCATCGGAAAATGCTTGAATAAAGAACCCTATTTTCAAAGGGTACCATAAACCCAACGAAACTGTCCCTTTGAGATAGCAAAAAATATTCTTTACAGCTGTTAGATAGGGTTTCCTGGGATTCGATTAATACCTTTACAAACAACAAACATAATGTCAGGTCGACTAGCAGTTATGTATAGTAACGAATCGATCATGCTCCTATATAAATTAATATTGACAACAGGCTTGTCCAAAGAAGGCCCTAAGCGTGTGCCGACAACCATTGGTACTCACAATTTTGAACTATTCGTCATTTCAAACTTCTCAAGCAGATTTCGAGAACACTTCTCTTGATTTATGAAAATTCCATCTCTGCTTTGACGAATATTTAATCCCATAAAATTATTAATCTTACCCATCATACTCATCTTAAATTGAATTTTCATCATATTATCAAATTCACGAGACAACGAAGGATCAATCGAACCAAAAGTAATATCATCCACATAACTTTGAACTAGTATCAAATGACCCCCCATTTTCTTTTGAAATAGAGTGGGATCTACAGATCCTTGTTTAAATTTCAAGAGTTTTAAGAAATTGGTAGGAGTTGCATACCAGACTCGAGGTGCTTGTTTTAATCCATAAACAACTTTATTAGGAATATAACAATGATCAGGGAATTTATCATTTAGAAAACCTGGTGGTTGCTCAACATACAGGGCTGGTCCAGACGGTTGGCAACCTGGGCGATCGCCCAAGGCCCACGTCTCCAGGGGGCCCAAAATTTATGGGCTATGTAATGTATATATATAAAAAAAATTATTACATAAATGATTTTTACGGATTAAGTTGGTTCAAACTCAAATTAGCTCAAAATATAAACAATTTGACTTGTTTGTTATTGCTAATTGAACACATCTATACCGAAGAATAAATGATATTTTTTTAATCTTTATTATATTTGTCTTTGAGGGACCATTTTTTTTCCTTTCTCCCCGGCCCCATATACGTTTGGACCGGCTCTATCAACAAACACCGTCTCTTCTAATACTCCATTGAGAAAAGCGTACTTGACATCTATCAGATAAACATCGAAGTCTTTGTGTGCTGCATAAGCAAGAAATATCCGAACGGCCTTGATTCTTGTGACAGGAGCAAAGGTTTCATCATAGTCAATACCTTCTTGTTGGGAATATCCCTTAACAACCAACCTTGCTTTACTTCGAACCACATTACCTTCTTTATCAGTTTTAAATTTAAAAATCCATTTTAAGCCTATAACTGAGACATCATCAGGTTTTGGAACAAGTCTCCAAACCTTGTTTCTTTCAAATTCAACAAGTTCAGATTGCATGGCAACAATCCAACCAGGATCTTCCAAAACAACCTTTACTGACTTTGGTTCAATCTTCAAAATGAAAACATTAAACATACAAAATTCTTGATGCACATTTAATAACTCACTTTTAGCACGAAGCTGAGCTCTTGTCAACACTCTAGCTTGAGGATCACCAACTTGTTCTTTTGGATGATTTCGTGTCCATCTATCCATTGGTGGATATACAGGATCGGAATCCAAAGGTGCATCTTCAAACATTTCATCAGTTTCTGAACCTTCACCTGCGTTAGACACATTATCAGTCATATCATGAAAACAACGGTTTGACTATTCGAATTTGAAGGAATAAATACAGTTTTCTCCCCCTCGTCAATTGGATTGTCATTTGGATGCTCCCCCTAAATATTTGCAGTTGAACTTTCATACTCCCCCTCAACATCAACATTCGAATTTCGATGTTCCCACTCAGCATCACTATTCAAATTCAAGTGCTTCCCCTCCACTTGATAACCTTGTAACTGTTGGGTTTTGAGCACTATAACACTCCTATGGTGCACATGCAACCCTAAATCCTTTGGAACTATGTTTTATCTAATTATACATGCATATTTTCATTTTTCCAAAGCATTGTCCTAACTAGCATACAAATTGCCAAATGAATAATGCATCTAGTTAGATGACATACCTTTTAGAAGGACTAGTAGTTCTTGACCTTTGAAAGCTTGAGCACCTCAAGCGTGATGCCTCTATTGGTTCACAAACACCAATATGATAAAGGAGGCTTGAGAGAATAGGTTAGTAGCACAAAATCAACTTCACCCTCTAGGAAAGTAAGTGGCAACCAATTTTGGCTCTAGGAGGGGCTTATTTATAGTGTTGCTCATGCTAGGGTTACACTTTGTAAACCCAAATGACCCATGACTTTCCACATTCTCATGCTCCATGGATTTAACCTCCATGGACTATCCAATGAGTTTGTAAACCCAATCGCCCCTTCTTTATCGCAGAAAATCTCCATAGACTCCTATATGGATGGAATGAATCCAAGGTCTCTGATGAACTTTTTCAACCATATCGCCTCTTTCGATGCTTCGCTTGTTGCTATGTACTCTGATTCGCACGTTGAATCAGCTACGGTCTCCTGCTTGGAACTTTTCCATGTCACTGCTCCTCCATTCAGGGTAAACACCCAGCCCGACTGAGAGCGGAAATTATCTATTTCGGTTTGAAAACTGGCGTAACTATACCCTATAACTCTCAAGTCATCACTCCCACCAAGGGTAAGGACCCAGTCCTTAGTCCTCCGTAGGTACTTGAGAATGTTCTTAACCGCAGTCTAATGAGCTTTACCAGGATTCCCTTGATATCTGCTGACCATGCTCAAGGCAAAGGCCACATCAAGGAGAGTACAAGTCATAACATACATGATCGAGCCAACTGCAGAAGCATATGGAATTCGACTCATCTCTGCTATCTAAACCTTTGTACTCGTACTCTTAGTCTTACTTAGTTTGGTATTGCTTAGGATAGGTAGGTTACCTTTCTTGGAGTTCTCTATGCTGAAACTCTTCAACACCTTGTCCAAGTAGGTACTTTGAATAAGTCCTATTAGTATTTTACTCCTGTCTCTCAATATCCTTATTCCTAGGATGTAAGCATCTTCCCTAAGGTCCTTTATAGCGAAACACTTCCCAAGCTAGGAGTAAACTTCCTGCAAGGTTGGGATGTCGTTTCCTATGGGAAGTATGTCATCTATATACAATACCAGAAAGCTTACTATACTCCCACTAGCTTTGACATATACACAAGACTCATCCTCGCTTCCTGAAAATCGAAACTCTTTGACTTTCTCATCAAAACAAAGATTCCATCTGCGATATGGTTGTTTTAATCCATATATGGATTTCTCAATCTTACACACTCTATTAGGGTACTTTGCATTGACAAAACCCTCTAGATGACTCATGTAAACATCTTCAACCAACTTTTCATTTAGGAAAGCGGTTTTGACATCCATTTGCCATATTTCATAGTCATGAAATGAAGCAATGGCTAGCATAACCCTTATGGATTTACTCTTCGCTACTGGTGAGAAGGTCTCATCATAGTTAACTGCATGAGTTTGAGTAAAGCCCTTCGCAGCCAGTCGTGCCTTATATATTTGTACTTTCCTATCCATGTCGGTCTTCTTCTTAAAGATCCATTTGCACCCGACTGTCTTACGACCCGATACATTGTCAAACAAGTTCGAAACTGTTGGGTTTTGGTATACTACAACATCCTATGGTGTACATACAACCCTAAATACCTTGGATCTATGTTTTCACTAATTATACATGCAATTGGTTTCCAAGGTATTAATCTTACAACTAGCTTGCATTTAACATAAACCATATAAGATACTAGTTAGCATAACATACCTTTTGATGGAGCTTGAAGTCTTGGTGTATTTGGCCTTAAAGAGCTTAGCCCCAATAGTGTGGAAGCCTCAAATGGAATCACAACACACCATGGACACAGGATGAACTTGAGAGAGAATTCCATGCACACAAAAGACACCATAAACAACAAGAAGATACCCATGGAGATTTTGGGCATTGAAGTATCTATTTATATGTGGGATTTCTTGGGACATGGATATAACCCAAATCCATATCCATGAGTTTTATGATCCATGGTTCATGTAGCCCAACTCTTTATGTATCCATGCATAAACTTTGTCCAACATAGATCATAAGCCCAACACATATAAATATAAGTAAGTATCATAATTAGTCCCCATATATTTATTTAGTCTCTTTTGACCACTAAATTAATTCCAAATTAATTCTTGATCAATACTAATTAAAACATATGATTTCATATTAATATATTATAACTTATAATATATTAATAAACCATAAATAACCTTTTCTCAAAAGTCCATCCTAACAAATTGTCCTAATGATATGCAACCCAAATGGACCATGCTACTCTCGGGTCGAATACATACCAATACTAGTTATGGGCTTAGACACCTAATTCAAGTATGACTCCAAGATCCCGACTAGCAATCGTAGCTGTTAAAAGTCGTTGTCGAACTCTGAACAAATCAATGTCATGTCCATTACATAAGGGATCATATATTCCTCCATTCTAGATATCATATAGACTGAGACATGGATTATAATCTTTCTCTCTGTCCATTTGTTGTTTCCCGATTTCCGATTTATAACGACTGACTAATTGATCAAATCAAATCAGTCCAGGCCCGGCCGAGCACTTATGTTTGTCATCACCAAATCATCGAGGGGCCCACAGATATGACTTTTATCCCTCTAAGGGTAAAAGGGATGGATAAACTTTGACTCATATACTTGTTCTACTACTTGTTGAATCATACACAAAGGCACATTTTATAACATCGAGTTACTGAATGCGTTTTCGTGCAATCAATGTACAACCAACTCATAGGAAACAAGTCATATCTCTAGGTTTGAAGAATATAAGATATTATCATCTCATGATCACTCGTGATAAAATCCATGAAGTGATTGAAATGAGCGTGGGTTGAATCCAATACTCGAATCCCTATTCCAGGAGTACTCATGAATGTTGTAGTAACTCTTACTATGTCCACTACCCTGGACATCTACAAACCCGATTCATGACAGTCTTGCCTTAATACCTACTTCCAACGTATTATCGACTATGGATAGTTTGAATAACTTAGTCATTCGGAAAGAATAACCTAGTTATTCTGGAAGTCAAAACATGCAAAGTGAAACACAATAATAATGCTAATCCTCTATGGCCCCAAGCACCTTTGAGAGTAAATACAACACCTTTTATTTAATCACCATATTGATTACTCATTATTCATTGTATAATGTTTCAAATAATCAACTTTATACTTGAATTAAAACAATAGTTTTCCCATGCTCCAAGCATGTAAACTATGTTTTCTATGCACACTATTTTTATCTATGATTTACTTTGTGAAATAGATCAATTGAACATGATTCCAATGATGCTCATTTCACAATCCCAAATCTTTATCGTAAATGTAAGAATTCCAAATTCCTACCGTTTAACAAAATTTGTTAGATTCTAAACTTATATGCATTGATCCTCTCGTAATGACTATGCACAAAGTCACAAAGACTTGTCAACAGACATTACAGAGCATTCCAATGGAGATCAATTCCATGGAAACGAAGTCTCAAATTCAAAGTACATTACTTTGAGCATTCTTCTTACATTAAGCTTTCTAATCTTACATAGATTTGAAAGAACAACTTCCACCTATGGAAACCTTTCTAGATTCCCTTTTTCACAATCACTTCTGAACATGAGTTACCTCTTTTCAGAACATGTTAATAGGGTCCTTAAAAAATTAACACTTATACTTCCAACTGTCCATGAGCAACCAATCTTTGGTAAACCTCATATTGTCCTCGATAATTGCTTAATCATTTTAGTCATAACCAATTGTAGATCTTTTCTCCTCTTAATGCCTTAGGCATTCGGAAAATTCAGAAAGGATAAATATTACAGCACATGCAATTGATCCTATATCCGAAGCATATGGGACACGATTCATGATGTCTCACATAAAGACGTGATCATAAACCAGTCTTTTGCTACAATATATTTTTTTTTTATTTTCCATGTTTTCAAAAATTTACTATGAAGAGGGATGCCGTAATCATAATCAAATTTTGAGAACGCAATATATAGAATTTCCTTATGTTGAACCATTCCAACACAAAATTCATATATATATATATATATATATATATATATATATATATATATATATCCCTGACTAAAGATGATCAAAATCTCAATTTAAGCTTTTAGAATTGAAATGAAGTATAATTTCCTCTCCCTTAATTATAGCAAAACAACTTTTCCCAATTGAAACCCTTTTGTTTTCTATAATTAACACTTAACATAATAATCATGCTCCCACTAACATAATAATTATTAGCATAACACTTATGCTCCCACTAGCTTTGACATGTATCTAGAAATTAGCTGGACTTCTAGAAATCAATACTTTTATTGACTCTCTTACCAAAGTTCAGATTTCTGATACTAGATGCTTTAATAAAACTTTATCAAAATCATACACCTTTCCTTAGATAGCTCACATGTGTGTCTAAACAATTTTATAGAACAATGAAAAGGGATGCCGTAATCATAGTCTTAATTGTTTAGACCTTTGCCATTTCTCACAAGTCTATGTTAGTGTGTCGGTTAACCACACACGCTCCACTAATGATTTTGAGAATGAAAATATCACAATTGCTATCTACTTAAAATCTACTTAGTGAATGCGTTTCCTCACCATCATTTTCATGAATCGGAGAGAAACCTTATGACACTTAGATTTTGTGGTGTATGAGTTCCTATCCATGTGAATTTTTCATAACCTTAATCACAAGAATATGTCAACACAATAGGTTACAAACCTCAAGTTGTGTGCTAGTGATTAACAATAGGTTTCACCCTTGATTAGTTTTTGAAACTTTCATGACCTTTAAGACTCCCACTATCCTCTGGACATATAAGATTCTCTTATCAAGAACCATTCCTTGAGAAACAAATATTCAAGAATTAGTGTGGATTCTTATCAAGAAAAAAAAAGAAAAAACACACTTCACACAGTTGGTCTTAGTTGGTCTTTGTGTTATCCAAGACATCACAACTTGCCAATTTCAAATGTACAATAATAAGAGACATCTCATTCTACATTTTCCAAGTGTTTTAAACCTTCCTAAGATTTTGTCACTCAAATTACAATCTTGGAGTATGACTCTAAGACTTGTTATGGAACGAAGTATGATTCATCTTTTTTATTTTAACCATTTCAACAATCCACGATTTCTCTTCTTAGCCAAACAAATGCACTAAGATGTCCTTTAGAGAATCAATTGTGATATGGTTTCATAATCACTAAGATAATCATAAAACAAGATACTCAAGTACTCTCCCATGTTTTCAGATTGGAGAAACTTTTATCTTTCTGCATTATTTGATTCTTCTTATTCTTTCTGCCCAACATTGATACTTTTCCAATGTTTCAGAATTATACTTAAACTTGTAAGTATAATCATTTTTACTAAGCTTTAGTAAATCAAGACAAATAGTCTCATCATTCTTTTTGGTGGACCTAACCAGTGTACACTCAAGTGTACCCGATCCGCTGATCCTTCACTTGAATCACATATACATGTGAACAATGAATTAGTCTTAATTTCCCAAAGATGAAAATTCTCATTCATCATACAATACAAGGCGCATGATTCCAAGTTTTTATCCAACTGAAACTTGAGTGATGAGAATCTTTCCTTATTTGGTAAATTATGACACTTCCACAAACGAAAGAATCAAATCCATTTTTCCAATATTGCTATCAATGAAACCATATAAACAATAATTTTTCACAAATATAATTGTAAGTATATTTAAAATAAATAAAATTAAAAATTTTCTTTTATTTTAAAACTTGCGGAAAAACTTATCCTTACAATGCAAATACATATGAAAACAATGTTGTTATTTATTCCCAAGCAACTTATCACAACTCAAGCAACAACTCAAAATTCTGATCACCGAACCATGCAATCGAAATCCATCTTTGCAATCAGAATCATCATATACTTCTTTTAAGCTTCCTCTCTTTTCTTTGATTCTTAAAACATCAACATGTGTCCTAGTCACATCATGTAATAAGTATATCGAAATAGGAACTTAATAGAGTTAGATAGTGGACTTTACCCGAAGTAGAGTCAAACCTTTTTGACTTTACCATCCTTATGATCTTTCAGGTAAATAGGCAGCTTTGCAACCAATGCCCCTTCCTTTGGAAACATAAACATATGGAATCTTTGGGAATGGTACACGGGTCTATCTCATACTTAGCCTTTCTCTTTACCATTTGGTCAACCGAGTTAACTATGGCCGATCCCTTTCCATTGGGAAGAGAAAGCTTTTCTGGACTTCCAATGATACCGTTGTCAATGTCCATGAAAGTTTGGGAAGTCGATCTTAAATTTGCTTCACCAGTGCTCAAAATCATTGCTGACTCAGCAGCACCAAGCAAATAGGTAAGATCATTAAGGGTCAAGTCATGGTCTGTCACATAGTAGTCCCAAAAGAACTCACTATGTGACTTAGAAAGTGATTGTACATCCAACTTTCTCAAGATTTTGACACCCAACTCTCTCGGCTTCTCAATATGTGACTTCATCTCCAAGATGTGATCACACATAGATCTTGCTTGCCAATAGGGCTTGAGTGACCTTGAACTTGTGGGTTAGGGAGAATAATTGGAAGGGTGGAGGAAGTGAAATTCCAAGAGATATGGGAAGATCATAGATGTCTAAACTAGACATCTACAATGGGAGATATTCAAGTTAGTTGATTTTTAAGTCCTTAATATAATACCCAATATAAAAGATTAAGGGTATGACCCAACACAATATTTTTATAACTTGGAAGAGGGATGTCGTAATATAAGTATTAACTATTAATAGTATAATAGTATAAGGGTTGAATTTTAACTTTTAAAACTCTAGGGGCTAACTTGGAACTAAAGTATTCATGGAGGAAACTTTACGAATTCCAAAACTTGAGAACAAGTTTTGAACAATTCAAAAACTTATGGTTTCCATAACATATGAGTTTTAAAGTGGTTTAATGGAAAAAATCTTCAAATTCCATAACTTGTAAACAAGTTATGGAAGACTTTAAAAGCATTTAAAAAATGCGACTCTTCATTTTTCTTAACTTATGGAAATTTTATGAGTTTTAAAATTTATAAATGTGACTTTTCATGTAACTTGAGGACAAGTTACAAAACACATATTATGAACAACTTCTAGATTAATTTAGATTGAAAACAACTATCACATAATTTTTTCTATTAATCTAAACTAACTCATAAACAAAAACAATTCATATCAACAATTTTAAAGAACTTAGCTAATCACATAAATTAACATAAATCTTGAAACTTTGACAATTATCCTTTATTTGGACGAGAATAAACATTACCATAGTATCAAAAACAAATTTTATGAACAAAAACACTTTGTGGTAATGATTTTAATCCAAAACAGGCCAAAAAGCTCGAAGATGTGTTGTCAGGGGGTCCAACTCGTCGAGTACATGAACCAACTCAACGAGTTAGATGAATTTGTTCATGAACTCGTCGAGTCATCACTGGACTCGTCGAGTTTGCTGTCCAGACAGCAAAAAATTCGATTTTTTCAGTTTTTTTCAGCAACTTGCATCAAGTATAGTTGAAAACAACCCATGGCTCTAATACCACTGTTGGGTTTTGGTATACTACAACATCCTATGGTGAACATACAACCCTAAATACATTGGATCTATGTTTTCACTAATTATACATGCAAATGGTTTCCAAGGTATTAATCTTACAACTAGCATGTATTTAACATAAACCATATAAGATACTAGTTAGCATAACATACCTTTTGATGGGGCTTGAAGTCTTGGTGCATTTGGCCTTAAAGAGCTTAGCCCCAATAGTGCAGAAGCCTCAAAGGGAATCACAACACACCATGGACAAAGGATGAACTTGAGAGAGAATTCCATGTACACAAAAGACACCATGAACTCCAAGAAGATACCAGTGGCGATTTTGGGCAATGAAGTATCTATTTATATGTGGCATTTCTAGGGTCATGGATATAACCCAAATCCATATCCATGGGTTTTATGATCCATGGTTCATGTGGCCCAACTCATTATGTATCCGTACATACACTTGGTCCAACATGGATCATAAGCCCAACACATATAAATATAGCTAATTATCATAATTAGTCCCCATAGATTTAATTAGTCTCTTTTGACCACTAAATTAATTCCAAATTAATTCTTGATCAATACTAATTAAAACATATGATTTCATATTAATATATTATAACTTATAATATATTAATAAACCATAAATAAGTTTCTCTCAAAAGTCCATCCTAACAAATTGTCCTGATGATATGCAACCCAAATAGACCATGCTACTCCCGGGTCGAATACATACCAATAATAGTTATGGGCTTAGACACCTAATCCAATACAAACTTGATTGTCATACATGGACTGAATCTCGCTGTCCATAGCCTCTTGCCATTTTGCAGACTCAGGGCCTACCATGGCTTCCTTGTAGTTATTAGGTTCATCCAGATTTACTACTGTGGTATCACTGATAAATGTATCAACTTACGCTGTTAGATGAAAACCATATAGCTCAGGTGGAGCACTAACTCTACTGTAATGCTTTAGAGGTACGGAATCGTCAATTGGTTCAATCGGAGTTCCTCCTCGAGTTGAGTGCTAGTGTTTGAGGTTCCTTCACCGTTTGACTCTTGAATCTCTTCAAGGTCAATTTGCCTCCCACTATACCCTTGGCATATGAGATCTCTCTCACGAACGACTCCTCTCCTCGCGAAGAAGACATCATTGTCACTCAGTCTATAAAAGAGATATCCAAAGGACTTCTGCAGGTAGCCGATGAAAATACATCACTCACTCCGAGGTTCGAGCTTGTCATGAGTCTAACGTCTCACGAAAGCTTCGCAACCCCAGAATTTTATGTGGTCTAACAAGGGAACCTTCCATGTCCGCAAATCGTGAGGTTTTCTGGAAACCTTTTTGGTAAGGACTAGATTAAGGATATGGTGGCATTCTCTAAGGCATACACCCAGAATGAGATAGGTAACGAAGCTCAACTCATCATGGAATGAACCATGTCTAGCAAGGTTCTATTGCACCTCTCAGCCACACCCTTAAGTTGTGATGTCCTAGGTTGCGTCAATTGTGAAACAATTCCACATTCCTTAAGATAGTCAAGGAACTCAATACTAAGATACTCTCCTCCTCGATCGGATCGCAACATCTTTATCTTCCTGCCCGATTGATTCTCCGCTTCTTGCTTAAACTCCTTGAACTTTTCAAAAGTTTCTGACTTATGCTTGATTAAGTAGATATAGCCATATCTGCTGTAATCATCAGTAAAACTCACATAAAAGCGGTTAACATCCCTTGTGGCGGTTCTGAATGGTTCACACACATCAGTGTGTATGAGATCCAACAGACCTTCACCCCTTTCACCAGTACCAGTGAAGGGTGACTTGGTCATCTTTCCAAGTAAACAAGATTCACAAGTGTCATCTGACTTGAAGTGGAATGACTCCAAGACTCCATCCTTTTGGAGTTGGGCTATGCACTTCTTGTTGACGTGTCCAAGACGACAATGCCACAAGCATGCCTTATCCAAATCATTGGAAGAATCAATGTGTAACACATTATTTCCTAAGTTATCTACAACCATGACAGTTTCATATATACCATTGCAAGGTAATGCTTCAAAATAAAATTCACCATTGTAATAAGCATTAATACCACCAATTTCATTATTTAAAGAAAAGGTAAAACCTTGTTTATACAAACTGTGAAAGGAAATAATATTTCTCGCCATATTGGCCGAGTAATAACAATTATTCAAATATAAATCTAAACCATTACTAAGCAATAAAGAATAAACTCCAATCTTGGTCACATGCGACACTTTCCTATTTCCCATGATTAAGTTTATCTTCCCGTGCTCCACATACCTACTTCTTTTTTGTCCCTGCAAATCAGAAGAAATGTCAAATCCACAACCTGTATCAAGGACCCGAGAACTAGCATGTGATGACTTATTAGATTGAATAGTGTAAATACCTTCAAAGGAGGGCTTGATCTTGCCATCCTTTATGTCGTACAAGTTATTGGGGCAACTTCGTTTCTTGTGCTCTTTTTCATGGCAGTGGAAGCACTCTGTATCCTTCAGATTAGAGGAGGGATTAGCAGAACCAACTTTGGTGCCACTAAGAGACTTTCCCTTACGGCTCTTGTATGGAGCCTTCCTCTTCCTTCCCTTCCCATGTCCGATTGCCAGAACAATGGCAGAAGTAGTAGTAGGAGAAGACACAACCGACTTGCCTTTTAGGTTGCTTTCTGAAGTCCTTAAAAGGCCTTAAAGCTTGCTAAGAGTGACCTCCTCCTTGTTCATATGATAGGTCATACAAAACTGATCATAACAAGAAGGTAAAGAGTGTAGAATTATGTATATGCCCAACTCTTCATCAAAATTGACATTCAATTTAAGCAAGCGGTCCACAAATCTCTGCATCTTTTGCAAGTGGATCGTGATGGGTTCACCATCCTTCATTTTGGTTGTGATCATGGAGGTAGTGATCTCATAGCTCTCCTGCCGAGAACTTTGATGGTATCTTTCCAACAAATCTTGATACATTTTAAAAGGATAATACTCCTCATAGGACTTCTGCAGCTCAACAATCATCGTAAAAATCGTTAGACACGACACCTTTGTCGCATCCCTCTCATGAGTAGTGTGTTTAGCGATTTGTTTGGGAGCAGGAGTGGTGACATCAATCTCCTTGAGCTCTTTATCTAGGACATATTCTTTGTCCTTATAGCGAATATCCATTCGGATGTTTCGAATCCAGTCATTGAAGTTTGAGCCATCGAAAATGACCCTCCCACATAGGTTCATGAGGTAGAAAGAGCCTGAAGGAATTGGTGTGGAAGCATTGTTTGGGATAGACATCTGAAAAAGAATTAGAACAAATTTTAGGTTAGATGATTATCCTTAATATTACACCCAAATGAAATATTAAGTCTAGGACCCAACACAATATTCTACAATTGCAAAAAGGATGTCGTAATCCAATTGTAAAATATTTGAAGGTATGTAAATGACGATTTACCAATTTCCACCATGAAAAACGAAATAGATTATTAAGTTTTAATTGGATGATTATCCTTCATATACCACACACGCTCCATTAACGACTTAACAATTGTGCAAAGTGTAATTTCATGGATTAGCACCCTTTTCACATTTTTCCTAAAGTAACTAAGATTGGGAATTTAGTAAAAGTTTAGTTACGTTATATTATCATTATACTTTTAATGTAGGAGAATTAATGTCCTATCCTACCCGTTCGGCTAGCAACCCTCCACCAATCAAGGATGTAGTGGGTGAGAGTGGACACTCATTAAACCACCATTTTATAGGCAGTAACCTTATACCCCCTTATAGACCGGCTTCATGAATGAGGCCTACTAACGGTAAGACCGACTTGTCTTATATATATATATATATATATATATATATATATATATATATATATATATATATATATATATATATATATATATATATATATATATATTGGTTAAACTTATAATATTATAAAGTATAAGGGTTGAATTTTAACTTTTAAAGCTCTAGGGTTTGGAATTAAAGTTTCATTAGTGTGACTTCACAATTTCAAAAACTTGAGGGCATGTTTTGAAACTTTTCAAAACTCTTCATATTCATAACTTAGGAGTTTAATTGGATTTTAATGTATGAGATCATTCATTTTCCATAACTTGAGGACAAGTTATGGAGGTCATTAAAATTCATTTAGATCATTTTCTAACAACTAAAATTATCACATAATTTATGATCTAACTACACTCATAATCAAGATAATTTCAAGTCAACAATTTGAAAGCAATTTTGTTTATCATATAAAAACAACAATTATTTTAAAATTTTGACAATTATCTTGTGGTTGGATGAGTAGAAGCACTACCATATCATAAAAAACATTTCCAATGATTTAAAACGGTTTGTGGTAGTGTTTCCAATCCAGTCCAGGCCAAGAAACTCGAAATTCTACAAACAGAGCGTTCAACTCGTCGAGTGCATGAACTGGACTCGGTGAGTTGCTTTGTTATTGAGTTGACTCATCAAGTCTGTTCAAGGACTCGGCGAGTTCGCCAGTCAGAGGCCAAATTTTTTACTTATCCAGCTTTGAAAAACTAGTAAGCATCAAATATAATCGAAAACGATCCTCGTATCTGATACCACTATTAGGGGTTTTGAGCACTATAACACTCCTATGGTGCACATGCAACCCTAAATGCTTTGGATCTATGTTTTCTCTAATTATACATGTATATTTTCATTTTTCCAAAGCATTGTCCTAACTAGCATACAAATTTCCAAATGAATAATACATCTAGTTAGATGACATACCTTTTAGAAGGACTAGTAGCTCTTGACCTTTGAAAGCTTGAGCGCCTAAAGTATGATGCCTATATTGGTTCACAAAAACCAATATGTAAGAGGAGGCTTGAGAGAATAGGTTAGTAGCACAAAACCAACTTCACCCTCTAGGAAAGTAAGTGGCAATCGATTTTGGCTCTAGGAGGGGCCTATTTATAGTGTTGCTCATGCTAGGGTTACACTTTGTAAACCCTAATGACCCATGACTTTCCACATTCTCAAGCTCCATGGATTTAACCTCCATGGACTATCCGTGGATTAGTTTAGTCCATCTACATAATCATGGATCATAGGCCCACACTACAAGAATCATTGATTTACATAATCAATCCCCATATATTTAAATAGTCTCTTTTGACCACAAAATTAATTCTAAATTAATTCTTGATCAATACTAATTAAATAATATGATTTCATATTAATATATTATACTTGTAATATATTAATAAACCATAAATAACCTTATTCTCAAAATCCATCCTATCAAATTACACTGGTGAAGGCAACCCAAAAAGGACCATGCTACAATCGGCTCAAGTACATCCAAGTTATAGTCATGCCGATATTATGTGCCACAAGAAGGTCGTTCGCCTTCATTTATCAAACAATGAAGCACTAATTATTTTCGGCACAAAAGTGCCTACACAAGAAGAATCATGCCTTTCTAGCCCACGTAATGGACAAACAGACATAGGAAAAGAACATGAAGGATATTCTGGAGGTGCGCGAATTTCCAGACGTATTTCCAGAAGACCTCCTATGAATACCTCCTGAGCGGCAAGTCGAATTTCGAATTGAACTGCTACCAGGAGCCACGCTGATTGTGAAGTCGCCGTATAGATTGGCCCCTGCAGAAATGCAGGAGTAATCTAGCCAATTGAACGAACTCTTAAACAAAAGATTCATAAGACCGAGCTTCTCGTCCTGGGGAGCTTCGATCTTGTTTTTCAAGAAGAAGGATGGGTCTTTCAGAATGTGCATCGATTATCGGGAGTTAAACAAGCTTACTATCAAGAACCGATACCCTCTCCCTCGGATTAATGATCTATTTGACCAACTTCAAGGAGCTAGTTACTTTTCCAAGATAGATTTAAGGTCCGGATATCACCAACTATGGGTTCGTGAAGAAGATGTACCTAAAACTGTTTTCAGAACCCACTACAGACATTTCGAGTTCGTGGTAATGCCCTTCGGTCTAATGAATGCACCCACAACATATATGGACCTGATGAACTAAGTCTGCTGACCATTCCTCGACCACTTTGTAATTTTCTTCATCGATGATATACTCGTTTATTCTCGGAGTAAGGAAGAGCACGGCCAACATCTACGACAGGTTTTGGAAACTCTAAGGGCGGAGAAGTTATACGAAAAATTCTCCAAGTGCGAATTCTGGATTCGCAGGGTGGATTTCTTGGGACACGTAGTCAGTGAAGCAGGGATACGTGTAGAACCTTCCAAGATCAAAGCCATTGAGGATTGGGAAACCCCGAAAACTGTTGGATAAGGTGTCTAAATCCATAACTATATTTGGTATGTACTTGACCCGAGAGTAGCATGGTCCATTTGGATTGCACTTCACCGGGACAATTTGAAGGATGGACTTTTGAGAAGAGGATAATTATGATTTATTAATATATTATAAGTTCTAATATATTAATATGAAATCATATTATTTAATTATTATTGATCAAGAATTAATATGGAATTAATTTTGTGATCAAAAGAGACTAATTAAATATAAGGGGTTGATTTGGTAAATTGTTCATTCTTATAAAGTGGGCTAATGAACCATAATTGTTTATGTTGGGCTAAACCCATGTGGTGACCCATGGATACTCCATGGAGGTTTTAACCCTCGGAGCATGAGGGATATGGAAGGTCATTAGGGTTTACATGGTGTAAACCTAGTTTGCCACACTATATAAGAGACCCTAAGGCTACCAAAATTGGCACCTAACTGAACTTAGAATAGTGCTAGCCGATTTTGTGAAGCAAGGAATTCTCTCTCTAGTTCTTCCATTTGTTGGTGGTGATTTTTGGTTCCACTTGAGACATTCACATTATTGGTGCTAGGATCTTAAATTATCAAGGTTTTCAACTACACTAAAAGGTATGTCATCTAACTAGAATTTTTTAGTATAGGTACTCCATTATATGCTAGTTAGGATGATGCTTCAGTATTTTGAAAGTTTGCATGCATATTAGAGAAAACATAGATCCAAAGCATCTAGGGTTGCATGTACACCATAGGAGTGTTACAATACTCAAAACCCATCAGTGGTATCTAAGCTTAGGATTGTTTTCCAATATACTTGATGCTACTTGCTTTCAAATGCTTCAAAAATCGATTTTCTTCTTTTTGGATAGTGGACTCGCTGAGTCCACTGGGGGAATCGATGAGTCCCCTCACAAATTTGACCAACTCGCTGAGTTAGTTCATGCACTCGACGGGTTAGTGCTCCAGAGTGCAGAGTTTCGAGTTTTAAGGCTGGAATTGGACTAGGATCATTACCCTAAAATGTTTTTGAACTTATAAACCTACTTTTGATGTGGTAATGATTATGCTAATCCAATTTAAAAGATAATTGTTAAATTTCATGTTTTGGATTAGTTTATATGGTTAGGCTAATTACATGATTTTTTTTTGAATTGTATTGTTCATATGAGTTTAGTTGTATATTCTATGAATTATTTGATTATTGTATTAGTTAAATAATGTTTTAAATGATTTTAATGGACTCCATAACTTGTCCTCAATTTATGGATGTTATGGAACGTGAAAGGTTTTTCTATTAAAGATGTCATTAAACTCATATGATATGGACTTGAAGAGTTTTGACAAGTTTCAAAACTTGCCCTCAAGTTTTGGAATTTGTAAGGTCTCACTAAATGAAACTTTAATTCCTAACCTTTGAATTTTAAAAGTTAAAATTCAACCCTTATACTATTATAATAATATTATAGGTTGTAACTTATATATATATATATATATATATATATATATATATATGTATATATATATATATATGTATGTATATATATATATATATATATATATATATGTATGTATATATATATATATATATGTATGTATAAGACAAGCCGGTTTTACCGTTAGTAGGCCTCATTCACGAAGCCGGTCTATAAGGGGGGTATAAGGTTACTGCCTATAAAATGGTGGTTTAATGGGTGTCCACTCTTACCCACCGCTTCCTTGACTGATGGAGGGTCGTTAGCCGAACGGGTAGGACAAAGACTATAATTCTCATTAAAAGTATAATGATAAATATAAAGTAACTAAACCTTTTATAAATTCTCAATCTTAGTTACCTTAGGAAAATGTGAAATTTATGCTAATCCATGCAATTACACTTTGCACCTTACCAAGTCGTTGATGGAGCGTGTGTGGTTAACCGACACATTAACTTGAACAAGTAAGGGTGGCAAAGGGTAGCTTAATATTTATAATAAAGTCAATGGAGCGTGTGTTGTTAACCGACACATTGATTAAGGTGATATTTGACATTAAGAGTACCAAGTACATTTGCATGGTTATTCACACCTTGTTTGTGATCCTAGGTATCCCAGTCACAAACCTGAAGGGCATAATCGAGATTTAAACATGCCATTGAAAATTTCAATGAATCTCAAAGGATCTAGGAGTTTCAAATCTTATTAAAACTTAATTAACACATTTCATTTTTAATGGTGGAAATTGGTAAATCGTCATTTACCTAACTTCAAATATTTTGCAAGTTGGATTACGACATCCCTCTTCTAAATTGTAAAATATTGTGTTGGATCCTAGCGTTAGTATTTCATTTTGGGTGTTATATTATGGACTCTTTATCTAATCTAAACTTTGTCTTTCTTTCTTTTCAGATGTCTTCCAACACTACTTTTGGCTAAAACCCTACCAGCTCCTTCTCTCTCATGAGCCTTTGAGGGAGAGTCATCTTTGATGGTTCCAAATTCAATGATTGTATTAGGAACATGAGGATGGTTACTCGCTATGAGGACAAGGAATATGTCCTCAACAAGGAGCTTAAGGAAATCGATGAGTCTGCTGCTACTCCTCAGGAGATTGCTGATTTCAGGGCAGACGAGAAATATTCCAACTAGGTAGCTTGTATCATGCTTGCCACCATGTGTCCTGAACTCCAAAAGTCCTATGAGGACTTATACCATTTTGAGATGCACCAGGACCTGATGGAAAGATACCATCAGAATGCTCGTCAAGAGCGGTATGAAATCATCTGCTCCATGATTACAACAAAGATGAAGGATGGTGAACCCATCACGGGCCACTTGCAGAAAATGCAAGGGTTTGTGGACTGTCTGCTCAAATTGAATGTGAAATTTGATGAAAAGTTGGCTATATATATATTATTCTACACTCCTTACCTCCATGTTATGATCAGTTCCGCATGACTTATCATATGAACAAGGAGGAAGTCACTCTGACTAAGCTTCAGGGCCGAAAGTGGTCTCAAAGGTAAATCTGTTGTAACCACTCCTAGTGCTAATGCTCTTGTTCTGGAAATTGGGCAAGGTAAGGGGAAGAGAGGAAGGCTCCTTCCAAGATCCATAAGGGAAAGTTTTTTGATGGATCCTCTTCAATTGGAACCAAAGGTGGTTCTGCTACTCCCTCGACCATCCCAAAAGAAGCAGAGTGTTTCCATTGCCATGAAAAAAGGACCTGGAAGCGAAGCTGCCCCAAATATTTATAGGATGTTAAGGATGGGAAGGTTAAACCCACCCATGAAAGTATTTATACTATTCTATCTAAAAACTCATCACATACTAACTCTTGGGTGCTTGACATAGGTTGTGGATTTCACATTTGTTCTGAAGTGAAGGTCCTTAAAAGAAGTATGGATATGGAGAACGGGAAGATAAACTTGATCATGGGGAATAGGAAGGTTTCACCAATCACCAAGATTGGAGTTTACTCTTTATTGCTTAGTAGCGGGTTAGAAATAGATTTGAATAATTGTTGCTACTCGTCTGATATGCCATGAAATATTATTTCCTTTCATGGTTTGTACAAAAAAGGTTTCACATTTTCATTTGATAATGAAATTGGTGCAATAAATGCTTATTATAATGGTGTTTTTTATTTTGGAGCATTACCTCGTAATGGTGTATATGAAACGATGATGGTTGTAGAAAACTTAGGAAATAATGTGTTGCATATTGATTCTTTTAATGATTTGGATAAGGCATCCTTGTGGCATTGTCATCTTGGACATGTCAACAAGAAGCGCATAGGCCAACTCCAGAAGGCTGGAGTTTTGGAGTCATTCGACTTAACGTCGGATGACACTTGTGAGTGTTGTTTGTTTGGAAAAATAACTAAGTCACCTTTACTAGTTCTTGTGAAA
The DNA here is from genome assembly GCF_002870075.4 of Lactuca sativa. NCBI lineage: Eukaryota > Viridiplantae > Streptophyta > Magnoliopsida > Asterales > Asteraceae > Lactuca > Lactuca sativa. Next base: position 253,501,714 of record NC_056630.2, read on the forward strand.
GGGGTGAGGGTTTGTTGGATCTCATACTCACCAATGTGTGTGGGCCCTTCAGAACCACCACAAGGGATTCTAACCGCTTCTATGCGACTTTTACTGATGATTACATCATATATGGCTATATCTACTTAATCAAGCATCAGTCATAAACCTTTGAGAAATTCAAAGAGTTTAAACAGGAAGTGGAGAATCAGTTCCGATCGAGGCGGTGAGTATCTTAGTATCGAATTCCTAGACTATCTTAAGGAGTGTGTGTGACAACCCGATATTTCGAATCAATGTAATGACAAAAAAAAGTCAAGAATTGTAACCCTTTTTGATATAATGAAATTATTGTCAAAAATAAGATGTTCAAAATGTTGGATTAGTGTCTAAGTCCATAACTATTTTGGTATGTACTTGACCCGATGGTGCATGGTCCTTTTGGGTTGCCTTCACCAAAGCAACTTGATAGGATGATTTATGGAGAGAAATGATTAAATATGATTTATTAATATATTATGAGAATAATATATTAAATGAGAAATCATATTGTTTAATTAATATTAGTCAATAATTAATTGGTAATTAGTTTTGTGACTAAAAGAGATTAATTAAACTTAAGGGACTGGAATTGTAATTATAAGATAATTGCAATTTGGGCCATGGATTCCCTTGTATTAAGGAGTGGACGAATTCTATGGGGAAGCCCATAAGAAATCGTCCAAGGCCTTAATTAAATGAGTCCATGGGTTGCTTAGGGCTTAAGCGTCCAAATTAGGGTTTCCTTGTTAGATAACCCTAATAGCCTCACTATATATAAGACCCTTATGACCCAAAAACGTGGTGAAGACTTCTCTAGGGTTTGTAGACGGTTTTGGGCAGCCTTCATCCTCTCTCCTCCTCATCCTCTTGCTTATGGTGTTTGTGAACCATTAGAGGAGTGACAATTGTGACTCTAAGCTTTCTAAAGTCAATACAAGGAGATTTGGGATTGTTATTGCTACATAACAATCAAGGTAACATCTTAAACCTATTCTCATGTTAATATGATTACTTGAATGCTAGAATTAGGGTTTATAGTCTTGGATAACTTGCATGTACAATAGAGAAACCTAGATCCAAGCATTAGGGTTTGTATGAGCACATAGGATGTCTTATAGCCAAAACCCATCAGTGGTATCAGAGCCTAGACTGGTTTCTATTGTATTGATGCAATATATGATTAAAAAATTCGATTTTTGTGGTTCTGGAGGCTGGACTCGCCGAGTCCATAGATGAACTCGACGAGTCCATGCCTGACTCGGCGAGTCGGCTGGTCAGATGGAGGGTAAACCGGGATTTCTTGCTGTTTTAGCTTAAGGATAGTTGCCTTATCATATTAGATCAATATAAATCCGATTTTATGATATATTTGACTATATTCTTGATCTAATTGAAGATATTTATCAATTAATAAAATATTTGTTTCCTTATGTGATAATTGATTAATTATTTTGATTAAATTGGTAAATTGTTTTGCAAGAAATCATTAAATAAATCGAATATGGATAATTATGTGATTAAATGTTAATTTAGATTATTTTTTATTTGATCCTTGTGCTTTGAAAAGTTTCATATTTTCCCCTTTAGGTTTTATAGTTTAAATTTGAACCCAAAAGTTTTGTTGTTTTGAAATTTAAATAGTTAAAACCCTAAGGTTTTGAAAAAGGTTTCAAAACTTACCCTCAAGTTTTGGAATTTAAAATTTTGGATTAATAGTTTAATTTGATGTATATTTAAATTCTAAACCCTAATATTTTGAAATGTTTCAAAACTTGCCCTCAAGTTTTGGAATTTAAAAGTTGATTAAAAGTTTAATTAGGAATGTTAAATTCTAAAACCGTAGTAATGTTTTGAAAAGTTCAAATCACTCCCTTATGGTTTTATTAATTAATTAAGGTGTATAATTAAAAGAGGTTTAATAAATCCATAAAAGTTTAGGTTAACAATTTAATTGAATTAAAAGTATAATTGTTAAATTAAACCACCTAGTATTTTAAAAGTGTAAAATACACCCTATACTATATATAACATTAAAAGTCTAACATTATATATGTATGAGTAAAAGTCAGTCTTACCGTTAGTAGGCCTCATTCACGAAGCTGGTCTATAAGGGGTGTTTAAGGAAATTGCCTATAAAATGGCGATTGAATGGGTATCCACTCTTACCCACCACACTCTTGACTAGTGGAGGGTCGTTAGCCGAACGGGTAGGATAGGACGAAACCTTCCATTATAAGTATAATGAATTATTAAAGTAACTAAATGTTTTTCAAATTCCCAATCTTAGTTACTTAGGCAAAAGTGAATTGATGCAATTCCATGAAATTACACTTTGTGCCCTTGCGAAGACGTTAGTGGAGCGTGTGTGGTTTACCCGCACACTAAATGGTTCTAAGCAAATGTAGCAAAGGGTGACTCAATGTTTGTCGTAGTTCGGTGGAGCGTGTGTGGTTTACCGGCACATCGAATAGGTGGCTGTAACATGTGGGGGCACCATGTAAGTTTGCATGGTTATTCACACCCGCTTTGTGATCCTCGGCATCCTAGTCACAAACAAGAGGGGCATATCGAGATTTAAACATGCCATTGAAATGTTCAATGAATCTCAAAGTATCTAGGAGTTTTCATAGATTTAAAACTTAAATTTCTTTTTCGTTTTTCATGGTGGAAATTAGTGAATCGTCATTCACTTACCTTCAAATGTTTTGCAATTTGGGTTACGGCATCCCTCTCCCGAGTTGTAGAATATTGTGTTGGCTCCTAGACTTAGTATCTCATTTGGGTGATTTACTTAGGACTCAATCAATCAACTAACTTGAATTCGTTTTCTCCCGTTTTGTAGATGTCAAAGTTCGACAACTATGGTCTTCCCAAATCCCGTGGAACAAGCATTCCACATGAAGATGGTATTCCACGATTTGATCGAGGAACAAGAAATCATGCTTCACTTCCTCCACCTCCTCCAATTGTTCTCCCTAACCCACAAGTTCAAAGGCTTGAAAAGTTCAAGATCACTCAAGCCCTTTTGGCAAGTAAACATAAAGAAGGAAAGCCGGTGTGTGCACACATCCTAGGGATGAAGTCACACATTGACAAGTTAAGAATGTCGGGATCCATTGTCTGTGAGAAAATGGTTGTTGATTGGGTTCTTCAGTCACTTCCTAACTCATATAGTGAGTTCGTAAGAGAGTACTATATGATGAACCGCGACGTGACCCTTATAGATCTCACCGATATGCTTATTGTTGCTGAATCAGCAATGGTTTGGCGCAATAGAAAAGCAAAGTTGATTGGTGAATCTGCCTTCAAGACCTCTATGGATATAGACAATAACAACGAAAGACATGCTATGATTGAAAAGTTTGATCATAAGAGAAAGGCAATGTCTGAAGTAGTTCCATGTCATGTTCCAAAAGAGTCAATTTGCTTTTATTGCCAAGAGAAAGGGCATTGGAGACGAAGCTGCCCCATTTACCTAAGAGATCTAAGAGATGGGAGAGTTGAAATGTATGGCTCTAATATAGGTAAAATCCATTAACTAACTCTTTTAAGCTTCTATTCTAGATTCTTAATACATAATGTGATAAGATCACAATTGATGTTTTGTAGGATCGAAGAAAAAAAAAGGAAGCTTAAGGGAAGAAGTGAGCAGAATCTAACCATGAAGAAGTGGATTTCGATCGCATTACTTGAAGATTAGATTCTTGAGCTACTACTTAGAATTAGAATTAGATTGCTAAGAAAGATGTATTAGCATAGTTTTTCAATGAATTGCATTGTAAGGACAAATTTTTCCACAATAAAATAAATTTTGATTTTATATTATTTACTTATCCTTGCAATGGCGTGTATAAAAAATTGATGTTAGAATGTTTCTATTGTTAGCAATAATGAATTTAGTTCTTATTATGTTATTTGTGGAAATGTTAATTTTTTTTACTAAATAAGGAAAGTTTCTCATCGTCCAAGTTTCAATTGGACAGAAACTTGGAATCATGCAACTTGGTTACACGATGAATGAGAAATTTCATATTTGGAAATTAGAACAATTCGTTGACAAAGTGTCAAGTGAAGGACTAGGAGATCGAGTACACCAAGTTGTGTGTTGATCAAGTCCACCACAAGAGTAACAAAGACATTCGTCATGATTTACTAAAGGTTTAGTAAATATGATTATACTTATAAGAATAAGTGTAATTCTGAATTAATTGAAAAAGGTTTAAATCAATAGCAAAACGAATAAGAAGAATCAAGTAGGCAGAAAGATAAAAGTTTCTCCATTCTAAGAAAAAGGGAGAGTATCTTTTATACTTTACGATAGGACTTAATGATTGAGAACCATATCTCAATTGATCCTCTAAGTGAGTCTTAGTACAATTGTATGTTTAAGAAGAAGAATCAAGGATTGAAGAAATGGTTAAATCAAGAAGTCTATCATACTTCGTTCCAATAACAAGTCTTAAAGTTAAGATTGTGACAATGAGTGAAAATTATTAAAGGTTTATAACATTCATCAAATGTGGAAAGTTGTGATGTCTTGAATAAGACAAAGACCAACTAGGACCAATTTATGAAGTGTTTTGATAAAAACTACACTAACTCTTGAATATTTGTTTGTCAAGAAATGTTCATTGACAAGAGAATCTTATATGTCAAGGAGTCAGTGGGACTCTTAATGGTCTTGAAAAGTTTCAAGAACAAATCAAATAAACCTTATCGATCATCACTAGCACACGAGTTGAGGTTTTCAACCTATCGTGTTGACATTATTTTGTTTCTGTGCTATTCCAATTGAGTTAATTATGCATGTGAGTTCTATGAGTTCTCATAAAAGGCAAGGCACCTTAATCAATGAAAGGTACATTGATAGGAAAGGGTGAGCTGCTTAACTACTTGGAAGACATGGTGGGCAGCTATGCTACCATAAGGCAAGAAATCAAGATTAAGAAAGTTTGATCCATATGAGTTTGAATTTGTCGTAAACTTTGGTTTTGACAAATTCACATGGATAGGAACAAATACACCGTTTAAATCTAAGTGTCATAAGATTTCCTCCTTCATGAAAATGATTGTGAGGAAATGCTTTCACTAAGAAATATTTTAAGAAGATAGTGATTGTAAAATTGCATTCTCAAATTCGATTATGGTTACGGTATCCCTTTGCATAATTTGAATTGTGAGGTTTGGCAATTAGTCTTAATTGTTTAGACACGCATATGAACTATCTAAGGAAAAGGTGTATAAGTTCAAGAAGCCTTGATAAAAGATTATCAAAGCATTAAGTATTAGAAATATGGACTTAAGAAATTCAATAGGTATTGTTTTTCTGAAAGCTAAGATGTTTATGAATAGATGTCGAAGCTAGTGGGAGCATAAGTGTTATGTTTTATAGTAATCATCATGATAGTGGGAGCATAAAAGTTATGATTGTATGATTATTATGGAAAGTATTGCAAGTTGGCAATATTAATTATAGAAAACAAGAGTTATACCTTGCAAAGTCGTAAGGGTTGTAAAGTTGTTTTGCTATAATTAAGGGAGAGAATATTATGCTTCATTTCAAATCTAAAGGATTAGGTTGAGAAATGTTAATAAATTTAGTCAAAGGTACATAGTGTGTTCTTAAAATTTCGATTATGATTACGGCATTCCTCTTCACAATTCGAATTTTGAGAACATAGCAAATAAAACATTATGCGTCGTGTCCCATACGCTTCGGGTATAGGATCGATTGCAAATGCTTTAATGTTTGACCATTCTAAAATTTTCCAAATGTCTAGCGCATTTAGAGGGAAAAGGGACTAGAATCGGTTTTGACTAAAATAATTAAACAACTATCAAAGGACAATCCAAAGTTCGACGAGGATTGGTTTCTTGTGAGTAGTTGGAAGCATGATATTGAATGGACCATATCGACCTTATTAAGAATGAGTTGTCATATGGAAAATATGGAAATGTTTCCATATTGGATGGACCATATTGACATCATTACGAATAGATAAGATTCTATTACGAATGAGTTCTCATATGGAAAATATGGAAGCGTGTCCATATTGGGAATTGAATATTGAAAATCTATGACTAGATTAGAAACTTTTATGCAAAAGGATGTTCAAAGGAATGTACTTTGAGTGAGAGACATCATATCTAAGGAATTGTCTTATAACAATCTCCGATAGAGGACTTTGTAATATCAGTGACAATAGTCTTTGTGACTTTGGTGCGGTGAATTTACGAAAGGACAATTGCACAAAATGTTAGAATCTAGCATATTCTATAAGTAGCAAGAATTTGATATTCTTTCACTTATGAAAAAGTATTTGGAGTTGTGAAATGAGAATGATTGGAAATGTGCTCAATTTGGTCTATTTCACAAAGTAAGAACCATAGGTAAACATTGTGTGCATGATAGGAGCATGGGACAAGTGTAATAATTCAAGTAAAAAGTTGATTACCCGAAATGACAAATAATGAGTAATCGATATGGTGATAAATAAAAGGTGTTTTATTTATACTCAAAGGTTTGAGGCCATATGGGATTAGTATTATTCTTGTGTTTCACATTTGCATGTTTTGGCTTCCTGAATAATTGAGTTTATTAAGAATAATCGAATTATTCGAACGGACCACAGTTAGTCATACATTGGAAGTAAGTATGAATGAAGACTGTCATGAATTGGTTTGTAGATTGTCTAGAGTGTATTAGACATAGCAAAGGTTTGATGCAATGTTCGTGAGTGCTTATGAATATGATTTGAGCATTGGATTAAACCCACGCTCACTTGGATCACTCCATGGATTATATCACGAGTGATTGGTGAGACGATAACATCTTATATTCTTGAAACCGAGATGTGTGAGTTGTATCTTGCAAATCGGTTGCACATTGATAATATGTAAACGCACTAGTAACTTAGTGTTACAAAACATATTGTTGTGTGTGATTCAGTGAGTAAGTGCAAGCAAGCATTGTATCAAAGTTTATCCATTCCTTTTATCCAAAGTAGGATAAAAGCGATATCTTTGGGCCGCTCGATGATTTAGTGATGACAAACGTAAATGCTCGGCCAGGCTAGGGCTAATTTGATTTGTTCAATTAGTCAGTCGTCATAAATCGGGAATCGAGATATAGTACAAAGAGAATGATTTGAAATCATATCTCATATGATATCTAGAATGGAGGAATATATGATCCCTTATCTTAAGGACACGCGTATCTGATAGGATCAGAGTTGACAGTGGCTTTGGGAAGCTACGATTGCAGATCAGGATCTGAAGTCATATGCATAATAGTTATTAGAATTATCCAAGTGGGAGACTGTTGGATTAGTGTCTAAGTCCATAACTATTTTGGTATGTACTTGACCCGATGGTGCATGGTCCTTTTGGGTTGCCTTCACCAAAGCAACTTGATAGGATGATTTATGGAGAGAAAGGATTAAATATGATTTATTAATATATTATGAGAATAATATATTAAAGGAGAAATCATATTGTTTACTTAATATTAGTTAATAATTAATTGGTAATTAGTTTTGTGACTAAAAGAGATTAATTAAACTTAAGGGACTGGAATTGTAATTATAAGATAATTGCAATTTGGGCCATGGATTCCCTTGTATTAAGGAGTGGACGAATTCTATGGGGAAGCCCATAAGAAATCGTCCAAGGCCTTAATTAAATGAGTCCATGGGTTGCTTAGGGCTTAAGCGTCCAAATTAGGGTTTCCTTGTTAGATAACCCTAATAGCCTCACTATATATAAGACCCTTATGACCCAAAAACGTGGTGAAGACTTCTCTAGGGTTTGTAGACGGTTTTGGGCAGCCTTCATCCTCTCTCCTCCTCATCCTCTTGCTTATGGTGTTTGTGAACCATTAGAGGAGTGACAATTGTGACTCTAAGCTTTCTAAAGTCAATACAAGGAGATTTGGGATTGTTATTGCTACATAACAATCAAGGTAACATCTTAAACCTATTCTCATGTTAATATGATTACTTGAATGCTAGAATTAGGGTTTATAGTCTTGGATAACTTGCATGTACAATAGAGAAACCTATATCCAAGCATTAGGGTTTGTATGAGCACATAGGATGTCTTATAGCCAAAACCCATCATAAAAGTCATCTACTGGATTTCATAAATGATAGATATCATGTCCAGGGTTTCAGAAATATAAAGAACACTAAAATCCGAGTTATAACGAAGAAGTTATGACCAACCTAAGATTCACAACAAAAAACGGCAATACGGCTAAACGTAAAACGAGAAATTTCAATAAAATACTTATTAGCCTTAGGTATCTAAATAAAAGTCGTAGATATCATTAAATCGTGAACATACATAAAAAGAATGCCCAAATCTGACTTCGTATGAGGAAGTTGGTTTTTCAAAGTTTCGGGATAGCGGTAGACAGCTAAAAACTCGAAATAGAGATCGAGCGATTTTTAGCCGAAACAACATAACAAGAATCGAAGATCTCGTCAATAGTAGTACAACAGTAAAAAGACAGATGAAAACGGACATCGGATGAAGAAGTTACAGATATTTAACGGACTTTTCATGTCCCGGCCTGTTAAAAATGATATATTAAAAATAAATTCAAAATTAGCCGACGGAGTCTAAATGAAAGTTGTAGAGTACATTCTCACCTACACATGGATATAAAGAATGCGAAAAATAAGGAGCTCGTACGCAAAATTTACGTAATTTAGAAGTTGGAAAATCACATTACGCCCCGCGTACCAGAGGATAGGAGCCTCGTCCTATCGGTCACAGGCTCTCTCATCGGAACTCCCATCCAAAGTGCGTCATGCATGATGTCCGGTACGCCCCGTGTAACCCAGAGGTACGCCCTGCGTACCGAGGGTTTCCAGCCCCTATAAAAGGGATGCGAGGGTTCCGGGCATAATTGCTCATTTTCTCTCATTCTATTGCATTTTTACCCCGTTTTGCATGCAAGGAATATCCCGAAGTCCCGGTTTTCATACTCAAGTCTCGAAGGAAGTTTTACGCTCCTGAGATTTCCGAGAATCCCAAGATATCTGCGTTCTCCCGTCAAAGTTCTGCTCGGTTTTCGTCTCACCTTCTTCAATCTATCAAGTGAGTTCATACCCCTATAACTACGTTTTCAAATGTTTTGTAAATGCTTTTATACACTTTTAAGGGGGGAATACAAGTACACACACGGTTATCCTCGTGTGAAAAACATCAATCTTTTTCTATACTTTTCCTATATAAATATCAAACACTTTATTTATATTTTCAGTATAAATGTTCAATAATGTTATTACAAATGTTATACTTTATATACAAAGTCGACACTACGCTTGGGTTTATCGTACAAACGAATCACACATTTGGAAAAACTATAATAGGTATAGTTTACTAGATATTCAAGAGATTTTACATACTATAAGTACTACAAGAATAATTGGACTTTTCATACGTAAATCTATTTGATACTAAGTTTTGTGAGACATTCAACTTCTCGTACTTTCAAGTATGCAGTTAAAGTTCTGTATTATATACTATAATCTCTTGTAGGGAGAGCGTGATACTTGTGTATAGATCTATATGGGATTGACGATCCCGCACCTAAACTGTTAGCTACAGTTAGACCGGCAGGTATGGGGTGACAAACGTCATAACATTCCAACGCATGAAGAACGTTGTTACAGGCAGTCTGGGTCAATAGCATGGTTATAAAACTCACATGGAGTATTAAAAACACGTTGATTTATGGGGTTATCAATTGCCTTAGTGATTTTATACATACATAAATCTACTATCCTAAGCATGAAAAACACTATTGCATTACAGTTTTGGAACTTTTAAACTACCACACACTTATGGAAAAATATTGGATTTCTAGAAGCAAACATTTAAACAGTCGAGTCTTGGTAGGAGACTACTTTTAAACTAGCAGGAAATATGGGATTTTCTAGGAGTTTTCAAACATCTACAAACAATTTCATTCAAATTTATACAAACATTAACATTAAATACTTATGAACTCACCAGCTTAAATGTTGATCTACTCTTTCCAATTTACTTCTATTTCTCAGGGATTCAGTACTACTGGTAAACTCCAGCTTTTGGAGAAGTGACACTAAGACGTCAGTTTAAAATTCATTTTGTCATCATATTGTAATTTGTTTTGAAACAAGTATCATTCAACAATGTAACTTATAAATTATATATATATATATATATATATATGATGGTTGTTTTAATTTCTTTACTATGTATTTAGTTGTTACGATACTACATGAAGTCATTCGCCCTTGAACAATTCCACCATTCTGGTTTGGGGGTGTGACAGTGTGGAATTTTTTCACAGTTGACGCCACCTAGGATACGACAACTTAATGGTGTGGCTGAGAGGCACAACCGAATCTTGTTGGACATGGTTCGTTCCATGATGAGTCAAGCTTCGTTACCAATCTCATTCTGGGGGTATGCCTTGGAGAGTGTCGCCCATATCCTTAATCGAGTCACAACTAAAAAGGTTGACAAAACACCTCACGAGATGTGGACAGGGAAGGTTCCCTCGTTAGCACACATCAAGGTTTGGGGTTGCAAGGCTTTTGTGAGGTGCGAGAATCACGATAAGCTTAACCTTGGAGTGAGCGCATGTATTTTCATCGGCTACCCGCAAAAGTACTTTGGTTATCTCTTCTACAGACTGAGTGACAATGTTGTCTTTGTTGCAAGGAAAGGGGTTTTCCGAGAGAGGGAACTTATATTCCAAGGGGACATTGGGAGGCAAATTGACCTTGAAGAGATTCAAGAGTCAAGCGGTGAAGGAACCTCAAACACTAGCGATCAACCTGAGGAAGAAACTCCTATTAAACCAATCGGTAAGTCTGTACCTTTGAGGCGTTCTGGTAGAGATAGTGTTCCACCTGAGTTCTATGGTTTCCATATTACTGCAGAAGGTGATACATTTATCAGTGATAACACACTGGTAAATTTGGATGAACCCAACAACTACAAGGAAGCCATGGCAGGCCCCGAGTCTGCTAAATGGAAAGAGGCGATGGATAGCGAGATTCAGTCCATGTATGAAAATCAAGTTTGGAACTTGGTTGACAATGTACCGGGTCATAAGACAGTCGGATGCAAATGGATCTTCAAGAAGAAGACCAACATGGATGGGAAAGTACACACTTATAAGGCACAACTGGTCGCGAAGGGCTTTACTCAAACTCCGGGAGTTGACTATGATGAGACCTTTTCACCAGTAGCGAAGATTAAGTCTATTAGGGTTATGCTAGCCATTGCTGCATTTCTTGACTATGAAATATGACAAATGGATGTTAAAACCGCTTTCCTTAACGGGAAGTTGGCTGAGGATGTTTACATGAGTCAGCCAGAGGGTTTTGTCGATGCTAAGTACCCTAATAGTGTGTGTAAGCTTGATAAATCCATTTATGGATTGAAATAAGCATCTCGCAGATGGAATCTTTGTTTTGATGAGAAAGTCAAAGAGTTTGGCTTTTCGAGAAGTGGGGATGGATCCTGTGTATTTGTCAGAGCTAGTGGGAGTATAGTTAGCTTTTTAGTACTGTATGTGGATGACATACTACTCATAGGAAATGACATCCCAAACTTGTAGGAGGTGAAGTCCTGGCTTGGGATGTGTTTCGCTATGAATGACCGTGGAGAAGCTGCCTATATCCTAGGGATAAGGATATTGAGAGATAGGAGTAAGAGACTAATTGGACATAGTTAAAGTACCTACTTGGACAAAGATTTGAAGAGGTTCAACATGCATAATTCCAAGAAAGGTGACTTACCGATCCAGCACAATACCAGACTGAGCAAGGCTTAGAGTCCGAGTACAAAGGCTAAGATAGCTGGGATACGTTGATTACTGTATGCTTCCGTTGTTGGCTCGATCATGTATGCTATGACTTGTACTCGCCCTGATGTGGCATTTTCTTTGAGCATGGTCAACAAATATCAAGGGAATCCTGGCCAGGCTCACTGGACTGCAGTGAAAAACATTCTCAAGTACGCGCGGAGGACTAAGGACTGGGTCCTTACACTTGGTGGGAGTGATGACTTGAGAGTGGTGGGGTATAGTGACGCCAACTTTCAAACCGACATAGATAATTTCTGATCTCAGTCGGGCTGGGTGTTTTCCCTGAATGGAGGAGCAATTACTTGTAAAAGTTCCAAGCAGGATATTGTAGCTGATTCAACGTGCGCATCAGAGTACATAGCAGCAAGCGAAGCGAAAAAGGAGGTGATATGGCTGAAGAACTTCATCAGAGATCTTGGAGTTGTACCAGCTATAAAGGAGCTTGTGGATATTTTCTGTGACAGTGATAGTGCGGTTGCCTTAGCCAAGGAACCAAGGGATCATGGCAGGTCTAGACACATCGACATGAAATATCACTTCATAAGACACAAGATAGAAGGACTTCTCGTGGCAAAGAGGGTATCATCAGATGAGAACCCAACAGATACCCTCATGAATGGAATGAGTAGGGTTAAACTTTTACAGCATGCGAGGCGCAATGGGCTGAGGGATGATATTAATTTAAAAGATTAGATAACATTTGAAACTTGCAATAGTTGAAATGTAATTGACATTTGATGCTTAAATAAAAGGTGCTTTTATTTACTAGTATGGTACTGTCTTGTGTCAATCATTTACTATTGTTTCATTTTGCATGTGTTGACTTCCATAATAATTATATTATTTAAACTATCCACAGTCGATCATACTTTAGAAGTAGGTATTGAAGCAAGACTATCATGAATTTGGCTTGTAGATTGCCATAAATGGTTAGACATTGATATGACATTCATAAGTGCTCATAAGGTCTGAGTATTGGATTTAACCTACGCTCATGTATATCACTTCATGGAATTTATCTCGAGTGATCGTGAGATGATAATATCATATAATCTTCAAACCTATATATATATATATATATATATATATATATATGAGTTGTTGACTATGAGTTGGTCGTATATTGATAGTACGAAAACGCATCGGTAACTCGATGTTATAAAATGTGGTGTTGTGTATGGTTCAGTGAATAGTTGGTACAAGCATATACTATCAAAGTTTATCTATTCCTTTTAGTCCTTGGAGGATTAAAAGAAATATCTTGGGCCCTCGATGATTTTGTTTTGACTTATGTGTCGGGCCTGGTTAGAACTAAATTGATGTGTTCATTAAGTTCTATGTCAAACAAATTAGAAATCGGGAAACAAACTGTTGTACAATAAGGTTGATTGTGTTCCATGTGTTTGTCCGACTGATATCTTGAGAACAGAGGATTCTATGATCACTTATCTAAAATGGTACGTCTAAGTTCGACAAAGGCATTTAAGAGCCACGATTGCTAGTCGGATCCTGAACTTATACATACAACTATACTTATTAGACCTATCCAATTGGGAGACTGTTGTATAAGGTGTCTAAGTCCATAACTATAATTGGTATGTACTTGACCCGAGAGTAGCATGGTCATTTGCGTTGCACTTCACCGGGGCAATTTGAAGGATGGACTTTTGAGAAGAGGATGCTGATGATTTATTAATATATTATAAGTTCTAATATATTAATATGAAATCATATTATTTAATTAGTATTGATCAAGAATTAATTTGGAATTAATTTTGTGATCAAAAGAGACTAATGAAATATAAGGGGTTGATTTGGTAAATCGTTCATTCTTATAAAGTGGGCTAATGATCCATAATTCTTGTAACAACCAAAAAATCACGACTAAAAATTTCTTTTAAAACATTAATAAAACCATATTTATAAAATTGTATCATAAGTCATAACATAATTTTCGAGTATTAATTCAAAACATAATCTCATTATCAGAGTAAAACATTCCCAGGCTAACTGACTATGGTGTGTGCACTGCAACCTCTCCGAGCTCCTCTTTTGAAAACTGAGTACCTGAAACCAAAACTAAAAACCGTAAGCACGAAACTTAGTGAGCTCCCCCAAACTACCACATACCATACAATATCATATAAAGCACATACTGGGCCTTACCCACTGCATCGGACCGAAGTCCGGAACTAACCAGGGCCTTGCCCTCTGCATCGGACCGAAGTCCAGAAACTGCATCGGACCGAAGTCCGGAACTACTGAGGCCTTGCCTCCTGCATCGGACCAAAGTCCGAAACTGCATCGGACCGAAGTCCGGAACTACTGAGGCCTTGCCTCCTGCATCGGACCGAAGTCCGGAACTGCATCGGACCGAAGTCTGGAACTACTGAGGCCTTGCCTCCTGCATCGGACCGAAGTCTGGGACTAACTGCATCGGACCGAAGTCCGGAACTGACTGCATCGGACAGAAGTCGGGAACTACTAAACATAGCATAACATAAACATATCAACTAACACAACAACATATACTGCATGCTGCTGCGGGCCATAACCCGGAACACATAACACGCAAACATGTCTGAGTCACGAATGCATCAAACATACTAACTACTGCATCAGACCGAAGTCCGGAAACTACTACTAATTAAACGGGTCGGCATTGTGGCCTTAGACCCTTTCCTACTGGAAGGAAACTCACCTGCACTGGCTGAACTCGCTGATGATCCCACTAGCTACTGCCCGACAACTCACTGAACTCTTGCTCCACTAGCCCCGCGAGCTATCAATATCAATGCAACACTTAGTCTAACTGACCCCCAAAAGACAACCAAATTAACTCTGGCCAAAGTCAAAGTCCTGGTCAAAGTCAACCTTCCAGGTCAACCCTACTAGCCGAGTCCACCTACTGACTCGCCGAGTTCATATGCTCAGGGTCCTTCTATTCGCGACTTGACTCACCGAGTCGGTCCATGACTCGCCGAGTCCAACAATTTCCGAGTCCTGTCCTGTCCAACTCGCTGAGTCTCCACCCGACTCACTGATTCGAGTCTCAAATCGAAGGGTTTGGGGGGTTTCGCGACCTGACTCGCCGAGTCCAAGAATAGACTCGTCGAGTCCAAGGCAATCTTCAACCAACTCGCCGAGTTCATGCCCAACTTCATCCGACTCGACAAGTTGTTCATCCCACTCATCGATTTCCTCCTCATCTTCATGCTACTCGCCGAGTCCACTCGAAGGACTCGCCGAGTCCATTCAGATCTACATACATGCAGAGGACTTTTGAGTCATGCATGGACTCCAAACTATAGATCTACCCTTCCCAATCCTATTCCTCACGTAAAGTTGCAGAATTTACGTGTAGAGATGGAGATCTAGGCAAAATATACCATAAACTAGGGTTTAAGGCAAAGAGGCTCCACAATCAACTCAAGGGCTGAAACTTTATGCTTCTCTAAACCATAATATGCTTGGATCTGAAGTAGCAACTCCAGATCCGGCTTCTAACTCGAGTGGACAACTAATCATGGCTAAAAAGCCCCAAAACTCACCACCAAAATAGATCTAAAGGAAGGGAAACGACTTAATACCTTCAAATGCTCAGAAATATCTTCCCAATCCCAGATCTATAGCCCCCTCCTTGCACCTTCAAGCTCCTTCTTCCTTCTCCAAGCTTTAATGCACTCTTCAAAGCAACAATTGGCTCAATCAATGGATATGGCAGCTAGGGTTCGACATTCTGGGCTAAAGAGGCAGTAAAGGAACCCTAGGAAAGAGAATGAGGCGCTTAAATAGGCTCCAAGCCCCGAATTTAGGGTTTTCCTCGTACAGACCAGACTCGCCGAGTCTCCTTGGACGACTCGCCGAGTCGGTCACTTACTCCTCGGCGCAGATCCCGCTCGGACTCGCCGAGTTCCTCCTTGGACTCGCCGAGTCCCTCCTTAAAGTTAGGGTTTCCTTTCCTTTATTGACCTTCAAAACTTTGGGTGTTACAACTCTCCCCCACTTAAACTAAACTTCGTCCTCGAAGTTTGCTATGGCCCACCGCCTGCGATCTGCCTCCAATACCCCACCAATTATTCCAACACCCGCTGCCTACCTTCGCTGGCCTTCCGCTCGGTCATTCCGACTAACACTAATCCCTGCGGATAATAGACTCGGGTCACCATGACCCTGCACATTTTGGAAATACAACTTACTCACCGACAATCCTTCTGGTACTCACCGAGTACTGCACTGAACCTATAGGGGTTCACCCCTTCTTTTCCTTGCGCAAATTCCTTGCCTTCCCAAGGCAAGGCTCCATAACCAACTATTTCCTCTGTAACTGTGAAGGTCCTATCTTTCACCAACTCCATCACCCCCGCTAATTCCAGTACGGGTCAACACCGCCAGCAACCACTGACACTTCTATCTGACATAACTTGGTGCCGAGCCCCCCTCGATTTCGACTAACTGAAATCCACCATAGACTGCTTACCCGCACTACTACTGACCGAAAATTTCTGCTATTCCTCATCCGCCTTCCGGATGAACCGAGACCACCCTGGTCCTTACTGATGTCTCCATATCTGGGTTACTGGACTCCTACCGGTTACTACACCCCATCGCAATCTCCTAGTTGCTTTCAGCGACTTCTAAAGATACCTCGACTATCTATAACTATTCTATCCACTCTGCCACTCATACTAAAACTATCCAAAACACTGAACTGCCTACAATATTGAACTGCTTGGAACACTAAACTACCTGAAACACTGAACTGGCTGAGGCACTGAACTGGCTGAAACACTGAACTGGCTGAATGGCTGCTTCCCACAACATCTCAATACCTTCCTGGTCTCCAATCATTCATCGGTTATCTGCAATACTGAGTTCCAACTCAACTGTGGAGCCCAAGGACTCCTTACTTAGTCGCTCCCACAACTTTTGAACGGAATCTTTCTCTAGAACTAGTTTCCACCAGTCATCCTGACACTGTAACTCTAACAACCTCCTGATCCAATCGACCGGGTCCATACGTCGAATCCTGACATCATCAAATCCAAAGCTAAAGAATGGTGGCTCCCAGACTAACGATAGCCCTTTACATACATGAACCCAAACGGTCCACTGCTTCCCTAATCTCATAACTGAGGTGACGATCTACTGACAAATCGCCGACTTAACCATAACTAAACCATTTGGGAAATTCGAAATCTAACCCGTGGATTCCCATATCCTCACTACTGCACCCGAACTGGTGGGTACTACTGCTTCTCCCGCGTCCAACAACTCGCTCATGCTGCCTACCAACCTGATAAAGGTCATGGCTACACCCGCGGACTTACAACTCTCTAATACTATCTGGCTGCTAGTGAATGCTACGGCTACCCCCGCAGACTTACAACACTCTACTACTATCTGACTGCTAGTGAATGCTACGGCAACCCCCGCAGACTTACAACACTCTACTACTATCTAAATGCTAGTGAATGCTACGGCTACCCCCGCAGACTTACAACACTCTACTACTATCTGACTGCTAGCGAATGCTACGGCTACCCCTACAGACATACAACACTCTACTACTATCTAACTGCTAGTGAATTCTACGGCTACCCCCGCAGTCTTACAACACTCTACTACTATCTGACTGCTAGTGAATGCTACGGCTACCCCCGAAGACTTACAACACTCTACTACTATTCCGAGGACATCCTGACTATCCCTAGTCCTGCTAGTGATTCCTCATCCTGATTTCTCAAAACCAGCGCTCAGACATCGAATGCTACATCAACCTTGACATCTTATATCCTTGATACACTTAGCGGTCCGTCGAGGAATTCTTCGGCTTGGTTCCCAAACCAACCGTCTACTAATCCGGATACATGAAACTATCGTTGGGAAGTTTCCAAAACCCCCAACTCTTGAATCCACACAACCTGCATGCCGTCTCTGCCACTGACTACTAACACGAAAGCATCCCTTGCTAACCGTTCTCAAGATCCTCATTCCGACTCACTAGAGTCCTACAGGCGGTCCTCCAACCCTGAATTCTCAACCAGCTACTAACCATCTCAATCACATGAACTCATTGTTGGGAAGTTCCTCAAACTCCCAACTCTGAACTCCTCAATCCATCAATCACTGCACTACTATCTTTTCTTCTCAGAGGTCGTGTACTTATTCTCGAACTGCGTGCTCTTACCCTTGTATACTCGGAGGGTTCTCCCCCACTTGGATCCAGCTAACTCCTTACTGCTCACTGGTCGAAAGGATTCCCCAACATTCCTTCCATTAAAAGAGCGGTCTGCTGTCCGCCAACGTTTACCTCTGTCAGCGCTCCAACTAACATTTACCAGATCCGAACCATTCTTGCTATCTAACTGAGCACCCTTCAATCCTTAACCATATTTGCTTTAGGGACTGCATCCTAAGAACCTGCATTTGGGGTGCATATCCCCAACCTACTTCTTTACTGCCCGCTGGCTACCTCACTAGAAGCTCTAAATTGTCACTACTAAGGATTTAACTGATCAATCCCGAATGATACCTTTCGAAAATAGTGAGGCATTACTGATTCTTACACACACATGCTACAGTCACTGTATCCGAAGTAACCTGATCTAGAGGGGATGACCTCCAGTTCACCATTCAATTCCAAGGTATGCAGATGGCATAAAACTCCGTCACATGCAGGTAATATAATACCCAACACATATGCTTATTGACATCAATGCAGCAACATAACAATAATATCATGAATAATAATTGACAGGGAGGTAAAAGATACATACCTCCATCACTCAGCGCTGCTCGAATGCTTGCTGAAGTCAACCGGAAAAACTCAGCTCCGAGCCGTGGGCACCCTTGCCCAGCCTCGACAACCACTGGCGGTACTTGAAGTCCCAAGGACAGGAGCTGGCACCTGCCCTACTGTATACAAACTCGGATAGTGGGCCTTCTTGTGGCCCCTCTGACTGCAATGGAAACATATCGGATCAAGTCCATGGGCGATGGTAACAATACAATCCCTACTAAAATGGCCAATCTGGCCGCAGTTGAAACATCCGGCATCGCCACCACTTCTACGCCTGCACGCACCCAGGTGTGTCCTACCGCACTTCCCGCATCGACTGCGGCTCTGATAGTCCCTTGTCCTCAAATCCGACCCCTTGGGCCTCTTACCCGAACCTGTGGCTACCTGAGTCTCATCCGTTTTCCTCTTCCTTTCCATTTCCCTGCCCGTCTCTCACTCCTGCGTTACCTTGTCGACACCGCCCGTCGACTGAACAACAGCTGTCTGATCCTGGAGCTTCGCAATCAACCTATCAGTGATCCTCACGACCATGTCGGACAGATCCTCGCGAATGGCTCGCGTAACCTCCTCAACTACCCAATCACGCAGAGGTCTCTCTTGGAGACGGGTTGCCATACTAACTCTTATCCACTGATGAGAAAAACTAGAAATGGGATCTCCTTTCTCGATGGATCCCTGAACTCCATAAGAATCGGGGTCTAAACGAGCCCTAATCTGTCCTGAAACTATCTCGGCCTTAAAGGCCTCAAGATGACTGTCCATGAGCTCCACAATGGCCTCTCTAACCGAACCGAAAATCACTGGAGTCTGATCAATGATGTTGCGCATGATCTCTGCGGAAATGAAATCCCTCATCTGATCATCAAGCTGCCCGGCTCTAGAGCCTGAGCCAGATCCCTCCCCGGCACCTGAACTGCCAACTGATATCTCGCGCAACGTCACCATGCTGAAAATATAACACTTCCTTATCAATATACACACCGCTGGTGAGGGATTTCTCATACACTCTAAAAGTTCCCTGGTCTTGTCTCGGCCCCTCTTGATTCGAGTACGGATCCTCTGCTTTCAGTAGTACGGGCCCATACTACCTTCCACATCTATCCGTACTTTCCTCAAGAACTGCCTTGACTCCACCAAGTCACTTCTACTACTACTGATCTCTGCTACTCTCATCCTAGACTTGCCCTAGGGAACTTCTGACTCCACCTAAACCAGTCCTCAGCTGCTGAAGGCCTCCTTGTAATGCCAATTAGCCACCACCTGAATACCATCACATGCAATGAGGTTCGGATAATCCTTCGAGTAAAAGTCTCGTCCCTACAACGGTTAGACTCAAACGAGAGCTGAGCAATAGGGCCAAATCCAACACTCTGAGATTATTCAACCCTGATCACATGTGATGTGACGTATTCACCTAATGGCTAACTCCCATCACTCAGAGTCCCACAAAGCACAAAGCAAGCAACATTCGGATAAAGGAAACATACTCATGCAAAACTATTCTCATAACAAGAAACTGTACTAGCATACAATGCTAAGCTCATACTATCAGGCATAACCTACACAGGCTATCCTACTACTGTCTACTCAATACTAGCATGAAACTCTTATCAAGCTGAAACACATAAAGCAGGCACATAAGGCATCCTCCTAGATCCTTAGTCCTATTCTAGCATGTTGTTCTACTGAAACTGGAACTGATAATCATAACATAAACTTGTATGGGTAATTTGGGAGTACTTACTTGAACTCGGCTGATTGCATGCACCACACCCTTTTTCTCTTTTCAAGTTATTTACTTTGTAAATATTCTTTTCGCTTTTTCTAAAACTCTTTTCTTTTCTCAAACTCCTTTTTACCATAAATTTCTCTCAAAAATGTTTTTCTTTTGAAAACCTTTTACCGTTTCCTTAGTTTGAGTCCAGACACACTCTCAGGTATGTCCGAATCCCTCAAACCAAGGCTCTGATACCAACTTGTAACAACCCAAAAATCACGACTAAAAATTTCTTTTAAAACATTACTAAAACCATATTTATAAAACTATATCATAAGTCATAACATAATTTTCGAGTATTAATTCAAAACATAATCTCATTATGAGAGTAAAACATTCCCAGGCTAACTAACTATGGTGTATGCACTGCAACCTCTCCGAGCTCCTCTTTTGAAAACTGAGTACCTGAAACCAAAACTAAAAACCATAAGCACGAAGCTTAGTGAGCTCCCCCAAACTACCACATACCATACAATAACATATAAAGCACATACTGGGCCTTGCCCACTGCATCGGACTGAAGTCCGGATACTGCATCGGACTGAAGTCCGGAACTAACCAGGGCCTTGCCCTCTGCATTGGACCGAAGTCCGGAAACTGCATCGGACCGAAGTCCGGAACTACTGAGGCCTTGCCTCTTGCATCGGACCGAAGTCCGGAACTGCATCGGACCGAAGTCTGGAACTACTGAGGCCTTGCCTCCTGCATCGGACCGAAGTCTGGGACTAACTGCATCGGACCGAAGTCCGGAACTAACTGCATCGGACAGAAGTCGGGAACTACTTAACATAGCATCACATAAACATATCAACTAACACAACAACATATATTGCATGCTGCTACGGGCCATAACCCGGAATACATAACACACAAACCTGTCTGAGCCATGAAAGCATCAAACATACTAACTACTGCATCAGACCGATGTCCGGAAACTACTACTAATTGAACGGGCCGACATTTTGGCCTTAGACCCGTTCCTACTGGAAGGAAACTCACCTGCACTGGCTAAACTCGCTGATGATCCCACTAGCTGCTGCCTGACAACTCATTGAACTCTTGCTCCACTAGCCCCCCGAGCTATCAATATCAATGCAACACTTAGTCTAACTGACCCCCAAAAGACAATCAAATCAACTCTGGCCAAAGTCAAAGTCCTGGTCAAAGTCAACCTTCCAGGTCAACCCTACTCTCCGAGTCCACCTGCTGACTCGCCGAGTTTATATGCTCAGGGTCCTTCTATTCGCGACTCGAATCACCGAGTCGGCCCACGACTCGCCGAGTCCAACAATTTCCGAGTCCTGTCCTGTCCAACTCGCTGAGTCTCCACCCGAATCACTGATTCGAGTCTCAACTCGAAGGGTTTGGGGGGTTTCGCGACCTGACTCGCCGAGTCCAAGAATAGACTCGCCGAGTCCAAGGCAATCTTCAACCAACTCGCCGAGTTGTTCTTCCAACTCGCCGAGTTCATGCCCAACTTCATCCGACTCGACGAGGTGTTCATCCCACTCATCGATTTCCTCCTCATCTTCATGCTACTCTCCGAGTCCACTCGAAGGACTCACCAAGTCCATTCAGATCTACATACATGCAGAGGACTTTTGAGTCATGCATGGACTCCAAACTGTAGATCTACCCTTCCCAATCCTATTCCTCACGTAAAGTTGCAAACTTTACGTGTAGAGATGGAGATCTAGGAAAAATATACCATAAACTAGGGTTTAAGGCAAAGAGGCTCCACAATCAACTCAAGGGCTGAAACTTTATGCTTCTCTAAACCATAATATGCTTGGATCTGAAGTAGCAACTCCAGATCCGACTTCTAACTCGAGTGGACAACTAATCATGGCTAAAAAGCCCCAAAACTCACCACCAAAATAGATCTAAAGGAAGGGAAACGACTTAATACCTTCAAATGCTCAGAAATATCTTCCCAATCCCAGATCTATAGCCCCCTCCTTGCACCTTCAAGCTCCTTCTTCCTTCTCCAAGCTTTAATGCACTCTTCAAGGCAACAATTGGCTCAATCAATGGATATGACAGCTAGGGTTCGGCATTCTGGGCTAAAGAGGCAGTAAAGGAACCCTAGGGAAGAGAATGAGGCGCTTAAATAGGCTCCAAGCCCCGAATTTAGGGTTTTCCTCGTACAGACCAGACTCGCCTAGTCTCCTTGGCCGACTCGCTGAGTCGGTCACTTACTCCTCGGCCCGGATCCCGCTCGGACTCGCCGAGTTCCTCCTTGGAATCGTCGAGTCCCTCCTTAAAGTTAGGGTTTCCTTTCCTTTTTTGGCCTTCAAAAATTTGGGTGTTACAATTCTTTATGTTGGGCTAAACCCATGTGGTGACCCATGGATACTCCATGGAGGTTTTAAACCTCAGAGCATGAGGGATATGTGTAACAATTGGTAAAAATAGGAACGACCGTGCGATGCTATGTTTTGATTATTAAGCAATATGAGTATTTTATTAAGAATGGTTGAAGGAATTTAACCTCTTTTATTTAAATAAGTTATTGTGAAATATAAAACAAGTAACTATTGATAAATTTCGTTATGATGTATGACTACGAACCATCACCGGTTTGTGAAATTAGCATATTACATCATTTAAACGCAACAAACTTAATTTTTGTATCAACATGTCTCTAGTTGATAAGTAAGTTAGGTTCTATGTAAAACGTTTGCTTAATAGATGTGAAGGATCTAAATTTGACAAAAATACGAACCAAAGTGACAAAACGTGTTTAACGATATGGTTAACCGGTTAAATGTCACGAAATTATACATTGCTCAATAAATTTTATATTTAAATAAATTAAAATATAAAATGAATTATTATAAGGTATAATTAAAATGTATTTAAGTGTTTTTGAATAAAAAGAATAAAACATAAACATTAAAGTTCAAATACACAAAAACTACATTGTTATTTTATACTAAGTATACATGTATGTATTTGTATATATGTATTATTATCTAGTGAATGACTAGTTATGGGTCATGAATTAAAGTGATTTCATGTAAGTTTTATGATGTCTAAATCAATTAAGATAAGAGAATTGGTGAAGATAAGTGCCAACTTAACTAATAAGTGCTTAATCACTTAAGACATTTTACTAAGAATGCTTATTAATCCATCTTCTATTTTTCGAGATTAAGACCTTCCTTCTCCTTAAATAGAACTCCTAACTAACTAAATAACTAGTAGTTAGTTAGTTAACTAACTCTATCTCTAAACAACCACCCAAGCAAGTGGCTAGACAAGATCACATCACTTAAACTCACATCCCATCACAAGCTAGTCTATGTTTTGTCCCCTTATCCTCTTCCACTCTTTCCTCCTTCATAATCACGAAATTTCATCTTCATTTTACCCTCATTTGACCAGCCAATACTCCAGGGAATTACTCTCAACCTTCATCTCATTTTCAAACACAAGAACTTCCTTCCAAAGCCATCAAAACCATGAACTAAAGGGTTGCTGTCCCTTTTGTGTTTCAGCCACCATTTCACCCATCTACACCTTCCTTTTGCTTGATATTTTTACCACCAAATACCCCTGGAAGTTACTTGTTATGATACTCAAAAGTATTGATTCAAAACAGTGAGTAAACTACCCTTTTTCTTGCTCTTTTGCTGTGAAATTTCGTGACAACAACATAGCCAAAAGAGTGGCTGTTTTGGAGCATCAAACCAACAACCAAAAGTTCATCTTCAACCTTCCATTCTTCAAGTATTCACATAAGGTGAGTTCATACCCCTACATTTTCATGTTTTCTTCAAGTTTTATGGGGGGAATACAAGTTAGAACACTAAACATAACTTAAATTTAAATGACAGCTTTCTACAGAAAAGTTGAGTCCTGTTCACGGACTGTTTTGACCATCTTAAACTTAATATCTTTCAAAACTGTACAATATAAAAATAGTTCAAGTTTATACCTTTCTAATGACTACTCGCACGCGTTCATACGATTTTTCTACAATTTATGGCGATTTTTATAAAACTGCCTGTCATTTCAGAAGTGATTTCGGACCAGTCTGTGAAGATGTTCATTTTCACACTAGTTTGAGACCACTAAAAATCATAATAAAAATTAGGAACAAAGTAGACTCATTTTATAAACTTTCAGAGGTGACGGATTCAGTTTTTGACTTACGATGATTTTTCTATGAGTTTTCTAAAAACAGGGACAGTAAAGGGTAAAACTGTCAAAAGTGGTTTATAGATTTATTAACACCTTCTAACATTTTGAGCAATGTTTATACATTAAGGAAGTTAAAACACAATCATTTAAATATGTTTAATTACCATTTTTACAAAAGTGATAAGTACAAAAAGGTCTTTAGTATCAAACTTAAGGATTATTTCATGCAAAGTTTCTAATAAAAACGTAAGAATATGAACAACAATTACGAAACATACCAAATCATCTTTTAAAATTTATACATATATATAACCATATACATATATATATATATATATATATATATATATATATATATATATATATATATATATATATATATGTTTTGTTTACAAACTTGTCTTCCACATCGAAAATATACATATATATGTTTTGTTTACAAACTTGTCTTCTACATCGAAAATATACATATATATGTTTTGTTTACAAACTTGTCTTCTAAATCAAAAATTACACTTTTCATAACAAGTGATTCCTTTTCTAGGTAATTCTAAACAAACAAGACACACTTTTAGAAAACTATAATAGGTATAGTTTTACGAACAAATTTCTAACTCTTATGTACTAGAAACATGAATTTCAAGAAGTTTACTTTCATATACAAGAACAAACGTAACATTTTAACAAGTAGATCTATTTTTATACCACGGTTTTGTGAGACACTAACTTCATGTACGTTCGAGTACACATTTCAAGTCCTGTATTATATACCAGAATCCCTTGGAGGGGGAGCATGGTGTTTGTGTATAGATCTATACGGGCTTGACAACCCGCACCCTGACTGTTAGCTACAGTCCACCGTTTGGGGTGACAAACGTCATAACATTCCAACGCCTGAAGAACGTTGTGTATAGGCATTCCGAGTCAATAGTATGGTTATAAAACTCACAAGGGGTATTAAAAACACATTGATTTACGAGGTTTTCAAACATATTGGTTATTTTACACTTACATACATTTTTAGAAACAAACATTGGTCTTGAGAGAAGGCTACTTTTATACTAGTAGAAAATATAGGATTTTCTAGAAACAAACAAACAAGGACAAAACATTTCATTTCATACAAACATTTTCATTTAATACTTATGAATCTCACCAGCTTAAATGCTGATCTACTCTTTCAAAATTACTTGTATGTCCTAGGGATTCAGTAATTTCAGGTACTAATATGCTTTTGAAGAAGAGATGCTGCGGCGCCAGTTTAATCTCATATTTTGACATCATATTGTAATTGGTTTTGAACATGTAACTTTTGACAAATGTAAACTTTCAATTATATATATGATGGTTGTATTGCTTTCTTTACTATGTATTCATTTGTTACGTTACCACATGAAGTCATCCGCCCCCGAACGTTTCCGCCGTTCAGGTTTGGGGGTGTGACAATATGGAAGGTCATTAGGGTTTACATGGTGTAACCCTAGTTTGCCACACTATATAAGAGACCCTAAGGCTACCAAAATTGGCACCTAACTGAACTTAGAAGAGTGCTATCCGATTTTTTGAAGCAAGGAATTCTCTCTCTAGTTCATCCATTTGTTGGTGGTGATTTGTGGTTCCACTTGAGGCATTCACATTATTGGTGCTAGGCTCTTAAAGCTTCAAGGTTTTCAACTACACTAAAAGGTATGTCATCTAACTAGAATTTTGTAGTATAGTTACTCCATTGTATGCTAGTTAGGATGATGTTTTGGTATTTTGAAAGTTTGCATGTATATTAGAGAAAACATAGATCCAAAGCATCTAGGGTTGCATCTACACCATAGGAGTGTTAGAATTCTCAAAACCCATCAATAACACCAAAGAAGATCAGGTAATTCTTAGGCCTTGTTGGTTATTACAGAAGGTTCATTCAAAATTTCTCCAAGATCGCCAAGCCCCTCACTACCCTAACCCAAAAAGGCATACAAGAAGATGCCTTTCAAACTTTGAAACAAGCCCTCTCCAGTTCTGCGGTGTTGTCTATGCCAGAGGGGATGGAAGATTTCGTAGTGTATTGCGACGCTTCCAATCAAGGGCTAGGCTGTGTTCTTATGCAATGCAGAAAGGTGATAGCTTACGCATGCAGACAACTAAAGAACCATGAAGTAAACTATATCACCCGTGATATCGAGCTGGGAGTTGTGGTATTCGCTCTAAAAATTTGGAGGCACTACCTCTACGGTACAAAGTGCATCATCTTCACAGACCACAAAAGCCTCCAGCATATCCTGAATCAAAAAGAGATAAACATGAGGCGACGGTGATGGGTCGAGCTGCTAAACGACTACGAATGTGAGATCAAGTACCATCCAGGTAAGGCTAACGTGGTGGTTGATGCCTTAAGCAAAAAAGAATACTCGGGCAGCCGAGTAAAAGCGTTGATGATGACCATCCATTCCTACTTGTCTTGACAAATCAAAGAGGCTGAACTGGAAGACTTGAAGCCGGAGAACGCTGCAAATGAAGCATTACGGGGGATGGACAAGAATCTCGCAATCAAAGAGGACGTAGCACACTATCTCATGGATCGGATCTAGATCCCAAAATTTAGAGGGTTCAGAGACGTAGTCATGAATGAAGCGCACAAGACATGATACTCCGTCCATCTGGGTTCCGATAGGATGTACCTGGATATCAAACAACATTACTGGTAGCCGAATAAGAAAGCGGAGATTGCTACCTACGTAGGCTAGTGCCTGACTTATGCAAACGTTAATGTAGAATATCAGAAGCCCTAGATATTATTACAACAACTAGTGATACCCGAGTGGGAATAGGACGAATAATGATGGATTTTATAACTAAATTTCCTAAGTCGGCTGATGGACTAGATGCCATTTGGGTAATTATTGATCGGTTGACTAAACCCGCCCATTTCTTACCAATCAAATAAACATATAAAATGGAGAGACTAACACAGATCTAAATAAAGGAGGTGGTGAGACTACGCGGAGTACCGATATCTATCATCTCTGACCGAGATAGTAGATTCGCCTCACGATTTTGGCAGTTACTCCAGAAAGCATTGGGAAGTCAACTGGATAATTAGTACTGCTTACCACCCCCAAACTGACGGCCAACATGAGCGAACCATTCAAACATTAGAAGATATGCTCTGGGCTTGTATAATAGATTTTGGCAAGGTATGGGATACCCACTTGCCACTAATCGAATTCTCCAACAACAACAACTACCACACAAGCATTAAAGTCGCTCCCTTCGAGGACTTGTACGGTTGGGAATGCATATGCCCTATTTGTTGGGCTGAGGTAGGACACACCCGACTGGCAAGGGGACAAATACCAAATAGGACCCTCACAGTACCTGAGATCATCTGGGAAACAACTGAGAAAATCGTCCAAATCAGGGCACGGCTCCAAGCATCCCGGGATAAACAAAAGAGCTACGCAAAAAAAAAGCCACTGGAGTTTCAAAAGTAGGAGATCGCGTACTGCTAAAAGCCTCTCACTGGAAAGGGATGATACGGTTTGGAAAGTGGAGAAAGTTAAACCCACGATACATCGGACCATTCGAGATCCTTGCCAGGATCGGCCCGGTGGATTACAAGCTGCAACTACCATCGAAGCTTAACAACGTACACCCTGTCTTTCACGTGTCAATCTTGAAGCAATGCTTATCGGACGAAACCCTCGTTGTTCCACTCGATGAGATTGAGGTGAATGAAAATCTATTGTTCGTCGAGGAACCGGTTGAAATCATGGACAGAGAAGTGAAGCATATGAAACAAAGCCACATTCCTATTGTAAAGGTTCGATGGAGTGCAAAACACAAACCTGAAATCACATGGGAACGCGAGGATCAGATGATGCAGAAATAACCCCATATCTTCTCTAACTCTTAAGGATTACTCTCCAAAGAATTTTGAGACGAAATTCCCTCTAACGCGAGGATGATGTCACAACTTGAAAATTATGGTTAAGATTTTTATATTTGTGAATAATAATTTCTTGTGGACAAAATTGCAAAAATGGTCCCTGTGGTATGCATATTTTTGGGGTTTTAGTCCAAACCTTGACTTTTTTGGATTCATGGTCCTTTTGGCCTAGTTTGTACGCAAAATTGGTCCCCCGACTTAACTGCCGTTAACTTTTTGCTGTTAACCTTCTCATGTGCATCTCACATGAGGGTATATTTGTCTTTTCACTTCTAAAGGACCATTTTTGCACCTTTAAAAAGTCATACCTTTTTTATTTATTTTAATAACGAAAAAATAAAAGACTCTCTCTCTCTTTCTTTCTTTCTTTCTTTCTCTCTCTCTCTCTCTCTCCATAACCTTCTCCACAATTGGGAATCGATCTCACCAGGTGCTGCTCCAGCTTCATTTCTTCACCACTACAGCTAGCTCAAACCACATCACATTCTTCAGCCACCTCTTCCCCCGCTCAAGCACTTCGTTTGCCGTTCCACCACGTCGATGTTGTCGGATTCATCCTCCGCGTCGTCGTCTTCCTCAGGTGGGTTCTTTATTTTAACAGCAAGATGTTGGTTATCGCTTGGGTTAATTTCACAAAATCAAAATCGATTTCTACTTTGCTGATTGCTATAGATTGATTGTCAATTTGTTCTCATTCTATTGATTTCTTCTGATTCTTCCAAATCGAGGGTTCAATCCTTGATAAACTTCTGATTCGGTCGCCTTTTTCTCTGCTTTGAAGAACAAAGTGAATGTTCATAGAGTGTTTGCTCTTCGTGAAGCATTCATGTTGTTCGATTTTGAGGATGAGAGTATATAGGACTTTAAATTAATGCTCATCAGATGCTTAATATCCCCATTGTATTTGAAAATGGGTCAAGAAATATGATTTTTAACATTCTTATTTAGGTTATCTAGACAACTTGTGAAGGAATCACTAGCAATGATTAGGTCTCAAATTCCTTTATGGAGGAAGTCAATGTTAGAGGCATATGTTGACATCGTTTTTAGGGCTTGGAAGGCTGCAAATGGGGAGACAAGAGAGGAGATAAGTTGTAGGCATATGCAAGCATTGGTTGATAGCTCAACTCATGAGCAAGGTTATTGATATAAGTTTTGCTTCGTGATTGAAATAGGATTGCACATGGTCTTCTAGTAGATACTTCAAAGTGAAGTTGATAGTGGGTATGGTGTTTAGTTTTGAACTTAGGCAGCTAAGAAATCTTTATGCAGATGTTTTATGTAAACAGAAACACTATTATATCTCCGTGTATATGAATGTGAAAACTGATTTGTATATGAAGAGGACGGATAACATCATAACGGGGTCTGTGTGCTTTTATGAGAGAGAGAGAGAGGACCAGTTTTGCGTACAAACTAGGCCAAAAGGACCATGAATCCAAAAAAGTCGAGCTTTGGACTAAAACCCCAAAAAAATGCATACCACAAGGACCATTTTTGCAATTTTGTCTTTCTTGTGTAATCTTGTAACCTATGACGACCCAAAATTTCGATTATGTACAACATACCAAGTCAATAGAAATCAGAACAGTTACTGTTAATTTTCAGACTATTTGGGATAAGTTTGAGTATTCTATGATTAACACTTTAGGATATTCTAGGAGATGGGATGTCCTAGGGTTTATCGTGCAACAATAACATTTCATACTTCCAGAAATTGGAAATATACGACCCAAACATGGAGTTTGCGGTCCAAAACCCAAGGGGTATATATATGGTCCTTAACCATATTTATTCATTTGTTCCATTTCCAACTAGAGAAAAACCCGATTCTCTCTGAAGGATCTTCAGCTTTTCATTTCCAAATTGTAAGTCCTTCTATCTAAGAGTGTTATAGGGCTGGTTATGTGTCTTAGCATCAAGAAATCACAAGGAAACATCAAGATCAAAGAGTTTACGGCCCAAGAACACCTTGGACCATAAACCCTTCTTTAAGAGCCAAAAGTGTGCCCTAGTCCCTTCCATTCCTTGTGAAACTAGCCTAGACTCATACCTTAATGTGTATTGGACTTGAAAGCACAAAAATACCATGTCCATGAGAGATTAAAGCCGCTAACCCTAAGGGGATTGGTCTTAGGGCCGTAAACTCCTCAAAGGAGGTAAAGGGTCCCCTAATCTCTTCCAAGGACTAATCCATCAAGTAGAAACACTTCTAAGGGACATGTAAGGCTTCAAAACATCAAATGACCAAATGCTTAGGAGATTTCGGCCGTAAACTCAAGAGTTTACGACCGTAAACTCATTGTGTTATGGTCCTTGGGGAGTAAACTCAAGAAAGGGGTTCTTTGGAACCCTAAACCCAATAGCTTTGTCCTACAACAACTTAGATGCAATCCTTAGGACTTATAACACTTATATAAGGTGTTTAGCATGTTCTAGGATGTCTTAACATTGTCAATTAGTTGTTTAAAGACAAATTGGATACATATATGTGTGATTATATGTTAACTAGGATCTTTGAGTGTGTGCAAGTCTTCACTTGACACTTAGCAATCCTACATCATTCAGTTCATCCTAACCACCATCTACAGGTGATTTCATACCCCTTAATCAGTGTTTTAAATGATTTTAAATGCTTTAATGGGGGGATACATGAAAATGTGATACATGAAATGGTTTTCTGTCTTAACATGTTTTGTTATCAAATAAATTACTTTTGAAATGTTTATACAATGACATCAAGTCATTGTTATTTATTGTTCAAACCTCTTAAATGTTTTACAAAACCTCTTTCATGTCCTTGGTCAAATCTATATCTATACACTTATGTTCGTATATATATGTATTGACATGACAACTTTCATTCTTCATTTAGTTCCCACACTCTTGAGCAGCAAGGGTGTATAAACCTTCTTGGACCTCCAATACATTCCAATAAACTATTATAGGGATAGTTTAGGGGATACAAAACATTATTCCTATTACAAGGAATCACACCAGAGTCAGTTCATTCATGAGTCTATACTAAATGCTATATGAAGAGATACACTTACATGGATCCTCTTACATGGATACACTTACATGGATACTTGTACCTAGATACTATATGATGAGATACTATTATATAATATACGTGTAGATTAGTTATGTCTATCCTAGTACAAAAGGATACTATACGGGACTAACCATTCCGACACCCACCTGTTAGCAACAGAGGTAATGAACATATACGGATGCCTACGGTTAATACTTATACTAGGGTACCTTTACGGGACTAACCATTCCTACGACCTGCTGTTAGCTACAGAGGAAAATGAACATCTACGGAGGTTCAAGGTTAATACTTTTCGACAGTCGTGATGTCGTGTTTATCCTAATACAAAAGGATAATACTTATATATGGCTTTATTTTCCCTATTACTTTTATTTTGTGATACGTTCACATAAACGATGAGGTAGACTATATATTGTAAATAGTAGTCGTACAGGGGAAGAACCATCTTTGTTACAACAATACATTCAAGTCTTGGTAGAAGACTACTTTCAAAACATTCAAGTCTTGGTAGCAGACTACTTTCAAAACATTCGGGTCTTGGTAGAAGACTACTTTTAAACTAGTAGGAAATATGGGATTTTCTAGGGTTTTCACACTTATATCAAATGTTTCATTCAAAGATTTACATGACATTCAAAACAGCTTTCCATAACAGAGTAATGACACTTAAATAGTTATGAATTCACCAGCTTTATGTTGATCTATTCTTTCAAAATAACTTGTATTCTCAGGTCACCAGTAGACAGGTACGATGACCAGGTTTTGAGAAGACGGAGCACAGACAAGACTCGTCTTTTATTTTGATTACATATTTTAGTGTCTTATTACAATGAAAGAACACACATGTATTAAAACTTTACTTTTAATGCAATGGATGATGTTGTTGCTTGTTTACTACTTTACACTGTTATGATACTTCACACGGCGTCCTCCACCCCTGAACGTTTCCGCCGTTCTTGGTTTTGGGGTGTGACAGATTGGTATCAGAGCATTGTTTATAGTGAATATAGTATATCAACCCATAAAAGATATACTAACTATAAATACTTTGGGATTAAAACACTCTGTCTAAGAGTTTATACTTTTAAATACTAAAATATTTAAGTAAGTATACGTGCCTGCATTCATACTTAAATCGGTGTCACAACGACAAGAACAAAAGTATTACGATTGTTGAATATCACAATTAAGCCTAGGGGGGATATATGGTCAGTCTTGGGAGGGGCATATCCTAATCAACTATGCTGGTCCAAGGAGTGATTAGCATATGCCCAAGAATGCTTGTGATGTGGCAACAAGTCGAAAAACTTACCAACACAACCACAAAGAAATACCATAGGGGTATTTGGTCTTACTGTAATTATCTTAGTTAGTTCGTCTATTTAGTTATTTCTTATATCCCTTTTCTTGCATAGATTTTAATGGCTGGATTTCACCATGGCGACCCGTACTTCCCAAACCAAGGCAACGCTGGATGGCTAGAGGAAGAACCAGAAGATGATCACCCAATCCCTTTGGATGATCACCATGCTGAGGGTTTTTCTGATAGTTCTGACTCGGAGCCTGAATTCAACAACCTACCTCCAGCTGCTTAAAACCCAAACCTGAACCCCCGTCCTCCATTTCAAGGACCCATACCTCTGTGGGCCACAAACTTGAATAGGTGGAGTTAGGAACAGGGTCAACCAATCCCCTACAATGGAGACAGAAGCTTCTACAACCTCACTGAGGGAGGTTCTGCTGACAGAGTCCTACCCATCATGGTTCGTAGGATTTCTCGGAACACGATACTGGGTCAATCAACTATCAATTGAGTCTTGGAGGTTGACACCAACTCTGGCGTTAACACAGTCCGCATTCGCCAACTAGAGTCTGCTCATGAAAGGACTCTGGTCCGCAATGCAGCTCTGCAAAGGGAACTTGCTGAAACCCAAGCTGAAGTTAGGGAACTTCGAGCTTAGCAAGTGAGAGCTGACAGGCGTGTAAGGGACATAGAACGCCTACTGTCGGGATCAAGAACTCATGCTAGCAGTTCTCATTGCCGATAGAATCTCATCGACTCATCTTTTGGATATAACCTAGTTTATGTAAAAACTTTGGTCTAATTTCCTATCCTTGTAAATCTTAGACCCGTTAGGTCTTGATCTAGTCATAGTTCTGTCAGAATTTTCCTATCTTGGTTGATGTAAGGCATACTTCTAGGCCACTTTTCCCAAACTTGTTACATCTGTAATTCCAGTATTATTGACAGATATCTAATCATATGGAAATTATTATCCAAATGCTATCACCTTCATTCAAACATACTATTCATTGTGCTGTTGGACTATGGAGAGTTAGTCCATAAGTCACTCTCATTATTCATTTATTCTTATCAATGTTGCCATCTTTTAAATGTATAGTTAAAAGATGCCGCCACGCAGAAACCCAAGGCGTAACCCTAATAACGAAACACCGATACTACCACCTTCTCCACCTCCTCAACCACCCCAACCACCTCCTCCTTTCGATGCCACTATGTTCTAGGCATCCTTCACAGCAGCCGTAGCAGCTGCTGTGTCAGCCATCAATACTCCTGCCCCTACTGGACCGGGATCATGTGCGCATCCCTCTAACCACGGCGAGAGCCATGGGCATCCTAGGGAATGCACCTACAAGGACTTTACGAATGCTAAACCTCGGAACTTCAATGGAACTGGTGGGTTTATGGTCTTAAGGCAATGGATTGAAAATACGAAAGCGGTCTTTGAAATCTGCACCTACTCGGAGGGCAACAAGGTCAAGTTTGCTACTTGTACCTTCTCTGACAGAGAACTAACTTGGTGGAATGGCCATGTTAAGTCTCTGACTATAGTGGTGGCGAATTCCATCAGCTGGGAAAACTTGAAGACCATGCTGATGAGAGAGTACTGTCCTTGAGGAGAGATACAAAAACTTGAACA
The DNA here is from genome assembly GCF_002870075.4 of Lactuca sativa. NCBI lineage: Eukaryota > Viridiplantae > Streptophyta > Magnoliopsida > Asterales > Asteraceae > Lactuca > Lactuca sativa. The sequence goes on from NC_056630.2 coordinate 253,536,263, forward strand.
GGAACTTTGGGGTCTAGAAATGGTTGGTTCCGACATATCAACCTATACGAATAGATTCTATGATCTGGCAATTCTATGCCCTGATATGGTTGCTCTCGAGAGCAAGAAAATAGAGAGATACATCTGGGGACTATCGCCCCAGATCCAGTCAAGTGTGTTAGCATCCAATCCTGTCACTTTTGACAGCGCCAAGGAGCTTGCACAATCACTCATCGATCACGGGAAACACGAGAACCCGAAAATCCCTACACCCCAGCCACAAAAGGGAGACAACAACTACAACAGGAAGAAGGGGTGGAACAAGAGGAAAAGAGGAGCTCCGCAAGAGTCCTCAAAAAGACAACAACTTTTGGCAATCAATGCTGCCACAATAACCCCTGTTGTCCCTGCAAACCCCTTACCAGCAAAAACTTATGCTAGAAATCTTCCGAGGTGCAACAAATGCAACTTCCATCACCACGGACCTTCCAAAGAAATGCAGTGCTCTAACTGCAACAGGAAGGGGCATACTGCCCGTTTCTGAAAGACTCCAGCAACGCCGACCGCCCAAGTTCCTAACGCCGGTGTGGGCCAAGCTTGCTACGGTTGCGGCGAGGTAGGCCACTACAAGAGGAACTGCCCTAAGGCGGGGATGGCTGGCAGAGTAGGAAGAGTTATGGCCATGGGCCACGAGGAAGCAATAGTTGATCCTACGATAGTTACTGGTACGTTTCTCCTCGATAACTCATATGCTTGTATACTTTTCGACAGTGGAGCAGAGAAAAGTTTCGTAAGTCATAAATTTGCTCACCTACTTAAACAAAAACCATGTGCATTAGATAAATCATTCACGGTAGAAATGGAAAACGGGAAAACAAAAAGTACTAACTGCATATACGTAGGTTGTACTTTAACTTTAGATGGTCATACTTTCAAGATAGACCTCATGCCGGTCCCAATTAAATGTTTCGACGTTATTATCGGCATGGATTGGTTGAGTCTTCTTCGCACCGACATCATGTGCTTTGAGAAAGCGGTCCATCTTAACCTTCCTAACAACGAAACCGTAGTTATCTATGGCGACAAACCTAGTACGAACCTTCGCATCATTTCGTGCATCCAAGCTCAGAAGTGCTTGCGAAAGGAATATCATGCATTCCTCACACACATCGTCGATACAAGTCAAGAAGTAAAAGACATTCAGAACATCCCCAGAGTACGCGACTTTCCTGACATCTTTCCAGAAGAACTTCCCGGATTACCACCACAACGCCAAGTCGAGTTCAGAATCGACTTAGTGCCAGGGGCTACTCCCGTAGCCAAATCTCCTTACCGTCTGGCACCGACATAGATGCAGGAACTTTCCAGTCAACTTAACGAACTTCTAAGGAAGGGATTCATTAGGCCAAGCTTCTCACCATGGGGAGCACCGGTCTTGTTCGTCAAGAAGAAGGATGGATCATTTTGTATGTGCATCGACTATAGGGAACTCAACAAGCTTACCATTAAAAATTGTTATCCCTTGCCCCTCATAGACGATTTATTTGATCAACTTCAAGGAGCCAACTACTTCTCGAAGATAGATCTACGATCCGGATATCACCAGCTACGAGTGCTAGAGGAGGATGTTCCCAAGACAGCCTTCAGAAATCGTTATGGGCACTACGAATTCGTAGTGATGCCGTTCGGATTAACTAACGCGCTCACAGTATTCATGGATTTAATGAATAGGGTGTGTCTTCCTTACTTGGATCAGTTCATCATCATCTTCATCGATGACATACTCATCTATTCTCGAAGTAAGGAAGAACATAGTCAACATCTCCGTAGAGTCTTAGAAACATTACGATCGGAGAAGCTCTACGCGAAGTTCTCTAAGTGCGAATTTTGGATTCGAAGAGTCGAATTCTTGGGCCACGTTGTTAGCGAAGAGGGAATACACGTGGACCCTTCCAAAATCAAGGCCATTGAGAACTGGTCAGCACCGAAGACACCTATAGAAATTCATCAATTTCTCGGTCTCGCTGGCTACTATCGCAGGTTCATTCAAAACTTCTCCCGCATAGCGAAACCTCTTACGACATTGACCCAGAAGGGTGTGGCCTTTGACTGGGAAGAGAAACAAGAAAGAGGATTCCAAACACTCAAGCGAGCCTTGTGCACCGCACCAATACTATCCCTCCCCGAAGGGATAGAAGACTTCGTTGTCTATTGCGATGCGTCGAATCAAGGACTCGGATGTGTTCTGATGCAGCGAGGTAAGGTCATCGCCTATGCCTCGAGACAACTGAAGACACATGAGGTTAACTACACCACCCACTATCTTGAACTAGGAGCAGTGGTGTTTGATCTGAAGATCTGGAGACACTACCTCTATGGTACAAAAAGCACAATCTTTACAGATCACAAAAGTATACAACACATTTTCGACCAGAAGGAGCTCAACATGAGACAACGACGGTGGGTCGAGCTACTCAGTGATTACGAGTGCGAAATTCGTTATCATCCGGGTAAAGCCAATGTAGTAGCTGACGCCCTAAGTCGGAAGGAATACTCTGGTCGTAGAGTCAAATATTTGACTCTAACTATCCATTCACACTTGTCCATGAAAATTAAGGAGGCTCAGCTCGACGCTTTGGAACCTGACAATGTGGCAGGTGAATCCCTGAGAGGGATGGATAAGAACTTGGAAGTCAAGGGTGGCGGAGCCTTATACCTCATGGATCGGATCTGGAAACCGAAACATGGTGGCTTCAGAAACTTGGTTATGACCGAGGCACACAACACCCATTATTCGGTCCACCCAGGTTCAGATAAGATGTATTTGGATCTTAAAAAGTTATACTGGTGGCCTAACATGAAAGCAGATATTGCTACCTTCGTAAGTAAATGCCTTACTTGCGTGAAGGTAAAGGTCGAATACCAGAAACCCTCCTGTCTTCTGCAGCAACCGGAATACCAGAATGGAAGTGGGAGCGGATCACTATGGAATTCATAACCAAGTTGCCCAAGACAACGGGTGGACTTGATACCATATGGGTCATCGTCGACAGATTGACCAAGTCTGCACACTTCCTACCCATCAAAGAAATTGACAAAATGGAGAAACTTACAAGAACCTACATTAGGGAGATTGTACGACTGCACGGTGTTCCTGTATCCATTATCTCGGATAGAGATAGTAGATTCACTTCAAGGTTCTGGCAGTCGCTACAAAGTTCCCTAGGAACTAGGCTGGACATGAGTACAGCCTACCATCCACAGACCGACGGACAAAGTGAGAGAACTATCCAAACCTTAGAAGATATGTTGCGAGACTGTGTGATTGACTTTGGGAAAGCTTGGGATAGTCATTTACCCCTTGTTGAATTTTCCTACAACAATAGTTATCACACGAGCATAAAGGCAGCTCCTTTTGAAGCCCTCTATGGCCGAAAGTGCAGATCCCCTCTGTGTTGGGCTGAGGTGGATGATACCCAGTTAGCTAAGGGACGAGTTCCCGAAAGCACTCTCATGGGTCCGGAGATCATTCGGGAAACAACAGAGAAGATCGTTCAAATTCGTTAACGATTGAAAGCCTCTAGAGACCGACAAAAAAGCTATGCTGACAAGCGAAGGAAACCATTCGAATTCTAGGTGGGCGACCGTGTTCTACTGAAGGTCTCACCCTGGAAGGGCTTGATACATTTCGGAAAGCATTGGAAGCTCAATCCAAGATACACAGGGCCTTTCGAGATTGTTGCCCGAATCGGCCCCGTAGCTTACAAACTCAATCTACCGCGCGAACTCAGTAACATACATTCTACCTTCCACGTCTCGAACTTGAAAAAGTGTCTGTCCGACGAGACTCTTGTTATCCCACTCGACGAGATCGAGATCAACGAGAGCCTCAACTTCATGGAAGAACCAGTAGAGATCATGGACCGAGAGGTCAAGCGAACGAAGCAAAGCCATATCCCAATAGTGAAGGTTCACTGGAACACCATGCGAGGACCGAAATTCACTTGGGAGTGAGAGGATCAGATGAAACTGAAATATCCTCATCTTTTTGCTTAGTTATTTGTAACTACTTATTTGCTTAAATTCTAATTTCGGAACAAAATTCCTTCTAACGGGGGGATGATGTAACGACCCGAAATTTCCATTTTGTACAACATACCAAGTCAATAGAAGTCAGAACAGTTACTGTTAATTTTCAGACTATTTGGGATAAGTTTGAGTATTCTATGATTAACACTTTAGGAGATGCCAGGAGAGGGAATGTCCTAGGGTTTATCGTGCAACAATAAGATTTCATACTTCAAGAAATTGGAAATATATGGCCCAAACATGGAGTTTGTGATCCAAAACCCAAGGGGTATATATATATGGTCCTTAACCATATTTATTCATTTGTTCCATTTCCAACTAGAGAAAAACCCGATTCTCTCTGAAGGATCTTCAGCTTTTCATTTCCAAATCATAAGTCCTTCTATCTAAGAGTTTTATAGGGCTTGTTATGTGTCTTAGCATCAAGAAATCACAAGGAAACATCAAGATCAAAGAGTTTACGGCCCAAGAACACCTTGGACCGTAAACCCTTCTTTAAGGGACAAAAGTGTGCCCTAGTCCCTTCCCTTTCTTATGAAACTAGCCTAGACTCATACCTTAATGTGTATTGGACTTGAAAGCACAAAAATACCATGTCCATGAGAGATTACGGCCGCAAACCCTAAGGGGATTGGTCTTAGGGCCGTGAACTCCTCAAAGGAGGTAAAGGGTCCCCTAATCTATTCTAAGGACTAATCCATCAAGTAGAAACACTTCTAAGGGACATGTAAGGCTTCAAAACATCAAATGACCAAATGCTTAGGAGATTACAACCGTAAACTCAAGAGTTTACGACCATAAACTCATTGTGTTATGGTCCTTGGGGAGTAAACTCAAGAAAGGGGTTCTTTGGAACCCTAAACCCAATAGCTTTGTCCTATAACAACTTAGATGCAATCCTTAGGACTTATAACACTTATATAAGGTGTTTAGCATGTTTTAGGATGTCTTAACATTGTCAATTAGTTGTTTAAAGACTAATTGGATACATATATGTGAGATTAGATGTTAACTACGATCTTTGAGTGTGTACAAGTCTTCACTTGACACTTAGCAATCCTACATCGTTCAGTTCATCCAAACCACCATCTACAGGTGAGTTGATACCCCTTAATCAATGTTTTAAATGATTTTAAATGCTTTAATGGGATGGGGGATACAGGTAGAAAACAACATGCTATAGAATCAATCATACGTGATTCATAACTGTGTTTTTATCCAACTGATTTCACATACTTCAAAATGTGATACATGAAATGGTTTTCTGTCTTAACATGTTTTGTTATCAAATGAATTACTTTTGAAATGTTTATACAATGACATCAAGTCATTGTTATTTATTGTTCAAAACTCTTAAATATTTTACAAAACGTCTTTCATGTCCTTGGTCAAATCTATATCTATACACTTATGTTCGTATATATATGTATTGATATGACAACTTTCATTCTTCATTCAGTTCCCACACTCTTGAGTATCAAGGGTGTATAAACCTTCTTGGACCTCCAATACACTCCAGTAAACTATTATAGGGATATTTTAGGGAATACAAAACATTATTCCTATGACAAGGAATCACACCAGAGTCAGTTAATTCATGAGTCTATACTAAATGCTATATGAAGAGATACACTTACATGGATCCTCTTACATGGATACACTTACATGGATACTTGTACCTAGATACTATATGATGAGATACTATTATATAATATACGTGTAGATTAGTTCTGTCTATCCTAGTACAAAAGGATACTATACGGGACTAACCATTCTGGCACCCACCTGTTAGCAACAGAGGTAATGAACATATACGGATGCCTACGGTTAATACTTATACTAGGGTACCTTTACGGGACTAACCATTCCTACGACTTGCTGTTAGCTACAGGTGAAAATGAACATCTACGGAGGTTCAAGGTTAATACTTTTCGACAGTCGTGATGTCGTGTTTATCCTAATACAAAAGGATAATACTTATATATGGATTTATTTTCCCTATTACTTTTATTTTGTGATACACTCACATAAACGATGAGGTAGACTATATATTGTAAATATTAGTCATACAGGGGAAAAACCATCTTTGTTACAACAAAACATTCAAGTCTTGGTAGAAGACTACTTTCAAAACATTCAAGTCTTGGTAGAAGACTACTTTCAAAACATTCGGTTCTTGGTAGAAGACTACTTTTAAACTAGTAGGAAATATGGGATTTTCTAGGGTTTTCACACTTATATCAAATGTTTCATTCAAAGATTTACATGACATTCAAAACAGCTTTCCAAAACAGAGTAATGACACTTAAATACTTATGAATTCACCAGCTTTATGCTGATCTACTCTTTCAAAATAACTTGTATTCTCAGGTCACCAGTAGACAGGTAGTATCACCAGGTTTTGAGAAGACGGAGCACAGACAAGACTCGTCTTTTATTTTGATTACATATTTTCGTGTATTATTACAATGAAAGAACACACATGTATTAAAACTTTACTTTTAATGCAATGGATGATGTTGTTGCTTGTTTAGTACTTTACACTGTTATGATACTTCACATGACGTCCTCCACCCCTGAACGTTTCCGCCGTTCTTAGTTTTGGGGTGTGACATAACCCTACCTTTGACATTGACCAGATTTCAATACTATACAAGTTTATACATCCAAAATTTTGTTTCAAGTTGAATTTTCCTCGTGTAAACCCAAATTCTAACCCAATAAGCTATGTTCACTCAACTTTGGGCCTTAACCCAAGCCTTCTCGGTCCAAACCTCTTAATGGACCAAGACTCTGCTATTGGGCCTTAATGGGATAATAACCCCTCAACATGATCCTTATGGGCCGGAAACTTGTATTTCACATTTATTTTGGGCCGTAAGACTCTTATTGGCCTTATTGGACTGTGAACATCTTTCTTAGACCATAGTGGGCCAAATACCTCCATTAGGTATTATTTTGGGCCAAAAACCCTATAATGGGCTTTGTAAGGCCGAAAATCGCTATTAGGCCCTTATTGGGATAATGTAGTAGCCCCCTCATTATTAAACATCATTTATCCATGCAAATACCTCTCATGCAACAAGAAACTTCACATCACAAATGCTAGAAGTCAAACCCTATGATCCTCCCCTCTCTCTTCCCTTTGGATCGGCCGACTTCACCCTCCCTCCATCCTCTCTCTATTTTTCACTTTCAAGTCTACTCTCTTATTTCATTATCTCTCAAACTCAAAGAAACTCTCTCATTTACTCCATCAATTTTTGTGGGTTGTGTGTGCATCCAAGATGTTCTTTTCAAACCTTCATAAACTTGGTAAGTTTACACCACACTCAAGTTGTTTAATTCCAATTTACACTAAGATTATTCCTCAAACAACTCCATTTTCATGTTCATGCTCTTAGAACCACATTAACTTCGAAAAAAACCATCTCAAGGGAGCAAGCTAGGCCGAAAATCCTCACCATCTTCCTCTTCAAAACAGAAAAATCCCCAAGGTGAGCTTCATACCCCTTGCTTTCGAGTTTTTCCTTCTTTGGGGGGGGGGGGGGGGGTGGGGGAATACAAGTCAAAGTCTTGTGTAAATCTTTGTATATTTGCTTGCATGTGCATGTGTTGTACGATATGTGGGTTAAATGTTGTGAAATTCATGCTAAGAGTCCATGAGTTCGGGATTTTTGGTTGAATCTCAAGTTGTTGGACTTAGTTAACTTAATATGTTGTTAGAAATGAAATCTAGTTTCTAAATGAAAAATGTTTCACTTGATGAATGGTAAATATCACAAAGGTTAGTCCAAGAATATGTTTAAACAAATTTTTGGCATGAAAACATGAAAAATAATAAAATATGGAAGTTTCACTAAAAATGGACTATTTTCGGCCATAAAGGTAAGGATGGGCCAATTTTGAACATTTTAATAAAAATGGGCCGAAAATGGACTATTTAGCAAGCATGGGCCATTTTTGAACACTCTAGTAAAAATGTGCCTTAAATGCATATTTTTGTAAAAATGGGCTATTTTTGACAAATTTAGTAAAAATGGGCCATTTTCGACAATTTCTGTATTATTGGACCATTTTCGACATTTTTGGGTAATAATGGGCCATTAATGACATTTTAGATAATACTGGGGCACTTTTGGCATTTTAGTAAAATTTAGGCCTTTATTGACAATTTTGGTAAAATTGGGCTATTTTTTACTATAATGATAAAAATGGATTATTTTGACAGTTATTGTTATTTTTGTCACTTATAATTTATAGGTCGAAAATAAACTCTAGTAACATTATTTATAACGTTAAATAATAGAATTCAATATTCGCGTAAATTTCCGTTAAGACTCTTGTGAGGCACTCCTTCACACGTTCTTACCTAGTGTACATAGTAAGTCTTGTTGTTATAACTAGAGTCTCCTGGAGGGAGAGTGGGATATTGTGTATAGATCTATACAGGGTTGATAGCCCCACACCTGAGTTGCTCGCTACATCTAGACAGACCAGTCTAGGGTGAGAATTATCTTTAGAAACCGACGCCTGAAGAACGTCAAGACAGACGCTCTCGTCATATAAGTATGGTTGTAACTACTCACATAGAGAATAACAATACTATATTAAAATTTACGCAATACATATACTCTAATCATGTTATGAAGTACGAAACTATGCGACGCCTATTTTGCATCTAAAATTCACCACTCGGGTTTTAGGGTTTAAGACCAAATTTTTCGTATTAAAGAAAATACAGGATTTTCTGGGAATCACTTTGTATACATTTTCAAACAAGATAAAATAAGAGTACACATGCAATTATACATGATTTGAAACGAGACTTACAAACTATTTCTACAAGAAAATATTGGATTTTCTAGAGGTTTACAAACTATTACAAAGTTTCTTACAAACATGCTTATGAACTCACTAACATTATATGTTGATGCTTTTCAAAATGACTTGTATTCTCAGGAACTCACTAAGCAGGTTGGCAGCTATGGAATTTTGGATATTTCATGTATTTTTGATTTATCATACATTATGTTATTTTGGATGCAATTCGTAAACAAACACAATGATGTAAACTATGTACGTTGATATCGTAATATATGATGATGATGGTTGCTATGTTTCATGCATATTCAATTGTTATGATATTTCAAGATGAAGTCACCTGCCCCCGGACGTTTCCGCCGTCCCGGTTCGGGGGTGTGACAAATAGGGAAATTGGTCGAAGGTGACTTTATTGTCTTTGTCGTCAACGATCATACTAAGCATCATCACCGCCAGTACACCCACCCACTGTCTTCCGCATTCCAATTCCAATTCCGACTCCTAATCAAATTACGGCGCTCAACTCAGACATGAACAATTACTTGTTTTCAATTTCTTCGATTTCAAATTAGGACCACACATATTTTCACACCAAATGACAAACAAAGAAGAAAGTCTCTAGAATCCGATGAAACGATACATGATTTGTAAATAACGATGGAAACGAAGACGATGATTTAGAATTGGCATTTTGTGACTTGGAAGAAGATGATCTAAATTTCTAGGGCTTTCTGAATCCCTCCTTTCTATCTGAATTTCCATGTGAAGATGTATTGCACAAACACAAGAAATATCAGTTGCACAATATGTTGTAGTCAATTGTCAACATCCACTGTGTGAGTTGTGAATTAAAGCAGATTGTAGGATCGAGATTGATATCAAGAGATCAGTAGATCAATCGATACGCGAACCGCTCATCAGAGATAACGCGGAGATGAAAATCGGCAGTCGGAGATGATGCAGGGATCGATCGTCGATGACATTAAAGAGAATGTGATGTGGAGATGATTTCGATTGCCGAAGGTCTGAAAAACTGTAACAACAGGGAGAAAATATGAGAGAAACGTGAGAGAAAAATTGATTAATTAAGTTAAATTCTTTAACGCCCCAATTCTGGTATGCTATTTAATTATGTTTTAGTTATATATTTTTTTAGAGGAACTCGGCGATTCAGTAGCCTGACTCGTCAAGTAAAGACGGGTTCCCGAGACGAGTCCATATTCGGGACTCGACGAGTCCGCCAGTCTGGAAGTAACCCTAAATCCGCGGGTTTGTACCCTATTTAAACAACTTTTTAGGCATCCATTAGCCCCCTCACCCATAGAAAAGCCTCACACGAAAACCCTAGCCTCCCTTATCATTTTGGTGTGATTTTCCTCACTTTGTGATGTTGTGATTCATTGGTGAATTAGAAGAAGAGAAGAGAAGAGGAGGAATCAAGGGAGAAGCAAGTAGATCTGAGTTCTTGGTGGTATCACAGTCTTCATTGAGGTATTAGCCCCAAACCCTCATCCTTCTTCAAGTAGATCCCATAAGTAGCTTGTTTTTGCCAATTTGGCTTAATAGTGTTATGGAGAGCATGTGGTGTCGAATAGCCTTCGGATCTACCAAGATTGGAGCTCTAGAAGCTCAGATCTATTGCCTTTATGGAACCATTTTGCATGAGGACCCTAGATCTACCCCCTTTTAGTGCATTTTGAGCCTTTAAACCTTTATGGATGCCTATGTACACGAAAAGTTGGAAACTTTACGTGTTAATCAAGCCTTAGGAACCCAGATCTATAAGTTGGATGCACTGGATTCAAGCATAATCGACTGTATAGAAGTTGCATGCAACCGACTCGGCGAGTCGAGTCGCAAGTCCCTGATGTTTCTCTTTGTGAGTTATGCCGAGTGGAACCAGTGGATTGTAGATGGACTCATTGATTCGGAGATCAGACTCATTCATGGAAGGACTCGGCGAGTCAATGCCCTAACTCGGCGAGTCTAAGACAATCTTCATATCTCAAGAACAAACTCGGCGAGTTGTTCATACAACTCGGCAAGTCACAGCCAGAGTGTTCATCTGATGAAGGAGAACTCGACGAGTTGTTCATACAACTCGGCGAGTTGGATGCAGATTGACTGAATGTTAGTATCGAAGAGGAACTCGTTGAGTCTATGCCCAACTCGATGAGTAGTAGCGGGCAAGATTGAGAGATGAGAATAGGGACTCGACGAGTTGGCGGCCCAACTCGATGAGTCAGGTCAACTGTATGTTGACTTAGACCAGAGGGTTGACTTTGACTAGGGGTAAAATAGTCATTTTACCCTCAATATGGTTATCAGTAATTGATTGAGTGTACTTATGGAAATTGTAGCTGGGGTGAAACCGGAGCCGCAGCAGACAGATTCTAGAATAGTTCATTCAGCAGCTAGACTATGAGGTGAGTCTTCCTTCTAGTAGGAACGGGTCTACGGCCACAATGCCGACCCGTTTAGTTAGCAGTAGTTCCGGACCTCGGTCTGATGCAGTAGTTAAATGGCTTGATGTCTTTGTGATTCAAGCATGTTTTGTGTTATGTGTTCCGGACCCTGGTCCAATGCAGTATGCAGTATATGTGTTCATGCTAGTTGATATGTTTATGCTATGTTATGTGCAGTCAGTTCCGGACTTCGGTCCGATGCAGTTAGTTCCGGACTTCGGTCTAATGCAGTTTCCGGACTTCAGTCCGATGCAGAGGGCAAGGCCCTGGTTAGTTTTGGACTTCGGTCCGATGTAGTTTCCGGGCTTCGGTCCGATGCAGTAGGCAGGGCCCTGGTTAGTTTCCGGATTCCGGTCCGATGCAGTGGGCAAGGCCCAGTATGTGCTTTATATGTTATTGTATGGTACGTGGTAGTTTGGTGGAGCTCACTAAGCTTCGTGCTTACAGTTTCAGTTTTGGTTTTAGGTACTTCCGCAAGTAAAGGGAAGAGCTCGGGATGATGGCATCGCACACACCACAACTACAGTTTTTGTCCTGGGAGTTGATTAGCTTTTCATTGACATGATTTGATACAGTCTTGATACAGTTTTCTTGTGATACTTTGTTATGGTTTTGGATACATTGACTTATGGGTTTTATTTTATGATATTGATCTAATGATTTTAGTAATGATTAAACAAAAATTTTTGGGTCGTATTTTGGGATGTTACAATTCTAGTAATTATTTTGCTTGTATGACTAAATTACCCATCTCATTTGTTTTTCAAAACCAAATATGACATTAAAATTGTTCATAATTACAAAAATCCCACCTTCAATCCTAGCCTTTAGTTTGTTTTGATCTAACGCTCCACTTTTAGTTATTAGGTTCTTGGGAAACTATGAGTTCTCAAATGATCATTCCTCTCTCTCTCTCTCTCTCTCTCTATATATATATATATATATATATATATATATATATATATATATAGTCTAAATTGCAAAAATGGTCCTTTTTGAGCTAGTTTCCTTGCACTTTTGGTCCCTGTCCAAACTAAAAAGACGATTATACCCTTAACGAATTTAATTTTTATATTTCTTTCACTTTTTAAAATTATTATTATTATTAAATATAAAATTGGGCCCACATCTCTCTCTCTCTCTCTCTCTCCACACATTAAAACCAAGACTCCATATCCATGATTCCATCATCGTCTTTCTCAATCGAGTTTGAAAAAAGTTCATAGAAATCCTCAAAAAGTTGATTTTGCAAACCAAATCTTTGAAACTCAATTAAAAACAAGCACAAAACCACACTAGATTTTTGTCCACACAAGCATCAAGCTTGCTCCTTTCGAGGCTCTTTATGGTCGTAGATGTAGATCGTCTCTATGTTGGGCTGAGGTGGGTGAAGCCCAACTAGCAAAAGGGCAATCACCAGCCAGTACTCTCACGGGACCAGAAATCATTCGTGAAACGACCGAAAGATAATCCAAATCAAAGCTCGACTTCAAGCATCGCAAGACCGACAGAAGAGTTATGCTGACAAACGACGAAAGCCTTTAGAATTTCAAGTCGGGGATCGGGTGTTATTGAAGATATCTCCTTGGAAAGGGATGATCCGCTTTGGGAAACGGGTAAAACTGAACCCGCGATACATCGGACCATTCAAGATTCTTGCCCGAATTGGTCCGGTGGCCTATAAGCTGCAGCTACCTTTGGAGCTCAGCAATGTACACCCCGTGTTCCACGTTTCAGATTTGAAAAATTGCTTAACAGATGAAACCCTTGTCATTCCTTTAGAAGAAATCGAAGTAAAAGAGAATCTCCTGTTCGTCGAAGAACCAGTCGAGATAATGGATAGAGAAGTGAACCTTGTCATTCCAGTTGTGAAGGTTCGATGGAACGCTAAGCGTGGACTGGAATTCACATGGGAACGCGAAGACCAGATGAAGCAGAAGTACCCTCACCTATTCTCTCATTCATGAACCTATCTTTCGAAAGAATTTCGGGACGAAATTCCCTCTAACAAGGGGATGATGTCACAACTAGCATTTTAGCTAGGAAATTCTATTATCATGTAAACATCGTCTATTGTAAAACTTGTATTGTAAGTGAATATCATACTCTATGCTCACTCAGATACACTTCATATGTTCAGCTATGGGTTTAATACCCTAGAAATCCTGGTTCAAGTTCATTGTGAACTAGAATTCTTTATTGGGCCTAAAGGACCAATAAACCTTCCACTTAACTACTTTGGGCCTAGAAACTCTAATTGGGCTCTAAATGGACCCATACTAATAAAACTTAACATTTTGGGCCATGTGGGCCTAAAATGGTTCATTTTATCTCTAATGGGCCATGATGGGCCATAAATGATTTCATTAGCCCTAATGGGCCATAAACTCCACTTCTTTTCAATTGTGCCGTGAACCTTAATAAGGGCCCAATGGGCCGAAAATTTATTTTTGGGCTTCATAAATTCGAACTATTCAAGTAAAGGCCCAAATCTCCTCATTTTCTTTCTTCTTAACCCAAATCTCGGCCCAACCCACATATATATATATATATATATATATATATATATATATATATATATATATATATATATATATAAAGGGGGAAAAGAAAGGAATTTCATGCTTATGACACCTCATGTTTGCATGGTGGTTTTCCATGAAAACATCACCTCAATTCTCTCTCCTTCCTTCTTCTTCTACCCTCGTCTGAGACTCCCACCACCACCTCAATTTTCTCATTTCAAACACCTTCAAAACACTCTCTATAAACTCCTCCTTCATCCTCTAAATTTTCGAGATTTTGGGTGAAGTTTTAAGAGGTTTTCCTTCAAGATCATCATCCTTGGTAAGATCTTACAAACTTAAATTGATTTACTACATCTTTAAACTTAAATCACTCCTCTTACACCCATGTTTTTGTGGATCGTGTTTCTTAGAACCATCCAAGTTTGAAAACCTCCTCAAGAGGCTTGCTAAAGTCGAGATCTTCTCATTTCTCCATCAAAAACCGAATCCAACCCTCCAAGTGAGTTCATACCCCATTGTTTTCGGTTTTATAAGGTTTTGGAGGAGGATACAAGTTGATATGTGCTATATCTATGTATTTGTGCATGTTTATGTATGTTTTTCTTGATTTAAGTTGTGAAAATGTGATGAAATGTTACAGATCTAGAAATATCTAACAAAATGGGTGAGATTTGAAAAATAAAAACACAATAAGCAACATACTGTAAAGATGAAAGCTTAAGATATGTTTAAGATGTTAAAAGACTAAACAAAATCATGTATAAGGGCCACTTTTGACAAATAAACAAAAGATGAAACCTTTTTGACACTTACGGTTTTACAAGGGCTAAAAGTGTCACTTTCATACAAAAAATGAGGCTTTATGATATTGTTGGTGTTAAAGGGGTCAAAAGTGTAATTTTTTGCATAATTGGCCATATTATGGGCCTTCACGGTTTATTGGGCCCAAATAGTAAAAAATTTGGTTTTTGTTGACTAAAATGTCATTTTACACAAATTTGAGTAAAAAATGTAATTTCTTATAGAAATGGGCCGAAAACAACAATATTTAATCATTTGGGCCAAAAATGTCCATTTATATGTATTTGGTCCAAAATGTTAATATTTATGATTTTTGGGCCGAATAAGAAGTTTTAGCCAAAATAGGCCACAAATGTCATTTTATTAGAAGTAAGCCCATAAAATGAAAACTTTATACCTTAAGGGTTTTAAAGTGTCAAATTTCCCAAAAAGGTGACTAAAATTGTATATTTTCAGTTTAATGGCCAAAAATGTCTCTATTATAAAAATTAGATATTTTTGTTGTCTTGGTAAACCTCAAGCTAAAACAAACAACGAAATAATAACAATGGACGAAATACATCGATAACATGTTTATTGGGCCTAATATTCTCGTTACATGGCTAATGGACCTTAGGGATCCATTTAAGTGTATATTGGGCCTATATTTCTATGTCATGTTAATTGGGCCTTTGTGGTCTATTTACATGTTAATTTGGGCCTAAGCTATGGATCACATGTTTATTGGGCCTTAGTGGTTCATTTACATACCTATTGGGCCTGAATTACCCTTTTACATGTTTATTGGGCCTTAGTGGTCCATCCACATGCTAATTGGGCTTGGATTAAAAATCATATGTTTAGTGGGCCTTAAAGGTCCCTTACATATCTGTTGGACTTCATACAATCACTTACATACTTTGGATTTGAAAACTTAAAACATATACGTAAACCTTATACATGGTGTGATACAATACTCATAAGCAAGTTGAAGATCTAGTGAGACTTGTTGATTGACATCTTTGAGTGTATGATCGTAGCCTGTAGTTATAACCAGAGTCTCCTGGAGGGAGAGCGAGAGTTTGTGTATAGATCTATACAGGGGTGACACCCCTACGCCTTAGTTGTTCGCTATAACTAGACTAGGCCAGTCTATGGAGACAAACCTTACCTTAATCAAACCGGCGCCTGAAAACGCCAAGACAAGCGCATTAGTCATTATCAAGCATGGTTGTAACGGATCACTTAGATACCAACTCCATCAAAGTTTTCGATATACTTATACAAATCTTGACGAAACTAAAAATATACATTCATCGACACTTGGTTCTGGGAATTTACGATTGCAAAACTCTTAAAAACAGAAAATATCGGATTTCCTGGAATGAATACATTTATACATTACTTATACTTACGGCAGAAAACACAAGATTTTCTAGGCTTCATTTCATATTCATTTCCAAAAACGGAAAACACATGTGCATTAATACTTGATTTGGTTACATCATATTCAAACCATTTTTCAGAAAATATCAGATTTTCTGGTGTTTTACTAATCATGCAAAACTTTTATTCAAACATGCTTATGAACTCACCAACATTATATATGTTGACGTTTTCAAAATAACTTGTATTCTCAGAAAATCGTTAAGCGGAAAGGTCAGCAGAAAATGTGGAATTTGTTATATTTTGTTATCATCGTACATTGAATATTTTGGTTTGTAACTAAGATACTATACTTGATGTAAACAATGCTGGTTGTATTTGATATGTATGATGATGGTGTTGTCTTGTTTCATTTATATATATTGTGATGATATTACAAGATGAAGTCACACGCAAGCCTCCAGACGTTTCCGCCGTCTAGTTCGGGTGTGTGTGTGTGTGTGAGAGAGAGAGAGAGAGACCCCATAATTTTTATTGATAAAACTTTAAACTAAATAGCAAAAACCATAAAAAAATATATCAGAAGGGCATTTTAGTTTTTTTAGTTTTCTGGGGGACCAAAAGTGCAAGGAAACTAGCTTAAAATGACCACCAATCCAAAAAAGTCGTGGTTTGGATTAAAACCCCAAAAAAATGTATACCACAGAGACCATTTTTACAATTTTGTCATATATATACGCAAGCCCCCAGACGTTTCCGCCGCTTGGTTCGGGTGTGTGTGTGTGTGTATGAGAGAGAGAGAGAGAGACCCCATAATTTTTATTGATAAAACTTTAAATTAAATAGCAAAAACCATAAAAAAATATATCAGAAGGGCATTTTAGTTCTTTTAGTTTTTCGGGAGACCAAAAATACAAGGAAACTAGCTTAAAATGACCACCAATCCAAAAAAGTCGTGATTTAGACTAAAACCCCAAAAAAATATATACCACAGGAACCATTTTTGCAATTTTGTCATATATATATATATATATATATATATATATATATATATATATATATATATATATATATATATATATATATATATATATATTAAAAATGTTCGTTATTTTAAAGTAATGTATAATTCAAAAAATTAATCGTTATGCAGATATATCGTTCCAAGAAAAATATATATAAAAATGTTCGTTATTTTAAAGTAATGTATAATTCAAAAAATTAATCGTTATGCAGATATATCGTTCCAAGAAAAAAACAGAAGACATATTTATAACATGTTATGAACTCACCAAAAAAATGATTTTCAGAGAGAAGGTATGTGATTTAATCGTGTTTTATGTATATCAACATGAACATTTGCTACTCTTTTACTAGTATGCTTACAAAAATAGATGATAAAACATGTACCACTATTTTAACCAATTAAAATTTTTAGTCACTATATTCTCTGCTTATGCCTTTAAGTTTTAACTACTTTAAAAAACAATACCAAAACGAGTATTATATCTAAAAAGTATATCATTTTAAGGAAATAGTAACTAGTAGCTGATAGGTAATCTTTGAATAACCCAAATAACATATCATATTTCTAAATAGTAATGTCACGTCATTTTCAAAAGATTAAATATTTGAATTATTAATATTCAAAAATCTACTTTAATATTATTTTATCAATTATGTTTCATATTTTTCTTATGCTTGATATGACACCGTTGTAATATTTATTTATATAATATTTTAATTTTTTATTAATTTATGTAACACGATAACATTTTTTTTGTCAATTCATGTTAAACAAACAAACTATATAATCATGTTTCCTTCTGTTAAACATTTTATATGATAGAAAATACACATTTTGTTCCTAACATAAAATAAAATTGTATAGGTTATTTAAAATATCATATTTTGAAATAATATTTAAATCCTTAAAATACATTTTCATTTTTTTTTCAGAAAAAAAGAGATTTTTAGTAGTTTTATTATATAATGAAATTTATTTATGAGTAATAATTGTAACCACTACAAAATACAAGCATTATACTTTAGTGGGGTTGGTGTTTGTCTTATTGTTTGTAGTCTTAAAGTCAATAAAACAGAGTCAGCACTCAGCAGCCTGAAATACTGCTACTCATAATTATTACTTTTTATTTTTTAAATGTAGTTATGAATTTATGATTTTGTTTGTTATGGAGGAAAATAATTATACACATCTTCTATCTCTGTCGGGTTTAGTAGTTTGAGGTTGAGCTGGAATCTTACATTCACCCAATGTGGGCCCGCATCTAAAGTAATATTTTTGACTTTTCAGAGGGTAGAATTGTCAATTATTATTTTATAGGAAAAGTGCGTCGGTAGGTATTATACTACTATCTATTGTATTGAAATTAATTGTGAACAAGAATATGCAGATAATGCTTCCAAACCATATGGAATAAGTATGAATACATATCACTTGATTGATATTGTAATAACTCTATTCCTTTTCTTTTTTTTTTTTTTAATTGAATAACCAATTTCTTTACCAAGTTGTAAAAAATTGTGTTTGGTAAACCAAGCATGACTTTTACTATGTTTGCTCTTCCTGTCTGCTCCTTTGTTTTCCATTTGTCGCCAACGATCACATTTTGAAGAGTTGTAGTTTAGCATTATGATGTGCTGGTTGAAAGATTTCAGTCAAATGTTGAAAATTTAAATCTCAATAAAAACATAAAAGTATTATAAAAATAATATATGAAACATGTGTTTGCAGTTTTAAAGATATATAATGAATATGGTAAATCTCTAATCACATTTATAATTTCTACCGTCGAAGGTAATATTTTACATGATACTAATCAAATTAGCCTTTTAGGGGCCTCGTTTCAAAACCTTTACGGGGTGTGGAGTCGGTTCAGTCAATATAATGTACTGAAATAAGGGTCATCATTCCCTATTTCAGCGAAAAGGGCTTTTAACATCATTATCAATATGTTGAGCACCATTTTAATCGGTGCCTTTTTTGAAGCCTGAAGCCATGACACATAGACTCGCCCAATCCTTTTTACGGAAGCTTTATCTCTATAGTATTTGGTTAATAGAGACCTTCAAAAGTTTGACTGATAACTTAGGTTAATAAAGACCTTCAAATGTTTGACTGATAACTTAGGTTAATAGAGACCTTCAAATGTTTGACTGATAACTTACGTTAATATGAACTCTGTCTCTAATTCAGCAACACAAAACGAGGGTTTCGCTCGTTATAGGACTAGACCAAACATCTCACGACACGAGCTGGCGACAGCTATGCAACAACCGTATGAAAGTCAGTACCATCCCATTAAAGACATGTTTTCTTCTTCATATGTCAAGGGCCGGTAAGGTTTTGCGCGTTGTATCGAATTAAACCACATGCTCCACCGCTTGTGCAGGCTTGTCAATTCCTTTGAGTTTCGGTCTTGCAACTGTACTCCCCAGGTGGAGTGTTTCATGCGTTAGCTGGGCCAGATATTTGTAGACCAAGGGCGAATACTCATCGTTTGTGGCATGGACTATCAATGTATCTAATCATGTTCGATCCCCATGCTTTCGCACCCCAGCGTCCGTAGAGTCTCAGAGAGCTGCCTGACCAAGTTGATTTACTTTTTTTGTGCCGCGTCATGATACACGTGTTCAACTTATCCGGCTAAACTCATTAAATTGCCAGCTAAGCAACAACGATAATACCTATGTCTTGTTAGTGGAGTAAGGAAAAGTAAGATATAACGTTGCATATGTGTCACAAATTGAGTATGAGTCACATTCATGAGCATTACGTGTCGTTCATTTTCACCATTCATCCATGGGTTCTTATTTTTCATTTACATCATATATTTTTGTTTACTTGAGATTTTAGCTTATATTTTCTGGTTTGGGAATAAGGCCTAGCTAGTAACAAAGGAAATGGTATGTTTAGCTAAGGACGAAAGCTTTGTTTGATAGTTAATATTAAAGGGTGGTGGGTGTGCGGCGGCATAAGGTCCAGAAAAATAAAACCCAAGTTTTAGCCAAATTATATAGTTAAGATTTTATATAAATCACATTATTTAAACATAGTATTAAATTTGTGTAGAACAGTCGGCTAAAGCTTCACCCTGACAAGTTTTTTAGCAATTCATTCCCAAAGTTTTATTTTTGGCCTAGAAGCTAATTTGGGGGTGTTTGGATTGTTTTTTACCTTAAAAAATCATTTTCAATAAAAAAACTTTTTGAGTTATAGTTTTTTCAAAAAATGAGTTTTAAAATATGTTTGAATTAACTTTTGTAAGAGCAAAGACTAAAAAGCTAAAAAGTTACAAAAAAAATCATAAATTCTAACTTTTAAAATCATAACTTTTTATTCTTACCAAAAAGTAATTCTAAAAGATCTTTTATAATGGCCAAACAATTTTTCACACTAAAACTTTTTGAAAAAGTTAAAAAGTCAAAAAACAATTTTAAAAGTCTTCCCAAACATCCTCTTCTTCTAAAAACGAGTTTTCAGAATTTACATACGCCTTCACTTTTATAAATTATCATATTTCCCTTTTAATTTAACTTAATTTACTATTTAGTATTTCTTTATGAAAATTCACCCCCTTAAATTTATTTTCCATATATATATATATATATATATATATATATATATATATATATATATATATATATATATATAAAATTTTTCACACTATAACTTTTTGAAAAAGTTAAAAAGTCAAAAAACAATTTTAAAAGTCTTCCCAAACACCTTCTTCTTCTAAAAATGAGTTTTCAGAATTTACATACGCCTTCACTTTTATAAATTATCATATTTCCCTTTTAATTTAACTTAATTTACTATTTAGTATTTCTTTATGAAAATTCACCCCTTTAAATTTATTTTCCATATATATATATATATATATATATATATATATATATATATATATATATATATATATATATATATATATATATAGAGAGAGAGAGAGAGAGAGAAAGAAAGAAAGATAAGTTCAAATGTTTTCCATATCTAGTATGTGCTATAATGCACCAATAGAAATTTAGTATTAATTATATGTATATTAAATATTATCCATACTTATAACTCGTTTTTATGGGACCTAATTAAATTCGTTATTAATGTCAACAATAATATTATTTCAAAATGAATTCATATCTAGAAGAATACTCTCGTTCTTCATATTCTATGCAACTTTATTGTATTTTAAGTGAGTGAGTCCTGAAACAAAATACGAACTCATATATAAAAACCTAGATTCAAATTATTTATGAAAAAATGTTATTGTTGACATTAATAACGGACTTAATTAGTTTCCATAAAAAGAGAATTATAATGATGGATATCATTTAATGTACATATAATTATGGAAATCATTTAATATCTATATTTATTTAATTAAATAATTATTTAATTTACTAAATTTCTATTGGTGCATTCTAGCACACAATAAATATAAAAAACAAAATAACCTATATATATATATATATATATATATATATATATATATATATATATATATATATATATATAGACACACACACGCAAGACCTTCTAAAAGATTAGACTGTCTACGTTTCTCCACCGACCACTCTCACCCCTCCTTCATCTGGTTACTTGCTTAATCACCTATCCATCATCTTGATGTTAGCTACATGCTTTCTTGCTTAAACTCCTCTCATCCCTACACACTGGGTTCCAAAAACGTCGCCGTTTGGCTACCGTTTCTGTATGCTTGCTTCCAGTCAGCATGACCTCATGATGAGGCGGAAAACATGACGATGGGGTTTCCTTTTTCGAGATGGCGTTTTCCCCATAGTTATTTGCCACTATGGGATCACCTTTTGTCGCTACCTCCCATTGATTGTGGTTGAGTCACCCTTTGACTTCCTCTTCATGCTGACTCTATCACACCTCTACCCGGCTGATGGCGGAAATGTCGAGTGGTGACGGTACATAGATTGCCCAAATCACAGAGCGCAAATCATAACTAGTAAACGAAACTTATATGTGTTCGATCTAATAATCCCTCCTTGTCTTGATCTTTATTCCATCCTAGGAATGCATGCAATTTTTGAAAACGTCAAATTGATGTTGGTGAGTTAACATGTTTTAAGGTAAACGCATAATAAACTCTTTCTAAAAGTTTTTATGATTCTTAAAATTCTGGTTTCCTATGTTTTATTATATCACATCCTAGATTATTATCATTTTAGGACATTCTGCTAATCCTATCTTAATATCTCTATAGGAAGCTTTATTAATCCTAGTTTACTATCTTTACAGGATATTTAACGATCCTATCTTTATTATCTTTTATGATATTTTATTAATCCTAGTTTGTAGGATATTTAACTAACCCTAACGTATTTTGTCTACCATTCTACAGTGTCCCTAATGGTAATCGAATCTCTAAGGTGGTTGTAATGTATTACCATGAGTCCCTACAATCGACACTGTTTGACTAAAGTTTAACCCGCCTCAATGCTTCGTCGGACACCGAGTAGTG
Source organism: Lactuca sativa (assembly GCF_002870075.4). Classification (NCBI taxonomy): domain Eukaryota; kingdom Viridiplantae; phylum Streptophyta; class Magnoliopsida; order Asterales; family Asteraceae; genus Lactuca; species Lactuca sativa. Next base: position 253,558,823 of record NC_056630.2, read on the forward strand.
ATTAATAAGAAAAATATCATGTCGGGATTGTAGCTAGCAATCGCAGGTGGGGATGTCAATCCCCGTACAGATCTATACATATCTTCTTAGCTCTCGCAAGATTAACGATTACATGTATCAGGGTAGCCGAATTTAATCAGACTAATGATGAATATTAACAGCTCACTAACATATTAACCTTAGGTATTTATCTTTTATCTTTTATCTTTCTTAGAGATTTCCTATAACTATCATAATAGAAACCCCATTAATTTTATATTTGATAGTTATATCTTTTAGATCTCATAATTATATATATATGTATATATATATATATATATATATATATATATACCTTAATTATGGTTATTTGATAACAAGATACTTGGGTAGAGTAACGATTAGGTACAATGCATCTCCCCATATTTGACCAACATAACTTTTAGGTACTATATTATCCTAGGGATTTGGCCATTATAACATCTAGGTATTATCTCTTTCTAGACTATCAGACATCATAACTCTTAGATATAATATCATAGCTTACAACTAGGCATAGTATCTATAGCTACATTATCCTAAGGCTTTAAGCTAACGATTAGTATTTATAGATATAAGTATATTTTGATAGAGAAATTTGATAAGAATGTATCCCCTCCCCCCCCCCCCCCGTTAAAACGTTTAAAATTGTGAAATAGGGGCTGTGAACTCACTCTAGCAGTGTAATCTGAAGCATCCAAGCTATTGTATCCGAAGCTTCGTGCCATTGAGAGGACTTCCGAAAAAGCTTGAGAGATATAGACAAAGTGTTTTGGGATGTGAGAAAATCAAAAAGTGAGCACCTCAATTTATAGTGGTTGTGCGCGCGGCACACTTCATGCGCGACGTGCACTTGCTTCGTGGCTCCATCCAGAGCTTTCCACGTGTCACACTTTTGATGGTCAACGTCATCCTAATCTCGATGAATCTGGGTTTCAGGTATGCGCGACGAGCATGGCGCCTTCTTGGCATGTACCTCTAAATCTTTTTAAAAAATTCATATATTCCTTATATAAATCTTGTTTCTTACACTCTTTATATATTTGTGTAGTTCTGTACTAGTACTACAACTTTCCTTAAGGTTACGTTGCCAAATTTTAAATCTCATTTTTAACCCGTATTTTATATTTTTCTAAAAATCATATCTTTTTCATACTAACTCCGTTTTTGAAAATTTTCCTTTCAAATCCTTATCTGTCAGGTTACTTCAATTTTCCCTTTTGTGATGTTAGCCACAACTCAACCGATTTCTTTGTGCCATTTTGATGTCAATAACGTTATTAACGCGGTTGACTTTTTTCTTCTATAAAATCATAACTCCTCCAATCGAAGTAAAATTTTTGCAACACTTATATCTTTGGGATCACTTTGTTGTGTACTTTCCAAATACACTTACCATTATAAAAACTGATAGAACTTTTTGGTCACTCATTTTTTACCGTTTTTATTATTATCTACTAATCAGATTTTTTTCTTAAATTTGAAAAGTTCTATTATCATCGTTGGTTGATGCTAATCTCTAGTGACAATTGGTGACGAGAATTTCCTAAGTGTCACATTCTCCTAATGTTTTAGGAATTTCATCCGGAAATTCAGACCTTATGGTAATATTATCAGGGGAGACCGGTTTTTTTAATCAGGGATAGATCCCTTTTTCCTATTTATGGGACAACTAAATTTCCTTTTTAGTTTCCTACTTGTAATTTTTCATCATTATCATTATCATTAAAATCTAATCTTTTGTTTTTTGAAATTCTATTTGATGTTATCCTTGTTTTACACCAATAGGAAACCTAAAATTTTTATCTTTATATATGTGTGGATTCCTAGAAGGATTTCTATGTTTATTTGTCTATTACTACATGTACTTAAAATAGACCTTTATATATATATATATATATATATATATATATATATATATATATATATATATATATATATATATATATATATATATATATATATATATATATATATATATATATAATGATGAATACAACTTCAAGGGTTTCCAATTCCGTTGGTCAAACATTACATAATCATTCCTACGAGACATTTTTCTAAACCTCTTTATTCTAATACCCAATACTTCCTTCTATTGGCCCGGTTGATTCTTGCAGACATTAGCGATGTGTCCTGGCCTTTTGTAGTGGTTACACCTAAATTCATCACATTTTCCCATATGATGAAGTCCATAATTTTTTCACAAGGGGAGTCTTCCCATGTATCCCCTCGGTGAAGTGGGTGATCTCTCACAAGGCTTCCTTTCATCTCTATCCTTCCATAAGGGTCGACTAGAGTTTCCCTTGATGATTCTTCCCCACTTGTTCTTAAAATCTTTGGACTTCTTCTTACTCCTTCTTGATTCTGGGGCATAGGGTCCTTGAGACTGAAGGCTAAATATTTAGCTTCCTCATAGGTATTAGGCTGGTGTGATTGCACCTCGACTCTGATATGGGGAGCTAAGCCTTGGAGATATACATTAATTTTATGGATCTTCGAGTTGACCAACTCAGGGCATATGGTGACTAGGTACTCAAAGCGTACCATATAGAAAGCGAAGCCTGACTATTTGGTGCTCAGATAATTGAATTCTTGCTCGGCTCGTGCCACGTCTCTGCCAAAACAGATTTCCTTAATCATCTGCTTCTTCAACTTTTCATTGGGAGTTGCATAGGCTTTGTCTATGCCCTAAGCCTTAACCTGAATACTCCACTAAAGGAGAGCTCTTTTCATGAACATGCATGCTGCGAACTTAACTCTATGTTCACTAGCACACTTTCTCTCTATCTCCTTTGTCTAGTGGATCAAACTATCTACTCCCCTGTCTCCATTAAAAGATCTCAACTTACTGCTTAGAAAATCTTGATACGTTCTTTTCATTTGACTACGTTCCTTATTGCTTCCCTCATCCTTACTAACTATGAGATTTCCTAATGCATCCGAGGCTTGATGCTGAATCATGGTATGAATGGTGGTCGATTCAATGAAGGTTAGCATTGCAGGGTTGTTATCCTGAAATAACATCAAGAAGGTTACATGTTGTTCCCAATGGGGTTAACACTACTTTTCCATTTGTAGGGTACTATAGTTGCTTCCCTAGAAACCCATCTCCTTATCGCTTATTTACATAGAGACTTTATTGGTATCTTTTCTTTTTCGTTTTCCTTCCTATCACGAAATGATATTATTGCCTTACTAGAAACTCTTATGATGAACAGTGTTCCCATATTACTGTTGATTTCTTGGGAATATCTTATTATTTTAATAAAATCCTTCTTCATTGCTCTTAATCTTTTAATTAGATTAAACTCCTAAAGTTTTTTAAAATCTAGGGGATCAAACGTTTTTGGGGATGTAAAGTGTCGATTTTTGAAAATTTTGGTCATGTGCGACGGGCACTCGATGTGTGCGGCGCGTACCTGCATCAGATCAACATTAAAGTAAAGTTTTGGCCTCATTCGACACTTTTCCAACATTCCTTTGGTCCCCTGATTTGTCTCGACTGGGTCCCACATGAACAACGTACACTTTGTGCGCCTGCCTCCAATCTTTGACTTCTTCATCTTAGTCGACTCTCCTACTTCCAGGTAATTTCTATGCTTAATCCTATATCCCAATTTAGGCTAAATTTCGAGTTTTTAGGGTTTTTGAGGTTTTTATCAATTGATGAATTTTTGTTAGTTTTTGTGAAATAAATGAGCAATTAAGCATCAATTGATCCTTTCCCATTTGGTCCATTTCAACATATTATGCAACATTCATCTTATCTAACTTATTCTTAACTGTTTGTTGTCTCTTTTTCTACAGATACGGCGAGACGAGGTCAATAAGCTTGAAAATGCAAGAAGTTGTGTGCGAACAAAGTTTTGAAAACTTAAACCTTGAATTAACTTAAGATGAATGTATCCTGTCAATATTAAAAGTCCAATCAATTCTGGTAAACCAATCTTGTATTGAAATAACAAGTTCAACAACGTATTCAAGTATGTAAGAATGAGTATCAACAAAGTAAAGAAAACTTAAGAAAAATAAGAATGATAGAGAGAATGATTTGACTTGCAAGATACTTAGTATTGATGTGATGTGAAAGAGAATGTTCCTCAAGTGTTTCATTGCATGGAAATTACTTATCCTTAAATAGCCAAGGACTAAGAAAAAGACTGAAACATCCTAAAAATACGACCCAAAAATTTTTGTTTTAATATTACTAAAAATCGCAACGTCAACTATTTAATAATAAAACCATGAATCGTATGTCTCAAAATGCCATAGTAAATGTATCAATTCAAAACTGAAGTTAATATCATATCGAAATATCTAAATAAAACTCCCAGGAATAAACTGCAACTGTGGTGTGCGCCATGCCATCAATCCGATCCCTTCCCCTTGCTTGCGGAAGTACCTGAAACCAAAACTGAAACTGTAAGCACAAAGCTTAGTGAGCTCCCCCAAACTACCACATACCATACAATAACATATAAAGCACATACTGGGCCTTGCCCACTGCATCACACCCAAGTCCGGACTAACCGGGCCCTTGCCCCCTGCATCGGACCGATGTTCGGAAACTGCATCGGGCCGAAGCTCGGACTAACTGGGGCCTTGCCCCCTGCATCGGACCGAAGTCCGGCTAACTGCATCGGACCGAAGTCCTACTAACTGGCTGAACATGGCATAGCATAATCATAACTACTAGCATAAACACATATACTGCATATTGCATCGGACCGAAGTCTGGAACACATAACACAAAAACATGCTTGAATCACAAAGACATCAAGCACACTGAACTACTGCATCAGACCGAAGTCCGGAAACTACTGCTAACTAGACGGGTCAGCATTGTGGTCGTAGAACCGTTCCTACTGGAAGTAAAACTCACCTGAACTGCTGAACTCGACCGATAACCCTCCGGCTGCTAACTGACAATTCTCCGAAATGCTGCTCTTCTAGCTCCCTGGGCAACCAATACCAATAACAACACTTAGACTAAACAGTCTTCCCGGGGTCAATTAAGTCAACTTTGGTCAAAGTCTTGGTCAAAGTCAACCTTCCTGATTGACCTTACTCGCCGAGTCAACCCGTCGACTCGTCGAGTTCTTATACTCAGAAAACTCCCATAACACGACTCAACTCATCGAGTCGCCCCAGGACTCGTCGAGTTGAACGATCTCTGAATTCCGTCTTGACCAACTCACTGAGTCGCCAACCGACTCACAGATCCGAAGCTTAACCAAAAGAGGTTGGGGTTTTGCGACCTGACTCACTGAGTCCAAGAACAGACTCGCCGAGTTCAAGGCAATCTTCAACAGACTCGCCGAGTTGTTCTTCCAACTCGTTGAGTCCATGCACATGTTCATGCAACACGTCGAGTACATCCATGTGACTCGCCGAGTCTCTCAAGTTCTCCATCCATTTAGAGTAGGGATGTCAACGGGACCAAGCGGGAGCGGAAATGGTTGCCCCCGCCCCCGCTCCTGAAATCCCTTGTTGCCCCTGCTCTCGGTACCGCCCCCGGATCCCCCGCTTACACAGCCCCCGGTTACCTCCATCGCCCCGGTCCCCCGTTACTCCCGGTTTATAAGCTTAAAAATGGATTTTTTTGCTAAAAAATTGCTTCATTTTAGGCTAAAAATACTTTTTTTTAATAACTTTTGTATATAAACAAACGTGTAAGCCCTTGATAAATCAAGAATTGATCAAACATAAAACATCACTAAAGTTATAAACATATATATATATATATATATATATATATATATATATATATATATATATATATATATATATATATATATATATATATATATTATAAATATAAACGGGGCCCCCGCGGGAGTATGGGACGGAAATACTCACTCTCGCCCCCGGTCTCGAAAATAAACGGGAGTTAATATCGCCCCCGCCCCCGCTCCAGCTCCCGAATTTTTTAAAAAATTAGTCTCGTACGGTATCGGGGTCCCGCAGGGGTTTTTGACATCTCTAATTTAAAGGCTTTTCGAGCCATGCAGGGGCTCCAAACCACATATCCACCCCTCTACAATCTAACCCTCACATAAAGTTGCAAACTTTACGTGAAACCAAAGAGATATAGGCCCAAAACACACTATGGCTAGGGTTAAGGACTAAGGGGCTTCACCAACAACTCTTAAACATATACTTTATGACATTATGGACCATCACAAGCCTTGATCTGAACTCCAAACCCGAAATAGATCTCAAACAAGTTAAAGATTCCCAAAACAACCACCAAGGATGAACCAAAAAGGAAATAGCTCAAGATAAGGGCTCCTTACCTCAAAGATGTGCCCAAAACTGATGTAGATCCCAGATCTATACAAGCCCCTTGAAGCTAGCTTCCAATTTCTCAAGCTCCTTCAACTAATTTCCTCTTCCAAGCCCCAATCTCCTCAATAATGAAGCCTCACACAAATTTAGGGTTTTTTTTGGAACTCTCTAGGGGATTAGGAGGCTGTGAGAGGGACATAAAGTCCTTTAAATAGGGTGCAAACCCTAAGATTAGAGTTTTCTCATTCCAGCACCAACTCATCGAGTCCAGCTTCCGACTCGGCGAGTTGGTCACTTAATTCGCGATCCAAACCCGCTCCGACTCGGCGAGTAAGTATACCTAGTCGTCGAGTCCCTTCTTCAATTTACACTTTAAGCCCGTAACTCAGACTTCTAAAATTTGGGATGTTACAACTCTCCCCCACTTAAATTAGGCTTCGTCCTCGAAGGCTACTGCAGAATATGCTTCCGAACTAACCACTTGCACTGCAAACTCTGATTTCCCAAATAACTCAGGTCCTTTCGAACCCTACCATTGCACCCCTTTTTAAAATAACTTCTTCTCGGAAGGCAGCCTTGCCAAAACTCCATGCCGACCACCGGCCTCAATGTCATCACATAACAACCAAGTATCACCCGAGGATACTGTCCCTTTCCTGACAGGAACAAACTTTCATGACTTGAGAAATTTATATACCACAATAATTCACTGGGTCCTCTCCCGGTGCCAAACTATCCTCCTTTTTCCATATCTGCCGATAACCCGAGCAACTCACAAGGTTGGAACTCATTCTGTCCTCTTCATGAATCCATTCCTTTCAAGCTAACTACCCCATGTTCTCACTAGAACAACAAAATTCACAGATTCACTTATCCCTATGATTCACTTATACTTGGCTATAACTCAGATAATCGTGCTATGAGTGACTTGCCACTCCACAAGGTATCCATGAAAATCCAAAATACCATTACCGCTGGAGACCCAAGACTGTCTGAAAACACTAAACTGCCTGAAAACACTGAACTGCCTAGAACACTGACTGCCTGAATCACTAATTGCCTAAAACACCGAACTGCTTGATCACTGACTGCCTGAAACACTGAACTGCCTGATCACTAACTGCCTGAAACACTGACTGCCTGAAACACTGAGCTGCCTGTAATATTGACTGCCTGAATCACTGGCTGCCTGAACACTGAACTGCCTGAAACACTAAGCTGCCTGTAATACTGACTGCCTGAATCATTGGCTGCCTGAACACTGAATTGCCTGATCACTGACTGCCTGAAACACTGACTGCCTGAAACACTGAATTTCCTGGAATACTGACTACCTGAAACAACATGCTGCTACAGGGATGCTTTCCAACATCTCTCGAGACCTTCCTGGTCTCACTTCCTTCGTCAGTCATATGAAATATCGGGTTCCAACCCGGCTACGGGGCCAAAGGACTCCCTATTTAGCCGCCTCACACGAATTTTGAATAAAATTCTTCTCTGGAACTAGTTGCCACTAGTTATCATGTCACTGAGAGTCTAACAACCTCCTGATCCAACCGATCGAGTCTATGCTTCGAATCTTGATTTTACCAAACCACGGCTAAACGTGACTGCTACATGACCAATTGTAGCCTTATGTCATAAATGACCTTAAGCCATCCACTGCTTCCTTGCTCTCATAGCTGTAGTGGCACTTCTACAATCTTATCTTTGGCTTAACCAGATCTAACCCGTTTGGGTAAATTCCGAAATCCAATCTGTGGATTTCCATCTCCTCACTACTACACCCAAACTGGTGGGTACTACTGTCCTTCTCGCGTCCTAACCACAGACTCACACTATCTACTAACCTAGTGAATGCTATGGCTACACTCGCAGACTTACAACACTCTAATACGATCTGACTGCTAGTGAATGCTACGGCTACACCCGCAGAATTACAGCACTCTAACACTATCTGATTGCTAGTGAATGCTACGGCTACACCTGCAGACTTATAACACTCTAACACTATCTGACTGCTAGTGAATGCTATGGCTACACCCGTAGACTTACAACACTCTAACACTATCTGACTGCTAGTGAATGCTACGACTACACCCGCAGACTTACAACACTCTAACACTATATGGCTGCTAGTGAATGCTACACCCGCAGACTTACAACACTCTAATACTATTTGACTGCTAGTGAATGCTACGACTACACCTGCAAACTTAAAACACTCTAATACTATCCGGCTGCTAGTGAATGCTACGGCCACACCCGCAGACTTACAACACTCTCCCTGCTGACTCTATCACTAACTACTATTCCAAGGGTAGCCTGACTCACCCGAGTCTTGCTAGCTATCCCCCAACCTAATTTCCATATCCAGCCCTCAGTTATCCAAGGCTACAACTATCTGGTAGTCTTACATCCTTGGTACATTTGCTTTCTGTCGAGAAAATCTTTTGCTGGATTTCCAAACCCAATCGCCCACTAATATCAATTACATGAACTCAACGTTGGTAAGTTTCCAAACTCCCAACTCCTGTACTTCTTTACCTACACGACCCCTCAGACTGCTTTCCCTTCCTTCTCAAAGATTACTAACCCTTTCTAAGTTTATCATACTACCGCCCCAAATACTTGAAGGGTTCTCCCCCACTTCGATTTGGCTAATTCCTTTACAGCTCATAGTTCAAAAGGATTTTCAATCCTTCCTATCATCTAACGGTTCGATCTGCTGTCAACCATGTTTACCTCTGTTGGAGCTCCAACTAACCTTTTACTAGACTTGAACCAATCTTTCCAACTAACGGAGCACCTTTAAATCCCCGATTGCATTTGCCTCAGTGACTGCATCCTGACAACCTACGCTTAAGGGGGAAATGTCATCGACCCACAACCTTATCCTCCTCTAGCTACTCCGCTGGAAACTCCAACTTACCACTGCTGGGGTTATAACTGGTCTATACTTGAATGACACCTTCTCAAAATTAGTGAGACACTTCCGAGTCTTACACATACATGCTACAGTTATTGCATCCGAAGTAACCTTTTCTACAGGGGACGTTCTCCAACTACCATTCTAAAATTCAAGGTATGTAGATGGAATATAACTCAATCACAAACAAATAGTATAGTACTCTAATATATGCACCTACTAACATCGATGCAGTACCCTAACAATAACACCATAACATAAGCTGACAGAGAGAAGAAAAAAAATATATACATACCCGTAACCTGCTCTGAAGAACCCTCGAATCCCCTTGTCTTTCTAAGCCTACTATGACACCGAGGCTGTCCCAACCGCTGAACGGGACAGTTCGCCCTAACATGGCCATGTTGATGACAACGATGGCATAACTCAACTTCTACTGCACATTCTTGACGTTTGTGACCATTCCACCCGCATCTGCCACACTTGGACCTACTGCGCACATCACCCCGTCTCCCTTCCTTCCTTGAGCAACCATCCCGACTCCTTGAGTCCTTGGCACTATCCATGGTAGCGTCTGACTGTCCAGCTTGCTGAGCCAGACCGGAAACTCGCTTCCTCTTTCTCAACTGACTATCATAACCCATCTCCTGCTCCCGGGTCACCCTGACCATTTCACCCACTGCCCGGATAGCTGAGGTCCGACTTTCTATCCCGTCGATCACTTTATTAGTGACACGTCCGATGGTGTCGGGTAACTCCTCGCGGAGGGCCCGTGAAACCTCCGTAGCAATCCAATTCTACATGGAACTCTCCTAGGGGTAAGGTGTACCACCCACTCCCGACCCCTGATAGCAAGTGCTAAAAATGGGATTCCCCTCCCTAATGGATCCCTGGGATCCATATGAATCGGGCTCTAGACGAGCCCCAAACTGTCTTGAAACTGTCCCGACCCTAAAGGCCTTAAGTCGACTGTCCAAAAGCTCCACGATGGCCTCCCTGACTGAATCGAATATCATAGAAGTCTGTTCAATGATGTTGCGCATAATTTCTATGGAAATAAAATCTCTCATTTGATTGTCAAGCTGCCCGAATCCAGAGCTCAAGCCAGATTTCTCCCCGACACCTGGACTGCCAACTGGTATCTCGCACAATATCACCATGCATATCACATTAACTATCAGAATACCCATCACTGCTGAGGGATCTATACACACTCTACAAGTTCCCTGGTTTTGTCTTGACCCCTCTTGAATCGAGTATGGATCCTCTGCTTTCAGTAATACGGGCCCATACTACCTTCCACATCTTTCCGTACTTTCCTCAAGAACTGCCTCGACTCCATCAAGTACTTTCTACTACTACTACTACTACTGATCTCTGCTACTCTCATCCTCAACTTGCACTAGGGAAATCTCTGACTCTACCCAAACCAGTCCTCAGTTGCTTCAGGTCTCCTTGTAATGCCAATTAGCCATCACCTAAATACCATCACATGTAGCAAGGCTCAGATAATCCTTCAAGTAAGGGACTCATTCCTACAACGGTTAGACTCAAACGAGAGTTGCGAAATAGGGTCAAATCCAATACTCTAAGATTATTCAACGCTGATTACATGTGACTTGTCGTATTCACCTAATGGCTAACTCCCATCACTTGGAGTCCCACAAAGCACAAAGAAGGCAACATTCAGACATAGGAAACTACTCAAGCAATTCTATCCTCATATCAAGAAATTGTACTAGCATACAATGCTAAGCTCATACTATCAGGCATAACCTAAACAGACTATCCTATTACTGTCTACTCAATACTAGCATACAATTCTCATAAAAATGAAACACATATATAGAAGGCACATAAGGCATCATCCCTAGATCCTCATTCCTATTCTAGCATGCTGTTCTACTGAAACTGAAACTGATAATCATAACATAAACTTGTATGGGTAATTTGGGAGTACTTACTTGAGCTCAGTTGATCGTATGCACCACATCCTTTTCTCTTTTTAAGAAAACTCTTTTTCTTTCTAAGTTCTTTTTACAAAATTCTTTTCGAAAATGTTTCTCTCTTGAAAATATTTTACCATTTCCCCAGTTTGAGTTCAGACACACTCGAAAGCGTGCCCAAATCCCTCAAACCAAGGCTTTGTTACCAACTTGAAACATCCAAAAAATACGACCCAAAAATTTTTTGTTTTAGTATTACAAAAAATCGCAACGTCAACTATTTGATAATAAAACCATGAATCGTATGTCTCAAAATGCCATAGTAAATGTATCAATTCAAAACTGAAGTTAATATCATATCGAAATATCTAAATAAAACTCCCAGGAATAAACTGCAACTGTGGTGTGTGCCATGCCATCAATCCGAGCCCTTCCCCTTGCTTGCGGAAGTACCTGAAACCAAAACTGAAACTGTAAGCACAAAGCTTAGTGAGCTCCCCTAAACTACCACATACCATACAATAACATATAAAGCACATACTGGGCCTTGCCCACTGCATCACACCAAAGTCCGGACTAACCGGGGCCTTGCCCCCTGCATCGGACCGAAGTCCGGAAGCTGCATCGGGCCGAAGCCCGGACTAACTAGGGCCTTGCCCCCTGCATCTGAACGAAGTCCGGCTAACTGCATCGGACCGAAGTTCGGACTAACTTGGTCCTTGCCCCCTGCATCGGACCGATGTCCGGAATAACTGGCTGAACATGGCATAGCATAATCATAACTACTAGCATAAACACATATACTGCATATTGCATCGGACCGAAGTTCGGAACACATAACACAAAAAATGCTTGAATCACAAAGACATCAAGCACATTGAACTACTGTATCAGACCGAAGTCCGGAAACTACTGCTAACTAGACGGGTCGGCATTATGGCCGTAGACCCGTTCCTACTGGAAGGAAAACTCACTTGAACTGCAGAACTCGGCTGATAACCATCCGGATGCTAGCCGACACCTCTCCGAAATGCTGCTCCTCTAGCTCCCTGAGCAACCAATACCAATAACAACACTTAGACTAAACAGTCTTCCCGAGGTCAATTAAGTCGACTTTGGTCAAAGTCCTGGTCAAAGTCTACCTTCCTGATTGACCCTACTCGCCGAGTCAACCCGTCGACTCGTCGAGTTCTTATACTCAGAAAACTCCCATAACACGACTCAACTCGCCGAGTTGTAACAACGTAAATTTTCAAAACAAAATTTTCATTTTCAAAACAATCATTTTTCACAAAATAACATCAATATTTTGTTTCAAATGTATTTATCACAAAACATCTCCCCAGAATCCAAAACATAAACTCCACAAGTGTGTACGGACCATGCCGACGCCTTCCCGCGCTCATCACTGGTACCTGGAACACATCACACACCAACTGTAAGCATAAATGCTTAGTGAGTTCCCCCAAAATACGACATACAACATATACGCCACTCAAGGCTATAATACGACCCTCCGATCGATGTGTCTCAGCGGGACCCTCCAGTCCCGTAGCTCGTTGGACCCTCGAGTCCGGTCATAGCTTGTTGGGCCCTCTGGCCCAGTCTATATCGTTCGACCCTTCGGTCCGGTCTATAACAACATACAACATACACATGGCACATAGCACATAATCTCATACATAACACATAAGACCCTCTGGTCTACACAATATACCACTCTAGGTAAGTATAGTGAGAAGACTCACCTTGATGTCTCGGTAAATATTTGTCTCGAAATAAATGTGATCTAGCCTCCACCTAATCACACAAAGTAATACACTCATAAATACAACTGCACTCAACCCTAAAGGTCAACAGTCAACTTTGACCGGACTCGACGACTGCACTAGGGCGACTCGGCGAGTCTATACGTGTCCACTGACTCTCTTGGATCCTCTCTTGACACGCCAAGTACTTCTCTGACTCGACGAGTTCCACCTGGCATGAATCGCGGGGCCACCACGACTCAACTCGCCGAGTCACTGAATCCGGCTTGACTCAGTCCCCCTGACTCTCCCTGACTCACTGAGTCGACCCCTCAACTCGACAAGACCACTCGCTGAGTGGTTACTGGCAAACATCATGCTACTCGCCGAGTCTGTTCTTCAGACTCGGCGGGTTCATGCCATGCATAAACTCAAACTCACTTCTGAGGTCAAATCTGTTCCATACAATCATAGATCTGGCCTCCCCGAGTATGATAATCATGTAAAGTCGAAACCTTGGTGCTCAACCAACAACTATTTGCTCCTATTTGATGTTTTAGCCCCATATCTCATAACCCTTGGTCAAAACTCCCATGAATCCTCATAAAACTTAAGGAATAAAGCTTCTCTGGACCTCCATGGATCCCATTTCAAGCCTCACCACAAATAGGGACGAAATGGACATCAAATCTAACCAACAAAGGGGTCAAGAAACCCTAAACCCCCATGTTCAACATAATAACAGAAAAGGGAGCCAAAATATACCTCCAAATGATGCTCTAAGCTCCAAATTCAAAGGATGTCCACCTCCCTTGCCTCCTCTTGGCTAGAAACTCCTTTGCCTTGCCAAACAAAGCTTCAAATTAAGGTCAACAATGGGCTCCTCTCTTTCCCAAAACGCTCAAACTCTCTTTAGGGTTTCTCTCTGGGGTTGGTGGCCGCAAATGACGGCCATAAGCCCCTTTAAATAGGTCTCAAATCCTGGAAATTAGGGTTTCATTAAACAGTGTGGACTCGCCGAGTCCACTTTTGGACTCGCTGAGTCCAGACGCGAACTCGCGTGAAAAACCGCGATCCTACTCGGCGAGTTTAGACTCCAACTCACCGAGTCTCCTCACATCATTCAAAAATTAAGAGAAGAAAAATAATACCTGGGAATCTGGGTGTTACAATTCTCCCCCACTAGAATCAGACTTCGCCCTCGAAGTCTCACTCTGCAAATAACTCCGGATGCTGCTCACGCATCTCACGCTCCGGCTCCCAAGTTAACTCTGACCCTTTCCGATGCTGCCACTGGACCTGCACCAGTGGCACCTCTTTATTCCTCAAGACCTTGATCTTCTGATCTCTGATCGCCACTGGTCTCTCAGCGTAATTCAGGCTCGCATCCACCTGAATATCTTCTAGTGGCACTACTGCCGACTCGTCGGCTACACACTTTCGCAACTGCGACACGTGGAAAGTGTCGTGAATCTGAGCCAACTCTGCTGGCAACTCTAAACGATAGGCTACCCTGCCTACCCTCGTGACCACCCTGAAAGGGCCGATATATCGGGGCCCCAACTTGCCCCTGTTCCTGAATCGAATCACTCTTTTCCAAGGAGAGACCTTCAGGAGCACAAAGTCGCCGACCTGAAACTCAAGCTCGGACTGGCGTCTGTCCGCATACCTTTTATGACGACTCTGAGCGGTCAACAACCTCTGTCTGACCTACTGGATCTGCTCTGTCGTCTGAAGCACGATCTCGGTACTACCCATCACGCGCTGCCCTACTTCTCCCCAGTAGATAGGGGTCCGACACCTCCTCCCATACAACAGCTCAAAGGGCGGCATGCCAATGCTAAAATGATGGCTGTTGTTGTAAGAGAACTCTGCCAAGGACAAAAACGTGTCCCAACTTCCGCCAAAATCCAACACACATGCTCGGAGCATGTCCTTGAGCGTCTGAATCGTCCGCTCACTCTGCCCGTCGGTTTGGGGGTGGTACGCACTACTAAAATGCAGTTTCGTTCCCAATTCCTCATGAAACTTCTTCCAGAATCTGGAAGTGAAACGTACATCTCGATCTGAGACAATCGAAATCGGCACTCCATGACTTGATACTACCTCTCTCACGTATATCTCCGCCAACGTTTCCGCGGAAGAGCTCTCACTGATGGCCAAGAAATGAGCACTCTTTGTCAGCCTATCCACAATCACCCAAATTGCATCGACACCCCTCGCGGTTCTTGGCAATTTGGTGATGAAGTCCATGGTAATCTGTTCCCATTTCCACTCGGGAATCTCTAATGGCTGCAACTTACCATGTGGACGTTGATGCTCGGCCTTAACCCTGCGACAGGTCAAGCATCTCTCTACAAACCATGCGACATCCCTCTTCATACTGGGCCACCAATAATCCTTTTTCAGGTCCAAAAACATCTTAGTGGCCCCGGGATGGATCGAGAATTTCGATCGATGAGCTTCCTCCATCAAAATGGTACGCATCCCGCCCACGGACGGTACCCAAATCCGACCCTGAAATGTCATAAGCCCCTGGCTATCAGTAACGAACTCCGATACCAGCCCGACAACTCGTTCCCTCTTCTGGCTCTCAGGCTGCACAGCCTCAGCCTGGGCCCCTCGAATAGCATCCAAAACCGGGGTCATCACTGTCAATCTCAAACATACATCTCGCAAAGGGGCGCTCTCCGCCCTACGGCTCAGTGCGTCGGCTACAACATTAGCCTTACCCGGGTGGTACAGGATCTCACAATCATAATCCTTGACCACGTCCAACCACCTCCTCTGTCGCATATTCAAGCTGGGCTAGTCCATCAAATACTTCAAGCTCTTGTGGTCTGTGTATATCGTATATCGAACCCCCGTACAGGTAGTGTCGCCAGATCTTGAGAGCGAACACTACCGCCCCCAGCTCCAAATCATGTGTGGGATATCTCGACTCGTGAGGCTTAATCTGCCTCGATGCATATGCTATCACATGCCCTCTCTGCATAAGCACCGCTCCCAATCCGGATATCAATGCGTCACAATAAACCACAAAATCCTCCATCCCTTCCGGAAGGGCTAACACTGGGGCTTCGCATAATTTCCTGCGAAGTGTCTCGAACGAGGTCTGCTGCTCCAGACCCCAAGAAAATGCAACACCCTTCCGGGTCAACCTGGTGAGGGCCACAACGATCTTGGAGAAATCCATAATAAATCTCCGATAATAGTCGGCCAATCCCAGAAAACTCCTGATCTCGGTGGGTGATCTCGGCACCTTCCACCTCATAACTGCCTCAATGTTGGTCGGGTCGACTAAAATCCCCTTTTGGTTAACGAGATGCCCCAAGAACTGAACCTCTCGTAACCAGAACTCACATTTGGAGAACTTGGCATAAAGCCTCTCCGATCTCAAAACTCTGAGGATCTCCCTCATATTCTCCTCATGCTGCTCTATGGATCTCGAATACACCAGAATGTCGTCGATAAACACGATCACCGAGCGATCCAACATTGGTCTGCACACCCTGTTCATGAGATCCATGAACACCGCTGGTGCGTTGGTGAGTCCGAAAGGCATCACCACGAATTCGTAATGCCCAACGAGTCCGTAAGGCTGTCTTCTGTACGTCCTCCTCCCGCACCCTCACCTGATGATACCCAGATCTCAAATCGATCTTGGAGAACCAAGATGCTCCCTACAGCTGATCAAACAAATCATCGATCCTTGGCAACGGGTAACAGTTCTTGACCATTAGCTTATTCAGCTCAAGATAATCGATGCACATCCGGAGCGAGCCATCCTTCTTCTTGGCAAAAAGGATAGGCGCTCCCCAAGGCGAACTGCTCGGCCTGATAAACCCCTTCCCCAACAGTTCTTGAAGCTGCGAGGATAACTCCTGCATCTCCGGAGGCGCAAGGCGATACGGCGCCTTAGCGATGGGTGCAGCTCCTGGAACCAACTCAATACCGAACTCTTCCTGCCTCTCCGGAGGCACACCCGGCAAGTCCTCTGGAAACACATCCAGAAACTCACGCACTATTGAAACCTCATCAACTGACCTCAGTCTCTTAATATCAGCCCTCGCATCCATCACGTATGCCACAAAACCCCTATAGCCCTGCTGTAGACTCTGTCTCGCTCTGGCGGCCGAACAAAATGCTGACCCTGAACGTGTACCCTTGCCGTACACCGAAAGAACTCCCCCACTAGGGTCTCGAATCGACACCAATTGACGCTTGCAGTCTATCACAGCTCCATAATGGCTCAGCCAATCCATACCCACTATCACACACACGTCCCCCATCGCGATCGGGACCAGATCTATCGGAAACTCCACACCGAAGATCTCAAGGACACATCCTCTAATCACATCCGAAGCATACATAGCTCGCTCATCAGTTATTGAAACTCACAGAGGCCGATCCAATGCCTCTCGACGGGTACTAATATGCTGACTAAATGCTATGGAAACAAACGACCGACTCGCTCCTGAGTCAAATAACACCAATGCAGGCATAGAATTCACAAGAAAAGTACCTACGCATATGATCATATAAGCATAAAATATCGACTCAAATAAAAGATGAAAAGAAAATACATACCAACCACAACATCAGGCGCTGCGCGGACCTCCTCCGCGGTCAACTGAAACGCTTTCCCACAAGCCCTCGGGGCCTCGGCCTTCACCGGCCGAGTCTCGGTAACCCTAGCAGCAGGCGCAGATCCTTGAAGAAGTTGCGGGCACTCGGCCTTCCGATGGCCGGTCTGGTTGCAATGAAAGCAAACCGAGAATCCCTTGGGGCATTCCCTCGCGATATGCCCCTCCTTCCCACACTTGTAACATACTCCAGCCCTGCAAGACCCCTCATGACTCTTACCGTACTTCCCACAAGTGCGGCCCTTCGCGCCCCCAGATCTCGAATCAGTGGGTCTAGCCCGCTTGGCTGTCGGCTGAGGCTGGGCCGGCCGCCGATCCAGCCTCTGAGACTCAGCCTCCTCCCTGGCCTGAGTCTCCAGCTCGATCTCCCTCTTCCGGGCATTTTCCTGGAGCTCAGCAAATGTCCGGTAAGTCGAGTTCGCCACGAACTCTCGTATATCTCTCCTCAGAACACCCAGATAACGGCTCATACGAGCCTGCTCCATAAACACCTGCTCAGGGCAAAACATCGCCCTCTCATGGAACTTCCTGGTGATGATAGTCACTGAATCTGTACCCTGCTTGAGGGTCAAGAACTCCTGGATCAACCGTTCCCTCTCCACCGAGGGAACATACTCCTCTCGGAACATAGCGGTGAACCTCTCCCAGGTCACCTCAGAAATCTCAGGCAGAGTAAAGTTCGCCATCACGAACTTCCACCAATCCTTCACTCCCAGGCGGAGCTGGTTCAAGGCGAATCGAACCCTCAAGTGCTCTGGACAAGAGCACGTATAAAAACATCCCTCGATATCAGAGATCCACCTCATAGCGGAAATCGGGTCCTATGTCCCGTCGAACTCTGGTGGCTTCGTGTTGCTGAACTCCCGAAACAACAACGAGTCACCTCCCTGAGGTCTGGCAGCAGCAACAGCAGCAGTAGCTGCAGCTGCAACAGCCTCAGTCAACGCGGCGTACCGCTCATCAAAATTCTCGATCAACGTAGTCTTGATGTCCCCAAACATCTTAGGAATCTCAACCCGGATGGCAGCAGCCACCTCCTCATGAATCATCTGACGGATCTCCTCGTTGCTAACACCACTGGTCTCAGGTGTGTCGAGTCCCAACCATGATGTCTCCATAACAAAAATTATCAGAGATTTGATCGAACATGCTCATACTCGATGACGCAACCCTACTTGTCCTCCGTCGTCCAAAAGATTCTTACTTGAAATGCCCACTGATCCGGTGTCTTCAGTAGTACGGGCCCAATACTACTGACCATACCGCACCAGCATTCACTTCAAGTCCTCCTCCTTGGATCTTGGATTACAAGTACTCGATTCTCATGAGCTCCTAACGGCTATCACTTGCTCTCAAAGCATCTCAGCATCAGAAAACTCCTAGGCTAAGGCATCACAAATCAGGTCACTCTAGTCCTAATATGTATACTTAGCCTACTCTAGCATGCACAATATAACATATCTCATACCACATAAAGTAAGGGTACTTTTGGGGAACTCGTCGCTCGGCACTGGCTGATCGTACACACGACTCTGCTCTGTTTGTCTCAAAACTCTGATACTCTTTTCAAAAATTTTATTTTATTATAAAAATCCTCCTCAATTCCTCAGTTTGAGTTCAGATATGCCCGAAGATGCATCCGAATCCCTCAAACCAAGGCTCTGATACCAACTTGTAACAACGTAAATTTTCAAAACAAATTTTTCATAATCAAAACCATCATTTTTCACAAAATAACATCAACATATTGTTTCAAATGTACTTATCACAAAACATATCCCCATAATCCAAAACATAAACTCCACAAGTGTGTACGGATCATGCCGGCGCCTTCCCACGCTCATCACTGGTACCTGAAACACATCACACAACAACTGTAAGCATAAATGCTTAGTGAGTTCCCCCAAAATACCACATACAACATATACGCCACTCAAGGCTATAATACGACCCTCCGGTCGATGTGTCTTAGCGGGACCCTCCAGTCCCGTAGCTCATTGGGCCCTCCGGCCCGGTCTGTATCGTTGGACCCTTCAGTCCGTTTTATAACAACATACAACATACACATAGCACATAGCACATAATCTCATACATAACACATAAGACCCTCT
This sequence comes from Lactuca sativa, assembly GCF_002870075.4. NCBI lineage: Eukaryota > Viridiplantae > Streptophyta > Magnoliopsida > Asterales > Asteraceae > Lactuca > Lactuca sativa. The sequence goes on from NC_056630.2 coordinate 253,578,512, forward strand.
GGTTTACACAATATACCACTCTAGGTAAGTATAGTGAGAAGACTCACCTTGATGTCTCGGAAAATATTTGTCTCGAAATAAATGTGATCTAGCCTCCGCCTAATCACACAAAGTAATACACTCATAAATACAACTGCACTCAACCCTAAAGGTTAACAGTCAACTTTGACCGGACTCGGCGACTACACTAGGGCGACTCGGCGAGTCTATACGTGTCCACTGACTCTCTTGGATCCTCTCTTGACACGCCGAGTACTTCTCTAACTCGACGAGTTCCACCTGGAATGCATCACGGGGCCACCATGACTTAACTCGCCGAGTCTCAAGAACAACTCGGCGAGTTCCGGCTTGACTCAGTCCCCCTGACTCTCCCTAACTCACTGAGTCGACCCCTCAACTCGACAAGACCACTCGCTGAGTGGTTACGGGCAAACTTCATGCTACTCGCCGAGTCTGTTCTTCAGACTCTACGAGTTCATGCCATGCATAAACTCAAATTCACTTTTGAGGTCAGATCTGTTCCATACAATCATAGATCTGGCCTCCCCAAGTATGATAATCACGTAATGTCAAAACCTTGGTGCTCAACCAACAACTATTTGCTCCTATTTGATGTTTTAGCCCCATATCTCATAACCCTTGGTCAAAAATCCCATGAATCCTCATAAAGATTAAGGAATAAAGCTTCTCTGGACCTCTATGGATCCCATTTCAAGCCTCACCACAAATAGGGACGAAATGGACATCAAATCTAACCAACAAAGGGGTCAAGAAACCCTAAACCCCCATGTTCAACATAATAACAGAAAAAGGGAGCCAAAATATACTTCCAAAATGATGCTCTGAGCTCCAAATTCGAAGGATGTCCACCTCCCTTGCCTCCTCTTGTCTAGAAACTCCTTTTCCTTGCCAAACAAAGCTTCAAAGGTCAACAATGGCCTCCTCTCTCTCCCAAAACGCTCAAAATCTCTTTAGGGTTTCTCTTTGGGGTTGGTGGCCGCAAATGACGGCCATAAGCCCCTTTAAATTGGTCTCAAACCCTAGAAGTTAGGGTTTCATTAAACAGCGTGGACTCGCCGAGTCCAGACCCGAACCCGCGTGAAAAACCGCGTTCCTACTCGGCGAGTTTAGACTCCAACTCATCGAGTCTCCTCACATCATTTAAACATTAAGAGAATAAAAATAATACTTGGGAATCCGGGTGTTACACGATTCGCCCCAGGACTCATCGAGTTGAATGATCTCTGAATTCCGTCTTGACCAACTCACTGAGTCGCCAACCGACTCACAAATCCAAAGCTTAACGAAAAGAGGTTGGGGTTCTGCGACCTGACTTGCCGATTCCAAGAACAGACTCGCCGAGTCCAGGGCAATCTTTAACAGAATCATCGAGTTGTTCTTCCAACTCGTCGAGTCCATGCACATGTTCATACAACTCGTCGAGTACACCCATGTGACTCGCCGAGTCTCTCCAGTTCTTAATCCATTAAGAGGCTTTTCGAGCCATGCAGGGGCTCCAAACCATAGATCCACCCCTCTACAATCTAACCCTCACATAAAGTTGCAAACTTTACGTGAAACCAAAGAGATATAGGCCCAAAACACACTATGGCTAGGGTTAAGGACTAAGGGGCTTCACCAACAACTCTTAAACATATACTTTATGACATTATGGACCATCACAAGCCTAGATCTGAACTCCAAACCCGAAATAGATCTCAAACAAGTTAGAGAATTCCCAAAACAACCACCAAGGATGAACCAAAAAGGAAATAGCTCAAGATAAGGGCTCCTTAGATCTCAGATCTATACAAACCCCTTGAAGCTAGCTTCTAATTTCTCAAGCTCCTTCCACCAATTTCCTCTTCCAAGCCCCAATCTCCTCAATAATGAAGCCTCACACGAATTTTGGGTTTTTTTGGAACTCTCTGGGGGATTAGGAGGCTGTGAGAGGGACATAAAGTCCTTTAAATAGGGTGCAAACCCTAAGATTAGAGTTTTCTCATTCCAACACCAACTCGTCGAGTCCAGCTTCCGACTCGGCGAGTTGGTCACTTAATTCGCGATCCAAACCCGCTCCGACTCGGCGAGTAAGTATACCTACTCGTCGAGTCCCTTCTTCAATTTACACTTTAAGCCCGTAACTCAGAATTTTGAAATTTGGGATGTTACAACTCTCCCCCACTTAAATTAGGCTTCGTCCTCGAAGCCTACTGCAGGATACACTTCCGAACTAACCACTTGCACTGCAAACTCCAAATTCCCAAATAACTCAGGTCGTTCCTAACCCTACCATTGCACCCCTTTTTAAAATAACTTCTTCTCGCATGGCAGCCTTGCCAAAATTCCATGCCGACCACCGGCCTCAATGTCATCAGATAACCACCAAGTATCACCCGAGGATACTGTCCCTTTCCTAACAGGAACACACTTTCATGACTTGCGAAAGTGATACAACTCAGAGCACAAACTCCAAGATGGGTTTCCATGGTATCGTTCTTTCTCTTATTTCTCTTTCTCCTCCTCTTGCATGGGATGGCCCTGACTCCAATGTATGAATAGATTCAGTTTTGAGTTCCTCCAATCGTTCAAATACTCTTTGAAAGCTGGTGTTGAGTTGTTTGGTGAAAGCATCATAAGTCTCGGATGTAGGAGATTGAGCCTTGTGGTGGGAAAATGTTTCCTCCTGAATTACGAGCACCTCACCAAACTTGTTGTTTGGAACATCAACGACATTCCTGGTTGCTTGAATCAGCTTGATAAGTACCTCTTGCATTATCATGCTCATGACATCCTTTTTGTGAATCTCCTTTTCCATTCTTTGAATCTGTTTCTCATGACGAACATGAGTCTACTTGATGAGTTCGTTGGTAGCATTAATCATGTCATCATGAATCTTGAGCATAATGGTGGTGGTGGAGATGTGATGATCAAGACTATCGTTACACTTTTGTTCAGCTTCTTTTATAGTGTGCTTAGGCCGGAAGGAAATGAGTTGGTCGAGCTGATTGGCTCTGTCCAGTTCTGAGGGAGCAACACCTTGGATCTTGGAAAGATATTTATGGATGACTTCTAGCTTGGAGTAAAGACTTGTAACCTTTTGGTAAATCTTTGAATCAAGTCCTGCGACTTTCTGATCGAGCGAGTCAACTTTGATGATAACAGAGGCAACATTTTCTCGGAGTTCTAACAATGCTAAAGGATCTGAAATATTTTCGCCTGAAGATCCTGTATCCGAGGTAGAACTCTTAGACTTCTTATCATTGTCATCATCATTATCATGAGGTTCGGAGGTCTTGGAATCGTCAACATGATTAGTTTGAGCCTCGTTACCTTAATTAGTTTCCAAGATAACTAGGGGAGAGGAGTGCTTGTTGGATTCAACTTCTTCTTCTTCTTTGGATTCCTCAAAGGATGAGAAAAGACCAAAATCGAGGAAGAGGGATTCTATAACTTATTGAAGGATGTGAGGATCGGAATAACACCAACTGTTGTGTTGTTATTTTTGAACATAACATCATCCGAGAGTTCCTCTTCAGTAGTATGCTTGGAAGTTTCTTCGCTTATGAACCTCGGAGGAGGATCATCAGAAACATTTGTAGAATAAGGAACATCTCATGTAGTAGTCTTCTGATCTTATTAGAAAGGATTGAACGCCTTATCAGTCTCTTCATCAGATGGAAAAGCGAATGGACGATGACTTCAGAGAGCACGTTGACATATAAAGATAAGCGTATATTCCACTTGTGATCTGGTTAGCTCCGAATGTCTAGAGTAAGCCCTATCAACAAAATCAGACCGATCTTTGTCAAAAATACTTGATCGTCCTTTACCTAAAATAGGTAGCAGACCGGTTGTGGCTTTTGAAGTCGGAGGGACTACTCCAGCTTTGGAAAGCATAGAATCAGAGACATGTGCCCTTAATTATGCTTGTGTAGAACCGAGAGGGATTTCTAAAATGACTCACGAGTGTGTCCTAGGGGGCTTTAAGGGACCATGTTTGATACCTGCACCATATTTTTGGGAAGATGGGGGTAGATTATGTGTAGACTCCCCGTAAGTGTGTTCGTTTGATATTGAAACTCCGAAGGGTACTTCGGAAGAGTAGATGGTGGGGGTAGGCTGTGATCTAGAGTCAGATCGTATGCCAATATGTGAATATTGTTGAGAAGATTCATTAAATTTGGTTCTCTTTTTGGCTCAGACTTTAGATGGCGATTGCTTTCGTTTGGCCATCTTCTTCTTACCTCCTGAGGAAGTTGATTTGTTCACATCCGAGGCTGGATCATCTGATATTAGGGTAGATTTTGTAGAGTCATACACAACCAAAGTATCAAGATGATGTTTGAGATATGGTGAATTGGATGGAACTGCAGCTAACATGTGTTCTGGTAAACGTTGGATAGGTTCGAAGGCAGATTGGTTCACTAAACTATAAGTTTTTATAGCTTTAAAGGAACAATATACCTCTTTGAGATCAAAGTTGAGAGGAATGGATTCTAATCTATCATCGTACAACTGTTGAGGCGTCAAAGCCCAGAATCTCAGACTAGATATATCGTTGGGCTTCTTCTTGATGGCGAATTTATGAAAGCCTACCATAGCACCTCGGTGAGGTCAACTGCATTGTCTCTTTTAGAGAAGATGGTGTACATAAAATACAAACAGTCCTTGCTCACGGTGTCGGTACCACCATGTTTACTAGACAATCCTCGATGGATTAAGTGCATCGGTACTATCCAAAGGCTAGGAACAACAGACTTATTGAACTCATTTGCCTTGAATTCTCCATTGTACCCAATTTGATTTAGAAACGACTAAAACTATTCAATCATTGGTTCTTAAACATGAAAACCTTTGGGGTTTTTATAATGCTGATGGCCTTGAGGAAAGTGTTCTTGTGGAGAGGAACGATTTTGTCGTCATCGATCTTCACCTCTAGTACATCATCTTCAATCTTGATTCATTCAAATGCTTTGTGAAGAATGCGAAGATGAAGTTTGGGGTTAGAGATTTTGGTGAGAGGATATGTGATAGGGTGGTAGGAGATGAACTCGATCATGATGTGGATGGATTCATCATAATCCATGCGATCAAGTGAGAATAGTTGAGTGATTTCTCTAAGGACGATCTTAGTGGATGAAGATGAGGTAGAACCCTTTGACGATTTCTTCTTCAATGAAGGTTTGGAAACTTGAGGTGCAGTTTGAGAAGACACCACTGATAAAGATTTGAGAGATTGAAAAATAGAGTACAGAGATAAAGGCTCTAGGAAGACAATAACAAAAGTGAAAAGTAGGAACAGTTAGGATTCAAAATCCTTTTATAGGTTGGATATTCCGGGTCGGGTCGAAAGAAGAATGATGACACCCGAACACGAAATGGGTCGCATTAATGCATTTCCTAAAATGGTTTCCTGAATGAATGTTGCACACAAAAGATGGGACGCTTGTTTGCTCAAAAGAAAAAATTGTCGTTTCAGTTCTGATTTCACACATTTGCTTTATTGAAACCTATGCCACAAGACATTTATTGAGAATTAAACGGATAATCATGAAGAAAAATTACCGTTAATATATTAATGAAAAAAAGTTTCGGAATAAAAACATTAATGATAACCTTAAAATTCTTTTATTTAAGAGGATCTTGGAATAATCAGATTCCGAGATGAGATCTCATAAGATGTTTCAAAAAGAATATAAACATATCATTAGTACATAATATAAAGTTCGAGATGGAGCAGACTCAAACATAATATCAGAGCTAAAAATGCATGAAGATCTTAAAGGACCAGTTTCAAAAGATTTGAGATTCCGAGAATTTGAAGGAATAGAGCTCGGAAGAAGATGAGAGTTGAACTCACATTATTGTTTCAGATTTGAATTTCAAGATGAACTTCTTAACACATGCTTGTTGTTGACACATACTCCGAAAAGGGAATTTCTCAAGTAATCTGATGTAAAAATATCGGTCAAAACTTCAAGTGGTGAAGAAGGCAGAAACAACTTAACACTCTAGGTCCAAAACCCATTTACTTTCGGCCTTATTAGACCGGAAACTCTCCTATTGCACCCAAGTATGTCCAAAACCTCATGCACACTCAAAACCGAAAACCCAATTAAGAACATAGGGTGTTTTTGGCCACCCTAAAACCGAAAACCCTTTGAGAAGCCTCTAAAGCCGAAAACCATATAGATTTTTGGTTGGGAGTAGAAAAAAAAAAGAAAAGGAGATACGCCGCTGATGAAGGTTTGAGAGATTGAAGAATAAAGTACAGAGATAAAGGCTCTAGGAAAACGATAACAAAAGTGAAAAGTGGGAACAGTTAGGATTCAAAATCCTTTTATAGGTTGGATATTCTGGGTCGGGTCGAAAGAAGAATGATAACACCGAACACGAAATGGGTCGCATTAATGCATTTCCTAAAAAGGTTTCCTGAATGAATGTTGCACACAAAAGATGGGACGTTTGTTTGCTCAAAAGGAAAAATCGTCATTTCATTTCTGATTTCACTCATTTGCTTTATTGGAACCTGTGCCAAAAGACATTTATTGAGAATTAAACGGATAATCATGAAAAAAAATTACCGTTAATATATTAATGAAAAGTTTTTCGGAATAAAAACTTTAATGATAACCTTAAAATTCTTTTTTTTAAGAGGATCTCGGAATAATCAGATTCCGATATAAGATCTCATAAGATGTTTCAAAAAGAATATAAACATATAATTTGTACATAATATAGAGTTCGAGATGGCGCAGACTCAAACTGAATATCAGAGCTAAAAATGCATGAAGATCTTAAAGGACTAGTTTCAAAAGATTTGAGATTCCGAGAATTGATGGAACAGAGCTCAGAGAAGATGAGAGTTGAACTCACATTATTGTTTCAGATTTGAATTTCAAGATGAACTTGTTAACACATGCTTGTTGTTGACAAATACTCCGAAAAGGGAATTTCTCAAGTAATCTGATGTAAAAATATCGGTCAAAACTTCAAGTGGTGAAGAAGGCGGAAATAAAATAACACTCTAGGTCCAAAACCCATTTACTTTCGGCCTTATTAGATCGGAAACTCTCCTATTGCACCCAAGTAAGTCCAAAACCTCATGCACACTCAAAACCGAAAACCCAATTAAGAACATAGGGTGTTTTTGGCCACCCTAAAACCGAAAACCCTTTGAGAAGTCTCTAAAGCCGAAAACCATATAGATTTTCGGTAGGGAGTAGACAAAAAAAAGAAAAGGAGATACGCCACTGATGAAGGTTTAAGAGATTGAAGAATAGAGTACAGAGATAAAGGCTCTAGGAAGACGATAACAAAAGTGAAAAGTGGGAACAGTTAGGATTCAAAATCCTTTTATAGGTTGGATATTCTGGGTCGGGACGAAAGAAGAATGATGACACCGAACACGAAATGGGTCGCATTAATGCATTTCCTAAAAAGGTTTCCTGAATGAATGTTGCACACAAAAGATGGGACGTTTGTTTGCTCAAAAGAAAAAATCGTCATTTCATTTTTGATTTCACTCATTTGCTTTATTGGAACCTGTGCCAAAAGACATTTATTGAGAATTAAACGGATAATCATGAAGAAAAATTACCGTTAATATATTAATGAAAAGTTTTTCGGAATAAAAACTTTAATGATAACCTTAAAATTCTTTTTTTTAAGAGGATCTCAGAATAATCAGATTCCGATATAAGATCTCATAAGATGTTTCAAAAAGAATATAAACATATCTTTAGTACATAGTATAGAGTTCGAGATGGCGCAGACTCAAACTGAATATCAGAGCTAAAAATGCATGAAGATCTTAAAGGACCAGTTTCAAAAGATTTGAGATTCCGAGAATTGAAGGAACAGAGCTCGGAAGAAGATTAGAGTTGAACTCACATTATTGTTTCAGATTTGAATTTCAAGATGAACTTCTTAACACATGCTTGTTGTTGACACATACTCCGAAAAGGGAATTTCTCAAGTAATCTGATGTAAAAATATCGGTTAAAACTTTAAGTGGTGAAGAAGGCAGAAACAACTTAACACTGTAGGTCCAAAACCCATTTACTTTCGGCCTTATTAGACCGGAAACTATCCTATTGCACCCAAGTAAGTCCAAAACCTCATGCACACTCAAAACCGAAAACCCAATTAAGAACATAGGGTGTTTTTGGCCACCCTAAAACAGAAAACCGTTTGAGAAGCCTCTAAAGCCGAAAACCATATAATTTTCGGTAGGGAGTAGACAAAAAAAAGAAAAGGAGATACGCCACTGATGAAGGTTTAAGAGATTGAAGAATAGAGTACAGATGTAAAGGCTCTAGGAAGACGATAACAAAAGTGAAAAGTGGGAACAAATAGTATTCAAAATCCTTTTATAGGTTGGATATTCCGGGTCGGGACGAAAGAAGAATGATGACACCCAAACACGAAATGGGTCGCATTAATGCATTTCCTAAAAAGGTTTCCTGAATGAATGTTGCACACAAAAGATGGGACGTTTGTTTGCTCAAAAGAAAAAACCGTCGTTTCAATTCTAATTTCACTCATTTGCTTTATTGGAACCTGTGCCACAAGACATTTATTGAGAATTAAACAGATAATCATGCAGAAAAATTACCGTTAATATATTAATGAAAAGTTTTTCGGAATAAAAACTTTAATGATAACCTTAAAATTCTTTTTTTAAGAGGATCTCGGAATAATCAGATTCCGAGATGAGATCTCATAAGATGTTTCAAAAAGAATATAAACATATCATTAGTACATAATATAAAGTTCGAGATGGCGCAGACTCAAACATAATATCAGAGCTAAAAATGCATGAAGATCTTAAAGGACCAGTTTCAAAAGATTTGAGATTCCGAGAATTGAAGGAATAGAGCTCGGAAGAAGATGAGAGTTGAACTCACATTATTGTTTCGGATTTGAATTTCGAGATGAACTTCTTAACACATGCTTGTTGTTGACACATACTCCGAAAAGGGAATTTCTCAAGTAATCTGATGTAAAAATATCGGTCAAAACTTCAAGTGGTGAAGAAGGCAGAAACAACTTAACACTCTAGGTCAAAAACCCATTTACTTTCGGCCTTATTAGACCGGAAACTCTCCTATTGCGCCTAAGTAAGTCCAAAAGCTCATGAACACTCCAAACCGAAAACCCAATTAAGAATATGGGTGTTTTTGGCCACCCTAAAACTGAAAACCCTTTGAGAAGCCTCTAAAGCCGAAATCCATATAGATTTTCGGTTGGGAGTAGACAAAAAAAAAAGAAAAGGAAATACCAAAAAAAAAGGAGACGGCTCACATTTAGCCCACAAAGCTCAAGACAATTATCTATCATATATACATGCAAGTGCTATTAACCATCATGTATCAAGGAAGAGTCCCATCTCCCCCCTCTTATACTTGTGGCAGATCACATACACACACCACAAAAATATTTCACTGACTTCACACTCAAGAACTTCTCCATTTCTCTCCCAAATTTTCGTAAACCACCATCAAGAGGAGTTACATCTTCAAGTGGTCCTAAGAAATCTAGGTAAGTTTCTTGTAAAATTCAAGTGATTTTGTACACCAAAAGGTTAAGATCATTACATTTACACACCTTTTTTGTGTGTAGCTTCTTAGAACATCACCCATTTTCGAGAATCTCTTCAAGCTCAAGACTAGGCTCGAAATCTCTTCACCTTCCTTCCTACAACTCACGAAAAAGACCAAGGTGAGCTTCATACCCCCATGTTTTAGTGTTTTTCATACTTTTCGGGGGGAGGATACAAGTCAAGTCTCGATTACCCTTTGGATAATTGCATACGTCATAGTTGTGGGTTGAAAATGGAACAAGTTCTTGAACAAAAGGGTTCTTAACATATGTTAAAATAATAAAGTAAATATTAATAACATCTGTATGTTATAAAAGTTTTATGGTCAAGTTTGTAAACTTAAAATGACGAAAATATGGGCGGTTTGCTCAAACATGTTTAACTCTTGGTCATATGCATTTTCAACTCTTATAATTCACACAAAAATTTGGATATAATAGATCTCAAGGTGATTATATGTGTTTTGTAAAATTCGTGTCTTATTAGAGTGACAACAAAAAGAATACTTTGTATTACAAAACCTTCAAACCTATTATGGTGTGTTAAACAAACTACAAAGCTTGATTATTTTGCTAAAAATAGTTTTTTTATTAGTAAAACAGTCGTAACTATGTTGTCACTATTTTGATGGCTTAAAACCTAAGGTGTTATGCTATTTTCATAACATATATAACAATTAGACATGTCCATAAATGATTATTTATAAAAGGTGTTATAAATAATTTAACCAAATTGGTATACAAAACAAAATTTATGACAGAAAAATTTGCGTATCATAATCTGTCTATCATAGGTCTTTTAAAGCATGAGTAATACGGTGTATGTCATAAAGCTGTGAACGCGTGTAATAAAACTTCAGCCATAAATTCACACTATTAATGTCATTTTCATTATTCAATAATGGGAGTCAAAGTTCGCGTAAATCCGTTAAGGCTCTAGTGAGACATTTTCTTCACCATACCTACCTAGCGTTCACCTTAAGTCCTTCTTTATAACCAGAGTCTCCTGGAGGGAGAGCGAGACCGTTGTGTATAGACCTATATGGGATTGACAGTTGCATGCCTTAGCTGTTCGCTATAGTTAGACCGATAAGTCTAGGGTGACAAAAGTCTACCAATTCCGACGCCTGAAGAACGTCATTCATGCATAACAGTCATATCAAGCATGGTTATAAGAACTCACTTAGGGATTTACAAAACTATCTTGGTTTACAGGACGCTTAAACTTCACCGGTTTTATTAAAATATAAATCTGCATATCATTTTTCAGTATATAGTCACTTACACTTTTGGTCTTAGGGTTTAAGACTACAGTTTTCTTATAAGAAAATATTGGATTTTCTGGGTACATACGCTTTACATTTACAAACAAAAGAAAACATAGGACATGCATGCATATATTCTTAGTTTTGGAATGAGACTTACAAACCATTTTCATAGAAAATATCAGATTTTCTGAAAATATTATGAGAACTATTCTAAACAAGTACACACCCATTTTATACAAAAATGATTATGAACTCACCAAATTTTTAGTTGAAGCTTTTCAAAATGACTTGTATTCTCAGGGAACCAGTAACAGGTAATCAACTATGCTATGAGATCAAGTGGTGTAACCTTATAAAATTTTACTTTTTGTCACTTTTGTGTAACTGATGAACAAGTACAATATGTAAAACATGTAAGTATGTATTTTCAATGTATGTCGCTTGGAATGCTAAGTTTCGTTTGTATTGAACTGTTATGATACTATACAATGACGTCATCCGCATCCGGACGTTTCCACCCTCCTGGTTCGGGGGTGTGACAGATTGGTATCAGAGCATTGTTTATAGTGAACTAGTATATCAAACCATACAAGATAAACAACTATAAATACAATGGGACTAAAACACTCTGACTAAAAATATACTTTTTCTAAATATAAGTATTTTTTATAAAAGTACACATACATACATACTAGGAATAATGTCATAATAAGTACATTATAAAGGTCGTATGATGAGTTGAACACTACAGGTAGGCCTCAAGATATGTAATCAGAGCTTGAATAAATGTAGCATGATCAACTATATTTATCCGAGCAGTAACTCGCATATGCTTGGAAATAGTCGTAGTAAATGACGAGTCTACACTTACCAACACCAAGATACCCATAATCAAATGCAAATTTTAAAATACTATAGGAGTATTTTAGGATAATATGGAACCACACACTTATACCCCCTACATATTTCTCATACCTATATTCTCGTACATGCAACATGGCTGAGTTTCACCACGAAGACCCCCACTACCCTGCCTTAGTAGCTAACGGGTGGATCGAGGAGGAGCCATAAGAGGTTCATAGGGAGAATCCAGAAGTGGGTCCTGAAGAATACCAAGAGACGGACTACGAGGGGGAGGGTTCTAATGTGGAATCAGACGAGGATGAAGGCGTTGGAGAGATCCTTAGCGAGCCTTACCCTAACAGGATCGGGTAAGAGACCCTTTTATCTCTCTCCTCCCAGGTACGTAAACATCCAATAAAAGTTCTCTTGGGATGAAAATACCTAGTAAGAAAATATTGCTCATACAAGGGCAAGCTTCATTGCTAACATTCACCTTGTCCAGGATGCACCTCCACAAGGGACAACTCAGCTACATGCATGGGCTAGAGGAAACAACCGATGATCCACATTGGGCGTGCGCCCACCACACCACACCCCATGCCCTAGCACCTTCACGAATCAAGCAATAACTCCAATTGTACCACAAGTAGTCCACCTAGACACCCAGGTTCAAGCTCTCCATCATGAAGTAATGGAGGTTGGAGGTGAAGCCCGGAGTGCAACAATGCGAATTCGATGCCTCCGCGAGGAGAAAGAACACTATTCAGGAGCAATGCTGAATCAGCAAGCAGAGCAGGAGGACCTTACAAACAGTCTACACTCCTTAGAGGAGGAAGTGGTCATCTTGAGACAGGAGATCATTGCAGCTGAGGTTAGGGCAACCTTAGCAGAATAGAGAGCGGAAAAGGCCACTCATGAAATGAGCAAAATGGTTGGGCACCTTACACGCCACTTTGGCATATGATAAACTAGGATAGCCAAGTGAGCTAGTAACTACACTACTTGCACTATGTCCTAGGTTTATTATGTATTTCGTTACAACTAGTAGTAGTAAATCAAGAGAGGTACGCCCTCCAAGAACCCATGTAATCCAAATCAACTAATTATACTGACATATATATATATATATATATATATATATATATATATATATATATATATATATATATATATATTCTCTTTTGTTAAACTTGACGATGGTCCAATACCTACTACTACTTATTACCATAAATACACCAAAGGAATGTAGATCGAAACATTGAGAATCATACAACAAAACATGTGACTTATATGCGTGCATACATAAACATATATCTATAATTATAAATGAGATACAACTAGAAATGACCACAGTTACTTACAAATTCATTTCTTGCCATTCAAAAGAATCATGTCTTCACATGGAAATAAGCGGCCAACCAGCAAAATACCAATCCTGTAGATAGACTCCGCTACTTTCCAAGCCGTAGTGACAACTGTTTTGACAACAGTCATGGCACAACTCAATGGTAACAACACAAATGAAAACGGAATTGGTGTTGACAATTCCAATTGTAGTGATAACTAAGGGAACTAATGTTGGATTAGTGTCTAAGTCCATAACTATAATTGGTATGTACTTGACCCGACTCGTCATGGTCCATTTGGGTTGCATGGCATCAGAACATTTGGATAGACCATTTGAGAGAAAAAGACATTTATGACATATTAATATATTATAAGTTCTAATATATTAATATGAAATCATGTTATTTAATTAGTATTGATCAAGAATTAATTTGGACTTAATTTAGTGATCAAAAGAGACAAATTAAATATATGGGGATTGATTGTGTAAATCATTAATTCTTATATATGTGGGCTTATGATCCAAGATTCCTTATGTTGGATTTAACCCATGTGGTGACCCATGGATACTCCATGGAGGTTAAAACCCATGGAGCATAAGGAATGGGTAAAGTCATGAGTTACATGGTGTAACCCTAATAGCCACACTATATAAAGACCCATTTAGCTCAAGAAATTGGCACTAGTGATACATATATAAGGACTAGCCGATTTGAGCATAAAGTGTCTTCTTCTCATGGTTATTCCATGTGTTGATGATATTGTGTGAATCATTTGAGGTGTCACACTTGGGGCACTAGGCTCTTGAGCTTCATGGAGTCAATTCACATCAAGAGGTATGTATTCTAACTTGTTATATTACCCAAGTATTAAAAGATTGTATGCTAGATAGGGTAATACCTTGGAATATTCATATTTGCATGTATAATAGAGAAAACATAGATCCAAGGTATTTAGGGTTGCATGTACGCTTAGGAGTGTTAGAATGCTCAAAACCCAACAGTGGTATCAGAGACATGGGTTGTTTTTTGTTATATTGATGCAAATGTTTTATTTTCAAAGTTGAAAAAAATGGAAAAAAACATGACGTTTGTCAAATTTTAAGATAATTACTTGTTTTTGTGAAAAACTAATTATTTGTAAAATTTGAATCATTTGCTATATGAGTTGAATTAAGTCAAATTTAGTAAAAGATAAAATGATATGATTATTTTATTAGTTTTAAAAATTTGATCTAAAGAGTTTTTTGAAACCTCCATAAGTTATGGATATGAAAAGGTTTTAAAAAAAATTATTCAAAATTTTTTATGGAGTTACAAAACTTGGTCTTAATGTTTTAAAGAATTCCTTAACTTGTTCTTAGTTATGGAACATGAAAAGTTTCATCATGTAACAACCCGAAGTTGTTCATCGCCGAAAACCCGTTCTACCCGTAAAACTCGCCGAATATCAATTTGTTCCAATTTCGTTTTTGGGTTAAATTAATTAAAATTATATGTTTATTTGATGCTAATGAGTGTCCAAACCCCTTAGGAACTCATGAAATTAGCCCAAAATGTTTATTTCAAAAATTTTAGAAATGTCCTCGCCGGATTACGTAAACTTAATCGGGTGCGACCAAAAGCCCCGTTTAATGCCGGTATCGGGTAGAATTCCACTGTGTACAAGATTTGAGACCTATATAAACATGTTAAATCATTCATTTGAAGCTTTTGATTCCTCTCTCTACTCTCTCTCTAACCTCTCTCCTAAGTTCAAATTTAAGGGTCCATATCTCAAATTTAAGGCTTCTAATCACCAAGGTACCTTCCTTAACTCATTGTATATCATATTTGACCTTCAAATTCGAGATTAAAGCATGAATTAGGGCTTTGTTTATGAGTTTACGGCCCTGGAAGGTGCTTAGGCCGTAAACACATATTTAGAGGGTTTTTAAGCCCTTAAACCCTTCCAAGACACAAACAAGACTTAGATATGACTTCTAGAATATTGGTTACGGCCTTAGAACATCATAAACATAAATTTTGAGGAGTATACGAGAGTTTACGGCCAAGGTATATGCTTGGGCCGTAAACCCTTCAAACATGGAGAGTAAACTCCTCCAAAGGTGTTAAAATGCCACTTTAACACACCTAAAGCCTTGGTATAAATTATAGAAGTGTCTACAAACAAGTATTGGACCTTAAAACATAAGAAATCACACATCAAAGGAGTTCACGGCCATGAGGGGGGTTCATGGGCCGTAAACTCCAAAAACCTTTTCCAATGTCCCTCAAAAATCCATATAAGGCTAGGAAAAATCATTAGAATCACATGTGATTGATTAAAGGACCAAAACATTAAGGATCTTGTGTGTGGGGGAGTTTAAGGCCGTAAACTCCATGTTTACAGCCGTAAAATCCAATAAATGGTCCCTAAGTGAGTTTAAATTCATTCATATGCCTTAGATGCAATCGTAGCTAAATTATCCATGAATTATGAAGCCATTTAGCATCCAAAAACACCACTTATGAGTTCACGGCCGTGAACTCATGTGGGTGTGGTATTAGGGCCGTAAACTCCCTAAGGAGTTTACTCTTGAAATCCCAATTCAATATCCTACTAATATGTGTCCCCAAATGTCACCCGAGTCCTTCCAAACACTTGTAAGGGAGTGTTTCCGCAACTAGAAGTGTTTGTCTCTACCGAATAAATAATCTAAGTCCTAATTAGATGCAAATATGTATCTCTTCATAATTCATAGGAACCTCGTGCGTTTGCAAACCCAGAACCGACGTTTAGGATCCAAGCAGACACGTTTCTCGTCTGGTGAGTTCATACCCCTACCCTTTTTAAATGGTTTTTCAATGTTTTCACCGGGGGGGGGGGGGGGGGATACAAGCAAAATATAAATGTTTTCAAAGCATAACTTTGATGTATTTCAAATAATATTTGGCAAACTTATAAATACTTTTACCCCGTATGTATTATGCTGAGCATAAGGGATGATTTATCAACCACAACCATATGAATTTCAGTTAAGGAAATAACCAAACTAATCAAATTATTATGGGAATAATTTGGGGTTCTTTAGTTCTTGTTTTATCACGTACTGATAGTTATATAATAAATTATTAGATAAACTATGTCTGATTCAGTTTATCTCCGTATCATTTGGATGTATTGCCAGATAGTTTCATTATATGTATATGTATTCACTGTATTATGCTTCATAATCTTTTGTATGTTTGATATCGTATGAGAACCCTGTGAATAGTTTAGTACTAGCTTGTGAGTACGTCACTACCCTTTTTGGATGATCAGTAAATCCTCCCCAGAAGTGTAACCAGAGTCTCCTGGAGGGAGAGCGAGGAATTTGTGAATAGATCTATTCGGGACTAACAATCCCACACCTTAACTGCTAGCTACAGTTAGGCGGGCACGCCTGGGGTGACAAATTCTGGATATCGTCCGACGTCTGACAAACGTCAAGGAGGTCTCGTTGTCGTATCAGCATGGTTACCCGACTCACAATATGTATTAATATGAGTTTATTCACGACTTTGGTTTTGGATTTGATTTTATATCAATCGTCTATCTTTATATCTTGTATCTAGTACGGGATGGTAATCCCATGGTTTTTATTCTGTAGGTTTCATATCTATTGCAGGATGTTATTCCTATGGTTAGAATATATATCTAGTTCGGGATAGTAATCCCATGGTTTTATCAAACTAACTTATATCTAATTCGGGATATTAATCCCATGGTTTTATCAAACTAACTTATATCTAATTCGGGATAGTAATCCCATGGTTTTATCAAACAATCTTATATCTAGTTTGGGATAGTAATCCCATGGTTTTCAAACTATATCTTGTACGGGATAATAATCCCATGGTTTTAAATCTATGTCTAGTCCGGGATGGTAGTCCCATGGTATTCAATCTATATTTTTACGTATATCAAATTATCTTGTATCTAGTACGGGACATTAGTCCCATGGTTTTCAAACTACTTTCCATCTACAGTTCACGTATATTAAAGTAATTTATATCTAATTCGGGATAGTAATCCCATGATTCTCAATATATATTTTTGTGTATTAAACTATACTATGTGGTATTCAATCGGTCTTGCATTTAGGAAAATATGGGATTTTCCTGGGGTAACATATAACGCGTAATTGAACTGGTAATGGAAGATAACTAAACTGTTTTACATAAGAAAATATGGGATTTTCTTGGATAACAAACCTTTTTGGAAAGACTAAAGGAAACTGGTACATTTTCAGAAAACAAACATCTTATGAACTCACCAGCTTTATGCTGATTTTCAAACCGCTTGTATTCTCAGGTCCTCATTAGACAGGTACCCGGTGATATCTTTTGATGAAGACGGAGTGCGCAGAAGACTCGTCTCTACTTTTTTCGTATGATATATGTATAACACTTGTACAATTTACTTTTGAAACAAATGTAAACTTTCAAATATATGTAATGTACTGGTTGTTTACTTTGATTATGATAGGTTTAATACAAACAATCCTATGTGTGCATGCAACCCTAGTATTGGATCTATGTTTTCACTATTAGTTATACAGCTTTATGAACACAAAAAGAAACCTGGCATGCTACTATAATTTTCGAAATTCATATATAAAGCTAGAATACATACCTTTTGTTGTTATATAGCAATAACAACTAGTTCCTTGAATTTCCTTAGCTCTTGAAAGCAAGTACCACAAGTGTAGTACCTCTAATGGAGTCACAAACACCATATGCAACTTGGATGAAGAGGAGAAGAAAGGGAGGCACCAAAAACGGCTGGAAACTCTAATGGAAGACTTGTTCACGTTTTTGGGGCATAGGGGCCCTTTATATACATGTAGGCTATTAGGGTTTACAACCAGGAAACCCTAATTTGACTGCTTAGGCCCTAAGCAGCCCATGGACTCCTTAAACATATCCCTTGGACGATTTCTAATGGGCTTCCCATAGAATTCGTCCAACCTATATATTATTAGGTGATCCATAGCCCAATTATAATTATCTTATAATTACAACTTCAGTCCCCTAAGTTTAATTAATCTCTTTTAGCCACAAAATTAATTAACAATTAATTCTTGACTAATATTAATTAAACAATATGATTTCTCCTTTAATATATTATTCTCATAATATATTAATAAATCATATTTAAACCTTTCTCTCCTTAAATTATCCTACATATTGCTATGGTGAAGGCAACCCAAAAGGACCATGCTCATAATCGGGTCAAGTACATACCAAAATAGTTATGGACTTAGACACTAATCCAACAGTCTCCCACTTGGATAAGTCTAATAACTATTTTCCGTATGACTTCAGAACCTGATCAGCAATCGTAGCTTTCAAAAGCCGCTGTCAACTCTGATCTTATCAAATAGCGTGTCCTCTAGATAAGGGATTATATATTCCTCCATTCTCAAGATATCGTATAGACAAAAAACATGAATTTTAATCATTCTCTCTATACTGTTTCCCGACTTCCGATTTATGAAGACTGACAACAGACTACAATTGAACACATCAACTTAGTCTCGGCTTGGCCAAGCTCTTAGGTGTCATCACTAAATCATCGAGAGGCCCACATATATCGCTTTTATCCCACTTTGGATAAAAGGAATGGATAAACTTCGACTCAAATGCTCGCTTGCATTTACTGATCGAATCACACACAACAATAAGTTTTATAACACCAAGTTACTGGTGCGTTTACTTATTATCAATGTGCAACCGACCAGCAAATAACAACTCACACGTCTCGGTTTCAAGAATATACAATATTATCGTCTCACTAATCACTCGTGATAAAACCGTGAAGTGATCCAAGTGAGCGTGGGTTTAATCCAATACTTTAATCTTATCAAAGCACTCACGAACTCTGCAGCAAACTCGTGCCATGTCTAAACACTTCAGACAATCTACAGACAGATTCATGACAGTCTTTATTCATACCTACTCCCAACGTATGACCAACTGTGGATGTTTGAATAACCTAGTTATTCTGGAAGTCAAAACATGCAAATTTAAACATGACAACAATACTTAATCCTATATGGCCCCAAACTTGTGAGAGTAAATAAAACCCTTCTATTTATCCACCATATTGATTACTCATTATTTATCATTTAATGTTTCGGATAATCAACTAATTACTTGAATTATACCAACAACTGTCCCATGCTCTAAACATGCACACTTTGTTTCCTATGGTCTATGCTTTGTGAAATAGATCACCTGAAAACTTTTCCAATGATGCTCATTTCACAATTCCTTAATCCTAATTATTAGTGTAGGAACACAAGGTTCTTGCCACTACTAGAATATGCTAGATTCTAACATTTTACGCAATGATCCTTTTGTAAAGTCATAGCACAAAAGTCACCAAGACTTGGCTAATGAAATTACAAAGTGCTTTCTTAGAAATTGTTACAAGACAATTCCATAGATGTGAAGTCTCACATTCAAAGTACATTCCTTTGAACATCCTTCTTGCATAAAAGTTTCTAATCTAGGCATAGACTCTCAATATCCAACTCCCAATATGGAAACATTTCCACATTTGCCATATGACAACTCATTCTTAATAGAATCTTATCTATTCGTAATAATGTCGATATGGTCCATCCAATACCATACTTTCAACTACTTACAAGCGATCAATCCTCAGCGAACTTTGGATCATCCTTTGATAGTTGTTAAATTCTTTCAGTCAAAACCAATTCTATTCCTTTTTCCCTCTTAATGCGCTAGACATTTGGAAAATTTTAGAATGGTAAAATACTATAGCATTTACAATCGATCCTATACCCGAAGCGTATGGGACACGATGCATAATGTCTTACATAAAGATATGATACTTTACCAATCTTTTGCCATAATATTTTATGTGTCATGTTCTCACAATTCGAACTATGAAGAGGGATGCCGTAATCATAATCGAAATTTGAGAACACACAATGTATCCTTTGACTGAAGATATTAAAATTTCTTAATCTAAGCTTTAGATTTTGAAACGAAGTATAATATTCTCTCCCTTAATTATAGCAAAACAACTTTTCAACCCATGCAACTTTGCAAATGGAATCTTTGTTTTTCTATAATTAATATTGCTAACTTGCAATACTCGCCATAACAATCATACAAGCATAACACTTATGCTCCCACTATCATGATGATTATCATATAAGCATAACATTTATGCTCCCACTAGCTTTGACATGTATTCAGAAAACAAATGAACTTTCAGAAAACAATGCCTATTGAATCTCTGAAATTCATATTTCTAATACCAGATGCTTCGATAAGCCTTTATCTAAGCTTCTTAACCTTATACACCTTTGCCATAGATAGCTCATATCTGTGTTTAAACAATTCATAACTTATGTTACTAAGTTCCAAATGTTGAAACTAATTGCCAAATCTCACAATTCGAACTATGGAAAGGGATGCCGTAACCATAATCGAATTTGAGAATACAATTTTCACAATTGCTATCTTCTTAAAATCTCTCTTAGTGAAAGCATTTCCTCACAGTCATTTTCATGAAGGAGGGAATCTTATGACACTTAGATTTTATGGTGTATGAGTTCCTATCCATGTGAATTTTCCAAAAACAAGGTTTGCGACAAATCCAAACTCATATGGACTGAACTTTCTTAATCTTGATTTCTTGCCCTATGGTAACACGAGTGCCCACCATGCCTTCCAAGTAGTTTAGTAACTTGTCCTTACATATCAATTTACTTTCCATCGACTAAGGCTTTAGTGTGTATTCAAATGAGAGCTCATAGAACTCATATACACAATTAACTCAATTGGAATGGCACAGAAACAAAACAATGTCAGCACGATAGGTTGTAAACCTCAAGTCGTGTGCTAGTGATGATCGATAAGGTTTATTCTTGATTTGTTCTTGAAACCTTTTCAAGACCATTAAGACTCCCACTGACTTCTTGACATATAAGATTCTCTTGTCAAGAAACATTTCTTGACAAACAAATATTCAATAGTTAGTGAAGCATTCACTTCACATAATTGGTCCTAGTTGGTCTTTGTCTTATCCAAGACAGCACAACTTACCAATTTCAAATGTGCAAGAATAAGAAAACTTTTCCAAATTCCACATTTGATGAGTGTTATAAACCTACTTAAGACTTTTCACTCAATGTCACAATCTTGACTCTAAGACTTGATATTGGAACGAAGTATGATTGACTCTTTGATTTAACCATTTCTACAATTCTCAATTCCTCTTCTTAGACATGCAATCGCACTAAGACTCACTTAGAGGATCAATTGAGACATGGTTCTTAATCATAAAGACTTATCATAAAACACAATAAAAGGTACTCTCCCTTCTTCTTAGAATAGAGAAACTTTTATCTTTTTGCCTACTTGATTCTTCTTTATTCGTTCTACTATTCATTGAAACTCTTTCAATCAACTTAGAATTATACTTAATCTTATAAGTATAACCATATTTACTAAACTTTAGTAAATCATGACGAATATCTTTGTCACTCTTGTGGTAGACTTGATCAACGTACGACCTAGTGTACTTGATCTCCTAGTCCTTCAATTGACACTTTGCCAAAGAATTAGTCTAAGGTTCCCAAATGTGAAAGTTTTTCATTCATCATATAATGCACATTGCATGATTCCAAGTTTCTTTCCAATTGAAACTTGGGTGATGAGAAACTCTCCCTATTTGGTAAAATTTTGACATTTCCACAAATAACACAATTAAGAATCAAATCCATTATTGCTAATAATAGAAACATTCAAACATCAATTCTTTCATACATGCCATTGCAAGGATAAATAAATAAGATAAAGTCAAAATTCATTTTATTGTGGAAAAAATTTTGTCCTTACAATTCAACTCAATTGAAAAACTATGTTATTACATATTTCTTAACAATCTATTCTAACTCCAAGTAGTAGCTCAAGAATCCATTCTTCAAGTAATGCGATCGAAATCCATTTCTTCATGATCAGATTCAGCTCACTTCTTTTTTTTCAAGCTTCCTCTCTTTTCTTCGATCCTACAAAACATCAAAATGTAATCTTATCACATCATGTATTAAGAATCTAGAATAGGAACTTAAAAGAGTTAGTTAATGGATTTTACCTGAAGCAGAGTCATACGTCTTGACTCTCCCATCTCTTAGATCTCTCAGATAATTAGGGCAGCTTCGTTTCCAATGCCCCTTCTCTTGGCAATAAAAGCAAATAGATTCCTTTGGCACAACACATCGGACAATCACAGACTTAGTTCTTTCTGGACTTCCAATGTTGCCAGTATCCATTGAAGTTTGGGAGTTTGATTCACTAGACAAATTTGCTTGACCAGCACGCCAAATCATTGTTGATTCAGCAGCTATAAGCAAGTAGGTGAGATCAATTAGGGTCACGTCGTGGTCAATCATATAGTACTCTCTAACAAACTCACTATATGATTCAGGAAGTGACTGAAGAACCCAGTCAATATCCAACCCACTTGAAATCTCGACACCCAACATGTTTAACCTATCAATGTATGACTTCATCTCTAAGACGTGCGCACACACAGGTTTCCCATCTTCGTGTTTACTTGCCAAAAGGGCTTGAGTAAGCTTGAACTTTTCAAGCCTTTGAACTTGTGGGTCAGGGAGAATAATTGGAGGAGGTGGAGGAAGTGAAGCATGACTCTCATTTCCTTGATCGTATCTCGGAACGTCATCTTCATTTGGAAAGCTTGTTCCAAAGGATTTGGGAAGACTATTGTAAGATTCAGACATCTACAAAACGGGAGAAAATTCAAGTTAAGTTGATTAGAATTCTTGATGCAACACCCAAAAGAAACATCAAGCTAGGATCCAACACAATACTCTACAACCTAGAAGAGGGATGCCGTAATCTAGTTGCAGAATATTTGAAGGTAGGTAAATGACGATTTACCAATTTCCACCATGAAAAACAAAAAAGAAGTTTAAGTTTTAAATGAATTGAAACTCCTAGATCTTTTGAGACTCATTGAACTCTTCAATGGCATGTTTAATCTCGATTATGCCCTACTATTTGTGACTGGGATGCCGAGGATCACAAACAAGGTGTGAATAACCATGCGAATCACGTGGTGCACCCAATGTTACTATCACCTAATCAATGTGCCGGTTAACCACACACGCTCCATTGATCTATGACAAACATCGAGTCACCCTTCGCTACCAATGTCATCCCCAAATTAGTGTGCCGGTTAACCACACACGCTCCACTAACGTTTGACAAGGGTACGAAGTGTAATTCCATGGGTTAGCATACAATTTCACCTTTTGCCTAAAGTAACTATGATTTGGGAATTCGAAAAAAAAACATTTAGTTACTTTGTACTTCATTATACTTATAATGGAATGTTTCTATCCTATCCTACCCGTTCGGCTAACGACCCTCCACTAGTCAAGAGTGCGGTGGGTAAGAGTGGATACCCATTCAATCGCCATTTTATAGGCAATTTCCTTAAACACCCCTTATAGACTAGCTTCGTGAATGAGGCCTACTAACGGTAAGACTGAATTTTTTTTTTTTTTTTTTTAGTTATACATATATAATATTAAACTTTTAATGTTATATATAGTATAAGGGTGTATTTTACACTTTTAAAATACTAGGTGGTTTAAATTATACTTTTAATTAACCAAAATCATTATGGATTTATTAAATCTCTTTTAATTATACACTTAATTAACTTAATAAAACCATAAGGGTTTAATTTGAACTTTTCAAAATTAGGGTATTGGATTTTAGACTTTCAAAATTAACTTTTAATCAACAATTTAAATTCCAAAACTTGAGGGCAAGTTTTGAAACTCTTCAAAACAATTAGGTTTTAATCTCACTTAAAATTTTGAATTTGAGACATTTAAATTAAAATTTTAAATATTAAAACTGTTGATTTAATAATTACCATAAATTAAACAATTAATTTAAATTATTAAATCACAAGGGATTATCTAGATCATGAGGATAATTACCAATTATACATCTAAGATATCCAAATCCCTTGAATCCCTCTCTAAATCTCGAAAATAAGGGATTGGATAATTCAAGATCTTTAATTACCATATTTAACAATTAAAAGATAATTACAAGATATGGGATTATCCAAATCCCTAAAATTTAGGATCTAACCTTGGGGAAGGAGGTAATTTCGAAATCCAAGGGTTGGAAAACCCTAGATTTCAAAATCTTGGAGGCTAAGGAAAGGATTTGGGAAACCCTAGCAAAAATCGCCATCTAGGGTTTAGCAACCCTAATTGCGAAAAATACCTAGCCTTTAGGGTTCATTAGCCATAAACCCTAATATGTCAAGTTCATAAATTTGAATAAAAGCTAATTGAAAACAAAAACCAATGGCTCTGATACCACTGATGGGTTTAATACAAACAATCCTATGTGTGCATGCAACCCTAGTATTGGATCTATGTTTTCACTATTAGTTATACAGCTTTATGAACACAAAAAGAAACCTGGCATGCTACTATAATTTTCGAAATTCATATATAAAGCTAGAATACATACCTTTTGTTGTTATATAGCAATAACAACTAGTTCCTTGAATTTCCTTAGCTCTTGAAAGCAAGTACCACAAGTGTAGTACCTCTAATGGAGTCACAAACACCATATGCAACTTGGATGAAGAGGAGAAGAAAGGGAGGCACCAAAAACGGCTGGAAACCCTAATGGAAGACTTGTTCACGTTTTTGGGGCATAGGGGCCCTTTATATACATGTAGGCTATTAGGGTTTACAACCAGGAAACCCTAATTTGACTGCTTAGGCCCTAAGCAGCCCATGGACTCCTTAAACATATCCCTTGGACGATTTCTAATGGGCTTCCCATAGAATTCGTCCAACCTATATATTATTAGGTGATCCATAGCCCAATTATAATTATCTTATAATTACAACTTCAGTCCCCTAAGTTTAATTAATCTCTTTTAGCCACAAAATTAATTAACAATTAATTCTTGACTAATATTAATTAAACAATATGATTTCTCCTTTAATATATTATTCTCATAATATATTAATAAATCATATTTAAACCTTTCTCTCCTTAAATTATCCTACATATTGCTATGGTGAAGGCAACCCAAAAGGACCATGCTCATAATCGGGTCAAGTACATACCAAAATAGTTATGGACTTAGACACTAATCCAACAGATTACTGTGTGCATTGGATTTGATACTCAATGTGGAGTCAACCCCGAAAATGTTTCCGCCTTTGGTTTTCGGGGTGTGACACATCATGAAACAAAACATTAAACTCCATAAGTTATGGAATCCAAAAGTTATTTTTTTTTTGTGTTTCCTTGATTTATGAGTTAGTTTAGATTAATGGAATTTTTTTTTTTGTGTTTTAGTTGTTTTCAATCCTAATTAATCTAGAGGTAGTTCATAAAATGTGTTTTTGTAACTTGTCCTCAAGTTACATTAAAGGTCACATTTATGAATCTTAAAACTCATAAAAGTGTCATAGGTTACATAAAAAAATGAAGAGTCTTTTTCGTTAAATAGTATTATGACTCCATAACTTGTCCTCAAGTTATGGATGTTTAAGAGTCACTTCTTTAAAAATGTTATTAAAGAATAAGAGGTTACATAAAAAATAAAGAGTCTTCATTTTAATGAGCCATTCAACTTGTAAGTTATGAAATGAAAAGTTTTGAATAGTTTCAAAACTTGTCCTCAAGTTTTGGAATTTGTAAAGTTTTCCCATGAATACTTTAATTCCAAGTTAAGCACTTATAATTTTAAAAGTTAAAATTCAACCCTTATACTTTATAATATTATAAGTTAATAATATTTATATATATATATATATATATATATATATATATATGTATAAGAGCAAGTCGTCTTACCATTAGCAGGCCTCATTCACGAAGCAGGTCTATAAGGGGGGGTATAAGGTAACTGCCTATAAAATGGATGTATAATGGGTGTCCACTCTCACCCACCGCTTCCTTGACGGGTGGAGGGTCATTAGCCGAACGGGTAGGACAAGGACTATAATTCTCCCTTCATTAAAAGTATTAATGATAAATACTAAGTAACTAAACATTTATAAATTCCCAATCTTAGTTACATAGGAAAATGTGAATTTGGTGCTAACCCATGAAATGACACTTTGCACTTTCTTAAGTCATTTGGTGAAGCGTGTGTGGTTAACCGGCACACTAGCTTGATTTAACAAGGTAGGCAAAGGGTAACTTAATGTTTATCATAACATCGGTGGAGCGTGTGTGGTTAACCGGCACATCGATTGAGGGGTAAATATTAAGGGTACCAAGTATATTTACATGGTTATTCACACCTTGTTTTGTGATCCTCGGCATCCCAATCACAAAACCTGAAGGGCACACTGGAGATTGAAAAATGCCATTGAAAAGTTCAATGAATCTCAAAAGAACCTTGGAGTTTCAAAACCAATTAAAACCTAATAATACATTTCGTTTATCTTGGTGGAAATTGCTGAATCGTCATTCACCTACCTTCAAATATTATATAGCTTGGATTACGGCATCCCTCTTCCAAGTTATAAAATAGTTTGTAGGGTCCTAGCCTTAATATTTCATATTGGGTGTTATATTAAGGACTTCAAATCAACTATCTTGAATATCTCCCAAAAAGATGTCTAGTTCAGACATCTATGATCTTCCAAAATCTCTTGGAACTTCACTTCCTCCACCTCCTCCCTAACCCACAAGTTCAAGGTCACTCTAGCCCAATTGGCAAGCAAAGTCTATGTGTGATTGCATTTTGGAGATAAAGTCACATATTGACAAGCCGGGAGAGTTGGGTGTCAAAGTATTGAGAAAGTTGGATGTCCAATCACTTTCTAAGTCAGATAGTGAGTTCCTTTGGGACTCCTATGAAACAGACTATGGCAGGACCCTTAATGATCTTATCTATTTGCTAAGATCAACTACCCAAAACTTTATGGACATTGACAATGATGACACTGGAAATCGAGAAAAAGCATTCTCTTCCCAATGGAAAGGGATCGACCATAGTCAATTCACTTGACCAAATGGTAAAGAGAAAGGCTAAGTTTGAGATAGTCCCATGTACCATTACCAAAGGGTCCATGTTGTTATATTGCCAAAGTAAGCGTGACGACCCGAAATTTACTCCGTCACTATAACCTATTTCGATTTATTTATTAAAATTTTTCCGTTAGCTTTTGGGTTAGGCAAATCAGTTAAGATTTTTATTATGATTTCTTAAGTGTCGGAACGAAATAAAAACACGTGAAACACCATCGATATCCCTTGAAAAGCTTTTAGTTACGACCAAGTCGGGTTACGAACATTTAATTGGGTACGACCATAAGCTCCGTTTAACGTCGGTATTGGGTGGATCCCCACCTGGCCACAAATTCAAACCCTATATAAGGTTTGAGTGGTCATCTTTTGAAGCTTTTTCACACCCCTCACAGGTCTCTCTCTCTACTCTCTCTCTACAAGTCGATTTTGATCCAAAAACGCCCCTTTCGAGCTCCAAAATCGTAAGTAATCCTTCCTAGCTTATTGTTTAGCTTGGTATTCATGCAAATTCTTGATTAAATCATCCAAAACCCTCAAAATCATGTGTTTACGGTTGAGGAACACCCTCAAAAACCGAAAACACCATTAGTGGGTTTTGAAGCCCCAAAACCCCTCCAAAACGTTTCTAGTGCTTAGCTATGACTTAGGGACTTTCATGAATGAGCTAAGAACACCAAAAACATGTCATTTAGGGGGTACACATGAGTTTACGGCCCATAAACATTCATGGACCGTAAAAACCTTTTTAAGGTGTTAAATTGCCCTTAAACACCTGCTATGGCTTGGATTAAAGTCTAGCAACAACCACCATCGAAGTAGGGACCTTAAACATCAAAGAAACCAAGACCTTAATGAGATTACGGCCGGATACCCCCAAGGAATTGGTCTTTTGGCCGTAAACTCCCTTAAGGAGGTCAAATGGTGCCCGAGCTTCCCTCCATGGCTTGTATAAAGGACTAGAAACATGTATGCTTAACCTAGAACCATCAAAGAATGAAATAAGTGGGGCAAGTATGAGTTTACGACCGTAAACTCTATGTTTACAGCCATGAACTTCCCTAAATGGTCCATTTGAAACCATAGTCACTTCCTATGCCCTAGAATTGAACCTAGCTTATTTCCCCCCAAGTGATATAAGACCTTTGAGCAACCAAAAACATCCCACCCATGAGTTTACGGCCTTAAATTCATGGGGATATGGTATTTGGGCCGTAATCTTCCCTAAGAGTTTACTCTTGAAGAGTAAACTCCCTAACTAAGCCATACACTCCTTAGATGCAACCCGTATCACTTCCAACACTTGAGTCAAGGTGTTTTCGAGAATCGGAGTGTATTATTTTACTTAATTAGTGGTTCAATGTCTAATTAGATACAATTATCTATCACTTCATGTTACATAGGACCCTCATGTGTGTTCAAGCCCTAAATTGACACCTAGAGTCCTACCCGACACATCCTCGTCTGGTGAGTTCATACCCCTACCTTTTTTTGAGTTTTCATGTTTTCATGGGGGGAATACAAGCAAAAGTTCAAGGGAACTTGTACTCAAAACCTATTATTTCGTATGAAATACTTATTTGTTATGTACGCTTTTAACACAAAAAACCGTTTTTACCAACCGATTAAGAGGTTAACTTGTAGAGTTAGTTTTCAAACTAAAACAAGGAAATTTGTGAAACTAATTATAAAATGTTATATTTTATATTTCACAAAGGATTCATGCCAATCATAAAATGGGATTTTCCATATTATTACTTGTAATTTCGTTATTTTTAAGATTGGAGACTGTCCTTGGTAACACTTCCCCGGATTCGAGAGTGTAGGAATAACCCTGTAACTAGAATCTCCTGGAGGGAGAATGTGACTTGTGTGTATAGATCTATAAGGGAATGACTATCCCACACCTTGTTGCTAGCTACAGTGGGACCGGCAGGTCTACAAGTGACAAAGTCATAAAATGATACTGGCCTTGTTATGAGCCGTATCTAGTTTATTGTATGGTTATAGAACTCACAACTTAGATAATGGAGATTTAGTTTTACGTAATAATGAATTTAGTGAACTAACCTCAGAGTAATAACTTTTTTGATTACTAGAGGGTATCAGTAATACCCTTAGGTATTAGTTCACAACCTATTGATTAGTTTTATATATGTGTTAAAACTAATGTACTTTTCAAGGATAACCAAACTTTCAGGGAGACTTCACTTAACGATACAAGTATGGTAGATACTTGTACACTTCATTTCAGATCAATAACCAACCACCAACTTTTAAGGAAAATAAGGGTTTTCCCTGAGATAACATGACTTTTCATAAACCGGCTGTTTAACACATGAATAACCAAACTGCTTTTATAAGAAAATATGAGATTTTCTTGGGAAACAACTTTTCGTAAACTTAACGGAACATTTTCTTTCACCAGAAACAAACCGCTTATGAATTCACCAGCTTTATGCTGATATTTCTAAAACTGCTTGTATTCTCAGGTTCACGTTAGACAGGTATCCCGCTTTCTTTTGGAGAAGATGGAGCGTATATATATATATATATATATATATATATATATATATATATATATATATATATATATATATATATATATATATATAACATGTATTACTTTGGTTTCAAACAAATGTAAATATTCCTATGTAATGTAATGGTTGTGTTTACTATGCTTGCTATGTACATTGGTTGTGATACTTTACATGACGTCCTCCGCCTCGAAACATTTCCGCCATCGGTTTCGGGGTGTGACAGATTGGTATCAGAGCCCTTGTTTATAGTGAACTAAGTATACCGAACCTTACATGGTTTATAACTATAAACATTAAGGGGCCGAAGTGCTCTGATCTAAAAGTATACTTTAAAATACAAATATTTTCGAAAAAGTGGAGAAGAATATCTAAACGCCAGAAACCATAACCATGAGTAGAACAAAACATAAGTAATTGGGTGTTGGGCACTGCGGTTAAACCTGGGCAGTTATGTAGTCGTGTCTAGGGTCAATATAGCCTGATCAACTATATTCATTCGAGACACGACCAACATGTTCTTCGGAGTGACTGTGGTGTGCAACAAGCCTAAAACTTACAAAGTATCCAAACAACTAGTTATTATCGCAACAAACCATAGAATACTATAGGAGTATTTTAGCCGACGCCGAATACATTGTAGAAATTCATTTAAAGTGTTGCTACTCTTTCTTTCATTAGCAATAGTTTACTTGCTTTAGTGACTTTTTCCTGTTCAATCGCTTAGTAGAACACCCTAATTGCCATAATGAGACATCTCTTGTTTCATATCTCTTGATTTTATCCAGAGGACTTATCATCCTCTCTTTCCTGATCATTTTAGATCAAGATGCCTCCAAAGAAAAGACCTAGCTCAAAGAACAACAATCCTCCTCCAGCACCTCCCTCTCCATTTGATCCCGCCATGTTCCAAGCAGTCGTAACTGCTGCTATGGCTGCTGCTATGTCACAAATGAACCCGAGCGGTCCTGGCGGGCCAGGAGGTGGTACTCAGCCCCAAAACCAGGAAGGTGGTCAGGGACACCAGAAGGAGTGTTCCGATAAGGACTTCATGAATGCAAAACCCACATCCTTCGACGATACTGGATGTGTTATCGCCCTGACTCAATGGATTGAGAAAATTGAGTCCATTTTTGAAATCTTGCTGGTACCAATTGTTAGGTCCAGACCCTGTTTGGTAAAAGAACCGTAATCAGGATCGAAGAACAGTAAACTCAGAAACCGTGAACTTAAACCGTAAACCTAGTTTACGGTCGCAAATTCATCAACCGTAACTCCGATTACTGTCGTAATCAGCTTAATTTTTAAACCGTAAACGTCTTTGGAATTGTTAAATTACTTTAATTTCAAATGGATTCTCAAAGTCAAACTCATTTTCAAGAACTTGATGTTGTTATGGGCACTACTACAGGTATTCCAAGGTTAATGTCTGCTGAAGGTTTTCCCGAGTGGAAGTACAGAATAGAGAAATACATTAAA
Source organism: Lactuca sativa (assembly GCF_002870075.4). Classification (NCBI taxonomy): domain Eukaryota; kingdom Viridiplantae; phylum Streptophyta; class Magnoliopsida; order Asterales; family Asteraceae; genus Lactuca; species Lactuca sativa. Next base: position 253,609,709 of record NC_056630.2, read on the forward strand.
ATGAAAGATTTCAAGATCTGGAGAAGCATTCTTAGAGATCCTGTCAGATTCACTGTGACAGTTGGAGGTCAATTGGTTGACAAATCTATTGAAAACTACACTGATGAGGAATTTGAATTGATTGAGGAACAGGAAAGGGCATTAGCCACTTTAACCATGGCATTATCTCCTGATATTGCCCAGGGTTTTCGTGAGTACACTTCAGCTAAAGCTCTATTGGAAGCACTTATTGAGGTCTATGAGGGAAATGAAGATATGAAAGAGAGTCAGCAGGACATGCTGAGACAGAAATTTAACATTTTCAACTACATTCTAGGAGAGACTCTTGAAGCTCAATTGCAAAGGTTCACTGCACTCACAACTGACATGAACATTTCAGGGATTTTCTTGACCAAGTCAGAAATCAACAAGAAACTTCTGAATGCTCTTCCTAGATCATGGGATATGAATGTTGCTGTGATTAAGAAAACCAAGGATTTGAATCGCCTCACTCTTGCAGAAATCATGGAGGTCATCAAAGCCTGTGACATTGATGACAAACAAAGAGAAATCAACCATGTGAATTCATACTCTACTGCAAATCTTGGAGTTTCATCCAACAGTGCTCTATCATCTTTCATGACTTCCTCAGGTCAAGCTTTCGCAATTCAACAACCTCAGATTCAAACCTCTAATGGTGCACCATCTATCCCTCACCATCAAACTTTAAATGTGCCATTTATCATTCCACAAACCGTCTCTGCTCCCAATGTGTCAGCTTGTAACGCCCAGGTTTCAGGGCTAAGCATATTTGTCAATGTAATAGTCTAGGTCAACTATTGTAACTCTTTTTGAAGTAATAAAGATGAAATATTTGAGTACTATGTGAATTATGTGTGTTTATGTGTTTATTATTTAATTATAAATGTATAATTAATAAAGAATAAAAATAAGTATCAAAATTAAAGTGTGAGATAAGCCTGATATCTTTATATAAAGTTGTGGTGGTCGAAACAAGGATTCTGTGGATATAAAGAACGTCAAAAACGGAGCTCGTATGTGGAAGATATGAATTTTTGAAGTTAGGACTCGAAAATGCGAAACTTGGTGCGAGACTGATGATGTAGCACGATCCCAACCGTCGCTTGCGGTCCATGGTCCTCGCTTCGGATCTTGACACCTACCCTCGCTTTACACCTAGCGTCCGAAGTCTGTACGCCCCGCGTACCTTCTCTTCTTATCGACTCCGAGGTCGGTCCACGTGTGAGCCAGCTGGAAGTCTTATCCGAGGAGTACGCCCAGAGTACACTTGGTACGCCCAGCGTAATTTCTGAGATTAGGCGCCTATAAAAGGCATGCGAAGGGTCCAAACTTCTCACTCATTTTTCACTCCAAATCTCTTTCTCTCTCTAGTTTCTTTCTCTCTCTACAACCCCAAGCCCCCCCTAAACCCTAGAAAACCCCCTAGCACCCTAAGGAAGCCCCGAGGCTCCCGAAGTCTCGAGAAAAAGGAGTCTTTCGGTTTTGAAACACTGCTCCAATTAAGTTCCGGTTTTCGATAAAATTCATTGTAAGTATGCTACGCTTATGCAAATTTTTATATAGCTTTCAAATAATTATAGGAATGTTATTAGGTCCTTAAAATAATTATTTGGGATATTATTATGAGTTATATTGAGTGTTATTAACGCTTATATAATAATAATAATAGTCAGACAATTAATTTGTCGCGGTTATCGTTAGACTAAACCCTAGTGGTATCGATACTAGGTTTTATCGAAGGAAAATCGCTTTGAGAGTATCGAAGCGTTGTCCGAGTGATGAGTCACCACCTTTTAGGTGAGTGCATAGTTACTTTCAGCTTACACATAGATATGAAGTATTTTATATAAATTACGTGCTATGTGTGCATATTATCTGAATACTTGCTATCTATGTTGGATGAACATTGTTATAGACGTTTTCAATGATTTAAACTGTATATGTATTTTATATCTACGAAAATTTTGGGGTAAAACATGGGTAGATGTAATAGGTGATGTGTGATAAAATGATGAGAGGCCTCGATGTTGATGTTGTTGATTCTGTCATCTAGCGGAGTATGGATGACGACCACGGACTCTTCTAGACAGTCCAGTGGAACACTAGCAGGCTCGCAACCTGTAGGTGTTTGTGAACGATGTGTTCACCGGTGTACTCCATCCCCTACATGGTTGCCTTTAGGACATTTATTGTTAAGGAATCCCCTTAGCAGTAGTGTCCATCCCAATGATGATCCTTAGGCTAGGTCCCTTATGATAGGTGTTTAGGGACGTAAAGTGAGGATAACGGGAACGGGTAATCGGGTTATTGTTGATTGATGAAATTAATAAACTTATTTATTGTGGGTTGAAAACCCTATGTGCTCACCAGGCTCCCAAGCCTGAACCACTCAGTTTTATGTATTACCGGTAGTGGCGCTTGAGCATAGATATGATGTTTGGATGAGGGATTACGGATATAGGCCTGTAGATATGAAATAATGTAGTAAGGCTTATATTGTACTGTTTATGCTTTTGATCTGTACGAACATGACATCCCAAGTCTTTTAATGAAATACATTTCTATGGAAATGCTTTTGATAAATGGTTATCATATTTTGTTTTGGGACAAATTCCGCAACACTTTTATTTAAATGTTACTCTGATTTTTAAACAAAGCATAAACAAACCGGTCTTTTATGGCCGTGATTTTGGGGATGTCTCACAGCTAAAGCCTCTTCTTCAAACACCAAAGAATCTAATGAAAATCTGGCTCTAGCCACTAGGCTAGTTAACTGCTACAATGCCTTTGTAGCTGGAGATCTTCCATCTCAGCTATTATTTGCTGATTTGGACCAGATACATCCTGAAGATGTGGAGGAAATGGACATCACATGGCAAATTGCCATGGCTGTTTTCAGAGCCAAACAATTCGCCAAGAAGACCAGTAAAAACAACTGGGCCATGAATGCTGATAAGAAGGTGGGATTCAATAAAAGCATGCTGAGATGTTTCAACTACCACGAGCCAGGTCATTTTGCTCGTGATTGCCCGAAGCCAGATCGCAGAATCAACAACAACAGGCAGATGGTTGCAGTGGGAAACAATCGTGCGGGAGCTACAGCCAATGGAGAAACAGCTATGGTTGCTCAATCATTTGACTGGGAGGACCAAATTCAAGCCTTGAATATCTCATGGCCAGAAAATGCTCACCTAGCTCAAATTGATGATGTTGCTTCAAAGAATAATGATGCTGATCCCGAAGCAGAGATGATAGAACTACAGCTTTCCCTAATGGTATCTACCTCTTTCGAGCCCAAGAAAAGCGAGGTAAATCTACCATCTTGTTCTTTTGCTTGTAAAGAATATGTTCAACTTCTTCGTGTTGAAATTCAAGTCTTACGTAGGCAAGTAGAGGACCTTAGATATGAGGGTTATCAACTTAGGAAAGGAAAAAAACAACTTAAGGCCCAACTAGAAGCTAAAATAAAGGACTTTAGAAGAATTCAATCAGAATACAGTGAAAAATGTGAACTTGATGACTATACTAATAGACAACTTGATGCTGTAACCAAAGAACTTGACGCTTTGAAAATTAAGTGTGGAAAAACAGATGTTAGTTTCAAACATCATACTGCATCAAGTAAGACAGTTGAGTCCTTATATGAAACCCAATTAAAATTCAAAGAAAATCAAAACAAGGGTCTAGGGTATGATAGTGTTCCTCCATCTTTCAATCATAACTACACATGCATCCCTATGAAACAGGACAAAATTGACAGGGAGGCACATCTTCGATATGGCAAACCAGCTGGTTTTGTTTCAAGAGGTTTTATTAACGTTGAAAGTACTAATGTTTCTATTTCCTCTGCAGATCAACCATTAGATCAGGCAAAGAGTGAAGTTGGAGAATCTGTTTCTGTTTTTAAATTTGATACCTCTGTTATGAACAATTTTGATTGTGTTTCTGATGTTAAGATTGAAAATGTTTCTTGTGTTGGCTCATCATCTGATACTGTTGAATTTAATTTTTTCGATATGTTTGATGAATTGTTTGTTAATTCTGATGCTTGTGATACTCATGATGATTCATCAACTCCACAAGTCAAAACGACTGAGGCGTCTTCACTTATCTCACAATCTATTTCTCATACATGTTCTTCTGAGAAGAGTAAGAGTGTCTGTAAAGAAAATAAATCTGAAAAATGCAATACAAGTTCAAATAATAAATAGATTTGTTTTAATTGTGGTGTTGGTGGTCATATAGCTAGGAATTGTCAAAATAGGATCTTTGTGAATTACTTGTCACCAAGAGGAAAGAATGAATCTCGGGGAAGGTATTTAATTAGAAATTCCTCAAGATGTTGCTCTCAATATGATGATTGGATAGGTGATAAAGGCAGAAAAAGGACTGTTTTACAAAAGAATAAAAAGGTTTTTACTAACAAAACTCACAATTGTTTGCCAAAACCGAACAAGGCTGCACCAAGATCGGTCTCATCAAAAGGCAGCTTTGGATCTTCAACCTCCTCTGGTGGAAAATCCAGAGGCTCAAGGCAAACCTTTAAAAAACCAATTTCAAAACCAACTGATAATTTTGTAAAACCTAAATATCAATGGAAGCCCAAATCCCTTTCTAATTCATCGTTGAAATCCTCTGAAGAAAGTACGAATAAAGATCCAAATTTGAAAATACTGAAAAATGATTCAAAGAAACCAAAAGGGAAGCCCAGGATAGTGATGACCTGGGTTCCTAAGTCATAGTGATTCCGCTCATGTTGCAGGGACAGTCGCAGAGGAATGTCGTTCGTCCTTGGTACGTCGACAACGGCTGCTCCCGGCATATGACTGGAGACATCTCCCAACTGAGCGAAATTCAATCTTTTAATGGGGGTTTTGTTTCCTTTGTGGGCGGAGATGGTGGAAAGATTACACAGCACGGAACTGTTACAAATGGAGTGTTGAGCTTCGAAAATGTCAACTACGCTCCCAAGTTAAAGCAAAGCTTGTTGAGCATTTCCCAAATATGCGACAAAGGCTACTCTACCCATTTTATTGATAAAGAGTGTATGATTCTCAAGCCATGCATTTTCATCCCAGAAGAATGGATTCTAGTCAAATCTAAATTTGATGGGAATTCTTACATTATTGATATGAACAGTAACCTACCTGAACAAGTCACTTGTCTATTCTCAAAGGTCTCTGAACACAACGCAATGTTGTGGCATCGAAGAGTCGGTCATGCTAACGCAAAAACCTAAATCGTCTTGCGAAAAATGAGATGGTCCGAGGCCTCTCTGTCAGAGACTTTATCACATTTGAAAAGTGTGTGTCCTGCGCTCAAGGCGAACATCATCGGAAACCACATATGCCCAAGCAAATCAACTCAATTAGTCAAGTGCTCCAACTATTGCATATGGACTTATTTGGTCCGGTCAACGTCCTGAGCATCAACATAAGCTCGTACTGTCTAGTTGTGATTGATGATTTCTCTCGGTTTACATGGGTCTTCTTCTTAACCAACAAAGCGGGGGTTGTTGATCTGATAAAGAAGTTCATTGTGATGATTGAGAAGCAAACCAATAAACAAGTGAAGGCGCTTCGTACCGAAAATGGAACTGAGTTCAAGAATGCAGTTCTTGACCATTTTTGCGCAGAAAAGGGATTAGTGCGTCAATATAGCTCTGCTCACACGCCTCAACAAAATGGTGTTGCTGAAAGGAGAATGAAACAGACGCTCGAGTGGGTCCCGACTGGTTATTTGATTACACATCGCTATTCAGATCTTTCAATGTGTCTTCAGATAATTCAAGTGGATCTCCTTCCAGTTTGAAGAATGTTTTTGAAGATGAAGACAAAGATGAAGAGGTTGTCTATAGACCCCCAAAGGTTGAGGGGGAGTCCTCTGCTCCATTTGAGGGGGAGTCTTCTGCGCAACCAACTAGTCCAGCGTCTAAGGCTCCGACTGGAACTCTTAATGCTGAAGCTACACCTCTTACACCTGTTGAGAGAGAGTTCATGTCTAGAGATGCTTCCGCTATCAATCAAACGTTTATGGAACTCCTCTTTCCTAAAGAAATTGCAAATGAGTTTGTAGCAGAGTCATCTAATAGGAATTAATCAGCATATGATGGAGGTTTCAACATTCACACTCTTCCTGTTTCTCTCAATGACATCAGCCAAGACATACCTTCCAGAATTCAACGCGATCATCCGATTGAAAATGTCATTGGCCAACTGGGTGATGGAGTTAAAACTAGAAGTCAGATTTGAGATGTAAATGAATGTCTTTACTCTTGCTTTATATCTCAAATAGATCCCAAAAACGTTGAAATGGCTTTGAATGAACCCAGCTGGGTAGATGCGATGCATGAAGAGCTAAATTAGTTTGAAAAACTCGGGGTTTGGAAATTGGTTGAGTTACCAAAGGGCAAATGGTCTCTTGACACGCGTTGGGTCTATCGCAATAAGCAAGATGATTCTGGTGAAATCATACACAATAAAGCAAGGTTGGTGGTTTGCGGGTTTCGACAAGTCGAGGGTCTTGATTATACTAAGGTGTATGCTCCCGTGGCTCGTCTGGAAGCTATTCAAATCTTTCTCTCATATGCTTCTTAGAAGAATTTCACGGTCTACCAAAAGGATGTCAAGACTGCCTTCCTGTATGGGAAGGTGAAGGAAGAATTTACTTTGATCAACCCCCTGGGTTTGTTAACTCAAAGTTCCCAAATCATGTCTACAAGTTGGAAAAGGCGTTGTATGGGTTACATCAGGCTCCTCGAGCATGGTATGCGAATCTAACAAAGCACTTGCTCGAGCACGGCTACTATCACTGCACTATTGATCAAACTTTATTCATCAAGCATGTGGGTGATGATCAGATACTGGTTCAGATCTATGTTGACGACATCATCTTCGGGTCCACGTGTCCAAAGCTTTGCAAAGAATTTGAAGGCGTGATGAAGAAGTGATTTGAGATGAGTTCTGTAGGTGAAATGACCATGTTTCTAGGGCTTCAGGTCAAATAGAATTCAACTGGAATCCTGCTACACCAAGCAAAGTATGTTGAAGATATTCTTGAGAAGTTTGGATTTTCAGACGCAAAGCCTGCATTAACTCCCATGGCTGAAAGACCCCTGCTGACTCCAAATATTGATGGAGAATCCGTAGATCAAACTCACTATAGATTGATGATCGGTTCATTGATGTATCTCATTGCAAGTCGTCCTGACATCATGTTTGCAGTGTGTCATTGCGCTCGCTATCAGGCTAATCCTAAACTTTCACATCTTATTGCTGTCAAAAGGATTTTTCGGTGTATCAAAGGCAGCCCAAAACTGGGTCTTTGGTATCCGAAAAATTCTGAATTTGATTTATATGCTTTTGCTGACAGTAATTATGGAGGCTGTGAGGTCGACATGAAATCACATCAGGAGGGTGTCAGTTTCTTAGTGATAGATTGGTGTCGTGGCAATGCAAGAAACAGCATACAGTATCTACTTCTACAGCAGAAGCGGAATACGTTGTTGCATCGACATGCTGCTCTCAAGTTATCTAGATCCAACATCAGCTGTTGGACTACGGTTTGAACTATGTAGAAACCCCAATTCACTGTGATAATGAGGCTGCTATTCAAATCACTAAAAATTCTGTCCAACATTCCAAAAGCAAGCACATTGACATCAAAATTCATTTCATCAGAGATCGTTATGAGCGTTCGCTCATCCGGCTCGAACAGGTTCCCACTGCTAATTTTGTGGCAGATCTATTCACAAAGCCGTTTAACAAAGCTCGATACGGTGGGTTTGTAGGATTTTTGAAAATGATTCGTTTTGAGTATTAATTTTTGTTTTAGGATAGTTTAAATTTGCACATTTACTTTCGTTTCTCTTCTATGCACAAATTTAGGGGGAGAAATAAATAAAAAACAAAAAAATAGAAAATTTAGAAAATCCAAAAACATTAGAAAATCAGAAAAATCCAAAAATATGTTGGATATGAAATGTGGTTGAGGGAGATGTTCTGGGAAGTGATATTATCAAGTGATAACAGGCAACCTGAGTCTGCATAACGTACCCAAAGTTGAAGGGTCTTTGCTCTGGTTTGATGCGTCGGTAGGCACGAAAGATTCTAAATGGACTTGACTAGGCAGAGTTGAACCTAAGAAATTCTTTGTCTTGACAAATCATGACCTAGTTAGATCCGTTCAGCCCGACAATACGATGCTTGGATAGGTTGAGCAGAGAGATATATATGGGAATCCACTCGTCACATTAAATGAACCCGTACTTGGAACCGTGGTTTAACTTTTCCTCGATGTGTGGATTCTGTCCTTAATTCCGGTTGGATGGGTCGACTGGTAAATTCCGATAAATTAGGTTTGTAGAAAATCATTTTCTTTCTTTCTGTATGTTAGTCATATGTTGTTTCCTTTGCGTGACTTCCATTCTGACCTGCTACACAACATATGTAACTCTATTTCTCTGCATGTTATATATATGAAATTCCTCTTATCTGTTAGCCATATGCTGTCTCCTTCGCGTGACTTCCAATCTGACCTGGTACACAGCATATGCAACCTTTTACTTCTCAACCCCTCTAAAATAATAAGTAATAGCAATAAGTAATAGCAATCTGAATCTGTTCTCTCTCTGAATGATTATCTGCTCACCCGGTGTAAGGAGTACTTTGGAAGTCCTTGATGGCTGGGGCATATCAGGAAGCGGGAAACACGTTCTAGTACAATTAAAATTGAAAACTCAAAGATTGTCTACAGATCTCGCTGCTCAATTTAGGTGGACAACAATATCCCTGGTCGTCGTCGGATGAATGGTCCTTAAGGTATAGTATCTAAGGAATTAGGATCAGATATAATATCTAGGATCTTAGGATCACTTTGTCTTACAATTATCAGTATGTCCTAAAATTGTCACAATTTGTCGTGTTTAAGTGGATCACAATATCGACGATCGACCAGACAAAGATGTGAATATGAAAGGTACCGAAAAGTGGATAAAGATTGTCTAACAACTTTGATCCCATTATCACAAGATGAAATCAAAAGTTTACTTACGCGTATTATTTTGTTAAAATTTCTTTTATTTTATTTTTGAGGTTATCTTTATTTTTCATTATTTTTATTTTTATTTTTTAATTATTCTTAAGTGTTAAATTTTTCTTAAATTTTTGAAATTAGGATAATTTTTATTTTTACTTTTACTTTTACTTTAATAATCCTCAAAAAGTTTTATTTTTGAAATTCTATTTGGGAATTGGACTGATAATCTAACTGTGTAAAGGAAGTTGAATAGTCAAGTGGTATATAAGGAAGAGTTTACTCCTATAAACTCTTTTATCGCCTCCTCTCTTCATCGACCGTAAACTGCCTCCCCTCTCTCAAATCCTTGAAAATCGCGTGTTATTTTTCTTGAAATCAATTAGTCGACGTTGAAGGTAAGTCAAATCCGACCCTGAAATTGTATTTTGTTGTTCGAATCGACTGCAAAACGAAGGAGTAATTTGAGTTTACAGTTCATCGGAGTTTACGGTTTCGGGATATTCATGGACCGCAAATTCATGGACCGTAAAATCCTCTTATGACCTTACGATTGTAAACGGCCTGTGGTCTTAAGATCGTAAACTCGGTTTGGCCTTACGGCCATAAACCCTGTTTACGGTCGGTTGACCAAGTTTGACCGTAAACTGTTTTTGACCCTGTTTGACCGTAAACTCTTGCTGATTTGTTATTAGTGCTCTTATTTAGCCAATATCAATTTGAAAAATTAAGAAAACCTTGAGCTTCTTATTTTTAAATACTTTGTTTTCTTACTTGGCTCGTTTAACGCAGATAAATGGCGTATCTTAAAGCTGCTAAGATGCATAACCTTGCCATTGTATTGGATGATCCACCGGTGGCCCACAGAGAATTTATGTCAATGATGTACCGACTATGAGAATGCTGCCTGGCTCACGCTATCACGGTGAATCCTGATATCTATGAGAATCTTATTCAAGAATTTTGGAGATCAGCCAAGGTAACAGAGATGAATAAAGTGCTGATTATTGAAGTAGTGGTGCAAAATTGCAAGATCAGAATTTCAGAGTAGTATATCAGAGACACCTTGTTAATCCTTAATGAACTTGATTATCCCACTGAAGCTGAAGATGAAGAAATACCACGAATCCTTGATAGGATGGGATACGAGGGTTCTTATCCTCCAACTGTGAAGAAGCTTCTGCCTCCCTACTGGTGTTTCTTGGCTCATGTATTCATCAGCTGCATGTCAGGAAGGAGATCAGGAGCAGATGAGATCTCTATTAGAAATATAGGAGCAATCGTTTCCTTGGCCGCCGACAACAAATTCAATTTCTCGAAGTATGTCTTAGATGAATTCCTGGTGAACATTGGTGCCATGACTCGGGGAAATAGAGACGCGTTTTCGATGTATCCCAGATTTATTCAAGTTTTAATTAATGATCAATTCCCCGATATGGTCAACGTTGATGATAAGATGGACACAAAATCCTTGGGGCCCTCACACTGTTGGCCTTATCAAACAGAATCGAAAGGGCAAGGTAGTGTTTTAAGGTCTGCATCCTCTGGTGAAGTTCAGACAGTTTGTAGAGATTAATGAGTCTTCTGAATCTCATGGAACTTCTGAGAAAAGTCTATCTGAGCCGACTTCATCTGAAAGAGTGTCTTCTGAATTCATCATCACTTCACGAAGACAATGAGACTCCAGATCCAAAAGCTCAAGTCGATGGCGAACACGAATTACAATCTGTACAAGTGCAGAGTAATTACAACGAGGAAACGGGAAACGATGATAAAGGATATGAGGATGTTGACCTCACGGGATTTGATAAGGATGATATCCCATTGAATTTTGGTAACAATGATGATTATCTGACCGGAGTAAACCTCGACAACTTGCTCGACAATGTCAATGAAGTTGTTCATGTGACAACTGAGACAAGAGAAGAAGAAGACGTTTTCATAGCTGCACCTCCTGTTTCCAATCCAGAGGCGAAAATAGCAACTCCTATGGTGACAATATCAGGGATTCCTCCCCTTGATATTATCTGACTGGAGTAAACCTCGACAACTTTCTCGACAAAGTCAACTTTTGAGGAACCATATGTCAATCCCCCCATTCTAGACGCTCCTAGTGTTGATGCTCCTACTACCTCTCAACCGATCAGATCTCCCATCATTGTGGATCGCTTTGAAGTGGATACAAAACTAGCTTCCAGGACAGCAAAAGCAAAAGGTGCTAAGAAGAAGAAGGTTATTACCAAGCATGACAAAGGCAAATGTCTTTTCAAAAGATGTGTGGATCATAAGGCCCCTTGAGATAGGCCTCGAATAACTTTCACTGATTTAAGCACTCAAACTTTCAGGGATGTCTATGGTGATAGGTCAGGAATCGTGTTGTGGGGATTCCATGACACGCAGAACATGTTTATGGTGAGAAGGAAGAGCGGGAATAAGGAACTATACAAGGATGCTCATGATTTTCACTCTTTTACTAAGTTTGACCTTATTGAGCTATCCAAAGCTCCCCTTTCAAATCCATCAGTAAATCCCAAAGCTAGTCAGTTCAAATCTTTATTGGAAGATCAAGTGGCCAAGGGGTTTCCGTCAATCAAGACAGCAGATTCTATTGTCAAGGTTCACTCCAAGGTATTTGATACCACAAAAAAACAGTCAATTACATCAGTGATGTGGCCTGCTATAGCTTAGGTTAAGCAAGTCCCTGTTCTTCAAAATTACCCTGATGGTTCTCTTGCATCCATGCTTTATTGGGTGTATGATGAAGCCACAGATGCTGCGGTTATCAAGTTAAAGGAAGATTGCACCCGTCTCTATGAGAAAAGGGACTTGCTTCAATTTCACAAATGGGACATACATCATCTTGCTACTAAACAGATTGTGGTGGCTGAATCAATATTTGAGCCCGCTGCAAAAGAATATACGACGATGGTGGCTCAAATTGTTGAGAAGAAGACGTGGAATGGAGCAATGGGGAGATCTGATGTGTTGGTCGTCGACAAGGACTGAATTCATGCTAGCACCAAACCAAGGGGGAGATTGAAGGGTCTGATAAATGGTTTGGGCTAGGCTTTCTATGTGATTTGTTTGGTTATGAGTCTATAATAGTACTTTTGAGTTATTTAGTGTCGTTTGCTGTTTTGTCAAGTTCACGACCGTAAAGACGAGTATATAAGGGCTAGGAGTTGGTCATTTGTATTGTCGGATGCCAGTCAGTTTATGGCTAGTGTTTGAGTTGTACCAGACGGTTATTTGATATAAATGTGTGCAAGCTCAATTCTTATTCATCTTATTGTTATTCTCGATTTGAGATTGTTTGATTACTTGTAAAAGATCCAGATCCAGACCGAACAAATCTGTTCCTGTTCCGAAGCCAACAAAGTAAAATTCGCTGCTTGCACTTTCGCTAACAGGGCATTGACCTGGTGAAATGGTTGGGTCAAATCTCTAACCCTACCAGTGGCAAACGCTATGGGTTGGGAGAGTTTGAAGGAGCTTCTACTTGCTGAGTACTGCCCTCGAGGCGAATTGCAAAAACTGGAGCACGAACTTTGGAACCTGAAGATGAAGGGTTCCGATGTTTCTGCCTACACTTCTAGGTTTGAAGACCTAGCACTCCTCTGTCCGGGAATGGTCACCCCGGAAAGTAAAAAGATTAAAAGATTCATCTGGGCGCTGACCCAGCCAACTAAGGGAAATGTTTTGGCTGTGAAGTTTAAACACCTTCGACAACACTAAATGTCTGGCGCAAACTCTGATTGATCATGGAGAAAATCTCGATGAAGTGGCCACCGCTCCTGAACTAGCAAGGAGTGGTGAGAAAAGAATATTCTGGAAACAGAAGAAAGGTCAGTCTTCGTAGGAGCCCTCGAAGAAGCAGCAAACTGTGGCAGTTCACGCTGCTACTACCCCTGTTGCTACTCCTGCCACGCAAGCACCTACCAGCAGATATGCTGGTACCCTTCCTCGGTGCGACAAGTGCAACTACCATCATCTCACTTCCAGCCCATGCCGTGAACTGTCATGCTCCAACTGTGGTAAAAAGGGGCATACGGTTCGATTTTGCAAGACACCAGCCCAACCAACCAATCAAACTTCTGGAGCAGGTGTCAGTCAGGCCTGCTACGGTTGTGGTGAAGTCGGGCATTTCAAGCGTAACCGCCCCAAAGCAGCAAGAACTGGCAACACCGGGAGAATTCTAACGATGGGGCAAGAAGAGGCAGTTGCTGACCCCACAGTTGTTACGGGTACGTTCCTTATCGACAACTCCTATGCAAGCATTCTTTTCGATTCTGGTGCTGAAAGAAGTTTTGTTAGTCATGCAAAGCGTTTTCTTAGACATAAATCCCAACCATTAACTGAAACGTTTATCGTCGAGATGGCTAACGGCGAGAAAGAGAACGCTAACGATATATTCGTAGGCTGCATCCTTACCCTGAACGATCATTCTTTTCCCATCGACCTTATGCCAGTCTCCATAAAAAGCTTCGATTTTATCATTGGCATGGATTGGTTGAGCCCCAATCATGCGGATATCCTTTGTTATGAAAAAGTTATTTGCCTCAATCTTCCTTCTGGTCAAATCCTCATGATCTACGACGATAAGCTTAGTTCTAATCTTCACATCATTTCATGCATCAAAGCTCAAAACCTTCTGCGAAATAAGTGCTATGCATTCCTAGCCCAGGTGATAAACGAGAAACAGGAAGTTAAAGACCTCGAGAGCATCCCCGAAGTCTGCAACTTTCCTGATGTCTTTCCCGAAGAGCTCCCAAGAATTCCTCCCGAACGTCAAGTTGAGTTTCGCATCGACCTAATTCCTGGAGCTATCCCCATAGCCAAGTCTCCATATCGCTTAGCGCCAGCAGAAATGCAGGAGTTATACAGTCAGCTTAACGAGCTACTTAGTAAAGGGTTCATCAGACTGAGTTCCTCACCCTGGGGAGCCCCGATATCATTTGTAAACAAGAAAGATGGATCCTTTCTGATGTGTACCGCGAATTGAACAAACTAACCGTCAAAAACCATTATCCTCTTCCTCGAATAGACGAACTTTTCGATCAACTTCAGGGAGCCTGTTACTTCTAAAAAATAGACCTTAGATCAGGGCACCATCAACTTCGAGTTCATGAGAGTGATGTTTCCAAAACAGCATTCAGAACTCGATATGGTCACTACGAGTTCGTAGTGATGCCCTTCGGTCTAACCAACGCACCGACAGTGTTCATGGATCTGATGAACCGGGTGTCTCACCCCTTTCTGGACAAGTTCGTTATCGTGTTCGTTGACGACATACTTGTCTATTCCAGAAGCGAAGAAGATCACAAACAACACTTGAGGTTAGTGTTGGAAACACTTAGAACGGAGAAGCTATACGCGAAATTCTCCAAGTGTGAATTCTGGATTCGGAAGGTAACTTTCCTTGGTCACGTGGTAAGTGAGGAAGGTATACACGTGGACCCTTCCAAAATCAAGGCAATAGAGAATTCGTCGGCACCGAAGACACCCACAGAAATCCGTCAATTCTTGGGTCTTGCCGGCTTTTATCGTAGGTTCATTCAAAATTTTTCCAGAATCGCCAAACCCCTAACCACTCTGACACAGAAATGTGTACCCTTTTGTTGGAGCTAAAAGAAATACACTGCATTCCAAACGTCGAAGAAAGCCTTGTGCAGCACACCTAACCTGTCCCTGCCCGAAGGGACGGAGGACTTCGTTGTCTACTGCGATGCGTCCAATCAGGGCTTAGGCTGTGTGCTTATGCAGAAGGGAAAAGTTATTGCTTATGCCTCGAGACAGCTGAAAGCACACGAAGTCAACTATACAACTCATGACCTGGAGTTAGGAGAAGTGGTCTTCACGCTGAAGATTTGGAGACATTATCTTTACGGAACCAAATGCACGATCTTCGATCAGAAAGACTTAAACATGAGACAACGGCGATGGGTAGAGCTGCTCGGCGACTATGAGTGCGAAATCCGCTACCATCCCGACAAGGCCAATGTGGTGGCAGATTCCCTTAGCCGAAAGGAAAGCTCAGGCAACAAGGCGAAGACACTGACAATGACCATCCATTCCCACTTATCCGTGTAAATCCAAGAGGCTCAGTTGGAAGCCCTAAAACCAGAGAACGTGTCGAACGAAGACTTGAGGGGAATGGATAAGAATCTTGAGATCAGAGGTGACGGAGTTTATTGTTTCATGGACCGAATCTGGACCCTAAAGTTCGGAGGATTCAGGGAGGT
Organism: Lactuca sativa; assembly: GCF_002870075.4. Taxonomy (NCBI): domain Eukaryota; kingdom Viridiplantae; phylum Streptophyta; class Magnoliopsida; order Asterales; family Asteraceae; genus Lactuca; species Lactuca sativa. The sequence continues at coordinate 253,625,005 of NC_056630.2, forward strand.
TGTCATGAACGAAGCTCACAAGACTAGATACTCCGTTCACCCAGGTTCGGATAAAATGTACCTGGATCTCAATAAGCTATACTAGTGGCCAAACATGAAGGCCGAAATCGCTACCTTCGTGGGCAAGTGTCTGACTTGCGCCAAGGTGAAGGTCGAATATCAGAAACCCTCGGGTCTGCTCCAACAACCCGAAATACCTGAGTGGAAATGGGAGATGATTACTATGGATTTCATCACCAAGTTACCCAAATTTCCGAGTGGGTGCGATACCATTTGGGTAATTGTTGATCGTCTGACAAAATCCGCTCACTTCCTTCCGATCAAAGAAACGTTCAAGATGGAAAGACTAGCGCGGATCTACATTCAAGAGATAGTCTGACTGCAAGGTGTGCCTGTGTCCATTATCTCCGATCGAGATAGCAGGTTTACCTCGACATTTTGGCAGTCCCTTCAGAAAGCTCTTGCAACTAAGCTGGATATGAGTACGGCTTATCATCCTCAGACTGATGGGCAGAGTGAGAGAACTATCCAGACCCTGGAAGACATGTTGAGAGCACGTGTCATCAATTTCGGAAAGTCGTGGGACACTTATTTACCCTTGATCGAGTTCTTGTATAACAACAATTATCACACCAATATCAAGGCTGCCCCGTTCGAAGCCCTCTACGGTCGAAAGTGCAGATCCCCTCTGTGCTGGGCCGAGGTAGGGGACACGCAGCTAGCTAAGGGTCGAGTCCCCGACAGTGCTCTCACCGGTCCTGAAATTATCCGTGAAACCAACGAAAAGATCATCCAAATCCGAGAACGACTGAAAGCTTCACGAGACAGACAAAAGAGCTACGCCAATAAACGACGAAAGCCTTTGGAATTCTAGGTTGGAGATCGTGCCCTGTTGAAGGTCTTGCCTTAGAAAGACATGATACGTTTTGGAAAGCGCAGAAAACTTAACCCGAGGTACATATGACCTTTCGAGATCCTTGCTAGGATCGGTCCCGTAGCCTACAAACTCCGACTACCTCAAGAGCTTAGCAACATCCATCCTGTCTTCCACGTCTCTAATCTTAAAAAGTGTCTATCTGATGAAACCCTTGTGATCCCTCTTGATGAGATCGGGATCAACGAAAGCCTGAACTTCGTAGAAGAACCAATCGAAATCATGGATCGAGAGATCAAACATACGAAGCAGAGCCGCATCCCGATAGTGAAGGTTTGCTGGAATGCCAAGCGGGGACCTGAATTCACTTGGGAGCACGAAGATTCGATGAAACAGAAATATCCGCATCTCTTTCCAATTCCATGATTTGTATCTTCATTCTAAATTTCGGGACGAAATTTCCTCTAACGGGGGGATGATGTGATAACCTGAAATTTATTTCGTCACCGTAACCTATTTCCATTTATTTATTTAAAATTTTCTGTTAACTTTTGGGTTAGGCAAATCAGTTAAGATTTTTATTATGATTTCTTAAGTGTCGGAACGAAATAAAAACACGTGAAACACCCTCGATATCCCTTGAAAAGCTTTTAGTTACGACCAAGTCGGGTTACAAACATTTAATCGGGTACGACCATAAGCTCCGTTTAACGTCGGTATTGGGTGGATCCCCACCTGGCCACAAACTCAAACCCTATATAAGGGTTGAGTGGTCATCTTTTGAAGCTTTTTGACACCCCTCATAGGTCTCTCTCTCTACAAGTCGATTTTGATCCAAAAACGCCCCTTTCGAGCTCCAAAATCGTAACTAGTCCTTCCTAGCTTATTGTTTAGCTTGGTATGCATGCAAATTCTAGATTAAATCAATCAAAATCCTCAAAATCAGGTGTTTACGGTTGAGGAACACCCTCAAAACCGCAAAAACCCATTAGTGGGTTTTGAAGCCCCAAAACCATCCAAAACCTTTCTAGTGCTTAGCTATGACTTAGGGACTTTCATGAATGAGCTTAGAACGCCAAAACATGTCATTCAGGGGTTAAACATGAGTTTACAGCCCATAAACATTCATAGACCGAAAACACCTTTTTAAGGTGTTAAATTGCCCTTAAACACCTCTTATGTCTTGGATTAAAGTCTAGAAACAACAACCATCGAAGTAGGGACCTTAAACATCAAAGAAACCAAGACCTTAATGATATTATGTCCGTAAACCCCCAAGGAATTGGTCCCTTGGCCGTAAACTCCCTCGAGGAGGTCAAATGGTTCCCTAACTTTCCTCAATGTCTTGTATAAAGGACTAGAAACATGTATGCTTAACCTAGAACCATCAAAGCATGAAATGAGAGGGCAAGTATGAGTTTACGACCGTAAACTCTATGTTTATAGCCGTGAACTCCCCTAAATGGTCCATTTCAAACCATAGTCACTTCCTATGCCCTAGAATTGAACCTAGCTTATTTCCCCAAGTGATATAAGACCTTTGAGCAACCAAAAACATCCCACCCATGCGTTTATGGCCGTAAACTCATGGGGATATGGTATTTGGGCCGTAATCTTCCATAAGAGTTTACTCTTAAAGAGTAAACTCTCTAACTAAGCTATACACTCCTTAGATGCAACCTGTATCACTTCCAACACTTGAGTCAAGGTGTTTTCGAGCATCGGAGTGTATTATCTTACATAATTAGTGGTTCATTGTCTAATAAGATACAATTATGTATCACTTAATGTTACATAGGAACCTCGCGTGTGTTCAAGCCTTAAATTGACACCTAGAGTCCTACCCGGCACATTCTCGTCTAGTGAGTTCATACCCCTACCTTTTTCCGAGTTTTCATTTTTTCATGGGGGAATACAAGCAAAAGTACAAGGGAACTTGTACTCAAAACCTATTATTTCGTATGAAATACTTATTTGATATGTACGCTTTTCATACAAAAAACCGTTTTTACCAACCGATTAAGAGGTTAACTTGTAGAGTTAGTTTTCAAACTAAAATAAGGAAATTTGTGAAACTCATTATAAAATGTTATATTTTATATTTCACAAAGGATTCATGCCAATCATAAAATGGGATTTTCCATATTATTACTTGTAATTTCGTTATTTTTAAGATTGGAGACTGTCCTTGGTAACACTTCCCCGAATTCGAGAGTGTAGGAATAACCCTGTAACTAGAATCTCCTGGAGGGAGAATGTGACTTGTGTGTATAGATCTATATGGGAATGACTATCCCGCACCTTGCTGTTAGCTACAGTGGGACCGGCAGGTCTACAAGTGACAAAATCATAAAATGATACTGGCCTTGTTATGAGCCGTATCTAGTTTATTGTATGGTTATAGAACTCACAACTTAGATAATGGAGATTTAGTTTTACGTAATAATGAATTTAGTGAACTAACCTCAGAGTAATAACTGTTTTGATTACTAGAGGGTATCAGTAATACCCTTAGGTATTAGTTCACAACCTATTGATTAGTTTTATATGTGTTAAAACTAATGTACTTTTCAAGGATAACCAACCTTTCAGGGAAACTTCACTTAACGATACAAGTATGGTTGGTACTTGTACTCTTCATTTCAGATCAATAAACAACCACCAACTTTTAAGGAAAATAAGGGTTTTCCTTGAGATAACATGACTTTTCATAAACCGGCTGTTTAACACATGAATAACCAAACTGCTTTTATAAGAAAATATGGGATTTTCTTGGGAAACAAATTTTCGTAAACTTAAAGGAACATTTTCTTTCACCAGAAACAAACCGCTTATGAACTCACCAGCTTTATGCTGATATTTCTAAAATTGCTGGTATTCTCAGGTTCACGTTAGACAGGTATCCCGCTTTCTTTTGGAGAAGATGGAGCGTATAGAAGTCTCGTCTTTACTTTTGTTATACTGATGTATATACATAAAACATGTATTACTTTGATTTCAAACAAATGTAAATATTCCTATGTAAGGTAATGGTTGTGTTTACTATGCTTGCTATGTACATATGTTGTGATATTTTACATGACGTCCTCCACCCCGGAACGTTTCCGCCATCGGTTTCGGGGTGTGACAGTAAGGGACATTGATTGCGAAGCAGCCTATTTACCTAAGGATGTTAAAGTCAATAAGTTTGACTCTACTTCAGGTAAAGTCCACTATCTGACTCTGTAAGTTTCTATTATGAGATTCTTGTTACATGATGTGACTGGGTCACATGTTGATGTTTTAAGAATCAAAGAAAAGTGAAGAAAATTACAAGAAGAGTATGTTGAATTTGATTGCGAAGATGGATTTTTATCGCTTGGTTGAAGATCGGATTCTTGAGCTACTCCTTAGGAGTTATGATAGATTGCTAGGAAACATGTAATAGAATAGTTTTAATTTTATGTTGCATTGTAAGGAAAAGGTTTTTCCGCATTTAAAATAAATAAAAGTTTGTTTTACTTTATTTTTATCTCCTTACAATGGCATTCATGAAAACTTGATGTTTGTATGTTTATATCAATATTGCAAAATATGAATTTGATTCTTTCATTTGTGGTAGTATCTAAATTTACCAAATAAGGAAAGATTCTCATCACCCAAGTTTCAGTTAGACCGAAACTTGGAATCATACAAGGCGTTTAGTGTGATGTATGAGAATTTTCAACTTTGGAAAATTAAGACTAGTTCCGTGTTCACATCTATATGTGACTCAAGAGAAGGACTAAGGGATCAAGTACACATTCTTGTGCACTAGCCAAAGGTCACCACAAAAAAATGGATAAGACTATTAGTTATGATTTACTAAGGTTTAGTAAATATGATTATACTTACAAGCTTAAGTATAATTCTGAAACATTGGAAAAGTTTCAATGTATGACAGAACGAATAAGAAGAATCAAATTAGGCAGAAGGATAAAAGTTTCTCAAATCTGAAAATATGGGAGAGTACTTTAGTATCATGTTTTAAGACCATCTTAATGATTTTGAGACCTTATCACAATTCATCCTTTAAGTGCATTTTGATAGTTAAGAAGAGGAGTTATGAATTGTTGAAGTGGTTAAATCAAGAAGATGATTCATACTTCGTTCCAAAAAAACAATTCTTAGAGTTATATTCTAAGATTGTAACTTGAGTGACATGTCTTAAAGAAGGTTTAAAACACTTGTCAAATGTAAGATTAAATGTTTTCTACTCTTGTACATTTGAAATTGGTAAGTTGTGATGTTTTGGATAAAACAAAGACCAACTAAGGCCAATCGTGTTAAGTGTTTGTCTTGATAAGGATCCACACTATCTCTTGAATATTTGGCAAGAGAGTCTTATTGGTCAAGGGGACAGTGGGAGTCTAAAAGGATCCTTAAAGAGTTTCAAGAAGTAATCAAGAAGAAAAACGTGTATTTCAAGGAGACAGTGGCAGGCCCTTGTGCTGCCACGTTGCAAGAAGTTTATATTGCACAAGTTCAATCCATATGAGTTTGGATTTGTCACTAAACTAGTCTTGTGATTATGGTTTTGACAAATTCACGTGGATAAGAACCCATATACCATCAAATCTAAGGGTCATAAGGTTTCTCTCCGATTCATGAAAATGATGGTGAGGAAACACTTGCACCAAGTAGATTTTAAGTATATAGAAATCTTTCCATTCTCAAAGTCATTAGTGGAGCCTGCGTGGTTAACTGACACACTAACACGGAATTATAAAGCAAAGGTCTAAACAGTTGAGACTATGATTACGACATCCCTTTTCGTAGTTCTGAAATTGTTTAGACACACTTGTGAGCTATCTAAGGGGAGGTGTATGATTTTGATAAAGTCTTATCAAAGCAATCTAGTATCAGAAATCTGAAGTTTGCTAAGAAAGTCAATAAAATATTGATTTCTAGAAGTCCAGTAATTTTTGGATATATGTCAAGGCTAGTGGGAGCATAAGTGTTATGCTAATAATCATCATGTTAGTGGGAGCATGATAATTATGATAAGTATTTCAAGACAACAATGGTAATTATTGAAAACAAAAATTTCAATTCTTGAGGTTGCAAGGGTTGAAAAAGTTGTTTTGCTATAATTAAGGGAGTGGAAATTATACTTCATTTCAATTCTAAAAGGATTAGATTGAGATTTTAATCAGCTTTAGTCAAGAATATATATATGAATTTTATGTTGGTTTGGTTCAACTTAAGAAAATTCATATATATTTGCGTTCTCAAAATTCGATTATCATTACGTCATCCCTCTTCATTGTCAAACTTTTGAGAACATGGCAAATAAAAAATATTATAGCAAAAGACTGATCTAGAATCAATTCTTTATGTGAAACATCATGAATCGTGTCCCATTTGCTTTGGGTACAAGATCGATTACATGTGCTATAATATTTATCCTTTCTAAATTCTTCCAAATCCTCAGGGCATTAAGAAGGGAAAAGTCTAGAACTGGATATGACAAAAATGAATAAGCAATTGTCGAGAACAATCTAAGGTTTACCAAAGATTGGTTGTTCACGGACAGTTGGAAGTATAATGTTAATTTTTGAAGGACCATATTGACATATTCTGAAAAGAGGCAACTCTTGTTTAGAAGTGATAGTCAAAATGGGAATATGGGAAGGTGGAAGTTGTTCAATAAATCTGTGTAAGATTAGGAAACTTAATGCAAGAAGGATGTTTCCATGGAGTTGATATCCATTGGAATGCTCTGTAATGTTTATTGTCAAGTCTTTGTGACTTTGTGCATAATCGTTACAAGATGATCAATGCATATAAGTTTAGAATCTAACAGATTTCGGCAAATGGCATGAATTTGGAATTATTGCATTTGCGGTATGAATTTTGGACTGTGAAATGAGAATCAGTGGAGTTATGTTCAATCGATCTATTTCACAAAGTAAAGATAATAGACAAACATAGTGTGCATACTTGGTGTATGGCAAACCTATTGTTTAGAAAAACATAGTGTACATGCTCGGAGCATGGGACAACTAGTGTTTTTTAAGTCAAGAATAAAGTTGATAGCCGAAACAGTATGCAATGAATAATGTGTAATCATATGGTGATAAATAAAAGGTGTTTTATTTATATTCATAAGTTATGTGACCACATTGGATTCAATTATTCTTGTGTTTCATTTTTCATGTTTTGACTTCCAGAATAACTAGGCGGTTCTTCCTGAATGACTAAGTTATTCAAACCATCCATAGTCGGTCATATGTTGGAAGTAGATATGAATTAAGATTGTCATGGGTTGGGCTTGTACATGTCTAAGATGTTGGACAAGGTGGTGCTACAACACTCATGAGTGCTCATAAGTTCTGAGTATTGGATTCAACCCGCGCTCATTGGAATCACTTCATGGATTTTATCACGAGTGATCATGATACGATAATATCTTATATTCTTCAAACCTAGAGATATGAGTTGTTACTATGAGTTGGTTATACATTGATTGCATGAAAACGCATTGGTAACTCGATGTTATAAAATGTGCCTTTGTGAATGATTTAACAAGTAGTAGAACAAACCATATGAGTCGAAGTTTATCCATTCCTTTTACCTTTGGGATAAAAGTGATATCTGTGGGCCCCTCGATGATTTAATGATGACACATGTGAGTGCTTGGCCAAGCCAGGATTGATTTGATATGTTCAATCAGTCAGTCGTCATAAATCGGATATCGGGAAACAACAAATGGACATAGAGAATGATTTTAATCCATGTCTCAGTCCAGGTGATATCTAGAATGGAGGTATATATGATCCCTTATCTAATGGACAAGTCATTGACAAAGGTCATAGTTCATCGGCAAGGTCAAAGTTCGACAGCGGCTTTTGAGAGCTATGATTGCCAGTTAGGTTTGAAGTCATACTCAATAATAGTTTTAGATTTATCCAAGTGGGAGATTGTTGGATTAGTGTCTAAGTCCATAACTATAATTGGTATGTACTTGACCCGACTCGGCATGGTCCATTTGGGTTGCATGGCATCGGAACATTTGGATAGACCATTTGTGAGAAAAAGACATTTGTGACATATTAATATATTATAAGTTCTAATATATTAATATGAAATCATGTTATTTAATTAGTATTGATCAAGAATTAATTTGGACTTAATTTAGTGATCAAAAGAGACTAATTAAATATATGGGGATTGATTGTGTAAATCATTAATTCTTATATATGTGGGCTTATGATCCAAGATTCCTTATGTTGGATTTAACCCATGTGGTGACCCATGGATACTCCATGGAGGTTAAAACCCATGGAGCATAAGGAATGGGTAAAGTCATGAGTTACATGGTGTAACCCTAATAGCCACACTATATAAAGACCCCTTTAGCTCAAGAAATTGGCACTAGTGATACATATATGAGGGCTAGCCAAGAAAGTCTTATATGTCAAGAGGATAGTGGGAGTCTTAGAGGTCTTGAAAGTCTCAAGAACTAATCAAGAATGAAGCCTGAAGTTCTTAACTAGCACACGACTTGAGGTTTATAACCTATCGTATTGACATATTTTGTGCACATTCCAGTTAAAGTTGGCTTTGCATATGAGTTCTTAGAGTTCTCAATTGGTTGCATAACAACTTGGAAGCAATGGCAGGCCCTTGAGCTGCCAGGTGGCAAGAAATTAAGATTGAGTTCAATCCATATGAGTTTGGATTTTTTCAGTATCCTTGTCTTGTGAATATGGTTTTGAAAATTCACATGGATAAGAACACATACACCGTTAAATATAAGTGTCATAAGGTTTCTCTCCGATTCATGAAAATGATGGTGAGGAAACACTTTCACTAAGTAGATTTTAGTTAGATAGCAATTGTGATATTTGCATTCTCAAAGTCGTTAGTGGAGCGTGTGTGGTTTACCGGCACACTAATTTGGACTTGTGAGAAGTGGCAAAAAGGTCTAACCATTATGATTATGGCATCCCTCTTCATAAATGTTTAGATACACAAGTGTGCTATCTAAGGGAAGGTGTATGATTTTGATAAAGTTTTATCAAAACAATCTTGCATCAAAAATCTGAACTTTGGTAAGAAAGTCAATGAAGTATTGATTTCTAGAAGTCCAGCTGATTTCTGAGTACATGTCAAAGCTAGTGGGAGCATAAGTGTTATGCTAATAATCATCATGTTAGTGGGAGCATGATAATTATGATAAGTATTGCAAGTTAGCAATGTTAATTATAGAAAACAAAAGGTTTCAATTGGGAAAAGTTCTTTTGCTATAATTAAGGGAGAGGAAGTTATACTTCATCTCAAATCTATAAGCTTAGATCGTGAGGTTTTAATCATTTAGTCAAGGATATATATGAATTTCATGTTGGAATGGCTCAACATAAGGAAATTTTGTATATGAGTCCATTACTTGCGTTCTAAAATTCTATAATGATTACGGCATCCCTTTTCATAATCTGAATTATGAGAACTTGGCAAATTGAAATGGAAATATTATAGCAAAAGACTGGTTTAGTCTTTATGTGAGACATCATGAATCGTGTCCCATATGCTTCGGATATAGGATCGATTACATGTGCTATACATTCATCCTTTCTAAAATTTTCCAAATGCCTGGGGCATTAAGAAGGGAAAAGGTTTAGAACTGGATATGACTAAAAGGATTAAACAATTATCGAGGACAATCTAAGGTTTACCAAAGATTGGGTGCTCAAGGACAGTTGGAAGTATAGTGATAATTCTGGAAGGACCATATTGACATAGTCTGTAAGGAGGCAACTCTTGTTCAAAAGTGATAGTCAAAATGGAATCTGGAAATGTTTCAAAGTTAGAATTTTCAATCTGTTTAAGATTAGGAAACTTAATATAAGAAGGATGTTTCCAAGGAGCTGATCTCCTTTGGAATACTCTGTAATGATTGTTGTCAAGTCTTTCTGACTTTGTGCATAATCATTACAAGAGGATCAATGCATAAAAGTTTTGAATCTAACAGATTTCAGTAAATGACATGAATTTGGAATTCTTGTATTTGCAGTAAGGATTTGGGAGTGTGAAAAGAGAATCATTAAAGTTATGTTCAATGGATCTAGTTCACAAAGTAAAGATCATAGACAAACATAGTATGCATACTTGGTGTATGGCATGACTAGTGTTTAGAAAACATAGTGTACATGCTTGGAGCATGGGACAACTATTGTTTTAAATTCAAGAATAAAGTTGATAGCTGAAACAGTATACAATGAATAAGCTGTAATCATATGGTGATAAATAAAACGTGTTTTATTTATGTTCATAGGTTTTGATACCATATTGGATTCAGTTATTATTGTGTTTCACTTTGCATGTTTTGACTTCCCAAATAAACTGGGTTATTCTTCCGGAATGACTAAGTTATTCAAACTATCCACAGTCGGTCATATGTTGGAAGTAGATATGAATTAAGACTGTCATGGGTTGGCTTGTAGAGGTCTAAGGTGTTGGACAAAGGGATACAACACTCATGAGTGCTCATAAGTTCTGAGTATAGGATTCAACCCGCGCTCATTGGAATCACTTCATGGATTTTATCATGAGTGATCATGAGACGATAATATCTTATATTCTTCAAACCTAGAGATGTGAGTTGTTACTATGAGTTGGTTGTACATTGATTGCACGAAAATGCATTCGGTAACTCGGTGCTATAAAACGTGCCTTTGTGTATGATTCAAAAAGTAGTAGAACAAGCCATATGAGTCGAAGTTTATCCATTCCGTTTACCTTCAAGATAAAAGCGATATCTGTGGGCCCCTCGATGATTTGATGATGACAAATGGAAGTGCTCGGTCGGGCCAGGACTGGTTTGATTTGTTCAATTAGTCAGTCGTCATAAATCGGAAATCGGGAAACAACAAATGGACAAAGACAATGATTATAATCCATGTCTCAGTCCATATGATATCTAGAATGGAGGAATATATGATCCCTTATCTAATGGACCAGTCACTGACAAAGGTCAGAGTTCATCTACAAGGTCAGAGTTCGACAGAAGCTTTTGAGAGCTACAATTGCCAGTCGGTTCCTGAAGTCATACGCAATATTAGTTTTAGACTTATCCAAGTGGGAGACTGTTGGATTAATGTCTAAGTCCAAAACTATAATTGGTAAGACTTGACCCGACCCGGCATGGTCCATTTGGGTTGCATGGCATCATGCACTTGGATAGACTATAATGAGAGAAATAAGACACTTATGGTTATTAATATATTATAAGTTCTAGTATTTTAATAATAAGAATAATAAGATTATTTAATTAGTATTGATAAAGAATTAATCTAGGATTAATTAAGTGATCAAAAGAAGACTAATTAAATATATGGGTTGATTGTGTAAATCATCCACACTTGTATAGTGGGCTAATGCTCCATGGATAATCAAGTTGGGCTAAAACCTATAGGATGGTCCATGGATGCACCATGGTGTATTTGAACCCATGGATCGAAGGAAATGGAAAGTCATGACAATTAGGGTTTACCCTAATTGTAACACTATATAAAGATCTTATTCTTGACAAAATGGGCGACTAGTATCATTCTAGAGAGGGCTAGCCGATTTTCATGAAGTGTAGATTTCCCTCAAGTTATTTAAAGTGTATTTGGTGTTGTGTGAACCATTTGAGGTGTCACACTTGGGGCACTAGGCACTCAAGCTTCATGAAGACTTTCCACATCAAAGAGGTATGTATTCTATCTTGTTACACTCATTGTTTTGTATGCTAGATTAGGATAATACCTTGGATGTTCATATTTGTATGTATAATAGAGAAAACATAGATCCAAGGTATTTAGGGTTGCATGTACACTTAGGAGTGTTAGAATGCTCAAAACCCAACATTGGTATCATAGCATAGGCTTGTTTTCTTGTTATACTTGCAAAAGAAGCTGGAAAATCGAGTCTTGATGTTGTCTGCCCAGCAGACTTGCCGAGTCCATGAATGGACTCGCCGAGTCCAAGGCAAAAAGTATCCAACTCGCCGAGTTGGTTCGTGCACTCGACGAGTTGGATCCCCAGACAGCATAAATTCGACCTTTTTGGCTGGAATTGGACTAGAACATTACCCTAAGATGTTTTTGGACATATAAACTTGTTTTTGATGTGGTAATGTTCATGTTAATCCAACTTCATAGATAATTGTCAATAGATTCATGTTTTTATTAGTTTAAAGTTTAGACTAATTACATGAAAAAGTTTGATTTGAATTATCTTGTTCTTATGAGTTGCTTAGATTAATAGTAAAGTTGAGTGAAATAGTTGTTTTCAATACAAATTAATCTAAGAGTTGATTCTAAAATGTGTTTTTTTAACTTGTCCTTAAGTTATATGAAAAGTCACATTTAAGTTTCATAAACTCATAAAAGTTGGCAAAAGTTACAAAAAATGAAAAGTCTAGTTCTAATTAAAATGGTTTTGTGACTCCATAACTTGTCCTCAATTTATGGAGGACCAAGAGTCTCTTCATTAAATAATAAATAAATAAATAAAAGTGTAACCTTAATTAATTCCATAAGTTATAAAATAAAGAAAAGTTAATTCTTTTATTAGTTTAAAGTCTTCCATAACTTGTCCTCAAGTTATGGAACTTGAAGAGTTTTTGGATTAAAACTACTTTAAACACATAAGTTACGGAATTAATTAGTTTTGAATAGTTTCAAAACTTGCCCTCAAGTTTTGGAATTTGTAAAGTTTTCTCTTATGAATACTTTAATTCCAAGTTAGCCCTTAGAATTTTAAAGAGTTAAAATTCAACCCTTATACTTTATAATATTATAAGTTAATAATATATATATATATATATATATATATATATATATATATATATATATATATATATATATATATATATATATATATATATAAGAGTAAAGTCAGTCTTACCGCTAGTACGCCTCATTTACGAAGCCGGTCTATAAGGTGGGTATAAGGTTATTGCCTATATATAAAATGGCAACTTAATGGGTGTCCACTCTCACCCACCGCTTGCTTGACTGGTGGAGAGTCGGTAGCCGAACGGGTTTGATATAACTATAATTCTCCCTTCATTAAAAGTATTAATGATAAATACTAAGTAACTAAACTCTTAATAATACCCAATATTAGATACTTAGGAAAATGTGAATAAGGTGCTAATCCATGAAATTACACTTTGCACTTTGTTTAAGTCGGTTAGTGGAGCGTGTGTGGTTAATCGGCACACTAACTCGTATTTAACAAGGTAGGAAAAGGGTAACTTAATGTTTATCATAGTATCGATGGAGCGTGTGAGTTTAACCGGCACATCGATTGAGGGGTAGACACTTAAGGGTACCAAGTAATTTGCATGGTTACTTCACACCTTGTTTTGTGATCCTCGGCATCCCAGTCACAAAACCTGAAGGGAACACTCGAGATTGAAACATGCCATTGAAAAGTTCAATGAATCTCAAAAGATATAGGAGTTTCAAAACCAATTAAAACCTAATAACACATTTCGTTTATCTTGGTGAAAATTGGTGAATCGTCATTCACCTACCTTCAAATATTTTATAGCTTGGATTACGACATACCTCTTCTAAGTTATAAAATAGTTTGTTGGGTCCTAGCCTTAATATTTCATATTGGGTGTTATATTAAAGAATTTAGAACAACTATCTTGAATATCTCCCAAAAGATGTCTGGTTTAGACATTTATGATCTTCCCAAATCTCTTGAAACAAGCTTTCCTAAATGAAGATGATGTCCCTTGGAAATCATACTTCATTCACCTCCTCCAATTATTCTCCCCAACCCACAAGTTCTTGAAAAGTTTAAGGTCACTCAAGCCCAATTGGCAAGGCAAGGTGTAGGTGTGGTCATGTCTTGGAGATGTAGTCACATATTGACCAGCCGGGAGAGTTGGGTGTTAAAGTCTTGAGAAAGCTGGTGGTTCAATCGCTTTCTAAGTCACATAGTGAGTTCCTTTGGGACACCTATGAAACAGACTATGACAAGACCCTTAATGATCTTATCTATTTGTTAAGATCAACTTCCTTAAAATTTGATGGACATTGACAATAGTGACACAGGAAATCCAGAAAAGCATTCTCTTCCCAGTGGAAAGGGATCGGCCATAGTCAATTGGCTTGACCAAATCGTAAAGAGAAAAGCTAAGTCTGTGATAGTCCCGTGTACCATTAACCAAAGGGTCCATATGTTTATACTGCCAAAGGAAGGGGCATTGGTTGCGAATCTGCCAATTTACCTAAGGGTGTTAAAATCAATAAGTTTGACTCTACTTTAGGTAAAGTCCACTATCTAACTCTGCTAAGTTTCTATTATGAGATTCTTATTACATGATGTGACTAGGTCACATGTTGATGTTTTAAGAATCAAAGAAAAGTAAAGGAACTTAAAGAAAGAATATGTTGAATCTGATCGCGTAGATGGATTTCTATCGCGTAGTTTGAAGATCGGATTCTTGAGCTACTTCTTAGGAGTTATGAGATATTTTTTAGGAATAGATAACAACAAGTTTTCATATGGATTGTAAGGATAAGTTTTTCCGCAAAGTTTTAAAATAAAAGGAAATTTTTATTTTATTTATTTTATGTATCCTTACAATGGCATTTGTGAAAATCTGTGTTGCTTATAAGATTCCATTAATAGCAAGAGTGGAAATATGAAATTGATTCTTTCATTTGTGGTAATGTCAAAAATTTACCAAATAAGGAAAGATTCTCATCATTCAAGTTTCAATTGGACCGAAACTTGGAATCATGCAAGTTGTATAGCATGATGAATGAGAACTTTCAAGTATTGGAAAAATTAAGACTAATTACTCGTTCACATGGATGTGTGAGTCAAGTAAAGGACTAAGGGATCGAGTATACATTCTTGTGCACTAATTAACTCTACCACAAAAGATTGATAAGACTATTCATCATGGTTTACTAAAGCTCAGTAAACATGGTTATACTTACAAGCTTAAGTGTAATTCTGAGACATTGGAAAAGGTTCCAATGTAAGGCAGAGCGAATAAGAAGAATCAAATTAGGCAGAAGGATAGAAGTTTCTCAAATCTGAAAAGATGGGAGAGTACTTTCGTATCAGTTTTTATGATCATCTTAATGATTTAGAGACCTTATCACAATTCATCCTCTAAGTGATTTCTTATAGCTAAGAAGAGGAACTATGAATTGGTGAAGTGGCTAAATCAAGAAGATGAGTCATACTTTGTTCCAATACAAGTCTTAGAGTCATAATCTAAGATTGTAATTTGAGTGACATGTCTTAAAGAAGGTTTAAAACACTTGTCAAATGTAAGAGTAAAAGATTTCTACTCTTGTACATTTGAAATTGGTGAGTTGTGATGTTTTGGATGAAACAAAGACCAACTTAGGCCAATTTTGTGAAGTGTGTGTCTTGATTAGAATCCACAATATCTCTTGAATAACTGACAAGAAAGTCTTATATGTCAAGAGGACATTGGGAGTCTTAGAGGTCTTGAAAGTCTCAAGAACTAATCAAGAATAAAGCCTGAAGTTCTTCACTAGCACACGACTTGAGGTTTATAACCTATTGTACTGACATATTCTGTGCCCATTCCAGTTAAAGTTGGCTTTGCATATGATTTCTTAGAGTTCTCAATTGGTTGCATAACAACTTGGAAGCAATGGCAGGCCCTTGAGCTGCCAGGTGGCAAGAAATTAAGATTGAGTTCAATCCATATGAGTTTGGATTTTTTTCATTATCCTTGTCTTGTGACTATGGTTTTGAAAATTCACATAGATAAGAACACATACACCATTAAATCTAAGTGTCATAAGGTTTCCCTCCGATTCATGAAAATGATGGTGAGGAAACACTTTCACTAAGTAGATTTTAGTTAGATAGCAATTGTGATATTTGCATTCTCAAAGTCGTTAGTGGAGCGTGTGTGGTTTACCGGCACACTAATTTGGACTTGTGAGAAGTGGCAAAAAGGTCTAACCATTATGATTACGGCATCCCTCTTCATAAATGTTTAGATACACAAGTGTGCTATCTAAGGGAAGGTGTATGATTTTGATAAAGTTTTATCAAAACAATCTAGCATCAGAAATCTGAACTTTGGTAAGAAAGTCAATGAAGTATTGATTTCTAGAAGTCCAGCTGATTTCTGAGTACATGTCAAAGCTAGTGGGAGCATAAGTGTTATGCTAATAATCATCATGTTAGTGGGAGTATGATAATTATGATAAGTATTGCAAGTTAGCAATGTTAATTATAGAAAACAAAAGGTTTCAATTGGGAAAAGTTGTTTTGCTATAATTAAGGGAGAGGAAGTTATACTTCATCTCAAATCTATAAGCTTAGATCGTGAGGTTTTAATCATTTAGTCAAGGATATATATATGAATTTCATGTTGGAATGGCTCAACATAAGGAAATTTTGTATATGAGTCCATTATTTGCGTTCTAAAATTCTATTATGATTACGGCATCCCTTTTCATAATCTGAATTATGAGAACTTGACAAATTGAAATGGAAATATTATAGCAAAAGACAGGTTTAGTCTTTATGTGAGACATCATGAATCGTGTCCCATATGCTTCGGATATAGGATCGATTACATGTGCTATACATTCATCCTTTCTAAAATTTTCCAAATGCCTGGGGCATTAAGAAGTGAAAAGGTTTAGAACTGGATATGACTAAAAGGATTAAACAATTGTCGAGGATAATCTAAGGTTTACCAAAGATTGGGTGCTCAAGGACAGTTGGGAGTATAGTGATAATTCTGGAAGGACCATATTGACATAGTCTGTAAGGAGGCAACTCTTGTTCAAAAGTGATAGTCAAAATGGAATCTGGAAATGTTTCAAAGTTAGAATTTTCAATCTGTTTAAGATTAGGAAACTTAATGCAAGAAGGATGTTTCCAAGGAGCTGATCTCCTTTGGAATACTCTATAATGATTGTTGTCAAGTCTTTCTGACTTTGTGCATAATCATTACAAGAGGATCAATGCATATAAGTTTTGAATCTAACAGATTTCAGTAAATGACATGAATTTGGAATTCTTGTATTTGCAGTAAGGATTTGGGAGTGTGAAAAGAGAATCATTGAAGTTATGTTCAATGGATCTAGTTCACAAAGTAAAGATCATAGACAAACATAGTATGCATACTTGGTGTATGGCATGACTAGTGTTTAGAAAACATAGTGTACATGCTTGGAGCATGGGACAACTATTGTTATAAATTCAAGAATAAAGTTGATAGCTGAAACAGTATACAATGAATAATGTGTAATCATATGGTGATAAATAAAAGGTGTTTTACTTATGTTCATAGGTTTTGATACCATATTAGATTCAATTATTATTGTGTTTCACTTTGCATGTTTTGACTTCCCAAATAAACTGGGTTATTCTTCCGGAATGACTAAGTTATTCAAACTATCCACAGTCGGTCATATGTTGGAAGTAGATATGAATTAAGACTGTCATGGGTTGGCTTGTAGAGGTCTAAGGTGTTGGACAAAGGGATACAACACTCATGAGTGCTCATAAGTTCTGAGTATTGGATTCAACCCGCGCTCATTGGAATCACTTCATGGATTTTATCACGAGTGATCA
The DNA here is from genome assembly GCF_002870075.4 of Lactuca sativa. NCBI lineage: Eukaryota > Viridiplantae > Streptophyta > Magnoliopsida > Asterales > Asteraceae > Lactuca > Lactuca sativa. The sequence continues at coordinate 253,642,490 of NC_056630.2, forward strand.
TGAGATGATAATATCTTATATTCTTCAAACCTAGAGATATGAGTTGTTACTATGAGTTGGTTGTACATTGATTGCACGAAAACGCAATCGGTAACTCGGTGCTATAAAACGTGCCTTTGTGTATGATTCAACAAGTAGTAGAACAAGCCATATGTGTCGAAGTTTATCCATTCCGTTTACCTTCAAGATAAAAGCGATATCTGTGGGCCCCTCGATGATTTGATGATGACAAATGGAAGTGCTCGGCCGGGCCAGGACTGGTTTGATTTGTTCAATTAGTCAGTCGTCATAAATCGGAAATCGGGAAACAACAAATGGACAAAGAGAATGATTATAATCCATGTCTCAGTCCATATGATATCTAGAATGGAGGAATATATGATCCCTTATCTAATGGACCAGTCACTGACAAAGGTCAGAGTTCATCTACAAGGTCAGAGTACGACAGAAGCTTTTGAGAGCTACAATTGCCAGTCGGTTCCTGAAGTCATACGAAATATTAGTTTTAGACTTATCCAAGAGGGAGACTGTTGGATTAATGTCTAAGTCCATAACTATAATTGGTAAGACTTGACCCGACCCGGCATGGTCCATTTGGGTTGCATGGCATCATGCACTTGGATAGACTATAATGAGAGAAATAAGACACTTATGGTTATCAATATATTATAAGTTCTAGTATTTTAATAATAAGAATAATAAGATTATTTAATTAGTATTGATCAAGAATTAATCAAGGATTAATTAAGTGATCAAAAGAAGACTAATTAAATATATGGGTTGATTGTGTAAATCATCCATACTTGTATAGTGGGCTAATGCTCCATGGATAATCAAGTTGGGCTAAAACCCATAGGATGGTCCATGGATGCACCATGGTGTATTTGAACCCATGGATCCATGGAAATGGAAATTCATGACAATTAGGGTTTACCCTAATTGTAACACTATATAAAGATCTTATTCTTGACAAAATGGGCGACTAGTATCATTCTAGAGAGGGCTAGCCGATTTTCATGAAGTGTAGATTTCTCTCAAGTTATTTCAAGTGTATTTGGTGTTGTGTGAACCATTTGAGGTGTCACACTTGGGGCACTAGGCACTCAAGCTTCATGAAGACTTTTGACGTCAAAGAGGTATGTATTCTATCTTGTTACACTCATTGTTTTGTATGCTAGATTAGGATAATACCTTGGATGTTCATATTTGTATGTATAATAGAGAAAACATAGATCCAAGGTATTTAGGGTTGCATGTACACTTAGGAGTGTTAGAATTCTCATAACCCAACAGTAACCAATATTCCATTCCTACGAATCAACGACCTATTCAACAACTTCAATGAATGAACGAAAGTCGGCGTACCACTAGCTCATAATTTTGTAGGAAGAAATTCCCGAGGCAACCTAAGAATTATAAGGCCAACTACATCACATGCAACATTAACTTTGGTGACAATAGTGTTCGCCTTAAGGTTTAGAGACACTATGTTTGGAGCATCAAGTACACAATCCTCAATAGCCATGACCATCCATTCACGTCACCATATAGGATGCAAATGCAAACCACTCTTGTGTTGGGCTATGATGACCAACACACAACTAGCCAAAAGGCAAGTACCCGACGACATTGTATCCAACCCTGAGAATCACCAGAGAGACAACCGAAGAGATCACCCAAATTCAAAAGCGACTAGAGGCATCTAGAAACTGAAAAAAGAGCTATGCAAGTAAGCGATAGAAGCTCTTGGAATTCCAAGTTGGTGATCGCGTACTACTAAAGGTCTCTCCTTGGAAAGGGATGATATGCTTTGGGAGGCGTGGTAAATTGAACCGAGATACATCGGACCCTTGAAATCCTTGTTGGGATTGGTCTGGTGGCTTATAAACTCCATCTACCGCCTGAACTCAGAAATGTACACCCTGTCATTCATATGTTCAATCTAAAGAAATGCCTACCTGTTGAAACTCTCGTTGTCCCGCTTGATGATATTGAGGTAAATGAACTCCATCATTTCATCGAGGAACCCATTGAAATAATGGACAGGTAAGTGAAGCAAACAACGCAAAATCACATTCCCATCATGAAGGTCCTGTGGAATGCAAAACAAGGACCAAAGTTCACCTAGGAATGCGAAGACCAAATGATGCAGAAGTGCCCCTATCTTTTCCCTAGTTCTTGAAGGCTACTTTAGAATGATTTTTGGGACGAAATTCCCTCTAACGGGGGGATAATGTTACAACATCAAATTAGTGAAATTTAAACTACAATGTTATTTGAATACTTATGAGCATACAGTTAGAATCAAGCTCAAATAGCCTAATGCAAGCCCAAAACTTGATCCAATAGCTAATCCCAAACAATTTTGGGCATTGACCTAAGAATTCTCGGCGCAAACACTCTAGGCCGAAAACCCATTTCCTTTGGGCCTTATTGGACCGAGAACTCTCCTATTGGGCCCAATTAAGTCCAAAAGCTCATGCACACTCCATACCGGAAACCTAATTAAGAACACGGGGTGTTTTCGGCTATCCTAAAACTAAAAACCCTTTGAGAAGCCTCTTAGGACGAAAACCATATAAATTTTTGGTTGGGAGTAGACAAAAAAGGAAATACCAAAAAAGAAAGGTGACACCTCACATTTACCCCCACAAATCTCAAGGCAATTATCTATCTTATATCCATGCAAGTGCTATTAACCATCATGTATCAAGGAAGATTCCCATATACCCCCTCTTTTACTGGCGGCCAATCACACACACACAAACCACACAAATCTTTCACTCACTTCACTCCAAGAATTTCTCCCTTTCTCTCCCAAATTTTCGTGAACCACCATCAAGAGGAGTTATATCTTCAAGTGGTCCTAAGAAAGTTAGATAAATTTCTTTTAAAACTCAAGTGATTTTGTACACCAAAAGGTTAAGATCATCACATTTACACACCATTTTCGTGTGTAGCTTCTTAGAACATCACCCATTTTCGAGAATCTCTTCAAGATCAAGACTAGGCTCAAAATCTCTTCACTTTCCTTCCTACATCTCACGAAAAAGACCAAGGTGAGCTTCATACCCCAATATTTTAGTGTTTTTCATATTTTTCGGGGGGAGTATACAAGTCAAGTCTCGATTACCCTTTGGATAATTGCATGCGTCATTGTTGTGGGTTGAACATGGAACAAGTTCTTGAACAAAAGGGTTCTTAACGTATGTTAAAATCATAAAGTAAATATTCATAACATTTTTCTATTATAAAAGTTTTGTGGTCATGTTTGTACACTCAAAATGAAGAAAATATAGGTGGTGTGCTCAAACATGTTTAACTCTTGAACATATGCATTTTCAACTCTTACAGCAGCAATGTATTCTGCTTCAGCCGTAGAAAGAGCAAAACAGTTCTATTTTTTTGATGATCAAATGACCAATCTTCCATCCAAAAATTGACAACCTCCATATGTGCTTTTTCTATCCAGTTGAAGACTTCCATAATTTGAGTCAGAAATTTTGCTTGACTACCAGAAGATGACACATCTTCGGATTATGCTAGAATCTAGCATACACACATATAGAGAACATGATGTTCGAACGAATTGTAGTGAGGCAGAGTAGCGATCCAATCATTCCCTTGTACTTCTTCTGATCAACAACAACACCTGATGGGTCTGACAAGATCTTGTGTCCGAAACCCCTTGGAACCTTTGTAGAGGAACAAGTGTCCATTAAATATTTAGAAGTTTGGAAATGTATTTCTCTTAATGAATAAAGATTCCTCTGTGTTCTGCTTAACTTTAAGACCGAGGAATAATCTTAATTCATGATTCATGCTCATTTAGAACTGACTAACCATTTGCTTTACAAAATCAACAACCATACTTGAATTCGTAGATCCAATGATGAATCCATCAACATATAATTTAGGTAACATGAGATGGTTTCCATTCAATCTTCGGAATAATGTAGGATCAAGAATTCCTCTTTGAAAACTGGAACGCTTTGTAAAATCAGTGAGAGTGTCACAACTAGCAAATTTAGGGTTGAGATGGCGATTCATGTACAAAAAATTTCTTCTATGTAACCTTGTAACATCAAATTAGTGAAATTCAAACTACAATGTTATTTGAATACTTATGAACGTACATTTAGAATCAAACTGAAATAGCCTCATGCAAGCCTAAAACTTGATCCAATAGCTCAGCCTAAACAATTTTGGGCCTTGACCCAAGAATTCTCAGCCCTAACACTCTAGGTTGAAAACCCATTTAATTTTGGCCTTATTAGACCGGAAACTCTCCTATTGCGCCCAGTTAAGTCCAAAAGCTCATGCACACTCCAAACCGAAAACCCAATTAAGAACATAGGGTGTTTTTGGCCACCCTAAAACCGAAAACCCTTTGAGAAGCCTCTAAAGCCGAAAACCATATAGATTTTTGGTTGGGAGTAGACAAATAAAGGAAATGGAAATAACAAAAAAAGGAGACAGCTCACATTCACCCCACAAAGCTCAAGGCAATTATCTATCATATATCCATGCAAGTGCTATTAACCATCATGTATCAAGGAAGAGTCCCATCTCCCCCCTCTTATACTTATGGCAAATCACACACACACACACCACAAAAATATTTCATTCAATTCACATAATTAGGTATTGGCCAGATGAGAAGTGTCGAAGGACATGACCATGTTAACATATAGCCGTTCTGAAATCTAGCAACCCAAGCGACCATTCAAACTAGTCACCTCTCCCTTAAGTAGTCTATCAGTAGGGTAATTAACAATAATAATTTTATTTATAGGTTTGAGGGCAAATCTAATTGGAGTATATATCCTAAGCTATAGTCGTAATTCCCAAATAAATACTAATTCGCTATAGCAACTAGCTTTGGCACCATTCTGTCACTCCTCTACCCGGATGATCATGGAAATACCAAGTGTTGATGGTACATAGATTACCCAAATCACAGAGAACAAATCATAACTAGTAAATGAAACTTATATGTCTTCGATCTAATAATCCCTTCTTGTCTTGATCTTTAATCCATCCTAGGAACACATGCGATTTTTGAAATCTTCAACTTGATGTTGGTGAGTTCACAAGTTTTGTGGTAAAAGTGTAATACACTCTTTTGAAAGATTTCTAGATATTTTATGATTCTTAAATTTCTGGTTTCCTGTGTTTTATTATATCACCTCCTAGATTATTTTCTTTTTAGGACATTCTGTTAATTCTATATTACTATCTCTCTATGATGCTTTATTAATCATAGTTTACTATCTTTAACAGGATATCTAACGATCCTATCTTTATTTCCTTTTATGATATTTTATTAATCCTAATTTAATATCTTTGTAGGATATTTAACTAATCCTAACGTATTTTACCTAGCATTCAAAGGTCTCTCTAATGGTAGTCAGATCTCTCAGGTGGTTGTAATGTATTACCATGAGCCCCCATAATCGACGCTATTTTACTAATGATTACCCTGCCACGACGCTTCATCGGACGCCGAGTAGTGATTAATAATAAATTAATCTTGTCGGGATTGTTGCTAGCAATCGCAGGTGGGGGTGTCAATCCCCGTATAGATATATACATATCTTCTATCTTCCTAGCTCTTTCATGATTAACAATTACAGGTGTCAGGGTAGTCGAATTTAATTAGGATAAGTATGAATATTAACAGCTCACTAACGCATTAACCTTAGGTATTTATCTTTTATATTTCTTAGAGATTTCCGATAACTATCAAAATATAAACCCCTTTAATTTTATATTTGATAATTATATCTTTTAGATTTCATAATTATTTTGTATATATATATATATATATATATATATATATATATATATATATATATGTATATATTTTATTTTGCAAGACATATATATACCCTAATTATGGTTATTTTAAAACATATATTTGGGCAGAGTAATGATTCAGTACATTGCATATCCCTATATTTGACTAGTATACCTTCTACATACTATGTTATCCTACGTATTTGGCTATTATAACATTTAGGTATTATCACTTCCTAGACTATTGAGCATCATAACTCTTAGGTATATTATCATAGCTTACAACTAGGCATAGTATATATAGCTACATTATCCTAAGGCTTTAAGCTTTATAAGACAATTTCCATTTATAGATATAAATATATTTAGATAAAGCAATTTGATAAGCATGTATTCTGTCACACCCCAAAACCAAGAACGACGGAAACGTTCTGGGGCGGAGGACGTCATGTAAAGTATCACCACACAGTAAATGTAAATAAGCAAACAACATCATCCATTGCATTAAATATATAATTTTAAGACAAGCGTGTTCTGTACAGTTTTAGACACCAAAAATAGAATGTAAATCAAAATAATATGATGGGTCTTGAATGTGCTCCATCTTCTCAAAAGCTGGCATCGGTACCTGTCTACTGATGACCTGAGAATACAAGTTATTTTGAAAGAGTTTATCAGCATTAAGCTGGTGAGTTCATAAGTATTTTAGTGTCGATGTTTGTTATCAAAACGTTTGAACGTGTCTCAAGTATAAGTTTGTAAAATGTATGTAAGTGTTTGTAAAAGTTTGAATCTCTCAGAAAAACCTATATTTTCTATTAAAATAGCCTTCTACCAAGGCTTAACTGTTTTGTATGCTCGTTTATTGTAAAAGTGTGTAATTTCCCAAGTGTAACTATCATTTAACAAATATAGTTTGTACATTAATGTTTAAGTGAAATAATCACTTAAAATATGTAATGGGTAAATCATTGTAGTATTGTAGTTTTGTATTATAGGAACTACTGCTGTACTAACTACCTTAAACCGGATTTGTATTAAGGTATTATGTGATAAATTGCACCATACTATAGCCTGGTAACATCGACAACGTATAGTCGAAAAATAAGGTATGACGTTTGGCACCCGCAGACCTGCCGCTCCTGTTGTAGCTAGCAGCAAGGTGTAGGATAGTCAATCCAGTATAGATCTATACGCAAACTCACGCTCTCCCTTCAAGAGACTCTGGCTACAACCCGGGTCATGACAATTAAGGCATTATCCTTTATAGTGGATCACAATTCTATTAACGTATTAATGTAAGTGTAATGTAATGAACTGTTCTAGTATAGTTGTATATGTTCTCTTTCTAGTATAGTAGTATATGTTCTCGTAGTAATGTAATGTATATGTTCTCATAGTAATGTAATGTATATGTTCTCATAGTAATGTAATGTATTCACTCATGAATGAACTGACTCATTGATCTAGAAATTGTAGTAGTATGATCATGTGTTACCCCGGTGGTAACTTACTGATGATGTACTGATAAGTATGAATAAAGGAGTACTTTTATGTCTATATATGTACATTTGATATATAATTAATATGGAAACGACCTTCGGATGGTTACCCGAAATCCCACCAGACCACATCCAAATCGAGAAAAAGGAAATAGGGCGGATGGCCTTCCTAAGCCCTTTAAACATTGCTTATATATCTATACATATATGGGCATGCAGTTATAAGAAGTATAACAAAATTTAAATAAAAGTATTTGATAAGTAAAAGAGTTTGTAAAACAGTTTTAAGTAAAACAGTTTGAACAGTGATAAAATCATTGGTTTTCTAGTTATTAATCACATGTGATTAATGTAATCACATGTGATTGATGCAATAACTATTAGCATTTAACTTGTATCCCCCCATAAAGTATTTAAAACATTTAAAAGTATTTCAAAGGTTAATTAAAGGGGCATGAACTCACTTGTGGTGAGTGGTTTGGATTGTAGTGTCGGATACCGTGCTAGGTGGCAACCGGAGACTTGTTCACACGCACGAGCCTAGTTATCATATAATGAGCATATATATAACTAATTAGCCAAATAATAACTTAATGAAATAATTTGGGACCCTTAGGAACATGTAAACACTTGGTATAAGTGTTATAGGTCCTAATGGTTGCATCTAAGTTGTTATGGGACAAGCTAAAAGGGTTTAAAGCTTCCAAGGACCTTGAATAACAGTTTATTACCCAATAAACCCCACACAAGGAGTTTACGGTCATAAACCCTTGAGTTTACGGCCGTGAACTCCAATCTTGGTGGTTTTGGGTGTTTCAAGGTGCTAAATGATTTCTAGAATAAGCCTAGCTTGGTGGTTTAATCATTTGGGTAGTTTAGGGCATAGATTATACTCCTTTGAGGAGTTTACGGCCGTAAACTCTCATGGGATGGATGTTTTAATTCTTTTAAGTCTCTTGCACAAGTAGGATAATTTCTAGGCTTTTGATTTAGGCTAAGGGGAACCCTAGGCACACTTTGGTGCCTTTACTTGGAGTTTACGGCCCAAGAGTATTTCTTGGCCGTAAACTCCCTTTTAGGGATGATTTTGATGTGTTAAAGTCCCCATTTTAGCTACAAGTAATTGAGGGTTAAAGTCTAAAGCCTTAGGGGGTGATTAGGGCACATTAAGCCCTTGAAAAAGGTGTTTACGGTCCAAGAAACTCTTGCGCCGTAAACTCCTAAAACTATGTGTTCTTGATTGATTTCTAGTCTCTAATGATCCTACATATTATCCTAAACTAGTTGCCTAACAAGGAATTGGGACTAGATAGCCTTAAAGCTTCATTTTGGAGTTTACTCCCGAAGAACGTTCTTGGGCGGTAAACTCCCGGATCTCACATATTTGACATGTAATCTATGTTAATAAGCATAAAACAAACATTATAACACAACTAGAGAAGTGTACTCACGATTTGGGATGAAAACCTGAAGATCCGTGAGAGAGAAAATGGCTTTTCTCTAGTTGGAAATGTGAATAATGAATGAATTTAGTTCAGAAATCTATTTATAGTCCTGAAATATTTTGGCAGAAAATATTTTTATTCTGGAATTGGACTCTAACATTATGAAGTGTTGAAATGCTCAAGTTTCACAAACCCATGAGCATCCACTCTCCTGATATCTCCTTAAACGTAAACCCTAATGTACACAAACTTATTCGTAAAAGCCTGAAATTCATTGAAACTGGACTAGCTTCTATTGAATAGTTAATGTTCGTACAAAATGGAAATTTCGGGTTGCGGGTTGTCACATCATCCCCCCGTTAGAAGGAATTTCGTCCCGAAATTAGAATTTAAGCAAACAAGAAGTTACAAACAATTAAGCGAAAAGATGAGGGTATTTCAGTTTCATCTGATCCTCGCGTTCCCAAGTGAATTCCGGTCCTCGCTTGGCGTTCCAGCGAACCTTCACGATAGGGATACGGCTTTGCTTCATCTGCTTGACCTCACGGTCCATAATCTCTACTGGTTCTTCCACGAAGTTGAGGCTCTCGTTGATCTCGATCTCGTCAAGTGGGATTACTAGAGTCTCGTCGGACAGACACTTAATCAAGTTAGATACGTGGAATGTAGAATGTACGTTACGAAGTGCGTCGGGTAGGTTGAGTTTGTATAATACGGGGCCGATTCTTGCAAGAATCTCGAAAGGCCCTATGTACCTCGGATTAAGCTTCCCACGCTTGCCGAAGCGAATCAAGCCCTTCCAGTGTGAGACTTTGAGAAGGACTCTGTCTCCCACCTGAAATTCCAAAGGTTTTCTTCGTTTATCAGCGTAGATCTTCTGTCGGTCTCTGGAGGCTTTTAATCGTTCACAGATCTGAACGATTTTCTCTGTCGTTTCCCGGATGATCTCCGGACCGGTGAGAGTAATGTCAGAAGCTTGCCCCCTGGCTAATTGGGTATCACCCACCTCAGCCCAGCACAGAGGGGATCTGCACTTTCGGCCGTAGAGGGCTTCAAATGGAGCAGCCTTGATGCTCGTGTGATAACTGTTATTATAGGAAAACTCGACAAGGGGTAAATGAGTATCCCATGCCTTCCTAATGTATATCACACAGGCTCGCAACATATCTTCCAGTGTTTGGATGATCCTCTCACTCTGTCCGTCGGTCTGTGGATGGTAGGCTGTGCTCATGTCCAGCCTTGTTCCTAGGGAATGTTGTAGTGATTGCCAGAATCTTGAGGTGAACCTATTATCTCTATCGGAGATAATGGACATAGGTACACCATGTAGCCGTACGATTTCCCTAATGTATGTTCTCGTAAGTTTCTCCATCCTGTCAGTTTCTTTGATAGGCAGGAAGTGTGCAGACTTGGTCAATCTATCGACGATGACCCATATGGTATCAAGTCCACCCGTTGTCTTGGGCAACTTGGTTATGAAATCCATAGTGATCCGCTCCCACTTCCATTCTGGAATCTCTGGTTGTTGCAATAAACCAGAGGGCTTCTGGTACTCGACCTTAACCTTTGCGCAAGTAAGGCATTTACTTACGAAGGTAGCAATCTCTGCTTTCATATTAGGCCACCAGTATAGCTTTTTAAGATCCAGATACATCTTATCTAAACCTGGGTGGACGGAATACCGAGTGTTGTGCGCCTCGGTCATGACCAAGTCTCGGAAACCACTGTGTTTCGGTGTCCAGATCCGGTTCATGAAATATAAAGCTCCGTCACCCTTGGCTTCTAAATTCTTGTCCATTCCTCTAAGGGATTCACTCGTCACATTTTCAGGTTTCATGGCTTCAAGTTGGGCCGCCTGAATTTTCTTAGACAAGTGTGAATGGATGGTTATTGACAATGACTTGACATTGCGACCAGAATATTCTTTCCGACTTAGGGCGTCTGCTACTACGTTGGCTTTACCCGGATGATAACGAATATCGCATTCGTAGTCACTGAGTAGCTCTACCCACCGTCGTTGTCTCATGTTGAGCTCCTTCTGATCGAAAATGTGTTGTAAACTCTTGTGGTCGGTAAAGATAATGCTTTTCGTTCCGTACAAGTAATATCTCCAGATCTTCAGAGCAAACACCACTGCTCCCAGTTCAAGATCGTGGGTCGTGTAGTTAACCTCGTGTGTCTTCAACTGTCTCGAGGCGTAGGCGATGACCTTACATCTCTGCATCAGAACACACCCGAGCCCTTGATTCGATGCATCGCAATAGACTACGAAGTCTTCTATCCCTTCGGGGAGGGATAGTATTGGCGCGGTGCACAAGGCTCGCTTGAGCGTTTGGAACGCTCTCTCATGTTTCTCTTCCCAGTCAAAGGCCACGCCTTTCTGGGTCAAGGTTGTAAGGGGTTTCGCTATTCGGGAGAAGTTCTGAATCAATCTGCGGTAGTAGCCATCGAGACCTAGAAATTGACGAATTTTTGTAGGCATCTTGGGTGCTGACCAGTTCTCAATGGCTTTAATTTTGGATGGGTCCACGTGGATTCCCTCTTCGCTTACCACGTGTCCTAAGAATTCGACTCTTCGGATCCAAAATTCACATTTCGATAACTTCGCATAAAGTTTCTCCTTTCGTAATTTCCCTAGGACTTGTCGCAGGTGATCGCCATGTTCTTCCTTACTTCGGGAGTAGATCAGGATGTCGTCAATGAAAACGATGACGGACTGATCCAAGTAAGGTTGGCATACTCTATTCATCAGATCCATGAAGACTGCAGGCGCATTGGTCAATCTGAATGGCATCACCACGAACTCGTAATGTCCGTAACGAGTTCGAAAGGCTGTTTTCGGCACATCCTCCTCTAGTACTCGTAACTGGTGATATCTGGATCTCAGATCAATTTTGTAAAAATAGTTCGCCCCTTGCAGTTGGTCAAATAGATTGTATATGCGAGGCAGAGGGTAACGATTCTTGACCGTCAGTTCGTTGAGTTCTCTGTAGTCGATACACATACGGAGTGATCCGTCTTTCTTCTTAACGAACAAGACCGGTGCTCCCCAAGGTGAGAAACTTGGCCTTATAAAGCCCTTGCTGAGCAGTTCGTTAAGTTGACCAGAGAGTTCCTGCATCTCAGCTGGTGCTAAGCAGTAGGGCAACTTGGCTACTGGGGTAGCTCCTGGGACTAAGTCGATTCTGAACTCGACCTGTCGTTGCGGAGGTAATCCAGGTAGCTCTTCGGGGAAAATGTCGGGGAAGTCGCTCACTACTGGAATGTTCTTTAGTTCTTTCGTTTCGAGGCTCGTGTCGACGACGTGAACAAGGAATGCATGGTATTCTTTACGCAGATACTTCTGTGCTTGAATACTTGATATAATACGAAGACTCGCACCAGGTTTGTTGCCGTAAACTATAAGAGTTTCGTTAGACGGAAGGTTTAGACGGACTGCTTTCTCATAGCACATGATGTCGGCGTGATGGAGACTTAACCAATCCATGCTGATGATAACGTCGAAGCTTTTAATTGAGACCGGCATGAGGTCGATGGGTAATGAATGGTTATCTAGAGTTAGGGTACAACCTAAGTATATGTTATTCGTACTTTCAGTTTTTCCATTAGCCATTTCTACTGTGAATTGTTCCTTAAGTGTGTGAGGTTGTTGTTTAAGCATGCGAGCAAATTTATGGTTTACGAAGCTTCGCTCCGCTCCACTATCGAACAGAATGCATGCATAGGAGTTATCGAGGAGGAACGTACCAGTCACCACTGTCGGGTTAGCAACTGCTTCCCCGTGGCCTATAACTAGTACCCTCCCTGCTCCACCAGCATTCTTTGCTTTGGGGCAGTCCCTCTTATAGTGGCCTGCTTCGCCACATCCATTGCAGGTCGGGCTCACGCCAGAGCCGGGGACTTGGGTGATCGGTTTCGCCAGGAACTTACAGAAACGGACGGTGTGTCCTTTCCTGTGGCAGTTAGAGCACTGCATTTCATGGCAGGGGCCATTGTGGTGGTAGTTGCATTTGTTGCACTTGGGCAAACTTCCAGCATACTGACCCACCGGAGCAGTAGTAGCAGCAGCAGCAGGGGTTATTGCGGCATGCACTGCCACAATTTGTTGCTTTTTGGTAGCCCATTTCTTCTTCTTCTTGTCCTCCCAGAGTTTCCGCTTTGTGTCAGCGGGTTTGGAGGGTTCTGAGAAGGCTAGGTTTGTTGTGGTTGCAGGGGTTTTGACTCCATGGTCAATGAGTCGTTGTACCAATCGTTTGGCACTATCGAAGGTAGCAGGGTTTGATGATAGAACATTCCCTTGATACGGAGGTACTAGCCCTCATATGTACCTTTCGATCTTTTTCCCTTCAGTGGGAACCATACTGGGGCAGAGGGCCACCAGTTCGCTGAACCTGGCGGTATAGGATACTACGTCGGAGCCCTTCATAGTCAGGTTCCAAAGTTCCTGCTCCAATTTCTGGATTTCGCCCCTCGGGCAGTATTCCTCAATCATGAGGTCTTTCATCGTTTCCCAGCCCATGTCGTTGGCTATGATGAGGGTTAGTGCCTTAACATGGCCGTTCCACCATGTCAGGGCCTTTCCTTCAAAGGTGCATGCGGCATACTTGACTTTGCTTGCAGCAGGGCATGAATAGATTTTGAAGACTGATTCAGTCTTCTCGAACCATTGCGAGAGGGCAATGACTCCGTCGGTGCCATAGAAAGGCTTCGGCTTGCAATTGGTGAAATCCTTGTAGGAGCACTCTCTCGAGCGCACAGGGGTTTCAACCGGAATTGATTCCACAGGGGTTCCACCTCTGCTGGCATCAGATGAGTGATACTGAGCCCTGGCAGTTGCCACTGCTGCAGCTACGGCAGCATTCAGGGCTGCAGTATCGATGACCGAAGACGGAGGAGGCGGTGGAGGTGCAGGGTTATTCCTGGGAGATTTGCGAGGAGGCATCTTTCAGCTATAAGTTTATAAAGATAAGAAAATGGTAAGAATCAATTTGTAAGCAACGTGAGAGCGACACATGGACTAACTAACCATAGCCCAACAATTGAATGAGTGTTTGAGATCACAAAAAAGAATATTAGTAGGAAACACAAACGTACAGATTTTTCCCACAGATTCGATAGATGTCAATAATACTGATATCACTGATGTAATAAGTTCAGGGAAAATCGACCTAACAGTAGGTCTTACATCATACCATACAGAAAAGTTTGACAGTTCTTAGATTCCTAAATAGAGTACTGAAAGTTAGGAATATTTTACAGACAGGTGCTACTTAGAGCACAGATGTTAAAGGCTATTCCTTAACCAAAAGACAGAGATGTGCTAGACATCATCTAACGGCGATGGGAATTCCTCAGGCGAGCCCTGAGGTCTGACACTTGACGAAACACCTCTTGAAGGTGTCGCTCCTGAGCCCTCTGGCAGGCTCGAAGTTCCAAGACTTCAGCTCAGGAGGCAGCCAGCTGTTGCTGCAGGGTTTCATTGGTTCTCCGGGTTCGTTCCATGTCTTCTTCAAGACGGAGGATGCGGACTGTGTTGACACCAGAGTTGGCATCAATCTCCATGAACCGGTCGATGGCTGCTCGACCTTGCTCAACATTTCGAGCTATTCTGCGGATAATGACGGGCAGAGCTCGGTCAGCAGAACCACCTTCACTGATGTTGTAAAAGCTTCGGTCCCTAAAGTATGGTAAGGGTTGACCCTGTTTGTCACTCCAGCGATTCAAGTTGGTTGCCCACAAGGGAGTAGGACCTGGGAAAGCTGGTCGGGGGTTGTTGTTCGGGGCTTGACCTACTAGCGGTAGGTTGTTGACTTCAGGCTCGGAGTCGGATCTATCAGAAAAGCCTTCTGTGAGGTGATCATCCAAAGGGATTGGATGCTCATCTTCGGGCTCTTCTTCGATCCACCCGGCATTGCCTTCATTTGGAAAGTACGGGTCGCCGTGATGGAATCCAGCCATTTAAATCTACGCGAGAAGAGAGGTATAAGAATATAGTATACATGTAACTAGTAGTACAAAATTCACCAATAGTATTTTAAGTTTAGGTTCTACTAATCTTCTTGTGGTATTGTTGGTAAATTTTTAGACTTGTTAACACATCACAACCATTCTAGGGCATATGCTAATCACTCCTCGGACCAACATAGTTGATCAGGCTATGCCATTCCCAGGACTGACCATACATCCCCGAGCTCACTTGTGATATTTAACAATCGTAATACTTTGGTTCTTGTCATTGTGACACTGATTTTAGTATGAATGCATACTAGTATAGTTAATTAAATATTTTAATATTTAAAGTATAGACTCTGGGTCAGAGTGCTTTAATCCCTAATGGGTTTATAGTTTAGTATATCTTTTATGGGTTGATATACTTGATTCACTATAAACAATGCTCCGATACCAATCTGTCACACCCCAAAACCAAGAACGGCGGAAACATTCTGGGGCGGAGGACGTCATGTAAAGTATCACAACACAGTAAATGTAAATAAGCAAACAACATCATCCATTGCATTAAATATATAATTTTAATACAAGCGTGTTCTGTACAGTTTTAGACACCAAAAATAAAATGTAAATCAAAATAATATGATGGGTCTTGAATGCGCTCCATCTTCTCAAAAGCTGGCATCGGTACCTGTCTACTGATGACCTGAGAATACAAGTTATTTTGAAAGAGTTTATCAGTATTAAGCTGGTGAGTTCATAAGTATTTTAGTGTCGATGTTTGTTATCAAAACGTTTGAACGTGTCTCAAGTATAAGTTTGTAAAATGTATGTAAGTGTTTGTAAAAGTTTGAATCTCTCAGAAAAACCTATATTTTCTATTAAAATAGCCTTCTACCAAGGCTTAACTGTTTTGTATGCTCGTTTATTGTAAAAGTGTGTAATATAGTTTGTACATTAATGTTTAAGTGAAATAATCACTTAAAATATGTAATGGGTAAATCATTGTAGTACTGTAGTTTTGTATTATAGGAACTACTGCTGTACTAACTACCTTAAACCGAATTTGTATTAAGGTATTATGTGATAAATTGCACCATACTATAGCCTGGTAACATCGACAACGTATAGTCGAAAAATAAGGTATGACATTTGATATATAATTAATATTGAAACGACCTTCGGATGGTTACCCGAAATCCCACCAGACCACATCCAAATCGAGAAAAAGGAAATAGGGCGGATGGCCTTCCTAAGCCCTTTAAACATTGCTTATATATCTATACATATATGGGCATGCAGTTATAAGAAGTATAACAAAATTTAAATAAAAGTATTTGATAAGTAAAAGAGTTTGTAAAACAGTTTTAAGTAAAACAGTTTGAACAGTGATAAAATCATTGGTTTTCTAGTTATTAATCACATGTGATTAATGTAATCACATGTGATTGATGCAATAACTATTAGCATTTAACTTGTATCCCCCCATAAAGTATTTAAAACATTTAAAAGTATTTCAAAGGTTAATTAAAGGGGTATGAACTCACTTGTGGTGAGTGGTTTGGATTGTAGTGTCGTATACTGTGCTAGGTGGCAACCGGAGACTTGTTCACACGCACGAGCCTAGTTATCATATAATGAGCATATATATAACTAATTAGCCAAATAATAACTTAATGAAATAAGTTAGGACCCTTAGGAACATGTAAACACTTGGTATAAGTGTTATAGGTCCTAATGGTTGCATCTAAGTTGTTATGGGACAAGCTAAAAGGGTTTAAAGCTTCCAAGGACCTTGAATAAGAGTTTACTACCCAATAAACCCCACACAAGGAGTTTACGGTCGTAAACCCTTGAGTTTACGGCCGTGAACTCCAATCTTGGTGGTTTTGGGTGTTTCAAGGTGCTAAATGATTTCTAGAATAAGCCTAGCTTGGTGGTTTAATCATTTGGGTAGTTTAGGGCATAGATTATACTCCTTTGAGGAGTTTACGGCCTAAAGACCATATCCCTTAGATTTTACGGCCGTAAACTCTCATGGGATGGATGTTTTAATTCTTTTAAGTCTCTTGCACAAGTAGGATAATTTCTAGGCTTTTGATTTAGGCTAAGGGGAACCCTAGGCACACTTTGGTGCCTTTACTTGGAGTTTACGGCCCAAGAGTATTTCTTGGCCATAAACTCCCTTTTAGGGATGATTTTGATGTGTTAAAGTTCCCATTTTAGCTACAAGTAATTGAGGGTTAAAGTCTAAAGCCTTAGGGGGCGATTAGGGCACATTAAGCCCTTGAAAAAGGTGTTTACGGTCCAAGAAACTCTTGGGCCGTAAACTCCTAAAACTATGTGTTTTTGATTGATTTCTAGTCTCAAATGATCCTACATATTATCCTAAACTAGTTTCCTAACAAGGAATTGGGACTAGATAGCCTTAAAGCTTCATTTTGGAGTTTACTCCCCAAGAACGTTCTTGGGCGGTAAACTCCCGGATCTCACATATTTGACATGTAATCTATGTTAATAAGCATAAAACAAACATTATAACACAACTTGAGAAGTGTACTCACGATTTGGGATGAAAACCCGAAGATCCGTGAGAGAGAAAATGGCTTTTCTCTAGTTGGAAATGTGAATAATGAATGAATTTAGTTCATAAATCTATTTATTGGTCCTGAAATATTTTGGCAGAAAATATTTTTATTCTGGAATTCGACTCTAACATTATGAAGTGTTGAAATGCTCAAGTTTCACAAACCCATGAGCATCCACTCTCCTGATATCTCCTTAAATGTAAACCCTAATGTACACAAACTTATTCGGAAAAGCCTGAAATTCATTGAAACTGGACTAACTTCTATTGAATAGTTAATGTTCGTACAAAATGGAAATTTCGGGTTGTCACATATCCCCCCCCCCCCCGGTAAAACATTTAAAATAGTGAAATAGGGGTCGTGAACTCACTCTAGCAGTGTAATATTAAGCATCCAAGCTATTGAAGCTGAAGCTTCACGCCATTAAGAGGACTTTTGAAAAAGCTTGAGAGATATAGATAAAGTGTTTTGGGAGGTGAGAAAATCAAAAAGTGAGCACCTCAATTTATAGTAGTTGTGCGTGCGGTGCACTTCATGCGCGACGTGCACTTGCTTCATGGATCCATCCATAGCTTTCAACGTGTCACGCTTTTGATGGTCAACGTCATCCTAATCTCGATGAATCTGGTTAACATGCGTGCGCGATGAGCATCAGGCGCTATTGGCATGAACCTCTAAATCTTCTAACAAAATTCATATCTTATATGAATCTTGTTTTTTATACTCTTTATATATTTGTATAGCTCTATAGTAGTACTAAAACTTTCCGTAAGGTCGCGTTGCCAAATTTTAACTCTCATTTTTAACCCGTATTTTATATTTTTCTAAAAATCATATCTTCTTTATACTAACTCCGTTTTTGACGTTTTTCCTTTCAAAGTCCTTATCTCTCGGGTTACCACGATTTTCCTTTTTGTGACGTTAGCCAAAATTCAACCGATTTCTTTGTGCCATTTTGACGTTAATAGTGTTATTAACACAGTTGGTTTTTACATTTTATAAAATCATAATTCCTCTAACCGGAGTCAGATTTTTGCAACGCTTAAATCATTGGGATCACTTTTTTGTGTACTTTCCAAATACACTAACCATCATAAAAAGTGATATAACTTTTTGTTTAATCATTTTTTACCCTTTGCATTATTACCTATTGATCATATTTTTCCTTAAATATGAAAATTTCTAGTATCATCAATAGTTGATGCTAATCTCTAGTGATGACTGGTGACAGAAATTTCCCGATTGTCACAGACTCCATGTTTATTCTCTATTTAAATTCGTATAATTTCATACTTTTGTTGTTAATTTTGTTTTTTTAGTAGTTTGTCTTTCTTCTTTTACCATTTCTAGAATTGATCTATTGTTGTTTTCTTCTTGATCGTTTTGTTGCATTCTCACCTCCTTCTTCTCGTAATGTTTCTATAACTACTCAATATGCATCAGTACCTCTTTTTCACTCTAGGGTTTTGTTAGTTCACAATTGATTTTGAAAAGGACGAAAGGCAAGGGCATGTGGAAGACAATTTATCCTAAAGATTGAGACTAACATATACCTATACGCAAGACCCACTTCTAAAAGATTAGGTTGTCTACGTTTCCCCACAGACCACTCTTACACCTCCTTTATCTAGTTACTTGCTTAATCCGTCATCCTGAGGTTAGCTACCTGCTTTTTTTTCTTAAACTCCTCTCAACCCTACACATTGGGTTCCAAAAATGGTGTCGTTTGGCCGCTCGTGTCTATCTGCTTTCTTCCAAAAAACTTGGCAATGGGTTTTCCTTCTTAGCAGTGGCGTTTTCCCCAAAGTTAGTTGGCACCCTTGGATCACCTTTTTCCACCACCTCCCCTTGAGTGTGGCTGAGTCACCCATTGACTTCCTCTTCACACCGACTCCATGTTTATTCTCCATTGAAAGTCGTATAATTTCATACATTTGTTATTAATTTTGTTTTTTTGGATTTTTTCTTTATTATTTCCCCATTTCTAAAAATTCTTTGTTGTTGTTTCCCTCTCTATCGTTTTGCTTCATTCACACATCCATTTCCCGTAATTCTTCTACAATTACTCAATATGTCTCAGTTCCTATTTTTCTCTCTAAGGGTTTTGTTGCTTCATAATTGATGTTGAAAAGGGTGAAAGGTAAAGGCATGTTGAAGACAATTCATCCTACAGATTGAGACTAATGACAAATCGATGCCATGGAAGCTTAAATTATGGTAACTTGTTTTCCCATTTTCTCTTTCTCAACTTTTTTTAATTGCATATTATCCATCATCATGACCAGATTTTGTTCCTACTCTTCACTTTTGTTGTTCTCATTTAATGCTATTTCATTTTTCCATGATTTTTTCTATGGTTTGTTTGTTAATTTAAATTTAAGCATTTATCTATGATTTTTAAGTTGCTTTTATCTATTCAAATAACAGCTTTATTGGTCTTTTTATGCTTTTATTGTACGTTTATGTTATGAAATAATTCAAATTGTGTATGGTTATAAAATAATTTAAGGTCGTTTGTTTTTACCTATGAGTTTGCACTATATGTTAGGAAACACGAATTCTTGTTGTAGCATTTAAACAAGAATTGCTTTGATTTCTTCTATTTATTATTAATTATTTTTTTTAACTATGAAATTACGGTCAGACTTAGAGTTCCAGGTGGGAGATATGGTTCTTCTAAAGGTGTCACTTTGGAAAGATGTCATCTGATTCAAGAAGCGGGGCAAGCTGGGCCCCAAGTATATTGGTCTTTTTAGGGTTTTGGCTCGGGTGGGCCGAGTTGCTTATCGTTTGGATCTTCCTGATGATCTCATTTAGATTCATATCATGTTTCATGTCTCTCAGCTATGGAAATGCTTAGTGGATGATGATTCCGTAGTGGTGCCATTGGAGGATATTCATGTGGACGACTGCCTGAATTATATTGAGAGACGGTAAACCATGAGGAACAAGGTAGTCAAGCTGGTAAAGGTGCAATGACAGCACCGCAAGGGATCAGAGTGGACTTGGGAGCTCGAAGATGAGATGAGTAAGCACTATCCGGAGTTATTCAAGGCAGCGGACTTAGAGGACGAAATCTGATTCAAATGAGGGAGAATTGTAACACTTGGAATCCTTGTATGTCCAATATGGCCCCTTGTGTATTTGATATTTTCATTTTGGTCCTTATGTTGTACGCAGGGCATACCACATGGTATGCTTGGCGTACAAGCTACAAAGCGAGTACGCGGGGCGTACCACATGGTACGCTTACTGTACTCATGCGAGCATTAGATGAGGTTCCAGACACGTATGCAGGGCGTACGTGTGCTTAATGAAAACCTTAATTTTCGAGAATGGACATTATATATTCATCCTTATGGCTTATGAGACCCTTATTTCTCAGCCTCCTCTGACCCTTAAGCCTCATGTTCAAAATCCTAAGCCTCTCTTGTGTTTTGAGCTCATTACGTCCAGTTTGGTGTGCTTTAGTCTATATTCAAGAAGTAGAAGCTTTGTGCAAGGTGGTGGATCAATGAAAAGCTTGTGGATCTTGACTAGTTGCTTCATTTCCAACTTGTTTGAGGTATAAAGCTTTGAAATCATTTATGGATTAGATATACTATATATGAGTTTTGGTCCCTTTTGGCCCCACGGATGTGATTTAGTGGTTTGATACCATTCAAGGAGCTATGAGTTGCCACTCTTGGTGTTTCTGAGGTTCTAGATTCATAAATTTGGTAGATTTAGGGTTTAGACCCATCCATGCATGTGTTTATGTCCATTTAATGAAAGCGGGGTGTTATATTTTGAAGTTCAGCCTTTATGGTGCATGCAAAGTCACCAAATCAGTGACTTTATGGTTATAGATGCTTATTATGAAGGATCAGTTATTGGGGCTTCTGGTCTTAAGAATTAAGTGCTTAATGTGGAATTTGGTTTGTTGGGTCTGTACACTAGGCATACAAGTCTGTATGCACGACATACAAGCCATTTTGCAAATACGCTTGGTGTACATCTGAGTATGTCTCGCATACTCAGTTTGTTGGGCTTATTGTTTTGGGTTACAAGTTTGGACCATTTTATTGGGCTTGGAGGCTTGGGTTCTTGTTGGGCCATCTAAGTACCAGTATTTTGGACTAGGAAAAGTTGTTGGGCTTTAGGGTAAGGCCCATGAGGGGGTCTGGGGCTAATTTGGCAAATTAGGCCATAAAGTGGGCCTTAGTGATTAACTGATTTTGGGCCTTTTAGATTTTGAGTTTGGGCCTTATCCTTGGGCTAAAATAGGTGAGGGGTAAAATGTTCTTTTTACCCTAAGTATGGATTGTTGAACTTATGGTTACGAATTGGAACCCAAATTTTGATTACGTGTTGTTTTGGTATTAATTAACTCAGGGATTCGTTGGACCAACAGCCATGGATTTTTCAGTGAGATTCAACAGTCCAGGTGAGTTTCCTCACTGGGTATAGCGGGTCTGAGGCACCAATGTTGGCCCTTATTGTTTACGTTAGGATCCTAGGAGTCTACGCGACCGTTGCGTGTGTTATGTGCTACTATGTATACCGTGCGAGGCCCGAGGATTGAAACATGTGCAATTATTTTATTATCATTATATGTGTTAGCATGATTATGTGATATATATATATATATATATATATATATATATATATATATATATATATATATATATATATATATATATTGAAGTGTTGTAAGTGTATAGTGGGCAGGGCCTTTTGTCAGGCGAGGCCTAAGAATAACAGATCTGTACACCAAGCGGGGCTCGACGTCGGGCGGGGCCCAGTATGTGATTTCTTATGTATTTTATGGGGTAGTTTGGGGAACTTACTAAGCTTTGTGCTTACGATTTTCAGTTTATGTTTCAAGTACTTTTGGTTCCAAGGGGAAGAGATCCGGTTGACTGCATCGCACACACCATATGAATTCCACTTTGAGATATTACTTTGATTGATATGATGTTTGATACACTTATTTTCATTTGGTTGTATGGATCATGTTTTTGGAATACTGTTTTAGTTGAATAAGGTAACGGTGAAGAACCGTTGTCCACTCCAGAGGATTGATGATCTTTTCGACCAACATTAGAGTGCATCTTGGTTCTCCAAGATTGATTTGCGATCGGGTTATCATTAGATACGGTTTAGGGATGAGGATGTGCAAAAGACAACTTTTCAGACTCCTTATGGTCATTACGAGTTCATGGTGATGCCTTTCGAGCTCACCAATGCTCCAACTGCGTTCATGGATCTCATGAACCGTGTGTGCAAACCGATGTTGGATCAGTCTGTGATAGTATTTGTCGATGATAGCCTTGTTTATTCCAAGACTCAGGGGCAACATGAGGAGCACTTGAGGGAAGTGCTGGAGACATTGAGGAGGGATAGACTTTTTGCGAAGTTCTCCAAGTGTGATATCTGGTCAGCTAGAGTGCAGTTTCTGGGGCACCTTGTCAACCAGAAGGGTATTCTGGTCGATTCGGCCTAGGTCGAGGCCATGATACAGCGGGAGGTTCCGAGGTCTCCATCTGAGATTCAGAGTTTTGTTGGTTTGGTTGGTTACTATGAGAGATGTTGGATAAGGTGTCTAAGTCCATAACTATATTTGGTATGTACTTGACCCAGTTTAGCATGGTCCATTTTGGTTTCACTTCACTGGAACAATTTGGACTTCTGAGAAGAGGATAGTTATGATTTATTAATATATTATATGTTATAATATATTAATATGAAATCATATTATTTAATTAGTTTTGATCAAGAATTAATTTGGAATTAATTTTGTGATCAAAAGAGACTAATTAAATATATAGGGATTGATTGTGTAAATCATTCATTCTTATAATGTGGGCTAATGATTTATGATTCCTTATGTTGGGCTTAGCCCATGTGGTGACCCATGGATACTCCATGGAGGTTAAAACCCATGGGTTACGAGGAATGTGGAAAGTCATGCACATTAGGGTTTACATGGTGTAACCTAATGTAACCACACTGTATAAGAAGCCCTTTGGTTCAAGAAACTGGCACCTTGATTCTTTGCAAGAGTGTGGCCGATTGTAGTGAGCTAAATAGTCCTCTTCCAAGTTTCCAAGTGTTAGTGGTGATTTGTGATTCCACTTGAGGCATTCACACAATTGGTGCTAGGCTCTTAAAGATCGAAGCAACAAGCTATAACAAAAGGTATGTTTTCTAAATTGTTTAATTACCTAAGTATGAAAGTTTTGTATGCTAGCTAGGGTAATACCTTGTAAAATTAAAGTTTACATGTATATTAGAGAAAATATTGATCCAAGGTATTTAGGGTTGCATGTACACCTTAGGAGTGTTAGAATGCTCAAAACCCTTTAGTGGTATCAGAGCCTAGGCTTGTTTTCAATTATACTTGATGCTACTTTTTGATTAAAGTTGAAAAAAATCATGTTTTATGCATTCTGACAGACAAACTCGCCGAGTCCATGTACAAAATGAGATACTCGACGAGTCCAATTCATGGACTCGCCGAGTTGGTTGGGCAGAGTGCAAAAAATTGATTTTTTGGCCACAAATGGATAGGATCATTAACTCACCGAGTTGGTTGGGCAGAGTGCAAAAAATCGATTTTTTGGCCACAAATGGATAGGATCATTACCCCAAAACTGATTTGAATTATAAAAATATGTTTTTTAAGATATAGTAATGATCATGCTCATCCATTTGAAAGGTGATTATCAAAAATTCATATTTTGTATTAGTTTATATGATTAGTCTAATTACATGGAATTTGTTTAATTTGAATTATATTGTTCACATGATTTTAATCAAGAGCTTGAACATGCTTGTTAGTTTAATTTATGATCTTGATGATTTTTATGGACTCCGTAACTTGTCCTCAAGTTATGGAATTCCAAACGTTTTTCATTTAAATGAATCATTAAAAGTCATATATTATAGAAAAATGAAGTGTCTTATTTTAAAAGACCACTAAACTCATATGTTATGAAGTTGAAAAGTTTTGAAGAGTTTCAAAACTTTCCCTCAAGTTTTCGAATTTGTAAAGTCACACATTAAAACTTATATTATTATAATATTATAAGTTTAATAATATATATAAGAACAAGTTACTCTTACGGTTAGTAGGCCTCATTCACGAAGTCGGTCTATAAGGGGGGCGGGGTAAAAGGTGACTGCTTATAAAATGGTGGTTTAATGGGTATCCACTCTCACCCACCGCTTCCTTGACTGGTGGAGGGTCGTAATCCGAATGGGTAGGACAAAGAATACAATTCTCATTAAAAGTATAATGATAGATATAAAGTAACTAAATGTTTTAAAAATTCCCAATCTTAGTTACCTTAGGAAAATGTGAAATTGATGCTAACCCATGAAATTACACTTTGCACTTTACCAAGTCGTAAGTGGAGCGTATGTGGTTAACCGATACACTGACATGGACTAATAAGGGTGGCAAAGGGTAGATTGATGTTTGTCATAGATCGATGGAGCGTGTGTGGTTAACCGACACATCTGTTAGGTGATAAATGACATTAAGAGTATCAAGTATATTTGCATGGTTATTCACACCTTGTTTGTGATCCTCGGTATCCCAGTCGCAAACTTGAAGGGCATAATCGAGATTTAAACATGCCATTGAAAAGTTCAATGAATCTCAAAAGAATCTAGGAATTTCAATTCATATAAAACCTAATAATCAATTTCGTTTTTCATGGTGGAAATTAGTAAATCGTCATTTACATACGTTCAAATACTTTGAAACTTGGATTACGATATCCCTCTTCAAAATTGTAAAATATTGTGTTGGGTCCTAGCCTGAATATTTCATTTTGGGTGTTATATTAAGGACTTTATATCTAATATAAACTTTGTCTTTCTTCTTTTTCAGATGTCTTCTAACAATGCTGCTTCTGGCTCAAACTCTACCGGCTCCTTCTCTCTCATGAACCTTTGTGGGAGAGTCATCTTTGATGGAACTAATTTCAATGATTGGATTAGGAACACAACGATGGTCACTCGTTATGAGGACAAGGAATATGTCCTAGACAAGGAGCTGAAGGAAATTGATGAGTCTGCTGCCATTCCTCAGGAGATTACTGATTTCAGGGCACATGAGAAAGATGCCACGAAGGTAGCTTGTATCATGCTTGCCACCATGTCTCCTGAACTCCAAAAGTCCTATGAGGACTTTTACCCTTTTGAGATGCACCAGGACCTGATGGAAAGATACCATCAGAGTGCTCATCAAGAGCAATATGAAATCATCTGCTCCATGATTACAACATAGATGAAGGATGTTGAACCCATCACAGACCACTTGCAGAAAATGCAAAGGTTTGTGGACCGTCTGCTCAAATTGAATGTGAACTTTGATGAGGAGTTGGCTATAGATATTATTCTACACTCCTTACCTCCATGTTATGATCAGTTCCATATGACTTATCATATGAACAAGGAGGGAGTCAACTTGAGCAAGCTTCAGGGCCTTTTGAGGACTACTGAAAGTGGTATCAAAGGTAAATCTACTGTAACCACTCCTACTGCTACTACCCCAGTCCTAGCAATCGGGAAAGGAAAGGGAAAGAAGAGAAAACCTCTTCCAAGAGGCACAAGGGAAAGTCTCTTGATGGGTCCTCTTATAGCAAGGCTAAAGTCGGTCCTGCTACTCCTTCCTCCAACACAAAAGAAGCCGAGTGCTTCTATTATCATGATAAGGGGCACTGGAAGTGAAGCTACCCAAAGTACTTGCACGATGTTAAGGATGGGAAAGTAAAACCCACCCATGTAGGTATTTACACTATATTGTTTAATAACTCACCGCATACTAATTCTTGGGTCCTTGATACATGTTGTGGTATTCACATTTGTTCTTATTTGCAGGGACTAAAAAGAAGTGAGAATGTGGAGCACAGGAAGATAAACTTGATCATGGGGAATAAGAAAGCTTCACCTGTCACCAAGATTGGAGTTTATTCTTTATTGCTTTGTAGTGGGTTAAAATTAGATTTGAATAATTGTTGTTACTCGTATGAAATGGCGAGAAATATTATTTCTTTTCATCGTTTGTAAAACAAGGCTTCACATTTTGTGTGATAATGAAATTGGTGTAATAAATGCTTATTTTAATGGTGTTTTTTATTTTAAAGCATTGCCTTGTAATGGTGTATATGAAATTGTGATGGTTGTAGACAACTTAGGAAATAATGTATTGCATATTGATTCTTCCACTGGTTTGGATAAAGCATCCTTGTGGCATTGTCGCCTTGGACATGTCAACAAGAAGCGCATAAGCCAACTCCAAAAGGCTGGAGTCTTGGAATCATTTGACTTAAAGTTAGATGATAGTTGCGAATCTTGTTTGCTTGGAAAGATGACTAAGCCACCCTTCACTGGCACTTGTGAGAGGGGTGAGGGCTTGTTGGATCTCATACACACCGATGTGTGTGGGCCCTTAAGAACCGCCACAATGGATGCTAACCGCTTCTATGTGACTTTTACTGATGATTATAGTAGATATGTCTATGTCTACTAAATCAAGAATAAGTCAGAAACCTTTGAAAGATTCAAAGAGTTTAAGCAAGAAGTAGACAATCAGCTGGGCAGGAAGATAAAGATGCTCTGATCCGATCAAGGTGGTGAATATCTTAGTATCGAGTTCCTAGACTATCTTAGGGAATGTGAAAGAGTTTCACAATTGACACCTCCTAGGACACCACAACTTAATGGTGTGGCTGAGAGGTGCAATCGAACCTTCTTGGACATGGTTCGTTCCACGATGAGTCGAGTTCCTATCTCATTTTGAGGGTATGCCTTAGAGACCGCCGCCCGTATCTTTAATCTAGTCCCTACAAAGAAGGTTACCAATACACCTCACGAGATGTGTACATTGAAGATTCCCTCGTTAGCACACATCGAGGTTTGGGGTGGTGAGGCTTTCGTGAGACGCAAGACTCATGACAAGCTCGAACCTTGGAGTGAGCAGTGTATTTTCATCGGCTACCCACATAAATGATGGGATTTGAGCATTCTAACACTTCCTAAGTGTACATGCAACCCTAATAACCTTGGATCTATGTTTGTCTAATTCGCATGCAAAGTTTATTTCCAAGGTTATGATCCTATCTAGCATACATGGGGAACAATTTCAACTTGAATGAAAGATAGAACTACATACCTTGTTGTTGATTTTGATCCTTGAAACCTTGTGAGCCTAGCACCCCAAGTGTGATGCCTCAAATGCTTCACACAACACCAAATGTTATGGAGTAAACTTGGAGAGAAAGTATAACACTCTAAAATCGGCTCTAGCCCTCAAGTATGCATGTGTAGCCGATTTTGGGAGAAACATGAGCTTTATATAGTGTTGACACATCTAGGGTTACACCATGTAAACCCTAATGTGTCATGACTCTTCATTTCCATGACCCATGGGTTTGTAACTCCCATGGAGCCTCCATGAAGCATCCAATGGGTTTAACCCAACTTGATTATCCATGGAGCCTTTTAGCCAACTATATAAGTTATGGATGATTTACATAATCAACCCATATATTGAATTAGTTATCTTTTGACCACTTAATTAATTCTAAATTAATTCTTGATCAAAATAATTAAATAATATTGTTAATATATTAGAACTTATAATATATTAATAGACCACAAGTGTTATTTCTCTCATTTAGTCTATCCAATTGCATGGTGCCATGCAACCCAAATGGACCATGTCGGGTTGGGTCAAGTACATACCAGAAATAGTTATGGACTTAGACACCTTATCCAACAATAAATCCTTTGGTTATCTCTTCTATAGACCGAGTGACAATGTTGTATTCATTGCGAGGAGTGGAGTCTTTCGTTAGAAAGAATTCATAAGCCAAGGAAACAGTGGGAGGCAAATTGACCTTGAAGAGCTTCAAGATTCAAGTTGTGAGGGAACCTCAAACACTAGCGATCAACCTGAGGACAAAACTCTTGTTGAGTCGATTGACGAGTCTGTAACTTTGAGGCGTTCCACAAGAACTAGGAATACACCTAAGTTTTATGGTTTCCAAATTACTATAGAAGGTGATACATTTATCAGTGACAACACACTGGTAAATTTGAATGAAACTAACAGTTACAACGAAGCCATGGCGGGCCCCGAGTCTGCAAAGTGGAAAGAGGCTATGGACAACGAGATTCAGTCCATGTATGACAATCAAGTTTGGAACTTGGTTGACAATGTACCAGGTCGTAAGACAGTCGGGTGCAAATGGATCTTCAAGAAGAGTACCGACATCGATGGGAAAGTACATACTTATAAAGCGCGACTAGTTGTGAAGGGCTTAACTCAAACTCGGGGAGTTGACTATGATGAGACCTTCTCACCAGTAACTAAGATTAAGTCTATTAGGGTTATGCTAGCCATAACTACATTTCATGATTATGAAATATGGGAAATGGATGTCAAAACCGCTTTCCTTAATGAAAAGTTGGCTGAAGATGTTTACATGAATCATCCAGAGGGTTTTGTCAATGCAGAGTACCCTAATAGAGTGTGTAAGATTGAGAAATTCATTTATCGATTAAAAAAAGCATATCGTAGATGGAATCTTTGTTTCTATGAAAAATGTCAAAGAGTTTGATTTTTGAAGAAGCGAGGATGACTCCTGTGTAGATGTTAGATCTATTGGGAGTGTAGTTAGCTTTTTGGTATTGTATGTGGATGACATACTACTCATATGAAATGAAATCCCAACCTTGTAGGAGATGAAATCCTGGTTTGGGAAGTGCTTCACTATGAAGGACCTTGGAGAAGTTACCTATATCCTAAGGATAAGGATATTGAGACAGGAGTAAGAGACTAATTGGACTTAGTCAAAGCACCTACTTGGAGAAGGTGTTGAAGAGGTTCAACATGCAAAATTCCAAGATAGGTGATTTACCGATCCAGAGCAATGCCAAACTGAGTAAAACTCAGAGTCCGAGTACAGAGGCTGAGATAGCTGAGATGAGTCAATTATCATATGCTTCCGTTGTTGGCTCGATCATGTATGATATGACTTGTACTCGCCCTGATGTGGCCTTTGCTTAGAGCATGGTCAGTAGATATCAAGGAAACACTGGTAAGGCTCATTGAACTACCGTAAAGAATATTCTAAAGTACCCACAAAAGACTATGGACTGGGTTCTTATCCTCAGTGGGAGTGATGACTTGAGAGTGACAGGTTATAGTGATGCCAGCTTTTAGACCGATAGAGATAGTTTCCACTCTCAGTCGGGCTGGGTATTTACCCTGAATGGAGGAGCAGTAACTTGGAAAATTTCCAAGCAGGAGACCGTAGCTGATTCAACGTGCGAATCTTAGTACATAACAGCAAGTGAAGTGGCAAAGGAAGCGATATGGCTGAAGAAATTTATTGGAGACCTTGGAGTTGTACCAGCTATAAAGGAGCCAATGGAGAGTTTTTGTGATAGTGACGGTGCGGTTGCCATTGCCAAGGAACCAAGGCATCATGGAAGATCCAGGCACATTGACAGAAAATATCACTTCATAAGACACAAAATAGAAGTAGGACTCCTCGTAGCAAAGAGAGTATCGTCAGAAGAGAACCCAGCAGATCCCCTCACGAAGGGAATGAATAGGGTTAAGCATTTGCAGCATGCGAGGCACATTGGGCTGGAAGACGATATTAGTTTTAATGATTAGATAGTTATTTCAGAAACTTGTAATAGATAAATTGTAATTGACATTTGATGATTAAATAAAATTTGTTGTTTATTTATGAGTAAAGTTACTATCTTGTGTTAATTATTTACTGATGTTTCAATTTTGCATGTTTTGACTTCCAAAATAATAAGATTATTTGAACTGTTCACAATCGATCATACTGTGGAAGTAGGTATTCAATCAAGACTGTCATGAATTTGGCTTGTATGTTGTCTAAAATGGTTAGACATTGATATGACATTCATCGGTGCTCATAAGTTCAGAGTATTAGATTAAACCATCGCTCACTTGTATCACTTCATGTAACTTATCTCGACTAATCGTGAGATGATAATATCATGTAAGTCTTCAAACCAAGAGATATGAGTTGTTGACTATGAGTTGATTGTGCATTGATAGTACGAAAACGGATCAGTAACTTGATGTTATAAAACGTGTTGTTGTGTATGATTTGGCAAATAGTTAGTACAAGCATATGAGTCGAAGTTTGTCTATTCCTTTTAGTCCATAGAGGATTAAAAGCGATATCTTGGGCCCCTCGATGATTTTGTTTTGACCTACCCGGTCAGAACTAAATTGATCTGTTCGATTAAGTTCTATGTCAAACAAATCAGAAATCGGGAAACAAACTGTTGGACAATAAGTATGACGTTGTTCCATGTTTTTGTCCGGCTGATATCTTGAGAACATAGGATTATATGATCACTTATCTAACATGGTAATGTCTAAGTTTGACAAAGGCATTTAAGAGCCACGATTGCTAGTCGGATCCTAAAGTTATACTTACAACTATAGTTATTAGATTTATCCAAGTGGGAGACTGTTGGATAAGGTGTCTAAGTCCATAACTATATTTGGTATGTACTTGACCTGGTTTGGCATGGTCCATTTGGGTTGCGCTTCACCAGGACAATTTGAACTTTTGAGAAGAGGATAATTATGATTTATTAATATAAGTTATAATATACTAAAATGAAATCATAGTATTTAATTCAAAATTAATTTTGTGATAAAAAGAGACTAATTAAATATATAGGGATTGATTGTGTAAATCAATCATTCTTATAATGGGGGCTAATGATTCATGATTCCTTATGTTGGGCTTAACCCATGTGGTGACCCATGGATACTCCATGGAGGTTAAAACCCATGGATCATGAGGAATGTGGAAAGTCATGCACATTAGGGTTTACATAGTGTAACCCTAATGTAACCACACTGTATAAGAAGCCTTATGGTTCAAGAAATTGGCACCTAGAGTCTTTGCAAGAGTGTGACTGATTTTTGTGAGCTAAATAGTCCTCTTCCAAGTTTCCAAGTGTTAGTGGTGATTTGTGATTTGTGATTCCACTTTAGGCATTCACACTACTGGTGCTAGGTTCTTAAAGCTCCAAGCAACAAGCTACAACAAAGGTATGTTATCTAACTTGTTTTATTACCCAAGTATCAAATTTTTGTATGTAAGCTAGGGAAATACCTTGTAAAATGAACGTTTGCATGTACAATAGAGAAAACCTAGATCCAAGGTATTTAGGGTAGCATGTATACCTTAGGAGTGTTAGAATGCTTAAAACCCTTCAAGAGATTCATCTAGGACTTCACCAAGATAGTTGTTCCTTTGGCCCGATTGACCAATAAGATAATTACATTTCACTGGGGTCCTGAGCAGCTTGCAACTTTTCATGCTCTTAAATAGCAGTTGTGTGAGGCGTCGATTCTGACCCTGCCAGAGGGTATTGATGATTTTGTGGTTTATTGTGATGTTTCGATCACAGGTTTGGGGATAGTGCTGATGCAGAGGGGTCACATGATCACTTACTCTTCGAGGCAGCTAAAGCCTCATGAGGCGAATTATCCGACACATGATTTGGAGTTGGGGTCGTGGTCTTCGCCCACAAGATTTGGCGACATTTCCTCTATGGGGTCCGTTGTACTATTTAGACGGATCACAAGAGCTTGAGGTATTTGATGGATTAGCCAAATATAAATATGAGGCAACATTGATGGTTGGATGTGGTGAAGGATTATTATTTCGAGATCCTTTACCACCTGGGGAAGGCCAATGTGGTGACCGATGCTCTCAGGTGCAAGGCAGTCGCGGTTCTGATCAGAGACATATGTTTGAGAATGACCATGATTACTCAATTAGTGGAGAGAATTCACAAGGCTCAAGCCGAGGCTATGAAGGAAGAGCACCGAAAGAGCAAGCACATTGTGGGTCAGGTGGCTTCCTTCGTTTATGATAGCTGTGGATTGTTGACTTTGCATCGGCAAGTTTGGGTTCCGTATTAAGGAGGTGTACGACAAATTCTGATGGAAGGGGCTCAGAATTCGAGGTTCTCCACTCATCTAGGGGCGAAGAAGATGTACAAGGATATTCATATTGATTATTGGTGGCCCTACAGGAAGCGGGATGTGGCTTGGTACGTGGAGCGGTGATTGACTTGCAGGAAAGTCAAGGTCGAGCATCAACGACCTCACAGCAAGATGCAGCCGTTGGAGATTCTCGTATGGAAATGGGAAGAAATCACCATGGATTTTATCTCGAAGCTTCCCATGACTAGGCGCGGAGTGGATTCAATTTGGGTCATCGTGGATCATTTGACCAAGAGCGCGCATTTCGTTCTGGTTCAGGAGAGTATTTCTCTAGCGAATTTGGCCGAGGTTTATATCAGGGACGTGGTGGCATGTCATGGGGTACCTATATCAGTGGCTTCTAACAGGGATGCTCGCTTTACTTCCAAATTTTGGAAGAGGTTTCATGACGAGTTAGGCACTCCTCTTCATTTACATAAAACATTTCATCCGTAGACCGATGTTAAGAGTGAGCGGACTATTCAGACTCTTGAGGATATGTTGCGTGCGTGTGTGTTGGCCTTTGGAGGGTGTTGGGATACGTATCTTCCGTTAGCAGAATTTCCGTATAACAATAGTTATCACGCCAGCATTGATCGACCTCCTTTTGAGATGCTCTACTGGAGGAAATACAGGACCCCAATTTGTTAGGGCAAGGTTTGTCGCTGGGTTATGGGGAGTACCAAGGTGGTGCTCAAGACAACTAATCTGATGCAGTAGGTTCGGAGTAGGCTCCAGATAGATCAGAGTCGGCAGAAGAGTTATGCCAACAGGTGCTGACCAAACTTAGAGTTTCAGGTGTGAGATATGGTTCTCCTAAAGGTGTCACCTTCGGAAGGTGTCATTTGATTCTGGAAGCATGGCAAGCTGGGCCCCAGGTATATTGGTCCTTTCAGGGGTTTGGCTCGGGTGGACAGGGTTGCTTATCGCTTGGATCTTCCAGCTGAGCTCAGTCAGATTCATAACATGTTTCATGTATCTGATCTGCGGAAGTGTTTAATGGATGATTTCATAATGGTACCATTGGAGGATATTTAGGTGGATGACCGCCCGAAGTATATTGAGAGACCCGTGGCAATTTTGGATTGACGGGCAAAAACCTGGAGGAACAACGTAGTCGAGTTGTTGAATTTGTAATGGTAGCACCACAAGGGATCGAGTGGACTTGGGAGCCCTAGGATGAGGTGGGAGAGCACTATCCAGAGTTATTCGTGGTAGCAGACTTTCAGGACAAAGTTTGACTCAAGTGGGGGAGAATTATAACACTTGGAATCTAGGTATGTCCATTATGGATTGTTATGTACTTGATATTTGGATTTTGGTCCTTATGTTGTACACGGGGCGTACCACATGGCACGGATGGCATACAAGATGGAAAGCAAGTACACGGGGCGTCCCACACGGTACGCTTAGCATACTCATGCGAGGGTTAGATGGTGGTTCCAAACACATACATGGGCGTATAGCCGTGTACGCGGGACGTACGTGTGCCTAATGAAAACCCTAATTTTCGATAATGGACACTATATATTCATCATTATGGCTTATGAAATCCTTATTTCTCAGCCTCCTCTGACCCTTAAGCCTCATATTTTAAACCCCAAACCGCTCCTTGTCGTTTGAGCTCATTATGTCCATTTTGGTGTGCTTTAGTCCATATTCAAGAAGTAGAAGCTTGGTGCAAGGTGGTGGATCAAGGAAAAGCATGTGGATCTTGACTAGTTGCTTCATTTCCAGCTTGTTTGAGGTATAAATCTTTGAACTTGTTCATTTATGGCTTAGATCTAGTATTTATGAGTTTTTGTCCCTTTTGACCCCAAGGATGTGATCTAGTGGTTTGATACCACCCCAGGAGCTATGAGTTGCCACTCTTGGTGTTTTTGAGGTTCTAGATTCATAAAGTTTGCACCTTTAGGGTTTAGATCCATTCATGCATGAGTTTATGTCCATTTAATGAAAGTAGGGTGTTATATTTTGAAATTGGGTCTTTATGGGGCACAAAAAGTCACCAAGTTAGTGACTTTATGGTTATAAACGCTTATGAGGACTTGGATCTGTGGTTGGGGATTCTGGTCTTAATCATTAAGGGCTTAATGAGGAATTTGGCTTATTGGGTGAATACGTTGGGCATACAAGTCTATACGCACGACGTATAGGCCATTTGGATGCTTGGGTTCTTGTTGGGCCATCTGAGTACAAGTATTTTGGACTATGAAAAGTTGTTGGGATTTAGGGTATGGCCTATGAAGGGGTTTGGGCCTAATTTGGAAAATTAGGCCATAAGTGGGCTTTGGTTGATTAATTGGTTTTGGGCCTTTTAGATTTTGAGTTTGGGCCTTAGCCTTGGGCCAAATTAGGTGAGGGATAAAATGGTATTTTTACCCCAAGTATGGATTGTTGGACTTATGGTTATGGATTGAAACCCACAAGTTGATTGGGTGTTGTTTTGGTATTGATTAGCTAGGGAATTCGTTGGACCAGCAGCCATGGATTTTTCAGTGAGATTTAGAAGTCGAGGTGAGTTTCCTCACTGGGTATAGCAGGTCTAAGGCACCAATGCCGACCCTTATTGTTTATGTTACAATGCTAGGAGACTGCATTATCCTTGCGTGTGTTATGTGCTACTATGTATATCGGGTGGGGCTCGATGTTGGGCGAGGCCTGATGACTTAAACATTTGTTATTGTTTTTGATCATTATATGTATTAGCATGATTATGTGATATATATATATATATATATGTATATATGTGTGTGTGTGTATGTGTGTGTGTTCGTGTGTGTTGTCTGTGTATAATGGGCGGGGCCTAAGAATAATAGATATGTATACCGAGCGGGGTCTGATGTAGTTCGGGGTCCCAATATGTGATTTATTATGTATGGTATGGGGTAGTTTGGGAAACTCACTAAGCTTTGTAGTTATTGTTTTCAGTTTACGTTTAGGTACTTCTAGTTCCAAGGGGAAGAGCTCGGGTTGACTGCATCGCATACACCATATGGATTCCTATTTGAGATATTAGTATTATTGATATGATGTTTGATACACTTATTTTCATTTGGTTGTATGGATAATGTTTTTGGAATATTGTTTTAGTTGAATAAGGTAATGGTGAAGAACTATTATCCACTCCTGAGGATTGATGATCTTTTCGACCAGCTTCAAGGTGCATCTTGGTTCTCGAAGATTAAGTTGCGATCGGGTTATCATCTGATTTGGGTAAGGGATGAGGATGTGCAGAAGATAGCTTTCTGGACTCGTTATGGCTTCGATTGCTAGGGTGATGCGGCATCTGGGGATGGACCATCCACCTTTTCCTCATGCGGGTCCTGCTATTCCACCACCAACTCAGCCATGTCATGATGGTGTTGGAACTTATGTCACACATCATGGGGATACTGATGATGATTATGAGGACGCAGAGGGCGAGGAAGGTGAGTATGAGACTAACGTTGAGTAGGTTGATAGGTTTGAGACGATGCTTTGTATATTGATACTCATTTTGTGGGATGTATTTGATGCACTTTATGTATGCTTTCTATTTGTGTTTTTATATATGGTTTCTATTTTATTGTTTATTTAATTCAACAAATGTATTGATTCAGCCAACACTATACATAGTTGATCAGGCTATGTTTAGGAGTGACTCAACCTTTACATACTAAACCCGCTTATATATTGCGATTTTATTTGTATATTTTATTTTTGATTGGCGGTTATTATTGTTTTATACTTTATAGAATACCAAATTAGGGATTGGCCAGATGAGAAGTATCGGAGGTTAGGACCATTTTTGTTGGACTTGGTGTCTAAGCCCATAAGTATAACTAGGATGTACTCGAACCGATTGTAGCATGGTCCTTTTTCGGTTGCCTTCACCGGTGCAACTTGATAAGATGGATTTTAAGATAAAGGTTGTTTATGGTTTATTAATATATTACAAGTATAATATATTAATATGAAATCATATTATTTAATTAGTATTGATCAATAATTAATTTTGTGATCAACAGACACTAAATAAATATAGGGGGAATGCTTATGTAAATCAATCATTCTTGTAGTGTGGGCCAATGATCCATGATCGTGTAGGTAGGCTAAACTAATCCATGGATATTCCATGGAGGTTAAACCCATGGAGCATGAGAATGTGGAAAGTCATGGTTTATTAGAGTTTGCAAAGTGTAACCCTATCATGTACAACACTATAAATAGAGCCCCTATGGAGCCAAAATCGGCTACACCATCTCTTGGAGATAACCAACTTATTTTCTCAATCCTTCTTTTGCATTTTGGTGTTTGTGAACCAATAAAGACATCACCGTTGAGGTGCTAAATCTTTCAAAGGTCAAGAACTCTACCCAACTCAAGAGGTAAGCATCCAAACTAAAGTTTTATGTTATATAGCTTCAATTGTATGCTAGATAGGGAGAATGCTTTGGAAAACCAAAATGCATGTATAATTAGAGAAAACATGGATCCAAAGCATTTAGGGTTGCATGTGCACCATAGGAGTGTTATAGTGCTCAAAAACCAATATTGGTATCAAAGCCTAAGATTGTTTTCTATTATATTTCATGCTTACTAGTTTTTCAAAGCTGGAAAAAAAATCGAAATTTTGCCTTTGACTGGTGAACTCACCGAGTACATTAACAGACTCGATGAGTCCACTAAGCAAACAGGGCAAATAGGCGAGTCAGTTGATGCACTCGACGAGTTGAAGGCCTTGTTTGCAAAATTTCGAGTTTCTTGGTCTGGTTTGGATTAGGAACACTACCACAAACTGTTTTGGATCATTGGAAATGGTTTTTATGATATGGTAGTGCTTATGCTCATCCAACCACAAGATAATTGTCAAAGTTTTTAAAATAATTGTTGTTTTATATGATAAACAAAGTTTCCTTTAAAATTATTCACTTGCAATTGTCTTGATTATGAATTTAGTTAGATAATGAATTATGTGATAATTTAGTTGTTAGAAAAATGATCTAAATGATGTTTAATGACCTCCATAACTTGTCCTAGAGTTATGAAAAATGAAAGGTCTCTTCATTAAAATCAAATTAAACTCATGATTGGTTATGAATGTGATGAGTTATGACAAGTTTCAAAACTTGCCCTCAAGTTTTGGAATTTGAAAAGTCTCGTTAAATGAAACTTTAATTCCAAACCCTAGAGTTTTAAAAGTTAAAATTAACCCTTATACTTTATAATATTATAAGTTTAATGATATATATATATATATATATATATATATATATATATACATATATATATATATATATATAAGAACAAGTCAGTCTTACCGTTAGTAGGCTCATTCACGAAGATGGTCTATAAGGAGGTAATCATGTGTTAATCATAGATTAATGGAGTGTATGTGGTTAACCGGCACATTGATTAGGTGATTTGCAACATTGGGTGTACCAAGCTACTTTGCCTGGTTATTCACACATTGTCTATGATCCTGGACATCCCAGTCACAAACTTCAAGGCCACTCCGAGATTTAAACATACCATTGAAAATTTCAATGAATCTCAAAGATCTAGAAGTTTCAAACCAACTAAAACTTAATAATCTATTTCGTTGTTCATGGTCGAAATTGATAAATCATCATTTACCTACCTTTAAATATTTTACAATTGGATTACGACATCCCTCTTCGCAATTGTAGAATATTGTGTTGGGTCCTAGCCTTAATATTTCATATTGGATGTGATATTAAGGATTATCATCTAATCTAAACTTTGTTATTCTTCTTTTCAGATGTCTATCCCAAACAATGCTTCCATAATAATTCCTTTAGGCTCTTTCTCTCTCATGAACCTATGTGGGAGGGTCATTTTTGATGGCTCGAACTTCAATGAATCATAATGGCTATTTTCCTATGAGGACAAAGTATATGTCCTTGATAAAGAGCTAAAAAAATATTGATGTCACCACTGCTACTCTTGAACAAATCGCTAAACACACTACTCGTGAGAGGGATACGACAAAGGTGTCGTGTCTTATGATTGCAACCATGACTGCAGAGCTACAGAACTCCTATGAGGACTACTATCCTTATGAAATGTATCATGATTTGATGGAAAGATACCATCAAAGTGCTCAGCAGGAGAGGTTTCAAATCATTGCCTCCATGATCACAACCAAAATGAAAGATGGTGAACCCATCACGGCCCACTTGCAAAAGATGCAGAGATTCGTGGACTGCTTGCTTAAATTGATTGTCAATTTTGATGAAGAGTTGGCCATAGATATTATTCTACACTCTTTACCTCCTTGCTATGATCAGTTTCGTATGACTTATCATATTAACAAGGTGGAGGTCATCTTAGCAAGCTTCAATGCCTTTTAAGGACTGTTGAAAGCAACCTGAAAGGAAAATCGGTTGTGTTTACTCCTACTATTACTTATGCCCCTGTTCTGGCAATCAGACATGGAAAGGAAAAGATGAGGAAGGCTACCTCCAAGATCCGCAAGGGAAAGTCTCTTGATGGATCCTCTTCTAGTGGGATGAAAGTTGGTTTTGCTAATTCCTCTAGATGCAGATTCTTGAAGCTCAATGCCACTCTAAGCTTCCTTGACAACTTCTCCTTCTTGAATGTCACTAAAAATTGCCACCAACACCCTTTCTAAGCTCAAAAGTGGTCTCACAAGCTCTCTATGGAGTAGAAGGACGTTCTAAGGCTATGGAGGCTCTCTAGGGTTTAATCCAAGGGGCTTAAGGGCGTTTAAATAGGCCTCAAGTACGAAAATTAGGGTTTGGTCATCCACCACGTACGCCCAGCGTACGTGTTGCCCCTCCTTGTTCATCCATGCATAGTACGCTAAGCGTACTCATAAGTACGCCCAACGTACTTAAGGGACTATTATGCTAAAATTTGATTTCTTCAAGGGCTACAATGTAATACTAGATTTGGAGTGTTACAACTCTCCCTTACTGGATCGTCCTCTTGCTCTGGCCATCAGTCTGGAGGTCGTACGTAGTGCTAAAATGTAACTGAGTGCCCAGTTCCTCGTGGAACTTCTTCCAGAACCTGGATGTAAACCGAACATCCCTGTCAGAGACTACCAAAACTAGAACCCCGTGCCTAGCCACCACCTCTCGTACATAAATATCCGCCAGCTTCTCCGCGGATATACTCTCAGAAATCGGAATGAAGTGGACACTCTTCGTCAGTCTTTCTACGATCACCTATATGGCGTCCACGCCCCTTGCCGCCCTCGGTAACTTCATGATGAAATCCATAGTGATCTCTTCCCACTTCCACATGGGAATGGGTAGCTACTGAACCTTGCCATGAGGTTGTTGATGCTCGACCTTGACCTTCCTGCTGGTCAAGCACCACTCTACGAACCAGGCAACCTCGCGCTTCTGTGTGAGCCACCAATAACTCAGTCTCAAGTCCTTATACATTTTCATATCCCCTTGATGTATACAGAACTCAGACTTGTGAGACTCCTCTAATATCCTCTGCCTCACTCCTCCAGTCACCAGAACCCACACCCAGCCACATAGTGTCAAGAGGCCACGACTATCCTTATCAAACAAAGTATATTGTCCCCGAATTTTCTCTATCTTCCAATTCTCTTTCTTCACTCCCTCGACCTGTGCCTCTTTGATCATATCCAACAAAGGAGAAATCACCGTCATCCTTATATAAATGTTCCCAATCGGGGACCCCGCCGTCTTGCGGCTGAACACATCGGCCACCACGTTGGCCTTCCCTGGATGGTATAGGATCTCGAAATCATAATCCTTCAGCACATCCAGCCACCTCCTCTTTTGCATGTTGAGGTTCTGTTGATCCATCAAATACCTTAAACTCTTGTGATCAGTATAAATGGTGCACCGTACTCCATACAGATAGTGCCTCCAAATCTTAAGGGCAAACATCACTGCCCCCAGTTCTAGGTCGTAAGTGGGGTAATTCGCCTCATGAGGCTTCAACTGCCTCGAGGCGTAAGCTATCACGTGCCCCCTCTACATCAGCACCACACCTAACCCTGAAATCGATGTTTCATAGTACACCACCAAATCGTCTAACCCCTCGGGTAGTACTAGGATCGGAGCCTCGCATAACCTCCGTCTCAGGGTCTCAAAAGCCATCTGCTGATTCGTGCCCCACCGAAAGGTCACATTCTTCTTGGTTAAGCGGGTCAATGGCACAGAAATCTTGGAGAAATCCTGGATAAATCTCCGATAATAACTCGCTAAACCCAAGAAGCTACGAATCTCTGATGCGTTCTTCAGTACTTCCCACCGCATCATAGCCTCAAGCTTGGCTGGATCAACTGAAATGCCCTCCTGATTGATGATATGCCCCAAAAATTGTACCTCAAGCAGCCAAAATTCACACATGGAGAACTTTGCATAAAGCTTCTCCGCCCTCAGGGTGTCCAATACTTCCCTCAAATACTGCTCATGCTGCTCCTTGGTCTTAGAATAGACCAATATATCATCAATAAAAATGATCACTGACCGATCCAGCATCGGTCTACACACTCTATTCATGAGATCCATGAATGCTGTTGGGGCATTGGTGACCCCAACCAGCATCACCCAAACTCATAATGCCCATATCGAGTCCTGAAGGCCGTCTTCGGTATATCCTCATCCCGAATCCTCATCTGATGGTACCCTGACTGAAGATGAATCTTGGAAAACCAAGACGCACCTGCAACTAATCAAACAAATCATCAATCCTCGACAACGGATACGGTTCTTCACCGTTAGTTTGTTCAACTCTCTATAGTTGATGCACATCCTGTGTGATCCATCCTTGTTTTTCACGAACAGGATCGGTGCTCCCCACAGGGAACTGCTCGGACGGATGAACTCTCGGTCTAGCAACTCTTGGAGCTGCGTAGATAACTCCTGCATCTTGGGCGTTGCCAACCGGTATGGTGCCTTTGCTATCAGGGCGGCACATGACACAAAATTGATGCGAAACTCCACCTGCCTCTCCAGAGGAACTCCTGGTAACTCCTCAGGAAAGACATCCCGAAACTCCTGTACTACCGACAGACTACCCACATCCGTCGTGGTTTCAACCCTCGTATCTGAGATATATGCCAGAAATCACATACACCCGTGCTGCAGAAATCTCCTAGCTCTCGCAGCCGATCAGAGGGTTGGCCCACGCAACACCCTCTCACCATGTATAACCAGCTCTCCTCCACTTGGGGTTCGAACCCTAAGCAACTGGCGCTCGCAATCAATCATGGCCCTGTTGGCCCCCAGCCAGTTCATCCTGACAATCACCTTCAACCCTTGCAACGGTATCGGGACCAGATCCACGTGAAACCTCTCACCCAACACATTCATGATGCAATCTTGATACACCCTCGCAACACTCACAGTGCGGTCTTCTGCAATCTCTGCCTCGAGCGGGGAATCCAAAGTTCCCGGCGCGTCCCGGAACTTCTTGCTAAGCGTAAGTGACACGAACGATCGGGTAGCACCCGAATCAAGCAAGACATGAGCAGACATACCATTGACCAAAAAGATCCCTATACAAGCATAAAGTACACATAAGTTATACAAATAATAAGAACAAAGAATAACAGACATGTACTAGCGACAACGTCTGGCACTGCCCGGGCCTCCTCGATAGCAGTGCGGCTATCAGTGATCCTCAGTGTGGCGGGTGCAAGCACCGCCACTACTCCTTCCCCTCCCTGCAACCTCGGACAGTCAGCCTTTTTATGGTGAGTCTGGTTGCAGTGGAAACATATCAAGCCTTTCTTGGGGCAATACCTGCTCAAGTGGCCCTACTGACCACAAGAGTAACATCCTGATATCCTTGCTGACAAGCCCCACTAAGAAATCTACCGCACCTAGCACGCTGGCTCTGGTCCTGCTGGCCGCTGCTGGAGGTGTCTGAAGTCTTAGGATTCTTAGCTTGACCCACTGTTGCTTGTGCCTGCTCCGGCTTCCGTTTGGCGCAAAAGTCAAACTCCATCTCCCTTTCCCGGGCCTTTTCCACCATCTTATTCAGGGTTTTCCACCCTGTAAAGCTCACAAACTCCTGGATATCATCCCTCAGCATGGAATGATATCTTGTCCTATGCATATCCTCTTCTGTAGCATACTGAGGAATCAACGAAGCTCGCTCACGAAACTTGGTGGTGATCTCTACCACAGTCTCAGCGATTTGCTGGAGTTCCTAGAATTCCCTCACCATCCTCTACGCCTCAATGGCTAGTGCAAACACCAAATCAAACCGTCATACAAACTCGGTCCACATCATCTCAGCCACCCCGACTGCTCCTACCTGGCTAGTAACCTCGCCCCACCAATCTCGGGCCCTGTCTGTCAGCATGCAAGATGCAAATCCAACCTTTGCCGCATCTAGGAAAGAACTCATGTGTTGGGCATTTTCGATACCCGCCACCCAACGTCGGCTAACAATGGGGTCCCTGACCCCGAAAAAATTTGGTGCCCTGCACGCCTTGAACTCCCGGAATGAGGGAGTTCGGGCCCCAACCTAACCCGCATCAATCCCAGCCCTAAATGCCTTGCGTCTCTCCTCCATAATCTTCATCATACCCTCCTTAACCATCCCAAAAATGACTAGGGTAGCGTCAAGGATGCCCCTGGTAACCTCGGTTGCGATAAGCTCACACAACCTCTCATCAATGACATTGGTAGTGTCGCCTAATCTAGCCCCTGATCAAAATCCCAATCTTGATCCCCCTGCTCCAAATCGTGTCACCACCGTGCTGAATTGAAATTTCATAATTTATAATGATCAGGATTTCCATATAAGGGATCTTCCCAAACCGGTCTTCCTTGAAATCGTCAGATCTAACATTGGTTCAGGTACAGGTCCTGTGCTTTCAGTAGTACGGGCCCAATACTACCTTCTTCACCTACCTGTACCTTTCCTCAATGCTCTACCTGATAACTTCAATTCATCCCAAAACTAAACCACATCCCACAAACTACCGCATACATAAAATCCTAGGTTGTCCTAAGATTTTCTCTACTCATACTAACCAGACGAATCATA
Source organism: Lactuca sativa (assembly GCF_002870075.4). Lineage (NCBI taxonomy): Eukaryota > Viridiplantae > Streptophyta > Magnoliopsida > Asterales > Asteraceae > Lactuca > Lactuca sativa. Next base: position 253,685,844 of record NC_056630.2, read on the forward strand.
ACAGGTTGCTTTTATGCATGCAAATTATACATAGAAAAGGATCAAATAGACTTTCGAATAAAAGATTCTACCCTAGGACCACAACCAAACAAGGAACATGAAATAATGCCAAATCAATCATTCAGAGGCTATAAGCTCCTAACCATATACAATTTTAAAAACATACACATAGCAAGTTCCATACGATCATCAATGCTTAAATATCAGTATAACATGGCTAACACATTGGGAAACTACTTACTTAGCTCGACTGATCACACGCATTGCACTCTCATCTTTTCCTTTCTTTAAAAGTTTTTGATTTTATTTTTGAAAACAATTTTACCATTTCCTTAGTTTGAGTCCTGACACACCCGTGAGTGTGCCTGAATCCCTCAAACCAAGGCTCTGATACCAACTTGTAACGACCCAATTTTTACAAAGACAATTTTCATTTTTGAATAATCAAACACATATCCAACATCAAGAAATCTAGTTATAATTGTTTTCAAATCATCAGTTAAATACAAATTTTATTCCAAACATCCGAGTGTCCTGTGAAAATTTCTGAGAGAGAGAGAGTGTGTGCAATTCACGCCATCACGCCTTGCCCTTGCCCTTGGGATCCGAGTTACCTGAAACAAATCCACAACTTGTAAGCTAATGCTTAGTGAGTTTCCCAGAGCATACCACACACACAATACACAATACACATATCCTGTTAGCTATAAAAGTTGAGTTTAAACAAGAAGTGGAGAATCAGTTTGGCAGGAAAATCTAGATGCTTCAATCCGATCGAGGAAGAGAGTACCTAAGTCTTGAATTCCACGACTATCTTAAGGAATGCAGAATCATTTCACAATGGACGCCACCTAGGACACCGCAGTTGAAAGGTGTGGCTGAGAGGCGTAATCGAACCTTGTTGGACATGGTTCGTTCCATGATGAGTCGTGCTTCACTGCCTATCTCATTTTGGGGGCATGCCTTAGAGACTGCCACCCATATCCTTAACTTAGTCCCTACGAAGAAGGTTGCCAAAACACCTCACAAGATGTGGACAGGGAAGGCTCCCTTGTTGGCACATATAAAGGTTTGGGGTTGCGAGGCTTTCGTAAGATGAGAGACTCATGACAAGCTCGAACCTCGTAGTGAGCGGTGTATTTTCATCGGCTACCCGCATAAATCCTTTGGATATCTCTTTTATAGACCGAGTGACAATGTTGTCTTCATTGCTAGGAGAGGCGTTTCCGAGAGCGAGAACTCATAAGCCAAGGGAATACTGGGAGGAAAATCGATCTTGAAGAGATTCAAGAGTCAAGTGAGGAAGGAACCTCTAACGCTGGCGCTCAACCCGAGGAGGAAACTTCGGTTGAACCGATTGATGAGTCCTTACCTCTTATACGTTCCGAAAGAGTTAGAGTTCAACCCCAGTTATATGGTTTTCATATTACTAAGAAGGGGACACATATATTAGTGATAGTACACTAACAAATCTGGACAAACCTAACAGCTATCAGGAAGCCATGACAGGCCCGAAGTTTGCGAAGTGGAAAGAGGCAATGGACAGTGAGATTCAGTCCATGTATGACAACCAAGTTTGGAATTTGGTTGACCATGTGCCCGGAGATCGGGTGCAAGTGGATCTTCAAGAAGAAGACTGACATGGATGGGAATGTGCACACATATAAGGCGCGATTGGTCGTGAAGGGTTTCACTCAAACTCCCGGAGTTAACTATGATGAAACCTTCTCACCGGTCGCCAAGATAAAATCTATTAGGGTGATGCTGGCTATAGCCACATTTCATGATTATGAAATACGGCAGATGGATGTCAAAACTACTCTCCTTAATAGGAAGTTGGCTGAGGATGTTTACGTGGCTCAGCCGGAGAGTTTTGTCAATGTGAAGCATCCCAATAGAGTGTGCAAGCTTGAAAAGTCCATTTTTGGACTTAAGCAAGTGTCTCGCATATGGAATCTTTGTTTCGACGAGAAAGTCAAAGAGTTTGGTTTTCTACAAAGCAAAGATGAATCAAATGTATATGTCAAAGCTAGTGGGAGTATAGTTAGCTTTCTCGTACTGTATGTCAATGACATACTACTCATAGGAAACGACATCTCGACACTACAGGAGGTTAAGTCCTGGCTCAGGAAGTGCTTCGCTATGAAGGACCTCAGAGAGGCTTCCTATATTTTGGGAATAAGGATAGTGAGAAACAGATGTAAAAGACTAATAGGACTTAGTCAGAATACTTACTTGGACTAGGTACTAAAACGTTTTAGTATGGAGAATTCTAAGAAGGGGGAGTTACCGATCCAAAGTAATGCCAAGTTAAGTAAGACTCAATGCCCGAGTACCGAAGTCGAGATAGCAGAAATGAGTCAAGTACCATACGCTTCCGCAATTGGCTTGATTGTGTATGCTATGACTTGTAATCGCCCTGATGTGGACTTCTCTTTGAGCATGGTCAGCAAATATCAAGGGAACCTTGGCAGAGCGCATTGGACCGCAATCAAAAACATTCTTAAGTACCTTCGTAGGACCAAGGAATGGTTTCTAGTCCTCGGTGTGAGTGATGACTTAAAGGTGCGAGGGTACAGTGATGCCAGTTTTTAGACCGACCGGGTAAACTACCGTTCGCAGTCAGGTTGGGTCTTTACCCTTAATGGAGGAGCAGTGACTTGGAAAAGTTCAAAGCAAGAGACTATGGTTGATTCAACGTGCGAATCAGAGTACATTGCAGTGAGCGAAGCGTCAAAGGAGGCAATATGGCTGAAGAACTTCATTGGAGACCTTAAAGTTGTGCCAGCCATAAAGGAGCCCATGGAAATTTTCTGTGATAATGAAGGAGTGGTTGCCTTGACCAAGTAATCGAGGGATCATGACATATCTCGACATATCGATAGAAAATATTATTTTATTCGACATCGGGTGGAAGAAGGACTCCCTGTAGTAAATAGGGTATCGTTAGAGGATAACCCAGCAGATCCGCTTACAAAGGGAGTGAGATGGGTTAAGCACTTGCAGCACGCTAGGAGCATCGGGCTGAAGGACGATATTAGTTTTGATTAGATAGTTTAGAAACATGTAATAGATAAACTGTAATTAACATTTGATTAAATAAAAGAGTATTATGCATTGGTAATTTTACTATCTTATGTTAATTGTTTACCCATTGTTTCATTTTTCATGTTTTGACTTCCTGAATAATAAGAATTATTCGAACCGTCCAAAGTCGTTCATATGTTGGAAGTTGGGATGAATGAAGACTGTCATGAATTGGTGTGTAGATTGTCTAAAATGTATTAGACATATCAAAATTTTGCTACAGTGTTCATGAGTGCTTATGAGTTTGATTTTGAGCATTGGAATAAACCCACGCTTGCTGGAATCACTTCATGGTATTTATCTCGAGTATTCGCAAGACGATAATATCATATGGTCTTAAAATCTAGATATATGGTTTATTTTTTGGTGATTGGTTATGCATTGATAATGCAAAAACGCATCATTAACTTGATGTCATAAAACGCATTATTGTGTATGATTTGGTTAGTGAATAATAAATGAATATAAGTCGAAGTTTATCTGTTTCTTTTATCCTAAGAGGGTAAAAGCGATATCAAGGCCCCTCGATGATTTGGTTTGACTTATGTGTCGAGCCCGGTCAGGACTGAATTGATGTGTTCAATTAAATTCTATGTCATACGAATCAGAGATCGAGAAACAAACTGTTGGACAATAAGTATGACTATGTTCCATTTAATTGTCCGCACGATATCTAGAATGGAGGACTATACGATCCCTTATCTAAAGGACAAGTTACTGATAAGATCAGAGTTTGACAACATCTTTGAGAGCTACGATTGCTAATCGGATTATGCTTACATTTGTAGTTACTAGACTTATCCAAGTGTGATACTATTGGATTAATGTCTAAGCATGTAACTATATTTGGTAAGTACTAAACCCATGGTCCTTTTGGGTTACCTTCACCATAGCAACTTGACATGGTAATTTATGGAGAGAGAGAAGATTAATATATCATAAGAATAATATATTAAAGGAGAAATCATATTATTCAATTAGTATTAGTCATAGATTAATTGAGAATTGATTTGGTGAATAAAAGAGATTAATTGAATAAAGGGGACTTAAACTGTCAAATGTTTGATAGTTGAATTTTGAGCTGGGAAACCTAATGGATAAAGGGATGAACGGAATTATGATAGGAGCCCGTCATATTTTCTTCCATGGCCTTATTCCAGAAGGTTCCACGGGTTGCTTAATGTTTAAGCTATCTATTAGGGTTTTGGCTGAATCCCTAGTTGCTCACAGTATAAATAGGACCCCTGGGTTACAGAAATCAGCCACTGCTTCTCTAAGAAACCTAGAGACGATTGTGTGTGCCTCTTCCCTCTCTCATATACTACCCTCTTGTTGGTTGGTGTTCGTAACCCATTAGAGGAGTTACACTTGTGACTCTAAGCTCAAGGAAGAAGAAAGATCAAAATTTATTCAAGAGGTAATCATCTAGATCTCATTAGTTACATTGATTTTCTAATATGTATGCTAGATCTAGGGTTTCAAATCTTGGATGAATTGCATGTACAATAGAGAAACCTAGATCCAAGTAATTAGGGTTTGCATGCTCACATAGGAATGTTGTTATGGCTCAAACCCATCAATGTAAAGGAATAGTTACAATTTACTAAGCACGTAAATCTCAATTCAAACCCAAATAGCATGTAAATGGATCACAAGGCCTAAAAACATGTAAGTGGGTAATTTGGGCCCAATAGGTATGTAAATGTACCACAAAGGTCCAATAAACATGTGACCCATAACTCAGGCCCAAATTAACATGTAAATGGGTCACAAGGCCCAATAAACATGTCATGGTAGGTATTGGGCTCAATATACACCTGAATGGGCCCTTAAGGCCCATTAGCTAAGTAAGATGAATAGTAGGCCCAATAAAATTATTAACGATATATTCCATCCATTCGTATTGTTTCGTTGTTTATTTTAGTTCGTGGTTTACCAAACTTATTATAAAAAGTCTCCTTTTTCTTAAAACAACATTTTTGGTCCAAAGCCTCAAATTTTCAATTAAGGCCCAAAGTTTTGTAAAAATGACATTTTAGTCTATACTTTGTAAAAATTTGCAATTTTGTCCCAAATGTCTAGAAATTTACAGTTTTAGCCCAAAAAGGTATATATATTGACATTTAAGACCTATTTTTGCAGAAAAGTGCATTTTCAGCCCTTGGTTTGTAAAAATTTACACTTTCGGCCTAATTTTGGAAAAATTTACATTTTTGGTCCAATTTGAAAATAAATGTTTTCACCCCTAAATTTGGTTTATTTACATTTATGACGCAAATTTTACTCAAATAACATTTCTAATCCCAAAAACATCATTTTTTTCGCAAGTTTGGGGAAAAACCATGAGGCCCAAAACTTTTGGCCCAATAAGCTGAAATTTGCATTTTTGGCCCTTTTTAGAGTATGTTTAACATAACAATACCTTTTCATACATATAGGACCTGTTTGGTCCCTATAAAAAGATAAATGTCACTTTTTGCCCTTAACTTTTGTTTTCTTGACAATTTTGACTCTTAACAAAGTTTTTGCCTTAAATTTTGTATCTTAAACATATAACACTTTTAACTTGATAGTTTGATGTATAAGGTGTCTTAGTTCATGGATCTTAACTCAATGTTACTTAAGAAGTCGTGATTTGGCAAGATCTAACATGTTTTTAGAACATAATCTAAGAAATTACACAAGACATGCATATAACACATAGATCTACACATTTTACTTGCATTCTCCCCCAAAAATCATGTAAAAACGAAAAAAAGGGGGTATGAACTCACCTTTTCTTGATGTTTCAGTTTTTGAAGAAGAATGGAAAGAGATGAAGTGATTTTCGGCCCTAGCAAACTCCCTTGAGTAGTTTTCGAACTTAGGTGATTCTAATGAGTTAGAACATGAAAGGAGGTTATGTAAGAAAAGATTTTTAGCATTAAGATGGATAATATGTGTTTATATATAATAAACACTTACCAAGAAGTTGAAACCTTGAAGATTACATTTGAAGCACAAGCAAAACCTTGAGATCTTTGATGAAAGAAGAGGATGATTTTAGAGATGTTTGGAGAGAATTTTTGAGTGTGTGTGTGTGTGTGTGTCTTTGGCTTTCGGCCGAGAGTAGAAGAAGAGAAGGGAGAGAGGTAGTGAGGTGACTTGCATGGGAATAAGAGAGACCATGCCTTGATACATGGTGATATTATGGAGATGGCACCTCCAAAGTCAACTCCCCCCCCCCCCCCCTCACATTTCATTTTTTTGTTAAATGGTCTTGGGCCGAGAGTTTGGCCAAGAAGCGTAGGGATGGAATAGTTTGAGCCCATTAACATTTATTTAGGATTTTTGGAATCTAAACATACAATTTTCGGCCCAGTGGGCCTTTAGGGTAATTCACAGCCCAATAGTATAAAAGAGTAGGTTCTAAGGTCCATTAAGGTTAATTGGAGTTGTTATGGCCTAATAAGGCCCATTAGGGTTAGAATGAATCATTCTAGGCCCAAATGGTCCAAAATGTTATAGATTTGAGAATTGGGTCCATTTAGAATCCAAATAGGGTTTCCAAGCCCAAAATGGTTGAATTGGATGCTTATTGGTCCATTAGGCCCAATAAGGAAATCCTAGTCCAATATGGACTTAAACCATGGTTCTTAGGACTTCAGACTCTTTGATGAACATAATAGATGAATCTAAATGAGCATTGAGTGAGATTTACTTAGAGTATATGATTTACAATAGTTGAATGGCTACACAGGAATAGAATTTCCTAGCTAAAATGCTAGTTGTGACATTCAAGGATTATGTGTAGGGATGTGATAGCTAAACTTCATTGGGTTGCAAAAGAGTCGAAAACTCCATCATAAGTAGTTTACGGCCGCAAACTAGAGGTTACGGCCATAAACTCTTGGAATCCATGAACCCCTTCCCTTATATACAAATTTCCTTCATTTCTTCATTTCCTGTTCCTTCTTTGGTTGTGGGCTTAGAGTAGATTCACCCAGTCTACTATCTATTCGATCTTAGTTATATATATATATATATATATATATATATATATATATATATGTATATATATATATATATATATATATATATATATATATATTCCGTTTACACCAAGTAATCATAAGGAGTACCAGGTATGGGCCAGGTCATAGCATACAAATTCAATATACCGTTTTCTAGTACAAAAACATACTTTTCAGATAGACCATTTAGTAGGCTAAACTAGAAACTTATCAGTAAAAGGGTTTAATTCATTTTATTAAACAAGTATAACATAAAGGATATTTAGTGGTTTATAATACCTTATTTTATACATCAGGTTTATATATAATTAATATCTGATAGGCAGTTGGATGTGTGCTTTCCTCCTTACTTCTTGTTCCTTGTTTGGTTGTGGGCTTAGGGTAGATTCACCCATTTAACTATCCGTTCGATATTAGATTATATATAGCTTGTATAAACTAAGTGATTATAGAAGGAACTATTGTGGTTACAATTTTTACTAAAGGAAATATATGATTTTCTTAAAGAAAGTTTTCATCAAATATAAAGAACTATTACAGTTAACTCCATAAGTACCAAATGAATATGTCAGGGTTATATACAATGATGATCTAACAAACAATGGGATGTGTGATTTCCGCCTCATTCCCTGTTACTTGTTTGCTTGTGGGCTTAGGGAAGATTCACACAATCGATTTTCTATTTATTCTAAATTGTATATAATTTGTATCCATTTAGTACTCATAGAAGGAATTGTAGAGTCATTTTTACTTTCATTCATCATATAAGAAAATATAGGATTTTCTGAAGGAACAGGCGAACTATTCTAAATAGAACTTACAACTTACTTTTCATCACTTAAATACTTATGAACTCACCAGCTTAAATGCTGATCTAATCTTTCAAAATAACTTGTATTCTCAGGAGAATAGTAGACAGGTACGCGCTCTGGAATTCAGAAAAGGAAGCATGTAACTTCATATCTTGTTTTGTTATTTACTTTTGGAGTCTAACTTATGTTAATCACATACTTTGTAAACACTTTCATATTAATGAAATGGTTTTTTGTTACTTTGATTACTATGATGCATGTTTTGTGATACTAAACATGACGTCCTCCGCCCCCGAACGTTTCCATCTTTCCGGTTTGGGGGTGTGACAGTTTTCAAACAGATAGTGTGCATATCTGTAGAAATGGACAAAAAACATATGTTAATGTCATCATTACCCATAATCAAAAGTGTTCATGTTATAATCTTATAATTACCGTATATGAATAGGGTAATGTTGATACAAATACTGTGGGTTGAAAAAAGAAAGGAAAAGAAAAGAGTAGTAGCTTTGATCTTTTGTATGAAACCTGTGTATGTATGTGTAATATTATGAATCCAACACTTCATACCTTTTGAGACAACTAATAGGAAATTATATTTGATTGTAGTTATTTCAAGTTTTAAGTAAGATTTGCCAAATTGTTGGTTGTAAAGCTTCTTTTTCACATTGTTGAAATGAAAATATAATGTAAATTTATATATATTTTTTTACATATTATGATGCTAAATTTATATTTTTTTTACATTTTATAAAACAAACAGTTGTAATTGTAGCTGCAACTTGTAAAAAAACTCATTAAAGGACGTTGGTTTTCCTAACAATCAACTGAGATATACATTTGTGCTTGGTTATCCAAACCATTGTTCTTATATAAAATAACAAAAATTCAATAAAATCTTCATAAACAAATCAAGAAAAAGAAACTTTTCTACAAACTAACCTGATGAATGTTCCACTTCTTCCAAAGAACACCGTAAGCAGGTCCCTTTCCAGCTTTTGCGAGACCTTACCCTACCTTTGACAATGTAGCATAATTCAACTTAAACCCCCTCTCAACAATATCTTCTGCATACTTTGCTACTTCAGGAAGCCAATTAAGATCACTATTTCTATAGCCATCCCTAATTAACGAAAAAAAAGAACACTAAAAACCATCAACATTCGAATTGATAAATACAACCTAAACGATGAAACATATATAACCACATAAATATAGGGACTGTATTTTTTTCCTTAGTAAAGTCTATGAAGACAAGGAGGAAGGAGTGTGAGTAGAGATAAAAAAAACAACCCTATCTCCGATCTGATTTGCAGTACATAGAATATGTTTCGCCTTACATATTTGATCGTATTTTAATAATCTATCATGCATACATCAGATCAAGATACAACCAAAAAAGAGCAGCGGTGAGGAAAGCAGCAGTAGTGGTGATATCTCAAACCGAATTTTTTAATTAGAAAATAACGAAACAAATTGAAGATGAAGATTAGAAAATTGATATCGAGATGCAATCAGGAAACAATAAGAGACAAGAACGAGAAAAACAATGACTAATATGGCAGGACTGATGATATTACCTGGCCAAGGAGGAGAACGGAAAAAAATGGGATACAGAACCCTAAATCACCTTCTACGTTTAAAAAAGTGGGAACCGGTGAGAAGTAGATCGATGGATTTAGGGTAGACCGGAGGTGGAGTGGGACTGGGAACACTCAATCGTAGGCGGGATCAACAATTTTACGATGATCGCTTGAACATGGACATTCATCGTCGATTATGTGTGTGGGGAGAAAGAATGATGCATCGAAAAAAGCTTAGGGCAAAGAGGGAAGTGAAAAAAGCGGGCTTGTCTAATTTTAGGCTTTCCTTTTCCCGCTTGTTACTAAAGAACGCGTTTCATTAAAAAATATAAAACGACATGTTTAGATGAAACACATTTTTTAATAAGCGCCCTTCGTGTTCGTGTCTAAAATATGGTAGACACTCACCTCACAATCATCACTTAGCATTCTAAGTTTAAGTCTAGAAATTCTACAATTTCTTAGTTCGCTTAAACTAATGCTCTGATACCAAATGTGACATCCCCTAATTTCTAGCCCAGAAAAGACCGATTTAATTTATGCTTTTTAAAATAAAGTCAGAGAAATCTTTTAAAAGATGTTGCAGAATTGGTCCCCAAAACAAAACATGATAAAAGTTTATCAAAACCTTTCTTTAAGAAATGTATACTTTCACTTCATATCAAAACCTCAGGATGTCATGTTCTGATACAGATCAAAAGAATAAACAAGACTTTATAAGCCTTTCAACAGTTATTTACAACTACTGGCCTATAATCAAAAATCTCTCATCATCCTCCGACTATGCTCGGGGTCCACTACCAGTAATCATAAAAACTGAGTGGGTCAGGCTTGGGAGCCTGGTGAGCATATAGGGTTTTCAACCCATAATAATAATATACGTATTAAGTTCACCAATAAACAGTTACCCTGATTACCCATTCCCGTTGTCCTCACTTTACGTCCCTAAACACCTATAACAAGGGACCTAGCCTAAGGAATATCATCGGGATGGAAACTACTGCTAAGGGGTCTCCTCAGCCATACATGTCCGAAAGGAAACCATGAGGGGGATAGAGTACACCAATGAACATTTAGTTCATCAACACCTACAAGTTGCGAACCTGCTAGTGTTCCACTGGACTGTCTAGAAAGGTCTGTGGTCGTCATCTATACTCCGCTAGATGACTACAACAACAACAACAACATCGAGGCCTCTCACCATTTTAACACACATCAACTATTTCATCTACCCACGTTCTACCCAACATATTTTGTAGATAAAATGCATATACATTTTAAAACTTGTATAAAACATTTATTCAACAGTCACCTTAAATAAACACTTAATATAATTACACATAGCACGTATTTTAAAGAAAATACTTCATATCTAGGTGTAAGATGAAAGTGACTACACACTCACTTGATTTGATGATAATCGGGCATCAATTCATTGCTTAAAACGATCGTTTCTAATAAAACTGGGAGTTTTATTGAGAAACCGGGCTCTGCAAAGGTCAGGCTTCGAAACCGAAAAGATAAATTTTCCGGGCTTCTCGGGCATTTCGTGGAGTATTCCGGGGGTTATTATCGATACCGGGGCTTTGGGGGAAGTTAAAATGAAAGAAATATGGGTTTAGGAGTTAAAATTGACAATTTTCCAAAGTATACCCGGGAGGTCTCGCACCCTCCTATTTGTAGGAGCGAGCCTCTTAATCCAACCGCTGAGAAGAAGCCACGCATCGCAGATCTGAAGCTCGCAAGGGATAGCTCGCACATGGTCTGTGCATGCGAGGGTCTCGTTGTCGCCTCCTGATTGGACCGCGGTCTAGTCTGAGGCATCGAATGTGGCTCCTCCTGCGAGACTCGGACACGTGATAAGGGACATGCGTCGGACTCTTAGTGGACCACTTCGGATAGCTCAGCAGCTCGGATGACTCAACAGAATTTTTGGACACGTGGCGCGTTTTGAGCGAGGGTGACGTGGCAAAAACGCGACTATGCGAATTTTTTCGGTTTTTGTGCAAAAACTTCTAAAATCCATAACATTCGCATACAAGCTCAGTTTTTGACGTTTTTTTATATGCACGCGTAGGTAAAATTACGCTCTACAACTTCCGTTTAGACTTCGTCGGCTAATTTTGAATTTAATTTTTATATTATTATTTTTAACAAACCAGGACAGGAAATCCGTTAAAAATTCAAAACTTCTTCATCCGACGTCCGATTTCGTCAGACTTTTTACCGTTGTGCTACTAATGATGAGACCATAAATTCTCATTTAGGTTGTGTCCGCTAAAAATCACTCGATATAAAATTTGAGTTTTTAGTTGTCTACTGCTAAGCTGAAACTTCGAAAAATCATAACTTCCTCATACGAAGTCAGATTCGGGTGTTCTTTTTATCGAACTTCTCGGTTTAACGAATACTACGACTTTCGTTTAGATCATTAAGGATAAAAATTAGTTTATCAAAAACATACTTTTTACGATTTGTCTCGAAACTTCGACAGGTCATAACTTCTTCGTTATAACTCGGATTTCGGCATTCTTTATATATCTGTAATCCTTGTCACGCCCACTACAAGTTTGTTAATAGATATCGGCTTTATCTAAAATTTAATTTTGACGCTCATTTTTATTCTTAATTAATTAAGCCATAGTAATTAAGCATAAAACACATAAAAAACATAGAATTCACATAATTCCTTTTTCATTTCTTCAAAATTAGTTACAAAGGTTAACCTAGACTATCACCTTAATATTAATGCCTAGGCTAGAAACACGAGTGTTACAATTCTCTCCCCTTTAGGATGATTCCGTCCCCGGAATCACATATCACCAAACAACTGCGGGTAGCGACTCATCATGTTACTCTCCGTTTCCCAGGTGAGATTTGGTCCATTCGTATGTTTCCAGTGCACAAGCACTAAATCAACCATCTTGCGTCGCAACTTTATAGTCTTACGGCCAACGATTGCCTCAGGTTCTTCGATCAACCTCTTGTTTTCATCCAACCTTAACTCAGAAATTGGAATTATGTCGGGCACATCTCCCGTGAACTTTCTCAAATAACACACATGAAAGGTGTTATGAATACCCTCCAGTTCTTCCGGTAATTCTAGCTTGTAAGCTTGATTCCCGGTCTTCTAAAGAACTTTAAATGGTCCAATAAACCTTGGACTCAACTTTCCCCTTTTACCAAATCTTATAAGTCCCTTCCACGGTGAGACTTTAAGTAAAACCGAATCTCCAACTTCAAAGGTTATCGGTTGTCTTTTCTTGTCAGCAAAACACTTTTGTCAATCTTGAGCAGCTACCATCCTTTCCCTTATCACTTTCAACTTTTCAGCAGTCTGATGGACTATTTCAGGTCCCATAAGCTGCTTTTCCCCAGCTTCCAGCCAACATGATGTCCTTCGACACTTTTCCCCACACAAAGCGTGATAAGGTGCCATCTTAATGCTTGAGTGGAAACTATTATTATAGGAGAATTCTACTAGAGGTAAGTGTTCATCCCAGTTACCTTGGAATTCTAGGGTACATGCTCTCAGCATATCCTCCAATGTTTGAATTGTTCGTTCGCTCTGACCATCGGTTTGCGGATGGTAAATTGTACTCAAACACAACTTGGTACCCAATTCCTCTTGTAGACTCCTCCAAAACCTTGAGGTAAAATGGTTGTCACGATCGGATACAATCGTTAACGGAACACCATGAAGCCTCACAATTTCCTTCATATAAGAATTCGCAAGTTTATCCATAGACCATTTCTCTTTGGCTGCTATGAAATGCGAACTCTTAGTGAAGCGATCAACGACCACCCAAATCATGTCGTAACCATTCCTTGTTCTGGGCAGTTTAGTCACAAAACCCATGGTAATATCTTTCCATTTACCCATGGGTACAGCAAAGGTTCTAAACTCCCATACAGTTTCTGATGTTGTGCCTTAACCCTAGCACAAGTTACACACTCGGCCACATAATTTGCAACATCGAGCTTCATCCTCGGCCACCAGTAATAGGGTTTTAGATCCCTATACATTTCCGTACTGCCGGGATGAATCGAGTAGATGGTCTTGTGAGCTTCTTCCATCAGAACATCTCTTACTCCTCCCGTCTTAGGTACCCAAATCCTATCTTGGAATACCTTCAACCCTTGGTTGTTTGTACCGAATACTAATGTTTTGCCCGAAAGTTCTTCCTTTCGGTCATTTTTCTCTAAAGCTTCCTCTTGAGCTTTCTTTATGCTTTCCACAATTGTCGAGACAACTTCAATTCTCAACACTTTTGGCCTTTTCTTTTCAAGGTTTACCTTCCAACTGAGAGCATCAGCAACAACATTTGCTTAACCAGGGAGGTAAAGTATCTCACAGTCGTAGTCCTTGAGTAACTCTATCCAGCGTCGTTGCCTCATGTTCAATTCCTTCTGATTAAAGAGATATTGAAGGCTCTTATGATCAGTGAAAAGTTTACACTTTGTGCCATAAAGATAATGCCTCCATATCTTTAGGGCGAATGCTACTGCTGCCAACTCCAAATCGTGAGTGGGGTAGTTCTTTTCATGCTCCTTCAATTGCCTCGATGCATATGCTATCACTTTATCCCTTTGGGTCACAACCTAACCCAACTCCAGATGCATCGCTATAAACCGTGAAGTCATCAACTCCTTCAGGCAACGAAAGAATCGATGCTTCACACAATCTTTTCTTCAACTTCTCAAAGGCTTCCTTACGCTTCTCATTCCAAGCATAAGTAGCTCCTTTGTGGGTCAAAGTTGTTAATGGAGTAGCAATCGAAGAAAAGCCTTAGATAAACCTTCGGTAATATCCAGCTAATCCTAAAAAGCTTCGAATCTCTGTACGACTTTTTGGTTGTTCCCACTTCATTACAGCTTCAATCTTCGCTGTGTCAACCATTATCCCTTCTTGGTTAATGTAACGCCCGCAGATTCGGGCTAGTCAATTTAGAGACAATAAGTGTCGAAAATGACTTTTTAGAAAAAGATTATTTATAATAAATAGTCTTAACCACGTTTTAGAATAGGTCTCAAGGTTTCCGTACATATAATGAACGCCGAAATCCGAGTTATAACGAAGAAGTTATGGCCCGTCGAAGTTTTACGGCAAAACCGGCACGACACCGGGAAGCGTAAATAGTGAATCTACGATAGAGCGAGGTTTAGCCTTAGCAATCTAAACGAAAGTCATATAATATGTTAAACTAAGAGCGTCGATAAAAAGAACGCCCAAATCTGACTTCGTATGAGGAAGTTATGATTTTTCTAAGATTCGGCTTAGCAGTGCACGACCCGAAACTCGAATTTTAGTTCCGGCGGTTTTTGGCTTACGCGACCTAAATGAGAGTTGAAGATCTCATTAATAGGAACTCAACGACAAAAAGATGGATGAAAACGGTTCCGTATGAAGGAGTTACAAATTCTTCGCGGTCATTTAGCAGTCTAAACGCCTCCTACTGTTAAATTTGAGATCGGTCGAGAATTTGCCGACGGAGTCTAAATGAAAGTTGTAGATCTTGATATTAACTACACGTTGAAAAAATGAACATAAAAAACGGAGCTCATATGCGAGATTTATGATTTTTCTAAGTTTGAAGGCTGATACGTGATAGGGGGTGACGTGGCACCACCAGAATTGGACACGTGGCACCACCAAAAGGCTGCCACATGCACCAACTCGGCGAGTAGGTCCTCCTACTCGGCGAGTAGGTCAGTTAGCACCCCTATAAATAGAGGTGCTGGGTTCCCACATTTCCTCACCCCTCAACCCTCTTCTTTCTCTCTCTATACTCTCTCTCTAAGCTCCCTAACCCCCCTAAAAGCCTAGGTAAACCCCCTAGCACCCGAAGGAAGCCCCAAGGCTCCCGGAGTCCCGAGAAAAGAGCCTTTCGGCTCGAGAACGCTGCTCCAGCGAAGCCCGGTTTTCGAGAAAACCCGCTGTAAGTAAGCTATGCCTACACTATCTTTAGTATAGCTTATGTTTCAATATAGTAATGTTATTAGGGCCTTATAATAAGTATTTGGGCTATTATTATGAGTTATATTGAGTGTTATTTAACCCTTATATAATAATAATAATAGTTAGACTATTAATTTGTCGTGGTTAACGTCAGACTAAACTCTAGTGGTAATGATACTAGGTTTTGTCCCTAGTCCGAGAGTATGGATTAGGTAAAGTCGTTCATTTTTTATCCGGGAGTATGGATTAGGTAAAACGGCTAATCTTAGGTCCGAGAATATGGATAGTCTCGTTGTGAGGATCGACGGGGTGGGATAAGAGTTGTTTATATATATGGTGAAATGGTATATTTTGTGAGTTTTAAACTATATATATGGTATAACATTGTGGGATTGAAATCCCTATGTACTCACCAGGTTTCCCAACCTGACCCACTCAGTTTATTTATGTTACAGGTGTTGTCATGAAGTCATATTACACTGAGAGATTAAAGAGATGTAGATCACTAGTAATTTATGTTTATGCTTCTGTTTCTGTATTAATGATGACATCCCAAACGTTTTAAAATAAATAAAATACGATTCTTCGATAATGTTTTGATAACTTATTTATCATGTTTTTCTGGGAACAAATTCCGCAACATTTTTATTAAAAGAAGGACTCTGATTTTTATAAACCATAAACAAAATCGGTCTTTTCTGGCCGTGAAAATGGGGATGTCACAGTTGGTATCAGAGCATTAGTTTAAGCGAACTAGGAATATGGATTTATTTCTAGACTTAAACTTAGAATGCTAAGCGATGATTGTGAGGTGTGAGCACTAGCTTATTTTAGGAATTATGCCTAAAATGCTTTTATGTGCTAAATGCTTTGTGCCTGACATGCTATTATTTGTTCAGATCTATGGTCTGTTGCCGACTGGATCTGGAAACCTTATGTGTTTAGGATTCTAAGCGTTTAAATACGATATTAGAACTAGCATATAAACATTTTGGAGAGATAAGGATGATTTAAACATCAATCCTAAATAAAGATCTAGATTCACCTTATTCGGTGTATAGATCAAGATGGCAAGGACCCGTAGCAGAAACGTGAATGCAAATGGGAACTAAGATCAGCTCCCAGTGATTGAGCAAATACCAGTTGTGGTAGCCGCTGCTGAGCCAATAACGATGGTTGGAGTGCAACCATTGATCCAAATGATGTTGGATCGTCAAATGGAGGAAACCAGACTTTTGCTCCAGCAAAGTCGAGAGGAAGCGACTATTCAGATCGAACGGCCCAAGTTCAACGAAGGGCAGACTGAGGAGGAGAACTACAGTGGAACCGTTGGTCAAGCTGATCCCCCAGTGATTAGGAGGAACAATCAAGATGAAGGAGTCGAGAGGAATGGATGCAAGTACAAAGATTTTTTAACTTGCAAGCCATCGACTTTCACTAGGAAGGAAGATCCGATCGGGGTCATGGATTGGATCTCAGAGATGGAATTGGCCTTCATGACATGTGGTTGCAAAGGCAAGCTACAAACCACGTTTGCAGTACGTCAATTCAGAGGAGGCGTTGTTCGCTGGTGGAATACCCTAGGGAAGACTTCGAGCCCCAATGAGCCCCTGCAACTGACATGGGCAGAGTTTTTGGTGCAATTCAAACGAAAGTACTGCTCAGCTCAAAACTTACTCGAGCTAGAGAACCAGTTCCTAACCTTGAAGAAAGGAAGCATGTCAATTGATGAATACACGAACAACTTCATAGAAAAGATGGAGTTTGCCTTGCATCTTGTTCCGGATGAGCTGGCAAAAATTGATAAGTATGCAAAGGGACTTCCATAGGAGTACGCGGTGCCAGTGCGTCAGGCACATACTCTAGAGGCAGCTACTTGGGCTGCCAAGTCTGTGGAGGATATGATTAAGGGAAGAGGTGCCAACAAGGTTGAGGTTGGCGAGAAGAGAAAGTTTGAAGGGTCTTCAAGGTCCGACAAGAAGAGAAAATTCTCGAAGTCCGGTTCAAAGAAGTTCGAAGAAGGAACACAAGGGTGTGACAAGTGCAGAAAGAAGCACGTTGGGAAATGCTCTAAGGAGATTACCTGCTTTAAATGCGGGAAGACTAGTGATTATGCTAGTGAATGCACAACCAAGAGAGAAGTCTGCTTTAAGTGTGGTGAAGAGGGACACTTCAAGCAAGACTGCCCAAGGAAAGAGGGGGCTACAAAGCCAAATGTGCCGCTAAAACCAAAGGTGAGAGCATTTCAAATGATCCTTGACGAAGCAGATGACAATGCGAGGATTCAAGAGTGAAGGCTTGACATCCGAAGGTCGAGTTATGAAATAACCATAGAATCATATGATGTAGCCTATTAGAGGCATAGTCTAGGGTGAACTTGAACACCTATGTAATAGTTTCAAGGAGTAATAAACCTTCATTTTGATATTTGATGTGTTAAGCTGTTATGTGATTTTCTTGTGTGGTGACTTGGAAAACTGCGGGACAATACTTGGGACGAGTATGAGTAGGTGTGAATGGTAGTAGAGGCCTATACTACCGGAAGCACAGGACTCACACTTGGATCAGGGAAAGTCACAAGGTTACCAAGAAACTAGTAATTGATTTCATTCTATTCAAGTATGTTGTTACCCATCGTTTCGGTAATGACTAAGAAGATTGTTAATATTCCGACCCTAGTGGTCATATCACATTGAGTCCGACTACGATTAGTAGGTTACGTGGTTCAGAGAACCAAATTTGATGTAGCGTCTGACTTAAACCAAACGATTGAAATCAAAGCGAAGTTTCGCGCTCGTTGTTTAAGAAGTTGGTAGCTAGAAATGCTACATGTTAAAATGTGATTATATCACATTAGACCATGAAGGAAGACATATTCCATTCCGGAATTTGACTCTAAGAGACCTGAGTCTAAGCGTTGCTACATACGATGATAGGTCATTAGAATATGACACATCGGTCAATTGTAGTAATCAACTTAACTTATCCTAAGTTTGTTAATAAGAAGAAGGAGTCTCTGATAAAGAATGAGGTTGTGACACGAAGGTCATGATTGAAAGTCTAACGAGCAAGTGCAAAGATCGAGCACCGCCTGCAGTCATGGAGTCCAAGAGTTAGATATTCATTCGAAGAAACAAGGAAGTTAAGATTATTACCTAGGATGAAGACATAACATATGGAATCATTATACTGTCCTATTTCGTTGATGATTCCGGGACGTAATCATCCTAAGGGGGAGATAATTGTAACGCCCGTAGATCCGGGCTAGTCAATTTAGAGACAATAAGTGTCGAAAATGACTTTTTAGCAAAAGATTATTTATAATAAATAGTCTTAACCAAGTTGTAGTTTCCGTACATATAAAGAACGCCGAAATCCGAGTTATAACGAAGAAGTTATGGCCCATCGAAGTTTTACGGCAAAACCGGCACGACACCGGGAAGCGTAAATAGTGAATCTACGATAGAGCGAGATTTAGCCTTAGCAATCTAAACGAAAGTCGTATAATATGTTAAACTAAGAGCGTCGATAAAAATAACGCCCAAATCTGACTTCGTATGAGGAAGTTATGATTTTTCTAAGATTCGGCTTTGCAGTGCACGACCCGAAACTCGAATTTTAGTTCGGGCGGTTTTTGGCTTGCGCGACCTAAATGAGAGTTGAAGATCTCATTAATAGGAACTCAACGATAAAAAGATGGATGAAAACAGATTCCGTAAGAAGGAGTTACGAATTCTTCGCGGTCATTTAGCAGTCTAAACGCCTCCTACTGTTAAATTTGAGATCGGTCGAGAATTAGCCGACGGAGTCTAAATGAAAGTTGTAGATCTTGATTTTACCTACACGTTGAAAAAACGAACGTCAAAAAAGGAGCTCGTATGCGAGAGTTATGATTTTTCTAAGTTTGAAGGCTGATACGCGATAGGGGGTGACGTGGCACCACCAGAATTGGACACGTGGCACCACCAGAAGGCTGCCACATGCACCAACTCGGCGAGAAGGTCAGTTAGCACCCCTATAAATAGAGGTGCTGGGTTCCCACATTTCCTCACCCCTCAACCCTCTTCTTTCTCTCTCTATACTCTCTCTCTAAGCTCCCTAACCCCCCTAAAAGCTTTGGTAAACCCCCTAGCACCCGAAGGAAGCCCGGAGGCTCCCGGAGTCCGGAGAAAAGAGCCTTTCGGCTCGGGAACGCTGCTCCAGCGAAGCCCAATTTTCGAGAAAACTTGTTGTAAGTAAGCTATGCCTACGCTATCTTTAGTATAGCTTATGTTTCAATATAGTAATGTTATTAGGACCTTATAATAAGTATTTGGGCTATTATTATGAGTTATATTGAGTGTTATTTAACTCTTATATAATAATAATAATAGTTAGACTATTAATTTGTCGCGGTTAACGTCAGACTAAACTCTAGTGGTAATGATACTAGGTTTTGTCGAAGAAGTTGTTTTAAGAGTAACGAAGTGCTGTCCGAGTGTCGATTCACCACCTTCCCAGGTGAGTGCATATTCCCTTTCATGAACATGATTTTAATACAAGTATTGATTGAAGTATTAATTATATGTTTATGTGCGAGTTAATTGATGTTCCCTGAAATACATGTTAAAGAACATACCTGATTATATGTGATGATTTAGGATGAAGAGTAAACCTAAATTAATTATGAGGAATATTAGGTAGTATTTTCTTACGAGTACGAGTGACTTATACTCTGAGAATAGAACTTTAGTATATGTCATTGATCCGAGAGCATGGATTAGACATAGTCATTGTCCCTAGTCCGAGAGTATGGATTAGGCATAATCATTCATCATTAATCCGAGAGTATGGATTAGTCATTTGTCCCTGGTACGAGAGTATGGATTAGGTAAAGTCGTTCATTTCTGATCCGGGAGTATATATTAGGTAAAACGGCTAATCTTAGGTCCGAGAATATGGATAGTCTCGTTGTGAGGATCGATGGGGTGGGATAAGAGTTGTTTATATATATGGTGAAATGGTATATTTTGTGAGTTTTAAACTATATATATGGTATAACATTGTGGGATTGAAATCCCTATGTACTCACCAGGTTTCCCAACTGTGACAACCCGATATTTTGAGACAATGTAATGTAAACCAATCAAATTTAGGTCAAAATATAACTTTCCTAAAATCTTATTTGGTTTAAATAAAGTAGTAGGAATCGTATCAAGGTTTTCGTACATATAAAGAACCCTAAAATCCGAGTTATAACGAAGAAGTTATGACCAACCGAAGATTCTCGGCAAAACCGGCATCACCGAATAAACGAAAAACGCGAAGTTTCAATACAATAGTTTTTAGCCTTAAGGATCTAAATGAAAGTTATAGATAACCTCAAACCGTGAGCGTACATAAAAAGAACGTCCAAATCTGACTTCGTATGAGAAAGTTATGATTTTTCCAAGATTCGGGTATAGCAGTAGACAGCTAAAAACTCGAAATAGAGCTCGAGATACTTTTGACCAAAACAAACTAAATGAGGATCTAAGGTCTCAACATTAGTAGCGCAACGGCGAAAAGTCTGACGAAAACGGACACCAGATGAAGAATGCCCCTATAAGTAGATTTCAAGGGCTCCGAGCTCCATTGCTCAATTCCTTTCTTTCTAGCGCCGAAACTCTGTGTTTAAGCCCCCGAGACCCTCCCAAAGACCCGGTTTTCACCTTCAAATCCTGAAGGAAGGTTTTGTGTTCTTGAGATTCCCGAGAATCCCGAGATTTTCCCGCGTTTTCAACTCTTCCTGTCGAAGTTCTGCTCGATTCTTCTCTAGACTATTTCAAATCAACCACTTCAATCAAGTGAGTTCATACCCCTTAAATAATAATTTAAACTACTTTTAAATGCTTTATGGGGGGGGATACAAGTAGAATCATGCTACTTATTATGTCAATCGCATGTGATTAGTAAGTAGGAGTATATTACTTATTACATCAATCACATGTGATTAATATACAACATTCAAAAGATTTGGCTACTCATTAGCCGTTTTACCAAACAGTTTCCTTCAAATGATTTTTATAAACATTTTATATGTTTTAAACTCCTTATTACACTGTACCTCTTACTCTGTTTATCATATTTCAAACTTATTTACAACTGTGTTTCAAACAAATGTTCCTTATACTTATATTGTTTTATCAAACTTATGCCTTCAAATTGTTTTATAGATTGACATCAAGTCGATCTTTCCTTATACTAATATTTATGTTTTAAATGTTTTACCAAACTTATTTATGCTTTTATATTATAAATTGCATGCCTCTATATATATAGTTATATAAGAAATGTTTAAAAGACTTAGGAAGGCTATTCACCCTATTTCCTTTTTCTCGATTTGGATGTGGTCTGGTGGGATATTGGATACTCATCCGAAGGTCGTTTAAATATTAGTTATATATCATGTGTACACATAAAGTCATAAAAGGTCCTTCCAATTCATCCTATGCCCTTGGGTAGCAAGGGTATACATCCACGTCCATACGTACCACTTAGATCACTAGTAAGCTACCATATGGGTAGTTCGGGAAGATACTAGAACCATTACTAGAACGCGATATCATACAACGAGTCAGTTCATTGATGAGTCAATACTTTCTAGAACATTGCTGTACAATACATATACATCTATACTAGAACGAGAACATATACAATTATACTAGAACGCTTACATGACAATACTTTCTAGATAGAGAGAACACACATTACAGCTAGCACACGTAGAACATTTCAGTACACCATAAGTACAATTACATGATCACACTTACATGAGTACGCTTTCATATACATAGGATAGACGTCACTAGGGGCTATAGCTCAGAACCAGTTTAGGATCTAACTATACTGATAAAACACACTACGATTGTGATTGTTATATCGAGTATACATGATCGCAGGTAATGTGATGCTCACGGCTTGCATTCATGCAGGGGTCGTGTGTAGGTCCTAAAATCCCTTTGATAGGGGAGCGAAACAGTCTGGGATCTAGACATCACATTATACCTTATCCATCAAATAAGGCAATTTGAGTATCGGTGTATTGATATATATATTTATATATATCCAAATACTGTGGTACTTGGTAGTATTACCCTAGATTTAAGGTAATAGGTACGGTTGTAGTTCGACACTACACCATAGTACCATTTCTTTCCCATTACATTCACTTCGTGAATTTTTCATAGGAAGCGCGGTAATGTAGATGCTATCTGTTGATAAATAGTAGCCCTTTTAGAGCTACGATTTAGTACTACGTTAATTTATTCCAGTACATATTTCAGTGATAACCTCACTTAAACATAAATATACAATCTATATTTTGAGTAATGATAGTTATACTTTGGAAAAATACATACTCTTACAAGAGACACACACACACAGAACAGTTAAGTCTTGGTAGAAGACTCCTTTTGTTACTAATAGGAATCATAGGGATTTCTAGGGATTTTCAAACATATACAGTTGAGCTACAAATATTTTCATACTTATACTCGTTTTCTTTCAAAGCAATGTCAAGTCTTAGAAATTATAAGTTTTCACAAATTAAGACACATTAATACTTATGATCTCACCAGCTTTAAAGCTGATACTCGCTTTCAAAATTACTTGTATCCTCAGGTCATCATAGACAGGTACCGATGCAAGGAAAACGGAAGATGGAGCTTATTCAAGACTTATCTTTCATTTTGATTTATGCTCTAGTGTTTATCAAAATTTGTCAGAATACAATTGTATAATAATTATTTTATTAATGCAATGGATGATGTTGTTGCTTGTTTACTACTTTACATTGTTGTTGATATTATACATGACGTCCTCCGCCCCGGAACGTTTCCGCCGTTCTCGGTTTTGGGGTGTGACAGATTGGTATCAGAGCATTGTTTATAGTGAATTGAGTATATCAACCCATAAAAGATATACTAACTATAAATACAATGGGATTAAAAATACTCTGATTTAGAGTTTATACTTTAAATAATAAAATATTTAAGTAAGTATACGTGCCTGCATTCATACTAAAATCAGTGTCACTAGGACAGTACAAAAGAATTACGATTGTTGGGCAACACAAGTGTGCTTAGAGACATATGGTCAAAACTGGGAAGATATAGCCTGATCGCCTATATTATCCGAGGGTTGACTAGCATGTGCCTAAGTTTAAGTGTGTGGTTGCAACAATGCTAAAATCTTACCAACCCTACCACAATGAGAACAATAGAACATAACATAAAAATTTAAAATACTATAGGAGTATTTGGTGTTACTATAAGTACTTTATACTTGAGAAAACGGAATCCTCATTACTAGGTTGATAGTTGCTAAGTGGATACACTAAGGCTACATGTAATTAGGATGTTATAGACTTAGAATCAGTGGTAATTTTGCCTTACCCCTATTCTGTGTGAATTTGGAAATAAGGTCACTTATTCGAAGGTCTATCCTGTTTAGATTACACATATCTGGTATGCACTTCACAATTAGCGATGTAACTAATGAAGGTTTTCTAAATAATTATCTAGATAGGTCGTCTAATAATAATCCTCTTACCCTAAATTCTCGCATAAAAATCATAGCTGGACTCCATTCCCTTGACAACCAGTACCTTCCGAATGAAGTCATAGCTGGTTGGTTTGGAGAAGAACCAGAGAATGATCATCCTATCCCCTTGGATGATCACCGTAATGAAGACTTTTCGTACGATGCTAACCCCGAGCCAGAGGTTGAGAACCTACCCCGAGTAGCTCCCGTTTCAAATTCCTAACCCTCTTCCAACTTTTCATGGCCTGACCCTGAGTGAGTGGAATGCTTGGAAACATGGAGCCAAGAACAAGATCAGCCCATGCCATTTATTGGCAACCGAAACTTTTACGACTTGAGCAATGAGGGCTTAGCAGATATAGTCTTGCCAATCTTGGTCCGCAGAGAGGCCATAAATGAGATTCAAGGCAGGACAGCCCTACATCAGATTTCAGAAGAAGTCGCCTATGCTAGAATGCATACCCTCCACACCCTTCTTCTAGAGGATGCTCACGAGAGATCAGAGAGAAACCACGAAACCCTGCTGTAAGCACTAGCTGAATCACAAGCCGAAGTCATAGGACTCCGAGTACGCCAGATGGTGTGCGAAAGACACCTACTTGACAATGGAACGTCAATTGGTTGAACTAAGAGTGCACCAGAGGGATGACCGTCACCCGTAGTAGACGCTTTACTTATTTCCCTTATAAAAAGGAATCGTTTTCTGTCTATGCCCGATGTGGCATTTTCTATGAAATTATCTTGTTCAGTACGAACTTTAGTTAGGTCTTTATGCTGTCAGGAACTATCTTTTGGGGATATGATGTGAGACCTTTAAAAGGCCGTTTTCCAAAACCCTTACATCGTGAATATCAAAGATATTGACAGCCGGCTAACTGTTGCGTCATTTTTTCATTTCAAGTACTTTTATCTTACTTTCATTAGAGTCTATTTAAATCATACTTTAGTCAAGTCATTGGACTATAGTGATTTCTCTCCGGCGACACTTCCAAGTCTCTTTCAGTGGTTGGATCTTGTTATTCACCAACCCACGATACCTCAGTTCGAACGACAAACGTCTTGTAACCATTCTACGAACATACTTCCATTCCGTACCAGGACTGCATCATAGGGATGTAGGTCAAACTTTAGAGATCATACTCTTACTCTTTTCATGAAACAATCTAAGTACATCAGGGTCAACCAGAATCGCTTACAAATCTTTACTCTTTCATGTTACAGAATCATGGCGTCGTCCGGAAACAACCAACCAAGCAACGAGACCTCTACTTTTCCGATGGACGCCGCCACCTTTCAAACGACAGTTACAGCTGCCGTAGTGGCTGTCGTAACCGCAGTCATGGCGCACCGTAGCGCTATCAGCACAGTCAATGCTCCTTATGGGAATAAAGTTTCAAATCGCGATATCCATCCAGGAAGTCGTCCAACAGTAACAGCCGCAGGCTCGCAAAGCCAAAAAGCAGAGAACAAGAAAAGAAAACGTCAAGCCAAAGTGGAACGCAAACAGTTTCAGAAAATTGCCAGACAGCAGCCACAAACCTCTGCCATCCCAGTACCGAGCAGACCATATAAGGGAACACTCCCGAAGTGCGACCGGTACAATTTCCACCACGAGGGAATGTGCCGAGTCTTGCAGTGCGTGAACTGCAACAAGAAAGGACACATCGTCCGTTTCTGTAGAGCTACCTCCACCACTAGGGCCAGCCTAAATTGCTATAACTGTGGTGAGTTTGGGCACTATAAAAGAGATTGCCCAAAGAAGGAAAACAAGGAAAGCACCCGTGTTCCCATAACTCCTACCCGACACTTCACTTCCTCCACTGATGTGGGTACTAGCCAGTCATGCCACCAATGCAGTGAGATAGGGCACTTCAAGAAGAATTGCCCGATAACGCAGAACTCTGGCGCAGACGGGAAGATTCTCAGGATCACAGCTGCAGGGGAGCCTGCTCAGGAACCACGTTAATGTAATTTAGGCGTTTCGTTGTAACAGACTTATAAACTATCTAGAACTGGTGCAACTAGAGTCTTACCTTTTGCGAAATCCTGTCTGTATAGGAATTCTCGTGCTGCGTATACTTGCCTTTTGTAGTATATCTTATTCGCAGCATTAGTCTTGTGGTAAATCTAAAGTACTGTAACTCTGTTCATGGTTGCACGGTTGTGCTTAGTCTGTGAACGTCTTATGTTCAAATCTAATGTCTTTAATCTTCAGTATGATTCCGACATTATCATATGACTCGATTCAATTTGATCCTCACAAAAACAGCTTCATGCGTACATCTCTTTCTTCTAGATCACTTTTCCAGCGAAACCGTCACATCAAAATGCCGAAGTACTCATTCCAGGAGTACCTCTTAGTTATTTTCCTTTCCGAAGAAATCCCCGAAGTACTCATTCCAGGAGTACCTCTTAGTTATTTTCTTTCCGAAGAAATCCCCGAAGTACCACTCGTGCAGTACGTCAAGTTCAATCCAAGGATTTATATGATTGATCTATCACTGAGAAATGCATGCATAAGAGTGATATATAATCAAGGTTCTACAGGTTTAGAATTGATGATTCCACTTTAACTTCTTTTCCCGGATGGGATGTGAGGGTAAGGAAGAATCAGTTATTCGACTACCTTTTCAATCTTAATTATATACAACTCGTATACACGAGATTGTGATCGTGAAGCCCTGTATAAATTCTAAAATGGACTTCAGGACGGAGAACTGCCTAAGTATACGAGTAATCACATCGTCATGTGAACAAACTTAGAACCCAGTACCACACCCGAAAACAGATCGCCCTATAGTTTAAACACCCTCGGAGATCCCAGAATAGTACAAACCGCTTGACGAACTACACAGAAAGAGAATTAGAAGACTAGGCTTCTCACACTAGAGAACCCCGGTCATATTCTCGCGGAGATCGACGGATTGCAACGTATGAGCCTCAGATATCGAGGACTCCGTCAAGATTTTCATAGAAATTGTTATCTCTGCCTCGCATAGACAAAATGGTTGAGCAAACGCAAGGAAAGAAACTACTTCCAGGAATGGATCTAAAATCCGAATATCACCAGTTCGAGTGTTAGGGGAGCATGTCCGGAAGACTATCTCCTGAACTCGATGCAGACACATCGAGTTCGTAGTGATACCTTTCGGATAGGACCAATACGCCCATAGTTTTCATGAGCTAAATAAATAGAGTTACGTCTTTCTTACTGGGATCAGTCATCATTTCTCCATGTAATGTCTTACTTATCTACCCTCGTAGTAAGAAGAAAGCCCATGGTAACATTCCTACAGAGGAACTTTTAGCAAAGTTCTCTAGGCACGAGTTTTGAAATTGAAGAGTCAAATTTCTAGGACACACTGATAGTAATGTGAGAAATTTTGAGTACTCTTTCAATTTGTCAAAACCGTTGAGCATTTATCGACACCAGAGACGCCGACAGTTTTTCGCCAGATTCTAGGTCTTACCGACCTACCGCCTTAGTTCATTCAGAACTCCTCGCAAGCTACAGAAACTCGTACGACTTTGACCCAGCAAGGGGTGGCCTTTGACTGGGAAGTTACGTAAGAAAAGGAACCTTTGAGATTCCAAGTGAGTGACCAAGTTCTTTAGGATAACTCACTCTAGGAATGGCTTAATACGCTTCGTAAAGCGTGGAAAGCTAAATCCAAGTTAGACAGGACCTCCGAGATTCTTATCAGAATCGGTCCTGTGCCTCACACAAACTAGACCTACTCCGCGAACTCAGTAACATACTTTCTACTCTTCGCATCTCGATCGTGAAACCATACCTTTCCGTTAAGTCTATTGCAAGTCCACTCTTCGAGATCCTCAACTTCGTATTAGAACCGTAGTGACCCTCGACCGAGAGGTCAAGAGGACGAAGAAACACCATCGCCAGTTAGTGAAGGTTCGTTGGAATGCCAACCGAGAACCCATTATCACTTAGGTGCGCTAGAACCAATCGATTAGGAAGTTTCCTCCTCACGACTCGATCATTCGTGCATACTTCCTTGCTTAAATTCTAATTTCGGGACGAAATTCCCTTTAACGGGGGGATGATGTGACAACCCGATATTTCGAGACAATGTAATGTAAACCAATCAAATTTAGGTCAAAATATAACTTTCCTAAAATCTTATTTGGTTTAAATAAAGTAGTAGGAATCGTATCAAGGTTTTCGTACATATAAAGAACCCTAAAATCCGAGTTATAACGAAGAAGTTATGACCAACCGAAGATTCTCGGCAAAACCGGCATCACCGAATAAACGAAAAACGCGAATTTTCAATACAATAGTTTTTAGCCTTAAGGATCTAAATGAAAGTTATAGATAACCTCAAACCGTGAGCGTACATAAAAAGAACGTCCAAATCTGACTTCGTATGAGAAAGTTATGATTTTTCCAAGATTCGGGTATAGCAGTAGACAGCTAAAAACTCGAAATAGAGCTCGAGATACTTTTGACCAAAACAAAATAAATGAGAATCTAAGGTCTCAACATTAGTAGCGCAACGGCGAAAATTCTGACGAAAACGGACACCGGATGAAGAAGTTATGGATTTTTAACGGAATTATCGCGTCCCGGCCCGTTAAAAATAAATAATTAAAAATAAAATCAGAATTTGCCAATGAAGTCTAAACGAGAGTTGTAGATCATGTTTTTAGCTACGCGTGCATATAAAGAACGTCGAAAACGGAGCTCGTACGCGAAAGTTATGGATTTTACAAGTTCGGGGTCCAAAATCCGAGGCTATCAGGCCCCCACGACGTGGCACAAGCTTGCCGCGACCCGGCAAGTGACTGAGGCCGTCCAATCAATGGAAGAGGATATGTCTGACTCCCCACGACGTGGCCATCACTTGCCACGACGTGGCACACCCCAAAAATGCCCCTATAAGTAGATTTCAAGGGCTCCGAGCTCCATTGCTCAATTCCTTTCTTTCTAGCGCCGAAACTCTGCGTTTAAGCCCCCGAGACCCTCCCAAAGACCCGGTTTTCACCTTCAAATCCTGAAGGAAGGTTTTGTGTTCTCGAGATTCCCGAGAATCCCGAGATTTTCCCGCGTTTTCAACTCTTCCTGTCGAAGTTCTGCTCGATTCTTCTCTAGACTATTTCAAATCAACCACTTCAATCAAGTGAGTTCATACCCCTTAAATAATGTTTTAAACTACTTTTAAATGCTTTATGGGGGGGGGATACAAGTAGAATCATGCTACTTATTATGTCAATCGCATGTGATTAGTAAGTAGGAGTATATTACTTATTACATCAATCACATGTGATTAATATACAACATTCAAAAGATTTGGCTACTCATTAGCCGTTTTACCAAACAGTTTCCTTCAAATGATTTTTATAAACATTTTATATGTTTTAAACTCCTTATTACACTATACCTCTTACTCTGTTTATCATATTTCAAACTTATTTACAACTGTGTTTCAAACAAATGTTCCTTATACTTATATTGTTTTATCAAACTTATGCCTTCAAATTGTTTTATAGATTGACATCAAGTCGATCTTTCCTTATACTAATATTTATGTTTCAAATGTTTTACCAAACTTATTTATGCTTTTATATTATAAATTGCATGCCTCTATATATATAGTTATATAAGAAATGTTTAAAAGACTTAGGAAGGCTATTCACCCTATTTCCTTTTTCTCGATTTGGATGTGGTCTGGTGGGATATTGGATACTCATCCGAAGGTCGTTTAAATATTAGTTATATATCATGTGTACACATAAAGTCATAAAAGGTCCTTCCAATTCATCCTATGCCCTTGGGTAGCAAGGGTATACATCCACGTCCATACGTACCACTTAGATCACTAGTAAGCTACCATATGGGTAGTTCGGGAAGATACTAGAACCATTACTAGAACGCGATATCATACAACGAGTCAGTTCATTGATGAGTCAATACTTTCTAGAACATTGCTGTACAATACATATACATCTATACTAGAACGAGAACATATACAATTATACTAGAACGCTTACATGACAATACTTTCTAGATAGAGAGAACACACATTACAGCTAGCACACGTAGAACATTTCAGTACACCATAAGTACAATTACATGATCACACTTACATGAGTACGCTTTCATATACATAGGATAGACGTCACTAGGGGCTATAGCTCAGAACCAGTTTAGGATCTAACTATACTGATAAAACACACTACGATTGTGATTGTTATATCGAGTATACATGATCGCAGGTAATGTGATGCTCACGGCTTGCATTCATGCAGGGGTCGTGTGTAGGTCCTAAAATCCCTTTGATAGGGGAGCGAAACAGTCTGGGATCTAGACATCACATTATACCTTATCCATCAAATAAGGCAATTTGAGTATCGGTGTATTGATATATATATTTATATATATCCAAATACTGTGGTACTTGGTAGTATTACCCTAGATTTAAGGTAATAGGTACGGTTGTAGTTCGACACTACACCATAGTACCATTTCTTTCCCATTACATTCACTTCGTGAATTTTTCATAGGAAGCGCGGTAATGTAGATGCTATCTGTTGATAAATAGTAGCCCTTTTAGAGCTACGATTTAGTACTACGTTAATTTATTCCAGTACATATTTCAGTGATAACCTCACTTAAACATAAATATACAATCTATATTTTGAGTAATGATAGTTATACTTTGGAAAAATACATACTCTTACAAGAGACACACACACACAGAACAGTTAAGTCTTGGTAGAAGACTCCTTTTGTTACTAATAGGAATCATAGGGATTTCTAGGGATTTTCAAACATATACAGTTGAGCTACAAATATTTTCATACTTATACTCGTTTTCTTTCAAAGCAATGTCAAGTCTTAGAAATTATAAGTTTTCACAAATTAAGACACATTAATACTTATGATCTCACCAGCTTTAAAGCTGATACTCGCTTTCAAAATTACTTGTATCCTCAGGTCATCATAGACAGGTACCGATGCAAGGAAAACGGAAGATGGAGCTTATTCAAGACTTATCTTTCATTTTGATTTATGCTCTAGTGTTTATCAAAATTTGTCAGAATACAATTGTATAATAATTATTTTATTAATGCAATGGATGATGTTGTTGCTTGTTTACTACTTTACATTGTTGTTGATATTATACATGACGTCCTCCGCCCCGGAACGTTTCCGCCGTTCTCGGTTTTGGGGTGTGACAGATTGGTATCAGAGCATTGTTTATAGTGAATTGAGTATATCAACCCATAAAAGATATACTAACTATAAATACAATGGGATTAAAAATACTCTGATTTAGAGTTTATACTTTAAATAATAAAATATTTAAGTAAGTATACGTGCCTGCATTCATACTAAAATCAGTGTCACTAGGACAGTACAAAAGAATTACGATTGTTGGGCAACACAAGTGTGCTTAGAGACATATGGTCAAAACTGGGAAGATATAGCCTGATCGCCTATATTATCCGAGGGTTGACTAGCATGTGCCTAAGTTTAAGTGTGTGGTTGCAACAATGCTAAAATCTTACCAACCCTACCACAATGAGAACAATAGAACATAACATAAAAATTTAAAATACTATAGGAGTATTTGGTGTTACTATAAGTACTTTATACTTGAGAAAACGGAATCCTCATTACTAGGTTGATAGTTGCTAAGTGGATACACTAAGGCTACATGTAATTAGGATGTTATAGACTTAGAATCAGTGGTAATTTTGCCTTACCCCTATTCTGTGTGAATTTGGAAATAAGGTCACTTATTCGAAGGTCTATCCTGTTTAGATTACACATATCTGGTATGCACTTCACAATTAGCGATGTAACTAATGAAGGTTTTCTAAATAATTATCTAGATAGGTCGTCTAATAATAATCCTCTTACCCTAAATTCTCGCATAAAAATCATAGCTGGACTCCATTCCCTTGACAACCAGTACCTTCCGAATGAAGTCATAGCTGGTTGGTTTGGAGAAGAACCAGAGAATGATCATCCTATCCCCTTGGATGATCACCGTAATGAAGACTTTTCGTACGATGCTAACCCCGAGCCAGAGGTTGAGAACCTACCCCGAGTAGCTCCCGTTTCAAATTCCTAACCCTCTTCCAACTTTTCATGGCCTGACCCTGAGTGAGTGGAATGCTTGGAAACATGGAGCCAAGAACAAGATCAGCCCATGCCATTTATTGGCAACCGAAACTTTTACGACTTGAGCAATGAGGGCTTAGCAGATATAGTCTTGCCAATCTTGGTCCGCAGAGAGGCCATAAATGAGATTCAAGGCAGGACAGCCCTACATCAGATTTCAGAAGAAGTCGCCTATGCTAGAATGCATACCCTCCACACCCTTCTTCTAGAGGATGCTCACGAGAGATCAGAGAGAAACCACGAAACCCTGCTGTAAGCACTAGCTGAATCACAAGCCGAAGTCATAGGACTCCGAGTACGCCAGATGGTGTGCGAAAGACACCTACTTGACAATGGAACGTCAATTGGTTGAACTAAGAGTGCACCAGAGGGATGACCGTCACCCGTAGTAGACGCTTTACTTATTTCCCTTATAAAAAGGAATCGTTTTCTGTCTATGCCCGATGTGGCATTTTCTATGAAATTATCTTGTTCAGTACGAACTTTAGTTAGGTCTTTATGCTGTCAGGAACTATCTTCTGGGGATATGATGTGAGACCTTTAAAAGGCCGTTTTCCAAAACCCTTACATCGTGAATATCAAAGATATTGACAGCCGGCTAACTGTTGCGTCATTTTTTCATTTCAAGTACTTTTATCTTACTTTCATTAGAGTCTATTTAAATCATACTTTAGTCAAGTCATTGGACTATAGTGATTTCTCTCCGGCGACACTTCCAAGTCTCTTTCAGTGGTTGGATCTTGTTATTCACCAACCCACGATACCTCAGTTCGAACGACAAACGTCTTGTAACCATTCTACGAACATACTTCCATTCCGTACCAGGACTGCATCATAGGGATGTAGGTCAAACTTTAGAGATCATACTCTTACTCTTTTCATGAAACAATCTAAGTACATCAGGGTCAACCAGAATCGCTTACAAATCTTTACTCTTTCATGTTACAGAATCATGGCGTCGTCCGGAAACAACCAACCAAGCAACGAGACCTCTACTTTTCCGATGGACGCCGCCACCTTTCAAACGACAGTTACAGCTGCCGTAGTGGCTGTCGTAACCGCGGTCATGGCGCACCGTAGCGCTATCAGCACAGTCAATGCTCCTTATGGGAATAAAGTTTCAAATCGCGATATCCATCCAGGAAGTCGTCCAACAGTAACAGCCGCAGGCTCGCAAAGCCAAAAAGCAGAGAACAAGAAAAGAAAACGTCAAGCCAAAGTGGAACGCAAACAGTTTCAGAAAATTGCCAGACAGCAGCCACAAACCTCTGCCATCCCAGTACCGAGCAGACCATATAAGGGAACACTCCCGAAGTGCGACCGGTACAATTTCCACCACGAGGGAATGTGCCGAGTCTTGCAGTGCGTGAACTGCAACAAGAAAGGACACATCGTCCGTTTCTGTAGAGCTACCTCCACCACTAGGGCCAGCCTAAATTGCTATAACTGTGGTGAGTTTGGGCACTATAAAAGAGATTGCCCAAAGAAGGAAAACAAGGAAAGCACCCGTGTTCCCATAACTCCTACCCGACACTTCACTTCCTCCACTGATGTGGGTACTAGCCAGTCATGCCACCAATGCAGTGAGATAGGGCACTTCAAGAAGAATTGCCCGATAACGCAGAACTCTGGC
Organism: Lactuca sativa; assembly: GCF_002870075.4. Lineage (NCBI taxonomy): Eukaryota > Viridiplantae > Streptophyta > Magnoliopsida > Asterales > Asteraceae > Lactuca > Lactuca sativa. The sequence goes on from NC_056630.2 coordinate 253,719,645, forward strand.
GCAGACGGGAAGATTCTCAGGATCACAGCTGCAGGGGAGCCTGCTCAGGAACCACGTTAATGTAATTTAGGCGTTTCGTTGTAACAGACTTATAAACTATCTAGAACTGGTGCAACTAGAGTCTTACCTTTTGCGAAATCCTGTCTGTATAGGAATTCTCGTGCTGCGTATACTTGTCTTTTGTAGTATATCTTATTCGCAGCATTAGTCTTGTGGTAAATCTAAAGTACTGTAACTCTCTTCATGGTTGCACGGTTGTGCTTAGTCTGTAAACGTCTTATGTTCAAATCTAATGTCTTTAAGCTTCAGTATGATTCCGACATTATCGTATGACTCGATTCAATTTGATCCTCACAAAAACAGCTTCATGCGTACATCTCTTTCTTCTAGATCACTTTTCCAGCGAAACCGTCACATCAAAATGCCGAAGTACTCATTCCAGGAGTACCTCTTAGTTATTTTCCTTTCCGAAGAAATCCCCGAAGTACTCATTCCAGGAGTACCTCTTAGTTATTTTCTTTCCGAAGAAATCCCCGAAGTACCACTCGCGCAGTACGTCAAGTTCAATCCAAGGATTTATACGATTGATCTATCACTGAGAAATGCATGCATAAGAGTGATATATAATCAAGGTTCTACAGGTTTAGAATTGATGATTCCACTTTAACTTCTTTTCCCGGATGGGATGTGAGGGTAAGGAAGAATCAGTTATTCGACTACCTTTTCAATCTTAATTATATACGACTCGTATACACGAGATTGTGATCGTGAAGCCCTGTATAAATTCTAAAATGGACTTTAGGACGGAGAACTGCCTAAGTATACGAGTAATCACATCGTCATGTGAACAAACTTAGAACCCAGTACCACACCCGAAAACAGATCGCCCTATAGTTTAAACACCCTCGGAGATCCCAGAATAGTACAAACCGCTTGACGAACTACACAGAAAGAGAATTAGAAGACTAGGCTTCTCACACTAGAGAACCCCGGTCATATTCTCGCGGAGATCGACGGATTGCAACGTATGAGCCTCGGATATCGAGGACTCCGTCAAGATTTTCATAAAAATTGTTATCTCTGCCTCGCATAGACAAAATGGTTGAGCAAACGCAAGGAAAGAAACTACTTCCAGGAATGGATCTAAAATCCGAATATCACCAGTTCGAGTGTTAGGGGAGCATGTCCGGAAGACTATCTCCTGAACTCGATGCAGACACATCGAGTTCGTAGTGATACCTTTCGGATAGGACCAATACGCCCATAGTTTTCATGAGCTAAATAAATAGAGTTACGTCTTTCTTACTGGGATCAGTCATCATTTCTCCATGTAATGTCTTACTTATCTACCCTCGTAGTAAGAAGAAAGCCCATGGTAACATTCCTACAGAGGAACTTTTAGCAAAGTTCTCTAGGCACGAGTTTTGAAATTGAAGAGTCAAATTTCTAGGACACACTGATAGTAATGTGAGAAATTTTGAGTACTCTTTCAATTTGTCAAAACCGTTGAGCATTTATCGACACCAGAGACGCCGACAGTTTTTCGCCAGATTCTAGGTCTTACCGACCTACCGCCTTAGTTCATTCAGAACTCCTCGCAAGCTACAGAAACTCGTACGACTTTGACCCAGCAAGGGGTGGCCTTTGACTGGGAAGTTACGTAAGAAAAGGAACCTTTGAGATTCCAAGTGAGTGACCAAGTTCTTTAGGATAACTCACTCTAGGAATGGCTTAATACGCTTCGTAAAGCGTGGAAAGCTAAATCCAAGTTAGACAGGACCTCCGAGATTCTTATCAGAATCGGTCCTGTGCCTCACACAAACTAGACCTACTCCGCGAACTCAGTAACATACTTTCTACTCTTCGCATCTCGATCGTGAAACCATACCTTTCCGTTAAGTCTATTGCAAGTCCACTCTTCGAGATCCTCAACTTCGTATTAGAACCGTAGTGACCCTCGACCGAGAGGTCAAGAGGACGAAGAAACACCATCGCCAGTTAGTGAAGGTTCGTTGGAATGCCAACCGAGAACCCATTATCACTTAGGTGCGCTAGAACCAATCGATTAGGAAGTTTCCTCCTCACGACTCGATCATTCGTGCATACTTCCTTGCTTAAATTCTAATTTCGGGACGAAATTCCCTTTAACGGGGGGATGATGTGACAACCCGATATTTTGAGACAATGTAATGTAAACCAATCAAATTTAGGTCAAAATATAACTTTCCTAAAATCTTATTTGGTTTAAATAAAGTAGTAGGAATCGTATCAAGGTTTTCGTACATATAAAGAACCCTAAAATCCGAGTTATAACGAAGAAGTTATGACCAACCGAAGATTCTCGGCAAAACCGGCATCACCGAATAAACGAATAACGCGAAGTTTCAATACAATAGTTTTTAGCCTTAAGGATCTAAATGAAAGTTATAGATAACCTCAAACCGTGAGCGTACATAAAAAGAACGTCCAAATCTGACTTCGTATGAGAAAGTTATGATTTTTCCAAGATTCGGGTATAGCAGTAGACAGCTAAAAACTCGAAGTACAGCTCGAGATACTTTTGACCAAAACAAACTAAATGAGAATCTAAGGTCTCAACATTAGTAGCGCAACGGCGAAAAGTCTGACGAAAACGGACACCGGATGAAGAAGTTATGGATTTTTAACGGAATTATCGCGACCCGGCCCGTTAAAAATAAATAATTAAAAATAAAGTCAGAATTTGCCAATGAAGTCTAAACGAGAGTTGTAGATCATGCTTTTAGCTACGCGTGCATATAAAGAACGTCGAAAACGGAGCTCGTACGCGAAAGTTATGGATTTTACAAGTTCGGGGTCCAAAATCCGAGGCTGTCAGGCCCCCACGACGTGGCACAAGCTTGCCGCGACCCGGCAAGTGACTGAGGCCGTCCAATCAATGGAAGAGGATATGTTTGACTCCCCACGACGTGGCCATCACTTGCCACGACGTGGCACATCCCAAAAATGCCCCTATAAGTAGATTTCAAGGGCTCCGAGCTCCATTGCTCAATTCCTTTCTTTCTAGCACCGAAACTCTGCGTTTAAGCCCCCGAGACCCTCCCAAAGACCCGGTTTTCACCTTCAAATCCTGAAGGAAGGTTTTGTGTTCTCGAGATTCCCGAGAATCCCGAGATTTTCCCGCGTTTTCAACTCTTCCTGTCGAAGTTCTGCTCGATTCTTCTCTAGACTATTTCAAATCAACCACTTCAATCAAGTGAGTTCATACCCCTTAAATAATGTTTTAAACTACTTTTAAATGCTTTATGGGGGGGGGATACAAGTAGAATCATGCTACTTATTATGTCAATCGCATGTGATTAGTAAGTAGGAGTATATTACTTATTACATCAATCACATGTGATTAATATACAACATTCAAAAGATTTGGCTACTCATTAGCCGTTTTACCAAACAGTTTCCTTCAAATGATTTTTATAAACATTTTATATGTTTTAAACTCCTTATTACACTGTACCTCTTACTCTGTTTATCATATTTCAAACTTATTTACAACTGTGTTTCAAACAAATGTTCCTTATACTTATATTGTTTTATCAAACTTATGCCTTCAAATTGTTTTATAGATTGACATCAAGTCGATCTTTCCTTATACTAATATTTATGTTTCAAATGTTTTACCAAACTTATTTATGCTTTTATATTATAAATTGCATGCCTCTATATATATAGTTATATAAGAAATGTTTAAAAGACTTAGGAAGGCTATTCACCCTATTTCCTTTTTCTCGATTTGGATGTGGTCTGGTGGGATATTGGATACTCATCCGAAGGTCGTTTAAATATTAGTTATATATCATGTGTACACATAAAGTCATAAAAGGTCCTTCCAATTCATCCTATGCCCTTGGGTAGCAAGGGTATACATCCACGTCCATACGTACCACTTAGATCACTAGTAAGCTACCATATGGGTAGTTCGGGAAGATACTAGAACCATTACTAGAACGCGATATCATACAACGAGTCAGTTCATTGATGAGTCAATACTTTCTAGAACATTGCTGTACAATACATATACATCTATACTAGAACGAGAACATATACAATTATACTAGAACGCTTACATGACAATACTTTCTAGATAGAGAGAACACACATTACAGCTAGCACACGTAGAACATTTCAGTACACCATAAGTACAATTACATGATCACACTTACATGAGTACGCTTTCATATACATAGGATAGACGTCACTAGGGGCTATAGCTCAGAACCAGTTTAGGATCTAACTATACTGATAAAACACACTACGATTGTGATTGTTATATCGAGTATACATGATCGCAGGTAATGTGATGCTCACGGCTTGCATTCATGCAGGGGTCGTGTGTAGGTCCTAAAATCCCTTTGATAGGGGAGCGAAACAGTCTGGGATCTAGACATCACATTATACCTTATCCATTAAATAAGGCAATTTGAGTATCGGTGTATTGATATATATATTTATATATATCCAAATACTGTGGTACTTGGTAGTATTACCCTAGATTTAAGGTAATAGGTACGGTTGTAGTTCGACACTACACCATAGTACCATTTCTTTCCCATTACATTCACTTCGTGAATTTTTCATAGGAAGCGCGGTAATGTAGATGCTATCTGTTGATAAATAGTAGCCATTTTAGAGCTACGATTTAGTACTACGTTAATTTATTCCAGTACATATTTCAGTGATAACCTCACTTAAACATAAATATACAATCTATATTTTGAGTAATGATAGTTATACTTTGGAAAAATACATACTCTTACAAGAGACACACACACACAGAACAGTTAAGTCTTGGTAGAAGACTCCTTTTGTTACTAATAGGAATCATAGGGATTTCTAGGGATTTTCAAACATATACAGTTGAGCTACAAATATTTTCATACTTATACTCGTTTTCTTTCAAAGCAATGTCAAGTCTTAGAAATTATAAGTTTTCACAAATTAAGACACATTAATACTTATGATCTCACCAGCTTTAAAGCTGATACTCGCTTTCAAAATTACTTGTATCCTCAGGTCATCATAGACAGGTACCGATGCAAGGAAAACGGAAGATGGAGCTTATTCAAGACTTATCTTTCATTTTGATTTATGCTCTAGTGTTTATCAAAATTTGTCAGAATACAATTGTATAATAATTATTTTATTAATGCAATGGATGATGTTGTTGCTTGTTTACTACTTTACATTGTTGTTGATATTATACATGACGTCCTCCGTCTCGGAACGTTTCCGCCGTTCTCGGTTTTGGGGTGTGACAGATTGGTATCAGAGCATTGTTTATAGCGAATTGAGTATATCAACCCATAAAAGATATACTAACTATAAATACAATGGGATTAAAAATACTCTGATTTAGAGTTTATACTTTAAATAATAAAATATTTAAGTAAGTATACGTGCCTGCATTCATACTAAAATCATGCTCCCGTCTTTCTTCTTTACAAATAACACAGGGGCTCCCCGGGATGATGAACTAGGTTGAATGAAACCTTTGTCCAATAACTCCTGAAGTTGTGTCATAAGTTCTTTCATCTCTGTTGGTGCTAATCAATATGATGCTTTTGCTATCGGCGTCGTTCCTTGTAACAAGTCGATACAAAATTCTACTTCTCGATCAGGGGGCAATCCGGGAAGATATTTGGGAAAGACTTCCGGATAATCACACACCACCGGGATATTCTGCACCTCCTTCTTTTCCTTCTTAGCATCGATCACGAACGCTAAATATGATGTACACACCTTGGCCAAACACTTTCTGGATTTCATTAGAGAAATGATTCTAGAATTTACTTTGCGTTTGTCTCCATACACCATAAACGACTCTTTCCCTGGCGGGTTTACTTTTACTATCTTCTTTCTACATAATATTTCTGCATCATTGACGCTAAGCCAATCCATTCCTAGAATTATGTCGAAACCATTTAACTCGATAGGCAATAATTCCTCGTGGATCTTATTCCCATCCAAGTCAATGATGATTTTTTTCATACGATGGCTAAAAGGTACAAACTTGCCACTAGCAATCTCGACTATTATAGCATTAACTAGTCTATCTACAGGAAAAGCTAGTTTTCTACCTAATTCATGCGAAATAATGGAGCAATTGGCTCTAGAATCAAACACTTAAAGTGCACCAAGAAATTTGTCCAAGTTATTTGCAGTGGCTCATTAGGGCTTAGGGTTTTCCCCAAAGTGCTCCACCATCGAACAACACTACCCCTGAACTGACGTACTACAAACGTGGTTTGTAACTTCCCTTGGCAATCACAAATCATGAAAGCTAACTCCATTTCCGAGATCCAGTCCATTACTCCGACAGGATCTTCTTTTCCAGCGAAGGTCGATGGCTTGCAAGTCATAAAGTCCTTACACTTGCACCCATTTCTCTCCATTCTACCCTCGTGGTTATTTCTCCCAACCACAAGCGGTTCACTATGACCAACCGATCTACTATTGTTCCCTTCTTTAGATCGATCATCATTTAGTTCATGTTGTTCAATAGGAACTAAAGGTTCATCCCTGTCGTTCAGCAACATTTGCCTCAATTCCTCCTTTTGTTCAGCCAACATGGTCTGAATCATAATTCGTACTCCAACCATGGTGATGGGTTCGGGTGCAGCTCCTACTATCATCACCTGTTCCACCACTTGAGGTTGAGGTTGTTGGTTTCTGTTTGCATTTCCTGCTCCACTTCGAGTTCTTTCCATTACAATCTATATACCGAATAAGGCGAATTTAGGTCTTTATCCTTGTTAGACATGTCAATTCCCTTATCACTCTGAAACGTTTACATGTTAGTTCTAATTTTGTAATCGTACGCTTAGAATCCTACACACATAAGGTTTCCAGATCCGGTCGACAACAGACCATAGATCCGAACAAATAATGGCATATATGGAAACATATAGTATTTAGCACATAAAGGCATTTTAGGAACCTTTCCTAAAATAAACTAGTGCTCGTGTCTAAAATATGGTAGACACTCACCTCACAATCATCACTTAGCATTCTAAGTTCAAGTCTAGAAATTCTACAATTTCTTAGTTCGCTTAAACTAATGCTCGGATACCAACTGTGACATCCCCTAATTTCACGGCCAGAAAAGACCGATTTAATTTATGCTTTTTAAAATAAAGTCAATAAATCTTTTAAAAGATGTTGCGGAATTGGTCCGCAAAACAAAACATGATAAAAGTTTATCAAAACCTTTCTTTAAGAAATGTATAGTTTCATTTCATATCAAAACCTTGGGATGTCATGTTCCGATACAGATCAAAAGCATAAACAAGACATTATAAGCCTTTCAATAGTTATTTACAACTACTGGCCTATAATCAAAAATCTCTCATCGTCCTCCGACTATGCTCGAGGTCCACTACCAGTAATCATAAAAACTGAGTGGGTCAGGCTTGGGAGCCTGGTGAGCATATATAGGGTTTTCAACCCACAATAATAATATACTTATTAAGTTCACCAATCAACAATAACCGTGATTACTCATTCTCGTTGTCCTCACTTTACGTCCCTAAACACCTATCACAAGGGACCTAGCTAGCCTAAGGAATATCATCGGGATGGAAACTACTGCTAAGGGGTCTCCTCAGCCATATATGTCCTAAAGGAAACCATGAGGTGGATGGACTACACCAATGAACATTTAGTTCATCAACACCTACAAGTTGTGAACTTGCTAGTGTTCCACTAGACTGTCTAGAAAGGTTCATGGTCGTCATCTATACTCTGCTAGATGACTATAGCAACAACAACAACATCGAGGCCTCTCACCATTTTAACACACATCAACTATATCATCTACCCATGTTCTACCCAACATATTTTGTGGATAAAATGCATATACATTTTAAAACTTGTATAAAACATTTATTCAACAGTCACCTTAAATAAACACTTAATATAATTACACATAGCACGTATTTTAAAGAAAATACTTCATATCTAGGTGTAAGATAAAAGTGACTACACATTCACTTGATTTGATGATAATCGGGCAGCAATTCGTTGCTTAAAATGATCGTTTCTAATAAAACCGGAAGTTTTATTGAGAAACCGGGCTCTGCAAAGGTCGGGCTTCGAAACCGAAAAGATAAATTTTCCGGGCTTCTCGGGCACTTCGTGGAGTATTCCGGCGGTTATTATCGATACCGGGACTTTGGGGGAAGTTAAAATGAAAGGAATATGGGTTTAGGGGCTAAAATTGACAAATTTCCAAATTATACCCGGGAGGTCTCGCACCCTCCTATTTATAGGAGTGAGCCTCCTGATCCAACCGGTGAGAAGAAGCCACACGTCGCAGATCCGAAGCTCGCAGGGGATAGCTCGCACATGGTCTGCGCATGCGAGGGGCTCGCTATCGCCTCCTGATTGGACCGCGGTCTGGTCTGAGGCTTCAAACGTGGCTCCTCCTGCGAGACTCGGACACATGATAAGGGACACACGTTGGACTCCTAGTGGACTACTTCAGATAGCTCAGCAGCTGGGATGACTCAGCAGAATTTTTGGACATGTGGCGCGTTTTGAGCGAGGGTGACGTGGCAAAAACGTGACTATGCGAATTTTCTTGATTTTTGTGCAAAAACTTCTAAAATCCATAACTTTCGCATACGAGCTCCGTTTTTGACGTTTTTGATATGCACGCGTAGGTAAAATTACGCTCTACAACTTTCGTTTAGATTTCGTCGGCTAATTTTGAATTTAATTTTTATATTATAATTTTTAACAGACCGGGACATGAAATCCGTTAAAAATTCATAACTTCTTCATCCGACATCCGTTTTCGTCAGACTTTTTACTGTTGTGCTACTAATGACGAGACCTTAAATTCTTGTTTAGGTTTTGTCTACTAAAAATCGCTCGATCTAAAATTCGAGTTTTTAGATGTCTACTGCTAAGCTGAAACTTCGAAAAATCATAACTGCCTCAGACGAAGTCAGATTTGGGCATTCTTTTTATCGAACTTCTCGGTTTAACGAATACTATGACTTTAATTTAGATCACTAAGGATAAAAAGTAGTTTATCAAAAACTCACTTTTTACGACACTCGGCCCCGTGCCGGTTTGTCGCGAAACTTCGACAGGTCATAACTTCTTCGTTATAACTCGGATTTCGGCATTCTTTATATATCTGTAATCCTTGTAACGCACACTACAAGTTTCTTAATAGATATCGGCTTTATCTAAAATTTAATTTTGATGCTCATTTTTATTCTTAAATAATTAAGCCCTAGTAATTAAGCATAAAACACATAACACACATAGAATTCACATAATTCCTTTTTCATTTCTTCAAAATGAGTTACAAAGGTTAGCCTAGACTATCACCTTAATATTAATGCTTAGGCTAGAAACACGAGTGTTACAATAAATCAATGCGTATTATAAATTGTGTGTCATTAAAGGCATGATTTCTTTTATTATACATCAAATGAAAGTTATTAACCACTTATAAATCATTCAAAATGAATATTTATAAATCGATATACCTTGATATATAAAATCATTCTTATAAAAAATCGCTTTGAAATAACCATTGATGCGGCATAACTCATATTTTTTTTTCAAAATCCATCATATTTGAATTACAAACCTTTTCAAACATAGAATTTTTTTTATCAAAACTTACTAATATACTAGTAATATAGTTGTAACGTGTATAAATAAGTGAAAATAAAAACGCATTGCACATTAATAACCATAAGTTAAAAAAACTCTTGAATGTAGTAGAAAATAAAAAGGCATGACTAATTACATTAAATTAAAAACCATAACTACATTGAAATTAGAAAACTCTTGAGATGTAACGAGAGTTTCGAACTCTTGAGTTGCGCAATAACGTAATATAAATACAGACAGTTATATGTTATAATAACAATATTATCGGCATTTATCATTGAAATAATGATTTTTATACCAAGTTGAAACTAATACTATAATTTTTAAGTATATATATATATATATATATATATATATATATATATATATATATATATATACACTTAAAAATTATAGTATTAAATCATTATTTCAATGATAAATGCCGATAATATTGTTATTATAACAATATTATATATATATATATATATATATATATATATATATATATATATATATATATATATATAAATAAAGTAAGTTAGTGTTTGAATTGAATTAAATAAAGTTTTTGATTTAATATTTTTTTAATTATAAGTATTTTTAATTAATTTAGAAACAGTTCATTTAATTATTTTTATTTTATGTATTATAACTATTATATTATTTCAAATAACAATATTTTTAGTATAATATAATCTATTTTTTTTAGTTTTATGTTATTTTAAGCGATTATTATTTTTACTTAATTAAAAAAATACACGTTTGAAAAAATTTCATTATTAAATTTAAAAAAACTATCTACCTTAGTATTGGATTTTTATTTTTGTCTTTACATCTTTGAAATATTAGAAGAGAATGAATGGTCAAAGTAAAATGGTGATTTGAATTTCAAAGCTATAATAATTGTTTAGTATTAAGACCATTTAAAAAAAACATGTTAAAAGTGGGTTAGGGAGGGAGGAAGTGTTATACTTGAGTTATATTTTTATTACTTATATTTTTCTTATTAAAGTATTAATATTTTCTTTATTTTACTTTTTCTTTTCGGTGAAAAATAATAGGAAAAAAATGAAATTGACAAATGTAATAAGATATAATAGATTACTTATTTTTATTGCTACAAAAACACTAAAAAAATGGATACATTCATGTTAGTGTTGCAAGAACATAAAGAATTTATTTTTATGACACATAAATAATCATTGATTTTCAACAATAAAGTCATGTCATATTTTACTTTTTCTTTACGATGAAAAACAAATAGAAAAATATGAAATTGTCAAATTTAATATGATATAGTAGACTACTTATTTTTGTTACTATATAAATATTTAAAAAATGGATACATTCATATTAGTTTTGCGAGCACATAAAGAATGTATTTCTATGAAACATAAATAATCCTTGGTTTTCAATAGTAAAGTTATATCATATTTAAAATCATCTGTTTTAACACTACTAGAAAAACAACCTTTCACAAACAATGACACATAGTGATTTACGATACGCAAAAGCGTGTGCCCTAAAAATAATGTCATCTCTTCTAAAATTTGAAGGATAGAGGACACGCATTTGTGCATGCCCTAAATTAGGGTCAGAAAAGAAAAAACAAATACAAACACGGAGGGCGCATATCTTAAATGTGCGTCCTCTTCGAATGTCGCTTTATATTTTTTTTGCTTAAACACGCGTTTTTAAAGGGGGAAAATGAAATCGTCTGAAATTCTAAAATTTTGACGAACCCCGCTTCTACCCTCTCTCCTTAGTATCTCCCTTCATTCACTCCTTCCTTCTCTATGTAAACACGAAGCCATCGCCACCGCCACCACCATTGAACCTTAAAATCTCAATCCACACTTCACGCTTCTGTGATTCTCTCTTCTTCGGCTCTCTAATCTCCGATTTTTGTCTGAAAACATATATCGACCTCCGATTAGAAATCCAAAAATTTAGAAAACTCTACATTTTCGAGCGTGTTGGTGCTCGTGCTTTGGTGTACCTGGTCATTGTTGTTCTTATTCCCTTCTTTTGTTGTTTGTTTGATTCCATCTCAATATCAATTTTCTAACCGTCCCACTGTTCCAGATGGCTTCTGTTATATTATCGAGTTGCCAATTTTCATTAGCTGGTAATTTCCACGAGCAGAATAAGGGACAACGGAGAAAAAGAGACGAAGTCAAAAGAATCAGTATCTCCTGCATATGATTCAATGCTCTCGCTGTTTGATGATTTTGCTGCAAATGGGAGTGTGGCCACCGAGGTTAGTTCATCAATGGAGGGATCAGGATTGGGATCGCCTGGTCATGGATATGAAGTGGTGGATATGGTTTGGGGAAAAGTGAAGTCCCACGCTTGGTGTCCTGGTCATGTATTCAATAAAGAGTTTGCAACCACTTTTGTGCGAAGATCAAAGAGGGAGGGTCTTCTCTTGGTTGCCTTCTTTGGAGATAGTAGTTATGGATGGTTTGATCCTTCAGAACTTATGCAATTTGAATCAAATTTTGCTGAAAAGTCTCGGCAGACTAACTCTAAAACTTTTCTCAAAATTATGGAAGAGGCAATGGGTGAGGTGAGTAGAAGGAATGCACTTGGTTTTTCTTGTATGTGTAGGAGTAAGCAAAATTTTAGGAAGATAGATGTTAAAGGGTATTATGTTGTTGATGTAGCTGATTATGAGCCTGGAGCTGTATACTCAATCAATGCTATTAAGAAAGCAAGGGCCAGTTTCCAGCCAAGTTCAGCTCTTGATTTTATTAGTTTGGAGTCTATCGTTGAGCATGTTGGTATCGATCTTATAAAGAACAAAGCTAGGGTTGTTTCTTATAGAAGGGCAGTTTATGGGGAATTTGATGACACTTATGCTCAGGCATTTGGTCACGAACTAGATCGCCCTTCTCCAGCTAAAGGTAATCAATTCATATACTATTTATGCTCATTTCTGTTTTTTCTTTTATGGGTCCTTGTTATTTATTTCTTATCATTACATGACAACTGTTGGAAACCTACAGTATCGTTTGAGCATTTAGATGTGATTTTTTTAGAACTTAAAAGCCACAAAATTAAACTGTTCTATGAATTTTAGTTTTTAGTCAGGCACCTGTATCATTTGTGTAGAATTAAGTATCACAATTCTCATTTGTTTTGAGCTCTACTCGTCAATTTGAGTCAAGAAAAACCATAATTTATGCATCTTTTGTTTACCATGAATTCTTCAATTAAAGTTTATGTTGTTGAGTACTAAATATTATACAGAAGAAGTACATATTACATATGAAGTGTATAATTCCAATTCTTGTTGTGATTTGTCATTTATGCTTTCAAACAAAGCAGATGGATGTTATAATGGAATAGAATTGTTGTTCCTAAAATATTCAATTGGTTTATAAGTTATAACACACTTGCAAATTCTTTATAAAGAGGCTAAATAAAATCTATACTTATGTCTAGTGATGTTATATTTTTTACAGCCCCTTCGAGTGGGCGGTAGGTGTTTGCTGACACTTCCGGCAAGGGAATAAGTCAAAATAAAATGCTAAAAAAGACAACCTATTTAAAAGAAAATTGATATCAAGCTTAAGGTCATGTATATTGCTCTTCAGGGGAATAACAATTCCGGTGATGCTCCTAAAAAGAATTATGATCCTAACTCTATGAGTTCAATGGCAATTCCTTTTCCATTTTCCGGATTCCAATATAATCCAATACAATTGGAATTCATGATTCCATTCCATGATATGGTTGGTTTTGAAATGGACAAAACTCTTTCAGATGTCATGCAGAGCACCATTTTTTACTTTTATTTGAGTCAGCATGGCAATAACTCTTTTTTTTTTACTTTTATTTGAATCAACATTGTTAACAACAACTCTTGTAAAGTCAGATTCTTTTTTTTACTTTTTTTTACTTGTAAGAAACAAACAACTCAATCAATGTTTTATTTGCAGGTTGATCCTTCGACTGGTGAGGTGGAGAAAGATGGAGTAAATGACAAATATAAACTGGAAGACTCAGAGATTGTTGTAGGCTTCGGTAGATTTCCTTGAAACAGGACAATATAATTCAGGGTAAGTTTCACATATTAATGGGGTCTAAACTCTAAAGAACTTATAAAATAGAACTCATGATTGCTACTTTTTCAGGTCGTTTCCTTGCAGAGGTAACAAGCCAATTGTTTGCAGATCTTGAAGCGAGTATATATCATGTGAGTTTTGAAAGCCATGTTACATATATATATATATATATATATATATATATATATATATATATATATATATATATATACACACACACACACACACACATTCCTTTACCTATTTTGATTCATGTATGACACTTACACTTAAAGCTTTTGCCTTTTGACAGATGGCTGAATACAAAATATCAATATAAGGAAGAAAGCAAAGTGAGTGGGACAATTTGGCAAGTTGGATTGTAAACAATAAATTATACAGTGAGAATGTTTTCTGGTTGATTCAGGAACTATATTACTACAATACAATGATACATATACTCATTTTCACCAAATCTTTATACTTTAAAATCAACTAACATTATAATTTATATGCATACTTTGTGTTGTTCAGCTACCCCGGCTTTACAACATATACAAAGAAATGGGTATTGTGACATCATTTCTGATCATTCTGGATAATGTCTTCCTTCCACTCTTTGAGGTTACAATCGATCCAGGTTCACATCCCCAGTTGCATGTATTCTTGAAAAAGGTAACACCACTCAAACTTAACATGTCATATAATTTGAATTTGATTTATTTTATTTAATGTAATGTTTTAACAATCTTATAAATACAATACAGGTGGTAGGATTGGATTTGGTGGATGATGAGAGCAAGCCTGAAAGGCGCCCTACAAAACACATGCCAACACCTTCTCAATGGACAAACATCTTCAATCCTGCATTCTCATACTATGTCTATTATATTTATGCCAATCTTTATACCCTAGATAAGCTTCGCGAATCAAAGGGCATGAAAACTATTAGATTTCGTCCTCATTGTGGGGAGGTATGTGTGCAAAAGACGTAAATACCCATATCCTAATTGGAAATAACATTGTTGAATGTATGTTTGTGATTAGGCGGGTGACATTGACCACTTAGCTGCCTCATTTCTTACAACTCACAACATTTCACATCGAATAAATCTTAGAAAATCCCCTATACTTCAATATCTATACTACCTTGCTCAGGTAACAACTAACAAATTCCATTTTCCTGCTTTTAATTTTATTGATAAAATTGTTATTATTATTATTATTATTATTATTATTATTATTATTATTATTATTATTATTATTATTATTATTATTTGGTTAGATTGGTCTTGCAATGTCTCCTTTAAGAAACAACTCGTTATTTCTAGATTACCATCGGAATCCTTTTCCGATGTTTTTTTCTACTGATGACCCCTTATAAATCCATCTCACAAAGGAACCCTTGGCGGAGGAATACAATATTGTTGCTTCTGTAAGCATATTCCTACTCCACTCTCATTTTTCAATATGTGATGGGAATTAAAGTATCTTAAATTCTTGTTTTACATGTCTGGAAGTTGAGTTCATGTGATCTTTGTGAGATAGCACGTAATTTCGTTTACCAACCAGGTTTCCCCCACATTCTTAAGGTAAAAAACTGTTTCAAGTTTATAAATATAGACAATGAATTTTATTTAAGTTTTTGCATTTCTTTACCCGTTATAGCAATGTACTCAGTACTCACATTTATTGGGCAAGAGTACTACAAGAGAGGGCCAGATGGAAATGATATTCACAAGACAAATGTACCACACATCCGACTTGAATTCCGAGATGTGGTTTGTATTTATATTTTATTGGATAGTGTATTAAAATGAATTTAAGCACCAAAAATAATGACTGCTACATGCATTTTGTTTATGATAATTTTGGTGATGCAATGCAGATAGAGGAGATCTAAAGGTAGCTTTGTAATTGTTTGGTGTGTTGTAGTTAATGCTTATTGGAAGAGTTTTGACTGATGTACGAGTAAACGCAAGAGTGAAATGTGACTTGTCTGAGAATCTTACCATGAAGACCAATGCTCTGGTAGAAGGGTAGAATAGTAGTTATTAGTTTATTATTTACATATAATACACATCAAGCATTTTTTGGCTGAATGAATGTTATCGATAATTCATTTTATTTTTCTTCTCAACTTACAAGTGAGCCACACATGTCTCATGGAATGATCAATTTTGACTACAAGGTGAATTATTAGTCTTGTATGCTTTACAAGTTTTCCATTTTTATTAAATTATGTCATTTTATTGGTAACTGTTTTTGAAATTTGTATGCAGGGTATTGACTATCGGACTCAATTCCAACTTGGAAATGGTGGTTTGCTTGGTGCTAGTTATATTCAGGTAAAATATTTCCCATCTCTTATATTAATGTTTGGTTTTAATGTTTGGCTTATTATATTACTTTTTTCTCCTTTGTTGTATGTAGGTTTCATTGGCATCTAATTTAATGTACAATTACATGTCAAGAGATGTCACTGCCAGCTTTGGCTATGATTATATACTTCGTGAGGCAATTCAATATAATTTATATTTTATGTTTCTTTATTTAAATAAAGTTTGGGAAATTGGCAAAAAATTTTGGAGTTAATAAAGGATCATTTTAAAAACTAATCTTTTTTACATTGAGAGTGTCGGCTTAAAGGCAAGATTGACTCAAATGGCTGCACATTTGCTTTTCTTGAAGAAAGGTTGAACATGGATCTTAATTTTATCATCTCTGCTGAGGTCAGTACATTTATCACACTCGGTAATTCCATGCATAAACACCATAAAGAAAAGTATTATATACAATAAATACCAATATACCTTTTCTTTAACAAAGGAATGGAATGACTCATTACATTCCATCGTCATATTTGGTTGGCCTGTATGAATGAAATGAATTTTCATATGTTTTTTTTACATCACATGTAAAAAGTCAAACTAGTGGACCCAAAATCTAAAAAATCAAGCTAGTGGACCATCATCTCTTTTATCCTGTTGATCCCTTTTGTCTTCTTATTAGAAGGCTTCAAGCTTACATTTAATGGTTGAATATTAAAATTGATAAATACTTTATATGTTAATGGAACCCGGAACACCGCATGGATCAAATATCATATCTCAAGTGCGGTCCCACATTCTTTGGATGGAGAAAAGGGTAATTTTGTCTTTTACAACTAACATTCCATGTTTGATTCTTCTAATAATTATATTAGCATATTAATTTTTTGACTTTTATTTGATCAAGTCACAAGAATTATCGGAGTAGGGGTTTATTAGTCTTAAAGAATTATGAAAGGCAATATGCAACTCTACTTAGTTCGAATTTGATGTTTATCATCTTTGTGTATATCTTCTTAGTTTGTATAGCATTACATTGCAGAAGGTGTCCCTTAATAGCAATGTAGTATTAGGTTATATAGTTAGGGAAAACCTCTTAATAACAATGTACAATTAGATCCCCTTAATATCTATGTATTACAATTTTTTGACATGATGTTATTGGATGAAATTGATTGTTTTGGTATATATTTGCTTACATATTTTTGTATTATGCGTAAATAAGTATCATAAAGACGCGTCATAAATGCATATCGAAAATGGTTACTGAGGTTTATGACACGCAAATGCGTGTCATCTTCATTTATGACAGGGGCTTCCTTGATACGCATTGCGTGTCATAAACACACGTGTTGTAAGGTTACGGCACGCAAATGCGTGTCATCTTCCTTTATGATAGGGCCTTCCTTGATACGCATTGCGTGTCATAACTACGCAAAGTAAATGTGTTTCATAAATGCGCGTCGTAAATAGACGACGCGCAAAAGTGTGTCATCTCTCTTTATGACAGGGCTTCCTTGACACGCATTTGCACATCGTCTGAGCATTTTACGATACGCATTATGCGTCGTAAAAGGCTGTTTTTCTAGTAGTTTAATTCGTCATTATCACTAATAATTTGGAAAAATTATTGTAAACTCCTTTTATCAAAATTAATTATCAAGAATTCTATCAATGTTATTTACAACAAAATAAGTGATAGAAACTAACATAGCATGTAACCAATAATATAAAATACATGTTGAATAGTGTTATATTGGACAGAAAAATATATCGTCTTAACATAAAGAGAAAGAAAACATAAAGATACATACATATTAAGTTTTAAGTATGATTTGCCAAATTGTTGGTTGTTAAGATTCTTTTTCACGTTGTTGAAATAAAAATATAATGCTAAATTTATATTTTTTACATATTATGGTGCTAAATTTATATATATATATATATATATATATATATATATATATATATATATATATATATATATATATATATATATATATTATAAAACAAACAGTTGTAATTGTAGTTGCAACTTGAAGAAAAAGTCATTAAAGTACCTTGGTTTTCTTAACAATCAACTAAGATATACATTTGTGCTTGATTATCCTAACTATTGTTCTTATATAAAATAACAAAATTTCAATAAAATCTTCATAAACAAATCAAGCAAAAAAAAAACTTTTCTACAAACTAACCTGATAAATGTTCCACTTCTTCCAAAGAGCACCATAAGCAGGTCCCTTTCCAGCTTTTGCAAGACCTTACCTTCCCTTTAACAAGGTAGCAGAATTCAACTTAATCCCTCTCTCAATAATATCTTCTGCATACTTTGCTACTTCAGGAATCTAATTAAGATCACTATTTCTATAGCTATCCCTAATTAACGAAAAAATAGACCACTAAAAACCATCAACATTCGAATTGATAAATACAACCTAAACGATGAAACATATATAACCACATAAATATAAGGACTGTATTTTTTCCTTAATAAAGTCTATGAAGACAGGGAGGAAGGAGTCTGAGTAGCGATGAAACAACAACCCTATCTCCGATCTGATTTTCCATTCATCTGCTCTGATATGTAGTACATAAAATCCGTTTCGCTTTACATATTCGATCGTATTCCAATAATCTATCATGCATACATCAGATCTAGATACATCAGAAAAGAGCAACGGTGAGGAAAGCAGCAGTAGTGGTGATGTCTCAATCGGAATTTTTTAATTAGAAAATAACGAAACAAATTGAAGATGACGATTAGAAAATTGATATCGAGATACAATCAGGCAACAATAAGATACAAGAATGAGAAAAACAATGACCAATATGGGAGGACTAATGATATTACCTGGTCAGGGAGGAGAACAAAAAAAAAATGGTATACAGAACCCTAAATCACCTTCTAGGTTTAAAAAAGTGGGAACCGGTGAGAAGTAGATCGATGTATTTAGGGTAGACCGGAGGTGGAGCGGGACTGGGAACACTCAATCGTAGGCGAGATCAACAAATTGAAGATAACGGTTAGAAAATTGATATTGAGATGGAATCAGGCAACAATAAGAGACAAGAACGAGAAAAACAATGACCAATATGGGAGGACTAATGATATTACCTATGATATTACCTGGTTAGGGAGGAGAATGACAAAAAATGGTATACAAAACCCTAAATCACCTTCTAGGTATAAAAAAGAGGGAATCGGCAAGAAGTAGATCGATGGATTTAGGGTAGACCGGAGGTAGAGCGGGACTGGGAACACTTAATCGTAGGCGAGATCAACAATTTTACGATGTTCGCTTGAACATGGACATACATCGTCGATTATGTGTGTGGGAAGAAAGAATGAAAGCTTAGGGCAAAGAGGGAAGTGAAAAAAGCGGGCTTTTCTAATTTTGGGCTTTCCTTTTCCCACTTGTTACTAAAGAATGCGTTTCATTAAAAAAAATATATAAAATGACATGTTTAGATGACACACATTTTTTAATAAGCGCCCATTCGTGTTTTTTTTTCTGACACTAATTTTAGGGCAGACAAAAATGTGCGTCCTAAATCCTTAAAATTTCTAGAGTGATGACATTATTTTTAGGTCACACACTTTTACATATCATAAATTAATGCGTATTATAAATTGTGTGTCATTAAAGGCATGATTTCTTTTAGTATACATCAAATTAAAGTTATTAAGCACTTATAAATCATTCAAAATGAATATTTATAAATCGATATACATTGATATATATAAAAACATTGATATAAA
Organism: Lactuca sativa; assembly: GCF_002870075.4. Lineage (NCBI taxonomy): Eukaryota > Viridiplantae > Streptophyta > Magnoliopsida > Asterales > Asteraceae > Lactuca > Lactuca sativa. Next base: position 253,739,438 of record NC_056630.2, read on the forward strand.
AAATTGCATTGAAATAACCATTGATGTGGCATTGCTCATATTTTTTTTTTAAATCCTTCATATTTAAATTACAAACCTTTTCAAACATATATTTTTTTTATCAAAACTTATATACTACTAATATAGTTATAATGTGTATAAATAAGTGAAAATAAAAACGCATTGCACATTAATAACTGTAAGTTGAAAAACTCTTGAATGTAGTGGAAAATAAAAAGGTATGACTAATTACATTAAATTTGAAACCATAACTACATTGAAATCAGAAAACTCTCGAGACGTAATGAAAGTTTCGAACTCTTGAGTTGCGCAGTAATGTAATATAAATACCGACAGTTATATCTTATAATAACAATATTATTGACATTTAGCATTGAAATAGTGTTTTTTATACTAAGTTGCAACTAATACTATAATTTTTAAGTATATGATATATATATATATATATATATATATATATATATATATATATATATATAATAAGTTAGTGTTTGAACTGAATTAAATAAAGTTTTTTATTTAATATTTTTTTTTTAATTATAAGTATTTTTAATTAATTTAGAAATAATTCATTTGAATATTTTTATTTCATGTATTATTATTATATTAGTTCAAATAACAATATTTTTAGTATAATATAATTTATTTTTTTAGTTTTATGTTATTTTAAGGTATTATTACTTTTACTTAATTAAAAACTACACGTTTGAAAAAAAATTCATTATTAAATTTAAAAAAAGTATCTACCTTAATATTGTATTTTTATTTTTGTTTTAAAATCTTTGAAATATTGGAAGGGAATGAATGGTCGAAATAAAGTGGTGATATGAATTTCAAAGCTATAATAATGGTTTAGTATTAAGACCATTTAAAAAATACATGTTAAAAGTGGGTTAGAGAGGGAGGAAGTGTTACACTTGAGTTATATTTTTATCACTTATATTTTTCTTATTAAAGTATTAATATTTTCTTTATTTTACTTTTTCTTTACGGTGAAAAAAGAATATGAAAAAAAAGAAATTGACAAATGTAATAAAATATAATAGATTATTTATTTTTATTAGTGCAAAAACATTAAAAAAATGGATACATTCATATTACTTTGGCAAGAACATAAAGAATTTATTTGAATAACACATAAATAATTTTTGATTTTCAACAATAAAGTCATGTCATATTTTACTTTTTTTTTACGATGAAAAACAAATAGAAAAATATGAAATTGTGAAATTTAATAAGATATAGTAGATTACTTATTTTTATTACTATAAAAATATTTAAAAATGGATACATTTATAAAGAATGTATTTCTATAAAACATAAATAATCTTTGGTTTTTAAGAGTAAAGTTATATCATATTTAAAATCATCTGTTTTAATCGTCATATCACTAATAATTTGGAATATTAATTGTAAACTCCTTTTATCAAAATTAATTATCAAAAATTCTATCGATGTTATTTACGACAAAATAAGCGCAGAAACTAACATAACATGTAACCAATAATATAAAATATATGTTAAATAATGTTATATTGAACAGAAAATATATTGTCTTAACATAAAGAGAAAGAAAACATAAAGATACATACATATTAACAACATTAATTGCTCTAATCGATAAATAATTGCAATTTCTTTTTACTTGCACCTAATTTGAATTTACTTGCACTTACATTTGGAAAAATTACAATTGCTCTCTTATACCCATGGAATCACTCACATAACTCTTCAAACCCTACCAAAATAATCTATCATTTTGTATTGACATCCATGCAATATACAAGCTATAATGTTCTTATATAGGCTAAATATTTCATTTAACCCATCAATTAAATAAGATGGTTTAAAGAGTTTTGGGAGTTACAAATCAACATTTCAGTTAATCATAAATTAAAATTTATAAGTTGAATAGTATTGGGAGTTTCAAATGTATAAGATTTAATGAAAAATATTTGGTTTATAAGAAATATAGATTATATACCCGAGGAGCAAAAAAAAACCCCCTGAATATTTCTTAAACAATCAATCATGTAATACACATTTACATCTTAAATGAGGTAAGATATTCAAAAAGCAGTCCCAAAATAGGGACAACCCGAAATTTATTTCTAAATCAATTTCGAACGGGTATTTTTCTATTTTGAGTAAATTATAACTTAGTAGATTTAGCGTCTTAATTTTTCATTTTATTTTTTATTATAACATTGTACTTTAAACGATATTATATATTTTTTATTTATATCATCTCTTTTTCTTTTTCCATATTTTGATTTTTAATATCAACTTATTTTGGTTTTATTTTTCTATTTTGAGTAATTTATAACTTAGTAGATTTAGCGTGTTAATTTTTTATTTTTATTTTTTATGATAACATTGTACTTTAAACGATATTGTATATTTGTTATTTATACCATCTTTTTTTTTCATATTTTAATTTTTAATATCAACTTATTTTGGTTTTTATTTTTCTATTATGACATTATACCATTTCGTACTTATTTTTATTTATATTATCTTAGTTATTTTGTTTTTTTATTATATTATAATACTTTAAAAAGACATTGTAAATTATAACATCTTTTTTTTTTCAATTATAACATCCTATCATAACATACATATACATATAATATACACATATTTTATCATAACATACAATATACACACATACAAATGCACTTATACATATTTTTCACATAAATTTTTTCATACATACAAATACATTTAAGATAGAAATACATATATACATTTCACATACAAACACATACATTTTCACATGAAAATGCTTACATTTCATATACATACATTTTTTCATTCATATATATATATATATATATATATATATATATATATATATATATATATATATATATATATATATACACACACACACACACATACATACATACATACATTCCACATAGAAATACACTAATACACACATTTTCACATACACTTTTTCATACATACACATACATATACATTTTTCATACATATTCACACATACACATTTGCATATATATTTTTTACATACATTTCATATAGATTTTATATACCAAAATATACACATTTCACATACCAAAATATATACATTTCACACAGATTTCATATACATTAAGAACAGGAAAAAAAAGAACCTATTGTCGCCAGAAACTGAGAGTTGTCACCGGAAAATTCGACTAGTCGTCAGAAAATGGTGACAACGGTGGTGTTGTGGTGGTGGTCACTGCCGGAGATTACTTAAAAGCACCAAAAACATGAAATTAAGGTTAAATATTGGTATGACAACAAGAGAAAGAGAAAAGGGAAGAGAAAACGCACGTTAACGGAGGATTATTGTCGCCGGAAAAACTCGGAATTTGTCGGAAAACACTGGAAAACGCCAAAAATCAGCGGAAATCACCTAAAATAAAGGCATAGAAGCAATCTATGGTTAATGGTGGTTTGTGTTGGTGTACTACGCTGGAAAAATGCACCAGAGAACGTTGGTCGCCGGATTTTTGCGATGAGGATAATACACAGAAACTGGGTCGTCTGGGACGAAGGGGGGTCAAAAGGGTGTTACCTTTAGCACTGACGCCTTTAGCAGCGTCACCGAGGCAATAGCAACGACAAGTTGGAAGGGAAAACACGTTCTTTTATGTGGTGATTATTAGCCGTCTGATCAAAAAATAATCGAATGGTCACGATAACATTCATGTGGATCGCCATCAATAGCTATCAATGTCTTGAGTGAATGCTTAAGATCAATGTCTGTTTGCTAATAAATGTTATAGTCAAGCCTGGATAGACTAGTCAAGTCTAAGTTAATATATATTCAACAAATGATCAAGTAATAAATGAGGAATGAGATTAAATGATCAAGGTAAAGCTTATAAATGAAGAACAAGAAGAATGTTTGAAAGAGAGTTGAAATATATTAGTAAAATGCCAAAAGTGAGTGAATGATCCGTCTCATAGTCTTGCATTGAAAGGTCCCTTAAATAGGAGTAAGTGAAACATGGTACAAACCAAAAAACATACATCGGACTGGATAAAGGGAACAATTCCTACATTTTGATTGTCCAAGTTAACCAACATACTAAGTCCTATGAAATGTCTAATCATGCAAAGAGACAAAAGTAATTAATACAGAAAGAGACAAAATAGCTTCTCTGGATCACCATATATTCCGAACATGAAGTCCATTCCGGAATGTCTTCACTCCTGAACTTCTAATCAACTTCTCTCTAAGTCCGGACTAATCTTCACTTTGGAACCTGATGTTGACTTTGGAATAATTACTTGGACTTAGGATTGCTAGAGGTTCACTTTCAGGTTCCAACAATGTCACACCCCCAAACCAAGGATGGCGGAAACGTCCGGGGGTGGAGGACTTCATGTATAATATCATAACAGCAATGGCAATAGTGATGAAAGTAAACACAACCAACATATATATAATTGAAAGAGTTACATCATTGTATGAATTACATGTTTCAAAATCAATTACAATATGTTGACAAAATATGAAATGTTTGACGTCTTAACGTCCCATCCTCAAAATGCACTTGATTTCCTGTTTAGTGATTTCCTGAGAATACAAGTTGTTTGAAAAAGTGTCAACACAAAGGTTGGTGAGTTCATAAGTTTTTGAGATAAAGAGTTTGTAAACCGTTCTTTGTAATGGGTTGTGTGTCACCAAGAAAAATCCAATATTTTCCTTATAAAAGTTATGTGGTCCTAAACCCCAGGGCCAAAAGTAAACAAGTATTTTCCATACTTAATGATATAATCGTGGTTTTAAATCGGCATAAAACCCTTTTTAATTTGAGGGAAAATTCCGTAATGAATGACGTGTAGTCTTAAATACCAAGACCAAAAGTGTACAGCAATATCCGTACTTAAAGTAATTTCTATGAGCTAAATTGACATAACTTGCTAATTTAAAAGTAGAAACCATAAATCTTATGATTTGTTAATACCATCATAACCATACTTGACATAGACGGCCTCATAATACGACGTTCTTCAGGCGTCGCCATTAAATGACACTTGTCACCACAGACCTGCCGGTCTAGCTGTTGCAAGCAGCTCAAGTGTGGGTTTGTCAAACCCAATATATATCACGTTCTCCCTACAAGAGACTCTGGTTACAATTTACATGACTTTTTGACTTTGTTACTTTGGAAGTAACCCGAAGCGAATGACTCACAAATTTATTCATTAACAGATTTACGTGAACTAAACTGAAAACCTTTGATAAATAAGTTTGAAAAGTAATTGATACATAAACTATGCCTATTATAGTTTATCCAATACGTTTGTAATGTATAAGAACTCTTTTATGAAAGCACATTAGCGTTATGAATCCAATAACTATGCTTATTATAGCTTAGTATATGTGTTCTAAATGAATGAATAATCTTATCATGAATGACTACGTTTCAGTTTATGATGATAAACTAACAAGGAAACACATTCAATATTTAGAACTCATTGTTATACACTTTGCTCAACATAATACAAAGTGTCATGAAAGTTATAAGCTGTTAACTAGTTTTTAACCTTTCTGCGCTGTTTTAGAAAGGTCATAGAAAAATCATACGAAGTTGAAAAGTAAATCCGTCAATTCTGAGAGTTCCTAAAATGTGTCTAGTTTTTTGGAAGTCTTTAACGTGGGTTAAAATGTCCATATTCACAGACTGGTCCAGATTTGTTCTTGAAATGATAGGCTGTTTTGCAAAAATCACCATAAATTGTAGACAAATCGTGTGGAGATGTGCAAGTAGTCATTTTAAAGCTAAGAACTGGAACTACTTGCTCCTAAACCATTTTTGAAAACTAAAATGTTTAATTTGTCCAAAACAGTCCGTGAATGGAGTCCAACTTTTCTGATGAAAGCTGTTAGAAAAGTTTAGTTATGTTCTTGGTGTTTTAACTTGTATTCCCCCCCCCCCCCCCCCTTAAAACTTAAGAAAACATGAAAATACAGGGGTATGAACTCACCTTGAGTGATTTCAGTAGATGATTGTTGAAGAATGGAAGTGTTCAACTCAAGAACACTTGAAGATGCCTTGAAGATTTTCGAGAATCTAACATCAAAGTGATGGAGTTTGTGTAAGCAATCGATGATTGGAGTAGAATGAAGTGTAATAATCTCAAGGAGGATGATTTATACTTACCAAGAGTATAGTAAAGCTTGATGATCAGCCTTGGAGTCTCGAACTAGAGGAAAAAGTTTGAGAGAAAAGTTGTGTGTGATTCTTGGTGAAATGAGAGCAAGTGAGTGTAAATGGGGAGAGAGGTCGACTTATTCCAGCTCTTAGAACGTGGGAGGGGCTGATGATTGATGGAAAGGTACAAGGAAGTGACTAGGGATGGTGGGGAGGAGTGTGGGTTAGTCATGGAGTGGGTAAGGTGGTTGCTTGTGTCATAATACAAAGAAAATCCAACACTCAATCTTTGTACTTCACCCACTCATTTCTTGGATAAGATTTGCACCAAAAACGTGGGAATTAATGAATTATGAGACTTTAATTGATAAAATAAAGTTTTGGGTGAAAATCCCGCGTTAAAACGATGAAAAGCGAAGCCAAAATGAAGTCGGGATCGAAAACCAGGAAGAAATGGGCTTCCTACGAGACCTCTCGGTCCTGGCCGAGGTTCGGTCCCTTCTGATCACGGGCTGAAGGCGAAATGGACCGAAGGTGGGTAAGAAGCGAAATGGACCGAAGGTGGCTTCGGTTCCTTGTGCGAGGTTCGGGCCCGAGAGCACCCTTCGGGTTCGGTTCAGTAGCCTTCGGGTTCGATCCTTAAGAGGACCTTCGGCCCTAAGAGGGGTTTCAGCTCCTTAAGAGGGGTTTTGGCTCCTTAAGGCTGTTTTTCGCGTAGACTTCCGTTTTCGAGCGGTTTTTGACCAAATTAAGGGTCGGGATGCCCCGAGTGATTTTAGAGAGATTTGGGAGAGATTTGACATACTTGGAGAGATTTCACATACGGGGAGAGATTTGGGAGAGATTTAGTGAATACGATTGAGAGAGGTTTCGTTTGTGACATTTTTGAGTGTCCGGCTTCGCAATGCAAGTTCCGTAAACCCCATTAAGCCATGTTTTAGGATCTTACACACTCCAGATGAGTATGCAACATTGTTTTATAGGTTTTGTTCATTGTTTAGCACTAAGGCTAAGGGAAATTAAACACACGAATTTTCCAAGTGATGTTTTCTCATTAAAATAGTGAGTTATACAGTAATTACATACGTAAACCCTAATATACAAGGTTTAATCGAGTTGAGCGGTTTGACTCGTTGACTTTGACTTGACCCGAATTTGACTATTGTCACAAACAATCTCCCCCTAAGTGAACTTACATATCCATTCAATTAAACAGCTTCGTCCTTGATGAAGGTGTAGGCTCGGAACAACCATTTTCTGACTTCAATGTACCAAGCCATTTGACTTACAAACTTTTCTTTGACCTGTTCCGGAGCTTTAGACTTAGATGCACGAGAGATAAACTTCCGAAGGGCTTTGGTCCGAGCTAAGTGTTTGTCAAGGACGTGGAAAAAGTCCTTCTTGTTTGTCTTCCAAGTTGTGTAGACAAACCCTAGAACCGCGTCATTGATTGGACCATCTTCAAGCAGTTCAGCTTCCGGAAGAACAAAGGTGATCTTCACAATGAAGTCTTCAGTTCCATATAGATGGGCCATCTCATAGTCGCATCTGCAAAACTCCACGATGTAGCCCTTAAGGAAGCTTAGAGCAGCATGGAAAGCACCCATGTTGATATCATTGTCTTGCATTCCTCGGAAGTGAGCAGCCAAAGTTTTAATGTCGTTTAGATTCATCGAAGGGAAATCCACATCAGTGATGGTCCGGTAAGTTGGCTTGTTCCGGAAGACGTAAAATCGAAATAGTGGGCAGTTGAGTTCGAACTTCATTAGGATTTTCCTTGCAAATCCATGGGCTTTGGTAATTCTTTTTCTTGTCCATACTTCCTTCAGAGGCTGTGCATTCTTGGAGTAGAATTTTTCAAGCCTTTCTCGTTCTGTCCGGAGGATCACTTCCGGATCGTCATTAGGGTGAAGAGGAGCGAACTTGATGTAGTATTTGTTGTATGGAGAGAGGGGAAGATCGAGTTGTTCGGAGTCATTGGTGGGAACATCATAATACATGAAAGGAATAATTTAATGATCACGTAGAATGCCTTCACGCATAGAGGAGATATCCCACGCATCGGATCAGGATTATCCTTGAGAGCTTGGATCTGGATGCTGTCCTCTAGTGCTTGATTGATTTCTCCTGAGACCAACCTTGTATTTGCTTGAGAGGATGTTCCAAGAACAACTAACATCTCATCAAACTTTCAATTCGGAACATCAACGGTGTTCCAAGTGGATCGAAGTAGCTTGATGAGGACTTGTTGAATTATGAGGTTTATCTCATCCTTCTTCTTGATTTCCTTCTCCAGCCTTTGAATTTGCTTCTCATGACGAACATGGTTCTGCTTAATAACATCGTTGGTAGCAGACAACAAGTCATCATGGACCTTCAGCATGGTGGTTATTGTGTCCAAGTAGTTCTCAACAGAGGCATCATATTTGCCTCAACTTCTTCGACGGATTGCTTGAGCCGGAGAGAAATGAGTTGATCCAACTGAGCTTGTCTTTCCGCAACCGAAGGTCCGTACTGATTTGAGAGAGACTGAATGATGGCATCAAGTTTAGTGTTGAGCTCTATTACGGATGTTTCGACTGAGGAGACCTTCTTCATGGTGTCCGAAACATTGGTTTGAATTTCGAGAAGAGCAAAAGGAACAATATAATCACCAGCTGAGGATCCGGTGACAGGATTGGAGTGTTGTGGCTTTTCCTTGTGAGGCTTGGGATTCGTAGAAGTATTGGGATGAGTGGAAGCATCATCATGAAGCTTTTGAGTTGATTCAGGTTCATGTTGAATCGAAGAGGAGGATCCGAAATCAAACGCTGACTTTGAAGAGGAAGGCTTCAAGTGGAGTTGAACTGAAGAAACCATAGGGGCATCAACAACTTTAGTATCATCGGTAGTCAGCAACACTTCTTCTGAAATTTCATCTTTCGAAGCAGAAGGATTGGAAGCTTGAGGAGGAGGTTTTGGAGTTTCTTCGGATGTGAATTCCATATCAACCAGCTCATCAGTAGGAGAGACGTAGGGCAGGTTGCTTTGTATGGCTCTCTTCTTCATGGCAATGAGAGTTGATTCCACTTGAGATCTGGTGAGCTCCGGATGCCTGGAGTGAACCCTTTTCACATAGTCTTCCAACAAAGGATCGTTAATACATGGTCTTCATGTACCCTTTCCGGGTATCAGACCAGTTGGAGCATCCGAAGTCAGAGAGACAACTCCAGCTTCGGAATGCTTAGGGTCCGGAACAGGGGTTCCAGAGTGTGTACGTGTAGAAACGAGTGGCATATTAAAAGTGACTTGTGGGTGTGTTACAAGGGGTGAAAGGAACTATGGTCAACACCGGCATCACCTTTTTAGGAAGGTGAGGGTGGATTATGTGTAGACTCCCAGTGTGTGTATGCTTGTGATGTTGAAACATTGATGGGTACCTCAGATGAGTGAGCAGGAGGGGTGTTCGGACGGCTAGAGTTAGCCTGAATGTCATGAGCATCTTCATTTGGAGAGGAAGAGTCGACTTTGGTTCTCTTTTGAGGCTTTGACTTGGTAGGGGAAGTTTTCCGTTTGGCGGACTTCTTCGTTTTCCTTAGTCCGGAAGATGTTGGCTTAGCCACTTCGGAAATGGGCTCAATGGGGACTTGGGCAGACTATGTTTGGTCGAATACAGTCGAAGTCTCCAAATGTTTTATCAAATTAAGAGAAACAGAAGGAATAATTTCCAACATATGTTGAGGTAACCTCCGGACAGGACCAAAAGATGATTGGTCTGGAATTCTATAGGACTTAACAGTTTTGAAGGATATGCATACCTCTAGAGGAATCACAGCACAAGGAAGTGGTTTGAAAGCTCTTTGAAGATTTCTTGCAGAGTCAGAGCCCAGAACCTAGGACTTGAGATTTCATTCTCCTTTCTTTTGATGGCGAACTTGCAGAAGTCTTGCCATAGTACCTCCGGAAGATCAACATCATTATCACGTCCAGAGTAAATGCTGTAAACCACATACAGCCAGTCCTTGCTAAGTGTATCCGTACCTCCATGCTTTCCAGATAGCCCTCTAATGATTAGATGCATTAGCACGGTCCAGAATCCGGAAACGGCTGATTTCTTGAAGTCTTTTGCCTTGTAGTACTGATTCTACCTAATGTGATTCAAAAACAGTTGGAATTCCTCAGCAGTTGGTTCTTGAACAATGAAGCCCTTGGGGTTTGCTTTAACACCTATCGCTTTTAAGAAGGTGGATTTGTAGATTAGAGCTGTTCGATCGCCAATGATTTTGGTTTCTAGTACACCATCCTCTTCCTTGATTATGGTGAAAGCCATGTGGAGATGATGAACTAAAAGAGGTGGTTCAGGGACTTTAGTGAGAGGAATTGAGATGGGATGGTTGGCGATGAACTCGATCATAACACTAATGGATTCATCATAATCCATAGGGTTCAGTAAGAATAACTGTGTTGTATCCCTGAGAAAGGGTTTAGGTGATGTTGAATGCGATGATCCCTTTGAAGGTTTCTTCTTTGCAATCGACTTCCTGGGAGTGGAGGCAGTTGGTGCATTTTTCTGTGGAGAAGATTGGGAAGCCATTGTTGCAGAAAGATGAGTGCTTGAAGAACACGATGAACATAGAGAGAATTCGAGGGTTTTGGAAGCTTTGGGCGCATAAAGAGGTAAAAGGGGTTTTCGATGGGTATTTAGACGAAGGAAAGTGGTTCGGGTTAGGAATGGTAATGATGAGGATCCGAATTTGAATCGGTGCATTAATTGAAAAACGGATTTTGGGGGGTTGATTTGACTTGGGAAGGGAAGGTTAGGGTTGTTTTAAGATAGAAATGGAAAACTCAAATTGGGATGGGATGGTTACTTTTGAACACGTGCAATCGTGGCATGAAAATTAAGGAAGATTGGATAAGGATCCATACAAAGTAACTGTTACAACAAAAAAACGTTTTGCCTTATAAACCTTTGGAGTTTCGGATGAGCGGTTCTGGACAGTGTAAAATCCGAAGGATAAAGAGTTGTGTTCCGAAACATGGTTGTTTTGAAAAATGGTCCGGAATGGGAAATAATCTGAAGAGAGTTACAGTTAAGGAAAATTCAATTCCGGAGTCAAAAATTTAGTGCGGTTCCAGAAAAGGTGTGTGATTCCGGAGCAAAAATTATGAAACAATGATTTTCAAGAATTTCCAGAATGAATTTGAAAAAAAAAAATCGGGACATGATTTGGAAAGCATTCCGGAGTGAGATTTGAGAAAACTTTTTGGAGTAAATTTTGAAATTCCGAAGTGTAGAATGCAATACCTTTCTGGAGTGGAATTTAGGGATGCCATTATGAGGTATAGTCCGAGATGAAAATTTTGAGCACTATAACTATGTGGACTTAGAACAATAAATAATCAGGATGAACTGTACAGCTTAAGCTCAAGTGATGGTCAGAAATAAAAAACAAGTAAAATGATCCTATGTGTTCTGAGAGAAAGTAGTTCTGAGATATAAAAAAGGTTTTTAAGATCGAAACTAATTTTCTTTTGAACATTTCTATTAAAGAGAACAAGTCTCTTGAAAGAACTGAGGATCTGGCATCATCATACCCATCTTGTTCAGAAAACCACTGAATTTGGTTTCGTCTAATGCCTTAGTAAAGACATCAGCAATCTCATCGTCCAATGGAATAAAAATGAGTTCAATGTTACCATTTAGAACATGATCTTTTATGAAATGGTACCTTATATCAATGTGCTTAGTCATGGAGTGTTGAGTTGGATTGTGAGAAATCACAACGACACTTTGAGAATCACAATAGATAGGAATACGTTGAAAGCGGTAACAATAATCCTAGAGTTGAGATTTCATCCACAGAACCTGAGATGTACAGCTAGCAGCAGCAATGTATTCGGCTTCAGCTGTAGAGAGTGCAATGCAGTTCTATTTCTTGGATGACCAACTGACCAAAGACCTCCTAAGAACTGACAGCCACCTAAAGTGCTTTTCCTATCAAGTTGAAGACCACCATAGTTTGAATCTGAATAGGCTTGAAGTAGGAAGCTCTCATTTGCTGGGTACCAGATTTCGAGACTCTTTGTACCTTTGAGGTATCGGAAAATTTGTTTCACAGCCAAGAGATGAGGCACAGGTGTCCATTGAGTATTTCGTGAGTAGTTCTAAAATGTACTTCTCTTGATGAATGAAGATTCCTCTGTTAGTCAGTTTCACTTGGAGGCCAAGAGAGAAGCTTAACTCCTGATGCATGCTCATTTGGAATCGATTGATCATTAATTTTGCAAAGTTAGCAACCATAGATGAATCCGTAGATCCAAAAATGATGTTATCTACATAAATTAGAACCAGCATGAGATGCTTCCCATTTTATCTTCGGAATAGGGTAGGATCTAGAATTCCTCTTTGGAAGCCGGAGCACTTGGGAAAACCAGTGAGAGTCTTGTACCATGCCCGAGGAGGCTGCTTGAGTCCGTAAACTACCTTCCGAAGTTTGTAATAGTAGTTTGGAAAAGAGATATTAACAAAACCAGGGGGTTGTTGAAGATATCTTCAGTGTCAAGTTCACCATTAAGAAAAGCACTCTTAACATCCATTTGGTAAACTTTGAAGCTTTTGTGAGCAGCATAAGCAAGAAAGATTCTGTCACACCCCAAAACCAAGAACGGCGGAAACATTCTGGGGCGGAGGACGTCATGTAAAGTATCACAACAATTTGAAGTAGTAAACAAGCAACAAAATCATCTTTTTGCTTAGTTAAATTTTAATACATGTGTGTTCTTTCATATAATAAGACACCATAATGAGTAATCAAAATAAAAGACGAGTCTTGACTGCTCCGTCTTCTCAAAACCTGGTCATTGTACATGTCTACTGGTGACCTGAGAATACAAGTTATTTTGAAAGCGTAGATCAGCATTAAAGCTGGTGAGTTCATAAGTATTTAGTGTCATTGATTTGTAAACTTTTGATGAAAAGACTTGTAAAGGTTCAATGAAAAATTTTGTATAAGTATGAAAACCCTAGAAAATCCCATATTTCCTACTAGTATAAAAAGTAGTCTTCTACTAACACCCGACTGTTTTGATGGTTTGCTTCTCTGTAAGAATGAAGGTTTTTCCCATACACAACTATTATTATCAAAATATAGGCTACCTCATCGTTTATGTGAATGTGTCACAAAATAAAGATAATGGGGAAAATTATATACTCATTGAAATCGTATCCATTTGTCTAGGATAAACAGGACGCGGTAAATTGCCGAACAGTACAACCAAGAACATCCGTTGATGAACAGGTCCCGCTGTAGCTAGCAGCCAGGTGTAGGATGGTCAGTCCCGTATAGTATGTAGTAATTCTCCTTATATATTATATAGTATTTCTCTCTGTATAGTATGTAGTAATTCTCTTTGTATTGTATGTTTGTATAGACTCATGAATGAACTGACTCATGTATGTTCCCTTGTACTAGGAATAGTAATTGGTATCTCCTAAACTATACCTATTATAGTTTACTAGAATGTAGTTTGAATGTCCAAGTATGTTTATACACCTTTGTTACTTAAGGGCGTTAGAACTGAAGAAGAAATCAAGCTCTCATATCAATACATATATACTTAATACATAAGTGTATAGATATGGTTTTTAACAATATATAAGTTTGAAAGAGGTTTTGTAATACATTTAAAGGTTTTGAACAAGAAATAATGATGACTTGATGTCAGTTTATAAAACGATTCAAAAGTAATTTGTTTGATAACAAAGTTTAAAAGTAACTAAAATCCATTTTTTGAAACACAGTTTGAAGTATATGAAATCCGTTGTTTGAAAACACAGTTATAAATCACATGTGATTGATTCTATAATTATGTGTTTTCTACTTGTATCCCCCCCCCCATAAAAGCATTTAAAGTCATTTAAAAGGATAGATTAAGGGGTATGAACTCACCTGTAGTGAGTGGATTGTATGGAAGTGTTGGACAGGTGCTAGCTGTCAAGTGAAGACTTGAACACACACACAATGATCCTATTTAGCATATAAAGACATATATATGTATCTAATTAGTGATTATAACACCAATTCAGCAACTATAAACACCCTAAAACATGGAAAACACCTTGTCCTAAGTGTTAGAAGGCCATTGGGTTGCATCAAAAGGGTGTAAGGCATTGCATTTGAGTTTACGGCCCAAGGACCAAACCCCATGGAGTTTACGGCCTAGGGTTTACGGCCGTAAACCCATGGCAAACTCCACAAACTTGAAGTTTAAGGTCCCTAGTTCAATGGTGAATGGTTCTAGTCCAAGTTCTAAACTTTGGGAAGGAAGTTAGGGGAGCATTGCACCCTCTTATGGAGTTTACGGCCTTGGGAGATGCCTTGGCCGTAAACTCCCTTCCATTCCATATTTCTTGATGTTTCTAAGGTGTAAACATGTCCATTCTAATATATAATAAGCTAGGGCAAGAGTACTTACAATCTAGAAGCTTGTTTGGGTGTTCAAGGTCCAAGAACACTAGTGTGTGTTCTTGATGTTCTTGGTGTTTTGAAGAACACTTGAAGATCTATGTAAAAGTGAAGACTTCATGGATGAAATGGTGTATAACAACTAGATGAAAGGTTATAACAACAAATCAAGGGTAGAAACACTTACATTTTTGGAAGATTGGAAGAAGAGTGTTATGATACTTGAGAGAGAAGTTGATGTTCTTGAGCTTCAAAGTTGGAAATAAGGAAAATGAAGAGTAAACTCATGTTATATGCATGAGTTTACGGCCATAAGGGAGTTTACGGCCCAAACTCCAAAAGTTTTGACGTGAACTCCTTATTAAGGTGTTAAGTGTGTGTTTGCTACTCCAATACCCTAGAAGGTACTTCCTTTTATTCATTTGTTTGAAGAATTATTAATAAAAACACCCAAAACGAACTTTAAACCGGCTAAAAATTAGCAGAAATGTGTTTGACTTCTATTTAAAGTGCTTGACTGTAGGGTTTGTACGAATGGAAATTTCGGGTTGTCACAGATTCTGATGGTTTCAAGACGTGCAACAGGGGAAAAGGTCTCATCGTAGTCGAGCCCTTCAATTTGTGTAAATCCTTTTGCCACCAATCTTGCTTTATTTTGAATAATAACTCCTGCGTCATCTAGATTGTTGCAAAATACCCATTTTGTACCGACAATGGAATGATTCTGAGGAGGAGGCACAAGAGTCCATACTTCATTTCGGTCAAATTATGCCAATTCTTCTTGCATGGTTGTAATCCAGTCAGCATGCTCTAATGCTTCCTTGGTGGATTTGGGTTCAACCATGGATATAAATGCTGAGAAGTGGCATTCATTTTGGATACTTGTAGCAAAACGAGTATGTACACCAACATTAGGGTTTCCGATTACTTGGTTCGGAGGATGATCCTTTGTCCAGACGTGTAACCTTGGGAGTTCTTGTGCAAAAGTCATTCTGATATCAACAGTGGGATTAATTTGTTCCCCCTGAATAGTTTGAATATGAGGATGGTGCTCCCTCTGAACTCCTGAACCGGAGAGGTTGACATCATCATCAGAAGGAAGCTCAAAGAAATGTTCATTTTCATCAATGCTGATAGGATTGGAGTCGTCGAAATCAGCAACTGCATCTTGGAAGCCATCCACATTTGATTCAAGAGAGGGATGAGCATTCTCCCCCCTCAACCTGGGAAGGTTGAAACGGTTCGGAATCAAATAGAGGGAGGCTTGGGGTTGGACCGGAGACATTTTACAAGACATGGGCTTCCGAAGAAGAGGTAGGAGAGGGAATTGGCCTTGCTCGAGATTCCGAATCAAGGGCTGTTTCGGAAGATCCAAAGAGAGTTTCAAAGTCAACTTCAAGAATTGTTTGCGAGTTTGGACATCCTGGCGGTGGAGCATCGGACTCCATAATGTGAGTTTCAATATGAGTGGGGCCAGAATTTCGAACGAACTTGTCATCGAAAGTAACAACAATGCTTTCTTCCAGAACACGAGTTCTCTGGTTAAGAACTCTGTAAGCTTTTGATTTTGAGGAGTACCCGAGGAAGATGGCTTCATCAGCTTTAGGTTGGAACTTGGTAAGCTGATCACGGTTGTTCTTGATGAAGCATCTCCATCCAAAAACATGCAGAAACAAGATTGTTGGCTTCCGACCATTCATTGCTCCGTACGGTGTCATGTTGAGGCATCGATTGATGATACTCCGATTTTGAGTGAAACAGGCAGTTGATACGGCTTCAGCCCAAAGGTAGAGTGGTAGATTTGTGAATTTCAACATGGTTTGAGCAGCTTCAACGAGAGTTCTATTGCGTCTTTTGACTACACCGTTTTGTTGTGGAGTATAAGGAGCGAAGAAGTTGTGGTCAATTCCTTTTTCTATGAAGAATTTCTCAATAGTGGAAGTAGTGAATTCCGATCCATTGTCACTTCGGATTCTCCTGACTGGGATTTTGATAAGAACTTCTATTCCTTTGATAAAATTGATGAGCTCTGAGGCTGTTTCAGATTTCAGCCTTAAAAAGAAGACCCAAGTGAACCATGTAAAGTCATCAACAATCACAAGAATGTATTTCTTATGATGAAGACTTTCTACAGTGGATGGTCCATAAATATCCATGTGTAGAAGCTCCAATGGTTCCAAAATGGATTTTTCGATGATAACAGGATGACCCTTCTTCAATTTCTTACCACACTCACAAGCAGCACACAAATGATCATTTTTGAATTTGAGAAGAGGTAAACCTCTCACCATTTCACCGGATATGATATCATTCATGTACCGAAAGTTCAGATGAGCGAGCCTTTGGTGCCATAACCAACTAACGTCAGGAACAACTTTGGTGAGAAGGAAGAGTTGCGGTTTGCCAATAATCATGTTGATGTCGAGTGGGAACAGTAGCAGCATGGACTGCTACCGTCTGTTGTCTCTTGGATGATCCTTGAGAAGATTGACCCTTCTTCTTTTTCCAGAATTTCCTCTTTTCACCACTCTTTTGAGTCGGTTCAGAAGTGGTAGTGATTTCCTTAACGTCGTCACTGTGATCAATCAGAATTTGAGCTAAAGTCTTGGCACTATCCTAAGTATTCGGACGAGCAGCCAAAACATGACTCTTTGTCGGTTGAGATAATCCCCAAACGAACCTTTCGATCTTTTTGTTTTCAGGAGTGACTAATCCCGGGCAGAGAAGTGCGAGATCATCGAATCGGGAAGTATACGCAGCAATGTCAGAACCTTTCATCTTCAAATTCCAAAGCTCGTGCTCTAATTTTTGCATTTCGCCACGGGGGCAGTACTCAGCAATGAGAAGTTCTTTCATGGCCTCCCAGCCCATGGCATTGGCTACAGGTAAGGTCAAAGATTTGACTCGGCCATTCCACCAAGTCAAGGCTTTATCTTCGAAGGTACAAGCCGCAAATTTAACTTTATCAGACTCTGCACAAGCACAGATTTCGAAGATGGATTCGATTTTCTCGAACCATCGGGATAAGGAAATGAAACCTCCAGTGCCATTAAAGGATGTTGGTTTCGCGTTCATGAAATCCTTATAAGAATTTCCTCTTTGGTGCCCCTGACTACCTTCAGGGTTTTGAGATTGAGAACCACCTCCTGAACCATTAGAGTTCATTTGCGACATAGCTGCTACCATTGCAGCTGTCATCATTGTCTGGAGTGATGCTAGGTCAAACTGGGGAGGGGGTGGCGGCGAAGAGGGATTATCGTTGTTCTTTGAGCTGGGTCTCTTTCTTGGAGGCATCTTGATCTAAAAAGATCAGGAAAGAGAGGATCATAAGTCCTCTGAATTGAATCAAGAGATATGGGACAAGAGATATCTCTTCAAGGCAAATATAGCATCATACTAAGCGATAAAGCAGAAAGGAATTATCAAGATAGAACATTTTATCACTAGAGTAATAATCAAAGAATAACGCGTATACAATAACTCCTACAAAGGTTTGGCTCGAGAAATACTCCCATAGTATTTCATGGTTCGCTGCAGCGACGATTTGTTGTTTGGGATATTGGGTAAGTTTTAGGCATGCCACGTACCACAATCACTCCCAGGCACATGTTGGCCGTGTCTCGAATGAATATAGTTGGCCAGGCTATATTGACCCTAGACACGACTACATAACTGCCCAGGTTTAACTGCAATACACAACACCCATTTACTTATGTTTTGTTCTACTTATAGATACGAATCTCGACGGTTCGGTATACTTGTATATTTTTGAAAATACTTATAGTCTGGAGATACTTTTATTTCAGAGCACTTAGGCCCTTTAGTGTTTATAGTTTTATACCATGTAAGGTTTGGTATACTTTATTCACTATAAACAAGGGCTCTGATACCAATCTGTCACACCCCGAAAACCGAAGGCGGAAACATTTTCGGGGTTGACTCCACGTTGAGTATCAAATCCAATGCACATAGTAAGTAAAGTAAGACAACCATTACATTACATAATAAAGTTTTACAGTTGTTTCAAAAGTAAAGTTTGTACAGTTGTGATACATAGTATATATAGACAAAATGAAACGGATCTTCATGTACTTCGTCTTCTGATCAAAAGAAATCTTCGAATACATGTTCTAACGCTGACCTGAGAACACAAGCGGTTTGAAAATCAGCATAAAGCTGGTGAGTTCATAAGTAGTTTTGTTTTGTGAAAATGTTTATGTTTCCTTTCTGTTTCTGAAAATGTATCAGTGTATTCCCAGGAAAGTCCCATACTTTCCTGAATAGTTAGTTATAGTAAAAGGTGTAATGATATACAATTGGTTACACTTTTCTGGTTATGTGAATGTTACCCAGGAATGCCCCATGCTTTCCTGTATGTTGGTTTTCAATGTAAAAGATGTTTTCTATCAAACCTGGTTATGTACGAAGTTTTCCCCAGGAAGGTCCCATACCTTCCTGAATGTTGGTTATTATTTGTAAAAGATGTAAAAGATGTAAAAGATGTAAAAGATGTAAAAGATGTAAACTGAATCCTGGTTATCTGTAAAATGTAGTATATGGTTCATTATTACTATAAGTAAATCTCTGTTATCCTAATTGTGAGTTCCATAACCATACTAAAGACTGAACCTGTGGCAATAAGTAGTCCACAACCTTGTGGCAATAAGTAGTCCACAATCCTTATGACTTTCATCACCCTTGAACCATTTCGGTTCGGCTGTAGCTAGCAGCCAGGCGTGGGGTAGTCAGCCCCATATAGATCTATACACTCAAGTCACGCTCTCTAAATCCCAGAGATTCTGGTTACGGGTGTAGTCCTCCACTCGCATATCTCTGTGGAGTGTTCGCCGAGGACGTGTCTCCAATCATACGGAATAACAAATTTACTAGTAATAATAGGATAATCCTCCATTCGCGTATCTCTGTGGAATGTTACCGAGGACAAGACAGTGTACGAAATATATTGTTCATGTATTGCAAAGTCATGCTTTTAACTGATAAAATATGGAAACCATTTGTGAAATATATAAAACATAATAGTTTATAGATCCCATTTCACAAATAAATGTTTAAGTGAGTTGTATATTCTAATGGTTATCAGTTACGTGTATCAGTATTAAAAGCATAAGAAATGTGAAACACACACACGAAAATAATTTTGAGTATAGGAAAACCCTTGTACTTTACTTGTGTTCCCCCCTGAAAACAGTGAAAAACAGTGAAAAAAGTAGGGGTATGAACTCACCGGACTTGGAAACGTGTCGGTTTTGAATGCTAGACGTTGGTTCGGGGTTTGATTACTCGCGATGACCCTATGTAAAATGAAATAATGTCCATATATATACAATTAGGGATACGTTCACTAATCATATGGAACATTACACTCCAATGAGGTTAAACACCTTAAAATGAGCGTTTGGAGTGACCCGGGTGGCGTTTAAGGACGAGTAAAGGCACTAGGGACTTGGAACTTGAGTTTACTCTCCATATGTAAACATTTAAATGAGTTTACACCCACAAGACACACACATACATGAGTTTACGGCCGTAAACTCATGTGAGTGTGGTTTTGGGTGTTTAAATGGCTTAAATGGCTTACATGGACATGGGAAATGCTAGAATGATTTAACTAAAATGCCTTGGGACACTTGGAATAAGTTTACAACATTTAAACATGAGTTTACGGCCATACTCTTAGAGTTTACGGCCGTAAACTCACCCATGGCCAAGAATGGTTAGTTTAAGCTACAAAGGACAATCAGATGTGATTTTAGTTAATTTTTCAAGCCTTGAAATGAATTTAGAACACCATTTAACACACTTTTTGGAGTTTACGGCCTAAAGGTATGTTCTAAGGCCGTAAACTCTCCTTTACCCATGAAAAAGATAGTTTTTGATGCTTAAAACAATCACATGTGATTAATAGGATTTATTCCAAGACCTAATATGAGTTTTATGGGACATTTGAGGGGTGTTATGGAGTTTACGGCCCATGAGACCCTCTTCATGGCCGTAAACTCTAATATAGAGTGATATAATGTGTTTCAAGGTCTAAAACTTGCATAGAAGGGCTTCTAAAATTCATCTAAAGGCTTTAGGGGTGTTTAGTTTGCATTCTAACACCAAAAATTTTGGAGTTTACGGCCCAAGAACAAGCCTTGGCCGTAAACTCTTAGAAAACCCACAAATGAAGTGTTTAAGTCCCTTAAACTATTTTTGGTTGGTCCCTTGATTTATTCCAAGGCTTTTGGTGGTGTTGGATGGCTTTCTAACACCTTAGAAATGAAATTATGTCATGTTTTAGGGAGTTTACGGCCCAAGCAATCCCCTTGGCCGTAAACTCAAATAAGTCCCTCAAAAGTTATGATTCAAGTGTCCAAATGCTATATCCAAGGTCCTATAATTCATATCTAAGCCATAGAAGTGATTTGGAAGGGTTTAAAGGCATAAAAACCCTAGATTATTGAGTTTACGGCCCAAGAATGCTCCTTGGCCGTAAACTCCTTCAAACTTCACAAAGTTCATGTTTTAATTGTTTAGAGTCCATGTCTTAAAGTCCCTTAGCCATATCTAAAGTCCAATTGAGTTTTGGAAGGAGTTTAAGAGCTTAAAACCCCATAAAATGGAGTTTACGGCCCAAGCTTGCTCCTTGGCCGTAAACTCATGTTCTTGACCCCAAAACTCCATTAATTCATCAATTTGAAGGCTAAAGATGTTAAATAACATGCTAGAGGGGTTACCTTAAAGATTTGAAGCCTTAAACTTGAGATTTGGACCTTAATTCTAGCTTGGAGGAGAGAGGTTGTAAGAGTTTAGTGAGAAATTGGCCAAAGGCTTCAAAGGGAGTCTTAAACATGTTTATATAGTGTTCAGGATTTGGACACTATAGAATTCTACCCGATACCGACGTTGAATGAGGTTTTTGGTCGTACCCGATTGAGTTACCGTAACCCGATACGGTAATTTCTAGAAATATTCTGATCACTACAGTTGGGTGTTAAAATGATTTCTAAATGTATTAAGACACCCATTAAGTCATTTTAAATTATTAAAACTAATGACTTAATAAAACAACGAATTTGAAAACGAAATTGAAAATGACGTCGGGTTGATTGGATTGAATTACAAGTTGTGGTACAAGAAGTGAGATGAAATTTCGGGTTGTTACAGTTGGAAACAGTTGTAACCTCCAGAATTGTTGTTTCATCAATGAGAGATTTGACTTTCCACACAAGATTTTTCTTTGAAGATTTTGAAACATTTGTTTTCATTGCATTTGTGGATTTGCTTGATGACATATTGGTTTTTGAAAGATTGGTTTTAAAGATTATGCTATCAGATTTAGCAATAAAAACGAATGAAACAGTCCGAGGAGAAGTGTTTTGGACAGTCATGGCATTCACATGAGATTTAGGCTGAGCAGAGCTGACTACTTTCTTGGGTTATATATGACCAAGGGATTCAGAAGGTCTTTTGAGGATTCTGGTGGGAGTAAAGGAGTTTTGACTATTGGTTGATGCATTAGAATTCCTAGATACACTCTTTGTGGAGTTTTCAAGGAACCGGGAATTTTGTCTGGTCTTAACTTCCTTTTTGTGTGCATTTCAAGCTTCTACTTTGGGATCTACAATATCCTTCCTATTCAGCATTGGTTTTCTCTTAGGGTGAGATGTGGATATTGAAGTTTGTCCTACGGATGGATTACTAAACTTAGGATTAATGGGAACCAATTTTGTTTATGAGACGACTAAGGAATCCGATTCGCAAGAATCAGACGAGACACAACTTGAATTTTCAAATTTATCATCAATGGATGCCCATACAAACTCAGAGGTATCAGTTTCAGTTGTTACCGTAATGATTTCTTCAACTACATAGTTGTTTGGATGATTATGCTTAGAAACATAATCTACGCAATTTGAAACACTGTGATGAAATTCCATGGTCCGATTCAGGTCTAGGTTTATCATAGGCGGAAGAGCGTGGAATCGGGACATTTGACAACAATAGGTTGGAACTTAGGAATTATTGTCTCAAAATGGTCTGTGGTCTCATGAAGTGGTGACAAGGGAGAAACAGGAGTGTTCGAATGTTTGATGTCCGGAACCTCTCCCATGAATGTCAAAATTTTCAATTCCTTCAAGGGACGAGCAATTGGTTTCGGAAACTCTCTTCCAAGATCAGGTGTTTTAGACCATGGATGACGAAAATTATGAGTCATCTGATCGTTCGCTTCAAGCAAGTCTACAGAATTATGCACGACATCTATCTTAGCATTGAGACGTTTGTTATCAGAAATCAAAATATTTCATTCAGAATAGGTGATTTCATATTTTTCTTTTAAAATGATACATTCATCGTTTGACATTACAAGTTCACGCTCTAGAGACTCGATTTTCAATTTTTTATCCTCGAAACATAACCTAAGACGATTTAATTCACACTCCTTCTCACTCGCTTCTATGGCTGACTCATAGGCTTTATAAATGGTGCTCATATCTGTTTGAATATGGGTTAGATAAGGTTCACAGAGAGACAAATCAAAATTATTATCAGAGATCATGGATTTTACCTGCTGAACGATGCTTCGACCAGGTGGATCGTTGGTGGCCATGTAGCAATAGTGAGGTTCAGCAACATCATCTTCATTTTCTGAACCAGATGACCAATACCCTTCATCACATTCAACAGTTTGCCTTACCATCAAACACATATTTCTTCCAGTAACCATGTCATCATCATCCCCGGATGACCAATATCCTTCAACATCTCTTGAAACCGTTGTTACAAAGGCTTTTTCGCTTTCAACAATCTCTTGAGCTTTTCGGACGTAGTAAGCAGAATCCTTGATTTTTTGTTTCTGCAAAGCATCAGCCAGGCAATCTTTAGCAAAATGGTTTTCATGTCCACACTTATGACATACAATTTTTGGTTTGTCCGATTTCGAACTTTGAGAAGGTTCCGGAGTAGAGTTTGGCTTAGTGATGTTTGGTTTGTAAGTGGGAGGATTTTCCGAAGATGGTTTAGGTTCCGAAGCTGAGTATGGTTGAGGATTGTTATGGTGAGGAGCATGGAATTGATTTTGGTATGGTTTGTAAGTGGGATTGAAAGAACGTTTGTATTTCATAGAGAGTAGACCAAACTCCTGTTGGAAACGGAGTTCAGAGTCCATGGCTTCGGAATCATCAACAAGATAGTTTTGTGTGGGTAAGATGGATGCGGAGGATTGAACAGATGGAACAATGGGTTTGAAAGGGTCCGAAGTAGACAAGTTCATAATGGTTGGTTCAAAAGAACTGACAAGGGCAAGAGGGCCTTTGGAGAGTTCCCTTATGGTTTGAGCAACATTAGACTCGTGTCCTTGAAGTTCAACAAAAAGTTGATAGAGCATTAACTTTTTCAAAGAACCATTACTTTGGAGACAAGATTTCACATTTCCCCATCCTTTGCCGAGACTGTTTATGAATTTGAGATTGTACTCCAAGGGAGTTCGGACAATACCATGAGCAGTCATGTTGTTGACCACGATTTGGTAACAGTTGGAGGCTGAGGCCACTGATTCACCAGGAGTGGTAGTGAAGGTATCAAAGTCGTTGACAACTGAGGTGAGGCGCTTGTCTTTCATATTTTCAGAACCTTCAATTAGGTCCTGAAGAGTGTCCCAAATCTCTTTGGCTGATTTGCACAACTTGATGTACTCGAAGAGTGAAGGAGGAGCACCAAACGCCATTTCTGAGAAAGAAACTTGATCAGCATGCAACTTCTCAATATCATCTGTAGTTAGAGGAGCTGGACGAGCTTCATCTTAACCCATAAGCTGAGCAACATCATCTCTCACAACCGTTCTCACAGGAACATGAGGACCTTCTTTGACGGATCTCTAGATTTTTTCACCTTTATCTTTGGCCAGTAAAAATCTATCCATTCTAACTTTCCAGTGATCATATTCTTTCACAACTAGTAATGGGGGCACGTGTAGGGCCACCCATACGATTTGCGATTTGCATTGAAATCATTTGCTGAGGATTAAAATCAGCCATTGAAGTTAAGATATCTTCAACCTAAAGTGGTATATAAAAGAACTTTTATCCTTAATACAGAAATGGTTGAAATACCAAGGTAATTTCAAACCAACTATAATTTGATCTTATGGATTCAAAGGACAACCACTCAAGCTCTGATACCAATTCAGAGAACAAAATAGATATGGTGCGCAGGGACAAGGTTTGAAAACTCAAACCTTGAGTGAATGCTTAAGATTAATGTTTGCTTGCTAATTGTGACATCCCCTAATTTCTCGGCCAGAAAAGACCGATTTAATTTATGCTTTTTAAAATAAAATCAGAGAAATCTTTTTAAAAGATGTTGCGGAATTGGTCCCTAAACAACATATGATAAAAGTTTATCAAAATCCTTCATTAAGAAGGTATATATTTTTCATATATATCAAAATCTCGGGATGTCATGTTCCGATACAGATCAAAAGCATAAACAAGACATTATAAGCCTTTCAACAGTTATTTACAACTACTGGCCTATAATCCAAAAATCTCTCGTCGTCCTCCGACTATGCTCGGGGTCCACTACCTGTAATCATAAAAACTGAGTGGGTCAGGCTTGGGAGCCTGGTGAGCATATAGGGTTTTTAACCCACAATAATATACTTATTAAGCTCACCAATCAACAATAACCCTGATTACCCATTCCCGTTGTCCTCACTTTACGTCCCTAAACACCTATCACAAGGGACCTAGCCTAAGGATTATCATCGGGATGGACACTACTGCTAAGGGGTTTCCTCAGCCATACATGTCCTTAAGGCAACCATGAGGGGGATGGAGTACGCCAATGAACATTTAATTCATCAACACCTACAAGTTGCGAACCTGCTAGTGTTCCACTGGACTATCTAGAAAGTCCGTGGTCGTCATCTATACTCCGCTAGATGACTACAACAACAACAACAACAACAACATCGAGGCCTCTCACCTTTTTAACACACATCAACTATTTCATCTACCCATGTTCTACCCAACATATTTTGTAGATAAAAAGCATATACAGTTTAAAACTTGTATAAAACATCAATTCAACAGTCACCTCAAATAAACAATTAACATATTTACACATAACACGTATTTCAAGGTAAATACTTCATATCTATGTGTAAATTGAAAGTAACTACACACTCACGTGATTTAATGAAAACCGGGCAGCAATTCGTTTCCTAAAACGATCGTTTCTAATAAAACCGGGAGTTTTATTGAGAAACCGGGCTCTGCAAAAGTCGGGCTTCGAAACCGAAAAGATAAATTTTCCGGGCTTCACGGGCACTTCGTGGAGTATTCCGGGCTTTACAATCGATATCGGGGCTTTGCAGGATGTTAAGATGAAGAAAATATGGGTTTAGGGGTTAAATATGGAAAAATTTCAAAGTTACCCGGGAGGTCTCGCACCCTTCTATTTATAGGGGCGAGGCTTCTGATCGGATGGTCAGGAGGAAGACACGAGTCGCAGATCCGAAGCTCGCAGAGGGGGATGGCTCGCACGAGGCTGCGCATGGCTTGCACATGGTCTGCGCATGCGAGGGGCTCGCTGGCGGCTTGTGATTGGACCGAGGTCTAGGGTCCGAAGTAGGGGGTTCGTGGCATGCTGCGAGGGTTCGGACATGTGCTAAGAGGGTACGTGTCGCACCGCTATTGGACCACTTCGAATTAGGCCATGTGCTCGGATGACTCAGCAGCTCGAGTGACTTAGCAGCTCAGATGACTCAGCAGGACACGTGGTACTTTTTCAGCGAGGGTGACGTGGCATTTCGTGACTATGCGAATTTTCTCGATTTTTGCGCCAAAACTTCTAAAATCCATAACTTTCGCATACGAGCTCCGTTTTTGACGTTTTTATATGCACGCGTAGCTAAAATTATGCTCTACAACTTCCGTTTAGACTTCGTCGGCTAATTTTGACTTTAAATTTTATATTATTATTTTTAACAGACCGGGACAGGAAATCCGTTAAAAATTCATAACTTCATCCGACGTCCGTTTTCGTCATACTTTTTACCGTTGTGTTCCTAATGACGACACCTTCAATTCTCGTTTAGGTTGTGTCGGCTAAAAATCGCTCGATCTAAAATTTGAGTTTTTAGCTGTCTACTGCTAACCCAAACTTCGAAAAATCATAACTTCCTCATACGAAGTCAGATTTGGGCGTTCTTTTTATCGAATTTCTCGGTTTAACGAATACTACGAATTTCGTTTAGATTACTAAGGCTAAAAAGTAGTTTATCAAAAACTCACCTTTTACGACATTCAGCACCGTGCCGGTTTTGTCGCGAAACTTCGACAGGTCATAACTTCTTCGTTATAACTCGGATTTTGGTATTCTTTATATCCCCGAAATACTTGTTTCGACCACTACAATTTTATGTAAAGATATCGGGCTTATCTTACACTTTAATTTTGACGCTTATTTTTATTCTTAATTAGTTAAGCCCTAATAATTAAGCATAAAACACATAATTCACATAATATTTACATAATTCCTTTTCATTTCTTCAAAATGAGTTACAAAGGTTAACCTAGACTATCAACTCAATATAAATGCCCAGGCTAGAAACACGAGTGTTACAATTCTCTCCCCCTTAGGATGATTCCGTCCCCGGAATCACATATCACCAAACAACTGCGGGTAGTGACTCATCATGTCACTCTCCGTTTCCCAAGTGAGATTTGGTCCATTCATATGTTTCCAGCGCACAAGCACTAAATCGACCATCTTGCGTCGTAACTTCATAGTCTTACGGTCAACGATTGCCTCAGGTGCTTCGATCAACCTCTTGTTTTCATCCAACCTTAACTCAGAAATCGGAATTATGTCGGGCACGTCTACTGTGAACTTTCTCAAATAGCACACACGAAAGGTGTTATGAATACCCTCTAGTTCTTCCGGTAACTCTAGCTTGTAAGCTTGATTCCCGATCCTTTGAAGAACTTTAAATGGTCCAATAAACCTTGGACTCAACTTCCCTCTCTTACCAAATCTTATAAGTCCCTTCCACGGTGAGACTTTAAGTAAAACCGAATCTCCAACATCGAAGGATATCGGTTGTATAGATATGGTTTTTAACAATATATAAGTTTGAAAGAGGTTTTGTAATACATTTAAAGGTTTTGAACAAGAAATAATGATGACTTGATGTCAGTTTATAAAACGATTCAAAAGTAATTTGTTTGATAACAAAGTTTAAAAGTAACTGAAATCCATTTTTTGAAACACAGTTTGAAGTATATGAAATCCGTTGTTTGAAAACACAGTTATAAATCACATGTGATTGATTCTATAATTATGTGTTTTCTACTTGTATCCCCCCCCATAAAAGCATTTAAAGTCATTTAAAAGGATAGATTAAGGGGTATGAACTCACCTGTAGTGAGTGGATTGTATGGAAGTGTTGGACAGGTGCTAGCTGTCAAGTGAAGACTTGAACACACACACAATGATCCTATTTAGCATATAAAGACATATATATGTATCTAATTAGTGATTATAACACCAATTAAGCAACTATAAACACCCTAAAACATGGAAAACACCTTGTCCTAAGTGTTAGAAGGCCATTGGGTTGCATCAAAAGGGTGTAAGGCATTGCATTTGAGTTTACGGCCCAAGGACCAAACCCCATGGAGTTTACGGCCTAGGGTTTACGGCCGTAAACCCATGGCAAACTCCACAAACTTGAAGTTTAAGGTCCCTAGTGATGGGTTTTAGCCATAAGAACTTTCCTATGTGCGCATGCAAAACCCTAATGCTTGGATCTAGGCTTTCTAATAAACATGCATTGAATCCAAGTCTTCTAATGTCTAATTAGGTTAAATAACAACATTGAAACATATCTAGAATCATACCTTTGAGTTCCTTGTTGATCTTGAGGTCTTGGAGCTTCTAGAGTCACAAGTGTCACTCCTCTAATGGCTTACAAACACCAAAAGCAATAAGAATGATTTAGGAGAGAGGAGAGGGGAGGAATTCGACCAGAGGTTCCTTGCTTTAGGAGATGTGTCGAATTCCATCAGCCATAGGGTCTATTTATACTTGTAGATTCCTTAAGGATTACAGATAAGTCCCTATCAGATAATCTTCTCTTAAGGCTATCCAAATCCATTCCTAGATAACTCTAATGGACGATTTTAGCTATCCTAATCCTCTTAGAATTCGTCCATAGTATATCCAAATGGATTTACAGTTTAAAGCTTAACTATCAAACAATTGACAGTTTATACCCCTTTATTTAATTAATCTCTTTAAGTCACCAAATTAATTCTAATTAATTCTATGACTTATATTAATCAAATAACAATATATTATTCATTATATTATTCCCATAATATATTAATAATATTTATTCTCTCTTAATAAATCATCCTATCAAGTTGCTATGGTGAAGGCAACCCAAAAGGACCATGCACAACCGGATATAGTTACAGCCTTAGACACTATTCCAACAGTCTCCCACTTGGATAAGTCTAGTAACTATACTAGTACAATTCGGTTTGCAATCGTAGCTCTCAAAGACGCTGTCAACTCTGATCTAATCAATCTTGTCCTTTAGATAAGGGAACGTACAGTCCTCTGTTAGATATCATGCTGACAATCCTATGGAATGGTTAGTCAAGCATTTAGGTTTCTCGATTTCTGATTTATTCGACATAGAACTTAATCGAACACATCAATTTAGTTCTGACCGGGCCCGGCACATAAGTCAAATCAAATCATCGAGCGGCCGAGATATCGCTTTTACCTTCTTAGATAAAAGTTACAGATAAACTTCGACTTATATGCATTTACTTATTCATTAACCAACTATACACAACAATACGTTTTATAACACCAAGTTACTGATGCGTTTTCGCATTATCAATGTACAATCAATTAACAAATAATAAACCATATATCTAGGTTTTAAGACTATATGATATTATCGTCTTGCGATCACCTTTTATATCGTATTCCATAAGGTAATTCCAGCAAGCGCGGGTTTATTCCAATGCTCAAAACTAGTTCATAAGCACTCATGAACGTTGCAGCAATCTTTTGCTATGTCTAACACCATTTAGACACTCTACACACCAATTCATGACAATCTTCTTTCATATCTACTCCCAACATATGAACGATTGTGGACCATTTGAATAATTCGATTATTCCTAATAAACTCAATTATTCTGGAAGTCAAAACATGCAAAGTGAAACAATAGCTAAACAATTAACATAAGATAGTATCATTACTCATAAATAAAACTCCTTTATTTAATCATCAAATGTCAATTTACATTTATCCATTACACGTTTCTAATACTATCTAATCTATGCTAATATCATCCTTCAGCCCAATACTCCTAGCATGCTGTAAGTGCTTAACCTTACTCAGTCCCTTCGTAAGCGGATCTGCTGGGTTATCTTCTGATGATATCCTCTTCACTACGAGTTGTCCTTCTTCTACACGATGTCTGATGAAGTGATATTTTCTGTCGATATGTCTTGATCTACCATGATCCCTCGGTTCCTTGGTTAAGGCAACCGCACCTTCGTTATCACAGAAAATCTCCATGGGCTCCTTTATGGCAGGTACGACTCCAAGATCACCGATGAAGTTCTTTAGCCATATTGCCTCCTTCGACGCTTCGCTCGCTGCAATGTATTCTGATTCGCACGTTGAATCAGCTACGGTTTCCTGCTTGGAACTCTTCCAGGTTACTGCTCCTCCATTTAGGGTAAAGACCCAGCCCGACTGTGAACGGTAGTTGTCCCTGTCGGTCTGAAAACTGGCGTCACTATACCCTCGCACCTTCAAGTCATCACTCCCTCCGAGGACTAAGAACCATTCCTTTGTCCTCCGAAGGTACTTAAGGATATTCTTCACCGCAATCCAATGTGCTTTGCCAGGATTCCCTTGATATCTGCTAACCATGCTCAAAGCGAAGGCTACATCAGGGCGAGTACAAGTCATAGCGTACATGATTGAGCCAACTGCGGAAGCGTATGGTAATCGGCTCATTTCTGCTATTTCAGCTTCGGTACTCGGACTTTGAGTCTTACTCAATTTGGCATTACTTTGTATTGGTAATTCTCCCTTCTTTGAGTTTTCCATACTAAAACGTTTCAGTACCTTCTCCAAGTAAGTGTTCTGACTAAGTCCAATTAGTCTCTTACTTCTTTCTCTCACTATCCTTATTCCCAAAATGTAAGAAGCTTCTCCGAGGTCCTTCATAGCGAAGCACTTCCCGAGCCAGGACTTAACTTCCTGCAGAGTCGGGATGTCGTTTCCTATGAGCAATATGTCATCAACATATAGAACGAGAAAGCTTACTATACTCCCACTGGCTTTGACATATACACAAGACTCGTCTTCGCTTCGTACAAATCCAAACTCTTTGACTTTCTCATCGAAGCAAAGATTCCATCTGCGAGACGCTTGTTTAAGTCCATAAATGGACTTCTCAAGCTTACACACTCTATTCGGGTGCTTCGGATCCACAAACCCTTCGGGCTGAGCCATGTACACATCCTCAGCCAGCTTTCCATTAAGGAAAGCGGTCTTGACATCCATTTGCCAAATCTCATAATCATGAAATGCGGCAATAGCTAGCATCACTCTAATAGATTTAATTTTCGCAACTGGTGAGAAGGTCTCATCATAGTCAACTCCAGGAGTTTGAGTAAAGCTCTTCGCAACCAATCGCGCTTTATATGTGTGTACGTTTCCATCCACGTCGGTCTTCTTCTTGAAGATCCATTTGCACCCAACGGTCTTACGTCCGGGCACATAATCAACAAAATTCCAAACTTGGTTATCATACATGGATTGGATCTCGCTATCCATTGCCTCTTTCCATTTTGCAGATTCCGGGCCTGCCATGGCTTCCTTGTAGCTATTAGGTTCATCAAGATTTACTAGTGTACCATCACTAATATACGTGTCCCCTTCGGTAGTAATATGAAAACCATAAAACTGGGGTAGAACTCTAACTCTATCGGAACGTCTAAGAGGTAAGGATTCGTCAATCGGTTCAACCAGAGTTTCCTCCTCGGGTTGAGTGCCAGCGGTAGAGGTTCCTTCATCTATCGACTCTTGAATCTCTTCAAGCTCGATTTGCCTCCCACTGTCTCCTTGGCTTATGAGTTCTCGCTCTCGGAAAACTCCTCTCCTTGCAACGAAGACAACATTGTCCTTCGGTCTATAGAAGAGATATCCAAAGGATGTCTGCGGGTAGCCGATGAAAATACATCGCTCACTTCGAGGTTCAAGCTTGTCGTGAGTATCTCGTCTTACGAAAGCCTCGCAACCCCAAACCTTGATATGTGCTAACGAGGGAGCTTTCCCTGTCCACATCTCGTGAGGTGTTTTGGCAACCTTCTTAGTAGGGACTCGGTTAAGGATATGGGCGGCAGTCTCTAAGGCATACCCCCAAAAAGAGATTGGTAGCGAAGCACGACTCATCATAGAGCGAACCATATCCAATAAGGTTCGATTACGCCTTTCTGCCACACCATTCAACTGCGGTGTCCTAGGAGGCGTTAATTGCGAAACTATTCCACACTCCTTGAGATAATCGTGGAATTCAAGACTTAGGTACTCTCCTCCTCGATCGGATCGAAGCATCTTGATTTTCCTGCCCAATTGATTCTCCACTTCATTCTTGAACTCTTTGAACTTTTCAATGGTGTCTGACTTTTGCTTGATTAAGTAGATATACCCATATCTACTATAGTCATCGGTAAAAGTCACATAGAAGCGGTTCCCATCCTTCGTGGTTGATCTAAATGGTCCACACACATCGGTATGTATTAGGTCCAATAGACCCTCTCCCCTATCACATGTACTCGTGAAAGGCGACTTAGTCATCTTTCCAAGCAGACAAGACTTGCATGTGTCATCTTCCCTAAGGTCGAATGACTCCAACACTCCATCCTTTTGGAGTTGGGCTATGCGTTTCTTGTTGACATGTCCAAGACGACAATGCCACAAGGATGCTTTATCCATACTAGTGGAAGAATCAATATTCAAAACATCATTTCCTAAGTTATCAACAATCATAACGGTTTCATATATTCCATTACATGGTATAGCTTCAAAGTAAAAAACACCATTTAGATAAGCCAAAATAGAACCATTCTCATTATTAAAAGAAAATCTAAATCCTTGTCTATATAAACCATGAAATGAAATGATGTTTCTTGCCATTTCTGGCGAATAGCAACAATTGTTCAAATCTAAAACTAAACTATTCCTAAGCACTAAGGAGTACACTCCAATCTTGGTCACAGGCGACGATCTTCTGTTCCCCATGATTAGATTGATCCTTCCTTGCTCCACATCCCTACTTCTTGTTAGTCCCTGCACATTAGAACAAATGTGATAACCACAACCGGTATCAAGAACCCAAGAAATAGCATGATTAGATTCGTTAGATTTGATTGTGTATATACCTGCGAAAGAT
Organism: Lactuca sativa; assembly: GCF_002870075.4. Classification (NCBI taxonomy): domain Eukaryota; kingdom Viridiplantae; phylum Streptophyta; class Magnoliopsida; order Asterales; family Asteraceae; genus Lactuca; species Lactuca sativa. The sequence goes on from NC_056630.2 coordinate 253,772,540, forward strand.
GGCTTGATCTTTCCTTCTTTGATTGCTTGCAGGTAATCCGGGCAGCTTCTCTTCCAATGTCCTATCTTGTGGCAGTGGTGGCACTCTGCCTCCTTCGGGTTAGAGCAGGGCTTGGCGGGATCAACTTTGGTCCCACTAGAAGAGGCACCATCTCGGGCTTTCACCTTGCGATGGTTCTTCGATGAAGCTTTCCTCTTCTTTCCCTTCCCTTGTCCAATAGCCAAGACAGGAGCAGCGGGCGGATTGGGAGTGGGTGCAACAGACTTGTCCTTGAAGTTGCTCTCAGCAACCCTCAAGAGACCTTGGAGCTTGCTTAGGGTGACCTCTTCTTTGTTCATGTGGTAGGTCATCCTAAATTGGTTGTACATCGGAGGCAAAGAGTGAAGCACCATGTCGATCGCCAAGTCTTCACCGAAGTCAACATTTAACTTGCGGAGGCGGTCAACATACCTTTGCATCTTTTGCAAGTGCACGGTAAGAGATTCTCCATGACCCATCTTCGCGGAAATCATGTTAGTGAAAATCTCGTGCCTCTCTTGTCTCGCGTTTTGGTGATACCTTTCCAATAGGTCTTGATGCATCTCGTACGGGTACATGTCCTCGTAGGACTTTTGGAATTCGGAGTTCATGGTGGCGATCATGATGCAATGTACCTTCGTTGCATCTCGCTCATGAGTTTCAAAGGCGGTGATTTCGGCGGGAGTAGCAATTTCGGGATTGATTTTCTCGAGCTTCTCATCGAGGACATACTCCTTATCCTCATAGCGAGCAATGGTGCGAATGTATCTTATCCATTCGCTAAAGTTCGTTCCATCGAAGGTGACCTTTTGGCAAAGGCTCATCAACGTGAAAGAACTAGCAGCAACGTTGTTTGCGTTTGACATCTACAATTAGAAAAGGACAAAGATGGATTAGAATAAGAATCCCTAATTATCACCCAATAAGAAAATTAGGGCTAGGATCCAACAATAACATTTACATACTAGAAAAGGGATGCTGTAATCTAACATGCAAATAAATTGAAGGTAAGTGAATGACGATTCACTAATTCTCCATCACAAAAAACTAAACTATTAGTCCTAAGTGTTTTTATTTGAGAATTCCTAGGTTCGGATGAGATTCATTGAAACTATTCAATGGCATGTTTAAATCTCGATATGCCCCTCTCGTTTGTGACTGGGATGCCGAGGATCACAAAGCGGGTGTGAATTACCATGCAAATTCACATGGTGCCTTCATTGTAACGATCACCTATTCGATGTGCCGGTAAACCACACACGCTCCATCGAACTATGATAAACAATGAATCACCCTTTGCCACCTTCGCTTAGAATCAATTAGTGTGCCGGTAAACCACACACGCTCCACTAACATCTTAGCAAGGTGCAAAGTGTAATTTCATGGGATTGCATCAATTCACTTTTCCTAAAGTAACTAGGATTGGGAAATTTTAAAAATATATGTAGTTACTTTATATTTCTTATTATACTTTTAATGAGAGGATGAGGTTGCCCTATCCTACCCGTTCGGCTAACGACCCTCCACCAATCAAGCAAGCGGTGGGTGTGAGTGTACACCCATTAAGCGCCATTTTATAGGCCGCAACCTTATACCCACCTTATAGATCGGCTTCGTGAATGAGGCCTACTAACGGTAAGACTAGCATTTAGTTATACATATATATATTATTCTAGTAATATCATATTAGTATAGGGTTGTATTTTAAAAACTTTTAAAATCTAGGGTTTGAAATTTAAGTTGTCTAAATTAAAACTTTTAATCACAAAAGTAAATTTCAAAACATGAGGGTAGGTTTTAAACATTTAAAACATGGAGGATCAAATAACAAACAATTCCAATTAACAATTAATATCCTAATTATCTATATTTGATTTATTCAGGATTTCTTTTAAGATAATTACCAAAATGATCAAAACAATTAATTAATTATCACATAAGGAAATTAAATATTTAATTGGTTGATAATTACCTTTAATTAGATCAAGATAATAGTTATATTTATCAGAAAAAACGAATTAAAGTTGATCTAATTAGTTTATGGTAAGTTAAGATAAGATAAACACAAAGAAATCCCGAATCTGGCCATTCCTGACGCCTGGACTCGCCGAGTGCCCAAATGGACTCGCCGAGTCAGGCCTACTCGTCGAGTCCACTTTGAGACTCGCCGAGTCCATGACTCAGAAACCAAAAATTCGAATTTTGCAGGTTTGTTTCAGTTAAACAAGCAACAATTTACAGAAAACCAAGCTAGGCTCTGATACCACTGATGGGTTTTAGCCATAAGAACTTTCCTATGTGCGCATGCAAAACCCTAATGCTTGGATCTAGGCTTTCTAATAAACATGCATTGAATCCAAGTCTTCTAATGTCTAATTAGGTTAAATAACAACATTGAAACAGATCTAGAATCATACCTTTGAGTTCCTTGTTGATCTTGAGGTCTTGGAGCTTCTAGAGTCACAAGTGTCACTCCTCTAATGGCTTACAAACACCAAAAGCAATAAGAATGATTTAGGAGAGAGGAGAGGGGAGGAATTCGACCAGAGGTTCCTTGCTTTAGGAGATGTGTCGAATTCCATCAGCCATAGGGTCTATTTATACTTGTAGATTCCTTAAGGATTACAGATAAGTCCCTATCAGATAATCTTCTCTTAAGGCTATCCAAATCCATTCCTAGATAACTCTAATGGACGATTTTAGCTATCCTAATCCTCTTAGAATTCGTCCATAATATATCCAAATGGATTTACAGTTTAAAGCTTAACTATCAAACAATTGACAGTTTATACCCCTTTATTTAATTAATCTCTTTAAGTCACCAAATTAATTCTAATTAATTCTATGACTTATATTAATCAAATAACAATATATTATTCATTATATTATTCCCATAATATATTAATAATATTTATTCTCTCTTAATAAATCATCCTATCAAGTTGCTATGGTGAAGGCAACCCAAAAGGACCATGCACAACCGGATATAGTTACAGCCTTAGACACTATTCCAACACCTAGTTCAATGGTGAATGGTTCTAGTCCAAGTTCTAAACTTTGGGAAGGAAGTTAGGGGAGCATTGCACCCTCTTATGGAGTTTACGGCCTTGGGAGATGCCTTGGCCGTAAACTCCCTTCCATTCCATATTTCTTGATGTTTCTAAGGTGTAAACATGTCCATTCTAATATATAATAAGCTAGGGCAAGAGTACTTACAATCTAGAAGCTTGTTTGGGTGTTCAAGGTCCAAGAACACTAGTGTGTGTTCTTGATGTTCTTGGTGTTTTGAAGAACACTTGAAGATCTATGTAAAAGTGAAGACTTCATGGATGAAATGGTGTATAACAACTAGATGAAAGGTTATAACAACAAATCAAGGGTAGAAACACTTACATTTTTGGAAGATTGGAAGAAGAGTGTTATGATACTTGAGAGAGAAGTTGATGTTCTTGAGCTTCAAAGTTGGAAATAAGGAAAATGAAGAGTAAACTCATGTTATATGCATGAGTTTACGGCCATAAGGGAGTTTACGGCCCAAACTCCAAAAGTTTTGACGTGAACTCCTTATTAAGGTGTTAAGTGTGTGTTTGCTACTCCAATACCCTAGAAGGTACTTCCTTTTATTCATTTGTTTGAAGAATTATTAATAAAAACACCCAAAACGAACTTTAAACCGGCTAAAAATTAGTAGAAATGTGTTTGACTTCTATTTAAAGTGCTTGACTGTAGGGTTTGTACGAATGGAAATTTCGGGTTGTCACAGATTCTGATGGTTTCAAGACGTGCAACAGGGGAAAAGGTCTCATCGTAGTCGAGCCCTTCAATTTGTGTAAATCCTTTTTCCACCAATCTTGCTTTATTTTGAATAATAACTCCTGCGTCATCTAGATTGTTGCAAAATACCCATTTTGTACCGAAAATGGAATGATTCTGAGGAGGAGGCACGAGAGTCCATACTTCATTTCGGTCAAATTATGCCAATTCTTCTTGCATGGTTGTAATCCAGTCAGCATGCTCTAATGCTTCCTTGGTGGATTTGGGTTCAACCATGGATATAAATGCTGAGAAGTGGCATTCATTTTGGATACTTGTAGCAAAACGAGTATGTACACCAGCATTAGGGTTTCCGATTACTTGGTTCGGAGGATGATCCTTTGTCCAGACGTGTAACCTTGGGAGTTCTTGTGCAAAAGTCATTCTGATATCAACAGTGGGATTAATTTGTTCCCCCTGAATAGTTTGAATATGAGGATGGTGCTCCCTCTAAACTCCTGAACCGGAGAGGTTGACATCATCATCAGAAGGAAGCTCAAAGAAATGTTCATTTTCATCAATGCTGATAGGATTGGAGTCGTCGAAATCAGCAACTGCATCTTGGAAGCCATCCACATTTGATTCAAGAGAGGGATGAGCATTCTCCCCCCTCAACCTAGGAAGGTTGAAACGGTTCGGAATCAAATAGAGGGAGGCTTGGGGTTGGACCGGAGACATTTTACAAGACATGGGCTTCCGAAGAAGAGGTAGGAGAGGGAATTGGCCTTGCTCGAGATTCCGAATCAAGGGCTGTTTCGGAAGATCCAAAGAGAGTTTCAAAGTCAACTTCAAGAATTGTTTGCGAGTTTGGACATCCTGGCGGTGGAGCATCGGACTCCATAATGTGAGTTTCAATATGAGTGGGGCCAGAATTTCGAACGAACTTGTCATCGAAAGTAACAACAATGCTTTCTTCCAGAACACGAGTTCTCTGGTTAAGAACTCTGTAAGCTTTTGATTTTGAGGAGTGCCCGAGGAAGATGGCTTCATCAGCTTTAGGTTGGAACTTGGTAAGCTGATCACGGTTGTTCTTGATGAAGCATCTCCATCCAAAAACATGCAGAAACAAGATTGTTGGCTTCCGACCATTCATTGCTCCGTACGGTGTCATGTTGAGGCATCGATTGATGATACTCCGATTTTGAGTGAAACAGGCAGTTGATACGGCTTCAGCCCAAAGGTAGAGTGGTAGATTTGTGAATTTCAACATGGTTTGAGCAGCTTCAACGAGAGTTCTATTGCGTCTTTTGACTACACCGTTTTGTTGTGGAGTATAAGGAGCGGAGAAGTTGTGGTCAATTCCTTTTTCTATGAAGAATTTCTCAATAGTGGAAGTAGTGAATTCCGATCCATTGTCACTTCGGATTCTCCTGACTGGGATTTTGATAAGAACTTCTATTCCTTTGATAAAATTGATGAGCTCTGAGGCTGTTTCAGATTTCAGCCTTAAAAAGAAGACCCAAGTGAACCATGTAAAGTCATCAACAATCACAAGAATGTATTTCTTATGATGAAGACTTTCTACAGTGGATGGTCCATAAAGATCCATGTGTAGAAGCTCCAATGGTTCCAAAATGGATTTTTCGATGATAACAGGATGACCCTTCTTCAATTTCTTACCACACTCACAAGCAGCACACAAATGATCATTTTTGAATTTGAGAAGAGGTAAACCTCTCACCATTTCACCGGATATGATATCATTCATGTACCGAAAGTTCAGATGAGCGAGCCTTTGGTGCCATAACCAACTAACGTCAGGAACAACTTTGGTGAGAAGGAAGAGTTGCGGTTTGCCAATAATCATGTTGATGTCGAGTGGGAACAGTAGCAGCATGGACTGCTACCGTCTGTTGTCTCTTGGATGATCCTTGAGAAGATTGACCCTTCTTCTTTTTCCAGAATTTCCTCTTTTCACCACTCTTTTGAGTCGGTTCAGAAGTGGTAGTGATTTCCTTAACGTCGTCACTGTGATCAATCAGAATTTGAGCTAAAGTCTTGGCACTATCGTAAGTATTCGGACGAGCAGCCAACACATGACTCTTTGTCGGTTGAGATAATCCCCAAACGAACCTTTCGATCTTTTTGTTTTCAGGAGTGACTAATCCCGGGCAGAGAAGTGCGAGATCATCGAATCGGGAAGTATACGCAGCAATGTCAGAACCTTTCATCTTCAAATTCCAAAGCTCGTGCTCTAATTTTTGCATTTCGCCACGGGGGCAGTACTCAGCAATGAGAAGTTCTTTCATGGCCTCCCAGCCCATGGCATTGGCTACAGGTAAGGTCAGAGATTTGACTCGGCCATTCCACCAAGTCAAGGCTTTATCTTCGAAGGTACAAGCCGCAAATTTAACTTTATCAGACTCTGCACAAGCACAGATTTCGAAGATGGATTCGATTTTCTCGAACCATCGGGATAAGGAAATGAAACCTCCAGTGCCATTAAAGGATGTTGGTTTCGCGTTCATGAAATCCTTATAAGAATTTCCTCTTTGGTGCCCCTGAATACCTTCAGGGTTTTGAGATTGAGAACCACCTCCTGAACCATTAGAGTTCATTTGCGACATAGCTGCTACCATTGCAGCTGTCATCATTGTCTGGAGTGATGCTAGGTCAAACTGGGGAGGGGGTGGCGGCGAAGAGGGATTATCGTTGTTCTTTGAGCTGGGTCTCTTTCTTGGAGGCATCTTGATCTAAAAAGATCAGGAAAGAGAGGATCATAAGTCCTCTGAATTGAATCAAGAGATATGGGACAGGAGATATCTCTTCAAGGCAAATATAGCATCATACTAAGCGATAAAGCAGAAAGGAATTATCAAGATAGAACATTTTATCACTAGAGTAATAATCAAAGAATAACGCGTATACAATAACTCCTACAAAGGTTTGGCTCGAGAAATACTCCCATAGTATTTCATGGTTCGCTGCAGCGACGATTTGTTGTTTGGGATATTGGGTAAGTTTTAGGCATGCCACGTACCACAATCACTCCCAGGCACATGTTGGCCGTGTCTCGAATGAATATAGTTGGCCAGGCTATATTGACCCTAGACACGACTACATAACTGCCCAGGTTTAACTGCAATACACAACACCCATTTACTTATGTTTTGTTCTACTTATAGATACGAATCTCGACGGTTCGGTATACTTGTATATTTTTGAAAATACTTATAGTCTGGAGATACTTTTATTTCAGAGCACTTAGGCCCTTTAGTGTTTATAGTTTTATACCATGTAAGGTTTGGTATACTTTATTCACTATAAACAAGGGCTCTGATACCAATCTGTCACACCCCGAAAACCGAAGGCGGAAACATTTTCGGGGTTGACTCCACGTTGAGTATCAAATCCAATGCACATAGTAAGTAAAGTAAGACAACCATTACATTACATAATAAAGTTTTACAGTTGTTTCAAAAGTAAAGTTTGTACAGTTGTGATACATAGTATATATAGACAAAATGAAACGGATCTTCATGTACTTCGTCTTCTGATCAAAAGAAATCTTCGAATACCTGTTCTAACGCTGACCTGAGAACACAAGCGGTTTGAAAATCAGCATAAAGCTGGTGAGTTCATAAGTAGTTTTGTTTTGTGAAAATGTTTATGTTTCCTTTCTGTTTCTGAAAATGTATCAGTGTATTCCCAGGAAAGTCCCATACTTTCCTGAATAGTTAGTTATAGTAAAAGGTGTAATGATATACAATTGGTTACACTTTTCTGGTTATGTGAATGTTACCCAGGAATGCCCCATGCTTTCCTGTATGTTGGTTTTCAATGTAAAAGATGTTTTCTATCAAACCTGGTTATGTACGAAGTTTTCCCCAGGAAGGTCCCATACCTTCCTGAATGTTGGTTATTATTTGTAAAAGATGTAAAAGATGTAAAAGATGTAAAAGATGTAAAAGATGTAAACTGAATCCTGGTTATCTGTAAAATGTAGTATATGGTTCATTATTACTATAAGTAAATCTCTGTTATCCTAATTGCGAGTTCCATAACCATACTAAAGACTGAACCTGTGGCAATAAGTAGTCCACAACCTTGTGGCAATAAGTAGTCCACAATCCTTATGACTTTCGTCACCCTTGAACCATTTCGGTTCGGCTGTAGCTAGCAGCCAGGTGTGGGGTAGTCAGCCCCATATAGATCTATACACTCAAGTCACGCTCTCTAAATCCCAGAGATTCTGGTTACGGGTGTAGTCCTCCACTCGCATATCTCTGTGGAGTGTTCGCCGAGGACGTGTCTCCAATCATACAGAATAACAAATTTACTAGTAATAATAGGATAATCCTCCATTCGCGTATCTCTGTGGAATGTTACCGAGGACAAGACAGTGTACGAAATACATTGTTCATGTATTGCAAAGTCATGCTTTTAACTGATAAAATGTGGAAACCATTTGTGAAATATATAAAACATAATAGTTTATAGATCCCATTTCACAAATAAATGTTTAAGTGAGTTGTATATTCTAATGGTTATCAGTTACGTGTATCAGTATTAAAAGCATAAGAAATGTGAAACACACACATGAAAATAATTTTGAGTACAGGAAAACCCTTGTACTTTGCTTGTGTTCCCCCCTGAAAACAGTGAAAAACAGTGAAAAAGGTAGGGGTATGAACTCACCGGACTCGGAAACGTGTCGGTTTTGAATGCTAGACGTTGGTTCGGGGTTTGATTACTCGCGATGACCCTATGTAAAATGAAATAATGTCCATATATATACAATTAGGGATACGTTCACTAATCATATGGAACATTACACTCCAATGAGGTTAAACACCTTAAAATGAACGTTTGGAGTGACCCGGGTGGCGTTTAAGGACGAGTAAAGGCACTAGGGACTTGGAACTTGAGTTTACTCTCCATATGTAAACATTTAAATGAGTTTACACCCACAAGACACACACATACATGAGTTTACGGCCGTAAACTCATGTGAGTGTGGTTTTGGGTGTTTAAATGGCTTAAATGGCTTACATGGACATGGGAAATGCTAGAATGATTTAACTAAAATGCCTTGGGACACTTGGAATAAGTTTACAACATTTAAACATGAGTTTACGGCCATACTCTTAGAGTTTACGGCCGTAAACTCACCCATGGCCAAGAATGGTTAGTTTAAGCTACAAAGGACAATCAGATGTGATTTTAGTTAATTTTTCAAGCCTTGAAATGAATTTAGAACACCATTTAACACACTTTTTGGAGTTTACGGCCTAAAGGTATGTTCTAAGGCCGTAAACTCTCCTTTACCCATGAAAAAGATAGTTTTTGATGCTTAAAACAATCACATGTGATTAATAGGATTTATTCCAAGACCTAATATGAGTTTTATGGGACATTTGAGGGGTGTTATGGAGTTTACGGCCCATGAGACCCTCTTCATGGCCGTAAACTCTAATATAGAGTGATATAATGTGTTTCAAGGTCTAAAACTTGCATAGAAGGGCTTCTAAAATTCATCTAAAGGCTTTAGGGGTGTTTAGTTTGCATTCTAACACCAAAAATTTTGGAGTTTACGGCCCAAGAACAAGCCTTGGCCGTAAACTCTTAGAAAACCCACAAATGAAGTGTTTAAGTCCCTTAAACTATTTTTGGTTGGTCCCTTGATTTATTCCAAGGCTTTTGGTGGTGTTGGATGGCTTTCTAACACCTTAGAAATGAAATTATGTCATGTTTTAGGGAGTTTACGGCCCAAGCAATCCCCTTGGCCGTAAACTCAAATAAGTCCCTCAAAAGTTATGATTCAAGTGTCCAAATGCTATATCCAAGGTCCTATAATTCATATCTAAGCCATAGAAGTGATTTGGAAGGGTTTAAAGGCATAAAAACCCTAGATTATTGAGTTTACGGCCCAAGAATGCTCCTTGGCCGTAAACTCCTTCAAACTTCACAAAGTTCATGTTTTAATTGTTTAGAGTCCATGTCTTAAAGTCCCTTAGCCATATCTAAAGTCCAATTGAGTTTTGGAAGGAGTTTAAGAGCTTAAAACCCCATAAAATGGAGTTTACGGCCCAAGCTTGCTCCTTGGCCGTAAACTCATGTTCTTGACCCCAAAACTCCATTAATTCATCAATTTGAAGGCTAAAGATGTTGAGTAACATGCTACAGGGGTTACCTTAAAGATTTGAAGCCTTAAACTTGAGATTTGGACCTTAATTCTAGCTTGGAGGAGAGAGGTTGTAAGAGTTTAGTGAGAAATTGGCCAAAGGCTTCAAAGGGAGTCTTAAACATGTTTATATAGTGTTCGGGATTTGGACACTATAGAATTCTACCCGATACCGACGTTGAATGAGGTTTTTGGTCGTACCCGATTGAGTTACCGTAACCCGATACGGTAATTTCTAGAAATATTCCGATCACTAAAGTTGGGTGTTAAAATGATTTCTAAATGTATTAAGACACCCATTAAGTCATTTTAAATTATTAAAACCAATGACTTAATAAAACAACGAATTTGAAAACGAAATTGAAAATGACGTCGGGTTGATCGGATTGAATTACAAGTTGTGGTACAAGAAGTGAGATGAAATTTCGGGTTGTTACAGTTGGAAACAGTTGTAACCTCCAGAATTGTTGTTTCATCAATGAGAGATTTGACTTTCCACACAAGATTTTTCTTTGAAGATTTTGAAACATTTGTTTTCATTGCATTTGTGGATTTGCTTGATGACATATTGGTTTTTGAAAGATTGGTTTTAAAGATTATGCTATCAGATTTAGCAATAAAAACGAATGAAACAGTCCGAGGAGAAGTGTTTTGGACAGTCATGGCATTCACATGAGATTTAGGCTGAGCAGAGCTGACTACTTTCTTGGGTTATATATGACCAAGGGATTCAGAAGGTCTTTTGAGGATTCTGGTGGGAGTAAAGGAGTTTTGACTATTGGTTGATGCATTAGAATTCCTAGATACACTCTTTGTGGAGTTTTCAAGGAACCGGGAATTTTGTCTGGTCTTAACTTCCTTTTTGTGTGCATTTCAAGCTTCTACTTTGGGATCTATAATATCCTTCCTATTCAGCATTGGTTTTCTCTTAGGGTGAGATGTGGATATTGAAGTTTGTCCTACGGATGGATTACTAAACTTAGGATTAATGGGAACCAATTTTGTTTATGAGACGACTAAGGAATCCGATTCGCAAGAATCAGACGAGACACAACTTGAATTTTCAAATTTATCATCAATGGATGCCCATACAAACTCAGAGGTATCAGTTTCAGTTGTTACCGTAATGATTTCTTCAACTACATAGTTGTTCGGATGATTATGCTTAGAAACATAATCTACGCAATTTGAAACATTGTGATGAAATTCCATGGTCCGATTCAGGTCCAGGTTTATCATAGGCGGAAGAGGCGTGGAATCGGGACATTTGACAACAATAGGTTGGAACTTAGGAATTATTGTCTCAAAATGGTCTGTGGTCTCATGAAGTGGTGACAAGGGAGAAACAGGAGTGTTCGAATGTTTGATGTCCGGAACCTCTCCCATGAATGTCAAAATTTTCAATTCCTTCAAGGGACGAGCAATTGGTTTCGGAAACTCTCTTCCAAGATCAGGTGTTTTAGACCATGGATGACGAAAACTATGAGTCATCTGATCGTTCGCTTCAAGCATGTCTACAGAATTATGCACGGCATCTATCTTAGCATTGAGACGTTTGTTATCAGAAATCAAAATATTTCATTCAGAATAGGTGATTTCATATTTTTCTTTTAAAATGATACATTCATCGTTTGACATTACAAGTTCACGCTCTAGAGACTCGATTTTCAATTTTTTATCCTCGAAACATAACCTAAGACGATTTAATTCACACTCCTTCTCACTCGCTTCTATGGCTGACTCATAGGCTTTATAAATGGTGCTCATATCTGTTTGAATATGGGTTAGATAAGGTTCACAGAGAGACAAATCAAAATTATTATCAGAGATCATGGATTTTACCTGCTGAACGATGCTTCGACCAGGTGGATCGTTGGTGGCCATGTAGCAATAGTGAGGTTCAGCAACATCATCTTCATTTTCTGAACCAGATGACCAATACCCTTCATCACATTCAACAGTTTGCCTTACCATCAAACACATATTTCTTCCAGTAACCATGTCATCATCATCCCCGGATGACCAATATCCTTCAACATCTCTTGAAACCGTTGTTACAAAGGCTTTTTCGCTTTCAACAATCTCTTGAGCTTTTCGGACGTAGTAAGCAGAATCCTTGATTTTTTGTTTCTGCAAAGCATCAGCCAGGCAATCTTTAGCAAAATGGTTTTCATGTCCACACTTATGACATACAATTTTTGGTTTGTCCGATTTCGAACTTTGAGAAGGTTCCGGAGTAGAGTTTGGCTTAGTGATGTTTGGTTTGTAAGTGGGGGGATTTTCCGAAGATGGTTTAGGTTCCGAAGCTGAGTATGGTTGAGGATTGTTATGGTGAGGAGCATGGAATTGATTTTGGTATGGTTTGTAAGTGGGATTGAAAGAACGTTTGTATTTCATAGAGAGTAGACCAAACTCCTGTTGGAAACGGAGTTCAGAGTCCATGGCTTCGGAATCATCAACAAGATAGTTTTGTGTGGGTAAGATGGATGCGGAGGATTGAACAGATGGAACAATGGGTTTGAAAGGGTCCGAAGTAGACAAGTTCATAATGGTTGGTTCAAAAGAACTGACAAGGGCAAGAGGGCCTTTGGAGAGTTCCCTTATGGTTTGAGCAACATTAGACTCGTGTCCTTGAAGTTCAACAAAAAGTTGATAGAGCATTAACTTTTTCAAAGAACCATTACTTTGGAGACAAGATTTCACATTTCCCCATCCTTTGCCGAGACTGTTTATGAATTTGAGATTGTACTCCAAGGGAGTTCGGACAATACCATGAGCAGTCATGTTGTTGACCACGATTTGGTAACAGTTGGAGGCTGAGGCCACTGATTCACCAGGAGTGGTAGTGAAGGTATCAAAGTCGTTGACAACTGAGGTGAGGCGCTTGTCTTTCATATTTTCAGAACCTTCAATTAGGTCCTGAAGAGTGTCCCAAATCTCTTTGGCTGATTTGCACAACTTGATGTACTCGAAGAGTGAAGGAGGAGCACCAAACGCCATTTCTGAGAAAGAAACTTGATCAGCATGCAACTTCTCAATATCATCTGTAGTTAGAGGAGCTGGACGAGCTTCATCTTAACCCATAAGCTGAGCAACATCATCTCTCACAACCGTTCTCACAGGAACATGAGGACCTTCTTTGACGGATCTCTAGATTTTTTCACCTTTATCTTTGGCCAGTAAAAATCTATCCATTCTAACTTTCCAGTGATCATATTCTTTCACAACTAGTAATGGGGGCACGTGTAGGGCCACCCATACGATTTGCGATTTGCATTGAAATCATTTGCTGAGGATTAAAATCAGCCATTGAAGTTAAGATATCTTCAACCTAAAGTGGTATATAAAAGAACTTTTATCCTTAATACAGAAATGGTTGAAATACCAAGGTAATTTCAAACCAACTATAATTTGATCTTATGGATTCAAAGGACAACCACTCAAGCTCTGATACCAATTCAGAGAACAAAATAGATATGGTGCGCAGGGACAAGGTTTGAAAACTCAAACCTTGAGTGAATGCTTAAGATCAATGTTTGCTTGCTAATTGTGACATCCCCTAATTTCTCGGCCAGAAAAGACCGATTTAATTTATGCTTTTTAAAATAAAATCAGAGAAATCTTTTTAAAAGATGTTGCGGAATTGGTCCCTAAACAACATATGATAAAAGTTTATCAAAATCCTTCATTAAGAAGGTATATATTTTCCATATATATCAAAATCACGGGATGTCATGTTCCGATACAGATCAAAAGCATAAACAAGACATTATAAGCCTTTCAACAGTTATTTACAACTACTGGCCTATAATCCAAAAATCTCTCGTCGTCCTCCGACTATGCTCGGGGTCCACTACCTGTAATCATAAAAACTGAGTGGGTCAGGCTTGGGAGCCTGGTGAGCATATAGGGTTTTTAACCCACAATAATATACTTATTAAGTTCACCAATCAACAATAACCCTGATTACCCATTCCCGTTGTCCTCACTTTACGTCCCTAAACACCTATCACAAGGGACCTAGCCTAAGGATTATCATCGGGATGGACACTACTGCTAAGGGGTTTCCTCAGCCATACATGTCCTTAAGGCAACCATGAGGGGGATGGAGTACGCCAATGAACATTTAATTCATCAACACCTACAAGTTGCGAACCTGCTAGTGTTCCACTGGACTATCTAGAAAGTCCGTGGTCGTCATCTATACTCCGCTAGATGACTACAACAACAACAACAACAACAACATCGAGGCCTCTCACCTTTTTAACACACATCAACTATTTCATCTACCCATGTTCTACCCAACATATTTTGTAGATAAAAAGCATATACAGTTTAAAACTTGTATAAAACATCAATTCAACAGTCACCTCAAATAAACAATTAACATATTTACACATAACACGTATTTCAAGGTAAATACTTCATATCTATGTGTAAATTGAAAGTAACTACACACTCACGTGATTTAATGAAAACCGGGCAGCAATTCATTTCCTAAAACGATCGTTTCTAATAAAACCGGGAGTTTTATTGAGAAACCGGGCTCTGCAAAAGTCGGGCTTCGAAACCGAAAAGATAAATTTTCCGGGCTTCACGGGCACTTCGTGGAGTATTCCGGGCTTTGCAATCGATACCGGGGCTTTGCAGGATGTTAAGATGAAGAAAATATGGGTTTAGGGGTTAAATATGGAAAAATTTCAAAGTTACCCGGGAGGTCTCGCACCCTTCTATTTATAGGGGCGAGGCTTCTGATCGGATGGTCAGGAGGAAGACACGCATCGTAGATCCGAAGCTCGCAGAGGGGGATGGCTCGCACGAGGCTGCGCATGGCTTGCACATGGTCTGTGCATGCGAGGGGCTCGCTGGCGGCTTGTGATTGGACCAAGGTCTAGGGTCCGAAGAAGGGGGGTTCGTGGCATGCTGCGAGGGTTCGGACATGTGCTAAGAGGGTACGTGTCGCACCGCTATTGGACCACTTCGAATTAGGCCATGTGCTCGGATGACTCAGCAGCTCGAGTGACTCAGCAGCTCAGATGACTCAGCAGGACACGTGGTACTTTTTCAGCGAGGGTGACGTGGCATTTCGTGACTATGCGAATTTTCTCGATTTTTGCGCCAAAACTTCTAAAATCCATAACTTTCGCATACGAGCTCCGTTTTTGACGTTTTTTATATGCACGCGTAGCTAAAATTATGCTCTACAACTTCCGTTTAGACTTCGTCGGCTAATTTTGACTTTAAATTTTATATTATTATTTTTAACAGACCGGGACAGGAAATCCGTTAAAAATTCATAACTTCTTCATCCGACGTCCGTTTTCGTCATACTTTTTACCGTTGTGTTCCTAATGACGACACCTTCAATTCTCGTTTAGGTTGTGTCGGCTAAAAATCGCTCGATCTAAAATTTGAGTTTTTAGCTGTCTACTGCTAACCCAAACTTCGAAAAATCATAACTTCCTCATACGAAGTCAGATTTGGGCGTTCTTTTTATCGAATTTCTCGGTTTAACGAATACTACGAATTTCGTTTAGATTACTAAGGCTAAAAAGTAGTTTATCAAAAACTCACCTTTTACGACATTCAGCACCGTGCCGGTTTTGTCGCGAAACTTCGACAGGTCATAACTTCTTCGTTATAACTCGGATTTTGGTATTCTTTATATCCCCGAAATACTTGTTTCGACCACTACAACTTTATGTAAAGATATCGGGCTTATCTTACACTTTAATTTTGACGCTTATTTTTATTCTTAATTAGTTAAGCCCTAATAATTAAGCATAAAACACATAATTCACATAATATTCACATAATTCCTTTTCATTTCTTCAAAATGAGTTACAAAGGTTAACCTAGACTATCAACTCAATATAAATGCCCAGGCTAGAAACACGAGTGTTACAATTCTCTCCCCCTTAGGATGATTCCGTCCCCGGAATCACATATCACCAAACAACTGCGGGTAGTGACTCATCATGTCACTCTCCGTTTCCCAAGTGAGATTTGGTCCATTCATATGTTTCCAGCGCACAAGCACTAAATCGACCATCTTGCGTCGTAACTTCATAGTCTTACGGTCAACGATTGCCTCAGGTGCTTCGATCAACCTCTTGTTTTCATCCAACCTTAACTCAGAAATCGGAATTATGTCGGGCACGTCTACTGTGAACTTTCTCAAATAGCACACACGAAAGGTGTTATGAATACCCTCTAGTTCTTCCGGTAACTCTAGCTTGTAAGCTTGATTCCCGATCCTTTGAAGAACTTTAAATGGTCCAATAGACCTTGGACTCAACTTCCCTCTCTTACCAAATCTTATAAGTCCCTTCCACGGTGAGACTTTAAGTAAAACCGAATCTCCAACATCGAAGGATATCGGTTGTCTTTTCTTGTCAGCATAACTCTTTTGTCGATCTTGAGCAGCTAACATCCTTTCCCTTATCACTTTCAACTTTTCAGCAGTCTCATGGACTATTTTAGGTCCCATAAACTACTTTTCCCCAGCTTCCAACCAGCATGTTGGCGTTCGACACTTCTCCCTATACAAAGCGTGATAAGGTGCCATCTTGATGCTCGAGTGGAAACTATTATTATAGGAGAATTCTACTAGAGGTAAGTGTTCATCCCAGTTACCTTGGAATTCTAGGGTACATGCTCTCAGCATATCCTCCAATGTTTGAATCGTTCATTCACTCTGACCATCGGTTTGTGGATGGTAAGTTGTACTCAAACACAACTTGGTACCCAATTCCTCTTGTAGACTCCTCCAAAATCTCGAGGTAAAACGGCTGTCACGATCGGACACAATCGTTAACGGAACACCGTGAAGCCTCACAATTTCCTTCACGTAAGAATTCGCAAGTTTATCCATAGACCATTTCTCTTTGGCTGCTATGAAATGCGCACTCTTAGTGAACGATCAACGACCACCCAAATCATGTCGTGACCGTTCCTTGTTCTGGGTAGTTTAGTCACAAAATCCATGGTGATGTCTTCCCATTTACCCATGGGTACAGGTAAAGGTTCTAAACTCCCATACGGTTTCTGATGTTGTGCCTTAACCCTATCACAAGTTACACACTCGGTCACATACTTAGCAACATCGAGCTTCATCGTCGGCCACCAATAATAGGGTTTTCGATCCCTATTCATTTTTGTACTGCCGGGATGAATCGAGTATATGGTCTTGTGAGCTTCTTCCATCAGAAGATCTCTTATTCCGCCCGTCTTAGGTACCCAAATCCTATCTTGGAATATCTTCAACCCTTGGTTGTTTGTACCGAATACTAACGTTTTGCTCAAACGTTCTTCCTTTCGGTCACTTTTCTCTAAAGCTTCCTCTTGAGCTTTCTTTATACTTTCCACAATTGTCGAGACAACTTCAATTCTCAACGCTCTTGGCCTTTTCTTTTCAAGGTTTACCCTCCGACTGAGAGCATCAGCAACAACATTTGCTTTACCAGGGTGGTAAAGTATCTCACAGTCGTAGTCCTTAAGTAACTCTAGCCAGCGTCGTTGCCTCATGTTCAATTCCTTCTGATTAAAGAGATATTGGAGACTCTTATGATCAGTGAAAAGTTTACACTTTGTGCCATAAAGATAATGCCTCCATATCTTTAAGGCAAATACTACCGCTACCAACTCCAGATCATGAGTGGGGTAGTTCTTTTCATGTTCCTTCAATTGCCTTGATGCATATGCGATCACTTTATCCCTTTGGTTCAGAACACAACCTAACCCAACTCCAGATGCATCGCTATAAACTGCGAAGTCATCAACTCCTTCAAGCAATGAAAGAATCGGTGCTTCACACAATCTCTTCTTCAACTTCTCAAAGGCTTCCTTATGCTTCTCATTCCAAGCATAAGTGGCTCCTTTGTGGGTCAAAGCTGTTAATGGAGTAGCAATCAAAGAAAAGCCTTGGATAAACCTTCGGTAATATCCAGCTAATACTAAAAAGCTTCGAATCTCCGTAGGAATTTTTGGTTGTTCCCACTTCATTACAGCTTCAATCTTTGTTGGGTCAACCATTATTCCTTCTTGGTTAACCACATGACCTAAAAATTGGACTTCTTGAATCCAAAATTCATATTTGGAGAACTTTGCATATAGCTTCTCCTTTTTTAGGACTTCTAGCACTTCACGTAGATGCTTTTCATGCTCCTGCTTGCTTTTCGAATAAATCAAGATATCGTCTATGAATACTATCACGGATTTATCTAAGAATGGTTTACAAACCCTATTCATCAAATCCATGAAAGTTGCGGGGGCATTGGTTAGTCCGAACGACATAACCAAAAATTCATAGTGTCCATATCTCGTTCTAAACGCAGTCTTTTCGATATCCTGCTCTCTCACCTTTAGTTGATGGTATCCCGACCTAAGATCGATCTTTGAGAAATAGCTCGAACCCTGAAACTGGTCGAACAAGTCATCGATCCTTGGCAACAGGTACTTGTTCTTTATCGTCACTTTGTTCAGCTCTCTGTAATCGATGCACATTCTCATGCTTCCGTCTTTCTTCTTTACAAATAACACAGGGGCTCCCCAGGGCAATGAACTAGGTCGAATGAAACCTTTTTCCATTAACTCCTGAAGTTGTGTCATAAGTTCTTTCATTTCGGTTGGCGCTAATCAATAAGGTGCTTTTGCTATCGGCGTCGTTCCTGGTAACAAGTCGATACAAAATTCTACTTGTCGATCAGGGGGCAATCCGGGAAGATCTTCGGGAAAGACTTCCGGATAATCACACACCACCGGAATATTCTGCACCTCCTTCTTTTCCATCTTAGCATCGATCACGAACGCTAGATATGATGTACATCCCTTGGCCAAACACTTTTTGGCTTTCATTAGGGAAATGATTCCAGAATTTACTCTGCGTTTGTCTCCATACACCATAAACGACTCTTTCCCTGGCGGGTTTACTTTTACTATCTTCTTTCTACATAGTATTTCTGCATCGTTGGCGCTAAGCCAATCCATTCCTAAAACTATGTCGAATCCATTTAACTCGATAGGCAATAATTCCTCTTGGAACTTATTCGCATCCAAGTCAATGAGGATGTTTTTCATACGATGGCTAACAGGTACAAACTTGCCACTAGCAATCTCGACTATTATAGCATTAACTAGCATATCTACAGGCAAATCTAGCTTTCTACCAAATTCATGCGATATAAAGGAGTAATTGGCTCCAGGATCAAACAAAATTTGGGCAGGCAATTCGTTTACGAGAAAGGTACCTGAAGCGACATCGGCTTCTTCTTTCGCAGCTTCGAGTGTCATCTGAAAGGCTCTCGCCTTCGGCTTTGGTGGTAGATTGGGTTTTGCTGCGTCTTTCTTCTTCGGGTGGTCCCTCAAAATATGCCCTTCTTCATTGCACCCAAAACATACGTTCTTATTGAAGGTGCATTCATTGGCATAATGCCCAGGCTTTCCACATTTGTAACAAGTGACTTCCACGCTGCACTTCCCAGCATGTTTCTTCCTACACTTGTCACACCACTTGGCTTCGCTTCCTCCTCCAAACTTTCTCGAACCAGTCTTCGAGAATTTATTCTTTTTATTGGAACCTGAAGTTCCTTCAAACTTTCTCTTTTCACCAACTTCAACCTTGCTGGCGGCTCTCCCTTTTATCATATCTTCAACAGACTTGGCAGCCCAGATAGCTGCCTCCAAAGTAAGTGCCTGACGTACTGGCACCGCATACTCCCATGGTAGTCCCTTTGCGTACCTGTCAATTTTGGCCAACTCATCTGGGACAATACGCAAAGCAAACTCCAATTTGTCTGTGAAGTTATTCGTATATTCGTCAACGGTCATACTCCCCTTCTGCAACGTTAGAAATTGGTTTTCTAACTCAAGTACGTTTTGGGCCGAGCAGTACTTGCGCTTGAAGTGCACCAAGAACTCTGCCCAAGTTAGTTGCAGTGGCTCATTAGGGCTTAGGGTTTTCCCCAAAGTGCTCCACCAACAAGCAGCACTACCCCTGAACTGACGTACTGCAAAGGTAGTTTATAACTTGCCTTGGCAATCACAAGTCATGAAAGCCAACTCCATTTCTGAGATCCAGTCCATTACTCCGACAGGATCTTCTTTTCCATTGAAGGTCGATGGCTTGGAAGTCATAAAGTCCTTATACTTGCACCCATTTCTCTCCATTCTACCCTCGTGGTTATTCCTCCCAACCACAAGCGGTTCACTATGACCAACCGATCTACTGTTGTTCCCTTCTTCAGATCGATCGTCGTTTAGTTCACGTTGTTCAACAGGAACTGAAGGTTCATCCCTGTCGTTCAGCAACATTTGCCTCAATTCCTCCATCTGTTCAGCCAACATGGTCTGAATCATAGTTCGTACTCCAGCCATGGTGATGGGTTCGGGTGCAGCTCCTACTATAGGCACCGGTTCCACCACTTGGGGTTGAGGTTGTTGGTTTCTGTTTGCATTTGCAACTCCACTTCGAGTTCTTGCCATTACAATCTATATACCGAATAAGGCGAATTTAGGTCTTTATTCTTGTTAGACATGTCAATTACCTTATCACTCCGAAACGTTTACATGTTAGTTCTGATCTCGTAATCATACGCTTAGAATCCTACACACATAAAGTTTCCAGATCCGGTCGGCAACAGACCATAGATCCGAACAAATAATGGCACACATGGCAAACACATAGCATTTAGCACAAAAGGGCATTTTAGGCATCTTCCCTAAAATAAACTAGTGCTCGTCCCTAAAATATGGTAGACACTCATCTCACAATCATCACTTAGCATTCTAAGTTCAAGTCTAGAAACTCTACAATTTCTTAGTTCGCTTAAACTAATGCTCTGATACCAACTGTGACATCCCCTAATTTCTCGGCCAGAAAAGACCGATTTAATTTATGCTTTTTAAAATAAAATCAGAGAAATCTTTTTAAAATATGTTGCGGAATTGGTCCCTAAACAACATATGATAAAAGTTTATCAAAATCCTTCATTAAGAAGGTATATATTTTCCATATATATCAAAATCTCGGGATGTCATGTTCCGATACAGATCTAAAGCATAAACAAGACATTATAAGCCTTTCAACAGTTATTTACAACTACTGGTCTATAATCCAAAAATCTCTCGTCGTCCTCCGACTATGCTCGGGGTCCACTACCTGTAATCATAAAAACTGAGTGGGTCAGGCTTGGGAGCCTGGTGAGCATATAGGGTTTTTAACCCACAATAATATACTTATTAAGTTCACCAATCAACAATAACCCTGATTACCCATTCCCGTTGTCCTCACTTTACGTCCCTAAACACCTATCACAAGGGACCTAGCCTAAGGATTATCATCGGGATGGACACTACTGCTAAGGGGTTTCCTCAGCCATACATGTCCTTAAGGCAACCATGAGGGGGATGGAGTACGCCAATGAACATTTAATTCATCAACACCTACAAGTTGCGAACCTACTAGTGTTCCACTGGACTATCTAGAAAGTCCGTGGTCGTCATCTATACTCCGCTAGATGACTACAACAACAACAACAACAACATCGAGGCCTCTCACCTTTTTAACACACATCAACTATTTCATCTACCCATGTTCTACCCAACATATTTTGTAGATAAAAAGCATATACAGTTTAAAACTTGTATAAAACATCAATTCAACAGTCACCTCAATTAAACAATTAACATATTTACACATAACACGTATTTCAAGGTAAATACTTCATATCTATGTGTAAATTGAAAGTAACTACACACTCACGTGATTTAATGAAAACCGGGCAGCAATTCGTTTCCTAAAACGATCGTTTCTAATAAAACCGGGAGTTTTATTGAGAAACCAGGCTCTGCAAAAGTCGGGCTTCGAAACCGAAAAGATAAATTTTCCGGGCTTCACGGGCACTTCATGGAGTATTCCGGGCTTTACAATCGATACCGGGGCTTTGCAGGATGTTAAGATGAAGAAAATATGGGTTTAGGGGTTAAATATGGAAAATTTTCAAAGTTACCCGGGAGGTCTCGCACCCTTCTATTTATAGGGGCGAGGCTTCTGATCGGATGGTCAGGAGGAAGACACGCGTCGCAGATCCGAAGCCAGCAGAGGGGGATGGCTCGCACGAGGCTACGCATGGCTTGCACATGGTCTGCGCATGCGAGGGGCTCGCTGGCGGCTTGTGATTGGACCGAGGTCTAGGGTCCGAAGTAGGGGGGTTCGTGGCATGCTGCGAGGGTTCGGACACGTGCTAAGAGGGTACGTGTCGCACCGCTATTGGACCACTTCGAATTAGGCCATGTGCTCGGATGACTCAGCAGCTCGAGTGACTCAGCAGCTCAAATGACTCAGCAGGACACGTGGTACTTTTTCAGCGAGGGTGACGTGGCATTTCGTGACTATGCGAATTTTCTCGATTTTTGCGCCAAAACTTCTAAAATCCATAACTTTCGCATACGAGCTCCGTTTTTGACGTTCTTTATATGCACGCGTAGCTAAAATTATGCTCTACAACTTCCGTTTAGACTTCGTCGGCTAATTTTGACTTTAAATTTTATATTATTATTTTTAACAGACCGGGACAGGAAATCCGTTAAAAATTCATAACTTCTTCATCCGACGTCCGTTTTCGTCATACTTTTTACCGTTGTGTTCCTAATGACGACACCTTCAATTCTCGTTTAGGTTGTGTCGGCTAAAAATCGCTCGATCTAAAATTTGAGTTTTTAGCTGTCTACTGCTAAGCTGAAACTTCGAAAAATCATAACTTCCTCATACGAAGTCAGATTTGGGCGTTCTTTTTATCGAATTTCTCGGTTTAACGAATACTACGAATTTCGTTTAGATTACTAAGGCTAAAAAGTAGTTTATCAAAAACTCACCTTTTACGACATTCAGCACCGTGCCGGTTTTGTCGCGAAACTTCGACAGGTCATAACTTCTTCGTTATAACTCGGATTTTGGTATTCTTTATATCCCCGAAATACTTGTTTCGACCACTACAACTTTATGTAAAGATATCGGGCTTATCTTACACTTTAATTTTGACGCTTATTTTTATTCTTAATTAGTTAAGCCCTAATAATTAAGCATAAAACACATAATTCACATAATATTCACATAATTCCTTTTCATTTCTTCAAAATGAGTTACAAAGGTTAACCTAGACTATCAACTCAATATAAATGCCCAGGCTAGAAACACGAGTGTTACAATTCTCTCCCCCTTAGGATGATTCCGTCCCCAGAATCACATATCACCAAACAACTGCAGGTAGTGACTCATCATGTCACTCTCCGTTTCCCAAGTGAGATTTGGTCCATTCATATGTTTCCAGCGCACAAGCACTAAATCGACCATCTTGCATCGTAACTTCATAGTCTTACGGTCAACGATTGCCTTAGGTGCTTCGATCAACCTCTTGTTTTCATCCAACCTTAACTCAGAAATCGGAATTATGTCGGGCACGTCTACTGTGAACTTTCTCAAATAGCACACACGAAAGGTGTTATGAATACCCTCTAGTTCTTCCGGTAACTCTAGCTTGTAAGCTTGATTCCCGATCCTCTGAAGAACTTTAAATGGTCCAATAAACCTTGGACTCAACTTCCCTCTCTTACCAAATCTTATAAGTCCCTTCCACGGTGAGACTTTAAGTAAAACCGAATCTCCAACATCGAAGGATATCGGTTGTCTTTTCTTGTCAGCATAACTCTTTTGTCGATCTTGAGCAGCTAACATCCTTTCCCTTATCACTTTCAACTTTTCAGCAGTCTCATGGACTATTTCAGGTCCCATAAACTGCTTTTCCCCAGCTTCCAGCCAGCATGATGGCGTTCGACACTTCTCCCTATACAAAGCATGATAAGGTGCCATCTTGATGCTCGAGTGGAAACTATTATTATAGGAGAATTCTACTAGAGGTAAGTGTTCATCCCAGTTACCTTGGAATTCTAGGGTACATGCTCTCAGCATATCCTCCAATGTTTGAATCGTTCATTCACTCTGACCATCGGTTTGTGGATGGTAAGCTGTACTCAAACACAACTTGGTACCCAATTCCTCTTGTAGACTCCTCCAAAATCTCGAGGTAAAACGGCTGTCACGATCGGACACAATCGTTAACGGAACACCGTGAAGCCTCACAATTTCCTTCACGTAAGAATTCGCAAGTTTATCCATAGACCATTTCTCCTTGGCTGCTATGAAATGCACACTCTTGGTGAAGCGATCAACGACCACCCAAATCATGTCGTGACCGTTCCTTGTTATGGGTAGTTTAGTCACAAAATCCATGGTGATGTCTTCCCATTTACCCATGGGTACAGGTAAAGGTTCTAAACTCCCATACGGTTTCTGATGCTGTGCCTTAACCCTATCACAAGTTACACACTCGGTCACATACTTAGCAACATCGAGCTTCATCGTCAGCCACCAATAATAGGGCTTTAGATCCCTATACATTTTAGTACTGCCGGGATGAATCGAGTACATGGTCTTGTGAGCTTCTTCCATCAGAAGATCTCTTATTCCGCCCGTATTAGGTACCCAAATCCTATCTTGGAATATCTTCAACCCTTGGTTGTTTGCACCGAATACTAACGTTTTGCTCAAACGTTCTTCCTTTCGGTCACTTTTCTCTAAAGCTTCCTCTTGAGCTTTCTTTATACTTTCCACAATTGTCGAGACAACTTCAATTCTCAACGCTCTTGGCCTTTTCTTTTCAAGGTTTACCCTCCGACTGAGAGCATCAGCAACAACATTTGCTTTACCAGGGTGGTAAAGTATCTCACAGTCGTAGTCCTTGAGTAACTCTAGCCAGCGTCGTTGCCTCATGTTCAATTCCTTCTGATTAAAGAGATATTGGAGACTCTTATGATCAGTGAAAAGTTTACACTTTGTGCCATAAAGATAATGCCTCCATATCTTTAAGGCAAATACTACCGCTACCAACTCCAGATCATGAGTGGGGTAGTTCTTTTCATGTTCCTTCAATTGCCTTGATGCATATGCGATCACTTTATCCCTTTGGTTCAGAACACAACCTAACCCAACTCCAGATGCATCGCTATAAACTGCGAAGTCATCAACTCCTTCAAGCAATGAAAGAATCGGTGCTTCACACAATCTCTTCTTCAACTTCTCAAAGGCTTCCTTATGCTTCTCATTCCAAGCATAAGTGGCTCCTTTGTGGGTCAAAGCTGTTAATGGAGTAGCAATCAAAGAAAAGCCTTGGATAAACCTTCGGTAATATCCAGCTAATACTAAAAAGCTTCAAATCTCCGTAGGAATTTTTGGTTGTTCCCACTTCATTACAGCTTCAATCTTTGTTGGGTCAACCATTATTCCTTCTTGGTTAACCACATGACCTAAAAATTGGACTTCTTGAATCCAAAATTCATATTTGGAGAACTTTGCATATAGCTTCTCCTTTTTTAGGACTTCTAGCACTTCACGTAGATGCTTTTCATGCTCCTGCTTGCTTTTCGAATAAATCAAGATATCGTCTATGAATACTATCACGGATTTATCTAAGAATGGTTTACAAACCCTATTTATCAAATCCATGAAAGTTGCGGGGGCATTGGTTAGTCCGAACGACATAACCAAAAATTCATAGTGTCCATATCTCGTTCTAAACGCAGTCTTTTCGATATCCTGCTCTCTCACCTTTAGTTGATGGTATCCCGACCTAAGATCGATCTTTGAGAAATAGCTCGAACCCTGAAACTGGTCGAACAAGTCATCGATCCTTGGCAACAGGTACTTGTTCTTTATCGTCACTTTGTTCAGCTCTCTGTAATCGATGCACATTCTCATGCTTCCGTCTTTCTTCTTTACAAATAACACAGGGGCTCCCCAGGGCAATGAACTAGGTCGAATGAAACCTTTTTCCATTAACTCCTAAAGTTGTGTCATAAGTTCTTTCATTTCGGTTGGCGCTAATCAATAAGGTGCTTTTGCTATCGGCGTCGTTCCTGGTAACAAGTCGATACAAAATTCTACTTGTCGATCAGGGGGCAATCCGGGAAGATCTTCGGGAAAGACTTCCGGATAATCACACACCACCGGAATATTCTGCACCTCCTTCTTTTCCATCTTAGCATCGATCACAAACGCTAGATATGATGTACATCCCTTGGCCAAACACTTTCTGGCTTTCATTAGGGAAATGATTCCAGAATTTACTCTGCGTTTGTCTCCATACACCATAAACGACTCTTTCCCTGGCGGGTTTACTTTTACTATCTTCTTTCTACATAGTATTTTTGCATCGTTGGCGCTAAGCCAATCCATTCCTAAAACTATGTCGAATCCATTTAACTCGATAGGCAATAATTCCTCTTGGAACTTATTCGCATCCAAGTCAATGAGGATGTTTTTCATACGATGGCTAACAGGTACAAACTTGCCACTAGCAATCTCGACTATTATAGCATTAACTAGCATATCTACAGGCAAATCTAGCTTTCTACCAAATTCATGCGATATAAAGGAGTAATTGGCTCCAGGATCAAACAAAATTTGGGCAGGCAATTCGTTTACGAGAAAGGTACCTGAAGCGACATCGGCTTCTTCTTTCGCAGCTTCGAGTGTCATCTGAAAGGCTCTCGCCTTCGGCTTTGGTGGTAGATTGGGTTTTGCTGCGTCTTTCTTCTTCGGGTGGTCCCTCAAAATATGCCCTTCTTCATTGCACCCAAAACATACGTTCTTATTGAAGGTGCATTCATTGGCATAATGCCCAGGCTTTCCACATTTGTAACAAGTGACTTCCACGCTGCACTTCCCAGCATGTTTCTTCCTACACTTGTCACACCACTTGGCTTCGCTTCCTCCTCCAAACTTTCTCGAACCAGTCTTCGAGAATTTATTCTTTTTATTGGAACCTGAAGTTCCTTCAAACTTTCTCTTTTCACCAACTTCAACCTTGCTGGCGGATCTCCCTTTTATCATATCTTCAACAGACTTGGCAGCCCAGATAGCTGCCTCCAAAGTAAGTGCCTGACGTACTGGCACCGCATACTCCCATGGTAGTCCCTTTGCGTACCTGTCAATTTTGGCCAACTCATCTGGGACAATACGCAAAGCAAACTCCAATTTGTCTGTGAAGTTATTCGTATATTCGTCAACGGTCATACTCCCCTTCTGCAACGTTAGAAATTGGTTTTCTAACTCAAGTACGTTTTGGGCCGAGCAGTACTTGCGCTTGAAGTGCACCAAGAACTCTGCCCAAGTTAGTTGCAGTGGCTCATTAGGGCTTAGGGTTTTCCCCAAAGTGCTCCACCAACAAGCAGCACTACCCCTGAACTGACGTACTGCAAAGGTAGTTTATAACTTGCCTTGGCAATCACAAGTCATGAAAGCCAACTCCATTTCTGAGATCCAGTCCATTACTCCGACAGGATCTTCTTTTCCATTGAAGGTCGATGGCTTGGAAGTCATAAAGTCCTTATACTTGCACCCATTTCTCTCCATTCTACCCTCGTGGTTATTCCTCCCAACCACAAGCGGTTCACTATGACCAACCGATCTACTGTTGTTCCCTTCTTCAGATCGATCGTCGTTTAGTTCATGTTGTTCAACAGGAACTGAAGGTTCATCCCTGTCGTTCAGCAACATTTGCCTCAATTCCTCCATCTGTTCAGCCAACATGGTCTGAATCATAGTTCGTACTCCAGCCATGGTGATGGGTTCGGGTGCAGCTCCTACTATAGGCACCGGTTCCACCACTTGGGGTTGAGGTTCTTGGTTTCTGTTTGCATTTCCAACTCCACTCCGAGTTCTTACCATTAAAATCTATATACCGAATAAGGCAAATTTAGGTCTTTATTCTTGTTAGACATGTCAATTACCTTATCACTCCGAAACGTTTACATGTTAGTTCTGATCTCGTAATCATACGCTTAGAATCCTACACACATAAGGTTTCCAGATCCGGTCGGCAACAGACCATAGATCCGAACAAATAATGGCACACATGGCAAACACATAGCATTTAGCACAAAAGGGCATTTTAGGCATCTTCCCAAAAATAAACTAGTGCTCGTGCCTAAAATATGGTAGACACTCATCTCACAATCATCACTTAGCATTCTAAGTTCAAGTCTAGAAACTCTACAATTTCTTAGTTCGCTTAAACTAATGCTCTGATACCAACTGTGACATCCCCTAATTTCTCGGCCAGAAAAGACCGATTTAATTTATGCTTTTTAAAATAAAATCAGAGAAATATTTTTAAAAGATGTTGCGGAATTGGTCCCTAAACAACATATGATAAAAGTTTATCAAAATCCTTCATTAAGAAGGTATATATTTTCCATATACATCAAAATCTCGGGATGTCATGTTCCGATACAGATCAAAAGCATAAACAAGACATTATAAGCCTTTCAACAGTTATTTACAACTACTGGCCTATAATCCAAAAATCTCTCGTCGTCCTCCGACTATGCTCGGGGTCCACTACCTGTAATCATAAAAACTGAGTGGGTCAGGCTTGGGAGCCTGGTGAGCATATAGGGTTTTTAACCCACAATAATATACTTATTAAGTTCACCAATCAACAATAACCCTGATTACCCATTCCCGTTGTCCTCACTTTACGTCCCTAAACACCTATCACAAGGGACCTAGCCTAAGGATTATCATCGGGATGGACACTACTGCTAAGGGGTTTCCTCAGCCATACATGTCCTTAAGGCAACCATGAGGGGGATGGAGTACGCCAATGAACATTTAATTCATCAACACCAACAAGTTGCGAACCTGCTAGTGTTCCACTGGACTATCTAGAAAGTCCGTGGTCGTCATCTATACTCCGCTAGATGATTACAACAACAACAACAACAACAACATCGAGGCCTCTCACCTTTTTAACACACATCAACTATTTCATCTACCCATGTTCTACCCAACATATTTTGTAGATAAAAAGCATATACAGTTTAAAACTTGTATAAAACATCAATTCAACAGTCACCTCAATTAAACAATTAACATATTTACACATAACACGTATTTCAAGGTAAATACTTCATATCTATGTGTAAATTGAAAGTAACTACACACTCACGTGATTTAATGAAAACCGGGCAGCAATTCGTTTCCTAAAACGATCGTTTCTAATAAAACCGGGAGTTTTATTGAGAAACCGGGCTCTGCAAAAGTCGGGCTTCGAAACCGAAAAGATAAATTTTTCGGGCTTCACGGGCACTTCGTGGAGTATTCCGGGCTTTACAATCGATACCGGGGCTTTGCAGGATGTTAAGATGAAGAAAATATGGGTTTAGGGGTTAAATATGGAAAATTTTCAAAGTTACCCGGGAGGTCTCGCACCCTTCTATTTATAGGGGCGAGGCTTCTGATCGGATGGTCAGGAGGAAGACACGCGTCGCAGATCCGAAGCTCGCAGAGGGGATGGCTCGCACGAGGCTACGCATGGCTTGCACATGGTCTGCGCATGCGAGGGGCTCGCTGGCGGCTTGTGATTGGACCGAGGTCTAGGGTCCGAAGTAGGGGGGTTCGGACATGTGCTAAGAGGGTACGTGTCGCACCGCTATTGGACCACTTCGAATTAGGCCATGTGCTCGGATGACTCAGCAGCTCGAGTGACTCAG
Organism: Lactuca sativa; assembly: GCF_002870075.4. Taxonomy (NCBI): domain Eukaryota; kingdom Viridiplantae; phylum Streptophyta; class Magnoliopsida; order Asterales; family Asteraceae; genus Lactuca; species Lactuca sativa. The sequence goes on from NC_056630.2 coordinate 253,802,103, forward strand.
CAGCTCAGATGACTCAGCAGGACACGTGGTACTTTTTCAGCGAGGGTGACGTGGCATTTCGTGACTATGCGAATTTTCTCGATTTTTGCGCCAAAACTTCTAAAATCCATAACTTTCGCATACGAGCTCCGTTTTTGACGTTCTTTATATGCACGCGTAGCCAAAATTATGCTCTACAACTTCCGTTTAGACTTCGTCGGCTAATTTTGACTTTAAATTTTATATTATTATTTTTAACAGACCGGGACAGGAAATCCGTTAAAAATTCATAACTTCTTCATCCGACGTCCGTTTTCGTCATACTTTTTACCGTTGTGTTCCTAATGACGACACCTTCAATTCTTGTTTAGGTTGTGTCGGCTAAAAATCGCTCGATCTAAAATTTGAGTTTTTAGCTGTCTACTGCTAAGCTGAAACTTCGAAAAATCATAACTTCCTCATACGAAGTCAGATTTGGGCGTTCTTTTTATCGAATTTCTCGGTTTAACGAATACTACGAATTTTGTTTAGATTACTAAGGCTAAAAAGTAGTTTATCAAAAACTCACCTTTTACGACATTCAGCACCGTGCCGGTTTTGTCGCGAAACTTCGACAGGTCATAACTTCTTCGTTATAACTCGGATTTTGGTATTCTTTATATCCCCGAAATACTTGTTTCGACCACTACAACTTTATGTAAAGATATCGGGCTTATCTTACACTTTAATTTTGACGCTTATTTTTATTCTTAATTAGTTAAGCCCTAATAATTAAGCATAAAACACATAATTCACATAATATTCACATAATTCCTTTTCATTTCTTCAAAATGAGTTACAAAGGTTAACCTAGACTATCAACTCAATATAAATGCCCAGGCTAGAAACACGAGTGTTACAATTCTCTCCCCCTTAGGATGATTCCGTCCCCGGAATCACATATCACCAAACAACTGCGGGTAGTGACTCATCATGTCACTCTCCGTTTCCCAAGTGAGATTTGGTCCATTCATATGTTTCCAGCGCACAAGCACTAAATCGACCATCTTGCGTCGTAACTTCATAGTCTTACGGTCAACGATTGCCTCAGGTGCTTCGATCAACCTCTTGTTTTCATCCAACCTTAACTCAGAAATCAGAATTATGTCGGGCACGTCTACTGTGAACTTTCTCAAATAGCACACACGAAAGGTGTTATGAATACCCTCTAGTTCTTCCGGTAACTCTAGCTTGTAAGCTTGATTCCCGATCCTCTGAAGAACTTTAAATGGTCCAATAAACCTTGGACTCAACTTCCCTCTCTTACCAAATCTTATAAGTCCCTTCCACGGTGAGACTTTAAGTAAAACCGAATCTCCAACATCGAAGGATATCGGTTGTCTTTTCTTGTCAGCATAACTCTTTTGTCGATCTTGAGCAGCTAACATCCTTTCCCTTATCACTTTCAACTTTTCAGCAGTCTCATGGACTATTTCAGGTCCCATAAACTGCTTTTCCCCAGCTTCCAGTCAGCATGATGGCGTTCGACACTTCTCCCTATACAAAGCATGATAAGGTGCCATCTTGATGCTCGAGTGGAAACTATTATTATAGGAGAATTCTACTAGAGGTAAGTGTTCATCCCAGTTACCTTGGAATTCTAGGGTACATGCTCTCAGCATATCCTCCAATGTTTGAATCGTTCATTCACTCTGACCATCGGTTTGTGGATGGTAAGCTGTACTCAAACACAACTTGGTACCCAATTCCTCTTGTAGACTCCTCCAAAATCTCGAGGTAAAACGGCTGTCACGATCGGACACAATCGTTAACGGAACACCGTGAAGCCTCACAATTTCCTTCACGTAAGAATTCGCAAGTTTATCCATAGACCATTTCTCCTTGGCTGCTATGAAATGCACACTCTTGGAGAAGCGATCAACGACCACCCAAATCATGTCGTGACCGTTCCTTGTTATGGGTAGTTTAGTCACAAAATCCATGGTGATGTCTTCCCATTTACCCATGGGTACAGGTAAAGGTTCTAAACTCCCATACGGTTTCTGATGCTGTGCCTTAACCCTATCACAAGTTACACACTCGGTCACATACTTAGCAACATCGAGCTTCATCGTCAGCCACCAATAATAGGGCTTTAGATCCCTATACATTTTAGTACTGCCGGGATGAATCGAGTACATGGTCTTGTGAGCTTCTTCCATCAGAAGATCTCTTATTCCGCCCGTATTAGGTACCCAAATCCTATCTTGGAATATCTTCAACCCTTGGTTGTTTGCACCGAATACTAACGTTTTGCTCAAACGTTCTTCCTTTCGGTCACTTTTCTCTAAAGCTTCCTCTTGAGCTTTCTTTATACTTTCCACAATTGTCGAGACAACTTCAATTCTCAACGCTCTTGGCCTTTTCTTTTCAAGGTTTACCCTCCGACTGAGAGCATCAGCAACAACATTTGCTTTACCAGGGTGGTAAAGTATCTCACAGTCGTAGTCCTTGAGTAACTCTAGCCAGCGTCGTTGCCTCATGTTCAATTCCTTCTGATTAAAGAGATATTGGAGACTCTTATGATCAGTGAAAAGTTTACACTTTGTGCCATAAAGATAATGCCTCCATATCTTTAAGGCAAATACTACCGCTACCAACTCCAGATCATGAGTGGGGTAGTTCTTTTCATGTTCCTTCAATTGCCTTGATGCATATGCGATCACTTTATCCCTTTGGTTCAGAACACAACCTAACCCAACTCCAGATGCATCGCTATAAACTGCGAAGTCATCAACTCCTTCAAGCAATGAAAGAATCGGTGCTTCACACAATCTCTTCTTCAACTTCTCAAAGGCTTCCTTATGCTTCTCATTCCAAGCATAAGTGGCTCCTTTGTGGGTCAAAGCTGTTAATGGAGTAGCAATCAAAGAAAAGCCTTGGATAAACCTTCGGTAATATCCAGCTAATACTAAAAAGCTTCAAATCTCCGTAGGAATTTTTGGTTGTTCCCACTTCATTACAGCTTCAATCTTTGTTGGGTCAACCATTATTCCTTCTTGGTTAACCACATGACCTAAAAATTGGACTTCTTGAATCCAAAATTCATATTTGGAGAACTTTGCATATAGCTTCTCCTTTTTTAGGACTTCTAGCACTTCACGTAGATGCTTTTCATGCTCCTGCTTGCTTTTCGAATAAATCAAGATATCGTCTATGAATACTATCACGGATTTATCTAAGAATGGTTTACAAACCCTATTCATCAAATCCATGAAAGTTGCGGGGGCATTGGTTAGTCCGAACGACATAACCAAAAATTCATAGTGTCCATATCTCGTTCTAAACGCAGTCTTTTCGATATCCTGCTCTCTCACCTTTAGTTGATGGTATCCCGACCTAAGATCGATCTTTGAGAAATAGCTCGAACCCTGAAACTGGTCGAACAAGTCATCGATCCTTGGCAACAGGTACTTGTTCTTTATCGTCACTTTGTTCAGCTCTCTGTAATCGATGCACATTCTCATGCTTCCGTCTTTCTTCTTTACAAATAACACAGGGGCTCCCCAGGGCAATGAACTAGGTCGAATGAAACCTTTTTCCATTAACTCCTAAAGTTGTGTCATAAGTTCTTTCATTTCGGTTGGCGCTAATCAATAAGGTGCTTTTGCTATCGGCGTCGTTCCTGGTAACAAGTCGATACAAAATTCTACTTGTCGATCAGGGGGCAATCCGGGAAGATCTTCGGGAAAGACTTCCGGATAATCACACACCACCGGAATATTCTGCACCTCCTTCTTTTCCATCTTAGCATCGATCACAAACGCTAGATATGATGTACATCCCTTGGCCAAACACTTTCTGGCTTTCATTAGGGAAATGATTCCAGAATTTACTCTGCGTTTGTCTCCATACACCATAAACGACTCTTTCCCTGGCGGGTTTACTTTTACTATCTTCTTTCTACATAGTATTTTTGCATCGTTGGCGCTAAGCCAATCCATTCCTAAAACTATGTCGAATCCATTTAACTCGATAGGCAATAATTCCTCTTGGAACTTATTCGCATCCAAGTCAATGAGGATGTTTTTCATACGATGGCTAACAGGTACAAACTTGCCACTAGCAATCTCGACTATTATAGCATTAACTAGCATATCTACAGGCAAATCTAGCTTTCTACCAAATTCATGCGATATAAAGGAGTAATTGGCTCCAGGATCAAACAAAATTTGGGCAGGCAATTCGTTTACGAGAAAGGTACCTGAAGCGACATCGGCTTCTTCTTTCGCAGCTTCGAGTGTCATCTGAAAGGCTCTCGCCTTCGGCTTTGGTGGTAGATTGGGTTTTGCTGCGTCTTTCTTCTTCGGGTGGTCCCTCAAAATATGCCCTTCTTCATTGCACCCAAAACATACGTTCTTATTGAAGGTGCATTCATTGGCATAATGCCCAGGCTTTCCACATTTGTAACAAGTGACTTCCACGCTGCACTTCCCAGCATGTTTCTTCCTACACTTGTCACACCACTTGGCTTCGCTTCCTCCTCCAAACTTTCTCGAACCAGTCTTCGAGAATTTATTCTTTTTATTGGAACCTGAAGTTCCTTCAAACTTTCTCTTTTCACCAACTTCAACCTTGCTGGCGGCTCTCCCTTTTATCATATCTTCAACAGACTTGGCAGCCCAGATAGCTGCCTCCAAAGTAAGTGCCTGACGTACTGGCACCGCATACTCCCATGGTAGTCCCTTTGCGTACCTGTCAATTTTGGCCAACTCATCTGGGACAATACGCAAAGCAAACTCCAATTTGTCTGTGAAGTTATTCGTATATTCGTCAACGGTCATACTCCCCTTCTGCAACGTTAGAAATTGGTTTTCTAACTCAAGTACGTTTTGGGCCGAGCAGTACTTGCGCTTGAAGTGCACCAAGAACTCTGCCCAAGTTAGTTGCAGTGGCTCATTAGGGCTTAGGGTTTTCCCCAAAGTGCTCCACCAACAAGCAGCACTACCCCTGAACTGACGTACTGCAAAGGTAGTTTATAACTTGCCTTGGCAATCACAAGTCATGAAAGCCAACTCCATTTCTGAGATCCAGTCCATTACTCCGACAGGATCTTCTTTTCCATTGAAGGTCGATGGCTTGGAAGTCATAAAGTCCTTATACTTGCACCCATTTCTCTCCATTCTACCCTCGTGGTTATTCCTCCCAACCACAAGCGGTTCACTATGACCAACCGATCTACTGTTGTTCCCTTCTTCAGATCGATCGTCGTTTAGTTCATGTTGTTCAACAGGAACTGAAGGTTCATCCCTGTCGTTCAGCAACATTTGCCTCAATTCCTCCATCTGTTCAGCCAACATGGTCTGAATCATAGTTCGTACTCCAGCCATGGTGATGGGTTCGGGTGCAGCTCCTACTATAGGCACCGGTTCCACCACTTGGGGTTGAGGTTCTTGGTTTCTGTTTGCATTTCCAACTCCACTCCGAGTTCTTACCATTAAAATCTATATACCGAATAAGGCAAATTTAGGTCTTTATTCTTGTTAGACATGTCAATTACCTTATCACTCCGAAACGTTTACATGTTAGTTCTGATCTCGTAATCATACGCTTAGAATCCTACACACATAAGGTTTCCAGATCCGGTCGGCAACAGACCATAGATCCGAACAAATAATGGCACACATGGCAAACACATAGCATTTAGCACAAAAGGGCATTTTAGGCATCTTCCCAAAAATAAACTAGTGCTCGTGCCTAAAATATGGTAGACACTCATCTCACAATCATCACTTAGCATTCTAAGTTCAAGTCTAGAAACTCTACAATTTCTTAGTTCGCTTAAACTAATGCTCTGATACCAACTGTGACATCCCCTAATTTCTCGGCCAGAAAAGACCGATTTAATTTATGCTTTTTAAAATAAAATCAGAGAAATATTTTTAAAAGATGTTGCGGAATTGGTCCCTAAACAACATATGATAAAAGTTTATCAAAATCCTTCATTAAGAAGGTATATATTTTCCATATACATCAAAATCTCGGGATGTCATGTTCCGATACAGATCAAAAGCATCAACAAGACATTATAAGCCTTTCAACAGTTATTTACAACTACTGGCCTATAATCCAAAAATCTCTCGTCGTCCTCCGACTATGCTCGGGGTCCACTACCTGTAATCATAAAAACTGAGTGGGTCAGGCTTGGGAGCCTGGTGAGCATATAGGGTTTTTAACCCACAATAATATACTTATTAAGTTCACCAATCAACAATAACCCTGATTACCCATTCCCGTTGTCCTCACTTTACGTCCCTAAACACCTATCACAAGGGACCTAGCCTAAGGATTATCATCGGGATGGACACTACTGCTAAGGGGTTTCCTCAGCCATACATGTCCTTAAGGCAACCATGAGGGGGATGGAGTACGCCAATGAACATTTAATTCATCAACACCAACAAGTTGCGAACCTGCTAGTGTTCCACTGGACTATCTAGAAAGTCCGTGGTCGTCATCTATACTCCGCTAGATGATTACAACAACAACAACAACAACAACATCGAGGCCTCTCACCTTTTTAACACACATCAACTATTTCATCTACCCATGTTCTACCCAACATATTTTGTAGATAAAAAGCATATACAGTTTAAAACTTGTATAAAACATCAATTCAACAGTCACCTCAATTAAACAATTAACATATTTACACATAACACGTATTTCAAGGTAAATACTTCATATCTATGTGTAAATTGAAAGTAACTACACACTCACGTGATTTAATGAAAACCGGGCAGCAATTCGTTTCCTAAAACGATCGTTTCTAATAAAACCGGGAGTTTTATTGAGAAACCGGGCTCTGCAAAAGTCGGGCTTCGAAACCGAAAAGATAAATTTTTCGGGCTTCACGGGCACTTCGTGGAGTATTCCGGGCTTTACAATCGATACCGGGGCTTTGCAGGATGTTAAGATGAAGAAAATATGGGTTTAGGGGTTAAATATGGAAAATTTTCAAAGTTACCCGGGAGGTCTCGCACCCTTCTATTTATAGGGGCGAGGCTTCTGATCGGATGGTCAGGAGGAAGACACGCGTCGCAGATCCGAAGCTCGCAGAGGGGATGGCTCGCACGAGGCTACGCATGGCTTGCACATGGTCTGCGCATGCGAGGGGCTCGCTGGCGGCTTGTGATTGGACCGAGGTCTAGGGTCCGAAGTAGGGGGGTTCGGACATGTGCTAAGAGGGTACGTGTCGCACCGCTATTGGACCACTTCGAATTAGGCCATGTGCTCGGATGACTCAGCAGCTCGAGTGACTCAGCAGCTCAGATGACTCAGCAGGACACGTGGTACTTTTTCAGCGAGGGTGACGTGGCATTTCGTGACTATGCGAATTTTCTCGATTTTTGCGCCAAAACTTCTAAAATCCATAACTTTCGCATACGAGCTCCGTTTTTGACGTTCTTTATATGCACGCGTAGCCAAAATTATGCTCTACAACTTCCGTTTAGACTTCGTCGGCTAATTTTGACTTTAAATTTTATATTATTATTTTTAACAGACCGGGACAGGAAATCCGTTAAAAATTCATAACTTCTTCATCCGACGTCCGTTTTCGTCATACTTTTTACCGTTGTGTTCCTAATGACGACACCTTCAATTCTCGTTTAGGTTGTGTCGGCTAAAAATCGCTCGATCTAAAATTTGAGTTTTTAGCTGTCTACTGCTAAGCTGAAACTTCGAAAAATCATAACTTCCTCATACGAAGTCAGATTTGGGCGTTCTTTTTATCGAATTTCTCGGTTTAACGAATACTACGAATTTCGTTTAGATTACTAAGGCTAAAAAGTAGTTTATCAAAAACTCACCTTTTACGACATTCAACACCGTGCCGGTTTTGTCGCGAAACTTCGACAGGTCATAACTTCTTCGTTATAACTCGGATTTTGGTATTCTTTATATCCCCGAAATACTTGTTTCGACCACTACAACTTTATGTAAAGATATCGGGCTTATCTTACACTTTAATTTTGACGCTTATTTTTATTCTTAATTAGTTAAGCCCTAATAATTAAGCATAAAACACATAATTCACATAATATTCACATAATTCCTTTTCATTTCTTCAAAATGAGTTACAAAGGTTAACCTAGACTATCAACTCAATATAAATGCCCAGGCTAGAAACACGAGTGTTACAATTCTCTCCCCCTTAGGATGATTCCGTCCCCAGAATCACATATCACCAAACAACTGCGGGTAGTGACTCATCATGTCACTCTCCGTTTCCCAAGTGAGATTTGGTCCATTCATATGTTTCCAGCGCACAAGCACTAAATCGACCATCTTGCATCGTAACTTCATAGTCTTACGGTCAACGATTGCCTCAGGTGCTTCGATCAACCTCTTGTTTTCATCCAACCTTAACTCAGAAATCGGAATTATGTCGGGCACGTCTACTGTGAACTTTCTCAAATAGCACACACGAAAGGTGTTATGAATACCCTCTAGTTCTTCCGGTAACTCTAGCTTGTAAGCTTGATTCCCGATCCTCTGAAGAACTTTAAATGGTCCAATAAACCTTGGACTCAACTTCCCTCTCTTACCAAATCTTATAAGTCCCTTCCACGGTGAGACTTTAAGTAAAACCGAATCTCCAACATCGAAGGATATCGGTTGTCTTTTCTTGTCAGCATAACTCTTTTGTCGATCTTGAGCAGCTAACATCCTTTCCCTTATCACTTTCAACTTTTCAGCAGTCTCATGGACTATTTCAGGTCCCATAAACTGCTTTTCCCCAGCTTCCAGCCAGCATGATGGCGTTCGACACTTCTCCCTATACAAAGCATGATAAGGTGCCATCTTGATGCTCGAGTGGAAACTATTATTATAGGAGAATTCTACTAGAGGTAAGTGTTCATCCCAGTTACCTTGGAATTCTAGGGTACATGCTCTCAGCATATCCTCCAATGTTTGAATCGTTCATTCACTCTGACCATCGGTTTGTGGATGGTAAGCTGTACTCAAACACAACTTGGTACCCAATTCCTCTTGTAGACTCCTCCAAAATCTCGAGGTAAAACGGCTGTCACGATCGGACACAATCGTTAACGGAACACCGTGAAGTCTCACAATTTCCTTCACGTAAGAATTCGCAAGTTTATCCATAGACCATTTCTCCTTGGCTGCTATGAAATGCACACTCTTGGTGAAGCGATCAACGACCACCCAAATCATGTCGTGACCGTTCCTTGTTATGGATAGTTTAGTCACAAAATCCATGGTGATGTCTTCCCATTTACCCATGGGTACAGGTAAAGGTTCTAAACTCCCATACGGTTTCTGATGCTGTGCCTTAACCCTATCACAAGTTACACACTCGGCCACATACTTAGCAACATCGAGCTTCATCGTCAGCCACCAATAATAGGGCTTTAGATCCCTATACATTTTTGTACTGCCGGGATGAATCGAGTACATGGTCTTGTGAGCTTCTTCCATCAGAAGATCTCTTATTCTGCCCGTCTTAGGTACCCAAATCCTATCTTGGAATATCTTCAACCCTTGGTTGTTTGCACCGAATACTAACGTTTTGCTCAAACGTTCTTCTTTTCGGTCACTTTTCTCTAAAGCTTCCTCTTGAGCTTTCTTTATACTTTCCACAATTGTCGAGACAACTTCAATTCTCAACGCTCTTGGCCTTTTCTTTTCAAGGTTTACCCTCCGACTGAGAGCATCAGCAACAACATTTGCTTTACCAGGGTGGTAAAGTATCTCACAGTCGTAGTCCTTGAGTAACTCTAGCCAGCGTCGTTGCCTCATGTTCAATTCCTTCTGATTAAAGAGATATTGGAGACTCTTATGATCAGTGAAAAGTTTACACTTTGTGCCATAAAGATAATGCCTCCATATCTTTAAGGCAAATACTACCGCTGCCAACTCCAGATCATGAGTGGAGTAGTTCTTTTCATGTTCCTTCAATTGCCTTGATGCATATGCGATCACTTTATCCCTTTGGTTCAGAACACAACCTAACCCAACTCCAGATGCATCGCTATAAACTGCGAAGTCATCAACTCCTTCAAGCAATGAAAGAATCGGTGCTTCACACAATCTCTTCTTCAACTTCTCAAAGGCTTCCTTATGCTTCTCATTCCAAGCATAAGTGGCTCCTTTGTGGGTCAAAGCTGTTAATGGAGTAGCAATCAAAGAAAAGCCTTGGATAAACCTTCGGTAATATCCAGCTAATACTAAAAAGCTTCAAATCTCCGTAGGAATTTTTGGTTGTTCCCACTTCATTACAGCTTCAATCTTTGTTGGGTCAACCATTATTCCTTCTTGGTTAACCACATGACCTAAAAATTGGACTTCTTGAATCCAAAATTCATATTTGGAGAACTTTGCATATAGCTTCTCCTTTTTTAGGACTTCTAGCACTTCACGTAGATGCTTTTCATGCTCCTGCTTGCTTTTCGAATAAATCAAGATATCGTCTATGAATACTATCACGGATTTATCTAAGAATGGTTTACAAACCCTATTCATCAAATCCATGAAAGTTGCGGGGGCATTGGTTAGTCCGAACGACATAACCAAAAATTCATAGTGTCCATATCTCGTTCTAAACGCAGTCTTTTCGATATCCTGCTCTCTCACCTTTAATTGATGGTATCCCGACCTAAGATCGATCTTTGAGAAATAGCTCGAACCCTAAAACTGGTCGAACAAGTCATCGATCCTTGGCAACAGGTACTTGTTCTTTATCGTCACTTTGTTCAGCTCTCTGTAATCGATGCACATTCTCATGCTTCCGTCTTTCTTCTTTACAAATAACACAGGGGCTCCCCAGGGCAATGATCTAGGTCGAATGAAACCTTTTTCCATTAACTCCTGAAGTTGTGTCATAAGTTCTTTCATTTCGGTTGGCGCTAATCAATAAGGTGCTTTTGCTATCGGCATCGTTCCTGGTAACAAGTCGATACAAAATTCTACTTGTCGATCAGGGGGCAATCCGGGAAGATCTTCGGGAAAGACTTCCGGATAATCACACACCACCGGAATATTCTGCACCTCCTTCTTTTCCATCTTAGCATCGATCACGAACGCTAGATATGATGTACATCCCTTGGCCAAACACTTTCTGGCTTTCATTAGGGAAATGATTCCAGAATTTACTCTGCGTTTGTCTCCATACACCATAAACGACTCTTTCCCTGGCGGGTTTACTTTTACTATCTTCTTTCTACATAGTATTTCTGCATCGTTGGCGCTAAGCCAATCCATTCCTAAAACTATGTCGAATCCATTTAACTCGATAGGCAATAATTCCTCTTGGAACTTATTCGCATCCAAGTCAATGAGGATGTTTTTCATACGATGGCTAACAGGTACAAACTTGCCACTAGCAATCTCGACTATTATAGCATTAACTAGCATATCTACAGGCAAATCTAGCTTTCTACCAAATTCATGCGATATAAAGGAGTAATTGGCTCCAGGATCAAACAAAATTTGGGCAGGCAATTCGTTTACGAGAAAGGTACCTGAAGCGACATCGGCTTCTTCTTTCGCAGCTTCGAGTGTCATCTGAAAGGCTCTCGCCTTCGGCTTTGGTGGTAGATTGGGTTTTGCTGCGTCTTTCTTCTTCGGGTGGTCCCTCAAAATATGCCCTTCTTCATTGCACCCAAAACATACGTTCTTATTGAAGGTGCATTCATTGGCATAATGCCCAGGCTTTCCACATTTGTAACAAGTGACTTCCACGCTGCACTTCCCAGCATGTTTCTTCCTACACTTGTCACACCACTTGGCTTCGCTTCCTCCTCCAAACTTTCTCGAACCAGTCTTCGAGAATTTATTCTTTTTATTGGAACCTGAAGTTCCTTCAAACTTTCTCTTTTCACCAACTTCAACCTTGCTGGCGGCTCTCCCTTTTATCATATCTTCAACAGACTTGGCAGCCCAGATAGCTGCCTCCAAAGTAAGTGCCTGACGTATTGGCACCGCATACTCCCATGGTAGTCCCTTTGCGTACCTGTCAATTTTGGCCAACTCATCTGGGACAATACGCAAAGCAAACTCCAATTTGTCTGTGAAGTTATTCGTATATTCGTCAACGGTCATACTCCCCTTCTGCAACGTTAGAAATTGGTTTTCTAACTCAAGTACGTTTTGGGCCGAGCAGTACTTGCGCTTGAAGTGCACCAAGAACTCTGCCCAAGTTAGTTGCAGTGGCTCATTAGGGCTTAGGGTTTTCCCCAAAGTGCTCCACCAACAAGCAGCACTACCCCTGAACTGACGTACTGCAAAGGTAGTTTATAACTTGCCTTGGCAATCACAAGTCATGAAAGCCAACTCCATTTCTGAGATCCAGTCCATTACTCCGACAGGATCTTCTTTTCCATTGAAGGTCGATGGCTTGGAAGTCATAAAGTCCTTATACTTGCACCCATTTCTCTCCATTCTACCCTCGTGGTTATTCATCCCAACCACAAGCGGTTCACTATGACCAACCGATCTACTGTTGTTCCCTTCTTCAGATCGATCGTCGTTTAGTTCACGTTGTTCAACAGGAACTGAAGGTTCATCCCTGTCGTTCAGCAACATTTGCCTCAATTCCTCCATCTGTTCAGCCAACATGGTCTGAATCATAGTTCGTACTCCAGCCATGGTGATGGGTTCGGGTGCAGCTCCTACTATAGGCACCGGTTCCACCACTTGGGGTTGAGGTTGTTGGTTTCTGTTTGCATTTGCAACTCCACTCCGAGTTCTTGCCATTACAATCTATATACCGAATAAGGCGAATTTAGGTCTTTATTCTTGTTAGACATGTCAATTACCTTATCACTCCGAAACGTTTACATGTTAGTTCTGATCTCGTAATCATACGCTTAGAATCCTACACACATAAAGTTTCCAGATCCGGTCGGCAACAGACCATAGATCCGAACAAATAATGGCACACATGGCAAACACATAGCATTTAGCACAAAAGGGCATTTTAGGCATCTTCCCTAAAATAAACTAGTGCTCGTCCCTAAAATATGGTAGACACTCATCTCACAATCATCACTTAGCATTCTAAGTTCAAGTCTAGAAACTCTACAATTTCTTAGTTCGCTTAAACTAATGCTCTGATACCAACTGTGACATCCCCTAATTTCTCGGCCAGAAAAGACCGATTTAATTTATGCTTTTTAAAATAAAATCAGAGAAATCTTTTTAAAAGATGTTGCGGAATTGGTCCCTAAACAACATATGATAAAAGTTTATCAAAATCCTTCATTAAGAAGGTATATATTTTCCATATATATCAAAATCTCGGGATGTCATGTTCCGATACAGATCAAAAGCATAAACAAGACATTATAAGCCTTTCAACAGTTATTTACAACTACTGGCCTATAATCCAAAAATCTCTCGTCGTCCTCCGACTATGCTCGGGGTCCACTACCTGTAATCATAAAAACTGAGTGGGTCAGGCTTGGGAGCCTGGTGAGCATATAGGGTTTTTAACCCACAATAATATACTTATTAAGTTCACCAATCAACAATAACCCTGATTACCCATTCCCGTTGTCCTCACTTTACGTCCCTAAACACCTATCACAAGGGACCTAGCCTAAGGATTATCATCGGGATGGACACTACTGCTAAGGGGTTTCCTCAGCCATACATGTCCTTAAGGCAACCATGAGGGGGATGGAGTACGCCAATGAACATTTAATTCATCAACACCAACAAGTTGCGAACCTGCTAGTGTTCCACTGGACTATCTAGAAAGTCCGTGGTCGTCATCTATACTCCGCTAGATGACTACAACAACAACAACAACAACATCGAGGCCTCTCACCTTTTTAACACACATCAACTATTTCATCTACCCATGTTCTACCCAACATATTTTGTAGATAAAAAGCATATACAGTTTAAAACTTGTATAAAACATCAATTCAACAGTCACCTCAAATAAACAATTAACATATTTACACATAACACGTATTTCAAGGTAAATACTTCATATCTATGTGTAAATTGAAAGTAACTACACACTCACGTGATTTAATGAAAACCGGGCAGCAATTCGTTTCCTAAAACGATCGTTTCTAATAAAACCGGGAGTTTTATTGAGAAACCGGGCTCTGCAAAAGTCGGGCTTCGAAACCGAAAAGATAAATTTTTCGGGCTTCACGGGCACTTCGTGGAGTATTCCAGGCTTTACAATCGATACCGGGGCTTTGCAGGATGTTAAGATGAAGAAAATATGGGTTTAGGGGTTAAATATGGAAAAATTTCAAAGTTACCCGGGAGGTCTCGCACCCTTCTATTTATAGGGGCGAGGCTTCTGATCGGATGGTCAGGAGGAAGACACGCGTCGCAGATCCGAAGCTCGCAGAGGGGGATGGCTCGCACGAGGCTGCGCATGGCTTGCACATGGTCTGCGCATGCGAGGGGCTCGTTGGCGGCTTGTGATTGGACCGAGGTCTAGGGTCCGAACTAGGGGGGTTCGTGGCATGCTGCGAGGGTTCGGACATGTGCTAAGAGGGTACGTGTCGCACCGCTATTGGACCACTTCGAATTAGGCCATGTGCTCGGATGACTCAGCAGCTCGAGTGACTCAGCAGCTCAGATGACTCAGCAGGACACGTGGTACTTTTTCAGCGAGGGTGACGTGGCATTTCGTGACTATGCGAATTTTCTCGATTTTTGTGCCAAAACTTCTAAAATCCATAACTTTCGCATATGAGCTCCGTTTTTGACGTTCTTTATATGCACGCGTAGCTAAAATTATGCTCTACAACTTCCGTTTAGACTTTGTCGGCTAATTTTGACTTTAAATTTTATATTATTATTTTTAACAGACCGGGACAGGAAATCCGTTAAAAATTCATAACTTCTTCATCCGACGTCCGTTTTCGTCAGACTTTTTACCGTTGTGCTCCTAATGACGACACCTTCAATTCTCGTTTAGATTGTGTTGGCTAAAAATCGCTCGATCTAAAATTCGAGTTTTTAGTTGTCTACTGCTAAGCTGAAACTTCGAAAAATCATAACTTACTCATACGAAGTCAGATTTGGGCGTTCTTTTTATTGAATTTCTCGGTTTAATGAATACTACGACTTTCGTTTAGATTACTAAGGCTAAAAAGTAGTTCATCAAAAACTCACTTTTTACGACATTCAGCACCGTGCCGGTTTTGTCGCGAAACTTCGACAGGTCATAACTTCTTCGTTATAACTCGGATTTTGGTATTCTTTATATCCCCGAAATCCTTGTTTCGACCACTACCACTTTATGTAAAGATATCGGGCTTATCTTACACTTTAATTTTGACTCTTATTTTTATTCTTAATTAATTAAGCCCTAATAATTAAGCATAAAACACATAATTCACATAATATTCACATAATTCCTTTTCATTTCTTCAAAATGAGTTTCAAAGGTTAACCTAGACTATCAACTCAATATAAATGCCTAGGCAAGAAACACGAGTGTTACACTAATAAATGTTCTAGTCAAGCCTGGATAGACCAGTCAAGTCTAAGTTAATATATATTCAACAAATGATCAAGTAATAAATGAGGAATGAGAATAAATGATCAAGGTAAAGCTCATAAATAAAGAACAAGAAGAATGTTTGAAAGAGAGTTGAAATATATTAGTAAAATGCCAAAAGTTAGTGAATGATCTGTCTCATAATACTGCATTGAAAGCTCCCTTAAATAGGAGTAAGTGAAATATGGTACAAACCAACAAACATACATAGGACTGGATAAAGGGAACAATTATTACATTTTGATTGTCCAAGTTGACCAACATACTTAGTCCTATGAAATATCTAATCATGCAAAGAGACAAAAGCAATTAATACAGAAAGAGACAAAATAGCTTCTCCGGATCACCATACATTCCGGACATGAAGTCCATTCCGGAATGTCTTCACTCCTGAATTTCTAATCAACTTCTCTCCAAGTCCAGACAACTTCCGGATTACTCTTCACTTTGGAACATGATGTTGACTCCGGAATAATTACTTGAACTTAGGAATGCTAGAGGTTCACTTTCAGGTTCCAATAGAAGCCCTTTAGCGACGACATCTATAGCGACGACAATAACCTTTAGCGGCGACATTATCTAATGTCGCCATTAAAGGCCATCGTCATTGCTATAGAGGCCATCGCTAAAGGGATTATTTCTTGTTGTGAATATAATAGTTATATTTAACTATAACTATTTAATACAAATCAGATGCTTAACTTGTACAGTACGATAATCATAAACTAAAACCATCTGTGTAACGTTCGTGTTTTTTGCTAGGGATTTCATAAAATAATCTTTGTTTACGTCAGTTGATAATGTAAATTTTCTTATAAATAAATGAATGAGAATTCTACATGATATGTATATATATATATATATATATATATATATATATATATATATATATATAGAGAGAGAGAGAGAGAGAGTTAGGTTCATATATAAACCATAAATATTGTATGAGTGTATAACCAAATCTTAACCACTCATTTTGATCAAATATAATAATATGTTTAATTATGGTAAAATAATTAATCTAATAACTGTTTCCCTATCATCTCGTATGAGTCTTATTTATCCGACCCTCGTTCTTCACCCCCCCCCCAATTCTTTTTCACCCGGTTTTTCCCCTACATCCATCTTCTTCTCGTCCATAGAAGTCCTCCACCGATGCCCCCCCTCCAGCGACAACAATCCTTCATCATCAACTTCCCTTGTAAGCATTGACACTAAACCATCCCACCCCTCATTCATATCTCATCGTCTAACTATCTTCACTTTCGTCGTTGTTGCCCACTGCCATGGGTAAATGAAGTAGATTAGACAATGAAGATGTTGAATTTAATGACTTGTGTATGGATAAATATAGGTATGATCAATAATTTGAATTTTGTTTAGTTTTCTTATTCTAGATCAATTTACTCTTGTTTTTTGATTTGTCAACAAACTTGAAAAACGTACTCTTGTTCTTTGATTTTGAATGTTAAAGAGCTTTTTCTTTCTTTGATTTTGAACGTTTAAGAGAGTAGGAATCCTAGTTGGAGTTATTATCAAAATGAGCTAAAAAACAATCTTTCTTCTCTTCTTACGCCCTGTAGTAGCCTTATTCTTTAATTTCTAAGTTTTTCTTATTATAACCAGGTCTATGTTTTGATTTGTTTTCCATTTTATTCTTTGTATCAAACCCCAAAACATTTAGGTTCACTTTTATTAAATTGATTTAAAAAAAAGCTTTGTGATTTTACATGCATATTAACTGTTTGTTGATATGCTTAAATGAAATTTTCTTATAGATTAGGTGATTAGTTAATACATCAGAAAGAGAAGCCATTACCAACTTAGAAAACTATTCAAAATCTTCACTTTCTCTATGATTTTTGTTGCACCATTGAGTATTAAAACACCTAATGATAAAATGACTACTTATTTATCAATTGAGTAAAACTCTAAGTTTATCTCTAAAATGGAGGTGTTAAGTTTGTTTCTTGTATGTGTAAGTGAGAAATTAATTCAATTACCAATATTTTAACATTTAAAAAAGCCATGCGTCTTGGGAATTAGCTTCTATCTTTGTCTACTCTTCCACCTCGTGATTTTTGTTTTTAGTTTATTATCCTTTATAATTTCATTAAATTAAATTACTTTATATGATGTCAAAATGTAGATGTTACTGGATGTTAATAGTTGATGGTTGATAATTCCTTGAAGCAAAATCTTGAATTTCTATCATTTGGCGATCAAACAATCATACATGAGAAGAAATCAATTTGAGTGACGACCAGAAATAGAGAATATAGATAGCATACACTATATATTAAGAGGTTGGTATTTTAGAATAAGCTTTTAGAATGCTCATTCCATATTTATGAAGTGGATCATGAGAAAGGTAGGTTGTTATGTAATTTAAGTTGTTTTCTTAATTAAAAAATATTTAACTTTGGCACCATATGTTCTAACTATTCTCGTTTTTGTTTATAGCAGGAAAACGAAAGTTTTAATTGAATAATTTGTTCGTTTAGGTTCAAGTGTGAGGAGGTACGGGAAAACCATCAAAAAACAAACAAAAATTCTTCAAGAATGATGACAGATTCTTAAAGAATGCAGTATAAATTATAATTCTTTTTGTTTATTCTTTAAGAATTGTGACAAATTATGAAATAATGTAGTATAGAAGGTTGTTTGTATATTTTTCAAAATGTTGTATATATTCTTGTTTTTATAATATTGTTTTATATTATAAAAATGGTTGTTTATGTTATAAGAATGACTCTTATTTTTATAATACATGTTATTGATTATATTGCATTATATTTTTCTTAAAGAATGATATGTTATTGTCTAATATATTTGAAGCGTATTCTTTATGAATATTAATTCTAAAAATCACTTTGAATGAAATACTACTATTCTTTAAGAATGAAAATATGTACTCATCGTCATATTATATTTTGATGTGAATTGAATTTTATTTTATTTGATTTTATTAAATCATTTGACTTAGTTGTCTAAAATGTAGATAATTTTCATTTGATTACAATCATATTCTTTAAGAAGGATAACTCTTAGAAAAATCACTTGTTTGTAATCATATTCATTAAGAATGAATAGATAATGATGTATGTTCATCCTAATATCATATGAGCATGTGTTTTAAAAAAAGATGTAATTAGTAACGTTTAATTTTATAAATAAGAATTTATTAAAAATCCAATTAAAATATGCAATAAATAAGCACTCTTCCTTTTTTAGATATATGTTAATAAAATTAAATACCTTTATAATTAATAATTAAATAAGTATAATTATAAAGTGCATGTTATCCTATGTTAATCATATGTTCTTTCAAATCACACTCATTCAATTTTTTTAATCTAATGGACAAGAATTGGTAATACATTCACACAATATTTGTAGTTCATATTTAATCCTAGCCCTATATATATATATATATATATATATATATATATATATATATATATATATATATATATATATATATATATATAATGTACAAAAGTTTGGGCAAATGTTATAAGTATATATAATTTATATAAAAGCTTATTTTAAAACTTAACAATTGTGTTAAATAAACATTTTAAAATAAAAGATTATTGAGGATAATCAATCTTGAAAAAAATTGTAGTAATCGTGATTACAAACCCGTGAATATAAAGAACGCCAACATCTGACGTCATATGAAGAAATTATGATTTTTCGAAGATACGTGTTCGACAGAGTGCGTCAGTGTTGGCTTTAAAATTAAAAAAAAAATAGATTACTTGTTAGCCAAAACAGTATAAATGAAAGTTTATGTCTACGTAAATACAAATCCGTAGACATAATAAACATCGAGAACAGAGCTCGTACGAAGGAGTTACAAATTTCACAAAAATTTTAAACGTGTAATCTTTATAAATTATGAAGTTAAAATAGAATGATAACTAGTTGTTGAGGTCTAAAGGAAAGTTGTAGTAGTCAGAAATACGAATCTGTAGGTATAAATAACATTGGAAACAAAGCACGTATGTGAAAGTTGTGATTTTTGCAGAATGCGCCACACAACCAACGATCTCAACTGTTAGATAGAAACGTGATCTCGACCCTCCGTTGCAAAAAAACCTACTATACACAGAAAGGGATAGCCTTTCTTTTCATCCATCCCTCTCCCTCTCGATCCCTCCCTTGAAATATCTCTCTTTCTCTTTCAGACGACCACCAACCTCCGCCACCGACAACCGTCGCAGTGCCTCCATGCGCCACCGCTAGCAGCACCATTTCTGGCGACATTTCGGAGACTAAAGACATTTTCCGGTGAACCTCCAACGAATATTTCGGTCACTTTTTCCAATAACTATTCCAACGAAACAACATTCATTTTCCGAGTTTTTGCTAGAATACCCTGCAAGTTAAGTTGCACTTACTATGCTTTCAAATGTAACTTATATTTATGTTCATTTTCGTTATTATGAACCTACAAATAAGATTTATAAGTAATTCCAATTATAATGCTGATTGATTTACTTACGAATGTCATGTCTAGGCAAGGTCTTAGTGAAATGTTTCAAGTGGATTTTCCAAACGATTCATCATAAATGTTTGAGTATTGATTTTACCTTAAAGAAAAATGTCTTGGGACAATGCCACACTAAATTATTCTTTAAAAGTTATCATGTTTTAAATAAGCAGAAAGAAAAAGTTTTATTTGGTTGCAGAAATTTAGGAATGTCATAATTTGTGTACATATTGACTAAAAAAATCATTATATCAATTTACTATAACTTGTATCCATAAACAACTACACTAACATTTCACGACTCACAGAAAATATGACAAAACTAGTTATTTAACTCATTAGCATAGTTTATCTATAATTCAACTCGGTACTTCACATAGTAGTTAACTTGTTATCAAATTCAACTATACCAGTTTAATACAACTCTCAACCGCATAGAAGAGGTGAGTGGTTACTCACCATATGATTGGTTGTCACTTTAAGTCCCAACATGCATGATCTCCATGATCTAACCTTTGATCTTATCTGTCAAAATTATTACAATATCAACCACACTTGAGTTATTACAACTTCAAATATAACTCGTTCATTCTTTAAACTGACATAATACTTTCTTAAGTCATATTACTCCATTATACCAAAATCAACCACATTCTATATACTAGTTGTATATATTTGTCTCAACCCATTAAGACTTGAATTAAACATTATTAATCCATCACAACCACACTTCCAAATAGCTTAACTTAAGGTACAAGACCTTTAAGCACAAGATAAGGTCCATAACCTAATATCAAAATTAATTCGTTATATTTCATGAAACAATCATCCATATGTCTGAATCTATTAATTCATAAGTTTTTATGCCACCAATTTACAAATTCCATAATTAGGGTTTATCATACAAATCCTCGATAACTAAGAATTCAACCATGAATTTTACATCATATGATTGTAATTAGGCTATATATAACCTTAATCACCTTAACACACCTTTATTCCTAACATTTGCATCCTAATTTATACTACGGTTCTTAACCCTCTACCCATTTTTATCACTTAACATGAGAATTAACAAGCCATGAGATTAGTCACCTCAATCTAGATACAAGAGTGGATATTTGGTGCAATTTATCTTAAATTCTCCTTTTGTTCGGTATAGTTTAGCTCTAGAACTATTAGGGTCGTGCCTTAAGTTTCTCTACTATTTTTGTCTCAACTTCAGACAACCATAACTTCTTCATACGAACTCAAATTTTGATGATCTTTATATCCACATGTTCGTATTCGAGTCGATTACAACTTTATTTTAAATTACATTTGCAAAAAAAGATATATATATATATATATATACATACATACATACATACATACATACATACATACATACATATTAACTTATAATTCTATAAAAAGGGGTACATATTATTCTTCTTTAAAAAGATACACCACTACATACTTACATTCACCCATTTCATATTAAAGTAGAATACTTGTCTTTACCTTTAGATCAATTTATAGAAGTATCACATCACTCTAATAATATATATTGTGAAAAATAGGTGTTATATCTTTCATGAATCTTCTTCTTGTTTACACTGCCAATCTTGATCATGGTCGTAATGAGACTCTCAATATGGCTCTTTTTCTAAGGGCATTTAGATATACTCACTTGTGTTTCATCAGATGATATTGATCTTTCAAGCACTGATTACTATGAGAGATTAATTCGCTTCTATGTTTATCTTTCTTACTATCAATCAAAAGTTTAGAGCACGAAGTGAATCATTCACAATGCAATTGTTAGAGAAATCACAAAATTGGAAGGTCACTTATGCAAATTTTCTCAGCATGAATCCTTCCGATCTCATTTTCGTGATGGATATACTATGGAACAACATGCAAATGAAAAGCTAATCTAAATAATACAAAAAATTGCAACTTCTTGCTATGCTATGTTGAAGACATAGTGAAAGTGGATCACATGTTAGCAGAATACTTTAGTCTACCTGTTGTAAAGCAAGATAGAGTTTTCGAAATGATCATTCTCGCACCTTTGGTGAGATTGTTGGCTTGCCCGAATGGGGAGTTGTGCTTATGCCTAAAGGAATTTCATCAAATATTCCTATTTTCTTAAGAATGTCTTAGAAGCATCTTTATCCAAAATTGTTCCTCTATGAGGCTATTTAGAAAATTGTGTTGTGTGAAAGAAAAAATGTTTTGACAAATGTGAAGACGATGAATATATTCAAATGGTCATGTTAGTGAGAATTCAAATGTTAAAACTCGCAAATCTATTGCATCCGAAGAATGTGGTGCCGATGAAACCACATGTTCAAACTAACTAAGGAGAGTCCCAATATTTGAAACAAGGGGGGGGGGGGGGGGGGGGGGGGGGATTATTGAAGATCAAATTGTTGTGCCTATCTTTGCAAGTTTGTTATTGTAAGTTTTGTTTTTCTTTAAAGAGCTCTTTTACTTTACATTTGTAGTCTCCATGAATCTTTTCAGTTGAGATTTAGTGACATATTATGCTTCTCATAATAGGTTGAATTTTGACACCTACCTCCCCTGATAATTGTATATATAAGGGTGTGACCTTACAATTGAGTGTGGATAATAGCATCATTTCTTGCATTACAACTCTCTATTTTTATCTGCTCATATTCTTCATGAATCTTAGAAGATCAAATTGTTGTGCCTATCTTTGCAAGTTTGTTATTGTAAGTTTTGTTTTTCTTTAAAGAGCTCTTTTACTTTACATTTGTAGTCTCCATGAATCTTTTCAGTTGAGATTTAGTGACATATTATGCTTCTCATAATAGGTTGAATTTTGACACCTACCTCCCCTGATAATTGTATATATAAGGGTGTGACCTTACAATTGAGTGTGGATAATAGCATCATTTCTTGCATTACAACTCTCTATTTTTATCTGCTCATATTCTTCATGAATCTTAGAACTCATTGAAATAAAAGTGTTATTGAAAAGTATTTATGCTTGTTGTCTAATATTTCCGCATCTTATTGCCATATTATCTTGATTTTTTTTTTGAGTTCCAACACCATGCTTCCACTCTATTCCATCATTGTGTTTTTATCAAGACCTTGTCAACACAATTCCAACAATCAAACCTCTCTTTCCCTTAATTAGGTTGTTATTTTCTTTTATTCCTTTGTTCCATATTATCTTTTTTTTAGTATTTTGGACAAATATATCATCATGATCCTAAAAACAATATAACATTACAATATAAACAAATTACATTAATTTTCCAACATTACAGTTAGATCCGAATGGATGATAGACATAAGCAAATTAATACAATATCACAATTACAATTACGTGAATGATTATCATCAATTAAAACACTTGAGTATTTTCCAATCAAGGAACCCAATTTTCTATTAATGCTAAAAAATGGTGTTAAAAAAATTGAAGGAAACTTGATATTTTATTGGATTTTTTGTCGATTTTGAAGAACAATTCATAATTTTTAGGTTTGGGACGCCTTCGTCATCAACAGTAGCCAAAGCATGGAAAGGGTACCAAACTTTTTTGTTTGGTAGCATACATACCCTCTAACTTCAAAGTCACGTATTTGACTCTTAGACTTCCAGTTCGGTTCCGATAAAATACCAAACCTATTGCACCCAAACCGAAAATATCAAGAACCAATTGGCTTAATTTGGAGGAAGTACCAGCCCACTTGTGTGTATATAATACAAGTTAGGCTAGATACCATGGGGATTTTTTCTCACAAAAAAAGACGTGCACAGAAGACGTTTAAAACTGAAATTGGTTTTCAAAACCGATACCATATTTTACTGCTCTTTTTATTTTGCTTTCGGTTAAGTGGTTAGTTTTTTTAAGCGAAAATGAGTTTTAAAAAATTCAGTTATTTTCTGTTAAAAAACCTATTCAGTTGCACATACCCGAATAAAACATTGGTGCACAATTTATTTTAAGGAGAAATGCACGTTAGCCCTACAATGTATTCTGAATTTGCCTTTTCAATCTCTTCACTTATTTTTGTTGCTTTATAGGGCATAAGGTCAGATTTCTTTGATCCATATAACATACCATTACCAGTTTCATATACAAATGACTTTTAATTAATTAAAAAAATTAATTAAACCACCTCACCTCTCCACCTATTGTCAACGTCACCCTCACCTTCTCTTTCTCTCTTCTTCTTCTTCTTCTTCTTCTTCTTCTCTCTCTCTCTCTCTCTCTCTCTCTCTCTCTCTCTCTCTCTCTCTCTCTCTCTCTCTCTCTCTCTCTCTCTCTCTCTCTCTCTCTCTCTCTCTCTCTCTCTCAAGTGAGTAAAATTCTTCTTTAAGAGGAGGTTGTCTTCATCTTCTTCTTCTAATAACTTAATTTCATCTTCAAGTTCTTGAACATTAATTTGTAGCTCTTTTTTTGTCATCTCTAACAGTACTCAGTGTGGGCGCCCACACTCGTTCTTCTCATGTGGAGCCATGAAAATAGCGTTACCATGCCAACACACAACCCCCTATTTCGTTTTCTTCCGTTATCATCCTTTCCGTCGCCTCCGTAACGAAACGCAATGCTAGTTAATCGAATGAACGGTCAAAAATATGACCATTGGTGAACGGTCAAGAGGTAAAAAAATTAACTATTTTTATTTTACGTATAAATACACACATATACATAGGTTTAAACCACACAAATCTTCTCTCATCTTTATATTTCTTTCATCTTTAAAAAAAAAACCAGTTTTCCTTTCAACCAAATATGGAGAAAAACCCAAACATCCCGCCTCCAAACACAAACACATCCGTCCCAATGGTGTTCGCACAATATGAGAGTTATATGAACCTACTCAACACAAACTCACAACAAATACCGCTTCAAGGTAACTTTTTTAATCCCAACTCACCCAATGCAATTTCCTACACCCCTTACGTCCAACAAAACCTAAATCTTCAACAAAACCTTTTCAATACTTTCACTTCCATGCAACAAATAACCACACAACAAACACCAGAAACTGTTCCCGAAACACAAGCAGGAGGCAGTCGGAAAGGGAGAGGGAAAGGGAAAAGGAAATGGAAGGCAGTCGCAGCAAGTGAAAAAGAACCTACACAATAGTGGACACTGGAGGAGTACACGTTGGTGGTGAAGTGGTACAGGACTTCAATGAGTTCAACAATAGGAACTGATATGCGAAGAGTTGGGGTTTGGGAAGTTGTGCTTGGCAAATTTCACGCGCTTATGAATAAACAACATATCGCAATATCGATATGCTTAGTAGTAAGTGGACTCCGATCACAAAAGCAAAGTGGTGCGGATGATTTTGATGTGTACAAAGCTGCAATGGAACAATATCAAGTCGAAATGGGGTACGCTTTCGAGTTTGAAAAAATATGGGAGATTGTTATATTAGATTCAAAATGGAATAAGGCGCTAACATTGGTGGAGGCACAATCAAATAGGTCTCGCAATCCGATGCACGAACTAACATCGACCTCAATGTCAACACGGATGGCATCCCCGACGATATCAAATAGACCACCCCCCCCCACGCCAACCGATCGGGCGCGACAAAGCGAAGTGCACTCAACGTCACGCAAATGAAATTGGTAGAAAGGCACAAGAGTTAGCGGAAATGAAAGCAAAGTTTAACCAACACAATCTAATCGCCCAACAAAAGGTTAATGTGCAACGTGAGCAATTGGAGTTTCTTTGTAAGCAAGCAGAGGAAGATCAAATAGTGAATGATTTAGCACTTCTCCAAACTAGCGCATAAAATATGGGACCACGACAAGTGCAAGTGCTCCGGAAGATGAAGGAGATCATCGAAAAGAAATATTTGGATGACCATGTTTTTAGGACAATGGTTTTTTTTTTTTTTTTGTGTTCAATGTTTTTTTTGTGTAATGTTATTTTAGGTTTTTAAATGTTATGGTTAATCTAAGATTTAACTAAATTGCATGTTTCATTTTTTTTTAAAATAATCTAGCGTGAATAAAAAAATTGAAAAAAAATCAAAATTAAATAAATTGAAAAAAGAAAAAAAAACGAAAAAAAGAGAAAAAAGAAATGATGAAACCGAAAGTTGAGAGTGTTATAACTATTTGCCAATTTCCTTAATTTGGTGTTATAACATCATATTGACATGACATGTGAGGTAACAACATTTGGGTGTGATAACTAGTTGCCCACACCCACTAGTTTAGAAACTCTAAATAACCGCCCCAATTATAGTCTCTAGGCGCCGCCCTCTCCACTAATCCCCACCAAACATCCATCATTATCCCTTTAACTCAGGTGCATTAACTGTAGTTGTTGTTGTCTCTGCTCCCTCCATTTGACCTAAAACGGATGCAATTGGGGTCATAGCAAAGCTCTGATCTAGGTTAAAATCATCACCATTAAATATATCGTTGAGTTCCCACAATAGTTGCGAAATCATACTCAAAAATCAAAATCACCCCCCGATTATGTTAAAAGATGCTTATAATTATACAAGTAAACCTTATAATCGAAAATCAAATCCATCTAAGTTCATCGTTTCAAGATAAAAAAACATCTTCATAACTCGATGAAATTAATAAAAGATCAATAGGAAATAATGTATTTTTATACATTCACTACATCGCCTACTCTCAGTGTTTTCCATTATCAAGATTTGAAAACTCCACCACCACAATGAACTTTCACCTTTCGATTATTCACCTTATGGTCCTGAAAAATGGTTCGATACACAAAAACGAATAAAAATCCATAAAAAAAACCAAAAACTCAACCTTGAAAATGAGCTGGATCTAACATGAATTGAAGAAAAATAGGAATATCAACATATTATACATGAACACATATGTTCTGGTTGCCAATCTTCAATACCTTTTGCTACTTATAAGTTACATCAATCAAGAAGAAAATAGACTTTTGATTTTTCTTCCATGAAAATTTGAATTGGAGTTTCTGTATAAACTCTTAATGGGGGATCAATCGCCACCGAACACAATGAATATTGACCTAAATTTAGGACATATCCCAAGATGATTAACCACATGCTATGAGATTTGAAGATTAGCTACTTAGGTGTACGAGGAAAGTAGTTTTGAATCACCCCTGTAGGTAGGCAACGATTACGACCAGGAGACATATGGTTGTTTCCATGGAAGTAAGAAATACCTCTCTAGGCTTGATAGGTGGTGGTGGTGATGATGATGATGATGATGATGATTGTGATGAACAACCTCCAGATATAATAAAAACAAACAAAAATAATGATAAGTACTTAGAAAACGAGGCTATTGGAAATACAAATCTTGAAAAGAACAATGGAAACGAAGATAACTTTCAATTGTAACATATGTTTTGGATTTAGCAGGTGAGCTTGTAGTCACATTTTGTTGAATATTTTGTTGATGTGTGTTTTTTTAACCATACAAAAGATTGTGAATTAGGTTAAAATAGGACCCATTTATTTTTCAAATAAAAGTATACATGGTATAATTTGGTATAGTCAGTGTCATAGAAATGACGAATTACCGGCTGACATTTTCATTTCTTTATAATGATCAAATAGATCTCACAAAAATAAGTTAGTTCGCTCATTAGACACAAAACTAACTTAAAGGATTGATTGATCAAACATGCAATACTGTCATCTATAATTTTTCACCATTCAAAAAAAAAGGTTCTAGGATGCAATGTTTTAAAAACCGGTTTAAACCGGTCGGTCGAACCGGTTGGACCGGGAACCGAAGGAGAGAGCGATTCAACTATCACCGATTTTATGTCGATTTCTAAACCGGATTGAATCGATCAGTTTTTAGAAAAAGTCCGGTTGAACCGGTCAAAATCAACCGATTGAACCGAATAAAAATTCGTGGAAAATAACCATTTGCATAATAAACCTTGGTGATTTTTTTTTCAAATCTATTTAGTTTTCTCTAAATAAAAACATATGGTAAATGTTATAAATTTTTTGATGTGTTTGTATTTATCTAAAATTATATTTTCGGTGTTATATATATATATTTTTTTCTTTTTGACATATATAAATTGATGCAAAACACTAAAATTATGGTTATATGATATTTTTAACGTATTTAGATTGATCTACAATTTATTTTTATATATATTTTTAATGTTTGAACTAGTAACGTCAAATTCATATTATATATGTACATAAGTGTAGAAAAATAAGAAAAAAATTAAAAATTATAGAAATCAGTTAACCCAGCTGTCGAATGGTTAAACGGAAACCGATCACCAAACCAGTTAAACTGAAAAACCGGATTTTAAAACATTGCTACGACAGCAAAACCCTTATATCAAGACCCTTGGAGCAAAACCCTAAGACCAAGACCCTCCCTCAGTTCTTTGACGCAAAACAATGCAGAAAATTTTCTTGATGCGGGGTCTTGATTCGCTCTACGCTAAATCGTCCTCCTTCAGTGCACACAACCCTCGCTACAAAACCCCTTCATTAGTCTCCTTTGCTTTTCATAATTTGTATACATCTAAATCCGAATCGTCTTATGAAACCCCTAATTCTCATCATCCAGAAAACGAAACTCAAGATGAAAATCCCGTCGATGTAGAGGATGTCAGCAGTGCAGGTAAATATACAACACTATTTGCATTCTAATTAATCCATATTCTCTCTAACGTAATTGTTTTAGTTGTATATACAAACTTTGTTCCCAGTAGCTTGGGAGTTTTTCCAAAATCATGCTAAAATTCTTCCAATTTCACCCATATCCCTCATCCCTCCAATTAATTTTTACTAGGGTTTTGTGCACATAACCTTCTGTGAGAACAAACGCATAATCAGCTGTAGAAAAGAATGGAGGGTTCTGAGGGGAAAAAAGGTTCTTTTTAATTCAAAGTTAAATTCACATGAGTTTTTATACATTGGAAGTGATTTACAGTATCATTTTTTTTTGTAAGCTTTCCTTAGTCAAACTCACAAGTGAGAACAAATGTTATTTATTCATTTGTTGCCCCAAATATTTTGTTCATCTAGGAACTTGAATCTTGGAGAGTTCACCAAAGTATGGAGACTCATTTAAAGCAATTGTAAACTAGTAGTGTGCTGGTTTATAATTTAGGGATCAAATTGGAAATAATAGAGAAAAATAGTTGCCCCGTCATCATTCAATGTTCACACACATAATACACATGTACATGTTATAATTAGAAAGAAAAAAATGGAAGTGGGATGCTATGAATATGATAAATAAATCAATGAAAGTGTGTTGCTATTTTTTGCATCTAACTGATTGATATATCCAACATGCAAACACGGATGCAATATTTTTGGTTGAAATGATTCAACATCTAATCTATGAACTGTTTTATGACAGATCTTAAAACACAGATAGACAAGTTTTATAAGGGAGATGTTGAAGCAATACCAGCCATTTTTGAATCTATATTGAAAAGAAAGTTATCGGGGAAGCATGAAGAGTCGGATGATGAGTTGATGAATGAATTCAGACATGATCAAACAAATGAAGTTAGCAATGAAGAGATGGATTCAGATTCATATTCAGACACTGATTCAGATTCTGATGAATAGTTAATGGATTGATATGTTAGTGGACAGAAAATATATTTTAAAGAGTAGACTTTTTTATGACATGACATGACAGAGCAAGTTATATTATGTTTGACATGTATCAAACAAAAAATTGAAGAAAGGTGAGATAGTCTGGATCTCTCATCTGTGCAAAAGACATAAATGCCCTTATCTTTACCATGATGTTCATCCAAAAAATGTCTGGTCGGGTCTAGTCCAGGCAAGCCCTACTTTCAGACATTTTTGTGTTGATTTTGTTAGCAATATCCAATTGTTTGGGGCTTCTATTTAGATTTAAAACTTTTATCCTTAAATTATTCATCAAACTTGCAAATTTATTAATTGAATTTTCTTATGGCAACTCAAGTTATATATGTAAAAATTTAAAAATAATAAATGTAAGATTTTGATTTTTTATACGATTTGTTTAATCTAAAAGCTAAATATACTGAATGTATGTTAGAATCAAAAAATGGCGATGATTAGTTTTAGATTTGAAAACAAAATTGTATTACTTATAAATATACCTAGATTGTGGAGTGCTTCACAATTTGGTGCTATTGTTTGCTTCTTTTAAGTCGTTTATAAATAAAGTGTTTAAATAGTTAAGCTGATTACAATAAAATTAGTTCAACCAAGTTTTAATAAAATAGACAAATTCTCTAGTATGTTACAAATTCTTCTTGACTATCAAAACCATGTTCAGCTTCTTTTCTAAAATTGGTTAATATCATTATAACCCATCAAACTATTTGTATCTATTATGATAAGTCCCTAATTATTTTTTTTAAATGTATTTAAGGTCCCTAAACTTGTCGTAACTTGTTATTTAGACCATTTTAACCGGTTTTACAGGTTAACAATAAAATTTGGCATCTTATTGGCAGATTTCGTCATCTTAATGCCACATTGTGTTGATATAATGCCCACATGGATATCAATTTTCTTAAACCTGTATCTTAGTAAAGACACATTCTTAGGTCCCATTTGATAGTTTCTGTCTGGAAAAGTGTTTTCTGGAAAAGTTTCTGACTGGGAAATAAATCATGTTGTTTGATTGTACATCTGATTGACTGTGCTGAATGATGAAAAAAAGTAATAATTCAATATAAAAATAAATTTAGAAAAAATGTAACATCTCAAAAATACAGGCCAAAAATTTCATTTTTAAATACGTCATTATAAAACCAACAGTGTAATAAAACATCTGTGATATCATGTCATGTCAAAACCAAAGTAGAAATAATCAAACGTGTTATCATAAAATAAAATCAGAGTGTAGTCCCGAAGATCTCATGTGCGGAAAATCATAGTGTGATGCACTGCGATCAAGCCGGCTCCTTTCCTTTAAACACGAAGTACCTGAAACCAAAACTGAAAACCGTAAGCACGAAGCTTAGTGAGTTCCCCCATCATACTGCATACCATACAATCACATAACATACATATATTGGCAGGCATATGTGGGTGTCCGACCTACCCCTTCGGTCCTCTCGACCGGATACTGACCAGTATATCTGGGAGCTTGCCTCCCCTTCGGTCCTCTCGACCGGACACTGACTAGCATATCTGGGTGCTGGTCTCCCCTTCGGTCCTCTCGACCGGATACTGACCAATATATCTGGGAGCTTGCCTCCCCTTCGGTCCTCTCGACCAGATACTGACTAGCATATCTGGGTGCTGGTCTCCCCTTCGGTCCTCTCGACCGGGTACTGTGGACTATTTCACCCCCTACCACTACCACATAACACATATATCTCATAAACTATCTAGCATGGCTGGGCATAACCGCCCCTTCGGCCCTATCGACCGGTGTTCTGGGGGACTATCTCCCCCTACTGTCACTAGTACATAACATCATATCATACTAGCACAATAACATATCACAGGTAGTAGCAGACCTAGATGAATATCACAAAGACAAACATCTATCATACAATCCTACTGGTGGGTCGGCATTGTGGCCGTAGACCCACCGCTACTGGAAGGTAACTCACATTGCACTGCTGAAGTCCCATAGACTCAACCCCACACTGCTGAAGTCCCGCAGACTCGACCCCAGCTGTTGGATGACAGATTCCCGATCTGTCAATATCAAAACATCACCAAATTAATAATTGGGTCCCAACACATAACCAACAGTACATTCTTTGGATAATTACTACATTACCCCAAGCTTGGCTCATTCAAGCCCAAGGCCCAATCCATAGGCCCAAAGTCAATTAGGAATCAAACCCAACACATGGCCCAATTTTCCAAATTGGGCCCAGTCCTATACATGGTCTTATTCTAAGGCCCAACATCATATAATCATTAAGGCACAAGCTATGGCCCAATTTTCCAAATTGGGCCCAAACCCCTTACATGGGCCTTACCCTAGGCCCATTAAATTATTCTAGTCCAATCGCTTGACTTTGGATGGCCCATTAATAACCTGATCATCAAGGCCCAATAAAGAGGCCCAATAATAAACCAAAATGAGATTAGGGTTTCACATAAAATGACGATTAGGGTTAAGTGTTTCTCACTTAACCCATTAAGGACTTAATCCATTAAGTTCATCACTATTCTAAATAAATCATATGGTGTGATTGGGCTTAACACGCAATTCCATTCCAGTGGCCCAAATGTGGGTCCCGATAGGTCCAAGCCTATAAATCCAATATTAGGGTTTTCAATCCCCATCTTAGCCCAATAGGCCCAATAGCTAGGTCCTCAAGCCCATTAGGGTTTCCTAAGGTCAATTAGGGTCCATTATACCCATTAGACACATGTTTGGGCTTTAATGTCAATTAGGGCTTCATTAGGCCCAATAGGGTTTCACTAAGCCCATTAAGGCTTCTTTGGGCCCATTAGGGTTTTAGTCCCTTGACCAAACATCCAAACCAAAACACAACATCAACGAGGCATACCGCCACCCGACACAGCAGCAGGAGGCGGCAGCCACCACCCTACGGTGGTGGTTTGAGATTTCTATTATTCCTTTTTTTTTACAATTTACAATGCCAATCCGATTGACACACACATATACATAACTACCTAATGGTGGCTGGCGGTGGCGCATGGCGGTAGCCACCACCTCACGGCGGTGGTGGTGGATGTTCTTCAAGAATTCCGGCCAAAGAATCGTACATACAACATCTTACCCACAAAACCCATACAAACTCTCTCACTCATACAAAACACACACACGCAGCCACCCATACACGGTGGTTAAGGGTGGTAGAAAAGAAAATAGCGGCAACAGCCACCATGGTTGGCAACCATGGTGGTTTTTCTCGAGTTTGCTGGCCAAATGAGCATCCATCTACACTTCATAGCTAAGTAGTAACCCGCACCACACGAGTTCATCGCGAAGAACGCACCCACCTCGGTCACTTCAGGTGGCAGGCGACATCCGGAGCACAAAAAGGCAGCCGCTCGGAGCTACGACGGCGGCGGTCGTGGTTGAGATGTATCACCAAAAAAATGGAGAAGGGGGTGGTCGTAACTCCGGCTGCGAATAGCAGCAGCGATAGAACGAAAGGAGAAGAAACGTGACGGGAAGAAAGGAAGAGGCACACCCGAGTCCTATGTCGTCGACTTGCTTCCGTCGGAGGAGATGACACTTGCGATGCACGACGGTGACAACAACGAAAAGGGTTGGCGGTGGCGGAGGTCGTTGAAGTGAGGGCGGCGGCTAGAGAAGAGCACAAGGTTTAAGTCTCGTATCCCACCCAAACTTCCAACCAATTTGTCACAACCAGTCCCTCCTTACCATAGATAATTTCGAAAGTAATCCAATATTTACCTTTCTACCCTGGATTGGAAATCTTCTTCAAATTAGATCCGATAATTACCATTTAAACCCTCAACATTAAAATCCTTTACACCTTAGGTAAAAATTTTTTACCAAACAACCCCTACTATCTTAATTATGACATAATAAGCCCTTCCACCTCATTTCCTTCTAAATTGAATCCAATTATTTACCACAGAGCCCCTGTCTTCATAAATAATTATAAACTGAGTCTGAAACTTACACTTTTAATCCCCGACTCCTAAAATTGTGACCAATAGCTCCTCGAGACCATCCTTTGATATGTAATTATTTATTTTAGGGCTACCATTTGTTCATTAATTTATTTATTTATTTATTTAATAGATAAACAAGGTATTACAACTCTCCCCCACTTAAATTAGATTTCATCCTCGAAATCATTCCTTACCATTCCTTGCTCGCCCAACCACTCTAGTAGCATGGTCCCCAATCTGGGCACGCCCTAGCCTTCCTAGGGTAGCCATGACCAATCCTCGTAAAGCCCTAAAATCCGCAGGTGCCGAATTCCTTGCAATAAGACCACATGTACTCCGTTCGAAATCTGTTGTCTCGAGATGGTCTGAATCCCTGGTAGACCACTCATACTAAATCATTACCGATGGAACCAGCCCGCTTATCCCTCAACTGACTACTTAACTTCTGATAGCATGTGGTTCCCACTATAAACCTGGGTCACAAACCCAATTACCTCTGCAGATCACTTATTCTCGGCTAAGGCTCAGCTAATCCCGCTGTGAGTGACTTGTCACTCCCCAATAAACCACCTATTCCATGCGCACATGCAAGTAAAACACACATACTACCCGAACACTGAACTGCCTGAAGTAGTATACGCTGCTACATAGTTGCTTACCAAAAGATACCGAGACCTATTGGGTCTCAATTCGCTTGCCAATCCTCTGAAATACTGGGTTTCCACCTGGCTACGGAGCCAAAGGACTCCCTACTTAGTCACCTCACACGACGTCTGAACGAAATCCTTCTCTGGAACTAGTTGCCACTAGTTAGCATGCCAATGAGGCTCTATTAACCTTTCGATCTAACTGATCAGGTCCGTGCGTCAAATCCTGACATCACCAAATCCAAAGCTAAAAGTGATTGCAACCTAACCGATGGTAGCCATATATCACAAGCAATCTTATACGGTCCATTACTTCCTGATCCCATAACTGTAGTGGCACTCTTACAGTCGTATCGTTGGCTCAACCAGATCTAATCCTTATGGGTAAATCCGAAATCCAATCCGTGGATTTCCATATCCTCAATGTTGCACCCAACTGGTGCGTACTACTGTTCATTCCGCGTCCTAACAACGTGCTCACACTCATCCACTAACCTAGTGAATGCTACGGCTGCACCCGCAGACTTACAACACTCTGATACTATCTGCCAACCTGGTGAATGCTACGGCTACACCCGCAGACTTACACCAGCCCTCACACTATCTGCTGCTAGTGAATGCTACGGCTACACCTGCAGACTTACAACACTCTAACACTATCTGATCGCTAGTGAATGCTACGGCTACCCCCGTAGTCTTACAACACTTCCCATGATAACTGACTGCTAGTGAATGCTACGGCTACCCTCGTAGTCTTACAACACTTTCCATACTAACTGACGTCTAGTGAATGCTACGACTACCCCCGTAGTCTTACAACACTTTCCAACCCGGGTCGAACATGCATTCGACCAAACCCTCAACTGAACTCGAGTCCTAACCGGAACTCTAACCTGGTTCCCGAAACCTGCTATCACGTGACCCCATTGTATCAGTACCGTACCCATGCCAGTGATCAAAGCATCGCCGTAAACCATGAAATCATCTACACCCTCTGGCAGGGTGAGAATCAGTACCTCGTACAACTGCTGTCTGAGAGCCTCGAAGGCTGCCTGCTGCTCGGCCCCCAACGAAAGGCCATCGACTTCTTGGTTAGTCGGGTCAAAGGAACCACAATCTCGGGGAAGTCCCTTGTAAATCTCCGGTAATAACCTGCTATACCCAGGAAACTATGAATCTCGGATGGAGACCTCAGAATTTCCGACTGTATCATGGTCTCTATCTTAGCCGAATCAACTAGAATATCCTTCTGGTTGACAAGGTGGTCAAGAGATTGCACCCCGCGCAACCAGAACTCACATTTGGAGAACTTTATAAAAAGTCTCTCCCCCACTAAGATTCGACTAGGTCTTCACTGCACGCAAGAATTGAAGGATTTCCAATCCTTCTCGCTTTCTAATATCCCACTGATGACAACCCGTGTCTGCCAATGCTAGCGTTTAATCACCGATTAAACCTTGAGATCTCACATCCTCGGAAATCTTGATGAGTACTCTTGACATCTGATCCAGTCTGACACCTCGTATCATCTATCATGTTGTCAATTGAAGGTCTCAATCTTCACTCTGGCTGACAATTCCTCGCTCTCATTTCCGATCTTGCAGTACCACTGAACTCTAACCGAACACAGCCCATGCGAAAACACAATTATCCTGAACATGCGATGACCAACCACTTATGCATCTAACACCCGCGACTGACACTACCCTCTTCCTGTCACCAGTTCTGTCCTAGCAACAGTAGTGCCTTGAACTCCAAAGTTCATCCATAAACAACTACCGACCATACTTGAACAATGATAGGATCACTTGTAACACCCCGGATTCCCAGGTATTATTTATTCTTGTATTTTTGGGGAGACTCGGCGAGTTGGAGTCCAAACTCGCCGAGTAGGATCACGTCTGGACTCGGCGAGTCCACGCTGTTTAATGAAACCCTAATTTCCAGGGTTTGAGACCTATTTAAAGGGGCTTATGGCCATCATTTGCGGCCACCAACCCCTAGAGAGAAACCCTAAAGAGATTTGAGCGTTTTGAGAGAGAGAAGAGGCCATTGTTGACCTTTGAAGCTTTTTTTGGCAAGGCAAAGGAGATTCTAGCTAAGAGAAGGCAAGGGAGGTGGACATCCTTCGATTTTGGAGCTCAGAGCATCATCTTGGAGGTATATTTTGGCTCCCTTTTCTGTTGTTATGATGAACATAGGGGTTTAGGGTTTCTTGACCCATTTGTTGGTTAGATTTGATGTCCATTTCGTCCCTATTTGTGATGAGGCTTGAGATGAGATCCGTAGAGGTCCAGAGAAGCTTTATTCCTTAAGCTTTATGAGGGTTCATGAGATTATTGGCCTAGAGTTATGAGATATGGGGCTAAAACATCATTTATGAGCAAATAGTTGTTGTTTGAGCACCAAGGTTTGGACTTTACATGATTATCATGCATGGGGAGGCCAGATCTATGATTGTATGGAACAGATCTGACCTCAGAAGTGAGTTTGAGTTTATGCATGGCATGGACTCGCCGAGTATGAAGAACAGACTCGGCGGGTGGCATGAAGTTTACCCGTAACCACTCAGCGAGTGGTCTTGCTGAGTTGAGGGGTCGACTCAGTGAGTCAGGGAGAGTCAAGGGGGGGCTGAGTCAAGCCGGAACTCGTCGAGTTGTTCTTGAGACTCGGCGATTTGAGTCGTGGTGGCCCCGCGATTCATGCCAGGTGGAACTCGTCGAGTTAGGGAAGTACTCGACGTGTCAAGAGAGGATCCAAGGGAGTCAGTGGACACGTATAGACTCGCCGAGTCGCCCTAGTGCACTCGTCGAGTCCGGTCAAAGTTGACCGTTGACCTTGTTGACCTTTAGGGTTGTGTTCAGTTGTATTTATGGGTGTATTACTTTGTGTGATTAGGCGGAGGCTAGATCACATTTATTCCGAGACAGATATTTACCGAGATACCCGAGGTGAGTCTTCTCACTATACTTTACCTAGTTTGGTAATAGAGTTCAGCGACAGAGTGTTATCGAGTTATATGCCAGTGTGATTGCATGTTATTATGTGTTGTGATTTGTTGTGATATGTGATATGCATGATTCAGAGTTACAGAGTTAGGACTTTTGGGTCCCTAGAGTTAGGGCCAGAGGGCCCATAGAGAGTTGGGGCTGGAGGGCCCCACTGAGACACATTGGCCAGAGGGTCAACAAAGTTACAGCCTCGAGTGGCTATTATGTGATTAGTGTGGTATTTTGGGGAAACTCACTAAGCTTATGCTTATAGTGTTCAGTGTTATGTGTTTCAGGTACCAGTGATGACCGCGGGAAGGCGCCGACTTGATTCGTACACACATATGGGATTGGATGTATTTTGATCTTGGGAGACATTTGTGATTTGAAAACTTGATGTGATGACATTTTGTGAATGAATGGTTTAATTAAAAATGTGTTTTCAAAAGTGAAAAATTGTTTTAATTTTTACGGTGTTACAAGTTGGTATCAGAGCCTAGGTTTTAGGGATTCGGGTGCACCTTCGGGCGTATCTGAACTCAAACGAGGATTTGAGAAAATTTTTGATAATAAAACAAGTTTTCAAAAGAAGAACTTGCGAGATAAACAGAGCAGAGTCGTGTGTACGAACAGCCAGCGCCCGAACGGTGATTTCCCAAAATACCATCATTATAAGTGTTATAATATATGATGTGATATGTTATCTGATGAGCTATGATATGCATGCTAGAGTAGACTATGTATTCTTATTTGGACTAGAGTGGCCTGATATGTGATGACTGAGTCTAGGAGTCTTGCTGCTATGAATATTTCAGAGTGATTAGGTAGCAGCGAGGAGATTTTGAGAGATCTGTTGTGAGTATTATATGATTAGAGAGAGTAGAGTGCTTGGCAATTGGGACTCTGGGAGGAGGACTTGGGGTGGATGTTGATGCGGTGTGGACGGTAGTATTGGGCCCGTACTACTGAAGACACCGGGTCAGTGCACAGTCCAAGTAAGAATCTTTAGAGTACCAAGGAACAAGTAGGATGGAGTACTCGAGTGTAAGTATACTCGAGCGAGTCTCTGATATTATTCTTGAATTGTATTTCAGAGAGAGAGATCATGGTTGGGACTCGCCACATGCCAGGGACCAGTGATACAAGGGATGAGGAGATCCGTAGGATCATCCAGGAGGAGGTGGCCGCGGCCATCAGGGCAGAGATACCAGAGATGTTCGGGTCTATAAGGACCACGTTGATAGAGACATTCGATGAGAAGTACGCTGCTCTTTCCGAGGCTGTTGTTGTTGCAGCCACTGCAGCTATAGCTGCAACGAGGATGCAGGGTAGTGATGCGTTGCTGTTCTGAGAGTTCAACAACACAAAACCACCGGAGTTTGACGGGACCCAGGACCCGATTGCGGCGATGAGGTGGATTTCAGACATAGAGGGGTGTTTCTTCACTTGCTCATCTCCTGAGCATTTGAGAGTCCGGTTCGCGCTGAACCAGCTTCACTTGGGAGCGAAGGACTGGTGGAAATTTGTGACGACGCACTATACGCCTGCTGAGCTTGCAGCAGTGACCTGGGAGAGGTTCACTTCTATGTTCCGAGATGACTACGTTCCCCAGGTGGAGAGGGAGCGTTTGGCCCAGGAGTTTCTGACCCTCAAGCAGGGTACTGAGTTTGTTACAGTGATTACGAGGATGTTTCATGAGCGGGCGATGTTCTGCCCAGTGCACGTGTCCTCCGAGCAGGCATGTATGAGTCGATATTTGAGCATTCTGAGGAAGGATATACGTGAGTTCGTGGCGAACTCGACGTACCGGACGTTTGCCGAGCTTCAGGCGAATTCCCGAAAGAGGGAGATAGAGCTGGAGACTCAGGCTAGGGAGGAGGCTGAGTCTCAGGGGAGGGATCGGCGACCGGTGCAGTTTCAGCCGGTAGCCAAGCGGGCCAAGCCTGCTGATTCGAGATCAGGGAGCCAGAGGGGCCGCACTTGTGTCAAGTGTGGCAAGATCCACGACGGTGTGTGCAGAGCAGGGTCTTGCTACAAATGTGGCACGGAGGGGCATATGGCCAAGGACTGCCCCAAGGGGTTTGTAGTATGTTTTCACTGCAACCAGACCGGACACCGAAAGGCAGAGTGTCCGCAGTTGCGGGGATCAGCACAGGGAGCACCTCAGGGATCTGCCCCTGCCGCCGTCAGAGCTACCGAGAGTCGGCCAGTGAAGGCCGAGGCGCCGAGGGCACGAGGGAGAGCCTTTCAGTTGACCGCGGAGGAGGTCCGCGCAGCACCCGATGTCATGGCTGGTATGTATTCTTTCGTGTATTTATTTTGATGTTGAGATAGTATGCTTATATCATGTTATGCGTAGGTATTTTCTTGTGAATTCTGTACCTGCCTTGGTGTTATTTGACTCGGGTGCGAGTCGGTCTTTTGTATCTCTGGCTTTTAGTCAGCATATCAGTGTTAGTCGTGAGGCGTTGAGTTGGCCTCTGAGAGTTTCCATAGCTGACGAGAGAGTGATATATGCCATGGAGGTGATCCGTGGGTGTGTATTTGAGATTTCCGGTGTTGATTTCCCGATTGATTTGGTTCCTATTGCGATAGGTGATGTCTGTGTCATTGTGGGCATGGACTGGTTGAGCAGATTCGGTGCGGTTATCGACTGAGAGCGACAGCTGGTGACCATACGAGACCCTAGTGGGGGAGTTCTTACGGTGTACGACGAGGGTACACGTTCTGGGTCAGCGTTTTGTTCGGCCACTAGGGTGAGGCAGTGTCTACAGCAAGGCTGTAAGGGCTTTGTGGCGTATGTGATGGATACGCGAGTTGATTCAGAGAGACCGAGGACATTTGAGGAGGTTCCTATAGTGCGTGAGTTCCCGGATGTATTTGCAGGGGAGTTGCCGGGTGTGCCTATCGTGAGGCAAGTGGAGTTCAGTATCGATTTGGTTCCGGGGGCCGTGCCTATTGCCAAGGTGCCCTATCGCCTTGCACCTCCAGAGATGCAAGAGTTATCCTTGCAGCTTCAGGAGCTGTTGGGGAAGGGGTTTATTCGGCCGAGCAGATCGCCGTGGGGAGCTCCTATCCTTTTTGTCAAGAAGAAGGATGGTTCACACCGGATGTGCATTGATTACCGGGAGTTGAACAAGCTGACGGTCAAGAACCATTAACCGTTGTCGAGGATCGATGATTTGTTCGATCAGTTGCAGGGAGTATCTTGGTTCTCCAAGATCGATTTGAGGTCGGGGTATCATCAGGTAAGGGTGCGAGATGAGGATATCCAGAAGACAGCATTCAGGACTCGTTATGGGTATTATGAGTTTGTGGTGATGCCTTTCGGACTCACCAATGCCCTGGCAGTGTTCATGGATCTCATGAACAGGGTGTGCAGGCCGATGTTGGATCGGTCGGTGATCGTGTTCATCGGCGATATTTTGGTGTATTCGAGATCCAGAGAGCAGCATGAGGAGCATTTGAGGGAGATCCTCGGAGTTCTGAGATTGGAGAGGCTTTACGCCAAATTCTCCAAGTGTGATTTCTGGTTGCGAGAGGTTCAATTCCTAGGGCACCTCGTTAACCAGAAGGGGATTTTGGTCGACCCGGCCAAAGTGGAGGCAGTGATGAGTTGGGAGGTGCTGAGGTCACCGTCCGAGATCAGGAGTTTCTTGGGGTTGGTAGGCTATTATCGGAGATTTATTAGGGATTTCTCCAAGATCGTTGTGCCACTCACCAGATTAACCCGGAAGGGTGTCGCTTTTTCATGGGGACCAGAGCAGCAGACCTCTTTTGAAACGCTTCGCCAGAGGCTATGTGAAGCCCCAGTGTTAGCCCTCCTAGAGGGGATGGAGGACTTTGTGGTGTAATGTGATGCGTCGATCTTGGGAT
Source organism: Lactuca sativa (assembly GCF_002870075.4). Classification (NCBI taxonomy): domain Eukaryota; kingdom Viridiplantae; phylum Streptophyta; class Magnoliopsida; order Asterales; family Asteraceae; genus Lactuca; species Lactuca sativa. The sequence continues at coordinate 253,843,208 of NC_056630.2, forward strand.
TGGGAGCGGTGTTGATGCAGAGAGGGCATGTGATAGCACACGCATCAAGGCAGCTGAAGCCTCATGAGACGAGGTATCCCACCCACGATCTAGAGTTGGGGGCAGTGGTGTTCGCCCTCAAGATTTGGCGTCACTATCTATACGGGGTTCGGTGTGCGATATACACGAACCACAAGATCTTGAAGTATTTGATGGATCAGCCCAACCTAAACATGCGACAAAGGAGATGGTTGGATGTGGTCAAGGATTATGATTGTGAGATCCTGTACCACCCGGGAAAGGCTAATGTTGTAGCCGATGCATTGAGCCGCAGGGCGGAGAGCACCCCGTTGCGAGATGTATGTTTGAGATTGACCGTGATAGCTCCAGTGTTGGACGCCATTCGTGGGGCACAGGCTAAGGCTGTGCAGCCTGAGATGCAGAAGAAAGAGCGAGTTGTTGGGTTGGTTTCGGAGTTCGTTACCGATGGTCGGGGGCTTATGACATTCCAGGGGCGTATCTGGGTACCGTTTGTGGGAGGGACGCGTACCATTTTGATGGAAGAGGCTCATCGGTCGAAATTCTCGATCCATCTTGGGGCCACTAAGATGTATTTAGACCTGAAAAGAGAGTATTGGTGGCCCTATATGAAGAGGGATGTCTCGTGGTTTGTTGAGAGGTGCTTAACCTGCCGTAGGGTTAAGGTCGAGCACCAGAGACCGCATAGTAAGTTGCAGCCATTGGAGGTTCCCGAATGGAAGTCGGAGCAGATTACCATGGATTTTATCACCAAATTGCCAAGGACTGCTAGGGGATTCGATGCAATTTGGGTGATTGTGGACAGGTTGACGAAGAGCGCCCACTTCCTTGCTATCAGTGAGAGCTCTTCCGCAGAGAAGTTAGCAGAGATGTACGTGAGGGAAGTGGTATCACGACATGGAGTGCCGATCTCGATTGTCTCAGACAGATATGTGCATTTCACTTCCAGATTCTGGAAGAAGTTTCACGAGGAGTTGGGTACTAGGCTGCATTTTAGTACCGCATATCACCCCCAAACTGACGGACAGAGTGAGCGAACGATTCAGATGCTCGAGGACATGCTCCGGGCATGTGTGTTGGATTTCGGGGGGAGTTGGGACACGTATTTGCCCTTGGCAGAGTTTTTCTACAACAACAGCCATCATTCGAGCATTGGTATGCCACCCTTTGAGCTGTTGTATGGGAGGAGGTGTCGGACCCCCATTTGCTGGGGAGAGGTCGGGCAGCGTGTTATGGGTAGTACTGAAATCGTGCTTCAGACGACAAAGCAGATCCAGCAGGTCAGACATAGGTTGTTGACCGCTCAGAGTCGTCAGAAGAGTTATGCGGACAAACACCGGTCCGAGCTTGAGTTTCAGGTCGGCGACTTTGTGCTCCTGAAGGTCTCTCCTTGGAAAGGAGTGATTCGATTTAGGAAGAAGGGCAAGTTGGGGCCCCGATATATTGGTCCATTCAGGGTGGTCGCGAGGGTAGGCAGGGTAGCCTATCGTTTGGAGTTGCCAGCAGAGTTGGGTCAGATTCACAACACTTCCACGTGTTGCAATTACGGAAGTGTATAGCCGATGAGTCGGCAGTGGTACCATTAAAGGATATTCAGGTGGATGCGAGCCTGAATTATGCTCAGAGACCGGTGGCAACCAGAGATTGGAAAATCAAGGTTTTGAGGAACAAGGGGGTACCTTTGGTTTTGGTTCAGTGGCAACATCGGAAGGGGTCCGAGATGACTTGGGAGCCGGAGACTGAGATGCGTGAGTAGCATCCGGAGTTATTTGCAGAGCGAGACTTCGAGGGCAAAGTCTAGTTCTAGTGGGGGAGAATTGTAACACCCCGGATTCCCAGGTATTATTTATTCTTGTATTTTTGGGGAGACTCGGTGAGTTGGAGTCCAAACTTGCCGAGTAGGATCGCGGTTTTGGGCGCGGCTTCGCGTCTGGACTCGGCGAGTCCACGCTGTTTAATGAAACCCTAATTTCCAGGGTTTGACACATATTTAAAGGGGCTTATGGCCGTCATTTGCGGCCACCAACCCCTAGAGAGAAACCCTAAAGAGATTTGAGCGTTTTGGGAGAGAGAAGAGGCCATTGTTGACCTTTGAAGCTTTTTTTGGCAAGGCAAAGGAGATTCTAGCTAAGAGAAGGCAAGGGAGGTGGACATCCTTCGATTTTGGAGCTCAGAGCATCATCTTGGAGGTATATTTTGGCTCCCTTTTCTGTTGTTATGATGAACATGGGGGTTTAGGGTTTCTTGACCCATTTGTTGGTTAGATTTGATGTCCATTTCGTCCCTATTTGTGATGAGGCTTGAGATGAGATCCGTAGAGGTCCAGAGAAGCTTTATTCCTTAAGCTTTATGAGGGTTCATGAGAGTATTGGCCTAGAGTTATGAGATATGGGGCTAAAACATCATTTATGAGCAAATAGTTGTTGTTTGAGCACCAAGGTTTGGACTTTACATGATTATCATGCCTGGGGAGACCAGATCTATGATTGTATGGAACAGATCTGACCTCAGAAGTGAGTTTGAGTTTATGCATGGCATGGACTCGCCGAGTATGAAGAACAGACTCGGCGGGTGGCATGAAGTTTACCCGTAACCACTCAGCGAGTGGTCTTGCTGAGTTGAGGGGTCGACTCAGTGAGTCAGGGAGAGTCAAGGGGGGGCTGAGTCAAGCCGGAACTCGCCGAGTTGTTCTTGAGACTCGGCGATTTGTGTAACAACTCAAATTTTTTTTTTCAAACAAATTTCTCATTTTTAAAACATAGTTGTTTCCATTTAAAACAAGGCATAAATAGTTTAATTAATCTGTCAAATACAATTATTCAAAATCCCAAGATCATAAAAAACAATCTTCAGTGTGTATCGATCACGCCGGCGCCTTCCCACGGTCCTCGCTAGTACCTGAAATACATGCACAACAACTGTAAGCATAAATGCTTAGTGAGTTCCCCAATATACACTTACGCACATACGCCTTTCCAGGCCCTGACCTTCCGGTCCTCAATACAACGCCTTCCGGCCCATAACATAATCGCCTTCCGGCCCATAACATATTGCCTTCCGGCCCACATATCATACATAGCACATATAACAATTAACTTACCACATATAGCATACATATCACATAACATATCCGACCTTCCGGTCACACAGTCAAACCCTTCCGGGTACAGTATAGTGAGAAGACTCACCTCGTAAATGCTGAAAGCTAGCAACTCCTGAAATCAATCGTGCACAATCCAACGAGCTACAACCTTCCTATAACATCACATATCTCATTAACGCTCATATCTTCTAAGTGTGACTATCCCTAAGAAGTCAGACTTAGGTCAACTCTGGTCAACGGTCAACGGTCAGCTCGACCGGACTCGGCGAGTACCATGGCGACTCGGCGAGTCTAGACGTCCTCCAACTTTCTGAGATTCCTTATCTACTCGTCGAGTACTCTCCTCGACCCGACGAGTTACTCCTGGAAGAATCGCGGGGCCACCCCGACTCCACTCGCCGAGTCTGAAGAACAACTCGACGAGTCCCAGTAAATCTTCAAGCTACTCGCCGAGTCTGAAGAACAACTCGGCGAGTCCATGCCATGCAGATGAGCAACTGCTTCCTGAATTACGTATGGTCCCAAGATATACAACCATGGGACTCTCTGGACTTCTAAACATCTCATGACTGTGGGTATAACGTCTGGGTAATAACATAATAACCCATCTAATCACTAAATGGGTTTTCATAAACCCTAGGTTCATAAACACATTAACTAACAGAAGGGAATCCGAAACCTTACCTGGAATATGCCCTCTCTGTGTCTCCAAACCACAGAACTCGAATCCCTTGCTGTTCCTTTAGCCAAAACCCTTCTCCTCCTTGCCCAACAATTTCTTCAAGCCCTAATATCCTCCAATCTTGCTCTAGATGCCCACAGCCGTTTAGGGTTCCTCTCAATCGACTAAAGACGGACAATGACGGCCTATAAGAGCATTAAATACGATCCAAAACTGAACGGTTAGGGTTTCTGCTGAACAGCGTCGACTCGCCGAGTCCATATCTGGACTCGTCGAGTCCAGTCGCGGACCCGCGACCAAGTCTGCGATCCTACTCGGCGAGTCTAGGCTCCAACTCGCCGAGTCCCCTCTTAAACCACCCAAAAACATAATTTAATAATACCTGAGATTTCGGGCTGTTACAACTCTCCCCCACTTGGATTAGACTTCGCCCTCGAAGTCTCACTCTGCAAATAGTTCCGGATGCTGCTCCTGCATCTCGCGTTCCGGTTCCCAAGTCATTTCCGATCCCTTACGGTGTTGCCATTGAACCAACACCAGAGGTACCTCCTTGTTCCTCAGAACCTTGATCTTCCGATCCCTGATCGCCACTGGTCTCTCCGCGTAATTCAGGCTCGCATCCACCTGAATATCCTCCAATGGAACCACTGCCGACTCATCGGCTATGCACTTCCTCAACTGCGACACATGAAAAGTGTCATGGATCTGACCCAACTCCGCTGGCAATTCCAACCGGTAGGCTACCCGACCTATCCTTGCAATCACACGAAATGGCGCAATATACCGGGGCCCCAACTTGCCTCTCTTCCTGAATCGAATCACTTCTTTCCAAGGAGAGACCTTCAGGAGAACGAAGTCGCCGACTTGAAACTCAAGCTCGGATCGGCGCCTGTCTGCATAACTCTTTTGTCGGCTCTGGGCGGTCAATAACCTTTGTCTCACTTGCCGAATCTGCTCTGTCGTCTGGAGCACGATCTCCGTGCTGCCCATCACTCTCTGTCCCACCTCTCCCCAGCAAATGGGGGTCCGACACCTCCTACCATACAACAACTCAAAAGGTGGCATACCAATGCTCGAATGATGGCTGTTGTTGTAGGAGAACTCTGCCAATGGTAAATACGCATCCCAACTACCCCCGAAGTCTAACACACACGCTCGGAGCATGTCCTCCAGCGTTTGAATCGTCCGCTCGCTCTGACCATCTGTCTGGGGATGGTATGCGGTACTAAAATGCAATTTAGTACCCAACTCCTCATGGAATTTCTTCCAGAATCTGGAAGTAAAGCGCACATCACGGTCTGACACAATCGAGATCGGCACCCCGTGTCGAGATACCACCTCTCTCACATATATCTCCGCCAACTTCTCCGCTGAAGAACTCTCACTGATGGCAAGGAAGTGTGCACTCTTCGTCAACCTATCCACGATCACCCAAATTGCGTCAACTCCCCTAGCAGTCCTCGGCAATTTGGTGATAAAATCCATAGTGATCTGTTCCCACTTCCACTCGGGGATCTCCAATGGCTGTAACTTGCCATGCGGTCTCTGGTGCTCAGCCTTAACCCTACGGCAGGTCAAGCACCTCTCAACGAACCATGCCACGTCCCTCTTCATACAGGGCCACCAATATTCCTTCCTCAAATCCAAATACATCTTTGTAGCACCGGGATGAATCGAGAATTTCGATCTATGAGCCTCTTCCATCAAAGTAGTACGCGTGCCGCCCATGAACGGTACCCAAATCCGACCCTGAAACGTCATAAGCCCTCGACTATCCTTGACAAGCTCTGAGATTAACCCCACAACCCGCTCTTTCTTCTGCATTTCTGGTCGCACAGCTTCAGCCTGTGCCCTACGGATACCATCCAATACAGGAGTCATCACAGTCAGTCTCAAGCATACGTCTCGCAATGGAGTGCTCTCCGCCCTGCGGCTCAATGCATCGGCTACCACATTAGCCTTGCCTGGGTGGTACAGGATCTCACAATCATAATCCTTGACCACATCCAGCCACCTCCTCTGACGCATATTTAGGTTGGGCTGATCCATCAAATACTTCAAACTCTTATGGTCCGTGTAAATCGTACATCGAACCCCATACAAGTAGTGACGCCAAATCTTGAGAGCGAACACTACTGCCCCCAACTCTAAATCATGCGTGGGATATCTCGCCTCATGAGGCTTCAGCTGCCTCGACGCATAAGCTATCACATGACCCCTCTGCATCAACACTGCACCCAATCCCGAAATCGATGCGTCGCAATATACCACGAAATCTTCCATCCCTTCTGGGAGAGCTAATACCGGGGCTTCGCACAATCTCTGGCGAAGTGTCTCAAAGGAGGTCTGCTGCTCGGGCCCCCATGAGAATGCAACACCCTTCCGGGTCAATCTGGTGAGTGGTACTGCGATCTTGGAGAAATCCTTGATAAATCTCCGATAATACCCTGCCAACCCAAGGAAACTTCTGATCTCAGAGGGTGACTTCGGCACCTCCCAACTCATCACCGCCTCAACCTTGGCCGGATCGACCAATATCCCTTTCTGATTAACCACATGTCCTAGAAACTGGACCTCCCGCAACCAGAAGTCACATTTGGAGAACTTTGCATAAAGCTTCTCCGACGTCAATACCTCCAGGACCTCCCTCAAATGCTCCTCATGCTGCTCTCTAGATCTCGAATATACCAGAATGTCGTCGATAAATACAATCACCGACCGATCCAACATCGGCCTGCATACCCTGTTCATGAGATCCATGAACACAGCCGGGGCGTTGGTGAGTCCAAAAGGCATCACCACAAACTCATAATGCCCATATCGCGTCCTAAACGCGGTCTTCTGGACGTCCTCATTCCGTACTCTCACCTGATGGTATCCCGACCTCAGATCGATCTTGGAAAACCAAGATGCTCCCTGCAACTGATCGAATAAATCATCGATCCTCGGCAACGGGTAACGGTTCTTGACCGTTAGCTTGTTCAACTCCCGGTAATCAATGCACATCCGGTGTGAACCATCCTTCTTCTTGACGAACAGAATAGGTGCTCCCCAAGGCGAGCTGCTCGGCCGAATGAATCCCTTTCCCAGCAACTCCTGGAGTTGCGAGGACAACTCTTGCATCTCTGGAGGCGCAAGACGATAGGGCACTTTAGCAATAGGCGCGGCCCCCGGAACCAGATCGATACCAAACTCTACTTGCCTCACAGGAGGTACTCCCGGCAGTTCCTCGGGAAAAACATCTGAAAACTCCCGCACCACAGGGACCTCCTTAACTGACTTCGGTCTCTCGGAAACCTCCCGCGTATCCATCACATACGCCACAAAACCCTTACAGCCCTGCTGTAGACACTGCCTCGCCCTAGCGGCCGAACAAAAAGCTGATCCTGAACGGGTACCCTCACCGTACACCGAAAGAACTCCCCCTCTATGGTCTCGTATGGTCACCAACTGACGCTCACAGTCGATGACAGCGCCGAATCGGCTTAACCAGTCCATGCCCACGATAACACAGACGTCACCCATCGCAATAGGAATCAGGTCAATCGGGAATTCAACCCCGAAAATCTCTAGCACACATCCTCGAAGAACCTCCGTGGCATAAATCGATTTCTCGTCAGCTATAGAAACTCTCAAAGGTCGACTCAACGACTCACGACTAACGCTGATATGCTGACTAAAGGCTAAGGACACAAAGGACCTACTAGCACCCGAGTCAAATAACACTAAGGCAGGCACAAAGTTCACAAGGAAGGTACCTACGCATATAATAACATAAGCATAACATCTCGACATTAAAATAAATACATGAATTACGACATACCTGCCACAACATCGGGCGCAGCGCGGACCTCCTCCGCAGTCAGCTGAAAGGCTCTCCCACGAGCCCTCGGGGCCTCGACCTTCACCGGTCGAGTCTCAGTAGTCCTGGCAGCAGGTGCAGATCCCTGACGAAGCTGAGGGCACTTGGCCTTCCGATGGCCGGTCTGGTTGCAATGAAAGCAAACCGTAAATCCCTTGGGACACTCCCTAGCAATGTGTCCCTCCTTGCCACACTTGTAGCAAGCACCGGCTCGACACGCCCCATCGTGACCCTTGCCGCACTTTACGCAAATGTGGTTCTTCGAACCTCCCGTCCTCGAATCGGCGGACTTGATCCGCTTGGCTGCCGGCTGAGACTGAGCCGGCCGCCGGTCTGCCTGCTGAGACTCGGCCTCCTCCCTGGCCTGAGTTTCTAACTCGATCTCACGCTTCCTGGCATTCGCCTGAAGCTCAGTAAAAGTATGGTAAGTGGAGTTTGACACAAACTCCCGGATCTCCCTCCTCAGAACACCCAAGTACCGGCTCATCCGAGCCTGCTCTGTGGCCACCAGCTCGGGGCAAAACATCGCCCTCTCATGGAACTTCCGCGTGATCGCCGCCACCGAATCAGTACCCTGCTTGAGGGTTAAGAACTCCTGAACCAATCGTTCCCGCTCCACCGGGGGAACGTACTCATCCCTGAACATGGTAGTGAACCCTTCCCATGTCACTGCCGCAGTCTCTGCCAAAGTGAAGTTCGCCGTCACGAACTTCCACCAGTCCTTTGCTCCCAGACGGAGCTGGTTCAAAGCGAACCGTACCCTCAGGTGCTCCGGGCATGAACAAGTGTAGAAGCACCCCTCTATATCTGCGATCCACCTCATCGCAGCAATCGGATCCTGCGTCCCATCGAACTCTGGTGGCTTCGTGTTGCTGAACTCCCGAAAGAGCAACGAGTCGCCCCCCTGTGGCCTAGCAGCGGCCACAGCTGCGGTAGCTGCAGCGGTTGCAGCCTCAGTCAACGCGGCGTACCGCTCATCGAATGTCTCCATCAGGGTGGTCTTGATAGACCCAAACATCTCCGGGATCTCAGCCCGGATCGCCGCCGCCACCTCCTCGTGAATCATTTGACGAATATCCTCGTCACTCACACCGCTCGTACTCGCTCCGTGGCGTGGTCTAACCATGATGTCTCTGAAATACAACGTAAAACTATCAGAGACTCCATCAAGTGTATTTGCACTTGATAACGCAACCCTACCCCGTCCCCGATATCCAGGGATTCTTACTTGGGTCTCCCACTGACCCGGTGTCCTCGGTAGTACGGGCCCAATACTACCGACCACACCGCATCAGTGTTCATCCCAAGTCCTCCTCCCCAAACTTCGGATAGTGGGTACTCTACTTCTGATATGCACTATCTACCCGCATACTAGCAAAGCATCTCATATAAGCAAACTTCCCTAGACTAAGGCATCACAAATCAGGCCACTCTAGTCCTATCATGAATACCTAGTCTTCTAGCATGCATAACAATTCACATCATATAATATTGTAAGGTATTTTGGGGATCTTTACCGTTCGGGCGCTGACTGATCGTACACACTGCTTCTTTCTTGCTTACCACAAAACCATTTACAAACGTTTATGCCTTTATTTGAAAAGTTTCCTCAAATCCTCGGTTTGAGTTCAGTTACCCCCGAAGGTGCACCCGAATCCCTCAAACCAAGGCTCTGATACCAATTGTAACAACTCAAATTTTTTTTTTCAAACAAATTTCTCATTTTTAAAACATAGTTGTTTCCATTTAAAACAAGGCATAAATAGTTTAATTAATCTGTCAAATACAATTATTCAAAATCCCAAGATCATAAAAAACAATCTTCAGTGTGTATCGATCACGCCGGCGCCTTCCCACGGTCCTCGCTAGTACCTGAAATACATGCACAACAACTGTAAGCATAAATGCTTAGTGAGTTCCCCAATATACACTTACGCACATACGCCTTTCCAGGCCCTGACCTTCCGGTCCTCAATACAACGCCTTCCGGCCCATAACATAATCGCCTTCCGGCCCATAACATATTGCCTTCCGGCCCACATATCATACATAGCACATATAACAATTAACTTACCACATATAGCATACATATCACATAACATATCCGACCTTCCGGTCACACAGTCAAACCCTTCCGGGTACAGTATAGTGAGAAGACTCACCTCGTAAATGCTGAAAGCTAGCAACTCCTGAAATCAATCGTGCACAATCCAACGAGCTACAACCTTCCTATAACATCACATATCTCATTAACGCTCATATCTTCTAAGTGTGACTATCCCTAAGAAGTCAGACTTAGGTCAACTCTGGTCAACGGTCAACGGTCAGCTCGACCGGACTCGGCGAGTACCATGGCGACTCGGCGAGTCTAGACGTCCTCCAACTTTCTGAGATTCCTTATCTACTCGTCGAGTACTCTCCTCGACCCGACGAGTTACTCCTGGAAGAATCGCGGGGCCACCCCGACTCCACTCGCCGAGTCTGAAGAACAACTCGACGAGTCCCAGTAAATCTTCAAGCTACTCGCCGAGTCTGAAGAACAACTCGGCAAGTCCATGCCATGCAGACGAGCAACTGCTTCCTGAATTACGTATGGTCCCAAGATATACAACCATGGGACTCTCTGGACTTCTAAACATCTCATGACTGTGGGTATAACGTCTGGGTAATAACATAATAACCCATCTAATCACTAAATGGGTTTTCATAAACCCTAGGTTCATAAACACATTAACTAACAGAAGGGAATCTGAAACCTTACCTGGAATATGCCCTCTCTGTGTCTCCAAACCACAGAACTCGAATCCCTTGCTGTTCCTTTAGCCAAAACCCTTCTCCTCCTTGCCCAACAATTTCTTCAAGCCCTAATATCCTCCAATCTTGCTCTAGATGCCCACAGCCGTTTAGGGTTCCTCTCAATCGACTAAAGACGGACAATGACGGCCTATAAGAGCATTAAATACGATCCAAAACTGAACGGTTAGGGTTTCTGCTGAACAGCGTCGACTCGCCGAGTCCATATCTGGACTCGTCGAGTCCAGTCGCGGACCCGCGACCAAGTCTGCGATCCTACTCGGCGAGTCTAGGCTCCAACTCGCCGAGTCCCCTCTTAAACCACCCAAAAACATAATTTAATAATACCTGAGATTTCGGGCTGTTACAATTTGAGTCGTGGTGGCCCCTCGATTCATGCCAGGTGGAACTCGTCGAGTTAGGGAAGTACTCGACGTGTCAAGAGAGGATCCAAGGGAGTCAGTGGACACGTATAGACTCGCCGAGTCGCCCTAGTGCACTCGTCGAGTCCGGTCAAAGTTGACCGTTGACCTTGTTGACCTTTAGGGTTGTGTTCAGTTGTATTTATGGGTGTATTACTTTGTGTGATTAGGCGGAGGCTAGATCACATTTATTCCGAGACAGATATTTACCGAGATACCCGAGGTGAGTCTTCTCACTATACTTTACCTAGTGTGGTAATAGAGTTCAGCGACAGAGTGTTATCGAGTTATATGCCAGTGTGATTGCATGTTATTATGTGTTGTGATTTGTTGTGATATGTGATATGCATGATTCAGAGTTACAGAGTTAGGACTTTTGGGTCCCTAGAGTTAGGGCCAGAGGGCCCATAGAGAATTGGGGCTGGAGGGCCCCACTGAGACACATTGGCCAGAGGGTCAACAAAGTTACAGCCTCGAGTGGCTATTATGTGATTAGTGTGGTATTTTGGGGAAACTCACTAAGCTTATGCTTATAGTGTTCAGTGTTATGTGTTTCAGGTACCAGTGATGACCACGGGAAGGCGTCGGCTTGATTCGTACACACATATGGGATTGGATGTATTTTGATCTTGGGAGACATTTGTGATTTGAAAACTTGATTTTATGACATTTTGTGAATGAATGGTTTAATTAAAAATGTGTTTTCAAAAGTGAAAAATTGTTTTAATTTTTACGGTGTTACATCACTAAACGCTGACTTCACTAGAAAACTATCACTCCAACCCTGATCGAGTATTCTCTAAATAATACTCCTGCATAGATCCCGACAAGGATCCGAAATAATAACGGTACGCGTGGAACCCACTCCGCAAGATACGTCCCTCTTTAGGTTCATCAAGGACCTTCCGGCATGCAATATGGCATATACAGTCCTTGATAACCGAACACTACCAGAAAACTAACTCGAGGTCCGACTTATCCAAACTCACTCGGAATCCCAAAGTGATACGTATTCCCAATATCCATCTAATAAGATGGCATACCTGCAACATTTGGAGGAATACTGATCCCCTTCTGCTAACATGACCAATCCTGCTACCCTGTAGCAGCCTGAACCCTTGGAGTGACAAACTCCCTCGTGTACTTTCTCGTATGCGCTGCACAGACTTAGGCCTTGCTGGCCTTTCACCCGATGATCAGAAGTCATCGGTCTCTTCCCGGGACCCTCTACTATACGCACCTGGGACGAACCTCTCTTTTCAGTGTGCTCCCAAATCGATCCCGCATCTGCAACTCTTGGAAATCATATCCTTCAGGGTCTGACACCCTGTCACGCACACTAGCTCGCTTGCAAATGGCTAAGCTGCAACAACGGTAACATCCTCTGTCCCTAAACTGGGTCACAAACTCTTCCCCAAAGCTTCTTAGATTCTCCAAGACTCTCGCTGATTCGAGTATGGATCCTGTGCTTTCAGTAGTACGGGCCCAATACTACCTTCCACACCTATCCATACTTTCCTCAGCAATCCTCCCAAATCCTCCAAGTCGCTTCCTCAAACTGGTACACCCAAGTCTCACTGAACCTCACTACTATCTCATTGGAATATATCCTAGGCTTCCAGCCTGTGCCACATGTGACTTAGCATATTCACTTAATAGCTAACTCACATTACTAAGAGTCCCACAAAGCACAAAGCAAGCAACATTCAGACAATGGAAAATCTAACCATCATATTCCAATCAAATCATTTTATCCTCTAATCAGGAATCTGTACATGCAATTAAAAGGCTCATACAATCAGGCATAACCTACACATGCTATCCTATCACTGACTGATCAGTACTAGCATGCAAGTCTACAAGCACATATAATAGGCATATAAGGTATCCTCCTAGATCCTTAGCCCTAATCTAGCATGCAATTCTCATAATCATATCGTAACATAACATATCATAGCATGTATGGGAATCTTGGAGAAAACTTACTTGATCTCAGCTGATTGCACGCATCACACACTTTGTTCTTCTCAAAGTTCTCTTCTCTTTTCAGATTCTTTTCAAACTCCTTTTTATAAAATGGTTTTACTTTTGAAAATTCTCATACCAAGCCCTTAGTTTGAGTCCAGACACACCAGCGAGTATATCTGAATCCCTCAAACCAAGGCTTTGATACCAACTTGTAACATCTCAAAAATACAGGCCAAAAATTTCATTTTTAAATACGTCATTATAAAACCAACAGTGTAATAAAACATCTGTGATATCATGTCATGTCAAAACCAAAGTAGAAATAATCAAACGTGTTATCATAAAATAATATCAGAGTGTAGTCCCGAAGATCTCATGTGCGGAAAACCATAGTGTGATCCGCTGCGATCAAGCCGGCTCCTTTCCTTTAAACACGAAGTACCTGAAACCAAAACTGAAAACCGTAAGCACGAAGCTTAGTGAGTTCCCCCATCATACCGCATACCATACAATCACATAACATACATATATTGTCAGGCATATCTGGGTGCCCGACCTACCCCTTCGGTCCTCTCGACCGGATACTGACCAGTATATCTGGGAGCTTGCCTCCCCTTCGGTCCTCTCGACCGGACACTGACTAGCATATCTGGGTGCTGGTCTCCCCTTCGGTCCTCTTGACCGGATACTGACCAGTATATCTGGGAGCTTGCCTCCCCTTCGGTCCTCTCGACCGGATACTGACTAGCATATCTGGGTGCTGGTCTCCCCTTCGGTCCTCTCGACCGGGTACTGTGGACTATTTCACCCCTACCACTACCACATAACACATATATCTCATAAACTATCTAGCATGGCTGGGCATAACCGCCCCTTTGGCCCTATCGACCGGTGTTCTGGGGTACTATCTCCCCTTACTGTCACTAGCACATAGCATCATATCATACTAGCACAATAATATATCACAGGTAGTAGCATACCTAGATGAATATCACAAAGACAAACATCTATCATACAATCATACTGGCGGGCCGGCATTGTGGCCGTAGATCCACCACTAGTGGAAGGTAACTCACCTCGCACTGCTAAAGTCCCATAGACTCAATCCCACACTGTTGAAGTCCCGCAGACTTGACCCCAGCTGCTGGATGACAGATTCCCGATCTGTCAATATTAAAACATCACCCAATTAATAATTGGATCCCAGCACATAACCAATAGTACATTCTTTGGATAATTACTACATTACCCCAAGCCATTCAAGCCCAAGGCCCAATCCATAGGCCTAAAGTCAATTAGGAATCAAACCTAGCACATGGCCCAATTTTCCAAATTAGGCCCAGGCCTATACATGGTCTTATTCTAAGGCCCAACATCATATAATCAGTAAGGCACAAGCTATGGCCCAATTTTCCAAATTGGGCCCAAACCCCTTACATGGGCCTTACCCTAGGCCCATTAAATTATTCTAGTCCAATTGCTTGACTTTGGATGGCCCATTAGGGTTAAGTGTTTCTCACTTAACCCATTAAGGACTTAATCCATTAAGTTCATCACTCTTTTAAATAAATCATATGATGTGATTGGGCTTAACACGCAATTCCATTCTAGTGGCCCAAATGTGGGTCCCGATAGGTCCAAGCTTATAAATCCAATATTAGGGTTTTCAATCCCCATCTTAGCCCAATAGGCCCAATAGATAGGTCCTCAAGCCCATTAGGGTTTCCTAAGGTCAATTAGGGTCCATTAGACCCATTAGACACATGTTTGGGCTTTAATATCAATTAGGGCTTCATTAGGCCCAATAGGGTTTCACTAAGCCCATTAAGGCTTCTTTGGGCCCATTAGGGTTTTAGTCCCTTGACCAAACATCCAAACCAAAACACAACATCAAAGAGGCACACCGCCACCCGACACGGCGGCAGGAGGCGGTAGCCACCACCCTACGGTGGTGGTTTGAGATTTCTATTATTCCTTTTTTTTTGTTACAATTTACAATGCCAATCCGATTGACACACGCACACACACTAATCTAATTAAAAACACACACATACACAACTACCTAATGGTGGCCGGCGGTGGAGCATGGCGGTAGCCACCACCTCACGGCGGTGGTGGTGGCTGTTCTTCGAGAATTCCGGCCAAAGAATCGTACATACAACATCTTACCCACAAAACCCATACAAACTCTCTCACTCCTACAAAACACACACACACAGCCACCCATACACTGTGGTTAATGGTGGCAGAAAAGAAAATAGCGGCGACATCGACCATGGTTGGCAGCCATGGTGGTTTTTCTCGGGTTTGCTGGCCAAACGAGCATCCATCTACACTTCATAGCTAAGTAGTAACCCGCACCACACGAGTTCATCACGAAGAACGCACCCACCTCGGTCACTTCAGGTGGCAGGCGACATCCGGAGCACAAAAGGGCAGCCGCTCGGAGCTGCGACGGCGGCGGTCGTAGTTGAGATGTATCACCAAAAAAATTGAGAAGGGGGTGGTCGCAACTCCGGCTGCAAATAGCAGCAGCGACAGAACTAAAGGAGAAGAAACGTGACAGGAAGAAAGGAAGAGGCACACCCGACTCCTATGTCGTCGACTTGCTTCCGCCGGAGGAGATGACAGTTGCGATGCACGGCGGTGACAACAACCAAAAGGGTTGGCGGCGGCGGAGGTCGTTGAAGTGAGGGCGGCAGCTAGAGAAGAGCACAAGGTGGCGGCTGTGTGATGTTTTTAGGTTTAGGGTTTGTTTGTTCCAATATGGGAGGGAAAGAATGCACCGGGTTTAAGTCTCGTATCCCACCCAAACTTCCAACCAATTTGTCACAACCAGCCCCTCCTTACCATAGATAATTTCGAAAGTAATCCAATATTTACCCTTTCTACCCTGGATTGGAAATCTTCTTCAAATTAGATCCGATAATTACCATTTAAACCCTCAACATTAAAATCCTTTACACCTTAGGTAAATTTTTTTTACCAAACAGCCCCTACTATCTTAATTATGACATAATCAGCCCTTCCACCTCATTTCCTTCTAAATTGAATCCAATTATTTACCACAGAGCCCCTGTCTTCATAAATAATTATAAATTGAGTCCGAAACTTACACTTTTAATCCCCGACTCCTAAAATTGTGACCAATAGCTCCTCGAGACCATCCTTTGATATGTAATTATTTATTTTATGGTTACCATTTGTTCATTAATTTATTTATTTATTTAATAGATAAACAGGGTATTACAAAAAATTATTTAAAAAAATTAATAATCCAATAAAGAAAGAAAAAGGCGGGTTTTGGTGTATAATTGTTTTTCCAGCCCATTTAGCCATAAAGATATGATTTTGGGACTTTCTGGGAAAGACATATCTTACCGGGAAATACCCTTCTTTTGTGCAAATCAAATAGTCTTTGCGGTTCATTCAGCTAAAAAGATCTGTTTGGACCTGAAAAGATACGTATCAAACAGCCTTAATTAATGCAATGTACAACCATCGATTTTATGCAATACATCACCACCATCTTTTATGTTTGGCTTTTTAAATCTAAAAGCCAGTTTCTTTTTTGAAATTTTTTAAATATCTTTGGATATTCCAGTCACAACCATCGTCAATTAATTGATTAAATAATTTAAATCCATTTTTAGTATTAAGATATAATTATGGAGCCTTTGACTAATCTCGGAGATCTGAGTTTGGATCGGAGCATCCCGCTGATCACCACCATTCACTCACATCCAATAATATTGTATTTTCTCTTCTCATTTCTTGATGTATTGCAACCCACAATCCTTCCGAGCAAATTTTGCAACGGTGGTAGGTTTTGATTTATTTTTGGAATCGTTTTGAGAAAACCCAAATTTTTGTTTTGAGATAATATTGATATTTTTGAAATCGTATTGAAAAAGGCCAGATTTGCATTTTGAGCAAATCCTGGTAATTTCTGAAATTGTTTTGATCAAATCTCTATATTGCAGTGGTGATGGCTTCATATGTAGCAAATCCAAATTTTCGGTGGTTATTGGGTTTGATTTTTGGGTTTTTTTTTATCTGGATTTTAGGGTGAGATCTGGTTGGATTCGATTTTCTTGGTTACATTTTTGGGTCCAAATTTGGCTGGGTTTGATACTTTGGTTCTAGAGCTAGACATTTTATACGGTGGTTATCTAGTTGATGGTGGTGGATGGAGGTTTATGGGTTGAACGGTGATCGATGATTCCATATTTGGATATATTACATGGTGGTATATGGTGGTCGACAGTCGTTATTATATTGGTAGTTCAGTAGGTGGTTGGTGGTTGTCGAGGCCAATAATATAAAATTTTAAATCTTACACACTAAAATAATGTATAGTAGTAAAGAGATTGTATTCATTGAGATTTATGCAATTTATTACTCTATAAAAAAATCTTTGTTCAAATAC
This sequence comes from Lactuca sativa, assembly GCF_002870075.4. Lineage (NCBI taxonomy): Eukaryota > Viridiplantae > Streptophyta > Magnoliopsida > Asterales > Asteraceae > Lactuca > Lactuca sativa. Next base: position 253,860,485 of record NC_056630.2, read on the forward strand.
TTGTGAACAAAAATAAAAGTGAAAAAATAGGGGTTTAGATCTTTTGAATGTTTTAAAGAAATTAAAATTATACTAGACTTGGAAATTACAAGTAAAGAATTTGATTCAAAGTAATGAGAGGAAGATGATTGACATTAGAATTTTATCATTTGAACATTTGGTTAAATAATCATTAGAATCTCAAGATGCAATACTTGTGTTTAAAATCCAACTTTGCTATAACAACTTATCAACATAATTTGCCTCAACTTTTCTTAAATACTAAAATGGTCATTTCCGTTTAAAATAAATAATGTGAGTTTTTTAAACTTGAGTATAAAATAATGGGTTTTAATATACGTGTTATGAAAATCAAGTAAGATCGGATGATCATTGTACAATAAAAAGAATGAATGGAAAAAGGACAATTTGGTCATTTTATGCTTGTTATATAACAAATGCATGAGGTGTTTGCAAATTTTTAGGGGGGTTTCAAATGCATGAGGTTCAAGGAAAAATGCTAGCTTTATAAGTATGTATGATATATATATATATATATATATATATATATATATATATATATATATATATATATATATATATAACACTAAAATAAACATTGCGTTCTCGTATGTTTCTTAATTTGCATTGTTAGTCTTACCATGACTAGGCTCATCTACTTTATTTGTTATAAATGAGGTTTAAGGTAGGTCTTTTTGATTCCTAATGAGGTTGGCTTTTAAGAGGCATTTATTGCTTGCCACCCTCACATCCTTCTTTCCTTATGAAGTAGAGTTATCGAAACGGTTTGATAGAACAATTGTGCAAAGTTAAAAGTATTGACTTAATAAAGTAATAAAACAAAATCCCATTTTATATTAATAATGTGAATCTTATGCATCCCATGGAAACAACGCCTTGGCATATATTCTTCTTGGCGTTATGTGTGGGTGGTTTACTGACACATCAAATAAGAATATTATCGAAGTAAGGTATATGGTAATCATGATTCTCAAGTTTTACTTAATCCGAATATCATGTAGCTTCGCATGGCCGATTCACCATTTAGATTCATGATCTTCGGCTAATCCAGTTGTGAGTGCTAAGCATAACAAGAAATTCACATGATATTAATATAGTGTCAACAAATCTCGAAAGATTTAGGAATCTCATAAAGATTGAGATTAACAATTGCCTATCCACCTAAATAGCTTCTTGGTGTAATTTTCGACTAATCCACTTCATATCTTGGAGTGAAATATGGATCCTAGCCTTGTTTGTAATAATTTGATAACCGGGTAATTATTCATTAAGGATCAATAAAACAAATTAGGTATAACCATTAATTGAATGATGTCTTAAAAGTATCCACTAAAAGTTAACTACTATAAAAACCTTTAAAAAGGACAATCTAGAAGGGTTGATCAATCTTGTTCGTATTTTAAATGAAAAGAAAGATCATACTTTTAGCTATAGGAAGGAGAAAGTATCAAATATACTTAGTACATACGTAGCATTGATGTTATATGGAATTCCATCAAGATAGGAGCTGACTATGGAAACATAATCAACTCACTAACTTGTTTATATAATTAGTTGATTCTGATTTGATATGAGAAACTTGGAAAGATACATCTTAGCAAATGTTAAGTGTACAAGTTGAAGTAATATGAAATTCCATTGTGTTGGGAGTTGACTATGATAACTGATATTTTCATATTTATACACATATTTATGCTTTATTTTAATACATCTAAGCTATATTTTGGTACAATGGAAAGATATTTGGTACTTATAAGGATTAAATTGTATTTTGCATCCAAAAAGGACATTCTCGAGGAAAAGGATCTAAAATTGAAGAAAGCTAGATAATTGGAGGAGTAGAACTAAAAATAGAGAAGAAGAAATAAGAAGTTGTGCAAAATGCATGCTATGCCGTGGCCACCTTTCCTAACACAAAAGCTTCCGAGACTTGGGGCATACACGTTTTAAGTGAGGGCCACGGCGTAGAAGTCTAATTCCTATGGCGTGGTGACCAATTTTTGGCAATTATATTAGTTCAACTTTAGGTCAAAATTACAGATTTGGCTTGAGGATTAAGATAAGGGATGCGACTAAAAATCTTTGGAGAACCCTTGGAAGTTCATAATTCATTTGGAGTTCAAGCTTTCAAGATATTTAGAAGAAGAAGAACATTCATTCATTCGGTTTACTAGCTTTAACCATGTCTAGTGTAGTTAACTTTGATTTTATGCTTGTTTCTGGTTTAAGCATGGGCTAATCACCATATACTTATGTTTGGTGATGATGAAACCGTATCCTATGTGTTGATTTCGAATTTATGGATCTTCTATGTTGATTTTACTAGTGTTTGATAAATCACAATCCTTGTATGTTGAAGTTCTAGCTTATATTGCTTATTATACGAGTTTTGTGTAGTAGATGATCATTATATTTGCATGAAATTTTGCCTAGTTGTTTATGAACATTAAATAATTAGATCTAGTGATTGAATAATCCTAGAGTGAGGTAAATAAAAGTTAGCTACTTTGATTGTGTTAGAGAGCATAATTAATCATTATTTTGTGCTTAATTAACTTGTCTTGATCTAGGATATGTAATTTAAAGATTTATCATTCACAATCCAAACTTATATCAATTTTTTGTTTAACTTGTTGTTGGGCTTATTGTATTGCGTCATGGGCTCGGTCCTTAGCCTAGTTTTGGTATCCGGTTTGGGCCTGTCCAACCGTGATTATTTTACTCTAGGGTTTTAGTATTTAAGGTGCATGCATGCATCATTTGTTAGTAACGCTTTGATTATTTTTTCTCATCAAGTATTGTAAACTGTAGCTCGCCTCTACAGTGGAAGTTCTTCATCGAGCTCTGCTGAGGCGTGAATATATATGAATCATAAGGTTTACATTGATTTCATACCGTGTTCATAATCTTATTGTGTTTATATTGTTTGTTCTTCATCAATATACCTGTGAAAGATCTAAACGATCTGAGATTTATTCTCATCAATTGGTATCAAAGCAGGAGACTATGTAATTCATACACATCTCTTCTGTTGAAGAAGTTATTAGGGTTTTTCCGCATCGGTTGATATTAATTGAGCCGTCATTCCATATTGGCGTGTCTCATTAATTGTCGATCTTACTCTAACGATAAATTACAAGTCTGATCTTAAACAGGTTATTGATCAAACTTTATCACAATGTCCATGGATGATTCGCAAACCAATCCAATCAACATCTCCAACAATATAGGATCAACGACAAGGATTCCAATCTTATACACTCAGGATTATGAGGTTTGGACGCACCACTTCGAAGATTATGTGATCGGATCAGAAGATAACGGGTACTTGATCTGGGAAGCAATCACAGTTGGCCCGTTTGCTCATTCAAGCACCTCAAAAATTGTCAAAACTCAAAAGGAGTACAATCAGCTTGTGAATGATGTGAAAGGCATTCCTCAAGACGAGAAAAAGAAGTTTCAATGCAACATCAAGGCCTTAAGAATGATTAGGTTTGCTTTGCAGTCAGATATGTTTCGATTGGTGAGTTCTTGCGCTACAGCTAAAGAGATATGGGACATGTTGAAAGAATTGTATTCCACTGATGAAGATCTGGAATATTCGATACAGACTTTGCTACTCTCTGAATTTGGTGATTTCAAATAGAAGCCCGTAGAGAAACTTGTTCAGGCTTTTGATCAGTTTAATCATCTTTTAAGTAAGATGATAAAGCACGGGATCGAAAGGAAGGTTATTGAACAGAAGGTTACCTTCATGAACGGCCTTAGACCCAAATGGATGGCAGTCGTGTCCCCAGTAAAGGCACACGAACAGTTTAAATCATACTAACTAGCGAAACTAGTGGGAATTCTGAATTCCCATGAAAGTGCATTGGCAAAGCAAACGAACGTGGTTTCCAGTTTGGGTTTGTTAGCCCTTGTCTCAAAAAGGAAAAGTGTCGTTGAAGAATAAGGAGAATTGGATCTTGCTGACTATGATCTAACCGGTGAAGAGTATGCCCTAATGGTTTCCAAACCTAGAAAGTTCATCAAAAGAAAGTTCCCAGCCAACAAGAACCGAAACTGGCAGGGAAGTTACAGTTCTGAAAAGGTGAAGGAGGAATCGAAGATAGGTTTGAAGTCAGAAGAATCCAAGAAAGAGGAGAAGATTGGTGGTGACTCAGGATTTGATTGCCATTATTGTGGAGGCAAGAATCACTTCGCCAAGGATTGCATGCTGAAGAAAAAGACAGAAAAGATTGATGAGGATGATGAGGAAGCGAATCTCTTGAGACGATTGGAGGAGATCAAGAAAAGAAAATCAACAGCTAACAATAAAACCATGAAGGCTTTGATTGTACAGGATACATGTAACAATAATGAATTCGGTGGAGTGGATGTGTGGTCCACGGATTCAGAGGACAAAGAGGTAAGAAAACCCACTCATGTCAAGGCGATGCTGGTGAAAGAAGAATATGCTGCAGGAAGATGTTTGATGGTGACAGAAGGAGTATCTCAGATGAGAGGATATACTACAGATGGTGGGCTGGAAGATGAAAAGGATCGAGAAGACAGGTGTTTTTCTGCGAAACCTGTCAGTGCACAGATCAACGAGTGTGATGAGTTGATCAAGAAGGTACAAAATATTCTTGTTTCTCTGGAAATACCTGTTACTAACTATGAAAAGGAACTGAACAACTTAAAATCTAAATTTTCTAGTATAAGTAGTAGTCTTACCCAAACTCGTGTCACAAACTCTAACCTGACTGATCAAATTAGCAGGATATCGTCGAAGAGTGAGGAGAGGAGGATGTGGATTGAGTAGAAGGTGAAAGAGTTAATTAGGTCTAAGGATGAGTCAATTTATTTGCAACGAGACAATCTTAAGCTTTTGAAACAACGAAACATTTTTTGTTTAATTGCTAAAAGACTCTATTTTAATATCACTCAATTGCATCTCGATTGTGAAATAGGAAAGAAGATACATCGCATGATTTTACTCTTCCTTGAGTTAAAGGAGGATGAAATCGATGCCGAAGCTTACAACTGTGAAAATGTTGTATCTTCTGACGAAGTCTCTCCTGCCTACAAAATTGGTCTTGACAAAATAGAGTCCTACATAAAGTCCAAATACCATAAGGACATGCTCAAAAATCTATTAGATGAAAATGATAGATTGATGTTAAGAACCGAAACTGTACAGAAATTTGACTCATTGAATGCCAAACTAAGTTCAGAAAATAAAATTGATGTTGAAAATGCATCTGAACTTAATGAGGATGATGAACTGAGTGAAATCTATGTAGAGGATGTGGTGGACTATTCAAAATTTGTCCAAAGTGAACTTGAAACTCACAAAAATCTAATTTCTGAAAATTCCGTTGAGTTCGCTCGCTCGTCGACAGACAAGACCAAAATTCTCAAGGCAAAAGCTGTTGTGTATCAAAAGGTTCAAACCACTCCAAATCAAGTCTACACAGTTCAAGGATTCACTCCTCAACAAACAGCAGAACTGACGGCTATGGTAGAAAAAGATAATGCAGTTGGATGTGAAGATTTCTTCTGGTCATCACCAATAGATAACGCCGACGAAACAAAAGTCCTATCTCAGAAAACCTCATGGAGAGTGATGGGTAGGTACGTTCCGGAACCACTTAATGAGCCTGCAAGATATGATATGCCAAGCACAAGTGGCATCAAAAGATCTTTGGGCGAACCAGTAATAACTACCAGTGAAACATCTTCGTTAAAGAGCGAAAGCCTTGCTCAAGTTCCAAAGAAAAAGGCCAACATTCACAAAAATCTCAAATAGGTGGCAGAATGAAAACACCAACGAAATATGAGATACAAGATGAATCTCTCAGAAAGAAAACTGTTTTGGAGATCTCAAAATCCTCATTACGTAAGGTATGAAAGGACGCGTAAATCACGAGGAGAATCAAGAAGCAACTGAATGGAACATTTCGGTCCTTGGAATGAAAGGAACCGAAAGGAAAGTTTCGGTCCACAACAAGTAAGCAACCGAAAGGAGAGCTTCAGTCCTCAGAGTGTAAGCAACCGAAAGAACGGTTTCGGTCCTCAACACAATAGCAACCGAAAGAATGGGTTCGGTCCCAAGTTCAATCAGACGAACAAAAGGGAAGAGTGGTCCCGTTCTCAACCAAGGAAGAGTAATAATCAACGGTCCAATATCTCTTCTAAACCCTATTCTTCTCATTCTCATTCTAATTCTTATCCTTCAAAAGATTTAAAGGGAAAAGGAAAACTCTTTCCAGAAGACAACAAATGCCCCAAAGAGATCCAAAAGAAAACAGACGTCAAAATCTCAAACCTTGCATCTAATGAATCCAAGCCAAACAAAATTAAAGTTTTCACAATAAAAAGAAAAGATGAAACAACACTAATTAAAAAAACTTATTTGGTTGATATTTCTCTTACTATTTCCTGTCCTGTAAAAGGCTCACAAGGACCCAAGAAACTTTGGGTTCCTAAATCTGCTTAATATTTTGCAGGTTATATGTGACGAGCAGTTTGACGAAGAATGGTATATTAATAGTGGCTGCTCACGTCACATGACAGGAAGAAAGGAAGAACCGAGAGAGTTTCGGTCTATCAAGGATGGTGGCATTGTGAAGTACGGGAACAATTCGTTTGGAACTATCAAAGGCTATGGAATGATTACAAATGGTGATTTCTCAATAAAAAAGTTCGCATATGTTGAAGGACTGCAGCACAACCTTATCAGTGTATCACAGCTGGTAGTTGGGACTGGATTGAAGGTATCGTTTGATGATGAAGGCTCAAAGATAGTCGAAAAGAAGTCAAATAGCATTCTGTTGAAATCGAAGCGAAAGGGGGAAATGTACCCTTTAAACCTCAATCCAATTCGAGGGAAACCAATAGTGTGCTTGCAAACGAAGGCTCACACTGACGAAATCTGGTTGTGGCATCGAAGACTCTCTCATCTTAATTTCAAGGATATCAACAAGCTGGTTTTAGGAGATCATGTTCGAGGTCTTACAGTTCTCAAATTCGACAAAGAGCATCAATGTGTTGCTTGTGAAATGGGAAAGCAAAGTCGACAAAGTCATCCTTCTATTATCAACACAAAGGTAATAGAACCATTGGAGCTGCTGCATATCGATCTATGTGGTCCCTCCTCCATTGAAAGTATTGGTGGGAATAAGTATATTCTGGTCATTGTCGATGACTTCTCTCGCTTTACATGGGTGTTCTTCTTGAAGCAAAAATCAGAGGCTACTCCTAAGCTCAAGCTCTTCATAAAGCAAGTAGAGGTTCAACTGAGGAAAGTGGTTCATAACGTAAGAAGTGACAATGGCTTGGAATTCAAGAACAAGGATTTCGAAGATTTTCTAGCTGAGAAGGGAATGACTCATAATTTCTCAGCTCCATATACTCCACAGCAGAATGGAATCGTTGAAAGGCGAAACCGATCTCTGTGCGAAGCAGCTTGTATTATGCTAAGCTTCACTTCCTTGCCTCTGTATTTATGGGCTGATGTTGTCACTGCTGCTTGTTACACTCAGAACGGATCATATCTGAACAAGCGATTCTCTATTACTCCTTACGAGATATTGAACAATCGCAAGCCGAATGTGAAATTCTTTCATGTGTTCGGTTCAAGATGCTTCGTCTTCAACTCAAAAGAGAATCGAAACAAGTTTGATGCTAAGGCTGATGAAGGAATATTTTTGGGCTACTCCTTGCACTTGAAGGCATATAGAGTTCTGAACAAGCACTCCAAGAAGATTGAAGATACATACTATGTCACTTTTGACGATAGCTATGTAAAGAAGATGAAGACAACTGAAGGTGCACTGCAGGAAATCTTTCCAAAGACCAGTCAAGTTACAACTCCTATCTCAAACCCTTTTGAGCAATACATGCTTCTTTTTAATGAACCTAAAAAGGCTATGGATTCTAAATCCAACGCGGAAGATAACAAAGTTGACAGTCTAAAGCAAATTATTGATGATGTTGCACAGAAGATGGTTGCTGATCAACCAAAAGCAACCGAAAGGCCTGGCTTAAGCAAACCTTCTGGTGACCGTCCTTCTGTCCAGGGGGAGGGCCTGTCTCTACCAAAGGATCAAGGTCCTTCATTCCAGGGGAGAGAATTCAACGTCACAATCATCTACCTCAACCGAAAGTCCAAACGAAGGGGAACATTCTGATCCAGATATTGAACTTGTGTCATCATTCGAGGGGGAGAATACGCATGTCAATGATGATGATACGCTATCGGAATTAGAAGAAGAGATCAATGCAGAACTGGATCCCTCTTGATCCAAATTACCCACCTCTCATTAAATGGACCAAAGACCATCCTTAAAGTCAAATTATTGGGGAATCTTCAGAAAAGGTATTAACTCGATCACAGATCAAAGCAAAACAAGATGCACTATTCTCTCAAGTAGAATTTTGCATGTTCAACTCTTTTGTCTCCAAAGTTGAATCGAAGATTGTTAATTCGGCTCTTGACCATTCTGATTGGGTTCAAGCCATACAAGATGAGTCGAACGAGTTTGAAAGAAACAAAGTATGGCATCTAATTCCAACTCCAAAAAATGCTTCGGTTGTCGGTCTCAAGTGGGTATTCAGAAATAAGATGGATAAGGAGGGGAATGTGATTCGTAACAAAGCTCGGTTGGTTGTAAAAGGCTACTGCCAAGAGGAAGGTATTGATTATGAAGAGACCTTTGCTCCAGTTGCAAGATTAGAGTCGGTACAAATCTTTCTTGCTTATGCTGCACACAAAAACTTTGAAGTCTATAAGATGGACGTCAAGTGTGCCTTTCTCAACGGAGAACTTGAAGAAACTGTGTATGTTGAGCAACCACCAGGTTTCGTGAACAAAAAGCATCCAGATCACTGTTACATCCTAGACAAAGTGGTATATGGCCTGAAGCAGGCTCCCAGAGCATGGTATGAAACCCTCACTAGATTCTTAAAAATGTCAAAATTTAAACAAGGTTCGGTTGACCCAACCTTCTTTCGAAAGAGAGAGGGTAACCACCTTATGATAGTCCAAATTTATGTTGATGACATCATCTTCAGCTCAACGAATCACAACTTAACATCTGAATTCAGGAAGTTGATGGAAACTAAATTTGAGATGAGCTAAATGGGTCCAATTAACTTTTTCCTTGGCTTAAATATTAGACAAGGACCCGAAGGCATTTTTATCAATCAGGAGGCATACACAAAGACATTACTTGCTAAGTTCGGCATGATGGGAGACTCCAAAGTTAAAGTTCCAATGGCTTTTGGGACAAAACTTACACCTTCGTTGGAAAAGCCAGCCGCTAACATGACACTTTATCGTCAAATGATTGGGTCACTAATGTATCTCACAGCTAGCAGACCCGATATCATGTTCTCAGTCTGCTATTGTGCCCGATTCCAAGCTAACCCACGCGAACCTCCCATGCTTGCCGTTAAAAACATCTTTCGCTATCTGAAGCGAACCTCCTCTCTCGGTCTATGCTATCCAGCCAACTCAGGTTTCTTTGTCCAAGCGTTCTCAGATGCTGACTTAGGTGGCTGTGGATTAGATCGTAAAAGCACCACTAGAGGATGCCAATTTCTCGATGGTAAATTGGTTAGCTAGCAATCAAAGAAACAAACCTGTGTATCTCTCTCCACGGATGAAGCTGAATACATCGCTGCTGCCTCATGCACATCTCAGGTTGTATGGATACAGAGTCAAAGAAAATCCCACTATATTGCGACTCTGAAAGTGCAATTAGGATTTGTCATAACTTAGTGCAACACTCGAAGAAAAAGCACATAGCACTGAGGTATCACTTCATAAAAGATCACGTGGAAGATGGCAACGTGGAAATTCACTTTGTGAGGACAACTGATCAACTGGCAGATATATTCACTAAGGCTTTACCTGAAGCAAGTTTCAACAAAATCTTACAAGGACCAGGAATGATGGAAGCAGAATCAGTACCAAAATCGCCTTGGCTTTTATAAAGGTAATAAGCGAAATAGAGCGAACCGAAATAAACTGAACACTCGGTCTATTTCGGGTTCGGTCTATTTCGAGTTCGGCCTATTTTGGGTTCGACTCAACCAAGAACCGAAATGAACCGAACACTCGGTCTATTTCGGGTTCGCTTCTTCTAAAGTCGTTCGCTTCTTTTTCATAGCAAGGCATTTTGATTGTATTCATTTGTACACTCTTTTAAATACTCTTTTTTATGTTTCTTTTCATAAAATCCAAAAATATTTTTCTTTTTTGTTTAATTAAAAATTTTCACAAAAATACAAAAATATCTTTTATTTTATTTTTATTTAATGCTTTCTTTTGTATAAGTGTTACTCTCGATGGTGAAGCCCAAGCAGGTATAACCTCTCTTCTATAGATTTATTAAGTGTCCCTAGATGCATGCTGCTGCATGTTGACTAAAGCCTCTACATATTTTGAGTGAAGCCTTAATAACATGATATATACAAATCATATTTTCCCAATCTAGGCTGTTACATTCACTCTAATCATGAGCTACCTTACTCTTCTCATATTGAGCTTAGAGTTTTCTGCTTAGTCCTTCTTTTATAGCAGAGGTACATTCACTTCTTATACCACCTATATCATTTTTCTTCACTACACTTCATCTCACTAATGTAACCCTTAAGACTCTCAGCATTTACCATTGAGGTTTATGGTTATACAAAAATTTGTGTTAATGATCTTAGTTTCGTGTCCCTACGTACTAAGTGAAACCCACAATTCAAAACCATTAATGAATTGACGATACAACATCACTATGATAACGTTCTTGAATGAAATATCTTTTTATTTTGAGTGATCCTTCTAAAAATGTATATTACCAAGATTTTTCTTCCCCAAGGATCCAGTTAAGTTTTCTTTTGAGATTTCTCATTTGTTCACAAGTCTTTGAATATCTTCCCTACCTACTTGTTTAACAGACCACCTTGGTCTCACAAGTACTTCGTTCAGTTTCGGTCTTATATCAAGTATCGAAATCATGAATTGAAGCGAAAGCCACCCTTTATAGCTTTATTTAAAAAGATGCCTTTCAATACTTCTTAACAAGTACTTGATCGTTATTTAATGGGAAGCCACACAAGCACTTTGAAGTCTCTCTTGACTTTGAAGGAAGAGATTCGTGCCCAGAATCAATAGCTTTATGTCTTAACACGACATAACAAATTCCCACAAAAAGTTTGCTTTATTTCTTTATCTTTCACAGAATCAATAGCTTTATGTCTTAACACGACATAACAAATTCCCACAAAAAGTTTGCTTTATTTCTTTATCTTTCACACTCTATGCACGAAAATCTTTGATTTACCAAAATCTGGTTCTATTAACGATGACTTAACTGTTACAGCTTCGTCTGTAAAAGTATTCCAATGCTCGATAAATTTAAAAGGTGACGACGGTTCATGTAAGATATATGGGTAACGGTTGGGATAAAGTTAAGGCTGAGTCAGTAGTTATCCAATCATTTTGACGATTTTAAAATGGCACTTTTTATGGAAAGGTGTGTAACAGCAAAAGGCACTTTCTCTCTCCTGCGTCATCATCGGGCATGCCAACTATCCACTCCGTCACATCAGACACGGTTTCTAATTAATCCAAGATTTCAGCCGGATATTTCTCTCTCCTACTTGTACGTATAAAAGGATTTGGCACATTCCTCTTTACTCTTTTATCACTTACAAATTCTCTCAAAGAAAAAGGGCGATTTCTCTCACTGTTCATCTTCTTCTTCTCAAGCTTCTTCAATGACAGAATCATCTTCTGTTCAAGATACCTCTGCTCACTCCAACCTTCTCACAATAAAGCCTCAACAAAACCTCATCATTGATCTTACACCCTTCATCTATGAATCCTACATATTGTACGTTGTCGAATGTCTTAAGTACTCACCTCTCGTCGATGCTCTGTCGAAGGTCGGAGTTGTTGTCACACCCAAAAACCAAGAACGGCGGAAACGTTCTGGGGCGGAGGACGTCATGTATAATATCAACAACAATGTAAAGTAGTAAACAAGCAACAACATCATCCATTTCATTAATAAAATAATTATTATACAATTGTATTCTATCAAATTTTGATATACACTAAAGCATAAATCAAAATGAAAGATAAGTCTTGAATAAGCTCCATCTTCCTTTCTCCTTGCATCGGTACCTGTCTATGATGACCTGAGGATACAAGTAATTTTGAAAGCGAGTATCAGCTATAAAGCTGGTGAGATCATAAGTATTAGTGTGTCTTAATTTGTGAAAACTTATAATTTCTAAGACTTGACATTGCTTTGAAAGAAAGCTAGTTTAAGTATGAAAATATTTGTAACTCAACTGAAAATGTTTGAAAATCCCTAGAAATCTGTGACATCCCCAATTTCACGGCCAGAAAAGACCGATTTGTTTATGCTTTGTTTTCAAAATCAGAGTGATCGTTTAAAGAAAACGGTTGCGGAATTTGTTCCCGAATAAAATATGATAACCATTTTATCAACACATTTCTCGAAAAGAATGTATTTTTATTAAATAATAAAACCTCGGGATGTCATGTTCGTTACAGACCAAAAGCATAAACAACATAAAATAGACCTTACAATAGTTATTCAACTACTGATCTATAATCCAAAATCTCTCGTCAAGTCCGCCGATTATTACTCTTGTGTCATTACCTGTAATGAAAAGAAAACTGAGTGGGTCAGGCTTGGGAGCCTGGTGAGCATATAGGGTTTTCATCCCACAATGTTACATCATATATTTATAAATATAGAACATTCAAACCTGCACAATTTCACCACATAAAGACAACTCTTAACCCACCCCATTGATCCTCACAATGACACGATCTAAACTCTCGCATCTAATATTTTTCCTCTTTACCTGATCCCTACTCATGGATCTAAAACTACCCGATCCATACCCACGGATCTAAAACTACCTGATCCATACTCACGGATCTAAAACTACCTGATCCATACTCACGGATCTAAAACTACCTCCTGATCTGATCCATACTCCCGGATCAATAATTGTACCCAATCCATACTCCCGGAATAGGAACAATTAACTATACCTTAATCCTGATCTGATCCATACTCCCAGATCTATAACTGTGCCCAATCCATACTCCCGGACTAGGGACAATTATCTTAATCTTAATCCATATCTGATCCATACTCCCGGATCTATAACTGTGCCCAATCCATACTCCCGGACTAGGGACAATTATCTTAGTCTTAATCCATACTCCCGGACTAATAGCAAGTTTATCTCTTTACCTGATCCATACTCACGGATCTAAAACTAACCTCTAAATCTGATCCCTACTCACGGATCTAAACTAACCTCTTGATCTAATCCATACTCGCTGGTTAACTAGATCAACAACAACAACACCGGGGCCTCTCATCTGTTTATCACACATCAACTGTCTCCCCATGTTCTACCCAACATATTAGTAGATAAAAATATATATTTTTATCCATAGTTTGAAACCTGTATAACATTCTCATTCAATACCTATTCCACATAACAGATGAGGCACACCCACATAACACGTATTTCATAGAGAATAAATCAGATCTATGAGATAGAAGAAAGTGAATATACATTCACACACATAACAACAAAACTATACACATAACACGTATTTCGTATAAAATACTTCATATTGATGTGTTAGAAGAAAGCAACTACACACCCACACATATAAACAACAATATTCTTAATACACTCAAACCATACTTGTATTATTATCGTGTTTATGAAAGGTAGTATACACTCACTTGATCAGAAGATGATCGGACAGCACTACGACTTGCAGAAGTAGTATTCCTCAGCAGATCTGGAAGATCTCTTCAAAAATCGAACTTCTCGCAGGCAGAGCTTCGGCTCGGGAACCGCACTTCTCGGGATCTACGGGATCTCGGGACTCGCCTCGGGGCTAGAGAATAATACCGGGGCTTCGGGGTATTTCTGGCACGCAAACCGATGCAAAATGGGAGAAAGAAGAGGAGAAATTGGCAAAACTATCGGCTGCCTTCGGATTCCTTTTATAGAGGCTGAGCCTCGCACGTACGCGGGGCGTACGCCAGTACGCGGGGCGTACTGGTCCGAAAAACGTCACTGCGTGCGTCATCCGAAGCCACTTGCTGCGAATGTCGACACTTCGGAGTACGCGGGGCGTACTCGAGTACGCGGCGCGTACCTCGGATCAGACCGGTGACTCCTTCGGATAATGCTTCCGAATTAAAGATTAAAAATAAATACAAATTATTTAATAATCTTCGGAAATTCATATCTTCTTCATACGAACTCCGTTTTCGACGTTCTTTATATCCACGCGAAGGTGAGACTACGCTCTACAACTTTCGTTTAGACTCCGTCGGCTAATTTTGACTTTATTTTTATTAATTATTTTTAATAGGCCGCGACATAAACTTTCGTTATAAATTCATAACTTCTTCGTTTGACGTCCGTTCTCGCCTAACTTTTTATCGCTTCGATACCAACAATGAGATCTTCGATTCTCATTTAGATTGCTTCGGCTAAATACCGCTCTAACGTAAATTCACTTTTTACGTTGCATTGCGTCGTGCCGGTTCTGTCGCGAAACTTCGACGGGCCATAACTTCTTCGTTATAACTCGGATTTTGGCGTTCTTTATATGCACGGAAACCTTGTGACATATACTACAACTTGGTTAAGATTAATCCTTCTATATAACCTTCCATTAAAAAGTCATTTTTGACGCTTATTGTTTCTAAATTGACTAGCCCTGATCTACGGGCGTTACAATTATCTCCCCCTTAGGATGATTACGTCCCGGAATCATCAACGAAATAGGATTCGCATACTGACTCCATAAGTTATCTTTCCATTCTAAGTAATAACCTTGATGCTCAATCCTGCATCTGCTCTTCGTACTATCTTGGACTTTCAATCATAACCTTCGAGTTACAAAATAAGTCCTTATTGCGAACTCTTTCTTCTTCTTAGGATAAATATATTCCTTTATCCAATGTAACAAACCGATGGGTCGTGCTCTATCGACCTCTCATCGCACGATGCGACGCTTAGACTTGGTCTTTAATAAAGTTAAATTCCAGAATGGAATATACCTTCCTTCATATTCTAATGCGATATAATCACATTTCAGCATGTAGCATTTCTGCCTACAAACTTCTTTTAACAACGAGAGCGACACTATCAATCGCATTAACTTCAACCTTCTGACTTAAGTCAGATGTTACATCTAACTCGGTCCTCTAGACCACGTACATACTCCTCGCCGTCGAACTCAAATTAAACATGACCACTAGGGTCGGAACAAGAACCATCTTACTAGTCATTACCGAAACAATGGTAATGACATACCAGAAAAAATGGAATCAATCACTAGTTTCTTGGTAACCTTGCGACTTTCCCTGATCCAAGTGCGAGTCCTGTGCTTCCGGTAGTATATGCATCTACTACCTTTCACACCTACTCATACTCGTCCCAAGTGTTGTCCCGCAGTCGACCAATTCACCAAACAAGAAAATCACAAAACAATTTAACACGTCAGATAGCAGAACTAGGGTTTATATTATTTCCTTGAAACGGTTACACAAAAGTTCAAGTTCACCCTATACTATGCCTCTAATAGGCTACACCACATGTTACTTTTCATATCGCTACTTTATATCTTGATCTTTGGATATAAAATCCTCATTCCTGATTCCTTGCATTGCCATCTGCTTCATCAAGGATCATGCGGAATGCTTTTGGTTTTGGTGGTGCATTTGGCCTTATAGCCTCTTCTCTTCTTGGGCAGTTTTGCTTGAAGTGCCCTTCTTCGCCACACTTAAAGCAGACTTCTCTTTTGGTTGGGCATTTGCTGGCGTAATGACCAGTCTTCCCGCATTTAAAGCAGGTCATTTCTTTAGAGCATTCACCAATGTGCTTCCTTTTGCACTTGTCACACCATTGTGCTCCTCCCTCGAGCTTCTTCGAATCATACTTCGAAAATTTTCTCTTCTCATCGGACCTTGAAGATCCTTCCATCTTTCTTTTCTCACCCACCTCGTTTCTCTCCAGACCCCTTTCCTTTAACTGGGTCTCCACATTTTTAGCTGCTCGGACTGCTGTCTTCAAAGTAGTTGCCATCTTGACCGTTGCGCCAAAGTCGGCAGGCAGTCCATTTGCGAACCTCTCAATTTTTGAGAGTTCAGATGGCACTAAGTATGGAAATAACTTCATCTTTTCGGTAAATGCAGTAGCATAATCATCAATGCTCAATTTACCTTTCTTCATGTTCTGGAATTCATTGTTCAGATCAATCAGATCTATCTCTGAGCAGTACTGCATCTTTAACTGCTCCAGGAATGATTCCCAAGACATCTTCAGGGCTTCCCCTCGAGGCATCATATCTGCCAGTAACTTCCACCAGCTCAAGACTCCGGTCTTTAGTTGTCTAACTGCAAAGACAGTCTTCTGTTTGTTGCTACAGTCGCAACTCTCAAACACCATCTCCATTTCGGAGATCCAGTCCATAATCTCAACAGGCTTTGGGCTTCCAGAAAGACTTGGCGGTTTGGCGCCCAAGAAATTTTTATACATACGCCCATCCCTGTTTCTTTCCCTCTCTGGGTCATTCCTTTCTACTACTGGGGGTTCTGCTCGTCCAACCGTCCCACTGTAGTTACCTCCCTCTGAATGCCCTCCATTCACCTCAGGCTCCTCCACTTGAAGTGACACTTCCTCACGATTCTGTTGGAGTAATCGCCTTGTCTCCTCCATTTGGCGATCCAACATCATCTGTATCATCGCTTGCACCCCAGCCATTGTCATCGGCTCTGGTGCTGCTGCTACAACAGGTGCTTGCTCAACCACAGGTGGTTGATTCCTGTTTTCATCAGCATTTCCAACCCCACTTCTTGTTCTCACCATTTTTGATCTACACACCCAATAAGGTGAAATTAGATCCTTATTCACGATAGATATTCAAATCATCCTTATCACTCCGAAACGTTTACATGCTAGTTCTAATATCGTAGACGTACGCTTAAAATCCTAAACACATAAGGTTTCCAGATCCGGTCGGCAACAGACCATAGATCCGAACAAATAATAGCATCAATATAGCTATCACACAAAACATTTAGCACATAAAAGCTTTTTAGGCAATTTTCCTAAAATGAACTAGTGCTTGTGTCAATTTAGGTGTACTACCTAACATATTTTAGACACACTCCTCACAATCATTACTTAGCATTCTAAGTTTAAGTCTAGAAATTTCCTACAAATTCCTAGTTCGCTTAAACTAATGCTCTGATACCAACTGTGACATCCCCAATTTCACGGCCAGAAAAGACCGATTTGTTTATGCTTTGTTTTCAAAATCAGAGTGATCGTTTAAAGAAAACGGTTGCGGAATTTGTTCCCGAATAAAATATGATAACCATTTTATCAACACATTTCTCGAAAAGAATGTATTTTTATTAAATAATAAAACCTCGGGATGTCATGTTCGTTACAGACCAAAAGCATAAACAACATAAAATAGACCTTACAATAGTTATTCAACTACTGATCTATAATCCAAAATCTCTCGTCAAGTCCGCCGATTATTACTCTTGTGTCATTACCTGTAATGAAAAGAAAACTGAGTGGGTCAGGCTTGGGAGCCTGGTGAGCATATAGGGTTTTCATCCCACAATGTTACATCATATATTTATAAATATAGAACATTCAAACCTGCACAATTTCACCACATAAAGACAACTCTTAACCCACCCCATTGATCCTCACAATGACACGATCTAAACTCTCGCATCTAATATTTTTCCTCTTTACCTGATCCCTACTCATGGATCTAAAACTACCCGATCCATACCCACGGATCTAAAACTACCTGATCCATACTCACGGATCTAAAACTACCTGATCCATACTCACGGATCTAAAACTACCTCCTGATCTGATCCATACTCCCGGATCAATAATTGTACCCAATCCATACTCCCGGAATAGGAACAATTAACTATACCTTAATCCTGATCTGATCCATACTCCCGGATCTATAACTGTGCCCAATCCATACTCCCGGACTAGGGACAATTATCTTAATCTTAATCCATATCTGATCCATACTCCCGGATCTATAACTGTGCCCAATCCATACTCCCGGACTAGGGACAATTATCTTAATCTTAATCCATATCTGATCCATACTCCCGGATCTATAACTGTGCCCAATCCATACTCCCGGACTAGGGACAATTATCTTAGTCTTAATCCATACTCCCGGACTAATAGCAAGTTTATCTCTTTACCTGATCCATACTCACGGATCTAAAACTAACCTCTAAATCTGATCCCTACTCACGGATCTAAACTAACCTCTTGATCTAATCCATACTCGCTGGTTAACTAGATCAACAACAACAACACCGGGGCCTCTCATCTGTTTATCACACATCAACTGTCTCCCCATGTTCTACCCAACATATTAGTAGATAAAAATATATATTTTTATCCATAGTTTGAAACCTGTATAACATTCTCATTCAATACCTATTCCACATAACAGATGAGGCACACCCACATAACACGTATTTCATAGAGAATAAATCAGATCTATGAGATAGAAGAAAGTGAATATACATTCACACACATAACAACAAAACTATACACATAACACGTATTTCGTATAAAATACTTCATATTGATGTGTTAGAAGAAAGCAACTACACACCCACACATATAAACAACAATATTCTTAATACACTCAAACCATACTTGTATTATTATCGTGTTTATGAAAGGTAGTATACACTCACTTGATCAGAAGATGATCGGACAGCACTACGACTTGCAGAAGTAGTATTCCTCAGCAGATCTGGAAGATCTCTTCAAAAATCGAACTTCTCGCAGGCAGAGCTTCGGCTCGGGAACCGCACTTCTCGGGATCTACGGGATCTCGGGACTCGCCTCGGGGCTAGAGAATAATACCGGGGCTTCGGGGTATTTCTGGCACGCAAACCGATGCAAAATGGGAGAAAGAAGAGGAGAAATTGGCAAAACTATCGGCTGCCTTCGGATTCCTTTTATAGAGGCTGAGCCTCGCACGTACGCGGGGCGTACGCCAGTACGCGGGGCGTACTGGTCCGAAAAACGTCACTGCGTGCGTCATCCGAAGCCACTTGCTGCGAATGTCGACACTTCGGAGTACGCGGGGCGTACTCGAGTACGCGGCGCGTACCTCGGATCAGACCGGTGACTCCTTCGGATAATGCTTCCGAATTAAAGATTAAAAATAAATACAAATTATTTAATAATCTTCGGAAATTCATATCTTCTTCATACGAACTCCGTTTTCGACGTTCTTTATATCCACGCGAAGGTGAGACTACGCTCTACAACTTTCGTTTAGACTCCGTCGGCTAATTTTGACTTTATTTTTATTAATTATTTTTAATAGGCCGCGACATAAACTTTCGTTATAAATTCATAACTTCTTCGTTTGACGTCCGTTCTCGCCTAACTTTTTATCGCTTCGATACCAACAATGAGATCTTCGATTCTCATTTAGATTGCTTCGGCTAAATACCGCTCTAACGTAAATTCACTTTTTACGTTGCATTGCGTCGTGCCGGTTCTGTCGCGAAACTTCGACGGGCCATAACTTCTTCGTTATAACTCGGATTTTGGCGTTCTTTATATGCACGGAAACCTTGTGACATATACTACAACTTGGTTAAGATTAATCCTTCTATATAACCTTCCATTAAAAAGTCATTTTTGACGCTTATTGTTTCTAAATTGACTAGCCCTGATCTACGGGCGTTACAAAATCCCTATGATTCCTATTAGTAACATAAAAGAGTCTTCTACCAAGACTTAACTGTTCTGTGTGTAGTCTTCTACCAAGACCTAACTGTTCTGAATGTAGTCTTCTACCAAGACCTAACTGTTCTGAATGTAGTCTTCTACCAAGACCTAACTGTTCTGAATATTACCCTTTTGTACTAGGGTAACTATCATTGTCAACTTTAAGCCATCCGTAGATGTACTCTTACCTCTGTTGCTAACAGCTGGGTATAGGAATAGTCAATCCCTTAATTGCGTACCTGTAATGGTACCAACCGTTTGACATCCGTGGATGTACTTTTACCTCTGTAGCTAACAGAGATTCTAGGAATGGTCAATCCCTCAATACGTATCCTTTGGTACTAGGATGATAATCCATTCTATCTCGTCGATTATGTGATTTTATCACAAGGTAAAGATAAGAACACGGATTTGATAACAGAGTCGATACATATAAAATGTAATAGGACTCCTACTGATATATCTATGCACAAGTACTCCTATAAGTATAATAATGTAAATATTATAGTAGAGTACGGTAAGGTTCTACGTGTGCTAGCTAGAATGTGTGTTCTCCTTATCTAGCAAGTATAGTAATGTAAACGTTCTAGTATGGATGTATATGTTCTCGTCCTAGTATAATTGTACATGTAATGTATAGCAATGTTCTAGAAAGTATTGACTCATGAATGAACTGACTCATTGTATGATATCGTGTTCTAGTAATGGTTCTAGTATCTTCCTGAACTACCCCTATGGTAGCTTTCTAGTAATCTAAGTGGTACGTATGGACGTGGATGTATACCCTTACTACCCAAGGGCATAGGATGAACTGGAAAGACCCTTTATGACTATATATGTACACATGATATATAACAAATCTTTAAACGACCTTCGGACGAATACCCAATGTCCCACCAGACCACATCTCAAGGCGCGAAAAGGAAATAGGGTGGATAGTCTTCCTAAGTCTTTTAAACATTCCTTATATAACTATACATATAGAGGCATGCAATTTATAATAAAATAAAAGCATAAGTAAGTTTTGTAAAACATTTGAAACAGGAATATTATTTTAAGAGAAGATCGACTTGATGTCAATCCATAAAGCAATTTGAAGGAATAAGTATAATAAAACAGTTTTGAGTATAAAGAAACCTTTGTTTGAAACACAGTTGTAAATAAGTTTGAAGTATGATAAACCGAGTAAGAAGTACAGTGTAATAAGTAGTTTAAAGCATATAAAATGTTTATAAAAAATCATTTGAAGGAAACTATTTGGTAAAACGGCTAATGAGTAGCCAAATCTTTTGAATGTTGTATATTAATCACATGTGATTGATGTATTAAGTAATATAAGCCGACTTACTAATCACATGTGATTGACATAAAAAGTAGCATGATTCTACTTGTATCCCCCCCCATAAAATATTTAAAACAGTTTAAAACATTAGTTAAGGGGTATGAACTCACCTACAGTATGTGACTGGAAATGAACAGGCTGTTATCGTACGAAAGGATCGGACAAGTGCTTGGTGTCAAGTGATGACTTAGACACACACAATGATCCTAATTACATATGAAGACATATGTATATAAATAATTAGTGATTATAACACTAATTATACAAGTAACAACATTTAAGCGTGAGGACAACACTTTTGGTCAAGTGCTAGGAGGCAAATGGGTTGAAGTAAAGGAGTGCAATGCCCCTAATGGAAGTTTAAGGTCAAAAGACCATAATCATTAGAGTTTACGGCCCAGGGGAGTAGGCTCCTGGTCGTAAACTCTCAAACAAGCCATGAAATGGAGTTTAGAAGTACTACAACTTTAGAGGGGAATTGTTTCAAGGCTAGGCAAGAGTTTAAGGCACCATATTGACTCCTAAGGGGAGTTTACGGCCCAAAGACCCTTTTCCCTTGGAGTTTACGGCCGTAAACTCCCTTGGGAGGGTTCTTATTGTCCTTTCAAGTGTCTAACAATTCTAGGAACAAATCTAGGCTTCAATACTTGGATTACGGGAGGTTTAAGGCACTAAATGGGACCATTTGATGGAGTTTACGGCCATAGAACTCTTTGGGCCGTAAACTCCCTCACACATGGGGTCCTAAGAATTTTAACTAGTCCATATCTCCTCTAAGTACTTGCCCTAAAAGTTTCTTGGCCTATGGAAGTGTTTAGGGTGTCCTTTGACCCCATTTAAGGAGTTTACGGCCCAAGAAATACTCTTGGCCGTAAACTCTCAAACACTTATGCTTTTTATGTGTTTTCTAGGTCTTAAACACATTAAGGTACATGCCAAAAATGAATACTAAGCCTTAGGAAGAGTTTAAAGGCATTTTGGAACCTAAAACTTGGAGTTTACGGCCCAAGGAGTTTCTTGGCCGTAAACTCCCTTATAGAAATGATTTCTAAGGGTTTTGATGGCATAAATCATGAGTGTAAAGCTTCTAGGTGTTTGTTCTAAGGCTAGGGATCACAAGGCACTCATTTGTGCCCTTTACTTGGAGTTTACGGCCCAAAAGGTGGTTCCTTGGCCGTAAACTCCTCAAACTAAGTGATTTTGATTTGTTTCTAGCCTCCAATGATCATACACTAGGTCCTTAGTTAGTTGCCTAACACGGAAATGGGACTATGTGGCCTTTAGGCTTGATTTTGGAGTTTACTCCCCAAGAACGTTCTTGGGCGGTAAACTCCCGGATCTTGTGTTTTGGACATGTAATCAATGTTATAAATCATATAACAAGCATTAAAACACATTTAGGGAAGTAGACTCACAATCTGGGATGAAAACCCGAAGATCCGTGAGAGAGTATTTGGCTTTTCTCTAATTGGAAATCAAATAATGAACCAATTTGGTTCAGAATTCTATTTATAGTCCAGAGATTTTTGGCAGAAAATATTTCTATTCTCGGAATGGATTCTAATGACTTAGAGTAATGGTTTTACAGTGTTGCACAAAATCCTAGTGCAACCACTCTCCTAATAACTCCTTAGGGGTAAAACCCTAAAACTGCCAAACTTATTCCAAAAGTTTAAATTCTCACTGAAACTGCTCTACTTCTATTGGATTGATGTGGTTTGATTTGAATGGAAAATTTCGGGTTGTCACATCATCCCCCTGTTAAAGGGAATTTCGTCCCGAAATTAGAATTTAGGCAAGGAAGTATGCACGAATGATAGAGATGTGAGGAGGAACTTCCTAATCGATTGGTTCTAGCGCACCTAAGTGAAATCGGCTCTCGGTTGGTATCCCAACGAACCTTCACTAGTTGGCGATGGCGTTGCTTCGTCCACTTGACCTCTCAGTCGAGGGTCACTACGGTTATGATACGAAGGCACAGATCTTGACGAATGGACTTGTAAGAGTCCTGACGGAAAGGTATGGTTTCACGATCGAGATGCGAAAAGTAGAAAGTATGCTACTGAGTTTGCGGAGTAGGTCTAGTTTGAGCGAGGCACAGGACAGATTCTGATAAGACTCTCAGAGGTCCTGTCAAATATGGATTTAGCTTTTCACGCTTTACGAAGCGTATTAAGCCATTCTCAGAGTGAGTTATCCTAAAGAACTTGGTCCCTCACTCGGAATCTCAAAGGTTCCTTTTCTTGTGTAACTTCCCAGTCAAAGGCCACCCCTCGCTGGGTCTAAGTCATACTAGTATCTGAAGCTTGCGAGGAGTTCTGAATGAACTAAGGCGGTAGGTCGGTAAGACCTAACATTTGGCGAAAGCTGTCGGCTTCTCTGGTGTCGATGAATACTCAATGTTTTTGGCAAGCTGAAAGAGTACCCAAAATTTATCACATTACTAACACTGTGTCCTAGAATTTGACTCTTCAATTTCAAAACTCAAGCCTATAGAACTTCGCTAAAAGTTCCTCTGTAGGAAATGTTTTCATCGGTTTTCTTCTTACTACGAGGGTAGATAAATAAGTCATTTCTTGGGGAACTGACGAATCGATCCTAGTAAGAAAGGCATAACCCTAATCATATATCTCATGAAAACCATGGGCTTGTTGGTCCTATCCGAAAGGTATCACTACGGACTCGAAGCGTCCGCATCGAATTCGGAAGATAGTCTTACCGACATCCTTCCCTAACACATCGAACTGGTGATATTCGGATCTCAAGTCCATTTCTGGAAGTAGATTCTTTCCTTACGTTTGCTCAACCATTTTGTCTATGCGAGACAGAGATAACGATTTCTATAAAAATCTTGACGGATTCCTCGATAACCGAGGCACATACGATGCGATCCATCGATTTCTGGAAGAATCTGACCGGGGTTCTCTAGGGTGAGAAACCTAGTCTTCTAATTCTATTTCTGTGTAATTCGCCAAGTTGCTCGTGCTGTTCTTGTATCTCCGGGGGTGTTTAAACTATAGGGTGATCTGTTTTCGGGAGTTGTACTGGGTTCTAAGTTTATTCACATGACGATGTGATTACTCGTATACTTAGGCAGTTTCTCCGTCCTGAAGTCCATTTTAGAATTCATACATGGATTTACGATCACAATTTCGTGTATACGAGTCATATATAATTAAGATTGAAAAGGTAGTCGAAGAACTGATTCTTCCTTACCCTCACATCCCAAGGAGGAAAAGATTTAAGGCGGAATCATCAATTCTAAATCTATAGAACCTTGATTATATAACACTCTTATGTATACCTTCCTCAGTGATAGATCATCTGCATGAATCCCTGGATTGAACTTGACGTACTGCACGAGTGGTACTTCGGGGATTTCTTCGGAAAGAAAAAATAACTAAGAGGTACTCCGGGAATGAGTACTTCGGTGTTCTGATATGACGGCTTTGCTGGAAAGGTGATCTAGAAGGAAGAGATGTACGCAAGAAACTGTTTTCGTGAGGATCAATTTTTTTAATCGAGTCGTATGATAATGTCGGAATCATATAGAAACTTTTAAAGACATTAGAATTAACATAAGGCGGTTACAGACAAAACACAACTATGCAACCATGAACAGAGTTACAGTACTTTAGATTTACCACAAGACCATTGCTGCGAAATAAGACATACTACAAAAGACAAGTATACGCAGCACGAGAATTCCTATACACACAGGATCTCGCAAAAGGTAAGACTCTAGTTGCACTAGTTCTAATTAGTTTTTAAGTCTGTTACAAGGAAACGCCTTAAATACATTAACGTGGTTCCTGAGCAGGCTCTCCTGCAGCTGTGATCCTGAGAATCTTCCCGTCTGCGCCAGAGTTCTGCGTTATCGGACAATCCTTCTTGAAGTGCCCTATCTCACCGCATTGGTGGCATGACTGGCTAGTACTAGCCTTGGTGACGGGATTTCGGTGCTTAGCTAGTGTTATGTGGACACGAGTGCCTTCCTTGTTACTCCACCTCGAAAATTGCTTCTTGAATCGTTCTGCGCTATAACTCAACTTGTGCGTAGGGTTAGTCTCGATGAAAGGGACTTGAGTGACAGGTCGTTTCGGTGCTCCACAGTCACGAGCATGATGTCCTATATTCAGGCAATTGCAACATTGCATCTCATGGCAAGTCCCATGATGATGGGAACTACACTTCTCACACTTAGGGAGTTTTCCCTCATATGACCTGCGCGGTATGGGAACGGCAGGGGTTTCCACTTGCTGTTGTGGTATAGCCAGCTTTTGGGCTCTCTTGTGTTCCTTTCGGGCTTGACGCTTTCGTTTCTTGTTCTCTGCTTTCTGACATTGCGAGCCCGGAACTGTTACTGCTGGGTGACTTCCTGGATGGATATCACGATTAGGAACTTCATTCCCGTCAGCAGCATTGACCGTGTTGATAGCGCTACGGTGCGTCATGACCGCGGTTACTGCAGCCACTACGGCAGCTGTAAATACTGTTTGAAAGGTAGCGGCGTCCATCGGAAAAGTAGAGGTCTCGTTGCTTGGCTGGTTGTTTCCGGATGACGACATGATTCTGTAACATGAAAGATTAAAGATTTGTAAGCGATTCTGGTTGACCCTGATGTACTTAGATTGTTCATGAAAAGAGTAAGAGTATGATCTCAAAAGTTTGACCTACATCCCTATGATGCAGTCCCGGTAAAGAATGAATGTATGTTCGTAGAATGATCTCAAGACGTTTGTCGTTCGAGCTGAGGTATCGTGGGTTGGTGAATAACAAGATCCAACCATTGAAAGAGACTTGGAAGTGTCTCTTGGAATAAATCACCGTAGTCTAATGAATTGACTAAAGTATGATTCAGATAGGCTCCAATGAAAGAAATATAAGAGTACTTGAATGACGAATGACTCAAAAGTTAGCCGGCTGTCAATACCTTGGATATTCACGATGTAAAGATTCAAGAAAATGACCCTGTAAAGGTCTTACATTATATCCACAGAAGATAGTTTCCTGACAGTATAAAGACCTAACTAAAGTACTTACGGAACAAGGTAATTTCATAGAAAATGCCACATCGGGCATAGACAGAAAAACATGATTTCCTTTTTATAAGGGAAATAAGGTAAAGCGTCTATTACGGCGACGGTCATCCCTCTGGTGAACTCTTAGTTCAACCAATTGACGTTCCACGTCAAGTAGGTGTCTTTCGCACACCATCTGGCGTACTCGGAGCTCTATGACTACGGCTCGTGATTCAGCCAGTGCTTGCAGCAGGGTTTCGTGGTTCCCCTCTGATCTCCCGTGAGCATCCTCTAGATGAATGGTGTGGAGGGTATGCATTCTAGCATAGGCGACTACTTCTGTAATCTGACGTAGGGCTGTCCTGCCTTGAATCTCATGTCTGGCCTCTCTGCGGACCAAGATTGGCAAGACTATATCTGCTAAGCCCTAATTGCACAAGTCGTAGAAGCTTCGGTCGCCGTCAAATAGCATAAGCTGATCTTGTCCTTGGCTCCCTGTTTCTAAGCATTCCACTCACTCAGGGTCAGGCCATGAAAAGCCGGAAGAGGGTTAGGAATTGAAACGGGAGCTGCTCGGCGTAGGTTCTCAACCTCAGGCTCGGGGTTAGTATCATACGAAAAGTCTTCATCACGGTGATCATCCAGGGAATAGGATGATCATTCTCTGGTTCTTCTCCAAACCAACCAGCTATGACTTCATTCGGAAGATGCTGGTTGTCAAGGGGATGGAGTCCAGTTATGATTTCTATGCGAGAATTTAGGGTAAGAAGATAATTATTAGACGAACTATCTAGATAATTATTTAGGAAACCTTCATTAGTTACATCGCTATTTGTGAAGTGCATACCAGCTATGTGTAATCTAAACAGGATAGACCTTCGAATAAGTGACCTTAATTCCTTATTCACACAGAATAGGGGTAAGGCAAAATTATCGCAGATTCTGAGTCTATAACATCCTAATTACATGTAGCCTCAGTGTATCCACTTAGCAACTATTCAATCTAGTAATGAAGATCCCATTTTAATTCCCAAGTATAAAGTACTTATAGTAACACCAAAATACACCTATAGTATTTTAAATTTATTGTTATGTTCTATTGTTCTCATTGTGGTAGGGTGGGTAAGATTTTAGCATTGGTGCAACCACACACTTAAACTTAGGCACATGCTAGTCAACCCTCGGATAATATAGGCGATCAGGCTATATCTTCCCAGTTTTGACCATATGTCTCTAAGCCCACTTGTGTTGCCCAACAATCGTAATTCTTTTGTACTGTCCTAATGACATTGATTTTAGTATGAATGCAGCACGTATACTTACTTAAATATTTTACTATTTAAAGTATAAACTCTTGGTCAGAGTTTTTTTAATCCCTTATGTATTTATAGTTAGTATATCTTTTATGGGTTGATATACTTAATTCACTATAAACAATGCTCTGATACCACTCTGTCACACCCCAAAACCAAGAACGGCGGAAACGTTCTGGGGCGGAGGACGTCATGTATAATATCAACAACAATGTAAAGTAGTAAACAAGCAACAACATCATCCATTTCATTAATAAAATAATTATTATACAATTGTATTCTATCAAATTTTGATATACACTAAAGCATAAATCAAAATGAAAGATAAGTCTTGAATAAGCTCCATCTTCCTTTCTCCTTGCATCGGTACCTGTCTATGATGACCTGAGGATACAAGTAATTTTGAAAGCGAGTATCAGCTATAAAGCTGGTGAGATCATAAGTATTAGTGTGTCTTAATTTGTGAAAACTTATAATTTCTAAGACTTGACATTGCTTTGAAAGAAAGCTAGTTTAAGTATGAAAATATTTGTAACTCAACTGAAAATGTTTGAAAATCCCTAGAAATCCCTATGATTCCTATTAGTAACATAAAGGAGTCTTCTACCAAGACTTAACTGTTCTGTGTGTAGTCTTCTACCAAGACCTAACTGTTCTGAATGTAGTCTTCTACCAAGACCTAACTGTTCTGAATGTAGTCTTCTACCAAGACCTAACTGTTCTGAATATTACCCTTTTGTACTAGGGTAACTATCATTGTCAACTTTAAGCCATCCGTAGATGTACTCTTACCTCTGTTGCTAACAGCTGGGTATAGGAATAGTCAATCCCTTAATTGCGTACCTGTAATGGTACCAACCGTTTGACATCCGTGGATGTACTTTTACCTCTGTAGCTAACAGAGATTCTAGGAATCGTCAATCCCTCAATACGTATCCTTTGGTACTAGGATGATAATCCATTCTATCTCGTCGATTATGTGATTTTATCACAAGGTAAAGATAAGAACACGGATTTGATAACAGAGTCGATACATATAAAATGTAATAGGACTCCTACTGATATATCTATGCACAAGTACTCCTATAAGTATAATAATGTAAATATTATAGTAGAGTACGGTAAGGTTCTACGTGTGCTAGCTAGAATGTGTGTTCTCCTTATCTAGCAAGTATAGTAATGTAAACGTTCTAGTATGGATGTATATGTTCTCGTCCTAGTATAATTGTACATGTAATGTATAGCAATGTTCTAGAAAGTATTGACTCATGAATGAACTGACTCATTGTATGATATCGTGTTCTAGTAATGGTTCTAGTATCTTCCTGAACTACCCCTATGGTAGCTTTCTAGTAATCTAAGTGGTACGTATGGACGTGGATGTATACCCTTACTACCCAAGGGCATAGGATGAACTGGAAAGACCCTTTATGACTATATATGTACACATGATATATAACAAATCTTTAAACGACCTTCGGACGAATACCCAATGTCCCACCAGACCACATCTCAAGGCGCGAAAAGGAAATAGGGTGGATAGTCTTCCTAAGTCTTTTAAACATTCCTTATATAACTATACATATAGAGGCATGCAATTTATAATAAAATAAAAGCATAAGTAAGTTTTGTAAAACATTTGAAACAGGAATATTATTTTAAGAGAAGATCGACTTGATGTCAATCCATAAAGCAATTTGAAGGAATAAGTATAATAAAACAGTTTTGAGTATAAAGAAACCTTTGTTTGAAACACAGTTGTAAATAAGTTTGAAGTATGATAAACCGAGTAAGAAGTACAGTGTAATAAGTAGTTTAAAGCATATAAAATGTTTATAAAAAATCATTTGAAGGAAACTATTTGGTAAAACGGCTAATGAGTAGCCAAATCTTTTGAATGCTGTATATTAATCACATGTGATTGATGTATTAAGTAATATAAGCCGACTTACTAATCACATGTGATTGACATAAAAAGTAGCATGATTCTAATTGTATCCCCCCCCCATAAAATATTTAAAACAGTTTAAAACATTAGTTAAGGGGTATGAACTCACCTACAGTATGTGACTGGAAATGAACAGGCTGTTATCGTACGGAAGGATCGGACAAGTGCTTGGTGTCAAGTGATGACTTAGACACACACAATGATCCTAATTACATATGAAGACATATGTATATAAATAATTAGTGATTATAACACTAATTATACAAGTAACAACATTTAAGCGTGAGGACAACACTTTTGGTCAAGTGCTAGGAGGCAAATGGGTTGAAGTAAAGGAGTGCAATGCCCCTAATGGAAGTTTAAGGTCAAAAGACCATAATCATTAGAGTTTACGGCCCAGGGGAGTAGGCTCCTGGTCGTAAACTCTCAAACAAGCCATGAAATGGAGTTTAGAAGTACTACAACTTTAGAGGGGAATTGTTTCAAGGCTAGGCAAGAGTTTAAGGCACCATATTGACTCCTAAGGGGAGTTTACGGCCCAAAGACCCTTTTCCCTTGGAGTTTACGGCCGTAAACTCCCTTGGGAGGGTTCTTATTGTCCTTTCAAGTGTCTAACAATTCTAGGAACAAATCTAGGCTTCAATACTTGGATTACGGGAGGTTTAAGGCACTAAATGGGACCATTTGATGGAGTTTACGGCCATAGAACTCTTTGGGCCGTAAAATCCCTCACACATGAGGTCCTAAGAATTTTAACTAGTCCATATCTCCTCTAAGTACTTGCCCTAAAAGTTTCTTGGCCTATGGAAGTGTTTAGGGTGTCCTTTGACCCCATTTAAGGAGTTTACGGCCTAAGAAATACTCTTGGCCGTAAACTCTCAAACACTTATGCTTTTTATGTGTTTTCTAGGTCTTAAACACATTAAGGTACATGCCAAAAATGAATACTAAGCCTTAGGAAGAGTTTAAAGGCATTTTGGAACCTAAAACTTGGAGTTTACGGCCCAAGGAGTTTCTTGGCCGTAAACTCCCTTATAGAAATGATTTCTAAGGGTTTTGATGGCATAAATCATGAGTGTAAAGCTTCTAGGTGTTTGTTCTAAGGCTAGGGATCACAAGGCACTCATTTGTGCCCTTTACTTGGAGTTTACGGCCCAAAAGGTGGTTCCTTGGCCGTAAACTCCTCAAACTAAGTGATTTTGATTTGTTTCTAGCCTCCAATGATCATACACTAGGTCCTTAGTTAGTTGCCTAACACGGAAATGGGACTATGTGGCCTTTAGGCTTGATTTTGGAGTTTACTCCCCAAGAACGTTCTTGGGCGGTAAACTCCCGGATCTTGTGTTTTGGACATGTAATCAATGTTATAAAGCATATAACAAGCATTAAAACACATTTAGGGAAGTAGACTCACAATCTGGGATGAAAACCCGAAGATCCGTGAGAGAGTATTTGGCTTTTCTCTAATTGGAAATCAAATAATGAACCAATTTGGTTCAGAATTCTATTTATAGTCCAGAGATTTTTTGGCAGAAAATATTTCTATTCTCGGAATGGATTCTAATGACTTAGAGTAATGGATTTACAGTGTTGCACAAAATCCTAGTGCAACCACTCTCCTAATAACTCCTTAGGGGTAAAACCCTAAAACTGCCAAACTTATTCCAAAAGTTTAAATTCTCACTGAAACTGCTCTACTTCTATTGGATTGATGTGGTTTGATTTGAATGGAAAATTTCGGGTTGTCACAGTTGTTCCTGTGACCTGCATCTCACACATCTATTCAACTGCCTACTATGACAAAGTTGCTGAGAGGATTCACTTTGAAATTCACATTGAGAAGACCTTCATCTCTAAGACTCGCTTATGTACCCTAATTGGTCTTGCTCAAGAACCCACTCTGTTAAACCCCGACTCGATTACTATTGGTCAACTGTTCTCTATGTTCTACCAAATGGGGTACACAGAAACCCTAACTATAGTTACCAAATTCAAGAGGTCTTGCCTTCCTCCTCAATGGAATGGCCTTTTCACTATTCTTTTCAAAGGTACAGAACGTAGCGCCGACTCAGATGGAGCAAGCAAGTCATTTATGACTGTGCTTTATGGGCTGTATCATGGGATCACCTTGGACTATGGGACAATCATATGGCAAAAACTAGTTCAAAGTTTGTATTCTTCCTCACGACACTCCGAGATTTCATGTGGAAAGTACTGGTCCATTATTACAAAGTGGGCGATAGATCGTCTCCATGTTCCAATCATGGCAGACTCTCTTCTTACCTCTATCGCGACCTTTCATACCACAAAGATCATCGTCACAGATCCTACCAAGTATTCCTTCATTGGATCGATCCCAGAAGCCATGTATGCATGCGTGTTTGACGCAAGCAACGTTATTCAAGAATACAAGAAGCATCCTTCTTCGGGCCCAAGGGAACTCACTTTTGCCATGATTCGCTCCATTGAGGAAGCTGACAAACCAGCCAAGAGGGGAAAGAAACCAGAAACACAGAAGAAAGCGAAAGTCACTAAACCAACCAAGGGTCAAACCCCCAAGAAGCGAAAGTCCGATAAGGCTGCTCCTTCACAGCTTAAGCAGAAGAAGCTGAAGAAGCCAACCCGGAGACTCATTCTTCAATCTTCAAGTGATTCGGACTCTGAGTATGT
This sequence comes from Lactuca sativa, assembly GCF_002870075.4. Classification (NCBI taxonomy): domain Eukaryota; kingdom Viridiplantae; phylum Streptophyta; class Magnoliopsida; order Asterales; family Asteraceae; genus Lactuca; species Lactuca sativa. The sequence goes on from NC_056630.2 coordinate 253,892,675, forward strand.
TCCTCCTAATACCAAACCTTCTACTCACTCAGATTCAGAGAGCGAAAGCTCTAATAAGGAGGCTTCGGGTCGTGGTGATACATCGCCTCGTTCGCCTACCCCAGAGGTACCTGTTCGCTCCTAATCCCCTTCTCCTCCACCCGTTTCTGTACGTATCTCTATCCCCCTATTTTCCCATCACTTCATCTCAGCCATCAACCACTATTCCCATCCCTGATCCAATCTTTACTGAAGCTACTACTACCACCACTACTGGCGTTCGAACCAACGTATCTGATACGGGGGCTCGTTCTTCAGCACCCACACCTCCTGTCACTATCGAACCTCCTATAACCACCAAACCACTATCTCCTGCCCAATCCACTGAAACCAACACAGTTCTTGGCGGTGAGGACTTGGGTTTGATTCCAATCACTTCAGTCCCTACCGTGTCCAAAGTGATGACGACGAAGATGCTCATATAACCAACCGCCATCTCAAGGCGGTTACTAAAAAGCTTGATCAGCTGCTTTCCTCCTCTTCCACTGGTGTTTATTCTGAAGCAGCTCTCAAATCCTTGTTCTCTTCGGTTGTCAAAGAACATGATGCTTCTCTTTCTGCTGTAGCAAAGGCCATTGATGCCTCTACATCCCAATGCCAAAAGGCCTCTCTTGCTGTTGAGGCTTCAACGAATGAATGTAAAGAAGCAACCGCAAAAGTCGATAAACTAATTTCTGAGGCTCGTTTATTCTTAGATTCTTTATAGGTTGTTGCTCAAAAGAACTCTCACACAGTGAATGCTTCGGTTGATAATCTTCAACGTTCTCTTCAAACCGAAATGACTAATCTTGCAACCGCTCATCAGGCCATTGAAGCTGCCAATGCCACCCTTCACAATAATGTCAATGATCGTCTGACTCAACTGGAAGCAGAGTTGGCTATCAAAAATCGCATAATGGATGAGCTAGACAAGCATACATCACAACTCAAAATGCAAAACCTCAAGCTTCGCACTGCAACAAATGACCTTAATGATTTAAAGTCTGAAAGGGAGGTAATTCGAAGCTCTGTAGGTGATGTTCATTTCATTCTACTTCATCTTCTTGATGCACATGATCCCATTATGACTATAACCATCAGACACCATTTGACTGAAAAACTCAGACCCGCTTTGGATATCCTTAGTCGGATTGAGGGTGTTTCGGTGACTGTTGCCCAACCGAAACAACGGGGAGAAAAGGCAAAAACTCAACTTCCTCCTGAATCTAAGTCAACAGCTGAACCGAAGGATAATGAAGCTTCGGTCAGTAAAAGGGATAAGAGGAAAAAGAAAATTGGTGAAGATGATACAGATGATTATGAAGATTCTTTGGGTGAAATTCCCTCTAAGCCTTTTCAGAAAACAAAACTTTCTGAGAAAGAGTTTGCAGAAAAGATCAAGAAGCAAACGACTGAGGTGGAAAAGAAGCAAAAAGAAAAGGAGCTCCTGGAGAAAAAGAAGTCTATTTTTCCAGAGTGGACCATTGATTCGCTTCAAAGAAGTGCTATAGATGAACTGAGTACTCATTGGCTTGAACCTGTCTTGTCGTTCTGCCTTGAAAACTCAAAGGATGCGCAGTTTGACATGCCAATCACTCGAAAGGCATTTATCTTTCATTGCTTCAACTCAACTGTTGCTATCCCCTCTCTGGAACCGAAGGTGGATCGGGATCTGTTAGAGTTTTATCTGGAGTTTGCTCAGCCACAGTACTTGACCTGGTGCTCACAGAAGATTACTAATGTCAAGGTACTGAAGCCTTATTCAGTTGGGAAGTTCATCAACGTCAAATTTAAAGTGACTCGAGGCTCTGAAGGCTCGGTTCATAACTTCTCTCTGGATGATCTGCCGAACCTCAATCCTCACGACTGGATACTTCTCAACAACATTTTGTTGTTGAATCCTCAGGAGTATCAGCCGATTATAGACCACATCAAGCGAATGCTGGTTTGCTACATTCATGAAGTAGCAAAGATGGATCAAGAAATTGCCTCTGCTATTCACAAGCGAACCATGATCAAACCAATGGGAAGAGCTGGCGATGTGAATACAATGGTCAAGGGCAAAATTGACTCAAAATATCACACTGTCATGTTTCTCAGGGGCAAAGGTCAAAAATGCTTGTTCGCTCTTGTTGACAATCACTTGTTCTCAACTGCTTGCTTGGAGCATATTTTAGAGATCATTAAGAGGTGTAATCAGAACTCAGCAGCCGACAAGAAGTTGTTTACTGACATGCTGAGATGGTACATTCAATTTCGGAAGACTCTTCTTGCAATCATTCCTCGGCTGTTCAAAGTTGTAAAGACAGTGAAGCCTACTCAAAAGAAATAATCTCTCGCCTCATTTGACGCAAAGGGGGAGATTGTTAGGCTTATTGTATTGCGTCATGGGCTCGGTCCTTAGCCTAATTTTGGTATCCGGTTTGGGCCTGTGTAACCGTGATTATTTTACTCTAGGGTTTTAGTATTTAAGGTGCATGCATGCATCCTTTGTTAGTAACGCTTTGATTATTTTTTCTCATCAAGTATTGTAAACCCTAGCTCGCCTCTACAGTGGAAGTTCTTCATCGAGCTCTGCTGAGGTGTGACTATATTTGAATCATAAGTGTTACATTGATTTCATACTATGTTCATAATCTTATTGTGTTTGTACTGTTTGTTCTTCATCAATACACTTGTGAAAGATCTAAACGATCTGAGATTTATTCTCATTACTTGTGCTTGATCAGTAGGTACGTGTAATATATCATGGACAATGATATACCCATCATCACAAATTTGTCAAGCTCTCATCAACGTATGGTACATTACGTTGAATCATTAAACTTTAAAGAAGAATGTAAGGGTAAGAATGGATTGGTATATGTGTGTGTGATAGCCTATGATACATAGACTAACCATCGGTATTGACTTTCGAACTTTTATTAGTGTATGGTTTAACACAGTGAATCATCAAGCTCTGTTAAGAAGATAAAGTAGAGAATGGATTGTTTTAGTCACACTGAGGTGAAATCAGCATGAATCATTAACAATTTAACTCATCAACAGGAAGTGGTTTAAACTTTTGTAGCATAGAGTAAGTTGCAATCTAGAATCAAAGATTAACCATTAATTTATAATGGTACCATGCCTACCTCAAAGTAGGAGATCAGGGACATGAACAACCCTTTGTCATATAAGGAGCTGACAAGTATCTCTTACATTGATGACTATGCAATCAGGGTAAGCCGTTGGGTTATGCTCAATGTTTCAGCATAACATGAGACTTGATGCATACAACAAGCATGATTCCAGGGTCAGGGTCAGGTAAAGATGATTTAATTAAAAATAAACACCCTAGCCATTTTATCAATTTTTTACTTGGACTAGGCGATCTCACTTTTAGAGTTTAGACAGTGCTAAACAATCAGCGTGAGAGGGTGACTCAATGTTCTCAGAAGATGGTCTCATTGATGAGAGATTTAGTCACATACAACAACATACTTCTAGGGACGATGATGTGTCAAAAGTTTCATACTAGGATCAAAATTGCCACAGTCGGATTTCTTTACAATATGGTACAAAAGAATAAATAGTATAAGAAAACAAACAAAAAAAATTAGTCAAATAAGAAAACAGTTTAAATAGTGAAATATGTGCAGCTTTTTCAGAATTGTGATAAGACTTGATCCATCAAATATTTGGAATTAACTGGTCATTAATACACTTCCATTTTCCAAGATATCTATCACTTGAAATTTCAGCTATAAAAGAGAACAAACAATGGTAAGTACATCATTAAAAAAACTCACAATTGATGAAGTCTTTTATTATTAAAGCGTCACAGATGGATTCCAGGCTTCATTAGGAGCAAGAGAGAAGTAGAGATTAGTCTTTGTAACCAACGAGTTAATTGACTTGAATCCCTAAACCATTGTGCATTCAAGATCAACATAAGGGAATATGAGGTTTTATTGGATTATGAGTCAGTAGATGAAGCTAATACTTACTACTTTGATGGTTGCTCTTTGCATCCACAACAGTGAGTAGAGGAGAAAGACAGTATTCTCAAGAAGAAAAGGACACGATGCCACTCTTTTTCTCAATACCAAGAGTATTGAGATTCTTCAAGATAGCTTCAATCCTTACAAATAAGATGCAGATAAATCTTAGATAGGTTTGAAAGGAAATACATGTAACTACTAGATGTAAGATTTTGCATTCATAATAAAGAAGCACTTGTTTGTTTTTTTTGAGTTTTTCATAAGATCAAAAAGAAGTTAATTAACAATTAAACCATAGAAAGCATGCCGATGTCAGCAATTAATTTGTTCAAACTCTTTTCATCTAATTTCTTGGTGAAGATGTTAGCTAGATGATCTATGGATGGAATATAGAACAATTCCACTTTTCCCTTTTGAACTATGTCCCTGATGAAATGATGGCGAATGTCAATATACTTGGTCTTGGAATGCTGCACTAGATTTTGAATAATCTAAATGGAACTGGTGTTATTACAATAGATGGGTGTCTTCGAGAAATTTAGACCATAATCCAAGAGTTGATTATGAATCTCTAGAATCTAAGCACAACACCTTCCAACGACAACATATTCAGCCTCAGCATTAGAACAAGCCACTGATGTCTGCTTTTTGTTAGACCAGCTTACCAATCTATTTCCAAGCATTTAAGCTCCTCCTGAAGTGATTTTATGATCAATGCCACACCCACCATGATCCGAGTCAGTGTATCCGACCAGCTTGAACTCAGAGTAATGAGGATACCGTAACCCAAGATTGGTGTATGTTTTATGTAACGCCCGTAGATCAGGGCTAGTTAATTTAGAGACAATGAGCATGAAAAATGACTTTTTATGGAAGATTATTTTGAAGGAATAATCTTGACTAAGTTGTAGTGTATGTTACAAGGATCCCATACATATAAAGAACGCTGAAATCCGAGTTATAACGAAGAAGTTATGACCTGTCAAAGTTTCGCGACAAAACTTACACGACATAGTGCAACGTAAATAGTGAATTTACGATAGAGCGATATTTGGCCTTAGCGATCTAAAAGAAAGTCGTAGAATACGTTAAACAGAGAGCGTACATAAAAAGAACGTCCAAATCTGACTTCGTATGAGGAAGTTATGATTTTTCTAAGTTTCAGTTTAGCGGTATGCAGCCCAAAGTTTGAATTTGTGATTGAGTGAGTTTTAGCCAAGAAAATCTAAACGAGAATCGAAGATCTTGTCGATAGTAGTGCAACGGAAGAGAGACAGATGAAAACGGATGTTAGATGAAGAAGTTGTGAATTTCTAACGGAGTTTCCTGTCCCGGCCTACTAAAAATAGTATAATAAAAATAAATAAAAATTAGCCGACGTAGTCTAAACGAGAGTTGTAGAGCATAATCTCACCTACGCGTGGATATAAAGAGCGTTGAAAATGGAGATCGTATGCAAGAGTTATGACTTTCTGAAGTTCGAGACACGCATCCCAAAAGGGGAACGCCCTGCGTTCATAGCTTGGCCCCGGATTGGCCACGTCGATCCTGAGTTAAACGGATAAGAGATAAGATAGAACCTCGTTCCTACATGCCATGTTCGAAGGGAACGCCCAGGGTTCTCCTGGGGAACACCGTGTGTTCGAGGGCTAGCCCCCTCCTATAAATAGAATTCGAGTCCATTCGATCTGGTTGCTCACTTTCTTTCCTCTCACTCCATATTGCCTCATTTTACATGGAAGTTATACCCCCGAAGCCCTGATATCATCCCCGACACCCGAAGCGAGTCCCAAAGCCCCGAAGATCTCGAGAAAAAAAGAGTCTTGAGCCGAAACTCTGCCCGCGTGAATCCTGGTTTTGAGAAGATATCCCGGTTCCATCGGAGAATATTACTATAAAGAGTCGTAGTGCTATCCGAGCAACGTATAATCATGTGAGTGTATAGTCCCTTTCATAAACACGATTTTAATACAAGTATTGGTTGAATGTATTACATCTATGTTATGAGTGAGTGTGTAGTTACTTTCTTCTAACACATAAATACGAAGCATTTGCTATGAAATACGTGCTATGTGTTTATATAGGTTTTTAAATGAGTTAACCTGTATATGTATTTTATATCTACAAATATGTTGGGTAGAACATGGGTAGATGGAATAGTTGGTGTATGATGAGAGATGGTAAAAGTAAACCCTGACAACTATGCGACATAGTGCCTATTGTGTAAACCCTGGCGACTATGCGACGTAGTGCCTATTGTGTAAACCCTGGGGACTATACGTAGTGCCTATTGTGTAAACCCTGGCAACTATGCGACGTAGTGCCTATTGTGTAAACCCTGGCGACTATGCGACGTAGCGCCTCTTGTATAAACCCTGGCGACTATGTGACGTAGTGTCTGTTGTATGAACCTTGGTAGCCATGGACTTTGGATAAACTCCTTAGGTCAATCCTTAGGAACGAATGAAGGAAGGATAGTCGATTCTTAGGGTAAAACCTTAAGAAATAAAGAAGATAATGGGGATGGGTAATTGGGTTGATTGTTTGATGATTGAATATAATAGTTATATTATTGTGGGTTGAAAACCCTATATGCTCACCAGGCTCCCAAGCCTGACCCACTCAGTTTTCTTTTCATTACAGGTAATGCACAAGAGTATAAGTTGGTGGACTTGATGAGAGATTTTGGATTATAGATCAGTAGTTATAAATAACTGTTGTAAAGTCTATTTTATACTGTTTATGCTTTTGGTTTGTAACGGAACATGACATCCCGAGATTTTGTTATTTAATGAAAATACATTTCTTTAAAGAAATACTTTGATAAATTCTTATCATATTTTTTTAGGGAACAAATTCCGCAACTCATTTAATCAAAGGATTACTCTGATTTTATAAAACAAAGCATAAACAAATCGGTCTTTTCTGGCCGTGAATTTGGGTATGTAAAATTTTAAGTACCGAAAAATCCCTTTGACATCATGAAGATGATATTCATTAGTACTAGCTTGATAGCGAGCACACAATATGGTGGAAAAGATAATGTCAGGGCGACTAGCTGTAAGATAGAGTAGAGAACTTATCATTCCTTGAAATAGAGTTGCATTCACATCAGTGACACTTGGATCAGTTCCAATACACGTTGATGAATTCATCGATGTCTCTGGCAGTTTGCAATCAAAGAAACCATACGTCTTCAACATATCTGTGATATATTTAGCTTGACAAACAAAAATATCATTAGTTAGTTGTTTGACCAGCAATCCCAAAAAGAAAGTTAGTTCACCCATGTCACAACTAGGAAATTCTATGTTTTGTAACAACAAGGATGATAACTCTTGTAAACAAAAATGTGAAAGCATGTATGAAGTTTATTCAATAACCACAAAATTTCCATCAAACACTCTATACAAACACTTTAAATAGTCAAGTAAAGATTGGAAACCCTACAAATCCCGTTTTAAGTCCATAAAGGGCTAGGATTTCTTTAGTGGGCCTGATGGACCAATAAGCTTCCAATTTGACTATTTTGGGCTTAGGACCCTTAAATGGGCTCTAATTGGACCCACTTTCATAAGATTTAACATTTTAGACCATAATGGGCCTAAAATGAAATATATTTCTCTAATGGACCTTGTTAGGCCATAACAAATCTAATTAACTCTAATGGGCTCCAAAGCCCATTGTTTTATGTCAATTGGGCCGTAAATACACTTAAGGACCCCATGGTCCGAAAACATTCTAATTGGGCTTATGGCATTTCGATCAAAATCAATAATGGGCCAAAGTGATTTCTTTTCCCTCTTCCATAACCCATTTCGGCCCAACTACTATGATGCATGAAACGTCATTCAAGTAGCCGTACCCATATCTGATACTTAGAGGAAACAGAAACGGCAGGAAACGTTTCTTGAACGTATTGAAGGTTTCAAGAAACGTATCGGATAAGTTTCCACAAATTTTCCTTTTTTAGCATGAGCTTCTTTAGTCCAAATAGGATAATGATGTAATGGGATATACGATATTACCCTACAACTATTAGTCTTTTACCGATAGCTGCCTCCCTAAGTCCTCAAATTTTTAATTGATTTCATATATTATCGTTTACAGCTTACTGCTTGGCTGCTTGCGTGCTTGGTTGTTGACGTTCAAGAACAAGAAAGAATTCAGTGAATTTAGAAATCAGAAATCGATATGTATAAACTTTACATATTTTGGAATTTTTTTTAATATATATATATATATATATATATATATATATATATATATATATATATATATATATATATTGCGTATCTATGCTGTATCCGTATCTTGAATTTTTGAGTTTTACCGTTTCCCGTTTCCGTTCCGTATTCGTTTCCGTTCCGTATCCGTTTCCTGTTGCCGTATCCGTTTCCGTGCAACTTAGCCCAACTATATATATATATATATATATATATATATATATATATATAAAATAAAAAAAAGGAAATTATGGAGGATTAAGAAAAGTGTGACACCTCAATGTTGTTTAAGGGATAATGAGACTATTATACATCATATATCCATACATTCTCATACTTACATGCAAGTAACTTCTCTCTTCCCTTCCATTCCTTCTTCTTCTCGGCTGAGGGCACCCAACACCCACACCAAATTCATTTTCAAACACTCACTATTATCTCAAGAACACCTCTCATTTCTTCATCCAAATTTCTAAGATCTTGAGCATTTCAAGTAGGATTTTCCACAAGAATCATCATCCCAGGTAAGTTGATGCTTGGATCCATAATCTAGTCTCTTTATTTCATCAAGAATCTCCTCTAAACTCACACAAAATCATGATCATACTCCTAGAAACCTCTAAGTTCGAGATCCACCCAAGAAGGCTTTCTAGGATCAAACTCTTCCATTTCTTTCTTCAAAACCGGCAACAACAAGCAAAGGTGAGTTCATACCCCCTTGTTTTCGGTTTTTACTTGTTTTTTTTGGGTGGGGGGAGAATACAAGTATTATGTGATGATCTATGTGTGTTTGCATGCTATATGTGAATTCTTTAGTTTTTGGTTGTGATAATATGAAATATTTGTTATATTTTGAGATCTATAACAAAAAGGGTGAAATAATCATGAATAAAAACTTGATAAACAAACATACATCATAGATCTAGGGGTTCTTAAGTTAAAAAGGTGAAAAAAACCAAAGAACCTTACAAGTGTCATTTTTGCAAAATAGAAAAGGTTGGGTGTAAATTGTAAATTTTCGGTTTTATGGGGGTTATAAGTTGTTTATTAGTTGAAAAGCTAATTTTTATGAAAACCATACTTTTCAAAGGGTCAAAAACATAAAATTTGGCATATTGGGCTTTAAATTGGGCCTCACGAGATTTTGGGCCCAAGGTTGCAAAAAAAGGAAATCTTGAGGGGCTGAAATGGAAAACTTATCAAACTATGAGTCTAAAACGTAAATAAACTTTTTCAAGGGTTGAAAATATTACTAAATTGGACTAAAAATGCAAACTTTTTGATTTTAGGGTCAAAATTGTAAAACTTACGGAAATTGGGCCAAAAATGTAACTTTTTGCAAATAAAGGCTGGAAATGACAAATGCAATAGTTTTCGACTGAAATTACTATTCAAATAAAGTTTGGGTGGAAAATGTCAAGAAAAATGGTTTAAGGACCAAAAATGTCAATTTTCATAAAAAGGGACTAAAACTGTCATTTTTATAGAAAAAGGTGCCATAATGGTTAATTTAAATGTTTTTGGGCCAAATAAACGATTATAACTTTTAGGGTTAAAAATATCATGTTTATAACGCATGGTTTTAAAAATATATATACATATAATAAAAACTTCGTTATAAATCAAACGTTAAAATATTTCGTTATTGCGAATAAACATTTAACATAACACAAATATCAACAATATGAACTTAAACTCGATAAAACATTAGCGATTCAAAAGTTGGGCTCAAATACCTTCTATATGTGCTATTGGGCCTTTATGGCCCAATATCATGTTTATTGGGCCCGATATATTCACACATGTTTATTGGGCCTCCTGTGACGCAATTACATGCCTAAGGGACCCTCAATGGTTTTTACATGCTATTGGGCCTCAGTGGCCCATTGGCATTGCTAGTAAGCTCGAAATCAAAAATATGCATGATGGGCCAACGTGCTCGTCTCATACTCGACAGCCTAAAATAACATACATGATTAGTGGGCCTCTGCTGCCCTCTTCTCTTCGTCTGTTAGGCTTATCTCTGTTATTCAAGTAAACATAAAATTAGGTTGATAAACAAGGTTATTAAAATTCAGTTGGATTTGGTGTGAAATAACGGGTGACACTATTAAGTGTCGGTCGTAGTCTGTAGTTATAACCAGAGTCTTTTGGAGGGAGAGCGAGAGTTTGTGTATAGATCTATACGGGGATGACTCCCCCACACCTAAGCTGTTCGCTGGCCAGTCTAGGGTAACAAAATCTTAAATCAATTCCGGCATTCGCTAGAATGCCAAGACAAACAAACTAGTCATTATTATGCATGGTTATAATGACTCACATAGAGATCCAACACCATCTAAGTAATAAGGGGAAAACATATTCATTCGTTGTGACGATACAATAATACAAAACTATCATACTATTCATATCGGAAAACATCAGGTTTTCCGGGGGAACAATATTATTCACTCCTATACACAACAACTATAATACAATAATCAATTTTGAATAACAATCATTTTTACTTGTTTTGAAATCACATACACATGCACTTATGGGATCATCGCATCTTTTCGCAAACAGTTTTTGTACAGAAAATATCGGATTTTCTGGGTTTTACAAACGATACAAACAAGTTTTATATCAAACATGCTTATGAACCCACCAACATTATATATGTTGACGTTTTCAAAATAATTTGTATTCTCAGGTAACAGATATGCTGAAGAACAATACCAAGTGTGTTAGGATGTTATGTTTTGAATTTCTCAAACAATTTATGTTATGGATGTGTAATGTTTAAACAATGTACTTGATGTGAACAATGGCAGTTGTACTATGTAATGTTGGTGATGTATGTGTTGTTCATGTATATTCATTGTGATGATATTTCAATTTAAGTCACGCGAGCCCTCGAACGTTTCTGCCGCCTGGTTCGGGGGTGTGATAGGTTGGTATCAGAGCTCTATTTATAGTGAACTGACATATCTAGCCACACATTAATATACAACTATAAACCCAAAGAGGGACTAAATAACTCTGAACAAAACAAATAAAATATAATAATAAACCCTCTTACTTGTGCGACTTAGGAAAATGAACATAATACCAAATCAAATAAGATGATCCTGACATCTCGATTAAGCCAGGACTATTCATAGTTGTATTAAGGGGCGAATGTAGTCTGATCAACTACATTTCCTTCATAATACAACTATCACATGCCTTGGAGTGACCGCGATGGTCGGTAAACCTAAAACATACCCTTTTGATTACCACGAAGAGAACATCAAACTTAAATTATATAACAACTAAAACATCTTAGGAGTAATAGTAGTTTATACACACTCCTGCATACGGTATGGCCGGTTTCCATCATCTTGGAGATCCGTATTTCCCCAACCAGGGGAATAACGGATGGCTGGAAGAGGAGTCTGAAGAAGAGCCTGAAGAAGACCTCGAGGAGGAATCCGAAGAAGAACCTGAAGTAGGAGTCAAGGTCGAACCTGCCGAGCCAATGGTAGACTTGGAAGAAGAAGAAGCCGAAGAAGACTCCGAGGGGGAGTCCAAAGAAGAATCCGGTGACGACGACGACAAGGGTGATTCGGACGCGGAGTCCGAAGTCATCAACCCACCCTACCCGATTAGGATGCCCGCTCACCGGATGGGCCCTATTGGCCCCACGCTTCCATGGGGTATTGATATATGGAGATGGAGCAGACAGCAAGGACAACGACCCCCATACAGGATGGCTAGGGAGTTCTATGATCTGAGAGACGGAGGACCAGCTGACCGGGCACTTCCTGTTATGGTGAGACAGTTGCGGAATACTAGCAACCTAGCCTAGGGTACTGCCGAGCAGCTGAATCAGATGCGAGCTGCGGTGGCGAGAGCGGAACGAGAAACTCAGGAGGTAATCCATAACTTTCAGGTACGACAGACAGTTTGGGAGGAACGACTACGAGCCACAGAACAACAGGTGGCGCGTCTTCAGGGCACGTCCACGTCATCAGCCCCACCACCCGACGCATCCCAGAGCCCTCCACACCAGTAGACCTCCCTACTAGTGTTAGGTTTCTTTTGTACGCACTATATTATGCACCATTAACTCTATGTTTAAGTGATTACACTACTCATAGAGTCGTTACGCTGCCGAACTTTGTACCCTTTAATCAAACAATTATGCAGTTGCGATTTGTAATTTAAATAAATGAGATTTTTTTGTGAAATGTATTATGAGAATTATGAGATTTTAAATGAAATTTTTATTTGAAAATTTACGCTGTTACAGGATGCTAGCGTGAGATTCAACAATTTGAGCCATGAGACACTTAACTTCATCGTCTGAAGAGATTTCCTTTTCAAAAGTAGATGATAGAGTGATCATCATCTCTTGAGCAGTTGAGAAGTTTGGACCAATTGATAGACATAAAAAGGAAGTGAGTTTCCAATGGAAATTCTAGCTTTTACATCAAGATGCAACATCCTTTTCTCTTCCTTGCTATAACATGGAACAAACTTCCCTTTCATCTTACTACCAGATGTACCATTGTTTGATGATTGATGTGAAACAGCTATAGGACCTTTGTTGATGACGTGGAGCATATCGAAATCCATGAACTCTATAACATTCATGGCCTTTGATTTCGAATTAGAGAAGTTGTATTGGTCTAATGGAGGAATCTTGTTACAAACAGATGACTTAGGAACTAAGGAAGACGACATGATTACTTGAGTGTATCATAAACCTGCTTTGGTAATAATTGAAGGTTTGTATTTGATCGGATACACTTCAAGTATGAATAAGAAAAGAAAAACTAATCTCAGCAAAATAATCAACAAAAAGTAAATAACACAGGAGTTCTCCAAATGTTCCTTTCACCAAGAAAAGAGGTTTTACCTTCATCAAGAAGATGGGTTTGTCACAAAGACAATTGACACAAAGCCACAAACAAAACTTGTCACAACTCAAATTTTAGACTCAGCAAAGCCTAGACCCTAACCTAGTTCAAGTGAAACCACAGTGCAATCATTGTTGCATTTTATCATCTATAGCCTTTGAGCTTGTTTAAAAAGCTAACAAAGAGGTTTGGATTTGAAACCTAAGCTAAATTAGGGTGTTATAAATAAACATAAGTTAAAAGACTAAGGGTTTAAAACATAAATATGATCATTAAATGAGTTTTCACCCAAAGTAATTAATGCATTAAAGAAGTTTACGCCCATGTAATCAATGGTCATATATGTTCATGGTCCAAAAATTTCTAGAATAAATGAGTTCACGGTCCAAAAAAAAAATTAAGGGAAAGGCGTTTACGGACTTGAATTCATTTCCAAGTGGTGTTCACGGTTTAGACATTAAAGCCAAAGGAGTTCACGATTGAAAATCTAATTCATAATGGTGTTTATGGTTGGCCTAAAATCCGAAAACACCCTTAATGGGCTGAAAACATTAGGCTAGCCCACTTTAGAACCGTAAACCCCAAAACACAAGCCCAATCATGAACCGTAAACACTACCCTATATATATTTATTCAGTCGTGAACCAATTCATTACCCACTTTTCCAGCCGTAAACACTTCTATTTTTGCTCTCAACTACCATCCGTAAACAACATAAATCCATGAGATTTTGCCCTGATCTTCAAGTTTTTACCTAGCACACCAAGAACATTTATTCAAATCTTCAAACCTTCATGCATTCGCCAAGAACACACAGTGAACCCATTTATCCAACCGTAAACTCCATTTTACCAACTGAGAACCCTTTTTAACATCCCAATTAATTCCAAATAATTATTGTAAGTATTTTCCTTACATAATTAGAGTGTCGTCTAACACTTTAATTATTATTTATGACATTAATTAATTTATTATTTAAATTAATATCTTATTAATTTAAATACGACTGTTGGGCATAATTATTTTTAGGATACGACTACTGTCACGTATTCTAATCCGAGGATCATCGTTAGCACTTCGCAACTCAACCGAGCCACACATTCGAGGTGAGTTCATACCCCCATATTTTTCCAAGCTTTTTCAATGTTTTTAGGGGGGGGGGGAATACAAGTAAAACACCAGTAATCTTGTGTTTAAAATTATAATTTTGCTTATTATATTTTCTTATTGCTAACATGCATTCGAACGTGAAACTTATTAAATACGGCAAACATTATGATTACTAGACTTACAAACAATTTACAAAACATGTTGAGACACAACTATTTTACAAGTACAAATTTTTAACACGAAAAAACAAACTTATAAACTATTATAAGTATAGTTTATGGAACGAACAAGTTACTTTTACAAAGATACATGTTAATTACAGAGAATGATTTTCATGGTATTATTCGTGAATTGTTAAGGGAACCATTTTGTGAGACACGTCTTCGTGTGCTTACCTAAGTACCAAGGGAAGTCTAATCTTATGAACCAGAGTCTACTGGAGGGAGAGTGTGAGTTTGTGTATAGATGTATACGGGACTGACAATCCCGCACCCTGACTATTAGCTAGAGTCGTTCTGGGTGGCAAACGTCATTAACATTTATGACATTCGAAGTACATCGTAGGGTTTAACGTCCATCAGTATGGTTATAAGAACTCACATGGATAAAACAACTCGTTCACGTAATAATATACTTCATAAACAGTCATCAGGGTTAGTAACTATGTGATTACTTAGTATATACATCAGGGTGATATGAAATTAACATCCGACATGCAGTGGGATGCATGACTTCCTCCTCATTTCCTGTTCCTTATTTGGTTATGGGCTTAGGGCAGAATCACCCAATCGACTGTCTGTTCGATCTAGATTTTTATAACTCGTATGTACTAAGTGACCACAGGAGGGTATTAACATCACTTCCAGTTTACAGAACAAACACGTTTTCAGCTAGTTTTATTTAATAATAAAGCTACACTTTAACAACTCAAGTATGGGAAAATACTTGTACTTTACAGTTTGGAACATTTAAGACAACAATTCACTTTTATGGAAAATATAGGATTTTCCAGGACAAACATCAGTATTTTACAAGCAAACGGTTTACCATTCAACTAACGAACAATCATTGTTAATTATATAATTCCTTAGTTTATACATCAAGGTTATGTATGAAGAATAACCGATAGGCAGTGGAATGTGTGGTTTCCATCTTATTTCATGTTCCTTGTTTGGTTGTGAGCTTAGGGCAAATCCACACAATCAATTGTCCGTTCGATCTTGGTTTATATATAACTAGTATAAACTAAGTAGTCATAGAACAAACTGGTATTATCATATTTCTTACTATGAAAATATAGGATTTTTCTGAAGGAACATATTCATCACATCTTAAAGGAACATTACAGTTAACTCTGTAAGTACTCAGTGAATAAGTTAGGGCTATATACAATGAAAATCCGACATGCAGTGGAATGTGTGGCTTTCCGCCTTATTTCCTGTTCCTTGTTTGGTTGTGGGCTTGGGGCAGAACCATACAATCGATTGTCTGTTTGATCTAGATTGTATATAACTTGTCTGGTTGTGGGCTTGGTACGAGTCATTTTACTTATCATTTATTACATCAGAAAATATAGGATTTTCTGGAGAAACACATCATGTTTTACAAAGAACAAAGAACCTGTTTTCTAAAACAAAACTCTTAAGAACTCACTAACTTTAATGTTGACACTTTCAAAACCACTTGTATTCTTAGGACACTAGTAGACAGGTACACACACAAGTTCTTAGAAGACGGGGTATAGTAGCTTCAAGTCTTTAATTTGCTATTTACTTTTGGAGTCAATCTTATATGATTCGACTACAATGTAAATATTTAATATCAATTCAATGGTCGTTGTTTCTTTGATTACTATTATGCAATTGTTGTGATATTGTACATGATGTCCTCCGCCCCCGAATGTTTCCTCCGTTCCAGTTTGGGGGTGTGACAAAACTACTCGACTACAACATTAGGGTTTGCCCTAAATACAAATCTCTACATGTATATCCCATGATTGACGGGATTGTATCTAATCTATACTAAGAACCAATCTTATCATAAAGATACAGGATCTAATATCTATTCTATATTTATCTATAACAACCACCTAATATACAAAAGATTACAATCGGACAACTATATTATAAGTTGACGCTGTTGAACTTATGATGCTAGCGATGTCGACTTGTAGACGCTGACGCTGATAGATCAACATGTTATGTGTTTGACTCATCAGATCATAAGGTGTGACCTTATATATATGACTAGTTATAAGTTATATATCTTGGGATTACTTTTTATATTTGATAGCATTTTATATAAAGTTTATATATATATATATATATATATATATATATATATATATGTGTGTGTGTGTGTGTGTGTGTGTACGCACACACAGAGACACACATGTATTATTTAGTCATAATAGTATGGAACATCCTTTGGTTCCATACTTTGTACATAGGGCCAAAAATGAGAGGAGACAAGGCATGCATGGCCTTTTATTAATTTATTCTACATGCATTCTTGTCCTCATAACCCATGCTTTGACATGCTTTATGTATGGCCATTTACTAGCTTTTGTCGTAATAAAAGGCTAAGGGATAAAGACATGAGAGAGACTTTTCTTGCAAGCATTTTTGGTGATTTTTGGAGCCTAATCCAAGAGCATCAAGCTCTCCATGGGGCTCCCAAAATTTGAAGTAAAAGTCTCTTTCTTCTCCTCCATTCTCTTGCATTTTGATATTAGACAAAGTCCCAGAGTTGCTTCACCTTAGAACATTTACTTGGTATATATTTCTAAGGCTTATGAACAATTAATTACTAGTGTATACTAGCATGTATTGATAGTTATACTCTTGCTTTGGTGTATACTTTTAGAGAGCTCTTGTTTTAGAGTTCCATGTCATCTTCATCAACTTCCAACCTCCCATGAGGATCAAAGTCTTCAAAGGTTGTTATACTTTCTCTTCTATAGTTGGTTTAATCTTTTTAACTCTTGCAAAATGATCCTTGGTGGAAATAAAAATAGTTTTACTTTTGTTCAAATCTTAAGTCTCCCGTTGCTTTGTTTTTGCTTTTGAAACAATTTTTGAATAAAAACCTAACGGCTTATACATAATGATCATGCCCTTTTTTTAGCCATTTGTGTTCTTAAAATCTGGAACGAATGTTTCACCTGTTATGCCTCTCTCTCTCTCTCTCTCTCTCTCTCTCTCTCTCTTTCTCTCTCTCTCTCTCTCTCTCTCAAATCTGTATTTTTCCACAATCGTTTTTCCAAGAATTAACGGGTCATTGGATTTGACCGATCGAAATCGCGTTCCACATTGATATAGGATCGAAATTTAAGCAACATGGGATCGGGATTGTCCTATTATGCGATTGGATCACGATTTATTATGCGATTAGATTGCTAATGTTCCTGTTTCGAAACATGCTATCCGAAACGAATAACGTGGGGTAGGAAGCGATCCTAGTATCTATGGTTTAACCAAACTTTTATTTTTTGAACAAAAAAGATCCGATTATTTTATATATTGTCTAAATAATGAAACAGTCCTTAATTTTTTTCAATAGAAAATGACAAATTATCGTATAAAATTAAATAATCACGACTTTTCTGTTCAAAAAATAAATGTTATGATTAAACTGTAAACTGACCCAAAATCTTAGGACTTCATCAGAGATTTTTTATTTTTAAAATAACCTATTATCTTTGTGCACCTCTAGCTCCTTATACTTACCACACTCCATATAATTTAAGTAAGGCATGTAGAACTCATTGTGCACCCATTTGGCAAAAAAAAGAAACAAATATTTCACAATATCAAAAATCATAACCAATATAAAAAGGTAAATACTGATTTGGCAAAAAGAAATTAAAGAAATAAATATTTCACAATATCAAAACTCATAACCAACATAAAAAGGTAAATAATTATTAATATATATATATATATATATATTAAAGTTATCCACCCGTAGGAACAGTAAAGTTCCTAAGGGGTTGGCAAAATGGGTCCCTAAGACTATGTATGTAAAGTTTCTAGGCATTTGGTAAAATTTGTCCTTTGTTGATGTGTGTAGTTACAGTCCTGCTCATTTCTTTCATATTTTGATTTATTTAATTTCTCCGTTCTAGGTTTATTCCACCACCGCCAACCTTCTGACACTATCAGGATACGTGGCTTCCGTATTTCTCCACCGCCTTACCTACCACTCCTGTTATGCCATCTTCATGTTCCACCGCCTACTTCTCTCCATCTTTTACGTCTTCTCTCCCAAAGAGGGTTACTTTACCGGGGTTAAGGCACTGCCTACTTCTTTCTTCCATAGCCATCATTCCCTCTTTTAACTTCCCAATCCATATTCGCCACTTCTTCGACTTCTCTATGGTCAGTCGGTCGCAGCGGACTGCATGGTCTAGTACATAGGGCATCCGCTTACTCATCGGTAGCATTAGCCCTCTCTTCGATTCCTGCAATACTATCCTATTTGAAGCTTATGTCTATTTGGGGGTCGATCTACGTTCATCTGCCACCAGATCGACCATCCGTCTTCACTACTACTGCCTGCTCTCTCCTTCTTCTGCACTTCCCAGTCTACATCAGTTGAAAAGGTTCGCTGATTTAAATTCTTCTGTGCTATGGTCACCGGTTCATGCTTTTGACCTACGTTCCATCAACCTCTTCCAACCCTTTGCCACCACATTTAAGCCCCTCAACTCCTCTTCCAACCTTTCACTTAACGCCTTCTCCACTGGTATATCGTTCTTATCCGTAATTCATATCCAATTTCCTACGATAGCGATGCCAGGAGATGTCAATCTTCTCAATTCAGTTTTAGGGAATCCCAATCGCGGGTTTATATCGATTGTTTTTCTTTCTTTTTGTTGAAGACATCGGGATGTTCCGATGGATGTGCAAGTACAATCAAACTCTTCATTACTTTTGTTTCTTTTCCGATTCTTTATCTTTCTACTCATCGATTTCTTCTAAAAATTTTCTAGATTTGATATATAAATTGGTTTCAATTAGGTTTGATTTCGAATTTCGTTCTCTCCTTCTCCAAAAAAATCCTTACAAACACAGCCTGATAAAGATTTATTTATACCAATTCTAATGTAATCTTGAAAGATTTGTGTTTATTCATGGAATTATATGAAGTTTATGTGTTTACAAAATTGCTCACAACCTGTTTGCTGCTATGATTGAGTAGAACTTACATTCATGAATTTTTCTTTATGCAGATGGTTCACGTTTTCTATCTGTTCGTTTATGAGATATTCCCGACTCACACTAAAACATCAATCAGAATCCAGCAAGCGCTTTTCAGAAGCTAAATCTATTGTCAACTTAAAGCAAACACTTTATAAAAAATGCGTAACCGAAGTGAAAAACTAGATATTAAGGAAGTGAAAATATAAAATAGCTTCCAAAGCACTTATATTAAAATGTAATATTTTGTTACAAAGGTTATATTTTTCAATTACAAATATTATTCATCTTCTCCTTATATTTGACTTGAAGTCAAATGATAATAATAATATTTTTTTTGTTCAGATCTAGGGTATGAAGGAGGAGAGACCATTCATGATTTAAGATATCATAGTTATGTAATTAAAAGATTGATTTTGAGTAATAAATACAGTTATTTTTAATTGAGAAGATTTGATTTATTACTAACTCAATGAACATTAATAGGAGATATACTCAATAAGATGGAGTCTTAAGATTTTGGAAACCTGATTGTAAATGTTGGTGGTAGAAGTCTGGAAATTATGTTGTATCCATCGTATGTGTAAGTAAATGCCAGTTGTTTCACTATTACTTTTTTATAATAATGCCTAATGCATGCTTATTTCAACTATATATTTTATCTTCTTTTGGCACACATATAACCAGATAGTATTGGCCTTCTATAGCGACAGTTGGATTATATCAAGGAGTAAGAAACTCAAGATTATGTTCAAATTGTCATCCAAACACTTCATGAAACGAAATCTTGAATTCCAAATTGGACGGAATCCATAATTCCATTTCATAACGTAGGTTTCTAACATTTTATATCATCATTTTAATATAGCACCTGGTGGAACTACTCAACAACCATTACACAACTGCTTCAAACAAAACGACTGCTTGAATTACTTCAGTTCAAAAGGCAAGTAAATTTGCACTTTTACCCTCACAAACTACACTACTAATTAGAATTTACTACATGGTTTCAACGAATTTGAATATGTATGTATTGCTGTGACAACCCTATATTTTCCAAAAGCGATGTAACACTCAAAAGTCAAATACAATGAAAACTATTTGGAATCAACGAAATTAACCTCAAAAATAAAGTGTTCAAATATCTAAATTGGGATGCATGAAATGTTAGATATCATGCCAAGGTTTCCGAAAACATAAAGAACATTCGAAACCGGGTTATATTGAGGAAATTATAACCACTCGAATATTTACGGCACACCGTTAAAACATTATTTAACGTAAAAAGTGAAATTTCAATAAAATGCATTTTAGCCTTAAGTATCTAAACAAAAGTTGTAGAGTTCATTAAACTATAAACGTACATAAAAAAGATCGCCCAAATTGGACCTCGTATGAAGAAGTTACGAATTTTCTAAGTTTCGTAACAGTAGTAGAGGGCTAAAAACTCGAATTGAAGATCGGACGTTATTTAGCTATCGCAACATAAACGAAAATTGAGGGTCTCCACAATAGGAGTAAAATGATAAAAAGACAAACGAAAACCGACGTCGAATAAAGAAGCTATGAATTTTTAACGGACTTTAGCAGTCCCGGCCTATTAAAAACATATCATATAAAAATAAATTCAAAACTAGCCGACGGAGTCTAAATGAAAGTTGTAGAGCATAATCTCACCTACGTGTGGATATAAAGAACGCGAAAAACGGAGCCC
This sequence comes from Lactuca sativa, assembly GCF_002870075.4. NCBI lineage: Eukaryota > Viridiplantae > Streptophyta > Magnoliopsida > Asterales > Asteraceae > Lactuca > Lactuca sativa. The sequence continues at coordinate 253,913,810 of NC_056630.2, forward strand.
GTACATGAAAGTTACGGAATTTAGAAGACGGAAGTCAGGATTACACCCAGCGTAATGTAGGATTACGCCCAGCGTAATGTAGGAGTATGCCCAGCGTACTCAGGTGCAGGGTCGAGTCCCATCAGCTGCAGCTCTACGCCTAGCTAGACTCGAGTCATAAGCCATGACGCAAAGTTACGCCCAGCGTAGCCGAAGTACGCCCAGCATAACGCGTACGCCCTGCATACTCGACTTTCCAGCACTATAAATAGAAGGCATGAGCTACGGGTTTTGGCACACCTTCTCAAACTCCCACATACTCTCTCATACTTTCAAGCTCCAGAAGCTGTCCCGACGCCCTCGGTTTCCGCACTCGAGCCCCCGACGAAGATTCTACGCTACCAAGATCCCCGAAGAACTCGAAGACGCAGCTTTCCACGGTCGAAGTTTTGCTCGACTCTAGCCCCACTCTCTTCAAACCAAACAAGTGAGTTCATACCCCTACCTTTCAAGTCTTTTCATGTTTTAGGGGGGAAATACAAGTACAATACAAGTAAAAGTATCGTTTTATAAGCATAAATGTAACATCTATCTTATTGATTATCGATACCAACATCTTTACGTATAAAGGGCTAGAATATCATCAAGTTATTTTCACCAAATGGAACATACTTTCTGAAAAACTATAATGGGTATAGTTAGCAAGTTATTCATACATTCTTACGTATACATCTTGAAAAACGAAATACTTTCAACAAAAATGAAGTAAAGTCTTTCTTATCGTAAATCTATTTATACTAAGCGATGTGAGATATTCAAACTTCAACGTACTCTTATGTATGCATTTCAAGTCTTGTATTATATACCATAATCTCTTGGAGGGAGAGCGTGATACTTGTGTATAGATCTATACGGGATTGACAACCCCGCACCTAAACTGTTAGCTACAGTTAGACCGGCAGGTCTGGGGTGACAAATGTCATAACACTACAACACCTGAAGAATGTTGTTACACGCAGTCTGTGTCAATAGTATAGTTATAAGACTCACATGAAAGTATAAAAACAAGTTTGATTTACGAGATTCATATATGCATTCAGTTTCTACATTATTTTGAGCACAAAGTTTATCTTTATCATTCAAGTAGGAAAAATACTAACGCACTCCAACTTTGAGAACTTTTCAAACTATTTATAGAAAATATTGGATTTTCTGAAAACCTCGTTCATCGATTTTCTACCAAAAGGACACCCTTTTCAATACAAAACACTTATGAACTCACCAACTTAATTGTTGACACTTTTTCGAAACCACTTGTATTTCTCAGGGAATCAGTAATACAGGTAACCACCAGCTTTTGAAGAAGGAACGCTAAGGAGGTTTATTATTAAACATTTATATAATCATATTGTAATATTCTTTTGCAAATATGTATAGCGCAACAATATACGTTTTTATTATATATATGATGGTTGTGTTACTTTCTTTACAATATTTAATTGTTGTGATACTACGTGAAGTCATCCACCCCCGAATGTTTCCGCCATTCTGGTTTGGGGGTGTGACAGATTGGTATACCATAGGACCTCGGATAAATTTTTCCTCTTATTTTGCTTTGTATCTGTAATCAGAGACCTCTAGATAGGTCGAATTTTCCTAAACATGAAGTATAATGTAACACACCGTAGGTGTGACATATATATAAATATGAAGTACTTCTTTATATACCTCTCGAAACTTATGGGATTAACTAAATTGCTATACCTACCTTGAAACCATAAACTAAAGTCAAAACAAATTACAAGATACAACTAACCCTCTAGTACACGATTGTCAAAACCTTAGAAACTTATAGTATTCATTATTATTTTCTCTACCAGAACATGCCTCCTCGTAGATCAGCATGCAAAAACTCAACTCCAACACCATCTCCACCACCTCCTCCAATTATGGATGCCGCTATGTTCCAAACTGTTGTAACCGCAACGATGGCTCAAATGAGCAACAACGAGTCGGGAGGCGGGACAAACATCTTTACAAATGGCCAAGGTCAAGGCCGTTCAGGGGTATGCACTTACAAAGAATTCACCAATGGAAAACCTATTCCCTTTTATGGAACTGCGGGAGTATTGGCTCTATCCCAATGGATAGAGAAAACGGAAGCGGTATTCGAAATTTGTGCATGCCCTGAAGAAAGCAAAGTAAAATTTGCTGCTTTTACATTCTCTGAACGCGCCCTGACATGGTGGAACGGCCACGTCAAGACACTAACCCTAGTGGTGGCGAACTCCATGTCACACCCCAAAACCACGAACGGCGGAAACGTTCAGTGGTGGAGGACGTCATGTACAGTATCACAACAGTGTAATATAGTAAAAAAGCAACAACATCATCCATTGCATTATAAGTAAAGTTTTAATACATGTGTGTTCTTTCATTGTAGTAAGACACCAAAAATATACAATCAAAATAAAAGACGAGACTTGTCTGCTCCGTCTTCTCAAAACCTGGCCTCCGTACCTGTCTACTGATGACCTGAGAATACAAGTTATTTTGAAAGCGAGTATCAGCTTTAAAGCTGGTGAATTCATAAGTATTTAAGTGTCATTGTCTTGCTTATTAAAATCTGTTATGAAGGCCATGTAAACCTTTAAATGAAAATGATGATGTAAGTATGAAAAACCCTAGAAAATCCCTTATTTTCTATCAGTTTGAGATGTAGTCTTCTACCAAGACCCGGATGTTTTGTTTATGGCAATGTAGTCTTCTACCAAGACCCGAATGTTTTGTTTATGGCAATGTAGTCTTCTACCAAGACCCGAATGTTTTGTTTATGACTATGTAAAATGATAGTTTTTCCTTTCTATTGACTAGTACTAAAAGTGCTTAGTCTAACTCATCGTTTATGTGAATATATCACAAAATAAAGTAAGGTAGGAAAATATAATCATGCAAGTGTTATCCCTGAGTGACTAGAATTAACACGACATCGCCGAAGCGAAAGATAGACCCTATGGACATCCGAAGAGTGTCCCCTCATCCTCTGTAGCGGCAGCAGGGTGGAAGGAGGGTTAGTCCCATAACAGCGTTAACCTAATGATCCTCCGAAGATTCACATCTCATCCACTGTTGCAACAGTTGGACAGATGGATGGTTAGTCCCATCACTGACTACTAAATAAGTGACAACCTTAGACATCCGTAGACGTTCATCGACCACTGGTGCTAATCTGTGGGATTCGGAATGGTAAGTCCCGCCGAAATATCCCATTGAACCGGGATAGGAAAGACAATTTACACAGTAAGTACTAATAAATCATCCTCTTAGTTCTAAGTACAAGTATCCAAGGTAAGTAAATACAGGATAATGCACCTGTGAAGAAGTGTTCCTGTACGGTATTCATGTAAGTGTGTTCATGTAACAGATAAGTATATGTAAACATATTCATGTATCATGTATTCCTAAGAACGTGTACTCATGTATCATGTAAGGTACTGTATAGACTCATGAATGAACTGAATCTTGTGTGATTCCTTGTAATAGGAATAATGTTATGTTTCTTCTAACTATCCCTATGATAATTAACTGGAAAGTAAGTGGTTGTTCAAGTAGATTTATGCACCCTCGATACACCAGGGTGTGGGAAACTGAACGAAGGATGAAAACTATAATCTCTAACATATAAATGAACATATGCGCATAAGTATAGTTAGATTCAAGAAGGTAAAATAATGGTTTTGCAAGATATCTAGGAGTTTTGAACAATAATTAAGAATGACTTGATGTCATTTTAATAAACATTTCAAAACTAATACATTTGTTATCAAGGTATTTTAAGATAGAAAACCACTTCATGTGTCACCTTTTGAAATATGTGAAATCTATTGAGTGAAAACATAGTTATAAAATACATAAGATTGATTAAATAACATATTGTTTCCTACTTGTATTCCCCCCCCCCCCCCCATTAAAGCATTTTAAAATCATTTAAAACATTGATTAAGGGGTATGAACTCACATGTAGTTGGTGATTGGGATGAACTGAATGGTATAGGATGGCTAGGTGTCAAGCGAGGACTTGTACACACACTACGATCCTAATGAACATATAATCACACATATATGCACTCAATTAGACAATGTTAAGACATCCTAGACATAATAAACACTTTATATAAGTGTTTTAAGCCCTAAGGATTGCATCTAAGCTATTGTGGGACAAGGTACTTGTGTTTAGGGTTCCAAAGGACCCCATATATGAGTTTACTCCTCATATACTAACACACATAGAGTTTACGGTTGTAAACTCTTGAGTTTACGGCCGTAAACTCCCAACCATGGGGTATTTGTGTGTTTTGAAGTCCCAAATGCTATCTAGAATTATTCTAACTTGGTGGTTCCATCCTTGAAGGGGTTTAAGGTCTAGAAACACTCCATTTAGGAGTTTACGGCCCCAAGGCCATTCCCCTTGGAGTTTACGGCCGTAAACTCCCTTGGGGTGTTGTTTTTGTTGTTTTCAAGCCTCATGCATTTGAAGGATAGGCTCTAGTCAATTGTTTAAAGCTAATGAGGACCCTAGGCACACTTTGGTGCCTTTGTTTGGTGTTTACGGCCTAGGAGCATTACCAAGGCCGTAAACTCACTTCAAGAGGTGATTTTGATGCTTTCAAGTCTCTTGCACATGTGGTATTGGTTCTAGGCTTTTATTCCAAGCATATGAAGGCATTAGGCACACTTTGGTGCCATCCTTTCAAGTTTACGGCCCAAGAGCAAAGCCTTGGCCGTAAACTCACTTTGATAAGTGATTTTGATGTGCTTTGGTCCTTCAATTAAGTGGGAAACAATTTCATGTAAAGGTATAGGGCTTTAGGTTTCTTAAAAACACCATTTGGTCCATTTCTATGGAGTTTACGGCCTAAGATACACCTGGGCCGTAAACTCTCATTTGTTTGTGTTCTTTGATGTGTTTAAGGCTTTAGATTAAATGGGAACTAGTCTTGATAAAAGCCTTAAAGCTTTAGTGGCCTTAAAACACCATTTTGAGGTTGAAAAGGGAGTTTATGGACTATGCAACTCTTAGGCCGTGAACTCCCAAACTTGGGTGATTTATGGATGTTTTCTTGTCCCTAACACACATACATATGAGTCTAAAGCAGTTGTATAACACAAAGGTCGGTTTTGGCTTTGTTTCAGGAGTTTACCGCCCAAGAACACCTTGGGGAGTAAACTCCTAGATCTAATGATTTAGCCATCTAAATCATGTTATAAGCACATAATAAGCATTCTAACACTACTAGAAAGAGGTACTCACAATTTGGGATAAAAACCCAAAGATTCGTCAGAGAGAAAATGGCTTTTCTCTAGTTGGAAATGTGAATAATGAATGAATTTGGTTCAGAAATCTATTTATAGTCTTGAGATATTTTTGGCAGAAAATATTTTTATTCCTGAAATGATCTCTAATACAATAGAGTGTTGGAATAATAGTGTTGCACAAAACCCTAGTGCACCCACTCTCCTGATATTTCCTGAAGTGTAAACCCTGAATTACTCAAACTTACGCGAAAAGTCTGAAAATTAACTGTGACTGCTATAACTTCTATTGAAATGATATAGTTTGTACAGAATGGAAATTTCGAATTGTCACACTCCATGGGTTGGGAAAACCTGAAACGATTGCTCCTTCGAGAGTACTGCCGAAGAGGCGAGATTCAGAAGCTCGAACAGGAACTGTGGGGCCTTACGATGGTAGGCTCGGACATCGCAGGCTACACTAACAAATTCAGTGACTTGATAACACTTTGCCCAGGGATGTTGATCCTGGAAAGCCAAAAGGTGGAGAGGTACATCTGGGGACTATCACCCCAACTTCGAGGAAGTGTATTAGCTTCCAAACCCATGACCTTCGACAGCACCAAGGAACTGGCGCAATCTCTCGTCGATCATGGTGTCTGTCAAGGAGTCATGGCTATCGTCGCTGAACCAACCAAAGGGAACAATTACAACGATAACAATGCCAACAACAACAGCAAGAAGAAATTATGGAACAAGAGAAAAGGGAAAACTTCGCAAGAACCTTCAAAGAAACAAATGGTTGCAGTTCATGCTGCTACTGCTCCCACTACAACTCCTGCTACCCTTGCGCCAACAAAACAATATGCGGGGAACCTGCCCAAGTGCAGCAGATGCAACTACCATCACCATGGTAATTTCCGCGAGATGCACTGTAAGAACTGCGACAGGAAAGGGCACACTGCCCGTTTCTGTAAGGCACCAGCGCGACCAGTCACTCAAGTTCCTGGTACTGGGATAAGCCAGGCATGTTATGGGTGTGGAGAAACTGGGCACTTCAAGAGGGACTGCCCCAAGGCAAGGAATGTTGGCAGCGTTGGGAAAGTGCTGGCGATAGGTCAAAATGAAGCAATAGCTGACCCAACGGTGGTTACAGGTACGTTTCTCCTCGACAACATTTATGCATGCATACTCTTTGACTGCAGTGCGGAGAGAAGTTTTGTGAGTCAGAAATTCAAACACCTACTTAATCAAAGACCCCAACCACTCAATAAAATATTCACTGTAGAAATGGCTAATGGTAAAACGGAAAGCACAAGCGATATGTATGTAGGGTGCACATTAAACTTAAACGAACAATTATTTCAAATTGACCTTATGCCCATTTCGATAAGAAGTTTTGATGTAATCATCGGTATGGATTGGTTAAGTATTCACCATGTCGATATTCTTTGTCACGAAAAGGTCGTTTGTCTCAATCTGCCCAACGGCAAAACTCTTGTCATATATGGAGACAAACCTAGTTCAAATTTATAAATCATCTCCTGTGTTAAAGCACAAAAATATCTTCGCAGGGAATACCATGCCTTTCTAGCCCACGTAATAGACCAGAAACAAGAACCAAAGAACATTAAAGACATTCCGGAAGTCTGCAACTTTCCAGACATTTTCCCAGAAGATCTTCCAGGAATTCCACCAAAACGCCAGGTCGAGTTCAGAATCGACTTAATCCCCGGAGCTACTCCAGTAGCAAAGTCGCCTTACCGTTTAGCCCCAGCCGAGATGCAAGAACTGTCCATTCAATTAAACGAGCTGCTGAGCAAGGGCTTCATCAGACCGAGTTTCTCACCATGGGGAGCACCAGTCCTATTCGTGAAAAAGAAGGATGGATCTTTTTGCATGTGCATCGATTACCGGGAGCTGAACAAACTCACGATCAAGAACCGATATCCCCTACCGCGCATAGACGATCTGTTCGACCAGCTACAGGGAGCCAGCTACTTCTCAAAGATCGATCTAAGATCTAGTTATCACCAACTGCGAGTACTGGAAGGAGACATCCCCAAAACGGCTTTCCGAACACGCTATGGTCACTACAAGTTTGTAGTGATGCCCTTTGGATTGACAAATGCACCAGCGGTATTCATGGATTTAATGAACCGTGTATGTCGTCCCTTCCTGGATAAATTCGTGATCGTGTTCATAGATGATATACTCATTTATTCAAGAAGCCAGGAAGAACACAGCCAACACCTCCGCCAAGTTTTGGAAACATTGAGGGCAGGGAAGCTATATGTAAAATTTTCAAAGTTTGAATTCTGGATTCAGGAAGTGGATTTCCTAGGACATGTAGTAAGAAAGGAGGGGATACACGTGGATCCTTCTAAGATCAAGGCAATAGAGAGTTGGACGACTCCAAGAACCCCTACAGAAATCCGACAATTTTTGGGACTCGTCGGGTATTACCGAAGGTTCATAGAGAACTTTCAAAGATTGCCAAGCCACTCACCACCTTAACTCAAAAGAATGTGACCTTTGACTGGGGAGAAAAACAAGACATCGTGTTTCAGACACTAAAGCGAGCCTTATGTAGTGCGCCCATCCTAACCTTGCCAGAAGGAATAGAGGACTTCGTGGTCTATTGCGATGCATCAAACCAAGGACTCGGGTGTGTCCTGATGCAACGAGGGAAGGTCATCGCCTACGCCTCAAGGAAACTAAAGACGCATGAAGTGAACTACAAGACGCACGATCTTGAGCTAGGAGCAGTCGTCTTCGCTCTAAAGATATGGAGGCACTATCTCTACGGCACGAAATGTACGATCTTCACCGATCATAAAAGCCTCCAGCATATCCTCAACCAGAAAAAACTCAACTTGAGACAAAGACGATGGGTAGAACTACTAAATGATTATGAATGCAAAATTCGATATCATCCCAGAAAGGCTAACGTGGTGGCCGATGCACTCAGCCGGAAGGAATACTCGGGCCACAGAGTGAAGTCTTTAACCATGACAATCCATTCACACCTGTCCACGCAAATCAAGGAAGCCCAAATAGAAGCCTTAACACCTGAAAATGTGGCAGGGGAAGCCTTAAGGGGAATGGATAAGAAGCTTGAAGTCAAGAATGATGGAGTTCATTACTTCATGGATCGGATCTGGACGCCGAAGTTTCGCGGCTTCAGAGAAGTCGTCATGAACGAAGCCCATAAGACACGATACTCCATACACCCCGACTCCGATAAGATGTATCTCGACATCAAGAAACTGTACTGGTGGCCGAACATGAAAGCCGAAATTGCTACCTATATAAATGTCTGACGTGCGCCAAAGTCAAGGTAGAATACCAAAAGCCCTCAGGATTGTTGCAACAACCAGAAATACCCGAATGGAAGTGGGAACGTATAACCATGGATTTCATAACCAAACTACCCAGAACGGCAAGCGGACTTGACACCATCTGGGTGATCGTCGACAGGTTAACTAACTCAGCGCACTTCCTACCTATCAAAGAGACGGATAAATTGGAGAAACTAACTAGGACATACCTCAAAGAGATTGTACGACTGCATGGTGTGCCCATATCCATTATCTCAGACCGAGATAGTAGATTCACCTCAAGGTTCTAGCAGTCGCTACAAAAAGCTCTAGGGACAAGACTAGACATGAGTACCGCATATCACCCACAAACTGACGGCCAGAGTGAGAGAACCATACAAACCCTAGAGGATATGTTGAGGTCTTGCATAATCGATTTTGGCAAAGCATGGGATACCAATCTACCCTTGGTCGAGTTCTCGTACAACAATAGCTACCACACTAGTATCAAGGCTGCCTCGTTCGAAGCCCTCTATGGTCAAAAATGCAGGTCACCTCTGTGATGGGCCGAAGTGGGGGACACTCAACTAGTAAAAGGACAAGCAACAGACAACACGCTCACTGGACCAGAAATCATAAGGGAAACTACAGAGAAAATTGTTCAGATCCGGGAATGTCTGAAAGCATCAAGGGACAGAAAAAAGAGTTACGCGGATAAAAGACGGAAACCCTTGGAATTCCAGGTTGGAGATCGAGTCCTACTAAAAGTATCGCCCTGGAAGGGGTTAATACGCTTCGGAAAGCGGAGGAAACTGAACCCAAGATACATCGGACCATTCGAGATCCTTGCCAGGATCGGTCCAGTGGCTTACAAACTTCGATTACCTCAGGAGCTCCACAACGTATACCCTACCTTTCACGTATCAAACCTAAAGAAGTTCTTGTCCGATGAGACCCTTGTCATCCCTCTAGACGAAATTGCAATAAATGAGAATCTCCAATTCGTAGAAGAACCAGTAGAGATCATGGATCGGGAAATAAAAAGGACTAAACAAAGCCGCATACCTAGTGTAAAGGTCCGCTGGAACGCTAAGCGAGGACCTGAATACACCTGGGAACGCGAGGATTAAATGAAACAAAACTACCCGCATCTTTTTCCTAATCTGTAAACTCTATCTTAGATTAAATTTCGGGACGAAATTCCCCTAACAGGGGGATGATGTGACAACCCTATATTTTCCAAAAGCGATGTAACACTCAAAAGTCAAATACAACAAAAACTATTTGGAATCAACGAAATTAACCTCAAAAATAAAGTGTTCAAATATCTAAATTGTGATGCATCAAATGTTAGATATCATGCCAAGGTTTCCAAAAACATAAAGAACATTCGAAACCGGATTATATTGAGGAAATTATAACCACTCGAATATTTACGGCACATCGTTAAAACATTATTTAACGTAAAAAGTGAAATTTCAATAAAATGCATTTTAGCCTTAAGTATCTAAACAAAAGTTGTAGTTTTCATTAAACTGTAAACGTACATAAAAAGATCGCCCAAATTGGACCTCGTATGAAGAAGTTACGAATTTTCTAAGTTTCGTAACACTAGTAGAGGGCTAAAAACTCGAATTGAAAATCGGGCGTTATTTAGTTATCGCAACATAAACGAAAATTGAGGGTCTCTACAATAGGAGTAAAATGATAAAAAGACAAACGAAACCGACGTCGAATAAAGAAGCTATGAATGTTTAACGAACTTTAGCAGTCCCGGCCTATTAAAAACATATCATTAAAAATAAAGTCAAAACTAGCCGACGGAGTCTAAATGAAAGTTGTAGAGCATAATCTCACCTACGCGTGGATATAAAGAACGCGAAAAACGGAGCCCGTACGCGAAAGTTACGGAATTTAGAAGACGGAAGCCAGGATTACGCCCAGCGTAATGTAAGAGTACGCCCAGCGTACTCAGGTGCAGGGTCGAGTCCCATCGGCTGCAGCTCTACGCCTAGCTAAACTCGAGTCGTAAGCCATGACGCAAAGTTACGCCCAGCGTAACCGAAGTACGCCCAGCGTACTCCGGTGGTACGCCCAGCGTACTCGACTTTCCAGCACTATAAATAGAAGGCATGAGCTACGGGTTTTGGCACACCTTCTCAAACTCCCACATACTCTCTCATACTTTCAAGCTCCAGAAGCTGTCCCGACGCCCTCGGTTTCTGCACCCGAGCCCCCGACGAAGATTCTACGCTACCGAGATCCCCGAAGAGCTCGAAGACGCAGCTTCCCGCGGTCGAAGTTCTACTCGACTCTAGCCCCACTCTCTTCAAACCAAACAAGTGAGTTCATACCCCTACCTTTCAAGTCTTTTCATGTTTTAGGGGGGAAATACAAGTACAATACAAGTAAAAGTATCGTTTTGTAAGCATAAATGTAACATCTATCTTATTGATTATCGATACCAACATCTTTACGTATAAAGGGCTAGAATATCATCAAGTTATTTTCACCAAATGGAACATACTTTCTGAAAAACTATAATGGGTATAGTTAGCAAGTTATTCATACATTCTTACGTATACATCTTGAAAAACGAAATACTTTCAACAAAAATGAAGTAAAGTCTTTCTTATCGTAAATCTATTTATACTAAGCGATGTGAGATATTCAAACTTCAACGTACTCTTATGTATGCATTTCAAGTCCTGTATTATATACCATAATCTCTTGGAGGGAGAGCGTGATACTTGTGTATAGATCTATACGGGATTGACAACCCCGCACCTAAATTGTTAGCTACAGTTAGACTGGCAGGTCTGGGGTGACAAATGTCATAACACTACAACACCTGAAGAATGTTGTTACACGCAGTCTGTGTCAATAGTATGGTTATAAGACTCACACGAAAGTATAAAAACAAGTTTGATTTACGAGATTCATATATGCATTCAGTTTCTACATTATTTTGAGCACAAAGTTTATCTTTATCATTCAAGTAGGAAAAATACTAACGCACTCCAACTTTGAGAACTTTTCAAACTATTTATAGAAAATATTGGATTTTCTGAAAACCTCGTTCATCGATTTTCTACCAAAAGGACACCCTTTTCAATACAAAACACTTATGAACTCACTAACTTAATTGTTGACACTTTTTCAAAACCACTTGTATTTTTCAAGGAATCAGTAATACAGGTAACCACCAGCTTTTGAAGAAGGAACGCTAAGGACGTTTATTATTAAACATTTATATCATCATATTGTAATATTCTTTTGCAAATATGTATAACGCAACAATATACGTGTTTATTATATATATGATGGTTGTGTTACTTTCTTTACAATATTCAATTGTTGTGATACTACGTGAAGTCATCCACCCCCGAATGTTTCCGCCATTCTGGTTTGGGGGTGTGACAATTGCCATCTAAAGAAGGCACCATGGCAAAATAATCGAAGAGGAAATGGTTTGTAATACCCTTTGAAGTTTAATTATAACATAAAAGTGCATTCCTTAATGTGAATTTTTTTGTTTTTTAAAACAAATATATAAAAAAACAAAGTTTCTACATCCTATAATGAAAATGAATATGTAAAACACAGGAAATGATTTTTTTTAAAGTAATTCTTAAATACAGGAAAATCTCGAAATACAACCATAAAAACAAAGATACATCTTTTAAAAAAAATTGGTAATGAATACTAATTTTGTAAAAACGATTCGATAGGAAAACAAAGATGTACAAGAAGCATGGTTTTCAAAACAGGAACGAACCTACGTTTAAATCAAGAACCGGTTAAACCAGTAAAAAACTGGTTCCATTATAAATAAATTTTTTTTTGACTAAAACCAACGTAACCCATATAAATAAATAGAGTCAGATCAGGTTTTAATGCATTACTTGTACTCCTAGAACAGATGCAATATTGTGTTGACCATTAGAAGAGATCATTAGGCTTTTAAAGAAGGCCTAAGTTTCAGAAGTCAGGAGTGATGATGGAAAATATTGAAAAGGTAAGATCTAATTTGCAATTAGCATCACAATTGAAGACAACTATTGTTTACTTTCCTGTAAAGCCTCTAGCTTTGAAGGTGTTGTTCTGTTTTATATAAATAATTCATGGATTTATTATTAATATTGTTATGCTTTACTTACATTGCTGTATCGACCACTTCATTATGGCGACAAACAACCGCCAAGTGGCAGCTACGAATATCATCAACCTCCTTACTGAAATAACACACTTTTTTAAAGTAAGATTTTCCCACATATTTGTAGGATGCAAATGTTCTTACATTGATTACTAATAAGATCCATTTTTGAATAGTCTTTTAAGAAAATGGCAACTATGACATTGTACTTTGAATTTTCTTATTATTATTAAAATTCTACCCATTTATAGCATTTGACTTTTCCAATTTGTTTTATCACAACTTTATATTCTTCAAAAAAAATTAGGTCATTTCAATTTTTATTTCAGATTTTTAATACAATGACTTGTATAATATAGGATAGAAATGAGTGAGGATATATAATGAAAATGAAACAGGATGATGATTTCTATACTCTTTTCGACCTTGTCTTTGATTTTTGAGGTCAACCTATCTTATTTTTATTTTTTTAGTCTCTCTTCATGTACCAAGATGTTATCTATATTTACTCTCTTAGCTGATTATTTTGTTTGTTTGAGTTTTCTTATTTTTCTAGAATTATCTCCGTATCATATCTTTTTGCTTTTACATTTGCTTTTTGATAATCTAATATATATTTTGGCTTATAATTCATTGGAATTTTTTCCTATGGTCTTAAACATAAATATATTATATCTTTTCATCATTTTATTTTTAACAACCATTATGCTCTATTTTGTAATTGTTATTCATTTATTACGATTCCTCTTTTATTGATTCTTTATCAATATTTTGTGTAAGTTTTACCTAAGATTGGGTATAAAACCCACTTCTTTGTGTACCCCTATTGGCTATAAAACCCAATTCATGTACTTTTTTCGATAGCTTTCGGTTGATTTTTTCAAAGCCAAGGTATAATTATTTTATTTCATCTGAATTTTTTTTGTTAATTCCTGTCTTAATTAGCTTTTGTCTGTCTTTTAGAAGCAGTGTGATGAAAGACAAGAATTGCAAGCAATATCTTATGATGATTCATTGTTATTTGTCGACGACTTTACTACAAATATCTCGAATTCAACTTTTATTTTACTTATTGGTTATTTATTTTATTTTTATACTTGGCATGATTTCCTACTTCATTGATGCTCTTGAAACACAATCATAACACCATTTGACTATACCCAAAAATGAATGAAGTTATGTAGAATTCACCAACCTGTACTCTATTCGTGCTATTTTTATGATTGTAGGTACTTCTTTTCAAATGGTTACCAAACATCAATAAAAAAAATGATTGTTTGGCTACAATACTTTCTGCAACTTACTGCACTCTATTCTGTATTACAAATGACTATCGTCCAACCCCTGCAACGCCGGGCACCTTTTCTAGTTGAAATATTAATTTAATGTTGAGATAAGCAGCATGGTGCGTTTATGTATCTAAAAGGAATACTATTATTTGTGTATTGCATCTAATCTTTACCAATGTCAAAAAGATAATTTTTGAATAGACTTAACCTGTGACAACCGTCAAAATTCGAATCAGTTCTAGATTTGACTAGACTTAGTTGCACGTATAGGCACGACACATACTAGACTTAGTAACTAGAAGCTAAGTTATAATCTACTAGAAACTTGGAAACAAGTAGAATCGAAGGATAGAGTACTTAGATTTCACATTGGTATGTAAATTCTACAACTACTTAACTGTAATGACTATCCATATTCGGGTCATTCTTTGACTTGAACATCTTTGCATGAATCATGTAGACACATCATGCACTTGACCTAGTGGTATAAATTAGGTCCGAGTCTCGTAGGAACTTAAGTTAAAGTTGAAAACTAGGGCTAGTATAATTCTTTAACTTTACTTGAATCTCGAAACCACTACATAGAATGTCAATAAACCGATAAAAATAAATTACAAACATTATTTCTAACTTGAATAAGAGTTAGGAAACACAAAAGTAATTTGAAGTCTCAAATATTCAATTTATTTTGATATATCCAAAGATATATTAAACTCCAAAACCCTAAGGGCCATAAAATCTCAAATTTATAAACTTTAACCTTAAAAATTCTATAAAAATAATTATGAACCTTATAATATTATCTTATAATAATTAAGATTATGAATATTCATTCTAGGAAAATTAATTTTAATACATTAACATTTACCCTTAATTTATAAGTCAAAAATCAAGGTTTTATAAATCATATATAAGTTAAGGTGCATATTTTATAAAAATTTCAAAATTTTATAAAAGATATGAAATTTATAAAAATAGATGAGACGGAAACCCTCTCTCATCCCCTAAATTTCGTTCTATCTCTCCCACTATCTCTTTTTCCAAATTAGAAATCCTTTAAATCAATTCTTACACTTAACCATCTTTTGCACTTCTCTCTCTCTCTCTCACTCTTCAAATCCCCAACACCATTTTCTCTCTTCCTCTCTCTATCACCATGAAATATTTCCAGAAAATGAAGCCAAAAACACACCTTAAACTCTAAATCTTCATCATCTAGAGTTGTTCTTCAAGGTAATCACTAAAATTCTTCAATCTTCCTTCAAAATCTCAAGTTTTCTTACATATCTTCTTCTTCTTCTACACCATTCTATGGATGGATTATGAATCATATGTTCATAACCATGATTTTTATGATTATGGTGATACTATTTTAACCCAAAAACCAACATGCATGTGATGATCTTCAAGCTTAGAGGCTTGATCATCAAAGTTTGTTGTTAAAAAGCATTCAAAAAGGTTCATAAAGGATTTATTCCCAAATAAATATCTAAAACTTGTTTTCTGATCAAATCCGATTTTTCCCAGCATTCCACCAACAAAATGAGATGTTCTATAAATTTTCAAAAAATAATTCATTTTTCTCGAATTATTATAATCATTGCAAGAAAATAGGTCAATAATTCATATAAAATACTTTCTAAGCTCTATAAATCCTAGGTAAATTCGTTGATGACCCATAAAGTGAATGATTATATCTCAGTGAGTTTCATCGATTTTTATTACTATTTAGTAGTATTTTGAATTTTATTTTTATTTAGTTTCAATAAATCATAAAACCACTTTAGAGAATGTGACAAGGATATATATGATTTTTCAAAGATCCTACCTAATGTGGAGTACTCAGAAAAATAGTTTCAGAATTTTTCATAATGCATTCCTATTTTTTCCCAATTTTTGTATTTATAATGAACTAATAGTTGGGAAAATATTTCTACTCATCCAAAATTCATGAAAATTTACCAGAAGACCTTATAATATATTCTAAATTTAAATTAAAAATTTGATGGTTTTTCTATTCAGTATGCTATTTTTTTCTATTTTCTAAATTAAATATACTTAAATCCACAAAATCAAATTCCATTAGATAAAAACAAACTTTGATATTTTTCCCAGATTATTTACACTGTAAATGAGGTTTACATAAATTTTGGTAATTTAATTTAACTGTTTAATAATTATTCTCCAATTAATGATTATTTAAGAGGATAAAACCAAGAAAAATAGAAAGACTAATTGAAAAATATATTTTATATTTTCCATAGCTTCTATATGTATAATAACAGTGTTACAAAAAGTTTGGGAAATTTTGTAAACTGTTTTCTATTTATTTAAATTTTTATTAGAACAAATTCACAAAAATCATAAAAATGGGTTAAACAGTTTAGAAATCCATTTTTACATTTTTCCAGCTTAAGTATGTTCAATGGAAGTATTATAAAAGTTTTGACAATTTTTATCATCAGGATACTATTTTTCACGAATTTATATTGTTATGAATGATTAAAAATTTGGAAAAATAGTTAATCACATCAAAAACTCAAGGGAAAATTTCTGGAAGACCTCTACTATATTTGGAATGAAAATGCAGAGTTTGACAATTTTTGGAATCTGTTTGATAATATTTTTCATTTTTAGGAGCTTAAAACACCTTTAAATGTGTTGAAATACCTTTAATTAATATTATAAAAATCTGGAAAATTAATATCCAAAATTGTCTTAATCACATGAGTTATAAAATTTTCACCATTTCAGAAAAATGTTTGAAACTTATCAATATTAAATTTTGACACAATATTTGCATAATTCTATTGTAGTAGTAAGTATATTAGCATTAGATTTCAACTAGAGACTCACTAACATATACCATTATTGTAGGATTCGGTAGTAATACAAGTGGAACTTAGATCAAGGCATCATTTTCATCATCTCAATGCATTATGAGTATTCACGCACTCCCCTTATTTTCGGTTTTTATGTTTTGGGGTGGAAAAGCATGTCATAAACTATTTATGTTCGTTGTATTTAATTTGGCTTGTATCAAACTTGGTTGCTATATATTTTGCATATTATGAGTATTCACCACTCCCCTATTTTCGGTTTTTAAATGTTTGGGGGAGGAAAAACATGTCCTAAACTATTATATTCGTTGTATTTATTTGACTCATATAAACTTGGTTGCTATATTTTGCATATTGTGAGTATTCACCACTCCCTTATTTTCGGTTTTTAAATGTTTTAGGGTGGAAAAGCATTTCCTAAACTTTTTATGTTCATTGAATTTATTTTGACTCTTATGAAACTTGGTTGTTATATTTCGTATGTATGTGTATGTTACTTTAATTCATGAGGACTGTATTGCGGTTAAGTCCCTGGAATCTCTAGACACAACTCATTAACTCTTTTGAGCCTATGGTTATTATGGATAGTGTTATCAGGAGGTAGACAACTCCTCACTCTCACGATTCGCTTGAGTGTATTTTACCATTTTATACACTATGTTTGCGATACACATAGTAGTCAATAGGGCACGATTTGGTCATTAGGCTTCGGTTGTGAACTCATGAATGGAAACTTGATGCACATACGAATCTTTATGCATACATGAAACTTGTATTCTCATGTTAGCAACGACACTTGTATACTTATTTTGGCAATGAAACTTGTATACTTATTTTAGCAACGAAACTTGTATGCTTATTATAGCAACGAACTTTGTTTCTCATTATAGCAACGAGCTTTTATTACTGGAAACTTATATACATGTTTTAGCAATGAAATTGTTTGATCCTTGTAGCAACGAAATTGATTGCTCATTTTAGAAATGAAACTTGTTTACTCGTTTGAGTAACGAACTTTATCTTCCATGAGAATATGAATGTTGCATCTCATTTGGGCAACATACTCTATCTCTCTGTGACAACCCGAAATCTATTCCGTCATTTTTAACCTTTTCCGTTAATAAGCCTCGCTTATTTAACTGTCCGTTAACCTTTTGGAAGAGGTTAATTAATTTAAGACTTTTATAATGGCATGGTAAGGGTTGAAACAAGTTAGAAACACCCACAAAATACCCTTAAAAATGTGTGGTTGCAACCAAATCAAAATTTGACCGTTTAATCGGGTGCGACCAAAAAGTCCCGTTTAACAGCAGTATCGGGTAGATTTCCACTGAGCCCCAACTCCAACCCCTATATAAGGGTGAGTGGAGTCCATTAGAGACTTTTTACACTCTCCCCACTCTCTCTCTCTCTCTACAACTTAAATTCGAGCCAAAAATCGTCTGTTTCGATCCCCAAACGAGTAGGTAAACTATCCTAACTCGTTGTATAACTTATCTAGCCTGCAAATTCGAGTTTAAAACATAAAATAGGGACAAAATCATGTGTTTACGGCCCAAGAACACTCTTGGGCCGTGAACACCATTTAATGGGGGTTTTTAAGCCCCAAAACCCCTCCAAATTGTCCCTAAGGCTTAGATATGACTTGTAGGCTTATGGAATCGGACTTAGAACACCTTGAAACGATTTTTTGAAGAGTAAACATGATTTTACTGCCCAATAACATGCTTGGGCCGTAAACTCCTCTTCATGGGGAGTAAACTCATATTTGAGTGTTTAAAAGCCACTTAAACACACCAATGGCCTTAGAATAAATTCAAGAATCAAATACCAACAAGTTAGGGACCTTAAACTCAATTAAAACAACTCCATAAGGAGTTCACGGCCGTAAACCCCTCATGAAAGGGTACATGGACTGTAAACTCCTATAAACGGGTTAAATGGTGCCCTAAACTCCCCATTTGACTTGGAAAAATACATAGGATTTATTCTCTATCACTTAAGCCCTTAAAACACCCAAGGAATGTGTCAATAGGAGCTTACGGCCATAAACTCCCTTGGTTGGGGCCGTAAACTCCCATTTGGTCCATTTAAGTTCCTTAAATCCATTCATACCTTTTATATTTGGACCTAGTAAAATTCCACGTACAATTGATATAAGGCCTTTAAGCATCCTAGAACACCCTCACCATGAGTTTACGGCTGTAAACTCATGGGGAGTTGTCCCAGGGCCGTGAACTCTATATATAGAGTTTACTCTTGAAGAGTAAACTCCATTCCTAAGCCATTCACACCCTTAAATGTTACCCGGGACACCCCAAACACTTAATCAAAGTGATTTCTGCACTTTAGGATGCGTATACTTGTTTAATTGGTATTATATATATTGATTATATGTAAACATATGATATCATATGTTAATAGGTCACTAAGTGGGTCCTAGTCCTTACTTGACACCGAGCACCCAACCGGCACCTTCGTCGAATCCACTTACATCAGGTGAGTTCATACCCCTGAATGAACATTTTAAATGTTTTTACATGTTTTATAGGGGGGAATACAAGTTAAACATGCCAGTTATCATATCAATCACATGTGATTGATAACCCGCGTGCACAAGGATTTACCACATTGTAAACTGTTTTACCAAGTAGGATACTATAAATGGTTTTCCAAAAAGGTTTTCACTTGTTCAAAACTCTTACTTATACTGTTTTATCAAAGTTCATTTTAAACTGGTTTATGAAAAGTTTCCAAAGAATTTCTAAAGGTTTTCAAACTTATTTTACCAAAGAACACCAAATTATGATTTTCTCAAGTATAAAGGTTTTCTTCCATGTTTTGATACTCCTTCTTAGTTTAAACTCCTACTTGATAACGCTTTCACTTCGTGATGCGTTTATACTTGTATTGCCTCTATTTCGCTTATACTTGTAGTTACTTATACCTGTTAGACGCTCTTACTTCACCTGTTATCGCTTCCACTTCGTGATACACTTATATTTGGTACGCTTATACTTCATGATTCGGTTATTCCACACTGTACGCTTATACTTCGCGATTCGGTTATTCCACACCGTACGCTTATACTTCACGATTCGGTTATTCCACACTATACGTTTATACTTCACGATTCGGTTATTCCACACTGTACGCTTTTACTTCACGAGTTGGTTATACTTCACGATATGTTTCCACTTGTTACACACTCAAGCATAGTTAGATGTATGCATGTGCTTGTATAGATGCATATAAATGATGATTGAAGGACTTAGGAAGGCTTGTCCACCCTATTTCCTTTTCTTCGTTGAGATGTGGTCTGGTGGGATCGGATGTCCGTCCGAAGGTCGTTTGATTCATTAGTTATATATTATGTATACGAGCATAGACATATAGGTTTACTCTAGTCAGTTCAGTTATGAGTCTCTACCTCTAGTTCAGCACTTATATTGGAAACCCACTACCCACTATTTGGGATGCATCTTCGGGACACGGCCTTCTCCGTCGCCTAGTTGGTAACCAGAGTCTCCTGTAGGGAGAGCGGACATTGTGTGTATAGATCTATACGGGATTGACACCCCCGCACCCTGACTGCTAGCTACAGTCCACGGCCTACCAAGCCAAGGGGTGACAAATGTCACATTTTATAGACGCTTGCAGGGCGTCAGGTACTCTAGTGTCGGTTAGTATGGTTACGAGTATCCCAGGTTACCTTATAATTCATGGCCTTAAGGTGACTGTATTTCACCAGCAATTTGCACTGTATGCTGGAAACCCACTCTCAAAGTCACACTGTTTTTAGACCTTGCTAGCTGTATCTTTCATTTGATATTGTCTGCGGTCTGTATTCTCGGTTTTAGACCTTACTAGCTGTATCTTTCATTTGATACTGTCTGGGGTCTGTATCCTCTGTCTTTAGACCTTGCTAGCCGTACCTTTCATATGGTATCGTCTAGGGTCTGTGTCTCTCTTTGTTAGACTGAGCCAGGCGTGTCGTTTGTTTGATACTCTCCTAGAGTCTATGATTCCTTTTGCCTTAGTCAGCAGTCTTCACTGCTGAGGCATATGTTATTTTCCTCGATTCCTCTTACTTTCTTTAATAATCAAATTTTATATTCTGATAATGATAGCGATTAAGGGAAAGCCACTTTTCACCACACAACTCCATCCAGTCTTGGTAGAAGACTGCTTTTATTAAAGAAAATATAGGATTTTCTGGAAAATACACTATTTTAATGGATACTCTAAAACTACCACTTTTATTAAAGTTATTTGAATGAAATGACACTAAATACTTATGAACTCACCAGCATTTGTAAAAATGCTGATACTCGCTTTTCAAATAACTTGTATTCTCAGGTCAGCATTAGACAGGTACATCTCCGGAGCTGTTGATGAAGATAGCTTAGTACCATGTTGTACTTATTATATTTACTTGTATTACTTTGATGTATTGTAATGTAAACCATGTAAAACTATTACTATTAATGCAATGTTTTGTTGTACTTTGATTACTATAATGCATGTGTTGTGATAGTTGACATGACGTCATCCACCCCAGAACGTTTCTGCCGTTTCGGTTTTGGAGTGTGACACTCTCATGATGACAAAGAACTTTGTTTTTACAAACTTATTTACTCATTTTAACAATATACTTTTATAATTGGAAACTTTTATCAAAACTTTGATTTCAATTCATGGAACCAATATTATTTTGTTTATTTGTGAGTACTCACCAACTATTTTTATAGTTGACGCTCGTTTTACATGCTTTTTCAGGAATCATCGAGTAAGTGACACTTAGGGACACATCACTGTTAGGATCATTCGCATGTGTTTGTATTAATTTCTTTTAAAATTTGTTCAAACCCATTGTAAATTTGTAATGATTTTTAATACTATGGTTGGTGTTGTCTTTTAACTTTTGCTATGAAACTATTTATATTGTCACGCCTCGTGTTTCCGCTTTAGCGGGGTGTGACATAACCTAAATGAAAAAGATAACCAAAATGGTAACAAATAGTTTTGAGGCTTCTAGTTTTAAAGGATTAGACAACGACATGAGTTTTTCAAAAGAACAACTTTTTTCTTAATGTAATGTCTTGATGCCCTTGCCTCTGTTTTGTGGTTTCACAAGGGATGTCAGATCACTACTAGAAACTTGAGCTTCAGCTACGGATTCAGAGAGAGATTTATTCTGTAGCAAAATTTTGGCTTATAGAGAGGGAATTGCGAGAGATCTGCGATGGTTTAAATAAGTATTTTATTTATTCAATATATAGCATATTAAAGAGGGTTTAGCGAGAGATAAGCTACGGATCTTACAAGTATTTATCGACGCACCATTATTCATCGGTGATCGGTGGAAAACTAAGTCATTTAGCGAGGGTTCAACGAGGGAAAAAAAATCGTCGACTTTTTTCCATCTGGTATGTGTTTTGCGAGAGAATACCGACGGAGCATACACACATTATGTTTTATTAATTGACGATCTCTCACAGAAATTGGCGAATCCAATTCCAGTTTCACAGAGTTTGTGTAAGTTTTCGTCCCTCCCATGCAAACCTGCTTTATCACTCCAACTGAACATGCATAACTCTCGAGTTGCAGCTTAACCTAATCTCACCCTCTCCGTTCAAACAGATGACGACACCATGGACCATTGCAGCTTCCTAATCCGACAGCCTCCACATTTTTAAAATCTAAAATTATTCTTCGTTAACTTCCGATTCAGGTAAATCTCTTGATTTTATTTGCTTTAGTCATATATTAGGTTAGGTTTGGTTCAATTGCACACTATATTACGTTAGGGTTTAATTTCTCCATTTTTTTTTTCCTTTTTTAGTCTTCATTCCTCTTATATCGATTGCATCTATATTAGAATAGATACTTAGAATTAGAACTTGATATAGGGCTTGATTGGTTGCTTTAGTCATATATAAGCCTGGTAGCATAAGTTTTGTGCATCAAAGCTTCACCCTGAACCTCTCCTGTCATCTATGTACATGCATCCACAAGCTCTGTAACAAGCCCAACAATATGAAATTATCACATTTTTTATTCCCTTGAGAAATAATTCTATTTGTGTTTTTATTCAAATTATCCCCAGGTTGCACTGCATCATAAATATAAATAATAGAACTTAATATAACATATCTTACTTTAACTAATCAGATTCAAGAAACATAAATAAAAAATGTGATAATTTTGGTTACTTTACATACTATTTGCTTCACAGGTGCTTGTCCTTTTGTGTATGACAAGCACTTCTATACTTATTTTTGTAGATATATCAATAGAATGGTGACTCTAATGGCATGTCTACTTATGTAATCAAGGTGTATCAAAAAAATTAAATGGCTTTTCATTTCTTTTGTTCTTGCTAATTTGTAGCATTATCTGTTATGTTTTGAACGTGGAACTGTTCACAAATAAGAATCTTCTTGGTGCCAACTTGAATGACATATAAGATCCTTATGCAATCGTCACTTGTGGTACAAAAAAGCACTTTAGGTAAAATTTATAGCAAGATTTGGTCAATTTCAATTAAGAATCTTACTGGTTGCTTCTGTTTTATAGAAATGGTCATTTTTACTGATGCTGATCTGCAACTAAATGGTTCCTGGTTGAAGAAATCCAATGTGGGGAGAAGAATTGGATTTTTTTGTGGATGAACTTCCTATAAATGTAAGCTTAGCTGTTATCCACACAACAATTTACACAAATAGCAATGTACTTATGTTGGTTTGTTTATTATAGCATCTATACTTTCTTATATTTGAAAAAAAAACTACCCAATTATAGTAATGTCATCCAAATACAAAAACAAATTTGAATGCTATAACTGGGTATATTTTTCAAAGTAAAATTACTTAAATACCCTTATTACATTTGTTGGTTTAGCCCTCTCCCTGAGAATGTTCTGCAGCACGAGCAATTATAGATGATGCCATTTGGTGTACATTTCTTGAAGGGTAACCAGCAAAACGCGCGATTTCAACAGTGAAATGCATATCAAGAATCAACTACAATAAAAAAAAAGATGTAGAATTTTTACTCAATACATTGTTATCCTTGTGGCTGAAGTTTTGCCACTTCATTTTCTAAAACACCCCAAAAATCCTCTTCATTAGACATCACCCATATCACAACAGTTTCAGTCTGCCTTGCAAGCAACACTCTCTGTATCTTTTCATTCCCAAGTAACACATCTCCAGCAACTGTTGCTAACTATTGTAGCTTCCCAAATAATGCCTGCATAAACACCACAATTCCCAAAATAAATAAGGGCAAATTTGTAAAACTCAAAATCATGTAGCTTGTTTAGACAAAAATGCTTCCATTAAATTACCTAGAAGGGCAAAGAAGGCAAAGGATCAGAATTCCAACTAACATCATCACCTTCACCACATAAATAACCAGGGTGTGTTTTCCCATCTCTTGAATATATAAAATTCAACACATATTGTCTACATAAATGATCTCTAAGCTTATCCAGTGAATGCTGAAGCTGCTTCCTCCAGTCCTTATAATCTATCCCACTATTCAATAGAGGAGCAGTATTGTCATTTCCTGCTTCCTTGCTTTTGTTTAAAACACTCCATATTCTTGACATAACCATTGGTAACAGCTCTTCTGCAATAGTGAATGTAGTTCCCAAAAGGGAGAGTTGTTGGGAATCTGTTTCAGCTTTAAAAGGTACCGCTTCTTTTAACTCCACTAAACTGTCATCTTCAGAAGGTTCAGGTAAAGCTTTTATGATTTCATCCATGTATTGATCAAAAAGTTTTAGAATTCTTGTTAAAATATTTCCTCCAAAGTGTAAGATGACTAGGCGTGTTAGTTGCTCCACTATATCCTGTAAAAATCATAAACAAGTAATATAATAAAAGTAAATTTCTATAATAAACAAATCAGTGAAAGTACATTGCTATTTCTTGCATTCAAATAAAGTCAACTCACTTTTACCATGAAGATGAAACGGGTCCCACTTTCAACAAGCATCCCATCAGAAGATATAGCAAAAGTGGACAAAGGAGAGGCAAGGCGAGGTGACAATGGCAACATCTCATCATTTCCTGAAAATTCAAAAACTATTTCCTACTTTCTTAACTCGACCCACCATTCTTGGAATTGTAATTGATCCTTGTGTTGCTGTTTTAGTCTTTTAGAGTTTATTGGCTCAAGGCATAATCACAACAATAAACGTTGTAGCCTTGCTTTTCATCATAATAGTTGATGGATACATAGGTTTCAAGACTCAATGGGTGGGATATAAAGTTCCAGGCGGGTAATATGTTCATTTTTTCACATGTGTTAAATTACCATTTTACCCTTGGCAACATGAAATATGTTTCTGATTTTCAGGTATTTCCCGTACGGAGCTAATGGAGTACTTGCTGGATCTGCAACCGTTTTTTTTTCTCATATGTTGGTTTTGATGCAGTAACCAGCACAACAGAAGAGGTAACACTAGTGATTGTGATTGCTCTTTCTGAAGGGTATAATTGTAATTTTCATATTGTTTATATTAAAGGTGAAGAATCCTCAGAGAGATTTACCTATTGGGATAGGGTATATGCTTTTATCGCCTCTGCTTTTGCTAATTATGGAATGAATGGAGCAGTGTAAGCATACAACATTTCTTTCTAAAGGGTGTAATTGTAATTTCATCTTTATTTACATCTAAAACCATCATTATGATTTAAGATACGTTATAACAATCGGATCTGTTACTGCTCTATGTGCTGCTTTAATCGGTGGAATACTTCCTCTAGTATATATTTTCCTTAATTACTTATATGTTATTCATAATATTTCTAAAACTTCCCCTTTCATGTTAGAACCCTCAAAGCTATGCAATAAAGAAAGAATTATCTGGTTCCCATATAGAGAAGCATATAGAAGGTATTTCAGTACAAAAATCAATTCTTACATTCTCTACATCTATCTCAGTTTCTGACTCATCTTATGGATTCCAGAGGTCAAAGAGTTATCAGACTACCAAATGATCTGGACTGAGGAAGATGGTTTCATCTTGAAGCCTCTTGGTATCTTTACTCTATAAAACTATTATATATTATACCGCATACATATGCATATGATGTATATATTTCATGTATCTGCAAAACCTGGAAGGTTGATGACAAAGTATTATTTGAAATTTGACACGATAAACATCCTGTATGCAATTATCTAACTGATTATATTAAATGTAAATAAATAATATAATGTAGCTGACTTTGTTTCCTGGAATGAAGGGATACAATTAAGGAGGAATGAGAATAAGCTATTTATTTTGGTAAATGATTGTTTGACTGGAGATCCTACAGTCCATGACTTATCTCTTACCCAGGTCAGATTTTTCAAATTTCTAATGGAGTAATTTACATTTTTGGTTCTGGAATATAGCTGATTTTTTTTTTAATTTGGCTCTTATTTGAGGTTTTGTAACGTTCCAAGTAAAATGACTGTTTTGGGACCAAAATTTGCAAAACTCAGCTATATTCCAAAAATATAGTCATTTTACTTGAAATTTTGTCCTGGAGTATAGCCGATTTTTGCAATTTTGGTCCCAAAAATATAGTCATTTTACTTGAAAGATGGTGGAATAAAACTTGAAAAAACCTGCTATACTCAGGGACCAAATGGTAATTTACTTTTTTATCTATATCATATAACATTAAATGGCCTACAAGATACGAACTCCGTTTGTTCAAATGGGTGTCGGATTACAAAATGAATGAAAGAGTACTTTATATATATAAGGAATTACAAAGGAGCTTTGAATTCACGTCTTTTAGCAAAATCTTTGCATCAAAAACTCTGGGAAGACAGTCCATATCTTCTTAAACAATTACCAGGCATTGGTATAGTGACAGCAAAGGTATTATCTTTTTTTAAAATTTCAAAATCTATACAACAAAATTACAATTTTAATCTTTGTAGTTTGTATACTTCACAGTTAATCTTTATTTTTATTTTTTTATTTTTCTTTATTTATTTACTTTTTTTTTTTAATGTTCAGGCCTAGAGTCATTTGAGACACTTTCTGAAGCAGACCCAAGGAAAATAGAGATTGTTACTAGTAGAAAGTTCTCATTTGTTTCTTTTTTACTTAATGCACAAAGCATGTCTTGATATAGGTTAATTGAAGGGGAGGGTAAAATGATCATTTATACATATTCTGATAGTCATTTAGTAATTTTGATAGTTTTTATATTATAATGTCTAGTTGTATCATTATTTGATGTTTTTTAGTATAATAATTTGATGATTGTACTATTTTTTCTTTTAGAATCATAATAAAAAAAATGATATTACAAGTTCGTGACGGATTAGTGACAAAAAAAAATAATAATAATTCATGAATTTTGTGAGGGATTAGCTACGGAAAAAAATCAAGTCTAAAGTTTGTGACGAATCAGCGACGGAAAAAGAACAAAATTAATTTATGAATTTTGCGAGGGATTAGCTATAGGAAAAAATCATGTCTAAAGTTTGCGACAGATCTGCGACGGAAAAAAAAATTTAGTATATGAACTTTGCAAGGGATTAGCTACGGAAAAAACTGATCAGGAAAATTTGCAACAGTAAAGCGACGAAATGTCTTTAACAAATTTTGTCGCTTTTGTCCTGGGTAAATGTATTGAGTGACATTTAGCGACGGATATTCTGTCGCTAAATTTGTCGCAAGGAAAAACTGATCCGTCGCTAAAACCCTCGCTGAGTCATTTGCCACATTTAAATTACCTATGGAATGAATCTGTCGCTGATCCATCGCAAACAACATTTAGCGACGGAATAGCGACGGATTCGTCCGTCTCTAAAACCCCTGTTTCTAGTAGTGAATTATGCGGTTCTTCCATAGATACAGATGTTTATTTTTTATTTTTATTTATTTATTTATTTATTTATCTTTTGCATAATTAAATATTAACAAGTTCAATGAAAAGGCTTAGATTTAAAAAATCTCATCCAATAACCTTTTCAAATTTGATGAGTTTTTTTGGAGTGAAAGACTCATGAAAAAAATTGCAAAAAAAACTCATATTGTGGACTAAGCGGGTTTAGATTGGTAAAGTGTTTTCACTGTACTATAACTACATCTCTTTGTCACAATTATTCCTCTATTGATAGTGTGCCTATAAAGTGATTGCTTTTGCTTTTGTTGGCCTTTATTCTCTTCATGCTAATTAAAGTGCCCATGGTTTTGGTCCAATCTTATATGCACCATGGTATCAAATATATTTTAACGTTTATAGATTTCTTTTAGTTATGATTAGATAAGTCGTTTTCTTAGAATACATGTAAATCGTATCTTAGGGAAGAAACTTTATTCACCAATATTAGTCAACGTATCTTTCTTATATACTTTATTACTGGGCAATACATGCATGATTTTTTTAGTTCAAACTCATTATAATCATGAAATAATACACTGTAACAGTTTTATGAGAATGAAATGATACACTTTAATTATGAGAATAAGGCAGAATCATTCAGTTTGATGTATCCTTTAATTGTTGGAATCGACTAATTGAATATAGTGGGCGTCAAATGATATAGTCACACAAGATTTGGACATGATGGGGTATCACATTCCAACTGCAGGACCAAGTAACATAAAAGACGAAAAGCAAACAAAGCTATTAAAGAAAAGGAGAGGCTACAAAAACCCTAAAATGCCTCTAACAACATGTCAGAAGTAAAAGCTAGCAAACAACAAGAAAAAATGAAGTCAAAACATTCTTCTCTCTCTAACTGCCCTTCATCTTCGGGGGAGAAACAAAACTGTTATCATAATGCTACACAGTTCGCTTGTAGTGGGTGTTTATGTGTATGTTGTCCAGTTATCATGTTATGGTGCTGTGTAAAATTCTCATGTAACATGGGATGGCGGTTGGCGAGGAAGGCAAGACAAAAGTCTTGTTGTGGGCAGGATAAGAGAGTTTTTGCATTATACTCGTCGTTCTCAGATTCAGATTCTGATCATCCGATGAAGACAGAAAGATGATATAGTTTTAGGCTTATTTGAATCATTTTGAAAAGGTACATCGTTTTTTTAAGAGATTAATGATTTGTATTGGAAGGGTATCATTATAACGAATTTGCAATCGCATACTCATGTTGTATGTTTGAATTGATCTTTCATCTTTGGTTTATTTGACTTGATCGTTCTAAGTTGTAATTACTTTCATATTAGAAAGAGTCTCTCTCGCATACTTCGTTCTGTTATATTGGAAATTTGACAAATCAAATAGGTTGGATAGATAGGCGAACTCTTTTCTATTCATCTTTTATTTTTTGAATTTCATAAAAATCAACATATTGTATACAGTATATGATTACAAAAATATTTTAGTTATCCAGTTTTTTTTAATAGGTTGTAAGCACTTAATTTTTTTAAATAAAAAAAGAAATTGATTAACTATATAATTAATTAATTATTATATACTTCGGAAACTTGTAAACCATTCAACATGTGTCGTCATTTTTCCTTTAAACTTTTTTTTTTTTTTTTAATTTACTTGTTAGCCCATTATTAATCAAATATAACAAACTCAACATGTATATGAAGATGCTCCATATAAATAGAGTTTAAAAAGTTAGAGATGTAAGCTTGGAACTTTTTAGATGATTCTTTATTAGAACGGTACCGAAGACCACCTTAAAGTTGAAGTTCGAACATAAGACAACTTTTTTTTTTTTGGAGTATTTAGTTTCCAAGTGATCACTACTAAGCGACTTTAACATTATAAGTTATAAAGGAACTTTTGAGCAGTGCAATTTTATAAGTTAAAAAGATCAAATTAATCATCTAGCACATAGACCATTGATGATTTTTGTAGTTTACCCCCTATATATATAAGATTTGTAGTCGAATTTCACTAATTAAGATGAGGTCAAGCCAAATTTGTGCAAAAGGAAAATATGGTTATGTAGAAAGGTGATTCTAAGACCTTAACATGATATTTCATTGATGTATATTTATATCCAATTGTATTTTTATATCCAATCGTTAAGACTAGCATGCCGTAACCAAATTTGAGTAAGATTCCGTTAAATGCACAAGATTCATCATTCGAGTAAATATTCCATTTCTATTTTTTTAGAACATGGAACATGTTAAAAAAATGAGTGATATTAAATTGTTGATGAAATTTGTAATAAATTGGAATTAGCAATGTTGATAAATAGGTAATAAGAAGTTACGGAAAAAGTTGTTGAAATAAGCTCTAATATACTTATAAAACTACATGAATAGACTTGATTAAAGCTTGTATGAACAAAGGTGAAGAATTCGACCACCACACATGATATTATAGTTGCAAAAAACTTAATGTAACATTTACAGTTGCAAGGCCACCCTACCTATTGGGCCTAAGCCCAGGGTATAGGTATTAGGAGGGCATAAGTTTTAGTCCAGCTACTCTGGGTATATATATATATATATATATATATATATATATATATATATATATATATATATATATATATATATATATATATATATATATATATATATATATATATATACCCTCGTATGCACCTAATAGAAAAAACATTAAAACAATTTTTTTTACACTACGTGCCGGAATCAGAGCAGTGGCACGGGACCTTGGGCTCCACTAAGGTCCGTCATTGCTTAGAGGCTAATTTCCTATCTCGAGTTATTATGGGGTTGGGCAAAACCAAGTCCAATTTTGCCTTCCAGATTTTAGAGACATTGATTTTTTGTAGCAAAAGTGAAAGAGATACTTGCTGCAACGACACCACTTTTGAGTACATGAGTTAGAATGTAGCAAACAAAAAAATAACTTATTGTTTGGGTATATTTATAGTTTTGAGTTTTAACTGTTCAGAATTCTGATCGATTATATGATCATACGATCTTACTAATATTGTTTTTCGATAGTATCATAGGATTGGATCGTACGATTGTAAAATCGATCATGGGATCGTTACTATATTTTTTTTTTTAAAAGTTGTAATATTTTTCTTTGACTAACTAGGTAGAATACCCTTGGTGAATTTTTTATTGTTTAATGAGGTATTTTATATGTATTTTTATGTTTTAAACTATTTATTGTTAGCGGAATGTTTAACAGGTTGATAAAAATATATTTTTGGCAGAATTTCGTATACGCCCTCTTAAACAGCTAAATATCATATTTTTTGGTAATTTTTATTGATTTATAATTGTTTTTCTTAATATTAGTTCATTATAATGAAATATAAACACTTAATGGACAATAATACCCTTTCTTGTAAACTCCAATACTACAGAATACATAATACAATACGATCGAAACCTGATTTCTTATTTCACGTTGGAGCCTTCAATTCTGAACGCTACTCCCATGTCCGCTACTCCCATGTTCGATACTCCGACCAATTGCTCCTTCCTCTGTTATCACATCACTTCCACGCATCAGGTAAAGGCAAAACGACCCTATTCCTATTTTTCCTTCCTATTTTGCCTTTCTTTAATTTTGTATTTGATGTTGTATGATATGTTCACGTGAATCTATTGAAACGTCGATATGAATGACATATTTCACCTTGGACCAGTTAAATTTGGATCATAACCAATAGTCAATTTGGATAGTAGTTTATCTTTGCTCTAAACCCACAACAACTTTTTTTACTCTTTTAACAATTAAAAGAGAGGATTCAATCGATTCATAGCAGCTTTTTTTACTCCTTTATACTGCTATGTCTTGCTCTAAAAACTTAGCAATTTGAAAACCTGCAACTTCCATGGCTTCTTTGACTATTTCTCCACGAATAACGAATTAAAATCAGAAAATATATATACTCAATTCACAATGAAGCTCACACAGATTACATTGCATCACGATGTGAAAACTCAAAACACAAACACTAATGACACATACATATAATTACTTTGTCTGGATTTTCATCGAATACCCGGAGTGTAGGTTTGGTGCACAATCACACATTATCGAGAAAAAAAATCAAACGTGACTATTTGAAGGAGGAGATGATGGAATTTGAAGGAGGACACATTATCAAGAACAGAATCGGGTTGAATTGACAAAAAGAGGCGATTACCTGATGGTGAATGCGATCTCATGCCGATGGAGGAAAGGGATTGGATTCGCATTTTATTTACCTGTTGATTGTGTGAGTATGTGCGCGAAAACAGGAGAGCACCGATTGGAAGCAGCTATTGATCGGAAGCAGCGATGGACGCAATGATCGAAAGTATTAGGGTTGAACTTAATTTTGTGATATAGATGAAAACTTGATCTATTGTAGCAATAAGACAAGGAAGGGTAATATTGTCCATTCAAAATGATTTTTCATTATAATGAATTAATATTAAGAAAAACAATTATAAATCAATAAAAATTATCAAAAAATAGATTTGGGTATATATGATATTAAAAAACATTAAGAAGAGCATATATGATATTTCAAGTTTAGGCCGGGCAAATACGATATTTAGCTGTTCAGGAAGGGCATATATGAAATTCTCCCTATATTTTTAATGTTTTAAAATGTTTTTATAAGATCTTACGATCCGATTCGATCTTACGATTACAATCTTGTAAAACGAAAACGTTCCTATGTAAGATCCTAATCTTGACAACCTTAATGTTTGTCTTTGTGACTTTTTTGGTAGAACACTAAAATGTTTAGTGTTACTTTCAAGATTTTAACCCTTTGTTTGCTTGGCATTAATTTATAATTGTTTAGTTCTTGGCAGCTGTTTTTAGTGGGTATCTTCTCTTCTCTCTCAAATATAAAGATATACCAACCTATATGCATATTTTATAATTTGTTAAGTTCTGAATCCAAGATTTTAATTGTAATTGTTAAGTTATTTTGGTAATTGTTTATCTAGACATCAAAAAATGGATGATTTGAAGCTCTATATAAACCAACCATACTTATTCATTGTGTGGGACTATACAAATCATAAAATATACATATGGGTTGGTATATTTTTAAATAAAAAGAGAAGATGCCCACTAAAAAAGTTGTCATAGTTGTATTGGATTTTTTTGGAAGTGCAAAATTTTATTAAAAAATTAGATAGGTGCTAGATAAGGAACATATTACAAAGTAGAAATCATAGGATTATGATTTGTAATCAACTGGACAATGGACAATGTTTCGAAATCTCCAGAGGACCAAAATTGTAAATTATAGTGATGATAACCACGACAGAGCATTTTATTTGAACCATGCCTAGCTTAGATTTTATTAAATGTTTCATCAAATCTACCGGCCTTTCTTATATAGTTATGGACCGCCATTGATGTTATCACTATCCATACTTGGTGCTCGTATGTGTAATTAACATGCATATCTCTTAATAACGTCCACATAGCTTTCCACACTCCAAAAGTTCGTTCAATGATATTATGCAATGATGAGTGACGATAGTTAAATGACTCCTTCGGCCCATGAGGATTACACATTGCAGTAGTTTGTCCACATCGAAAATCTGGTAGATGATAACGAATGTTCCTCCCTTTGTATGGACCAAGAAACCCTCTAGTATTCGGGTAGCCGACATCAACAACATAATATTTATCTGTATATAAAGCAAACATTTGTTATATGTTTCAATCAAGTATGAAAAACATACAACTTTCATTATTAAAAATATATACTAATTCCCCGTTGGATGTGGAAAATGAAGCTCCGGTCTCCGTAAGGCTTCATTGAAAATTCTTGTGTCATGTGCGGTTCCCTCCCATCCGACCAACACAAATGTAAAACACATATTAAAATCACGAACAACCATGATATTTTGTGTGACATATCCCTTTCGACCAATGTATTTCGCTTATTCAGATTGTGGAAACGATGCCCTCACGTGTGTCCCATCTGTAGCGTCAATGCAATCTTACAAATAAAAAAAGTAAATCATGATTAATTCATTTGTTAAAGTGTGACTAACATTAAAGTAACTATAACATTAGATAATACCTTGAACATTGGATAATAATTTGGATTTTAATATATATTCGGGTACGACATCATTATAGTTAGGGTCTGGCTTGATTATGTCGGCACTCATCTTGAGAACGGCTATCAAAACAGTATGGAAATGCCTATGAATTGTTCCCCCGAATGATTAAAAATTTCCTGCAGGAACCTATTTGTACATCCATGAGCCAAAGCTATTAATAAGATTCCTACTTACTCTTCAATAGAAATATGGTGTGTACCTTTCAACCCGTAATTTGTAGCAAGATAAAAACATAACTGTCTAAATACGGGTACATGCAGTCTAAACATTTCGTAACACCGCCTACCACTCTCATTTAAAATGTCATTAATAAATATGTTCCTTGTGTGATCCGATGTGTGACATGGTGTACGTATGTTATGCATCTTGTGAACAATTATTATCCACGTGACAGCTAATCCACATAATCTTTTGAATTCTAAATCATCTTTCGTACAATATTCTTCATTATCATCATATAAATCAGAGTCATCACTATTCATCCTACATAATAACAAATCATGTCAAAAACAATATATAATGTTAAATGGTAACACATCATATAAAAAGCCAAGTACATAACATCAAACAATAACACTAACAAGGATAACACATAAAGCCAAACGAAAACACATAAAATGATAACACATAATGTCAAACAATAACACATAAAATGATAACACGTCAATTGTTCAAGCGACACTTCAATTCTTCATGAGTAACTTAAGGAACTCCATCTTCACGTCGTTAGTTGTTGGAAACATAAAAGCTTCTCGATTTTGCTTTTTGACGAAGTCAAGTAATGCTTGTGAGTACTGTGTTGAACCTTCATTAAAACCTAGAAAAGTGACCACAATGTTCATGCAATATGATAGTGTCGGAGAGGTAGCACCCGCTCCGACAACTTTAGGGATCATGGATGGCCGACGGGGCAAGTTGGAGGCGCCTGTTTTGAGGAGCTGGACATTTCAGCTGACATCCAAGGAGGCTCGTGCAACACCAAATGTGGTGATGGGCATGTATCTTCTCCTTATGTCTTTATTTATGTTAATTTTTCAGGCTTATATTTTTTCTTTATTTTAGGCTTGTTCCTTGTGAATGGTATCTCTTCCTTGGTTTTGTTTGATTCGGGGGCTACCCGATCCTTTATATCTCTTGCACTCAATAAGAGGTTTTTTGATGCTCTGAGGGAGCTGGATTGTCCATTAGAGGTAGAGACTGCTGATGATCGTCCTGTGTGGGTATCGAAGGTCCATCAGGGACGTATTTTGGAGTTGTTTAGTTAGCGGTACCCGATTGATTTGGTTCCTATTCCTATGCGTGAGAGCAAGGTTATTGTGGGGATGAATTTGTTGAACCCCAATTGGCAATGATTGACTGCGAGCATTAGTTGGTGCGTATTCGGACCCCAAGTGCGGGAGACTTGGTGATTTAGGGAGAGGGTGTTCAGTGTGGGATGACTCTCTATTCAACGGCTCGGGCCAGACGTTACCTTCAGCAAGGTTGTGTTGGATTTGTTGCTTATGTTATGGATACCGAGGTGAAGGGTAAGGCGACTGTGGATGATGTACCGATTGTTCGGGAGTACCCAAATGTGTTTCCTGAGGATTTTCTCGGTGTGCCTTTGGAGAGGCAGCTGGCATTTTAGATTGACTTGGTTCCTGGTGTGGCTCTGATAGCCAAAGCACCTTATCGGTTTACACCTCCACAGATGTAGGAATTGTCTACACAATTGCATGAGCTATTAGACAAGGGATTTATTCGGCCAAGTAGTTTACCATAGGGAGTGTCGATCTTGTTTGTGAAGAAGAAGGGTGGGTCATATCGGATGTGTCTCGACTGCCGGGAGTTGAATAAGCTAACGGTAAAGAACCGTTACCCGATCCCGAGGATTGACGATTTATTTGACCAGCTCCAGCGTACATCTTGATTTTCCAAGATTTATTTGCGTTCGAATTATCATCAGAAGAGGGTCAAAGAGGAGGATACGCAGAAGACGGCCTTCCGAACTCGTTATGGTCATTATAAGTTCGTAGTGATGCCCTTCTGGCTCACTAATGCTCTAGTCACATTCATGGATCTCATGAATTGCATATGCAAGCCTATGTTGGACCGGTCTATGATTGTGTTTACTGATGACATCATGGTCTATTCCAAGACCTTGGAGCAACATTAGGGGCATCTGAGGGATGTATTGGAGACTCTGAGATTGTATGCAAAGTTCTCCAAGTGTGAGTTCTGGTTGCATGAGGTGCAGTTTTTGGGGCACCTTGTCAACCAAAACGGTATTCTAGTCGATCCGGCCAAGGTTGAAGCGGTGATAAGGTGGGAAGTTATGAGGTTTCTATCTGAGATTTAGAGTTTCATTGGATTGGCAGGTTACTATCGGAGATTCATTCAAGATTTCTCCAAGATAGCGGTTCCTTTGAACAGGTTGACGAAGAAGACTGTCACTTTTCGTTGGGGGCCTGAGCAACATGCAAAATTTAAGACTCTATGACAAATATTGTGTGAGGCGCTGATTCCGACCATGCCGAAGGGCGTTGAGGACTTTGTGGTATATTATGATGTGTCGATCACGGGTTTGTGTGTAGTGTTGATGCAGCGGGTTCATATGATTGCTTACACTTCGAGGCAGCTGAAGCCTCATGAGGCGAATTATCCTATTTATGATTTGGAGTTGGGGTTGTGGTTTTCGTCATCAAGATTTGGTGGAATTACCTCTATGGAGTTCGTTGTACTACTTACACGGACCACAAGAGTCTGAGGTATCTGATGGATTAGCTGAATATGATCACGAGGCAACGAATGTGGTTTGATGTGGTGAAGGATTATGATTATGATAACATTTACCACCCAGGAAAGGCTAACGTGGTGGCCGATGCTCTTAGCCGCAAGGCGGTTGTTGCCCCGATCAAGGATGTGTGTTTGAGGATGACAGTGATTATCCCACTCTTAGAGCAGATTTGAGTGGCTCAGGTTGAGGCTATGAAGGAAGAGCACCAGAAGAGCGAGCGTATAGTGGGTCAGGTGGCTTCTTTTTATTATGATAATCGTGGGTTATTGACCCTTCATCGGAGGGTGTGGGTTCTATATTGGGGTGGTGTATGTCAGCTTTTGATGGAAGAGGCGCACAAGTAGAGACTCTCTATTCATTCCGGAGCAACAAAGATGTATAGAGATCTCCAATTTGACTACTGGTGGCCATGCATGAAGCGGGATGTGGCATGATATTTGGAGAGGTGCTTGAATTGCAGGAAAGTCAAGGTCGAGCATCAACAACCCCACGACAAAATGGAGCCGTTGGGCATTCCTGTTTAGAAATGGGAAGAGTTTAATGTATTTTATCACCAAATTGCCTCGGATGATGCGCGAGGTGGATTCGATATGAGTCATCGTGGATCGATTGACCAAGAGCGTGCATTTTATTCCGATTCAGGAGAATATTTCGGCGGAGAATCTGGCCGATAGTGTTTTCATTTTATCAAAGTGTATTAACTAGATTGACACTTGACCAATTAAAAAACATTCTATGTTCCTTTTATATATATATATATATATATATATATATATATATATATATATATATATATATATATATATATATATATATATATATATATATATATATATATATATATATGACAAAACCATACTAGCATGACAAATTTTTTAAGACTATTCTTAATGATGTATGACATTTATATCTTTTGTATAAATGAGAGATTAAAAACTTTTCGATGAGATAACAAATTACAAAATTTGCCTAATTGATATAAGCCTTAGTCCAACTCCTATTGTGGGTCCTATTCACCTCATAGGCACTAAGCCTGCATTTGTTACACAAATATATGACCGAACTAAAACTCTTTTTTTGACTATTTCATTGGCGAGGAGAGAATTTATGCCCTTTGCATGAGGAGAAAATTAATGTCTTTTGCATAGACAATTGTTGAAACCAAAGTGTCTATGTTTTACCTAGACAAAAATTCATATTTTTTATTTCAATAAAATTAGTCGCATTATAATGCACATCAAACATAATATATAACACCCATAAAAGTTATATAAGCTTTCCTTTTGCACAAATCTTCAATTAGTAATGGGAATATCCAAGGAAACAATTCAACAATAATTAAGCTCAAATGAGTGGTAGCATTTGTAACATATTTATTGTTAGGTGAGTTCTTCTACTGTCACATAAGTTTTTCTTATTGTCACATAAGCTTAGCATGTATTAATTGAAAAAATACAGGAAGTGGTAATATATGATTTTAATAGGTTTTATTTTGAAAAAAAAACAAAAACAAAATAGACATAACTAATCACAACCCAAACTTCTTTCTCTCTCTTCTTGTTGTGGGTGTAGCGATCCTTGGCCGGCGAGCTCCCTGACGTGCGCCAGGAGCAGTGTGTAGCGAGGCTAGCGCGCTATCGAGTCCCTTCTAGCGACCCACTCCCTAAAACTTCAATACCAAAAAAACCCGAGTTTAGTGTCATTTTTTTACAAAATGTGACTTTCGTTGCAACTTCATAAATTTTAAAAAGTTAGTGGTAAAATAACACAAGATAAAAACAAAATCTAATCTAAAACGATCACACCATCTTTGTACGCTTTCATTCACCCTTACCAAACATACGGTTTCTCTAGTCTCCCTACCGTTGCCTCAGCGTCACGTCGAGGGCGAAGGTCTACGCCGGAGCTCCTGCTTCTCCCCTCCTGTATTCTTCCTCCCGATCGTAAGTTTAGGTATTCGTATCGATCCTGTTGATTCTGTACTCGGAGTTAAAGTGACTGTTTGTTAAAATTGTGTTGGGGACTTGACGTATTACGGGGTCTACAACTGCATTTGATTTATCTATTAATCAAAAATTAACATTGGGATAATATCTTGCAGTTTGAGGTTAACGTTTATGTATTAGTCTCTCGAGTGCATTTATGTTCTGTAATTATTAGATTAAACATATTGTGGTTGTATTGCTTTTGTCTTTTATGTTAAGAATTACCATAGCATAAATGAGATCTTAAGCTGCTTCTTTCACTCTTCAACATTGACTAATCGAACTTGTTGCGTCAACTACCTAGCATCAAGAGTCCGTTCACATAGTGTATGTTCTTCATGGATCTTTGACCACCTGTATGTAATATCACACTGGAAGTTACGCATTGAGGTATTAGGATGTATATTTAGAATGCAAATCTGACTTATATATCTTGTTTTAATACAAACTCATTAGGTATTATATTTCATAGTTGAATATGCCTATTTATGATGTTAAAATGCAGGTAAGATATACAATAAGATCATATACTTTATTCCCGAATGAAATTGTTAATTTTTATCTAGGGTCAGTTGCTTGTTTGTGCAAATATGTTTCACCCTTTTCCCAATTTATGCAACAGCTTCATTTTTTAGACAAATATTCTACTCGATTTCATTCTAAGATCAAAATATGCAACATTGTAACTTGCACGACATACCTCATGACGTGCCATCAATTAAATGCTTACTTATGCAACAATATTCACCTTTTTACCAATACATGTTATCTGGCATGAATTATGCAACATATTATTGCAACTGGCATTTATGTTTACATTAGTTAATTGAGAAAGATTTCATTTATAAAAGGTAAAGGCTATTCACTTTGTGCTTCTGTTCTCATTATTGGTATTATTTTTGATTATTTGTTTTCCTTGCTGTTTTATTCAACTGAAACTGTATTGATGAATGATTTGCTTAACTCTTTATATTTTAGATCTTTTTTTTCTCAATGTGTCAGATCTTGAATTCTGAAAACCTTTGGTATTACTGTTTTCTTGCAAACTTTGTCTCCTAAGTTGTTTCTGATACCTTTTTGCAGAATTTATAGGTATGGCTTCCTCTATAGTGAATATGCCATTGAATGTTGGAACAATTAGGGGTTTAGATTGCCGGACTTATGGAAATCTCAAAAATACCCTTCCGATTCAGTCATCACCTTCTACTTTGCCACATAGGCGTATGCTTGTATTAAAGGCTTCAATTAATGATGGACCCATGAAAAAGATGGGTAGGAGTGATGCCGAATGTGAAGCCGCTGTTGTTGCCGGAAACATCCCTGAAGCACCTCCAGTGCCAGCCACTCCTTCATCGCCAGCTGGCACTCCGGTGGTTCCTTCACTTGTAAGTTCTCACCTCAGTTTCACTATTGTCAAACTTATGGATTTGAATTTGTTCAAGGGTTCAATATATAATTGCAAAATGTTATTGATAATTGATGATATTTTGCATCTTTACTCTGTTATAACGAACAAAATAGCTTCCTACTTATTACATTATGTCTCAGAAACCACAGGTTTTGTTGGCAGCTATCTAATATTTAGTTCATGCAATAACTATAAAAAATTGAATTTGATCATGGAAAATGCTAGAGTTCATAATCTTTACTTTTCCTTTTGTGAAATAAATTGGTAGATAAGTTGATTGGTCTTATATTAATAAAGTATTTTAATGGAAAGGGTTAGATTCTAAAATAGCAACATACTTTCATTGATTTGTTTATTACAGAGTCCTATTTTCATACTTTGACAAATCTACCAATTATATCCAAATACAAAGCAATCTTCAGTTTTTCACTGATATAATTAGATAGATCTTAAAGTATAAAGTTCTAATAAGAAATTCATTTTGAAAACATAATGTTATAATTGTGTATACTTTTCAAACTAACATGCTTTAACAAGAAAAAAATTGGAAGTACAATGTTGTGATAGAAAGAAACAAAAGTAGGATGCTATAGTACATGCCTATTTCTTGCATTTAGCCTTTATTGGAAATTTAGTTTCTCTTAATTTTGTTGTACTCTTCCTGACCTTTATTTATTTATTTATTTTCTTTATAATTTATGAAGGATATTAATAGAAGGCCACGTCGTAATCGAAGGTCACCAGTCTTGAGATCTGCATTCCAAGAAACAAGCTTATCCCCTGCAAATTTTGTATACCCTCTTTTTATTCATGAAGGTCAAAATCCTTTTTTCCCCATTAAATAAATGATATCTAAAAAGTATTTGAGAAAATCAGGGCACACTTATAGAAAAGGAAGAAAAACTAAATGAGGAAAACCTCTCTTCCTTTGAATATCTGTATTAACTATTAAGTTGTTCTTTTTGCATTAAGTTTAAAAGAAATGCCAATATGTAGCATACCAGATTATTATTATTATTTCTCCATTAAGTGTTTTATGGATAAGTGTTGTTTGGATAAATGAAACTTAAAAAACATTTGAAAAATAAATGATGAAAATTTGTAAAAAGTTATGACTTAATGTGGAAAGCCTCATTTCATTGACTTTCCGTATTAGATCATTCTTTCTGTATTAAGTAAAGGGTTAATCTCATAAAAGACCTTATATTTTGTGTTTTGACCCTTTTAGCCATTTTTATCTAAAAAAAGTTGTAAAATGTGAGGGTTTTTTTCAGGAAAAACAAAGAAAGTTGAGGGTTTATTTGGAAACATTTAGAATGTTGAGGGTTTTTTCCGGAAAAAAAGACAAAGTTGAGGGTTTTTTTTTTTCTGAAAAAATGAAAAAATATAAGGTCTTTTTCATGAAAAAAATAAAGATGAGGTTTAATCCAAAGACAATACACAAAATATAAGGTCTTTTATGAGATCAACCTTTAAGTAAAAAAGAAATACCCTGATATAGTTCACCACAATAAGTCATGTCTCCATTTATTCCATTGAGTAAAAAAGGAACAAAACCAAAATTTTTCTTATATTTTTTTTATTAATATTTTTATTGCATAATTTCCTCATTCTTCTTTTGGATTTTCAGGCGAAGAGGACACACCAATTGGTGCCATGCCTGGTTGCTATAGGCTTGGATGGAGACATGGGCTTCTAGAAGAGGTCCCTTATCTATTTTATCTCCCACCGAAAAACTGTGCAAAAGACACAAATACCCTCCTCACCCCAATGATCAAATAGCCTTAAGAAGCTTGTGCAGCCTTTAATTATATTATAACATATCTATATCTATTTCATTCTAATTATGAACTATGCAAATTGATATTAATGAAATAATAGCTTTGTGATAACAGTATACTTTGTACAGGTGGCAAAGGCCCGTGATGTTGGGGTCAACAGTATTGTGCTTTTCCCAAAAGTTCCAGATGCATTAAAGGTTGCTATCTATTTTCTTAAATGGGCTAAACAACATATATTTATTATTATTATTATTATTATTATTATTATTATCATTATTAAGACATTGAAAATTTTGAAAAAAAAATGTTACATTATGATTGTGTTTTGCCTCTTTAGACTCCTACAGGAGATGAATCATATAATGATTCCGGATTAGTACCTCGAACAATTAGGTTGCTTAAAGACAAGTACCCTGATCTTGTAAGAATTTACATTCAACCTATTTTCTTTTTAGTTTTTACTAAAAGTAATTATATTTATATATTATATTTATATTTACCTTTTGGTGAAATCATATGGACAGATCATCTACACTGATGTTGCTCTAGACCCGTATTCTTCAGATGGGCATGATGGTATTGTCAGAGAAGATGGTAAGTGTTTCCTTTTGACTTAATAGAGAAAGTTAAGGAAATCAGAAGTCTAAACTTTTTACAAATTTGCCCTCATTTTTCATGTATGTTACATTTCACAGGAGTTATAATGAATGATGAGACTGTGCATCAGTTGTGTAAACAGGCTGTTTCACAGGTATTTTCTTTAATCACCAGACCATTTGAACTTTTGAGTTTTGATTTAATCCATTAAGCCATATATATATATATATATATATATATATATATATATATATATATATATATATATATATATATATATGTGTGTGTTTCTTTTTTGATTTAGTGCAAAAAGAATTACTTAATAGAAAAAGTTTATTTATTTATTTATTTATTTATTTTTTTAAATCTAGGCCCGTGCTGGAGCAGATGTGGTAAGCCCGAGTGACATGATGGATGGGCGTGTAGGGGCAATTCGGTCAGCTCTTGATGCTGAAGGCTTCCAGAATGTTTCTATCATGTCATATACTGCAAAGTAAGTTTTCTAATCTAACCTTATTTATATAGAATTTGATTTCCTCTAAATATTGTCCCAACAAAAACAGGATGAGAAGGGCATTTGCGTCTTTTCTACAACCAAGAGATGGAGAATGACAAGCTTTTCTATGTTTGTTTTTGTTGGCTATAGGTATGCAAGCTCATTTTATGGTCCATTTCGAGAAGCTTTAGACTCAAATCCACGTTTTGGAGACAAGAAAACGTATGTTATGTTTTTCCTTTTTGATTAACTTTTTTTTTAGGGTTAAATGCAAGAAAGAGCAACATAGTTCCATTGATTTGTTTCTTATAGAATCATACTTACAACATTGTACTTTAAAGATCCACCAAAAAGTAATTTTCACTGCTATAATCCGGTAGATTTGTTAAAGTAAATGTCCTAATAAGAAAAAAAAAACATATAATAAGTGCAATGCTATATTTGGGTATTTAGCCCTTTTCTTCTTTATATGATTAAAGTAGTGTATTTATTTATTCTGTGTGGCATTTTTGCAAAAGTTACCAAATGAACCCTGCAAACTATCGAGAAGCGCTGATCGAATTGCGTGCAGATGAGTCTGAAGGGGCCGATATCCTTCTGGTTGGTTTTTTCTTCTGGTTTAAATGCATAAAATAGCAATGCACTTTAATTCACTTGTTTATTATAGAAAGTACATTGGTATTTCTTGCATTTAATTGAGATTGTGTGGCACAGGTAAAACCAGGCTTGCCATACTTAGATGTGATAAGGTTGCTCAGAGACAACTCTCCACTGCCAATCGCTGCATATCAGGTAGTTTTAGTCAGATCCCATGTTTTTCTTTTTTCCGTTAAACGAGGGGGCAAATTTGTAAAATCATATTGTGTTGGTCCTTTTTTTTTTTTTTATAGGTTTCTGGAGAATACTCGATGATAAAAGCAGGGGGTGTTTTAAAAATGATTGATGAGGAAAAAGTAATGCTGGAATCACTCATGTGTCTGAGGCGTGCTGGGGCTGACATCATCCTCACGTATTTTGCATTACAAGCTGCACGATCCTTGTGTGGTGAAAAGTGAAAAGTGAGACAGTGTATCCACCGAGTTTCTTGACAGACGGCTATTCGTAATTCTATTCTGTTTTTTTTATTATTAATTGCTATTATACATCAAAGTAGAGGAGAAGAAAATTTGTGTTTTATTTTATGTTAATGTAGTTATATTACTGTTGTGGTTAGTATATGTTTGTTTAGCTCAAACTGTCTTCATACAATCATCCCATGCAATTTCCACCTCCACCTCCCAACAACAAAATTTGTTTGGACTATTCAACCACACTAGATTGGTATTAGTTTGTGCTTCTTTCCAATCATCATTGTATTGTTTTGTTTTGTTTTCATCATGATGCATGGGTATTGCGTTGTTGTAGAATAATTTTTAATTTGATACGTAATTGTTCGGGTTCGTAACAAGTAGTGTTGGAAA
Organism: Lactuca sativa; assembly: GCF_002870075.4. NCBI lineage: Eukaryota > Viridiplantae > Streptophyta > Magnoliopsida > Asterales > Asteraceae > Lactuca > Lactuca sativa. The sequence goes on from NC_056630.2 coordinate 253,958,200, forward strand.
TTTTAGAAGAAAAATTTGTGAGTGGGTAAATTAAGCTTCCTTGTACTTAGGTGTGGGAGGAAGAAAGTTTTGTGAGTTTATAAGGTTGCGTTTACTTACGGAAAAACATTTTTCATTTTCCGTTTTTTGTTTTCCCATTTTAGTTCTTGTTTTTCGTTTTCAGTTTTCATTGGAAAGTTTAGAAAACGCGTTTAGTTAAAATTATTCATTATTCATTTTTAATTTTAGAAAATTAGAAAACATGCTTAAATGTGTATTTTTTCTGTCGATTTTCATTTTTAGAAAATGGTAGTAGTGGTAGGGTGGGTGTGGGAAAATTTTCCTAGAAAACTAAAAATAAATTTTCCACAACCAAACTAAAGGTGCATTTGGTTGTGGAAAATTTATTTTCAGTTTTCTAGGAAAATTTTCCAAGAAAAACGGAAATTTTGAAAATGCGTTTGGTTCTTTCAGTTTTCCAAAGTTTTTTAAGAAAATGAAAAATTCCAGTTTTCCAAATTATATGTAAATTAGAAAAGTGATTTTTACAGTTTTCCAAAGTTTTTTAAATTTCTAAGATAGAAAATGAAAACTCTACCTGTTCCAACCAAATGCGTTTTCATTGAAAATTGAAAATGAAAACTCAACCCTATTTTCTGACAACATTTTCATACAAAAGGAAAACAGTTTTCCACAACCAAACGCACTTTAAAAATGTTTCTTGGAAAATTTTCATAGAAAACTGAACATTTTTCTTGGAAAATTTCCTTAGAAAACTGAAATTTTTTCTACAATCAAATGCACCATAAGGCTTTCTTAAACTTAAGCATTTAGAGGGCTTATTGAAAGATAAGGGATGAAACAAGCCTACACACTCGCCTATTTGAACAGAGGATGCGTGGTTCTCAAAATCACATTCAGAGTATTTGCTTTGCTGTAAGGTCCTGAAAAACAGATCTTACCAGTGATCAAATAATCAAACAATCAAAGAGAACAAGAATTGGAGTAGAAGTAAAATAGAAACAAGCTTGCACACACTTTATAACTGAAAAACGTCGGGTACAACTTGTTTACAGTGACCGTGAACTCTCTAGTATCAACAACCAATAATTACCTACACAACCTCTATTTATAGGGGACTTGGGCCGAAAACTAGGTTTACGACCGTAAACACACTACAAGGCCATAAACACCAAAACAACCTACTAAACCACAATAAAGACTCAAATGAACTATTACAATTGAAAGCCTAGACCAAACCACTAACTGGACCCTTCAATCTCCCCCTTGGTTTGGTGCTAGCTTGAGCTCAATCTTTGTCGACCACCATCACGTTTGACTTCCCCATTGCCCCATTCCACATCCGTTTGCTAATGATATCGGCAACCATAGACGTATATTCTTTGGCAGCTGGCTCAAAAATGTCTTCTGCAACCTTGATCTGATGAAGGTTCAACTGATGTATATCCTATTTCCCAAACTGAAGCAAAGCTCTTTTTTCATATAAACGAATGCATCCATTTTCAAGCTTTATGACAACAGAGGCTGTAGTTTCATCAAACACCCAGTAAAGCATGGGCCGTAGAGATCCATCTGAATGATTATGAAGAATAGGAATCTGCTTTACTTGATTGGCAGCAGGCCACATCACAAATCGAATAGGTTGATTGGTTTTGGGATCAAGTACACTTGGGTATAGTTTAATAATCGACTCTGCAGTCTTCATTGAAGGAAAACCCTTAAGCACTTGATCTTCCAAGAAATTCTTGAATTGTGTAGCCTTGGGATTTTGAGAGGGATTCGCAAAAGGAGCCTTTGATAATTCTGAAAGGTCAACCCTGATCCAGGAATGGAAGTCATGAGCATCTTTATACAGTTCTGTGTTGCCACTCTTCTGTCTCACGATCCACATATTTAAAGTGTCGTGAAAGCCCCATGAGATAATCCCTGACCTATCACCGTATACATCTCTAAAGCGATTCTCTCCAAGATCTGTAACAGTGATGTTAGGCTGATCCCCATGAGTATTTTGATCCGAGCTCCTTTTAAACAAAAGTTGACCTTTCTCAGCTGCCTTGGCCAATTTGGCACGTTTCAGAGCTACCACACTTGGAGCTTGAGCTGGTTCCTTATCGAATCGATCCACAACTCGAGGAGTTTGAGCAGATGCAGGAACAATGGGGGCATCTTGATTAGGGATATAAATTCTGGGCTCATCGATAGACGACTTAAACTTATCTCCAAGTTCTTCTTCCAACTTCTTCTTTAAGTCGTAGTAACTTGCAGTGAGAAGACTGAAGTGAGTATGAAGATCAGTAATTTGCTTTGTCTTTAACACCTTGTCTTCTTCAAAATTAACAACTTGAATCTTGAGCTTGGAGTTTTCAGTCAAAAGACCAGTCACCTGAATGTCAAGCTCAATATTCTTCTGATTGAGCACATTTATCTCCGTTTCAAGACCAATAAGCGTGGGATTATCTTCTCTTGAAAGACCTTCTCCAATAGAAATTCCCTTGGCTCGGGAGGAAGGAATTGAGCTTTGTTCTTGAGCCAAATGCATGGCAGGCCTCACAGAGGCAACATCATGATCAGGCCTGGGAGAAAAGAATCCAGCGGGAGTTGAAGAACCACCAGCTTCATAGGTGGTGCTAGGTCCTTCATTGATAGGTCTTGATGAAACAATAGGAGTAGTGGTTGATGGTTATGTTGGGAGACCTTGAAGTATATCAGAATCAAGAATCCCTTGTCTGGGATCACGTCTTCTTCTTTTCAGAGGAGGTTGAGAAGTCTGGGTTGTTGTATGATCACTCTGAAGTGGTTCTGTTTTAGGAGAAACAATGTCAAGGGGATGAATCCCTAACACTGTCTCCATAGGAGTTGTTGTGTCAACCACTTGTTTGGTAGAAAGAGGCGTTGATTCGAGAACATATTCCGTTTCCCGTATCTCCGTTGCTGGATGAGCAACATCATGGACATTGTCAAAAAATATGTCGAGATTCTCTTTTGACAGTAGGTTTGCATTGCTCTCAAGGGTAAATGTAATATCATCCTTGTCATAGCCAGTAAGGTCGAGATCATCAAGAAAGTCGTTTTCACCTTCCATGACTTCTGTCTCATGCTCCATGGTACCTTCACTGTAGTTACTTTGAACATGCACTAATGTCAGATCATGTTCCTCAGCCACAAGTGCATCAGGAACTGTTGTATCTTCTTCTTCACCGTGTTCTGACACCGTGATGACGTCATCATCTAAAATCACTCTCTCTGAAGACGTAGGTTCAGAAGATAACTTGTCAGAAGATCCATGAGACTCGGATGCTTCGTTTAATTTAGCAAATTTTCCAAACTTCACAAGTGGATACTTTCATTGGAATACAACCTTTCCCTTGCGATTCTGCTTGATTAGCTCAACAGTATGTGGACCTAGAGACTTCATGTCTAAGGTATCTCCCTCCTTGACCATCTCCGAGAATTGTATGTCAATGAACCTTTGGATGAACCTAGGATACATTAGGAAAGTATCCCGGGTTATTGCGTTGATGTTTACCACGAATTCGTCTAAGATAAACTTCGAGAAATTGAAGTCTATCCCTATAGCAAGTGAAGCAATGGCTCCCGTATTCCTCAGTGAGATCTCGTCAGCACCAGACCTTCTGCTAGAAATACAGCTCACAAAGACGTGAGCCAAAAATCTATAGTACGGTGGCAGAAGCTTCTTCACAGTAGGAGGAAAATCGCCTTCATAACCCATCTTTTTGTGAATCTTTTGGACATCTTCGATCCCAATCTCAGTAGGAAAACCAGGTTGATCATCAATCAGCAAGGTTTCTCTGATGAATTGTTCAGTTATCTCAATCTTGCATCCCTTCACGAATGCTTCAATAGTAACTGCTCCATCATTATCCTTTTTTATCTTGGCAGTCTTCCAGAATTCGCTGATGCTGTTCTGATAAACGACAGGGTTCATCGAGATAGCAGAGGCTAAGCAGCATTCCCTCAGCTTGTGGATCATCGACTTGAACTCTCCATGAGCAACAGGAGGATCCGCCAGTATAATAGCCAAATTGTGCATGTCCGCAAATTTCAGGTTAGCCATTTGATCTGCACGAAACCGAGCCAAGTAAGAAAACAAAGATATTAGAGCAATTAATGTTTTATGGTTTTCTTATTTAATCAACTTAATTTTTGGCCCCAAAAATAATTTTTACCAAACTGGAGTTTACGTTCAAATTAGGGTTTACGGCCGTAAACTCATGGCCGTAAGCTCATGGCCGCAAACGGAGTTTACAGCCGTAAGCTCCTTGGTCGTAAGCTCCAACCGTAAGCTCTGAAAATCCGTTTTCCTTCGATTGAAGCCCCAATCCCCGTTGATTTCATGAAATAAACACATATTCATGGTCGATTTTGGCTTACCTTTGAAATGAACCGAGCAATTTCACAAAAAAAAACCAATTTTTTTTTTCAAGATGAGAGAGAGTGGGAGAGAGTTTACGGCCGGAAAGAAGAAAATGAGGAGTAGAAGAGTTTTCGGCTGAAAACCCTTGCTTATATACTCTGTTAGTTTTAAGCTGTTATCGACACAGTGTAAGGCACAATCCAAATCCCAAAATTTTTCAAAAATAAAATCTTTTGAGGATTAAAAATTAAAATTAAAATTAACATAAACTAAAACTAAAAATAAAATAAAATTAATTTCCAAAATTTAAGAATTAAGAAAAATTAAAATTTTGATAATTATAAAATAAAAATAAAAATTAAAAATAAAATAAAAATAAAAATAAAATAAAATAAAAACAGACCAAACTTATCTCAACAATCACTGAATATAATTTTGTAACACTGAGATCAAAGTTGTTAGACAGCCCTAATCCACTTGTCGGTACCTCTACCTTCATGTCTATGTCTGGTTGATCGCCGGTATTGTGATCCACTTAAACACGAAAACTTTGTGATGAATTTGGACAAGCTAAGAACGACAAGATATTTTGATCCTATATGCTTAGATAAATTTCCTAGGGACCATTTAGCCGACGACGACCAGGGATATTGTTATCCACCTAAATTGAGCAACGAGATCTACAGACAATCTGTAAATGTTCAATTTTAATTGTACTGGAACATGTTTCCCTCTTCCTAATATGTTCCAGTAATCAAGGACTTCCAGAATACTCCTTACATCGGGTGAGCAGACAATTATTAAGAGAGAAGATAGATTTAGAATGCATATGCTATACACCCAGGTCGGATCTCTTCCAATCACGCAGAGGGTGAAACATATGACTAACTGAAGTTTTTAGAGGGATTGAGAAGAAGAATGATGCATATACTGTACTAGGTCGGATTGAAAGTCACGCAAAGAAGACAATATATGGCTAACAGATAGAAAGAATTGCATAGAGGGAAGATGTAGAGAGATAGAGTTGCATATGTTACAGTCTAGGTCGGATCTCTCGATCACGCAGAGGGAGCAACATATGACTAACAGACAGAAAGAAAGAAAATAATCTTCTACATACCTAATTTATCGGAATTTCCCAGTCACCCTATCAATACCAGAATTAAGAACAAAATCCGCACATCGAGGAAAAGTTAATCTACAGTTCTAGATATGAGTTCTTTTAATGTGACTAGTAGGTTCCCATGTATATCTCCCTACTCAACCTATCCGAGCGTCGTATTGTCAGGCTAAACGGATTTAGCTAGGTAAAGATTTGTCAAGTCTTTGAATTCCTTAAGTTCAACTCTGCCTAGTCAAGTCCATTTAGAATCTTTCGTGCCTACCGGCGCATCGAATCACAGAGCGTAGATGATTTAGTTTTGGTATGTTACGCAGATTTAGATTGCCTGTTATCACTTGATAATATCACTTCCCAACACATCACCTACAAGCAAAACTATTAGCAACATATTTTTGATTTTCTGATTTTTTAATTTTTTGGATTTTTGAAATTTTTGTTTGGTTTTTGTTTATTTCTCCCCCTAAATTTGTGCATGGGTGAGAATGAAATCACTAAAATGCGCAAATTTAAACTAACCTAACCTAAAATAAAAATTTAATCCTCAAAACGGATCATTTTCAAAAATCCCACAAGCACATCAAATTGAGCTTTGTTAAAGGGCTTGGTGAACAGATCCGCCACATTATTAGTAGTGGGAACTTGTTCCAGACGGATGAGCGAAAGCTCATAACAATCTTTGATAAAATGAATTTTGATATCGATATGCTTGGTTTTGGAATGTTAGACAAGATTTTTAGCAATTTGAATCGCAGCCTCATTATCACAGTAGATGGGGGTTTCTAGATAATTCAAACCGTAATCCAACAACTGATGTTGGATCCAGATAACTTGAGAGCAACAAGCAGATGCAACAACGTATTCTGCTTCTGCTGTTGAGGTTGAGACGGTATGCTGTTTCTTGCACTGCCATGACACCAACCTGTCTCCGAGGAATTGACATCCTCCTGATGTAGATTTCCTGTCAAGCTCACAGCCTCCATAATTACTGTCAGTAAAAGCATATAAATCAAATTCTTTATTTTTCGGATACCAAAGACCTAATTTTGGGCTGCCTTTGATATACTGAAAAATTCTTTTGACAGCAATAAGATGTGAAAGTTTAGGATTAGCCTGATAACGTGCGCATTGACAAACTGCAAACATGATGTCTGGACGGCTTGCAGTAAGATACATCAACGATCCGATCATCGATCTGTAGTGTGTCTGATCTACGGATTCGCCATCAGTATTTGGATTCAGCATGGGTCTTTCGGGCATCAGTATCTCGATGCAGGTTTTGCGTCTTGAAACCTGAACTTCTCAAGAATATCCTCCACATACTTAGCTTGATGGAGCAAGATTCCGGTTGAATTTTGTTTGACCTGAAGCCCCAAAAACATGGTCATCTCACCCAACGAACTCATTTCAAACCTCTTTTTCATAACGCCTTCAAACTCTTTGCATAGTTGTGGACTGGTAAACCCGAAGATAATGTCGTCAACGTATATTTGGACTAGAATCTGATCATTACCTACATGCTTGATGAATAAAGTTTGATCGATAGTGCCACGAGAGTATCCATGCTCTCGCAAGTGTTTTGTAAGATTCGCATACCACGCTCGAGGAGCTTGATGTAACCCATACAACGCCTTGTCCAACTTGTAGACATGATTAGGAAACTTCGAGTTAACGAACCCAGGGGGCTTTGATGATGCTCAATGAATTTAGTAGGTACATCCCAACACTTATTCCTTAAGTGTACTAGGATAAACTCCTTAAAATGACCTTTAACAAGGCTTGAACTCATTACTAATGAGTTTGACACTCAGTTGAGTGGACTGACTAAGCTTTCAAAGAAAAAAAATTTCGGGTTGTCACATTAATGTTGCTAGGTCTTTACTTTTTCAGTTTGGTCTTCCTATTAAATATTAGGGATAATCACTTCTTACTTTTATTTTTTGATTAATAGAATGCCAAATTCTGTATTAAACTGATTGTCTTCATATGAATTAGTGTTTAAAAGGACTTCTAAATTTGAATTTCTAAGAGTTTTTGGAAGTTTATGTTTTACTAATAAAGTTAATAAAATTGATAAGTTTTCTGAAAGGGATAAAAATGTATTCCACATGGTTAAGTCTTATTAAAGATTATAAATTGTTAAGTCTTAATTCTAATTCTATTTTTATTTCTAGGTATGTGAAGTTTTATAAATCTATTTTTCCTTTTGTGTTGAAACAACTCTGGATAAAATACCTGATATTTCTAACACACATGACTTTTTTTTCCTGTGATGATTTAAATACATTTGAATATATGAATGATACTATAAATCTTGATGACTAGAGTGTTAACCGCCATTTCAATGGTTCTAGTGTAACTCAATCCCTTGGTGAGATTGTTAGCAGTCTAGTCAGCAACCAGACTGGCAAGGCACATGTGCCTCCAACTGGTGAGTCAATGCCTAGTACATAAGATCAATTTTTATGAGGGAAATAATCACTCTGATTCTTTAATTACTCTTAGTAATTCTTTGCGGTGCTCCATGTCTAGGAGAAAAACCCGAATGCCTGTTAAGTTTAGTGATTATGTTGTTGAAGAAAAAGATAAAAAAGGGATAGAAAAGTTGTTAATTATTATATTCTAAATAATGAAACTATATGTTTTGCCTCAAACTTAAACAAAACTATAGAACCAAGGAATTATGAAGAAACATCTTCTAATCCAAATTAGATAAAGGCCATGAATGATGATATATAGGCTCTTTATAGGAATCATACATGGAACATTACTGAATTATCAAATAATAGAAAAGCCAATAGGTTACAAAAGGTTATAACCAGAGAAAAGGAATTAATTATCAAGACACGTTTTCTCCTGTTGTTAAAATTATGAATGTTCGTATTGTTATTTCTTTGTCTGTCCATAAATCATGGCCTTTGTATCAATTAGATAATAAGAATGCTTTCCTTTATGGCGATCTTTCAGAGGATGTTTATACGACATTGCCTTGAGCATATCACACAAAAAGAGACGTTAGGGTTTGTAAGCTTGTTAAATCATTGTATGGATTGAAGCAAACACCTAGAAAGTGGAATAAGAAGTTATGTTTCTCTTTGTTTAGTTTTTGTTTTCATCAAAGTGATAATGATTATTCATTATTTGTTTGTACAAAAAATCACTCAATTATTATACTTTTAGTGTATGTTGATGATGTAATATTATCTGGTAGTAAAAATAATGAACTGGAAAAGGTAAAAATGTTTCTTAAAACTGAGTTTTTAATTAAGGATATCGGTAAGTTGAGAGGTTTTCTTGGAATAGAAGTAGTAATCAATACAGAAAAATGTGTCTTTCTTAATCAGATGATGTATTGTCTTGAATTGTTACATGAAATTGACATGCTGGGTTGTAAACCAATTAAAACTCCTTTAGAAGCAAATTTTGTTGTCAGTCGTGATTGTGATAAAGATTACTTTCTTGATAATATAACCAAATTTCAAAAGTTGGTTTTAAAATTGATTTATTTAACTAGAACAAGACCATATATTTCTTATTCATTTCAAAATTTAAGTTAGTTCATGCACAAACCTAAAAAATCTCATCTAAATGTTGTCATTAGATTATTAAGGTATCTCAAAGGTAGTCCTGGTAAAGGAGTTGCTATAACAAAATCTAATACTTTTGGGTTAAATGGATTTGTGGATGTTGACTGGGCAAACTGTCTTTCTTCAAGAAGGCCTATTACTAGTTATCTTATTTATATTCGTAATTCAATAGTTTCATGGAAAAGCAAGAAACAGTCAATTGTTTGAAGATCTTCCACTAAGTCTGAATATAAAGCTCTTAGTTCTATTACTTGTGAAAACATTTGGATTTTAAAGGTATTATGTGACTTAGAATTAAAAAGTTAACCCATGTTTATGCTTTTTGTGACAACAAGTGTGTTATCCAATTGGCGTTAAATCATGTGTTTCATAATAAAACAAAAGACTTTGAAGTAGATCTTCATTTTGTTCGTAAAAAGGTATTAAATGGTATTTTAAAAATCATAAAGATTAGCTCTTCAAATCAAAATGCAGATTTGTTGACCAAGTCATTAGTTTTCTCACAACATGATTTTCTCTTAAAGAGAATTGGTTTGATAGATGTACTAATACTATTGGTTTGTTAGGTTTGAGTGGAGGTATTGAAATAATACAATATTTAGTGTTTTAAACTTAACATTCTTTATATTAGTGCATTAGATATGTTTGTTAATGTTTTATTATTGTAGGGGTTTATTTGTAAGTTATTTGGACCGATAATGAAGTAAGTATGTTCAAAGGGTATTAAGTGTAAATCTTGTAATTGTGGTGGGTTGCGGCTCATTTTCATCAAAGACGATGGAATAGCTAGACACCTAGGGGTGTCAATTTATGACACGACATGACAAAAATACACAAAACGAAACGAAATCGGGACGAAATCAAAATTTGAATTCGTGTTCGTGTCGTTTTCGTGTCAAGATTAAAAAACACGATGTCGTGTCATGTCGTGTTCGTGTTCATAAATCGACACGAAATTGACACGATTAAGCATGGGGTTGTCGTGTTTTTCGTGTTTGTCGTTTTTGTCGTGTTATATATCTTTAAGTATGAACGAAATACACTAATAGTTATGTAATATTATATTTGTCGTGTCGTGTCGTGTTGTCGTGTTTTAATTGGTTCGTTTTCGTGTTAATGAAAAAAAACACGACATCGTATCGTGTCGTGTTCGTGTTATACAAAACATTGTCGTATCAGACAAAAACACGACACGACTGCCCGATTTGACAGACACCCAAATCTTTTGATCCATGAGTCGACCCTTGACTCGGGTATTTATATGGAGAATGCGCAACTAGATGGCTTATAAGTCAAGAAACTCTTTACACACACATAGTGATACTCTCTCTTGTATTCTGTTCTTTGTATGTTTCTATTTAATTTGAGTGATTTGTAAGGAGATTAGAATAGGGTTTTGTAGTGAGGTATTGAGTTGTAACATTTTTGTGTATCAACCTAGTTTCTAGTAATTAAGGACACTTTTCAAGTTATAATCTTGTGTGTTTATACATTTTTTAACAATTCTCACATTTACCACTTATAAATAGTAGATAAAACACTTAGATGCTTAAAATCGTATTCAAATAAGTACCAAGGAATAGGAAATCAATAATGTTGGTTCTAATTTACTTACAATTATTAAGGACAAATAAATATAAAACATGGACGATTAAAGATTGAATATTGTATATATTTTAATGATTGAAGAAACAAAGATTTAAGAATTATATTTACTTCATTTTCCAAACTATATTTGTATTTTGTAATTGTAATCAATATTAACATATTTTTTTGTTTTTCTTATTTTTTTTTGTAAAAAATCCATTATCCATGAAAAAAAACTGATACGAACTGATGAAGTTGGCCTGAAACTGGACTGTCGACGTTTCTAAAAGGCCTGAAAAAAATGAAGAAAAACGTGCTGAAACTTTAGTTAGTAGCAGCATTAGGGGAATTTCTCTCAACGAAAAGAGAATTAATAAATAAAAATTTCAATATTGCCTATAAACTGTACAGTTGGGCTTCTCAAATTAAAATAATTGGTACTCTTTTATAATAATGTTGAAGTTATATGTTAAAATTTTACATCTGACGACTGATATATCTAATTAATTATCAAAAATTATACGAGTAATAGGTTTACCCTTACCTGAATCATCATTTCCAATTGCAACCGCAGTTCAAAAATAATGAAAGTAAATTTTAATTATGTCAATAGCAAACAAAAACATTTATCAAGACCTTTCATTCAGTCGTTGGCACTGGTCAATTATGATCAAATGGACTTCCAGCTAGCCACCGCATCCTGCACCACACCCTGCAACACACTCACTGCCACCATAGGCCGTGGTGTCTCCTCCGCCATCATTTTTGTCTTTTGATTCCGCTCCTTCAGCACATGAAAAGATTATGACTGCAAAAAGGACTAATGCAAACATCATTACACCTGCCCAAAAACCAAGTATTGAATCAAGCCCATGGATCCCATTGGTAGTATTCCATCGTTCCCTAGCCATCTCTCTATCTCCACTAACCAAGCTTCTATGGTGTATAGCCCAGGAGCCTAATCTTCTTATAAAATCCCAAAAGCCAATTTGTTTTGCTTCACTTTTGGATTCCAAGAGCCAAATTGATTGCAAAGATCTCTCCAAAAGCCAAAGATCCTTTGGTTGCTTTATAAAGGGCAAGTTTTGGAGCAACGGATAATGATACTTTTGGGTGACGAAATAGTTAGAGTGATAAAAAAACAAGTTATTTTTACGTAAAATATAAAAGAAAATACTGTATAGAAAGACTTTTGCAGAGAAACTTGATATAATGTTGGTGGTAGCACAAAGAATTGCAAGTAGAAGTTGCATCATTTTGCAACAAAAAAGAGATATTGCATGGTGGTTAATGTATCATGGCCACTAGTTCACTTTTTCTATATATGGTGTGAAATTTAATATTTTTTAAATATTAATGGGATATCTAGTTTGACTTTGGCTAAACCTAATCCAAGCTTAACATGAAAAATGCTAATAATCGAATTGTGTTTAATTAAGAATATTTTTAGTGGACGTAATATGAGAAAGGTATGCCCAAATGATGAATATCGCATAGAGAAAAGGTCCGCAATACTTAAATACATGAGACATACAACTATATAAAGCTATGAGGTGTACCCATAACATCATAATACAAAAAAGTTCAACTACATCATCGTCATTTTCCTAGTACTTACTAGTGGAAATAACCACCACCCTAAATATTAATTTAATTTATAAACCATAGAAGATTCCCCGTGTTGCGGGGTTGGAGTGTATTCCTTTGTAAAGTATGTTGTTGAATTGTTAAATTTAATAGTTTAACTTTTTATAAATGTGACTGAGTAATAAGTGTTATTATCTACCACAGTACACTACTCAGCTGATCCCTTAAATATTCTTCCTAATTGTTGTCTGCATTGATTCAATAAACACCTTTAGCCTTCAAATGGAACATAAAATGTATTAATGCAATAAATAGCAACATGCGTCCATTTCTTCCTATCACAACATTATACTTTGGAACATTTATTCAATTATAGATGGTCATCAAAACCCAAATAGAATTATAACAATTTTAATCTTTATCTGTAATCACCATTTTGTCCTTGCGTGCATAGACAACCAAATAGTTAAAAAGTTTGTTGGGAGATAACAAAACAAGTTAAGCACTTCAGACAAATATCAAAACACAAACTTCGGTAAACTCACAAAACTTCTGAAAAACATAAATCAAAAGAATACGATATTTAACATGGTTCGATCAAGGTGACATACGTCCACGGGAGAGAGAGAGAGAGAGAGAGAGAGAGAGAGAGAGAGAGAGAGGATTTTATTAACTTTCTGGAACAATTACAAACACTCAAAATTATAACTCACTTTGAGCTCTCACATAAATCTACCAATTTACAATTATGGGGTATGAGCCTATTTATACTTGAGAGATTAAACCTAAAACCCTAATGGGCCAAGCCCATTGGCCCATAGGCCCATGAATGGTGACAACCAATCACAATCCGCCATGCAACATCTTCTGGAACATTCTTGAGCATCATCATCTTCTAGGCATACTTGGATCAACATGGCACACCAAATGAACCAATATGGCGTATCATGTACCAAGATGGTCCATGATGGCGCAACAGCTTCTTCATGGCATAACAACAACCCTAGATGGTGCAACAGGGATATAAATCGTGCAAGAGCATCAAGTATGACACACAAACATCAATCTTGGAGCAACAACATCACCATGGAGCAACAAGCACATGCATGGCGCAATAAGGCCATGCATAGCGCAACAAGAAGCATCATGTCGCAAGAGGAGAACAAGATGAAGCAAGTGGAAGTGCCATGGCACAAGAGCATCCCTCATGGCCCATCCTTCCAGGTGCTCCAAACCCCCTTGTACATGATCCGTTCCTTTGGTACTTGATCTGTTCCTTTGTCTAATGATCCATTCCTTTCTCAGAAGAGTCGTTCCTTTGTCACATACTCCATGAACCTCAAGTGCTCCATTGAATTCCAAGTGCACCAAATACTCCATGAACATGATCAAAATGCTCCATGTTGGACAAGACTTCACACCCCAATAATCCCCCACTTGAAGGCTTGAACAACTTCATCTATGATTCAAATTTCACCATAACTCAAAGTACTCCCTCTCTTTCTCTCTGCCAAGCCCTTTTCTTCAAAGTTCTGAAATTCCAGTTGAAGCCATGCAAAGCTTCAATTTCTCAGTGGTAACCACCTTGGTGAACATATTAACTGGATTCTTCGTTCCAAAGATTTTCTTCAAGTTTAGAGTTCCTTCATTGATTAACTCTCGAAGGAAATGGTACCTCATTGAATATGTTTCGTTTTACTGTAAAACACTAGATTCTTTGCTAAATGAAGTGCACTTTGGTTGAAAGAGCAACACTCTTTTGTAACCTTGAAATCCAGCTGATTGTTGTACCTCCAATTGTGACCACATAAGTTGTTGTGCTCTTGCCTGAATATGCACATCCACCTAAGTTAACATCACCGAACCCTTCTAAAACTACTCATTTTATTTTGAAACACAAGGATCACTCAGTTGTTCTTTTTTGTTAGATTAGGTGTCTAAGCCTATAAATATAATTGGTATATACTTGACCTGAGAGTAGCATGGTCCATTTAGGTTGCCTTCACCAGAACAATCTGATAGGATGGATATTTGAGAAAGAGTGTATTTATGATTTACTAATATATTATAAGTATAATATATCAATTGAGAAATCATAATATTCAATTAGTATTGATCAAGAGTTAGTTTCGAATTAATTTAGTGATTAAAAGCGACTAATTAAATTAACGGGGACTGATTATGTAAATCAGGGACATATATATTGTTTAGGATATTGATCCATGATGGGCTAAGTTTATGTAAGTATCCATGAAGAGTTAGCCTACATGAGATATGGATCATAACCTAAGTTTATGGATTAGGGTTTACCCATGACTCTTGGAATCCTACACTATATAAATGTTACCCCTTAGCCAAAATCGGTCACCCTAAGTATTCTAAGAGAATCATAACTAATTTTAGAGTTTCTAGCCTCTCTCATAAAGTCCTCCTTTGTTCATGGTGTTTGTGAACCATTTGGCGCATCACACTTGAGGTCCTGCTCTTGAAAGGACAAAAATACAAGCTACAATAAGGAGGTATTCTTCTAACTTGATTTTATGATTTATATGTAATTGTATGCTAGTTGTAGGCTTCATGCTTTGGAAATTTTATTGCATGTATAACTATAGAAAACTTAGATCCAAAGCTATTAGGGTTGTATGTGCACCATAGGAGTGTTATAGTACAGAAAACCCAACAGTGGTATCAGAGCCATGGGTAGTTTTCTCGTTATATAGTTGAATTGTTCATTGTTCAATGTTGAAGCAAACTGAAAATGACCTTCTGCTAGGTTGAACTCGCCGAGTCCATTGATGAACTCGACGAGTTCATGACGAACTCGAGGTGTCCAAAACCTGACTCAACGAGTTTCACTGGCAGATGGCAAATTTTCAGGTTTTTTTGGCCTATATTGGATTAGTATCACTACCACAAACTGTTTTGTATCATAAAATATGTTTTTTTTTCCTGATATGGTAGTGATTATACTCATTCAATGAAAAGATAATTGTCAAAGTTTTACGATAATTGTTGGTTATATGATAAACAAAGTTACATGTAAATTGTTTATTTGATATTATTTTGTTATATGAGTTTAGTTAGATCAATCATGAATTATATGATAATTTTACTTGTTGAAATTGATCTAAATGTTTTAAATGAATTCCATAACTTGTCCTCAAGTTATGGAACACGAAAAGTCTCATCCATTAAAATAACATTAAACTCATAAGTTATGGAAATGAAGAGTTTCAAAACTTGCCCTCAAGTTTTGGAATTTGAGAAGTTTAATTAAAATGTTTTAATTTAAATATTGAATTCTAAAACATCTAGTAATTGAAAGGTTTCAAAAGACTCACCTCTTGGGTTCATAACTTAAAAATTAATTAAATAGTTTTAATTTTGAATTTTTAATAACCTAGATGCTTTGAATAGTTCAATTACACCTTATGGACTTTATTAAATTGATTAAAGTGTTTAATTAAAAGAGTGTTCATAAATTCATAACTATATGGTTTGAATTTAATTATATTAAAAGTCTAGTTTAATTAAAAGATTAAACCACATAGTATTTTAAATGTTTAAAATACACCCTTATACTATATAAAATTAAAAGTATAATCTATTATATATGTATAAGTAAAAGGTCAGTCTTACCGTTAGTAGGTCACATTCATGAAGCCGGTCTATAAGGGGGGTATAAGGTTACTGCCTATAAAATGGTGGTTTAATGGGTGTCCACTCTCACCCACCGGTTCCTTGACTGTTGGAGGGTCGTTAGCCGAACGGGTAAGATAGGACATTAACTCTCATTAAAAGTATAATGAAATACCAAGTAACTAAATATTTTTATAAATTCTCAATCTTAGTTACTTAGGAAAAGTGTGAATTTGGTGCTAACCAATGAAATTGCACTTTGCACCTTGCTAAGTCGTTAGTGGAGCGTGTGTGGTTAACCGACACACTAATCTAGGACTAGCAAGGGTGGCAAAGGGTAACTTGATGTTAATCAAGGATTAATGGAGCATGTGTGGTTAACTGGCACATTGATTGGATGATTTGTAACATTAAGTGTACCAAACTAATTTGCATGGTTATTCACACCTTGTTTGTGATCCTCGGCATCCCGGTCACAAACTTGAAGGGCATAATCGAGATTTAAACAGGCCATTGAAAAGTTCAATAAATCTCAAAGAATCTAGGAATTTTAATTCCTTTATAAAATTCATTTTCGTTTTTCATGGCGGAAAGTGGTAAATTGTCATTTACCTACCTTCAAATATTTTGCAATTGGATTACGACATCCCTCTTCTGAATTGTAGAATATTGTGTTGGGTCCTAGCCTTAATATTTTATTTGGGTGTTATATTAAGGACTTAAATCTACTAAACTTGAATTTCTCCCTTATAGATGTCTAGTGTTAACAACTATGGTCCTCCCTAACCATTTGGAAAAAGCTTTCCTCATGAAGATGAAGTTCCCAGAAATCATACTTCACTTCGTCCACCTCCACCAATAATTCTCTCTAACCCACTAGTTCAAAGACTTTAAAAGTTCAAGGTCACTCAATCCCTATTTGCTAGCAAACACGAAGATGGAAGGTCTGTGTGCACATGTCTTGGAGATGAAGTCACATATTGATAGGCTAGGAATGTTAGGAGTCGTTGTGTTGAGGAAGTTGGCTGTTGACTGGGTTCTTCAATCACTTCTTGAGTCATATGGTGAGTTCATTAAAGATTACTATATGAAAGACAACGACATATCTCTTATCGATCTTCCATATTTGCTAATTGTTGCTGAATCAGCAATGATTTGGCGCACTAGTAAAGCAAATTTGATTGGAAGTTTTGTTTGTTTCTATTGCCAAGAGAAGGGGAATTGGTTGGGAAGCTTCCCTGACTACCTGAGAAATCTAAGAGATGGTAAAGTCAAAATGTATGACTCTGCTTTAGGTAAGTTCAACTATCTAACTCTACTAAGTTCCTATTTGTAGATTCTTAATACATGATGTGATAAGATTAAATTTTGATATTTTGTAGGATCAAAGGAAGCTTAAAGTAAAAGCATGATGATTCTGATCGCGAAGAGATGGATTTTGATTGCATGGTTCGATTATTGGATTTTTGAGCTCATGCTAGGATTTATGATAGATTGCTTAGGAATATTTTGAAACATAGCTTTCATATGCATTTGCTTTGTAAGGACAAGTTTTCCGCGTTTTATAAATACAAAATAAATTTTGATTTTATCTTATTTATATTTCCTTGTAATGACATTTGTGAAAATTCGTGTTTATATATTTTTAGCAATATGGATGTGATTCTTTTGTTTGTGGTAGTGTCATAATTTACCAAATAAGGAAAGATTCTCATCACCCAAGTTTCAATTGGATATAAACTTGGAATCATCCAACTTGTATTGTATGATGAATGAGAACTTTCATCTTTGGGAAATTAAGACTAATTCCTTGTTCACATGTACATCTGAGTCAAGTGAATGACTAGGGGATCGCGTCCACTTGGTTGTGCACTATTCAAGTCCACCACAAAGAAAAATAAGACTATTCTTGATGATTTACTAAAGTTTAGTAAATATGGTTATGCTTACATGATTAATTATAATTTTGAATCATTGGAAAAGTTTCAATGTATAGCAGAACAAATAAGAAAGAATCAAATTAGGTAGAGAGATAAAAGTTTCTCCAATCTGAAAGGAAGGGAGAGTACTTTAGTATCGTGTTTTATGATCATCCTTATGATTATGGAACCATGTCACAATTGATCCTCTAAGGATACCTTAGTGCGTTTGTATGGCTAAGAAGCGGAATTGTGAATTGTTGAAATGGTTAAATCAAAAGGTGAATCATACTTCATTCCAAAATCAAGTCTTAGAGTCATACTCCAAGATTGTGCCTTAAGTGACATAATCTTAAGAAAGGTTTATAACACTTATCAAATGTAGAGTAAAAAGTTTTCTACTCTTGTACATTTGAAATTGGTAATTTGTGATTATTTGGATAAAACAAAGATCAACTAAGACCGATTGTCAGAAGTGTTTGTCTTGATAAGAAACCGAACTAACTCTTGAATATTTGTTTGTCAAGTAATGTTTCTTGACAAAGAGAGTCTTATATGTCAAGAGACCAGTAGGAGTCTTAAGGATCTTGAAAGTTTCAAGAACTAATCAAGATTAAACCTATTGTTAATCACTAGCA
The DNA here is from genome assembly GCF_002870075.4 of Lactuca sativa. NCBI lineage: Eukaryota > Viridiplantae > Streptophyta > Magnoliopsida > Asterales > Asteraceae > Lactuca > Lactuca sativa. The sequence goes on from NC_056630.2 coordinate 253,976,652, forward strand.
CATGACTTGAGTTCTATGAGTACTAAATATTTTGCGTAACAACTTGGAAGCAATGGTAGGCCCTCATGTTACCAAGTGGCAAGAAATTAAGATTGAAAAAGTTCAGTCCATATGAGTTTGGATGTGTCACTAACCTTGTCTTATGATTATGGTTATGACAAATTCACATAGATAGGAACATATACACCATGAAATCTAAGTGGTAAGGTTTCTCTCCAATTAATGAAAATGATTGTGAGGAAACACTTTCACTAAGTAGATTTTAAAGAGTTAGCTATTGTGATATTTGCATTCTCAAATTCGATTATGATTACGGCATCCCTCTTCATAGTTCGAATTGTGAGAAATGGGAAAAGGTCTAAACATTTGAGACTTATTGTTGTAAATTCTAAAATTGTTTAGACACACATGTGAGCTATCCAAGGAAAGGTGTATGAGTTTGAGAAGCCTAGATAAAGTCTTATCGAAGCGTCTTGTATCAGAAATATGAACTTTGGTAAGAAAGTCAACAAGTATTGGTTTCTAGAAGTCCAACTTATTTGTGGGTAAATGTCAAAGCTACTGGGAGCATAAGTGTTATGCCAGTAAGATAATAATTATCATTCTAGTGGGAGCATAACTATTATGATAAGTGTTGCGAGTTAGCAATGTTAATTATAGAAAACAAAGGTTTTAATTCGCAAAGTTGTAGGGTTTGAAAAGTTAATTTGCTATAATTAAAGGAGAGGAGCTTATACTTCATTTCAATTCTAAATGTTTAGATTGAGATTTTAATCAACTTTAGTCAAGGACATATATGAATGTTATGTTGAAAAGATTCAACATAAGGAAATTCTATATAAGGGAATGTTATAGCAAGCGACTGGTAAAGTATCTGGTCTTTATGTAAGACATTATGAATCGTGTCCCATATGCTTCGGGTATAGGATCGATTGCATATGCTATAATATTTAAGTGTTCTGAGTTTTCGAAATACCTAGGGCATTAAAAGGGAAAATGGACCAGAACTGTATATGACTAATGTTTTTAAACAATTGCCAAGAACAATCCAAGGTTCGCCAAAGATTGGTTGCTTATGGATAATTGGAAGTATAGTAATGGATGGACCATATTGACATGATTTTGAATAGATAATATTCTACTAAGAATGGATTGTCATATGGAAAATATGGAAATGTTTCCGTAATGGGAGTTGGATATTAGGAATCTGTGTGTAGGTTAGAAACTTTTATGCAAGAAGGATGTTCAAAGGAATGTACTTTGAATATGGTACTTCGTATCTATGGAATTGTCCTATAACAATCTCCAATGGAAGTTTTTGTAATTGGAAAAGTCTATGTGACTTGTGCACATAGTCGTTACAAAAGGATTAGTGCATAAAGGTTAGAACCTAACACATTCTAACAGTGACAAGAACTTGGTATTCTTACCGTTGAAATAAGGATTTGGATTTGTGCATGCTTGGAGCATGGAATAACTATTGTTTTAATTGAAGTATAAAGTTGATAAATCAAAATATTATACAATGAATAATGTGTAATCAATAATATGATTAAATAAAAGGTGTTTTATTTATATTCAAAAGTTTTGAGACCATATCCGATTCGATTATTCTTATGTTTCACTTTGCATGTTTTGAATTCCCTAAAACCATCCACAGTCGATCATACTTTGGAAGTAGGTTTTGAGGCAAGACTGTCATGAATCCATCTGTAGATTGTCTAAAGTGTTAGACATAGCACAAGTTTGCTGCAATATTCATAAGTACCCCTGTAATAAGATTTGAGTATTGGATTAAGTCCATGCTCATCTGAATCACTTCATGGATTTTATCACGAGTGATTGTGAGATGATAATATCTTATATTCTTGAAACGGAGAGATATGAGTTGCAGTTTACAAGTCGGTTGCACATTGATGATATGAAAACGCAACAATAACTTGTTGTTATAAAACATATTGTTGTGTGTGATTTGATGAGTAAATAGAGCAAGCATATGAGTCAAATTTTATCCGTTCCTTTTACCCTAAGCGCTTGGCCAAGCCTAGACTGTTTTAGTGATGACAATCCTAAGTGCTTGGCCAAGCCTGGACTGATTTGATTTGTTCAATTAGTCGGTTGTCATAAATCGGAAATCGGGAAACAACACATGATCAGAGAGAATGATTATAATCAATGTCTGAGTTCATATGATATCTAGAATGGAGGAATATATGATCCCTTATCTAATGGACGCGTCATTGACTAGGTTAGAGTTTGACAACGACTTTTAACAGCTTTGATTGCTAGTCAGGATTTTGGAGTCTTACTTACAATAATAGTTATTAGACTTATCCAAGTGGGAGACTGTTGGATTAGGTTTCTAAGCGCATAACTACAATTGGTATGTACTTGACCCGAGAGTAGCATGGTCCATTTCGGTTGCCTTAACCAAAACAATCTGATAGGAAGGATATTTGAGAAAGTGGCTATTTATGATTTACTAATATATTTTAAATATAATATATTAATTGAGAAATCATAATATTTAATTAGTATTGATCAAGAATTAATTTAGTGATCAAAAGAGAACAATCAAATTAACGGGGACTGATTATGTCAATCAGTGACATATATATTCTTTGGGCTATTGATCCATGATGGGCTAAGTTTATGTAAGTATCAATGAAGAGTTAGCCCACATGAGATATGGATCATAACCTAAGTGTATAGAATAGGGTTTACCCATGACTCATGGAATCCTACACTATATAAATGTTACCCCTTAGCCAAAATCGGTCACCCTAAGTATTCTAAGAGAATCATAACCAATTTTAGAGTGTCTAGCCTCTCTCTCCAAGTCCTCCTTTGTTCATGGTGTTTGTGAACCATCTGAGGCATCACACTTGAGGTGGTAAGCTCTTGAAAGGCCAAAACTACAAGATAAAATAAGGAGGCATTCTTCTAACTTGATTTTATGATTTATATACCATAATTGTATGCTAGTTGTAGGCTTCATGCTTTGGAAATTTTATTACATGTATAACTAGAGAAAACATAGATCCAAAGCTATTAGGGTTGTATGTGCACCATAGGAGTGTTATATTACACAAAATCGAACACTTTTAAGTAATGTAGCAGCCATCCCAATGTTATCTTCCTAGATTTGAACTGAATCTTCTTACAAATCCCACTACATGAGGAATGTCTGGTGTGGTACAAACCATTGCAAACATTAAACTACCAACTACAAATGCATAGGGAACTTGTGACAACTCGAAAACTTCTACCCGGTACATCTAGTCAGTTAATCTAAGTTAAACTCATTTCTGTTAACTCCTAGCACTGATTAAGGGCTCATTTAAGCATGTAAAGCCTGGAGTACAACCAAAGTTTGAATTAGGGATGGGTTGGTTTAAGATTTAGGGTTGCAAATAGGCCAAACACTCTATCAAAAGGAGTGTGTGGCCGCACACCCGAGTGTATGGCTGCACACTTGAGTGTGTGGTCGCACACCCGAGTGTATGGCTGCACACATGAGTGTGTTGCCGCACACCCGAGTGTATGGCTACACACATGAGTATGTAGCCGCACACCCGAGTGTATGGCTGCACACACGAGTGTGTGGCCGCACACCTGAGTGTATGGCTGCACACATAAGTGTGTTGCTGCACACCCGAGTGTATTTTTGCACACATGAGTGTGGCCACACACCTGAGTGTATGGCCGCACACCCGAGTGTATGGCTGCACACATGAGTGTGTGGCCGCACACCCGAGTGTATGGCCGCACACACGAGTGTGTGGCCGCATACCCGAGTGTATGGCCGCACACACGAGTGTGTGGCCGCACACCCATCCTCTAGCCACACACGCATCCCTATTTATATAGGGTGACTCCTTCACTCATTCCTTTCATTTGGCTGCACTCTACTTTCTCTCTCTACTTTCTCCCTCTAAGAACTTCATCCAAGAACACTCTAAGGGCCTAAAAACGTGAAGAATTCCATCATTTAGCTTGTTATACAGGTAAAACACCTAAATCTAAGCCTGAAACTCTTCATGTTCTTTGTGTTCTTCATCACTTGAAGGTGTACGGCCGCACACCTTCATAAGGTGGCCGTACACACCTCAAAAACCCTCCAAAGTGAGAGTTTTGACTCTCTATCTCTTAGTTGGACTTGGTTTGAGCCTTGAAACACTTGAAAATCGATGTTTGGAGCATAAACAAAGAGTGTACGGCCGCACACTCCTGTGTGCAACCGCACACACAGCCTGGCCGCACACTCCGGCCGCACACTCCTGTGAGCAACCGCACACATAGCCTGGTCGCACACTTCGGCCGCACACTCCTGTGAGCAACCGCACACACAGCCTGGCCGCACACTCTTGTGTGCAACCGCACACACAGCCTGGCTGCACACTCCTGTGTGCAACCGCACACACAGCCTGGCCGCACACACACCCTAATGACCATACACCTCCTTTGTTTGATCACATAAGGTCCCGACAAGCATTTCCAAGTCTTTAGGGTGGTTTCCCATCATGTTTTGCCATGGAATACCTAAATCTAATACATATATGTGCTATTATATGCTACTAGGATCCACTTGAGTGAAAAACCTCAATTGATACTCAACAATCATAACCAATCATCCGCTCGAATCATTCGTCAAACAGTGAGTTCATACCCCTACGCTTTTTCCAAGTTTTTCATGTTTTCAGGGGGAATACAAGCAAAAGTACAAGGAAACTTGTAATCAAAATATATTATTTTGTTTCAGATAATTATATTTTCAGAATGCTTTTAACACGGAAAACAGTTTTACCAACCGATTAAGAAATCAACACGTAGAAATAGTTTTCAAAACTAGAACAATGAACTTGTGAATCATGTAGTAAAATGTATTATTTTATAAAGGATTCATGCAAATCATAAACAAGATTTTCTGTATTATTACTTGTAAATTTGTTAGGCTAAGTTTGAGACACATCCTTGGTAACACTCCCAAAGAATCAGAGTGTAGGACTAGCACTTGTGACCAGAGTCTCTTGTAGGGAGAGCATGACTGTTGTGTATAGATCTATACGGGACTGACAATCCCGCACCTCACTGCAAGCTACAGTCGGACCGACAGGTCTGCGGGTGACAAAGCCATTAAGGATACAGGCCGTTACAGGCTATATCCAGTCTGTTATGGTCATAAAACTCACAACTTAGGTAGCAGAGATTTACTTTCGTAATAATAAATCAAGTGAACTAACTTCAAAGTAATAACCGATTTAATTACTGGAAGGTATTAATAATAATACCTTAAGGAATTAGTTCATTACGGTTTTCTTTTGCTTAGTTTTATTTATGTAATAAGGCTAATATACCTCTCTGGGTGTAACCAACGTTTTTAAAAGAAAACTGCTTTTATCAACACAAGTATGGTAGATACTTGCAAACCACAGTTTAAAACAGATAATCAGCCATCAACCTTTAGGGAAAATATAGGATTTTCCCGGGATAAACCGGCTATTCCAAACGGATTGTTGTACAACCAACAGATATTCATATTCATTACACGACACATTGGATTGTACATGTTCTGTATGAACCTGGAAGGCATGGAATGAATGGGTTTTCAAACACGCTTTTCATAAGAAAATATAGGATTTTCTTGAGGAACACTTTTCAAAAGGATTCAAATAACACTTTTTCACCCAAACTAAATGCTTATGAACTCACCAGCTTTATGCTGATATTCTTTCAAAACTGCTTGTATTCTCAGGGAATTAGTAGACAGGTATTTGCAGGAGTTCGGAGAAGTTGAAGCGTTAGAGTCGCACCTTTCAATTTTACTTTTGATAAGAACAAAACTATGTATTAAACAATGTAAACCTTTTTCACATATGTATTCAATGTCTGGTTGTGTTTACTATGCTTGCTATGATACAGTTGTTGTGACACTACGCATGACGTCAGCCACCCCCGAACGTTTCCGCCGTTCCGGTTTGGGGGTGTGACAGATTGGTATCAGAGCCCTTGTTTATAGCGAACTAAGTATACCGAACCTTACATGGTATACAACTATAAACATTAAGGGGCCTAAGTGCTCTAAACTAAAAGTATACTTTCAAAAATATAAGTATTTTTATAAAAAGTATACAAGTATACCTAAGTACCCGAACCAATGTCATAAGTAGAACAAAACAAAAGTATTTGGATGTTGGACATGGCGGTTAAACCTGGGCAGTTATGTAATCATGTATAGGGTCAATATAGACTGATCAACTATATTCATTCGAGACATGACCAACATGTGCTTGGGAGTGACTGTGGTGTCGCAGCAAGTCTAAAACTTACCTAGGTACCAAAAAAGTTCTAGAGTCAAACATAAGGGTTAAAATACTATAGGAGTATTTTAGGATGCTATAACGACCGAACCGGAAACTTACCCAGGAATCCATCCATCGAGAAGCAATCATGAAACTATAATACATTGGAAGTATTATTAGATTCGATGCCTAATAACTATCCCTTTACCCCTTATCTCACGTAGATAGCATGGTCGGATTCCATCTCCCTGGTGACCCGTATTTTCCCAACCAAGGAAATGCAGAATGGCTCGAGGCAGAGCTAGAAGAAAATCACAAAATTCCCGTGGACGATGACTTCGCTGAACAATTCCCTGAAGAGGCCGACCCAAAACCTGAAGTCGAGAACCTACCTCCAGTAGCCCCGATACCAAATCCTAACCCCCAACTTGAGTTCGAAGGCCCAACGCCTATGTGGATTGGAAGCCTAGATAGGTGGAGTTACGAACAAGGCCAACCCCGCCCGTATAACAGGTATCGCCGCTTCTACAATGTAGACGGAGGAGGCTCCGCAGATAGAGCCCTTCCAATCATAGTCCGCCGATTGGCCCGCAATGTTGAAATGAACGTGGCGGCCATTCAACAAACTGTGGAACTCGAGGCAGAATCGGATGCCAACACAAACCGTATTCGCAGTTTTGAGGTTGCTTATGGGAGGATTTTGAGAGACAATGAAGCCCAGCAGCGAGAGCTAGCTGCAACTCGAGCTGAGGTTGTAGAGCTCTGAGCACGCCAATCAGTATACGAGAGTCGCCTGCTTGAAACAGAGTGCCAGTTGACTAACCTAAGGTTCCACCCTTGAAGTGCCCGTCGCCAGTAGGAAATATTCTACTTGTCCTTCCTTTTGGTCTAAAGAATAGCTTTCTTATTTATGTTCCATGTAGCTCCTTTCTATGTTGACATTCTAGCCTTGCAAGTACTGATTTGCTAGTTCCTTATGTTGTCAAATTGTTCCTCTATTGGTATGTGGTAGGCCTACTCCTAGGGAAAAATTTTCAAACTCTGTGTAATCTTGATATCGACAATGGTGGCAACTATCATATTTTGGTTAAAGATTTTCATTGTCAAAAGTGTACCTTAGATTGATAGCATGAAAAGTAAGAAACTTTATCAAGGTCCCATCACTGTTTTGTCCTCAAAACATGAGTCATAAGATGTACTTAAACGATTATTCCTTTTCCCCATCAATTTCGTATTAGCTTCGATATCCTAATCAGCACGAAATGGTTAAGCATCAAATCATGCTGATATCCATCGCTTCATGGAAGCGATTCGTCTCAATCTTCTCTTCAACGAAATCCTCACTGGTCTCAGTGATAATATTTTTCTAACCTTCGTATCATTTCCTGCGTCAAGCCTAGGAGCATCTGCGGAAGGAATGCTATGCATTCCTGGCTCATGTTGACAATGAGACACAAGAAGTTAAGGACCTCGAGAGCATCTCCGAAGTCTGCAACTTTCCTGATGTCCTCCCCAAATACATTCAAAGGATTTCTTTCGAGTTTCTAGTTGAATCCTGTATCGACTCGATCCTCAGAATTATCCTTATAGCGAAATCTCCATATCGTCTAGAGCCGACGAAAATGTGAGAGTTATCCAACCAGCGCAATGAGCTGAACAACAAGGAGTTCGTAAGTTATTATATGTGAGCTTTATTGCGTTCAAATCATTTTCTATTCTTGCTAGGACCACATCATGGGGATGTAGGTCGAATAAAAAACGAGAAATCTTAGTGCATAGATAAACGTTTAGGATACATCCAGAGGCAACCATTGTTGCTCACAAACTCTTTTCTTGAGATATAGCAGATCATGCCTCCGAAGAAGCAGAACCAACCCATTGGTAAGGCTCCAATCCTCCAGATGGACTCAGCTACGTTCCAAGCTACTGTTACAACAGCCGTAGCTAGCGTCCCTAGCTGTTCTTAACGATAACAACACAAATGCGAGTAGAAGTGTTAATGGTAGGCCAAACCTTGGTGTTAACCAACCTCAACAACAAGTGCCTACTAGAAAGGACACCCTTGATCCCCAACCTGACCTCCTGAAACGAATGTTCAAAGGAACTTGTTCAACCCAAGGACCTACTAAAAGGCAACGAATTGCAGCAGTCAATACCCCAGTCATCCCTGCTGTTCCAACACCAACCACACCCTACTTCGGAAACCTCACGCACTGCAGCAAATGCAACTACCATCATCATGGGGTCTGTCGAGTGCTGCATTACACTAGATGCAACAAGAAGGGGCACACCTCCAGCAGATGTAGGACACTAGTCAAGTTCATCACTCTGAATACCAATGTTGGGGCTAGTCCAACCTATTACCTCTGTGGTAGTGTAGGACATTTCAAAAGAAATTGTCCAAGGGCTAAGGATGGCAAGGAAGCTAGCTTTGCGAAGACCCCGACTCAATACATCACTTCCACTACCGATGCTAGCATAGTTCAAGTGTGCGGTGCATGTGGCGAAATGGGGCATTTCAAAAGAGAATTCCCAACATAGAAGAACAATGAGGAACAAGAGGAGTCTAATCTCAGGGAATGAGGAAGCATCAAACAAACCTGCTGTGTATTGGTATGTTCCGAAAACCTCAATAAATATTCATAATCGTGATTTCTTTGCCGTCCAAATTTAATCAAGACGTACTTTTAAAAGTTGATGCCCTAATGGGTAAATTATGGTAGCCTAGTGTTACATTAGAGTCAGTTGTGTTTATTCATGACTTGTATACGCGAAGCAATCATATGAAAATCTAGTGAGAACCATTCCATCAAGAGTTCATAGTTTCAAAACATCAGGACCCTCGCATTAGTAGTACCCACCAAGCTCAAATGAAACACAAAAAACACCATATTCGTTCATCTAGGAACATCAATGTTCTAACAAAATGATCCTCCCAGACTAACTTAACGCGCGATTCTACAACATCATCCTGTCTAGTTCGACTGAGTCTATGTTATATCAAAACCTTTTGTCTTAAATCGTTCGATCGTGAAACTCCCATCGCTCATGACGACAAACTAGATGCGAACTTCGAAAAATTCATCTCTCTTCAAAACCCGAAAGTATTCATACGAAGAGTATCGTCCACAAAGAGAAGGACAAAGTAAGGGAACCATCCGGACAATTGAAGATGCATTCTGGGACACACATCTACCCTTAATTGAACTTTCTTGCAACAACGACGACCTTTCCAGTATCGAGGTTGCACCGTTCGAAGCCCTCTATGGTCGTAAGTACAGCTCCGCTCTGTGCTGGGCTGAGGTGGGCGACACATATCTAGTCAAGAGTTAAGTCCCCAACAGCACCCTCACAAGCCCTGAAATTGGTGGACGTGTCCCTTGAAGATCTCACCCTGGAAAGGCCAGATATGTTGTGAAAAGCGTAGAAAGCTAAATCCAAGGTACGTTGGACCATCTGAGATCCTTGCTAGTGTCGGTCCAGTAAACGTACGAACTCCAGTTACCTCGAGAATTTAGCAAATTCCATTCCGCCTCCTACGTACCTCCATCTTTTCCAAGGCCATGAATTATATTCTTATTCTTGAATTTCGGGATGAAAGTCCCTCTAACGGGGGGATGATGTGACAACCCGAAAACTTCTACCCGGTACATCTAGTCAGTTAATCTAAGTTAAACTCATTTTTGTTAACTCCTAACACTGATTAAGGGCTCATTTAAGCATGTAAAGCCTGGAGTACAACCAAAGTTTGAATTAGGGATGGTTTGGTTTAAGATTTAGGGTTGCAAATAGGCCAAACACTCCATCAAAAGGAGTGTGTGGCCCCACACATGACTGTGTGGCCACACACCTGAGTGTATGGCTGCACACTTGAGTGTGTGGCTGTACACACGAGTGTATGGCTACACACATGATTGTGTGGCCACACACCCGAGTGTATGGCTGCACACATGAGTGTGTGGCAACACACCCGAGTGTATGGCTGCACACACAAGTATGTGGCCGCACACCCGAGTGTATGGCTGTACACATGAGTGTGTGGCTGCACACCCGAGTGTATGGCTGCACACATGAGTATGTAGCCAAACACCCGAGTGTATGGCCGCACACCCGAGTGTATGGCCGCACACACGAGTGTGTGGCCACACACCCATCCTCCAGCCGCACACTCATCCCTATTTATATAGGGTGACCCCTTCACTCATTCCTTTCATTTGGCTGCACTCTACTTTTTCTCTCTAGTTTCTCCCTATAAGAACTTCATCTAAGAACACTCTAAGGGCCTCAAAAACATGAAGAATTCCATCATTTAGCTTGTTATACATGTAAAACACCTAAATCTAAGCCTGAAACTCTTCATGTTCTTCGTGTTCTTCATCACTTGAAGGTGTATGGCCGCACACCTTCATAAAGTGGTCGTACACACCTCAAAACCCCTCCAAAGTGAGAGTTTTGGCTCTCTATCTCTTAGTTGGACTTGGTTTGAGCCTTGAAACACTTGAAAATCGACGTTTGGAGCATAAACGAAGAGTGTACGGCCGCATACTCCTGTGTGCAACCGTACACACAGCTTGGCCGCACACTCCTGTGTGCAACCGCACACACAACCTGGCCGCACACTCTAACCGCATACTCCTGTGTGCAACCGCACACACAGCCCGGCCGCACACACACCCTAATGACCATACAACTCCTTTGTTTGATCACATAAGGTCCCGACAAGAATTTCCAAGTCTTTAGGGTGGTTTCCCGTCATTTTTTGTCATGGAATACCTAAATCTAATACATATATGTGCTATTATATGTTACTAGGATCCACTTGAGTGTGAAACCTCAATTGACACTCAACACTCGTAACCGATCATCCGCTCGAATCATTTGTCAAACAGTGAGTTCATACCCCTATGCTTTTTCCGAGTTTTTCATGTTTTCAGGGGGGGGGGGGGATACAAGCAAAAGTACAAGGAAACTTGTGCTCCAAATATATTATTTTGTTTAAGATAATTATATTTTCAGTATGCTTTTAACACGGAAAACAGTTTTACCAACATATTAAGAAATCAACACGTAGAAACCATTTTCAAAACTAGAACAATGAAATTGTGAATCATGTAGTAAAATGTATTATTTTATAAAGGACTCATGCAAATCATAAACATGATTTTATGTATTATTACTTGTAAACTTGTTAGGCTAAGTTTGAGACACGTCCTTGGTAACACTCCCACAGAATCAGAGTGTAGGACTAGCACTTGTGACCAAAGTCTCTTGTAGGGAGAGTGTGATTGTTGTGTATAGATCTATACGGGAATGATAATCCCGCACCTCACTGCTAGCTACAGTCGGACCGGCAGGTCTACGGGTGACAAAGTCATTAAGGATACAGCCGTTGCGGGCTATATCCAGTCAGTTATGGTCATAAAACTCACAACTTAGGTAGCAGAGATTTACTTTTGTAATAATGAATCAAGTGAACTAACCTCAATGTAATAACCGATTTAATTACTGGAAGGTATTAATAATAATACCTTCAGGACTTAGTTCATCATGGTTTTCTTTTATTTAGTTTTATTTATGTAATAAGGCTAATATACCTCTCTGGGTGTAACTAGGGTTTTTAAAAGAAAACTGCTTTTATCAACACAAGTATGGTAGATACTTGCAAACCTCAGTTTAAAACGGATAATCAACCATCAACCTTTAGGGAAAATATAGGATTTTCCCAGGATAAACCGGCTATTCAAAACAGATTGTTTTACAACCAACGGCTATTCATATTCATTCCACGACAGATTGGATTGTACATGCTCTTTACGAACCTGGAAGTCATGGAATGAATGGGTTTTCAAACACGCTTTTCATAAGAAAATATAGGATTTTCTTGAGGAACACTTTTCAAAAGGATTCAAAGAACACTTTTCAACCAAAACTAAATGCTTATGAACTCACCAGCTTTATGCTGATATTCTTTCAAAACTGCTTGTATTCTCAGGGAATTAGTAGACAAGTATTTGCAGGAGTTCAGAGAAGTTGAAGCGTTAGAGTCGTACCTTTCAATTTTACTTTTGATAAGAATAATACGATGTATTAAACAATGTAAACCTTTTTCACGTATGTATTCAATTCCTGGTTGTGTTTATTATGCTTGCTATGATGCAATTGTTGTGATACTACGCATGACGTCAGCCACCCCCGAACGTTTCCGCCGTTCCGGTTTGGGGGTGTGACCGAACTTTAGCCATCTATTCTCTTCCTTTTTCCATCTTTGGGGATTGCTTCTTGGTAAGTCTCAACTGACTCCCCAATGGTGTACTTATGGCTTTTGCATCTGCCATGCTGAACTTTTCTAAAACTTTCTTGATGTACTTGGCTTGTGAAAGTTTTAGTGTAACAAAAACTCTGTCGCTGACTATGCTCATGCCCAATATTTGTTTGGCAGACCCTAAGTCCTTCATCTGGAAATCATTGGACAGATGCTTCTTTAGCTTGTTGATCTCCTGCATGCCGGATCCAACTATCAACATGTCATCAACATATAACAACAGGATGATATAAGAGGACTTGAATTTCTTCAAATAACAGCAGTGATCCATCTCACATCTATTGTATCCATTCCTCTTCATGAAGTTATCAAACTTCAAGTTCCACTATCTTGTAGCCTGCTTCAAACCATGCAGACTTCTCTTTAGTTTGCACACCAGATTTTCCTTGCCAACTCTGGCAAAAACCTTTTGGGTGTGCCATGTATATGTCTACTTCAAGGTCACCATGGAGAAAAGTTGTTTTCACATCTAGTTAATCTAGATAGAGATCTTCAAAAGTCATAATTCCCAAAACCATTATAATTATAGTCATCTTCACAACTAGAGAAAAGATCTCATTATAATCAACCCCTTCTTCTATTGGAAACCCTTGACCACCAATCTCGCCTTGTATCTCTTGGTGCCATCAATCTCATCCTTAACCTAAAATACCAACTTGTTTTGCAATGCTTTCTTCCTTGCTGGGAGCTTTACCAAAGACCAAGCGTGATTCTTGTCATGTGAGATCAATTCTTCTTCCACTGTATGGATTCTTTCATCCTCAAAGCTTCTGGATAAGAATCAGGTTTGCCATTCTCTGTCAGTAACAAGAAGTTTGCTGAAGGAGAATACGTGACTGGAGGACTTCGTACTCTAGTTGATCTATGAACGGTAGGAGTTTTAGTTTCTACACCTTCATTCTCTGAATTGTTATCTTCCATGTTCTGACTATCTCCAATTTCATCAGAGCTCCCACTGCTTCCTGAACTTTCACCTATCTCTAGAGTACTAATAGGTTTTATAATGTTGGCTTCTGAAGTTTCTTCTAACTCCGCTTGTTCTTCCTTTTTTGGTTGTTTGTTACTGCTTGAGCCCCTAGCAAGTTCATCCTTGTATAGTGTATTCTCATTGAACACCACATCCTGACTTTGGATAACCCTTTTGTGTTCGTTATCCCAAAACTGGTATCCCATGTTGTTCAACCCATAGCCTATAAAGGTTCACTTCCTTGACTTTTCCAATAGATTGTCTCTCTCAGAGTCTTTTATTTTTACATACAAGACACAACTGAAGACTTTCATGTGTTTCAATGAAACCTCGTAGCCTTGCCATTCTTACTCTAGAATCTTGAACTCTATGGGGACTAAGGGTCCTCTATTGATTAAGTATGCAGCTGTGTTGACTGCGTCTGCCGAGAACATCTTGGGTAAGCTTACATGTAATCTCATGCTCTTTGCCCATTCATTTAATGTTCTGTTCATCCTCTCAGCTACTCCATTCTGCTGAGGTGTTTCTAGAAAGGTCTTCTGTATCCCGATTTCCTATTAAACACATAACTCAACAAATTCTTTGCTACTGTATTTGTCCCCATTATCGGATATGAAACACTTGATTTTCATGTAAGTTTTATTTTCAACCATCGCTTTCCATTTCTTGAAAGCACTTAAAACTTTAGACTTCTACTTCAAGAAATATACCCAAACTTTCCTAGTTCAATCATCGATGAATGTAACATAATACTGGGATCCTCCCAATGAAGCAACTGAAGTGGGACCATAGACATTTGAATGAACAAGATCCAACTTCCCTGTCTTGGGTGGATGTGCTATCTTCTCAAAAGTAACTTTCTTATGTTTGTCAAGAACACGTGGCTCACAAAAATATACTGTCCAATTCTTCAGATCTTGAATTCTTCCTTTGGAGGGAAGCATCTTCATTCCTTTTTCGAACATATGTCTAAGTCTTTGGTGCCATAGAGTGGATGCCCCAACTTCTTCAATAGCATGTGCCTCATCATCAGAAACTTCCAACATGTAAAGTGTACCCCGCTTCTGACCTCTAGCAACCACCAATTTTCCCTTGGTCACCTTCCACTGATGATCACCAAAAGTGACATGGTGACCTTCATCATCAAGTTTCCCCACTGATATCAACATTTTTTTCAAGTCTGAAATGAACTTGACATTCTTCAAGGTCCACTTCGTACCCAAAGTAGTCTTGAGCACCGTATCCCCAACACATGTAATACCAAGGATCTTGTTGTCTGCTAGTCTGACCCTCTCTTGGTACTGCCTGAAATTCTGCATCACATCTTTGGAATGACTAGCATGGAATGACGCACCAAAATCCATAATCCATGATTCAACTAAGCTTTCAACTGCATGGATAAGAGCATCTACTTCAGTGTCTAATGCAATGTTCATCTCATTCTTGCCTTTGTCTGCAGGAGGCTTCAGACATTGTTTCCTGAAATAGCCCTTGTGCAGTTCCAACAGACGATGTCCTTCTTGTTTTTCGATACACCTCTCTTCCTCGAATTTAATCTTCCTCTACCCCCACTCCCTATGTTGGAGTTCCTTCCTCTTTCCTCAGTACTAAGAAGATTGTTAGAGGATTCTCCAACACTTCATCTATGCACATCCTCACCAAGGATTAAGTCACATATGCCTTCAAATGTCAGCTTGGCATCTCCAGCTGAGCTGTAGAGTGATGTCACTGTTCCTGACCAACTTTCGGGTAATGATGATAATAGTAGCAATGCTTGGACTTCATCTTCAAATTTAATCACAAATGATGTCAACCTTGACAAGATTGAATTAAATTCATTGACATGATGAGTCACTAAGCCACCTTCCTTCATCTTCAGATTTACCAATTGTCGAATCAAGTGAACCTTATTCCCCACTGAAGGTTTCTCGTACATGTTATATAGCGCTTTAATCAACCCATAAGTTTTCTTCTCATTACAAATGTTGTAAGAAATCTTCTTTGCCAATGATAAACGCACCACACAAAGTTCATGCCGATCTACCAACTCTTAATCCACCTGCTTCATAAGTAACAACTTGTCTTCTCACAACGGTTCATGTAAATTATTTTGGTAGAGGTAGTATTCAATATGAATCTTCTAGAAACAAAAATCTTTTCCATTGAATTGTCAATCTTAACTCTCCCGTATTCAGCCATAGCTTTGATACTAGTTTGTTGGGAGACAACAAAACAAGTTAAGCACTTCAGATAAATATTGAAACACAAACTTTGGTAAACTCATAAAACTTCTAAAAAATGTAAATCAAAAGAACACGATATTTAACGTGGTTCGATCAAGGTGACATACGTCCACGGGCGAACGAGAGAGAGAGAGAGAGAGAGAGAGAGAGAGAGAGAGAAAGGGATTTTGTTAACTTTCTGGAATAATTACACTCAAAATTGTATCTCACTTTGAGCTTTCACATAAATCTACCAATTTACAATTATGGGGTATGAGCCTATTTATACTTGAGGGACCAAAGCTAAAACCCTAATGGGCCAAGCCCTACCAAAGGCGCATGAATGGTGACAACCAATCACAATCCGCCATGCAGAATCCTCGGGAACATTCTCGAGCATCATCATCTTCTAGGCATACTTGGATCAACATGGCACAACAAAGGAATCAATATGACGCATTATGTACCAAGATGGTCCATGATGGTGCAACAACTTCTTCATGGTGGAACATCAAACCTAGATGGCGCAACAGGGAAATAAATGGCGCAAGAGCATCAAGTATGGTGCACAAACATCAATCTTGGAGAAACAACATCACCATGGATCAACATGCATATGCATGGTGCAACAAGGCCATGCATGGCGCTACAAGAAGCATCATGGCAGAAGAGGAGAACAGGATGGCGCAGAAGGAACTGCCATGGCGCAAGAGCATCCCTCTTGGCCCATCCCTTTATCAAATAGCGCAACAAGGACCCTTTGTTACTACATATCCCTCCAAGTGCTCCAAACCTTTTCAAAGTGCTCCAAACCTCTTCCAGGTGCTCCAAACTCCCTTATACGTGATCTGTTCCTTTGGCACTCGATCCTTTCCTTTCTCAGAAGATCCATTCCTTTGTCACATGCTCCATGAACCTCAAATGCTCCGTTGAGTTCCAAGTGCTCCAAATGCTCCATGAACATGATCCAAATGCTCCATGTTGGACAAGACTTCATACCCCAACAAAAAAATATAATCGGTTTTTGTAATTACCAAATACTTAACTAAAATGACCAAATAGTTAAAACAACCACTATAGTTAAAATAATATTTTATTTTATGTGATAACCATTTATAAAACAAATTAATAAAATTGATATATCAACATAGTTTAAACCATTTTTTTATTCACATACAAAATCGGTTATGTTGATAACAAAATTTTGATGTTAAATATGAGAAAAGCATAATAAATCACTTACACTTTCATGGTCGTATTCTTTTTACAAAAAATAGTAATATACTCAGTGTTCATCAGTACTTGCATTTTGCAACAAATGTAGATAATGAAATTTTTTGGTTGCTATTATAGGTAAAAAAATATAATATGTTGTCTATATTGGTAAATGAAGCAAAGTACATCGCTATTTCTTATCGTAAAAGGTTATATTACCAACCACTGTTTAAGGGCCCCAACTATACTGTCCATGTACGTGTAGCAGGAAACCAAAATGGTTGACATCGACACCACCCACATATATAAACAGTACCAAACATAAATATGAATGGGCATGGAAGTTGATTCAAAATGGTTTCTACAATCAAAAATCACCATGAAAAGGGTTATACGATGCCAGGAAATCATGTAGCAACATTAAAAGTAAAAATGAAGAAATTCTAACAAATTTAATATGCTTCACAAATCGAAAACTTAGTGATCAAATGTGTAAATATAAAATTGGAACATCAGTTGCAAACATTTTAATCTTTGGTATCCAATGTAACAACAATCAATGTAAAAAACTCAACAAATTTAACATATTCAAAATTATTTAGAACATGTTGGGTCGAATGTCTAGTTGTTGTAATTTTTTTGTTAGTCTTCTGTACCCTGTAAATAGGGTAAGTACATAGAGTAGAGGGTAATGAACTTAGTGTCAATTTCATTTGTATTCAGAAAACTCTCTTGTACTCTTTAGACTGAATAGAGCCAAACAGATCTTATATTGATCTTGTGTCCTTTACAACTTTTATTGAATCTAGTTGGTTCTAAATCAATTTTTGGCATGCATCAATTGGTATCAGAGCAGGATTCATATCTCGATTGAAGTTTTCATATTTTTTTCATCTTTTTGAATTGATAGTTCCGTTTAAAAACTTTCCACAGATTGAAACTAAAAACTTATTTCGTTCGATTGATTTGTATCGATTCTGTGTTCTGTGTGTTAGAGCTATTGATCTCTAATTGATTTCTCATTGATTTCCCTTTGATTTCTCTTGGATTCAGAAATTTCTTTTTTCTAAGATCCGTATAAGAATGGAAAACTTGAACATGAATAAGATGACTAATTTCTCTCATCTACTTGGATCAACAACATAAATTCCTATGTTGACCCTAAAGTACTATAAACAATAGGCTGGCCGGATAAAGGACTATTTGAATGGTATTGATGAAGATCTGATGAGAACCATCATAAGAGGACCATTTAGTCAAGATATGTTAGTCGTTGTTCGTACATTTGCAACTTCTGAGGACATGATCACAAGAAGAAGCAAGATGCAGGAAAACGATAAGAAATGTATGTGTGCATTACGTGGTGCACTTCCACCAGTAGTTTACAATTATGTAAAAGGATGTGAAACTACAAAGCAAATTTGGAATACACCGAAGGAGAAATATCAAGGAAGTGTGAAGACAAAGAAGATTTTTGTAAAACAATGCTTGCTTGAATTGGGAAAATTTAAGCAGAAGGAAATGAAATCAATCGAATCATACTATGGTCGATTGAATGAATTGATCTTCAAGTGTACTCGCTATGGAGTGAAAAGTTCATCACTAGAGTTCAATCTCACATTCCTCGTGGGATTAAGAAAGGAATAGAAAAATATAAGTTTGATGTTCAAGACACAAGAAAGCTTTGATGGTTACTCTCTTGCAAATCTATGCAATGTCTTGAAAGCACATGCAAGTGAAATTGATGATATTGCTGAAGAAAGTAAATTGATTATGGGAGAACCGTTGGAATTGGTGTCGAAAGTTGTTGCAAAGGAATTAAAATTCGAAGAAGAAGATAAGGATATTGATGAAGGATTCTTGTTAAACTCCGATGATGAAGAAATTGCATATTACACAAATAAAAAGGTCAAGAAATTCTTTAAGAAGCCATTTAATGGAAAGTTCAAGAATAATTCTGAGGGCAAGGGTGTATCTTAGACTGGAAAATTTGTAAAGTAATTAGTAAAGGTAGAAAAGAAATAGGTGGAGATTTCAAATGAGAAGAAGAGGGAATTTAAGTTGAAGGGTTATTCTAGATATAATTGTAACTACTGTAATGGTTACAATCACTTAGCGAAAGATTGTATATTAAGAAAGAAAGAAGAGAAGAAGGAGAAAGGTAAGGAAGGGGCTTATTCTGTTGATATGAGTGAGGAGATTCGCTCTCGAACAAAGAATGTTTCACTAGTTTCTAGAGGAGAAGATGAAGAAGAGGGCAAATATCAAATCTGGTCTTCAGGATCAGATGATGAGGAAATGCGCCATCCCACACATGGTGTATTGTATGCAAAAATGAAGGAGGTTGATGATGAGGGCGAGGAAGATGATGAAGAAAGAATTGCAGGGAGATGCTTTGTGTCAAAGGACGAGATCAAATCATTAATGAGTGCAAAGGTACGTGATCGTCTCACCTCATTTAAAATTCCTTCATCTTCTTTTAATGATGTTTTATCTGACTTTGATAATACGTGTTCTTATCTTAACGACATGTTATCTCCACGACTAGTAAAGCAAAAAAAGTCCAAAACCCTCTATTATGAAGCTAAGAATAAACTACAAGAAAATAAGTGTTTAGTAGAATCTCTAAACTTAAGGATTACTAATTTTTTGATAGATAGAGACTCTATTCTAATTGACAATATTATGCTTGTAAAAAAATGAAACACTTTTTGTAATATTGCTAAAAGGTTGTATGCAAAATTAACTGAACTTTATCATTCTGCTGAGATTTGTGATGAAAAACATTAAAAGTTACTTCATTTTCTTGCTTTTAAAAGAGAACAGATAGACGAAACCACATATGACTGTGAAAGCAAGATAATAGATTACAATAAAATTCTAAATGATTCATATCCATATGGTATTTTAGATATTAATTAATCTCTGAATACTGATGATCTTGTGAAAATTGTAAATAAGACTTTAACAAAAAAATGAACAAGTCAAGATTTTGAACATGACTGAGAAGTCGACACTTGCTTCTTAACAAAATTTTGCTGATATCGAAGATAATTCTGACAATATCAGTGAAATTGAGGAAGATAAATGTGTCGATTGCTCACAATTGTCTATCATTAATGTCCATTCAATGGATAAAGGCAAAGAATGTAATGATTAAGTGTCGAAATTAAACAATGATCAATCTTTGACATCCAAAACCTGTGATTCTCTTGATTCTGTTGTGGTTAAGGATTACGTGAGCGATGAGGATGAAGTTTCAAATGGAAAACCAATTCCAAGAGTTGTGGTAGATCAAGTCTTCGAAGATTCAAAGGAGTACACAAAAGTGTTGAAAGACAAAGGAAAACAGTATCTTGAATCAAATGCAGTGGTTTATCCTAGGTTCAAGGATTCAGAAAATGTTGTCTTTCCAAATCAAGTCTTTGTTATTAAAGGAAATGGTGATAGTGTAACTCCTGAATTGAACAAGTTGGTAAATGAAGACAATGTGAATGTGACGAAAGAAGGTATTTATTCAAATCAAAACACAGACGAAAATGGTTTGAACAAAAAGTCAAAAGATTTTGAACTTCAAAATAAAACAAAATGTGATTGGGCTGTGAAATCTGAAAATTTTGTTGTTGATAATAAAAACAAGGAAAATTTTGTTGAGTCTTTACCTAAACTTTCGAAAGAGGAGTAGAGAATTTGAATTCTGCTAATGTAATTTTGAAATCAAAAGCACAAAATAAAGCCTATTGAAAAAATGAAAAGGCTTTTCACAAACAAAATGTTTTTAAACAAAAATCTCCTGAAACAGCAAATAAGTTTTCACAAAATGCAAACATTTTTCAATGAAATTTTCAAAAACAAAATGATTTTTAAAAGAATCAAAATCTTGTCCAAAATAAATTTCGACAAAATGGTTTACAAAGAAATTTTCAAAATCATGGACAAAGAAGGTTTGGTCAAAATCAAAAAGATTTTCAACAATATGGTGTTGGTTATCAAAACCGATATCAAAACCCTTTTCAAAATCATTCAAAAAGGTCATTTTCCAAATGACAATTTGAGAAATTGGAAGTTATAGGAATGAAGATTCAGCCTTTTAAACCTAAAAACCCAAATTTTCCAAATCCTGATTCGAAACATAAGATAAAAAAGCTTCATTCACGAAAGGCAGAAGTGATGTAAGGAACATCAATCATTGGCTTGAAGGAAAAGGAAACAATGTCAATCCCGAAAGTATTCTCAAGAGGAAATACAAAATGCTTAGGAGAAGTACTTGAATGATTCAATGAATGAAAGTACTTAATCTCAGGAGTCTACACCAACAGTGCGAAAGTGGAAAGAAATTCCAAAAAAGAAACATAATGTTACCCAAAAAATGGATGAAAAAGAGAAAAACAAAGTTGAACCTTCCCCATTGTATGATTATGTTTCGATGTCTAAAGCAAATGAAGTTGACTTAGTTGACAATTTCAAATCAAAAGCTCATAATTGGGTTTTAGGTTCTTCATTGCACAATATACTTCAAAGTAATGTCTAAGGACCTAAAAGGTCTTAGGGACCTAAATTCTTTTAACTGATTGCAGGCACTATGTGACGAGCAATATGATGAAAATTGGTACATAGATATTGGATGCTTGCGTCACATGACTGGGAGAAAGGAAAATTTGAGAGATTTTCGAAAGTTGGATAATGTTGGAGTTGTCAAGTTTGGAAACAATCAGAAATGTAAAGTCAAAGGTTATGGAAAAGTGACGAATGGAAAATTCATGGTGAATTGAGTTACTTATGTTGAAGGTTTAAAGCACAGTTTGATTAGTGTTTCACAACTAGTTGTTGGAACAGGAAATCAATTTATTTGTGATGAAGAAGGAAGTATAATCTCAAACAAGGAAACGAAGGGATTTTTGCTGAAGTTTTAACGAAAGGGAGACATGCTCACTCTTGACTTGAAACCAATTGTGGACATTCCCTCAGTATGTTTGCTATCGAAAACATCTTCGGATCTTAGTTGGTTATGGAATAGAAGTCTTTCTCATCTAAAATTCATAAATTTAAATAAACTTGTTGTTAATGATCTTGTTCGTGGTTTACCTGTTTTGAAATTTGACAATGATTCGTTGTGTGCTGCATGTGAACAGGGAAAACAACATCTTGAAGGTCATCCGATCATAATTGATTCAAAAATCATTAAACCTTTAGAACTTCTTCACATTGACTTGTATAGACCTTCGACTATTGAGTCTCTGAGTAAGAAGAAGTTCATACTAGTTATTGTTGATGATTTTTAAAAGTTTACTTGGGTTTTCTTTCTTCAACAGAAGTCTGAAACTGCTAAAGTGATAATTGATTTTACCACGAACATTGAATTGAGCTTAAAAAGGAAAATTCGAAAGATAAAAAGTGATAATGAAACGGAGTTCAAAATCAAATTTTAGATTCATTTTTGACGGAACTAACCATTTTTCATAATTTTTCGTCTCTATACACACCGCAAAAAAAGGGTGTTGTCGAAAGGGTAAATGCTTCCTTGTGTGAAGTGTCATGAATAATGCTTACATATGCGAATTTGCCACAATACTTTTGGGCAGAGGCGGTTTTGACTGCTTGCTTTATCTAAAATCGTTCTTTCACTCATCGTCATGTTAACATAACACATTATGAAATTATAAACAAAAGGAAACGTAGTGTTAAATTTTTTCATATATTTGGATTCAAATGTTTTATCATAAATCACAAGGATAATCTTTCCAAATGTTAGTTGAAAGTTGATGATGGAATTTTACTAGGATATTCTCAAAATTTTATAGCATATAGGTTGTTGAACAAACGAACAAGGAAGCTAGAAGAAACATTCAATCTCACAATTTTTGATCATTATGTCAAGAGAGTTGAACATTCATTAATTCAAAAAACAATTATTACAAAATCAAATGTTGACTCTGAGCAAATGCGTACTTTCAATATTGATCTTGATCTGATTTTCTGTCATTCCTGATAGGGCTATCAATGTTGAAATAAAATTTGAAGATAATCGAATCCTAGAAGATTCGAAACATTATGATGATTCGACAATTTCAATTGAAGAAAATGATGCACATTCTTCATCAACCTCGAGAGTTAATGTTGACAGAATGCAAGTTTCGATTGATGATCAAGTGGAAGGGGATCACTTGATTTCTTCGCCTCACAACGAAAGACAAGATTCTCATGTTGACGGGGAGCACATGCCTCACAATGCTGATGTTGAGGGGGAGCACTTTCCTAACCATAATGATGTCGAGGGGGAGCATCACACTACAAATCCATTAGTCAAGGGGAAGCCATGTAGATTGAATCATGATGATGGTAATATTCCAAATAATAAGTTTCAAGATGTAACTTATAATATCTCAATTGCAGGAGAAGTTTTCGGATGCTGATGAAATCTTAGAAGATGGAACTTTAGACTTTTATCTTGCATATTCATCGATGGACAAATGGACATGAGATCATCTAAAAGAACAGATTCTTGGTGATCCAAGCTCTGGTGAGTTGACACGAGCCCAAATTCGAGCCAAAAATAAGGTGTTAAATTTTCATCAAGAATTATGTATGTTTAATTTTTTTTATTTTGAAATTAGGACCAAAACAGTAAAGACTAAATTAGAACATCCTAATTTGGTTTTTGCAATGCAACAAGAACTTGCTGAATTTGAACAAAACAAGGTTTGGATTTTGGTTCCTAAACCTAAAGATGTTTTGACAATTGATCTGAAATGGATTTTTAAGAACAAAATTGACAAAGAAGGCAATATTATTAGAAACAAAGCAAGGATAGTCATAAAATGTTATTCTCAACAAGAAGGTATTGATTATGAGGAAACCTTTGCCCCTATCGCAAGACTTGAAGCAGTACGAATTTTTCTAGCTTATGCAATCATAAGGATTTCGACGTCTACCAGATGGATGTAAAATGTGCATTTCTTAATGGTGTTTTAGACGAAGCGGTGTATGCGAATCAACCTCCAGGTGTCGTTAACGATAAGTATCTCGCTCACTATTATATTTTAGAAGAGGCAGTCTATGGGTTGAACCAAGCACCTCGAAGCTGGTATGCATCTCTAACAAATTTTCTGAATATCTCTAAATCTCAACAAGGATCAGTTGATCCTACTTTATTTTGAAAGAAAGTAGGGGATCATCTGATGCTTGTTCAAATTTATGTCAATGACATTATCTTTGGTTCAACTGACCCTTCTTTCTCTAAGGAATTTGAGGAATTAATGAAAAGCCATTTCAAAATGAGCATGATGGGTAAAATTAGTAACTTTTTCGGTTTAAATATTCCTCGGAGCAGGGAATATAGTAAAGTAAGTTGGGGTCAAACTCAGGGAGCGTATTTAATTAACTAAATAATTACTAAAAGTTAGCCTAAAACAAGCAAAATTTAAGAAGGGGTTTTATCTGAGTTTTCGAGTTCAGACAAACTTAAACACTTAACTAATGATTTTAATCAATATACTAAAAACACTTTCGTTTAGTTCGAATCCACTTCTCCTCTATGGTTAGTTACTAATTATGGATTATTAAATTTGGTTACCAATTATTATGTAATTAGCAATTCAAGTCTAAATTTAATAATTTTTTCACCATTTCATGAACTACCTTGTATGGTCATACACAAGCAAAACACAAAATTGATTATTAATTATAGATGGGATATGTAAGATTTGTCTAAGCAAACACAATTATGGTCACAATTAAAGTTCTCCAGCACATCAAAAATTTGTTACTTTTATCACTTATCTCAAATTTGGTCAATCCTAGCTCTAGTAATTTAATGGTCACTAAATCACTAGTTAACCAAGTTCATGTAATTTAATTGTCACTAAGCTACACATAACTTGAATTTAGGTAACAAAATCACCAGTTTAACATGCTAGGTAACAATAATCAAACACAAACACAAAACCAACTATTAAAATACATTAAATTAAGTAACTAAACCATAGAGTCAAAGTATCATCTAGCTAAACGAAAGCAACTAAATTCAGCTACTCATGGTTGAAAACTAAAACATAAGTTCAAAATAAATCAACATCGTTAAAGTATGTTAAATTGATGTGACGATGTTGTGTTCTTCAATCTCTTAATCTCCAAGCAAATTCTCCTTGAAAGGATTGTTTGGTGCACTTTTCTGAACTCTAAATCGAATATCTCAGAATGCCTCTACTCCCAACAGTCCTCCAAAAGCTTCTTAAATCGTATGTTTGAAAGAGTATTTATAGATTCGGAAAATATGTGGCTTACAACATCAATTAGGGTTTCACGCCGTGACTTTGATAAAAATATGTATCGGGTAAGGATTCTGACTTCCGACGTAGTTATCTTCTAGAATACCCTCTTGACATCATGAGGTTGATTGCCACGTCGTGATCTTCGTTTTTTCGATGAAATTTTCTTATTTTAATCTTCAATCATCCAAAGTTCCAATCCTTGTCAATTCTGGTCCATATTCTTCAAGAGTGTTCCTTTTGACTGCAAAATACAATTTCATTCAATAAGTATGAAATATATTTGCAAATAAGCAAAATATTACTTAAAATTTATTAAGATATTGCCCAAAAAATATGTATAAATAAGGCAATATCAAAATTCCCCACACATATCTTTTGCTTGCCCTCAAGAAAACTAATTAATTTAAGTCAAACTTTCATCACCAATATCACATAAAACAATCCATTTTGAACTCAGCCATTATAGGAAGATCTCAATGCGTATATTTGTGTCTAAGGTTCCTAAAAACTTCCTAATCCTAAATACTCACAATCCTTACGAAACTTCACCCCTTAGCTTATATGAAACTCATTTTTGCATCCCTCCGAATCCATCATCAGAAATCTTTGTTAACCTCAATGTATTTTTGGTTAAGCTACCCAAGCGTACATAATCTAGAAAATTACAACTTTGATATGGAGCTCCTTGAATTCTTCACTTCTTTGATATTTTCTCTTTGATTTCTTCGAATGCACCACCTTTTTGTTTGATTTTTGGTATCCTCAACTTTTTGATTCTTCAGAATTTTGATCTTTTGATGTGCTTACTTTGATAGCTCCAAAATTCTTACAACTCTTTTTTGTAACTTTCTCTTTTTTTTTTTTAATATATATATATATATATATATATATATATATATATATATATATATATATATATATATATATATATCATTTTTTCACTCATATCCTACATGCTTAAGCAAGGGAGCTTAACTTCAACCTTTATTAGTTACAGGTATTAGCCTAAGTGCAATGACTACATAAGCTCTCTTGGATAGATTTCAGGTGCAGGCTGCAAAACTTAATATGCTATATAAACTACCATATTATCTTTCATATCTTATGACTTTTCACTAAAACTTGGTAAGCCACAAATATACTATCACATATGTTGGCTCAATAAAACATTTGAGCTCGCATTGGATCATCCCACGCAACACTAGTAACTTAAGTTTTAATTATCACTAGATTCAATTTTTAGATTATTATTTCAAATCTATTTTTAAAATTTTAATTTTTTTCTAGAAATTTCCTTTTTCGACCCCACTACCCCATGTACACTTACTTCATACAATTCTTGTTGGATTTGGTGTCTAAGCCCATAACTATAACTGGGATAAGATCGATCCCTACCCGATTGTAGCATGGTCCTTTTGGGTTGCCTTCATCAGTGCAATATGATAGGATAGACTTTTGAGAATAAGGTTATTTATGATTTATTGATATATTACAAGTATAATCTATTAATATAAAATGATATTATTTAATTAGTAATGATCAAGAATTAATTTGGAATTAATTTAGTGATCAAAAGAGACTAATTAAATATATATGGATTGATTCTAAATCACTGATTCTAATAGTATGGGCTAATGATCCATGGTTATTTAGGATGGGCTAAACCAATGAGGTAATACATGTTCCTCTTAGAAGCACCATCCTTATTTTTTTTATTCGCCTTCCAAAAAAAGCGGCTGCTAATTAGCACTAATGCTAATAGGGACCTTAGCGCTGCCTCTGGTTTTTAGTCTTGTGCAGCCCTTATTTGTCTTTTGTTCTTTGGCCTTGACATCTTAGAAACTGAGCTCTCACAAAGCAAGTCATTACTTATTGTTTACACACACTTTCTATTTGACTTAGCCTACTTCTTGATAGTCCATGGAGGTTAACCCAAGGAGCCTAAGTATGTGAAAGGTCATTAGGGTTTACAAAGTGTAACCCTATCAATTGTCACACTATAAATGGAGTCGCTTAGAGCCAAAATCGTTGCCCCATCATTCCAAGAGAGTGATACACGATTTTGAACTTGCTAACCTATTCTCTCAAGCCTCCTCTTTCATATGGTGTTTATGAACCATTAGAGGCATCCCACTTAGGGTGCTCAAGCTTTCAAAGGTCAAGAACTACAAGTCCTACTAAGAGGTAAGTTATCTAAAAAGTTATATCGTTCAATTGTTCAATTGTATGCTAGTTAGGGACAATGCTTTGGAAAAATGATAATGCATGTATAATTAGACAAAGCATAGATCCAAAGCATTGAGTGTTGCATATGCACCATAGGAGTGGTATAGTGCTCAAAACACAACAGTGGTATCAGAGACTTGGGTTGCTTTCTATTATCTTTGATGTTCACTAATTTTTCAAAGTTGAAAAAGTCGAATTTCTAGCCTTTGACTGCTGAAATCGTCGAGTCCATGAACTGACTCGACGAGTCTACTCAGTAAAAGAGCAACTCGACAAGTCCAGTTCATGCAATTGTTGAGTAGTAGGAGCTGGTTGTAGAGTTTCGAGTTTCTGGCCTGGTTCGGATTGGGAACACTACCACAAACTGTTTTGTATCGTTGGAAATGTTTTTTTATGATGTAGTAGTGCTTTTACTCATCCAACTACAAGATAATTCTCAAAATTTTAAAATAATTGTTGTTTTTATATGATAAACAAAATAGCTTATAAATTGTTGACTTGAAATTATCTTGTTTATGAGCTTAGTTAGATAATGAATTATGTGATAATTTAGTTTTTAGAAAATTGATCTAAATGAATTTTAATGACCTCCATAACTTTTCCTCAAGTTATGGAAAATGAAAAGTCTCATACATTAAAATAGCATTAAACTCATTTGTTATGAAAATGAAAGGACAATTGTCAAATATTAAGATAATAGGT
This sequence comes from Lactuca sativa, assembly GCF_002870075.4. Classification (NCBI taxonomy): domain Eukaryota; kingdom Viridiplantae; phylum Streptophyta; class Magnoliopsida; order Asterales; family Asteraceae; genus Lactuca; species Lactuca sativa. Next base: position 254,004,878 of record NC_056630.2, read on the forward strand.
TAATTATTTGTCTTATTTGATATGAAATGCCTTGCTACATGAGTTAGATTAGATCAATAGAATATTATATGATTATTTTTCCTTGTTAGAATTGATCTAAATATTCTTTAATGAGTTCCATAACTTGTCCTCAAGTTATGGAACATGAAAAGTCTTTTCATAAATGTTTTTAATGAACTCCATAACTTGTACTCAAGTTATGGATTATCAAGTGTCTTTTCATAAAACACACATTAAACTCATAAGTTATGGATACGAATAGTTTTGACAAGTTTCAAAACTTGCTCTCAAGTTTTGGAATTTGTAAAGTCTCACTTTTGAAACATTTAAATTCCAAACCTTAGAATTTTAAAAGTTTAAAATTCAACCCTTATACTTTATAATATTAAAATTTAATACTTATATATATGTATAAGACAACTCAGTCTTACTGTTAGTAGACCTCATTCATGAAGGCGGTCAACAAGAGGGGGGGTATAAAGTTACTGCCTATAAAATGGTGGTTTAATGGGTGTCCACTCTCACCCACTGCTTCCTTGACTGGTGGAGGGTCGTTAGACGAAGGGGTAGGATAAGACATTAATTCTCCCTCATTAAAAGTATAATGATGAATATAAAGTAATTAAACTTTTTTTAAATTCCCAATCTTAGTTACTATAGGAAAATATAAAAATGGTGCTAATCCATGAAATTGCACTTTGCACCCTGTTAAGTCGTTAGTGGAGTGTGTGTGTTTAACTAAAACACTAATATGGAATTGACTGTGCATGGAAAAGGGTAACTTGATGTTAATCATAGATCAATGGAGCGTGTGTGGTTAACCGACACATTGATTAGGTGATTTGTAACATTGGGTGTACCAAGCTAATTTGCATGGTTATTCACACCTTGTTTGAGATCATCAGCATCCCAGTCACAAACTTGAAGGGGACAATCGAGATTTAAACATGCCATTGAAAATTTTAATGAATCTCAAAGAATCTAGGAATTTCAATCCATTTAAAACTTAATAATCAATTTCCTTTTTTTTCATGGTAAAAATTGGTAAATCGTCATTTACCTACCTTCAAATGTTTTACAATTGGATTACGACATCCCTCTTCGAAACTGTAAAATATTGTGTTAGGTCCTATCCTTAATATTTCATTTTGGGTGTTATATTAAGGACTTAAATCAACTAACTTGAATTTCTCCCTTTATAGATGTCTAGTTCAGACAACTATGGTCTTCCCGAATCTTTTGAAAAAAAAAGCTTTCACATGAAGATGATATTACACAATATCATACTTCACTTCCTCGACCTCCTCCAATTATTCTCCCTAACCCACAAGTTCAAAGACTTGAAAAGTTCAAGGTCACTCAAGCCTTATTGGCTAGTAAACACCAAGATGGAAGGTCTGTGTATGCACATGTCTTGGAGATGAAGTCACACATTGACAGGATAGGAATGTTAAGAGTCGTTGTGTCGAGGAAGTTGGCTGTTGACTTGGTTCTTCAGTCACTTCCTGAGTCGTATAGTTAGTTTGTTAAATACTACTATATGATAGACCGCGACATGACCCTTATTGATCTTACATATTTGCTAATTGCTGCTGAATCAACAATGATTTGGCGAACTGTAAATGCAAATTTGATTGGAAGATCTGCTTCCCAAACTTCCATGGACATTGACAATGGAAACACTGGAAGTCCAGAAAAGATTTCTCTTTCTGAGAGAAAGGGAAAAGCTAAGTTTGAGATTGTCCCGTGTACCATTCCCAAATAGTCCATTTGTTTCTATTGCCAAGAGAAGGGACATTGGTTGCGAAGCTACCGTATTTACTTGAAGGACCATAAGGATGGTAAAGTCAAAAAGTTTGACTCTGCTTCAGGTAAGTCCACTATCTAATTCTATTAAGTTCTTGTTTGTAGATTCTTAATACATCATGTGATAAGAATACATTTTGATGATTTGCAAAATCAAAGAACGATGCTTAAAGGAAATAGTATGGCTGAATTTGATCGCAAAGAAATGGATTTCAATCGCATGGTTCGATGATCTGATTTTTTAGCTGTTGCTTAAGAGTTATGATAGATTTCTTAGAAATTTGTAATAACATAGTTTTCATTTGTAATTGCATTGTAAGGGAAAAAAATTTATGCATTTTATAAATAAATAAAATTTTGAACTTTTATCTTATTTTATATTTCCTTGCAATGGCATATATGAAAATTTGATGTTTTTATTTTTAGCAATATGGAGTTAATTCTTTCTTTGTAGTGTCTAAATTTACCAAATAAGGAAAGATTCTCATCATCCAAGTTTCAGTTGGATAGAAACTTGAAATCATGCAACTTGTATTGTATGATGAATGAGAACCTTCATCGTTGGGAAATTAAGACTAATTCCTTGCTCACATGTATATGTGAGTCAAGTGAAGGACTAGGGGATCGGGTACACGTGGTTGTGCGCTGGTCAGGTTCACCACAAAGAACGATAAGACTATTTTGTATGGTTTACTAAAGTTAGTAAATATGGTTATGCTTACAAGATTAAGTATAATTCTGAGTCATTGGAAAAAGTTTCAATGTATAGCAAGACGAATAAGAAGAATCAAATTAGGCAGAAAGATAAAAGTTTCTCCAATCTGAAAAGATGGGAGAGTACTTGAGTATCATGTTTTATGATCATCTTAATGATTATAAAAACCATACCACAATTTGATCCACTAAGGATGCCTTAGTGCATTTGTTTGGGTAATAAGAGGAATCAGGAATTGTTGAAATGGTTAAATAAATTAAGAGGAATCATACTTCGTTGCAAAATCATATCTTAGAGTCATACTCCAAGATTATATATTGAGTGACATATCTGCAAATGTAGAGTAAAATGTTTTCTACTTTTGTACATTTGAAATTGGTAAGTTGTGATGTTTTGGATAAAACAAAGACCAACTAAGACCAATTGTGTGAAGTGTTTGTCTTGATAAGAAACCACACTAACTCTTGAATATTTGTTTGTCAAGTAATGTTTCTTGACAAAAAGAATCTTATATGTTAAGAGGTCAGTGGGAGTCTTAAAGATCTTGACAAGTTTCAAGAACTAATCAAGAATAAACCTATTGTTAACCACTAGCACTCGGCTTGAGGTTTGTAACCTATCGTGTTAACATATTCTTGTTTCTGTGGCCATTTCAGTTTGTTGGCTATGCATGTGAGTTCTATGAGTTCTCAATTGTTTGCATAAGAACTTGGAAGCAATGACAGGCCCTTGTGTTGCCAGGTGGCAAGAAATTAAGATTGACAAGTTCAGTCCATATGAGTTTGGATTTGTTACTAACCTTGTCTCAAGATTATGGTTATGACAAATTCACATGGATAGGAAAACATACACCGTAAAAGAAATCTAAGTGTCATAAGGTGTCTTTCCAACTCATGAAAATGAATGTGAAGAAACGCTTTCACTAAGTAGATTTTAAAGAGTTAGCAATTGTGATATTTGCATTCTTAAATTCGATTATGATTACGACATCCCTCTTCATAGTTCGAATTGTGAGAAATGGAAAAAGTGTAGCAACCCATTTTTATAACGAACGGTGGATGCGGAAGAAAGATATCTCGAGATTAATCGTGTTTTTGGAAGTATGAACACGAGGAACATATTATGAGTTCATAAGAAAAGACTAAGAACAAGAGAGAATAATAATATATTTCATGAAGAACATGGTGGGAGAGAAACTCTCCCTAGGTGGGGAGAACCCACCACTTTCTCTCTCTAGAATTACAGTGTGAGAAGTGTAATCTTACTAAGAAAAAGAAATGAGCTAGCTTAAAAAGTAAGATATGACCAACTCTCCCTTTATATAGGAGGGAGAGTATTTACACCAACATACAAAATAAAGGGAAAATACAACCTAACTATCACTCATTATTTGTGGAGCATTTACATGCCTCAACATTCTCTCCCTAAATGCTTACAAATGATGAGAGATACAATAAGTGATACAAGTGCTGAAATGTCTCTGAAACTCTAAAGTGTCTGTGAAGTCTGAAACTGGCCATGAATCTCTAACAATGAAGGTCTTCGGCTTCAAAGCACAACCAATGAAGCAGAAAAAATAAGATCCAAATCTTCAAACCAGTCATAATCACCCGAAGAAGGAGGTCACCATGAGCAAGTAGAAGATCCAATAAAAGAAACACTTCGGCTTCAAAAGTCTGAAAAACATATCGAGTTCTCGAATCATAATACACCAAAAATTCTTCAAAGAATAACCTGCTAAAAATGTGAAGCATCCATAAAATGTAGTCCGGATAAAAATAATGTGAGTCCAAAAACATGGTCCAGCGATGCCAAAAATTTGATCCAAGGATCAAAAATAAGTGCCACGTCACATCGCCAAAATAATCTTCGTCTTCAACATATCACAAATCCAAACTCGTGAAACCATAAGAACTAAACCAGATGCGAACACAAAATCATCCTGTGGTAGAGTCCGAATAATAAATAATCTGAATTGGAAAACATCGAGTAATGCCAAAAATTTGATTCGTGAAGACCAAAAATAAGTGCCACATTGCATCACTAAATAAATAATCGTCTTTAGAAGTCTTCAAAATCCAAACTCAAACAATAATAACCAAATCCGGATGATATTCTCTCCCTATTTTTGATAACCAATGATCGGATATCAAAAATCAACAAATCATCGGATGGAGAGTGTCGGATACCAAGAGCTAAGAGAATCTCTCCCTAGATGTATGAAGGGTCTCGAAAAGAAATGAGAAAGAGTAAAATAAATACTCTTGCGGTCATGAGGAGGCGGGTGACATAGTTGCTGAAACCGTGCTAAGAAAATCTGTTGTGCCAAAAATAATATCCAAATATCCAAACTGCGGTGTCGGAACACTTGAAGTGGTCTTCAATAGAGAATAAATTCCACATGCTCAAGATACATGATTCGTCAACCAAAAATCAAGAGCACCAAGTCATAATATCTCATAAAGTGAAGAATACGAAACAACTTTGTTGATCAATCGCCGTTGCGGTGCAAGCATCACAAAAGATAATATGAAGTCCGACTGCGGTAAGAGTATTCTTCCAATAATAATAACCGGCATGAAATGAATAACCAATGTGACAATCCATGGGTAGGTTGTGGCAAAAATTGGTGTTAAATAAAATAATTGGTTTTAATAAAAAAAAATTGGTTATAATAATAATAAAAAAAAAGGCTAAATAAAAAAATTGGTGTTAAAAAAAACAATTGGCTAAATAAAAAAAATTGGCGTTAAAAAAAATAACTGAATAAAAAAAATAATATGTGTTTAAAAAAAATTAACTGAAAAAAAAAATAATAAAAAAAGTGAATAAATAATAAAAAAGAGGCTTAAAAAAATCAGAAGCCTAAAAAAGAGGGGGGGGATGATGAGAAGGGAGGAAAAAGAAAGGAGGGGAGGAGAGGAGAAGAAGAAGGAGGAAGGGGGAGGAGGAGGAATGGCTGAAGGGAGGAGAAGGGGGCGCTGGAGAGAGGTGGAGAAGGAGGGGATCCGAAGTCAGGGTAGGAGGCGCGTCTAGGAGGGTCTGAACCGGGGTGAGGAGGTTGCAGTGGGATAAGGTTGGCTGCGGGTCTAAGGTGGGTGCGGTGGGGGTCTTGGGTGCGGATGAGGGTGGAAGGCGGAGGTTGGACTGCGGATGCGAAAGAGGGCAAGGGTAGCTGCGGTAGGTGCAAGCAGGCAAGCCACTTCGGATGCGAGACTGTGGTCCGAACTGCTAACCGAGGCTGCGGTCTGAGTAAGAAGACTTCGGTCCTGAAGAAATGAATGGCTACGGTAGGGAGTCCGGACTTCAGTCTATCAGCAAAGGGGGTTTAGGCTGCGGTCAAGCGGCTTCGGATCAAGGCTTAAGAGGGGCTGCGGGGAGGCTTCTCAGGGGACTCCGGTAGGCAGTTTTTGGCTGTGGTTCGGGGGTACGGAAAGGGTTGAACATGTGACGAAAAATGCTATTTTTTCATGAAAAATGGTACCGCAAAGGCCATTTATTCATATTTTAACAAGGGAATCTTTTTATAAAGTATTTAATTCAACAAGTGGGTTTTGGGAAGGCAAAAGGAAGAGTATACAGGGGGTTTTTAGGGGACAAAAGGTGATGGGATTGGACTATGTCACATGGTTTTTGTCTTTTTGAGGGAGCAAATAGTGGAGCATTCTTTACCCAAAAGAGTAACAAGGACAAAATGCTTTATGCAAACAACAACTTACGTCCAAACAATTCAATTAGAGGATCTACATCAACTAAAATATGAGAATCAAGAGCTTCATACCTCATATTAATGAAAGTTGCTGGAAAGAAAAATCTTCAAAAAGAAATGCTTTTCTCCACTTTCTTCAAGAAAATAAGCCCATAATCTTGTGTCTTCTCATCCAAAGAAAAAATAACTCCCTGGAATACATCTTCAACCTTTTTTAAGAGACCACAAAATTATATTCTTCTCCCATTTTTCTTCATTTCTTCAACAACAAAAATAATAACTTTTTAAAAACATCTTCTTCTAGCAATAAATAGAACGAGCAGCAGCAGCAACAATTTATTTTATTGAGAAAGAATCACCCAGAAAATAGAACTAAGAAAGAACTTCATAAAAAAAATTCTGGTTTGCTACCCGAAATTTTTTTTTCTTGCAGAAACACGAAAAAATCACAAGATAATCACCGAACGGGAGTCGTTCCCTTGAACTAATCGTGAGATTTTCAAGGTACGGCTCTGATACCAATTGTAGGTTCCCATTTTTATAACGAATGGTGGATGCAGAAGAAAGATATCTCGAGATTAATCGTGTTTTTGGAAGTATGAACACGAAGAACATATTATGAGTTAATAAGAAAAGACTAAGAACAAGAGAGAATAATAATATATTTCATGAAGAACATGGTGGGAGAGAAACTCTCCCTAGGTGGGGAGAACCCACCACTTTCTCTCTCTAGAATTACATTGTGAGAAGTGTAATCTTACTAAGAAAAAGAAATGAGCTAGCTTAAAAAATAAGATATGACCAACTCTCCCTTTATATAGGAGGGAGAGTATTTACACCAACAATACAAAATAAAGGGAAAATACAACCTAACTATCACTCATTATTTGTGGAGCATTTACATGCCCCAACAAAAAGGTCTAAACATTCAAATTTATTGTTGTAAGTTCTGAAATAGTTTAGACACACATGTGACCTATCTAAGGAAAGGTGTATGACTTTGAGAAGCTTAGATAAAGGCTTATTGAAGCATCTCGTATCAGAAATCTGAACTTTGGTAAGAAAGTTAATAAGTATTTATTTCTAGAAGTCCAGCTGATTTTCGATACATGTCAAAGTTAGTGGGAGCATAACTGTTATGCCTGTAAGATAATAATTGTTATGCTAGTGGGAGCATAATTATTATGGTAAGTGTTGCAAGTTAGCAATGTTAATTATAGAAAACAAAGTTTTCAATTCGCAAAGTTGTAGGGTTGAAAGATTGTTTTGCTATAATTAAGGGAGAGGAACTTATACTTCATTTTTCATTTCTAAAATCTTCGATTGAGATTTTTCATCAAATTTAGTGAAAGACATATATGAATGTTATGTTGAAAACATTTGACATAAGGAAATTCTATGTATGGAAATGTTAATTGCATTCTCAAAATTCGATTATGATTACGACATCCCTCTTCATAGTTTGAATTGTGAGAACATGGCAAATAGAAATATTATAGCAAAAGACTGATCAAGTATCATGTCTTTATGTAAGACATTATGAATCGTGTCCTATATGCTTCTGATATAGGGTCGATTGCATACGCTATAATATTCATGTGTTCTAATTTTCCAAATGCCTAGGGCATTAAGAGGGAAAAAGGACTAGAACTAAATATGACTAAAGTGGTTAAACAATTGTCAAGGACAATCTAAGGTTCACTAAGGATTGGTTACTTATGGATAGTTGGAAGTATAGTAATGAATTGACTATATTGATATAATTCTGAATAGATAGGATTTTGTTAAGAATGGATAGTCATATGGCAATTATGGAAAATTTTCCATAATGGGAATTGGATATCAAGAATATATGAGTAAGTTAGAAACTTTTATGCAAAGAAGGATGTTCAAAGGAATGTACTTTGAATTTGAGACTTCATCTCCATGGAGTTGTCTTGTAACAATCTCCAAAGGAATACTTTATAATACTGTTAGTCAAGTTTATGTGACTATTGGTACATAGACATTACAAAAGGAATCTTTGCATAATAGTTTAGAACTAACACATTCTAATACTGACAAGAATTTGGTATTCTTACACTTAACGATTTGGAATTGTGAAATGAGTTTAACTGGAAATCAAATTGATTTATTTCACAAAGTAAGAACCATAGGTAAACATAGTGTGCATGCTTGGAGCATGGGATAACTATTGTTTTAATTCAAGTATTAAGTTGATCAATCAAAACATTATACAATGAATAATGAGTAGTCAATATGGATATTAAATAAAAGGTGTTTTATTCGCGCTCAAAAGTTTTGGTGCCATATAGCACTAGTATTATTCTTTTGTTTCACTTTGCATGTTTCGACTTCCAGAATAATAAGATTTATTCAAACTATCAACAGTCGATCATACGTTGGAAGTAAGTATGAAAGAATACTGTCATGAAGTGGCTTGTATATAAGACATTAGACATAGCAAGAGTTTGCTACACCATTCATGAGTGCTCTTGAAATAAGATTCGAGTATTGGATTCAACCCGCGCTCACTTAAATCACTTTGATGGAATTTATCATTTAACATCCCAAATGTACAACCCAAAATTTTTTGTTTTAACTTTACCAAAAACCCAACATCAAATGTTATATTATAAAACCATATATCGTATGTCTCCAAAAGCCATAGTAAATGTTTCAAATCAAAACGGAAGTCAATATCATATCAAAATATCTGAACAAAACTCCCTGGATAAAACTGTAACTGTGGTGTGTGCCATGCCATCATCCCGAGCTCTTCCCCTTACTAGCAGAAGTATCTGAAACCAAATTGAAACTGTAAGCACAAAGCTTAGTGAGCTCCCCCAAATTACCACATACCATACAAATACATATAAAGCACATACTGGGCCTTGCCCACTGCATCGGACCAAAATCTGGAAACTGCATCGGACCGAAATCCGGAAAACTACATCGGACCGATGTCCGGAAACTAACCAGGGCCTTGCCCTCTGCGTCGGACCGAAGCCCGGAAACTGCATCGTACCAAAGTCCGAAACTAACCAGGGCCTTACCCTCTGCATCGGACTGAAGTCCGGAAACTGACTAAACATAGCATAGCATAATCATAACTACTAGCATAAACACATATATTACATATAGCATCGGACCGAAGTTCAGAACACATAACACAAAGACATGCTTGAATCACAAAGACATCAAGCACATTTAACTACTGCATCAGAAGAAAGTCCGAAACTACTACTAACTAAACGGGTCAGCATTGTGGCCGTAAACGCGTTCCTACTGGAAGGAACACTCACCTCGTAACGCTGGCTGCTGAGATGTTAAATTTGAAACTGGCTGACTGCTGCTCCGGAACTCCCCGACTATAAATCCCATACACACTAAATCAGATACTGATACCTGTTCTTAGGGTAAAATGACTATTTTACCCCTGGTCAAAGTCAACTTTCAGCTGACCGGACTCGCCGAGGTGGGCCGCCAACTCGCCGAGTCCCTAACACCTTTTCTAATCCTCTACCCACTTCAACTCGTCGAGTTTGGCAACAACTCGATGAGTTCTCCTTCTATACTAACGTCGAATCTAACTCCATCCGACTCTCCGAGTTGTATAAACAACTCGTCGAGTTCTGCTTCATCATATGAACATGTCCTGACTGTGAGTCATCGAGTTGTATGAACAACTCGCCGAGTCTGTTCTTGAGGCAAGAAGATTGCCTTGCACTCGCCGAGTCATGGCTCCGACTCGCCGAGTCTCCTGCATGCCATTACTATACAGTCGATTTTAGTGCATCCAATTCATAGAGCTGGGCTACTAGGGCTGGTTTTGCACGTAAAGTTTCCAAGTTTACGTGCATGCACACGTGAATGGGGCTAGAATACCAAAATCACCCAACACTAAGCACTTAGGGTTTGGAACAAGGCTATATTTGCATAAAGGTAGATATATTGAGTTCCTAGAACTCAATAACATCCAGATCTATGGTCTAGATCTCCATCCTAAGGAGAGTTCAAATCTCGAGTTTGAATCATATAAAGCTCCAAAAGAGACATAAACAAGTATAAAAAAGGGTTTAATGGAAGAATAAGCAAGGTAATAACTTTATTACCAGAATATGAAGTAGATGGAAGCTAGATTCTGGATCTCCTTTCTCTTCTATTGATCTTCTTTTCCTTCCTTCTCTTCTACAACTCCCAAGCTATCACAAAACACTCAAGCTCAACAATGGGGGCAAGGGTTTTATAGAGAATTGCTCTAAAGGTGCTGGAGGCTGGGGTGGGAGGCCATAATGATGTTTAAATAGGGTACAACCCTGGGATTTAGGGTTTCATCCAGACAAGTGGACTCGCCGAGTCCAGAATATGGACTCGTCGAGTTGCCAACTAAAAACGTGTGCAATTCCCGTCTCTACTCGATGAGTTGGGCTACGGACTCGTCGAGTACCTCTTAAGAAAGGAAAATACTTTATTTAAATTACTTACCAGAAATGGGGCATTACATATCACGAGTGATCATGAGATGATAATAACATGTAGTCTTCAAACTAAGATATATGAGTTGTTGACTACGAGTTGGTTGTACATTGGTGATACGAAAACGCATTAGTAAGTTGATGTTATAAAATGTAACGTTGTGCATGATTTAATGAGTAGTTAGTACAAGCATATAATGTCGAAGTTTACCTGTTCCTTTTATCATAAGAGGATTAAATGTGATATCTTGGGCCCCTCGATGATTTTGTTTTGACTTATGTGTCGGGCCCGCTCAGAACTAAATTGATGTGTTCAGTTAAGTTCTATGTCAAACAAATCGGAAATCGAGAAACAAACTGCTTGACAATAAGTATGACATTGTTCCATGTAACTGTCCAACTGATATCTTGAGAACAGAGGAATATATGATCCCTTATCTAAAGGACGAGTCACTGACTAGGTCAGAGCTCGACAACGGCTTTTGAAAGCTTACGATTGCTAAGTCGTATCCTAGAGTTAGATTAGCAATTGTAGTTATTAGACTTATCCAATTGGTAGAATGTCAGATTTAGTGTCTAAGCCCATAACTATAACTAGGATGTACTTGACCCGATTGTAGCATGGTCATTTTGGGTTGCCTTCGTCAGTGCAATTTGATAGGATGGACTTTTGAGAATAAGTTTATTTATGATTTATTGATATATGACAAGTATAATATATTAATTTGAAATCATATTATTTAATTAGTATTGATCAAGAATTAATTTGGAATTAATTTAACGATCAAAAGAGACTAATTAAATATAGGATTGATTGTGTAAATCATTGATTCTAATAGTGCGGGCTAATGATTCATGGTTATTTAGGATGGGATAAACCAATGAGATAATCCATGGATAGTCCATGAAGGTTAACCCATGGAGCCTAAGTATATGAAAGGTCATTAGGGTTTACAAAGTGTAACCCTAGCATTTTTCACACTATAAATAGAGTCCCCTAGAGCGAAAATCATTCCCCATCATTCCAAGAGAGTGATACACGATTTTGAGCTTGCTAACCTATTCTCTCAAGCCTCCTCTTGCATATGGTGTTTATGAACCATTAGAGGCATCCCACTTGGGGTGCTCAAGCTTTCAAAGGTCAAGAACTACAAGTCCTACTAAGAGGTAAGTTATCTAAAAAGTTATATCGTTCAATTGTTCAATTGTATGCTAGTTAGGGAAATTGCTTTGGAAAAATGATAATGCATGTATAATTAGACAAAGCATAGATCCAAAGCATTTAGGGTTGCATGTGCACCATAGGAGTGGTATAGTGCTCAAAACCCAACCATTCACTCATTGTATGCAGAAAATAATTTGAAAGCAATAAAAGGGAGAAAAAGGAATAGAATCCCCTGGGTATTAGTGGTGAGATCGATTTTTGAACGTGTGTGGAAAACTTGAACACTTTGAGTATGTGATTGGAACTTGGATCTTCTAATATACATAATTGTGCCGGCAAAATGTGAATCAGAAACTTGCATCTTAAAAAAGTGTGGTGCATAAGATCTTCAAAGCATAGCATCTTAATGTGGGAAAACATACGCCACATTGTAAGGTTGAACGAGTAGAATAAAAATGTCATTTTTACTAAATCACGAGGTGTTAAGAATGGGCACAACGTGGTGTCGAAATAAATCGAATTCTGAATCTTGGTGGCATCGAGCTCACGACGTGAGAATAAAGGCCAGGTCGTGAAAACTGGGTGTACCAAAAAATAGTTTGGCAAGACTTCTTCCATGTAGGTGATGTGCATTTGACCGTCTTAATGGATTAAGACTTTTCTTAAAACTCTCATGTTCCTGGAACCTCTTTTCCTCTAATCTCTTCTCTCTCATGAAATTGAACCCACACTTATTAAAAATTATGGGCTTCGACTCGTAATCTAAATCACACGGCTTTTCTGGTACAATCTTATCTCTATTCTCTCATTTTTCTATCTCGATAATCTAATCAATCTACAACAAAACAACCATTTGGTGGAAAGTAGAAAACAAACATCACATAATTCGGTTACAAGTTTTTAAAAATCCCATTTGGCGCCAAAAACTTGATGTTTGTGGAGACTATACCTATCTAGTTTTAAATTTATATCCTAACTACTTATCTACTATTTCACCTATAGACGGTGTACCTAGTCGGATTATACTATAGTAAAGTAAGTTGGGGTCGAACTCAGCAAACAAATTTAATTAACTAAAATAATTACTAAAAATTAACCTAAAACAAGCAAAAGTTAAAAAGGGGTTTTATCTGATTTTTCAAGTTCAGACAAACTTAAACACTTAACTAATGATTTTAATCAATATATTAAAAACACTTTCATTTAGTTCAAATCCACTTCTCCTCTATGGTTAGTTACTAATTATGGATTATTAAATTTGGTTACCAATTATTATGTAATTAGCAATTCAAGTCTAAATTTAATAATTTTTTCACCAATTCATGAACTACCTTGTATGGTCATACACAAGCAAAACACAAAATTGATTATTAATTATAGATGGGATATGTAAGATTTATCTAAACAAACATAATTATGGTCACAATTTATGTTCTCCAGCACAGCTAAATTTGTTATGCTTATCATTTATCTAAGATTTGGTTAATCCTAGCTCTAGTAATTTAATGGTTACTAAATCACTAGGTAATCAAGTTCATGCAATTTAATGGTCACTAAGCTAAACTTAACTTGAATTTAAGTAACAAAATTACAACTTTAACATGCTAGGTAACAATAATGAAACACAAGCATAAAACCAACTATTATAATCCATTAAATTAAATAACTAAACCATAGGGTCAAAGTATCATGTAACTAAACGAAAGCAACTAAATTCGTCTACTCATGGTTGAAAATGAAAACATAAGTTCAAAATAAATCAACATTATTAAAGTAAGTCAGACTGATGTGACGATGTTGTGTTCTTCAATCTCTTAATCTCCAAGCGAATTCTCCTTGAAAGGATTGTTTGGTGCACTTTTCTGAACTCTAAATCGGATATTTCAGAATGCTTCTACTCCCAAAAGTCCTCCAAAAGCTTCGTAAATCGTAAGTGTGAAAGAGTATTTATAGATTTGGAAAATACGTGGCTCACGATGTGAATTAGGGTTTCACGTCGTGACTTTGATGAAAATTCGTATCGAGCAAGGATTATGCCTTCCCGCGTAGTTATCTTCTAGAATACCCTCTTCACGTGATGAGGTTGATTGCCACGTCGTGATGTTGGTTTTTTCGTTGAAATTTCCTTCTTTTAATCTTCAATCGTCCAAAGTTCCAATCCTTGTCAATTTTGGTCCATATTCTTCAAGAGTGTTCCTTTTGACTGCAAAATACAATTTAATCCAATAAGTACCAAATATGTATAAATAAGGAAATATCAATAGTCAAAGTTTATTCGTTCCTTTTTCTATAACAGGAAAAGCGATCTCTTTAGTCCCCTCGATGATTTGATGTTGACTATATAGTGTTGGACCCAACCATAACTAATTGATATGTTCAATTGAATTCAAATAAGTTCTTTTAAAATCGAGAGATCGAGAAATAGATTCTTTGAAAAGGAGATTGAATCTGATATATGTCTCGTATCCATACAATATCTTGAAGAACGTAGGAATAACATATCACTTATCTTAGGCCCGACTACTGATTTGAATCAGAGTTTGGCAATGACTTTGGAAAGCACACTTTGCTGTTTACTTCAAGGTCTATATTTGCAATTTTAATTACAGACTTATCCAAGTGGTAGAATGTTGGATTAAGTTGTCTAAGCCAATAACTAAATTGGTATATTCTTGAATTAAAAGCAAAGTCATTTTTGGGTTTCACTCAGAACTTGCAACTGAGAAGAATTACATTTGGAGAGAGAGGATAATTTATTAATATATTATATGATATATATTAATTAGAAATACTTATAATCAATTTAGAAATAATAAGAAATTAATTGGAATTAATTTCAGGCTAATTAGAATTAATTGAAAGTACAGGGACTAAGCTGTAATTGTTCAATAGTTGAACAAGAGAGGGATTCTAGACTTCTCCTTGCATGGGCGTTTTTGGCTTGTGTATTAAGAATTCTAGAATGCTCCTTATTGATAATTAAGGAGTTCAGTAACTACCATATTTGAGATATTATTATTATACTCAAATTAGGGCTATCCAAGGCTTCCTTATCAGCTATAAATAAGACCCTAGGGTCTCATATTTTCGTCCAATGCTTCTTTAACCTTCCTAGAGCCGAGTTTCCGCTCCCCTCTCCTCTCTCGTATTGTGTTCTTGTTGCTAGGGTTTGGGTAAAAACCATTAGAGACATCATCTCTTTGGTGCTAGTCTTTCCGAGCTTCACAACTACAAGGATTAGTGTAATTTATTTGCAATACCAAATCAAAAGCTACGTAACCTTAAACCTTGTGATTTTCAAATTACACTAGGGTTATGCTAGTTTAGTTGTTCACTGTATGTTGTTATCAAGGTGTATGACATAGATCTTTTATAGGATGCATGTACCCTATTAAATGTTAATTGTTTTCCGCATTATAGAAATTTGTTTTCTATAAAACTCAAAAATAATAAGAGTGCTCTCTTTCTCACTTAAAATCTATCCCACCATAAACGATATAAGCATACTAATTTTGATTATCATTTTATTCGGGAACTTGTCTCTTTTGGAATACTGTACACTAAGTTTGTTCCAACCAAGCTTCACGTGGCTTATATTTTTACAAAGAGTCTTCCTTGAAATGTAAACAAATATTATATATATATATATATATATATATATATATATATATATATATATATATATATATATATATATATATATATTCCATCCAAACCAGTTCCGTCAGCAAACCCATCCAAATCAGATCCATCTCTACAAATCTATCTTTGCAAACGAATATATATATATATATATATATATATATATATATATATATATATATATATATATATATATTAAAATCTATCCAAACCACCTTATTCTTGGATTCTTATAATTATCCATATCCCTTGCACGAGACTATCACGAAATCTACAAAACCTCCAAACTTGTTCCGTGTCTTGTACCTTCAACTTCAGCTTCCTCAACACCTTGTGGTACATGCTTAGCTCTGTCTAATACTCTTGCCTTTGCTCCTACAGCTGAACCAGTTGCTTCTGCAACTTTGCCACCAGTCACGACATACCCTTCAGTATATGACTCACAAGCACAACCTTCTGCCGACTCAAATTCTGAACCAAAAAGTTCTTCTACATATCACGTGTTTACACAGGGCAAAGTCGGTTTAGTTAAACCTTGTCATGTTTTTTATTTGATTGCTTTCACTCAAACAGGTTAGTACCAAGCTTTGTTTATAAAAACAAAAAGCGAAGGACTTCAAAACTACTTTTAAACACCAACACTGGAAGGATGATATGAATGATGAAATTTTGGCGCTTCATCAGAATCACATGTGGACTCTTGTCCCTCGCCCAAAGTCTTCAAATGTGGTTCGTTCTAAGTGAGTTTTCCGCACTAAATACAATTCTAATGTTACTACTGACAGATATAAAGCCCGTTTAGTCACTCAAGGATTTACCCAAGTTCCAGGTTTCGTTTTTCAACATACGTTTAGCCCAGTGGTCAAGTCCTCAACAGTTCGGCTTGTCTTGTCTGTTGCTATTGCAAATCGTTGGGATCTTCACTAACTCGATGTCAAAAACATATTCTTAAATGAAATTTTTTAGAGACTATTTTTATTGAACAACCTACCGAGTTCACAGACTCAAAGCATCATGATTGTGTTTTTCGTCCGCGCAAAGCTTTATACGAACTTAAGCAAGCTCCAAGAGCATGGTTTAAATGGTTGAACATTTTTTGACACAACTAGGTTTTCTTTGCAGTCAAACCGACACCTCCTTATTTGTTTTTCATTGTGGATCATGTTTAATATATTTACTAGTCTATGTTGATGATATCATACTCACAGAGAGTAATGAGCAATCTATACGGCGTTTCATTGATCGCTTACAGGTAGAGCATGCAATCAATGGTCTTGGTAAGCTAAGTTATTTTTTTGTATTTGAGGTAGCATATGTAAGCATAAATATTGTAACAAAATAAATAGTTTTATATATTTTTAGTATGATTGTTAGGCTTGGTAATCAAGCATTTATGCCCTGTAATTAAGGCAGAATCTTTGCCTTATAATTGAGGGTATTTCCTTTTTTACCCTTGTAATTACTCTGTATATATTCTGCAGTATATTGATTGAGACAATCAAGTTGGGGGTTTTACTCTTCATTGTTATTGTTCTTCTTCTCCATACGCTTTCTGTATTGTCTTTTCTCCCCTGTATAGTCTTTCATGGTATCAGAGCTGGTCATGGATTCTGAATCAACCATGACTAACGATTCTGGTTCATCAGGAATGACTAATTCCCAATCTCTTCCCGTTTTCTACAACCCTAATGCCATCATGGCTCACACTCATCTTACCAAAGAGAATTATGTAAACTGGAGTACCCTATTCAAAACACTTCTACGAGTCCACCAACTATTATTTGTTATTGACCCAAACCCACCCCCACCCCCAAAAACCCTTGCTGATGGTAAAGAGAACCCTGATCACCACAAATGGAAGAATGCAACTGACCTGATCTGCTGCTGGATAAAAGGCACTGTTACCCCTGCCATCCAACCTTACCTAAACTCGTGTGACACTGCACCTGCAGCGTGGAGTGTTCTAGCAAAGCGTTTTGGCTCCACATCGGCTATCCAAATTGAAAACTTACAAGACCGTCTTCACAAACTGAAGAAACCAACTGACCTCTCAGTTTCAGATTATCTTCTCCAAGCCAAAACTATATCAGATTCCCTCACTGCTGCAGGAAAACCTCTTGAAGACTATGAACTTATTCAGCGCATTCTTGGTGGTCTCGGTGTTGAGTTCAAACAATTTCTCACCTCTATGTCCTCATCACATATACGACAGTCACTTAATCTTGATGAAGTGACGAAATTGCTTCTTAAAGAAGAAATGTTACAACAAAAATTTGCAATTCCGGTTGAGCAGACTACAGCCCTAGTTGCAACTAAAACCTCCCCTTCTCAACCTTAGTCATCATCTCGTCCCAATAGCGGGAATGGTAATAGGGGGAGCCGTGGTCGTGGTAACCCTAATTCTGGTAGAGGCGGCAATCAGGGAAGAAATAATTGGGTTGGACAACAATGGAGCAATAGTTATGGACGAAATTATAGAGGTGGATGCGGTGGTGGTCGCACAAGAGGATCATTCAGAGGAGGAAGTTCTCATGGCAGGGGAATTTTACCCACTCCATCTCACCAGGGGCACTTTCCTGAATTCGATTCTCCATGCCAACTTTGCTACCAGTATGGTCATGATGCGAGAGTTTGTGCACAGCGTAACAATGCTGCATACTTCTCACATTCTGAACGTTATGTCTTGGACTCGGGTGCTACAAACCACATGACACCAGATCCCTCTAGCCTATCCGATTATTCTCATTATACATGTAAAAATTCAGTGATTTTTGGTAATGGCACAAGCTTACCTATCTCTCGTATTGGTAAATCTGCTGTCCTTCATAAGAATCGTTTCTTTAAGTTGAATGATGTTTTGTTTATTCCCAATTTGCACAAACCTCTATTGTCCATTCGCCAATTTTCTAAAGATAACAATTGTTTCTTTGAACTTGACTGGTGTGGTTTTCGTGTTAAGGACATTCAAACGCGGGAGATTCTTCTTTCTGGTCATAGTTTTGGAGGTCTATATCAGCTGCCATTCAATCCAAATACGCCTCACAGTCCAGTTGCTCTCTTAGGCGAACGGTCAACTCCCAACACCTGGCGTGATCGCTTAGGACATCCCTCTTCTAATATTCTTAAAGTTCTTTGTAGCAAGTTTAATTTACCAATAAATGGCAAACTTTCAGAAACACAGTGTTGTCATGTATGCCCCATGGGAAAATCAACTAAACTAGCTTTTGTTCCTAGAAATTTTAATGCTTCTCATCCTCTTGAATTGCTTCACCTTGATGTTTGGGGCCCTTCCCCGGTTCTTTCTATGAATGCTCATCGTTTTTACTTATCAATAATCGATGATTTCTCTCGCTATGTGTGGCTTTTTCCATTGTTCCATAAATCTGATGTTACTAATGTTTTTGCCACTTTTAAAACACAAATTGAGAATCAGCTATCTAGAAAAATCACAGCTGTTCATTCTGTTAAGACTATACAAACTGATGGTCGTGGTGAATTCACTAGTAGGCAATTTAAAGCTTCTTTGTCAAAATGGGGAATTAAACATCAAATCACTTGTCCCTATACACCTCAACAAAATGGTGTAGTGGAACGAAAACATAGACACATAGTCCAAATGGGTATGTGTCTTATGACAAAATCACACGTTCCATTTAAGTTTTGGCTTGAAGCATTTAGCACTGATGTGTACCTCATCAACAGACTCCCAATGCGTCAATTAGATTTTTTCTCCCCCTATCAAAAACTTCTCTTGCGTGACCCTGATTATCGCTTTCTCAAAGTCTTTGGATGTTCATGCTTTCCTTACATTCAACCGTATAATTCTCACAAGCTTATGCCAAAATCAACTCACTGTATTTTTCTTGGCTATGATAATACTCGCAAGGGCTATAGATGTTTGGACTTAAAAAATGGTCGTGTTTATATTTCACGACATGTTGTTTTTGATGAATTGGATTTTCCTTTGAGAAATAAAAGTGCAGGGTCTGTACCTGGTCAAACACAGCAACAACTGCGGACCAACCATATGGCTGAAGATATGCAACACTCGTTTTTAACCTCACCTGCAACCTCACAACCCAACGTTGCAACAAATCAAAACTCTACAGAAATCCACCATCCAATTATTGAGCAAACAACTCCCACCCCAAGCTCAATTCCAACACCAAAACCTTCAACACCAACCACGCCTACAACAATACCAGGTGACCATGAACATACAAGTGTTGGGCAGACATCTCAAGTAAACTTCACTCCAGATACATCTTCTTCACCAGCCACCCCTGCATCATCTTCACCCAAAGTTCAAAAAGTCACTCCTGATTTATGCACTCCCTCACTTGCCATACCTGCATCTTCAAATATTACACATCCAGCCACTAAAAGTCCAGAAAGTTTAAACCCAACCCTCAAAATCAGGTCCCTTGTTGATATCTACCAGAAAACATCACCCCATCCATTGCCCCATGGTCTAATAGCCACCAAATTAGATGATGTGTTTTCTGAACCTCGAACTTTTAAACAAGCATCAAAATTTCCTCATTGGCAACATGCAATGCAAGAGGAAATTACTGCCTTACACAAAAACAAGACTTGGCACCTTGTTCCTTCTCAGCAAGGTATGAATGTTGTGGGATGCAGATGGATTTTTAAGGTCAAAAGAAAAGCTGATGGCTCCCTTGAACGCCACAAGGCTCGATTGGTGGCACAAGGGTTCACCCAACAGGAAGGACTTGATTATGCAGAAACATTCAGCCCGGTGGTTAAACCATCAACAATTCGTACCGTTCTCTCCTTAGCCCATGCTCAACGTTGGGATATCAAACAATTGGATGTCAAAAATGCCTTTCTCAATGGCATTCTTCATGAAGATGTTTATATGAAGCAACCACCGGGATTCATCTCTAAATCCTTCCCAAATCATGTGTGCAAACTAGATCGTGCCCTTTATGGTCTCAAACAAAGTCCACGGGCATGGTTTCAACGACTTCATGAGTTTCTGTTACACCACGAATTCTTTAACAGCCAAGCTGATTCCTCTTTATTCATCAAACACACGAATGAGTCTACTACCATTCTTCTAATCTATGTTGACGATATAATTATCACCGGGTCATCTCCGTCCGCTGTTTCCTCTATCATTGATGTGATATGCAACACTTTTGACAGTCGTCGTCTTGGCAACTTACATTATTTCCTTGGCATTGAGGCTACGCGGAATTGTCACACTTTGCAGCTAAGACAAACTAGATATGCTCTGGATCTTTTGGAAAGATTCAACATGACTGGATGCAAGCCGGCTACTACTCCTATTGCTCCTAATTCTTGATTGTCTTTACATGAGGGTGACCTACTTCCAGATGCTACTGAGTATCACAGCATGGTTGGTGGCCTACAATATCTCATACTTACCAGACCAGACATTGCCTTTTCAATAAATCAAGTATGTCAATTCATGCACCAACCTCGTACTTCTCATCTACAGGCCGCTAAACGTATTTTACGGTTCATTAAAGGCACACTATAGGAGGGTTTGTCATTCTACGTGTCCACATCTTTTCACATTCGCGCCTACTCTGGCTCAGATTGGGCAGGAGATCCGAATGATCGTCGATCTACAACAAGTACTTGTATCTATGTTGGCCCAAATCTTGTGTCTGGACCGCCAAGAAACAGTCGACCGTCTCTCGATCAAGCAGCGAAGCTGAATATCGTGCCCTTGCTACTACTACAGCGGAACTTAGATGGTTCTCTTACTTGTTTCGTGAGTTGAATATCTTTCTTCATCCCCCCTCTCTCTTTTGTGACAATTTATCAGCTCTATATATGGCTCGCAATCCAATATTTCATGCCCGTACTCGTCACATTGAGATAGACTATCATTTCATAAGAGAATTGGTCACTCGTGGATTTTTAAAGCTACACTATATATCCAATGATGACCAGTTAGCAGATTTGTTCACAAAGGGCCTCTCTAAAGTCAGGTTTAATGCTTTATCTGTCAAGTTGCGCCTCCCTTACAGACGTCTTACTTGAGGGGGGGTGTAAGCATAAATATTGTAACAAAATAAATAGTTTTATATATTTTTAGTATGATTGTTAGGCTTGGTAATCAAGCATTTATGCCCTGTAATTAAGGCAGAATCTTTGCCTTATAATTGAGGGTATTTCCTTTTTTACCCTTGTAATTACTCTGTATATATTCTGCAGTATATTGATTGAGACAATCAAGTTGGGGGTTTTACTCTTCACTGTTATTGTTCTTCTTCTCCATACGCTTTCTGTATTGTCTTCTCTCCCCTGTATAGTCTTTCAGCATATAGTTCCACTGCTTTGTCTTTAAAACAAACAAAATATGCCCATGATATTCTATTGTGAGCAAATAGCATAGATTCTAAGCCTGTCGGCACACCTCTTTCCACTAATGATGTTTTCTTAAGTACTGGTGTTCGTTATTCAAATCCTACTTATTGTCAGTCATTGGTTGGTGCTCTCCCGTATCTCTGAATTACTCGACCTGATTTATCATATGCG
Source organism: Lactuca sativa (assembly GCF_002870075.4). Lineage (NCBI taxonomy): Eukaryota > Viridiplantae > Streptophyta > Magnoliopsida > Asterales > Asteraceae > Lactuca > Lactuca sativa. The sequence continues at coordinate 254,026,927 of NC_056630.2, forward strand.
GTAAATCAAGCGAGTCATTTTCTACACTTACCGACTGTTCAACATTTTCAAATGGTTAAGCGGATTCTCTGCTATGTAAAGGGAACTCTCTCTCATGGTCTTCATTTTTCTTATGCCACTAAATCTTCTTTAGCCGGATATTCTGATATAGATTGGGCTCACTGTATAAAGACACGTCGATCGACGTATATGGCTATTCAATCTTTTTTGGAGGTAAGCAACCCACCATCTCGTCCTCCAGTTGTGAGTCGAAATATTGGGCTATGGCCAATACTACTGTTGAATTAATTTGGATTAGACATCTTCTTCGGGACCTAAATGTTTAACCTACCGGTCGGCCGACTATTTTATGTGGCAATTTAAGTGCTCTATTTCTTATTCAGAATCCAGTTGCTCATCAACGGGAAAAGCATATAGACATCGATTATCGCTTCTTTCGCGAACTTGTAACAATCAGCAAGCTTCATACTAAGTTTATTCCTACCAAGCTTCAAGTGGTTGACATCTTTACCAAACCACGGTCAAGACCTTTCTTTGCCATGTTTCGTGAAAAAAATTGTGTTGGTCTGTCACCAGTTTCGCTTGGGGGGGGGGGGGGGGGGGGGGGGGGAGGGTTAAACAAATATATTATATATATTCAAAATCTTTTATTTATAGTAAATCTTTTTGTAAATCTTTGTGATTATATTTTTCCTCTTCTCCATTGTATTTTCTGTATATACTTATACCCTTCAATAATGAGATTAATCTTTGTCTACCCTAATAACATGAATTTGAGTTCTTCTCAGATATGTTTCGCCTCGTACAACCATCGTTTTGCTTGAAGGAGATATTAGTCACACTTAGCTTTCTGTATTTTGTTTAATTTATGTTCTTGTTGTAGTTAGTTGTATATCTCCATTCTTATAGGATTGTATGGGTAAATTGTTACTTTATTTATAGACTTTTTGTTGTCCTCATTTGCTATGGAGATTCAGTCTCTCATCCATCAATACACAGTATACATTGTATTTTTGCTATAAATTTAATATAAATAAAAAGTATATAGGATTGAATAATAAAGTAGTGTTAATAATTGCTTAGTAAATATTGAAACACCAAAAGGCTTCTAGCCCAACGGTATTAGGTGATCCCCTTTCTTTCTTGAAGTCAAGGGTTTAAGTGGTTCAAAAGAAAAATAAATATTGAAAACTATGATATGATAAAATCAAAATGTCATTAAAGAAAAAAAAAATTATGAATTTTTTATACATTCTCTCCCGTTTTCTTTATAATCATCTCTCCAATTTAGTAAAAAAAACCAATTAAATTCGGTATATTTGATGGATTTTACAAATATTTCCTGTGTTTGAGGGGCCATCTCGGTATCTTCGAAACAATATTTCTATCAAATGTGTTGTAGGCCTTCGAAATCCTCCAAATTAACGTCGCAAACAGATAATTTACCTTTTCCTCATGCCTCTCATATAAATACGGTAGTGTCCCCATGCACACGATCCCTATTGCATAAGCCAATAAAATTCATATTATGATTCTCAATGGTAAATATAAAAATTTTCCACTAAAAGGGTAATATGGATCCATTAATAAAATACGGGAGCTCACAGCACCCTTTATACAACACCATTAAAAATGGTTCCCTGCCTTCAATACATTGGCAAATAACAAAAGTCGCATAAAAAGACATCTAATAAAAATTCGAAACAAAATCAGATATACTTTTCTTCTATGTTCTCTTTGCAATTATTGTTTCGAATTCACACATAACAAACATGTATTTTGTGTTTATTATATCTGATTTTGTCTGAAATCGAGATTGTAATTTTTCTCGGATCATTCCAAATATGATTTGGTGTAGCTCTAGGCAATTAGGTAGATGTAACAGATTCGGGAAATTGTTTGTACACAATACCTGGAATATCTAAGTTGATATTTATATTTAACCTTATATTTATTCGAAGGGGTGTAATAATTGTAAAACAATTTCCATACATAATATGATATAGAAAGGTACAAAAAGCATGTTATAAACAAAGTTTGTTTACCAATGAACAGAAGATTTGATGCGGTGATGTAGTTCCCAATCGTTGAAAGCATTGAAACAACGAGAATCACCTGATCAAACATAAATTAAGGAATCCAACATATGAATAATGAAATTGATAAGACATTTGAATCTCCTTTTGGCAATATGTTGTAAAAGATTTGTCGTATTCAAACAATTAATACTTACTGAGAAACAAAAAACGGTCTATATTAACTTTTCAACAGGAAACGAGAATATAATTGAACACGTAACCTTCAAAGTATTACCAAACAAAAGAGTTTAATGTCGTTTCCACAAGCAATGTAGATAAGCCACGACAAGAAGACGTTGAGTTTTTCACATATAACTTTGCATAACATTGATTCCTCCAATAGGAACTTGGGGATTTCAGGAGGAGTCCTGTAACACATAATTCCAAACTTGTTAAACAACATAAACACTGTTGTAGTTTTTATTTAACCACTAACAAAATTTTATCTTTTTAACAACTTAGAATTTATTTTTTTGTCTCTTTGCAAAAAAGCTGTAGTAAACTGAAAATTACAATCGGAAGAATACTGGCCTTGTTATTATTATTATTCTTATTATTATTTTTAGATTTCAACGTTTTAATGATTAACTAAATCATTAAAAAAATCCAAATACTTAAATTGAACAAATTCCAAACAATAATGGTTTCTATAAAATTCAAAGTCTTGTATAGCATTCTTTTAGAAAGAAAAACAATACTCAGTGTTAAAAAACATTATTTTAATTGTTTAACCAAAAAATAAACTACATGAGTTTTATAAAATTTGGCGTTATATTCACTTATTTCAATTTCATAGAACTAGATCTTACCATTTGAAGACTTTGGCTCCATTCGACCAAATAAATATAACAAGCATGAGAGTGATGGTGAAGTGACAAAGAAATGTCACAAGGTTATACTCCGCAACCTCGAAAAGAAACCATAATGTCAACACCCCGATAAAAACCGCACCCGATACCGCTTTGTCTCTCCATAATAAAATATTTGCAGCTGATAATTCAATATTTTTGTTAACACCATTTACAAAAGATGTTTCTTACTCCATTTTTGCAGTAACTCTATCATTTTAATGCATAAAAATAAAGTGAAGGAACATTAGTACTCCTTTTTTTTATGTAATCTTGTGATTACTCTGTTTCTGGAGTTAGATTAGAGCATTTTAACTACTAAATAATTTTAAACCAAATGATTGAAATAATGAAAAAAATATTCATATCACTATTGCTTACATTTAATTTCACATATCATACCTTTTCCACCTCCGAGTATTTCATAGATTGGCCTTTCGCGGCCAAACAACCTCATTCTTCGTGCTCTGTTGTCATTGTCATTCGATAAGTAAGTGTAAGTCGACATTTTCCTTTTCTTATACTTTTTCTTTCTCTACAAATGAAAATAGTAAGGACTTTTGAAAGGTTGCTACAAAGGAGAGGATATAGAGAGAGGTGTAGGGATTCCAAGCTTGTAAGCAAAGTATATAGACGATGAAGAAAGGAATGCCCTTTGGGCAGGGTTTACTTTGGTTATTAAAAAGTATATATTAATAAAATAAAAAGATTTATTATAATTAATGTAATTTAAAACTTTTATGGTAAAAATATTCTTTTTTTTTAAATCTAAACTAATAGAATATTCGTAACATGTTTGCCATTAAAGTCTTGAATTAGAATCTTGGCCTTTTTCTTGAGTAACTTTACACATAAACACATATACACATGGTGGCTTTTTTCATTGATTTAATAAATTGTTTCTTCGAGCTATGTTTTTAATGGGTCTATCAAGTCAACGACTCAATAGTAAGCCGAAATGAGTTTTAAATATTTATAATTTTATGAATCTTAAATCTTATTATTCAAATTAATTAAATTATTATTATTCAAATTAATTAAATTAATGTATTTAGTAATAGACACTTTGTATAATTACATATCAGGTAAATTCCACGGATGATGCATGTGGTTTAGCGTAATCTGCATGTTGGTCCCTAAGAACTCTTTTTAACTCGGACTGTCTGTACTTTATATTTTTATTGCACGTTTGGTCCCTGTATATTCTAAAAAGACTAATTTACCCCTCATCCATTTCTTTTTTAATTAAAATTTTATTTGTTTATTTATTTATTATTTAAACAATAAAATAAATTAAAATGTGACCCATCCCTACCCCCAACCCTCCTCCCCTCCTTATGTCTTGTCACTGAAAACCATTTCTGGCCACCACCGCCACAAACCTCCGGTCACTACCACCGCTACGAATAAGCAAAACAAAAATCATAGATCCAAACTAGATACAAAATAAAACTATAAATCCGTAAACAAATTACAAAGCAAAAAAACGTAGATCTAACGAGATCTGGTCCATCTTTTCATTGTTCTTTTAAATCAGAGCCTAGGTATGCGACAAAGACATTAAAACTGAAGTAGAAATCATAAATTAAAATCAAATGAAACCCATAAATTAGAATTCACAATCAAAATTAAAATGTTTGAAACCCCAACACTTTCATGATGAAATCCCATCTGAAACGATTAATGAAGCAAATCACATTTGAAGCCCGTCATGGTGTTCTCAAGCCATCGGTTCTCCATCAACCCTTCCCGTAAATGTTTCCAATAACAGTGGGTAGAGATTTCGTCGAGGCTATGGGACAGAGAGACACAGAGAGAGGGGGAGAAAGAAAAAGAAAGATAAACACACACACACGTAGAGAGAGAGAGAGAGAGAGAGAGAGAGAGAGAGAGAGAGAGAGAGAGAGAAAGAGTTGGTAGTCGTTTCCAATCTATAACTAGTTTTTTTTTAAACCAAATTATGGTCACTTCATAGATATATCGTGTCTTTAGAGTGAAATCAAGATTGATGGCGACTTTAGAGTGGTTTCCGGTGAAGTAGATAGGTGATGGAGGATGACAATAGTCGACGATGGCTCTAGAGCGTAGATCGACACTCAGATATCGATCGATGGATGCTTTAGATGGGCTTAGAAAGAGTATAAAGGTGGCGAGGCATGGTCAACGGCTTTGTTGAGATTTTCGGCCGGTGGCGTCGGTTTTAAAGTGGTGTCTGGCGATGGTGAGTTTGGTGATCTATTAGGGTTCTTAAGTTTAAAGAAGAGGGAAAGATGCAGCTAGGAATAAGAAACAGATGTGAAGAGGAATATGTGATGAAGTGAAGATGGTGATGGTATACATTTTCTTATTTTATTTAACTTATTTTTTCAGTTTGTTTTGATTTATGTTTTATTTATAATTTATAATAATAGATAAAAATGCAAAATATATATAATAAGGATAATCTTGTCATTTTATGTCTATCAACAACCAAAAGCGTAACAAAAACATACAATAAGGATGATCCGAATTAAAAATTCTTTATAGGGACCAACCATACAGACTGTCCCAAACGATAGGGACCATTCGTGTAATTTACCCTTATATATAATAAAATTTATTTCTGAAAATAATAAAAATGAACAAATAAAAACAACATAAAATTAAGCTATTGACACCCATGACATTTTTCTAACAAAATGTTATATCCTGACAACCTGAAATGAAATGTTATAAACTAATCATGATTTTCGAAATAAATAAAAAGTAGCTTTATTTTTTAGATACTAAAATACGATTTCTTATCTAAAGGTTAATTTTTAGTTTGATTTTGGAAAAAAAATATTGTGTTCATATAATTTTGTTCGATAATTTTCTGTGGGTGGAGTTCGAAATACTTGCGAAGAACAAGTTCGGAAATTGTACAAGGAACTTGTTCGAAGATGTTACCAAGAATGACCTCCAAATTGTTACCCATAACTAATTCGAAAATTTGAATTTAGTTTGATAATTTCACTTCTATCAATGAGAAATAAGACAATACATCGGGACTTATTGAAGTTGTTTTTGTTTCAGTTTTCATCAAATCAAGAAATTGGAAGGATGGCGTATGCGTTGAAAGCATACTACTCGGATATACGAACGAGCAGTTAAGATTACTTTTTATTCAAATTCATTTTGTATATCTTGTTAGAAGATGTTTAAATTTAGTAGATATGTATACAAGTTGGTTAAATTATGTTGAAGAATTTATGTTGTAAATTATTGTATTAGTTAACTAATGTTAATTGATCGTACGATTATGTATGATATGATAAATAATATGAATTGATGTCTACATTTTTAGCTTTAGCCTTCCTTGAGACCTTCGAATTTGATGATTCTGTTGGTGTGGGAGATCGACAACTTTAGAATGTATGGCCTAACTTTTGGCATACACCGCATGTTTTTAGTATCGTGTTATTACCTTTAGACACGGCCGGTTCAAACGTATATAGGGACCGGAGCGAAAAGAAAAAAATGGCCCCTTAAAGACAAATATAATAAAAATTCAAAAAAATATCATTTATTTTTCACTATAAACACGTTCAATTAGCAATAACAATCAAGTCAAATTGTTTATGTTTTGAGCTAGTTTGAGTTTAAACAACTTTAGATCCTAAAAATCATTTAGGTAATAATTTTTTTTATATATATACACTACATAACCCATAAATTTTAAGCCCCTTGGAGAAGTGGGCCATGAGCGGTCGTCCAGGTTGCCCACCGTCTGGACCGGCTCTGCCTTTAGAAGGTATGAAGGAATGGTATTTAGGCATGCTAGGTTTTCATTTTTCCATAAGAAATGGTCCAACAATTGTTTCCTCATTGAGATCTTCCTATTGATAGGTGTACGGGAACGCTTAACCATATCATGGTATATATTAGTATATCGTTCTATGGAGAACTATGACATAATCCAAAAGTAACAATGTAATTTACCTAAGAAAATACAAGTAACGATTTGTATTTCAAATGCATACATGTACAAGTATTTTCTTGTAAATAAACAATAGCATTCTTGAAAAAGTCATATACTTAAAATTTGTATTTTGATATTGGTAACACCATCCATATCATATGTATTATGTAATTTCCGAGATTACCCTTATACACAAGTTGGTGTATAAGGGACAGCTAGGCAACTCTATTTTGAGTAGGAAATTAAGAGTTGTATTATGAGTCAAGTTTCCTTGTAGAATAGAGATTATGATCACTATAAATGGAGGCAATGTATCGACAAGATTAGAGTTGACTAAGAGTTTCTAACAATTTGTAATAACCCATAATATTTGGGCCCCTTGGAGACATGGGCCCTAGGCGGTCGCCCGGGTTGCCCACCGTCTGGACCAACCCTGCCTTTAGAAGGTATGTAAAAGGTATGAAGGAATGGTATTTAGGCATGCCAGGTTTTCATTTTTCCATAAGAAATGGTCCAACAATTGTTTCCTCATTGCGATCTTCCTATTGATAGGTGTACGGGAAGGCTTAACCATATCATGGCATATATTAGTATATCGTTCTATGGAGAACAATGACATAATCCAAAAGTAACAATGTGATTTACCTAAGAAAATACAAGTAGCGATTTGTATTTCAAATGCATACATGTACAAGTATTTTCTTGTAAATAAACAATAGCATTCTTGAAAAAGTCATATACTTAAAATTTGTATTTTGATATTGGTAACACCATCCATATCATATGTATTATGTAATTTCCGAGATTACCCTTATACACAAGTTTGTGTAAAATGGATAGCTAGGCAACTCTATTTTGAGTAGTAAATTAAGAGTTGTATTATGAGTCAAGTTTCCTTGTAGACCAGGGATTATGATCACTATAAATGGAGGCAATGTATCGACAAGATTAGAGTTGACGAAGAGTTTCTAACAATTTGTATCAGAGCCAATAAAAGATGGGTGTCAATGACAACAGCTCAAGTGGAGGGAAGGACAAGGTAAAAGACGTAGCTACAACCAAGGAGGGTCCATCTATGTTATTCCAGGTTTCGATGCTCAACTCGACAAACTACACTGTGTGGGCAATTCACATGAAAGTGATTTTCAATGTACATCAAGTTGGGATGTCATTAACCCAGGTACGATTGATCCAAAGAAAGACAATATCGATATACAAGTCTTGTTTTAGTCAATACCAGAAGATCTCATATTACATGTAGGTGCAATGGAGTCGGCAAAGGAAATATGGGATGCAATCAAAACACGCCACTTTGGGGTAGATAGGGTAAGGGAGGCTGTTGAATCATAAAAGTGACCCTCTTAAACTTCGTCTACCGCAGCCTCCCAGATCCGCAGTCAACTCTTCAAGCAACCTCATCCGAAGTCTTCATCATCCGCAGTTCACTATCTAGCTTTCTTAGTTTAAATCTTTATCTGCTTTTTATGTAATACTCTCTTTTGTCCAGTATGCCTTGCATGGCTACGGTTAGATAGTTGAACTGATGTAACTTTTGAGTATCTATAAATAGAGCTCAATCTTTCTTATTCAATACATCTGATAACACTACACATCTTGAATCTCATATCTTGTGTTATTACTCTCATCTCTTTCTTACTCTCAAAGTTCATCATAATATAACTTAATATTTTCTCTCTTCGGAGCAAGTCATTCGTAACTTAATCACTAAGTTTGATCTCACTTACTAACTTGGTTTGAATGCATTCCTTGTTAAGAATCAACTTGAGTGTATCTTGATATAATATTTATTGTCATTTATATTTCCTTATTTTTCCACATCTAACTCTCTAATTATCTAACTCTTTAACTTATCATTATTGTCGAGCTTTTAGATCCTTTGAGATTAACTATTCCGCAACTATACTTGTTCTAACGTTTGTTCAAGTGTGTCTCAAGTATTTCTCCCAACAATTGGTTTAAGAGCCAAAGTGGTTGCCTTTTGAAGCAAAAATCTGATTTTCAAAAAGCCTTATATGCCACTAAAGCTCATTTTTTTAAAACAAAAAAACTTTTCAAAACAAGGAAATATGGCACAGGCATTGTCTCTCAATGTATCAAACAATGTTGGTGGTTCGAATAGAGCACCGATACTTGTGGCAAATGAATATCATCACTGGTCCCAACGAATGGAAAGATATTTAAGGAGACTTGGAAGAGACGTATAGAGATCTGTTGAAGAAGGGCCACGTGTTCCTGTTCTTACTCCAGTACAAACTGATGGAGCCACAGCCAGACTAGGAGGAGGTCAACAAGCGTTGAATCGTTCCACCAAAGACGATCTTGACAAAATGGAAAATGACGCTATTGCATTTTATGATATTTCGTGTGGAGTTGCGCCTAACAACTTCGACATAATCATAAATTGCAAGTCCGCAAAGGAGATCTGGGATGTTCTTAAAAACCTGTATGAAGGAACTGAACAAGCTCAAGACAAAAAGCTCACTACTGTACTCAATGAGTTTAATAACTTTAAATCTCATGCGGGTGAAAGTTTGGAAGATTCCTTTAACAGGTTTAATCTGATAGTCACAAAGCTATCCAATGCTGGCACAGTTCGAAGCAACCATGAAACAACTCTTCAGTTTCTTAACGGTTTAGGGAGACACTGGACGACTGCCAAAATGATTGTTCAAGGGGATATAAAGATTCATTCTCTGTCTCTCTATAAGCTCTATGGTGAACTGCAAGCCCAAGAGTCAACGGTACTTAAAGACTGTGCAGACTTCGGTGGTCCACTTGCTCTCGTAGCACAATCTCCTCATTCTCAATCATACTCCACCGCATATGACAACCCTCCGCAATCATGTGAAGCAGACTCTGAGTATGACAATGAAGAAGAATTTCAGAATGCAATCTCTCTTGTCAGCCAACAATTCAACCGACTACCACCTTCTTCATTCCGAAAGAATCAGCAGTATAACAAACCACTTTTCAACTGCAATCTTAACTCTCAAAACAATCACTCTCGTTTCACTAAAAACCCTCACCCACTACCGCAGTCTCAAAGTACTCAACCCAAGGAGGCACCGAAGTCCATCCAAACCACTGACTCCGGTACTCCCTTAGAAGACAAAAGTGATGTTGTGATATGTCACAAATGCAACAAAGAGAGTCATTTTGCCAAAGACTACAAGGCAAATGTAGTAAAAGATAGAGCATTTTATCTTAGAATGGCCCAACAAATGGAAGAAAAAGAAAAAGGAAGGGCGTATGTTGCCCAAGTAAAAAGAGACCATCAAGTTTGGTCCTCTGGAGATGAAGATGAAGATATCAGCAGTATCAAGGGAAAGGGAAAGATCTATATGATAGCAACTGCTGATGAGGATGGCTCTACAAAGATGGAGAAAAATTATTGCTATATGGCGAAAGATAGGACACTCAGCATTGTCGAACAGGTAAAACTTATGATTCAAACTCTAAATTATAGCATGCATGATTGTCAACCTTACATAGACAATCTAAATGACACATGTGCTACCGTCCTTACAGATTATAACAAAGCATTAGATGAGAAGAACATTGTGTCCCAGGAGATGTTTCACGTTAGAGGACGATTGGACAACAAAAGACTCAAAATGGCTATGTTAGAAAAGGAATTAATGTTAGAGAAAGATGTAAGAATGTTGAGTGAAACACAATTAGAAATAGCTTTGAACCAGAAAGATTTAGCTCAGAGTGAAATTGTACGCTTAAATCTTTTAATAGAAAAATTGTTTAATGAAAGTGAAGCCATTGAGAATCTTGTTAACAATGGGACTACTGACAATACTTACAATTGGGGTTGGTCCAATGGGTACTCTACCGCAACTAAATCATCATGCCGATTCAATAAGGACCATCCCTACGTCCCTCCGGACCGTGAGTTCTTGTTTCCGGTCAATGACAAAACATTTCCTGAAGATATCAAATCTCACTTTGGTAGATTTCATGATCTGAGTAACAATTATGTTATCAAGGAAATTCTTCCTGAATTTTTTAATCCTATAGATAGCACAACTCTTCCCAGTTCTCAGACTTCAGACCGCAGTTATGAACTGCAGTCTATTCATCTATATTCCATCCATTGTCCCACCAATGTATTCACCTAGACTTACTATGCGGTTGTTCACAGCTCCAAACCGCAAACCGTAGTCAAAAGTATCGTGACCATCCAACCAATTTATCATGAATTACCAATCAAAAACTTTGAAGTTGGTCAATGTTCCCTAAATCTTGAACTCTCTAGTTTGGATGAATCAAGTCCTCATTTCAAGATTACCAAATGTTTTAAGGAAACCGCAACTGAATGTCACCTACTGCAGTTCTCCTAAAACCGAGGCGAAAATGGCTTTCAAAGAAGAAATTCGATCCTGTGGCAAAAAACGGGAAAATATTTCAAAACAAAAGCAATTTGTCAAAATTCCTAAGTCTAGGAGTCCAGAAAAATTTTCTTTTCTTAAATTATCTGTCCAAAAACTTTGCAGTCAAGAAAACAAAGAAAAAGGAATGTTCAGTTTCTAAATCCATTCCAAATTCATCTGACACAACCCAAAAGAAAGAAAAGTCTTTTCGAAGCAATGGTTTTCAAATCTATTCCTCAGATGATCCAAAATGGAAGGGTATTTTGCCAACTCCAACACTCTTAAAGTCACATCAAAGTTTTTAAAAATCACTTCACCGAACGTCTATACGTGCTTTTACACATGCACAACCTGCCAAATCTGCCTTTTCAAATCTTTACCAGCACCACTGTTAGACCTCACGACCCTCAGACTGGTCACAAGCATAACCCCTCACCAAGACCGCTTACCAAACAAAATGTCAAGATAAATGACAAAAGTTTAGTTTGCAAATGTCAGTGTCAAAAGATTTCTTTTCATGTCAAATCTCGTTCTTTTCAAAAACCACGTACCTTCTCTCAATCCCATTCTTTTCAAAAAACTCGTAACCTGTCTCAATCTCACAAAACTCCAAAAAATCTCAAACACTCAGGACTAGGTTTAAAAGTTGACACGAAACCTGTCCCTGTAACCTCGTATCATGCATCAATTAAAAATTCATATGTTGTCCCGGGCTCCAAACTCATTTGGGTGCCTAAAATGACCGTTTAAATCTCAAGCTTTGTGCAAGGAAGACCAATAAGAAGGTTGGTTGATCGACAGTGCCTGCTCCTTGCATATGACCGGAAGGTTAGAGTACCTTCGGGATTTCAGGTCAGTTTGCAATGGGGGAAACGTCACATTCAGCAACAACGTGAAAGGGATCATCCAAGGTTATGGTGTTTTTACTACTGGAAAATTTTCTATCCAAAAGGTCGCTTTTGTGGAAGGTCTTAAACACAATCTCATTAGTGTTGGCCAACTGTGTAAGGCAGGTCATCGGGTTGAATTTGATAACCAATTCTACTACGTTATGACAAGCGATAGGAGCACTTTCCTGATCAAATCCAGATCCGAAAGTACCATGTATCCTCTGGACGTGTCTCTGATCATCGGCAAACCGCAGCTATGTTTCCTATCAAAGGCCATATCTGAAGTTAGCTGGCTCTGGCGCCGCAAGCTTGCTCATCTCAACTTCCGATATATCAACAACCTGGTCACATGGGAACTTGTTTGAGGCCTCCCTATTCTTAAGTATCATAATGACACTCTCTGCCCTGCATGTGAGTGTGGCAAGCAGTCCAAAGCAAGTTATCCTATGGTGATCAACTCCTCAATCTCCGAACCACTGGAACTCCTCCACATTGATCTTTGCGGTCCATCCACCATAGTCAGTCTTCATCACAAGAAATATATATTGGTTATGGTAGATGACTTCACACATTTCACATGCGTTTTCTTTCCTAGATTTAAGTCAGAAACACCGCAGGCACTCATAAATTTAATCAAGGAGATAGAGCTTCAAATCAAACTACCAGTGTGTCGCATCCGCAGTGACAATGGAACCAACTTCACTAATCATCTTCTGAATAGTAACGTGGTTTCCAATGGCATAAATCACAATTTCTCAACCCCATACACACCGCAACAGAATGGAGTGGTAGAGCGAAGGAACCGCACTCTGGTAGAAGCAGCTAGATCCATGTTCAATTTTGCCAACCTTCCTCTCTACTTCTAGGCCAAAGCAGTGGCTACGACATGCTTTGTGCAGAACCGAAGCATTGTGTGCAAACGTCTCAGCAAAACACCATATGAGGGCCTTAACAACAGAAAGCCTAATGTATGATTCTTTCATATATTTCGGTGCAGATGTTTTGTGATCAACAACAAGGATCATCTCAACAAGTTTGCACCAAAATCTGATGAAGGCATCTTCCTTGGCTACTCAATGAACAAGGTAGCCTATAGGGTTCTCATAAGACGAACAAGATTAATATTCGAAAGCTTTGATGTAAAGTTTGATGATTATTATGTATGCAACACTACTCCCTCCACCGAAACCAAAGCAATCCTGAAATGTGATGTTCCTGACTCGTCGGGTCCATTAAACATAGTTGGAGTTCACTATGATGATCTCTTTGACCCAATGGAGACTACTAAACTATCTGAGGTTCTTGTGTCTCTGGAAGCCCAAATGCAACATGCTGAAGTATCTGGTCCTACGCTATCCGATGATGTGTCACCAAATACTTCCACCTTGCCGGTTGAGGGGGAAAACTCAACTCCGGATCATACGACAACCATCAAGGTTCCAGTACTAGAAGAAACAGCTCTGGTCCCTCTCAGCAAAGGATATCAACCATCAAACGTTTCTTCGGATTTAGATGATGAAAACATAGAGAATATCGACACCAGAACTGATCCAAGAGTCTTCACTATTTCAATAATCTAAGGGGAACCTTCTCAAGCTCAAGAGGAACTCCCTCCGCAATCCAGGGGGAACCTTCTTCAAATGGTCAAGAAAATTCTAATCTCGCTCCAACTGTCCAAGATGATTCCGCAGGCTGTTCTCAAGTCTAGGGGAAATTACCATCTCCAACCGCAGAATCTTCCGATATTGAAGATATTCCCTCTACCACAACTGCTGATCATCTGCAACCCCGTCTACACGTATGGACGAAGGACCACCCATCGGGTCAAATCATAGGCAACCCATCCGTAGGTATCCAGACTCGATCTTCCAAGGATTTAACTGATCACTGTCACTACACAACATTTATGTCCTTGGTCGAGCACCGCACGATCAAAGAAGCATTACTAGAACCAGACTGGATATCCGCAATGGAAGAAAAACTAGAAGAATTCAAAAGAAACAAAGTGTGGCAACTCGTTCCAAAGCCAGAAGGTCACACTATTGTTGGTACTAGATGGGTGTACAAGAACAAGTTGGATGAATCCGGTGCGGTCATCAGAAACAAGGAAAGGCTAGTTGCCAAAGGTTATAGTCAACTAGAAGGTATTGACTATGATGAAACGTACGCTCCTGTGGCGCGAATGGAAGCCATTCAAATCTTCTTAGCATATGCAGCTCACAAGAACATCAAAGTACATCAAATGGATGTGAAAAGTGCTTTTCTCAATGGTGAATTAAAAGAGGAGTTTTATCTTCAGCAACCTCCTGGTTTCGAAAGTCTTTAATTTCCTGATCACTGCTACAAACTTGAAAAGGCAGTCTATGGTCTGAAGCAAGCTCCAAGAGCATGGTATGAGACACTCTCAGAATTTCTTGTCTTATTTGGGTATAAAAGAGGAGTGATTGATCCCACATTATTTAGAAAAGCAAATGGTAATCACCTTATGCTTGTACACATATATGTAGATGATATCATCTTCGGATCTACAAATCAGGGAATGGTGGATGAATTTGCAAAGCTCATGACAAGTAAATTTCAAATGAGCATGAATAGAGAGATTAATTTCTTTCTAGGTCTTCAAATCAAACAAGTCCCGCAAGGAATATTCATCCATCAAGAAAAATACACCTCTGAACTGCTAAATAAATACTCAATAGACAATTGTTCCTTAGCAAAGGTCCTGATGGCCGTCAGACATAAAATCTCTGCTGACCCTACCGGTGAATCCGTAGATCACAAAACTTATCGAGGAATAATTGGCTCGTTGATGTACCTCACTGCAAGCAGACCAGATATTGTTTTTGCAACAGGTGTATGCGCAAGGTACCAGGCTGATCCAAAAATGTCACACATGACCGGAGACAAGCAGATAAGATACTTAAAGGGCAGCAAGACTCTTAATTTATGGTACCCCGTAGGAAATGACTTCAGCCTTCAAGCATTGACTGATGCAGATCATGCCGAATGCAGACTAGATCGAAAAAGCACCTCCAATGGATGTCAATTTCTAGGTGGAAGACTCGTTAGCTGGTCATCAAGAAAACAAAGTTGTGTATCACTGTCTACCACAGAAGCTGAATATGTGGCCGCAGCCAGCTGTTATTCACAAGTCTTGTGGATGAAAACACAACTTATTGACTACGGATACAGAATGTTGCGGATAACAATTTATTGTGACTCCAAAAGTGCTATAGCAATTTCTTACAATCCTATTCATTACTCTAAGATGAAACATATTGAAATACGATATTACTTCATCAAAGACCACATTCTGAAAGATAACATTGAACTAATTTTTGTCAATACTCATGAAGAGATTGCTGATGTATTCACTAAAGCACTAGACTCTACCAAACTCAACAGTTTCTTACAAATGTTAGGAATGATGAATCCGGACCCACAATTCTTTTTAAATTGATAGGTACTGCAGACCATCCTTGGTCTCTATTGCGGTCCTAATTGAATTTATTTATGATAGATAGTTTTTGTATATCCTATGTACCCCAGTACATTCTATGTATCGCAGTAGTATGTACCGCAACCATATATCATATCTATCTTTCGATGGTCCTTATTGTTTGTTGTTACTAATTTATCTTCAAGTGCTCTTCTCAGTTCTTCTGCTGCAGTCAACTAACCTTCCATCCGCAATGGTAACAGATCCACCCGTAATGAAGTCTCAATCCGCAATCACATTGATTATTTTCTCAACTACTTCATAAACCCTTGAAACGCTGTGTGCTATTTAATGATCCGTCATTAAATAAGAAAAAAATTCTAAAAAACACATTGTTTGTGCAGCATATCACCGTTTCAGTTCTACTTTTCAAATAAACCTTATGTCAGACCTATTTTGGGTATGATGACAAAAAGAACAGTTTCCATAAAAAATCTTTTAAGAAATCTTTTTCATTAAACTGTCGCTTCCTATTACCCCCAAACGTAAAATCCGTTACAACTTCCTTTTTTTTACAATGGATTAAACCCCTCACCAAACGTTCTCCAGACGTGAGGTTATAGGGTCTGACATTTCATTAAATGCAACTTTTTTTGGAAAATTAAAAAAATAAAATAAATCTTTTAATTAAAATATCTGTGGCTGGGATTGGTTCTCCTAATTCAAAAAAAACACCAAACGTTTTTTATCTTTATTCGGTTTTACTTAGGGTAAAATCAATAAAATTTCAAATCCGCCACTATAAAAAAAACTCTCATTTTCTTCCCCAAGAAATCTTTACGCTTTCTGAAACCCCTTAAGACGAACTTCATCTTCTTCACTTTCTTGCACCCTGTATTTCCTGCAAGTTCTTCAAACCTTTTTTAAAAATGGTGAAATCGGATATCTCCAAGAAGCATTCCAAGGCATCTGCCTCCATTCAACCAACTGGTTCAGACTCTGCCTCTAGAAACCAAATGCCAACGATTGCATCAAGCAATTTCAGGGCAGTGTTCGATGTGAATTCTTCTTACAATGATCCAATCAATTTGATGATCAAGTTTCTGTCAAACCATCCATTGTATGGTCCCTTCGATTCCTTCACAGATGTGGTTCATCTATCAACACTCTTCAAATGTGCTTTCTCAGCATATCGTCCTCTCAACAATCTTTAAGAAGTGCATCTGAATCTGGTGGAAAATTCTTTTTTTTATTCTGACCAAGGAAAAATTTCTCAATGCCATTAATCTGTTAGTTCGTCCATCAACCAAGTTCTTCACTCCAAGCATGGTCGACATTCTATCTGCATTGTACCAGATGGGTTACCAAAAGAAGTTGAAAGGCATAGGCGAATTCAAGAAGAATAAATTGCCTGCGGTATGGCAGTTCATTTGCCATTTCGTGATCCGCAGTTTGTCTGGAAGGACGAGAGGCACTGACAACATGGGCCTCAAGTTGTTAGAGCTAGTATGGAGTATTTTTACTGGCCACGACATCAACTACGGTCAGATTCTATGGGATGACTTCCTGCAGTACATCCCCAAGGAAAGTCCAAGAGAAAATCCTATCAAGCTCACATTTTCAAGATTCTACTCTCTATGCATCTCAAACCTTCATGCGGATGCAAAAATGAGCATAGGCAACAATATCAACTTCTTCATCACCAGAGATCTCAAAAGGTACAACCCTTCTAAAGATCAATCTATTTTTGGACCCATTAGACGGCTAGCAGTTCACATAATGTCGACAATTGGACTTGAAGCCAATGATGTCACAGATCATATAGAGGCTACGGAAGGTATTGACCCATACCTAATACCCCGCCTCTACCTAGTCATAACATTAAAGCCTCAACCGTACCCGTCAATCCTGGTAGTACCGCAACTCCATCTTCCACTACTCTATCCAACTTAGCACTGTCTAAACGGCTCAGGAAGGTAGGCTCACCCATCCAAGGCCCCCGCAATGTCACCAAGAAACATGGAACTCCAAAGAAGAAAGATGCTCCCAAACTCACTGAATCATCCAAGAAAAGGAAACTCAAGCAAATTTTGCCTTCAGATGACGAATCAGATGACAATCAATCTCCCTCCATGGAAATTATGAGAGATTCAGATGATGATGATGATGATGCACAACCCATTGCTATCCTCAAGAAAAGAAAAACCCAATCCTCTGACCAAATGCGTGACCCAACCGATTCCTCAGCCTCTCTAAAGGCTCCGGTAGTCCTTGGGGTGGCCGCATACCCATTCAATTCAACCATCGAATTCTACTCAGCCACAGAAAGTGTGTCTGTTTCAACTGATCGTGGAGACTCACCCCCAACTCACTCCTAAGGGGATGGAACTGTTTCTCGCCCTAAGGTCTCCAGGGCTTCCCGACTACATTTCTTTTCACCCGAGGAGTTGAACTCCATCCTTTTATCTGTCACCCATACACTTCAAACACCTTCCCAACTGCAGGGCATTTCTTCCGCTCTTGCCAGAACTGAGCCGAGGCCAGACTTGACCAGGGTTCAAGGAGACCAAGGAAGCTCAAGAAATTCTACTTTGCTTACATCTAATCCAGGTGGTTTAGGCATAGTGAGCACATTTGTGCAAGGATCCGTGGACCCGAGGGACACCTCGGCGCGTTTACAAGGATTTGACGGAATTGATTTTAACGATTCTTGGAGTACATACCAGCCAACAAATGAAGTTGAAGCAAAGAAATATGTTGCTTTCCGCAGGGCATTTCAAGCATGAAAGGATCGACAAACCAAGCAGCTTCAACAAAAACAACAAGAAATTCAATCCGTAGCACAGTATTGGGCTAAGGCCATCAGCAACGCCAACACCGTGGCCACTATTCTAAAGGTATAGGAGTAGATGTCCGTAATGGCTGAAGAGATCCGCAACACTCCAACCACTCCTGGTGTTGAAGGTCCATCAAAACTACCTCCAGCTCCAAGTGCTCGAGATTCTCAAGATGATGGTACCACAATCGAAGTCAGCTCAGCACCTACATTCAGATTCGATGATTTTGATCTAAATGAGGTAAATCAACCTACCCCTTCTGATGACGATTTAATGATTTTTAATGAGGAAGAAGCTTCGAGTGGCTCTTAACACTCCACCTCCAAGCCTAAAGAGAAAAAGAAGAAAAAGAAGATTGTTGTCTCAAGGAAAGAATTTCTGAGTCTTCAAGCCAATGTAGATCAGATTCTTGCTGCGGTCAAGCCCACTCAACCGCAACCTGAAGACACTCTAGGGATGCAGTCTATTATTGAAAGAATTCAACGACTGGAAGCCTGTGAATGATTAACAGCTGAGCGCATATCTCTAAATGTTGAAATAGGAATCCGCTCCCTGGATACAAGTCGTAAGGCTGATCATCAGCAATTCATGGCTATTGTGGAGCGCCTTATCTCTGAGGTATCTGCAATCAAGGCAGAACTTCAAACATCCATCACGGATCAGTCCACTCACTCGAAGAAGCTAATAGATGAAACTCATACTGCCTATGAGTCCACCATCTCGGTCCTACAATCTACAATCAACAGTCTTCGACGCTCTCTCTCTTCAAACTTTCATGGTTCTGAGATTCTTCAACTTACCATGGAGATTCATTAGTTACTCTTCAACCCATCCATTCCAAATAATCAACAACTGGCTGATGCTCTCAAAGCTTAATTCCAGGACGTATGTACTAAATTCGATGGTCTTCGGCAATGGCTTGAGGAATCCCCTAGTCTACATTCCTCAAGAGCGGTAAGTGACGATGACCATCATTCAGACCGCAACTCTCATCAACATACCAAAACTACTCCTAAAAACACTCCAACTCCTCAACCTCCACCACAACCATCTCCTCACAAAAATACAAGCCATCAGTCACCACCATAACATAAGTCACCACCGCAACAGGAAATCATTCAAGAACCCAATCCTTCACCTGAGCGACTGGTGACTCCTCCCCATTTCAAGAACTTGGCATCCAACTTGTCATACGAGCATTCAATGATTCTCCCACAACGCAACAGAAGAAAGTCGACTGGAAAGCAGCCAAATTTGCTGAGATAGTCTGGAGAGAAAAAGGATTTGACGTCACCATGGATGAATCATTGATCAATTCTTGGATTAATCCCCACCAAAGACTACTTGATGATGACTACAACCCCTACCTTACCTTTGTTGAACCCCCACCTGACAGTTACTAGGATGTTCCAATCTCCCGTAATGTTATATACTTCACTGTATTTGAGCATTTTGACCGCAGTCTACCGGATCACAAGAGACTGCCCATGGAATTCGAAAGACTCAATCGATTCCATGCTAAACATGCTTCTTCAATAGAGAAAATTTGGTCTAATGATATACCATCCGCAGTCAAGAACTTTAAGCCCCGGAAGTTCATGAAAGCTGACTTCATCCAATCTACTCTTACAAGAAGGAATTAGGACTATGTCTGCACACAAGATGACTTCCCATGTATGAATCCAGAAGAAGTATTTCTAATAGCAAAGGTGTTTCAGAACAAATCTGAAAAGTATGCAATGATGAAGATAGCATTTGATAGGGCAAGCACTTTCTTAAGGGAAACAGTCTATGACTTCCCAAAAATTGATGCAGACATTCACCCTGCCCTTGCCCAAAAGTTCGATCTGCCACCACTTGAACCTGCACCGATGCTTACTGAAGGTTATCAAGAAAGATATCTGGGTGCAACAAACTACCCAGATCTTGGAGTCATCTTTAAACGAACGCTCAATGAAACCAAATATTTCATCCCCATGACTGCCATGAATCGCCTCACAAGAAAGCAACTTGAAGTTTGTCGAACCACAGTTCAAAAGTCGAAACACACAACTGTCGAAGTCAAATTCGAAATTTTAAGAAGAATTACATGGTTAGAGAATATCAGAAAGTTTTGGTGGATTATCATCAAGTTCCTCAAACTTGATAACTAAAGAAAAGTTGAAGAAGTCACTTAGGGGGAGATTGTTGAATCATAAAAGTGACCCTCTTAAACTTCATCTACCGCAGCCTTCCAGATCCGCAGTAAACTCTTCCAATAACTTCATCCAAAGTCTTCATCATCCGCAGTTCACTATCTAGCTTTCTTAGTTTAACTCTTTATCTGCTTTTTATGTAATACTCTCTTTTGTCCAGTATGCCTTGCATGGCTACGGTTAGATAGTTGAACTGATGTAACTTTTGAGTCTCTATAAATAGAGCTCAATCTTTCTTATTCAATACATCTGATAACATTACGCATCTTGAATCTCATATCTTGTGTTATTACTCTCATCTCTTTCTTACTCTCAAAGTTCATCGGAATATAATTGAATATTATCTCTCTTCGGAGCAAGTCATTCTTGACTTAATCACTAAGTTTGATCTCACTTACTAACTAGGTGTTGGGTCGTGTTTTGTATTAACTGTTGCGTCTATTAGGCTCGTTGGCTAGTTCGTTTTTGTATCTCCAGTATGGGCCTGTCCATCCATGAGTATAGTAGGGTTTATTATAAATATAGGTGCTTGCATGCATCTTAGGTTAACGATAGTAACGATAGATCAGAGCATTATTCAGAAGTTTTTATTATCGTTCTTGTAACCCTAAATCCTCTACAGCAGAAGTTCTTAGTCGAGCTCTGTTGAGGATTGTTTGAATTAATCATTCGACACATATTGATCCATACTTGTGTTATTTACTGCTTTTACATTCATCGCATTACCTGTTAAGAAGATCTAGTCGATCTTTAAGTTTGTTTATAACTTATCAATTGGTATCAGAGCAGGAGGCTGTGTAATTCATACACTTCTTTTCTGTGAAAAAGGTTGCGATTAGGGTTATTCCGCATTTACTGATATTTATTGAGCCGTCATCCCATAATTGACGTAACTCAACATTTATTTGTGTTGCCCTAATTTAATATATTACAAGTCTGATCTTTTAAACAGGTTATTCGATCAAGCATGGACGAGTCACAATCCAATCCCATCAACATCTCAAACAACATTGGATCAACGACAAAGATTCCCATCCTTTACACCCAAGATTACGAAGTCTGGGCACATCACTTTGAAGATTATGTCATCGGATCTGAGGACAATGGATATCTCATATGGGAAACAATCGTATCCGGACCATTCGCTCATTCAGCAACTTCAAGAATTATTAAAACTCAGAAGGAGTATAATGATCTTTTGAAAGACGTTAAAGATATTGCTCAAGACGAAAAAGATAAATTTCAGTGCAATATTAAAGCATTGAGACTAATCAGATTCGCCCTTCAATCTGACACTTTCAGGCTAGTGAGTTCATGTAGCACTGCCAAAGAAATATGGGATAGGCTGCGAGAGTTATACTCTACGGACGAAGATCTCGAGCATTCCATTCAAAACCTTGCTTTTGTCTGAATTTGGTGAATTCAAGCAGAGTCCTGAAGAAACTGTAACTCAGACGTTCGATCGCTTCAATCATCTTCTTAGTAAGATGATTAAACATGATATTGAAAGGAAGTTGATTGAACAAAAGGTTACATTTCTAAACGGTCTCAGATCTGAGTGGAGAGCGGTTGTGTCCACTGTTAAAGCGCATGAGCAATTCAAATCTTACTCTTTGGCAAAACTGGTAGGGATTTTGAAATCTCAAGAAAAGATTGTGTTACAGGAGAAAAATGTGGTTTCAAGCTTGGGATCATTGGCCCTTCTGTCCAAAAGCAAAGCTGTGATGGAAGATGAAGACCTCAACCTAGAGGATTATGACCTTACCTCTGAAGACTATGCAATGATGGTCTCAAACCCAAAGAGGTTCATCAAGAAAAGGTTCCCTACAAATAAAAACAGAAATTGGCAGCGAAGTTATAGTTCTAAAAAGGTTAGGGAAGAACCGAAAGCAGAAGAACCAAAGAAGGAACCGAAAGCTGAAGGAGATTCGGGTGTGAGCTACTATTATTGTGGAGGAAAGAACCACTATGCCAAAGATTGTGTTCTCAAGAAAATGGCAGAAAAGGATGAGGAAAAAGACGAAGAAACTGTGTTGTTGAAAAAGTTGGAAGAGGTCAAAAGAAAGAAATCCACTGCTAACCCCTCTATGAATGCTTTAATTGTGCAGGGTTCGGTAGCGGATGATGAGTTCGGTGGCGTGGAGGTCTGGTCAACCGATTCTGAGGACGATGAAGTCAGGAAGCCTTCTCATGGAAAGGCCTATGTTGCAAAAGGTGAAGGGAGCGGTGGAAAGTGTTTAATGGTGTCAGGCGTGTCTCAGATGAGGGGATAGAACACTGATGGTGGGAATGAAGACACAAAGGAGCGAGAGGACTTGTGCTTCACAACAAAACCTCTCAGCGTGCAGTTCAACGAGCTTGATGAATTAATCAAGAAGGTACAATCAGTTTTTGTTTCATTCAGAGTCCCACAAAGTTCATATGAAAAGGAATTAAAAAAAATGTTAATTCAAGAATATCTCATCTAGACAGCAGTTTAACTCAAACACGGGTCACCAATTCTAACCTAACTGACCAAATAAGCAGGGTATCTTCAAAGAGTGAGGAACGAAGGATGTGGATCGAGCTAAAGGAGTCGGAGTTAATCAAATCCAAGGATGAAAACATTTATTTACGAAGAGACAATTTAAAACTTTTAAAACAGAGAAATGTTTTTTTGTTTAATTGCTAAGCGTCTTTACACTAATATCACTCAACTTCATTTAAACTGTGAAATAGGGCAGAAAATTCATCGCATGATTTTGCCCTTCCTTGAGTTTAAGGAGGATGAAATTGACGCTGAAGCATACAACTGTGAAAGTGTTGTTTCGTCTGAGAATGTTAATCCGACATATATGTATGGTCTAGACAAAATCAAATCTTTCATAAAGTCCAAGGACCATAAAGACATGCTGAAAAATCTTTTGGATGAAAATGATAAACTAAAACTAAGAATCGAAACCATACAAAAGTTTGACTCATTGAATGCCAACCTAAGCTCTGAAAATAAAATTGATGTTGAAAATGCATCATCTGAGCTCAATGAGGACGATGATATGAGTGAAATTTCTGTTGAAGACACAGTTGACTGTTCAGAGTTTGTCAAGAGCGAACCCAAAAACCACAAAAATCTTATTTCAAAAAATTCTGTGGATTTTGCTTGTCTGTCCCAACAAAAGTCCCCGATCCTTGAAGAAAAGGTTGTTGTATACCAAAAAGTGAGAACAACTCCAAATCAGGTGTATAAAGTCAGGCGTAACAAAACATCAGACAGCCGAACTCACAGCTATTGTAAACGAAGATAATGCTAATGGTTGTGATGAGTTCTTTTGGTCTGCTCCTATCGACAATGCTGACAAAACAGTTGGTCTGTCAGAAAGGACTTCATGGAAAACCAAAGGCAGATATGTGCTAGAGCCTTTGAACAAGCCTGATAGCTTCGACGTGCCAAGTACTAGTGGTACAAAAGATGTTCTTGAAGAAAAAGGAGTTTCTGCAAAAGAAGTCACTCCTTCAAGCGACACATCATCAGTTCAAAGTGAATCAGCTGACAGAAAGCAAAAACAAAAAGCAAATATCCATCGTCAGCCGAAGCAGGTGAGAAATCAGAAACAACAAAGGAATCAGAGATACAAGAAGAATCTCTCTGAAAGAAAATAGTTCTGGCAATCTCAGAATGCCCATTTCTCTTATCATGACAGAAATTTAAAGTCAGAGAAAAACACTGTTAGGTCACAAGAAAGTCATAACAACCGAAGAGAGAGGTTCGGTTATGAAGGTCAAAACAACCGAAAGGATACGTTCAGTTCTGAAAATTTTGACAACCGAAAGCAAAGGTTCGGTTCAGAAAACACTATCTACCGAAAGCAGAGGTTCTGTTCCGATAGCAAAAGAGACCAAAGATCTAGGTTCGGTCTCACTAATGATCAAAAACAAAAGGGTCACTTAGAATCTCAAGCCAAGAACTCATCTCAGTCTAACTTCTCTCGTTCTTCTTCTTCTAATTCTTCTAATTCTTCTAATTCTTCCAATTCCTCTCAACCTCTTTCTAAATTCAACTCTGTTCGCACTCAAAAACCTAAATCTTCAACATATTTGAAAGGAAAATCGAAGGTCTCCTCAGTCAAAACCGATCAAAAGCATTCCAATGTCCAAATACCTAAACCAGAATCCAAACCGAAAGAAACAAATCACAATAAAATTAAGGTTTTCACCATTAAAAAGAAAGATGAAACGACGTTAATAAAAAGAACATATCTTGTTGACATCTCTCTTACTATTCCTGTTCCTGTGAAAGGCTCATGTGGACCCAAGAAACTTTGGGTTCCTAAATCTGCTTAATTTTTGCAGGTTATTAGTGACGAGCAGTTTGACGAAGAATGGTACATTGACAGTGGCTGCTCACGTCACATGATAGGAAGGAAGGAAGAACTGAGGGAGTTTAGGTCTCTTTCAAACGGTGGAAATGTCAAGTTCGGGAACAACTCTTTCGGCACCATAAAAGGCTATGGAATGATTACAAATGGTGATTTTACGATTAGGAAGGTTGCATATGTTGAAGGACTACAGCACAACCTCATCAGTGTATCTCAGCTTGTTGGAGGTACCGGTCTCAAGGTTTCATTCGATGATGAGGGGTCGGAAATAATTGAGAAGAAAACGAAAAGAGTCATTCTCAAATCGGAGCGCAAAGGCGAAATGTTTCCCCTGAACCTCAAACCCATCAAAGGTAATCCAGCTATCTGCCTGTTATCCAAAGCACAATCTAACGAAAGCTGGCTGTGGCACCGAAGGCTCTCTCATCTCAACTTCAAGGATATCAACAAACTGGTCACAGGTGGTCATGTTCGAGGTCTTCCATTGCTTAAATTCGATCGAGAACATTTATGTGCTGCGTGTGAAATGGGGAAGCAGAGTCGTCAAAGTCATCCATCGATTGTAAACACTAAAGTTGTTGAACCATTAGAGTTAATTCACATTGACTTGTGTGGTCCATCATCTATCGAAAGCATCGGAGGTAGCAAATATATTCTTGTTATCGTTGATGATTTCTCGTGTTTTACATGGGTGTTCTTTCTGAAGCACAAATCTAAAGCGACTCTCAAGCTGAAGACGTTTATCAAGCAGATTGAAGTACAGCTAAAGAAAGCTGTTCGCAACATCAGGAGCGATAATGGTCTAGAGTTCAAAAATAAAGAATTCGAAGAATTCTTAGCCGACAAAGGAACCAGTCATAATTTCTCAGCTCCCTACACTCCTCAACAAAACGGGATTGTCGAAAGACGAAACTGATCTTTGTGTGAGGCGGCACGAAGCATGCTAAGTTTTGCTTCTTTACCTTTATACTTTTGGGCTGATGCTATTGCTGCTACTTGTTTTACGCAGAACAGGTCATATCTCAATAAGCGATTCACTCTCACTCCTTATGAGATCATCAACAACAGGAAGCCAAATGTCAAATTTTTCCATGTATTCGGCTCACGGTGCTTCATCTTCAATTCTAAAGAACATCGTAACAAGTTTGATGTCAAAGCCGATGAAGGGATATTTCTGGGCTATTCTCTCACTTCTAAAGCCTACAGGGTATTAAACAAGCGCTCGAGGAAAATAGAAGAAACCTATTATATGACTTTTGATGATAGCTATGTCAAAAAGCTTCAGGCCAAAGAAGACACAGTTGGAGAAATCTTTTCTCACACAAGCCAAGTCACAGCCTCAATTGCAAACCTATTTGAGAAGTTCGTCGAGTTATTTGATGAACCCAGAGAAGGCAACTCTCTCAGAAACGAGTGCAGCAGACAACAAAGTAGATCATCTGAAGCAACTCATCGAAGATACTGCAAAGAGAATGAATGAGGGAGGATCAAGTTCTGACGACCCTCCACAGCACGATACTTCAGTTGAGGGGGAGGGCACATCTTCGTCATCACAGGAGAGCTCACATGTTGAGGGGGAGAACTATTCTCTAGCTGCTCCCGAAAGCTCATCTGCACCCGAAAGTCCAGTGGTACCCGAAAGCTCAACACCGCACGAAACGCCTATAGCTCCAGAAACTCAAGACACACCTGAAAGCTTATCTGTCGAGGGGGAGAATGCAGATATGTCTTACGACTATGATAGTTAATCTGAACTAGAAGAGATGGTAAACGCTGAATTGGATCCATCTTATGATCCAAATTACCCTCCTCTTGTCAAATGGACCAGAGATCATCCTGTTTCTCAGGTTGTCGGTAATGTCTCTGAAAAGGTCCTGACCCGATCAAAACTAAAGGCAAAACAAACTTCGTTATTTTCAAAAGTAGAATTCTGTATGTTTAACTCCTTCGTCTCAAAAGTTGAACCAAAGACAGTTAACACTGCTCTTGATCACTCTGATTGGGTTCAAGCTATGCAAGATGAACTAAATGAATTCGAAAGGAATAAAGTTTGGCGTCTCATTCCAACTTCTCAAGATGCCTCAGTTGTTGGTCTCAAATGGGTCTTCAGAAATAAGATGGACAAGGAAGGCAACGTGATACGAAACAAAGCCCGTCTGGTAGTGAAAGGATACTGTCAGGAGGAAGGAATCGACTATGAAGAAACTTTCGCTCCTGTTGCTAGGCTAGAATCAGTTAGAATATTTCTTGCCTATGCTGCACACAAAAACTTTGAGGTCTACCAAATGGATGTCAAGTGTGCATTTCTAAATGGAGAACTTGAAGAAACCGTGTACGTGGAGCAACCTCCTGGATTTGTCAATGAAAGGTACCCCAATCACTGTTACATTTTGGACAAAGCCGTATATGGACTGAAACAAGCTCCGAGGGCCTGGTATGAAACGCTAACCAAATTTTTAAAGATGTCAAAATTCAAACAAGGTTCGGTTGACCCAACCTTCTTTCGCAAGAAGGAAGGTAACCACCTTATGATTGTTCAAATTTATGTCGATGATATCATCTTTGGCTCAACGAATCCTAGCTTAACGGCTGAATTCAGAAAGCTGATGGAGACTAAATTTGAAATGAGCTCAATGGGTCCAATTAACTTTTTCCTTGGTTTAAATATTAGACGGGGACTCGAAGGCATCTTTATTAATCAAGAAGCTTACACGAAGACTCTCCTTGCAAAATTTGGCATGATGGGAGATTCAAAGGTTAAAGTTCCCATGGCGTTCGACACCAAGCTTACTCCATCATTGGATAAGCCAGCAGTTGATATTACGCTATATCGCCAGATGATCGGTTCACTGATGTATCTTACTGCTAGCAGGCCTGATATCATGTTCTCTGTTTGTTACTGTGCTAGATTTCAGGCGAATCCACATGAACCTCATATGCTTGCAGTGAAGAACATACTTCGTTATCTCAAGCGAACTGCCTCTTTAGGCCTATGGTATCCATCCAACTCAGGCTTCTTCGTTCAAGCCTACTCAGATGCAAACCTTAGAGGTTGTGGACTAGACAGGAAAAGCACCACGGGAGGCTGCCAATTCCTA
This sequence comes from Lactuca sativa, assembly GCF_002870075.4. Classification (NCBI taxonomy): domain Eukaryota; kingdom Viridiplantae; phylum Streptophyta; class Magnoliopsida; order Asterales; family Asteraceae; genus Lactuca; species Lactuca sativa. Next base: position 254,055,007 of record NC_056630.2, read on the forward strand.
GACGGAAAGTTAGTTAGTTGGCAATCAAAGAAACAAACCTGTGTGTCTTTATCTACAACTGAAGCGGAATACATTGCAGCTGCCTCCTGTACTTCTCAAGTGATTTGGATCCAAAGTCAACTCCGGGACTATGGACTCAATATGAAAAAGATCCCACTATATTGCGACTCAGAAAGTGCAATTAGGATCTATCATAACCCAGTGCAACACTCGAAGACTAAGCACATAGCACTGAGGTATCACTTCATTAAAGATCATGTGGAAGATGGTGTAACAGCCAAAATTTCAAAACAATTAAAACTTTTCAAAATCACCCATTTTATTAACATTGTTGCAAAAAGGTTTTCAATACATTATTAAACAAAGTAATTTCCCAGGTTCAATTCATAAAACACCAACGCGAGGAACGGTACGATCACGCCTTTGCCTTGCCACAGACTCTTGAGAACCTGAAACATAAAACCACAACTGTAAGCCCGAAAGCTTAGTGAGATACCCTCAAAATACCAACCACATATACGCATTTCCAGGCCCTGACCTTCCGGTCCATGAGTCTCAGGGGACTTCCGTCCCTGCTGGGTAAACCTTCCGGTCCTACCCACGCCGACCTTCCGGTCCATCACTCAACATAATCGCCTTCCGGCCCATAACATATCGCCTTCCGGCCCATAAGCATAAAACGCATATATAGCATAACAAATAATCATATAGCAGTTCATAGACAACAATCGATCAATAGATCACATATCATAGCATTACTCTAAACAAGATACCAATCTAGCCGGTCACTATCATAACATTACCCTATGAATCAGTCAACATACTAAATGCATACATACGCCTTTCCAGGCCATGACCTTCCGGTCCACATAGTAATGCCTTCCGGCCCATAACATATAACAACTGACAACTACCCGGATTTCCATCCGATAAAAGGGTTGGCATTGGTGCCATAAACCCTAGCGATATAGTGAGGATAACTCACCTCGAAACTGCCGACTGAACAGATAACTCAAGCTGCTCCGATCACTGATACGATCTCCACTCCTGGATAGCCGCCAATGCACTGAACTCAAACGATAAACAACAATTACCAAAATACCCCTGGAACCACTGGTCAATCATTGATCAAAGACAAGGTCAAAGTCAACCCCTGACTGACCCTACTCGTCGAGTCAACCCAATGACTCGCCGAGTCCCCATACTCAGAACTTCACTTAACACGCGACCTAACTCGCTGAGTCACCCCAAGACTCGCCGAGTTCAACGACTCTGAGTCCACTCGTCCTTGACTCACCGATTCCTTAAGATTCCCTTCCTACTCGTCGAGTATCCCCTTTTTACTCGACGAGTTTCTCCTGGAAGAATCGCGGGGCCACCCCGACTCCACTCGCCGAGTCTGAAGAACAACTCGGCGAGTCCCAGTCAATCTTCAAGCCACTCGCCGAGTCTGAAGAACAACTCGGCGAGTCCATGCCATGCAGACGAGCAACTGCTTCCTGAAATACGTATGGTCCCGAAATACACAATCATGGGACCTTCTGGACCTCTAACCATCCTATTACTGGGTTACAAACGCTTGGGTAACAATATAATAATCCATCTAATCACCAAATGGGTTTCATAAACCCTAAATTCGTGCACACATCAATATAGCCGAAATGATCCGAAATATTACCTGAATAACACCCTCTCTGTGTCTCCAAACCTCAGAACTCGATCCCCTTGATATTCCTTTGGCCAAAACTCTTCTTCTTCTTGCCTAACAAATTCTTCAAGGTTCCAAAAGCTTTCCCTCCTGCTCTAGACGTCCACAACGATTAGGGTTCTTCTCAATCGGCCAAAAGACGGACAATGACGGCCTAAGAGGCGTTATATACAATCCAAAACCAAACGGCTAGGGTTTCTGCTAAACAGCGTCGACTCGCCGAGTCCATATCTGGACTCGTCGAGTCCAGTCGCGAACCCGCGACCAAGTCTGCGGTCCTACTCGGCGAGTCTAGGCTCCAACTCGCCGAGTCCCTTCTCAAAACACCCCTAAATCATAGTTATATCGATATTTGAAATTCCAGGCTGTTACAACTCTCCCCCACTAGAACTAGACTTCGCCCTCGAAGTCTCATCCTGAAAATAGCTCCGGATGCTGCTCCCGCATCTCACGTTCCAGCTCACCGGTCATTTCCAGCCCATCCGGTGCTGCCACCGAATTAATACTAGAGGTATCTCCTTATACCTCATAGCCTCGATCTTCCGATTTCTGATGACCACTGGTCTCTCCGCATAATTCCGGCTCGCATCCCCTGAATATCCTCTAATGGAACCACTGCCGACTCATCGGCTATACACTTCCTCAGTTGTGACACATGAAAAGTGTCGTGGATCTGCCCCCACTCCGCTGGCAACTCAAATCGACAGGCTACCCGGCCTATCCTTGCAATCACCCGAAATGGCCCAATGTACCGGGGGCCCAACTTGCCCTTCTTCTTGAATCGAATCACTCCTCTCCGAAGAGAGGCCTTCGGGAGTACGAAGTCGCCGACCCGAAACTCAAGCTCGGATCGGTGGCTGTCTGCATAACTTTTCCCGTCGACTCTGGGCGGTCAATAACCTCTGTTTCATCTGCTGAATCTGCTCTGTCGACTGAAGCCCGATCTCTGTACTGTCTATCGCTCTCTGTAACCGAGAATTACCCAAGATGCAACTCTGCTCTAAATCCCAACAATCACTCGACCAATAAGGGTTAGGAAACCATGAACCACCGGATCCCCGATCCAAAGCCCACTTTGTCCATCCCGGACCAACTGAGAGATCCATACCCACTCTCAGAGTAACTCTCACAAGTTCTCCTCTTGCCACCACATACACATGCTGAACTAGCCCCAACACCCGCAGATTGGAAGACCCGATTCACTGATGATATCCTCGAACATCTCCCAAGATGAACCATTACATCCATCCTACACTCTGATCAGAATCACACGGAGAATTTACGATTCTCTCTTCCCCTGCATCCCTTCTGAGCCTCAACAGACATCTCCAACCCGGATGGGTTCTTACTTCTTGCCGCGCACACGATGCTCTAAGCCATACTCGAAATACCCTGACCATAACTTCTGCTCTGCAGCTTTCACTTCCGTGAACTTGCACTCCCCTTCGGAGTTACACACCTTTCTCTTTTCCTTTTCCAAGGAACCCTCTTGGCCATAATGCCACTCCAACCAGTGTCACAGTGCTCGCTCCAAGCGACACCACCCTTTTTGCGTAACCGCTATTCACATACTTTGGTTATCATTGCAGGGGCTCTCAATCCCATGCACTCTCTTCACTCATCAAAATCACTGCCTCAGCTAAACAAGATTACTAACCTGGGGCCAGACCTTCCATTGCAACCACACTGTAACATACACGATCCGCAATTCCAAACTGATCCAGCAATACCAACAGAGCCTCCAGCATGACTGGACCGACTCTCATAGCACATACTAGCCACTCGAGGCTATATCTCTATGGGTCCGTACACCCAAACTCTGCGAACCCTCAGGTTCTAACTCTGGGAACCTTCCGGTTCCAGCTCTAGAACATGCACAACATAATCCCGTGGGATTAATTCAGTACAACCCATCGCGTACCTCAAACATACCAATACTCTGATCACATAACCTTGGTTACTTTCTCAAGCTTGATCCCGGCCTTCTCTCAAGCCTCCTCAATCAAACGCCCTAGGTCTGTATCCCGCCCCGCATACCCGACACTCGCTCTCGTCGGCCTATACTCTGAGCTGACAATCACTGCTGAATCCCAACAGCTAAACACCCTCACATACTTATCGATCTCCCGAGGAATTCTCCAATTCTCCCCCACTAAAGCACTGACTAACTGCCACCGATCGTCATTTACGACCCTTCCGAACAATCTTGCACAAAGAGCACATTTACCCATCGACTGCTCGCCACAAGCATAAGCAACCCTCAGCAAAACACCTCTAACAAATAACTTACCACATCTGGCATACATATCACATATCATATCCGATCTTCAACCCGGTGCCGCATCTCCACTAACAACCCTCACGAACGATAACCAACGAAAATTCCCAACAGTAACCCGTAACCAAACCCACAACCTGCCAAAGGATGAATACCACCTCGAAAACCGCACGAGGCTACCGGCACCAAAACACCAGACTATAACCATACCAACCCATCAGGGAACAACGATCGCCAAAGCGAAAACCTGAAGCACCAATCCATAACCATGCCAATCCCGCAAAACAACGAATACCGCATCGAAATCCACACTACCAGCACAAACAATACGCCACAATCAACGCAAGCTCATCAAGCCCTCAAGAAAGAATCATACCCGCAGCTGCCTCCGGCACTGCTCCGTCTCCCGCTGTCGCAAGTAGATAAGCACGACCCCGAGCCCTTGGGGCTCCGCTCCATCCTGTCCTCCTCCTGAACTCCTCAAGGTGGCCGATGCTAGAGCCTGCACCGGTCCTGCAGAAAGCTGTGGACAGTTGACCCTCAAATGTCCAGCCTGCTGACAATGATAACAAATCCTCGAATCCCGAATCGGCACTGACTGCCGACGGTCCCGCGCATAGTGCCCCTCCTTCCGCACTTGCGGCATGCACCACCGGACCAGCAACTTCGGAGGGGTCCCCCTCCCACACTTCCCACAAGTGTGGCCGCTCCGATCCCCCTCTCTAACATCAACGGTACTGGACCGTTTCGGCGCTGGCTGCGACTGCATCGAAGCCTGCCTCAGCTCACACAACTGCAACTCCACCTCTAACTCACGCCGCATGGCGGCCTCCTGCAACATCAACAAGGTCTCGCACCTCTGCGCAGACACGAACTGTCTGATATCCCCCTTGAGCATACTCAGATATCGGGACATCTGAGCCTGCTCCGAAGCGAATTCAGGGCGAAACATCGCCCTCTCAATAAACATCCTGGTGATCTCAGTCACCGACTCCAAATCTTGCTTTAGCTCAAGGAACTCCCGAGCCAGTCTCTCCGATTCATCCCGCGGAACATAGCGAGTACTGAACATCTCTCTGAACTGATCCCATGAAACCGCAGCCCTCTGCGCATCGGAAAATGACCTCGTAGTCAATCTCCATCAATCCTTCGCTCCTAGCCTCAATAGGTTCTGAGCACACCTCACCCTCTGGTCAACAGGGCATAAACTCGTGGAGAAATACCCCTCCACGTCTGATAACCATCTCATAGCAACAATCGGGTCCTGAACCCTATCGAATGTGGGAGGCTTCTTATAATAAAAGTCCCGATACTGAAAACTCCGACTAGCTCCTCTCTTTGTCGTTGCTACAGCCGCTGTAATTGCCGCGGCAGCCATCTCTGCGAGGGCCGCATATCGCTCATCAAACTACTCAATCATAGCGGTCCTGATCGACCCAAACAACTCTGGCGACTCAGCCCGCAACAATGCAGCAACCTCATCACGCAGGATCTCGCGAATCCTCGCATCCCGCTCGCTCGTGCTCGTCCGATCGATAACCTCCGACGGCACCGATCCACCCGGAACTCGCTCTCCAGCTCCCGATCCTGATCCGGATCCACTATCATCCTGCCTCGAAATCTCCATGTCGAAGACACCCTTCCTATCTCAGACACTTCCCAAAATCCTGGGATCCAACTCTCGCAACCCTACCCCAGAGACCATGGTTTCCCTGATACGCGTATGGGTCCTGTGCTTTCAGTAGTACGAGCCCATACTACCTTCCACACCTACCCATATTTGTATGAAGTACTACCACAATACCCTAGGGAACATGCATAACAACTATCAACTCTCACCACTAGAGAAACACTGAGAACATCCCAAAAGGGACCCTAGGCTACAGGCATCACATATCAGGCAACATTATCATGAATTCCTGAAGATCCCTAGCCTAACTCTAGCATGCTGTGCTATCAAGCTCAAATAAACAATATCAAGTATGGTATCATGGGGTTACTTACTGGCTCCGGCTGATCGTACCTCCGCGTCCTCCTTTTACTAACTTTGAAAACCATTTTAGTTTCTCATTTTAATTTTTTTCTTTTTAAAATCCTCCTCGATTTGAGACTGGAGTCACACGAATGTTTCCCCAATTCACTCAAACCAAGCTCTGATACCAACTTGTAACAGCCAAAATTTCAAAACAATTAAAACTTTTCAAAATCACCCATTTTATTAACATTGTTGCAAAAAGGTTTTCAATACATTATTAAACAAAGTAATTTCCCAGGTTCAATTCATAAAACACCAACGCGAGGAACGGTACGATCACGCCTTTGCCTTGCCACAGACTCTTGAGAACCTGAAACATAAAACCACAACTGTAAGCCCGAAAGCTTAGTGAGATACCCCCAAAATACCAACCACATATACGCCTTTCCAGGCCCTGACCTTCCGGTCCATGAGTCTCAGGGGACTTCCGTCCCTGCTGGGTAAACCTTCCGGTCCTACCCACGCCGACCTTCCGGTCCATCACTCAACATAATCGCCTTCCGGCCCATAACATATCGCCTTCCGGCCCATAAGCATAAAACGCATATATAGCATAACAAATAATCATATAGCAGTTCATAGACAACAATCGATCAACAGATCACATATCATAGCATTACTCTAAACAAGATACCAATCTAGCCGGTCACTATCATAACATTACCCTATGAATCAGTCAACATACTAAATGCATACATACGCCTTTCCAGGCCATGACCTTCCGGTCCACATAGTAATGCCTTCCGGCCCATAACATATAACAACTGACAACTACCCGGATTTCCATCCGATAAAAGGGTTGGCATTGGTGCCATAAACCCTAGCGATATAGTGAGGATAACTCACCTCGAAACTGCCGACTGAACAGATAACTCAAGCTGCTCCGATCACTGATACGATCTCCACTCCTGGATAGCCGCCAATGCACTGAACTCAAACGATAAACAACAATTACCAAAATACCCCTGGAACCACTGGTCAATCATTGATCAAAGACAAGGTCAAAGTCAACCCCTGACTGACCCTACTCGTCGAGTCAACCCAATGACTCGCCGAGTCCCCATACTCAGAACTTCACTTAACCCGCGACCTAACTCGCTGAGTTCAACGACTCTGAGTCCACTCGTCCTTGACTCACCGATTCCTTAAGATTCCCTTCCTACTCGTCGAGTATCCCCTTTTTACTCGATGAGTTTCTCCTGGAAGAATTGCGGGGCCACCCCGACTCCACTCGCCGAGTCTGAAGAACAACTCGGCGAGTCCCAGTCAATCTTCAAGCCACTCGCCGAGTCTGAAGAACAACTCGGCAAGTCCATGCCATGCAGATGAGCAACTGCTTCCTGAAATACGTATGGTCCCGAAATACACAATCATGGGACCTTCTGGACCTCTAACCATCCTATTACTGGGTTACAAACGCTTGGGTAACAATATAATAATCCATCTAATCACCAAATGGGTTTCATAAACCCTAAATTCGTGCACACATCAATATAGCCGAAATGATCCGAAATATTACCTGAATAACACCCTCTCTGTGTCTCCAAACCTCAGAACTCGATCCCCTTAATATTCCTTTGGCCAAAACTCTTCTTCTTCTTGCCTAACAAATTCTTCAAGGTTCCAAAAGCTTTCCCTCCTGCTCTAGACGTCCACAACGATTAGGGTTCTTCTCAATCGGCCAAAAGACGGACAATGACGGCCTAAGAGGCGTTATATACGATCCAAAACCAAACGGCTAGGGTTTCTGCTAAACAGCGTCGACTCGCCGAGTCCATATCTGGACTCGTCGAGTCCAGTCGCGAACCCGCGACCAAGTCTGCGGTCCTACTCGGCGAGTCTAGGCTCCAACTCGCCGAGTCCCTTCTCAAAACACCCCTAAATCATAGTTATATCGATATTTGAAATTCCAGGCTGTTACAGATGGGAACGTCGAAATTCATTTTGTTCGAACCACTGATCAACTGGCTGACATCTTCACCAAAGCTCTTCCTGAAGCATCGTTCAACAAAATTCTACAAGGGCTAGGTATGATGGAATCGGAGTCAGTGCCAAACATTACCTCTCAAACTCAAAAGTAAGAAGCGAAATAGACCGAACGTTCGGGTTCGGGTCTTGTACTAATGTACCGAAATGAACCGAACGCTCGGGTTCGGTTGAATAATCTGCTTTTCGCTCATAAATCAAAGGTAGTTTTCTTGGTTGTACATCTTATGTATAATTGCTCCAATTGCATTTATTTTTTTTTATCAAAATTATTCTCTTTTTGAAAATCTATTTTCTTTGGTAACCGAAATAGACCGAACGTTCGGGTTCGGTTCCAAAATTTTTCTTACTCGAAATAGACCGAACGCTCGGGTTCGGTTCCAAAGTTTTTAACAACCGAAATAAACCGAACGCTCGGGTTCGGTTCCAAATTTTTTTTCTCAGTAATTTTTTTTCTTTTGTCTTATTTTTTTTATCTTTTTTTTGTTCATAAAAATCCCAAAAATATTTCTTTTATTCAAAAACTCCAAAAATATTTTGTTCTTTATTTTCTTTTTGGCTATAATTTTATGTGTGTGTTCGTTTATGGGGAAATTATTGAATTAGCTAAGTGTCCCTAGAAGCATGCTGCTGTATGTGTCCAAAGCCTCACTTTATTCTGAATAAAAGGCCTTACTGACTTGGTATAAACAAACCTTGTCTTCCCAATTAGGCTTCCTTATTTATTCTAATCATGAGCTACCTAACTCTCTTCTCACATGAGATAAGAGTTTTCTGCTTGGTCCAGTTTTTCACAGCAGAGGTACTTTGTTTTCTTACATCATCTAAATTGCATTTCTCCATCACTTTCGTTTCACAAAAGTAACCCTTGAGACTCTTAGAAATTACCACTGAGGTTTATGGTTACACAATAACTGTGTTTATGATCTTAGTTTCGTGCCACTACGAGCTAAGTGAAACCTAAAATTCAATACCCAATACGAATTGACGGTGAATAATTAATTTGCTCTAAGTTTTCACCATTGAATTGACGGATGTATCTTAATGCTATCTCAAGTTTTTTTGATTCCTATGAAACTGTTACAACCCATAACATTTCTTCCCTTGGGATCCGGTTTTAAATTTTTTTTGAGATTTTATATTCCCAGCCAGTTTAAATTATTCCCAACCTACTTGTTCAACAGACTACACCGGTCTCACAAGTACTTCGTTCACTTTCTATCTTATATCAAGATTAGGAATGTTGAATCGAAGCGAAACCCACCCTAATAAGCCTAATTAAAAGAAGCCTTTCAACACTTCTTAATAAGTGTTTGATCGTTATTCAACGGGAAACCACACAAACACTTTAAGGTCTCTCTTGACTTTGAAGGAAGAGATTCGTGCCCGGGATCATATGTTTCGTGTCTTTATTGACATCACATTTTTCCCAAAAATTTTGCTTTATTTCTTTTCTTTGACACCCTAAGCACGAAAATCTTTGATTTTCCAAAATTCAGGTTCTATTAATTACAAGGCATTTTACTTGGATTGACAGTCGATTAAAGGCTGTGGTTGATTTTAATCCACGTGGCGGTATTTTTCAAAAGATGTCGTTACAATTTAAAAGGATAAGATGAAGACTTGCTGACTCAGGCAGGAGTTTAATCGATTTGACTTCAAACGGCACAAAAGAGAAAGCGTGCGAATTGGAACCGTCTCATCTCTAAATGGCGCAGAAGGGGCGCGTGTGAATCTGAAACGGTTCATATCCAAACGGCGCTTGATGGGAGGCGTGTTCTTTGGGATCTGACACTCTCTCTCATGCGTGATCATCGGCTACCCCAACTGTCACGCATCAGTCAACTCCGGAAAACTCTTCGTTTTTCGATAGAAGATTTGGGAAGATCTTTCTCTCTCCTTACCCCACAGTATAAAAGGCAACATCCTCCACCGTTTACCTCTTTACTGCAATTAAAATTCCCAGAGCGCAAGAAATCCCTGAACCTTCACTGTTCATCATCTTCTCCACTTTCTTCAAGCAATGGCAGATTCATCTTCTGTTCACGCAACATCCCACATACTACCTATTCGCCCACAACAAAGCCTAATCATCGATTTATCCCCTCATGTTTACGATGCCTTCATGTTCCCCATTATCGAGTGCTTGAAGTATTCGCCGATTACTCCTGCACTTACAAGAGCTGAATCCGTTCCGATGGAGTTCTTGTCGCAGATCTTTGCGACTGCTCACTACGACAAGGTCGTTGACAGAATCTTCTTTAACATCTTTCAGCACAAGGCCTCGATATCAAAGCAAAGATTTTGCTCGTTGTTAGGGTTTGAACCTGATTCCTCGAGGGTTAACCCTGAAACGATTCCAATGGGGCATTTGTTCAACATGTTTTACAACATGGGTTATACGGAGGTGCTTACCTCAGTCGCCAAGTTCAAGAAGTCGTGCCTACCGCCACAGTGGAACGGGATGTTCACTATTCTATTCAAAGGGCTTTCTGAAAGAAGCGTTGGATCTGATGGTGCCAGTCGGTTATTTTTGTCAATACTGTATGGTGTCTACAATGGCATCAACATGGATTATGGGTCTGTTATGTGGCAACAACTCATCCAGAGTCTCTCCTCTACATCCAGACACTCTGAAATTTCATACGCTAGGTTCTGGACCTTGATCACGAAATGGGTGATGGACAAGTACCACGTCCCCATTGTCGCTGATGCTCCAATGTCTTCGATTGGTACATTCCATACCACGAAGATTATTGTCTCGGACGCTTCCAAGTTTCCATTCAACGGTTCCATTCCGGAAACTATGTATGGAGATGTTCCTGCTGATAGCCGGATTATCTAGACGTACAAAGGATTCAAGCGTTCTGGTCCGAGGGATCTCACTCCGGAGATGTTGAAGTCTATTCATGACGCCAACAAGCCTGCTCCAAGAGGCAAGAAGGCTGATAAAAGGAAACAGGTGGCGAAAGCGGCTAAAGGCCCTTCTCCAAAGAAGAGGAAACCAACCAAGGCTGCTCAGTCTCTGCAGCCAAAGCGCCGAAAAACTCAGCCCAAGCGAAAGCTGATCATTGCTTCCTCCTCAAGCGAGTCTGAGGGTGAGAATTCGGATTCTGAAGATTCTCCACGAGGCAACACTCCACCCAGATCTCCTACCCCAGAGGTTCATGTCTCTACTTCTCCCATTTATTCTCCACCTAGAACCATTCCTATTTCTATTCCCCCCATAACTTCCACTACTTCAATACCACCCACTTCAATCCCAATACCAACACCAATATTCACCGAAGCAACCACAACATCCACTGTAGATGTTAGAGCCAACGTATCTGATACGGGGGTTCATACTGATGCACCCAAAACCACCCCAGCACCCGAAACCACAAAAGCATCCGAACCTACACCTATACCGGAAACAACCCAACCTGAACCTACCCATACTTCAGCTCCACCAGCTTCACCACCACCATCTTCTCCTGGTCATGTTTCAGAGGATGAAGAACCATTCCTTGGTGGGTAAAATATGACGTTTGACTCGGTCTACTATAGTCCGTTTCAAATTCAGAGTGATGACGATGACGATGCTCCCGTTACAAAACGACATCTCAAGGAGCTTCATGACAAAGTTGATTTGCTCATTGCCTCATCTTCCACTTTCTCAGTCATCCCTTTCTGAAGATGCAGTTCAGAAGATTGTTGACGCTTTCTCTAAGGCTCAGCAAGATTCCATTGCTTCTGCAACCTCCGCCATCGACGCCTCAACAAAAGCCTGTCAGGCTGCGACCGAAAAAGTCGATAAACTATTTTCTGATGCCTATTCCCTGTTAAAGTCTTTACAGGAGAGTGCAAATGCTGCAAAGACTATGTTGGAACCAATTGTTCAACAGTTGACAACGTCTGTCTCAACTGAGTTGAAGTCCTTCGCTTCATTTCGTCAAACGCTTTCTGACGACAACTCAGCCTTTCGCACAACCATAGACGAGCGTCTCTCGAAGCTCCAAGAAGATTTGGCTGCTGAGAACTCTCTTATGGATATTCTTGCCAAGAAGACCACTGCTTTGAAGGTCAAGAGTGTTCAACTCTCCCATTCTCAACAGGAGATTGACTCTCTTCGGTCCGAAAGGGAGGTGATAAAGATGTGTGTTTCGGATGTCCACTTCGTCATCTCCAACATCCTCGAAGCACATGATCCTATCCTCAACTATTATGTGAGGCGTACCCTTGCAGAGAAGCTCGCTCCTGCCCTTGCCCTGTTAAGCAAAATCGAAGGGCTACTTGATTTCGTGTCCATTCCGAAACAAGGGGGAGAGAAGGAGTATGTGTCCCAACCTCCTCATTCCTCAAAGGCAACTCACACTACCGAACCTCCTCCAATAGGCAAAGCCTCCGGTTCGGGTGTGAAAGACAAAGGCAAAAATGTTGCTGAGGAAGAAGAGGCAGAAGACAAAGAAACCATTGCCGACTTGTTGAAGCGTAGAAGTCGACGCAATGAGGTTGATGTCGGTGCTCGTGTGGCAAAAGAGGCTGAAGAAGCTGAAGAAGCTGAACGAAAACAGAAGGAAGCCCACGACCTTCTTGAGAGTAGTAAAACTCTTTTTCCTGCTTGGACCCTCGAGAGGATGATAAAAGAAGCCATCGACACACCGAGTATCTTGTGGCTGGAACCTGTAATTTCTTTTGATTGTTCCAATACTGTCGACTCTCAGTTTGACATGCCACTGACCCGAAAGGCGTTCATCTTTCATGCCTTCTCAAACATTGCAGAGTTCCTTCATCCTCATCAACAGGTTGATCGGGACTTAATTGATTTCTATCTGAAGGCTGCTCAACCTCAGTATCAGACTTGGAGCGCTCAGAAGATTATCAACGTTCGGGTCTTGAAGCCGTATACTGAAGGGAACTTCATTAACATTCTGTTCAAGGTACTTCGGGGATCTGCCAAAACCGAGCATGCCATTTCCCTTCCAGATCTTCCAAACCTCAATCCCCATGATTGGATTATCTTGCACAACATCCTTCTCACCAACGAAGCTGAATATGGTCCGATCATCGACCATCTCAAGAGGATGCTGGTGTGCTATATCATGGAAGTTGCGCTGATGGATCAGGAGATAGCAAGTGTATTTAAGAAGAAACCAAAAATATCTCCTGTTGGCTCGGCCAGTGATCTGAACCAAATGCAGATGGGCAAAATTGACTCAAGAAGGAATTTAGTCATGTTCACCAGAAACAAAGGACAGAAATGTCTTTTTGCCTTAGCTGATAAACACCTTTACACCACTGCCTGCTTAGAGCATGTTTTGGGGATCATCCACAGATGCAAGCAAAACTCAGCGGATGATGTCAAGTACTTCGATGACATGATACACTGGTACATTCGGTTCAGACAGACGATTCTTTCGCTAATCACTCGTCTATTTGACACTGTAAAGAAGACACCCGCTGGTGGCCCAAGCAAGAAGAAGAAGTAGTCTCGCTCCAATTTGACGCAAAGGGGGAGATTGTTGGGTCGTGTTTTGTATTAAGTGTTGCGTCTATTGGGCTCGTTGGCTAGTTCATTTTTGTATCTCCGGTATGGGCCTGTCCATCCGTGAGTATAGTAGGGTTTATTATAAATATAGGTGCTTGCATGCATCTTAGTTTAACGATAGTACCGATAGATCAGAGCATTATTCAGAAGTTTTTATTATCGTTCTTGTAACCCTAAATCCTCTACAGCGGAAGTTCTTAGTCGAGCTCTGCTGAGGATTGTTAGAATTAATCATTCGACACATATTGATCCTTACTTGTGTTATTTACTGCTTTTACATTCATCGCATTACCTGTTAAGAAGATCTAATCGATCTTTAAGTTTGTTTATAACTTATCACTAGGTTTGAATGCATTCCTTGCTAAGAATCAACTTGAGTGTATACTTGAGGAAGAGCATCATGTTAAAGGAAATGCGAGTTCTAAACGAATATTAAGGAGAAGCAGTGATACATGCAACACACATCATAAAAAGAATTCCAACAAAAGCAGTAATGGAGTTGACTCCATATGAATTTTATCGAAAGAGAAAACCAAATATTAAACATGTGCGTGTGTTTGGATGCTTAGATTATTCAAAAGTTGTAGGACCACATGTCAAGAAACTTGATGATCGCTCTAAGAAAACAATTCACTTTGTTATGGAACTAGGAACCAAAGATTATCGTCTTTATGACCCAATAAATCAGAAGGTTATTGTATCATGAGACCTTGCTTTTTATGAGAATTCAAGCTGGAATTAGGATGAAAAATGTGACTCTAAACTAAAACATAGAATGTTTTGGGTTCATTGGTCATAGATACAGGAGATAGACCAGTAACCTGTGAATAAGAAATAAGGTATGTGGAAGTAGAGGCAGAAAACAAAGATGAAGAAGGAGAAGGAAGTGAGAATGAAGTTTCGATCACGAAAATCAGGAACCCACGATCCATGAAGATGTCATTCATCCACATCCAACACGAGCCCCTAATCATGAAACAACAACACGAAACGTTTGTAGATCAGGTCATATTTCACACCTGCCAAAGATTTATAATGATTTTGAGATGGATTTTTATATTGGAAATTTTGAACTTCTATTATCATTGAATGAAGATGAACCAACAAATTATAGAGAAGCAAAGGAAATCCAAAATGGGTGAAAGCTATGAAGAAAGAAATAGACTCAAATGAAAGGAATAAGACTTGGAAATTAGTCCTAAGACCAAGAAATACAACCATCATAGGTTTGATTGGGTTTTCAAAATTAAAAGAGATGCAGATGGCTCCATCAGTAAGTATAAAACAAGAGTTGTAACAATTGGTTATCTACAACAACAAGGAGTCGACTTTGAAGAAGTTTTTGCAGCAGTAGCTCAAATAGAAACGGTTCGTGTTCTTATTACCCTTGCAACACTCAAAGGATGGAAATTACATTATCTTGATGTAAACTCTTCTTTTTTACACGGTGAGCTACAAAAAGAAGTGATGTTCATCAACCAAATGGGTTTATAAAACAAGGGAAAGAAGACATAGTGTACAAACTTAAGAAAGCACTCTATGGCTTAAAAAAAGTTCCACAAACCTTGAATTTGAAGCTTGATAACATCTTAAAAGATATGAGATTTCGAAGGTGTATAAACGAGCAGGTTGTATACACATGATGAATAGAAGAAAATCTAATCAATGTTGGAGTGTATGTCGATGATCTTATTGTCACAGGATCAAGCACTGAAATAATATCAAAATTCAACCAAGCAATAGCTATGAAATTTGACATGAATTATTTAGGTTTACTTACCTATTATCTTGGAATTGAAATACACCAGAGGGAGAAGGATATTACAGTCATACAAGAAGGATATGCAAGAAAAGTGTTAAAAAATGCAAGTATGTTTAATTGTAATTCGACTATGACTCCAATGGATGAAAATGTGAAATATTCCAAAGGAGATGGTGAAGAAGATGTTGATGCAACTGAATACCAAATCTTAGTAGAGAGACTCAGATATTTTCTCCAAACCAAGACAGATTTATCATATGTAGTTGGCATTACAAGTCGGTACATGCAAGAACCAAAAAAATCGTATATGTTAGCTTTCAAATAAATTCTGAGATATGTAAAGGGAACTATTGAATTTGGAATATGCTACACTTGAGGAGGATCAATGGGAATTGTTGGTTATAGTGACAGTAGCCACAAAATCATTGAGGATGACGATAAAAGTACAATTAGGCATATTTTTTACATGAATGAATCTCCTATTACCTGGTGTTCAAAGAAACAAGAAACAATTGCACTTTCCTTATGTGAAGCTGAATATATGGCTGTATGTGCAGCATGTTGTCAAGCTATTTGGATTTGTGATCTTGTAGCTGAGATAACTGGAGAGAAGATGTAGGAGCTAGTGTTACATGTTGACAATACATCTGCAATAGCCTTGATGAAAAATATAGTTTTTCATGGTCGAAGCAATCACATCAAATCTCGATTTCATTATATACGAGAAACGGTTAAAGAAAGGGAAATTATTGTAGAGCACATTAGTGGGAAGGAACAAAGGGCTGATATCCTAACCAAGGCACTCGCGAAGATTAAGTTTGTTGAAATGTGCAAGTTGGTAGGTTTAGAGGATCTCTCAATTTCTAGTCAGAAATGAAGGGGGTGAATATTATGTAATTTCTAAGATTACCCTTATACACAATTTGGTGTATAAGGGATAGCTAGGCAACTCTATTTTGAGTAGGAAATTAAGAGTTGTATTGTGAGTCAAGTTTCCTTGTAGAAAAAGGATTAGGATCACTATAAATAGAGGCAATGTATCGAATAGATTAGAGTTGATTAAGAGTTTCTAGATTGCAGATTGTAACCCAAGTTTTGAGTTAGTTTCTTGAGTTATAATAAGAAGCATTCAAGTTTTTTTTTTTCTGGAATATATATTTTTTCATTATAACAATATGTTTATAATTTCTCCTTTCGATTTCATTCAAGGTCGATATAGTGATTTCTTGTTGAATTTTTCCTATGAAATTTAAAAAGGAATTTGTTATTTTTGTAAAACTACTTGACAATTGACATATAAAATGTTTGATATTTAACTTTTCAAAGGTTTTTGACTTATGCTTAATTAAGTAAATATAAACATATCTGCTATAATTATCTGTAAAAGTCACATAGAATCGATTAGCATCCTTTATGTATGATCTGAAGGGTTCCACATATATTTGTATGTATGAGATCCAAAAAACTTTCACCTCTTTCACAAAATCCAGTGAAAAGTGATTTTGTCATCTTTCTCAAAAGACAAGATTCACATATATCATCTGACCTTAGGTCAAATAATTTCAACATTCCATCCTTTTGGAGTCGGGCAGCACACTTCTTGTTAATGTATCCAAGACGAAAATGCAACAAGCATGCTTTATATATAGCATTAGACGAATCAATAGGAAAAACACTATTTCCTAAATTATCAACACACGTCACAATTTTATACACATCATCACAAGCTAAAGCTTTAAATATAAAAACACCATTTTTATAAATAGAAATAAGATCATTCAAATCATTAAATGAATATCTATAACCTTGTCTAAATAAAGCATGAAAAAAAATATAATGTTAGGTTTCACCTCTGACGAGTAGCAACAATTTATTAAATCTAAACAAACACCACTACTAAGAACTAGAATATAAACACCAATCTTGGTATCAGGATAAGACCGCCTATTCCCAATGATCAACTTCATTCTTTCGTGCTCCACCTCCTCACTTTCACTTAGCCCCTGAAAATTAGAACAAATGTGAAATCCACATCCAATATAAAGGACCCAAGAACGAGAAGATGATGAGTTATTAGATGAAATAATATATATATATATATATATATATATATATATATATATATATATATATATATATACTTGTAGAAGATGGCTTAACTTTGCCATCCTTGATGTCTTACTTATACTTTGGTCAGCTTCGTTTCCAATGCCCCTTATTATTCTAGTAAAAGCAAGTGGCCTCTCTGGGATCAAAGGTTTGAGGAATGCCAGAACTGGGCTTGGCCTTTTGGCTACCACTAGATGACCCAAAATGGGCATTGCCCTTCTAGTTCTGCTTGGGAGGACCTTTCCTCTTCTTCCTTTTTCCATGACCAATAGCCAAAATAAGAGCACTATTAGGATTAGGTTTTGAGTGCTTACCCTTCATTGCTGCCTCAGCAATCAGTAGTAGGTATTGTAATTGAGCCAAGGTGGTCTCACTGTTGTTTAAATGATAGGTCAGAATGAACTGATCATAATAACTTGGTAAGGAGTTTAGGACTATGTCACTAGCTAACTCCTTATCATAATGCATATTTAGCCTAACAAGGCACTCTACGTATCGTTGCATTCTTTGCACATGGCTACATACAGATTCTCCCTGCTTCATCTTGCATGCCATGAGGGACTTAGCCACTTTGTACTTTTCTTGAGAAGCTCACTTATGGTAATTTTCCATGAGGTCCTTGTTCATCTCATAAGTCCAGTAGTCCTCATAAAATCTCTGCAACTCAGGGGTCATAGTGGTGACCATGATGCAAGCAACTTTTGTTGCATCATCATAGTGCTTTTGGTGGGAGGCGTATTCTTCAGGAGTACCTTTGCCTTCATCGACTTTAATAAGTTCTTTCTCAAGAACATACTCTTTGTTCTAAAATCAGAGAGCCATATTTATATTACGCATCCAATTATTGTAATTGGAACCATACAATATGAATTCGGAGCAGATAGAGAGCAAGGAGAAGTTATGGTGGTTGGAGGAGGAGGAAGCAGAAGCATCAGTTGGAGTAGTCATTTGTAAAAGGAAGATGGTTTTAGTTAGATAACAATAATCCATAATATAGTAACCACAAATAAAGTATTAAGGCTAGGACCCAACTATAGAATTCACAACATAGAAAAGGGATGCCGTAATCTAATTGTAAATTTTATAAAGCTAGGTAAATAACGATTTACCAATTCCACCATAAAACAAATGAAATTAAGTGCAATTCCTAGGTCTTTTGAGATTTATTGAAACTATTCAATGGCATGCTTACTCTTAGATTATGCTCTTCCATTTCTGACTGGGATACCAAGGATCACAAACAAGATGTGAATAACCATGCAAATGTGCTTGGTAACCTTATTGTCATTTATCATCTCAATCGATGTGCTAGTAAACCACACATACTCCATCTGTTGGATTAGGTGTCTAAGCCCATAAGTATAATTGGTATGTACTTGAATTGATAGTGGCATGGTCCTTTTGGGTTGCCTTCATACGTGCCTCTAGACATGATGATTAACTGATGAAGAGGAAGAATTTATTAGTTGATTAATAAATTGGAATAAATGATTTATTAATATGTTGTGGAAAGAATATATTAATTAGTAATCATTTTATTACTTAACATTTAATCAGAAATTAATTTGGAATTGATTTTAGGATTAAAGAAATTAATTAATTATGTAGGGACTAAAAGTGTAATTGTTCAATAGTTGAGCAAAAGGGTCCAGAACCTTCCAAGGGAAGGGTGGACGGTTTTGTGATGATATATGTAAGATTATTCTAGATTATTCTAGAATATTTTATCATATATGGATAATTAAAGGAGGTGGATAATTACCATATTTGAAATTAGGATTAATCCATAACATCCTTGGTGCACTATATAAAAACCTTTAGGGCTATGCTTTTCGGCCACACTTTGGAAGAAGCAATAGCCGAAAGTTTGATCTCCTCCTCTCTCATATCACTCTCTTGCATTGTGTGTTTGTGAGCCATTAGAGGTGTTACATTTGTGACACTAAGTTCTCAAGCTTCAAGATCTATAAGAGATTCATTGTTATTACAATATAACAATCAAGGTATGTAACCTAACCCTAGTTTTATATGAATTTAGAATATAATATACATATCCTAGGGTTTCTTCTTTTGTGTTCAAGTTTGGATGTTCAGTTAGAGAAAACCTAGATCGAAAGCATTAGGGTTGCATGTACACTTAGGAATTGTTGTTATGCTCAAAACCTATCAGTGGTATCAGAGCTAATGTTTAGTTTTCTGTTGAATATGATGCAATTGTGAACTGTTCAAAGGAGAACGGAACACAATCTTTGTTCTATTAATTGAACTCGCCGAGTTCATCTTGGAACTAGACGAGTTGACATCAACTCGACAAGTGCATTGCAAAACTCAACGAGTTGGACGGTCAGATCCTAATTTTTTGGTTTTGATAATTGTCTCATGGATTGATTAGGATAAATACCTTAAATTCGTTTTAATTGTTTAAATTGGATATTTTAATCAATAATTTGTATCCTTATCATAAATTCATGATTGGGTTAAAGGTTTTTTTTTATAAAGATAAGATTAATTTGTTATCTTAATTACTAAAGAAATCTAACCTAGTATTTTTGAAAAGTTTTAAAAATACACCATTGGTTTTAAAGTTTAAAATTTAAATTAAATAGTTAATGTTGAAATTTTAAGATTTAGAACCCTAGTATTTTGAAAGTTTAAAATACACCAATATATATATATATATATATATATATATATATATATATATATATATATATATATATATATAGTAAAATTAAAAGTTAATATTTATATATATGTATAAGAAAAGTCAGCCTTATCGTTAGTAGGCCACATTCACGAAGTTGGTCTATAAGTGGACTTTAAGGAAGCGACCTATAAAATGACCGCTATCGTGTATCCACTCTTACCCACCGCTTTCTTGACTAGTGGAGGGTCGTTAGCCAAACAGGTTTGATAGGACACTTAATTCTCAATAATAAATATAATGGAATTTATAAAGTAACTAAATGTTTTTATAAAATTCTCAATTTTAGTTACTTTAGGAAAATGTGAATTTGATGCTAATCCATGAAATTGCACACTACACTTTATAAAAGTCGGTTAACCACACACTAATATGGATTAATAAAGGGTGCCAATGAGTAGCCCGTATATCTTTGATTAATGGAGCGTGTGTGGTTAACGACATCAAGAGTACCAAGCTACTTTGCATGTTTATTCATACCTTGTTTGTGATCCTCGGTATCCCAGTCACAAATAGAAAGGGCATAATAGAAATTAAACATGCTATTGAATAGTTCAATGAATCTCAAATGATCTAGGAATTTCATTTAAATCTTAATTCGTTTAAATTCCGTTTTTATTGGTGGTGAAATTGGTAAATCGTCATTTACCTACCTATAAATAATTTGCAATTAGATTACGACATCCCTCTTCTGAATTGTGAATTATTTAGTTGGCTCTTAGCCTTAATATTTCATTTGGGTGTTATAATAAGGATTTTCTTATCTAATCAAATCTTATCATTTTTTTTTTCAAATGTCAACTTCAAACATGCATCATGGTGGCTACTATGACTTCTGAACTGCAAAGGTTCTATGAGGACTATTGGCCTTATGAGATGTACAAAGACTTGATGGTGAAGTACCATCAACAAGCCTGTCAAGGAAGGTACGAAATAGTCAAGTCACTCATAACTAGCAAGATGTAGGATGGAGAGTCTGTCACGACCCACTTGCAATGCATGCAACGTTATGTGGATCGTATGTTGAAGCTTAATGTTAAATTTGATGAGGAATCGGATATTGACAAAGTCTTGCACTCGTTGCCTAGCTGTTATGATTAGTTTATTATGACTTATCATCTGAACAAGGAGGAAATCACATTTAGTCAAATACAAAGCTTGTTGAGAACCGCTGAAAGTGGGATGAAGGGAAAGAGTGTTGCCTCCACTCATGCTGCTGCTCCCATCTTGGCCATAGGGCAAGGGAAAGGGAAGAAGAGGAAAGCTCCCTCAAAACAGAACTGGAAGGGAAATCTCATACCGGGTCATCAAGTAATGTCCCTAAGGGAAAATCTAGTTCCGAAGCTCCCCCGACCTTTCATTCGAAGGAGGCTACTTGCTTTTACTGCCATGACAAAGGGAATTGGAAGAGAAGCTGCCCCAAGTACTTTCAAGACATAAAGGATGGCAAGGTTAAGCCAAACTCGACATGTATTTACACTATTCTATCTAAAAACTCATCACATTCGAAATCTTGGGTTCATGATACAGGGTATGGTTTTCACATTTGCTTTGACTTGCAGGGACTAAGAAGAAGTGAATATGTGGAGCATGTGAAGATGAACCTAATTATGGGAAATAGGAGATCGTCCCCTGTTAACAAGATTGGCGTTTATTCTTTAGTGCTTAGTAGTGGGTTATGTTTAAATTTAAATAATTGTTGGTACTCGTCAGAAATGACAAGAAATATTATTTCATTTCATGGTTTATATAGACAAGGTTTTAGATATTCTTTTGATAATGAGAATGGTTCTATTAATGCGTACTATAATGGTGTATTTTGTTTTGAAGTGTTACCTTGTGATGGCGTGTATGAAACTGTGATGGTTGTAGACAATTTAGGAAATACTGTTTTGCAAATTGATTCGTATAATGGTTTAGACAAGGCATGCTTGTGGCATTATCGTCTCGGAAATGTCGACAAGAAATGCATTACCCAACTCCAAAAGGATGGAGTGTTGGAATCATTCGACTTAAGGTCGGATGATACATGAAAATCTTGTGTTACTTGGAAACATGACTAAGAGGGTGTTTGTTTTTTCTCTGCAGGTCTGCGTGACCTCTTCTGTCTGCGAGGCGCAGACCACGCGCAGACATAATGGTTTGCAGTCTGT
Organism: Lactuca sativa; assembly: GCF_002870075.4. NCBI lineage: Eukaryota > Viridiplantae > Streptophyta > Magnoliopsida > Asterales > Asteraceae > Lactuca > Lactuca sativa. The sequence continues at coordinate 254,077,272 of NC_056630.2, forward strand.
TTGTTTTTCTGAAGTGCGCAGACATAAAAACGTCTGCGCGAGGTCTTCACCACACAGATATGGGATAGCATCTTCTAAAGTCTGCAAGCCCTTTAACCTAAAAAAAAAACGCGTCTTTTTTTCTTTTGCTTCCGCCTCCAGTCCTCGTCCAACCCTCCCAGAAAAAACCCTCCATCGATCGATCGTGCTCCACCTTGCAGCGACCACCACCGTCGCAACCCTCCTCTCTGATCAAAGCCATCGATCGCCGCCTTCCTCTCCGATCCGGCGTCCTCCGATTTTCCGACCATCATAGTCGATTGCAGCAGCCGGCGAACCACAACCCTCGATCGATCGATCGATCGTACTCCACCCTGATCGCCGCCGTTAACCAGCGACTCCCCTGTGAAGCCACCCGCCGGAGACCGTCGCCCCCACAGCTACATCAGAGACTTCGACCTCACAGGTTCGTTTATTTTTTTTTCCTGCTGTCAGCTACACCGGAGACTTCGACTTCCTTCTACATATATACTTTCTGTTATTCCCTTCTACATATATACTTTCTGTTATTCCCTTCTTTCTGTTGCATTGAAGCTATAGTTCAGAATTTATGTTAATTGATGCATAACTCATAAAAGAGCTGTAAAATAAAAACATTTGTAATGAAAGTAATTTATCTTTGAATGTGAAATTGGATTTGATTTTGAATAAAATACCGAGATGTTAAACCTGTAACATCTCCAGCTTGGTTTGTTTGATCGAAAAAGTCCAATTGTGTATGTGTTTGTGCTTCAATTAGCAATTGAACCTAGATGTTAAACCTGTAACAGTAGCACCCAAATTTTTTGTTTAATTATGTTATTGTCAAGCCTGGGCATGCCTCCTGTTGTTTTGAATGATGTTCTTATGATGCTTATATGATACTTTGAATGTAATTTAGGTTATGTACACCAACAATGTTAAATTTCCACTCACCCATATTATCAACAATGCTTATAATTAGAATTGATTGTATTACTTAAATATGCAGTAATTCAAAGTTATATATATATATATATATATATATATATATATATATATATATATATATATATATGATTATTGATTGTGTATATTTATATGATAGTGTATATGTATATGATTGTTGATTTTGTATGTATATGATAGAAAGCATCAAAAAGAGACATAAGTTTTGTTTATTTTATAGAAGTAAAGTTTTTGTCGTTAAAGTGAAGTTTATTTGATTTATAAAGTTTTTTAGAAAACTTTGAATTAAAACACTCTAATTGAGGTTATTTATAATTGAATAAAAAGTTTCACATTATTGTGATTGAAAATTAAACAAAATTACAAATTTGTCGTGAAAATAAAAACTTTTTCTTGAAATAATGATGTTACTTGTTCACTGTTTATTGTTATTTGGTTATTAGAGATGGGAGAAAAACAACAATGGACCAATGAGCACTTAAAATGCTTATTGGATACTTGTATTGAAGAAGTAGAGAGTGTTGGTAGAAAAGGATTGAGTTTGCAGAAAGATTCATGGATAAGGCTTGGAAGAGTCCTTAAGGAGAAATTTGGGGTTGAGTTGACTCAAAAACAAATGAAAAATGCATATGACAATCTGAAAGCCAAATACACTGGATAGGTATATTTAAAAAACAAAACCGGTAATATATACAATTCTCAAACAAACACTTTTAATTTAACAGCCAAGGAGTGGGATGATTTTAAGAAGGTACATATACATTAATATACAATAATATATATATATATATATATATATATATATATATATATATATATATATATATATATATATATATATATATATATAACATTTACGTTTGAAGTTGCCAAATATTCTTATACTATTTCTTGTTACATTTGGGTTTAGGGGCATCCGAAAGCTGCTTCTTTGAGAACAATTCCATTGCCTTTTCCAGATCTTTGTGCACGTCTTTTTGATGGAAATAGTGCTACTGGTAATTTTAGGAGTTACTCAACCCAATCATCATCAGTAGCTGGCGCATCCTCCTGTCGTGTTCCACCACTTCAGATCACCGCCACCCCTTTTGATGCAATGGATGATGATGGTGTTGACACTTCTCATCATGAGCCACCACCTTCTGCTGCTTCACCTTCTGCAGCTTCACCTTCTGCTGGTTCACCTTCTGCTGCTTCACCTTCTGCTGGTTCACCATATACTGGTTCACCATATACTGCTACACCATCCGGTAACCCCAACAAAAGGGCTAAACCCTCAACTCCTGTAGCTCCTAGTGCCTCACCGTCTGCTTCTTCACCTGATGGAACTTCTGTTACTGCTGACGATTTAGCATTTGAAATGAAGAAAGCTCTACAAAGTTTGACTAAAGGGTATACAATTCCTCGGTGTTTAGAGAAGTTAGAGGTCCTTCAGTTAGGCCCTACAGATCCTTTACGCTTTGTCGCATATCATATTTTTGGAGGAACCATGAACATGAGAGAGATGTGGATGCATTTGCCCGATGTTCCCGAGATATTACGAGGGTGGCTTGAGATGACGGGTACCAGTTTAGGAGTTTTGAAGGATGGGAAGATTGTTCGATGATTTTCTAGTGTTGAAAGTATTTGTTAAGTCTTTTTGCCCTTGTTGGAACTACTTTGTTAAATGTTTTTGCCTTTGTTGGAACTATTTTGTTAGGTCTTTTTGCCCTTGTTGGAACTACTTTGTTAAATGTTTTTGCCTTTGTTGGAACTATTTTGTTAGGTCTTTTTGCCCTTGTTGGTACTTGAAATATGATTAATGGAATGTTTATTTGATACTTGAAATATGGTTTATGTAATGTTATTTTGGCTTGAAATATGATAAATGGAATGTTTATTTGATACTTGAAATATGGTTTATGTAATGTTTTTTAAAGTTCTACTTTGTTGATTTTAGGTTCATATGGATCACGATCAAAAGTTACTTCTCATAATTCTAATGTACCTATACATCCGTTATTTTTGGAAGAGGGGTGTGAAACGATTGCGGGATAATGATTCGGAAATGACGGGACACGAATACACATTGGAGTTATTACACCGTAATCGTTTACAATGTGTTGAAGTATTACGCATGTCCCGTGAATCTTTTGTACGACTATGTGCTCATTTTAGAGCAAATTACTCATTAAAGGACAGCAAACATGTATCAGTTGAGGAAAAGATGGCTATGTTTTTTATGATGATCGGACATAATCAACGTTACGTGATTATCAAGCGGAGATTTCAACACTCGAAGCAAACAATTCATAAATTTTTTTATGAAGTGTTGGAAAAAATGATGCTTTTCGCACAAGATGTTATAGTACCAACATCTTTTAATCCGAATCCAAACATTCCAGGACATAATAGGAGGCTACGAAGGGTTTTCAAAGGAGCAGTTGGTGCACTTGATGGCACTTTGATACATGCTGTTGTCCCTGCTAAGAAACAAGACTTATATAGAAGTAGGGGAAAGGGAGATTGCTACCAAAACGTATTGGCAATATGTGACTTCAATATGATTTTTACATTTGTTGTGACCGGGTGGGAAGGGGTAGCGCATGACTCTAGAATATTATCAGAAGCAGTAGCCGATCCACAAGCATCATTCCCGTTTCCACCACCAGGTAATTTTTTGTTTTTTTTTTAATATTTTCATTTTAATTTGAAAATTGATTAGTGTTTTGCATTTTTTTCAGACAAATATTATCTTTGTGATGTCGCGTATGCACACACTCGAGGATTTATGGCCCCTTATCGTAATGTGAGGTATTGGCTTGGAGATTTTCGTCAAAGACGTGCATTGACCAATAAAGAAAAATTTAACCATGGACATGCAAAACTTCGAAATGTCATTGAGCGTGCTTTTGGTGTTTTGAAAGCACGCTTCCCTATATTGAAGAGGATGGCACCATTCCCGTTTGTGACACAAAGAAACATTGCCATGGCATGCTTCGCGCTTCATAATTATATAAGGAAAGAAGGATTGAGTGATGAGTATTTCGCACGATACGATGAACCCAATGTCCCATTTCGAAATAACAATGTGGCCATTGATGATGATGAAGACGGGATTCCAACACATGGTACTGCAGCAGACCGTGAATATATGACTCAGTTACGTGATGAAATTGCTGATCAGTTGATGCACAATATAGATTGAATTGTTTTAAATGAAATTGTTATTGTAAAACATTTTTTTATTGTATGACTAATTTAGTTGCATGAATTTTATTTTCAATGTTATAAGACTATTATTATTAAAATTTTGGTGTTGAAAAATCATTTTAAGTTTGTAAAATAATTTTATTTAAAATTCAGTTTATTTCAGCAGCCTGCAGACGTTAAAAAACAAACAGTCTTCTTATTGCAGACTGCAGACGTTTGGTCCACCTCTTCTGCTGCAGAGGCTTGCAGATGTGGTCCGCAGACTGCAGACATTTTGGCTTCAGAAAAACAAACAGCACCTAAGTCACCTTCCACGGGTTTATGTGGAAGTGGTGAGGGATTGTTGGATCTCATAGACACGGATGTGTGTGGGCCCTTCAGATCCACCACAAAGGATGCAAATCTATTTTATATGACTTTTACCGATGATTATAGTAGATATGGATATATCTACTTAATCAAGCATAAGTCAGAAACCTTTGAAAAGTTCAAAGAATTCAAACATGAAGTCGAAAATCAATTGGGCAGGAAGATCATGATGCTCAGATCTGATAGGGGTGGTGAGTATCTTAGTATTGAGTTACATGACTACCTCAAGGAATGTAGAATTGTTTCACAACTGACACCTCCTAGGACACCACAGCTTGATGGTGTGGCTGAGAGGCGTAATCGAACCTTGGTGGACATGGTTCGTTCCATAATGAGCCGAGCTTCACTACCAATCTCATTCTGGGGATATGCCTTAAAGACTTCCACCCACATACTAAATCTGGTTCCGACAAAGAAGATTGCCAAAAACACCTCACAAAATGTGGATAGGGAAGGTTCTGTCGTTAGTACATATCAAGGCTTGGGGTTGTGAAACTTTCGTTAGACGAGAGACTCACGACGAGCTTGAACCTCGAAGTGAGCGATGTATTTTCATCGGCTATCCTTAGATATCCTTTAGATACTTTTTCTATAGACCTAGTGAGAACATGGTTTTCGTAGCACGAAGATGAGTCGAGAAAGAGAGAGAGAGAGAGAGAGAGAGAGAGAGAGAGAGAGAGCTCATACGAAAAGAGGACAGTGTGAGTAAAATTGATCTTGAAGAAATTCAAGAGTCAAGCGATGAAGGAACCTCTAACTCTAGCACTCAACCCGATGAAGAAATTCCTGTTGAACATATTGAGGAGTCGTTATCTCTTAGATGTTCCACTCGAGTTAGAATGACACCCAAGTTTTATGGTTTCCCTATAACTACAGATGGTGATATGTTTATCAGTGATAAAATATTGATAAATTTGGATGAACCTTCTAGCTACAAGGAAGCCATGGCGGGCCCTGAGTCCGCTAAATGGAAAGAGGCAATGGACAGCGAGATCCAATCCATGTATGACAATCAAGTTTGGAACTTGGTTGACAATGTAACAGGTCGAAAGACATTTGGGTACAAATGGATCTTCAAGAAAAAGATTGACATAGAAGGAAAGGTGCACACCTTCAAGGCTCGATTGGTTGCGAAGGGCTTTACTTAAACCTAGGGGTTGACTATGATGAGACATTCTCATCACTAGGTAAGATTAAATCTATTAGGGTTATATTAGCCATAGCTGCATTTCATGACTATGAAATTTGGCAGATGGATGTTAATACTACTTTCCTTAATGGAAAGTTGGCTGAGGATGTTTACATGAGTCCGCCCTCTTTTGTAGATGTTGCATACCCTAATAGAGTGTGTAAGCTTGAGAAATCAATCTATAGATTGAAATAAGCTTCTCGCAGATGGAATCTTTGCTTTGATGAGAAAGTCAAAGAGTTTGGTTTCTCTAGAAGTGAGGATGAATCTTGTGTATATGTCAATGTTAGTGGAAGTATAGTCACCTTCCTGGTGTTGTATGTTGATGACATACTACTTATAGGAAACGGCATTCCAACCTTGTAGGAAGTTAAGTCTCGGCTTGGAAAGTGCTTCGCTATGAAGGATCTGGGAGAGGCTGCTTATATTCTAGGAATAAGGATTTTGAGAAATGGGAGTAGAAAACTAATTGGACTTTAAAGTACGTATTTGGATAAGGTGCTAAAGCGTTTTAGCATAGAGAATTCAAAGAAAGGAGAGTTACCTATCAAATGTAATACCAATTTGAGTAAGACTCAGAGTCCGAGTACTGATGCTGAGATACCATAAATGAGTCGAGTCCCATATGCTTCCGCCATTGGATCAATCATGTATGCTATGACATGTAGTCGCCCTGACGTGGCTTTTTCTTTGAGCATGGTTAGTCGATATCTATGAAATCTGGGTAAAAGCTTATTGGATAGCGGTTAATAATATACTTAAGTATATGCGAAGAACTAAGGACTGGGTCCTTGTGCTTAGTGGTAGTGATGACTTAAGAGTTACTGGGTGTAGTGACACCAACTTTCAGACAGACAGAGACAACTTCTGTTCTGAGTTTGGTTGGGTGTTTACCCTTAATGGAGGAGCAGTTGCATGGAAAAGTTCCAAGCAGGAGACTGTGGCTGATTCTAATTGTGAATCAGAGTATATTGCCGTGAGCGAAGCATATAAGGAGGCTATATGGTTGAAGGACTTCCTTGGAGATCTTTAAATAATTCCATCCATTAAGGAGCCGATGGAAATTTTATGTGATAATGAAGGAACGGTTGCCTTGAACAAGGAACCAAGAGATCATGGTTAGACATATTAGTTTTAGTGATTAGATAATTATTTATAAACTTGGAACAAATAAATGTAATTGACGTTTGATGATTAAATAATAGAGATTTATTTATGAGTGTTGTGTACTATCTTTTTTCAATTGTTTGTCTTTGTGTTTCTTTCGCATGTTTTACTTCCCAAATAATTGGATTATTCAAAATATGAACAGCCGATCATACTTTGGAAGTAAGTAATGAATTAAGACTGTCATGAATTGAATTGCAGATTGTCTAAGTGCTTAGACATATCAATGGTTTGCTGTAACATTCATAAGTACTTTTAAAAATGGATTTAAGTATTAGATTAAATCCATGCTCAATGAATTATTTCATGGAATTTATCAGTAGTAATTTTGAGACGATAATATTGTATAATCTATAAACCAAGATATATGAGTTCTTGTTTACAAGTTGGTCGTGCATTGATAATGCGTAAACGTATCAGTAACTCGGTGTTATAAAATGTATTGTTGTGCAGGGTTTGATGAGTAAATAGTACAATCATATGAGTCAAAGTTTATCCATTCCTTTTACCCTAAGCAGAAAAAGCGATATCTTGGGCCCCTCGATGATTTGGTGTTGACTTATGTGTCGGGCCCGGTCAGGACTGAATTGATGTGTTCGATTAAGTTATTTATCATTTCAAATCAGAAATCTGGAAGCAAAATATTGAACAATGAGAATGATTTTGTTCCATGTCATTTGTTCACATGATATCTTGCAGAACGGAGGATTATATGATCTCTTATCCTAGGAACCACAACTGACTAGGACAGAGTTTGATAAAAAGCTATGAAAGTTACAACTGCTTATCAGTTTTTTGAAGTCATAACTTGCAACAATAGTTATTAGACCTATCCAAGTGGTAGACTATTGGATTAGGTGTCTAAGCCCATAACTATAATTGGTATGTACTTAAATTGATAGTGGCATGGTCCTTTTGGGTTGTCTTCATACGTGCCACTAGACAGGATGATTAACTGAGGAAGAGGAAGAATTTATTAGTTAATTAATAAATTGGAATAAATGATTTATTAATATGTTGTGGAAATAATATATTAATTAGTAATCATTTTATTAGTTAACATTTAATCAGAAATTAATTTGGAATTGATTTTAGGATTAAAGAAATTAATTAATAGTGTAGGGACTAAAAGTACAATTGTTTAATAGTTGAGCAAAAGGGTCCAGAACCTTCCTAAGGAAAGGTGGACGGTTTTGTGATGATATATGTAAGATTATTCTAGAGTTTCTAGAATATCTTATCATATATGGATAATTAAAGGAGGTGGATAATTACCATATTTGAAATTAGGGTTAATCCATAGCATCCTTGGTGCACTATATAAAAAATCCTTAGGGCTATGCTTTTCACCCACACCTTGGAAGAATTTGATCTCCTCCTCTCTCATTTCATTCTCTTGCATTGTGTGTTTGTGAGCCATTAGAGGTGTTACATTTGTGACACTAAGTTCTTAAGCTTCAAGATCTACAAGGGATTCATTGTTATTACAATATAACAATCAAGGTACGTAACCTAACCCTAGTTTTATATGAATTTCAAAAATAATATACCTCTCCTAGAGTTTCTTATTTTATGTTCAAGTTTGTATGTTCAATTAGAGAAAACCTAGATCCAAAGCATTAGGGTTGCATGGACATTTAAAAGTTGTTGTTATGCTAAAAACCTATCACCATCAACAATGATAATTTATGAGATACCCATTACAACTCTTTATTAGTCCTTATTAGTGTGTTGGTTAACCACACACGCTCCACTAACGACTTATAAAACGTAATGTGCAATTTCATGGGTTAGCATACTAATTCTCGTTTTTCCTAAAGTAACTAGATTTTGGATTAAAAAAAGGTTCTAGTACATTTTAATAGCGTTATACTTTTAATGAGAATTACTGTTATATCAAATCCGTTCGCCTAACGACCCTCCAACATACAAGAGAGCAATGGGTATGGGTAAGAATGGATACCCAATGACGGTCATTTTATAGGCCACTTCCTTAAACTCCTCTTATAGTATGACTTCGTGAATGAGGCGTACTAGCGAATTGACTGACTTAGTCTTATAGATATAATGATTACTAATCTTTTAATTTTACATATAGTATAAGGTGTATTTTAAAACTTTTTAAAATACTAGGTTTATAACTTAAATTTCGAAAATTAATAATTAATTTAAATTTAAAAATAAACCAAATGATTTAATATTTATCTATTAATTAACATTTAATTAAATATATTTAATAAAGCAAGGATTAACTAATTAAATTAATCAAATAATTTAATCCTAATCCTAAACCTCTAATTTTTGAAAATAAGGGTGTAGGTTTTATCCAATTTTATAATTATCCCTTTTAATCAAATTAAACTAACAATTATCTAAAATAGGAAACCCTAACAACTAACCATATTTTCGATAACTTGGGGAGGAAGGTTAGGGTATCAAAACCCTCACCTTAATTTTGAAATCCAAGTGGAATAGGCTAGGGTTTCGGAAAAAAAAAACCATAATGCTGGTCGAAATTCTTGGCCTTTTAGGGTTTACTTTCTATAAACCCTAATAGATCTAATTCAACAATTGTAGCTATTCAATTGAAAACAAGCCAAACGCTCCCATACCACTGATATGTTTTAGGTAACACAAATAAACTTAAAACCCTTAAGTTTGCATGCAACCTAAATAGGATCTACGTGTTCTCTATTAAACCTATAACTAAGAACATTAAATAAGAAACCATAAGAACCCTAGGTAATTTTTGAAAAATACAAATTACGATTTAGGATTACATACCTTAATTATTATTGTAATAAATAACAATGATTCCTTCTTGTAGATCTCTTGGAAGCAAGCACCACAAGTGTCGTGCCTCTAATGGTTCACACCCAAGCTATAAAGAGGGTGACTTAAGAGAGGGGAGAGGGGAGAGTAACAATTTTCTTCCAACCTTAGGGAAAAGAGGAGTGCACAAAATATGGGGCTACGGATAGCCTTATATAGTTGAGGAATCTTGGGGCCAAAGCTAGGGTTTAAGAGAGATAAGCCCTAGATTAATTAACTTGGTGACCAAGCAGCCCAATCCCCTTATCCAAGGAGCTTTGGAAAAAATCTTTTGGGCTTGGCCTAGATGATTTTTGTCTGCCTCATCCCATGAGGTTCTAGAGCCTTCATTCTTCAACTTTCAATAAATAACCAAACAGTCAATGTACTTTTAATTAATCCAATTAATTCCAAAATTAATTCAAATTAATTTCTGATTAGTTATTAATTAAAAAAATACATTTTCTAATTGATATATTATTTCCATAATACATTAATAACCTATTTATTTTAATTTATTAATCACATAATAAATTAAATCTCTCTCTCTAAAAGTCATCCTGTCTAATTGCTAGGTTTGAGGGCAACCCAAAAAGACTGTGCTACCATCAGTTGAAGTATATACTAATTATAGTTATGGGCTTAGACTCTTAATCCAAAAAAAACATCTTTGGCTTGTAACAGTGTTCCTTCAATACTTCAATCGTCCTATTTACTCCAAAGTAACCAGTTATGCCTCCACCATGTACTTCTCAAACCAATAATTCTCGAATTAGATGTTTTAGCACACAAAGACGGTTACCTTTAAACAAAAATCCATCTTGCAAAACAAACTCCCCACTCGGACCTCTTGCACACTTTTCGAATACTTCACAAAAATCATCATCAGCTCCTTAAAAGTTTTTCAAACTCTCGAATCCTAACAAGTGAACATCCAAAGTTGTTAACAATGCATAAGGCCTAGATAAAGCCTCAGCCACAACATTGATTTTGCCATCTTTATATTTTAAAGAGAAATGGAAAGATTTCAAAAACTCCACCCATTTCACATGTCTTGAAATCAACTTTTGTTGACCGTGGATATACTTCAATAATTCATGATCATAATGTAAAATGAAGTGATTCAAATGAAGTTAGTGACTCCAATGATCTAAGACATGTACGATCATGTAGAAATCCTTGTCATATGTGCAATAGTTCATGTATGCTCCTCCAAGTTTCTCGGAAAAGTAGGCGATAGAGAGCTTCGTCTGCATCAACACGACACCAATCCCAACACCGCTTGCATCACTTTCAACATTAAAGGGTTGTGAAAAATCTAGGAGCGCCAATACAAGAGCGACATACAACAACTCCTTAATCTTCTCGAATGCCCTTTGGGACTCGTGATAGTGCTGAAATCACAATTGAATCGTCTATAAAACGATGCCAACCCATGAAAAGAACATACTTCACTAATATTTGTAGGACTGGGCCACGATTGAATAGCTTCAATCTTAGATCGATCTACTGCCAATCAATCCTTTGATACCACATACCCCAAAAATATCACCTCATCAACAAAGAACGAGCACTTATCTTGTTTTCCATAGACTTTTTGATCTCTAAGGGTTTAAAAGATCTCTTTTAGATGTGATAAGTGTTCCTACCTGCTCTTGTTGTAAACCAAGATATCATCCAAATACAATTCCACGAACCTTCCCAATAATGACTTTAGGACATCAGTTATCAACCTCATAAATGTACTTGGTGCATTTATAAGATCGAAAAGCATCACAGTCCATTCGTATAGATCATGCTTAGTCTTAAACGTTGTCTTCCATTCATCTTCTTCTACTTTATTTGATGGTAACCAATTCTCAAATCGATCTTTGAGAAAATAACCACTCCATGTAATTCATCCAGCATATCATCAAGTCTCTGAATGTGAAATCGATCATTGACAGTGATATTATTAATGACTCTGCTGCAGATATAGATTCTATAACCACCATCTTTCTTTGGCACTAACAAAACTGACACATCATGTGGACTCAAACTTTCACGAACGTAACCCCTCTTTATGAGTTCTTCGATTTGGCATTGCAATTCCTTCATCTCTTCAAAGGTACAATGATACACAACCTTATTAAGTAAAGGAGCACTTGGAATAAGTTCGATCTGGTGTTCAATATCATAGAATGGTGGTAATCTCGGTGGTAGGTCGGCTGGGAACACATCTTGATATTCTTTAAGCAACGTTGTGATTGGACCCCATTGTTGTGAAACCTGCTTTGCATTCGCGTTGCCTTTAGGAACCATCATGTAAACAGTCTCTCCTTGGTCCAACACTTGATTTACTTCCTTCTCAGTGGCCAATATCATAAGGCTTGGTTTCTTCACCTACTGGTTTTGCATTGTCCTCACCTTAGTCACAGACATAGGCTTCAAGGAGATCTTCTTACCATTCTGCTTCAGTTTATTCATTGGTTCTCCGTCGATGCAAAATATCTATATCATATTTCCAACGCCTTCCTAATGAATGTGACAAGCATCCATTGGAATTACATCGCACAACATTTCGTCCTCGTAGGATCTGATCTTTAAACAAACCTTGACCTTCTTAGTTACCTTCAACTTGTTTTCATCATCCAGCTAATGCAAAGAGTATGGATTTGGATGGGAAGTTATTAACCCAACTTTGACATCGTTTCACTTGATGCCACATTGGTTCAACTACCTCCATCAGTTATCACACTGTAACCTTTATTCTTCACCAAGCACTTCGTATGGAAATTTTGATCTCTTTGATCAGAATCAGCTTATTCAGCTTGAGTTTTTAAAGTGCGAAGCACTAAGGCGGTGTCATAATTTGGTGGTTCATACGTCTCTTCTTCCTCCTTTGTTTCATTTGGATCATCAAATACTAATGTTCCACTCAACCTTTCTTCTTTTTCCAAAAAATCATCACAGGCTTTAACGACTTCTCTCGATGTCACAATTCTCCGGTTTGGACAAGCACTTTGATAGTGTTCGAACCCCTGAAACTTGAAACAATGAACTTTGGAAAGACTGAATTCCTTGTTTGCAGTGCTTTCTTTAGGAATTGCAGTGGAACTGCTAGCAACAGCAGAACCTGGGGTTGTGACTGCTTTCTCGTTCGCATTCATTTTAGGTTTCACAACTCCTGAACTTGAACCGGATCTGTATATCGACTTCACTTGTGCTTCCACCTTCAAACATAGGCTACAAAGTGTCTCAAAAGTAGCATAGGGGTAAAGTCCTACCATATGCATGATGTTTGAATTTTGGCCCCTCAGAAACGAGCCATCTTTTGTTCCTCAATCTCTTTAATATCGCCCCATCAATGACATTCTTTCGAATTCATCGATATACTCCCCAAAACTTAATTTTCCCTGCTTCAAAGCAGCAATCTTCCTATAGCTGGTGATCTTATAGTTGGCAGGTACATAACATTTTCAAAGCTTTCTCTTCAATGACTCCTACGAAGTGATTTTTTTCTTTCCTTGCTGGGCTTTCTTAGCCTTCATCCCTTCATACCACAATGAGGCTCCTCTACTTAATCTTAGAATTGCATATATGCAACTCTTCTCATCATTTATTGCCTTGAACTCGAACAAATGCTTGAATTTTCTCTCCCACTCCAGATATCTTTCTGAATTGGTTCCTCGAATCAATTCTAGTAATTCGTTCACCTTATACTCATTTTTCCAGTGTATTTCTTGTGTGAGAAATCTTCAGTTTAGCTACTGTTAAAAAATATTCCTCAAAGCTTCTTCAAGATTGTTAAGAAACTCAAGATCCTCCCAATTCATCGTTTTTTAATTCTGAATAACACTTGACAACAACTTTTGGCTAGAACAAGAAGAATACCTCGTAGGAACTTGGGGATCTGATACCACAACAGATGCGTATATGGAGGATAAATTTGATCCTTGCAGCGGAACAAAGAACAAATGCAAGAAAAGATAAGAACAAGTAATGAAAATGAGATAGATTTGAAGTCCAAACTAGACCTATAGCTTGAATATTTGGTGAAAACAAATCAATACCCTATTGGTTTGAGTTCAAGATCAAAATTAGGAGACGCGTCCTAACAATGACCAAGTTTAAATTGTAGCACTCAGAAAAGATGAACACGAGTCCAAGTGTTTTATTACTTCAATAATCAATGTTTTACAAATGGTCACCAAACGGCGTTATATAGACTTACAGGTGTAACTGAAATAAAGCTAATGACTAACTAATTGAATGAACCTTAAAAAGAAAACATAACAGATTTCATTCAATGCAAAGAAAAATAATGTCTTTAGCCTTCTGACTCTAGCATGCACACTCAACGTCTGGAACCAAGCCAACCAGATCCAATGTGTCTTTCTTAACGTGTCTCCCCTTCATTTCCGGTCACAGTAATACTATGTCCCAACGTACCAATAGTCAAGTCGCAACAACAATCCAATGGTTCCTGATGCACAAAGGTTTGCGACAGGTTGCGATCGATCACGCCCGGTTGCATCCATTTGCAATAGCTATTTGCATCCAACAAACCATTCACATCCAACATACATTCGCATCCAACATAGGTGACTCGAAGTTCGCACTACCTTCCGTTTTCGCATCACAACCCATCCCCACCAACATGTACGTTGTGTCCTCTCTCCCAACCGGCGACCAGTAGACACATGCTTTTCCCTTGCATTCCAACCTATTTATTTTGAGGTTGCAAACTCTCTCTCAGACTCATTTTATTGAGTTGATTTTTGTATAGAACTAATTATAAGCCCAATGTTCAACGTGTAAACATCAAATCCTAGGAAGTGAATAGCTTGTAAAGTGTAGTAACGTATCATCATTTTTCACAGTAGCAAAATTTAAAGTTATTAATTTTTCAGCTAACCTACTTTTATTTATTTTCAAGACTTAAACACTAGTATCAAATATTAATTTTATTTAGTTATTTACTTTATTTTTATATTTTTTTGTTTGTATATGATGTTCTTTGCTTATAATCTAGGTATATTATTTAATCTAATATTGATTAATTATTATGAGTTTGTGAGGACTATTATCTATTTTAGACATATAAGAACTCATCACATGAATAGTTATAGGATATTTATTATTATTTTTTAAAGGGCTAATCCCATAAAAGTCATTATGTTTTTTTGAAATATTTGTTTTTACCGTTTTACATGATTTGTATTCAATTATACTGGACCTTTACGTAAATTTTTGCGTTTTTACTCTTTTAGTCGGTTACAGGTAACTTGAACAGGTGGCTCCTCCCTTGAATAAAAAAACAATGCGTATGCAAAGTAAAACGTAATCAATGAGATTCGAACCAGGTACACACCATGCAACAACCATACGACTTACAATTAGGCTGAGAAGTTCTACACTTTATTGTCCAACAAATTGAATATAATACCTTTATAATTATAACTAGATATGTTGCCCACACTCTGCGTGAGCCGTGTGCGTCTGATTTGAATGTTGTTTTTGTTAAAATATGTAGGTGAGATAATTCGACCCGTAATTTTTCCAGACGGAGACGGATAGATAGAAAACAGGAAAAAACAAAAAAAATAAATATGAGGACCAATACAGAAAAAATATACCAAAAGAAAAAAATGACAGACATCAAAAAGTCTCCGGTCGTATTTTGTGTTTTTTATAAGAAAATATAAAAGTTTTGACTGTAAGGACCAAAAGTGTTAAGATGGCTAAATAATTAAAAGGGTTGAAATTAGGAAGTTTTTAGAAAATGGACAAAAATTATCAATTCCTTAAAGTTGACCATCTGCAAAAACCAAGGACAAATGAGACCGAATTGTAAACTGTTCTCTAAATAAAGGACCAAAACTACCAAAAAGTTAGGACTCTATTTTTCCTAACTTTAGACATTTTTATATATATATATATATATATATATATATATATATATATATATATATATATATATATATATATATATATATATATATATATGGGGTCCATGTGGTTTCCCAAAATCTGAAGTTTAGTCTCTATGGTTTAGAAACGTCATAGTTGTTCCCTGTACTTTCAAAACTTTTGACGATTTGTCCTTATTGCTAACTTCGTTAAGTTTTGTCCGTCAACTGAAGGGTATTTTCGTCATTTGACTGCCACATTTTCACTTATTTAAAAAAAAATAACATAATATACAAAGGGGTCCCTCTTTCTTTCTCTTTCTCTCTCTGTCACACACACAAACAACAGGAGCTTCCACCTGACGCACGTAAGATTGGCTTGCCTTTGACACAATCCTTGTTCACTGTGTTAAATTTGAAATCCTATTTTCTTTCAAGACTCGATTAGATAAAGCACAACTTCAGGAAGTTCTTTAGCATGGAGCGAAAGATGTTTCTAAATACAACAAACCTGAAGAACGTTCTGTGATGAAGGCATTTAATTCTTTCGCACATGAAGGTTTCTTTTCGGATGCCAGTGATACTTCCTTGAACTTGGTTGAATCTTCTCTTCCAATAAACAACACAACAGCGTTTCCTCATGGGCTTGCGTTGAATCTTCGTCTATTGTAAGCTAACATCTAGCTTTTCGTCCATTGAAAGAGTTCTTCCTTTTATCTGTTTAAAAAAAAACAAAACAACATTTATCCCTTTCTCTGATTTTTTTATTTATCCTATCAGCTCATGGAACTTCTGAAAGCTAGAGTGGACAATGAAGGATCAAAAGTTGTATCTACTCAATTGATAGAAAAATTCATTTTAAATAATCCACATTGTTGGATTTTAATCTTGTCAGCTTGTTTTTAGTAGTAATCTAGTATTTATTTTATTTTAGTGAGTTAAATAAATGGTAGTAGATTGTGAGTTAGAATGAGTCATGTAAGACCGAGTATTAGGGAGTAGTAGAGAGTTGGGTTTCACCAGAAAAAGAGGGAACGTGAGTTTACTGTTTCCTACTAGAGTTAGCATGTATTGGCTATATAAATAGCCACCTATTACTTGAATGAACAGATGAAGCTTTGAGTGCAGTGTTTTTTGAGTTACTTTTACTTCTTCGTTCCTCTATATATTTCTCATATATTAAATACAAGGAGTTTCTTTGGTTTGTGAAGGAGCATTAAAGGCCTGTGTTCCAACACACATCACCCAAATTTCGAAGATCAGGTACATACAAATTTCCAATTCGAGAGCATAAGGAACAAGGTGCTGCGATTTGAATATCTACAGATGCAAAGAAAGGTGCACATGAAACAAAGGGCATCTCAGTCTCGAATTAAAGTGAACCATACACTAAGAAGATATCGAATCAAAGCGACCCATGAAGCTAAATCGAGATAACAATGTATTTATGATGTCGAAGCATGAACCCTAGTGATTTAAACAAGTAAAGTGTCTCTTTGAGAAATATAATCAAACAGGTGACATGGATTACGATTTATAGATCTGGAGGAACTTTCAGGCGAGTCAGGGAAGAGGGTGTGGGTTTGGATAAAAATTCCTGCTTAACATCATGACGAGTACCAATCTCATCTGTGGGTTTTGATCGGGATAGGGACAGTAAATCACTTACCTTGGTCGATGGCATCCGATGGTGGCGGCGGCGGAAGGTGGTGATGGCAGCTTCCGGTTGTAATAGAGATGGGGTTCAAAGTTTTTGGAGGTGAGGGAGGAAGACAAAGATGTGTCTTTACTGTTTATGTGCGCGCGCGTGAGAGAGAGAGAGAGAAGAGAGAGACCTTTTATATAATGGTCCATGTGGTAGTGAAATGACGAAAATGCCATTTAGTTAACGGACAAAATTTAACGGAGTTAGCAATAATAACCAATCGTCAAAAGTTTTGAAAGCACAAGGACCAACTATGACGTTTCTAAACCACGAGGACTAAACTTCAGATTTAGAGAAACCACAGGGACCATTTATGATGTTTTTTTCATATATATATATATATATATATATATATATATATATATATATATATATATATATATATATATATATATATATATATATATATATAACTTATTTAAAAAAAAAAATATTTATACATAATAATAATCAAACTAATTAAAATTATCAATGTAAAAATAAAGGTAATAATAATAATAGCATTTTATGCATTTGTATTAAAAGGTTAGAGGTCTATAACATTTTGACCATGACACATTGCAATGAAATTTGCTTTGAATTATTGTCTGCATTTCCTTGCATTTTGACTTTGGCTTCCTTACTAGTACTTTCACAAACTGCTTTGCTAACCAAGTTGGATTCATAAGCCTTGAACTACTAAAATTCCTAACACATGTATGCCTATCATTCATCTTTTTCACCTGTAATGATTTTTCAGTACGCATCCATGAAGCACGAACAATAAAAGGGCATTTTTCTGGATCACTAGCACACATGGCCACTAGTCTAACACTATCACACTTCTTGAAACGAATCTTATACCCCTTATAGATGGAATAATTTGTTAAACATAATTTCAGTTCGTGTCTAGATTCATACCTTTCTCCAATAACCGGTTTCATCACATTCCATTTGACCTTCGGATTATGGATGGAGTATATGATTTCATCTTCATCACTAGATTCGTCAGTGTTTTCTTCATCATCTAGTTCTACTCGAGCATTTTCTTCTTCAGCTTCCACTGGTTCGTCATCACTGTCTTCACAAAGAACATTAAGGAATTCATCTTTGCATCTTGAAACTGATTTGGTTTTTACAAAATCATCACTTGAACGTCGATTGTGTCAGGCTCAAATACTTCATCCATCGCAAAAGGACACGAGCAGAATCGATCGATCGATTTGTCGGGAATAAAGGAGACGAGAAAAAGGGGTTTTCAAAGAAAACCTAAATTAATGAGGTCAAGGATACAGTCACCATTAAGATGCCATGTAGTCTTCTTTAACTGGGAAAATAATGATCATCGGATGATAAGGACTAAATTGTCCGATTTATCCGGTTTATTGGGCTTTTTCATTCAAAAATATTTTTTAAGACTTTTTTGACACTTTTGCCAAAATATAGGGATTTTACTGTAGTTATCCCAATAATAGTAATCAACATTTTATGAATTTGTAAAAAATGGTTAGACTAATAAAATCAAAAACTTTCTCAGTCTACTTATAAGGCGCTTTGTTGTTGTTATATGTGTCCCTGGTTCAAACCTCTTGTGTTACATCAATGCAAAATGTATTATAATCTAGGGAGAAATGAGCGCCTAGTCAGCAAATATGTCATAATATTGTATTTAAAGACCAAATTTGATGTATGTGGTTTGCAAAAAATTACACTATATGTCCAAAACTTGGATTTATGTTTTTTTAAACTTCTATATTTTCTTTTATTTTTATTTTTTAGCAAAAACTAAACATGCTTTTATATATCTTTTTGTTTTTTATATTTGCTTTTATATTTTTTGTATACTTTTTTGTTTTTTTTATATTTATTTTCGTCAATTTGATAACTTTTGTTGATATTTTTCAAAAAGTGTAAAGTGTATGAATATCTTTTTTATATATCTTTATATTTTTCGTATTTTTTCATATTATTTCGTAGTTTTTTTTTTGTGTTTTTTTACGTTTTGTTTTTTGTCAATTTGATAACTTCTTTTGTTTTTCCTCTCTCTCTCTCTCTCTCTCTCTCTATATATATATATATATATATATATATATATATATATATATATATATATATATAATTTGGGTAATTTATGGTTTTTCTATTTTTTTAATTTTGATTCAATGTGTGATATTTATGATTTATAATTATTAAAATAGGAAAGAACTAAAAAAAATAAAGAAAAAATAAAAAAAAATTTAAAAATACAAAAAATAGAAAGAATATAAAAGAAACGAAAAAAAATATAAAATCAAGTTTATTTTTGACTAAAAATAAAAATAAATAAAAATAAAGAAGTTAAAAAAATATAAAACCGAGTTTTTGATATGTGTAATTATTTGCAAACTATAGGGCCAAATTTGGACTTTAAATATAATTTTAAAATTGATTTTGCAAAAAAGATAACAGAAGCTATCAAACTTGTTAAACGGGTTAAAATAAGAATTCTGCGTAAAATTTATGGCAAGAGGCAACAAAAAAAAATAATATGGTTTTTCCCAATTACGCCTTAAAAAATTATTACTTTTATGATATTTGCCAAGGTATTTATATTGTCGATTAATGCAATCTTCTGTTATGAGAAATACAATTCTCTAATAACTTTGACGTCAATAGGCAAATATCCTTTGAACCAACTTACTAATGTGTCCCACAACTATTTGCATGGAACATTTTAGTGTTTCAAATTCAGTTTATATATATAAGGTTTGGGTTATTAACTTATCGACAAACCGTAGATGGTTTAAAACGGGGATAATTATCATTCTTCAAAAATTCAAAAAAGGATATAACATTCTTTCAACTGAAATAACAAATACAATAGATATTTGAAATAAAAATAAAAAACATTCGGTGGAGGAAACCCAAATTATTCGACATCTGAGCCTGGTCAAGCTTGTTCATAGGAAAAGCTATCAAGAGTCAAGACTTAAAACAAGAGACAAGTTTATGAAGATGGAGGAAGTATCCCTCCAAGGAACGATGAGAACAAGGTCAATGCTCGCTGCGGCTGGTAGCTTGGAACGGTATGGCCTGCACCCCTAACAGTTATCAAAAGCAGTCCTTGGTATGCCTCCAAATATCCTCCAACCTGTTAACATTTAGAGATGTAAGATATAGTCTTAACTCTTAACAATGTAATTTTATATACAAGTATATGTTTTTTTGTTTGGAACAATAAAGTCGATAAGCAAGAAATTTCAGTGATCACCTCCTTGTTGAGGTACCATGGTCTCCAAGCTGTCACGATAGGAAGATCGAGTGCGTTGACTGAGTACCTAGAAGAAGTAATTGGAACTCTAGCATCTGTATCCCCACTGTAGAATAAACAAATGATCAATTATATATGATAATTATATGTCATCTTCAATTTCAATGTAAAGAATCCATTTCTCATTTCTAAAACAAAGTATATAGTGTTGAACGCTTGCCTGAATACCCATATCCGTTGGCCGTTTTCAATCAGATACTTGATTGTCGGCAGGATGGTAACTGGACTGTCATTCCATCCCGGGATAACATCACTGCATACATCGTAATTTGGAATTTACAGTCAATTATCGAATAATCATTAATCAGATTCGTATTAGTTTTATGAGATTCATCTAAGGTTACCTGCATACATCCCATGATGTCGGTTTCACATGTAATTCCTTTTGCACAGCAGAGTTATTGAGATAGTTTACAAGGGTATATTGCCAGCATGGATCAAAAGCGTTAATCTGAAAGATACAGGATGAAATAATTATGTTTTTCCTCCCGTTAAAAATAAATATTCGTCATTTTGCTCATCACATGGTGATTAAAAAAAATGTTTATAGAAGACTTACAGAACCAGTGGTAGAAGCATTCCTTAGATCAGGGTTCAAGCAAATTGGCGCGTAGATGTTGTATATATCGACATTTCCCATCTCATCCCAAGCTTTATTGGTACTTTTGTCACACATATCAGTCGAAGTTTCATTCGCAAAGTCACAGTATTTCAAAATGGCATCATGTGTCGCATCTGAATTTATAGCATGTGTCCACCAATAATCGTACATACCTTTCTCACTCGTTTCATCATCAATCCATGCATTTCCTATCTGCAGAATTTACACAAAGATTAATTTCCATATGTGAATAATACACCCTATTTAGTTGCAAATCTACAAGATGTCGATGAAGTGAACATACAGCGATGCCTTTGATATTGACGATGGTTTGGTTTGTTTTCTTGTTGTTAAAAACGATGTTAAAAGCAAGTTGAGGAACATAATGTCCAGCGTAGCTTTCTCCAGTAATGTAAAAATCACGAGTTTTGTATTGAGGGAATCTCTCAAGCCAGTTTACGATAAAAATGTAAGCATCGTCTGCAGTGTTCTTGTCACCAGCATGGTCATAATCAGAAGTTGTGTTGGAATACGAGAAGCCTACTCCAGCTGGGGACTCCAGAAACAGCATATTTGCAACTGCACATATCATTTTTCATGTTAATTTATTACGTTATGTTGAATAAGCAATAGAATAGTTAAATCTAACCATTGCTCCATGCATAGTCATTTCTGAAGAGACTTTTTCCATCATTAGTGATTCTGAAAGGTCCTAATTCCGACATGGCTCCAATCATGGACGAACATCCTGGTCCTATTGAATGACACAGATTGAAATTATTTGAAAAAGGTAATGAAACAAAAATTTTAAATTGTTTGTTTTTTCTATAGTGATGCAATAAATAAACATCAAATTGGAAAAGTACCTCCATTAAGCCATAAAACCAAAGGTTTATTCGAAGAATCGGTGGGAGACTCGACAAAATAATAGAAAAGAGCTCTGCCAGCAGTTGGATTAACAGTAACATATCCAGAGTACTGATTAAAGTCAACGCCTGATGGTTGACCAGGCAATGACCCAATCTTGTCTTGTTCTGCAAGACCATCTTGAGGTGGAATGTAAACCGGAGAGTATTCATTGGTAGCTTCATCTGTTGCTGACCATGTATTAACAACAGGCGAGTTTCTTGATCTTTTTGCTTTTAGCAACTCGTAAAGCTTGTCTGCTTGAATATCGGCATTGGTTAAACCAAACAGGGCCAAAAGGCAAAATGCTGCTATAAGTTTCATCTTCCTGTTTGGTAATTTCTACTTTTCTTCAAGTGCTTACTATTTATAGTAACCAGACGTTAAGTCCTAGGGAAAGTTTTATCTTGTTCTAATCGATAGCTTTCAAACAGGCGTTTCAGAAACTGTTCAACATTTTCTTTGAATATGTAACAAGCCGGCCACTTTCGTAATTATCTTTTCGGAGTTGACTTATTTATATTCATATAAAGGATGCTTTGGACTCTTTTATGCTTGTCATATGTGGGAAATAGTCATGGTTCTAATCATGTAAAATTGGGTAGATTTTGTTTTTCTGATGTCTCTTTGTGCAAAATCTAAAAAGAAAACATTTTCGTTTATTAATTGATGAAAATACAGCAGTACTAAGATAAAGAATATCGATTCTTGTTATGAACTTGTGTTCCGAGATGTTCCCTTTCTGGCGATAAAAAAAAGATCAGGTATGCTTCAGGAAGGCGACAAAGCAGTCCATGAATATTGTTTCCACAGTCCTAAAACACAATCTTTAGTCAGATGCTAGTCAATCGGTCATATTTAGATGTGAACGGATCATGGAAGCACATCATTTACATAGTAAATGATATCGATATCATTTACATAGTAAATGATGTTCTAAATATTAGCCATAGAAAGATATTACACCATAACGTAGTAAAACATACGTAAAGGACATATATAAACAAAAAAATAAAAGATAACACTAGTGGTTGAACTTTAATATAGAGTGGCAGCTCCACAAATGGAAAGTCATTGGGGAATCAGGGAACTTCGGAATTGGCAAACCCGATACCTTTGCAACGTCTAGGGATGAAAAATGGGGCAGTTCAGGCTTAGCTAGGAATCTCATGTAAGTCTGCGAGTTTTGCTTTAGGATGGTCGGTAAGCCAGGAATTTCACACTTTGGAATTTCAGGTACATTCACTACAAGAAAATCACTTTTTAGTGGCGACGCTATTACCGGCGACAGGGACCTTTAGCGGCGACACTCTCTAGAGTCGCCGCTAAAGGTCCCTGTCGCCGCTAAAGGGTGATCACCCGAATCCGCGTCTTCTCCTTCCGTTACATCTACACCGTTCGATCAAATATCTAATCCAACGGTTAAGGTACCTTAAAGCTCGAAATTGTCGCTGCTAATGATGCACTAAAAAATGACCGGGTACCCTTCCCTCCAGATTGTCGCCGCTATTGATAATAGTCGCAGGTAATAACCTAAGTGTCGCCGCTAAAGGCTAACACAGATAAAAAAAAAAAAAAAAAAAAAAAAAAAACGCACGCAGAACTTCATTCTTCTCATTTGCTTTCTGTTTGCAGCCCTCTTCTCCTTCGCCCCTTACACCTTCTAACGAGTTCTTCCTCAAATTTCCTCTTCCATCTTGATTTCTTCATATTTTGTGTCATATTAAGTGTATTAGGGATTAAGGTGTGATTTGGGACCAATTTCTAAGTGGAGTTTTTGAAGAAATTAAGGTAATTTGATTTGAAAATTTCTTTGATAATTTCGTTGTTAATTTGTTTGTTAACACCGAAAAAATGTTGATTAAATTTCCAAGTTTTGGTAATTTAATTTGTATGTTATCCTTGCAAATAATGTTGAAGTGATTTGTGACATTTTGGATGGCTCCCAGGTTTTGGATTTGTAATTTCATCGGGTGAATAACAGTTTTTCCAGATATTACTGGTTGATTTCCGTCACTACAGGTTCTATTATTTCACTTTTTTTTTTTGTGAATTTGATTTTGTATGTGAAAATTATGTGAAAATTGCCAAATGTGAAAATTGTGTGTATATTTGATATTTGATGTATGTTGTATATGAGTATTTGGTAGATATATATATATATATATATATATATATATATATATATATATATATATATATATATATATATATGATGTTATTATCTAAATATATGTGAAATTATATGTATTTGTTATAAGTAGGATGTTATTGCGTGTATGTGAATGTATGTATGTTTGTTGTAAATGTGGTATATGATTGTGAAATTTTTGTATTTGGTATAATTAGGATGTTATTATCTATATATGTGAAATTATGTGTATTTGGTTAAAGTAGGATGCTATTTTGTGTGTATGTGAATGTATTTGTATTTTGTGTATATGTTGTATATGTAAAAGTATGTGAAGTTTATGTTCTTATGTATTATGTATAAGTATGTGGTATATGTATGTAAGTAGGATGCTAGAATTGAAAAAACAAATAAAAATAAATTATTGTTATAATTGCAAAAAAAAAAAAAAAAAAAAAAAAAAAAAAAAAAAACACAAAAAAACACAAAAAATGTAATAAAATTGTTAGGGTACTATACACATATTCATGTTATAAAAAAATTATAAAAAAACACAAAAAACCAAATTGTCAATATGCAACAAAACAATATTATAATTTTAAGTCATATTTACTATTATTAATAATTTTATTACTAGAAAAAAATGAGAAAAAAAATTGCAAAATAATATTAGTATAAGCTTTACAAAATAAGATTATTATAATTGACAAATATAAATTAACACTCTAAAACCAAAAATATATATATTTTATAATCTCGGCGGTAAATTACAAATACTAGAAACAACAAGACAACAACATAATATGTTACAAATATATATATTTTTTAATCTCAACGGTAAATTACATATTTATATAATGTTATAAATAAAAATATATATATTTCTATAATTTCATATTTATAACATATTTATAATATATTTATATTAAGTTATATAGTTATATAGCTAACTTATTTATAACATATTTATAATATATAACATATTTATAATAAGTTATATAGTTAACTTATAATATTCAAATTAACTTACAATGTTACATTTCTATAGTTTTATATTTATATTTAATACTTACAACTTTTGCCTATATAAATTACAAGTAATTGCGGTGATTATTTGCTAAAAAGTTTGGTAATTTGGTTTTTGTCCCAAGTGCAAGAAATAGCAATGTACTTTGGTTTTCTATCTTAGTTTAAAAATAGCAATGTATTTTGATAGTTTTTATTTATGTTTAATTATGTAGTTGGAAAATTTTTGTGCAATGCTCAACGACCCGGCATGTAGGGATGAACTTTATTCGTTTTTTCAATCCCACAATAATCAAGGAAATGATGGGAACGAAGATGGGGGTATGTAAGGATGTGTTTTATTTGCATATGTTGTCATGCTTTGCTACTTGGTAGATTGTAAAAATTTGGTTGTTTTGCTACTCGGATATTATGACTTTTGACACTATTTGTAATTAGCGTCGACACTATTATTTTTAATATTTAATCGAATATTGTTATTACCGGCGACACTTTTACCGGCGACATTATCACCGCTAACCAAAATCATTAATTAAAAAAAAATGAAAACTGTTATTACCGGCGACACTTTTACCGGCAACATTATCACCGCTAACCAAAATCATTAATTAAAAAAAAATTGAAATCTGTTATTACCGGCGACACTTTTACCAGCGACAAGGGTTATTACCGGCGACAAGTTTATTAGCGGCGACACTACTCATTAGCAGCGACAGTGTCAATAGCGGCGACATTTCTCATTAGCGGCGACATAGTGATCAATAGCGATGAAGCAGTAGCGGCGACTCGGCGACGCGTCGCCGCTATTAGTATTACCAGCGACTTTTGTCACTGGTAATGGTCTTTTCCCTTGTAGTGATTTGGAAGATGAAGCAGATCTATTTGTAGAAATTTGCTTGCCTCCATTACAATAATGGTGCTCCTCCTCAATGTCAGTAAGGCGTGTTCGGAGTGTTTGAGCACTTCTAACTTCTACCGTTTGACAAAACGCTTTTTTTTGAAAACAGAAAGCCTTGTTTGACACTTCAAACTTCGAATGTTTAGTTTAAACAAAACGTTTCAAATCCAAATGCTACTTCATGTAGCGTTAAACAAAACTCTACAAGCTACAAGCTATCCACTACCCACTACCAGCTAATTTTACCGAACACGCCCTAAGTCATGTAGTTCCGACTTTGGACCTAAATTTTGATCCATAAGGAATTTGGAGGTGTCTGATAAATAGAGGGAAAGCTCTCAACGGGTTGGAGCCAGTGGCGGAGGGAGTACCAGGGCTGCCCGATGCTAAGCCCCTAATCCCTGTGTATTTTAATAAATCCACCATAGTTGACTAAGCCCTTTAGTTAGACTGATGGAGTTTTAATATGTATCGGAAATAAAATGAAATTTACATAATTAGTCATTTTACATTGTCTCTATTCCCTTAGTTCGCCACTTAAACCTTTTGTTAGGGTACAAAAGTTTTTTTTGGATGTGATGTAGGCTTACCTTTTAAGGAATATGTAATGGGTTGAGATTTTCCTATAAATAGGAAATGAGTAGCTCTTCTTTATGAATAATTGTCTTATTTATTTATTGTGTTCTTGATATTGTTTGATTCACACAATCGTTAAATTTCCGCATTCTTCATCATTCTCACGATGTTACTTGGTATCAGAGCGGGTTCTTGAAGTTTTCAAGAAATTGATCCATGATGATAGTTTTGGTTTGGTGAATCATTAATCAAACTTCAAGTTGTATTTTTTTTTGGGTGAGAGAGAGAGAGAGAGATAGAGAGAGTTTATCGTTCTAAAAATCAAATTAATTCTTTGATCTTGATTGAAATTTGATTTTCCCTCTCTAGAATTCATGTAATTTTCGATTTCTCTCTAGAATTTTCATCAATTTTGCTTTCTCTCTCTAGAAGTGCATTCAAATTCACTTTTTGTCTCTAGAGATTTCTTTCAAATTCACTTTGTCTCCCTATAAATAATTGAAGGTATAAAGTACAAAGTCAATGAAGAACAATATTATGGGTTATTTTTGAAAGGAGGATTGATTACATGGAACACTTTGATTTCATATGGGAACGAGAAAGATGATTATGGAAAATTGATATTTCGACCTCTTTGTAACATCAAAAATCTGATCGAAATAACAATGAATATGATAACTTGGGCATGAAATAAAAAGGAAGGAAAAGAAAAATAATTGTTCATAGAGAAATATGTTTCTTTGATTGAAGATCCAAATGATATTCCTGCTCTTGAATTTATTGAAGATGTTCTTAAAGAAATTCATCATGTTCATGATGTTCTTGAGGTTCAAGACAAGGGAGATTCAAAGCAATTATCATGAAGTGGTAAAAGTTTTTTGTTCGATTAGAGTTTAAAACTGATAATTGTTTGTATTCTTGTGATTCATTTAAAGGAATGATGCCTTATAGAAAGTCTTCAATTCAAGATGTTCAAATGTATTAAACTCCAAAGGATATGATTCAAAACTGCAAAGTTGAAGTTGTGAAGAATGATGTTTTTGGATTCAAAACTTCTAGATCCAAGAAGAAGAACAAGAAGAAGAAGAAAAATATCAAAGTCAAGAAAAATTAGTTAACCAAGAAAAATTCATCAAACACTGGTTTGATGTCGAAATTTGTGAAGAAAATTTGGTTTCTTAAGCAAAACTAATCAAATGTTGCTATGTTATCGAATTCCAAAGCTAAAATTGTTGAAGATTCTAAAATTCAACATGATGATAAAGTTATATCTTGGAGAAAAGCGAAGAAAATTTTTGGGAGGTATAATGTGCAATTTGGAAATTTCTTAGTTCCAACCTAAGAACCTAAGTGTTCATATAGTTCTCAAAGATATGAAGTTGGATCTTTAATGTTTGATTGATATATTGGAAATGGGAAATGGATTTTCAAGGAATTCATACAAATTCTCATATGGGTTCCAAAATGATCTTGAAGGTTACTGTTCATTCGGAATCAAACTTCACTGTTCATTGATCCATATGTTATTTGAGTGGAAAATTTGTAGTTCGTTACTGTTCATCCAAACTTATCCTTCAAGATCAAAGTTTTTGTCACATGTCGAGAGGGAGTTTCGTATGGATTATTCCTCGAACGTTTCACATACCCATTTGGCATTTTATAATCATTTGTTGTTTATAAAAAGGGGGAGAAATTGAAATGGGTATTCGAAAGCTTTTTGGATGTTCTTTTCAAAGCGAATTTGAAGACCAATGTTACTTCGAGGGGGCGTTGGTCTTGATCGCTTGGTGCTCGTTTGGATATTGAAACCATGACATCCAATCATAACATTGAAGGGGAGAATGTTAGGGCGCAAAGTTCTCCTTGTATGTGATGTAGGCTTATCCTATTAGAAATGTGTAATGGGTTGAGTTTTTCCTATAAATAGGAAGTGAGTGGCTCTCTATTATGTAACAACGTGAAAGATTAGTCTAGTGAGAGAAATTTGTAATAACTTTCTAACAGATATATTCCCATTACAACTATATATATATATATATATATATATATATATATATATATACACACACACACACTTAATTTATATATGTAGGTTATTTTTCATCTCTTATATTTTTATTACTAAACTACTGTAAATATAGTTGGATATCTATAATTATATTATCGTTTTTTTAGATTCATTCCTTATTTTAAGAATGTATGATCCATCAATGAAAACCGGACAAAAAAACATTGTAAGTTTTATTTAGACAATCCTTTTATTGGTCATTTTTTTTTCAAATTTAAAAACTTTTTATTATTATTTGAAGATGATATATATTTTAGTATGTTGTTACTATGTAAGCCCCTCCCCATTAAAAATTTTTGGCTCCGCCGCTGGTTGGAGCTCCTAATCGATCCCCAAATTTTACTGTTTAGGTCTCGAAATTTTTAATTTTCCAAAACTTCATTCCATTTCGTAAATTTTTGCGATCAAGTTTAAATGACAAGATATGTCATTTCTTCGAATTTAAAATTCCCTTTGTGACGTGTCTGCCCTCCTAACACCAAACAATGACGGTAGTCGGAGAATGTGGGTTCACAAACATGCAATCAACAAGATTACTTTCACGTATAGGTTTCTCATACCTCGTCTTGATGATTTTCTTGTCTAACTTTATGGGGAAAATATATTATTGAAGATAGATTAACAAAGTGGTTATCAGTAGATTCAGATAAGGCCACGTGATGAATTAAAGACAACCTTCAAAATGAAGGATGGGTTGTACGAGTGGTGGTAATACGCTTTTGATTATTAAACACACCCAACACTTTCATGTGTTTTATAACTAGTATAAAAACAACCTATGGTCACTGGTTTAAAAAAACGTTTTGTCACGGATTTAGTTAATTGCGTCACTAAAAGTCATTAATCAAATTTCAGTAATGTTTTACTTACATAATAGCCAAAAATCATCACCATTGCAAAATATTTTCACACATTTTGCTAATGTTTTACATAAAAAAAAGTGCATGATACGACATCGGCTCCAACCACCTACCCTAAGGATGTGCTTCTATGTCGGAGGGAATCTGTGAGGTCACAACAAACAAGTTCGTTAGAACCACCCCAAGGACTGTGTCCCAGGAGCAGGCTCCGACGATTAAGTTAGATCGATTGAAAGAGATGAGATGGCCTTTATACTCTAGCGGCAAGCTCCACCGTCAAGGTTCAGTACCTTTGCCTTGAGTAGTCTGGCTTCTCAGTCCGACTCCATTCTAGTGGCAAGCTCCGCCTACGAGGTTCGGCACCCTTGCCTCGAGATCGCTTGGCTTCTTAGCCCGACTCCATTATAGCGGCATGCTTCGATAAGAAGTTTCAAATGCTCGCAACCTTTGCCTATATGATTCCACGCGATGCTCTCCCGTGTGATATATCTACAATCGTTGGCTGCTAAGCCCAATCTATTCTGCGTGATGCGAGGCTCTCCTACATGACATATCCATGAGCATGGCTGCTAAGCCCGAGCTATTCTTCTAAGCCGCACAATATAAGTCGTGTATCGTCCCGCACCGTAAGTCGTGCATCATAACTTCATACCATGCCTAGCACCACGCTTTTTGTGTTTATTCTCCTACAATCATCATGGTCTACTTGTGCTCGGATGATCAATAAAGTGTTCTCTACATTACATCCTGCTATAGTGAGGTTACTCTTCGGTAAGAAGGTTATCACGACAGCAGCCCTGTTACTAACAACCTTTCAACATATCTGTTACTTGGCTCTTAGAAACAGTCTTGCGCGCACAACCCTACCTATAGTCTTACCGCATCCCTATTGTCTGGCTCTCAGCAAAGGTCTTGCTACGCAACCCCTACCTATATCCTCACTGCTTATCCCTCAAAATTTATGTTGTCTAGCTCTCAAAAGTGGTTTTGTTGTGCAGCCCTTACCTATATCCTTGTCGCTTATCCCTCAACACCTCTGCTGCATGGCTCTCGACAATGGTCTTGTTGCACAACCCCTACCTATATCATCACCGCGTATCCCTCAACATCTCTGTTGGCTGGCTCTCGGCAACAATCTTGATACGCATCCCCTACCTATAACCTCTGCCACTTATATTACGGTCAACAACTTTACGGCTTATCGTTTTGAAAACATCCATCTCAAACAAGAGTATTGCTACTTTTTACAATGCCAATGACTTCGTTACGCATCCCCTACCTATAACCTCTGATACGACTACCCGTGCTACGTAATTGCACATTAGACAGGGGGAATCAAGCTAGGTATATCTTGAGCAGGAAACACATTCAGGACGGTCATCAATGCATGTATAGTAGACTATGTTGATGGTTATCGGTGACATTCCATCTGCGCATGACTACAACAACAATTGCGTGGGATAATAGTCTCAGGGACTTAATGGCGAGCTTACGCTTCTTGGCTACCTTGGCCCAACGCCTTATTGACATCATTTTCGCATAGCAGCCCCGCTCCACATAACATCATCAGCAGCCTTGCTCTACGTAATTGCAACAACAGCTATATTGCATCTCACGGACCGGATCGTACACTTGACAAGGAAAGATCATTAAGCAAGCCCATGCTTGGCTCACTGCACATCACCATGACTCTCGTTGGCAAGGTTCGGTTGTTTTATTTATTATTTAATGCATTGGTCCTCTGTCTAGTCCGATCCAATTATCAACAATCTAATCGATTCAGACTAGGGGGACTTAATGACACACGATTTATATCATTGGGTCAAGTACAATGACATTGGCCATGTACCAATAACATCGTACTGGGGGACTTGATGATATTAGGTCCATTAGCATGTCATAGCCTTGCCTGGCGCTCTCCTGTCGGCTTTGGCTTGGTGTTCCTTTGCCTAACGCTTCCTTGCCAGCCTTTCTTGGTGCACGTTCTCCTTCCTTTCCTGGTGCGTGCCCACCAGCCTCGCCCGCCCCCCTCTAGGCGGCCTTGCCCAACTCCTTGCTAGATGGGCTTGAATTGGGTTAGCCCAAGACCTAACCTAAATCCCCTTGGCCTAATTGTCCCCTATAAAGTGAACAATATCTCCTCCATGGAGATGGATGTTTCCTTTTGGCTCAGCCACACCCATAGACTCCGGTCGGGTGGCTCAGCTGCCACCCTCCGCCTTCAACCACCATGCATCACCCCCAGTCCTCTCCCGGTGCACAGTCCCTGGGGCGTTCCTAACGGCCTTGCCTATTATGACCTCGCAGTTTCCCTCTGGCATAGAAGCATATCCTTAGAGTAGGTGGTCAGAGCCGATGTCGCATCAGTGACAAATAATAGCATCAAAGACTTGGTTCTCTTTATCAGAGTTCTCTTTCTCAAGCTCGTTGATTCTGTGACAACCCGATATTTTGAATCAATGTAATGACCTAAAAAGTCAAGAATTGTAATCTCTTTAAATATAATGAAATTAGAGTCAAAATTAGAATGTTCAAAAGTCCCTTTTAGGTTACATAAAATGATAGATATTGTATCAAGGGTTTCAGAAATATAAAGAACACTAAAATCCGAGTTATAACGAAGAAGTTATGACCAACATAAGATTTCGCAGCAAAACCGGCAATACTGTTAAACGTAAAAAGCAAAGTTTCAATACAATAATTTTTAGCCTTAGGTATCTAAATGAAAGTTGTAGATATCATTAAACCATAAACGTACGTAAAAAGAACGTCCAAATCTGACTTCATATGAGGAAGTTATGATTTTTCCATGTTCCGGATATAACATTAGACAGCTAAAAACTCGGAATAGAGATCAAGAGATTTTTGGCCGAAACAACCTAAATGAGAATCAAAGATCTCAACAATAGTAGTGCAACGGTAAAAAGTCTGACGAAAACGGACATCGGATGAAGAAGTTATGGATTTTTAACAGACTTTTCCTATCCCGGCCTACTAAAAATAAATAATAAAAATAAATTCCAAATTAGCCGACAGAGTCTAAACGAAAGTTGTAGAGCGTAGTCACACCTACACGTGGATATAGAGAACGTCAAAAACAGAGTTCGTATTAAGAAGATATGAAATTTTGAAGTTTATTTAATAATTAAAATATTAAATTTAAATATAAATACCCGATATTATCCGAAGGAGGAGGAGTCACCGATCTGATCCAGATTACGCCCGGTGTAATGCCTCGGTACGCCCAGCGTAATCCGAGGATTCAAACCCTATAATATAAAGGGTGCGAGGGTTCTGGGTTTCTTTGCTCATTTCTCATCTTTCTTGTGCTTATGCTTTGCGTTTAAACCCCCGAAGCCATCCCGACATCCCGGTTTTCATATCGAAGTTTGGAAGGAAGTTTTATGCTCCCGAGATTCCCAAGAATCCCGAGAAAATCAACTTTTCCAGTCAAAGTTCTGATCGGTTTTCGTCTCACCTTCTTCAATCTATCATGTGAGCTCATACCTCTACAAATACACTTTAAATACGTTTTAAATGCCTTTTAAATACTTTTAAGGGGGGAATACAAGTAAACACCCGATTATTATTGTGTGAAAATATCTATCCTTTGTTATGCATTTCATACTGTTATTTTAACTATCATTTAAAGTCGTTATCATGAGAAACACTTCGCAAACATTTCTTTACCCTCTTGGGTTACAATGCGTTTTATAAATAGGAAAATATGTTTTATTTATAAGTATGCATTCTTCATATCAAGGGTCATCTTTTCATACAATAGGTATTTCATTATATTACTCGTGAACTTGTTGTTAGCAATCATGTGAGACATATGGCTTTGTTGTACCAAACGAAAGTCCCCATCTTTAACCAGAGTCTCCTGGAAGGAGAGCGCGACTTTGTGTATAGATCTATACGGGGCAGACAACCCCGCACCCTAGCTGTTAGCTACAGTTCATCATTTGGGGTGCCTAATGTCGACATTAGTACTACGTCTAGTATGGTTATGAGAAACTCACAAACCGCGGAACACAACGACTCTTGTATGTAGTAATATATTTAACTCAACCATGCTCAGGGGGTAATAACTATACAATGGGGTATTATTAGCATGTTCATAAATCAGGATAAACACCTTCTTAACCAGTTTTACTTAAACATGAAACTATACATTCTTCATTCTAAGCATGGCATATTTGCTTACAGGTTACAGTCTTGGTTATTTAAGACTGCTTTTCACATATAGGAAAATATAGGATTTTCTGGTTCGAATACATCCATTCTATACAACTACGGTTTTACAACATCATTCTTAAGAAAATATCAAATTTACTGAAATCAAACGCGGAATTTTCAAATGGCATACAATTATTCAAATGAACTTCTTGTGAACTCGCCAACTTAAATGTTGACACTTTTTCTTTGAAATAACTTGTATTCTTAGGGAATCATTAAACACGATTAGCAACTGCTTTTGAAGACTTACGCCCAGGCGTTAGTTAAATCTTTTGAACACCATAATGTAATTGATTTCTTTTCCAAACATGTAATACTACAATCATGTAAAATTTTCAATTATGTATATGATGGTTGTGCGTACTTTCTTTACTATTCATTTGTTATGATAGTTGACATGACTTCCTCTGCCCCCGAATGTTTCCGTCGTTCTGGTTTGGAGGTGTGACAGATTGTTATCAGAGCATTATTTATAGTGAATCAGGTATATCAGCCCATAAAAGATATACAAACTATAAACACAATGGGATTAAAATACTCTGGGCAAGAGTTTATACTTTTAAATAATAAAATATTTAATCAAGTATACATACCTACATTCATACTCAAAACAGTGTCACTAGGACAGAACAAAAGGATTACGATTGTTGGATATCACAAGTAGGCTTGGGGATGTATGGTCAGTTCTGAGAGTGACATAGCCTGATCAACTATGTTGGTCCGAGAAGTGATTAGCATATACCCTGGAATGGTTGTGATATGACAACAAGTCTAAAAACTTACCAACACCACTACAATGATAACATTAGAACAAAACATAAACCTAAAATACTATAGGAGTATTTTGTGTTACTATAATTACTTATTTGAGAACTAAAAAGGGTCCTTATTAGCATATCAATAGTTGTTGAGTGGATACGCTAAGGTTATATGAAATTAAGGTGTCATATTCTTAGAATCTATGACCTTTGCTTTACCTCCTGTTCCTTGTTTGGTTGTGGATTTGAAGTTAGGGTCACTTATTCGAAGGTCAATCCTGTTTTGATTTCATATAACTGGTATGCACTATGCAAGTATTGAAGTAACTGGTAAGGATCATATTATAATTATCTTAGGTAGTTCGTCTATCTATATAAGATTCTTATACCCCTTTTCTCGCGTAGATATCATGGCTAGATTTCATCCTCCTAGCGACCCCTACTACCCGAACCAAGACGATGGAGGATGGATTGGGAATGATCCAGAAGAGGATCCAAAGGAGATTGTAGACAAAGAAGAATTCAGAGAAGGAATGCAAGGAGGCCCTGACACCGACCCCGGAGCTAATTACCTACCCTTAATAACTCCGATCCGAAATCCTAATCCTCGACCAGGATTCCAAGGCCCAACACCTCTGTGGGCAGAGAACCTAAATAGGTGGAGCCTCAAACAGGGGCAACTCTCTCTGTACAACGGGGACCGAAGCTTCTACAACCTAAGAGAGAGAGGCTCAGCAGAAAGAGGTCTTCCTATACTGGTTCGCCGGGTTGCTCGCAATGATGAGCAAGGAAGGGCAGCTATCCAACGAATCATGGAGAATGATGCAAACATCGGAGTCAATACAGTTCGCATACGACAGTTAGAATCAGCTCATAGAAGAACCATCAATCACAATGAAGCTCTCCAGAGAGTGCTAACTACAACTCAAACTGCAGTCAGAAAACTTCGAGCACACTAGGCAATGTATAAAGGTCGTATGCGCGGGATGGAGCGTCATTTGGCAGAACCCAAGGATCATCCAAGCAGTTCCCATCATGAGTAGAGGAAACTCTACTCACCCTTTCTTTTGGTTTATGAAATAACCTTCTTATGTACTCCAAATAGTACACTTTTCCTTTATATATGTAAACCCAACGGATTGTGAGTACACAATTCGGGGGTTTGAATGCTGTCAAAATTTTCTCAATTTTGGTGTTATGTAAGACTTGCTCCAAAGTCCATTTTCCTGAACTTATCACATCTTTGCTACCAATGACATCGGCGAACGTCTAATCTCCCAGGAAAAATCTTTGTCCAAATACTTTCATCCTTCTATTGTTAGAACTCTACCAAAAGAATCACACTCTTACTTAATGGTTGAGCTGTGGTGATTGAGTTCATGAATCACTTTCATTATTCTTACTCTTGAATTCTTATCATTATCTCCATCTCTGCAAACTTAGTTGATAGATGCTGCCTCTGAAAGTAACACCGTCCGTATTCGCAACCAAGAGGAAACTATAGAAACCACAACATGTCGTTACCTTGTTAAAGACATCAAGTAAAAGTTCGCGTGAACTTCAAAAATTCGAACTCTCCATTATGAAGTAATGGGGATCAGTGTTAGAATCAGAAGTAAGACGACACAGAAATTCCATATACCTACAGAGGAGAAGAACACCATGTAGACACCAAGGGAGAATGAACCATTACCGTCCGGATTAAATTATAGGACCAAGGGGAAAACCACATGTGTTCCATGCGAAGTGCTTGAATACCCCTTGTCATAGTAATAACTACTAATTCCACCTAGTGATTTACATTTCTCGGGTTAGGTTTTTAAGCTTATCTTCCTTCCGTTATGGTTGATAGTAATATATCGGATCATAGAATTCTAGTCGAGAGTGAATAATTCTCAAACTCATAAGTCCACCTTGTGTAGACTCCATCATGCATCACTTTCAAATCCTTTCGAAATTGGGAAGCATTATACCTCCAACCAAAGATGATTTAATTGGATAAGACTTTTCTCGTAACCATTTTAGAAACTTACTTCTACTCTTTACCAGGACTGCATCATAGGGATGTAGGTCGAATCATCGAGAATAGTATAACAAAACGAAAAACTTACATTCGCGTGAATGGTTATAATGCATCTAGGGCCAACCATAATCACTCACGAACTCATCTTCTTATCATGTAACAGAATCATGCCTTCGAAGAAAACACCAACCCTTCAGATAGATGCGGCTATTTTCCAAGCTGCGGTCACAGCTGTCGTAGCAGCTGTCATGACTCACCTTAACACTAACAACGCAAATGTTAGAGAAATTGTTATCAGAAATTCCAATCAAAGTAACAACCAAGTACAACAACGAGTTTCAAACTACAATGGCACTCTAAATCTCAAACCCAAGAGCAATAAACAAAAGTTATGGGATAGCAAGAAGTGCAAATCATCCCAAAGAACGACCAAAAGACATCAACCTGTGGCAACCCCTGTGGCTACGACATCTGTTGCTCCTATCACCGTTCCTACTAGTATTCCGGTTACCCATGCACCAGCAAAGCAGTATGTTGGAAATCTACCAAAGTGCAAAAAGTGCAGTTTCCATCATCTAGGTGTTTGCCGACATTTGCACGGCAAGGGCCGCAACAAGAACGGGTATACTACTAGTTTCTGTAGAACTCGGATCCAACGCATCACTTTAACCACAAATGTTAGGACCAATCTAATATGCCACCTGTGTGGTGAAATAGGACATTTAAAAAGGGACTTTCCAATAGAGGAGAATAACGGGGGAACCGGAGGAGTTTGACCCCAGAATATCAAAAGACATCAAAGGATTCTGCTATAATTTTGGTACACTTCCAAACCCCAATAATTAGTTATAATTATAATTACCCTCTCGTTCGAATCAAATCTAAGCACTTGTATGAAACTAGGAACTCTATCAGGTAAACTATAATGGTTTAATGTATACATTAGGACCATTCATACTTAAGATTTGTAGACTGAGAGTGAGTGATTCCGTCTCATCTTCTTTTCCTTGTCTGGATGTGGTTTTAGGGCAGAGTCACTCAGTCAACCATCCTTCCAATCTTAATTATACCTGACTTGTATACACCAAACGGTTATGGAGAGACCTTGTAGGGATCACATCATGAAATTTCATTATTTCAAATTATGAAAACCCTCGTATAGTTGGTACTCGTCTAAGTTGAGTAAAAAATGCTCGTGATAAAAATACCAAAGTTAGTTATTTGTCCTAGTAATCATTCTTCCTTTTAGATCATCACTACATCTAATTCATCAAAAATTTCCGATATTTTCCCAGAGGAACTGCCAAGATTACAACCGTAACGTCAAGTCGAGTTCCGAATCGACTTAGTTCCAGGGGCTACCCCAGCAGCCAAAAAGCCTTATCGTCTAGCACCAGCTAAGATGCAGGGACTTTCCAATCGGCTTAATGAACTTCTCAGAAAGGGATTCGTCAGACCAAGCTTCTCACCATAGGGAGCACTGGTCTGGTCCGTGAAGAAGAAAGACAGATTGTTTTGTATATGCATCAACTACAAGGAGCGAACTATCTTTCGAAGATTGGTCTACGATCCGGTTATCACCAGTCATGAGTGTTAGAGGAGGATGTCCCCAAGACACCCTTCCAAACTCGTTATGGACACTACGAGTCTGTAAGTGATGCCCTGTCGAACTAACCAATGCAACAACTGTAAAAGGGTGTTTCGTCCTTACTTGGATCAGTTTGTCATTGTCTTCATCGACGACATACTTATCTACCCCCGAAGTAAGAAAGAGCCTAGTCAACATCTACGAAGAGTCTTAGAAACATTATGATCGGAGAAGCTCCACGTAAAGTTCACTAAGTGTGAGTTTTTGATCCGAAGAGTCGAATTCTTGGGTCACGTTGTTAGCAAAAAGGGAATTCACGTGTACCTTTCCAAAAATCAAGGACATTGAGAATTGGTCAGCACCGAAGACACCTATAGAAATTCGTCAGATTCTTAGGCCTCGCTGAATACTGACGTAGGTTTATTCAGAACATCTCAAGGATCGCGGAGCCACTTACAACATTGACCCAGAAAGGTGTGACCTTTGACTAGGAAGAGAAACAAGAAAAGACGTTTCAAACATAGAAACAAGTTGTGTGCACCGCACCGATGTTATCCATCCTAGAAGAGATAGAAGAATATGTCGTGTTTTACAATGCATCCGACCAAGGGCTTGGTGGTGTTCTTACGCAAAGAGGAATGGTCATTGCCTATGCCTTAAGACAATTAAAGATACTCGAAGTCAGCTATACTACACACGATCTATAATTAGGAGTAACCGTATCTGCTCTGAAGATATGGAGACACTACCTGTGTGGGCCAAGAGTATTATATTCACAGACCACAAAAACATTCAACACACATTCGACCATGAGTTATCATACTAGTGAGTTCAACGAACGAAGCAAAGTCGTATCCCGATAGTAAATGGTTCGCTGGAATGCCATGCGAGGACTCATATTCACTTGGGAATGCGAGGATCAAGTGAAACTTCTATCTGTAAACATAATTATCAATCCTACTTAAACTCTAATTTCGAGACGAAATTCCCTCTAACAGGGGAATGATGTGACAACCCGATATTTTGAATCAATGTAATGACCTAAAAAGTCAAGAATTATAATCTCTTTAAATATAATGAAATTAGCGTCGAAATTAGAATGTTCAAAAGTCCCTTTTGGGTTGCATAAAATGATAGATATTGTATCAAGGGTTTCAGAAATATAAAGAACACTAAAATCCAAGTTATAATGAAGAAGTTATGACCTATCTAAGATTTCGTAGCAAAACCGACAATACTGTCAAACGTAAAACGCGAAGTTTCAATACAATAATTTTTATCCTTAGGTATCTAAATGAGAGTTGTAGATATCATTAAACCATAAATATACGTAAAAAGAACGTCCAAATCTGACTTCGTATGAGGAAGTTATGATTTTTCCAAGTTCCGGATATAGCATTAGACAACTAAAAACTCGAAATAGAGATCGAGAGATTTTTGGCCAAAACAACCTAAATAAGAATCGAAGATCTCAACAATAGTAGTACAACGGTAAAAAGTCTGACGAAAACGGACATCGGATGAAGAAGTTATGGATTTTTAACTGACTTTTCCTGTCCGGCCTACTAAAAATAAATAATAAAAATAAATTCAATATTAGTCGACGGAGTGTAAATGAAATTTGTAGAGCATAGTCTCACTTACGCGTGGATATAGAGAACGTCGAAAACGGAGTTCGTATGAGGAAGATATGGATTTTTGAAGTTTATTAAATAATTAAAACATTAAATTTAAATATAAATACCCGATATTATCCGAAAGAGGAGGAGTCACCGGTCTGATCCAGATTACACCCAACGTAATGCCTCTGACCCTATATAAAGGGTGCGAGGGTTCCGGGTTTCTTTGTTCATTTCTCCTCTTTCTCGTGCTTATGCTATGCGTTTAAACCCCCGAAGCCATCCCGACATCCCGGTTTTCATATCCAAGTTTGGAAGGAAGTTTTAAGCTCCCGAGAATCCCAAGAAAATCAACTTTTCCAGTCAAAGTTCTGATCGGTTTTCGTCTCACCTTCTTCAATCTATCATGTAAGTTCATACCCCTACAAATACACTTTAAATACGTTTTAAATGCTTTTTAAATACTTTTATGGGGGGGGGGGGGGGGGGGGGAATACAAGTAAACACCCGGTTATTATCGTGTGAAAATATCTATCCTTTGCTATGCATTTCATACTGTTATTTTAACTATCATTTAAAGTCGTTATCATGAGAAACACTTCACAAACATTTCTTTACCCTCTTGGGTTACAATGCGTTTTATAAATAGGAAAATATGTTTTATTTATAAGTATGCATTCTTCATATCAAGGATCATCTTTTCATACAACAGGTATTTCATTATATTACTCGTGAACTTGTTGTTAGCAATCATGTGAGACATATGGCTTTGTTGTACCAAACGAAAGTCCCCATCTTTAACCAGAGTCTCCTGGAAGGAGAGCGTGACTTTGTGTATAGATCTATACGGGGCAGACGACCCCGCACCCTAGCTGTTAGCTACAGTTCATCATTTGGGGTGCCTAATGTCGACATTAGTACTACGTCTAGTATGGTTATGAGAAATTCACAAACCGCAGAAACAACGACTCTTGTATGTAGTAATATATTTAACTCAACCATGCTCAGGGAGTAATAACTATACAATGGGGTATTATTAGCATGTTCATAAATCAGGATAAACACCTTCTTAACCAGTTTTACTTAAACATGAAACTATACATTCTTCATTCTAAGCATGGCATATTTTCTTACAGGTTACAGTCTTGGTTATTTAAGACTGCTTTTCACATATAGGAAAATATAGGATTTTCTGGTTCGAATACATCCATTCTATACAACTACGGTTTTACAACATCATTCTTAAGAAAATATCAAATTTACTGAAATCAAACGCGGACTTTTCAAACGGCATACAATCATTCAAATGAACTTCTTGTGAACTCGCCAACTTAAATGTTGACACTTTTTCTTTGAAATAACTTGTATTATTAGGGAATCATTAAACACGATTAGCAACTGCTTTTGAAGACTTACGCCCAGGCGTTAGTTAAATCTTTTGAACACCATAATGTAATTGATTTCTTTTGCAAACATGTAATACTACAATCATGTAAGATTTTCAATTATGTATATGATGGTTGTGCGTACTTTCTTTAGTATTCATTTGTTATGATAGTTGACATGACGTTCTCCGCCCCCCGAATGTTTCAGCCGTTCTGGTTTGGGGGTGTGACAGATTCGAATATCCTACTTTCGAATTATCAAATCCTTTTCAACAAAGTTTTGTTCCACATCAAAGACTTTGTACCGAAGCCAAGTATAGAGGTGCTACAAATGCGGTTGTTGAGATGAGTTTGCTTCACAATCTTTTAAGTGAGCTGCTTTACCCACCACTCATTGCTACTTTGGTATATTGTGATAATGTTAGCGTTGTTTACTTATCTTTCAATCTGGTCCAACATCAGCGTACTAAACACATTGAGATTGACATCCACTTTGTCCGAGATAAGGTTGCCATTGGGTAGGTTGGCGATCTTCATGTTTTGCCTGTCTTCCAATATGATGTATTCCAATATGCTGACATTTTCATGAAAGAGCTACCATCTTCTTTATTTCTTGGCTTCAAATATAATATGAACGTTCATTCGAGATCTCCCGTCCAGACTACTAGGGGCTCTTAGCATATATATGTATTGTATATATTTATTTATTATGTTTGATTCGTCCCATTATATGTAATCCTCTTGTGGTAGCCCAATGTATTATTTATATATTTTGAATGGAATACAATATTTGATTATGGGAAATTATTGATTGTAACAATAAATACTAAATGTGTACAAAAACAGAAATGATTTATTTTGCAACAAAAATATATTAAAGACTAAATATAAAAAAAAAATATTCAGGAATAAATGTGCACAAAGTTAAAAATATATTACCATGTTAAGTCATTTTTTTAGGCTTGTATGGAGTAGCCGGTCATAAAGATCAAATACGTATAGTTTAAGAAGTTGAAGGCTTAAATGTTAACCAAAAAAATAAATAAATAAACTCAATGATCAAATGATCAAATGTGTACAAATCAAAAAATATATTATCATTTTAAGCAACTAGTGAATTTTTTTTTCTTTCCTTTGGATCTCGAACCTCTGTAAATTTGGTAAAATTTGTGCACAGAGTGTTTTAAGGCCGGTTTACTTGTGGGCCATGTTACTTTCTAATTCAAGCTCCAATGCAGAGCATATAGAAGACCAGGCAGGAGCTTACATGCAGAAATATGAGGAAGACAAGGAGGTTAGAAGAGACCCAAATTAAAACAAAAATAATTTTTGATCTGTCAAGTGTTCATAGGAATGTGAAATCGTCGGTAAGCTATAAACGGGGCAAGAAGAGGCCCCTCGGTGGATCCTATAATTCCATTGTTTAGACTTCCAATTTGAAGTTTTCCATAAATTTGCACTTTTTTCCGATTTAGTTTATTTAACATAATATACGTTTTCCATGATTTCAGAATTTCATACCTTTATTTAGCAGCCAAATTACTAGAAATTAAAGTTAATTTCAGTTTTCCAAAATTTGATAGGTCCGTTGGGATTGAGTAGCCTTTTCTGCATCAGTGCTAATTTTTGTGACTTGATAATATTATATTGTACAGCAAAGTGAATTAATTTTAAAAAAAAAAAATGTAAAGTCACTTTAAGCTTGAATTTTAGGTTACAAGCGATGACATTTTGGGTAGGAAAAAAGTTCGTTTACCTACTTCCCGAACTCATTTTGCTGCTAGATATATTATATCTTGTTTACTTGCGCAAATATGAATGGTTTTTTATTCTTAAATTTTGCACTAGGGAATTTGTTTAGTAGGTGGATCAGTTAACATTTATGTGTCGAGCTAAAATAATATGTAATTCATTTATTTAAATGTATGATATATAGCTGTAAGTGAAATATTTTTTTAATAGATTCAAGTCTAATATAAACAAAACAAATGTGACTAAGAATTTCGCATACATGACCTTTTTTTCACTTTTAGTATTAATAATAAAAAATTATAATCTACTTTGCACATAATACATAAGCTGTTCGATTTCATTACTCAAATAAGAAAATTATATACGTTCTATTCAACCATCTTCAGGAAAGTAAGTCGCCAAGTCTCATAGATCTCATAACTCGAGACAGCTCAACTCTTAAATACAGATGGGAAGTTGAGCTAATATTGCCAATTTCTTTGTAATTCCTACCAACTCACGTACATAATTATGACTATTCCCAACATCCCATATCCACTATATAAATCCAAAGGAGCAAATATGCCTTCTCAATCCATCTCGAATCAGCTTCTTAGCTTTTTATTTCAAATATCTACCCTTTGCAACATAATGGCACCTTCCCACCTTAATTCGATCCTCTTGATTCTTGTTTCACTCAGTTTAGCATTTATCAATGGAAATATCATTGCTGAGGCACGTAACCTTTTGGAGATCCCTGAGCTTCCTAAGCCTGAGGTTCCAGTGGTTCCTAAGCCTGAGGTTCCAGAGGTTCCAGTGGTTCCTAAGCCTGAGTTTCCCGTCGCACCAAAGCCAGTAGTTCCAAAGCCCGAGCTTCCCGTTGCACCAAAGCTTGAGTTTCCTGTGGTT
Organism: Lactuca sativa; assembly: GCF_002870075.4. Classification (NCBI taxonomy): domain Eukaryota; kingdom Viridiplantae; phylum Streptophyta; class Magnoliopsida; order Asterales; family Asteraceae; genus Lactuca; species Lactuca sativa. Next base: position 254,121,169 of record NC_056630.2, read on the forward strand.
CCAAAGCCCGAGCTTCCTGTGGTTCCGAAGCCCGAGCTTCCCATCGCACCAAAGCCTGAGGTTCCCGTGGTTCCAAAGCCCGAGCTTCCTTTGATTCCGAAGCCTGAGCTTCCCATCGCACCAAAGCCTGAGGTTCCAATAGTTCCAAAGCCCGAGCTTCCTGTGATTCCGAAGGCTGAGCTTCCCGTTGCACCAAAGCCTGAGCTTCCTGTGGTTCCAAAGCCCGAGCTTCCTGTGGTTCCGAAGCCCGAGCTTCCTGTGGTTCCGAAACCTGAGCTTCCCGTGGCACCAAAGCCTGAGGTTCCAGTAGTTCCCAAGCCCGAGCTTCCCATGGTTCCAAAGCCTGTGGTTCCAGAAGTTCCAAAGCCCGAGCCTCCTTTGATTCCGAAGCCTGAGCTTCCGGTCGCACCAAAGCCTGAGCTTCCAATAGTTCCAAAGCCCGAGCTTCCTGTGATTCCGAAGGCTGAGCTTCCCGTTGCACCAAAGCCCGAGCTTCCTGTGGTTCCGAAACCTGAGCTTCCCGTGGCACCAAAGCCTGAGCTTACCATCGCACCAAAGCCTGAGCTTCCCGTGGTTCCAAAGCCTGAGGTTCCAGAAGTTCCAAAGCTTCCCGTGGTTCCAAAGCCTAAGGTTCCAGAAGTTCCAAAGCTCGAGCTTCCTTTGATTCCGAAGCCTGAGCTTCCCATCGCACCAAAGCCTGAGGTTCCAATAGTTCCAAAGCCCGAGCTTCCTGTGATTCCGAAGGTTGAGCTTCCCGTGGCACCAAAGCCTGAGCTTCCCATCGCACCAAAGCCTGAGGTTCCAATAGTTCCAAAGCCCGAGCTTCCTGTGATTCCGAAGGCTGAGCTTCCCGTTGCACCAAAGCCTGAGCTTCCTGTGGTTCCAAAGCCCGAGCTTCCTATGGTTCCGAAACCTGAGCTTCCCGTGGCACCAAAGCCTGAGCTTCCAGTAGTTCCCAAGCCCGAGCTTCCTGTGGCACCAAAGCCCGAGCTTCCCGCAGCACCAAAGCTTGAGCTTCCCGTGGTTCCAAAGCCTGAGCTTCCGGTAGTTCCAAATCCCGAGCTTCCTGTGGTTCCCAAGCCTGAGCTTCCCATGGCACCAAAGCCTAAGCTTCCCGTGGTTCCAAAGCCTGAGCTTCCGTTGGCTCCTAAGCCCGAGCTTCCTATGGTTAAGCCCTAGATTGCTGTCATTCCAAAGCCCACATTGCCAACAATACCTAAGCTACCCAAGGAATGTCCCATTTGTTCCATTGCCCATCCGTAAAGAATTGCTTTTCTAAAAGCTTGAAATCTATTTTTTCATTTTACTCCTACTATATATGTGCTTAATTAACATATTGATTATAGAATGTGTTTGTTTTTTATATATGAACTATTGGTTGTTGCAAATAATGTCTCGTTCATAAATCGCAATCATGATCTATAAATTAAAGGTTTACAATCTATAACATGAAAACAGATCAAGATTAAAAACGATCGTTTTCGAATTAAATCAATTTGGAATTAAGAATAATGTACAATCAATAATTAATGGTCCTGCTATAAGAACTATTTCACCATGGTGCATCAGGTCCTTCAGTCCAGTAAAACACTAACTCTAATTATCGAACTAAATACGATTACAAAAACAGATTTATATCAAATAAAATCTGGAGACCTCTCTTGATGCTATCGTCGGTCTCTCTTGATGCTATCGATCGTCTCGGACTTAAAGACTTTAGTGCATTGAATTCTAAATTGAATTAAATGCTTATATTATAACATTACTGTTAGCCGTATAATTTGTATGTATGTTGTATCTTTGTATTAGTCTATTAGTGGCCCAATGTATAGCAGCCCGCCTAGTGTTATCCTATTTCCTTTGTGTTGCATCTATTAATTGGTGGAATATATTATGATTATTCATCGAAAAATATTGTGTCAACAAGGTTTTGTTCCCGATAAGGTCAATATCCTTATGTAACACATCAACCTCAAAAGCATTCCGACACATTATATGCATGGGTTGGTATTTCCACTCAATGCTGCCCTTTTTGCTCTGTGGAGACTGGAGACGGAATGACATTTGTTTATCCAATGCCCCATTCTATTGTAGATTTATTTTTGGTAATAACATTGACAAAAAGCTCAAAACTATCGTGGAGATGGTTCTATTCACTTTAATCTGGTGTGCATGGAGGTTAAGGAACAAAAGTGTTCCTTCGAACGAAGTTCAAAGTTTTCTTTTATGGATCAGTAGTGTTCGGCGTAGAGGTTCTAGCTAATTATTTCTGATTAAGTTTCTTTGACTTTTGACCACAATTTCTTTTATGGGGACCACATATAGCAGAAAAGCCAACATTCAGTTGAAAATCTAGTTTTTCGATAAGTTATTTGAATAACAAAGATTTTTTTGTTAAACAATAGGGTATGAGGTGTTGTTTTTCTATTTTGAGGTCGACGGTTAAGTTACATAAGTGAAATTAGTTGTACTTTAGAAACATTCGTAGTTTTTAGTTCCCTTGCTGCTCTACAACGATCCAATAAAGACGAGTTCAAGGTGGCAAAATGAAACTCTTTCCTTCATTCTTATAGTGCTAGAGTTATAGTAGTTCATCTCTCTTCTTTCTTCTATCAACTGTGTCCTTTACTGATAGCTAGATCAATCGCTAGCAGAAAAGTTTCTCACTGTCAACTATGTCAACTACCGTAAGACGTTATTATGAAATTGGATGTAGCTGATATACAATTTATTATCATAGTAGAATAAAACATTTTTATATCAACCACTTAGTATTTATCAAGTGCTTATTTAAGGTTGTGTTATTTACATTTTTTTGACAACATGAAGAATAGAAATTCAAAGAAAAAATATTCTTGCAAGGATCTAAAGAAAATGTCAGGGCATTACAAAGGAATACTTGAAAGAAAGCTTTTAAACCTACAAGGTCTTTATGATAAACTTACAATTCCTATTATTCATCTAATCAAAAGATGAAAGGACAATACGCTCAACAATCATATTCTTAAAAATGGATCTGGGTAAAAAATGATAGAATTCCAATACCACCAAATAACTAAATGAGCGTAATCAACTTGACCACCTTCTTCTTCCACTTCAAGATATTGAGGGCATCAACAAAATCAAATGGGACTATAAAATTACAACTTAAATGAAAAAGGAGATCAGTCCACTTAGAGCTTCAACCACAAGAGAAAAACAGGTGATTGATCGATTCCACGAATTTACCACAACCCGGGCACATAGGACATAGGTCATCAATATACCTAGCTAGCCAAAAAATTATCTCCGTTGGAAATCTTGTTCAAAGTTATTCTCCAAATGAGGATATAAACTTTGATCGGCACAAGTTTGCACCATCACATGCTTAATGTAGTGATTTTTACTATAAAAAATTACTTTTATTTTAAACATCATTTAACAGAAAAAAAAAAAAACAGAAGTCTTAATTATTCAACATTTTAAAAACAACGACTAACATTACGTTTATTTCAAAATAATCCATCAAACCGTATAAGTTTACGAAAACCAAATGTAAGCAAAATAGTATGTTGTAATTCCTTATTAGGTATTTTTCATCGCTTTATTCGTCGCTGTAATTATTGTCTTAAATTCGCCGTTGTAATTACTTATTATTATTATTATTATTATTATTATTATTATTATTATTATTATTTGCTCTTTGCTCTTTGCTAACATCATTTATGATCGTTATTATGAGCATCTACTCATCGCTAACCCAAAAGGAATTACCATGTTCGCTACTAAAGTGACCAAATCAGTCCATTGCACCAAGTGAGGCACGACTCTTACCCTTAGCATTGTGACCAAGTCGTTATGTTCACTAATCCGACGATGCATGTACAAGTACAATGCATTCTCGTTCCAAAATGTAGATCACTCCATTGCTTGATACCTCACACTCAATGTGATGTGTCATTCGGCATGCTCATAAAGTCAACATCACTCCAAGGCAACTTTTGGTGACAAAAAATGCATGTAAACTTTTGTCACGAAAAATAACAATTATAAATTGTCATAGAAAATATGTATGAATTTTCTTACAAAAAGAAAACCATTAATATTTTCCAAAAACAAAGATGATAACATATTATCAAATAACCTAACCAATTTAGCAAAAAATGTCTCTGATACAAATTGTTGAGTTTTATTCAACAATAATCTAAAATAAATAGTCAAAACTACGAGTTTAGCAACGGAAACAAATTTATGATTGAATACACTAAAAATATTTTACCCACAAATGATCATTTTGTACAGCATAAAAAGATTAAAACAACCATAGGAAGGAAATAGTTTATAAACTTTGAAGACTTTGGTTCCTTTTGACACTAAGAAATTTGTTGAAGATGTCATTAAGCTCCAAAGTAGAAGTTCTTTATAATGTATGTACTAAGCAAGAACCAACCACCAAAGATGCTAGTATTCACCTGTATGTTTTTTTTCTTAAGCCTTAGAAGTATATACCAAATATGCCTTCAAAGGAAAACCAACTAATTCCATTTTATCTCCATTACTACAAGGGAAAAAAAATTAGCACTAAGGCGCTCTCGGTTTTGGGCAACAAAAAGAGAGGAAAAAAACGTATGAAAATATTCACTAGTTATTCACTTAACATATTATTATATACTTAGACATATATACATTTATACCTTGAAACAAAGTCAAAGAATCAATGTTATAAGACATGGGAGTCAAAGAGGCAAGACCACACTCCATATTAATCTTCTCCTAACCACTTACAACATTTAGAAAAAATATGAGACACAAGATACATCATACACTCAACCATGTAACTACTGGGGGAGATTAGTGCACATAGCCATAACAAGCCCGCTAATATTAATATATGTAGGAGTGTCTTTTTGAGTTACATGCATGAACAAAATAAAGCAGAACTAAAAATATACTTATATGAGAGACTTATTTTCTTAATTAATTAATAGTTTAATTAACTAATTAGAAAATAATGGAATATGGAATATTTCATAATGGTTTGAAATCTATAGATAACTATTATTATATTTACTAATTATCTTTACAGTTTCAAATCATAACCTTGTATAAAGGGAGCTACAAATTTAGTTTTGGTATAATAGAAAAAGACCATTAAATCACTAAAATCCAAAAACCTGTCAAAACCCTTGAATCGCAAAAACCCAGTTCCCATGACATGGGCGTTGGATTTCTATGATGTGGCGAGACACATATTAATGTTTCTTGGATCTGTGTGTTTTTGGAGTTCAAGGATTCTTCGGAGTAGAGTTTTGCTTCTTGGGCATAAAGATCTTTCAAACATATCATCACAAATATATCTGGCCTTTATTACATCATATCATCATAACCACAACAAGATATCAACATTTCTAGTACATATAATCCACAATAAGACTCAGAACACAATATAGTCTAACTTAGATTAATCGATTTGTTGTCAAGAGTTGTAGTTCTCTACTATCTACTAGATTCAAAAAAAGCATTAACTTACCTCAAGTCCAAGAGTAATAGGTAATGAATAGAGGAAACACAATGCTTCTATAACCAAATTAAACGTCCTAAATAATCACATAACATCCCGATAAGAAAACGAGCACAAAACATGAAATGGAATACGCCATTGCAGGTTAAGTGTCATATGTGTGTAAAGGACCCACCATGTCCGATCAACTAATCGCAACTCCGGTCAAACCCAAAATCTCGTTGACACATCGTATTGGAAAAATATATATACCACATATGAATGTTACAAATGTAATTTCAGGATTTTCCGATTTTGATAATTCCGTACCCAATCCAAACCCACTTTGGGGAGTTTCTAACCTTTGAAAACAATCCCAAAAGGTCTTAATTAATTCAGTACTTGGGAATTACGCTAAGACCCCAGAAACAACAGCAAACATCTTATTTTGAGCATGAGCCACCAAATACACATTTCACGCCAATTCATATGACATCTGCACACAAAAGAGGTTGATAATTTGAAGTAAAAGTTTATATTTTGGTATTTCAATACCTAATTCCACAAAAAAAATATTTTGAATATTTCGGGACCAACATTTCTGCTTAAATTAAAATTAAATTTCTTGTTGTATAAAATCAAACAATTTTATAAATAATTTTAAAAGTATCCTAGTGAAGGGTGTTTCACATTAACACATTCTTAGATTCATTTAGTGATATCATTTTTGTCACAAATTTATGATTATAATTTTTATTTACTTTAATTTTCTGCTTTTTCAATTATGTTACATATAAGTTGTTAGATATGTCTTTATTACTCCAAAACTCTTACTTGCTATCTGTCTTTTTGTTCCATCACTCCTTATTTACTTCAAACTAAGATCGAAGAACGTTTCGGAGATGTTTTCCATGTTCTTCTTGTATTATTTGTCTATATATTGCTTTTTCTAATCCAAGAAAAGTATATCTCAATCATATTCCAAAAGTGAAAGGATATTTGACATGTGTGTATACATATTAAAATGTTCCTACTTAGAACCTAAATGACTCTATTATTAATGTCACGATGTCAAGGCATTTCTAAACAAAGTTTTTCTTTAAACATAGAACTAGACCATTTCTAACGAGAGTTTTTTAATAGCCTATTTGTATTAGAAATAAACCAATATACAATTTATTATTATTGTAGAGTAAAATTATTTTATTACCAACAACTTAGCACGTATAAAATGCTTGTTACCATTGTATATCATTTATGTAATGTCCTAATTTTTCAAACAAAATTTTCATTTATAAATTAAGAATAATCAACCTAAATCTATGTACCAAAGCGTTATAAAAAGAACCATTTTTTTTTTTAAAAAAATGTCACATAGTTTACAAAATCAGAGTAATAATAAAATAGTGAAATCCTATCAAACAAAGTCTCTAACAACAAAACAAATGAATACGATATAATCAGATCTCGTCTTCCCCTTGCTACTTGGACAACCTGGAAAAGTTTAAATTCAACGACTAAGCACAAAGATTAGTGTGTTTGCCAAGATATCACATACACAAATGGAAGTTGTAGTCCAACTATAGTCTTTCTATAGTCTTGCCAGCTATAGTCCAACTATAGTATTTCTAAAGGTTTGTATTTGGTCAGATACACTTCAAGTATGAACAAAAAAAGCAAAACTAATCTAAGCAAAGTAATCAACACAAAAATAACACAAAAATTCTCAAATTGTTCATTTCACCAAGAAAAGAGGTTTTGTCTTCACCAAGAAAACGGGTTTGTCACAAAGACGATTGACACACAAAGCCACAATCACTAATCTATGACTACTACATTAAGGTTTTCCCTAATGTTGTTTATATATATATATATATATATATATATATATATATATATATATATATATATATACACACACACACACACACACAAATCTATACATGTATACTCCTTGATTTAAGGGATTGCGTCTAATCTATACTAATTAATGATAAGATCCTTATCACCAAGATTATAGATCTGATATATATTCTATATTTATCTATAATAACTGCCTAATATAAAAGTTAACAATCGGAAAACTATACTAAAGCTGACGTTATTAAACTTGAGATGTTGGCGTTGATGACTTGTATATGCTGCCACCAATAGATCAGCATATCATGAGTTGCACTCATCAGACCATAAAGTGTAACCTTATAATCTCCCCTATTTGATGATATCAAAACTAAACTTCTTCTTTAGATTCATCAGAAGAGCCATCGTAGAACTTGTCAACTTCTATCAAGACTTCAAGCGTTACCCATCTGAATTGATCAAGTTTTAGCTCTTCCAATCTTATACTCAGCTCTAGTGATGTCAACACACGATATCCTCTTTCTAGTTCATAGTGACCTTATCCTTCCAAACGATGATGAAACAAGTTTTCAGTAGGAGCAGAACGAAAGTCATTAGTGAGTTGAAAGCACATCTGATTTTGAGTGTCTAGATAGAAGATCTCGTGCTCTGGTTCTAGAATAAACATGTAGTGAAAAGATTCAACACTAGCTGGTAATTCATTATTGATGTATCTGATACAATAAGGAAGAAGAAACTTGGTATTCTTGGACTGACGAGGTGCGCCTGTTCTTCATGATGATGCTGATCTAGATGAACTTGTTGATAGACCAGCGGATTGTACCAGGCGCAGTTTCTTCACTTTGTTGAGAAGTTGTTGGATTTCCAACTTCACCTCTTGCGCATGAACACTTTTATGCTTGTTAATGATTTCAGGAATCTACATCCACTTGTTGTAGCCAAATTTAACTAGCTCATGAGGAAACACAACTTCAGTGTATTCATACTCAATTTTCTTTCTTGCCAAGTGAAGCTTTAGTGACTCATTCTTTGGCTTGGTGCATCTCACTCTGATGATAGGATCATGCTTTGTTCTTTGATTTAGAATGCCTCCAAACTACTTCCTATTAATCTGTTCATATAGATCTGAAACAATATGTTACTTTTCTACATTGTTATTGAAAATCTTCATAATCCGATCAATAGTTCTTTGAACTGCTGTATTTTTATCAGCAAAAACAAGTTCTTGAACAAGTTTGGCAAACAAACATTCATTTTTTTATGGCTTCTTTCTACTGACGAATAGCAATATTTTATTCCAACGTGATCTTTATAAGTTCCTCAATAGGTAAGCTCCATGTTTCTGCAAACTCATTCAAATCTTTATGAGTTTGCTTTTCTTTTGAGGAGGTGCTCAAGTATCATCAGCGGCCGAGAAACTTCTAGCTCAGAGTTAAAAGCCCCCCCTGAGAAGGAAGCCTTTATTTTTCGTGGATTGAGCTGTACACCATCATCAGAATCAATATCACAATTTTTTCCTTGAGGAACCTCTTGAGAGATCTCCCCCTCAAAACAAGATCTAGGATAAACAACATTTAATGGAATAGTAAAAACAACAGCTTGTTGAATGAAACCAAGATCTAGAAACCCTTTCACACTCATCTATTTCGGATTGGTCACCGGTGTCTGGAATAGGTTGATCAGTAGTAGCATCAGCAACAACAATCGGCTCTAGAGGATCTGCTTCAGTTTCACTCCTTTCATTATTATCAGGATGAGATGCAATCACCACCTGCATTTGCATTGGCTGAGGACCCTCTTGATAATTCTCCCCCTTTTTGGTAGTATTATATCGGGAAGGAGATTTAGGAGGAGAAGAAAGAGTTCTTGGAGGAGGATGAGATGATGGAGGAGGTGGTGTAGGAAGATATTATGGGAGGTGGAGGTGGAGGAGGGTTATCACCTGAAGAATTTGGTGGAGTATCATCAACAACCATATCATCATCATCATCACCTAAGGCCACAAGTATTTTCATTATAGCCGCATCCCTTTCAACTTTTGCCAACCTTTTGTTCATTGAGTGAGTTGGCTGTATAATTAACGAGAGTTGAGAAAGCATAGTAGTTTCAAAGTTAGATTTGGATTCTCCCTGATCAACCTGATGAAAAATAATTATATTAATAGGTGATGGTGTAGGAGGAACTATTTCAGCTTGATGAATTGTATCATCTTTAGGAGAAGGAGACGATGTTGGAGAAGGTTCATCCAGGAATATTGGCTTAGTAGTATCTCCAACAGGAGGGGTTGATACACAACATTCGGTGTCATCAATAAAGGAAGAGGATGAAGAGGTTGAAAAACATATATGCTTGTTAAATCTTAGAGGAGAGTTCATTTTCCTAGTGAAATCAACTCTCATGGCAGCTGTTGATTTATTTTCATCTTTATCAGTGTCTTCTTCCTTATCAACCCCTATTTTATTACCATCTTTTTAATCATCATTATTCCCATTATCATTACCTTCTTCATCACCAGCATCATCATTATCATTATCCTCTTCAGAGTTTGAGGATTCAAGCACATAGGGATTTTCAATCCACTTTCGCATCGTTGCAGTTATAGGAAGATTATCCTTAGATGGGCCATTATTAATGATTTTTGAAAAAAGAGCCGGAATAGGAATGATGATCCCCATGACTTTCAACATAGAACTAGCAACAACGGGAGAAACCGTTTCTAACCTCAGCTTCACCCCCTTCCTCGGGATTATTTCTTTGATGATATGCCCTAAGCCCCTTTCAGATATCCTTCTTCACGAGACAAGATCAACACAAGCTAGCGTGGGTAGGGAACATACACTGGTCTCTTGATCCCAGAAATACATTCAATCATTTGATCAAAAAAAGATTTGAGAAAAATCCAGTTTCTTGCTATAAAAAATGTAGTATAAGATCCTTAGCTCAAATAGATTTAGTTGATCCGAGCTTCCAGTCTTGTGACCAATACATTTTCCAATCACACCTATTAAATATTTCCATCCTACATTACAACACTAATGAAGGATGCTCTTGTAGAGATTGCGAGTAAGGCCCTTGAGTTTGAAGTTATACCCTAGTTTTTCACGAACAATCTTGTAGCTTTCATCAAGAGTTTTAGAGTAACTATCATATCGCGGAAGACGAAGAGCAATTCAAATGGGTTTCACATCAATATTAACCCTATATATGACCATCTCCAATGGTTCCAGAGATGGTTTGAGGGATGATATCAACAGAACATGTGTAGTAGAACTCACATACATGTTTAAGGTAGAAAGGGTCCGGAAAGTTGCAGAATGCATACCAAAGTGGACTACTTTTGGCATATTCGACAAATTCATCGACTCCAAAATTCAAAAACAACTTTGAGATTTTATTTGAGAATGCCACATTTGTTGATTGGATGATGATAGTAGCGTTAGAAGCATGAGGACCTTTGATGATGAATTTGGAGCCTTGTTTTAGAGAGAAAACTAATTGCTTTTTGAATCGCTTCTGAAATTCACCTATAGTGGTGAATTCCCAGTTTATACCCAAGAAGTTTCTTCATTTTTACGTAATCATGAGAGAAGAGACATGCACTGTGAAATTCTAATATCCTAAGAAAATGATGAACCTTTTAACGTCTGTAACATGCATAAAAATCACAACCATTTTAAACTCTTCAAATCAACCCCTTTACTAATAAAAGTGTTTACAAAACCAATTTTTCCAAAACATGATTTAAAAACACAATCACCCAAGATCCAATCAGTAGTGAAACAAAGGATGTCTACGGTCATGCCTTCGCCTTGCCACAGTCCTCTAAAGAACTTGAAACCATAAACAAAAACTATAACCATGAAGCTTAGTGAGTTCCCCCAAAGTACCAAAACACAAAAATATAACATATTCAAATAATAGCATGTACTGGGTCCACAACTAAAAGACTGGATTTCCCCTTAAGCTTAGATTATGAGTGTTGTTTGCCTATCGGCCCACAACTCATATATGGGTTGCTCCTAAGCTAACATCATAAGTTTGGCTTGCCCTCGGGGCCCACAGCTCATGACTGGCTTGCTCCCCGGCCCAATCAGTCAACAGACTGAAATACCCTCAAGCCCTCAATATGACTCTAGCATACCACCCGGTCCTCATCTTGTGTCTGCAATGCACCTAAGCGCTCAATATGAGTCTGGTATGCCCTACCTGGCCCTCAACTCATATCTAAAATGCTCCAGGGTTTGTTAGGTACAGCACGGAGCATTACAACCTTAACCTAACATAATATGTCGACATATACTAGATAACAAATATATACAGATAATCATGCAGACATAATCATAGGTAGTCCTACAGATCTACCATCATAGTATATCGACAACTAGTATAATCATGCATATGTATTCCATACTTAACATATCAGCGAATAGAAGGATATCAAACTAATGGGTCGGCCTTGGTGCCTTCACTACAAGAAAAATACCCTTTAATGACACGCGAACAATGACATGCTCTGATTTACGATACACATTTTTTGTGTACCCTAAAAATAATGTCAGTCTTCCAAATTTTAAAGGATAGAGGACATGCATTTGTGCGTGCCCTAAAATTATTGTCCCATGAAAAAAATTACAAACATGGAGGGCGCTTATTTTAAATGTGTGTCCTCTATGAATGTCGCTTTATAATTTTTTACTCAAAACGTGCGTTCCTAAAAGGGGAAATGAAATCCTCTAAAATTCTAAAATTTGGAAATACCCCGCTTCAATATCTCCCTTCATTATCTTTTTCCCATCTCTCTACAAGCCCTAACCACAATACCATCTCTGCTTTTCACTCCTTCTTTTACATTAATTATCCTTCACAACCTCATATCACTTACATGTTACCACTATATATTTGCGACATCGTATAACCCACCACCGTGATAACTCCTCTAACCACTGACACCCATCACAATTGATCTCATAACACTTACATGTTATGAATTGAGATCACTTCCACATTTTCTACACCGTACTATGACCGCGATCGCCGTACACTCTTCCAAATTCTAAGTGTTGCTGCCAAAACCACCTCATCTACATCGCACCACCAATACCATCGCAGTCAAAGGTTTGAAATCCCTATTATCATAAGTTAGAAGAGCCACAAGAAAATTTATGGTAAATATATCAAACTAAGGGTTTATTTTCATTTTCAGTTGAACAATTTGGTTGTTTCACCATTTAATCTCTTCTATTTTTTCCCCAAATTAAGGCTCGCCAACAGTATGATGAAATGCCTTAGAGAAAAATTACAATAAAAAGTGTGTTTAAATGCCCTTTCAAACACTTCAACTAACTATAAGATTAATTGTCAAGCAATTCTGTGATCTTACATTTTCTTCTTTGAGTGTTAATATATATGAAAAATCTTGAGTTTGTTGTAAATAAATTTGTCTAAAATTTGCAGATTTTTTAGTGGCTCAAATATGGCTTTCAATCTTCCATTTAGGTAATCTTTATGATAACAAACCCACAACTTTACAACTCATTATTACGGATTGGTGTGTTAATATCATCATATGTACTAGACTGGATCCATTAGTCTAAGTAATTTATGGAATTTTATAAAATGTTCGTATGTGGAAGAGTTCATATGTACCATACTTATGTTTATTTGTCTATTATAGAAACTTACTTTTGTTTTTTTATTATAGTGGAAGAGTTCCATTAAGAATTATATAGAACCTAATAATAGAAATGCTTCAAGTAAGTAGGTATATCAAACTCTATTAAAATTAGAAAGTTTTGAATAAGTTGATCAATAATTTGCATGCTAATTTAAGTTTGTTTGTGAAAATCTAAAAAGATTAGCACATAACATTTTTTTATAGGAAACGAGATATCAAAAGCTTAATGAACGTACAAAAGTACCTTTGATGAGATCACATTAAGCACCTTGTATATTTATTTCTTCACTATTATTATTATGATTATTTTTTCAATTTTAATTTTGCATGATTTCTTGTTTAACGCAATTGTAGGTTTTATTGACAGAAAGCCCTTGAAGAATTGTGGAATTTAGCATAGCCAAATGCTACACCTACAAGATTGATCTCTGATTAATTGTTGGAACCTAAAAGTGAACTTCTAGCAATCCCTAATCCTTGAATATTCCGAATTCACTCTTAGGTATGAAGTGGGATGAGGTGTGAAGTCAGTCTGAGGTCAAAAATGAAGTTGGTGTCCGGAGTGAAGATCCTGGTACGAAGTGAAGAAGTTTTCCGAGATTGTAGATCCATCTAAGCATTAGTTATTCTTGTATTGTACCTAATGTAACATCACATAGGACTTAGTCTTTTGTCAAATGGGATAATCAGAGTGTCAGATCTAACTCTTTTATCCGGTCATGTGTCTATATTATGGTTCGTACGATGTATCACTTTCTTATATATAATGAGTGTTTAATGACAAGAATAAACAACGAATTGTTTCTCCAAAGATAGATATATTCACATTTAATTCACTTTCACTTTTCTCTTAAATCAATCTGTAAAACATTCCTTTTATTCATTTATTGTCTTTACTTTGATTATACTCATAGTTCTATATTTAATACTTGAAGTACTTTTCTTGATCTTTCTGTTCAGCCTCTACTGGTTTTACCAGATTTTTCTGGAACTCTTAATCTGAAGCACACATTGATTGTCAATTTTGATCTCTTCATCGACTGCTTCGGAAGAAGAGGAGGAGACCCCAAAATCATACACTTGCCTTGAAGAAAATGGCTTGGTGAGGAGAACAGTGGTTGAGCAACAATTGAGGTGCTATCATCATTAAATAAAACTTCATCTGACCGCTCTTCATCAGGATCGGGGTGAAAAGCATCATGGTGTTGAGTCTTGGAAGGATCGTCTGATACGATGTTATGTGGAATTTCTCCTGAACCGAACTCTAAATCTGTGATTTCATCGGTTGGAGCAACAAAGGGCAAGTTGCTTTGAATGGCCCTGTTTCTCATTAATATAAGAGTTGCTTCAACTTCAGGTCTGGTATGTTTAGGATGCCTCGTATGTTCCATGTCAATAAAATCTTCCCAAAGAGGATCATTAGCACCTAGTCGTCCTATACCCTTACCGGGTATCAGACCAGTTGTGGCTTCTGAGTTAGGAGGGACAACTCCTACTTCGGAAATGTTAGGGTTCGAGACATGGATCTCAGACCATGCTTGTGATGAATGAAACGGGTTTTCCAACTTGACTCGTGGGTTTGTTACAGGGGGTGCAAGGAACTTTGTTCAACACAAGCAACACCTAGTTGGGAAGGTGATATTGCCATCTTTATACATATTTTTAGGCAATATTTGTTTACATTTTTATTAACATTTTGGTTATTTGCATAGAATTATGGTACTTATAAGGATAAATTGTCATTTGCAGCCAAGTGAATCATTTTCAAAGAAAGGGACCAAAATTTACAATATTTAAGACATTGGAGACTTGGAGCACAAAAGATGAAGAAATTCATAGATTCAACTTATGTCACGACGTGAACTCGAAGACCACGACGTGGCACGAGTATTATAGAAGATAAGCTTACGTGAAGAATGAATCCTTGCCCGATACGGATAACTCTTGGATCGTGACGTAGATCACGACTTTACATTGATCCCTACGACTTTAGGGACTTTTGGCTGATTGGAGGGTTTCCAGAAGACGATTTTTAGCAGAGGAGAAGTTCTGGAAAAAGGTTTTCAACACCAAAGGAGTAGAGGTTCATAATTTAGTTTACTTATTTGATACTTATGGACATGCTTGCCTATTTAGTTTGTGTTTGTTTGTTAGTTGCTATTATGAGCAGCTAAATCTAGCTACTCTTGTCTAGCTAGATGAAGCTTCTAACTTATGAATAGCTTAATTTTACATGGATTTATTTAGTTGGTGAATTGCTTGTGTTTGATTTATCGTTCCCTAGCATACTTATGTTTGTTTCTCTAGTTGCTTAAATTCATGTTCTGTGTAGCTTAGTGACCATTAACTAGATGAACTTGTTTACCTAGTGATTTAGTGAACATTAAATTGCTAGAGCTAGGACTGAACAATCTTAGTTAGCAATAAAAGTAAATAAATTTAGCTGTTCTAGAGAACGTAGATTATGACCATAATTGCGTTTTCATAATAAATCTTATATAGCATATTCATAATCATAATTGGTTCTGTGTTTAATTGTGTGTGACCATACATAATTTTGCATGAATTAATTAATTATTGGTAAAGTTAGACTTAAATTCCTAATATAATAATAACCAACTTGATAATCCATAATTATTAGCTAGCCATAAGGACGAAGTGGATTCGAACTAGATAAGAGTGTTTTTAGTTATTGATTGAATTTAAGTTAAGGTAGTCTGATCTTGTAAAATCAGATAAAACCCTTTTTAAACTTGTTAATAATTAGGTTGAACTGATAGTAAGTAGATTAATTAGTAACACTGTTCCATGTGATTGATACCCGACTTACCCAAGCTATACTATAATCTGACTAGGTACACTGCCTATAGGTGCATAGTTAAGTCTAAGTTTGTTAGGTTATAAATATTAAAATTAGGTGAAGCTATCTGCACACATCAAGTTTTTGGCGCCATTGCCGAGGAACGGCTTAGTTAATTATTAGTTTGTTTGTTTAAATTAATCGATCCTTTTTGTAGGGTGAAACCTGCAAGAAGTTATTTTTCTGTATTAGTTTTTTTTTTCTGCATTACAGGACTCATGACGTGAACCCTTAAGATTCACGACGTGAGAACATAAGTTTTTAGTTTTGTTTTTTTAGTTCGTCTTTCTTAGTTCAGTTTTACATTTTATCTTTTTGTTTTATTTCAGGAATTCATGACCAGAGGTTCTAACACACCTTTGATGCCACCACTTGAAGATCCCGAGTCTGCAAATCACAAAAAGAGGATAAGAACGTGAAAGAAGATAAAACACCAAAGAAAATGCCTTTACAAGAATTCAAGTCAGTGTTCTCAAAGAAGTCGAGGAAGAAAACGGGGGAGTCAAGTTCATCTTCAAAGAACAAGAGCAAGCTTGAACACTTAGATCAAATACCCGTCCAAACCGAGTCTGAATATGATACCGAGCCTGAATTTGAAGAACATACAAGTGAACCCAAAAACGAGCCAAAGAATGAGATAGCGAATATTGAAGAAATATCCATGGGAGCTTAGTACAACCCGCTATTCCTGCCACTGCCACATTCGAGCTGAAAGGACATATCCTTTCTGCACTAAAGGATATCCCATTCTATGGAAAAGATCATGAGGATGCGTTCAAGCATTTAGATGAAGTGAACGACAGTGTTGATTACTTCAATATCCCGAATGTTAATAGAGATACCGTATTGCTAAGGATGCTTCCCGTTACCTTTAAAGGAGCTGCAAAGGATTGGTTAAAAGCACTTCCACCTGGTACAATCACTACTTGGGCTCAAATGCGTGAGTAGTTTCTAGAACAATTCTGTCCACCATCCAAGATAGTTAAACTCAAGAAGGCAATAGCCAATTTTGAGCAAAACCCGAGGGAGTCACTTTACGAAAATGGGAGCGTTATAAAGGGTTGTTAAGGAATTGTCCTCAACATGACCTTAACATTCAACAAGAAGTGTCAATATTCTATGACAAGGTCAATGTGATGACAAGACAACTCCATGATTCTTAAGGACCGCTTACGAAGAAAAATTCGGGCAAGGTCAAGGAATTGGTTGAAGAATTTGCAAATCATTCTTGTGAATACCACAATCCAAGGAATGAAAGCGTGAAAGGAGTTGGGGGTGCACATTCTGACAAAATGGCTGCTATGATGGCAATGCTTAACATTATGGATAGGAGATTGACTCAAATGGACCAATCAATTCATGCAATTTGAGTTGGTTGCGAGAGATGTAGTGGCCGACATTTGACAAAAGATTGCAACATGGATGAATATGGAAACAAGAAAGCTCAAGTTTGCTATTCAAGTGGAGACAAATACGATGAAGATTGGAGAAAACCAAAGAAAGAGTGGCTGCCATACAAAGAATACAAAAAGCAAATGGAAGAGAAATATAAGCAAACTGCCCGAGGCTTCTACCAAAAAGAGCAGTCACCAACCGAGAAGAAGGTGGACTTAGAAACCATGTTGACCCGATTCACGGAAGCATCTGAGAGAAGGCACGAAGATACCGATGCAGTGCTAAAAGAACACATGAATATGATGAAGGAACAACACAAAACGATGATTGACCAGCAAACTTCATTAAGAAATCATCAAGCATCGATTCAAAGTTTAGAAGTCCAAGTTGGTCAACTTACTACTTTGGTTAATAACAAATTATCTTCACAATTTCCAGAAAAGAAAGTTCAATCTCACGTCATGGCCACTGATACTGAAGAAGAAGCGATTTCTGAGTTCCTAGAAGTACTAGAAGTGGAGCCAATGCCATCTGAACCGAAGCCAAAAAAATCCAAGCTAGAAAACGAAGAAGTTGCTGAAATGCCATATTCACGACATGATCCCGATAAGTTCACATCGTGGGCTCGGTCTGCACAGAAAAAAATCGTATTTGTTCCAGCTTATAAACTGCCTTTGCCATTCCCGTCTCAAGTACATCTTAGCCCACTGGAAGGGGAACATCTGGAGTTTATTCAACAAATAAAGGGTATTCCTATTAATACTCCTTTCATTGATTCGCTTTCGAAAATTGCAGAATACGCAAAATTCCTCCAAGACTTAATAGACACTCGTCAAGAATTAATGAAGAATTCTAAGGTGATTCTAAGTTAGCAAAGCTCGAAAGTTGTATTAGGAGAGTTTCCTAAGAAAATGGGAGATCCTGGACGTCTTACTCTTCCATGTGAGTTCAGGAATAATTTGAAGATTTATGCTTTAGCCGATTCTGGGGCTAGCATAAATTTGATGCCTTTTTCATTTTATCAGAAGATGAAAATTCTGAAGCTGAAGGCTACAAAGATGACTATTCAGATGGCAAACCATTAAGTGACACAACCTCAGGGCATTGTAGAAGATATTCTTGTAAAAATTGGGAAATTTGTTTTTCCAATAGATTTTGTGGTGTTGGACATGAAAAAAGTTCCCGATGTTCCGATTATTCTTGGTCGCCCGTTACTAAACACGGCTGGGGCTTTGGTTGATTTACGCGAATCTAAGCTCACCTTGAGAGTTGGAGATGATAAGGAAATTTTTGGAATGGAAGATGGGTTTCAAGGATATGATGTTAAGGGTTAAGTGTTCAATATTGATGAAGATAATGAACTTGAAGAATTGGAAAAGCTTATGGAAGAAGAAATCAAGACAATTGATCAAGTCAATCGCACTAAACTAAGGGCATTCGTTCCATTTTTCGTTGAAGTCATTACTTATACAAAACCAACATCTTGGATGACTAAGGAAAGTGATGACATGTCTAGTGATGAAGAGGAGGTTACATCAAAGGTGACTAGCTCAGTGGTGAAGGAGGAGGAGGATATTATAAAGCTTAAAAATGAGGAAAATTGAAGACTCAAGGGATCAAACGCAAGCTTGATGGAAACGAAGTCAAGGCTAAAAAGGAGAATTCTAAAAAGGCGTATATTTGTCGAGTGCAAGCTTACAAGAGGCGTTTCAAGGAACAAAAGAACCAAGAGGTGGGTTCTTCTGACAATTCGACATAGGGGGCACGAAGTCTGGCTCATGACTCCATAAAAAAGAAGCGCTTCTCGGGAGGCAACCCGAGTTTGGTTTGCATTTTCTTTTCTTTTCTTTTTAGTTTTTGAGTTTTTGATTAGGAAAGTCATCAAGTTATCATCTAAATATTGTTAAGTGGTAAAAATTAGTTGTGGGATATTTTATAAATAAGTGGTAAATGATTAGCAAAAACAAAGAAATTAATTATTTAAAAGTTATAGGGTCCAGACTTGGTTCACGTCATGATAAACCTCTTCACGCCATGGCTATAGATAACTTACGGGGTGAGTCCAGTACTGATGACCATTAAGATGGACCCGGGTTGATTTTGGCCGAAAATAATTTCACGTCATGGTATTGCCTTCCACGACGTGGCCTTTAAAAAGTCACTAGGGGGGGGGGGACCAGTTAAAGTTAACACTTTGACCTACCTTTCTTTATTCCTTGTCGCACGAACTGAAGCCGGAAGTCCACAGGCGATTTTTGGCCACATTTTACTTCCAATTCTCTTGCATTCTCTTGTCTTTTTTTTTTGGAAAGGGAACTTCCCTAACGAGGGTTTCCGGGCCAGATTTCGCGCACCGACTAATCCCCCGCTGCAAACATAAAGCTTTGCCTCATGCCATTGAGTCACTGTAGGCGAACCTCCATGGCCACAAGGGCTAAGTAGTGCCAGGATTTGAACATGGGTCAATAGGTTATCCACCATATCTTCCACATGCCTTACCAAGTCACCACAACCCAAGTGGTTTGCATTCTCTTGTCTTTTCCCTCAATTTAGTATGTATTTCCTCCTTAAAGTGTTTCAATTGCTCCTAATTTTATACATTTTATGGTTAGGGTTTGCTTAGAAATAAAAATGTCCCATTTTGGTTAAATTGGTTAGTATTTTCACTTTGAATGCCCTTAGATTAGCAGAAGGAACAAACCCCAAGTGTTAAATTGGTTGGAGTTGGACTGTGTTTTGACCGATCTTAGTTCACGTCCTGACTACGTCCCACGACGTGGAGCACAGAACCATGATGTGGTTCCTGGGTGAACAGAATTGTTTTGTTTTTTTATAATGCTTTGGGTGTTTTTGTTGGTTTTGGTTTATTTTTTATTTCAGGCATAGCACCTAGAAGGGCTGTTCAACAGGACAATGATCCAATTGATGTGGCGAGTATTCATCCGGTATATCGATTTCCGCAAAAGATTTCACGGGCCTTGTTGACGACATATCAGAGCCGTTTAGGATGGTTATACAATAGGGAGTTTCTTATAGCTCCGATTGTCGACTGGGGAAGGCTTGGCGGTTGTTGGAATGGTGGTTGAATTGGAACGCTATTAGACGAACATGTACGAAGGGGACCATTTTTCCTTTACTTGCCATGGGTGGAGGAACTTGTTTGCGATCGAAGAACCCGTGTACTGGGAATTATCAGTGGAGTTTTTCTCTACTGTAAGCTTTGAAGAATGCACCATTGATTTTGATTATAACCGGGCACTAGTTTTCCGGTTGGGCAGGGTGTATCGGGAATGTAGTCTCCGGGAATTTGCTTAGCGCATGGGGATCTATATGGAAGTGGAGACTCAATCTCCAATCTTTGTTCAATTTTTACTTGGTTGCGTTCAGGATTTTACGCCCGGTACTTTTGATGCTCAATTTTGGCGGACTATCTCCAATCACAAGTACAATTCTCGTGATTCAAGTGAAGCATAAATTCGGAACCCGGTGCATCGTTTTCTTCACCGCCTTATCACCTTTTCGATCAATCATAAACACCATGGTGGTAAGGTTTCCTTACAAAATTTGTTCTTTTTATGGAGTATTATTACTCCCGGGGTGTGTTGTGATCTTCCTTACATGCTCGCAAGATTTATGGGAATGAAAGTGACGAGTTCACGACAAGGAAGTCCGATTACGGGTGGACATCTGGTCACCCGTCTTGCCCGGTCGTATGGGATTTTGTCTCACGAATTTGTGTGGAATCTTACACGTTTTCTAGACAATGATTTTACTATTCAATTTTTGTGTGTTATGCGAGTGGTGGCTGATGTCAGGGAAGGCTATGTTATACCCCGGAAGATGAAGAGCAAGAGATGGAACAAATCGAGCAACCTCCTGCGAGACGACAAAGGAATGTTAGAGACCGGGGAGAGTTGAGAGAGGACTTACTGCTCAACAGCATGAGGAAGGAATGCCCATCGACCCATTTCAAAGTCGGGTTGGGTCCTATTTGGATAATCTCCATGGTGGGATGAATTACAACACGCAGATGTTGGAGGCCATGTTTTCTCACATGGGTGTAGTTCAACCACCTGTCGTGTCGCTGCAGTGCCCGTACATACCTACTTAGGAGGAGCTTTGGATGCCAAGGGGAGATGGAGAATGATCTAGTGGAGTACAAGGTCATGGCAATGATGATTGACTTTCTTATTCTTAGTTCTTATTTAGTTTTATTTGGTTTTGTTTTCTATATTTTTGATCTTATTTTGGTTTGTAAGACTTGGTTTATTATTATGTTACTTTTATTTTCTTTTGGTTGTTTGATTACAGCTTGCTGAGGAGTTTTGGAAAGGAGTGAAGTTGAGTCATGAGTTGTGTTCGTTTAGACAAGTATCGTTAGAGTCTAAGAAGTCAAGAGTCGCGACCCACAATTCGACATAAGTGTGGGGTGCGTTAAAAAGAGAGAGGATAGAGTTAGAAAGTGTCTTTACATACTAGATTAGAAGAGTCTTGACCCATTAAGACATTGGTCAAGTACAAGGCTCAAAAAGAAGTAGGATATTACTATTTTCTGAAGGCCTAATTTTCACGACGTGGCATACTTTTCCAAATCGTGGATTGGTATAAATGAGAAATTTTGCATGCATTCTTTTATGACACCATGACGTGGTATTTTACATCATGACGTGAATTCTAAAGTTTCTCCATTTTGAAGACAATTGGGTGTTTTACCTTATGGCTTTCCACGTATCTTCTTGGGATCACTCTAAAGATTATTATGGCTCGTTTCCTCCACCATATACTGTGGCGTATGCTTTCCCACATTCTTATACATATTTGCATCACTCTTATTGAAGATTGGCAGTTTCGATTTGTTGTTGATGGCTCATTTACTTCTCTATCAAGTTCAAGTCCAAGTTCATATTTTGAAGAGGTCCATATTCAAAATGTACATTTTATCCGCACTTTTGGAGTTCAGTTCACACCGCTATCCCAGGGGAGTCTGTTCATTTTTCTCCCTTTTATTGTTTTAGTTTCTTTATGCATACAATGAGGGAATTGTATGAAGTAAGTGTGGGGTAGGGGTGGAAAAAGTAAAGTAAATTGCTAGATAATTTGGTAAATATTAAAATTTTTACTAATTAGATCTAGTAGTAATAATTTAAACTGTAGTTGCTAGTTTTATATGGGATGATCCGATAAGAGTTCAAATGTTTAGTTGAGCCGATATACGTTATAGTGCATTTGTGGCCTCCCTTATTCTAGTGAAATCATGGAACAAAAACAAAACCCCGTTTAGTTGGAGGGTTGCATAAAATGAGTATTGTTCGAAAAAAGTGGGTGCGTGTTTATGAAGATTATGAGTATTTAGAGTATAGGGAGGTTCTTTAGGAAAAATTTAAACACAAATGCATGCGTTGAGGTTTTGACATAATGGCTGAATTGGAATTGGATTATTCTGTGTGATATTATTGATGAATGTTTCAGTTTAAATAAGTAGATTTGCTTGAGGGCAAGCAAAGCACAAGTGTGGGGTATTTTGATATTGCCATATTTATACATATTTTTAGGCAATATTTGTTTACATTTTTATTAACATTTTGGTTATTTGCATAGAATTATGGTACTTATAAGGATAAATTGTCATTTGCAGCCAACTGAAGCATTTTCGAAGAAATGGACCAAAATTTACAATATTTAAGACATTGGAGACTTGGAGTACAAAAGATGAAGAAATTCACGGATTTAACTTAAGTCACGACGTGAACTCGAAGACCACGACGTGGCACGAGTATTCTAGAAGATAAGCTTACGTGAAGAAGGAATCCTTGCCCGATACGGATAACTCTTGGATCACGACATGGAGCCTCTTGACACGACGTGGATCACGACTTTTCAGAAAATATATATACTCTTGATCCCTACGACTTTAGGGACTTTTGGCTGATTGGAGGGTTTCCAGAAGACGATTTTTAGTAGAGGAGAAGTTCTAGAAAAAGGTTTTCAACACCAAAGGAGTAGAGGTTCATAATTTAGTTTACTTATTTGATACTTATGGACATGCTTGCCTATTTAGTTTGTGTTTGTTTGTTAGTTGCTATTATGAGCAGCTAAATCTAGCTACTCTTGTCTAGCTAGATGAAGCTTCTAACTTATGAATAGCTTAATTTTACATGGATTTATTTAGTTGGTGAATTGCTTGTGTTTGATTTATCATTCCCTAGCATACTTATGTTTGTTTCTTTAGTTGCTTAAATTCATGTTCTGTGTAGCTTAGTGACCATTAACTACATGAACTTGTTTACCTAGTGATTTAGTGAACATTAAATTGCTAGAGCTAGGACTGACCAATCTTAGTTAGCAATAAAAGTAAATAAATTTAGCTGTTCTAGAGAACGTAGATTATGACCATAATTGCGTTTGCATAATAAATCTTATATAGCATATTCATAATCATAATTGTTTCTGTGTTTAATTGTGTGTGACCATACATAGTTTTACATGAATTAATTAATTATTGGTAAAGTTAGACTTAAATTACCAATATAATAATAACCAACTTGATAATCCATAATTATTAGCTAGCTATAAGGACAAAGTGGATTCGAACTAGATAAGAGTGTTTTTAGTTATTGATTGAATTTAAGTTAAGTTAGTATGATCTTGTAAAATCAGATAAAACCCTTTTTAAACTTGTTAATAATTAGGTTAAATTGATAGTAAGTAGATTAATTAGTAACACTGTTCCATGTGATCGATACCCGACTTACCCAAGCTATACTATAATCTGACTAGGTACATTGCCTATAGGTGCATAGTTAAGTCTAAGTTTGTTAGGTTATAAATATTAAAATTAGGTGAAGCTATTTGCACACATCAGAAAGCGAGGGTGGATTATGTGCAGACTCCCCGTGAGTGTGTGATTGTGATTTTGAAACTTCGAGGACTCCAAGTGTGTAGGGATATGCTTAGCCACATCTGGGGTACGTTCAACAGAGACTAGGGCAGACTGTGTAGGGATATACACAATCGAGGACTCCATGTGTGTGTTTCAAGTGAATGGAATCGGATGGTATTTTGGCAAGCATATGTTCAGGAAGACATCTAGTAGGTCCAAAAGATGTTTGGTCCGGAAGACGATAAGTTTTAATAACTTTGAAAGATAGAAACCTCTTTCGGAATCGTGTTAAAGGGGATTAGTTCTTTCCTCTCTTGATACAACTATTGGATGGTCAGAGCCTAGAATCTCGGACTTGATATCTCAAGAGACTTGTGATTGATGGAGAACTTTCGAAAATCTTGCTACAAGACTTTCGTGAGATCTACATCGTTGTTCTTCCCCGATAAGATATTGTACACAACATAAAGCAAGTCCTTGCTAAGCGTGTCTGTTCCTCCATGTTTCCCAGGCAGTCCTCTAAGAATGAAGTGCATGGGGACTGTCCAAAGACCTAAAATAGCAGATTTCTTAAACTTTTTTGCCTTAAACTCTTCAACATACCCAATGTGATCCAAAAACGACTGGAACTCTTCAGTCGATGGTTCTTGAACTTTGAAGTTTTCAGGGTTTTCCGGAATTCCAATCGCCTTCAAGAAAGTGGATTTGTAAAGAATAACAATGTGATCACCTATTATTTTTGTTTCATGAACATCATTCTCAATACTGATTCTCTCAAAGTGTGTGAAGGAAAATAAAAGGAAATCGTGTTCTACCTTAGTGAATGCCACTAGATGATGAAGATTTTAGGTTTGAGGTGTGTTCCTGGACATATTGTATGGAAAATTTTGTGGGTATAGAGAGAGGAAGAGAGAAAATAGAGTGGTGAAGGTAGAGATAAATGAGAGAAAATGAGAGAGAAAGTGGAGTGTGAGAGAGAAAGAAGTGATTATGTGTTTTGGGAAGAGGGGGGTGTCTTGGGAAGAGGGTGGCCGGTTTTGGGGGATAAGAAAGGGTTTCCCTCTCTTCTATTTTTATAAAATTCAAATCTTTTATAAAAATATCAAACTCTTTTATAAAATGTGCACTAAAATCAAGTTTTTATTCATAAGCCTTGATTTTTTATTCATAAATTAAGCGTAAATGTTAATGAGTTAAATTTTATTATTTTCTTGAATGCATTTTCATAATTTTAATCATTATAAGAACATATTATAAGGTTCATAACTATTTTTTTAGACTTTTTAAGGTTAAATTTTATAAATTTAGTTTTTAGGGCATTTAAGGGTTTTTGAGAGTTTGTAAATCTTTGGATATCAAAATAAATTGAATCTTTGAGACTTTAAATTATTTTTGAGTTTCATAACCCTTATTCAAATTAGAAATAATGTTTCTAATTTATTTTTACCGGTTTATTGACATTCTATTTAGTGATTCTGAGATTCAAGCGAAATTGAGGAATAAGTATACTAGTCCTAATCTTCAACTTTGACATAAGTTTCTATGAGACTTTGACCTAATTTCTACTTCTAGGTCAAGTGCATGATGTGTGTATATGATTCATGAAAAGGTGTTCGAGTCAAAGAGTGACCCAAATATGGATAGTCACTACATTTAAGTAGTAGTAGAATTCACATATCAGTGTGAAATCTAAGTACACTATCCTTCACTTCTACTTGTTTCCAAGTTTCTAGTAGGTTATAACTTAGCTTCTAGTCACTAAGTCTAGTATGTGTCGTGCCTATATGTGCAACTAAGTTTAATCAAATCTAGAACCGACTCGAATTTTGACGGTTGTCACAGTCAACGATAAGAATGTGTATGGAGCAGTTTCGTTTAATTATTGGACAAAATCAAATGATAACCATTACAATTAGTTTATATCTTTTGGTAGCCACTTAATATAGTTAGTACTGATTATGGTTAAAGAATTTTTTTAATTAATGATTCATAGTGGTTAACCATAATGTTAAAAAAATGACATAACAGCGGAAATAATTTTACAAAAACAAAGTATTACGCCGCAAATGTCTTTGACACCAATGTTTGATTGTCTTGAAAAATAACTCGTTATTTTAAAAGACAACAATGTATTGTCAGCTAACGTTTGTAAGCTTTTGAAAAACTTATAGTAATAGTAAAATGCCTCAAAGATACTTGATTAAAACAAGATAAAGAACTCTAAGTAATTGACATTACCTCGTGAAGGAACTTATAGATAATATAATATGAACAATAAAAAACATAATCAAAATATGGAAAATTTTATACTCTCATCATGTGAATAATTAAAATGAAAAAATACAGAATAAAACTTGCCACTTCAGTACTCGAGTGCCACCTCGAATAAACCCACAGGCGTATATCTCAACAACCTTCAATCTTGAGTGTTTACTACAAATCGATTGTGTGATCAACTTTCGATTATCGTCTCTGTTTAGGAATAATGATTTTCTTTTTCAAATCTTAGTTGGTCTTGGAATATATTAATTTATATATAATATACAGTTTGTATATATTTGAAGATAAAATTATGGATTCGGTTAATAATGGTTCGGTTAACCTATAAAATCATAATCGAACTGTTTGTTATAAATTAGCAAAAAAACAAAAATCAAACCATTTGTTTTAATAAAACGTTCGGTTATTAGGGTTCATTGTATCAGTTAGTTCGGTTTACGTTTGATTATTTGTAATTACGCTCATCCATAATCAATAACACAATAGTGTGAGAAGGAAAGAGTAACTAAGAGTAACAGGTTGGAGTTTTAACTCTACGAATGAAACCTGAAATAGGTTTATGTAGTTATTTTTTCTAGTTTTTATGTTTTAAAAAAAAAACAGTAAATTATTAGATGTTTTTAAAAGAATTAGTTTTTGTCATCAAAAAAAGCGTTGCGGCACAGCTTGTTGTTCGTTTACCCGTTACGTCTATGTAAAACTTTCTTCTTTATTTAATAGTCAATACACTTAGTTCAAGAAAAATAAATAAATAAATAAATCACATACATTTTTTAGACTAAAATTAAATGTTTATAGTTTTCATAGAATAAAAAATTATAGTTAGAATAAAATTAATTAACTGATGTGAAATATCTTTTGTAAATTGTATGCTTTGATTTCGCAGACAACAAAGTCTTATATCGGGTGTATTTGGTACAGAGAGTTGAAGAGCTTCTAACTTGTAGCATTTACAAAAAGCTTATTTTGGCACTACAAACATATAGCATTTAGTTTAAACAGAACGCTTCAAATCTAACAGTTATCTCATGTAGTGTTTAACAAAATACTACCGATGTCCAGTTACCCGTTATCCGTTACCTGTTACCCGCCACCCACCACTCGCTACCCGTTACCCACCACCCGCTACCCGCTACAGTGCTACCACTACAAGAATATTGGGCAATAGCGGCGACCCGTCGCTGCAAATGAGTCGCCAGTAATACTTCGTCGCTAATGCGCTCCTAGTCACCGCTAATAGTGTACCGTCGCTCCAATTGATTTCGCCGCTAAAGTCTAGGTATCGCTGCAAATAGTCTGTCGCCGCTAATACTGCAATGCCGCCGCAAAAACAATTTTGGTTTTTTTTTATTTAACATTATATTTATTAAAAAAACAATATAACATTTATAAAATCTGATAAATTTTTATAGAAATATTAATCCATTCACAACCAATCCAAAATATTAATATTAATCTACAATCCAAAATATTAATCCATACCACAACCTAAAGTATTCTTCCAAATTACAAAACATTTCATAAAATCCTAAAGCAACTACTCGTCCTCATCATTTTCTTCATTATTATTTGGTGGCAGCAATGAGCGAAACCATTCTTCCAATGTTGCAGAACACGCCTGGTCATTTAGTATTGTTTGTAACATTTTCAACTATAAAGAAAACAAAATGTATTACCAACATATCATAATAGCATTATACTTTCCAAAAATTACCAAAATAAACAATTCCAGCATATATAACTATAACCAACATATCATTATAGCATTCTACTTTCCAAATACAAAACATATAGCATTTACTTTCCAAATACACAACATATAGCACTTACACTTAAACATACATCATTATAGCATTCTACTTTCCAAATGCACAACATATATCATTTACACTTAAACATATATCATACACAACATAATATTTATAGCATTCTACTTTCCATTATAGCATTTACTTTCCAAAAATTACCAAACTACAAAATATCAACATATCAAACCATAACCAACATATTATTATAGCATTCTACTTTTCATTATAGCAATAGACTATATACTAAACAAACAATTACCAAAATATCATTATAGCATCCTACTTTTTTTCGTTTTTCCATTATATCATTATACTTTTCAAATTAAACTAACAATTACATGTGATTGTGGTGGTTCTTGTGTCACTGATTGTTCCTGATTGTATATAGACACAACGGTAGGAGGCTTACGCCTAATGCCTCTGATATGTCCGCGTCGAACACCCAATATTCTTTCAAAACAGTTTTTCATATTAGTGAGTGTTAGACCGCTTGCTTCAGAAGAAGCTTGGGCTCGTTGGTTGATGTAACATCCGGATTTCCAGGTATATTATATTATTTATTTATTTTCAATAATCATTGTTCTACTCGACGAGTTGGCGCTATAACCCGCCGAGTAGAAGAGAGTATGACCATGTGAGTTTAATGATATACTCGACGAGTCCGAGAGTAGACTCGTCGAGTAGGAGTTGGAATGAGAAACCATAAATCCCTGGGTTTGGGACCTATTTAAAGGCACTTATAGCCTCCTTGTGCGGCCACACTTCACAAAGAAAGACCCTAACCTGCCCCTTTCGTTGTATAGAGAGAGAGAGAGAGACCATTTTGAGCATTCTTGTACATTTTGGGGGAAGGATTGGAGGAGTTTGGTGGATCCAACCCAGGAAAGGTTGTGGATCTTGTATTCTTCTGCCCTTAGCTTCTATTCAGAGGTAAAAAGATCTCATCTTGGCCAGATATTCGTTAGATCTCATTTTTGGGAGTTTTTAGGGTTTTATTCCAATCATCTTGTGTCCTTGAGTTATTTAAGCATGGTTTGAGGTTAGAACCTCAAATTTAGACTAGAGAAGGCCTTGAGAGTCCAAATATTTGAGCTTTATTGAGCTAGAGGCAAGCTCATGTTCATTTAACCTTTCTTGGAGCTTGTAATGGCATTATGGAGCAAATATGTCATGCATGAACGTAAAGATCGAATCTTTAAGTGACATTCGAGCCTAGGGAGTCTAGATCTAGTATTTGAAGTGATAGATCTGCCCTAAAACGTCTAAATGGGAGTATGAACTGGATGAACTCACCGAGTCCATGAGCTGACTCGACAGGGTTTGTTCCGATAAGTCTAAGCATGTTGTAACTCGTCGAGTTAGTGGGCCAACTCGATGAGTAGAGTTGGTTTTCATAAGGCCTCTGAGGGAACGAGGAGACTCAGCAAGTCCTCCTGATGCACTCGTCGAGTTGGGTCAACATGGACTGTTGACTCAAGTTTGACTTCGGTTGACTTTTAGAGTTTTGACCAAATGTGGGTAACTGAGATCTTGGAGGGGTAAAATGGTCTTTTACCCTTACCAAGAGTTACAAGGGGTTAATATGAATTTATTAGAATTGTGATCTAATTATAGATAATCACCACATGTATTAGGCGGAGGCTAGATCGGTGATTCGTGTACGAGGCATATTAGCTTGCTTGCTTCGAGGTGAGTCTTATCGCTATACATTACCTAGAGTGGTATTTATGTGTGACTAGAGGGTCGTATATGCTTACCTGATCTATGCATTTTGTTGTGTGGTATTTATGTTATATTATGTGATACTTAGACCAGAACGAAGGGTCCAATGAACTATGAGGCCGAAGGGTCCTCACTTAGACCGGACCAGAGGGTCCAACGAGCTATAGGACTAGAGGGTCCCACTGAGACACATTGACCGGAGGGTCTTCCAAAGCTATAGCCTCAAGTGGATAATAATTTGTGCATGGTATTTTGGGGAACTCGCTAAGCTTTATGTTTACTGTGTTATGTGTTATGTGTTTCAGGTACTTTCGAGGATCACTGGAAGGCACTGACTTGATTGTACACACCTGTTCGAGATTATGTTGAGGAGTTTGGGATTTGACTTGGTTGTGAATTTATGTTGACATTGATAAACTTATGATTTTCATGAAATATAATATATGAGTTTTATGTGTTTTAAAAATAATGAAAATTTTGGTTAAAAATTTTACGTCGTTACAAGTTGGTATCAGAGCCTTGGTTTGAGGGATTCGAATGCACCTTCGGGTATGTCTGGACTCAAATTGAGGATTTGAGAAAAAATTTCAACAGAAACTATTTTTCTAAAATGAGTAAGAATGTCTAAGAGCAAAATAAGAAAGAGCAGTGTGTACAATCAGCCAACGGTCGAACGGTGATTTTCCTAAAATACACTTACTTTCAGTGTTATGAGATATTATGAGATACATTATGCATGCTAGAGAGTAGGCTAGGTACTTCATATTTTAGGAATAGAATGGCCTGATTTGTGATGCCTTAGCCTAGGAGTTACTGCTACCTGTGATTTGGTTTGAGTACGAGTATGTAGCAGAAATTAGCTTATGAGAGTAGCCTATGTTCAGGGAGATATAGAGTACTTGCGATCTGGAATCCTAGGAGGCGGACTTGGGGTGATTACAGATGCGGTGTGGAAGGTAGTATTGGGCCCGTACTACTGGAAGCACCGGATCAGTGAGCAATCCAAGTAAGAATCCTCAGGATGCTAAGGAACAAGTAGGGGGAGTGATCAAGTGTGAGTATACTCAAGAAAGTCTCTAATTATTTTATGTTGTGTTTCAGAGACATCATGGTGGGTACGCGCCACAACCCTGAGAGCAGTGGAGTTAGCGATGATGCAATTCACAGGATGATTCACAAGGAGTGGCCGCAGCTATCCGAGAGGCCATCCCGGAGATGTTTGGGTCTACAAGACCGCCTTGATTGAGACATTTGATGAGTGTTACGCGGTGATTACCAAGGCGGCTACTGCTGCAGCCACTACAACTGTCGTTGCTACCAGGCCACATGCGAATGACTCGTTGCTGTACCGGGAGTTCAGCAACACGAAGCCACCAGAGTTTGACGGGACTCAGGACCCGATTGTCGCGATGAGATGGATCTCCGACATCGAGGGTTGTCTCTACACTTTTTCCTGTCCGGAAGATTTGAGGGTACGGTACACGCTGAACCAGGTTCGCTTGGGGGCGAAGGACTGGTGGAAGTTTGTGACAGCCAACTTCACTTCTACAGAGCTCACTGCAGAGTCTTGGGAGAGGTTTACTACTATGTTTCGAGATGAGTATGTTACCCGGTGGAGAGGGAACGGTTGGCCCAGGAGTTCTTGTCCCTCAAGGAGAGGACAAAGTCAGTGACAGTGATTACAAGGATGTTCCATGAGAAGGTGATGTTCTGCCTTGAGCACGTGTCTACCAAGCAAGCACGTATGAGCCAATATTTGAGTATACTGAGTAGGGATATTTGTGATTTTGTGGCGAACTCGACATACCAGACATTTTCTGAGCTCTAGGAAAATGCCCAGAAGAGGGAGATTGAGTTGGAGACTCAGGCCAGAGAGGAGACAGAGTCTCAAGGGAGGGATAGGCAACCGACACAGTCTTAGCCGGAAGCTAAGCAGCCAAAGCCCGCTAATTCGAGATCTGGAGGCCAGAAGTTTGGGCTTGTGGAAAGTGCGGCAAAAGTCATGAGGGGGTGTGTCGAGCTGGTGTTTGCTACATGTGTGGCAAGGAGGGGCATATCGCGAGGGATTGCCCTAAGGGGTTTGCAGTTTGTTTCCACTACAACCAGACCGACCATCGGAAGGCGGAGTACCCACAGCTGCTACAGGGATCAGCACGGGGATCTTCCCCTACTACTACACGAGCTACAGAGAGCTGGCTAGTGAAGTCTAAGGTACCAAATGCTCGCAGGAGAGCTTTCCACGCAGCACCTGATGTTGTGGCTGGTATGTGTTCTTTTATTTATTTTAATTGAGTTATTTGGTGTTTGTATTGTGTTATGTATAGGTACTTTTCTTGTGAGTTATGTACCTGCCTTGGTGTTATTTGACTCGGGTGCGAGTCGATCCTTCGTATCATTAGCATTTAGTCGTCACATCAGTATCCGACGAGAGGCGCTGAGTCGACCTCTAAGAGTCTCTATAGCCGATGAGCACGCGGTGTTTGCGACTGATGTTATCCGGGGATGTGTACTTGAGAGTTTTGGAGTTGAGTTTCCGATAGATCTGGTACCGATTGTGATGGGGGATGTCTATGTCATCTTGGGCATGGACTGGTTGAATCGATTCTGAGCTATGATCGACTGCGAGCGTCAGTTGGTGACCATACGAGACCCTAGTGGGGGAGTGCTTATAGTATATTGCAGGGTACCCGATCTAGGTCACAATTTTGCTCGGCCGCCAGAGCGAGACAGAGTCTACAGCAGGGTTGCACGGGTTTTGTAGCATATGTGATGGATACGAGATTTGATTTTGAGAGATCAAGTTCTATCGCTGAGGTTCTGATAGTGAGTGTGTTTCCGGATGTTTTTCCCGAGGAGTTACTTGGTGTGCCTCCAGAGAGGTAGGTGGAATTCCAGATTGATTTGGTTCCGGGAGCGGTGCCGATTGCCAAGGCACCTTATCGCCTTGCGCCGCCCAAGATGCAGGAGTTATCCTCGCCACTTCAGGAGCTATTGGGGAAAGGTTTTATCCGAACAATTAGCTTGCCGTAGGGAGCATCAATTTGTTTTGTCAAGAAAAAGGATGGTTCACACCAGATGTGCATTGATTACCGGGAGTTGAACAAGCTGACGGTCAAGAACCGTTATCTGTTGTCGAGGATCGATGATTTGTTCGATCAGTTGCAGGGCGTGTCTTGGTTTTCCAAGATCGACTTGAGGTCTGGATATCATCAGATGAGGGTCCGCGAGGAGGATATCTAGAAGACAGCCTTTAGGACTCGTTATGAGCATTACAAGTTCATGGTAATGCCTTTTGGGCTCACCAATGCACCGACAGCGTTCATGGATCTCATGAACTGGGTGTACAGGCCTATGTTGGATCGATCGGTGATCGTGTTCATCAATGATATTTTGGTGTATTCGAGATCCAGAGAGCAACATGAGGAGCATTTGAGAGAGATGTTAGGTGTATTGAGATCGGAGAGGCTTTTTGCCAAATTCTCCAAGTGTGATTTTTGGTTACGAGAGGTTCAGTTCTTAGGACACCTCATTAATCAGAATGTGATTTTGGTTGATCAGGCCAAGATTGAGGCAGTTATGAGATGGGAGGTGCCGAGATCCCCCACCGAGATCAGGAATTTTCTAGGATTAGCCAGCTACTATCGAAGATTTATCAGAGATTTCTCCATGATTGTCGTCCTGTTGGAATAGTGTCTAAGTCCATAACTATAATTGGTATATACTTGACCCGACCCGGCGTGGGCCATTTGGGTTGCATGGCATCATGCATTTGGATAGACTAAAATGAGAGAAATAACACTTAATGTTTATTAATATATTATAAGTTCTATAAATATTAATAAGTTTATTTAATTAATATTGATCAAGTATTAATCTAGAATTAATTAAATGATCAAAAGAAGACTGATTAAATATATGGGTTAATTGTGTAAATCATCCATACTTGTATAGTGGGCTAAGACTCCATGGATTATCTAGTTGGGCTAAAACCCATAGGATACTCCGTGGATGCTCCATGGTGTATTTGAACCCATGGATCCAAGGAAATGGAAAGCCATGACAATTAGGGTTTACCCTAATTGTAACAACTATATAAGCATCTTATTCTTGTGCAAAAATCGGCTATTATGTGTGTATGTAGAGGGCAAGCCGATTTCATGAAGTGATGATTTCTCTCTAAGTTATTCCAAGTGCATATGATGTTGTGTGAACCATTTGAGGTATCACATTTGGGGCACTAGGCTCTTGAGCTCCATGGAATCAAACACCAACAAAGAGGTATGTATTTCTACTAGTTTCTATATTACTTGTACTTCATAATATGCTAGTTAGGATAATACCTTGGAAAAATTGATATTTGCATGTATAATAGAGAAAACATCGATCCAATGTATTTAGGTTTGCATGTACACCATAGGAGTGTTAGAATGCTCAAAACCCAACAATGGTATCAGAGCCTAGGCTTGTTTTCACTTATACTTGATGCAAATTGGCTGAAAATCGAGTTTTGGTGTTGTATGCACAGCAGACTCGCTGAGTCCATGAAGGGACTCGACGAGTCCAAGTGTAAACTCATCCAACTCACCGAGTTGGTTCGTGCACTCGACGAGTTGGAACCCCAAACAACATATCTTCGAGTTTTGGTGTTGGAATTGGTCTAGAATCATTACCTTTGACTGTTTTGGACTTGTAAAACCTATTTTTTAAGTGGTAATGATTATGCTAAACCAATTTCAATTCTATAATCAAATTTTCAAGTTTTATATGTGTTTATGTAATTCTTGA
Source organism: Lactuca sativa (assembly GCF_002870075.4). Lineage (NCBI taxonomy): Eukaryota > Viridiplantae > Streptophyta > Magnoliopsida > Asterales > Asteraceae > Lactuca > Lactuca sativa. The sequence goes on from NC_056630.2 coordinate 254,155,912, forward strand.
AAAATGTTGATTATGAATGTTCATGCTTAAGTGTTTTGGTAGATCATAGGGATTGTGCAAACTGTTTGTTAGTGTAATTCTTGATTTCAATGAAATTGTATGGAGTCCATAACTTGTCCTCAAATTATGGATTACCAAGAGTTTTATGTTTCCTTAATTTATGAGTTAGTTTAGATTAATGAAAAAAAATTATGTTTTAGTTGTTTTCAATCCAAATTAATCTAGAGGTAGTTCATAAAATATGTTTTTGTAACTTGTCTTCAAATTATATGAAAAGTCATATTTATGAATCTTAAAACTCATAAAAGTGACATAGGTTACATAAAAATGAAGCGTCTTTATCATTAAATAGTATTATGACTCCATAACTTGTCCTCAAGTTATGGATGTTAAAGAGTCACTTCTTTAAAAGATGTTATTTAAGAATAAGGAGTTACATAAAATGAAGAGTCTTCATTTTAATGTACATTAAACTCATAAGTTATGAATATGAAAGGTTTTGAATAGTTTCAAAACTTGCCCTCAAGTTTTGGAATTTGTAAAGTTTTACACTCTAATACTTTAATTCCAAATTAAACCTTAGAATTTTAAAAGTTTAAAATTCAGCCCTTATACTTTTATTATAATTTTAATTATATAGATATGTATTAGATAAAGTCAATCTTACCATTATTAGGCCTCATTCACGAAGCCGGTCTATAAGGGGGTATAAGGTTACTGCCTATAAAATGGCAGTTTAATGGGTGTCCACTCTCACCCACCGCTTCCTTGACTGGTGGAGGATCGTTAGCCGAACGGGTAGGAAAGGACTATAATTCTCCCTTCATTAAAAGTATAATGATAAATACTAAGTAACTAAACACTTATAAATTCCCAATCTTAGTTACTTAGGAAAATGTGAAAAAGGTGCTAACCCATGAAATTACACTTTGTACCTTACCAAGTCGTTAGTGGAGCGTGTGTGGTTAACCAGCACACTAATAAGGGCTAGTAAGAGTGGAAAATGGTAACTTAAGTTTATCATAGATCAGTGGAGCATGTGTGGTTAACCAACACATCGATTAGGTGATAAACATTAAGGGTACCAAGTATATTTGCATGGTTATTCACACCTTGTTTATGATCCTCGGCATCCCAGTCACAAACCTGAGAGGGCACAATCGAGATTCAAACACGCCATTGAAAATTCAATGTATCTCAAAAGATCTAGGAGTTTCAAATCCAATTAAAACTTAATTATATTTTGTTTTCGTGGTGGAAATTGGTAAATCGTCATTTACCTACCTTTAACTATTTTATAGCTTGGATTACGGCATCCCTCTTCCAGTTATAAATAGGTTGTTGGGTCCTAGCCTTAATATTTCATATTGGGTGTCATATTAAGGACTTTAAATCAACTTAACTTGAATTTCTTGCATTATAGATGTCTTCTTAAGACATTTATGGTCTTCCCAAATCCTTAGGAACAAGCTTCCTAATGAAGATGATATCCCAAAAGGCGATAAAGGTGAAAGATCAATCCTTTGTTGTGCATTAGTGGGACTGGAAATCATACTTCACTTCCTCCACCTCCTCCAATAAATCTCCCTATCCCACAAGTTTCAAGACTTGATAAGTTCTAACTCACTCAATCCCTATTGCCAAACAAAGTCTATATGTGCTTACATCTTAGAGGTTAAGTCACATATTGACAAGCCGGAAGAGTCGGGGGTCAAAGTCTTGAGGTACCTGGCTATTGACTTGGTCCTTTAGTTACTCCTTGATGACAGATCATGACATGACCCTTAATGATCTTACCTATTTGCTTGATGATGTTGAATCAGCAATGATTTGGAGCATTGGTAAAGCAAATTTGATTGGAAGATCTACTTCCCAAACTTTCATGGACATTAACAATGATAACACTAGAAGTCCAGAAAAACTTCCTCTTCCCAATGGAAAGGGATCAGCCATGGTCAAGTCGTTTGACCCAATGTTAAAGAGAAAGGGTAAGTCTGTGATAGTCTCTTGTACCATTTCCAAAGATTCCATATGTTTCTTTTTCCAAAGGAAGGGGCATTAGTTGCGAAGCTGCTGAATTTACCTATAAGTCCATAAGGATAGTAAAGTCAAATGTTTAACTCTACTTTATGTAAAGCCCATTATCTAACTCTATTAAGATCCTGTTTGGAGATTCTTAATACATAATGCAATGTAATGAAGCTTAAAGAAAGAGTGTGCTGATTTTAATCGCATGGTTCGATGACCAGAATTTTGAGCCGCTGCATAAGAGTTATGAAATTTTGCTAGGAATAGGTAACAACAAGTTTTCATATGTATTTGCATTGTAAGGATAAGGTTTTCCTCAAGTTTTAAAATAAAAAAAATTTGTTTTTATTTATTTTGAAGTATCCTTACAATGGCATTTGTGGAAAAATTGTTGTTTATATGTTTCCATTAATAAGCAATGTTGATAAATGGATTTGATTCTTTCATTTGTGGTAGTGTCATAATTTACCAAATAAGGAAAGATTCTCATCACCCAAGGTTCAGTTGGATAGAAACTTGGAATCATGCAACTTGTATTGTATGATGAATGAGAATTTTTCCATATTTGGGAAATTGAGACTAATTCCTTGTTCACATGTATATGTGAGTCAAGTGAAGGACAAAGGGATTGGGTACACTTGGGTGTGCGCTGATCAGGTCCACCATAAAGACTATTCGTCATGATTTACTAAAGTTTAGTAAATATGGTTATGCTTACAAGTTTAAGAGTAATTCTGAAACATTAGAAAGGTTTCAATGTGTGACATAACGGATAAGAAGAATCAAATAAGGCAGGAAGATAAAAGTTTCTCAAATCTAAAGAGATGTGAAAGTACTTAAGTATCTTGTTTTATGATCATCTTAGTGATTATGAAACCATATCACAATTGATCCACTAAGGACACCTTGGTTCATTTGTTTGGCTAAGGAGAGGAATCAGAATTGTTGAAATGGTTAAATCAAAAGATAAATCATACTTCGTTCCAAAAATCAAATCTTAGAGTCATACTCCAAGATTGAGCCTTGAGTGACATAATCTTAATAAAGGTTTAAAACACTTGTCAAATGTAGAGTATAATGTTTTCTTACTCTTGTACCTTTGAAGTTGGTAAGTTGTGATGTTTTGGATAAGACAAAGACCAACTAAGACCAATTCTGAGAAATGTTTTTCCTTGATAAGAATCCACACTAACTCTTAAATATTTGTTTTGTCAAGGTTTGGTTCTTGACAAAGAGAATCTTATATGTCAAGAGGACAGTGGGAGTCTTGAGATAGTTTTGAGAACTGATCAAGAGTATTGTTAATCACTAGCCCACGGCTTAAGGTTTATAACCTATCGTGTTGACTTATTCTTGTTTCTGTGCCATTCCAGTAAAAGTTAGCTATGCTTATGAGTTCTATAAGTTCTCAATTGTTTGCATAACAACTTGGAAGCAATGGTAGGCCCTTGTGCTGACGTGTGGCAAGAAAATGAGATTGAACAAGTTCAGTCCATATGAGTTTGGATTTGTCACTAACCTTGTCTTTTGATTATGGTTTTGACAAATTCACACGGATATGAACACATATACCATAAAATTTAAGTGTCCTAAGGTTTCTCTTCGATTCATGAAAACGATGGTGAGGAAACGCTTTCACTAAGAAGATTTTATGTAGGTTGCCGTTCTAATACTTGCATTCTCATATAGTTAGTGGAGCATGTGTGGTTAACCGGCACACTAACTAGTGAGAATTGCAAAAGGTCTAGACAAACATCTAAGCAATCTAAGGAAAGGTGTATGTTTTTGATAAACTCTTATCAAAGCATCTTGTATCAATAATTTGAACTTTGGTAAGAAAGTCAATAATGTATTGATTTCAAGAAGTCCAGCTGATTTCTGGATACATGTCAGAGCCAGTAGGAACATAAGTGTTATGCTAATAATCATCATATTAGTGGGATCATGATTATTATGTTAAGTGTTGCAAGTTTGCAATGTTAATTATAGAAAACAAAAGTTTCAATTCGGGTTTGCAAAGTTGTTTTGCTATAATAAAGGGAGAGGATTTTATACTTCATTCCAATTCTACAAGCTTAGATTGAGATTTTAATCAACTTTAGTCAAGGATATATATGAATGTTATGTTGAAATGGTTCAACATAAGGAAATTCTATATATGTTGCGTTCTCAAAATTCGATTATGATTACAGTATACCTCTTCATACTCCGAATTGTGAGAACATGGAAAATAAAATTTTATAGCATGAATCGTGTCCCATATGCTTCGGGTATAGGATCGATTACATGTGCTATAATATTCATCCATTCTAAAATTTTCCAAATGCTTAGGGCATTAAGAGGGAAAAAGGAATAGAAGCGGATATGACTAAAACGATTAAGTAATTGCCGAGGACAATCTGAGGTTTACCAAAGATTGGTTGAGCATTGACAATTGGAAGTATAATGTAAACTTTGGAAAACCCATATTGACATATTCTGAAAAGAGGCAACTCTTGTTCAGAAGTGATAGTCAAAATGGTAACATGGAATTATTTCCATAGGTGGAAGTTATTCTCTGAATCTGTGCAAGATTAAAGAACTTAATGCAAAGAAGGATGTTCAAATGAATGAACTTTGAATTTGAGACTTAGGTTCCATGGAACTGCTCTCCATTGGAATTCTTTGTAATGTCTGTTGCCAAGTCTTTGTGAACTTTGTGCATAGTCATTACAAGAGAATCATTACATATAAGTTTAGAATCTAACAGATTACACTAAATGGCAAGAGTTTGGTATTCTTACATTTATTGTAAAGGATTTGGGATTGTGAAATAAGCATCATTGAAATGCTGTCGATTGATCTGTTTCACAAACAGAGGACCACATGTAAACGTAGTGTGCATACTTGGAGTATGGCATAGCTATTGTTTGGAAGAACATAGTTTGCATGCTTGGAGCATGGCATGACTATTGTTTCAATTCAAGTATTAAGTTGATTAATCGAAACATGAATAATGAGTAATCAATATGGTGCTTAGATAAAAGGGTTTTTTATTTACACTCAAAGTGTTGAGGTCATTCAAGATTAGTATTATTTTCTGTTTCACTTTGCATGATTTGACTTCCAGAATAACTAGGTCATTCTTCCCGAATGACTAAGTTATTGAAACCATCCACAATCAGTGATATGTTGGATGTAGATATGAATCAAGACTGTCATGAATCTGGCTTGTAATATTTGTCTAAGGTACATTAGACATAGTAGTGGTTGCTGCAACATTCATGAGTGCTCATAAGTTCTGAGTATTGGATTAAACCCACGCTCATTTGAATCACTTCATGGATTTTATCACAAGTGAATCATGAGATGATAATATCTTATATTCTTCGAACCTAGATATATGAGTTGTTGACTATGAGTTGGCGATACATTGATTGCACGAAAACGCATTGGTAACTCGATGTTATAAAACGCGCCTTTTTGTATGATTCAACAAGTAGTCAGTACAAGCATATGAGTCGAAGTTTATCCATTCTTTTTACCCTTAATGGGATAAAAGCGATATATGTGGGCCCCTCGATGATTTAGTGATGGCACCCCTAAGTGCTTGACCAAGACTAGACTGATTTGATTTGTTAAATTAGTCGGTCATCATAAATCAGAAATCGAGAAACAACAAATGGACAGAGAGAATGATTATAATCCATGTATCAGTCCATATGATATCTAGAATGGAGGAATATATGATCACTTATCTAATGGACGCGTCATTGATTTGTTCAGAGTTCAATAGCAGCTTTTAAGAGCTACGATTGATGGTCGAGTTGTGAAGGCGTACTTGCAATAATAGTTATTAGACTTATCCAAGTGGGAGACTGTTGGATTAGTGTCTAAGTTCATAACTATAAGTGGTATATGCTTGACCTGACCCGACATGGTCCATTTGGGTTGCATGGCATCATGCATTTGGATAGACTAAAATGAGAGAAATAACACTTAAGTTTTATTAATATATTCTAAGTTCTAATATATTAATAATATTATTTAATTAGTATTTATCAAGAATTAATCTAGAATTAATTAAGTGATCAAAAGAAGACTAATTAAATATATGGGCTGATTGTGTAAATCATCCATACTTGTATAGTGGGCTAAGACTCCATGGATTATCTAGTTGGGCGAAAACCCATAAGATACTCCATAGATGCTCCATGGTGTATTTGAACCCATGGATCCAAGGAAATGGAAAGCCATGACAATGAGGGTTTCCCCTAATTATAACAACTATATAAGCATCTTATTCTTGTGCAAAAATCGCTACTATGTGTGTATGTAGAGGGCAAGCCGATTTCATGAAGTGATGATTTCTCTTTAAGTTATTCCAAGTGCATATGATGTTGTGTGTGAAGGGTTTTGAGCATTCTAACACTTCCTAAGTGTACATGCAACCCTAATAACCTTGGATCTATGTTTGTCTAATTATCATGCAAAGTTGAATTCCAAGGTTATATTCCTATCTAGCATACATGGGGAACAATTTTAACTTGAATCATAGATAGAATAACTTACCTTGTTGTTGCTTGTGTTCCTTGAAACCTTGTGAGCCTAGCACCCCATGTGTGATGCCTCAAATGCTTCACACAACACCAAATGCTCTTGGAAAGACTCTTGAGATAACACACACTTCTCAAAATCGGCCAAGCCCTCTAGTTCCTTAGTAGTGCCGATTTTTGGTGGAGAATATGCTTCTTATATAGTGTTGACACATCTAGGGTTACACCATGTAAACCCTAATGTGTCATGACTCTTCATTTCCATGACCCATGGGTTTGTAACTCCCATGGAGCATCCATGGAGTATCCTATGGGTAGAGCCCAACTTGATAATCCATGGAGCCTCTTAGCCCACTATACAAGATATGGATGATTTACATAATCAACCCATATATTTAATTAGTTATCCTTTGATCACTTAATTAATTCCAAATTAATTCTTTGATCAACTAATCAAATAATATTATTAATATATTAGAACTTATAATATATTAATAATCTCCAAGTGTTATTTCTCTCATTTAGTCTATCCAATTGCATGGTGCCATGCAACCCAAATGGACCATGCCGGGTCGGGTCAAGTACAAGCCCGAAATAGTTATGGACTTAGACACCTTATCCAACAGTCTCCCACTTGGATAAGTCTAATAACTATATCTCTAGTACTTCAGGAACCGACCGGCAATCGTAGCTCTTTCAAGGTTTCTCGGAACTGAGAAGATGATAGTACGCCATTTAAGATAAGTGATCATATAATCCTCCGTTCTAGATATCAACCGGACAAATACATGGAACATTGTCTTGCTTATTGTCCAGCATTTGTTTCCCGATTTCCGATTTGTTTGACATAGAACTTAATTGAACACATCAACTTAGTTCTGACCGGGCCCGGTACATGGGTCAAAACAAAATCATCGAGGGGCCCAGATATCAGCTTCTAATCTAAGAAGGAACAGATAAACTTCGACTCATATGTTTGTTCTACCACTTATTGAATTACACACAAAAGTACGTTTTATAACATCGAGTTACCAATGCGGTTTCGTACAGTCAATGCATAACCAACTCGTAAGTAACAAATCATATCTCTAGGTTTGAAGACTTATATGATATTACCGTCTCACGATCACTCGAGATAGAATTCCATGAAGTGATTCCAGTGAGCGTTGGTTGAGTCCAATGCTCAGAACTTATGAGCACTCATGATTGTTGTAGCCTTGTCCAAGACCTCTACAACCAAACATGACAGTCTTGATTCATATCTACTTCCAACATATGACCGACTGTGGAGGTTTGAATAATATGTTATACCAAACAAAATTATTCTGGAAGTCAAAACATGCAAAAGAAATATAGTAAACGATCGACAAGAGATAGCAACACTTTACTCATAAATAAAACTCCTTTTATTCATCATCTAATGTCAATTACACTTTACAAATTTCTGGGTTATCTAACTACTAAATCTAATATCATCCTTCAGCCCTATGCTCCGAGCATGCTGAAGATGCTTAACCCGAGTCAGTCCCTTCGTGAGGGGATCTGCTGGGTTCTCATCCGATGATACCCTCTTTGCCACGAGGAGTCCTTCTTCGATCCGATGTCTGATGAAATGGTATTTTCTGTCGATGTGTCTAGATCTCCCGTGATCCCTTGGTTCCTTAGCTAAGGCAACAGCACTTTCACTATCACAGAAAATTTCCATTGGCTCTTTAATAGCTGGTACAACTCCAAGGTCTCCAATGAAGTTCTTCAGCCATATCGCTTCCTTTGCTGCTTCGCTAGCTGCAATATACTCTGATTCACAAGTAGAATCTGCCACTGTCTCTTGCTTGGAACTCTTCCAAGAAATTGCTCCTCCGTTTAGGGTAAAGACCCAGCCCGACTGAGAGCGGAAATTATCCCTATCAGTCTGGAAGCTAGCATCACTATACCCTACAACTCTCAAGTTATCACTCCCACCGAGGGTAAGAACCCAGTCCTTAGTCCTCCGTAGGTACTTGAGAATATTCTTTACCGCAGTCCAGTGTGCCTTGCCAGGGTTCGCCTGATACCTGCTAACCATGCTCAAGGCAAAAGCTACATCGGGTCGAGTACACGTCATAGCATACATGATCGATCCTACAGCCGAAGCGTAAGGTGTTCGACTCATTTCTGCTATCTCAGCCTCAGTGCTAGGGCTTTGTGTCTTACTCAATCTGGTGTTACTCTGGATGGGTAACTCTCCTTTCTTGGAATCCTGCAAGCTGAATCGCTTCAGCACTTTATCCAAGTAGGTACTCTGACTAAGTCCAATTAGTCTTTTACTCCGATCTCTCAAGATTCTTATCCCTAGAATATAGGCAGCTTCACCAAGGTCCTTCATAGCGAAACACTTCCCAAGCCAGGACTTTACTTCCTGCAGAGTTGGAATGTCGTTTCCTATGAGTAGTATGTCATCCACATACAATACCAAAAAGCTAACTATACTCCCACTAGCCTTGACATACACACAAGATTCATCTTCACTCCTAGAAAAGCCAAATTCCTTGACCTTTTCATCAAAGCAAAGATTCCATCTGCGAGGTGCTTGCTTCAATCCATAAATGGATTTCTCAAGCTTACACACTCTATTAGGGTACTCGTTGCTGACAAAACCCTCTGGCTGACTCATGTAAACATCTTCAGCCAACTTTCCATTAAGGAAAGCGGTTTTGACATCCATCTGCCATATTTCATAGTCATGAAATGCAGCTATGGCTAACAGAACCCGAATAGACTTAATCTTGGCTACCGGAGAAAAGGTCTCATCATAACCCACTCCAGGAATTTGAGAGAAGCCCTTTGCAACCAGTCTAGCCTTATAAGTGTGTACTTTACCATCCATGTCAGTCTTCTTCTTGAAGACCCATTTGCACCCTACTGTCTTACGACCTGGTACATTTTCAACCAAGTTCCAAACTTGATTGTCATACATGGATTGTATCTCGCTATCCATAGCCTCTTTCCATTTAGCAGACTCGGGGCCTGCCATGGCTTCCTCGTAGCTGTTAGGGTCATCTTGACTTACTAGTGTCTCATCACTAATAAGTGTCTCACCTTCTGCAGTAATATGGAATCCATAGTAATGCTCAGGTGCACTCCTAACTCTCGTGGAACGTCTCAGAGGTACAGATTTGTCAATTTGCTCAACAGGAGTTTCCTCCTCAAGTTGAGGGCTAGAGTTTGAAGTTCCTTCACCGCTTGATTCTTGAATTTCTTCAAGATCAATTTGCCTCCCACTGTCTCCTTGGCTTATAAACTCTCTTTCTCGAAAGACTCCTCTTCTTGCTACAAAGACCACATTGTCACTAGGTCTGTAGAAGAGGTAACCAAAGGATCGTTGTGGGTAACCGATGAAAATACACCTCTCGCTTCGAGGTTCGAGCTTATCATGAGTCTTGCGTCTCACGAAAGCCTCGCAACCCCAAATCTTGATGTGGTCTAGTTTAGGTACTTTACCAGTCCACATCTCGTGAGGAGTTTTGGCAACTTTCTTTGTAGGGACTAGATTAAGAATATGGGCGGCAGTCTCTAAGGCATACCCCCAGAATGAGATTGGTAGCGAAGCTCGACTCATCATGGAACGAACCATATCTAACAAGGTTCGATTACGCCTCTCAGCCACACCATTCAACTGCGGTGTCCTGGGAGGTGTCAATTGTAAGACTATCCCACATTCCCTTAGATAGTCAAGGAACTCTGAACTAAGATACTCACCACCACGATCGGATCGAAGCATCTTAATGTTCCTGCCCAATTGATTCTCGACTTCCTGTTTAAATTCCTTAAACCTTTCGAAAGTCTCTGACTTATGCTTGATCAAGTAGACATATCCATATCTACTATAATCATCAGTAAAAGTCAAATAATAACGATTAGCATCCCTTGTGGCATGTTTGAATGGTCCACACACATCCGTGTGTATAAGGTCCAACAAACCTTCACCCCTCTCACACGAACCTGTGAAGGGTGACTTTGTCATTTTTCCAAGTAAGCATGATTCGCAACTATCATCTGACTTTAGGTCAAACGACTCCAAGACTCCATCCTTTTGGAGTTGGCCTATGCGTTTCTTGCTTATATGTCCAAGACGACAATGCCATAAAGATGCTTTATCCAAGTTATTATTAGTAGAATCAATACACAAAACATTATTTCCCAAGTTATCTACAACAGATACAGCTTCATACACACCATCACAAGGTAATGCTTTAAAATAAAAGACATTATTATAGAAAACATCTATAGAACCAACTTCATTATTAAATGAAAAGGTAAACCCTTGTTTGTACAAAGCATGAAAGGAAATAATATTTCTTGCCATTCCTGGCGAATAACAACACTTATTCAAATCTAAACTAAACCCACTACTTAGCGATAAAGTATAAACTCCAATCTTGGTAACAGGTATAGCTTTCCTATTCCCCATGATCAAGTTTATCCTTCCTTGCTCCACATCCTCACTTCTTCTTAGTCCCTGCAAGTCACAACAAATATGAATACCACAACCGGTATCAAGGACCCAAGATTTAGAATGGGGTGAGTTATTAGAAATGATAGTGTAAATACCTGCATGGTTGGGTTTAACTTTCCCATCCTTCACATCTTGCTGGTATTTTGGGCAGTTCCGCTTCCAATGAGCTTTTTCATGGCAATAGAAGCATTCAGCCTCTTTTGGGTCAGAAGAAGGAGTAATGAAACCTTTCTTGGTTCCACTTGAAGAAGAGCCATCAAGGGTCCGAACCTTGGTACCCTTAGAAGAGCTCTTTCTCTTCCTCCCTCGACTTTTCCCGATTGCCAAAACCGGAGTAGAGTTTTGAGTAGGAGTGATAGCAACCGACTTCCCCTTAAGACCTGTTTCTGCGGTCTTGAGAAGTCCCTGAAGTTTGATGAGGGTGACTTCTTCCTTGTTCATGTGATATGTCATGCGGAATTGATCATAGCACGATGGTAAGGAATGCAAAATAATATCTATTGCAAGATCCTCCGGGAAGTTCACATTAAGCTTCAGCAAACGATCCACATACCTTTGCATTTTCTGCATGTGGCTCGTGACGGATTCCCCGTCCTTCATCATGGTTGTTATCATGGAGCAGATGATTTCATACCTCTCTTGTCTTGCACTTTGATGGTATCTTTCCATCAAATCTTGGTGCATTTCATAAGGGTAGAAATCCTCGTAAGACTTTTGGAGTTCCGTTGTCATCGTGGCCATCATGATGCAAGCCACTTTCGTAGCATCCCTTTCATGTGCCCGAAATTCAGCGATCTCCTGAGGAGTTGCAGTGGACTCATCAATCTCCTTAAGCTCCTTGTCAAGGACATATTCTTTGTCCTCGTAGCGGGTAATCATCCTGATGTTTCTGATCCACTCATTGAAGTTGGATCCATCAAAGGTGACTTTCCCACACAAGTTCATAAGGGTGAAGGAGCCATTAGGATTAGAGCCAGAAGCATTGTTGGAAGACATCAGAAGAGAAGAGAACAAGATTAGTTTAGATATAAGAGAGTCCTTAATAAAACACCCAAATGTAATATTAAGGCTAGGATCCAATCACAATATAATATAACTTAGAAGAGGTATGCCGTAATCTAAGCTATATCATATTTGAAAGGTAGGTGAATGACGATTCACCAATTTCCACCACGAAAACCGCAATATTTTAGTATTAGGTTTTTTTTTTTTTGAATGGTTCTTAGAAATTCCTAGATTCTTTGAGATTCAATGAACTTTTCAAAGGCATGTTTCAATCTCGAGTGTGCCCTCCAAGTTTTGTGACTGGGATACCGAGGATCACAAAACGAGGTGTGAAGTAACCATGCAAATCACTTGGTACCCTTAAAGTTTATCACTCAATCGATGTGCCGGTTAACCACACACGCTCCATCGATACTATAATAAACCCTAAGTCACCCTTTACCTACCTTGTTAAGTCCAAGTTAGTGTGCCGGTTAACCACACACGCTCCACCAACGACTTAATCAAAGTGTAAAGTGTAATTTCATGGAATAGCACCTTATTCACATTTTTCTAAAGTAACTAAGATTGGGAATTTAATAAAACATTTAGTTACTTTATAATATTCATCATACTTTGAATGAGAATTAATAAGTCCTTGTCTTACCCGTTCGGCTAACGACCCTCCACCGATCAAGCAAGCGGTGGGTGAGAGTGGACACCCATTAAGTCACCATTTTATAGGCAACAACCTTATACCCACCTTATAGACCGGTTTCGTGAATGAGGCGTACTAGCGGTAAGACGACTTTGTTCTTATACACATATATATATATATATATATATATATATATATATATATATATATATATATATATATATATATATATATATATATATATATATATATATATATATATATATATATATAATTATTAAATCATAATAATATAAGTATAAGGGTTGAATTTTAACTTTTAAAATTCTAGGGGTTGGAACTAAAGTTTTAACTTGACTTTACTTGTTCCAAAACTTGAGGGCAAGTTTTGTAAACTTTCAAAACTTTTCATTTCTTGTAACTTATGAGTTTAATAGAGTAATAAAATGAAGACTCTTCATTTTCCTAACTCTTATGTTCTTTTAATGGTTTTTAATCCAAGAGACTTTTGGTTTTCCATAACTTGAGGACAAGTTATGGACTCCATTAAAACACATTATGATCAAGAATTAAATTACCACATAGGTTACAAATAATTCCTATGATCATCTAAACATCATAAGAACAAGAATATGAATATGAACACTTTCAAGAATCAAAATCACATAAAACTTTGTAATTTTGATAACTAGTTGATGTAAATGAATTAGCAAAAACATTACTCCATCTAAAACAAGTTTTCAAGTACCAAAACAGTTTAGAATAATGTTTCCAATCCATTTTCCAGCAACGAAAGTCGAAATTCCGCTTTTTTTTTTTATAATTATTTTCGACTTTCTTCAACTTTTAAGCACAAATAACAAACAAACAAGCCTAGGCTCTGATACCACTGAAGGGTTTTGAGCATTCTAACACTTCCTAAGTGTACATGCAACCCTAATAACCTTGGATCTATGTTTGTCTAATTATCATGCAAAGTTGAATTCCAAGGTTATATTCCTATCTAGCATACATGGGGAACAATTTTAACTTGAATCATAGATAGAATAACTTACCTTGTTGTTGCTTGTGTTCCTTGAAACCTTGTGAGCCTAGCACCCCAAGTGTGATGCCTCAAATGCTTCACACAACACCAAATGCTCTTGGAAAGACTCTTGAGATAACACACACTTCTCAAAATCGGCCAAGCCCTCTAGTTCCTTAGTAGTGCCGATTTTTGGTGGAGAATATGCTTCTTATATAGTGTTGACACATCTAGGGTTACACCATGTAAACCCTAATGTGTCATGACTCTTCATTTCCATGACCCATGGGTTTGTAACTCCCATGGAGCATCCATGGAGTATCCTATGGGTAGAGCCCAACTTGATAATCCATGGAGCCTCTTAGCCCACTATACAAGATATGGATGATTTACATAATCAACCCATATATTTAATTAGTTATCCTTTGATCACTTAATTAATTCCAAATTAATTCTTTGATCAACTAATCAAATAATATTATTAATATATTAGAACTTATAATATATTAATAATCTCCAAGTGTTATTTCTCTCATTTAGTCTATCCAATTGCATGGTGCCATGCAACCCAAATGGACCATGCCGGGTCGGGTCAAGTACAAGCCCGAAATAGTTATGGACTTAGACACCTTATCCAACAGTGTGAACCATTTGAGGTGTCACATTTGGGGCACTAGGCTCTTGAGCTTCATGGAATCAAGCACCAACAAAGAGGTATGTATTTCTACTAGTTTCTATATTACTTGTACTTTATAATATGCTAGTTAGGATAATACCTTGGAAAAATTGATATTTTCATGTATAATAAAGAAAACATAGATCCAAGGTATTTAGGGTTGCATGTACACCATAGGAGTGTTAGAATGCTCAAAACCCAACACGTCCCCCTCACCAGGTTGACCCGGAAGGGCGTTGCTTTTTCTTGGGGTCCCGAGCAGTAGACCTCATTCGAGAATCTTCGCCAGTGATTGTGAGAAGCCCCGGTGTTAGCCCTCCCTGAGGGAATGGAGGACTTTGTGGTTTACTGTGATGTATCTATATTTGGGTTGGGTGTGGTACTAATGCAAAGAGGGCACGTAATAGCATACACATGAAGGAAGTTGAAGCCTCATGAGATGAGGTATCCCACCCATGATCTAGAGTGGGGGCGGTGGTGTTTGCCCTCAAGATCTGGTGCCATTATTTATATGGGGTTCGGTGTACCATATACACGGACCACAAGAGCCTGAAGTGTCTCATGGATCAGCCCAACCTGAATATGCGTCAGAGGAGGTGCTTGGATGTGGTGAAAGATTATGACTGTGAGATCTTGTATCATCCGGGAAAAGGTAACGTGGTAGTCGACGCCCTGATCCGTTAAGTAGAGAGTGCCCCAATTCGAGACATGTGTATGAGGATGACAGTGATGACTCCAGTTTTAGATACCAACCGAGAGGCCCAGGCGGAGGCCGTGAGACTGGAGAATCATAAGAGGGAGCGGGTGATTCGACAGGTTTCAGAGTTTGTGACGGATAGTCGAGGGCTTATGAGTTTTTTAGGGCGGATTTGGGTGCCCTATACGGGTGGAGCTCGAGGTATACTGATGGAGGAGGCACATTGATCGAGGTTCTTGATCAATCCCGGGGCTACTAAGATGTATTTAGACCTGAAGAGAGACTATTAGTGGCCCTATATGAAGAGGGATGTTGAATGGGTAGTTGAGAGGTGCTTGACCTGCTGCCAGGTCAAGACAAAGCACTAGCGTTCACATGGTCTATTACAGCCCCTTGAGTTTCCTAGTGGAAGTGGGAGCAGATATCGATGGACTTTATCACCAAGTTACAAAGGATTGCGCGGGGAGTTGATGCGATTTGGGTGATTGTGGACCGATTAACAAAGAGTGCTCACTTCCTTGCTATTAGTGAGAGCTCTTCTGTGGAGAGATTGGCTAAGATCTATGTGAGAGAAGTGGTAGCACGTCATGGGGTTCCGGTCTCGATAGTGTTGGATCATGACGTACGTTTTACTTCCAGGTTTTGGAAGAAGTTTCATGAGGAGTTGGGCACGTGCTTGCATTTTAGTACCGCGTATCACCCACAAGCCGACGGTCAGAGCGAGCGGATGATTCAGACACTTGAGGACATGTTGCATGCGTGTGTCATGGACTTCGTAGGAAGTTGGGACACCTACATACCACTGGCTGAGTTGTCTTACAACAAAAAACTATTATTCGAGTATTGGTATGCCTCCCTTTGAGCTTCTGTATGGGAGAAGGTGTCAGACTCCCATTTGATTGGGAGAAGTGGGAGAGAGAGTGATGGGTGGCATGGAGATAGTGCTGAAAACAACCGAGCTGATTCAACAGGTCATACAGAGGTTACTGACAGCACAAAGTGGCGAGAAGAGTTATGCGGACATGCGACAGTCCGAGCTAGAATTTCAGGTCGGAGATTTTGTGCTTCTGATGGTATCCCGATGAAAAGGGGTAGTCCGTTTCCGGAAGCGGAGTAAGTTGGGACCCTGATACATCGGTCCTTTCAGAGTGACCGCCAGAGTGGGTAGGGTAGCATACCAGTTGGAGATACCTACGGAGTTGAGTCAGATCCATAACACTTTCCATGTGTCCCAATTGAGGAAATATGTAGCCGATGAGACGGCAGTGGTACCACTGGAAGATATTTAGGTAGATGCGAGCCTAAATTATATTGAGAGGCCGATCGTGATCTTGGATCGAAAGGTGAAGGTTCTGAGGAACAAGGAAGTGCCCCTGGTTCAGGTCCAGTGGCAGAATCGGAAGGGGTCCGAGTTGACTTGGGAGTCGGAGTCAGAGATGCGGGAGCAGAATCCAGAGTTATTTATAGAGCAAGACTTCGAGCGCGAAGTCTGATTCTAGTGGGGGAGATTTGTAACGTCCAAATTTCCAGGTATGTTATTTTAATTATTTATTTTCAAGGATCATTGATCTACCTGACGAGATGGCGCTTTCACTCGCCGAGTAGAAGCAAGTATGACCACGTAAGTTTAATGATCTACTCGACGAGTCCGAGAGTAGACTCGCCGAGTAGGTGATGGAATGAGAAACCCAAAATCCCTAGGTTTGGGACCTATTTAAAGGTACTTATAGCCTCATTGTGCAGCCACACTTCACAGAGAGAGACCCTAACCTGCCCATTTCGTTGTGTGTGTGTGTGTGTGTATATATATATATATATATATATATATATATATATATATATATATATATATATATATATATATAGAGAGAGAGAGAGAGAGAGAGAGACCATTTCGAGAATTCTTGTGCATTTTAGAGGAATGATTGGAGGACTTGGTGGATCCAACCGAGGAAGGGTTGTGGATCTTGTATTCTTCTTTCATTAACTTCTATTCAGAGGTAAAAAGCTCTCATCTTGGCCACATATTAGTTAGATCTCATTTTTGGGAGTTTTTAGGGTTTTCTTCCAATCATCTTGTGTCCTTGAGTTATTTGAGCATGGTTTGAGGTTAGAACCTCATATATGGATTAGAGAAGGCCTTGAGAGTCCAAAGATTCAAGCTTTATTGAGCTAGAGGCAAGCTCATGTGCATTTAACCTATCTTGGAGCTTGTAATGGCATTATGAAGCAAATATCCCATGCATGAACGTAAAGATCGAAGCTTTAAGTAACATTCGAGCCTATGGAGTCTAGATCTAGTATTTGGAGTTATAGATCTGCCCTAAAATGTCTAAATAGGAGTATGGACTGGATGAACTCACCGAGTCCATGAGCTGATTCGACAGGGTTTGTTCCGATAAGTCTGAGCATCCTGTAACTCGTCGAGTTAGTGGGTCAACTCGATGAGTAGAGTTGGTTTTCATAAGGCCTCTAAGGGAACGAGGAGACTCGACGAGTCCCCCTGATGCACTCATCGAGTTGGGTCAACATGGACTGTTGACTCAAGTTTGACTTCGGTTGACTTTTAGAGTTTTGACCAAATGTGGGTAACTGAGATTTTAGAGGGGTAAAATGGTCTTTTACCCTTACTAAGAGTTACAAGGGATTAATATGAATTTATTAGAATTGTGATCTAATTAGAGATAATCACCACATGTATTAGGCGGAGGCTAGATCCGTGATTCGTGTACAAGGTGTATTAGCTTGCTTGCTTTAAGGTGAGTCTTCTCACTATACATTTCCTAGAGTGGTATTTATGTGTGACTAGAGGGTCATATGTGCTTACTTGACTTATGCATTTTGTTATGTGGTATTTATGTTATATTATGTGATACTTAGACCGGAATGAAGGGTCCAACGAACTACGAGGCCGAAGGGTCCTCACCTAGACCGGACCAGAGGGTCCAATAAGCTGTAGGACTAGAGGGTCCCATTGAGACACATTGACCGGAGGGTCTTCCAGAGCTATAGCCTTAAGTGGATAATTATTTGTGCGTGGTATTTTGGGGAACTCATTAAGCTTTATGCTTACCGGCTACACCCTCAAACCAAGGATGGCGGAAACGTCCAGGGGTGGCGGACTTCATGTATAGTATCACAACAACGAGTATAATAGTGCTCAAAGTAAATACAACCATCATAAATATAATTGAAAAAGTTACACCAAAGTATATGTTTACATGTTTCAAAATCAATTACATTATGTTGACAAAATAAATTATTTGACGATTTAACATCCCATCCTCAAAGCGCTGATGTTTTCCTGCTTCACTGATTTCTTGAGAATACAAGTAGTTTTGAAAAAGTGTCAACAATTAAGTTGGTGAGTTCATAAGAGTTTTGTTTGAGGAAGAAACCGTTTTCCTTGTAAAATCGATAGAGTTTGATTTCCAGAAAATCCAATATTTTCTTAGTTAAGTGTGAAAAGAATATTCCTATATTATGTGATAATGAACCCTAGAAAGACTCGCAGATTTATCCTATAATCATCCAGCGTATATAAGTTATATAAGATTTAAGTTAGATAAACCGTTGAATATAGTGGGTCTTCCATAGGTCTATAACCCAACGAGGAACAGGAGATGAGGCGGGCCCACCAATTCTAAGTCGATCGAGACTAAATTCTTATGCAACTCTAGCATATACACTCAGCGATTATAGCTGAAGTCTAACAATTCTAGATGAAATATAGTTTTAATATCATAAAAACTATTTTATATGAACATGCTACTTTGTATTTATACCCCTGTATGTATAAAAACCTGGTACTTTGTATTTGTACCCCTTTTTGTATAAAACCGGTACTTTGTATTTGTACCTCTTTTCGTATGAAAACCTGGTACTTTGTATTTGTACCCCTTTTTGTATAAAACCGGTACTTTGTATTTTTACCCCTTTTTGTATAGAACCGGTACTTTGTATTTGTACCCCTTTTCGTATGAAAACCTGGTACTTTGTATTTGTACCCCTTTTGTATAAAACCGATACTTTGTATTTGTACCCCTTTTCGTATGAAAACCTTTTGTAATGTAAATGATCATAAACTATACCTATTATAGTTTATCAAAATGTTTGAAATGTACATGCAACCTAACTATACCTATTATAGTTTAGTATGTTTGTTTGTGGTGTATAAGAACCCTTTTCTATGTAAGTCGAATGTATAGAAAAATATAACTATGTTTATCTTGCTTTGTTTTGTACTAATGCTAATGGTGGAGGATTCTTACAATTCAATGAGTATTTTCTGTTATATAATTATACCACAACAAGAAACACATGTAAAATATGAAGTCATCAAAGATTTAACACTTTGCTCAACATGTTACAAAGTGTGTTGAAAGTTCTAAGCTGTTAACTAGTTTTTAACGTTTCTGCACTGTTCTAGAAAGATCATAGAAAAATCATACGAAGTCAAAACCTGAATCCGTAAATTCTGAGAGTTCCTAAAATGTGTCTAGTTTATTCATAATTTTTATCATGATTTTTGGAAGCCTTTAACTTGTATTAAGATGTTCATATTCACAGACTGGTCCAGATTTGTTCTTGAAATGATAGGATGTTGTGCAAAAATCACCATAAATTGAAGAAAAATCGTGTGGAGATGTGCAAGTAGTCATTGTAAAGCTAAGAACTGGAACTACTTGCACCGAAAACAGTTTTGAAATCTAAAATGTTTAAGTTGCCCAAAACAGTCCGTAAATGGAGTTGAACTTTTCTGATGAAGGCTGTTAGAAACGTTTAGTTATGTTCTTGGTGTTTTAACTTGTATTCCCCCCCCCCCCCTCTAAAACATAAGAAAACACGAAAATGTAGGGGTATGAACTCACCTTGAGTGATTTCAGTAGATGGATGATGGAGAAAATAAGTGTTCAACTCAAGAACACTTGGGAGATGCTTGAAGATTTGAGGATCTAACAACAAATATGACAATATTTGTGTAAGAAATCTATGATTTGGATGAAGGATAGTAGAATATCTAATTGTAGGAGGAAGATACTTACCAAATGTGGAGGAAAAATCTAAGATCAGCCCTTGAATCTCGAATTTTTAGAGAGAGGAAGTGAGATAGAAAATATTATTGATCTTTGGTGGAAGAATGAGACAATTAGAGAATTATGAGGAGAGAGGAGAGTTTTCTAGCCTTTGACCAATTGTGTGGTTGGAAAAAGGTGGGAAAAGTACAATGAAGTGACTAGGTATGGGCTGATGGTGAATAGTGACATGGAGTGGGTATGGGAGGTTGCTTGTGTCATAGATTAAAGCAAAATCAATACTCCACCAATAATATCCCACCCACTCTTCTTGGATAAGGATTATACTCTAAAAAACATGATTAATTGGGAAATAAGGGGTTCTATATATTAAAATATGATTTTGGGTGAAAACCCCGTGTTAAAATAATTAAAAACGGACTTAAAACGCAAAACTAGTCGAAAACCGGGTGAAAATGGTGAACCTGCGAGGCTTCTCGCATTGGGGAACCGAAGGTGGCAAGTTTCGGTCCTAAGGAGGTGGGGACCAAAGTGGCTTGTGGGGCTTGGACCAAAGGGGAGAGAAGGCGAAGTGTCAGGAGCGAACCTGGGCGAGGAGCGAAATAGACCGAGAGGAGGTTCGATCTAAAGGGACCTTCGGGTTCGGTCCTTGTGGTTTCGGTTCATTTCGCTTCTGATGCCTTCGCTTCTGACACCTTCGCTTCTGACAAGTTCGCTTCTGACAATTTCGGTTCCTAAGAGGAGCTTCGGTTCCTTAAGAGGGTTCGGCTCCTTAAGAGGGGTTTCGGGTCCTTAAGTCTATTTTATCCGTTTTTACCCCATTTTAAGCGGTTTTTGACCCGGTTAATGGTCGGAATGGCCCGAAAGACTACAAAAAGTTTAAGGAACTTTTAAGAGAGTTTTGGGAGAGATTTCACATTCCTGGAGAGATTTGGGAGAGATTTGACATACTTGGAGAGGTTTCTAATACAAAAAGAGATTTGGGAGAGATTTCACATTCTTGGAGAGATTTGGGAGAGATTTGACATACCTGGAGAGATTTCTCATACAAAGGGAGATTTGGGAGAGATTTCACATTCTTGGAGAGATTTGGGAGAGATTTGACATACTTGGAGAAATCTCTCATACAAAGAGAGATTTAGGAGAGATTTCTCATTCTTGGAGAGATTTTAGATAAAGAGAGATAGAGTGAAAACGATTGAGAGAGGTTTCATGTGTGACATTTGTGAGTGTTCGGCTCCGCAACGCAAGGTCCGTAAACCCCATTAAGCCAGGTTTTAGGATCTTACACACTCCCGATGAGTATGCAACATTGTTTTATCATTTTTGTTCATTGTTTAGCACTAAGGCTAAGGAAAATTAGACACACGAATTTTTCCAAGTGATGTTTTCTCATTAAAATAGTGAGTTATCCAGTAATTACATAACATAAACCCTAGCATACAAGGGTTAACTGAGTTGACCGGTTTGACTTGTTGACTTTAGTTGACTTTGACTCGATCGGAAATTGACGGTTGTCACATCATCCCCCCGTTAGAGGGAATTTTGTCCCGAAATTTGCATTTTGATTGGGGATTCAAGAATTTGGAGGAAAGATGGGGGAAACTTTTCGTAGTACAAGAAATTGATTATGGTGAGGAACAACCCGCCTGATGTCACATGACGACCTTGGAATTTCTTATTGTTTATGCTTTCTGTTTAATCCTAGGCATTACCACTATGAATACTTTATAACATTGTTAGCGAGTTTCATCATTACAAATGATTCACAAATTGTGACGAAATTTGTATTATAAATCCTACCAGTCCCTTTATAACCGCTTGGCATAAACTAGTCGCATATCATTAAGATTGCAAGGGCATTCGGATGGGTGACCCCCACCTTAAGCCCACAACCAAACAAGGAACAGGGAATGAGGCGGAATCACGCATTCTAAGTCCATTGAATCTTAATGATATATGACCATAATGTTTACACTAGCCATCATAGACTCACTAGTAAAAACCATGTGTTTTTATATATGTGATAAGACTTATTTGAGTTTTGTCGTGTTCTCAAGATTCATGGCCGATATACTTTGATCGATGCTAGATTTAGCATATAAAGAAATTTAGAATTTAAACGTCGATGTTAGAAACACGTACTGATATTTACGGGCAGTTCCGAGGTGGTCTCTCCTTCGGTGACCGCGAGCACCCTTCCACCATCACCGGCGTCTCTTGCTCTTGGGCAGTCCCTTTTAAAGTGTCTCGTTTCGCCGCACTTGTAACAGGCTGGGTTTACTCCAAAGCCAGGGACCTGGTTGATGGGTCATGCTGGTGCCTTACAGAAACGGACAGTGTGCCCCTCTCTGTCGCAATTTTTGCAATGCATCTTCCGGCAAGTCCCAGTGTGATGGAAGTTACACTTGTTGCATTTCAGAAGGGTTCCAGCGTATTGTTTTATGGGAGTTGGCGTGGTGAGGGTTGTGGCAGCATGAACAGCAACAATCTGTTGCTTCTTAGCGAAGTCCTGGGCTGGTTGTTCCTTCTTGTTGTCCTAAAACTTTCTTTTGTTGTTCCCTCCTCTTGCTTGGTTAAGGGTGGTTGTCGTAGTGTCATGGCTGGCACGATGGTCGATGAGTTGTTGTGCCAACTCTTTGACGCTATCGAAGGTAGTTGGTCTTGAGGCCAACACGCTATCTTGAATTTCGGGGGACAATCCCCAGAGGTATCACTCCAACTTTTTGTCTTCCGGGGTGACCATAGCGGGACAAAGGAGTGCTAGATCACAGAATCGGATGGTTTAAGTTGTGAGGTCGGAGCCTGTCATTTTGAGATTCCACAATTCTTGCTCCGGCTTTTGCACTTCACCTCTTGAGCAATATTCTTTCAGCATCATCTTCTTTAAGTCCTCCCAACTTAACGAGTTAGCCACTGCAAGCGTTAGTGACTTAACGTGACTTTTCCACTAAGTGAGGGCCCGGCCAGAGAAAGTGTATTCTGCAAATTTGACCATGCTTGCTTCGGGGCATGCACAAATTTCAAAGACCGTTTCGGTCTTTTCGAACCATTGCATCAAGGTGATGACGCCCTCGCTTCCAATGAAAGAATCGGGTTTGGCACTAGTAAAGTCCTTGTATGAACATTCCCTCGTACGTCCTGTACTGTCCCCGTGGTTAGAGTTTGTGGCTCCAAATCCAGCACCAAGGGTACCATTTGTACGAATTTGTGACATTGCAGCTGCCACGGCTGCTGTTACTGCAGCTTGGAACATTGCGGGATCAAACTGTGGAGGTGGCGTTGGATGTGGTGGTGCTGTGCTGCCGGAAGGTCTGGGTCTTTTCCTTGGTGGCATAGTTTTGTCATAAGTTTGTAAAAATGATCAGATGGTAAGTTCCTAATAGTAAAGACAAGTCGGTTGTTTTTGAACTAGATTTTTCTGTATTATGGTCTGACTTAAGAATGTTTTGCATGTAATTCATAAAGGAAGTCCATATGAATGAATTTCATGAGTTTAGTAGGTTTTGTACGGACGTTAAGCTTTACTCATCTTAGGATCATGTTTGACCAAACACACTTAGCTGAGGAGTTTTGATGGGATCCGGTGCATTAGTGCTGGTATGATCGCACCCTATAGGTCTACGAAGAAGGCACTTCTCAACCAAGGTGTTTAAAGGTGAGACGAAAATGAGTTTTTAGAATGACTATATGTCACGAGTTTTCTAACTAAGTTTATCTTAGTTCATTCTGTAACGTATTTCGGTTGTTTTATGGTGTTCTGAAAACATTTCATAACGAGAGCATATAAATGATAAACTCATGTATTTTAGTAGTTCTGTATCCAAGTGAAGCCTTGAAATTTGATCCAAGCTAAGCCGTTCTTACGACCATTTGATGTATGATTAGAGGTATGATTAAGACTTAATAGACCCTTGAGTCTGATGGATCTGCCGTAAACCCATTTTGTTAATATGATTCTAGAGATTTTGGTTTCAGAGAAAGTTTTGACTGAAATGTAGGTCTACCCTAGATTATTGTAAGGAAAAGTTTTGATAGCAACTAAATCTCTTGATTAGTATCACCGCTTAAATCACAGCGTCGTGTTTACACCTAGAATAGAGTAGCACCAACATGTACTCATGATCCTAATTTACAGGGTCTCGGGAGCGGTATGGATTCACTTACAACGATCCGTCCTTTGTGATGCCCGAGGCAAAATCAATGCACTTTGCAGCTTTGCAATTCGACGCTTGGCTGCAATCATCCCCTCCTTGAATGTTGTGTGTCTACCCTGTTACTCTTTTACTTCTGCCCGAGTGGTGATAAGGTCCTAAGGAGAGAGTTGGCCTCTGAAATAGTAGTCTCTTTCCAAGTCTCGGGTACGTGAGACGGTGGGGTCCGTAGTAGCGCGCAACTTTCAAACTCGGTTTGTAGTCTCCCTGTTTTAAATCCTCGATGTTCGCGATCTGCCGGGTCTTTGCCGGGAGGGCTCTTTCAGTCGGTCCCCCCCCCCCCCCCCCCCGTGGCTGAGGTCATAGCACCCTCGTTGGTCTCCACATGGTGATTGCTGTCATTGCTGTCGACTTCAACCTTCGATCACGGTTGCCCAACGGGGCACAGGTTCGATTTAGTCGAAATGGTTCACGGGAACCCTTGCTATGCATGGAGGGTTGATTACCTCCGGTTCCGCTTCTGATTCTCCTCATAACCATCCACCATTTCTCTGATTGGGAAGGTAGGGGTCGTCCGGTAAGTAGGATCTTGCTATGTAGTATGTGCGAGAATAGGAGTAAGAAGATAATTATTGGACGAACTATCTAGATAATTATTAGATTATCTGTATTAGTTTGTATCAATACTTATGTAGTGTATACCATTTATATGAAATCAAGGCAGGATAGTCCTTCGAATAGGTGACTCTAACTCTAAATCCACAATCCAACGAGAACAGGAAGTAAAGCAACGGTCACAGATTCTGAGTCTATAACGCCTAAATTTCATATAACCTTAGCGTATCCACTTAACAACTATTGACCTACTTGATAGAGACCTGTTTAGTTCTCATGTAAGCACTTATAGTAACAAAATATACTCCCATAGTATTTTAAACTCGTGTTCTATTCTAATGTTCTCATTGTGGTAGTGTTGGTAAGTTTTTAGACTTGTCGCCATATCACAACCATTCTTGGGCATGTGCTAATCACTCCTCAGACCAGCATAGTTGATCAGGCTATGCCACTCCCAAGACTGACCATACATCCCCAAGCTTACCTGTGATATTCAACAATCATTACTTTTGTTTTGTTCTAGAATGATGCTGACCATAGTATGTATGCATGCATGTATACTTTTAACAAGAAACTATTTATGTCTAAAAGTATAGTTGTTTTGAAAACTTTAAATCAGAGACCTTAGTCCCAATGCATTTATAGTTTGTATATCTTATGTGGCTTGATATACTTAGTTCACTATAAACAATGCTCTGATACCAACCTGTCACACCCCCAAACCAAGGATGGTGGAAACGTCCAGGGGTGGCAGACTTCATGTATAGTATCACAACAGCGAGTATAATAGTGCTCAAAGTAAATACAACCATCATAAATATAATTGAAAAAGTTACACCAAAGTATATGTTTACATGTTTCAAAATCAATTACATTATGATGACAAAATAAATTGTTTGACGATTTAACGTCCTATCCTCAAAGCGCTGATGTTTTCCTGCTTCACTGATTTCCTGAGAATAGAAGTAGTTTTGAAAAAGTGTCAACAATTAAGTTGGTGAGTTCATAAGAGTTTTGTTTGAGGAAGAAACCGTTTTCCTTGTAAAATCAATAGAGTTTGATTTCCAAAAAATCCAATATTTTCTTAGTTAAGTGTGAAAACAATATTCCTATATTATGTGATAATTAACTCTAGAAAGACCCGTAGATTTCTCCTATAATCATCCAGCGTATATAAGTTATATAAAATTTAAGTTAGATAAACCGTTGAATATAGTGGGTCTGCCCTAGGTCCACAACCCAACGAGGAACAGGAGATGAGGTGGGCCCACCAATTCTAAGTCGATCGAGACTAAATTCTTATCCAACTCTAGCATATACGCTCAACGATTATAGCTGAAGTCTAACAATTCTAGATGAAATATAGTTTTAATATCATAAAAACTATTCTATGTGAACCTGGTACTTTGTATTTGTACCCCTTTTTGTATAAAAACCTGGTACTTTGTATTTGTACCCCTTTTTGTATAAAACCGGTACTTTGTATTTGTACCCCTTTTCGTATGAAAACCTGGTACTTTGTATTTGTACCCCTTTTGTATAAAACCGGTACTTTGTATTTGTACCTCTTTTTGTATAAAACCGATACTTTGTATTTGTACCCCTTTTCATATGAAAACCTAATACTTTGTATATGTACCCCTTTTTATATAAAACCGGTACTTTATATTTGTACCCCTTTTTGTATAAAACCGATACTTTGTATTTGTACCCCTTTTCGTATGAAAACCTTTTGTAATGTAAATGATCATAAACTATACCTATTATAGTTTATCAAAATGTTTGAAATGTACATGCAACCTAACTATACCTATTATAGTTTAGTATGTTTGTTTGTGGTGTATAAGAACCCTTTTCTATGTAAGTCGAATGTATAGAAAAATATAACTATGTTTATCTTGCTTTGTTTTGTACTAATGCTAATGGTGGAGGATTCTTACAATTCAATGAGTATTTTCTGTTATATAATTATACCACAACAAGAAACACATGTAAAATATGAAGTCATCAAAGATTTAACACTTTGCTCAACATGTTACAAAGTGTGTTGAAAGTTCTAAGCTGTTAACTAGTTTTTAACGTTTCTGCACTGTTCTAGAAAGATCATAGAAAAATCATACGAAGTCAAAACCTGAATCCGTAAATTCTGAGAGTTCCTAAAATGTGTCTAGTTTATTCATAATTTTTATCATGATTTTTGGAAGCCTTTAACTTGTATTAAGATGTTCATATTCACAGACTGGTCCAGATTTGTTCTTGAAATGATAGGATGTTGTGCAAAAATCACCATAAATTGAAGAAAAATCGTGTGGAGATGTGCAAGTAGTCATTGTAAAGCTAAGAACTGGAACTACTTGCACCGAAAACAGTTTTGAAATCTAAAATGTTTAAGTTGCCCAAAACAGTCCGTAAATGGAGTTGAACTTTTCTGATGAAGGCTGTTAGAAACGTTTAGTTATGTTCTTGGTGTTTTAACTTGTATTCCCCCCCCCCCTCTAAAACATAAGAAAACACGAAAATGTAGGGGTATGAACTCACCTTGAGTGATTTCAGTAGATGGATGATGGAGAAAATAAGTGTTCAACTCAAGAACACTTGGGAGATGCTTGAAGATTTGAGGATCTAACAACAAATATGACGATATTTGTGTAAGAAATCTATGATTTGGATGAAGGATAGTAGAATATCTAATTGTAGGAGGAAGATACTTACCAAATGTGGAGGAAAAATCTAAGATCAGCCCTTGAATCTCGAATTTTTAGAGAGAGGAAGTGAGATAGAAAATATTATTGATCTTTGGTGGAAGAATGAGACAATTAGAGAATTATGAGGAGAGAGGAGAGTTTTCTAGCCTTTGACCAATTGTGTGGTTGGAAAAAGGTGGGAAAAGTACAATGAAGTGACTAGGTATGGGCTGATGGTGAATAGTGACATGGAGTGGGTATGGGAGGTTGCTTGTGTCATAGATTAAAGCAAAATCAATACTCCACCAATAATATCCCACCCACTCTTCTTGGATAAGGATTATACTCTAAAAAACATGATTAATTGGGAAATAAGGGGTTCTATATATTAAAATATGATTTTGGGTGAAAACCCCGTGTTAAAATAATTAAAAACGGACTTAAAACGCAAAACTAGTCGAAAACCGGGTGAAAATGGTGAACCTGCGAGGCTTCTCGCATTGGGGAACCGAAGGTGGCAAGTTTCGGTCCTAAGGAGGTGGGGACCAAAGTGGCTTGTGGGGCTTGGACCAAAGGGGAGAGAAGGCGAAGTGTCAGGAGCGAACCTGGGCGAGGAGCGAAATAGACCGAGAGGAGGTTCGATCTAAAGGGACCTTCGGGTTCGGTCCTTGTGGTTTCGGTTCATTTCGCTTCTGATGCCTTCGCTTCTGACACCTTCGCTTCTGACAAGTTCGCTTCTGACAATTTCGGTTCCTAAGAGGAGCTTCGGTTCCTTAAGAGGGTTCGGCACCTTAAGAGGGGTTTCGGGTCGTTAAGTCTATTTTATCCGTTTTTACCCCGTTTTAAGCGGTTTTTGACCCGGTTAATGGTCGGAATGGCCCGAAAGACTACAAAAAGTTTAAGGAACTTTTGAGAGAGTTTTGGAAGAGATTTCACATTCCTGGAGAGATTTGGGAGAGATTTGACATACTTGGAGAGGTTTCTAATACAAAAAGAGATTTGGGAGAGATTTCACATTCTTGGAGAGATTTGGGAGAGATTCTACATACCTGGAGAGATTTCTCATACAAAGGGAGATTTGGGAGAGATTTCACATTCTTGGAGAGATTTGGGAGAGATTTGACATACTTGGAGAGATCTCTCATACAAAGAGAGATTTAGGAGAGATTTCTCATTCTTGGAGAGATTTGGGAGAGATTTCAGATAAAGAGAGATAGATTGAAAACGATTGAGAGAGGTTTCATGTGTGACATTTGTGAGTGTTTGGCTCCGCAACGCAAGGTCCGTAAACCCCATTAAGCCAGGTTTTAAGATCTTACACACTCCCGATGAGTATGCAACATTGTTTTATCGTTTTTGTTCATTGTTTAGCACTAAGGCTAAGGAAAATTAAACACACGAATTTTTCCAAGTGATGTTTTCTCATTAAAATAGTGAGTTATCCAGTAATTACATAACGTAAACCCTAGCATACAAGGTTTAACTGAGTTGACCGGTTTGACTTGTTGGCTTTGACTCGACCGGAAATTATCGGTTGTCACATTACCGTGTTATGTGTTATGTGTTTCAGGTACTTCCGAGGATTGCGGGAAGGCAGCAACGTGATTGTACACACCTGTTCGAGATTATGTTGAGGATTCTAGGATTTGACTTGGTTGTGAATTTATGTTGACATTGAGACACTTATGATTTTCATGAAATATAATATATATGAGTTTTATGTGTTTTAAAAAAATGAAAATTTTGGTTGAAAAATTTACGTCGTTACAGTTGATCTCTACTGGAGTTAAGCATTAAGTATTTTCAAAAAATAATAAAAATCATAAAAATTAGATTACTAAATACCTTTGACGTTATAAACACTTATATGAAAATACAAATTAACCTCTTACATATTGTTGCTCGACTGCAGGACTACAAATACCCCTTGGCGATTGGAATTAGCCTTATGAAAAGCTTCAAATCAACTGATATCTATTTAACATTAAAAATTAGATTACTTATACTTAAAATAAACATTTAAATATATCATAACTTACTTCTTTGAAACATGCATTGTTGTATGAGCTCGACCCCCTCTATTTACAACTACTTGTTTTGCACGGACTTCTATGTTTGATGTTGAATGCCTTACAAATTTTGGCGTTTGAAAGTGTGTCGGCCTTCACCCAATTTTCATGTGACATACCTTTGGGGGTGGGGGGGGGGGGGGGGGGGTTGTTTAATGCAGTTTGGATCTGCAGCCCCCCCCCCCCCCCCGATTTCCTTAAAATAAGAATGGGCTTTACTTTTTCGGCCTCTGTAAACTTTTGCAAGACTCGTATCAATGTTCCACAACAATTGAGCACGCTCCGTATCTATGTTAACACTATCCAAATTAAATTTATTCTACAAATACAAAAAAGTTAGTTAATTAAATAACAATCACAACTAAACTTAAAATTGTATCCAAGTTACCTTGATATGCACAATTGTTGTGTTCCTTAATGCGGGGAAAACATTGTCCCAACCAGATACGTTGAAAGGGGCGTTGTTCCATAAATACCTCTCAATTTCATGTGTGAACCAATTACTATGCTTGCCGACAGGGGAATATGTGATCTCTATGTCGAAATCCAAATCTACGGGCTTTCCCTTGTTTGCCTGTATCAACTTTCCTAGCTCAAAATTTTTTGACATGCCCTTTTTTGGAAGCTCGGCTGAAAAAATACAATTAAAAATATTAGTCACGATAACTTATAATAAAATAATAAAATTAGCTGATAAATATATCATAATAAAACTTACCATCCTGTTCGTGTTGACCACGACCAAAGCCTACTAGAGGTGGTGGATCCCCGTCTCCATCACCTCCATGTCCAAGCCCCATAACATTGGTCATCATGGAAAAGAGTATCGCCCCAGTAAACCTCATCTGTAGCCTATAAATACATGATGTACAATATAGAAATACAATATGAATAAAAGTTAGTTACCCTGTGAAATTGTAAGATATACAATATAGAGAAACAACATAAATAAAAGTTAGACAAACAATATGAATTAAAGGTACACTTCAAATAAAGTTTCTATTACAAAAAAACATTTGATTTTTTTAATCAGAATCTTCATCATATACTTCAATGTCTTCTTCATCAGTATCAAAATCAGATTCATCATCATAATCAGTCTCTTCTTCGGAAACATTATCGATTCTACCCGTTGGCAGAGGTACTTCAGTCTCGTCCTCATCGTCATAAACAACATTTTTTTGAGCTATATCAACATTTTTTTGAAAGTAATGTGAGAATTCGATAAAAGTCTAGCTCCAGATGAAGAGTTTCTTTGACCTATGTCAACATTTTCAACCTCCACATTGTCGACATCTTGGACAGAGTCAGTGTAAGCTTTTTGGACACGAGCATTATTGGATGGTAGATCCTAATTACTTTGATGATTAACATGCTCGACGACACAATGAGTGTTGTTGTTTTGGTTTCTTCAATGATTAACAGACTCGTGGATGTAGAACACTTGTTTGGCTTGCAAAGCATATATGAGTTGATCATCTTTGTATGCTTCTTTTTCAGTGTCGATACTGATGAAATTATCCTCGGGAATATCTCCCGTATCGAACCACTTGCATCGAAATATTACAGTCGAATAATCATATGGATATTGCACCTCCATAATCTCTTCAAACTGACCATAATATTTCTCTCCATTCTCAACAACCGCTAGAATCCTAAAGTTTTGTGTTTAGCGTTGTACATCACGACTAAGTACCATCAACCTAACACTGTTGACTATGCATGCGGTGTAAGTATAAACATCCATTTGTGACCCCACTGAAAGTGCTAACAACTCTTTGTGGAATTTTGCAGAGTTTTCTTTTTTCCATCTAATAAACCTATTAAACATATGTTGATGTGTTATGTATTCTTGATTCGTTATGTTTATCAAAAATGTTTGTTTGTTAATTATTATTACCTTTTCAAGAAACCAGTTGGGAAATTTGGTCTTTTCGTCACTTTTAGGATGTTCAGATTTGAATTTTCTATAGTGATGAATATATATATATATATATATATATATATATATATATATATATATATATATATATATATATATATATATATATATAATTGATGAATGGAAAAAAGTATCAATAAATAATGAAAGATAATTCAAAATAAGAACACTTACTCGATGTATTGCCTGACTTCTTGACAGCTATTCAATATAAACCATTATATATTACGTTTCTCCCTTATATCAAGATGTTTGATTTGCATTGCGCTTGTCGATCGACACTTGGATTCAAACATCCAAAACTTTGTTTTTTCAATGACAACGTCTTCGTTTCTTTTAAGGCGATTGAATTGAGTCTGCACATCTCGAAGGTACATCGAACAAAATGACAAAGCTTCTTCAGCAACATAACCTTCAGCTATACAACCTTCCGGTCTCGCCATATTTCTAACATATTTTTTAGTTTTTCCATATACCTTTCAAATGGATACATCCATCCTATACATACCTGGCCTCTGGCAATCGCTTCATTAGATAAATGCAAAACTAAATGAATCATATTGTCGAAAAATAATGGAGGATAAATCAACTCTAACTTGCACAATATTCTAATAATGTCTTTTTCTTTCCTCATATCCTCCACCTTTAGTGTTCTTGAGCAAATTTGCTTGAAAACATACAAAGATCTACAATTGGTGTAGAAATTTCTTTGTCCGATAACGCTCTAACTCCAATCGGTATCAAACGTTGCATAAGAATGTGATAATCATGAGATTTCAACCCAATAATGTTAGTATCATTATCTACCACTTTCTTACTGATGTTAGATCCAGACCCATCAGACAATTTAACATCTCTTATAAATTGACAAAAGATTTTACAGTCAGGTTTCTTGAATGTGTAGTTTGCATGTGGTCTAGTGAACTTGTTTCCCTTTTTTTGCAACCATTGATTATTTCAGATATTTAGATTTCTGAAGTCATTACTTGCATTTGATGTGTCTTTACTCTTATCATTCATCATAGAAGTACCCAAAAGACTCTCACCCACATTTTTTTCGATATGCATCACATCTATGTTGTGCTTCAGCTGCAGAGAATACCAATAATCGAGCTCGAAAAATATGCTACGTTTCGACCAGTTCAACTCAAATCCTTTTCGATCCATGTTTTCCTTGAGAGTGTTAGGATGTTTACCCGGTTTACGAAGTAGTAGACGACCTAGTTGCTCTTGTATATCTTCATTAGTAAAGTGTCACGGAGCGGGTCTTGTCTCAGGTTGCCCGTTAAATTTCAAACTCATCCTTAATGGATCATCAGCATCTAAGAACCGACAAAGACCGATATAAATAACTTTATTTACTACATGGTACAAAGGAGTGTCTTCATTGCAAGTCGGGCATGCTCTATACCCTTGTCCGCTCCAGCCCGATAAACTACTACGAGCTGGAAAGTCGTTTATTGTCCATAACAACATAGCTTTCATCGTGAAGAATGTGTTTATTGTTGCGTCTTTAATACATACATCTGATTGCCATAAAAACTTAAGCTCTTTGATTAACGGCCTAAGGAAAACATCTATGTCCTTTCCAGGCGCTTTAGGACCGGGAATCAACAAGGCCAACATGAATGATGCCTCTTTCATACAAAGCCATGGTGGCAGATTGTATGTGGTAAGTACAACCGGCTACGTATTATGCGGATTACACATGTTACCAAATGAATTAAAGCCATCAGCTGCCAACCCTAGACGTATGTTGTGAGGTTCACTTGAGAAGTCAAGGTAATCTACATCAAATTTTTGCCAAGACTCCCCATCAACGGGATGACGCATCATACCATCTTCTGATCTCCCGGTACTTTGTCATATCATATTTTTGGAAGTGTACCGTGAACAATAAAAACGGCATAGTCTAGGGGTCACTGGAAAGTACCGTAAAACCTTATGAGCCACTTTCTTACCCTTGGTGCTTTTATCAATCGACCGACTCTCTTTACAAATGGGACAAACTTGGAATGGCTTGTGTTCCTTCCAGAAGAGAAAACAATCGTTGTTGCACACATGTATTGACTCGTACCCCAAACCAAACTTCTTCAGTTTCGTTTTTGCTAAATAATATAAACGGGGAACCTTGTTGTCCGGTGGAAACGTTGAATGAAACAACTCAAGGAGTTGATCATCAGTCCGTTTGTTGTTGACCTTGATATGCATCAGCTTTGCTAAAAAATCAAGGAATGAAAACATACAACCAGGATATAACTTGGTTTCGACTGCCTCTAACAACTTTTCAAAATCATCATCGACACCGCTACCCCCTGTATTCGAGGTTCCTTCATCGAGATTTGTATCACTTTCTCTCGACTCCCACATAACATCGGCCATCTTGTTACTTAGCGATATGACATCTACAGCTGGAGGGATTAAAGGTTCACCATGATATATCCACGTTTTGTATAACCGAATGAAACCATATATACGAACATGATGTCTTATTGTTTTCGGATCCATGAAGTAATGATTATCACATTTCTCACATGGACATCTGGTTTCACCTTTACAATCTAGGTGTAACATGGATATCTTGACAAAAGAGTCGAGTCCTAGCTGGAACTCTGGAGACTGACAATGTGGATTAGTAGTCCGACTTTTATCAATAGACATGATGCAACTGAAACATAATTTAGTGCTTAAGGTTTACTCTACGGGAAACAAAAATCAAGTAGAGTATTCTTAAAGTCAATGATTCAAAAAGTATCCCAAAAGTACCGTAAAACCTTCTGAGCCACTTTCTTACATAATTAAGTCACTAAAAGTATGTTGCTATTAATTTGTTTTATAATTAATTTAATCAACTTAATTTTATTTTATTATTAATTTAATATTTTCTTTTTTGTTATTAGTTTTGTTAACATTAATTTAATTTCATTTTATAATTAATTTTATTTTATTTTAATATTAATATTAATTTGATTTCATAATTAATTTAATTTTATTTTATATAAATTTAATTTGATTCTAAGGTTGTTGTAACGCTCTGATTTTTCAAAGCAATTTTTCATTTTCCAAACAACATAAACCATCATTTAATATTGAAAAATCCCATGTTTAACAAATGTCATCGTAACAAAAATACATCCCAAGATCATAAAACAATTCTTCCGTCAGTGTGTACAGATCACGCCGGCGCCTTCCCACGGTCCTCGCTAGTACCTGAAACACATAACACAACAACTATAAGCATAAATGCTTAGTGAGTTCCCCAAAATACTACTTACGCACATACGCCTTTCCAGGCCCGGACCTTCCGGTCCATGTGTCTCAGGGGAGTTCCGTCCCGACTCGGTAAACCTTCCGGTCCTACCTGCGTCAATCTTACGGTCCACATCACAACGCCTTTCGGCCCATAACATATATGCCTTCCGGCCCATAACATAATGCCTTCCGGCCCATAAAAAGCATAGCATACATAACACATAAACTATTAACTTAACATATACGATGCATACAACTCATAACATATCCGACCTTCCGGTCACACAGTAAAACCCTTCCGGGTACAGTATAGTGAGAAAAACTCACCTTGCATGAAGAATCCACCTCTAGTCGCGCTCCTGCTAAACACCAATCTCTAACTCTGTGTCAAAACCCACAATTAACCCAATTAGGAACTAAGTCCCACCTTTCGCTTACTAGGTCTAAAGATAGACCATCTACCGGCCCATTCTTGCCCTAATCCACTGGGCCCACCAAGGCCCAATAATAAATGGGTTTCCCCAAGGCCCAACCTCACCCTACAAGATAAGCCCAACATGAGGCCCAAGACATCAATTAATTCTCTGCTCATATGCTCAACTGCGCAGGCCCAAGGATTCAAGCCCAATACTCAAAGCCCAAATATCAAGTCTAGTCTAAAATCCCATAGAGGGGTTACGTGGAGCGTACCTCCTTGGTACGCTCAGCGTACGCACAAACGCCCAAGGACTAATCGGGGACTTCAACCCAGTACGCGGGGCGTACTGAATTTGTGCGGCGCGTAACCTCGCTTATGCTAAATCCATTTTATGGGTCTTAACCCGTTAAGACCTTAGCTCATCTCTTGGATCTAGGCTTCCTAACAGTCCTTATTCCATAAAGTCATAAACTTTTAGCCTTTGCATGGCTGAAGTGATCGCAACACCCACAATACTCCTTTTCTTTACTCATTAAGCTCCCTATGCATGCATGACCTGATCTTAACCTTCAAGATCTTATTTTTATGAAACAACTCCATCAAAAACACTCAAAAGGACGGCTAAATGTCTCTGGAGTTTAACAACTCACAAGGCTTCAAACTTTGGGACCAAAAACCCTAAAATGGACCCTAATATGCACAACACAAAAGAAAGGGAAAGCTTGGAATTTTATACCTTCAAATGGTGCTCTAGCCTCAGGAAAGCTCAGGTCCAAAGCCTAGACTTCAATTCCATTCTCTTCCATGCTCCTTCTTAACTCCCAAGAGTCCACAAGAACACATATAAGCTCAACAAGGCCATAACAAGCTCAAGAACAAGTATATAAGGGTTTGAGAGGGTTTTTAACTGAAGAATGCGGCTGGAAATGAGACCCTCTCATTCTATATATAAGGCCTCTCTCTT
This sequence comes from Lactuca sativa, assembly GCF_002870075.4. NCBI lineage: Eukaryota > Viridiplantae > Streptophyta > Magnoliopsida > Asterales > Asteraceae > Lactuca > Lactuca sativa. The sequence continues at coordinate 254,192,143 of NC_056630.2, forward strand.
AATTAGGGTTTTTGAGTCTGAGCTCACTACGCCCAGAGTAGTTTAAGGTACGCCCAGCATACCATGTGGCTTCCGCGTCCAACTTAATCACATGAGTACGCGCAGTGTACTCCCTTGTACGCCCAGCGTACTCATTTGTGACAAATTCTCTTTTATGGATCACTCTTGACAATTTAGCAGAAGAAGAAAGGTTAAAAAAAAATATACTCCAAATTCCTGGGTGTTACAATTCTCCCCCACTTGAATTAGATTCCACCCTCGAAATCACTCCTTAACCACATATTTGAAAACTACGAAAGGCACCTACCGAATGAATCTCATACCACATCGAAAACTTCTTCCATGGACAACTGAATCGACACAGAACTCCCAAAATCAAAACTAATCCAACCATTCTAATGCTGATATACTCAATCCCAATATCTGGGAACTCTATTGGCCTAACCCGTTGCCGGACCGCCTACACCAATGATCACCATGATACTCGATCCTCGAATGCCAAACCCTGATAACTCACTGATCCTCTGACTCTGATGAGACTGAAACCCAAAATTAGTTACCGATCCCTCATACCAACCCTGCTAAATGATCTGACTCTCGCCCCAAGCACAGAAAGGTCCACACCTGACTAGGGCTCATACACCTACTAACTGCTTTTTGCACCCATCTGAAAGGAACCCCTAACACTTTGCCCTTAGAACAAAATAATAACCATGTTCGATCAGAAGTGTCCTCAGACATCACTCTCATAAGCCTCAGCTTCAGACCCCATATCCCTTTTTGACACCACACGAGGTATGACCTCAACCCACACATTGAACGTTCATGGTTATCCATCCCTTGATCCAACGCCTCATGGAATTCCCTCTCATATCATCTCTCCTTGCCCAGTGACGCACAAGTCACAAAGTTCTCTTTACTTCAAACGGTTACTATATTCTCAATTAGAATCGTCTCATGTACCCCATGGTATATCCCGTACCGACATACTGACCCTGCTCAGGTCTAAAATATCGAGTGACAGCAATAACCCCCCTCTTAACACAGAATTCACCTCTACATCCAAAACTCACACTGCGTACCTGACGCATCACCACAGCCCAACTCATCTTGGGAGTTTGGGGCTGCCCCAAAGTTGGAATTACTCGTTCCAACGAAACACCCATCACATAACTCATGACTCGCACCCTGCGAACAAACCTCCTCCCTAAACCCCTTTTTGTTGCGACAGCCACAACTTAATTTGAAATATTGCAATTTCTGACAAGAATGGAGACCCCAGTCTCGCCCCTGGTTCGACCGCCAAGCTCCCAAAACTCAACCATTAAGGCTACACAAGCCTAAAATTCTCACGTGCCGTGTTGTGATCAAGATTATTCCCTCATAACCACCTCTCGCTGACTAGAGAATACTACGGCTCCCTATAGCATCACTACACTACGTCCATTAACTCACGCTATATGATCTGACATAAATAAATGCCCACACTCATCCAAATCATGCATCAATATTTGCAGCAACAACCGCCAGAACCCAAACACTTTTCCCCGCTGCAATCCTTATTTCTAAATATTCTCATTGATGCTATTAGCCGACGAGCTCCCACTGGATCTGTAACGCCCGTAGATCACCGCTAGTCAATTTAGAGACGATAGCGTCAAAAATGACTTTTTGATAAAAGATTATTTAGAATGAATAATCTTAACTAAGTTGTAGTATATGTTACAAGGATTCCGTACATATAAAGAACGCCGAAATCCGAGTTATAACGAAGAAGTTATGACCTGTCGAAGTTTCGCGACAGAACCGGCACGACACAGCGCGACATAAAAAGTAAATTTACGTTAGATCGATATTTAGCCTTAGCAATCTAAATGAAAGTCGTAGAATACGTTAAACCGAGAGCGTGCATAAAAAGAACGCCAAAATCTGACTTCGTATGAGGAAGTTATGATTTTTCGAAGTTTCGACTTAGCGGTATGCAGCCCGAATACTCAATTTGAGACCGAGCGGTTTTTAGCTGAAACAATCTAAATGAGAATCGAAGATCTCATTAATTGTAGTAAAATGATAAAAAGATAGGCGAAAACGGATGTCGGATGAAGAAGTTATGATTTTATAACGGAGTTTTCCTATCCCGGCCTACTAAAAATAAATGATAAAAATAAATTCAAAATTAGCCGACGGAGTCTAAACGAAAGTTGTAGATCGTAGTCTCACCTACGCGTGTATATAAAGAACGTCGAAAACGGAGTTCGTATGAGGAAGATATGAATTTTTGAAGTTTATTAAATATTTTCGATATTTTATTTAAATATAAATTTTCGATATTATCCAAGGGTGGAGTCACCGGGCTTATCCAGGTTATGCCCTGTGTAACCTAAGATTACGCCCCGCGTAAATCGCAAATCCAGACCCTATAAAAGGGAGTCGAGTGCAACCGATTCATTTGCTCATTTCTCTTCTTTCTCTCGCGTTTTTGCATCGTTTTTCGTGCAAGAATTATCCCTAAGCCCCGGTATCATTCCCGAGCCCCGAAGCAAGTTTCGAAGCCCCGAAGATCCCGAGAAGTGCGATTCCCGAGCCGAAGCTCTGCCCGCGAGAAGTTTGATTTTTTGTGGAGATCTTCCAGATCTGCTGAGGATTACTACTACTGTAAGCCGTAGTGCTGTCTGATCATCTTCTGATCAAGTGAGTGTGTAGTTACTTTCTTCTAACGCATAATTATGAAGTATTTTATACAAAATACGTGTTATGTGTATAATATAAAGTTGTTTATATGTATGAGTGTGTGGTTACTCTCTTCTAAACACATAAATATAAAGTATTAGCTATGAAATACGTGCTATGTGTTATATATTAATTGTCTATATGAGATGGGCTTGGAATTGATGTTTTTATATGGGTGTTAAATGATTTAAACTATATATGTAATTTACATCTACAAATATGTTGGGTAGAACATGGGTAGATGAAATAGTTGATGTGTGTTGAAAGAATGTGATAAGAGAAAGGTGAGGATATAATGGTGATGATAATCAGGTGATGATAGATAGGTGACGAATTACGAGTCCAGGCGATGTTGTGGCTACGTATTCATGCGATGATAGTCTATCCCTTATTATGAATTACGAGTCCAGGCGATGTTGTGGCTACGTATTCATGCGATGATAGTCTAACCCTTATTATGATTTACGAGTCCAGGCGATGTTGTGGCTGTGTAATCATGCGATGATACCCTAACCTTTACTAGACATATATTGAGGGAGTGATCCCCGAATTAGTATTGTCTATATGATACAGGTGATGATACTTAGGAAAAGTTCTTAGGAACAAACATATAAGGAAATAAGATGTAAGGAGATGAGAGGTAAACATGATATAGGAGATGACCCTTAGGATAATATCTTTTGGGAAGATTAAACGAAGATAATGGGGATGGGTAATTGGGTTGATTGTTTGATAATGGAATATAATAAATGTATTATTGTGGGTTGAAAACCCTATACGCTCACCGGGCTCCCAAGCCTAACCCACTCAGTTTTCTTTGCATTACAGGTGATGGCACAAGAGTATAAGTTGGTGGACTTGACAAGAGATTTTGGATTATAGATCAGTAGTTATAAATAACTGTTGTAAGGTTTATTTTATATTGTTTATGCTTATATGTCTGTATCGGAACATGACATCCCGAAGTTTTATTATTAAATGAAAATACATTCTCTTTGAGAAATGTTTTGATAAGTTATTATCATATCTTGTTTTGGGAACAAATTCCGCAACCGTTATCTTTAAAAGATTACTCTGATTTTATAAAACAAAGCAAAAACAAATCGGTCTTTTTTGGCCGTGAAAATGGGGATCTCACAGGATCCATAGATGCTAGACACATCACTTGACGTCTCTACTCAAGTCTCAAAATTATCCAAAACCCAAGGCATTAAACTCGGATACCTCGATGCACCACATCTCGTCCACATATCACCCAAAGATACCTTCCCTCCAATTCAGGGATACACTATCGCAACCTGCGAATCGCTAGATACCACACTCCCCCACTAAGCTCTGCTAAGACACTAATCCATCTCTTTTCGCCCCAAAATTGGCGATAACTCCGATATCTTGCAACCTGGAACTAATCCTGATTTCCCCCTCTAAATCAATCCTTTGCACGGGGGCAGAATACCGCATCCTTCAACTCCCGCAAGCATCACTCACACCTCCCTATCACAGTGCCTAGGTCCTTGGCCTCCGATCATAATATCCTCCTACGGTTCTCAGCACCGGTCCAGACTACCCCCGAGTCTATTATCCCGCTGTCTCACCTTTCCTGATCCGGTCTCTACTCTGGAATCACTATCCTCCTCCTCTTCCGAGGGAACTGAGATCATGTCTGCGCATCACTTAACATTGCCACTACCTCCATGAGTGGCCAACTCGTAGGTGCTTCCATACATCTGATACAAGCTCTGTACTTACCACCAATAACCAGAGCGTGTCGGTCATCCATTTACTCCACTTCCTCCCTCACGAAGGACCCTCGCTCCTTTTGAAGCTACATACCTTTCCTTTCCAGGAAATCCACTCAACAACTCTTACCGCACTTGCGCGTGCCACTGAGCTAAACTTCACTCTACACCATCCACATAGAGCAACTGCTGACCTCAAACTTCCCTATACTCTGAATCTGCTCGCAAGGACTCTCGGGTCCATGTACTACTTTCCATAAACATGATTAATACTTGGGGCCAGACCATATCAGCTACCATTTCTTGGCTACACATTCCTTCCTTCTCTTCATACCGTTTCACTAACACATACAGAGTCTTCGACGATTGGACCGCCTTACCAGGCCTTCAGCCTATCTGGACCACTCCAAAACTCTCTTACGTCATCCTGAACCCTCCTTCCCGAGAATCTCTCCCATACATACTGTTTTAGCCCTTTTTGGGGGTTCCGAGCTCCCGTTCCATTTCCGGAATCCTTTCCCTGGCCTAGACCTAGGCCTCACATCGACCACTACCTTTCCTGAAAACCATGGTCTGCTCCCTGCCCTATCTGTCTGTGACTTACTCATCAACCCATACTCCTGGCTGACTAAAACACTGCTAAATCCCAACAGCTAATCAACCTCTAATGCTTGTCGATCCTCCTGAGAAATTTCCAACTCTCCCCACTTAGAACACTGAATTCCAACCACTGGTGGCTCATCCGACATAAAACAATCATTCCTACTCATCCTTGAGTCTTGCGACTACATTTGACATCTCATCCAACTACTTGGAATTACCACAACCTCCCTCTCAAGGGATGCTCCATTGGAACTCGTTGAACATGGCCTTCTGGCCTAATGCCCTATCTCATTCGAACTCCACCTAATCCACCACGACTGGATAACGGGGGAACCACAAGCATCATTTGCTACGAATCATGGCACTCAGCCCATAACATCCTCTCTCAATCTGATGCAGCATGGTACTCGAACCATAACATTACTTCTCAATATGTTACGATGCATGGTACTCGAACTATGACATCACTTCGCAATCTGCTATCGGACCCTGAGTCCCATCAATTCTGGTGGCTTCGTGCCGCTGAACTATCGGTACAGCGACGAGGCACCTCCCCCTGTGGCCTAGCAGCTACGACGGCTGCAACAGCATCACGATCTAAATCCACAGCATACCGTTCATCCAACGTCTCGATCAATGTGGTCTTAATAGACCCAAATTTCTCGGGTATAACTTTCCCGCATGGCTGCAGCCACCTCCTCATGAATCAACCCGTGAATCTTGTCATCGCTAGCTCCCCTGTTCTCTGGGTGACATATACCCACCATGATGTCTCTGATGCACAACACACAAGATACCAGAGACTTGTTCGAGTATACTCGCACTCGAACATCCAATCCTACTTGTTCCTTGGTACCCTAAGGATTCTTACTTGGGCTGCGCATTGATCTGGTGGTTTTGGTAGTACGGGCCCAATACTACCTCCTACACCGCATCAGTATTCACCCCAAGTCCTCCTCCCAGGATTCCAACTCACAAGTACTCTACATCTCGCTATCATAGGCTACCCTTCGGCAACCCTCTCATAAGCTCCTCACTGCTACCTACTCGCTCTCAAGCATCTCATAGCAGCAACAATCTCCTAGGCTAAGGCATCACAAATCAGGCCACTCTAGTCCTATCATGAATACCTAGCCTACTTTAGCATGCATAACATAACTCCTCATATGTCATAGCATATCACATATCATAATACTTAACATAAGGGTATTTTGGGGATTTTACCGTTCGGGCGCTGGCTGACCGTACACACTGCTCCTTCTTTGGTTATCAAAAAAAACCTCTTATAAAATTTTATGCTTTTATTATTGGAAAATCTTTTTCTCAAATCCTCGGTTTGAGTTCAGTTACTCCCGAAGGTGTACCCGAATCCCTCAAACCAAGGCTCTGATACCAACTTGTAACGCTCTGATTTTTCAAAGCAATTTTTCATTTTCCAAACAACATAAACCATCATTTAATATTGAAAAATCCCATGTTTAACAAATGTCATCGTAACAAAAATACATCCCAAGATCATAAAACAATTCTTCCGTCAGTGTGTACAGATCACGCCGGCGCCTTCCCACGGTCCTCGCTAGTACCTGAAACACATAACACAACAACTATAAGCATAAATGCTTAGTGAGTTCCCCAAAATATTACTTACGCACATACGCCTTTCCAGGCCCGAACCTTCCGGTCCATGTGTCTCAGGGGAGTTCCGTCCCGACTCGGTAAACCTTCCGGTCCTACCTGCGTCAATCTTACGATCCACATCACAACGCCTTTCGGCCCATAACATATATGCCTTCCGGCCCATAACATAATGCCTTCCGGCCCATATTAAGCATAGCATACATAACACATAAACTATTAACTTAACATATACGATGCATACAACTCATAACATATCCGACCTTCCGGTCACACAGTAAAACCCTTCCGGGTACAGTATAATGAGAAAAACTCACCTTGCATGAAGAATCCACCTCTAGTCGCGCTCCTGCTAAACACCAATCTCTAACTCTGTGTCAAAACCCACAATTAACCCAATTAGGAACTAAGTCCCACCTTTCGCTTACTAGGTCTAAAGATAGACCATCTACCGGCCCATTCTTGTCCTAATCCACTAGGCTCACCAAGGCCCAATAATAAATGGGTTTCCCCAAGGCCCAACCTCACCCTACAAGATAAGCCCAACATGAGGCCCAAGACATCAATTAATTCTCTGCTCATATGCTCAACTGCGCAGGCCCAAGGATTCAAGCCCAATACTCAAAGCCCAAATATCAAGTCTAGTCTAAAATCCCATAGAGGGGTTACGTGGGGCGTACCTCCTTGGTACGCTCAGCGTACGCACAAATGCCTAAGGACTGATCGGGGACTTCAACCCAGTACGCGGGGCGTAATGAATTTGCGCGGCGCGTAACCTCGCTTATGCTAAATCCATTTTATGGGTCTTAACCCGTTAAGACCTTAGCTCAACTCTTGGATCTAGGCTTCCTAACAGTCCTTATTCCATAAAGTCATAAACTTTTAGCCTTTGCATGGCTGAAGTGATCGCAACACCCACAATACTCCTTTTCTTTACTCATTAAGCTCTCTATGCATGCATGACCTGATCTTAACCTTCAAGATCTTATTTTTATGAAACAACTCCATCAAAAACACTCAAAAGGACGGCTAAAGGGCTCTGGAGTTTAACAACTCACAAGGCTCCATGCTCCTTCTTAACTCCCAAGAGTCCACAAGAACACATATAAGCTCAACAAGGCCATAACAAGCTCAAGAACAAGTATATAAGGGTTTGAGAGGGTTTTTGACTGAAGAATGCGGCTGGAAATGAGACCCTCTCATTCTATATATAAGGCCTCTCTCTTAATTAGGGTTTTTGAGTCTGAGCTCATTACGCCCAATGTAGTTTAAGGTACGCCCAGCGTACCGTGTGGCTTCCGCGTCCAACTTAATCACATGAGTACGCGCAGCGTACTCCCTTGTACGCCCAGCATACTCATTTGTGACAAATTCTCTTTTATGGATCACTCTTGAGAATTTAGCAGAAGAAGAAAGGTTAAAAAAAATATACTCCAAATTCCCGGGTGTTACAGTTGTAAGGAGTGAAAGTCGCCACCATGGACGCTAAGCCACGCTAGGCTCGCTGCACACCACCCCTTTGCTTGCGCCAAGAGGGTCACTAGAAAACACTCGCCATGCACCTAACGAGAAGAGAGAGAGAGAGAGAGAGAGAGAGAGAGAGAGAGAGAGAGAGAGAGAATTAAGTGGGTTGTTGACATTGGTGTTTAAACTTTAGGAGAATTTTACATATTTAGTCCTTCAACTTTTGGAGTAATTTGTCAATATAAACACTCAACACAACGATAATGTTGTACATGCAATCTTCAAACTTGTTTTTAAGTATAAATAAAAAAACAATATATAAAACTTTATGTATTTATTAAGTTATGTTTTAGTATTTTAAGTTTTAATAAAATGTAACTTTTTTATTTAATATTAAATATTTTTTCTTTATAAAAATATAATTTATCTAAGCTTTAAATAAATTAATCTAATATGCTTAAATTTAATTGTTTGTGATTTTATAAAATAAAATTTATTTAATATTATTTTTTTGTGTTTAAAAAAATATAAATTAATTAAATTTAAAACAAAGGAAAAAAAAATGCTAGGAGTATTACCACTCCCTACCAAACGCTAAGAATTAATTGCTAAGAGAAAAAATGACATGACATTCAAAAAGATGATGTGACAATGTGTTAAGAGTGTTACCACTCCCTTCAGCCTAAAGGTAACTTAATTTGATTTTCTAATTAATTTAATATTTTCTTTTTTGTTACTAGTTTAATTTTTAAACTAATTTTATTTTATTTTAATATTAATATTAAGTTGAGTCTATAACTAACTGAATTTGATTCTACAATTAATTTATTATTTTTTTATTAATTTTTTAAAAATTAATTTAATTTTATTCTATTATTAAATTAAAACTACTAGAAGTACGTGGCTATTAATAACCTAATTAAGTAAAAGTTGTAATGGCCAGCATTAAGTCACTAACATTAAGCACATTGATTTTAAAATTAATTTTATTTTATTTTATAATTAATTTAATATTTTCGATTTTGTTATTAGTTTTTTTTAACATTAATTTAATTTGATTTTATAATTAATTTTATTTTATTTTAATATCAATATTAATTTGATTTTATAACTAATTTAATTTGATTTTATAATAAATTTAATTTGATTCTAAAGGTAACTTAATTTGATTTTCTAATTAATTTAATATTTTCTTTTTTGTTATTTGATTATTTTTTTTAACTAATTTTATTTTGCTTTAATATTAATATTAACTTGATTTTAAAACTAATTGAATTTGATTTTACAAATAATTTATTAATTATTTATTGAGTTTTTTTTAAAATTAATTTAATTTTATTCTATTATTAAATTAAAATTACTAGAAGTACGTTGCTATCAATAACCTAATTAAGCTAAAGTTGTAATGAACAACATTAAGTCACTAGCAAAATTAAGCACTTTGATTTTAAAATTAAGTTAATTTTATTTTATAATTAATTTAATATTTTATATTTTGTTATTAGTTTTTTATTGTTAATTTTATTTGATTTTATAATTAATTTTAAGTTATTTTAGTATTAATATTAATTTTATTTTATAATCAATTTAATTTGATTTTATAATAAATTTAATTTGATTCTAACGGTAACTTAATTTGATATCTAATTAATTTAATATTTTCTGTTTTGTTATTAGTTTAATTTTTTAAACTAATTTTATTTTATTTTAATATTAATATAAACTTGATTTTAAAATTAATTGATATTGATTTTACAATTAATTTATTATTTTGTATTGATTTTTTTAAAAATTAATTTAATTTAATTATATTATTAAATTAAAATTACTAGAACTATATTGCTATTAATAGTCTAATTAAGTTAAAGTTGTAATAAACAACATTAAGTCACTAACAAAGTTAAGCACTTTGACTTTAAAATTAACTTAAGTTTATTTTATAATTAATTTAATATTTTCTTTTTTATTATTAGTTTTTTTAACATTAATTTTATTTTATTTTATAATTAAATTTATATTAATTTTAATATTAATTTGATTTTATAATAAATTTAATTTGATTCTAAAGATAACTTAATTTGATTTTCTAGTTAATTTAATATTTTCCTTTTTGTTATTAGTTTAATTTTTTAAACTAATTTTATTTTATTTTAATATTAATATTAACTTGATTTTTAAACTATTTGAATTTGATTTTCAATTAATTTATTATTTTTTTATTGATTTTTTTAAAATTAATTTAATTTTATTCTATTATTAAATTAAAATTATTAGAAGTACGTTGTTTGTAATAACTTAATTAAGCTCAAGTTGTAATGAACAACATTAAGTCACTAACAAAATTAAGCACTTTGGAACCATATACACTACATTACTAGAAGTAAGTTGCTATTAATAACCTAATTAAGCCAAATGTATATATCCAATTTGCATATTCCAATTTCATCCAATTTCATACATTTAAGCCAAATATATACAAATGTGGCATAAATATAAATTAGAAAAGCATACACAAAATGCATAAACATTTCCCACAAATCTGTAAAAACATATACAATCCAACAAAATACACAAACACTTCATATCTCAAAACACAAAGATAATCACTCAACAAAATTGAAAATTACTAACAATTTATCTTCCAAATTAGCACCATAATAGAAAAATAATAGAAAATAGGAGGAATTCGACCTTAAATGTGGGCAATTTCGGAATTGAGCTCAAGGGTCGCCGGTTTTGGAGGTTTTGGGGGATGGTGAGGCGGTCTTGTGGCAGAGGGGCTAGCACCGGTTTTTTCCTTAGTCCTCCACCTAGTCGTCTCGTCAAAGTGGTCAAAGTGAGAAGGAACAGAAACGAGAGATCAACAGAAAGAATGTTAGAAAAAATGAAGCTGAAAGGGGTTATATGTAAGGGGCATTAGCGGCGGCGACGCGCAATAGCGACGACAACAGTATTAGCAGCGACGTGCAATAGCGGCGAAACCTTGGAGGGAAAGGTCAGCGCGTTTTCGCTTTCCTCTACAACCCTTCGATTGAAAACAAATCGGACGGATGGGGGTAATTTGACGTGGATCTATGTTAGTTAGCATTAGTGGCGACGTAGAGCAATAGCGGCGACATGTAACGCATGAATTACATATCGCCGCTATTGCCCTGCGTCGCTGCTACAGACGTCGTCGGTAATGCCAACATTCCACTACCAGTGAGTTTTGCTTAGCACTCCCATTGTTTCTCATTTTTATTTCTTTATAAAACACAAATTAAAACAACAAAAAATACAACCATTGAAACTAAAAAACCCGAAGACCAGTCCATTTCTATCTTGAACCCTGACCATTGGTACTAGAAAAAAACATAAATATATATATATATATATATATATATATATATATATATATATATATATATATATATATATATATATATATATATATATATATATATATATATATATATTGAGTGCTAAAGAATAAAGTTTTATGGTTTAAATATAATTATAGACAAAATTCATAGGAAACAAAAATAAATTAAACCAGACCATACAAAACTTAACGATCATCATTTCCAACACACGTGACACATAGGTGCCTCTTCCGTACTCCCTTTGTTCTCATTTTAAATTCTCCTAAGCTACATATTTTGATACAAGTTATGATGTAAAGAGTATATGGTATAAGTGGAAAGAAAAGAAAAAAAGTCATGTTACCTTGCACACAAGAGAACGGTCCCCCTAACCTGCACACCATCTTTCTCGACTCCATGCACTCTAAGAAGCTGTAGAAACTACAGACTATGCTCTTTGTTATAAGGAACGATCTATGAAAGATGTGCTATCTCTTGATTGGTTGCAGGAAAAAGTGGCATCTATGATGAAGACACGGGAGAAAAGGAGTAAGTAGCCACGGGCATTTTTGAGATTAGTATGGGCACGGAAGCATCAGAGTTAAGTACTTGAATCACTTGCCTCGTTGACGGCCGATGGAGGGTGCACACACCATAGCCCAACTAAAGGTAGCAATGGATGATATAGTTGTGTTTGGGTTCAACCTAATTATTAAATGGGTTAAATATTTCAACCCAACCCAATTATTTTATTTAAATTGGTGGATATTTCCAATTCAACCTAGCCTTTTAGATAAATAGGTTGTCACTGGGTTTACCCTTTTATGTAATTCTCAACCCAACCTATTAAATAAATGGGTTAAACTTGTGTTAACCCATTTAAAATAAAAAAAATAAATGAAATAACTAAAGATTACACCACTTCAATTAATTTCAAACTTAAATAAACTTTCATAGTATAATATAAGCATAATCCTAATTCATAAATAAAAGAAATTGTTCATATAACATTAAAGATATGTAATTTCTAACTGATTTTAAAGAATGACTAGTGTTGTCGACCAAAGAAAAATGATAAGAATTAGGATTGCATTTATTTAAAAATAAATAACAATACATCATTGTAATTTATAAATTAATACTTAGATTAATACATTGTAACATATATATATATATATATATATATATATATATATATATATATATATATATATATATATATATATATATATATATATATATATATATACTAGCCGTTTACCCACGCCAAGCGACGGGTACGAATAGTTTTTTTAGAAATTAGTTTCTACATGCTATTAGATCTTTTGTACAAATAATTTAAAAAAATATTGTTATGGATTAAAAATAAGTGTACATTGTTCTTTTTTAAATAAATTTACATTGTGGATTACAAACAAGATTAAATCTTTAGTTTTTCAGTGTTTATTTGTTATTCGAAAATGTCCCTATTTATTTGATGTTTTGTATAAAAAATAAAAGTTTGTTGATGTTTTTTTGTTAAAATAAAAAGTGTTATTCTTGATTACAAATAAATATACAAAGTTTTTTTTTATATAAATGTGTGTTGTTGATTAGAAATCCCATTAAATCTCCGTATTTTTAGTATAATTATGATTAGTTTTTTTGTAACAAAAAGATAACTGATAAATTAATGCCTTGGTTAGGCATTGGCAAGGTCAAGCGACTAATTGGCGTTTAAACGAAGATCCTCAATTGTATTGAAATTTATTTTTTTTAAATTAAATATTAACTATCTCCTAACAAAATTAATAAATATGACAGTTTTTTTTTTTTTTTTTTTTTATTGTTATTTACTTATTTTGTTAAAATATAAGTAATATATTAAAAGATTATTCAGATATTTATATATCCTACAAATTTGAAAGTTTAAAATTTTTAATGTGATATTTGAAATTTTGAAAAATTAATAATTTTAAAAACTAAAAATTCAAACCGCCTAGATTCATGTTACCGCTTTATTGTTTGCTTAAATTTTAAGTCATGTTTATTTGGAAAGTTTATGTAGAATAACTTATTATTTAATTTTTTGGAAAAAAAAAAGATAAATTAAAAAATTCCTACAAAAAAAGTATTTATTTTTAATGTTTATTTTCTGATAAGAAACTAATCGATATGCTAAAATTTCTACCTTAAGGCTTAGTTTAATAAAACAACTGAAACTAATCATACAAACTATTCAAAATTTCATCCAAAGTCAACTAAAAAAAACTTGATATAACATAATTCCATGAAACAATCCTTTCATAAACGTGTGTATATATGTAACCATATCACAACCATCTTCCCTTTTTGTCACTCATTCACACATAAATAACCTTGATTGCAACCACAAAAAAAAAAAAAAAAAAGAATAAGATAACTAATTTCTAGTACAGTGTAAGAGTATGTTGCTACTATAATGGAGAGTATGACGTTATAAAACAAAAAAATAGTATAAAAACTATTTTCTTGAAACTAAAAACAATACAGAATGTTAGCCACACACATCGAAATAGCCATGCTAATATTTGTTTTGTCAAAGGGAAAGTTTTACTTTTGATGAGGAAAGTTACATCACAAAGTGTGCAATTGCTCACATACTGGTCAATCAAATGATCCTTAAAAAGAGCTACTACATCAGAAATTGTATAATTGGAATTTATAGAGAAAATCACTTTTTTTTCAAACCTTAGAACATTTGTTTGTAAAAATGGCAAACTTAATGAAAGGAAGTTGCTATAAAATCAATTTTTATGCTAGTAACTTACCTTTTCACAAATCCCCCAAATCTTCCAAGTGCATATGTTCCATCATCTTGGGGGAAAACTTACCCAACCCTTAATTTAAAAAGATGATTAGTTTGTTCTCCGATTATGGATCCAATCTTTTCATCTGTTTCAACAAAAACCCAAATCAAGAGCTTGTAAAACCCCACAAAATTAAGAAAACTAATAAATAGACCTGGTGCTCAAACAAATCATTGTCAAAGAGAAGAAGAAATGCAATCCTCATGAAATCCTGGTAGTGATGTATACATTTTATAATTGATCTAGACCTTCATACCTACAAGAACCAAGATAAATCACACTTGGAATGTTTTTTGCAATATTCAAAGAGAAGAAGAAATACATTACTCGATATGAAGTTCAGTTTTATACTTTCCAGCAAGGGTTACTTGTTACTAAATCATTATATTAAAAACCAGAAACAAAGGCTTTGCTTCTATGGAAAGTGGGTAAAGAAGTTGGAACATAAATAAAAGACCAAAGAACTCCAAGTGTGGTCAAAAGAAGTTGAACGCAAACTAATTAAAAATGAAAGAAATAAGTTGAACAAAAATTTTAAACCAAGTAGCACCAGGGAATCTGGAATCTTGGAATCTTTATGCAAATAACTTCCAATAACCTGCGGAATGAAACATGGATTAAGTGAAATGCACTATTGAGATTTACCTGTGTTTGTGTTAGTAGTCACTTGGTACACCTTCAAGTAATGCAGTTTTATAGGAAAAACTTGAGGTTGAATTGACAATGTGAATTACATTTTGATCTAAAATGTTAGGATGGTCATAAAGAGATTACTTTCCTTATTTTATTAAGACACTTATCACATGCCTTACATCTAAATGACATACAAACTTAAAGTTAAAGGAATATAAAAACAATCCACCATTAGTAGAAACATTTTTTAGTAATATATAAAGCTAATAGGACCTGAATTGCATCATATTATAGGCATACAGTAAATCTACACGTTTGCAAACAATACAAAGTATAATCTTGTTAACTTGAACAAAAACTGAATGAAAACATATGCAAATATAATAAATAAGATTCAATCAAAACACATTAAAGTTCAAATATTGGACGTACCTAGGATTCCAACTTAGAATGTGACCAAATGAGAAAGAACCACAAAATAAACCAGAAAATCAGACTTACCAAGGATTTCAACTCAAAAATCAGATTCGGACATGCTTCTGTTGCAAAATAAACCAAGAAAAGAACAAAATTGAGCATATGTTAAGAAATAAGATTCAGTAGTGGACCTTTGTGTTGAAAAATAGATTCAAATTTGATTTTATAGAAGAAATCAATTTCAAATAATAAACTTATTTCAGAAATGGAGAAGAGAAGCAAGCATATCGATTTTAGAGAAGAAAGAAAACGATTTCAGCGATATATAAGAGAAGCTTACCGGCAGCGTTGTTGGTGGAGGAAGGCGATGAATTGGTGGCTCTGACAAAGGAATTCCATAGAGTGGTGGAGGAACATGCTGAAGTGGCTGGAGGTTTGAACCAGAGTGCATGTGTGATGTGTGGGTGTCGAATGGTATTAGGGCATAAGAGGCAGAGAAAAGAAAATTCATGGGTCTCTTTTAATATGTTCTTCATCGGCATGGAAGGGATGCAGACAATAAAGGACGATTGATTTCAGGATGAGCTTAAAATCGAACCCTAAACCAGCCAAAACCAATTTAGGATTAGGGTGTTTAGTGAGAAGAAGGTGGGAGCTAGTTAGAGGAGACGAAAGTAAATGTCGTGTCTAGGTTTTTTAGAAAGGGTTGAGTGGTGGACTCTAGGGTTTTCATATGGGAGACAGATCACTGGTGGTGGAATGGTTGTGGGATTGAAAGGAGAAGGAAGCACCAGTTCAAGGTAGGGATTTCATGAGATACTGGCGGAGGAGGCCGGTTAATGAGGCAAATGGTGGAGAAGAAGGTTTTTCTAATGTTGATACAGGAACCATAAACCAAATAGGAGGGATATGGTGCAATGGTGGTTGAATGTTGAAATCAGTTCAATGGTCGATCAAATCAGTTCAATGCTGGTTGTAAATGTTGTTTCAAGGGTGTACCTAAAATTCGAGGCTAAATGCTTTTATATATATATATATATATATATATATATATATATATATATATATATATATATATATATATATATATATATATATATATATATATTAACTTTAAATGGGTTTGTGAATTGAAAATGAATTGATAACTTTTATCCAACTCAATCTGTATTATTAAATTGGTTAGATGGGTTAACTCATTTAACCTAAATTGATTGAAAATCTTAACCGAACCTGCTAATATTATTTGGTTGGGTTCGGTTCGATTAATGAATTGCATCATTTTTTCGAGCTCTAAGCCGGACCATCATCAATCTCTTGATCTCTTATTCCTCATAATCTAACTCTAGGTGTGGGTCCATTACTTCTAGTAGAGTCCCATTTTGATAGCTCTCCCAAACCCATTCGTATCACTTTCTTGAGCATTCACAAGTTATTTCCAATGCAACGACACCAAAGCTATACACATCCGATTCCTTCTTTGCTTATCCTACCGCTTACTGCATATTCAGGAGCTATGTAACTGAAGGTTCCAGCCAACATAGTTGTGTATAAGCCTTTCTCGGGGTCAACCAACCTAGCTAACATGAAATCATGAAGTTTGGCGTTGAAATTTGAGTCCAACATCACATTGCTGGATTTAATATATATATCTCTATGTAAAACACATTGCTCCTATTCTTCATGTACATACAACAAAGCAGAAGCAAGACCATGTGCGATTTTATAGCTTTTTCCCTTTGCCAGTTTCCCACCAACCTGTTAATTGAACTAGATTCATGTTCCTCAATTTGTTGATGATCATGACTTCTGAAGCAAACTCTTTAATTCCCTGTTTTGAACTCTTAGAAACCCTATTGACTGCAACATGCGTGCTCTTCAAGAAACCCATGTAAACACCACCGAATCCTCCCTCGCCAAGTTTCTTGCTCTCTGCAAAGACACCGGTTGACCGAGCTAATTCTCGGTAAGAGAATTTTCTAGGACCGGTTCCTATTTCAACATAAAATCCGTGTTCCTCTTCATTGCTTTTCTTATTCTTTTTCTTCTTCTTCATCCACACACAAAAGGCAAGCAAAGACACGAATGTAATTAGGACAGATAATCTAATGATTAATTCCACCAAATCTCCTCTTCCTTTTTTTTTTTTTTTTTTCATTCATTAGATCAAGGCTTTCCCTCCTTGTTTGTTTTTATCGATGTCTAAATCAGAACTATTAAAAGCCCAAGATATCACCATATGTTTCTCGAAGTGAGGTCCAGTTGCAGCAGAAAACCCGAAAATAAGCCATTCGGGCAGCATACTCTTGAGATCAACTATGCGATAAATTGTTTGACGTACAACTGTATTATTTATAAAACCAGTAACAGAAACACTAAATTTTTTGGAAGCAAAATCATTGGTAATCCAGGCATGAGAGACTCTCCCACCAGTTATATTGTTCCCAGTCAGCAAGAATGTGAGGCCATCAGCAAAATCTAGGAGCGATCTTGAATCAATGACGAAGGAGAAATCAGTAGTGAAGCTAGCTAAATCACTTTATTCTCTTCTTCATTGGATTAATTATGGTTCTGTATTCGATTAATTTTTGGCTCTGCATTCAATTAGTTTTGGTTTGCAGTAGACTGTTAATTTCTTATTATAATAATTTTTAATTTGTAATTTTTCATGAAGATTATATATGAAAATCATCATCATATCCTACTTCTGATTATTGTTGCTGTAAGATACAAAAATGGAGGGAAAATAAAACATAACTGAGTACAGAGATAAACCGGACAAAACACTCAAGTCCCATGATCTTTGCAACTTGGAATTTCTCAGAAAGCTTGTTGAAAATCAAATATCAAAGTCACCACAACATGAAGATCAAGGTTTGTATAGTTATTATAATAATTCTCAAAGTGTTTTTGACTTTTTCCAGATGAAGATATGTATATTAATTGAAATATTTCGTATAAAACAGAATATAGTGATAATTTAGTTTAAAAAAGAACCAAAGAAGTGGCCAATTTCATATGTATGCTTAGAAGCACATCAGAGAGTGTTGATGAAATATCACATAATGGTTAAGATAGAGATCACTGATAAAGACACTCATGGATTTACTAAAGATGGTATACCGGATGTAGAAAATGTGACTAGGATAAATATTGTTGGAAGTGTTGCGATACAAAAGTGAGCCCCAATAGAATCTATTCTCGGTAAAGATTTGTTTTGTTTTTTTCTTTTTGTAGTGAAATTTTGTTATTCTATTAAGAATTTTTTTTTATTAAGTTCTGAATTTTGCTGGACAATTACAAACATGGACATAAAACTTGATTTTGTTCCTCCATCTGTTATCAACTTTGTTTCAAGATAACTTGTTCCTCCAAGTTTATTTGACCTCAAAAAGTCAAACTACATCTCTTTCTTGGAATCTATTTTCAACAACAGGAAGCTGCTTCCGTGTACAAACGTGATGAGGGTTTCAGCATAGCTTTAAAAGATCCATGCTATCAACAAATTCGTGAAGCACTTTATTTAGAAAACAACGAACCAAATGGGGTTTCAAAACAAGAAGAGATCAAGATTGTTTATGACATTTTAGAACAATAAGACACCAAGAATTTCCAAGTTGAAGATGTCAAAGAAGTGAAAACTCAAAAACCCGTTTGTGAAAACGAGGAGATTAAGGAAACTGAAAAATCGCATGAAGATAGTAATAATAGCAATGAATTGTATGAGAATTCAAACAAAAGATTATTGTTGGAAGAAAACAAGTAATTATAAGTCCAGAAGTGAATCAAGCTTTAGGAACATTGGAAAAAAGTCATTTGTATCTTTAGAGATATTGGATTCAATCCAAGACACTAGTACAGAAGAGATTTGATGATGAGGTTAATATAGTTTGTTGATGCGGTTTTCTGACCGCACCAAAAAATATGGCATTAAAAAATAGCACTATTTGATGATGCGATTTACAAACCGCATTAAAAAACATTAGAAACCGTCTTATAAGATATCGAAATCGAAATAACAAATCGCATTAAAAAATCAGCAACCGCTCTATTAAATATTATCACTAAAAAATCAAAAACCGTCCTATTAAGTAATCGCACCAACAAATAAAGAACCGCTCTATTAAATATTAGCACCAAAAAATAAACAACCACCCTATTAAATAATCGCACCAGCAAATCGGAAACTGCTCTATTAAATAATAGAGCCAAAAAATATGAAACTGTCCTATTAAATAATATATATATATATATATATATATATATATATATATATATATATATATATATATTCAGCACAAAAACAAAAAAACATTATAAAAAATAATATATCATTTAAAAATCATTAATAAACAAAAACATAGTATTTAACAAAACTTCATTATACAAAAAACCAACAATTTCTAATTTACATTTTAGTTATAATAAAACACAAAACATTATAATTCTTAGAAAGTTCTTTTCCAACTATCGTTCACCATCTTAATTAAATGAGGTATTATTTCTCAGACCATATCTTCAAGTTTAACGGGCACAACAAAACTCTTCTTTTTCCATAACTGCAACAAACAAACAAACAATATATATATATATATATATATATATATATATATATATATATATATATATATATATATATATATATATATATATATATATATATATATATATACACACACACACACACAAAATATTGATATTTTAAATCTATACAAAATACTTACTTTATTTTCAAAATCATGTTGAATGGTCTCAACAAACTCCTTCATATGTTTTATTACTATAAATCCACATTCTCATCTACCTTTTTGTTTGTAGCACTATATTTAATTCACAATAACTATTACAAACCACTTGAAATACATTGATAAAAATTAATAGAAAACATATCTTTACTGTTTCCCACTTATTAACTCGTCCCGGGAAAACATTATCAATGAAAGAAGGAAAGTGGTAAACGTCCTTTTTCTTTTCTTGCTTCTTTTCACATAAAAAATCAAGAATATAACCACATTTGCTTTCAGGACATAGGATAAAAAGCAACCAATGCATACTGTAAAAATAAAAATTATTTAACAAGTATGCATATATGTGTACTGTGTATTTATATAAGTGTAGTGTTTATATGTATGTGAACGTATTATGGAAAGAAAAAAAAATTACCCCTGTAAATATGGAGCAAGAAAATATCGTTTGCCTTTATGATACGAAAATACTTCTTCGATATGTTTAGTGACGGACGATAGGTCAGTTTTAGTATCTAAGCGTGCAATGCAAAGCGGATCAAAAAAAGCACATTCGGAATTGGGCGACCTAAAAAGAAGCCTATATATATTACACAATGTTAGTAAAAATTAATTATATCTTAAAAGTTATTATACCATATTAAAAAATATAATAATAACTTACATCGCAAACCAATGAATAACGCTTTGATCAAGTCAATCTCTTAAAAGTAGTTGTAATACCTCGATATATTGGATGATAATTTGAACCCTACGACGATACATCCCTTTGGGTGAAAAAGTATTAACAACATTTGCATTCCTAAAAAACTCTACTCCTTGAAAACCAACAGATTGAATTTGAGGTCTTTGTTCTTGTAATTTGCTCAAGGATGTAATCAAGTCAGGTTCATCATGTGTAAGGAATTCAGGTTCAGGTTCGGTTTCGGATTCGGATTCGGATTCGAGTTCGGATTCAAATTCGGGTTCGGGTCTGGCTCTAGGTTCGGGTGCATTTAAATCAACTTGAGGTGCATTCATAGAAAACATCTACAGACAAACACAAAACATTAGTAATTAGATATGATTACATACAAACATAAAACATCTAAAAAAACATAATATGTCTAAAAATGAGCATAAAACAAGTTTTTAAGACTAACCATATCAACTAAACCACCTTGAAAATGTTCATTAATTTCATGTTGATAAGCAATGTGGTTTTCCTCAAACTAAAATAACAAAAAAAATTGTTATAATATTATCAAAATAATACTAAATTAACAAAAAATAAGAGTGAACCGGTTGAATACTTGTGGACGATAAACTGAAGTCGTCATGATGTCATCAACATGTATGTGTGGTGAGGCGCGATTCGACCCCATTCCCGTACTACTATTTGATTTGCTAGGTGTCTTGTTCACAAGCTACAATATTTTGTAATATTTAAATAAACATATACTAAAATATATAGTTATATTTAAATATAAATATACCTTTATTGCATATCTCGGCCACTGAACGATGGTATGTAGAAGATGTTTAACATATTCAACTTCTTCCGTTCGTGTGACGGCATGCACAGACAAGTTCTCATATATTTCGACGATTTCATCAACCTGTACTTTCACACAACCTGTACTTATTGGTTGTGAATGTATGACCGTTTCAGATGTTGGCCATGCAATACCATTAGCTACTTTCAATTGGGTATCAGCCACATTCACTAGCAATTCACATTCTGTCCTAACCTGTGAATCATACAACATTTTTTGTAAATATAATATAAAAAATATAACTTATAATATACATATATATCTTTTTTATGTGAAAACTATAAATATATTACCTCAATAGGTGGGTATTCTGTCAACCGTCCACCAGACGCACCACTAGATTCATGCAATGATGGGATCATGTCAACCTGTTGTCTCGGTCTCGTGGTTCGACTATTTTCCACATTTTTAAACAATCCACCATAAACCTGGGTATGACCAATGATATTGGATATTGTCCGTGATCGCCCCCTGTGCTCGCGTCCCAAAAGTCTAACTAATGGGTCTTCCTTATTTTGGAAATAACTCCCATCCGCTATCATTCTTTTCTCTTCTTGTTCCTATGAAGAAAAAAGAATACTTAAAAAGATATATTTACTAAAAAATCAAAATCTTCATAAATTGATAAAAAATAATTGTTTACCAAAAATTGAAAATATTTAATTGCCCCTTGGGGAAGATCGTATGTATTGGTTTCTGGGTTAATTAATGCGAAAGCCATTAAATACAACATAGACCGTTCATTTTGTATACGACCCAGAAACTCGTATTTGGCTACAAGTTGAGGCCATATAATATGTCTTTTTTTTTTCAAGACCCTTCCATCCACTTCGACCTAAACGTGCAATGAATAACTTTTTCACATTGCTTTCTTTAGCTTTTGCACTTCTTGCCTTCACACATATCAACAAATTGTTAATAATAATAATAATAATAATAATAATAATAATAATAATAATAAATAAATAAATAAATAAACAATTAAAACATATCAAAAACTCGGGGGTAGTTTTTTGTGCAATAATTGTTTTTCTGAATATTAAAATTTTCAAAGGACTAAAAATGTAAATTTTTAGCTTAATGGGCTAATTTTGGGCTTTTCGGCCCAATAAGCCCAAAATTGCGAAAAATGACAATTAAAGGGGCTGAAGTGAAACTCGGTGAGTTGAGCAGGAAGGGACTCAGAGCTTGTTGGACTCGATGAGTCTTGGAGCGACTCAACGAGTTGAGTCGTACAACTCGGCGAGTCGGATGAGTTACCTTCCAGTAGAGGTGGGTCTAAGGCACCAATGTCGGCCCACCAGTAGGAATTGTATATTAGATGATTGTCTTTGTGATATCCATCTAGGTTTGCTACTACCTGATATGTTATGAGCTAGTATGATATGATATTAGATGCTAGTAGAAGTAGGGGAGATAGTCCCCAAGGTTACCGGTCGATAGGGCCAAAAGGAGGTGGTCATACCCAATCATACTAGATAGAATATGGTTATGTGTTACATGCTATGTGGTAGTAGTAGAGGGGTGAAATAGCCCCCAGCATCCGGACGAGAGGACCGAAGGGGGGGGGGGCAGCACCTAGGTATGCTAGGCAGCATCCGGTCGAGAGGACCGCTAGGGAGGCCAGCACCCAGATATGCTGGGAAGTATCCGACCGAGAGGACTGAAAAGGAGGCCAGCACCCAGGTATGTTAGGCGGCATCCCATCGAGAGGACCGAATGGGTAGGTCGGGCACCCTGATATGCTTGACAGTATGTGTATGTTATGTAATTGTATGCTATGCGGTACGATAAGGGAACTCACTAAGCTTTGTGCTTACAGTTTACAATTTTGGTTTCAGGTACCTCTTCAGCGAAGGGGAAGGAGCTGGCGCGGTAGTGGCACCTCATACGCATACTAATTGTTTTCCGCACTATGGATATTCTGGGATTGTACTCTGACATGTTACTATTTTTATGACTTGGGTTTTCAGATATGATACATTGTTCTAAGAGATGATGTGATTTCACAATATTTTCTTAAGAATATTTTTAAGAGTCAGTTAATTAAATAAAATTTTTGGACTTGAAAATTGGGTCGTTAAAGATCCAGAGTTGGATTGTGACAACCCGAAATTTCCATTCTGTACAAACTATATCACTTCAGTAGAAGTTATAGCAGTCACAGTTGATTTTCAGACTTTCCGCGTAAGTTTGAGTAATTCAGGGTTCACACTTCAGGAAATATCAGGAGAGTGGGTGCACTAGGGTTTGGTGCAACACTATTATTCCAACACTCTATTATATTAGAGATCATTTCTGGAATAAAAATATTTTCTGCCAAAATATCTCAGGACTATAAATAGAATTCTGAACCAAAATTATTCATTATTCACATTTCCAACTAGAGAAAAGCCATTTTCTCTCTCACGGATCTTCGGGTTTTTATCCCAAATCGTGAGTACCTCTTCCTAGTAAAGTTAGAAAGCTTTATATGTGTTTATATCATGATTTAGAAGGCTAAATAACTAGATCTAGGAGTTTACTCCCCAAGGTGTTCTTGGGCGGTAAACTCCCGAAACGAAGCCAAAACCGACCCTTGTGTTATGATAAAGCCTTAGACTCTTATGTATGCATGTTAGGGACAAGAAAACAACCACAAATCACCCAAGTTTGGGGAGTTCACGGCCCAATAGTTGCTTAGGCCGTAAACTCCCTTTTCAAGCTCAAAATGGTGATTTAAGGACTCTAAGACTTTAAGGCTTGTAACTAGACTATTTTCCCATGTAGTGTAAGGCCTTAAACACATCAAACAACACAAACAAATGTGAGTTTACGGCCCAAGTGTATCTTAGGCCGTAAACTCCATAAGAATGGACAAAAAAGGGTGTTTTTAAGACACCTAAAGCCCTAGACCTTTACAAGAAATTGTTTCCACTTAAATGAAGGACCAAAATCACTTATCAAAGTGAGTTTACGGCCAAGAGAATGCTCTTGGGCCGTAAACTCAAAAGAATGGCACCAAAGTGTGCCTAGGGTCCTCATTAGCTTTAAACAATTGTCTAGAACATGTCCTTCAAAAGCAAGAGGCTTGAAAACAACAAAAACACCCTATACTTAGAGTTTACGGCCGTAAACTCTAAGGGGAATGGCCTCAGGGCCGTAAACTCCTATTTGGAGTATTTCTAGACCTTAAACCCTTCCAAGGACTTAGCCACCAAGTTAGAATAATTCTAGAAAGCATTTGGGACTTCAAAACACACCAAACACACATGTTTGGGTGTTTACGGCCGTAAACTCAAGAGTTTACAACCGTAAACTCCATGTGTGTTGGTATATGAGGAGTAAACTCATATATGGGATCCTTTGGAACCCTAAACACAAGTACCTTGTCCCACAATAGCTAAAATGCAATCCTTAGGGCCTATAACACTTATATAAAGTGTTTATTTGTGTCTAGGATATCTTAACATTATCAATTAGTGATTTAATACTAATTGAATGCATATATGTGTGATTATATGTTCATTAGGATTGTAGTGTGTGTACAAGTCCTCGCTTGACACCTAGCAATCCTGTACCGTTCAGTTCATTCCAATCACCAACTACAGGTGAGTTCATACCTCTAATCAATGTTTTAAAGGATTTTAAATGCTTTAATGGGGGGGGGATACAAGTAGAAACAAACATGTTATTAAATCATTGATATGTATTTTATAACTGAGTTTGTCAATTACCAGATTTCACATACTACAAAATGTGATGCATGAAATGGTTTTAAATCTTAAAAACACATTGTTATCAAATGTTTTACCTTTGAAATGTATATTAAAATGACCTTAGGTCATTGTTAATCATAGTTCAAAACCCATAAGATGTCTTACAAAACCATTTTACATTCTTGAACTAAACTATGCCTATACACTTATATTCTTAAATATGTATTGATGTTATAGTTTACAGCTTTCATTTTGTTCTCACGCCCTTGAGTAGTAAGAGTGTATAAACCTACATGATTTACTAATTATAGTTCAGTAAATTATCATAGGGATAATTTGAGGATATCAACATTACTCCTATTACAAGGAATCATACAAGAGTCAGTTCATTCATGAGTCTATACCAGTACATTACCTGATACATGAGTACGTACAGATGTTTACCTGATACATGATTTTGTTTACACATACTTACCTGTTACATGGACACACTTACATGATTACCATACAGGAACACTTTTACATAGGTGCATTATCCTATATTCACTTACCTGGATACTTGTACTTAGGACTACAAGGATAATTTATTAGTACTTACTGTGTAAATTATCTTTCCTATCTCGGTTCAATGGGATAGCTCGGCGGGACTTACCATTCCGAACCCCAATGATTAGCACCAGTGGTCGATGACCATCTACGGAGGTCTAAGGTTACTACTTATATTAGGTAGATCGATGGGGACTAACCCTTCCTCCCACCTGCTGCTGCTGCTACAGAGGACAATTGGACAATCTTCGGATGTTCATTAGGTTATACTTTTCGCTTATTGCGATGTTGTGTTACTCCTAGTACCCAGCGATGACACTTACATTATTACTTTTCTGGACAATCTTCGGATGTTCATTAGGTTGCATTTTTCGCTCAACGCGATGTTGTGTTGGTCCTAGTACCCAGTGACAACACTTACAATAGTACACTTTCCTGTTTACTTTATTTTGTGATATATTCACATAAACGATGAGTTAGACTAAGCACTTTTAGTACTAGTCAATAGAAAGGATAAACTATCATTCTACTTACAAAACATTCGGGTCTTGGTAGAAGACTACATTATCATAACAAAACATTCGGGTCTTGGTAGAAGACTACATTATCATAACAAAACATTCGGGTCTTGGTAGAAGACTACATTGTCATAACAAAACATTCGGGTCTTGGTAGAAGACTACATCTCACACTGATAGAAAATAAGGGATTTTCTAGGGCTTTTCATACTTACATCAACATTTACATTTAAAGGTTTACATAACTTTTAAAACAGCTTTTCAAAGCAAGACAATGACACTTAAATACTTATGAATTCACCAGCCTTAAAGCTGATACTCTCTTTCAAAATAACTTGTATTCTCAGGTCATCAGTAGACAGGTACGGTGGCCATGTTTTGAGAAGACGGAGCAGACAAGTCTCGTCTTTTATTTTGATTGTATATTTTTGGTGTCTTATTACAATGAAAGAAAACACATGTATTTAAACTTTACTTATAATGCAATGGATGATGTTGTTGCTTGTTTATTATATTACACTGTTGTGATACTGTACATGACGTCCTCCACCCCTGAACGTTTCCGCCGCTCGTGGTTTTGGGGTGTGACAGATTGGTATCAGAGTATTGTTTATAGTGAATATAGTATATCAACCCATAAAAGATATACTAACTATAAATACATGGGATTAAAACACTCTGTCTAAGAGTTATACTTATAAATAATAAAATATTTAAGTAAGTATACGTGCCTGCATTCATACTAAAATCAGTGTCACAACGACAAGAACAAAAGTATTACGATTGTTGAATATTACAAGTAAGACTGGGGATATATGATCAGTCTTGGGAATGGCATAGCCTGATCAACTATGCTGGTCCTAGGAGTGATTAGCATATGCCCAAGAATGGTTGTGATGTGGCAAAAAGTCTAAAAACTTACCAACACAACCATAAAGAAATACCATAGGGGTATTTGTTCTTACTGTGATTATCTTAGTTAGTTCGTCTATTTTAGCTATTTCTCATATCCCTTTTCTCGCGTAGATTAAAATGGCTGGATTTCACCATGCGATCCGTACTTCCCGAACCAAGGCAATGCTGGTTGGCTAGAGGCAGAACCAGAAGATGATCACCTAATCCCTTTGGATGATCACCATGCTGAGGGTTTTTCCGATAATTCTGACTCGGAGCCAGAAGTCAACAACCTACCTCCAACTGCTCAAAACCCAAACCTAAACCCCCGCCCTGTGTTACAAGGACCCACACCTCTGTGGGCCACTAACTTGACTACGTGGAGTCATGAACAGGGTCAACCCATTCCCTACAATGGAGACCGAAGTTTCTACAACCTCACTGAAGGAGGTTCTGCTGACAGAGTCCTACCAATCATAGTGCGTAGGATTTCTCGAAACATGATCATGGCTCAGGCGTCTATCAATCAAGTTTTGGAAGTTGACGCCAACTCTGGTGTTAACACTGTCCACATTCGCCAACTAGAGTCTGCTCATGAAAGGACTCTGGTCCGCAATGCAAATCTGTAGAGGGAGCTTGCTGAAACCCGAGCTGAAGTTAGAGAACTTCGAGCTCAGCAAGCAAGGTCAGACAGGCGTATAAGGGACATTGAACATCTACTGTCGGGACCGAGGACTCATGCAAGCAGCTCTCGTCGCCGATAGAAGCTCGTCGACTCATCTTTTGGATATAACCTAGTTTATGTAAAACTTTGGTCTAATTTCCTATCTGTATAAATCTTAGACATGTTAGGTCTTGATCTAGTCTTAATTCTGTCAAAAATTTTCCATCTTGGTTGATATAAGGTCTACTTCTAGGCCATTTTCCTGAACTTGTTGCATCTGTAATTCCAGTATTATTGACAGATATCTAATCTTATGGAAATTATTATCCAAATGGTATCTTCTTCATTTAGTCATACTATTCCTTCTGTTGTTGGACTATGGGGGATTTAGTCCATGAGACACATTCATTAATCATTTATTCTTATCCATGTTGTCATCTTTTAAACGTATAGTTAAAAATGCCGCCACGCAGAAGTACAAGGCGTAACCCTAACAACGAAACACCTATACCTCCACCACCGCCTGTACCTGTACAACCACCTAACCCATTCGATGCCAACATGTTCCAGGTAGCTTTCACAGCAGCAGTTGCAGCTGTTGTGTCAGCAATCAATGCTCCTGTCCCTAGTGGATCGGGAACAGGTGCACCTCCCTCGAATCACGGCGAAAGCCATGGACACCCTCGGGAATGCACCTACAAGGATTTCACGAACGCCAAACCCCGCAGCTTCAATGGAACTGGGGGTGTTATGGTGTTAAGGCAATGGATTGAGAAGATGGAATCTGTCTTCGAAATCTGCGGATGCCAAGAAGGCAACAAGATCAAGTTTGCAGCTTGTACCTTCTCTGACAGAGCATTAACATGGTGGAACGGCCATGTTAAGTATCTGACTTTGGTGGTGGCGTATTCCATCAGCTGGGAAAAGTTGAAAGACATGGTGATGAAGGAATACTGTCCTCGAGGCGAAGTACAAAAGCTCGAGCAGGAATTCTGGGGTCTACAAATGGTTGGATCCGATATCACAACCTACACAAACAGGTTTTGTAATCTGGCAAACTTATGCCCTGATATGGTTGCTCTCGAGAGAAAGAAGATAGAAAGGTATATCTGGGGACTGTCGCCCCAGATCCAGTCGAGTGTGTTAGCTTCCAGGCCTATCACCTTCGATACTGCCAAGGAACTGGCACAATCCCTCATCGATCACCGGAAACCTCAGAATCCAACAATCCCTGCATCTGTACCACCGAAGGCCAACAACAACAAGAAGGGGTGGAATAAGAGGAAAGGAGGGGCTTCGCAAGGATCCTCCAAGCAACAACAACTTGTGGCAATCAATGCTACCACAGTTACCCCTGTTGTCCCTGCGAACCCCTTACCAGCAAAGACTTATGCTGGATCTCTCCCGAAGTGCAACAAATGCAGCTTCCACCACCGCGGACCTTGCAGGGAGATGCAATGCACCAACTGCAACAGGAAGGGGCACACAGCCCGTTTCTGCCAAACTCCAGCAGCTCAGGCCGCCCAAGTTCCTAATGCCGGTATGGGCCAAGCCTGCTATGGTTGTGGCGAAGTGGGCCACTACAAGAGGAACTGCCCTAAAGAGGGGATGGCTGGCGGAGTAGGAAGAGTTATGGCCCTAGGCCATGAGGAAGCGGTAGCTGATCCTACGATAGTTATTGGTACATTTCTCCTCGATAACTCATATGCTTGCATACTTTTCGATAGTGGAGTAGAGAAAAGTTTCGTAAGTCATAAATTTGCACACCTGCTTAAACAAAAACCACGTATATTAGATCATTCATTCACGGTAGAAATGGCTAACGGGAAAACGGAGAGTACTAACTGTTGGATAAGGTGTCTAAGTCCATAACTTATTTGGTATATACTTGACCCGACCCGGCATGGTCCATTTGGGTTGCACTTCACCCGAACTATTTATGGATAATTTTATGAGAGTTATACACATATGTTTATTAATATATTATAAGTTATAATATATTAATATGAAGTTATATTGTTTAATTAGTCTTAGTCTTAAATTAATTATGAATTAATTTAGAGATTAAAAGGAAGACTAATTAGATTGTGGGCTATTGGTTTTATATGGTGTGGGCTAATACTCATTTGTTAATGGGCTAGGCTTATATGGAAGTCCATGGATGATCCATGGAGCTTTTAACCCATGGATCCTTGGAAAAGGAAAGGTCATGGGTTATTAGGGTTTCACCCTAATCATGTACACTATATAAGCATGCTCATGTTGCATGAAATAGCCACCAGAGTGACTAGTGTGACTAGTGGGACTAGTGTGTGGTTTAGTGTGTGACCGATTTGCTATGTGTGTATACTCTCTCTAAAGTTTTCCAAGAGTTTGTGGTGATTTGTGATTCCATTTGAGGCATTCACACTATTGGTGCTTGGCCCTCAAACTCCTTAAGAATCAAAGTCATCAAAAAGGTATGTAATCTCATCTAATACTTTTATGTTTAAAAGTACCCCATGCCATGTTAGATAGGTTATGAACCTTGGAAAATTATTATTTTGCATGTATTTAGACAAACATAGATCCAAGGTTTATTAGGGTTGCATGCACACTTAGGAAGTGTTAGATTGCTCAAAACCCAACGGTGGTATCAAAGCCTAGGCTTGCTTGTTTGATACTTGATGCAAAATAGTGAAAAAAGTTGAAATTGTTGCTGTCTGGCTGATGGACTCGCCGAGTCCATGGGGGGACTCGCTGAGTTTTTAGCAAAATTCATCCTACTCGCCGAGTAGGTTCGTGCACTCGGCGAGTAGAATGATCAGAATGCAGAATTTCGACTTTTGCTGCTGGAAATGGATTAGAAACATTACCCTAAACTGTTTTAGTGTTTTAAAACTTGTTTTAGTTGGTGTAATGGTTGTTCTAATCCGTTTACAATAGCATATATCAAAATTCCATGATTTTATGTGTTCATATAATTCTTGAAATTTTGATGATCATGTTCATGTTCTTATGAATTTAGAAGATGATAGGAATTATTTGCTGAATTGTTTAGAATTAATTCTTGATCATTTATGTGTTTTAATGGAGTCCATAATTTGTCTGCAAGTTATGGATTTCCAAAGGTCACTTTTCTTTAACACACACTTAAAACACATAAGTTACATGAAAATGAAGAGTCTTCATTTTTATGAACCTTTAATTCATAAGTTATGAAATGAAAAGTTTTGAAAAGTTACAAAACTTGCCCTCAAGTTTTGGAATTTGGAAAAGTTTCACACACTTTAATAAACTTTAAATTCCAACACTTAGAATTTTAAAAGTTAAAATTCAACACTTATACTATTTATAACGTTAATGGTTAATTATTATATATATGTATAAGAACAAGTCGTTTTACCGTTAGTAGGCCTCATTCATGAAGCCGGTCTATAAGGTGGGTATAAGGTTGTTGCCTATAAAATGGCGACTTAATGGGTGTCCACTCTCACCCACCGCTTGCTTGACTGGTGGAGGGTCGTTAGCCGAACGGGTAGGACAATGACTTTAAATTCTCATTAAAAGTATAATGATTATTATAAAGTAACTAAATTTTTATTTAATTCCCAATCTTAGTTACTTTAGGAAAATGTGAATTTGGTGCTAGCCCATGGAATTCATACTTTGTACCTTACCAAGTCGTTGGTGGAGCGTGTGTGGTTAACCGGCACACTAACTTGGACTAGTAAGGATCACGAAGGGTGACTTAATGTTTGTCATAGATCAATGGAGCGTGTGTGGTTAACCGGCACATTGATTAGGTGATAATATTAAGGGTACCAAGTGAATTGGTATGGTTATTCACACCTTGTTTTGTGATCCTCGGCATCCCAGTCACAAAATTTGAGAGGGCACACTCGAGATTGAAACATGCCATTGAAAAATTCAATGAATCTCAAAAGATCTAGGAATTTCAAATCCAATTAAAACCTAATAAATTATTTCGTTTTTCATGGTGGAAATTGGTGAATCGTCATTCGCCTACCTTCAAATATTTTATAGCTTGGATTACGGCATCCCTCTTCCAAGTTATAAAATATTGTGTTGGGTCCTAGCCTCAATATTTCATATTGGATGTTATATTAAGGACTTTGAATCAACTAACTTGATTTTCTCCCATTATAGATGTCTGGTTCAGACAACTATGATCTTCCCAAATCTCTTGAAGATGGTGTCCCTCAACATCATGCTTCACTTCCTCCGCCTCCTCCAATTATTCTCCCACACCCACAAGTTCTTGAAAAGTTTAAAGTCACTCAATCCCTATTGGCAAGCATAGTCTATGTGTGCTCACATCTTGGAGATAAAGTCACATATTGACAAGCCGGGAGATTTGGGTGTCAAAGTCTCATGAAAGTTGGATGTTCAATCACTTTCTTAGTAACATAGTGAGTCTCTTTGGGACTACTATGAGACAGACTATGACATGACCCTTAATGATGTTATCCATTTGCTTGGTGTTGTGGAATCAGCAATGATTTGGAACACCAGTAAAGCAAATTTGATTAAAAGAACAACTTCCCAAGTCTTAAATGGACATTGACAATGGTAGCATTGGATATCTAGAAAAGCACTTCTCTTCCCAATGGAAAGGGAT
Source organism: Lactuca sativa (assembly GCF_002870075.4). Classification (NCBI taxonomy): domain Eukaryota; kingdom Viridiplantae; phylum Streptophyta; class Magnoliopsida; order Asterales; family Asteraceae; genus Lactuca; species Lactuca sativa. Next base: position 254,224,754 of record NC_056630.2, read on the forward strand.
CGGCTATAGTCAACTGGGTTGACCAAATGGTAAAGAGAAAGGCTAAGTCTGAGATAGTCTCATGTGCCATTACCAAAGGGTCCATGTGTTTTGTTGCCAAAGGAAGGGGCATTGGTTGCGAAGCTGCCCTATTCACCTGAAAGGTCATAAGGTTGATCAAGTCAAAAAGTTTGACTCTACTTCAGTTAAAGTCCACTGACTAACTCAATTAAGTTTCTATTTGGAGATTCTTATTACATAATGTGAATGGGTCACATGTTGATGTTTTTTAAGAATCAAAGAAAAGATAGGAAGCTTAAAGTAAGTATATGTTGATTCTGATTGCGAAGGTGGGTTTCGATCACATGGTTCGGTAATCAGAATTTTGAGCTGTTGCTTAAGAGTTATAATATATTGCTTATGAATAGATGACAACAAGGTTTTCATGTGGATTGTAAGGATAAGTTTTTCCGCAAAGTTTTAAAATAAAAAAAAAGGGTTTTAATTTTATTTATTTATAAAAAAATATCCTTACAATGGCATCTGTGGAAAATTGTTGCTTATATGTTTCCAGTGATAGCAATATTGGAAAGTGGATTTGATTCTTTCATTTGTGGTAGTGTCTGAATTTACCAAATGAAGAAAGTTTTTCATCACCCAAGTTTCAATTGGACAGAAACTTGGAATCATACAAGTTGTATTGTATGATGAATGAGAATTTTCATCTTTGAAAATTAAGACTTTCTTTGATCACATGTATATGTGAGTCAATTGAAGGACTAAGGAATTAGGTACACCGGGTGTGCGCTGGTCAAAGTCCACCACAAAGATTGATTTGTCATGATTTACTAAAGATTAGTGAATATGATTATACTTATGAGGTTAAGTATAATTCTGTAACATTGGAAAGGTTACAATGCATGACAAAACAAATGAGAAGAATCAACTTAGGCAGAAAGATAAAAGTTTATCAAATCTGAAAGGATGGGGGAGTACTTTAGTATCGTATTTCATGATCATCTTAATGATTATAAAACCATATCACAAATTCATACTCTAAGGACGTCTTAGTGCATTGTTATGGCTAAGAAGAGAGGTCATGAATCAAGAAGATGAGTCATACTTCGTTCCAAAACAATTCTTAGAGTCGTACTCCAAGATTGTAACCTTGAGTGACATAAAGGAGGATTTATTAACACTAGTCAAATGTAAGAGTAAAATGTTTTCTACTCTTGTACATTTGAGATTGGTAAGTTGTGATGTCTTGGATGAGACAAAGACCAACTAAGACCAATTGTGTGAAGTGTTAGTCTTGATAAGAATCCGCACTATCCCTTGAATATTTGTTTTGTCAAGGAATGGTTCTTGACTGGGGAAACTTATATGTCAAGGGGACAGTGGGAGCCTTAAAGATCCTGAAAGAGTTTCAAGATTTAATCAAGAGTAAAACCTGTAATTTATCACTAGCACACGACTTAAGGTTTGCAACCTATCGTGTTGACATAATTCTTATTTCTGTACCTACTTCAAATAAATTGAATTTGCATGTAAGTTATCAGAGTTCAACTTGGAAGCATTGGTGGGCCTTGTGCTACCAAGGTGACAAGAAACTAAGATTGAACAAGTTTAATCCATGTAAGACTGAATTTATCACTAACCTTATCTTGTGATTATGGTTTTGACAAATTCACATGGATAGGAACTCATACACTATAAAATCTAAGTGTCATAAGGTTTCTCTCCGATTCATGAAAATGATGGTGAGGAAACGCTTTCACTAAGTAGATTTTACGTAGATATCAATTGTGTTATTTGCATTTTCAAAAGTCGTTAGTGGAGCGTGTGTGGTTAACCGGCACACTAACATGGACTTGTGAGAAATGGCAAATGCCTAAGCAATTGAGACTATGATTACGGCATCCATTTTCATAGTTCTGAAAATTGTTTAGACACACATGTGGGCTATCTAAGAAAGGGTGTATGAATCTAAATTTCAGAAGTCTAGCAGATTTCTGGAAACATGTCAGAGCTAGTGGGAGCATAAGTGTTATGCTAATAATCATCATGTTAGTGGGAGCATGATAATTATGATTACTATTATTGCAAGCTAGCAATGTTAATTATAGAAAAACAAAAGGTTCAATTCGTGAAGTTGCAGGGTTTGAAAAGTTGTTTTGCTATAATTAAGGGAGAGGAAATTATACTTCATTTCAATTCTAAAGCTTATATTGAGATTTTAATCATCTTTAGTCAAGGATATATATATGAATTTTATGTCTGAATGGTTCAACTTAAGGAAATTCTATATATATTGCGTTCTCAAAATTCAATTATGACTACGGCATCCCTCTTCATAGTTAAATTTTGAAAACATGGCAAATAAAAAATATTGTAGCAAGAGACTGGTCTAGTATCATGTCTTTATGTGAGACATAATGAATCGTGTCCCATATGCTTCGGATATAGGATCGATTTCATGTGCTATAATATTCATCCTTTCTAAATTTTCCAAATGCTCAGGGCATTTAGAGGGGAAAAGTCTAGAACTGGATATGACTAAAGTGATTAAGCAATTGTTGAGGACAATCTGAGGTTTGCCAAAGATTGGTTGCTCAGGGACATTTGGAAGTATAGTGTTAATTTTGGCAGGACCATATTGACATTTTTTGAAAAGAGGCAACTCTTGTTCAGAAGTGATAGTCAAAATGGGACTATGGAAATGTCTCCATAGGTGGAAGTGATTCAATCTGTGTAAGATTAGAAAACTTTAATGCAAGAAGGATGTTCAAAGCAATGTACTTTGAATATGAGACTTCGTTTCCATAGAGTTGATCTTCTTTGGAATACTTTGTAATGACTGATGACAAAGTTTTGGTGACTTTGTGCATAACCATTATGAGAGGATCAGTGCATATAAGTTTAAAATCTAACAAATTTTTGGTAAATGGTTGGAATTAGGAATTCATACATTTACAATAAGGATTTGGGATTGTGAAATGAGTATCATTGGAATCATGTTCAATTGATCTATTTCACAAAGTAAAAATCATAAACAAACATAGTGTGCATACTAGGAGTATGGCATAACTATTGTTTAGAAAACAAAGTGTACATGCTAGGAGCATGGGACAACTATTGGTTTATTCAAGTATTAAGTTGATTGTTTGAAACATTATACAATGAATAATGTGTAATCAACATGGTGATAAATAAAAGGTGGTTCTATTTATATTCAAAAGGGTTCTGAGACCATATTGGATTCGATTATTATTGTGTTTCACTTTGCATGTTTTGACTTCCAAATAAGCTAGGTTATTCTTTCCGAATGACTAAGTTATTTAAACAATCCACAGTCGTTCATATGTTGGAAGTAGGTATGAATCAAGACTGTCATGAATCGAGTTTGTAGATGGCTAAATGGGTTTAGTCATAGCAATGGTTGCTACAACATTCATGAGTGCTCATAAGTTATGAGTATTGGAATAAACCCACGCTCACTTGTATCACTTCATGGAATTTATCTCGAGTGATCGTGAGACGGTAATATCATATAAATCTTCAAACCTAGAGATATGAGTTGTTACCTATGAGTTGGTTGTGCATTGATTGCACGTAAACGCATCAGTAACTTGATGTTATAAAACGTGCCTTTGTGTACAATTCAACAAGTAGTAGAACAAGCATATGAGTCGAAGTTTATCTGTTCCTTCTAGAAATAGAAGCGATATCTGGGCCCCTCGATGATTTTGTTGTGACCTATGTACCGGCCGGTCAGAACTAAATTGATGTGTTCGATTAAGTTCTTTGTCAAACAAATCGAAAATCGGGAAACAAACTGCTGGACAATAAGTACGACGTTGTTCCATGTATTTGTCCGGCTGATATCATGAGAACAGAGGATTATATGATCACTTATCTAAAATGGCGCTTCATAGTTCAACGGAGTTTTCGAGAGCTACGATTGCTGGTTGGTTCCTAAAGTAACATACGCAAATACAGTTATTAGACTTATCCAAGTGGGAGTCTGTTGGATAAGGTGTCTAAGTCCATAACTTATTTGGTATATACTTGACCCGACCTGGTATGGTCCATTTGGGTTGCACTTCACCCGAACTATTTATGGATAATTTTATGAGAGTTATACACATATGTTTATTAATATATTATAAGTTATAATATATTAATATGAAGTTATATTGTTTAATTAGTCTTAGTCTTAAATTAATTATGAATTAATTTAGAGATTAAACGGAAGACTAATTAGATTGTGGGCTATTGGTTTTATATGGTGTGGGCTAATACTCATTTGTTAATGGGCTAGGCTTATATGGAAGTCCATGGATGATCCATGGAGCTTTTAACCCATGGATCCTTGGAAAAGGAAAGGTCATGGGTTATTAGGGTTTAACCCTAATCATGTACACTATATAAGCATGCTTATGTTGCATGAAATAGCCACCAGAGTGACTAGTGTGACTAGTGGGACTAGGTGTGTGGTTTAGTGTGTGACCGATTTGCTATGTGTGTATACTCTCTCTAAAGTTTTCCAAGAGTTTGTGGTGATTTGTGATTCCATTTGAGGCATTCACACTATTGGTGCTTGGCCCTCAAACTCCTTAAGAATCAAAGTCATCAAAAAGGTATGTAATCTCATCTAATACTTTTATGTTTAAAAGTACCCCATGCCATGTTAGATAGGTTATGAACCTTGGAAAATTATTATTTTGCATGTATTTAGACAAACATAGATCCAAGGTTTATTAGGGTTGCATGCACACTTAGGAAGTGTTATATTGCTCAAAACCCAACACTAACTGCATATACGTAGGTTGTACTTTAACTTTAGATGGCCATACTTTCAAGATAGATCTCATGCCAGTCCAAATTAAATGTTTTGAAATTATCATCAGTATGGATTGGTTGAGTCTTCTTCGTGCCGACATTATGTGCTTCGAAAAAGCAGTTCATCTTAACCTTCTTAACAACGAAACTTTAATTATCTACGGCGACAAACCTAGTACGAGCCTTCGCATCATTTCGTGCATTCAAGCCCAGAAGTGCTTGCGGAAGGAGTACCATGCATTTCTCGCACACGTCGTCGATACCAGTCAAGAACAAAAAGACATCCAGAACATCCCAAAAGTACTCGACTTTCCCGACATATTCCCAGAAGAACTTCCCGGTTTACCACCACAACGCCAAGTCGAGTTCAGAATCGACTTAGTGCCAGGAGCTACCCCAGTAGCCAAATCTCCTTATCGTCTGGCACCGGCGGAGATGCAGGAACTTTCCAGTCAACTTAACGAACTTCTCAAGAAGGGATTCATTCGACCAAGCTTCTCACCGCACCGGTCTTGTTCGTCAAGAAGAAAGATGGATCGTTTCGCATGTGCATCGACTATAGAGAACTCAACAAACTTACCATTAAAAATCGTTATCCTTTGCCCCGCATTGACTATTTATTTGATCAACTTCAAGGAGCTAATTACTTCTCGAAGATAGATCTGCGATCTGAATATCACCAACTACGAGTGTTGGAGGAGGATGTTCCCAAGACAGCCTTCCGAACTTGTTATGGGCACTACGAGTTTGTAGTGATGCCATTCGGATTAACTAACGCGCCCGCAGTATTCATGGATCTGATGAATAGGGTGTGCCGTCCTTACTTGGATCAGTTCGTCATCGTCTTCATTGATGACCTACTCATCTACTCTCGAAGTAAGGAGGAGCATAGTCAACATCTCCGTAAAATCTTAGAAACATTGCGATCGGAGAAGCTCTACGCGAAGTTCTCAAAGTGTGAATTTTGGATTCGGCGAGTCGAATTTTTGGGCCATGTGGTTAGCGAAGAAGGTATACACGTGGACCCCTCCAAGATCAAAGCCATTGAGAACTGGTCAGCACCGAAGACACCTACCGAAATTCGTCAATTTCTAGGTCTCGCTGGCTACTATCGTAGGTTCATCCAGAACTTCTCCCGCATAGCAAAACCTCTTACAACCCTGACCCAGAAAGGCGTGGCCTTTGACTGGGAAGAGAAACAGGAAAGAGCGTTCCAAACGCTCAAACGAGCCTTGTGCACCGCCCCGATACTATCCCTTCCCGAAGGGATAGAAGACTTCATTGTCTATTGCGATGCATCCAATCAAGGACTCGGATGTGTTATGATGCAGCGAGGTAAAGTCATCGCCTATGCCTCGAGACAGCTGAAGACACATGAGGTTAACTACACAACCCACGATCTTGAACTAGGAGCAGTTGTGTTTGCTCTGAAGATCTGGCGACATTACCTATACGGTACAAAGAGCACGATCTTTACAGACCATAAGAGTCTACAACACATTTTCGACCAGAAGGAGCTCAACATGAGACAACGACGGTGGGTCGAGCTACTTAGTGATTACGAGTGTGAAATTCGTTATCATCCGGGTAAAGCCAATGTAGTAGCCGACGCCCTAAGTCGGAAAGAATATACTGGTCATAGAGCCAAATCTTTGACTCTAACTACCCATTCACACTTGTCCACGCAAATAAAGGAGGCTCAGCTCGACGCTTTGAAACCTGAAAACGCGGCGGGTGAATCCCTTAGAGGAATGGATAAGAACTTGGAAGTCAAGGGTGGCGGAGCCTTGTACCTCATGGATCGGATCTGGACACCGAAACATGGTGGCTTCAGAGACTTGGTCATGACGGAAGCTCACAACACTCGTTATTCCGTCCACCCGGGTTCAGATAAGATGTATCTGGATCTTAAAAAGCTATACTGGTGGCCTAACATGAAAGCAGATATTGCTACCTTCGTGAGTAAATGCCTTACTTGCGCAAAGGTCAAGGTTGAATACCAGAAACCCTCCGGTCTTCTACAACAACCGGAGATACCAGAATGGAAGTGGGAGCGGATCACTATGGACTTCATAACCAAGTTGCCCAAGACGACGGGTGGACTTGATTCCATATGGGTTATCGTCGATAGACTGACCAAGTCTGCACACTTCCTACCGATCAAAGAAACAGACAAGATGGAGAGACTTACCAGAACTTACATTAGAGAGATTGTAAGGCTGCACGGTGTTCCTTTATCTATCATCTCAGACCGAGATAGTAGATTCACTTCGACGTTCTGGCAGTCATTACAAAATTCCCTAGGAACTAGGCTGGACATGAGTATAGCCTACCATCCACAAACCGACGGGCAAAGTGAGAGAACTATCCAAACCTTAGAAGACATGTTGCATGCCTGTGTGATTGATTTTGGAAAAGCTTGGGATACCCATTTACCTCTTGTCGAGTTTTCCTACAACAATAGTTATCACACGAGCATAAAGGCAACTCCATTCGAGGCCCTCTATGGCCGAAAGTGTAGATCCCCTCTGTGCTGGGCTGAGGTGGGTGATACCCAGTTAGCTAAGGGATGAGTTCCTGAAAGCACTCTCACGGGTCCGGAAATCATTCGGGAAATGACAGAGAAGATCGTTCAAATTCGTGAACGATTGAAAGCCTCTAGAGACCGACAGAAAAGCTACGCTGACAAGCGTATGAAACCATTGGAGTTCCAGGTGGGCGACCGAGTCCTACTGAAGGTCTCACCCTGGAAGGGCTTGATACGCTTTGGAAAGCGTGGGAAGCTCAATCCAAGATACATAGGGCCTTTCGAGATTCTCGCGAGAATCGGCCCTGTAGCTTACAAGCTCAATCTACCACAAGAACTCAGTAATGTACATCCTACCTTCCACGTCTCGAACTTGAAAAAGTGTCTATCCGACGAGACTCTTGTTATTCCACTCGACGAGATCGAGATCAACGAGAGCCTCAACTTCGTGGAGGAACCAGTAGAGATCATGGACCGAGAGGTCAAGCAAACCAAACTAAGCCGTATCCCGATAGTGAAGGTGCGTTGGAACGCGAAGCGTGGACCGGAATTCACTTGGGAACGTGAGGATCAGATGAAACTAAAATACCCTCACCTTTTCGCTTAGTTATTTGTAACTTCTTATTTGCTTAAATTCTAATTTCGGGACGAAATTCCTTCTAACGAGGGGATGATGTGACAACCCGAAATTTCCATTCTATACAAACTATATCACTTCAGTAGAAGTTATAGCAGTCACAGTTGATTTTCAGACTTTTCGCGTAAGTTTGAGTAATTCAGGGTTCACACTTCAAGAAATATCAGGAGAGTGGGTGCACTAGGGTTTGGTGCAACACTATTATTCCAACACTCTGTTATATTAGAGATCATTTCTGGAATAAAAATATTGTCTGCCAAAATATCTCAGGACTATAAATAGAATTTTGAACCAAATTTATTCATTATTCACATTTCCAACTAGAGAAAAGCCATTTTCTCTCTCACGGATCTTCGGGTTTTTATCCCAAATCGTGAGTAGCTCTTCCTAGTAAAGTTAGAAAGCTTTATATGTGTTTATATCATGATTTAGAAGGCTAAATCACTAGATCTAGGAGTTTACTCCCCAAGGTGTTCTTGGGCGGTAAACTCCCGAAACGAAGCCAAAACCGACCCTTGTGTTATGATAAAGCCTTAGACTCTTATGTATGCATGTTAGGGACAAGAAAAAAACCACAAATCACCCAAGTTTGGGGAGTTCACGGCCCAAGAGTTGCTTAGGCCGTAAACTCCCTTTTCAAGCTCAAAATGGTGATTTAAGGACTCTAAGACTTTAAGGCTTGTAACTAGACTATTTTCCCATGTAGTGTAAGGCCTTAAACACATCAAACAACACAAAAAAATGTGAGTTTACGGCCCAAGTGTATCTTAGGCCGTAAAATCCATAAGAATGGACAAAAAGGGGTGTTTTTAAGACACCTAAAGCCCTAGACCTTTACAAGAAATTGTTTCCACTTAAATGAAGGACCAAAATCACTTATCAAAGTGAGTTTACGGCCAAGAGAATGCTCTTGGGCCGTAAACTCAAAAGAATGGCACCAAAGTGTGCCTAGGGTCCTCATTAGCTTTAAACAATTGTCTAGAACATGTCCTTCAAAAGCAAGAGGCTTGAAAACAACAAAAACACCCTATACTTAGAGTTTACGTCCATAAACTCTAAGGGGAATGGCCTCAGGGCCGTAAACTCCTATTGGAGTATTTCTAGACCTTAAACCCTTCCAAGGACTTAGCCACCAAGTTAGAATAATTCTAGAAAGCATTTGGGACTTCAAAACACACCAAACACACATGTTTGGGAGTTTACGGCCGTAAACTCAAGAGTTTACAACTGTAAACTCCATGTGTGTTGGTATATGAGGAGTAAACTCATATATGGGATCCTTTGGAACCCTAAACACAAGTACCTTGTCCCACAATAGCTAAAATGCAATCCTTAGGGCCTATAACACTTATATAAAGTGGTTATTTGTGTCTAGGATATCTTAACATTATCAATTAGTGATTTAATACTAATTGAATGCATATATGTGTGATTATATGTTCATTAGGATCGTAGTGTGTGTACAAGTCCTCGCTTGACACCTAGCAATCCTGTACCGTTCAGTTCATTCCAATCACCAACTACAGGTGAGTTCATACCCCTAATCAATGTTTTAAAGGATTTTAAATGCTTTAATGGGGGGGGGGGAATACAAGTAGAAACAAACATGTTATTAAATCATTGATATGTATTTTATAACTGAGTTTGTCAATTACCAGATTTCACATACTACAAAATGTGATGCATGAAATGGTTTTAAATCTTAAAAACACATTGTTATCAAATGTTTTACCTTTGAAATGTATATTAAAATGACCTCAGGTCATTGTTAATCATAGTTCAAAACCCATAAGATGTCTTACAAAACCGTTTTACATTCTTGAACTAAACTATGCATATACACTTATATTCTTAAATATGTATTGATGTTATAGTTTACAGCTTTCATTTTGTTCCCACACCCTTGAGTAGTAAGAGTGTATAAACCTACATGATTTACCAATTATAGTTCAGTAAATTATCATAGGGATAATTTGAGGATATCAACATTACTCCTATTACAAGGAATCATACAAGAGTCAGTTCATTCATGAGTCTATACCAGATGTTTACCTGATACATGATTTTGTTTACACATACTTACCTGTTACATGGACACACTTACATGATTACCATACAGGAACACTTTGACATAGGTGCATTATCCTATATTCACTTACCTGGATACTTGTACTTAGGACTACGAGGATAATTTATTAGTACTTACTGTGTAAATTATCTTTCCCATCTCGGTTCAATGGGATAGCTTGGCGGGACTTACCATTCCGAACCCCACTGATTAGCACCAGTGGTCGATGACCATCTATGGAGGTCTAAGGTTACTACTTATATTAGGTAGATCGATGGGGACTAACCCTTCCTCCCACCTGCTGCTGCTGCTACAGAGGACAATTGGACAATCTTCGGATGTTCATTAGGTTATACTTTTCGCTTATTGCTATGTTGTGTTACTCCTAGTACCCAGCGATGACACTTACATTATTACTTTTCTGGACAATCTTCGGATGCTCATTAGGTTGCATTTTTCGCTCAACGCGATGTTGTGTTGGTCCTAGTACCCAGTGACAACACTTACAATAGTACATTTTCCTGTTTACTTTATTTTGTGATACATTCACATAAACGATGAGTTAGACTAAGCACTTTTAGTACTAGTCAATAGAAAGGAAAAACTATCATTCTACTTACAAAACATTCGGGTCTTGGTAGAAGACTACATTATCATAACAAAACATTCGGGTCTTGGTAGAAGATTACATTATCATAACAAAACATTCGGGTCTTAGTAGAAGACTACATCTCACACTGATAGAAAATAAGGGATTTTCTAGGGCTTTTCATACTTACATCAACATTTACATTTAAAGGTTTACATAACTTTTAAAACAGCTTTTCAAAGCAAGACAATGACACTTAAATACTTATGAATTCACCAGCCTTAAAGCTGATACTCTCTTTCAAAATCACTTGTATTCTCAGGTCATCAGTAGACAGGTACGGTGGCCATGTTTTGAGAAGACGGAGCAGACAAGTTTCGTCTTTTATTTTGATTGTATATTTTTGGTGTCTTATTACACTGTTGTGATACTGTACATGACGTCCTCCACCCCTGAACGTTTCCGCCGCTCGTGGTTTTGGGGTGTGACATGAATTGAGTGTTCTAGCCTCATAACAGCTTGCATGCACCTAAAGTTAGCAACTTTACATGCAAATTTGGCATAAGAAGTCCAGATCTATGAGTTGAAGGTGTTGGAATGGACTGTAATCGACAGAATAGAGATGTCACAAGTTGGACTCGGCGAGTCAGTTCATGGACTCGGCGAGTCGGGTCGCAAACCCATGACTCATCATCATGGACTTAGCTATAATATTTGTTTTTATTTTACCAATAGATTGTACATTAATTGAAGGTAAAAATAAAAAAAAATATTACTCGTTGTTTTTTAAATTAAATAATTTAGTTTTTGTAAAAAGAAAATAACAATACATAATTATCTTTTCTAAAATACTACTCAGTCAAAACTCAATATTGTTTTTATGCGTTTATTTATGTGTATTTTTTGAGGCGGTTTTGTATTTTTTGATGCTGTTTTTGTCTTTTGAGGCGGTTACGTTGATTTTTTAGGGCGGTTTCAACATAAAAACTAGAAGTATATCTTTTGATGCGGTTTTCGTTCTTTTTGAAGCGGTTTGGTTTATTTTTTAGGGCGGTTTTCACCTAAAAAATAGATTACCTATTTTTGTTAACAGAACAAGTAAATGCCTGATACATTAAATGCCATCACAAGTGATCAAACACCGCAGATAAAAAAAAAGTCTTACCTGATACATTTAAATGTTATTTGATATTTCTTATAACAATTATACAAACATTATAATTATCAAAATATAAGGACAATATTGTTATTATTTATCAATAGATAGTATTTCATACAAAATTCATGTAAAAACAACATTCAAAAATGAAAAAAAAACCATCCATGCACTTAATCAACATATGTCCCTTCTATGTTAGATCGTACAAATGTTGTGCGTTCAATATCATTGTAATTATCAGGTTCAATACCAACCGAAAATGGTGGTAGGTCATCAAAGTGGTCGTATTCTTCTTCGTCAACAACATCATCAACACCAATAATACGTCATTTGCCTTGTAAGACGATATGCTCTTTTTTCTTGCTCGGGTCTTTGATATAGAAAACCTGTGTGACATGTTTTGCGAGAACGAATGGCTCAGATACATAGCCATTATTTGAAAGGTCAACAAGTGTAAAACCATCTTTATCAACTTGAACACATGTACGGTTATTCACCCATTTACATTTGAACACAGGAACAACGAAGTCATAATAATTCAACTCCCAAATTTTTTGTATAACACCATAATAAGAATCTTTGGCTATTCTTATCAAAGTATCATGATCCCGTTTATCGAATTCGGTCGTTGATGCTATCATTGTAACCCCACTATTCTGCATTGTACTTTTTTCATCTTGATCTTTGGTGTAAAACGTATAACCGTTAATGTCGTACCTTTGATAAGATTTAACTCTACAATCTGGCCCACGTCCCAACCTTTTCACGGTTTCATCAACATCTGTTTCTGCTACCTTCTTTTCCAGCCAACTCGAAAACTCTTTGTTATGATTGTTTATGTACCACATTTTTTCCTTACCCGGGTATTTCAACTTTAACATGTCCATGTGTTCATCAACGTAAGGAGTAAGAAATTTCATGTGTTTTAGGACCACTAAATGTGCAACTTGTAACTCTTCATAAGTTGGCATGTTTATTTTGAAACCGACTCCTCCCTTTCCTTCAAGTCGACCTGAATGACGAGTTTTTGGAACACCAACACTTTCGACATCTTTCATATAGCCTACAAAAATATTAATATTATATATAATATATTTTAGATTGTTATAACTATAATATATTATTAATAGGATTACCTTGGTAGAACTCAATCACCTCTTCACAAGTACACCCTTCAACAATACTGCCCTCTGCACTACTAGAAAAATAGCCTTTTACGACGTGCAAATTACAACACTCATTAATTTATGTTACGCAAACGAGAGTGACATTAAAAAAGTGTCATCTCTTCAGAAAATTTAAGGATTTAGGTCACGCATTATTGCGTGCCTTTAAATTAGTGTCAAAAGAAAAAAAATTAAAAACACGGAGGGCGCTGTACCTTAAATGCGCGCCCTCTATATGTGTCGCTTTATAATTTTAATGAACGTGCGTTCCTTAGTTACAAGCAGGAAAAGAAAAGCCAAAAAAATTAGAAAAGCCCGCTACCCTCCCTGCCCTAAGCATTTTCACGCATCTTTCATTCTCCTCACACTATTGTGCAACTTCTCAATCAAAGATCGAAGGTTACGATTTCATCTCCATCTCTCGACTTCATCATCTCAATCAAGAAAAAGGGCTTCTGATTTCCATTCATCTACTTCATCGTTGCTGTAATTTCACCTTCTTCATCTCTTTGCTGTTATTGAGAATACTCGCCAATAGTTTTCTTGCACTATTCCTTGACCCGCTTCCTTCTAGATACGCTTCTGATCGAGAGATTCAGGTTAGGGCTTTCAAGGCACTGTGGAAACTGTAATGGTGTTCATTGTGGTGGAGGGATTAGGGTTTCTAGAGTGAGAGACGAAAGGGGAAATTGGGGTAAATGTCCGCAGAAGGAAGCATGTAATGTTGTTCTCTATTAACTGACGACTTAGGGTTTTAAATTTCACCATTGCTGCTGCTTCGCCACCTAAGCGAATTGACACTCATAATGCACCTTCCACTTTAACTCTTTTCACAGATTTCTTCCCAGCTGATTTTATGATTTCTGATTTCTTCCATCTGATTTTAATTTTAGATTGAGATTTCTATATGTCAGTTGCCAGCAGCCTATCACCGAAACCAAACTGAGACTCACTCAATCGCTAAAAGCCTAGGATTTGCTAGCTTCTCTCTCATCACCACCACACTTCTCCTTCTCGCCACCATTACTGCCGCCCAAACTCCAACTCCAACACCACCGTCACCGCCACCAGCGTCCGAGTCCTGCAACGGCGTCTACTTATCCTACACTTACACATCCGGATCCAAGCTCCCACCAAACCGAACATCAAATCAACCCTACCGCTTCGAATCAACCCTCAGAGTCCTCAATAACTCCGACGAAGAGCTTAAATCATGGAGGGTGTTTGTGGGTTTTCAGCATGATGAGTACTTGGTATCTGCTTCTAATGCTGTAATTGCTGATGGGTCTGCTACTTTTCCGGGTCCGGTTGGAAACGGCACCGTTTTTGCTGGATTTCCAAGTGCTGATCTCAAGACTGCTATTGAAACTGCTGGAGATGTGAATCAGATGTCGGTTGAGGTCAATTTTGTGGGTACGCAGTTCGGAGTCGACTCGCCCGCTGTTCCTATGCCTTCAAATATTTCTCTAGTGAATGATGGCTTTGTTTTCCCTAGACCTTCTATGCAAGGTAAATTTCTCTTTATTTATGCTTTATAACCTTACTATAGCTTACCATGGATGAAAAGGATTATGATCAGAGATTGCCCTGTTTAATAATTTTTAAAAACTATCCTTTGACTTCGATGTCTACTATTTGAGTAGATCAGTGGAGCGTTCTTATAGATCTGATCTTGGTTTATATGTGGTCGTATCACTGAATAAACTTACTAATCTGATCTTACTCGAAGTGGGTTATTTTGAATTGCTTGAAATTTGCCATGGTCGAACTTAGTGTATGCTTGACACTTACATTACTTTCTTGATTTCAATTGTTTGAACGTTTCTAATCAAGGGTTCTTTGTTACAATCTACTTGAATTTGTTTCTGTTTCTTTAAGAAGTTTGAACTTTGTTACCTTCAAGCAATTAATCAGCAAATTCTTTGGTAGTTCCATCTTCCATGAATAGACAATTTTATAGATGTTTGACTTTCTTGAAATGGTTTCTTTTATTAATTGCTTAAAAACTTGCAGGATTGAACTTTTCATTGTGATGTAAATTTACCTAATTTTAACATCTTTAAAATACTATCTTGTTTTTAATTGCTTGACCAATTCATTCAAGGGCTCTTCTTGATTCATTCTTACTTGAATCAAGTCCATAATTGAAAATCAACAAATTCTTTTATAATTGGTTCTATGACCAAACAATTTTACTTGATTAATATATTTGACTAAATCTCGTTGAAAAACGAATGCCTGATTTCCAATTAGGATTTCGTATTTATGGAATCCAAGTTCTTGATTCCTGAATTTGATTTCCCTTGACCCTCCTTACAGATCCGTAGAAAATTCAGAAGAGCCGCCACATATCTCAAGCACACGGTACCATCATGAGTGACAATGGGAATGATCATTTTGGGGATGTTACAGATGTTTCTCCACTTGTTGGCATGGTAATAATATATATCCACTTGCCAATGATTCTACTTTTTTTTTTCTGTGAACTCTATGAATTCATTTTTCTCCAATGTGTTTCTTAGGATGGTTTGTTGGGTGTCTCTGCTTATGATGCTGACAAGAACTGCACGTGCCTCTTCGTATCATCAAAAGCAACCCCTTATCAATCTATTCCAACAATGGTTGGCTCAATGATTTCCATTAGGTATTGCACAAAATCGCCTTGACCTAAAAGGATATATCTTTTAATAGCTAAACAATGTTCTTTAAACTTATATTGGTTGAAAATAATATCCATTAAATGTTTATTTGTTCTTTTTGATGATTCAGTGACTAAAGATTCAAGTGCATTAGTTTCACCATATCCAAGACCCCCTCTCTTAGGATTTGTCCATGTGGAAGATTGCAGGATCCATAAACTCCAAATCACCACCCAGAAGAGGAATTTGACTCGTCACTTGGTATTCCATTTATTTGATGATTATTTTATTACTTCAGTTGCTAATGCTTCAAAATTATTAGTTTATGACCTTTTCTTATCCTTTTAAGTAATAAATCTTGTAATATATTATCTAAAATTTAGGAGTAAAAGTATAGGAAATCCCTAATGAATTTCTTTGATTTGTGTAGCTTACCTGGCCATGTGTATACGAATTTATCATCATATATTTCAATAACTATATAAAAAATTTGATGTCACAGGATCAAGAACAGGAAATTCTACCAAAATCAGTATGCCTTCTGCAACCAGTATGTACAAATTATGGTTTTATATCCTTGTAGAGTTGTAGGCACATGTTACTGATCACATTTACACATTTAGTAAAGTTTGGATGTTATCTTTTTCAGGCTTTTAACAGCCCCAGCTACTCCTCTCTTCCCTTCACTGGAATCTGAATCACATAAAATATTCATGAATCAGAATGGAGATTCTAAAGATCATCATCCAAATGCACCAAAATTTAGAGTAAGAAGCACTATTAATGAAGATATTCTACTGGGCTAGGATGCTTGTTGTTTGGATATGGAGCCATGGAAGAACTTGGATCCTTCCGTGTTAACAGTGATGGAAAAACACTCTACCCCAACCACTATGCATGGAACAATGGTAACAAAAATTCCTTTAAAAATTCCTTTAATTACTATGTCCCATTCACATCACTTATAATCTTAGTCCCTGTCTTGCTGGTGCATGCCTAACCTTATAAAACCTTTGCTTTTGAGGTACTAACTGTTTTCTCCTGGAATTTTTTTTGCCTGAGATTTTTTGCTGCCAGCTATCCCTTTGGGACCACTCTTATGTATTATGTCAAAAGCACCAATTCAGAAATTTGCTGATTATGTAAGTCAACTTTCCTCTTCCTTTTTGCTTTTTATTATTTATGCACCCTTATGCCACAAATCTCTTTATTTATCATACTAAATATGCAACCATCCCTTATTTTACTCCTAACTTGTTGTATAATTCATTCATGTCAGCTGCATATATGTTGCATAAAATAAATTGGTAAAAGTAGACATGTGAATTATGGTTCGAGTGTTTATATTTAAAAGGATTAAATGCATATGCATATTTATGAAACAACATTCACCCTCTTCCCGATTCTGCAACAAATTTGTTTCTTTATTAGAAAATATGCACCAGTGTATTATTTATTGTAGGACCAAAACATATGATGTTTTACCAGCAACCTGTTTAACCTGATGAAACATGGGTGTATAAGTTGCATAAATAGGTTAAATAGGGAAAGATGATTGCATAAATTGGTAAAAGACAATTCACTTATTATGCGTATTATGACTATATCTATATATATATATATATATATATATATATATATATATGTGTGTGTGTGTGTGTGTGTGTGTCTGTGTGTGGTTCAGGTTGCAAGCATTTTTGTCCCTATGGTGGTTGGTTTGTCATTAATGACGCTACTAGGGTGGTAAGTTTCGAATCCATAGACTTGCAATAAATTACATAATACATAAGAGAAGAGAAGAGAAATGACATGTGGTAAATTTGATTAGTCCTCTATCCAACTCTTTGGCATCCTTATGAGTCTTCTTTCATGTGTTCAAAACTGAGTCCTGAAACTGAATATCTTTTGGTGCTATGATCATTTATTTGAAGCTCTGATGTTTACCCAAGACTTAAAGGTGTGCTTTCCCAAGTTCTTCCTATTTTAGGGAATGTTAAAGATCAACATCGACCAATTTTTGCAAATGGTATGCTTAAAGACCCTTTAACTCCTTGTTTCCATGATTCCTTTTCACTAATTCTATCATCTATTGGTTCTTTCATACACATGCATCTGTTATCTCAAATCTTACATTTATTTTTATTTCTGTTATTGTTTTTTCCAGCTTTTAGGTGTTGGTGTCAAGCTTGTTGGCAATACAGTGTGGAGTACCCTCTTTCATCAATTCTTAATAGTGATGTCGCGTGAGAAATCATTTTTCTTTTTGTTAAACAAGTCTTTATTATCATGTATTAGGTCATACCATGGGTAAAAACAGCCTTGCCCCTGGTTCTGGGGTTGTCACAAAATACTTGACTTTTTAACTTTGTTTGTGGTTTCATTTAGTAATAATCCTTCTGAGGGGGTGTTTGTTGGGCTGCTTCTTTCAATGTCATTAACAACAGTGGTAAGTAAAATCTTACTACTATGAACCTCTTTTGCTTAAACCTACCTTATTGACCTGTAGCTGATTAAACATTAAATTAATTATGCAGGTTTTGAAGTTTTTGATGGAAAAGAATAGTGTTAATGCTCTTCATAGAAAAGTATGTTGGTATTTTAGGAAATTTGGCTAATAATTTAGTTAATTATATAAAAAAATGTTGAAATCTTACATTTGTATACTATTGGAATGATTATTTGTAGTATTACATTTGTCTACTATTCGAATGATTATTTGTATAACATTAACTTTTGTGCAATGCATTGTATTATTTGTATATGGTATTTTATTTTCCATTATGTGACATAAAATGCAAATTTAATATGAAAATAAGTAAATCCATAAATAATTTTTTTTTAAAATTTAAAATTACGATACGCAAAAATGTGTGTCATCTTCATTTATGACATGGCCTTTCTTGACAGGGGCTTTTTTGATACGCATTGCGTGTCATTAACACGCGCGTCGTAAGGTTACGACACGCGAATGCGTGTCGTCTTCCTTTATGACAGGGCCTTTCTTGATACGCATTGCGTGTCGTAAACGCGCGTCGTAATTGTGCGTCGTAAATGAGCGTCGTAAATGCGCGTCGTCTACAGACGACGTGCAAAAGCGCGCCGTCTCTCTTTATGACAGGGCCTTCCTTGACGCACATTTGCGCGTCGTCTGAGCCGTTTACGACACACAATGAGCGTCGTAAAAGGCTGTTTTTCTAGTAGTGCTGGCCGATTACGGTTTCTTACGTAACCTTTTAGGATACCCATGTATCTTTCAAAAGGGTACATGTACCGTAAGAATACAGGAGCACAAGCCTTAATTTCTTGTACGATATGAGATATGAGGTGAACCATTATATCAAAAAATGAGGGTGGAAAGTACATCTCTAGTTCACAAAGTGTAACATAAACGTCTTTCTCCCATTGATCCAAATCTTCTACATCAATAACCTTTGAGTGAATGTTGTTAAAAAACAAACAAAGCTTAGTGATAGAATGTTGGACATCATCTTGTAAAATTCCACGAATTGCGATAGGAATCATATGTCTCATCAAAACATGACAATCATGAGACTTCATTCCAAACAATTTACAGTCTTTCATCGACACAAATCTTTTAATGTTAGCAGAATAAGTTGATGGGACCTTAATATCAGGTAAACATTGACAAAACCTTATTTTTTCTTTTTTTTATGTAGTATAACAAGCAGGTGGGAGATAAACACCGTTAGCACTCTGTTCGGGGGCAAGATCTTCACGTATCCCCATCTCAGCCATGTCCTTTCGGACATTAACCTCTTTAGTTTTATGCTTCATCTCTAATAATAAGCATATCAAGCTCTCACACACATTTTTTTCTATATGCATAACATCTAGACAATGTCTAACATCCAAATATCTCCAGTAAGGCAATTCAAAAAAAATTGACTTTTTTTTTTCCAAGGGAATTTTTATCAACACGAAATCTTTTTCCTAACACAACATTTAAACTTGCAACTCGTGAAAATGCATCAAATTGTTTCCTCATCGTTCTGATCTCAATACTTCCATCAAACTCAATAGTTTTCTTCCTAAAACGGTGACCCTTAGGAAGAAATTTTCGATGTCCCATGTATACAGTTTTTTTGGAATTTGTTAACCATATTGAGCTTGTTTGATCTTCACAAACTGGACAAGCTTTCTTACCCTTTGTTTTGTACCCTGACAAGTTACCGTATGCTGGAAAATCACTTATATTACAAAAAATCATGGCCCGCAATTGAAAGTGTTGTTTCTTATAAGCATCATATACATCTACACCCGAACTCCAAAGAGTTTTTAAGTCATCAATCAAAGGAGACATACACATCAATATCATTACCAGGTTGTCTCGGCCCCTGAATCAACAACGACATCATAATGTATTTCCGTTTCATGCATAACCATGGTGGAAGATTGTAAATGCATAAAAGAACCGGCCACGTACTATGACGACTGCTAATGTTCCAAAAAGGATTGATCACGTCTGAACTCAGCCCAAACCGTATGTTTCTCATCTCTTTTCCAAATTCAGGATACTTCTTATCAATATTTCTCCACCGAGGTGAATCCGCAACATGTCTTAGTTTTCTGTCAGTTACACGTTCTTCCAAATGCCAACAAAGTAACTTTGCTTCTTTTTCGTTTGAAAATAACCTTTTTAGTCTTGGTATAATAGGGAGATACCACAACATTTTAGCTGGTGGTCCATTTTTTGTCACATTTATCATCTACTTCATCCGAATCTTTTTTCCATTTATACCTCGATGCACCGCAAAAAACACAATTATGTTTATTCTCGAACTCCTTTCTATACAACATACAATTATTTGGACATGCATGTATTCTTTCAACTTCCAATCCCATCGGACACATTAGCTTTTTTGCTTGATATGTAGAAGTGGGTAATACATTATCTTCCGGAAGAATGTCATGCAAAACCTCTAATAGACTTGTGAAACTTTTATCAGTCCATCCGTTTTTCGACTTTAAATTAATCAACCTACATACCACATCGAGTTTCATAAATTTGAAACCGCTATATAACGGTGTTTCTGCTTCTTCAAATACGCGTTGTAACTTTTCTTGTTCAACATCATCCATGTTAGTCTCCATGTCATCAAACATTTCATTGAAATTGTCATTTGGGTCATTTGAATGATGATCATCTTCATCAACATATGAATCATTGTTGTATGTACTATTATGAATATTTATATTCCTCGACGATGTGCCACAATCAAGAAGTGTTTCTCCATGTCTTGACCAACAAGTGTAATTAGACACAAAACCATTTTGCAACAAATGATACTCTATTTCTCCAATAAAATTAAACGTTTTAAAGTTTTTACAAAGGTTACAAGGACAAGAAATCGATTCATCTCCTTTATTGGCGCGATTTGCTTCGGCAACCCTAATAAAAGTTCGAACACCCTCTATATAAAGTCCAGAAAAACGTGAAGCTTTGTACATCCAAGAATCACGATTCATCTGAAAATTAAAATAAACAAACAAAAAATGTAATATATCGACTTTCAACAAACAGGTTATGTAAATTTTAACATTTTAATAATCTATAAAAATCAATTTAAAAATAACAATTAAACAATCATTTAATAAATAAACAGGTAATATAAAATCAACAGAACAATAAAATTGAATTTACCTTTAATGAAGATAACTAGACAATTTAATGAGGCTAGTTTGAGTTTTTGTCACTTGCAGAGGGAATCTTCAGCGAAGAAGGTGAACGTTTACAAAGAGAAACCCTCGTGCTGATAATAATTAGCTTTTAATTGATGCGGTTTTTGGAATATGGCACTAAAAAATAGTAATTTAATGAAGCGGTTTATAAAAAAAGGCACCAAAAAATGAAGCTGATAATTGTAATTTAATGAAGCTGATAATCGTAATTTTAATTGATGGGGTTTTTGGAATATGGCACCAAAAAATCGTAATTTAATGAAGCGGTTTATGAAAAAACGCACCAAAAAATCATAATTTAATAGTACGTTTATAGCAAATAGCATCAAAAAATCGTTTTTAATGCTTCTTTTGGTGAAACGCATTAATAAATCTATTGGAGGAATTTTTTATTGATCTTTTAAGGCGGTTTTCATGTTTTTTAATGTTGCATGAATTTGATGAGGTGGTTTCCACATACAACCGCCTCAAAAAAAATTATTCGCACTAAAAGAGCTCTTGTGTACTAGTGAGATATGAGTGATAACATCTTTCATCACATCAACACGTTTGTCCTGATCAATAGAATCATAAGCTTTCTAGACATTAACAACCATATATACACTACCACCATCACCACAGGGCAAAGTGCCATCCAATCCACTCTTGGCACCTGAACAGATATGTTGAACTATAGAGCAGGAAACTGATGTTGAACGGAGCAGGACGATGATGCATGATACGAGACAACAAGCAATTATTTTCAGGGGGTATTCGATTACATCAATACATGAGACAGCAACCAATTTGTATCTTATTCGTAGCCTTTGTCACACCTTGATCTGTCAATGCTTCCCTGAGTATTAGGGTTTTATCAATCGTTTGTCGAACAATGCCAACATAACCGGTAAAGGGCTAAGAAGGAAGAAGGTGAGGGAGATCGAAAGATGGGAGGGAGAGATGAAACTCGATTCTTTCCCATGGAGATGGCTGATCAATCACGAATGGGATTGAATTTTGCCTAAAAAACATGATTAATAATTTCTAACAAAAAAAAAAAAAACAAAAGAATAGGATTTAATTTTGGGATATAATCTGATAAGGGAATTTTGGTAAATTTATATGTATTTTTTATTTTTTAAAATATTTTATAGTATTAAATTGCTTTATACCTCATTAAATTATATGATTGGGTATAAACCTGAGTTTAAGGCCTTGTGGTATACATACCACGAATGGAATCGTGGTCTAGTTGGCCACGATAACGGATCGTGCACACCACCCCGACGTTCCGTGGTCGGGCATGGTCGTGCTTCTTCGTACTCTCGACGACGGATTCAAACGAACAATGTGATTGGTTGTTGGGTTTTTTCGCCATTGAACGGCTATTTTGGCCGTTTCCTTTTTTTTTTTTCAAACTCAATTCACTAAATATAAATAAACATTCTATTATACCAAAACTTACCGCTCATTCTATTCTCTAAAACCACAAAACACATACACATGGATTCCACAATACATATGAAATTTTTAAAAGATTTTGACTCGGATGACGACGTAGAATTCGTCGAGACATTCTTCAACGTTGTGCAACACATTCACGACCTTCGAATGCAGCTCGTACAAGGGCGGTCGTCAATCGTGATCGTCAAGCCGCACACGACTTATTGGTACGTGATTACTTTGTCGATATTGTCTTTATAATGACGACTCGTTCCAACGTCGTTTCCGTCTGAATAAGGCTATATTTTTTACGTATTAGTAATGCTTTAGAATCTCGCTATGATTTTTTCAAACAAAAACCCGACACTAGAGGAAGAATGGGTTTTAGTGGTATACAAAAATGTGCAGCTGCTCTTAGGTATTTGGGATACGGTATATCATTTGATGCATCTGACGAATACGTGAAAGTATCCGAGAGGACCGCAGTTGAATGTGTAGTTTGGTTTTCTGCATGTGTTTATGATGTTTTTCACGAAGAATATTTGCGCAAACCTACTCGACGTGATATTGAGAGATTATATTCGGCTCATGAAGAGAGGCATGGATTTCCGGGTTTGCTTGGCAGTCTAGATTGTACGCATGTGGCTTGGGAAAAATGTCCAACTGCATGGCATGATCAGTTCACTCGAGGAGATATAGGTGAAATCATAGTTCTTGTGGTTAATTTTTTTTTTCAAAACGGTTCTTATCAAACTTTTGTTATACGAATGGTCATAAATTTTGTAATCCATGATTCTTTATATTTTTGTAATAAGATCAATATTACTTATGACTAACACTATTAGTTTTTCTTTTAAATCTAATATAAATCTCTCTCTCTCTCTCTCTCTCTCTCTTTCTCTCTCTCTCTCTCTCTCTCTCTCTCTCTTTGTTGTGTGTATGTGTGAAAAAGTACATTGAAAAACCTACAACTCAAAACCCAAACCCTAAAAGAAAGTGAAATAGCATCTGAAAAATCAGTATCAGATTCAAAAGAAGAAATACCTACTCTCGTTAAAGATGTGATCTTAAAACCACAAACCTTACTCTTAAATTATGTTCGGCCTTAGATTCATATTTTTAGTTGAGATCGCCTACCAGTTCAGATTTTGTTGTCAAACCTTTCAAATAGATAAATGCTTTACTAACCTTTGAGAAGACTCCTACATTAAAACATTTGTTTATGTTTGTTTGGTCCTGTGGTTGGCCACAAATTTGCAGTTTGAGTCCAAATATTCAAAAGTGATGTTTGCTTAAATGGTTGCCAAATTTATCACGATTTGTCATTTTATCTAACACCGTTGGAGTTTTGTAGTTAAGTCTCTTGTTAAAAGACTTATTTTACCCTTAAACAAAAATTTATAAAATCTTCATACTTCAAGGACCATATATGAAAATTATATATAAAGGAAAAATAAAATTCTAAATTAATCGCAATAATTGAGTTTTATCATTTTATTCTACCAAACGCTTTAGAGATTAGCCTACTCTTGTTCCCCCTCATCCACTTGCTAAGTCAATAGGACTCATATACCTACCTTACCTACTCACAACCTTGTTACTGACCATTACATCCACATCAATCGACGGCCACCACACCTAGCTTTCTTCACCATGACCACAACACCCCTCATGATCTACAATTATCCATTGCAAGTAGACATAATATAAACCACAATATTGGCTAACTGCCATGAAAGCAGAGAGAGCTACTGAAACAATTTCGATTAATTTTTAGAAATTCTATTTCACCAGCACCTCCTCCCTCCTCCATCGCACCATGACGCCACTACTATCCCTATAATGACTCCTATGCCCCGATTAAGAAGAATTTGTGATTTATTTTGCATTCTTGTAGATTTTCTAATTGAAATATGATTTTTAAAGTTTTTGATTCTAAATTCATGCTTGGTTTTGTATTGAATTCATATATTACGGCTTTGGTTTTCTGATGTCATTATTTTGGGTATGTTAGTAGTGTTGGTGATAGGTTAATGTTGTGACAACCCGAAAAAATTTTGTTTTAAAAGCTTAGTCAATCAACTCAAATAAGTGTCAGACTCCTTGCCAATGAGTTTCAGCCTTGTTAAAGGTCATTCTAAGGAGTTTTAGCCTAGTACACTTAAGGAATAATGCTGAGAATTATCTACTAGAGCCACAGTACAAAGATCAAGCCATAAACTCATCAAAGGGGAGTTTACGGCCAAGACACCAAGATTTTATGGCCGTAAATTCACCCCTATATATGTAGGAACACTTCATTCTTCTCATTCTTTCCTTCCTTTGCCGAAAATTCTTCAAATCCTCTCAAGTATCATCCAACTTTTCATCCTAGATCTTCCAAAATGTAAGTGGTTCTTCCTTTATTTGTTGATACATCTCATTATCTAGTATCATTCCATGATTCCATCCATGGAATCATTCCATTTGCTAGATCTTCAAGTTTCACCAAGAACACACACTTGTTCTTGGTGGCCGAAAACTCCTCAAAGGCACTCCAAAGTGTGAGTATTCCATCTATCATCTAGTAGTCCATGTTAAACACTAGATTATGGCCTTGAATAACCATAAAACTCAACATCAAAGAGAGTTTACGGCCATGGGTTTACACCCTGGCTGTAAACCCTTGAAATTGTGGTGTTTTGAGCCCTAAACACTCCTAGACCTTTGCCAAACCTTAGAACATTTAAACCTTTGAAACTCCTTGCCTTTAAGACCCAATATGAGACCATTTGGAGAGTTTACGGCCATAAGGTTTACACCCTGGCCGTAAACACCTCAACACCGTCCAAAACATTGGTTTTGCTCATCCTAGTGAAGAGCAATGGTCCCTCAAGTTTCCCTAGCATTCAAACACCCTCTTATGCCCATTTCCTTGAGTTTACAACCATGAGTTTACACCCTAGCTGTAAACACCTTTGCTTGGCCATAAACACCTTTCCTTGGCCTTAAACATCCCTTAGTTGAATCACATGTGATTCCAACACTTGGTCAAAGTGTTTCCTAGTCTCGTGAGGTGTTTCCTTGCATTTGGTTGCCTCTAAATGCTATATTTAAGTCAATATATGCCCTTATATGTCATTTAGGACTCGTTAAGTCTCGGGACTTCATTCGTGGAACTTCTCATCCTTACACCCATATTCGTTTGAATCACCCACATCAGGTGACTTCATACCCTGTAATTAATCTTTTAAATTGTTTTAAATGCTTTAAGGGGGGAATACAAGTTGAAAACAATGATAATTGTGTTAATATTTGTTACAAATATATTTCAAAAGATTGCTTATGTCTTTTATAAGTGATCAAAACATTTCAAAAGCTCTTTTCAAGTTATGTTACTTTTTAGATTAACAAAACTCCATTTTTAAAGTACAAACATAACTTAGTAGATAAATGCGTCTTTTCAATAACAGTTCAAGTAAAACACTATTAAACTATAATGAGTATAGTTTAGAGGTTCAGTTCATACTAGATACATTACACAATAACTGGAAGAACATACTAAGATACTATAATAGAACGAACATACTAAGTTGCTATAGCATGGAACTACTATAGGATCTAATTATACCAATGAATCACTAACTCATTGTTCTAAACAAAAGGTGATAGTTATGTTGGGTATACATTATCACATATCTTTAATGTAGATTACACGGCCTAGCAACTGGTTTGCGGATGTCGCGTTTGGTTCCCAGAATCTGTTGACAAGGAGAGCGTATAGTATGGGTACTAGCCTTCACATTATGGCCTTAATAAAACAAACATGTTTTAAGGACATCACTACGCCAGGTTGTCAATTTAAAAGACAACCGAGTACTTTCATTTTCCCATTACTTTCATAAAGTGACAGTTCCACTTGAAGGTTAATGCAAGCTATTTTCGAGTCAAGATAGTTATAAACTAGGGAAAACTTACATTTTACAAACGACAATCAGAGCAGTCGAGTCTAGTACATTCAGTAGAAAGGGACCTATAATGCTAACCTTGTGATTCCTTAATTTATACATCAAGGGATATATACTAATAGGATCCGGCAGGTAATAGGATGTGTGCTTTCCGCTTGATTTCCTGTTCCTTGTTTGGTTGTGGGCTTAGAGCGGATTCACCCAACCTATTATCCATCTGATCTTAGTTATATATATGTTCCGTATACATTAAGTCATCATAAGGGGTACCAGGTATGGGTCAAGTCATAGGACACTAATTCAGTGCACAGTTTTGTAGTACAAAACATACTTTTGAAATCAGAACTTTTGGTATACAAAACTAGAAACTTACCAGTAAAGGGTTTAATCCATTTCATTAAACCAGTATAACTTAAAGGACCTTAGGTGATTAATTCTATAATACCTTAGTTTATACATCAGGGTTATATATAATTAATACCCGATAGATAGTTAGATGTGTGCCTTCCGCCTCATTTCCTGTTCTTTGTTTGGTTGTGGGCTTAGGGCAGATTGACACAAGTAACTAGCTATTCGATATTAGATTATATATATATATATATATATATATATATATATATATATATATATATATATATATATATAGCTAGTATAAACTATGTGACTATAGAAGGAACCACTATGGTTACTATTTTATTATAAGAAATAAGGGTTTTCTTAAAGGATCTTTTCATCAAATATAAAGGAACTATTACAGTTAACTCCCTGAGTACCAAGTGAATACACCAGGGTTATATACAACAATGATCTAACAACCAATGGGATGTGTGTCATCCGCCCCATTTACTGTTCCTTGTTTCGTTGTGGGCTTAGGGCAGATACACACAATTGATTGCTTGTTTACTCTGAGTTTTATATAACTTGTATCCATTTAGTACTCATAGAAAGGATTGTAGAGTCATTTTTACTTATCTTTCATCAAAGCAGGAAATATAGGATTTTCTGGAGGAACAGGCTAACTTTTCTAAAACATAAATTACAATTTACTAAGCTTTCTACAACATACTTACATCACTAAAATCTTATGAACTCACCAGCTTAATTGCTGATAAACTCTTTCAAATAACCTGTATTATCAGGAAACTAGTAGACAGGTACTCGCACTGGGAATTCAGAAGATGGAGCAGTATAGCTTCAAGTCTTGTTTTGTTATTTGCTTATGTATTCTATGTTTTGTGAACACACACTTTGTAAACACTTTCTTTCAAATGATATGATTGTTTATTTACTTTGATTACTATGATGCATGTCTTGTGATACTAAACATGGCGTCCTCCACCTCCGAATGTTTCCGCCGTTCCGGTTTTGGGGTGTGATAGATTGGTATCAAAGCATTATTTATAGTGAACTAAGTATATCAACCGATAAAAGATATACAACTATAAATACAACGGGGCTTAAGTGCTCTGAATAATAATATATTTTAAGAATATAACTAGAAGTTATAAAAATATACCTACTTGCTTATACATGTATACCTACTAGAACAAGTATCACAAGAAGAACGAAACATAAGTATTTAAAGATTGAATACTACGGTTAAACTTGGGCAGTTATGTCATTGTATCTGGAATCAATATAGCCTGATCAACTATATTCATTTGAGATGTGACCGAAATGTGCTTGGGAGTGATGTGTTGTTGTAACGGTGTTAAAACTTACCTAACTCTATACAAGGGATCTCTAGATCAGAACATGAAAGTTAGAATACTATAGGAGTATTCTATGATACTATAACACAATAACAAGTCTGAAACATATTAAGTACATTACATTAAAATACTATAGGAGTATTTTAGGCACTATATAAATAACTTATGTGATAACTTAAAAGACCCTTACGGATAAGTCTATAATTGTTAAGTGTATACTTTCAGGGTTTTATATAATTGAGATTTTATAGACTTATAATTTGTGATCTTTGCTTCACTACCTGTTCCTTGTTTGGTTGTGGTTTTTGAGTAGGATCACTTATTACAAGGCCTATTTAATCATAAATTATATACAACTTGTATACATTATACAATTACAGAAGGACTCTGTAAGGATCACCCCATAAAGTTACCCTAAATCTCATAGATTCTTTAGACACTTCAATTCACGCATGACAAACCCAAATAGATGTAACCACTTTCTCATAGTAGTCAATAGAAGAGTCAAGGAGGAACAAGAGCAAGTCATGAGAGGTTTTCGAAGAAGGATCAAACGATGTAACCAAAATTTCATATGCGTCACACTAATAAATAATAATCTTGGTTAACTTAATGAGTTATTGGAAACATTACTCACCCTATGTGTTAGGATTATTTTCTTTACATGGAACTGGTAACAGTTATTCAGGTCACAGATATTCATTTGAGAGTAGCCATTTCTAATTCATAAAGTTTATTTGGTATAGACTCTATTATGAATCATTTCCAGAACCCTGTGGAAGTCAGGACCTAATACATTCAGAACTAGGATAATCTTGTCTTTCAGATTTTGGCTTTTATCCACTGCTATAGACTTATTCCATCTCATCTTTGTATTCTTTTAGCAAAGATGCCTCCTCTCAGATCAAACAGACACACTACTACGATAACTCCAACTCAACCGCCACTACCTCCGCCACAATTTGATGTTGCTGCTCTCCAAGCAACGATATCCTCCGCAGTGGCAACTGCTCTAGCTCATTTTGGTGAAAGGGGTACCTTTGGATCTGGTAGCGGTACCTAATTAGCCAACCCCGAAGCTACTCATGGACACCCAAGGGAGTGTTCGTATAAGGACTTCATGAACTGCAAACCCAATTCATTTAATGGAAATGGTCGAGTCATCGCTCTAATGCGATGGTTCGAGAAAACAGATTCAGTCTTCGCAATCTGTGATGGGTTTTGAGAATTCTAACACTTCTTAAGTGTTCATGCAACCCTAATAACCTTGTATCTATGTTTTTCTAATTATCATGCAAAGTTGAATTCCAAGGTTATATTCCTATCTAGCATACATGGGGAACATTTTTATCTTGAATGAAAGATAGAATAACGTACCTTGTTGTTGATTATGATCCTTGAAACCTTGTAAGCCTAGTACCCCAAGTGTGATGCCTCAAATGCTTCACACAACACCAAATGCAAAGAAATAAACATTGAGAGAATCTTACACTTTCAAAATCGGCTCTAGCCCTCTTGTTTCTTAGTGTAGCCGATTTTGGGGAGAACACCTTTGTTTATATAGTGTGTAGCATTAGGTAAACCCTAATGTAACATGACTCTTCATTTCATGATCCATGGGTTAACTCCATGGAGCATCCTATGGGTGGAACCCAACTTGATAATCCATGGAGCCTCTTAGCCCACTATATAAGATATGGAAGATTTACATAATATACCCATATATTTAATTAGTTATCTTTTGATCACTTAATTAATTCTAAATTAATTCTTGATCAAACTAATTAAATAATATTATTAATATATTAGAACTTATAATATATTAATAAACCATAAGTGTTATTTCTCTCATTTTAGTTTATCCAATTGCATGGTGCCATGCAATCCAAATGGACCATGCCGGGTCGGGTCAAGTACATACCAGAAATAGTTATGGACTTAGACACCTTATCCAACAGTCTCCCACTTGGATAAGTCTAATAACTATAACTGCAATACTTCAGGAACCGATCGGCAATCGTAGCTCTTTCAAGGTCTCTCAGAACTGAGAAGATGATGCTACGCCATTTAAGATAAGTGATCATATAATCCTCTGTTCTAGATATCAGCTGGAAAAATACATGGAACAATGTCTTACTTATTGTCCAACAGTTTGTTTCCCGATTTCTGATTTGTTTGACAAAGAACTTAATTGAACACATCAACTTAGTTCTGATCGGGACCGGTACAAAGGTCAAAACAAAATCATCGAGGGGCCCGGATATTAGCTTCTAATCCAAGAAGGAATAGATAAACTTCGACTCATATGTTTGCTCTAGTACTTATTGAATTATACACAAGAGCACGTTTTATAACATCGAGTTACCAATGCGTTTTCGTACAATCAATGCATAACCAACTCATAGGCACAAATCATATCTCTAGGTTTGAAGACTTATATGATATTACCGTCTCACGATCACTCGAGATAAATTCCATGAAGTGATTCCAGTGAGCGTGGGTTGGGTCCAATGCTCAGAACTTATGAGCACTCATGAGTGTTGTAGCCGTGTCCAAAAACTTAGACCTCCGCAACCAATCATGACAGTCTTTATTCATACCTACTTCCAACATATGACCGACTGTGGAGGTTCGATTAATATGATATACCAAACATAATTATTCTGGAAGTCAAAACATGCAAAAGAAATATAGTAAACGATCGAAAAGAGATAGCAACACTTTACTCATAAATAAAACACCTTTTATTTATGATCTAATGTCAATTTTACTTTACAAATTTTGAAAATTATCTAACTACTAAAACTAATATCATCCTTCAGCCCTATGCTCCGAGCATGCTGGAGATGCTTAACCGGAGTTAGTCCCTTCGTGAGGGGATCTGCTGGATTCTCATCCGATGATACCCTCTTTGCCACGAGGAGTCCTTCTTCTATTCGATGTCTGATGAAATGGTATTTTCTGTCGATGTGTTTGGATCTCCCTTTTGGGTTTTGAGCATTCTAACACTCCTAGGTGTACATGCAACCCTAAATACCTTGGATCTATGTTTTCTCTATTATACATGCAAATATGAACATCCAAGGTATTATCCTAATCTAGCATACAAAACAATGAATATAACAAGATAGAATACATACCTCTTTGATGTAGAATGTCTTGATGAAGCTTGAGTGCCTAGTGCCTCAAGTGTGACACCTCAAATGGTTCACACAATACCAAATACACTTGGAATAACTTGAGAGAAATCCACAACTCATGAAATCGGCTAGCCCTTTCTTATTCACACACTAGTGCCGATTTTGGTCAAGAATAAGATGCATATATAGTTAGGGTTACACCATGTAAACCCTAATTGACATGGCCTTTCATTTCCATGATCCATAGGTACAAATACACCATGGAGCATTCATAGAGCATCATATGGGTTTTAGCCCAACTAGATAATCCATGGAGCATTAGCCCACTATATAAGTATGGATGATTTGCACAATCAACCCATATATTTAATTAGTCTTCTTTTGATCACTTAATTAATCCTAGATTAATTCTTGATCAATACTAATTAAATAATCTTATTATTCTTATTATTAATATACTAGAACTTATAATATATTAATAACCATAAGTGTCTTATTTCTCTCATTATAGTCTATCCAAATGCATGATGCCATGCAACCCAAATGGACCATGCCGGGTCGGGTCAAGTCTTACTAATTATAATTATGGACTTAGACATTAATCCAACACTCCCGTGATCCCTTGGTTCCTTGGCTAAGGCAACTGCACTTTCACTATCACAGAAAATTTCCATTGTCTCCTTAATAGTTGGTATAACTCCAAGGTCTCCAATGAAGTTCTTCAGCCATATCGCCTCATTTGTTGCCTCGCTCGCTGCTATATACTCTGATTTGCAAGTTGAATCAGCCACTGTCTCTTGCTTTGAACTCTTCCAATAAATTTCTCCTCCGTTTAAGGTAAAGACCCAGCCTGACTGAGAGCGGAAATTATCCCTATCAGTCTGAAAGATAGCATCACTATACCCTACAACTCTCAAGTCTTCACTCCCACCGAGGGTAAGGACCCAGTCCTTAGTCCTCCGTAGGTACTTGAGGATATTCTTTACCATAGTCAAGTGTGCCTTGCCAGGGTTCCCCTGATACCTGCTAACCATGCTCAAGGCAAAGGCTACATCAGGTCAAGTACATGTCATAGCCTACATGATCGATCCTACAGACGAAGCATTAGGTATTCGACTCATTTCTGCTATCTCAAACTCAGTACTCGGGCTTTGTGCCTTACTCAATCTGGCGTTACTCTGGATGTGTAACGCTCCTTTATCGGAGTCCTGTATGCTGAACCTCTTCAGCACCTTGTCCAAGTAAGTACTCTGATTAAGTCCAATTAGTCTTTTACTCCGGTCTCTCAAGATCCTTATCCCTAGAATATAGGTAGCTTCTACTAGGTCCTTCATAGAGAAGCACTTCCCAAGCCATGACTTAACTTCCTGCAGAGTTGGGATGTCATTTCCTATGAGTAGTATGTCATCCACATACAATACAAAAAAAGCTAACTATACTCCCCCTAGCCTTGACATATACACAAGATTCATCTTCACTCCTAGAGAAGCCAAATTCTTTGACTTTCTCATCAAAGCAAAGATTCCATCTGGGAGGTGCTTGGTATAATCCATAAATGGATTTCTCAAGCTTACACACTCTATTAGGGTACTCTGTATTGACAAAACCCTCTGGCTGACTCATGTAAACATCCTCAGCCAACTTTCCATTAAAGAAAGCGGTTTTGACATCCATTTGCCAAATTTCATAGTCATGAAATGCAGTTATGGCTAACAGAACCCTAATAGACTTAATTTTGGCCACTGGAGAAAAGGTCTCATCATAATCAAATCCTGAAGTTTGAGAGAAGCCCTTTGCAACCAGTCGTGCCTTATAAGTGTGTACATTACCATCCATGTCGGTCTTCTTCTTGAAGATCCACTTGCACCCAACTGTCTTACGACCTGGTACATTGTCAACCAAGTTCCAAACTTAATTGTCATACATGGACTGTATCTCACTGTCCATTTCCTCTTTCCATTTGGCTGACTCAGGGCCTGCCATGGCTTCCGCATAACTGTTAGGTTCATTCAGACCTATCAGTGTCTCACCACTGATAAGTGTATCACCTTCAACAGTAATATGGAATCCATAATAATGCTCAGGTGCATTCCTAACCCTTGTGGAACGCCTCAGAGGTACAAACTTGTCAATTAGCTCAACAGGAGTTTCCTCCTCAAGTTGAGTGCTAGGGTTCGAAGTTCCTTCCCCACTTGACTCTTGAATTTCTTCAAGGTCAACTTGTCTCGCACTGTTTCCTTAGCTTATAAACTCTCTCTCTCTCTCTCTCTCTCTCTCTCTCTCAAGACAGACCTCCTAGCTACAAAGACCACATTTTCACTAGGTCTGTAGAAGAGGTAACCAAAGGATTGATGTGGGTAGCCGATGAAAATACACCTCTCGCTTCGAGGTTCGAGCTTATCATGAGTCTCGCGTCTCATGAAATCCTCGCAACCCCAAATCTTGATATGGTCTAGTTTGGGTACTTTACCAGTCCACATCTCATGAGGAGTTTTGGCAACTTTCTTTGTAGGGACCAGATTAAGGATAATGGCGGCAGTCTCTAAGGCATACCTCCAAAATGAGATTGGTAGCGGAGCTCGACTCATCATAGAACGAACCATATTCAACAATGTTCGATTATGCCTCTCAGCTACACCATTCAACTGTGGTGTCCTGGGAGGTGTCAATTGTGAGATAATCCCACATTCCCTAAGATAGTCGAGGAACTCTAAACTAAGTTACTCACAACCTCGATCGGATCGAAGCATCTTAATGTTCCTGCCCAATTGATTCTCTACTTCCTGTTTAAATTATTTAAACCTCTCAAAAGTCTTTGACTTATGCTTGATTAAGTAGACATATCCATATCTAGTGTAATCATCAGTAAAAGTCAAATAATAACGATTAGCATCCCTTGTGGCATGTTGGAAGGGCCCATACAAATCCGTGTGTATAATATCCAACAAACCTTCACCCCTTTCACAAGAACCTGTGAAGGGTGACTTTGTTATTTTTCCAAGTAAGCATGATTCGCAACTATCATCTGACTTTAGGTCAAATGAGTCCAAGACTCCATCCTTTTGGAGTTCGCCTATGCGTTTCTTGCTTATATGTCCAACACGACAATGCCATAAAGATGCTTTATCCAAGTTATTATCATTAACAAAATCAATACACAATATATTATTTCTTAAGTTATCAACCACAAATACAGTTTCATACACACCATCACAAGGTAATGCTTTAAAATAAAGAACATTATTAAAGAAAGCATTAATCGAACCAACTTCATTATCAAATGAAAAGGTGAAACCTTGTTTATACAATGCATGAAAGAAAATAATATTTCTTGCCATTTCTGGCGAATAACAACATTTATTCAAATCTAAACTAAACCCACTACTTAGCGATAAGGTATAAACTCCAATCTTGGTGACAGGTAAAGCTTTCCTATTCCCCATGATTAAGTTTATTCTTCCATGCTCCACATTCTCACTTTTTCTTAGTCCTTGCAAATCAGAACAAATATGAATACCACAATCGGTATCAAGGACCCAAGAGTTAGAATGGGGTAATTTATAAGATAAGATAGTGTAAATACCTGCATGGTTGGGTTTAACTTTCCCATCCTTCACATCTTGCTGGTACTTTGGGCAATTCCGCTTCCAATGTGACTTTTCATGACAATAGAAGCATTCAGCCTCTGTTGGGTCAGAATAAGGAGTGACAAAACCTTTCTTGGTTCCACTTGAAGAAGAGCCATCAAGGGTCCTAGCCTTGGTACCCCTCGAAGAGCTCTTTCTTTTCTTCCCTCTACCTTTCCCGATTGCCAAGACAGGGGCAGAGTTTGGAGTAGGAGTGTTAACAACCGACTTTCCTTTAAGACCTGTTTCTGCGGTCTTGAGGAGTCCCCGAAGTTTGCTGAGTGTGACCTCTTCCTTATTCATGTGATATGTCATGCAGAATTGATCATAACATGATGGGAAGGAGTGCAAAATGATATCTATTGCAAGCTGCTCAGGGAAGTTCACATTAAGCTTCAACACACAATCCACATACCTTTGCATTTTCTGCATGTGTCTCGTGACGGACTCTCCGTCCTTCATCATGGTTGTTATCATGGAGCAGATGATTTCATACTTCTCTTGTCGTGCACTATGATGGTATCTTTCCATCAGATCTTGGTGCAGTTCAAAAGGGTAGAAGTCCTCATAGGACTTTTGGAGTTCTGTTGTCATCGTGGCCAACATGATGCATGCCACTTTGGTAGCATCCCTTTCATGTGCCTGGAAGTCAGCAATCTCCTGGGGAGTTGCAGTGGTCTCATCAATCTCCTTAAGCTCCTTATCAAGGACATATTCTTTGTCCTCGTAGCGGGTAATCATCCTAATGTTTCTGATCCATTCATTAAATTTGGATCCATCAAAAGTGACTTTCCCACATAAGTTCATAAGGGTAAAGGAGCCATTAGGATTAGAGCCAGAAGCAGTATTATTTGAAGACATCTGAAAGAAGAGAACAAGATTAGTTTAGATATTAAGAGAGTCCTTAATAAAACACCCAAATGTATTATTAAGGCTAGGATCCAATCACAATATATTATAACTTAGAAGAGGTATGCCGTAATCCAAGCTATAACATATTTGAAAGGTAGGTGAATGACGATTCACCAATTTCCACCATGAAAAATGAAATATTAAATATTAGGTTTTTAATTGGTTCTTAGAAATTCCTAGACTCTTTTGAGATTCAATGAACTTTTCAAAGCCATGTTTCAATCTCGAGTGTGCCTTCCAAGTTTTGTGACTAGGATACCGAGGATCACAAAACGAGGTGTGAAGTAACCATGCAAATCACTTGTTACCCTTAAAGTTTATCACTCAATCGATGTGCCAGTAAACCACACATGCTCCACCAATACTATGATAAACCTTAAGTCACCCTTTACCTACCTTGTTAAGTCCAAGTTAGTGTGCCGGTTAACCACACACGCTCCACTAACGACTTAAACAAAGTGTAAAGTGTAATTTCATGGATTAGCACCTTAGTCACATTTTTCCTAGAGTAACTAATATTGGGAATTTAATAAAAGCATTTAGTTACTTTTTAATATTCATCATTATTTTAATTAGAATTTATAAGTCCTTGTCCTACCCATTCGGCTAACGACCCTCCACCGATCAAGGAAGAGGTGGGTGAGAGTGGACACCCATTAAGTTGCCATTTTATAGACAACAACCTTATACCCCCCTTATAAACCGACTTCGTGAATGAGGCATACTAGCGGTAGGACGACTTGATATATATATATATATATATATATATATATATATATATATATATATATATATATATATATATATATATATATATATATATATATATTTTTTTTTAACTTACAATATTATAAAGTATAAGGGTTGAATTTTAACTTTTTAAAATTCTAAGGGTTGGAACAAAAGTTTTAATCAAGACTTTACTTGTTCCAAAACTTGAGGGAAAGTTTTGTAAACTTCCAAAACTTTTCATTTCTTATAACTTATGAATTAATTGAGTAATAAAAATGAAGACACTTCATTTTTTATAACTCTTGTGTTCTTTTAATGGCTTTAATAAAAGTGAGACTTTTGGTTTTCCATAACGTGAGGAAAAGTTATGGACTCCATTAAAACACATTATGATCATGAATTAAACTACCATGATGGTTACAAACAATTCCTATGATCATCTAATCTTTATAAGTTCAAGAATCAAAAAGTTACACTTAAAACTTGTAATTTTGATAATTGCCATTGTAAATGGATTAGCATAAACATTTCACCATCTAAAAAAAGTTTTAAAACACCAAAATAGTTTAGGGTAATGTTTCTAGTCCATTTCTAGCAACAAATGTCGAAATTCTGAAAACTGCAGCCTCTACTCGTCGAGTGCAAGAACAGACTCGATGAGTAGCTTGCATTTGTTCATGGACTAGTCGAGTCCCCCCATGGACTCGGCGAGTTCATATGAGTAGAAGACAAAAAATTGATTTTTTTCAAGCAGTTTGCACAAAAATCAACAAACAAGCCTAGGCTCTGTTACCACTGATGGGTTTTGAGCATTCTAACACTTCCTAAGTGTACATGCAACCCTAATAACCTTGGATCTATGTTTGTCTAATTATCATGCAAAGTTGAATTCCAAGGTTATATTCCTATCTAGCAAACATGGGGAACATTTTTATCTTGAATGAAAGATAGAATAACATACCTTGTTGTTGATTATGATCCTTGAAACCTTGTGAGCCTAGCGCCCCAAGTGTGATGCCTCAAATGCTTCACACAACACCAAATGCAAAGAAGTAAACTTTGAGAGAATCTTACACTTGCAAAATCGGCTCTAGCCCTCTTGTTTCTTAGTGTAGCCGGTTTTGGGGAGAACACATTTGTTTATATAGTGTGTTGCATTAGGTAAACCCTAATGTAACATGACTCTTCATTTCATGATCCATGGGTGAACTCCATGGAGCATCCTATGTGTGGAACCCAACTTGATAATCCATGGAGCCTCTTAGCCTACTATATAAGATATGGAAGATTTACATAATCTACCCATATATTTAATTAGTTATCTTTTGATCACTTAATTAATTCTAAATTAATTCTTGATCAAACTAATTAAATAATATTATTAATATATTAAAACTTATAATATATTAATAAACCATACGTTTTATTTCTCTCATTTTATTTTATCCAATTGCATGGTGCCATGCAACCCAAATGGACCATGTCGGGTCGGGTCAAGTACATACCAGAAATAGTTATGGACTTAGACACCTTATCCAACAATCTGTTCGTGCCCAGAAGGGAGCAAAGTGAAGTTTGATGCCTGCATCTTCTCTGGAAGAGCCCTAACATGGTGGAATAGCCATGGTAAGTCACCGACGCTATCAGTGGCTAACTCAATGGGTTGGGAAAACCTAAAAGAGATGATGCTGGAAGAATACTGCCCAAGGGGCGAAGTTCAAAAGCTGGAACAAGAACTATGGGAGCTCACAATGGTCGGCTCATACATAGTGGCTTACACTGACAGGTTTAGCGACCTGGCAACACTGTGCCCCGGGATGGTTACCCCGGAGAGCAACAAGATAGAAAGATACATTTGGGGTCTAACTGCCCCGACCCAAGGAGATGTATTGTCTTCTAACCCAACCACATTTGATAGTGCCAAACGCCTGGCACAACGACTCATCGACCATGGAGTCCGCCATGGTGTAGAAGTCCTCATTCCCGAGCCATCAAGGGGAAAGGACTATAATCAGAAATCGGGGAATAAGAGGAAGAAGAAATGAACAACACAGGAACCCCCGCAAAAGCAACAACTGAGTACTATGTACGCCGCCACAACTCCTGCCGCTCCATCACTTGCCAGTCGATATGTTGGAACCCTTCCGAAATGTGGAAAGTGCAACTACCACCACACCGAAGTATGTCGGGAAATGCAGTGTCTGAACTGCCACAGAAAGGGACATACAGTCCGTTTCTACATGGCACCGACTCAACCGATCTTCCAAGTCCCCAGAGCTGAAGAAAACCAAGCATGTTATGGTTGTGGTTAAACTGGACACTACTAGAAGGACTGCCCGATAACAAAGAACTTAGGAGCTGATGGACGCATTCTGATGATCACCGCAGGAGAATCAACCCCACAATCATCAACTAACAGTTGTATGTTTTTGAAATAGTAATTACTTTAACAATTAATTAATTTATATTTATATAAGATTAAAACTTGGGGAAAACACTTAAAAAGTAATTATAATAACTCACATATTGAAATAAATCACAGTATTCAAGAGAACTAAAAGATCCGTTCAGAGAAGCTATGATGGCTTAGCATATACACCAGTGTTCTGCATAGCTAAGAGGTTCCACCTTAATTCCTGTTCCTTGTTTGGTTTTGGATTTGAGGCAGAATTACTCAGTCGACCGTCTTGTTCATCTTAATTATTCATAACTTGTATATGATAGGCGATCGTAGTGGTACCACGGAGGATCATGATCTAAAGTATCAACACTAGTTATCAAAGCACTTCCATTGTATGTACTTGCACATAGCAGTACGATACGTAGGGGTGCTAACATCAAAGGGAAAACAGAAAGCACTAGAACATTTACAAAGAATACATTGTGGAACACACTAGGAGTACATTGTCGAGCACACTAGCGGTACATCATCGTATAACAAGCGCTTCTTTCAAATCGGCCAAAACTTTGTTCAGTAAAGAGTCTGTTACTATCATTCGTCATGAGTTGGCATGGTCTTCACCATACTAAGTTCATATGTTTCTATCACTTCAACCGTCAAGTTCGTGAAACCTTCATCATTCGTATCGACAGTCCGACTTAAACCTCATTTTATCTTTTATAATTCTAAAACCCCGAAGTAATCGTGCAAAGGGTACTTTGACCTCCGAAGCCTTGTCGCCGTATGTTCAACAGACCTTTCCGAAATACCACTCATCCAGCAGACCAAGTTCGAGCACAAAGGCTAAGGACGAATACAGCCCACCTATCACTATTCAGTGTATACGCGAGGGTGGTATATGATTATGATGACGTAGATTTAGTATATGTGCTTCCACCCTATCTCCTATTCCTTGTTTGGTTATGGACCTGGGTCAGAGTCGCACATCCGACCATCTTAATAATCCTAATTATATGCGACTTGTATACATGAGGTAATGATAGATAGATTGACTATGAGTATTATCATGAACACTAAGGCAGAATTGCCAGGTCTACGAGTGGGTATTCTGCAAATTAGAGAAACGCAACCCTAGAAGTACTGTATGAAAGCTAATTTCAGGATGTCAATCCATCTAACGGGGGGATGATGTAACAACCCAAAATTTTTTGCTTTAAAAGCTCAGTCAGTCAACTCAACTGAGTGTCAGACTCCTTGCCAACGAGTTTCAGCCTTGTTAAAGGTCATTCTAAGGATTTTTAGCCTAGTACACTTAACGAATAAGTGTTGGGAATTATCTTCTATAGCCACAGTACAAAGATCTAGCCATAAACTCATCAAAAGGGATTTTACGGCCAAGACGCCAAGATTTTACGGCCGTAAACTCAAGGTGGCCGTAAACTCACCCCTATATATGTGGGAAGACTTCATTCTTCTCATTCTTTCCTTCCTTGGCCAAAAATTCTTCAAATCCTCTCAAGTATCATCCAAATTTTCATCCTAGATCTTCTAAAACGTAAGTGATTCTTCATTGATATGTTGATACATCTCATTATCTAGTATCATTCCATGATTCCATCCATGAAATCATCCCATTTGCTATATCTTCAAGTTTCACCATGAACACACACTTCTTCTTGGTGGCCGAAAACTCCTCAAAGGCACTCCCAAGTGTGAGTATTCCATCTATCATCTAGTAGTGCATGTTAAGCACTAGATTATGGCCTTGAATAATCATAAAACTCATCATCAAAGAGAGTTTACGGCCATGGGTTTACACCCTGGCCATAAACCCTTGAAATTGTGGTGTTTTGAGCCCTAAACACTCCTAGACCCTTGCCAAACCTTAGAACATTTAAACCATTGAAACTCCTTGCCTTTAAGACCCAATATGAGACCATTTGGAGAGTTTACGGCCGTAGGGTTTACACCCTGGCCGTAAACACCTCAACACCGTCCAAAACATTGGTTTTGCTCATCCTAGTGAAGAGCAATGGTCCCTCAAGTTTCCCTAGCATTCAAACACCCTCTTATGCCCATTTCCTTGAGTTTACAACCATGAGTTTACACCCTGGCTGTAAACACCTTTGCTTGGCCATAAACACCTTTCCTTGGCCTTAAACATCCCTTAGTTGAATCACATGTGATTCCAACACTTGGTCAAAGTGTTTCCTAGTCCCGTGAGGTGTTTCCTTGCATTTGGTTGCCTCTAAACGCTATATTTAAGTCAATATATGCCATTATATGTCATTTAGGACTCGTTAACTCTTGGGACTTCATTCGTGGAACTTCTCATCCTTACACACATTCGTTTGAATCACCCACATCAGGTTAGTTCATACCCCGTAAATCTTTTAAACTGATTTAAATGCTTTAAAGGGGGAATACAAGTTGAACACAATGATAATTGTGTTAATATTTGTTATAAATATATTTCAAATGATTTCTTTTGTCTTTTATAAGTGGTCAAAACATTTCAAAAGCTCTTTTCAAGTTATGTTAGTTTTTAGTTTAACAAAACTCCATTTTAAAGTACAAACATAACTTAGTAGATAAATGAGTCTTTTCAATAACAACTCAAGTAAAACACTAGTAAACTATAATGGGTATAGTTTAGAGGTTCAGTTCATACTAGATACATTACACGATAACAGGAAGAACATACTAAGATACTATAATAGAACGAACATACTAAGTTGTTATAGCATGGAACTACTACAGATCTAATTATACCAATGAATCACTAACTCATTGTTCTAAACAAAAGGTGATAGTTATATTGGGTATACGTGATCACATATCTTTAATGTGGCTTACACGGCCTAACAATTGGTTTGCGGAAGTCGCATTTGGTTCCCAGAATCTCTTGACAGGGAGAGCGTATAGTATGGGTACTAGCCTTCACATTATAGCCTTAATAAAACAAACATGTTTTAAGGACATCAGTACGCCAGGTTGTCAATTTAAAAGACAACCGAGTACTTTCATTTTCCCATTACTTTCATAAAGTGACAGTTCCACTTGAAGGTTAATGCAAGCTATTTTCGAGTCAAGATAGTTATAAACTAGGGAAAACTTACATTTTACAAACGACAATCAGAACAGTCGAGTCTAGTACATTCAGTAGAAAGGGACCTATAATGCTAACCTTATGATTCCTTAATTTATACATCAAGGGATATATACTAATAGGATCCGACAGGTAATAGGATGTGTGTTTTCCACTTGATTTCCTTTTCCTTGTTTGGTTGTGGGCTTAGAGCGGATTCACCCAACCTATTATCCATCCGATCTTAGTTATATATATGTTCCGTATACATTAAGTCATCATAAGGGGTACCAGGTATGGGTCAGTTCATAGGACACTAATTAAGTGCACAGTTTTGTAGTACAAAACATACTTTTGAAATCAGAACTTTTGGTATACAAAACTAGAAACTTACCAGTAAAGGGTTTAATCCATTTCATTAAACCAGTATAACTTAAAGGACCTTAGGTGATTAATTCTATAATACCTTAGTTTATACATCAGGTTTATATATAATTAATACCCGATAGATAGTTATATGTGTGCCTTCCGCCTCATTTCCTGTTCCTTTTTTGGTTGTGGGCTTAGGGCAGATTGACACAAGTAACTAGCTATTCGATATTAGATTATATATATAGCTAGTATAAACTAAGTGACTATACAAGGAACCTCTATGGTTACTATTTTATTATAAGAAATAAGGGTTTTCTTAAAGGATCTTTTCATCAAATATAAAGGAACTATTACAGTTAACTCCCTGAGTACCAAGTGAATACACCAGGGTTATATACAACAATGATCTAACAACCAATGGGATGTGTGTCATCCGCCCCATTTACTATTCCTTGTTTGGTTGTGGGCTTAGGGCAGATACACACAATTGATTGCTTGTTTACTCTGAATTTTATATAACTTGTATCCATTTAGTACTCATAGAAAGGATTGTAGAGTCATTTTTACTTATCTTTCATCAAAGCAGGAAATATAGGATTTTCTGGAGGAACAGGCTAACTTTCCTAAAACATAACTTACAATTTACTAAGCTTTCTACAACATACTTACATCACTAAAATCTTATGAACTCACCAGCTTAATTGCTGATAAACTCTTTCAAATAACTTGTATTCTCAGGAAACTAGTAGACATGTACTCGCACTGGGAATTCAGAAGATGGAGCAGTATAACTTCAAGTCTTGTTTTGTTATTTGCTTATGTATTCTATGTTTTGTGAACACACACTTTGTAAACACTTTCTTTCAAATGAAATGGTTGTTTATTTACTTTGATTACTATGATGCATGTCTTGTGATACTAAACATGACGTCCTTCACCCCGAACGTTTCCGCCGTTCCGGTTTTAGGGTGTGACAGGTGTGATGGTGTTTGTTGGTGGTGCAGTGTGTGTTGGCCTGTTAGGGTGGAGTAGACATATCCCTTTTATTTAAGGGTGAAATTTTTTTATATACTTTTAAACTTTCATAACTACGCTTATATCCTTGTAAAACTTCAAATTACATGTATTTCCTTATAAAACTTGTAAACTCACATATAAATCCAAATATTTAATTTGGTTATAATTAATCTTTTCTAAATTACAAAAGGTATCTGTAAATTATATTATAACTAAATTATTGAAAATACTCATTAACAATCATTTCCACAATTAATCTCCGTATTAACCATGTAGTTATTCAGGTTCTGATTCTTTACCGCT
Source organism: Lactuca sativa (assembly GCF_002870075.4). Taxonomy (NCBI): domain Eukaryota; kingdom Viridiplantae; phylum Streptophyta; class Magnoliopsida; order Asterales; family Asteraceae; genus Lactuca; species Lactuca sativa. The sequence continues at coordinate 254,268,732 of NC_056630.2, forward strand.
TCATATTTCGTATAATCAGTTTAGCAAAACTTGGTAACTGTAAATTGAGTAAATTGAAAAATTGGTCCTTTCGTTTTACCAAAAAGTGTAGTTTCAAGCCAATTTTTCCACGCATGTATGGTACAAAATCGTAACTATCACGCAGAATTGGTCCCTCCACTTAACTATCATCCAAAACTCATGTTAATTCTCCCAATGTGTAACTCAATGATGGGTATTTTCATCGTTTCATATATATTTTTGTTTTTTATTTTCTTTAGTGACTTCTATTTAAACTTCCCCAATGCTTTCCTATTGTTTACCCCTCTATTTTTGTCAACATCTCTCTCATCTTGCTCATTGTCACACCCCAAAACCGAGAACGGCGGAAACGTTCCGGGGCGGAGGACATCATGTGATGTATCACAACAATGTAAAGTAGTAAACAAGCAACAACAACATCATCCATTGCATTAATAGTATAATTTTAATTACAAATGTGTTCTTTCATAGTACAAAACAACAAAATGAATATTCAAAATAAAAGACGAGTCTTGACTGCTTCGTCTTCACAAAACCTAGTCGTCGTACCTGTCTATTTGTGACCTGAGAATAAAAGTTATTTTGAAAGCGAGTATCAGCAATAAAGCTGGTGAATTTAAAAGTATTTATGTGTCTTTGATTTGTAAAACTGTTAAGAAAAGACTTGTAATGTTTGAAGAAAAGTTGGTATTAATGAAAATGTTTGTAAGTAATTGTAAACATTTGAAAACCCTAGAAAATCCCATATTTCCTACTAGTATAAAAGGTAGTCTTCTACCAAGACTCAACTGTTTTGTATGTTTGTTTCTTCTAAAAGTGTGTAATTGTCCCAAGTGTAACTATCATTATCAAAATATAGTTTGTACATTAATGTTTAAGTGAAGTAATCACTAAATAAATGTAAAGGGGTAAATTAATGTAGTACTGTAGTATTGTATTAAGTGACTACTATTGTACTAATTGCCTTAATTGAGTATTAAGGTATAATGTGATGGCTAGATCCCATACTAAACGCTCCCCTATCAAGAGATTCTGGGAACCAAACGAGACCCCTGCAATGATTGCAAGTCGTTAACATCCACATTATGATTATATAATCATGTATACCCAATATAACTATCACCTTCTGTTTAAAACAATGCGTTAGTGATTCATTAGTATAGTTAGATCCTGTACATGTTCTATGCTATAGCACCTTGTTATGTTTGTTCTGTTATCGTGTATTGTATCTTCCTCCCTGTTTCTCTTTATTGTGTGTTCTCTTATGATACCTTGTATTGTAATTGTATTTCTGTAATTGTATCTCTTCATATAGTATGTATTGTATTAGTATAGACTCATGAATGAACTGACTCTTGTGTGATTCTTTGTACTTGGAATAGTAAGTAGTATCTACTAACTATACCTATTATAGTTACTAGTAATGTACGTGTATAATCGAAAGTATGCCTTTGCTACCCAAAGGTACTGAACTGACTGATGGAACTTTTATGTCTATATATGTATACATGATATATAACTAATATTTAGACGACATTCGAACGAATAACCGATGCCCTAAGGCCACATCCCAACGAGGAAAAAGAAATAAAGCGAGCTAGCCATCCTAAGTCCTTTAAGCATTACTTATATAACTATACATATATGGTCATGCATTTGACAATATAAAAATATAAAAGAAGTTTGGTCAAACCTTTTAAAGATTTAATAACTTAGAAATGATGACTTGATGTCAGTTTATAAAACAACTGAAAGTAGTTTGTTTGATAACACAGTTTTAAGTATAAGAAAACCTTTGTTTGAAACACAATTGTAATAGAGTTTGAAAGGAAACATACAGCATGTAAGACAGTATGATAAAGATTTTTAAGATGTAAAAACATTTGAGAAAGTCATTTGAAGTAATATGTTTGGTAAAACAGCTAAAAGTGTAGTAAATCCATTTGTATGCTAGTTATTAATCACATGTGATTGATATAATAACTAGCATGATTCAAATTGTATCCCCCCCCCATAAAAGCATTTATAAACATTTAAAAACATTTAAAAGGTTAATTAAGGCGTATGAACTCACCTGTAGTGAGTGGATCGGATGGAAGTGTCGGACAAGTGCTTCGTGTCAAGTAAAGACTTAAACACACACAATGATCCTAAAAACATATAAAGACATATGTGTATATACAATTAGTGATTATGACACTAATTAGACAAGTATAAACACCCTAATGTGTGGAAAACACTTTGGTCAAAGTGTTAGGAGGCCATTGGATTGTAACAAAGGAGAATAAGGCCTTGTAATTGAGCTTATGGTCCATGGACCATACTTATTGGAGTTTATGGCCCAGGGGAGTTTACTCCTGGCTGTAAACTCTCTAATGGGTCTCCATTTGAGGATTAAAGTTATGATGTCTTAAGTGGTTAAGTGTTCCAAGGCTTAAACAAGAGGCTATGTGAGTTTAAGGTCCAAGAATGACCTTAACTTGAGTTTACGGCCTGGGGACCACTTACCCATGAGTTTATGGCCGTAAACTCATGGTATGAAGTACCATTTCTTTGCTTGAAGTTCCTAGTTCAATGGGGTATGGTGCTAGACTAAGTTCCAAGGCTTGGTAAGGAACTAGGGTGTAATTTGCCCCACTTATAGGGGTTTACGGCCGAAGAGCATGTCTTGGCCATAAACTCCTTGGATCTTGTGTTTATTTGTGATTTCTAAGCTCTAAACATGTTAAACCTAGTGTACAACGAGTTAGAACAAGAGTACTTATGATCTAGGAGCTTGAATGGTCGTTTTTGGCCAAGAACACTAGTGTGTGTTCATGGTGTTCTTTGTGAAACTTGAAGATCTACACAAATGGAATGATTTCACGGATGAAATCATGTAGGATCACTAGTTCATGTAGGATATCAACTAGTTAGGGCAAGAAACTTACAAGTCTTGAAGATCGGGAATGAAGAACCCGATGATACTTGAGAGAAAACTGAAGTTCTTGGGTTTGAAATGTGAGAAATGGCTAGAAATGATCAAGAATCACTTATATGGGTGGAAGTTCACGGCCTTAATGAGTTTACGGCTGTAAACTCCATGTTTATGCCCGTAAACTCCATGTTTACGGCCGTAAACTCCATCTCATGGAGTTTAGGCCATGAATTTTGTGCTAAGACTTTAGCAGATAAACCCCAACACTTATCCCTTAAGTGTAGAAGGCGCAGAACGGTCAAATTAAACTCCTAATTGTGCTAAAAGATAGCAGGAATGAGTTTGACTTTCAATGAAGTGTTTGACTGTACAGGATAGAAAATTTCAGGTTGTCACCTCATCCCCCCGTTAGAGGGAATTTCATCCCGAAATTAGAATTTAGGTATGGAAGTGGGTATGAATAATCGAGCAAAGAGGTGGGGATACTTCCTATTCGATTGATTCTCGTGATCCCAAGTGAATTCAGGTCCTCGGTTGGCATTCCAGTGAACCTTCACTAATGGGAAGCGGCTTTGCTTCGTTCATCTGATCTCTCGGTCTATGGTCACTACGGTACTTCCACGAAGGTGAGGTTATTGTTGATCTTGATCTGGTTGAGTGGGATTACAAGAGTCCTGACGGAAAGGTACTTTTTCAAGTTCGAGACGTGGAGGGTAAAATGTACATTACTGAGTTCGCGGGGTAGGTTGGATTTGTGAGTTACAGGGCCGATTCTGACAAGAATCTCGGAGGTCCTAACTATCTTGGATTTAGCTTTTTACACTTTCCGAAGCGTATTAAGCCTTCCCAGGGTGAGACTTTCCAAAAGAATTTGGTCTCTCACTTGGAATTCCAAAGGTTTCTTCCTCTTTCTTCTCTTCCCAGTCAAGGGTCACTCTCTTCTGAGTTAAAGTCGTAAGAGGTTCCGTAATTCGCGAGGATTTCTGAATGAACTTACGACAGTAGTCGGCGAGACCTAGAATTTGGAGAATTCCCATAGGCGTCTTCGGTGCTGACCAATTCTCAACGGTTTTGATTTTTGGAAGGGTCCTCAAGAATTTCGACAACACTAATAGTGTGCGTTAGGAATTCGACTCTTCAATTCCAAAACTCGTTTTTAGAGAACTTCGCCTGGAGCTTCTCTAATCTTGATGTTTTCATGGTTTGTTGTAGATGCTTTTTATGATTTCCTTCTTACTACGAGAGTAGATAAGTAAGTCATTTAGGACAATGACAAACTGATCCAAGTAAGAATGGCCTACCCTATTCATTAAGTTCATGAATACTACGGGTGCGTTGGTCTTATCCGAGGGGTATCAGTACGGACTTGAAGCGTCCGCATCGAGTTTAAAAGATTTTCCTCGGGACATCCTTCTCTAACACTCATAACTGGTGATATTCATATCTCAGGTCCATTTCTGAAAGGTAAACTGTTCCTTGCGGTTGGTCAACCAATTCATCTATGCAAGGCAGAGGGTAATGATTTCTAATGGAGATCTTGTGGAGGTCTCTGAAGTCGATGGACTTATGAATGATCCATGTTTCTTCTTGAAGAATAAGACCGGAGCTCTCCAGGGTGAGGAGCTTGGTCTTCCAATTCCATTGCTGAGTAGTCGTTAAGTTGTCTGGACGGTTCTTGCATCTCCGTAGGTGTTAGACTGTAGGGCGATCTGGTTACAGGAGTCGTATTTGGTTCTAAGTTTGTTCGCATGATGATGCGATTACTCGTAGTCTTGGGTAGTCTCCGTCCTGAAGTTCATATTAGAAGTCATACATGGTTCATCAATCACAGTCTCGTGTATATGAGCCGTATATAATTAAGATTGAAAAGGTAGTCAAATAAATGATTCTTCTTTAAGCTCACATCCCAACGAGGAAAAGAAGTTAAAGTGGAAGCATCAATTCTAAACCTGTAGAACCTTGATTATATACCACCCTTGTGTATACATTCTTCAGCGATAGATCAACCATAAGGGTCCTTGGATTGAACTTGACGTACTGTATGAGTGGTACTTCGGGGAGGTTTGCTGGCGTTTCTTCGGAAAGGATAAGAAACATGAGGTACTCTACGCATGAGTACTTTGGAGTTCTGGAATGACAGCTTCGCTAAAAGGCAATTTCGGAGAAAGAGTTTTACGCACGAAACTGGTATTGTGAGGATCGAATGGACTCAAGGTGCATGATAATACCGGACTCACATGGAAATAAAGGCATTAGATTTGATCATAAAGGCGTTATAGACAAAACACAACAGTGCAACTTTTAACAGAGTTACAGTACTTTAGACTTACTACAAGACTACTGCTGCGAACAAGGTATACTACAAAAGACAAGTATATGTAGCACGAGGGTCCGTTTACTGACGGGATCTCGCAAAAGATAAGACTCGAGTTGCACTAGTTTTAAATAGTTTATGAGTCTGTTACAATGAACGCATTAAATACTTTAACGTGGGTCCGGGGTAGTTTCTCCTGCGGCAGTGATCCTTAGTATCTTCCCGTCTGCTCTGGAGTTCTTTGTTATTGGACAATCCTTCTTGAGGTGTCCAATTTCACCGCATTGGTGACATATCTGGCTAGCACCAACATCGGTGGTGGAAGTGAGGTGTCGAGTCAAAGTTATGTGGACACGAACGTTCTTTTTTTGTTCATCCACTTTGAAAATTTCCTTTTATAGGGTCCGATTTTACCACCACCATCGTGTGCAGGGCTGATCTTGATGTCAGGGACTTGAGATATTGGTCGTGCCGGTGTTCCACAGCTACGGGCAGGGTGTCCTAACTGGTGGCAATTACAGCATTTCATTTCATGACAAGCCCCGTTATGGTGAAAGCTACACTTGTTACACTTCGGAAGTTTTCCTTCGTATGGTCTGATTGGTGCTGAAATGGCAGGAGTTGCCACTTGTTGCTGTTGCATGGCAAGTCTTTGGGATCGCTTGCGCTCCTTTCGGGCTTGGCGATTTCGTTTCTTCTTCTCAGTTTTACGGTTTTGCAAGTCCGTGATTGTTGTCATTTGTTGGCTTCCCGGATCGGTACAACAATTAGAATTGTCAACTCCTTTGCCAGTCTTGTTTGCGTTGTCAGAGTTGAGGTGTGCAAGGAAAGCTGTTACGACAGTTGTTACTGCGACTTGTAACATAACAGCATCGATATGAAGGATAGGGGTTTCGTTGCTCGGTTGACTATTTCTGGATGACGACATGATTCTGCTATACGGAAAGAAAAGGAGTTCGTGAGCTATTATGGTTGAACCTATATTATTTTGATTCTGACTAAGAGATGAGTTATTATACATGAAAACTTAGCTTATACACGTTATGATATAATCAAGATTGGGCGGATAGTAAAATGTGTGATTCTACTCTAGTTTCACATCCAAACGAGGAAAAGAAACTAAGTTAGAAATCTCACATTCTATTGTCTACCAGGTCTTCGTTATATAAAACTAGGGAATGTATAAGCGAGGAAATCATAATAATAACCTTCTTACAAATCCTTTTTAATGAATTAGAATTCCTAGTAAATGCTACCATTGAACCTAGATGTATTTCGATCGTTCACGTAAAGAGTAGAAGTATGTTCTTGAAGGTTTGACCTACATCCCTATGATGCAATCCTAGTACAGATTTGAAGAAAGTTCACAGAATGGTCTCAAAACGTTTGTTGTCCAAACCAGGGTACCATTGGTTGGTAAATAACATGATCCAACCTTTGAAAGAGAATTGGGAATGATCCCTAAGCTAAATTACCCTAGTCCAATAACTTGACTAGAGTGGGTTTCAGATAGACTCCAACGATAGTATGATGAAAGTATTTGAACAAAGAGTGACACGGAAGTTAGCCGACTATCAATATCATCGATGTTTAAGATGTAATAAGATTGGGAAAATTGACCTTGTAGTAGGTCTTACATCACATCTGGAGTAGAAAAGTCTTTGACAACATAAGGCCTAACTAAAAGTACTTACAGTACAAGGTAGTCACATAGAAAAGTGATACACGGAATCTAGATAGGAACACGGTTCTTTAAAAAAAAGAAGGAAAGTAAAGTATCTCCTACTGGCGACGGTCACCCCTATGGTGAACCCTTAGTTCAGCTAGTTGACGTTCCATATCAAACAGGTGTCTTTCGTATACCCTCTAGCGTACTCGGAGCTCTATGACTTCGGCTCGAGTTTCAGCTAGTGCTTGCAGCAGGGTCTCATGGTCTCTCTCACATATCTCATGAGTGTGTTCAAGGCGATTGGTGCGGACGGTATGCATTCCTGCATTGGCATCATCCTCTTTGATACGATGGAGAGTCGTCCTGCCCTGAATTTCGTTTCGGGCAACTCTACGGATCATGATTGGTAGAACTCTGTCTGTTGAGCTCCCTTCGCTTAATTTGTAGAAGCTTTGGTATCCATTAAACGGCATAGGTTGATCTTGCTCTTCGCTCCATGTTTCCAAGCATTCTACCCAAGGAGGCGTCGGGCCATGAACAGCCGGACGAGGGTTAGGATTTGGAATGGGAGCTACCGGGGGTAGGTTCTTAACTTCGGGCTCGGAGTTATCATCATCCGAAAGGTCTTCAACATGGTGATCATTCAAAGGGATTGGATGATCATTCTCGAGTTCTTCTCCAAACCATCCAGCATTGCCTTCGTTCGGAAGGTACGGGTTGCCGTGGGGATGGAGTCCAACCATGTTATCTACGCGAGAATTGGGGTAAGGAAATAGTTATTAGACGAACTAACTAGATAATTATTAGATAATCTTCATTAGTTACATCACTATTTGTAGAGTGCATACCAGTTATATGTAATTAAAACAGGATAGGCCTTCGAATAATTAACCTTAACTCCAAATTCACAAGGAACAGGGGTAAAGCAAAAATTCACAGATTCTAAGTCTATGACGTCCTAGTTACATATAACCTTATTGTATACACTTAGCAACTATTGACCTCGTAATGAAGATCTTTTTAGTTCTCAAGTAAGTAATTATGGTAACACAAAATACTCCTATAGTATTTTAGACTTATGTTCTATACTAGTGTTCTCATTGTAGTAGTGTTGGTAAGTTTTTAGACTTGTTGCCACATCACAACCATTCTTTGGCATGTTCTAATCACTCCTCGGACCAGCATAGTTGATCAGGCTATGCCACTCCCAAGACTGACCATACATCCCCGAGCTTACTTGTGATATTCAACAATCATAATACTTTTGTTCTTGTCATTGTGACACGGATTTTAGTATGAATGCCGGTATGTATACTTAGTTAAATATTTTACTATTTAAAAGTATAAACTCTTGGTCAGAGTATTTTAATCCCATTGTATTTATAGTTAGTATATCTTTTATGAGTTTATATACTCAATTCACTATAAACAATGCTCTAATACCAATCTGTCACACCCCAAAACTGAGAACGACGGAAACGTTCTGGGGCGGAGGACGTCATGCAATGTATCACAACAATGTAAAGTAGTAAACAAGCAACAACATCATCCATTGCATTAATAGTATAATTTTAATTACAAATGTGTTCTTTCATAGTATAAAACAACAAATTGAATATTCAAAATAAAAGACGAGTCTTGACTGCTTCGTCTTCACAAAACCTGGTCATCATACTTGTCTATTTGTGACCTAAGAATACAAGTTATTTTGAAAGCGAGTATCAGCAATAAAGCTGGTGAATTCAAAAGTATTAATGTGTCTTTGATTTGTAAAACTGTAAAGAAAAGACTTGTAATGTTTGAAGAAAAGTTGATATCAATGAAAATGTTTGTAAGTAATAGTAAACGTTTGAAAACCATAGAAAATCCCATATTTCCTACTAGTATAAAAGGTAGTCTTCTACCAAGACCCGACTGTTTTGAAAGTGAGTCTTCTACCAAGACTCGACTGTTTTGTATGTTTGTTTCTTGTAAAAGTTTGTAATTTTCCCAAGTGTAACTATCATTATCAAAATATAGTTTGTACATTAATGTTTAAGTGAAGTAATCACCAAATAAATGTAAAGGGGTAAATTAATGTAGTACTGTAGTATTGTATTAAGTGACTACTATTGTACTAATTTCCTTAATTGAGTATTAAGGTATAATGTGATGGTTAGATCCCATACTAAACGCTCCCCTGTCAAGAGATTTGGGGAACCAAATGCGACCCCTACAATGATTGCAAGACATGAACATCCACATTATGATTATATGATCATGTATACCGAATATAACTATCACCTTTTGTTTAAAACAATGTGTTAGTGATTCATTGGTATAGTTAGATCCTGTACTTGTTCCATGCTATAACACCTTATTAAGTTTGTTCTGTTATCGTATATTGTATCTTCCTCCCTGTTTCTCGTTATTGTGTGTTCTCTTATGTTATCGTGTATTGTAATTGTATTTATGTAACTGTATCTCTTCATATAGTATGTATTGTATTAGTATAGACTCATGACTGAACTGACTCTTGTGTGATTCTTTGTACTTGGAATAGTAAGTAGTATCTCCTAACTATGCCTATTTTAGTTACTAGCAATGTATGTGTATAACCGAAAGTATGCGTTTGCTACCCAAAGGTACTGAACTGACTGATGGAACTTTTATGTCTATATATGTATACATGATATATAACTAATATTTAGACGACATTCGGATGAATAACCGATGCCCTAAGGCCACATCCCAACGAGGAAAAGGAAATAAAGCAAGCTAGCTGTCCTAAGTCCTTTAAGCATTACTTATATAACTATACATATATGGGCATGCATTTGACAATATAAAAATATAAAAGAAGTTTGGTAAAACCTTTGAAAGATTTAATAACTAAGAAATGATGACTTGATGTCAGTTTATAAAACGATTGAAAGTAGTTTGTTTGATAAGACAGTTTTAAGTATAAGAAAACTTTTGTTTGAAACACAATTGTAACATAGTTTGAAAGGAAATATACAACATGTAAGACAGTTTGATAAAGAGTTTTAACATGTAAAAACATTTGAGAAAGTCATTTGAAGTAATATGTTTGGTAAAACAGCTAAAAGTGTAGTAAATCCATTTGTATGCTAGTTATTAACCAAATGTGATTAATTTAATAACTAGCATGATTCAACTTGTATTCCCCCCCATAAAAGCATTTATAAACATTTAAAAACATTTAAAAGGTTAATTAAGAGGTATGAACTCACCTGTAGTGAGTGGATCGGATGGAAGTGTCAGACAAGTGCTTGGTGTCAAGTGAAGACTTAAACACACACAATGATCCTAATAACATATAAAGTCATATGTATATATAAAATTAGTGATTATAACACTAATTAGACAAGTATAAACACACTAATGTGTGGAAAACACTTTGGTCAAAGTGTTAGGAGGCCATTGGATTGTAACAAAGGAGAATAAGGCCTTGTAATTGAGCTTATGGTACATGGACCATACTTATTGGAGTTTACAGCCCAGGGGAGTTTACTCCTGGCCGTAAACTCTCTAATGGTCTCCATTTGAGGCTTAAAGCTATAATGTATTAAGTGGTTAAGTGTTCCAAGGCTTAAACAAGAGGTTAGGTGAGTTTAAGGTCCAAGAATGACCTTAACTTGAGTTTACGACCTGGGGACCACTTCCCTATGAGTTTACGACTGTAAACTCATGGTATGAAGTACCATTTCGTTGCTTGAAGTTCCTAGTTGAATGGGGTATGGTTCTAGACTAAGTTCCAAGGCTTGGTAAGGGACTAGGGTGCAATTTGCCCCACTTATATGGGTTTACGGCCCAAGAACATGTCTTGGCCGTAAACTCCTAAGATCTTGTGTTTCTTTGTGATTTCTAAGCTCTAAACATGTTAAACCTAGTGTACAATGAGTTAGAACAAGAGTACCTATGATCTAGGAGCTTGAATGGTTGTTTTTGGCCAAGAACACTAGTGTGTGTTCGTGGTGAAATTTGAAGATCTACACAAATGGAATGATTTCATGGATGAAAATATGTAAGATCACTATTTCATGAAATCATGTATGCTCGATTGAGTCTCTGATATTTTTATGTTGTATTTCAGAGGCATTATGGTTGGGCCACGCCACAGACCTGGGACGAACGGTATGAGTGACGAGGAGCTTCGTCAGATGATTCACGATGAGGTGGCTGCGGCGATCCGGGTCGAGATTCCGGAGATGTTTGGGTCTATCAAGACCACAATGATGGAGACTTTCGATGAGCGGTACGCCGCGGTGACTGAGGCTGCGGCCGCTGCAGCTACCGCAGCTGTGGCTGCTGCCAGACCTCAGGGAGGTGACTCGTTGCTATTCCGGGAGTTCAGCAACACGAAGCCACTCGAGTTTGACGGGACGCAGGATCCAATCGCTGCGATGAGATGGATTGCTGACATTGAGGGATGCTTCTACACATATTCATGTCCAGAGCATCTGAGGGTACGGTTCGCTTTGAACCAGCTCCGCCTGGGAGCGAAGGATTGGTGGAAGTTCGTGACGACGAACTTCACTCTTGCGGAGATTTCGGCCGTGACTTGGGAGAGATTTACTACTATGTTCAGAGACGAGTATGTTCCCCCGGTGGAGAAGGAACGGTTGATTCAGGAGTTCTTGACCCTCAAGCAGGGTAACGATTCAGTTATTGTGATCACCCAGAAGTTTCATGAGAGGGCGATGTTCTGCCCTGAGCAGGTGTCCACTGAGCAGGCTCGGATGAGCCGATATTTGGGTATACTGAGGAGGGATATTCAGGAGTTCGTATCGAACTCGACATATCAGACATTTGCTGAGCTCCAGGCAAATGCCCGGAAGAGGGAGATCGAGTTGGAGACTCAGGCCAGGGAGGAGGCCAAGTCTCAGCGGGTGGATCGGCGGCCGGCTCAGTCCCAACCGACAGCCAAGCGGACCAAGTCCGCCGATTCGAGGATGGGAGGTCAGAAGGGCTGCACTTGTGAAAAGTGCGGCAAGGGTCATGAGGGGGCCTGTGGATCAGGTACTTGCTACAAATGTGGCAAGGAGAGGCACATCGCTAGGGATTGCCCCAAGGGATTTATGGTTTGCTTCCATTGCAACCAGACCGACCATCGGAAGGCCAAGTGTCCTCAGCTTCACCAGGGATCAGCATAGGGATTTGCGCCTACTGCTAGGGTTACCGAGACTCGACCGGTGAAAGCCAAGGCTCCGAAGGCTCGTGGGAGAGCTTTTCAGTTGACTGCGGAGGAGGTCCGTGCGGCGCCCGATGTCGTGGCTGGTATGTATTCTTTCGTGTATTTACTTTTATGCTGAGATATTGTGCTTATATTATGATATGCGTAGGTACTTTTCTTGTGAATTCTGTACCTGCCTTGGTATTATTTGACTCGGGTGCGAATCGGTCTTTTGTATCTTTGGCTTTTAGTCAGCACATCGGTATTGATCGAGTGGTGATGAGTCGACCTCTGAGGGTTTCCATAGCTGATGAGAAAGCGGTATATGCCACCGACATGATTCGAGGATGTGTGCTCGAGATTTTTGGTGTCAATATCCCTATAGATCTAGTTCCTATCGCGATGGGAGATGTATGTGTCATCGTGGGCATGGATTGGTTGAGCAAGTTTGGAGCAGTCATTGACTGCGAGAAACAGCTGGTGACTATACGAGACCCTAGTGGGGGAGTGCTTACTGTGTATGGCGAGGGGACCCGGTGTGGGTCAGCGTTTTGTTCGGCTGCCAGGGCGAGGCAGAGTTTGCAGCGGGGCTGCAGTGGATTCATAGCCTATGTGATGGACGCACGAGTGGCCACTGGGAGGCCAAGTTTAGTTGACGAGGTTCCGGTAGTGTGCGAGTTCCCAGATGTTTTTCCCGAGGAACTGTCAGGCGTGCCTCCGGAAAGACAAGTAGAGTTCCGTATTGATTTGATTCCGGGAGCAGCACCTATCGCCAAGGCGTCTTATCGCCTTGCTCCACCAGAAATGCAGGATTTATCCTCGCAGCTTCAGGAGCTGTTGGGAAAGGGGTTTATTCGACCGAGTTGCTCACCTTGGGGAGTGCCGATTCTTTTTGTCAAGAAAAAGGATGGTTCACACCGAATGTGTATCGATTACCGGGAGTTGAACAAGTTGACGGTTAAAAACTGGTATCCGCTATCTAGGATCGATGATCTGTTCGATCAGTTGCAGGGGGCATCTTGGTTCTCTAAGATAGACATGAGGTCGGGTTATCATCAGATGAGGGTTCGGGATGAAGATATCCAGAAGACTGCATTCAGAACTCGTTATGAGCATTACGAGTTTGTGGTGATTCCTTTTGGGCTCACCAATGCCCCGGCAGCGTTCATGGATCTTATGAACAGGGTGTGCAGGCCGATGCTGGATCGGTCGGTGATCGTATTCATTGATGATATCTTAGTATATTCGAGGTCTAGAGAGCAGTATGAGGAATATTTGAGGGAGATTCTTGGAGTTCTGAGATCGGAGAGGCTGTATGCCAAATTCTCCAAGTGTGATTTCTGGTTACGAGAGGTCCAGTTCCTAGGGCACCTTGTTAACCAGAAGGGGATATTGGTCGATCCGGCCAAGATTGATGCGGTGATGAGATGGGAAGTGCCGAGATCGCCCACTGAGATCAGGAGCTTTCTGGGATTGGCCGACTATTATCGAAGGTTTATCAGGGATTTCTCCAAGATCGCTGTGCCACTTACCAAGATAACTCGAAAGGGTGTTGCATTTTCATGGGGTCCGAAGCAGCAGTACTCATTTGAGACCCTTCATCAGAAATTGTGCGAGGCCCCGGTGCTCGCACTCCCGGAAGGGATGGAGGATTTTGTGGTATATTGTGATGCATCCATATCTGGATTAGGGGCAGTGCTTATGCAGAGGGGGCACGTTATAGCGTATGCATCGAGGCAGTTGAAGCCTCATGAGTCAAGATATCCCACCCACGCCCTGGAATTGGGGGCTGTGGTGTTTGCCCTCAAGATCTGGCGACACTATCTATATGGGGTTCGGTGTACCATATACATGGACCACAAGAGTCTGAAGTATTTGATGGATCAACCAAATCTGAATATGCACCAGAGGAGATGGTTGAATGTGGTGAAGGATTATGATTGTGAGATCCTGTACCACCCGGGCAAGGCTAATGTCGTAGCCGATGCGTTGAGCCGTAGGGCGGAGAGCGCCCCGATCCGAGACGTTTGTATGAGGTTGATGGTGATGACTCCGATTTTGGACACCATCCGAGGGGACCAGGCTGAGGCTGCAAGACCAAAAAACCAAAAGCAGGAGCGGGTTGTCGGGCAGGTATGGGAGTTCGTTACCAATAGTCAGGGACTTATGACATTTCAGGGTCGGATTGGGTACCGTTTGTGGGCGGGACGCGTACCATTTTGAAGGAAGAGGCACATCGATCGAAGTTCTCAATCCATCCCGGGGCTACTAAGATGTATTTGGACCTAAAGAAGGAGTATTGGTGGCCCTGTATGAAGAGGGATGTTGCATGGTTCGTCGAGAGGTGCCTAACTTGTCGCCAAGTTAAGGCCGAGCACCAGCGTCTGCATGGTAAGCTGCAACCGCTGGAGATTCCCGAGTGGAAGTGGGAACAGATTACCATGGATTTTATCACCAAATTGCCAAGGACTGCGCGAGGAGTCGATGCAATTTGGGTGATTGTGGATAGGTTGACGAAGAGCGCTCATTTTCTTGCTATCAGTGAGAGCTCTTCTGCCGAGAGGTTTGCAGAATTGTATGTGAGGGAGGTGGTATCACGGCATGGGGTTCCGGTGTCGATCGTCTCAGATCGAGGCGTACGGTTTACTTCCAGATTTTGGAAGAAGTTTCACGAGGAGTTGGGTACGAGGCTGCATTTCAGTACCGCATACCATCCACAGACGGACGGGCAGAGTGAGCGGACAATTCAGACGCTCGAGGATATGCTCCGAGCGTGTGTTTTGGATTTTGGAGGGAGTTAGGACACCTATTTACCCTTAGCAGAGTTTTCGTACAACAACAGCCATCATTCGAGCATTGGTATGCCGCCCTTTGAGCTGTTGTATGGGAGGAGGTGTCGAACCCCCATCTGTTGGGGAGAGGTGGGGCAGCGGGTAATGGGTAGTATGGAGATTGTGCTTCAGACGACCGAGCAGATACAGCAGGTCAGGCAGAGATTGTTGACCGCTTAGAGTCGCCAGAAGAGTTATGCGGACAGGCGTTGGTCCGAGCTCGAGTTTCAAGTTGTTGACCTTGTGCTCTTAAAGGTCTCTCCTTGGAAAGGAGTGATTCGATTCAGGAAGAGGGGCAAGTTGGGACCTCGATATATTGGACCTTTCAGGGTAATCGCTAGGGTAGGCAGGGTAGCCTACCGGTTGGATCTACCTGCTGAGTTGGGAAATGTATTGCCAACGAGTCGGCAGTGGTACCATTAGAGGATATTTAGGTGGATGCGGGCCTGAACTATGTTGAGAGACCAGTGGCAATTAGAGATCGAAAGGTTAAGGTTCTGAGGAACAAGGAAGTACCCTTGGTGCAAGTGCAGTGGCAGCATCGGAAGGGGTCCGAGCTGACATGGGAGTCCGAGTCTGAGATGCGGGAGCAGTATCAGGAATTGTTTTCGGTATAAGACTTCGGGGAAGATGTATGGTTCTAATGGAGGAGAATTGTAACAGCCTGAAATTCAGGTACCTCTAATTAGCCCTTCATCTTTTGTTATGTTGTTTTGGGCTTTTGTGTTGGGCGAGTACGCTGGGCGTACAAGGAGTACGTTGCGCGTATTCGCGCGCCTCATTTAAACGCATCATCCCCCGGCTACGCTAGGCATACCCAAGGTTACGCTGGGCGTAACTGGTCCATACCCAAAAACCCTAATTTAGTGGTTTGCTATAAAAGGAATGAGATGGCTTGGTTCCTCAGCCACTATCCTTCAGAAAGAAACCCTAAGAGAGTTGTTCCTTCGTTCATAGCTTGTTTGTGAGTGTTCTAAGCTTGGTGGTGTCATTTCAAGGTAGCAAAAGAGAAGAGGAGTCCATTGTGGAGGCTAGAAGTTGGTGTTCAAGTGTAGATCCGTGTTAAGCAAAGGTTGGAGCTTCTTCCTAAGGTAAAAAGTTCGGATCTTGACTTGTAGTTCTTATGGTATGCTTAATGGACCATTTCTAGGATTTTGGTCCCAAAGATGGAGACTTTATGAGCAAGTAGTCTCCATTAGCTTAGATCCATCATATTTCTGGTCCATTTGAGTTGTAGATTCATAAAAATGTAATCTTGGTCGTGAATGATTAGCCATGCATGAGATCTAGATCTTTTGAGTTGAAATGGAAAGGTATTAAGGAGTGTAGGAGCCTTTACAGCCATGCCAAGGCTTAAAGGTTTCGACTTTATGGGTAAGGAGGCGTAAAGAGAGCCGGATCTAGAAGTTGAAGAAGTGTCTTAACCATTCAAGACCATAAATGAAGAGTGGCTGGATCTGAGCGTTACGCTGGGCGTAACTCCCAGTACGCGCAGCGTACTAGGTGGAGACCCCGATTGTGGATTGGCGATGTACGCCCCGCATACTGTGAAATGTTGACTTTTGTTGACTTTTAGGGTTTTGGTCAACATGAGGACTTTGAGTCAAGGAAGGGTAAAATGGTGTTTTACCCCTCTGAGGAATGTTAATAAGGGTAAAGTCTAGTTGTGGAAGTCTATATTAATTAAATGATAATTCTTTATGATTAGGCGGGGTTGGGATTCGGAGATAGCGAGCACGTGAGATTCTAGACTTTCCACGAGGTGAGTTTTCTCACTATAAGGGTTTTATTGTGTGACCGGAAGGTCGGATATGTTATGAGTTGTATGCATTGTATATGATAAGTTAACCGTTTGTATGTGCTATGTATGCTATGCTTGATATGGGCCGGAAGGCATTATGTTATGGGCCGGAAGGCAGATATGTTATAGGCTGGAAGGCATTGTGATGTGGACCGTAAGGTTGACATAGGTAGGACCGGAAGGTTTACCGAGTCGGGACGGAAGTCGCCTGGAAGGGCGTATGTGCGTAAGTAGTATTTTGGGGAACTCACTAAGCATTTATGCTTACAGTTGTTGTGTTATGTGTTTCAGGTACTAGCAAGGACTGTGGGAAGGCGCAGGCGTGATCAGTTCACACTGACGGAAGAATTGTTTTATGATCTTGGGATGTATTTTGTTACGAAGACATTTGTTATACATGTGATTTCAGAATATTAAATGATGGTTTATGTTGTTTGAAAAATGAAAAATTATTTTGAAAATTCACATTGTTACAAATAGCAAGTCAAACTAGTACATTGTTCAAACCCAAAAGCATTACCAAAACACGACAAACTACTACATGATGTCAAACATAAAGGTTACATAATTAACAAGCAGTCATAACCATTATGCTTACCTCCTAACCTCCCATCCTTATCCTCTACATGTTCTTACATTGTGGCCCCTATTGTTGTGCTTACTACAAGTAGCACCAACATACTTCCTTGCCCGTTTCTCTTCTCTACTACTTCCCCGACTAGCTTCAACTCCATTTGTACCATGTGACAACCCATAATTTATTCCGTCCCTGTAACCCATTTCCGTTAATAAAATCTATTTTTATTAAAATTTTCCGTTAAACTTTTGGATTAGACAAATAAATTAATGTTTTTATTATATTTTCTTAAGTGTCCAAACCCATTTGAAACACGTGAAAACACCCCAAATTTTATTTGGAAAATTTTTAGTTTTGACCACGTCGGGTTACGACAACTAAATCGGGTACGTCCATAAGCTTCGTTTAACATCAGTATCGGGTAGATTTCCATTGGGTCTCAAACTCAAACCATATATAAAGTTGAGAGGACCTCATTTGAAGCTTTTTCACTCTCTCTCACTACTCTCTCTCTACAAATCCAAACTTTGATCCTAAAATCACCCATTCAAGCTCCAAATTGGTAAGTAATCCCTCCTAACTGATAGTTTAGCTTGTTTATCCTTCAAATCTGTGTCAAAATCATCCAAGAGGACTAAAGACATGTGTTTATGGTCTAGGAACTATCCCAAACCGCAAACACTCTTAAATGGGGTTTTGGAGCCCTAAAACCCTTCCAAACCAATTCTGGAGCTTATTTATGACTTAAGGGCTTACATGAATGGACTTAGAACACCAAAATCTTGACATATGAGGAGTAAACATGATTTTACGGCCCAAGAGCATGCTTGGACCGTAAACACCCTTTCTAAGGCCGTAAACACCTTTTAAGGTGTTAAAATGCCCTTTAAACACTTCCTATGCCTTGGAATAATGTCTAGAATCAACCACCATTGTATTAGGGACCTTAAACATGAGAGAGACCACCTCCTCAAGAGATTATGGCCGTAAACCCTCCAAGGAATGGTTCCTAGGGCGTAAACTCCTCTCAAGTGGTCAAATGGTGCCCTAACTTCCTTCCATGGCTTGTACTTTGGACTAGAACCCCTTGTGCTTAGCCTAGGACCACCAAAACACAAAAAGAAAGGGTATATGAGAGTTTACGGCTGTAAACTCCTAGTTTACAGCCATAAACTCCTTAAAATGGTCCCTTTGATGGTTTAATCCTTTCCAAAGCCTTAGAACTTAATCTAGCCTCATTCCATTAGTGTTATGAGAACCTTTAAGCAACCAAGAACACACCACCCATGAGTTTACGGCCATAAACTCATAGGGATATGGTCATTGGACCGAAAAATCCCTTAGGAGTTTACTCTTGAAGAGCAAACTCCATATCTGGGCCTTACACCTCCTTAGACTTTGGCCCATTACTTGACTTTTGGGCCTTTAAAGTGTGATTTGGATCTTGGGTTTGGAACCCAATTATTAATTGGGTGTTGTTTGATGTTGGCAGTTCGGGAATCTGTCAACCAGCAGCTGGAGTTTCATCTACGAGACTTCAGCAATTCCAGGTGAGTTATCCTCACTATATCAACAGGGTCTAAGGCACCAAGGCCGGCCCTTTTGGATTGTTATCCTAGTTATAGTATGTTGTTGTGATTTGTATCATCTGTACTTGTTTGTTGATTAATTATGTGTTATGCGTATGTTAGATACGTGTGTGTATGTTTGGGTTGAGGCGGTCCTGCTTGTGCTGAAGGCCAACATACCTAGGGCGGTCCGGATAGGCTGTAAGCCCTACGAGACGGTCCAGACGTGCCGAAGGCTCGGAGAGCGGTTCAGATAGGTTGAAGGCCTGCGAGGCGGTCCAGTCAGGCTGAAGGCTCGTTATGTATAATGTTTGATAGGATTAGTGATATGTTAGTTCTGCATCCTGATAGATAGGAGGGTACTATGCTTATTGAATTGTTAGATTTGCATCCTAGTAGTTATGATGGTGTTATGATTGATGATCTGTTAGATCGGTTTGACTGTTATATGATATGAGCTAGCATATGATATTTATGTGCACATTTTTTTGATTGGGGGTTGGGTTGAGGCTGTCCTGCTTTGTGTTGTAAGCCAACATACCCATTGAACGGTCCAGATAAGCTGTAGGCCCTGTGAGGCGGTCCAGTCTGGCTGAAGGCTCATTATGTATGTTGTCCCGTATTGTTATATGTTATGATTATATTTGTATGGAGTTGGTATTTTTGGGGAAACTCACTAAGCTTCGGGCTTACAGTTGTAGATTATGTTTCAGGTACTTCTGATGATCGCGGGAAGGCGAAGATGTGGTCGTACAGCTCCTCTTATCTCATGATTTTATGATTTGATTATGGGGATACTCTGATGATTAAACTATTTTGAAAACAAAATGTAATAAATTAATGGATTAAGTGTTTTGAAAAGTTTTAAATTGGCTTGAATTTGTGTGGTGTTACATATAGAGATGAGATACAATCCAGTAACACCATCTAAAGCTTTAAGTGATAATAAGGGATGAATTAGACCTTATCGAATAAAGTTTAATTTCTAATTGATAGAAATTTTCTTCCTTTATGATCTTGGGATTATACATTAATCACAATTAATTATATCTTGAATACAATCACCATAACCTATTGTAGCAATTGTTGTCACTAGCTTCAACAAGGAACTGTTGAACTTGAATAGTATCTACTCACAAATACAAACTGTTCGCATTAATGGTGGAAATCATCATTGACTTGAGAAATGTGGAATCTCTCATTGATGTGTTCTTCTTGACAATTTCTGGAAAATCCATCAACTACCAAGATGATATATCAAATCTTAAACTTGATAAATCACTTAGAGTCGTGAACGATGAGATGTAATTCATGTATAATCATCAAGTATGGGCTTGATTAATCTTCCTCTATATAGCAAGCCTAGAAGGATTAAGATATTCTTTTAGAAAGAATATATACATGGATATTATACACATTTATCAAGGCTTGTCATAAAAGGATTTTATCATACTCGTGTCATTGACTATGGTCCTTATCATACTCATGACATTGACTATGATAAAACCTTTTCACAAGTAGCTATGATTAGATCAATAAAGATATTATTTACTATAAATCATATTCTTAATATGAAATATAGCAAATAGATTTCAAGAAATACTACTTTTCTTAATAGACATCTACTAGAAGATATCAATATAGCTTAGCTTGAAGGTTTTCTTAATCCATGTTATCCTAACCAAATGTGTAAGGCTTAAGATCCACTTGTGGATATAAAGCAAACTTCTCAAGGTTGGAATGGTCATTTTGAAAGATACAAGGTATGCATTTATATCAAAATGAAAAAAGAACATGTATATTTAATAAGAACTAGTAGGAGGATAGTTATATTCCTAATCTTATATGAATGAGACATACTTAATCATAAGAAATAGCATTTCGACTATGCAAGGTTGTTTAACCTCGACTCGAAAAGTATTTCTAAAATGAATGACTTAGGAATGACAAGATACATTCTTGGAATGTAAAATCTATAGAGATATATAAATATGAATGTTGAAAGTTTTAAACTCTTTTTAAATAATTAATAATATCTTGAAAGAGGTCAAAATACAAGATGCTTTTGGGGGAGTCTTGATATTGTCACATAACACCTTTTTGAGTTTGTCTCATAAAGGACCTAGCACATAGGTTTGAGCTATATAAAATGATTTATATTCTATTTGCTTGGAAAATGAATCCATCATTTATGTTATATCATGAGATACAAATTGAATACATGGTTAAGTCACTGGATGACTATGAGAACATTCTAAGAGTACCTAAGAAGAACTAAGAGAATTTATATGAAATAATTAGTTTAGAATTAATCTTCATGTAAAGAGCTACATACGATTATGATTTCTAAGCAAATATAGATAAATATGAATTATAATTAAATTATGACTTCATTATAAATGAAGAGTAAGCTTAGTTAGAATGAGGTCCAAGCAAAACATAATGACACAATCTACTACAAATTAAAAATACACTACTTTTGAAGTTGAAGTCTAATATGATTGGATGAATGACTTCATTGAAAAGCTATGTTGATTTCTACCATTCAAGGATCACATAGAAATCTTTGTGACTTCGAGAGTATACTTAATCAAGCTAACAGACTTTATGTCACGAAAGAACACCAATCATATACTTCAAGATATTTAACTATACCTAGAGTAAAGTCAAATATGGAGACGATAATATTCATGAAATTCACCATTAAATTTAGTCAAACCCGTTAATAAAGTCTTTCCTTTTTTAGCTAAGTATGTGTGATCACACTTCATCCATACAAATTTATTATTCTAGAAATGAGATTTTGATTTAGATTTAGTATTTGGATATTGAAACATTATAACAACAAATATAACATAATGTTTTTGATATACTGTGAAATGATCATCACATTATTATTTGTTGTGTTCTATATTAACATGTTTAATCCATGAATAATCTTATTATTCTAAAAGGTTATAGCCAGTTATAATTGTGGGAGAAGTTATAAAATAAAACTAATATGAATTGGATTGGTTGACTCTCACTAGATGAAAGTAGGCAAGTGGTTGTAACCAAGTTTCACAAGTACTTGTTAGAGAACTAATACTGAATGGACCTGTATCAAGATGAACTCATAGATCGCAGTTATGAGTGATACTTGATTAAAAGATACAATCATTGTATCCTTAACACCTGATATATATATATATATATATATATATATATATATATATATATATATATATATATATATATATATATGGAACTTAAGTGTAAGGAGTATTATGCTTTGATATAGTCAAGTGTTGATCCTTAACCAGGCAGTTATAAAAGATTTTCAGGTATAGTATGAACTATGCAAGAGGCTTATGTAGTCAATGTGGGATTTGTTTCTATTATGTGTTAAGAGTTAAGCATCTAACGGACGTTGCTCAAAGTTGAATTACAAATGAGATTGATTGTGATCCAAGGATCATGTTCAACAGGATGTCTGTAATAAAGGGATAACTGACAAACTTACCTTAATACATCAATTGAAGCTTGTAGCTTTTGAGAATTGGATGTTGATGAATGACATTCTTTGTCATGTGTTATTAGGCGCAGTGAAATGTTGTCAGATGTTCATCACTATCTATATCAATCTATGATAAGTCTTGTACAAGTAAGAGATTCAAAGATCTTATATGCCCAAGAGTCATTATACAATGATATCATATATACTTATAAAGCTAACATTTTTCCTTGAACCTCATGCATTTGAAACCCCCATAAAATTTGCAAACACCTCATGCATTTGAAACCTCCTATTTTAATGAATACCACTCAAAAGTCTCTTACTAATGATTAACAATTCAAAGGTTTTATAACTTATATAATATATTTAGTAAACAATTAATGGATACTCTACTATAAAAAGGTCAAATCTTTTTGAGTAGACACACAAATATAAATCACATACAAAATTTACAAAGAAAACAAGTTTAAAGTTTTTTGTATTGGTTTGAGGGCTTTGAAAAAATTTTCGAGCCATGTTATTATGTTGAAGTTTTTAATTTGTAAGTTTGTTATATACAAATTCTTTTTTGTATTTTCTTGATTTAAGTATTTTTTAAGAATATCAGTGTATGTTGTGGTTGAAATTTTAATGTAAATTAGATCAGATTCATGTTATCGATCATATGTTATGGAAGATGATATATATAATATTTAATTAACTATTGTATACATGTTTGTATGTTCATGTTATTTCAAAACAATAATTAATTAAAAATCATGGATATATCATATTATCTATATGATCCATTTAAGCCTTTTTTAAAATGCAAACTGTCTATCTTATCACTTTATATTTTAGTATATGTTTAACATTTTACTTATAACAATAAGCGTTTTTTAAAAGTTTCTTTCACTTATTAATAATAACAAGTGGTTTTAAAATTAATAAGCAATAATTATAAATAATAAAATCAAATTACATGGATATGTCATATTATCCATGCAAGTCTCTTTGAAATGCAAATTGTCTATCTTATCACTTTACTATTTAGTGTATGTTTCACATTTTAATAATAATATTAAGTATTTCTTAAAAGTCTTTTTTAACTTATTATTAATAATAAGTGGTTTAAAACTAATGAATACCAATTTTAAATGATAATAACATCAAATTATAAATTACATTTATCTATAAATAAATTGTATTTTAAATGAACATCATTATTGAAATTAGAAAATGATCACATAAGTAAAAATATATTTAATCAATAATAATAATTGTTAAAAATAATACTAAATACATAATTATATTTAATTCTATTAATGAGAAATGTGAGTTGATGTCAATGAATATTATTGTTCAAAATAATAGAGATTCTATGTGTGTATGTGTGTGTGTCTATATATATATATATATATATATATATATATATATATATATATATATATATATATATATATATATATATATATATATATTAGTGTAAAAATATTATCTCAAAGTTAATGTCAATAACATAACCATTTTAAACATATATTTTTCAATATTTTAACAATATATTTTTAATCTTCGTTGCGCAACGTGCGAGAATTCGTCTAGTTATTAATAACATGTGATCATATAAGGTCACACCTTATAGCAAGTTGTCAAAAATTTATTATTTATTAGTATAATTTGATTATTAATAAATATATTAACACTTGTATTTAATTGGAAAATTATTATTTCATGGAAATAATATTTTAGTAATTGGTAATTTATTATTTATGGAAACAATATTTATTGAAGAAATAACAACTTATGAAATACATCATAAAGTATGATTATTTATAAGTTTTATTTATATATTAATAAACTAGTTAGAGTTTATTTATATAAAATGTAGTTTTATAATATATATATATATATATATATATATATATATATATATTATCTAGTCATAAGAATATGGAACATTCTTTGGTTCTATACTTTGTACATAGGGCCGAAAATGGGAGGAGACAAGGCGTGCATGGCCTTTTGATTAGTTTATTCTACATGCATGCTTATCCTTACAACCCATGCTTTTGCTTGTCTTATGTAATTTATCTTTACTAGCTTTTATCTTAAATAAAAGGCTAAGAGATTAATACATAAGGAGAGATTTTTTGCAAGCATCCTTCGAGGTTTCCGGAGCCAAAATCCGAGTCCTGTTTGCTCTCTATATGGCTGCCAAATTTCAGCAAATGAAGCCCTTCTTCTCCTCGATTATGTTGCATTTTGATGCTTCAAAAAGAATTCCTTTGGTTGCTTCACCTTAGAGGATAGATTTGGTATATATTTCTAAGGCTTGTAGACAACTAATTACAAGTGCATACTAGTATGAGGATCAAAGTCTTCAAAGGTTGTTTTTCTTTCTCTTTTATGGTTGTTTTGATCCTTTTAAGTCTTGCAAAATGATCTTTTGGTGGGAATAAAACAAGCTTTATTTTGTTCAAGTCTTAAGTCTTGCGTTGCGTTGTTTATGTTTTTGAAACAAATTATTGAATAAAAACCCAACATTTAGATCGTCAATTTTGTATTGAAGAGTGTTACAACATTCATTTAGATTGTTTATGCTAATAATCAACTGATTTTTATTTCGATATATGTGTCGCACACTGTTGTACGTTATCACACTCGAAACTTTGAAAAATCATAACTTGCTCATACGAAGTTAGATTTAGGCGTTGTTTATATGCATACTTTCCTAATTATGAGTACTAGAACTTTCGTTTAGATCCCTTAGGCTAATAAGCAACCTATCTCTAATTCACTTTTTATGACATACGTTCTTGTATCGATTTGAACACGAAACTTAGATAAATCATAACTTCCTCATATGAAGTTAGATTTGGGTGGTCTTTATATCCAGGAAATTGTCATTATGTCTACTACAACTTTCTTTACGATTATTTATCCTAAATAATTTTTTATTTTTAATCTTTATTTTATCATTCAACGATAAATTTTGTATTAAGGCATTCTACAAATATTATATAATCCTATTATTTGTCCGCTTAATGTGTATACAATAAATATTTATTAGTTCGTAACACATGTGAATAACAATTACTCTAATCAACGATTTAATTATTCAATAAAATGTATACTTATTACTATTATAATTTAAACGTCTAGTCCGAAATTGTGGATATTACATCATCAATCACATGGTCTATGTTGGGTAATTGCTCAATGGTATTTCCATGGTGTTCTTGACCCTTGCTCATATCACTTATGACCCGATCACCTAGTTACCTTATGCCAATTTTGGGGTCCATGTTCAACTTCGTACTACAAGATGAAATAGGGTTGTTATGTTGCCATACCCTTTGCGTATTATATTCTGGTAACATTATTATACTCTTGGAATTCACATAACCTAAGTCAACCTCACCATTTTCAACAATACAAACGGGACATTTCTATCTTTCAGGCATTTGACTTGTATTACTTGAGGATGGTTCATTCATGTCAACTGCCTCAGTAATCTCTTCAATAATAACCTTTCTAGGACCATTAGCATGTATGGAGTAAGTGAGTAAGTTGGTGATACCATGTTCTGTGTATACATGCATAATCTTGTTCTCCTTCACAAACTGATCAAAGTTGCATACATCTTCGCCGTTACCCAAAGCACAAAGTCTAAAATGAAAATCACCTTTAGGTATTCAAAAGTGGTAATAGATCACTAGGGTGCAACATAGCCCAACCCTTTCATCATTATGTCGAGTTGGTGAACAAAAAATGCATTAATGTCCACCGTATCGGAGTATGAGATAGTACCATTAATATAATTCACGTTTGGAAATCTAGTGAACTCACCACCATGATGGAGTTTAATGGTGAACAAGGTAGGCGTTTCGGATGTTAGATTTCAAAAATAAATGTCAGACTTGCACTTTTTTTTTCAAAAATAAAAACTCAAGATCATATCCTTACCATATAATGGTTTTTTGTCTACTCTTTGCTTATTAGGTCGGAATTGCAACATTTTGAAGCTCATGTAAAAGGAAGATGATGAAGTTATTATCGTCGATTAGGGTTTTACAAGTCTGTGATAAAGCTCATTCAATGAGGTTATCGAGGGGACAACTCATATTTAGGGATTAATTATGCAAAGGGAAACATGTTGATGGTAAAGGAAGAAAGGTATACGAAATGACGAAAATACCCATCACGTGAGTCGCACATGGAGAGACTTAGCGTGAGTTTTGGATAGATGTTAAGTGGGGGGACCAATCCTACACGATAGTTTCGCTTTTGTACCATCCATGAATGAAAAAATGACCTGAAACAACACTTTTTAATAAACCATAGGGACCAATTTTGCAATTTACTCTTGTATATATATAGTCGATTACTAAAAAAATATTTCATCTCTTACAATTGATTTATAATGCACGTGATTATTTTCCTCCAAACAATTACGTTATGAAATGAAATTGTAATTGGTGGTTATGTAATTGAGATTTGCAACTCAAAACAAGTGAGTTCAATCACCTTAACTATGTTTTTGATCGACAATGTTGAAGTAGTTTTAGATATATATATATATATATATATATATATATATATATATATATATATATATATATATATATATATATATATATATATATATAATCAAACACAAAAAATAGCTTAATGACTAAATATGAAAAAATTTGAATGTTCGTTACCCTTCAAATATTATCCCAGCTTTAAATTATATATATATATATATATATATATATATATATATATATATATATATATATATATTAGTCATTAAGCTATTTTTCGTGTTTGATTTACTCCTAAATTATTTAAAATTGTTCACATTTTACCCATATGATCGTTTACAATTGGTTATAATGGGAAAATATGTACAATTTGAAATAATTCAAGGGTAAATCAATCACAAGAAAAAAAGTCATAAACAAAGTTGAAAGTTCGTTGCCATTTTAAGGGCATAACGAGCAACATATGTCACCACCAAATGTATCAAGAGTTGTTGCAATTACCTTTAGTGGTGACATGCCGCAACAAATATAACATGAATAATGCTTCGTTGGAACTCTCGCGTCTTTATATCTCTTGATATAGCTTGAAACAGATGTTTTGTATAAAATGTGCACTAGTAGTGTTACCTTCACAACACTTTGCCATAAATAATATAACAGATTCTCTCTCTATGTGGTTATATATATATATATATATATATATATATATATATATATATATATATATATATATATGTATGTATATAGGTTATAATGATACATCCTTTATCCAACCACATATTAGAATAACTCATGTACTTTATATATATATATATATATATATATATATATATATATATATATATATATATATATATATATATATATATATATATATATATATATATGAAGTACACTGAATTATTGTAATATGTAGTTGGATAAATGATGTCCCCTTATAAGATATAAAGTTGTAATTATAAATAAAAGTATTAAATTTGGAAGGAATAAAGAAACTCTAGTTAAAAGTTTATCTCATACACTAGGATTAAAGTCATGAACTACAACATGATTATGTGGTATATATTATATTCGGTAATACTCCTTGTAAAAACAACACAAAACAAACATAGTGCCTAAAATCACAATTATTAATCTAAGTAATTGCTACCAATAGGCAAAATAAAATATGGGTGATTACAAAAAAGTATATATAAAAACTTAAAAGGATAACAAACTTTCAATTTTGTTGACATTAGTCATTGAATTTTTTTGTGCTTCACTTATCCATAGTTATTTGAAAATTTTCATATTCTACACTTATGACTAATTGTAACCGGTTAAAAGAATAAAATATAGATAATAATTAAATAATTCAGAGATAAATCGAACACCGTTAAAAAAATTCACTAAATGAACATTTTAAGTCATTATACTTTTAACCTGGTGGATTTCTCAAATGCCTTTTACCTGGTAGATAGATCAGCCTTGCTCCACGAGATTAAGAGGATGTGTCCGTATATTTCTTTGTGGGTGAATTTCTTGTACGGGAAAGCAACGAGTCTTTAGATGGGAGACCAACATATATGGTATGCCACTGGGGTTAGGGGTGAGCATGGTGCAGTTTGGTGCGGTTTTAAGCTAAAACCGAACCAAAAACCGCAACTTCGGTTTTTTGAAATTTAGAAAACGCATCGTTTGGTTTTATGCGGTTCGGTTTTTACTATTTTTTATTGCGGTTTTTTGCGGTTCGGTTTTTTTGCGGTTTTTTGTTAGTTTTTTTTTTGCCTTTTTACTAAAACTCAAGTAACTCAGCGAGTTACTTTGACTCAGATGAGGAGTGCTAATCATTTATTGGAGATAAACCGACACCACCACCTCTTGGTTTGAAATCAAATTACATAACCACTCTTCCAACATGTTCTAACGCCTAAATATAATATGAATTTAATATATTGTTTTGTTTCACAAGTACATACGATAATATCAATTAATATATTCATAAAAATGATACTATATCACTAGTACCCTTTATATTTAAATGTTAAAAAATGTCATAAACATTATTTGTTATTATAAATACCACTGAATGTATGTTTAAAAATATACAATCATCCTCTGATAGATAAGATAGATATTTATATTTATAGAAATTTTAATTTTCATAAGTTTTTGGTTCTTACGAATATCAACATTTAATATATATATATATATATATATATATATATATATATATATATATATATATATATATATATATATATATATATATGCGGTGCGGTGCGGTTTGTTTTTTTTGCGGTTTTTGCAAGACTAGAAACCGCACCACACCGAGTATTTTCGATTTTTGCAAAATTAAAAACCGCACCATCGGTTTTGATTTCGGTTTCGGTTTTTTGGTTTCGGTTTATGCGGTTTTTTCGGTTTGCGATTCGGTTTTTGCTCACCCCTAACTAGGGTGCAACAAGGCGACCCTTTGGGCCCTCTTCTTTTTGCCCTTGTTTTGCACCCACTTGTGCACAAGATTAGATACACTTTAAGCTCCTTCTCCATGCTTGGTATCTGGATGATGGGATTGTCATTGGGGATTCAGAGGAGGTGACTAGAGTGTTGGACATTATTCGGGTGAATGGTCCAGGCTTGGGTCTTGAGTTGAACATAACGAAAACGGAAATATTTTGGCCCTCCTGTGATGGTAGGAAGCTTTGTGATGATTTGTTCCCAACAGATATAAGGAAACCTTCTTTGGGGGTGAAGCTCCTTGGGGGGGGGGGGGGGGGGGGCTGTTAGCAGATACGCAAGGTTTATTAATGGGTTGGCCATGAAGAGAGAGGTCAATGCTATTGATTTGATGGGTCTTCTTCCATAACTATGTGACCCGTAGAGTGAGCTCCTTTTGCTTCGATCATGTATGGGTATTGCAAAACTTTTTTTTGGTTTAAGGACATTTCATTCGGTGCACAGACAAGAGGCAGCTTTGTTCTTTGACAAAGTATTGTACAGGTCTATCAAGGATATGGTGGTATGTGGAGGCCCCATCTTCGGAGACATCCAGTAGCGTCTGGCTTCCTTACCTATTCGTTTCGGTGGTTTGGGTTTGTACTCGGCATACGAGGTTTCCTCCTACGCATTTGTAGCCTCGAGGGCCTAATCATGGGCATTACAAGACCACATCTTACGTGACAGCGACATATGTGGTATGGACTTTGATTACCTATGTTCTATGACTCGTCTCCGCGATACGATTCCGGGATTCGACTGTAGCGGTTTCACTAATAAGGACACCGCTCCTAACTCCAAAAAGCATTGGCGTGTGCCCTTTTTAGCAAAATCGTCAAAGATATGGAAGTCGACTTTGACATGACTGTTAGATAGAAAGCCGTTTTTGAGTATCTTTAGGCACCTCATGCTCAGGATTTTCTACTGACTATCCCTATTAAGGGCATCGTCCAACATATGTCTCCTGTAGAGTATCGAACTATCCTTCGTTACTGCCCCATGATACCTCTATTCCTAACTGACGAGATATGCCCAGTTTGTCGTAAGCCACATTTGGACACTTTTGGGGAACATGTGGTTCATTGTACAGAGCTCTCTGGTTTCAAGTACTGACATGATGTGGTTAGGGATATTCTCTTTGATGTTTGTCGGCGTGCTGGTATCTCTGCGAAGAAAGAAGCGCCCATGAACTTGTTGACGGACCGACAAGATGGAAGATCTACCCTCAAGCCGGCTGAAATTTTGGTCCTTAGATGGGTAGGAGAGAAGCACGCGTGTGTGGATCTTATGGGGGTCTTTCCTCTCATCGGTTTGAGGAGTGGGGGTTTCACAGCAGGGCACGCCACTTTGAAAGCCGCAGTGTGCAAAGTGGCAAAGCACGAGAATGCATGTATAGAAAATCAACATGTGTTTGTACTTTTTGCATTTGATACTTTTGGTTTTTCTTGCACCAAAGGTCGTGGAGCTCCTCAACAGAGTCCAACGGGTCGTGCATTCTAATGTCATATCTCCTAGATCCACAGAAGTTTTTTTCAAAAAAATTATTTTTGCCATCCAAAAAAACTAACGATGCAGTTTGTTGTCTGTTTGTCTTCCATTGATATGTATTAAATTTTATTTAGTTAAATTATACGAGAAATATAATTACTCTTCAGAAAAGATTATTTATGTATAATGGTAAACCACGTGATGTAGTAGTTGACAATGTGAACAATCACTTTTTATGTGTCATTTAAATAACAATCCATGTGAAATATTTAAATAATAAACAATGAATCACGTTTTTGGTTGATTAATTATTTCCTATTTTTATGGATTTAGTTATCTAAAAGGAGAAGGTTTCGTATATGGAAATTTTGCTTCATTATTAAATTGTTTTAGTTATTTTCTAGAATTTTTTCCAGTTTTAACTCGTTGTTTATTTAACCTTATATATATATATATATATATATATATATATATATATATATATATATATATATATATATATATATATATATATATATATATATATATATATATATATATATATAGGGTTAGGTTCATGTGAGATAGCCTAATTTTGTAAGACCGTGAGACATAATTTTTATTTTTTTAGTTAATTCAAGTTCCGAAAATAATATTTAAAAAAAAGATTTATTGGATTTTTCCATTTATTTTGCATTTTAAAATTATTTTTTAGAATATGTACAGTGTAATATTCTATTAAAATATTTTACGTATTTTTAAAAAAAAAACGGGATTTTTATTTATTTATTTATTTATTTTTAATTTTTTTTAGTTATTTCAAGTTCCGAAAATAATATTTAAAAAAAAAAAAAGAATTTTTAGATTTTTCCATTTATTTTGCATTTTAAAATTATTTTTTAGAATATGTACAATGTAATATTCTATTAGAATATTTCACGTATTTTTCAAAAAAAAAATGGGATTTTTTATTTTATTTTTATTTTTTTTAGTTAATTCAAGTTCCGAAAATAATATCTAAAAAAAGAATTTTTGGATTTTTCCATTTATTTTGCATTTTAAAATTATTTTTAGATTTGGTCTCACGGTCTCACAAAATTAGAATGGTCTCAAATGAACCTCTCTCTCTCTCTCTCTCTCTATATATATATATATATATATATATATATATATATATATATATATATATATACACACACACACACTAGGTGTGAGACCCGTGTATTACACGGGTTGATTTGAAAAAGATTAAAATTAAATTAAAATGTAAACATAAAATATTTTTTAATGTACAACTCTAAAATAAGAAAGGAATAAGAATATTTATTGAAATTTAATATCATATATATGATATTTAATACTTTACATACATAAATATGACTTTAATTTTAAAAGCTGAAACAAATAAAAAAAATTGACAAATAGATAATATTTATTTTAAAATATCACAAAGTGACAAGTGTCAAAACTCATGAGAGATTGACATGTAGCAAAAAAAAACCTTTATTTATTAAGGAGAACATATATATATATATATATATATATATATATATATATATATATATATATATAGAGAGAGAGAGAGAGAGAGAGAGAGGAGAGTTCAATTGCGAGAAAAAAAGTTAAGAATGGGGGAATTATTCTCTGCCAATCATTTATTTTTGCCGCAAAAGCCTCCAACGTACCGGCGGAAATGGGAAAGGAATGCACATGTGTTTTCCAACAAAACATGTTTCAACTATGCTAATCATTACCTTAATATGTACAAAAACATAGTTTTTTTTAAGGAATTATTTTTATCGAAAAATAATTTTAAATATATCAAAATTCATAATTTTTTATTCTCTATAAATAGACATCTATATTGATATAGTTTTAAGATAAAATAAAAATTTTATTTTTTTATAGTTTCAGCTTTCGTTATTCATAAGTGAATAAAAACGAATCAGTTTTTAACTATAGTACATCGTTATTCACTTATGAATAAAAAGTATGATTAATTTTTTTTACAATTTAGTATCATTCATATGTGAATATAGCATATAATAAACATAGTATATTCATATTTAAATATTAGACGATGCATTCACTTGTGAATATTACATAGTATATTCACTTATGAAAGTTATATGATATATTCACTTATGAATATTAGATGATATTTTCATATGTGAATATTATATAGTATTACATGATATATCACATGAGAATAGTACATAGTATATTCACTTGTGAATATTAGATCGTATATTCACTTATGAATAATAGTTGGTATATTCATATGTGAATATTGCACAATATATTCATATATTAATATTACAAGGTGTTTTTAGAAATATATATAATTTTTATATGTTATTCACATATGAATAACATACAGACTTGCATATTTTTTTTGTATTTTAATAATCACATATTGATTCGGGTGAGAAAACATATTCATATGTGAATATAACGTGGTAATTTAGTTTATGCATTTCATCAAACAGTTGGAGTGCATACAAGTTAACTTTTTTAAAAATGTGATAAATATGATACTTTTACTATTTAAATCTTACAAAATAGTAGATTGGTAGAGAAATATATGAAAATTTTCAAACAAAAAATGATTTGATCTTTTTCTAACCTTAATTTCGATGTTTTATTTGATGATCGATGTTGAATGAATGATACGAATTGAATTTTTTGTTGATTATCGATGATGTAGTTCTACTGATGCTGAGAGTATAATTAATAGTAGATGTTGAAGATATGTTTGTATTCAAGCAAAATTGAAGGTTGGATTGAAAGAGCAAAAAACGAATTTTTGTTGTCAACACGTGTTATTGACGAATATTGATGATTGATTAACACAGGATGACGTTCATCGATGATTTAATTGAAGAAATCTGGACAATTGTTGAAGGCTGGAAGAGAAATCTGAATGATAAACGATCGATTAGAATGAATTTCAATTGTTATCTAATTCTCTACACTTACGTAATTGTGATTGAAGGCTATTATATCATATTTACAAGTTTGCCACCGTGTCCTTTATGTTTAGAGGCTAATTAAATGAGTTGCTAAGAATGATTTCCCCATTCTCAACCTTTTTTATTTTCTCAATTGAACTTATATATATATATATATATATATATATATATATATATATATATATATATATATATATATATATATATATATATATATATATATTCTAGGTTTAGCAGTATTTTAAAATAAAATGATGGTTCTTTATTTCAACTAATATATATCTCATTTATCTCCTTGTCTTTGTAATTTTTTCCAACATAAAAAGTGGCCTTGTGTACTTCGACCACATTCCTAATATCTTCTTCTTCTTCTTTTATATATATATATATATATATATATATATATATATATATATATATATATATATATATATATATATATATATATATATATATATAGGGAAAGGATAAAATGAGAACACCTAAAAGGTTGCGAACGCGAGAACAGGTATATTCATTTGTGGAGAAAGGATAAATTTTTACGCACAATCAACATGAATATGCTTTTTCTCTTCAACTGAAATTAAAGGCGTAAAAATTTATCATTTCTCCACAAATAAATACATGGAATCACAAATGAATATACTTTGTTCTCGCGTTCTCAACCTTTTTGGTGTTCTCATTTGATCTTACTCCTATATATATATATATATATATATATATATATATATATATATATATATATATATATATATATATATATATATATATATATATATATAAGACGGTTAAACCTAAGGTACCTTTGTGAACACTACTCTCTTCTTATTGGTGGAGATTTTTATTTTATTCTTTGATGGTTTTCTTTTAATTTAATTATTTACTTTATCCTTCTTGGATAAATGGTTTCCACATGCTTTGATTTGTTACAAAAAGGTGTTATTCGTCTGATTTCACCGCCACTTTAACCAATAAGAATGGGATTAGTGTGCGTACCACCGCTTCATTCCTTCGAATCATACGACATCGTGGGTAAGGTTAAAGCTTTTCACTTCCCGATCTTTCCACCACTCACTCACTCCGTCTTCCCTCGCCGCTCTACATACTAATGGAGAAATTGGTGATGATGAGATCTCTCAACTGTTCGATCGCATGGAGATCTGTAGGTTTAGTCGCCCACACCTCCGTGAACAGCAACAACCAATGCATCCGATGTGGAATCTACTACCTTCAGCACCCTTCATCTTCAATGCCTCATAGTAACGTTCTTTTCCTTCATTTTATTTTTTTCTATCTATCTATTGTTCTACCTCGAGAAGAATAATTTGAATTTATTAATTTTCTATCTCATCACGACATCATAGGATTTTAGGGCTAATAATGCCTATTAGGAATTGATGATTTTTTAAAATACTATTTCCTTGAAGTATCCTTAGTTTCATTTAGAAAAAATCACGTATGAAGCATGATTCGTTATATGAAGAAAGAAAACCGATTCACACTAAGCTAATTTTTCATATTTCACATCATATTTTCTCTGGTTTTGTTCTTCGATCGTGTTTTCAGGCATTGAAAGGGAAAGTTGATTCTGGTACTCTCTATATATAGAAAGCCTTTCTCCTTTTGCAATAGGAATTGGAAGCACCCAATTATTGACTGATGGTGGGTTGACACACTTACCAAACATTGAAAATGGTGATATCAAGGTCGCCTTCAAGGAGTTCATGGTTGTAAACTGGGCTGAACTTCCAGAAAGTGTTGTCAAGAAATCAAACCAATCATTATCTAAGAACACTGAAGACAAGGCTAGCCAACAGGCATTAGCCAACCTTCTACGTGTTGCAGAGGCAGTTGATGAGTTTACTGGCTTCCTTGTGACTTTGAAA
Organism: Lactuca sativa; assembly: GCF_002870075.4. NCBI lineage: Eukaryota > Viridiplantae > Streptophyta > Magnoliopsida > Asterales > Asteraceae > Lactuca > Lactuca sativa. Next base: position 254,304,413 of record NC_056630.2, read on the forward strand.
ATGTGTTGTCACATAAAGTGACCCTCTAAACTAATCCGCAATCATTCTGTCTACCGCAATCAACCGTGTCACCACAATGGAGATTTCCCTACCGTAGTTGAAGTTTTGTTTTGGACAGGAACCTCTCTACCATAGTGAAGTTCTTTTTGTTACATCAACTGACTTGTCGTATTAGCATTGTATTGTCCAGTGAACCTTGCACGGTTACTTAGAAGTCAGTAGTTTATTATAGTTTATTCTTGACGTAACTTTATGAAACTCTATAAATAGAGTCTCCATCTTCACGTTTCAATACACATCTCTTTACCTCTTCTCCTCGTCATATATCTTATTGATCTCTCTAAACTTTCACTCTAAAATATTTAGATCATCTCTATCTATGAAGATCCTCTTCACTTTAAACTGATCACACATACTAATTTGTGTTTGATTACAAACCTCGTTATGAATCAATTAGGTGTAAACGTGATATAACTTGTTGTCTTTTACGTTTCCTTTACTTTTCAGCACTTTTAATTCCACAACTATCTAACAAATCTAACTTATTATTGTTGATATTTTATGATCCTTTGAGATTAACTTATTCCGCAAGTATAATCTTGTACTAACGTCTGTTCAAGTGTTTCTCCCAAATTTTTTCTCTTAACAATTGGTATCAGAGCCAAAGTGGTTGTTTTTTAAACAAAACTCTGATTTTGAAAAGCCTTCTATACTACTGAAACTCATCTTTCTTATATATATATATATATATATATATATATATATATATATATATATATATATATATATATATATGGCACAAGATTTATCACTAAACGTTTCCAACAGTGTTGGAGGTCCGAACAGAGCTCCAATACTTGTGGCAAATGAATCTCATCACTGGTCTCAAAGGATGGAGAGGTATCTTAAAAGGCTTGGAAGAGATGTATGGAGATCTGTGGAAGAAGGACCTCATGTCCCAATTCTTACTCCAGTTCAAACTAATGGTGCTCAAGTTCGACTGGGTGGTGGTCATGGTGCAATAAATCGTCCAACCAAAGATGATCTAGAGAAAATGGAGAATGATGCCATTGCTTTCTGTGAAATCTCATGTGGTGTTGCTCCTAACCATTTCGACATTATCATCAACTGCAAATCAGCAAAAGAGATATGGGATGTGCTTAAAAATCTCTATAAATGGTCAGAATAAGCACAAGATAAGAAACTCGCCATTTCTCTAAATGAGTTTAACAACTTCAAAGCTCTTCCTGGAGAAAGCCTTGATGACTCATTCAAACATTTCAATCTCATCATCACGAAGTTATCTAATGTTGGTACAGTCAGAAGCAATCATGAAACCAATCTGCAGTTTCTTAATGGCTTAGGAAGAATATGGTCTACCGCAAAGATGATTGTGCAAGGTGACAGGAAAATTCATACTTTATCTCTATTAAAGTTATATGGAGAACTTCAGGCACAAGAATCAACAGTGATGAAAGATTGTGCGGACTTTGGTATATCTCTTTCCCTGGATGCTCAAACCCCATATGCCCAAAATTCATACTCCTACCCCGCTGAAACATCTTACCAACTTCTATTTGACAACCTATCGTAGTCATATGAGGCAGATGCGGAATACGATGATGAAGAAGAATTCCAAAATGCCATTGCCTTGTTTGGCCAACAATTCAATAGGCTACCACCATATTCATTTCGGAAGAACCATCAGTTTACAAAACCACCTTTCAATCACAACTTCTACCCTCAAAACAACCACACAAGATATACCCAAAATCCCCACCATCCACCACAACCACATAATGCACACCATACAAAAGTGGCACTGCAATCCAACAAACCATCAGACCTTGGTACCGTAGCCGAAGAAAAGACTGAATTCATCATTTATCACAAATGCAACAAGGAGAATCACTTTGCCAAAGGTTGTAAGGAAAACATAGTTAAAGACAAGGCATTCTACCTAAAAATGGCCCAAGAAATGGAGGAAAAAAAGGAAGGGTGTATATTGCCCAAGTGAAGAGAGATCATCAAGTGTGGTCATCCGGAGATGAAGATGAAGAAGCTCACAACAAGATGAAAGGAAAAATATGCATGGTCGCAACTACGGATGAAGACGGATCAACAAAGATGAAAAGAAAATACTGCTACATGGCCAAAGGTGGCACCCTCGGCATCATCGAATAGGTAAAAATCATGATCCACTCTAATAATTTCAGCATGCATGATTGTGAACCATACTTAGAAAAACTTAATGACACATGTGTTGCCGTCCTTTCAGACTACAACAAAGCATTAGATGAAAAGAATATAGAGACCCAAGAGCTGTATCACTTGAGAGGAAGACTTGAGGATAAGAAACTTGAGGTTGCTATGCTAGAAAAGGATCTATTGTTAGAAAAGGATGCTAAATTGTTGTATGAAACTCAGTTAGATATTGCTTTAAATCAAAGGGACTTAGCCCAGAGAGGAAATGTACGTTTGAATCAATTAATAAAAAAGCTTTTTAATGAAACTGAAGCAATTGAAAACTTAGTAAATAATGGACCCATACATAATGAAGGGTTTTGGTCATAAGACATCCTATGTGCTCATACAAACCCTAATGCTTGGATCTAGGTTTCTCTATTGTACATGTTTTGAATCCAAGACTATAAACCCTAATTCTAGCATATGGAAATCAATATTAACATATAATTAGGTTTAAGATATTACCTTGATTGTTATATAGTAATAACAATCCCAATTCCTCCTTGAATTGACTTTGGAAGGCTTAGAGTCACAAGTGTCACTCTTCTAATGGCTTACAAACACCAAGAGCAAATGGAGAAGGTATAAAGAGAGAGGAGAGAGGTAGGAATTCGTCCTTAGGACTTCTAGGGAAGGCTTGGACGAATTCATGAGCCTTAGGGGGTTTATATAGGTGTAAAGATTAGGGTTTTAGTCCTTATCCTTATCTAGTTGCTTGCCCACCAAGCAATCATAAGATAAGTCTTAGAAACCCTTATCCTAGTCGAATTCTAAGGCATTATCTCCTTAAATTCGTTCATCCTATATTTAAGATAATCCTTACCTTATTTTGTAACTATCACATAATTACAATTCAGCCCCTCTAGTTTAATTAATTACACTTGATCACAAAATTAATTCTAAATTAATTATTGACCAATATTAATTAAACAAATATGATTTCTCCTTTAATATATTATTCTTATAACATATTAAAAAATCATAATAACCTCTCTCTCTATTTATTTCTCCAATCAAGTTGCTTTGGTTAAGGCAACCCAAAAGGACCATGCACCATCGGGTCAAATACATACCAAAATAGTTATGGACTTAGACACTAATCCAACAGTATCCCACTTGGATAAGTCTAATAACTATTATGCGTATGACTTCAGATCCTGATCTGCAATCGTAGCTTTCCAAAGCCGCTGTCAACTCTGATCCTATCAGATACGCGTGTTCTTAGATAAGGGATCATATATTCCTCCATTCTAGATATCGTATGAGATATGATTTCAAATCATTCTCTTTGTACTATATCTCGATTTCCGATTTATGACGACTGACTAATTGAACAAATCAAATTAGCCCTAGCCCGGCCGAGCATTTACGTTTGTCATCATTAAACCATCAAGGGGCCCAAAGATATCGCTTTTATCCTACTTTGAATAAAAGGAACGGATAAACTTTGATTCAATGCTCGCTTGCACTCACTCACCGAATCACACACAACAATATGTTTTATAACACCAAGTTACTAGTGCGTTTACATATTATCAATGTGCAACCGATTTGCAAGATACAACTCACACATCTCAGTTTCAAGAATATAAGATGTTATCGTCTCACCAATCACTCGTGATCCAATTCATGGAGTGATCCAAGTGAGCGTGGGTTTAATCCAATGCTCAAATCATATTCATAAGCACTCATGAACGTTGCAGCAAACATCTACTTATGTCTAATACTCTTTTAGACAATCCACACACCAATTCACGACAGTCTTCATTCATATCTACTTCCAACGTATGAACGACTGTGGCCCGTTCGAATAATTCGATTATTCTTAATAAATTCAATTATTCTGGAAGTCAAAACATGCAAATGTGAAACACAAGAATAATACTAATCCCATATGGCCTCAAACCTTTGAGTATAAATAAAACACCTTTTATTTATCACCATATCGATTACTCATTATTTGTCGTTTCGGGTAATCAACTTCTTACTTGAATTATTACACTTGTCCCATGCTCTTATCATGCACAAAATGTTTACTTATGGTTCTTACTTTGTGAAATAGATCAAATTGAGCACATTCCCAATCATTCTCATTTCACAACTCCAAATCCTTTTTCATAAGTGAAAGAATATCAAATTCTTGCTACTTATAGAATATGCTAGATTCTAACATTTTATGCAAGGATCCTTTCGTAATGTCACTGCACCAAAGTCACAAAGACTTATTGCCAATGATATTACAAAGTCCTCTATTGGAGATTGTTACAAGACAATTCCATAGATGTGATGTCTCTCACTCAAAGTACATTCCTTTGAACATCCTTTTGCATAAAAGTTTCTAATCTAGACATAGATTCTCAATATTCAATTCCCAATATGGACACGTTTCCATATTTTCCATATGACAACTCATTCTTAATAGAATCTTATCTATTCATAATAAAGTCGATATGCTCCATCCAATATGGAAACATTTCCATATTTTCCAATACTATACTTCCAACTACTCACAAGCGACCAATCCTCGTCGAACTTTGGATTGTCCTTTGATAGTTGTTTAATCATTTTAGTCAAAACCGATTCTAGTCCTTTTTCCCTCTAAATGCGCTAGACATTTGGAAAATTTTAGAATGGTCAAGCATTTGCAATCGATCCTATACCTGAAGTGTATGGGACACAATGCATAATGTTTTATTTGCTATGTTCTCAAAATTCGAATTGTGAAGAGGAATACCGTAATCATAATCGAAATTTCAAGAACACACTATGTACCTATGACTAAATTTATTAACATTTCTCAACCTAAGCCTTTAGATTTGAAATGAAGCATAATATTCTCTCCCTTAATTATAGCAAAACAACCTTTCAACTCTTACAACTTTGCAAAGTATGACTCTTGTTTTCTATAATTAATATTGCCAACTTTGCAATACGTGCCTTAATAATCATACAATCATAACATTTATGCTCCCACTAGCTTCGACATGTATTCATAAACATCTTGACTTTCAAAAATCAATACTTATTGAATTTTTAAGTTCATGTTTCTAATACTTAATGCTTTGATAATCTTTTATCAAGGCTTTTTGAACTTATACACCTTTGCCTTAGATAGTTCATATGTGTGTCTAAACACTTAAGACTAATTGTCAAACCTCACAATTCAAATTATGGAAAGGGATACCGTAACCATAATTGAATTCGAGAATGCAATTTTACAATCACTATCTTCTTAAAATCTTTCTTAGTGAAAGCATTTCCTCACAATCATTTTCATGAAGGAGGAAATCTTATGACACTTAGATTTTAAACAGTGTATTTGTTCTTATCCATGTGAATTTGTTGAAACCAAAGTTTACAACAAATTCAAACTCATATGGACGGAACTTTCTTAATCTTGATTTCTTACCTTATGGTAGCACAGCTGCCCACCATGTCTTCCAAGTAGTTAAGCAGATCACCCTTTCCTATCAATGTACCTTTCATTGATTAAGGTCCTTTGCCTTTTATGCATTCAATATGAGAACTCATAGAACTCTCATGTATAATTAACTCGATTGGATTTGGCACAGAATCAAAATAATGTCATCACGATAGGTTGTAAACCTTAACTCGTGTGCTAGTGATGATCGATAAGGTTTATTTGATTTGTTCTCAAAACCTTTCAAGACCATTAAGACTCCCACTGACTCCTTGACATATAAGATTCTCTTGTCATTAACCATTTCTTGACAAACAAATATTCAAGAGTTAGTGTAGCTTTTTATCAAAACACTTCATAAATTGGTACTAGTTGGTCTTTGTCTTATCCAAGACATCACAACTTACCACATTTATTGAATGTTATAAACCTTCTTAATACTTTTTCACTCAATGTCACAATCTTAACTTTAAGACTTGTTTTGGAACGAAGTATGATTGACTTTTTGATTTAACCATTTCTTCAATTCTTGATTCCTCTTCTTAAACATACAATTGTACTTAGAGGATCAATTGAAATATGGTTCTTAATCATTAAGACCTATCATAAAGCATAAAAGATACTCTCCCTTCTTCTTAGAATGGAGAAACTTTTATCTTTCTGCCTACTTGATTCTTGTTATTCGTTCTACTATTGATTTAAACTTTTTCAATCAATTCAGAATTACACTTAATCTTATATGTATAATCATATTTACTAATCCTTTAGTAAATTATGACGAATATCTTGTTACTCTTATGGTGGACTTTGATCAACACACAACTTTGTGTACTCGATCTCCTAGTCCTTCACTTGACACTTTGTCAATGAATTAGTCTAATTTCCAAATACGAAATTTCTCATTCATCGTGCATCCACGTTGCATGATTCCAAGTTTCTGTCCAATTGAAACTTGGGCGATGAGAAACTCTCCCTATTTGGTAAATTCTCGACTTTCCATAAATAACATAATAAGAACCAAATCCATTATTGCTAATAATAGAAACATTTTAACATCAATTTTTTTTCATACACGCCATTGTAAGGATAAATAAATAAAATTTAAAGTCAAAATTTATTTTATTGCGGAAAAATTTGTCCTTACAATGCAACTCATTGAAAAACTATGCTAATACATCTTTCTTAGCAATCTAATTCTAACTCTAAGTAGTAGCTTAAGAATCTAATCTTCGAGAAATGCGATCGAAATCCATTCCTTCACGGTTAGATTTTGCTCACTTCTTCCCTTAAGCTTCCTTTCTTTTCTTCGATTCTACAAAACATCAGTTGTAATCTTATCACATTATGTATTAAGAATCTAGAATAGAGGCTTAAAAGAGTTAGTTATTGGATTTTACCTATATTAGAGCCATACGTTTCGACTCTCCCATCTCTTAGATCTCTTAGGTAAATGGGGCAGCTTCGTCTCCAATGGCCTTTCTCTTGGCAATAAAAGCAAATTGACTCTTTTGGAACATGACATGGAACTACTTCAGACATTGCCTTTCTCTTATGATCAATCTTTTCGATCATAGCATGTCTTTCATTGCCATTGTCTATATCCATAGAGGTCTTGAAGGCAGATTCACCAATCAACTTTGCTTTTCTATTGCGCCAAACCATTGCTGATTTAGCAGCAATAAGCATATAGGTGAGATCTATAAGGGTCATGTCGTGGTTCATCATATAGTACTCTCTTACAAACTCACTATATGAGTTAGGAAGTGACTGAAGAACCCAATCAACAACCATTTCCTCACAGACAGCGGATCCCAACATTCTTAACCTATCAATGTGTGACTTCATCCCTAGGACGTGTGCACACACCGACTTTCCTTCTTTATGTTTACTTGCCAAAAGGGCTTGAGTGATCTTGAATTTTTCAAGCCTTTGAACTTGTGGGTTAGGGAGAATAATTGGAGGAGGGGGAGGAAGTGAAGCATGATTTCTTGTTCCTCGATCGAATCGTGCAATATCATCTTCATGTGGAAAGCTTGTTCCACGGGATTTTGGAAGACCTTAGTTCTCGAACTTTGACATCTACAAAACGGGAGAAAACAAATTCAAGTTAGTTGATTGATTGAGCCCTTAGTAAATCACCCAAATGAAATACTAAGGCTAGGACCCAACAAAATATTCTACAACTCGGGAAAGGGATACCGTAACCCTAATTGCAGAACATTTGAAGGTAAGTGAATGACGATTCACTAATTTCCACCATGAAAAACGAAAAAGAAATTTAAGTTTTAAATCTATGAAAACTCCTAGATACTTTGAGATTCATTGAACTTTCAACGGCATTTTAAATCTCGATATGCCCCTCTAGTTTGTGACTGGGATGCCGAGGATCACAAAGCGGGTGTGAATAACCATGCAAACTACATGGTGCCCTCACATGTTACAGTCACCTATTCAATGTGTCGGTAAACCACACACGCTCCACCGAACTATGACAAACATTGAGTCACCCTTTGCTACCTTTGCTCAGAACCATTTAGTGTGCCGGTAAGCCACACGCGCTCCAGTAACGTCTTAGCAAGGGTACAAAGTGTAATTTCATGGAATTGCATCAATTCACTTTTGCCTAAGTAACTAAGATTGGGAATTTTATGAAAAACATTTAGTTACTTTTATACTTCATTATACTTATAATGGAAGGTTTCGTCCTATCCTACCCGTTCGGCTAACGACCCTCCACTAGTCAAGAGTGCGGTGGGTAAGAGTGGATACCCATTCAATCGCCATTTTATAGGCAATTTCCTTAAACACCCCTTATAGACTAGCTTCGTGAATGAGGCCTACTAACGGTAAGACTGACTTTTACTCATACATATATATAATGTTAGACTTTTAATGTTATATATAGTATAGGGTGTATTTTATACTTTGAAAATACTAGGTGGTCAAATTTAATAATTATACCTTTAATTCAATTAAATTGTAAACCTAAACTTTTATGGATTTATTAAACTTCCTTTTAATTATACACCTTAATTAATTAATAAAACCATAAGGGTGTGATTTGAACTTTTTCAAAACAATACTAGAGTTTTAGAATTTAACATTCCTAATTAAACTTTTAATCAACTTTTAAATTCCAAAACTTGAGGGCAAGTTTTGAAACATTTCAACACATTAGGGTTTAGAATTTAAATATACATCAAAATTAAACCATTTAATCAAAATTTAAATTCCAAAACTTGAGGGCAAGTTTTGAAACCTTTTTCAAAACATTAGGGTTTCAACTATTTAAATTTCAAAACAACAAAACCTTTGGGTTCAAATTTAAACTATAAAACCTAAAGGGTAAAATATGAAACTTTTCATAACATCAAGGATGAAATAACAAATAATTAAAATTAACATTTAATCATATAATTATCCATATTTGATTTATTTAATGATTTCTTGCAAAAAAATTTATCAATTTACTTAAAATAATTAATCAATTATCTTATAAGGAAATAATTATCTTATTAATTGATAAATATCTTCAATTTGATCAAAATTATAGTCAAATATATCATATAATCGGATTAATATTGATCTAACATGATAAGGTAACTATCCATAAGCAAAAACAGCAAGAAATCCCGGATATACCTCTGTCTGACGTACCGACTCGCCGAGTCACCCTTTGGAACTCGCCGAGTAGGGCTGACTCGCCGAGTCCAAGAGTGACTCGCCGAGTCAGGTTGAACAATGAGGCCAAAACACGTTTTTCAGTTACATCAAGCATCAATACAATAGAAACCAATCAAGGCTCCGATACCACTGATGGGTTTTGGTCATAAGACATCCTATGTGCTCACACAAACCCTAATGCTTGGATCTAGGTTTCTCTATTGTACATGCTTTGAATCCAAGACTATAAACCCTAATTCTAGCATATGGAAATCAATATTAACATATAATTAGGTTTAAGATATTACCTTGATTGTTATATAGTAATAACAATCCCAATTCCTCCTTGAATTGATTTTGGAAGGCTTAGAGTCACAAGTGTCACTCCTCTAATGGCTTACAAACACCAAGAGCAAATGGAGAAGGTATAAAGAGAGAGGAGAGAGGTAGGAATTCGTCCTTAGGACTTCTAGGGAAGGCTTGGACGAATTCATGAGCCTTAGGGGGTTTATATAGGTGTAAAGATTAGGGTTTTAGTCCTTATCCTTATCTAGTTGCTTGCCCACCAAGCAATCATAAGATAAGTCTTAGAAACCCTTATCCTAGTCGAATTCTAAGGCATTATCTCCTTAAATTCGTTCACCCTATATTTAAGATAATCCTTACCTTATTTTGTAACTATCACATAATTACAATTCAGCCCCTCTAGTTTAATTAATTACACTTGATCACAAAATTAATTCTTAATTAATTATTGACCAATATTAATTAAACAAATATGATTTCTCCTTTAATATATTATTCTTATAACATATTAATAAATCATAATAACCTCTCTCTCTATTTATTTATTCAATCAAGTTGCTTTGGTGAAGGCAACCCAAAAGGACCATGCATCATCGGGTCAAGTACATACCAAAATAGTTATGGACTTAGACACTAATCCAACACATAACACCTATAATTGGGGATGGTCCAGTGGGTAATCTAACGCAGAGAACTCCACTCCCTGGTTCAATGTTGAACGTCCATATGTCCCTCTGGATCGTGGATTTCATTACCTTGTCAATAACAAAACATTTCCCAAAGACATTAGATGTCACTTCCGTAGACTTGATGAATTGAGTAACAATTGTGTTATTGAGGAAATTCTTCTTGAAACCTCTAACTAATTACCCGTCATTAACACAAATTGTCCTAATTCTCAGTCATCTTCGGATGAAGATGAAGAAATTGTTATGGAAGGACCAGCCTTATTAGTCAAATGTACACCTTTGCCCTCCATAAAGTGTCCCAATGATTAACCACCCTTGACCTACTCTGCGGTAGTCCAGTCATCCTTACCGCAGATCGTAGTCAAAAGCACATTGACGGTTCAACCCATTTTTCATGAATTACCAATTGAAAATTTCAAATATGGCCAACGTCCACAAACTCCTAAATCTTCTAGCTCAGATGACTCAAGTCCTCATTTTCTAAAACAATCAAAGGTTTCCAGGAAACCTTAGTTGAACATTTCTGATTGCGGTTCTCCAAAAACTCAAGCAAAATTTGCATTCAAAGAGGAACTCAGGTCCAAAGGTAAAAAGCAGGATACTAACTTCAAAAACAAAACTTTTAAACAAGTCGAAATTTCAAATCAAAAGAGTTTTGGAAAACCCGTTGCTGCAAAAAATCTTTCAAAAAACAATGCAGTCAAGGAATCAGACAAAAGGGATTGCACAGTACCAAAAACTATTTCAAACACCTCTGAAAACTCCCAAAAGAAAGTCAAGTGTTTTTAAAGGTATTCTTTTCAAAGTTATTCCTTGGACGATCCAAAATGGAAAGGGATTTTACCAACTCATCCCCTTTAAAATCACATCAACCTGTCAAAAGGACTAAACCTAGGAGTAATTCACGTGCCCAAACTTCTCAAATTCCAAGGGCACCGCAGTCAGAACCCTTCCACAGACCCGTCACAAGAATCTAACTATACTCTCTGAACCGTTAAGCAAGTACGGTGTCTGGATGAGTGAGAAAAATCTTTCCTTTGGATTCTATTAGCTGAAAGAGTCATGTCTTGTTTAACCTCATAAAATTCCAAAAGTTCCCAAACACCCAGGACTAGGTCTAAAGATTGACACGGAACCTTTTCCTACAACCCACGTGCATGCTTCAGTAAGAAAGCTCCACATGTGACTCCGGGCTCCAAAAAAATTTGCGTGCCCAAACTAACCGTGTAATTTTTTAGGGAATATGCAAGGAGGAACAAGAAGAGGAGTTGTTAATTGATAGTGTCTATTCCTTGCACATGACCGGAAGGTTAGAATACATTCATGACTTTAGGCCTATCTGTAACGGTAGACATTTCACTTTTGGCAACAATGTGAATGGAATCATCAGGGATTACGGTGTGTTAACAACAGGAAAATTTTCAATTCAAAAGGTTGCTTATGTAGAAGGCATCAAGCATAATCTTATCAGTGTGGGTCAACTTTGCAAAGCAGGTCATCGGGTTGAATTCGATAGTGAATATTGCTACATCATGACAAGTGATAGAAATACTTTCTTAATCAAATCAAAGGCCGAAGGAACAATTTATCATTTGGATGTCTCACTGATCATTGGGAAACCGCAATTATGTTTCCTGTCAAAAGTTGCATCCGAGGTTAGCTAGCTGTGGCACCGCAAGCCAGCTCATCTAAACTTTTGGTACATTAACAACGTGGTCACTATAGAACTCGTCCGTGGTCTCCCAATTTTGAAGTACAATAACGATACATTGTGCCCAACTTGTGTGTGTGTAAAAGAAACCAAGGGAATTCATCTGTTGATAATTGATTCATCTATCGTTGAACCTTTGGAGCTACTTCATATGGATCTCAGCGATCCATCTACAGTAGCCAGTCTTCATCACAAAAAATACATTCTGGTTATAGTTGATGACTTTACACGCTTCACATGGGTCTTCTTCTTATGACTCAAATCCGACACACCGCAGATCTTGATCAACTTCATATAAGAAATAGAGCTTCAGATCAAACTACCAGTCAGAAGGATAAAGAGTAAGGATGGAACCCAATTCACTAATAAACTCTTGAATAGTTTCTTGATTTCTAAAGGCATTAGTCACAACTTCTTAGCTCCCTACACACCGTAACAAAATGGAGTAGTAGAGCGAAGAAATCACACATTGGTCGAAGCAGCTAGATCAATGTTAAACTTTGCCAACCTTCCTCTCTACTTTTGGGCCAAAGCACTGTTAACTGTGTGCTTTGTTCAAAAACGAAGCATCATTTGCAAACGTCTTAACAAAACTTCATATGAGGGCTAACAACCGTAAACCAAATGTCAGATTCTTCCACATTATTTGATGCAGATGTTTTGTGATCAACAACAAAGATCATCTTAACAAATTTGCACCAAAGTCATATGAAGGCATTTTTCTTAGCTACTCAACCAATAAGGTAGGCTACAGGGTTCTCATACGTACGAGACTGATAGTCGAAAGCTTCAATATCAAATTTGATGACTATTATGTCCGCAACACTGCTCCATCAAATGAAACTAAAGCTATCCTGTAAAGTGATATCCCAACCTCTTTGGGTCGCTTAAACATGGTTGGAATCAACTATGATGATCTCTTTCACCCCACAAAGATGACTCATCTCTCTGAAATTCTTGTGTCTCTGGTAGCTCAACAACAACATGTTGAAGTATCTGGTCCAACCTTATCCGAAGAATTATCGCACAATACTTCTACCTTGCCGGTTGAGGGGAAAGTTCAACTCCGGTTCAAATGACAACCATCGAGGTTCCAGTTCTTGAAGACGCAACTCCGGTATCTATCCGTAGAGTCACAACTCAATCAAATGTCTCTTAAGAATCTGACGATGAAGAAATAAAGAATATAGACACAAGAACAGATCCAAGGATTATCACTCGCTTATCAATCCAAGGGGAACCATCTTCAGTTCAGGGGGAACCATCTTTAGTTCACGGGGAACCTCACTTAAATGTCGCTCAAAATCCTACAGTCCAAGATACTCTTGCGAGCTGCTCACAAGTCGAGGGGGAACTGCCTTCTCCAACCTAGAGTCCTCTGAAGTTGAAGATATTCCTTCCACTGCAACCACTGATCACTAACAACCTCGTCTGCATGTCTGGACGAAGGATCACCCACCGGGTCAGATTATTGGAAACCCATCCGCAGGTATACAAACACGATCCACTAGTGATTTAACTGATCACTGTTACTATGCAGCTTTTATGTCCTCAGTCAAGCCTCTAACCATAAAAGAAGCACTCATGGAACCTGACTGGATCACCGCAATGCAAGAAGGGTTAGCTGAGTTTGAAAGGAACAAAGTGTGGAAATTGGTACCGAACCCAACTGTTCACATAATTGTTGGAACAAGATTGGTATATAAAAACAAGCTTGATGAATCCGGTGCGGTTGTAAGAAACCAAGCAAGGCTAGTTGCTAAGGGGTACAATTAGCTTGAAGGCATTGACTATGATGAAACATATGCCCCCGTAGCCATAATGGAAGCAATACGCATTTTCTTAGCATATGCAGCATACAAGAACATCAAAGTACATCAAATGGATGCAAAGAGTGCCTTTCTGAATGGAGAACTAAAGGAAGAAGTTTAGTTGCAACAACCTCCAGGCTTCGAAAGTCAAGAATTCCCAAATCATTGCTACAAGTTAGAAAAAGCAGTATATAGTATTAAACAAGCCCCACGGGCATGGTATGAGACTCTTTCTGAGTTTCTTGTCACGTCTGGTTACAAAAGAGGTGTGATTGATCCGACATTATTTAGAAGGGAAAATGATAATGACTTGATGCTCGTCCAAATATATGTGGATGATATCATTTTGGGTCAACAGATTAGGGTATGGTGAATGAGTTTGCAAAGCTCACGACAAGCAAATTCCAAATGAGCATGAATAGAGAGATCAACTTCTTTCTAGGCCTCCAAGTGAAACAAGTCCCTCAAGGGATATTCATTCATCAAGAGAAGTACACCGCTGAACTATTGAAGAAATACTCAATAGACAATTGTTCCTCAGCCAAGGTCGAGATGGCCTTTGGATACAAGATTTCGGCTGATCCTACCGAAGAATCATTTGACCACAAAACTTATCGAGGAATGATTGGGTCATTAATGTACCTTACCGTAAGTAGACCGGATATTGTCTTTGTAATAGGATTATGTGCTAGGTACCAAGCTAACCCTAAAGTATCTCACTTGACCGCAGCCAGGAAAATTCTCAGATATCTAAAGGGAACTAATGCGTTAGGCCTCTGGTATCCTATAGGGAGAGACTTCAGCCTTCAAGCCTTCACAGATTCGAATCATGTCAGATGCAGATTAGACCGAAAAAGTACCTCTAGTGGCTGTCAATTTCTAGGAGGAAGAATCGTTAGCTGGTCTTCAAGGAAACAAAATTGTGTCTTGTTGTCCACCGTAGAGGCGAAATATGTGGCCGCAGCTAGCTGTTGTTCCCAAGTTCTATGGATGAAAACTCAACTCAGGGATTACAGATATAGAATGCTGCTGATACCGATTTATTGTGATTCATATAGTGCTATAGCGATTTCTCACAGTCCTATTCACCATTCAAAAACGAAACACATTAAACTTCGGTACCATTTCATCAAGGATCACATCCATAAAGGTAACATTGAACTATTTTTTGTTCTAACTCACAAGGAAATTGCTAATATTTTTACAAAGGCACTTGATACTACAAAATTGAATAACTTTCTAGAAATGCTAGAAATGATGAATCCAGACCTGCAATTCTTTTTGAATTGATAGGTACCATAGACCATTTTTGGTCTCTGCTGCGGTCCTAGAATAATATATTTATAATATATCGTTTCAGTATACTATGTATAACGCAACCATATATAATACATATATTCTTTGGGTCTTTAAATTTTGTTATTTCTATCCTTTTATCAAGTGTTCCTTTTAGATTCCATTACTGTAGTTACACTGCTCTCCACCGCAGTCATCAGAATTCATCCGTAATTACAATAAGTGATCCTGTAATCACTTCATAAATTCATTGATAACTTAGTGTGCTACTTAATGATATTCATTAAATAAAAAAAGCATTCCTCTTCAAACTTTCATTTTGTAGCATACGACGGTTCAGTCTCTTTCAAAATCACTTTTCTATGTCAGATCTATTTTAGGCTATAAAACAAATAAATCGTTTTTCCATAAAGCGCAATCTTTAAAGAAATCTTTTACTTAACTAGTCATATCACTCAGTCGTTTATCCGTTTGAACTTCCCACGTTTCATGACGAATAAAACCCTACACCACAAGTATAGGTGGCATGTGATGATGATAATGTTTTTTGCATTAAATGCCCCCCCCCCCCCTTTCCAGAAACAATTTACTTTTGATTTATTTTTATTTGTGGCTGTAAATGGTGAAAAACCAAAAGTCCTTTTACAACTTTAAATAAAACAATTTCAATACTTTTTGAAATTCGGCCATATAAAACCCCTTTTCTTCCCAAGATCACTTTACACTTTCTGAATCCCTAAAGATGATCTTCATCTTCCTCACCCTCTTGCTCAAACTCTTTCCTAGAAGTTCTAAAATTTTACTGCAAAAATGGTGAAATCGGGTATCTCTAAGAAACAATCAAAGGCTTCGGGGTCTGCTCGTCCCACTGGCTCAGAAACTATCATCAAAGATCACACTCCGTCCATAGCATCAAGCAACTTTAGAGCAATTTTTGAAGATCATCTATCGTACAATGAGGCACTCCGACTGATGATCAAATTTTTACCAATGCATCCTCTCTATGGTGCTTTCAACTTGCTCACTAAAGTTGTACCACAACTTGTTCACTGAAGTTGTTCCTCTGCTAGCTCTATTGAATGGAGCGCATGCGGTTAACCAACACATTGATTAGGTGATTTGTAACATTGAGTGTACCAAGTTAATTTTCAAGGTTATTCACACCTTGTTTGTGATCCTCGGCATCCCAGTCACAAACTTGAAGGGTACAATCGAGATTTAAACATGCCATTGAAATGTTCAATGAATCTCAAAGGATCTAGGAATTTTAAGCCAATTAAAACATAATAATTTATTTTGTTTTTCATGGTGAAAATTGGTAAATCGTCATTTACCTACCTTCAAATATTTTACAATTGGATTACGACATCCCTCTTCGCAATTGTAGAATATTTTGTTGGGTCCTAGCCTTAATATTACATTTGGGTGTTATATTAAGGATACTCATCTTATCTAAACTTTGTTCTTCTTCTTTTTCAGATGTCTATCCCAAACAATGCTTCCAACCCAATCCCTTCAGACTCTTTCTCCCTCATGAACTTAAATGGGAGGGTCATTTTTTATGGCTCGAACTTCAATGACTGGATTCGAAACATCTGAATGGATATTCGATATGAGGACAAAGAATATGTCCTAGATAAAGAGCTAAAGGATATTGATGTAACTACTGCTACTCCTGAACAAATTGCTGAACACACTACTCATGAGAGGGATGCAGCAAAGGTGTCATGTCTAATGATTGCTACCATGACTGTTGAACTACAGAAGTCCTATGAGGACTATTATCCTTTTGAAATGTATCCAGATTTGATGGAACGATACCATCAAAGTGCTTGGTAGGAGAGGTATGAGATCATTGCCTCCATGATCACAACCAAAATAAAGGATGGAGAGTCCATCACGGCCCGCTTGTAGAAGATGAAGAGATATATGGACCGCTTGCTTAAATTGAATGTCAATTTTGATGAAGAGTTGGGCATAGATATTATTCTACACTCTTTACCTTCTTGTTATCATCAGTTTCGTATGACCTATCATATGAACAAGGAGGAGGTTATTCTTAGCAAGCTTCAAGGCCTTTTAAGGACTGCAGAAAGCAACTTGAAAGGCAAGTCGGTAGTCTTTACTCTACTACTACTTCTACCCCTGTACTGGCAATTGGACATGGGAAGGGAAAGAAGAGGAAGGCTCCCTCCAAGAGCTTCAAGGGAAATTCTATTGATGGATCCTCTTCCAGTGGGACCAAAGTTGGTTCTGCTGATCCCTCTTCCAATCTGAAGGATACTGACTGCTTACATTGCCATGAAAAAGGGCACTGGAAATGAAGCTGCCCCAAGTATCTACAACATATAAAGGATCGGAAGATCAATCCCTCCTTTGCAGGTATTTACACTATTCAATCTAATAACTCATCACATGCTAATTCTTGGGTCCTTGATACAAGTTCTGTATTTCACATTTGTTCTGATTTGCAGGGACTAAAAAGAAGTAGGGATGTGGAGCATGGGAAGATAAACTTAATCATGGGAAATAGGCAAGTGTCGCAAGTGACTAAGATTGGAGTTTATTCTTTATTTCTTAGTAATGGTTTAGATTTAGATTTGAATAATTGCTGTTACTCAGCCCATATAGCGAGAATCATTATTTCCTTTCATAGTTTGTATGAACAAGGTTTTACCTTTTCTTTTAATAATGAAGTTGGTACTATTAATGCTTATTATAATGGTGTATTTTATTTTGAAGCATTACCTTGTAATGGTATATATGAAAATGTGATGGTTGTAGATAACTTAGGAAATAATGTGTTGAGCATTGATTCGTCCAATGTTTTGGACAAGGCATGCTTGTGGCATTATCATCTTGGACATGTCAACAAGAAGCGCATAGCCCAACTCCAAAATGATGGAGTTTTGGAGTCATTATACTTAAAGTCGGATGACACTTGCGAATCTTGTTTACTTGGAAAGATGATCAAGTCACCTGTCACTGGTACTTGTGAAAGGGGTGAAGGTGTGTTGGATCTCATACACACCGATGTGTGTGGACCCTTTAGATCCACCACAAGGGATGCGAACCGCTTCTATGTGACTTTCACCGATGATTATAGCAGATATGGATAAATCTACTTAATCAAGCACAAGTTAGAAACCATTAAAAAGTTCAAAGAGTTTAAGAAAGAAGCGGAGAATCAGTTGGGCAGGAAGATAAAGATGTTGCGATCTGATCGAGGAGGAGAGTATCTTAGTATCGAGTTCCTTGAATATCTTAAGGAATGTGGAATTGTTTTACAATTGACGCCACCTAGGACACCACAACTTAATGGTGTGGCTAAGAAGTGCAGTATAACCTTGCTAGACATGGTTCGTTCCATGATGAGTAGAGCTTCATTACAAATCTCATTCTGGAGGTATGCCTTAGAGACTGCCGCCCATATCCTTAATCTAGTCCCTACCAAAAAGGATTCCAAAACACCTCATGAGATGTGGACAGGGAAGGTTCCCTCGTTAGACCATATCAAAGTTTGGGGTTGTGAGGTTTTCGTGAGACGCGAGACTCACAACAAGCTCGAACCTCGGAGTGAGCGATGTATTTTCATCGGCTACCCGCAGAAGTCCTTTGGATATCTATTCTATAGACCGAGTGAGAATGTTGTCTTAGTTTCGAGGAGAGGATTCTTTCGCGAGAAAGAACTCATATGCCAAGAGAATAGTGTGAGGCAAATTGACCTTGAAGAGCTTCAAGAGTTAAGTGATGAAGGAACCTCAAACACTAGCACTCAACCCGAGGAGGAAACTCCAATTGAACCAATTGACAAGTTCGTACCTCTAAGGCGGTCCGATAGAGTTAGTGTTCCACTTGTTTTATATGGTTTTCATATAACAGCTAAAGGTGATACATTTATCAATGATAGCACATTTTTAAATCTGGATGAACCTAACAACTACAAGGAAGCCATGGCAGGCCGCAAGTCTGCTAAATGGAAAGAGGAAATGGACAGCGAGATTCAGTCCATGTATGAAAATCAAGTTTGGAACTTGGTTGACAATGCACCAAGCCATAAGACAGTAGGGTGCAAATGGATCTTCAAGAAGAAGACCGATGTAGATGGGAAAGTAGACACATATAAAGCACGACTAGTTGCAAAGGGCTTTACTCAAACTCTAGGAATTGAATATGACGATTCCTTCTCACCAGTAGCGAAGATTAAATCTATAAGGGTTGTGTTGGCCATAGCCGCATTTCATGAATATGAAATATGGAAAATGGATGTCAAAACCGCTTTCCTTAATGGAAAGTTGGCTGAAGATGTTTACATGAGTCAGCCAAAGGGTTTTGTCAATGTAAAGTACCCTAATAGAATGTGTCAGCTTGAGAAATCCTTATATGGATTGAAATAAACATCTCGCAGATGGAATCTTTGTTTTGATGAGAAAGTCAAACAGATCGGATTTTCGAGAAGCGAGGATGAGTCATGTGTGTATGTCAAAGCTAGTGAGAGTATAGTTAGCTTTCTGGTACTGTATGTGGATGACATACTACTCATAGGAAATGACATCCCAACCTTGTAGGAGGTTAAGTCCTGGCTTGAGAAGTGTTTCACCATGAAAGATCTCGGAGAAGCTACTTATATTCTAGGGATAAGGATATTGAGAAATAAGACTAAAAGACTAATAGGACTTAGTCAAACTACCTACTTGGACAAGGTGTTGAAACGTTTTCAGCATGGAGGAGTCCAAGAAAGGTGACTTACCTATTCAAAGTAATACCAAACTGAGTAAGACTCATAGTCCGAGTATAGAGGCTGAGATAGCACAGATGAGTCAATATATACCATATGCTTCCGCAGTTTGGTCGATCATGTATGCTATGACTTGTACTCGCCTTGATGTGGCCTTTGCTTTGAGCATGGTCAGCCGATATCAAGGGAAACCTGGTAAAGCTCATTGGACTGCGGTTAAAAACATTCGTAAGTACTTGAGGAGGACTAAGGAAACGGTCCTTACCCTCGATGGGAGTGGTGACTTGAGAGTGACACGGTATAGTGACTCTAGCTTTCAAACCGACAGAGATAATTTCCGCTCTCAGTCGGACTGGATATTTACTCTGAATGTAGGAGAAGTGACATGGAAAAGTTCCAAGCAAGAGACTCTAGCTGATTCAACATGTGAATCAGAGTACATAACAGCATGCGAAACGGCGAAGGAGGCGATATGGTTGAAAAACTTCATCGGAGACCTTAGAGTCATTCCATCCATAAAGGAGCTTGTAGAGATTTTCTGCGATAATGAATGGGCGGTTGCCTTAACCAAGGAACCGAGAGATCATGGTAGATCCAGACATATCAATAGAAAGTACCACTTCATAAGACATCAAGTAGAATAAGGACACCTCGTGGTGAGGAGGATATCGTCAGAAGACAACCCAGCAGATCCCCTTACAAAGAGACTAACTAGGGTTACGCACTTGCAGCATGCGAGGGGCATTGGGCTAACGGACGATATTAGTTTTAGTAATTAGATAAATCGAAACTTGTAATAGCTAAACTGTAATTGACATTTGATGATTAAATAAAAGGTGTTTTATTTATAAGTAAAGTTATTGTATTGTGTCAATTATTTACTATTGTTTCAATTTGCATGTTTTAACTTCCAGAATAATAAGAATTATTCAAACTATCCACAATCGATCATACGTTGGAAGTAAGTATGAAAGAAGACTGTCATGAGTTGTCTTGTAGATTGTCTAAGGAGTTACACATAGCAAAAGTTTGCCACATCATTCATGAATGCTCCTGAAATAAGATTTGAGTATTGGATTCAACCCGTGCTCACCTGAATTACTTCATGGAATTTATCATGAGTAAATGTGAGATGATAATATCATATAATCTTCAAAACAAGATATATGAGTTGTTGAATACGAGTTATTTGTGCATTGATGGCACGAAAACGCATCAGTAACTTGATGTTAGGAAATGTGTCGTTGTGCATGATATGATGAGTTGTTGGTATAAGCATATAATGTTGAAGTTTATTTGTTCCATTTATCCTAAGAGGATTAAAAGCAATATGTTGGGCCCCTCGATGATTACGTTTTGACTTATGTATCGGGCCCGGTCAGAACTAAATTGATGTGTTCAGTTTTTTTCTATGTTAGATGAATTGGAAATCGGGAAACAAATTGTAGGACAATAAGTATGACAATGTTCCATGTATTTGTCCGCATAGATATCTTGAGAACAGAGAAATATATGATCCCTTATCTGAAGGACGCGTCACTGACTAGGTCAGAGTTCGACAACGGCTTTTGAAAGCTTACGATTGCTAAGTCGGATCCTGAAGTCGCATTGGAAGCTATAGTTATTAGACTTATCCAAGTGGGAGACTGTTGGATTTGGTGTCTAAGCCCATACCTATAATTGGGATGTACTTGAGCCGATTGTAGCATGGTCCTTTTGGGTTGCCTTCATCAGTGCAATTTGATAGGATGGACTATTGAGAATAAAGTTATTTGTGATTTATTAATATATTATAAGTATAATATATTAATTGAGAAATCATCTTATTTAACTAGTATTGATCAAGAATTAATTTGGATGTGATCAAAAGAGACTAATTAAATATATAGGGATTGATTATGTAAATCAATCATTCTTATAGTGTGGGCCAATGATCCATGGTTATTTAGGATGGGCTAGTTACGATATATGCTTTGGAAAATTGAAAATATGCATGTATAATTAGAGAAAACATAGATCCAAAGCATTTAGGGTTGCATGTCCACCATAGGAGTGTTATAATGCTTAAAACCCAACAATAGGTTCAGTAACAGAGGTGGTAGTGTGCTAGGTAGAAGGGTGGAAAGGAACTTTTTGTTTGGGGTTCTAGAGAAGATGGGAAGGACGAGAGGGAGGGGTAGAAGTTGGTGAGGTAAACATCGATGTAGGAGAGGAGGGGGTATTTGGTTGTTGGGAGTCGAGCACTACGTGAGGTAGTGTGGACGGAGTAGGAGGTGAGTCTGTGTTGGAGGATGTTTTGTCAAGAGGGAAAGTTTGTTTATAAAAGCGGACATGATGAGCGATGTAGAGAGGATTAGTGGATAGATCATGACACCGATAGCCATGGTGTGATGGGATATATCTAAGAAAGAGACAAGGAGTGCAACGGAAGTCCATTTTATGAGAGTTATAGGGTCGGAGGTAAAGGAAACAAAGACAGCCAAAAACACGAAGAAAAGAGTAATCATGTGCACGTTTGTAAATATGCTGAAACGGAGATTGGTTATTGGATGTGCGAGAGGGCATGCGATTGATAAGGTAAACAGCGGTGTCAAAAGCACAATGCCTGAATCGTTGAGGTGTACCGGACTGGGCCATTAGTGCAAGCCCTGTTTTAACGACATGTCAATGTCTTCATTCAACAAATCCATTTTGGGAACTGGTGTGAGGACATGATCCCTAATGAATAATGTCTAGTTTGGTGAGGAATGATGATACATTGCGAAATTCACCACCCCAATCTGTTTGGTCTCTCTTTAATTTTGTAGAAAATAGTCTTTCAACTTTAGTAACATAAGTTGTAAAGATAACATAGGCATCCGATTTTTGAGATAAAGGAAAAACCCACATATATCTAGTATGGTGGTCAATACATAGCAAAAAGTAATTATGGCCATAAGAAGAAAGCACGAGAGCAGGGACCCAAACATCATAATAAACCAAATCTAGTATATTATTGCTACGAAAGGAAGTAACATGTAAAGTAAGTTTTGAAGATTTCCCTGGTTGACCTGATGAACAAAAGTTTGGCAACGTTTTATTTGTGGCAGGAAGAGAAAGACTAGAAAGCATAAATTGAAAAAGACATTGATGAGGATGTCCGAGTCGCCTATGCCATGTTGCAGAAGATGCACGGGTCGTAGAGAAAGCTATGTGAGGAATGGAATGAAGTTGTGGGAGACGTAGCGCATAGAGACCGTACTCACTGGGGCCTGTGAGAAGTGTGGTGCATGTAGCCTCGTCCATGATAACAAAAAAGTTGAGTGAAATCCAAAGAAAATGTTATTATCTAGACAAAAATTTTGGATAGAAAGAAGTTGTTTAGTGATATATGGTACATGAAGAATATTTGAAAGATGAAACATTTTGGTAGGTGAGTGGATGCAAGAAGATCCAATATGTAAAATAGGGAGTCCCTTACCATTTCCAACATGAAGGTTGTCACTGTCTTGATAGGTGCGACATGTTGGAATAGTGTCTAAGGCTGCAACTGTATAAGGCAAGTATTTGACCCAGTTGTGCATGGTCCTTTTGGGTTGCCTTCACCATAGCAACTTAATAGGATGATTTATTAAGAGAGAGTAAATATTATTAGTATATTATGAGAATAATATAAAGAATAATATATTGTTATAAGTCATAGAATTAATTGGAATTAATTTGGTGACTAAAGAGATTAATTAAATAAGAGGGTATAAACTGTCAATTGTTTGATAGTTAAACTTTAGACTGTAAATCCATATAGATATATTGGACGAATTCTAGGAGCTAAAGGATAGCTCAAATCGTCCAAGACTTATCTAAGGAATGGATTTGGATAGCCTTAAGAGAAGATTATCCAATAGGGTTTAAACTGTAACCCTTAAGGAGTCTACAAGTATAAATAGACCCTATGGCTGAGGGAATTCGACACTTCACCTAAAGTAGAGAACCTCTGGTCGAATTCCATCCCCTCTCCTCTCTCCCAAATCATCCTCTTTGCTTTTGGTTTTTGTAAGCCATTAGAAGAGTGACAATTGTGACTCTAGAAGCTCCAAGACAACAAGGTCAACAAGGAATTCAAAGGTATGATTCTAGATCTGTTTTAATGTTGTTATTTAACCTAAAATAGTCATTAGAAGTCTTGGATTCAAAGTATGTTTAATTAGAAAGCCTAGATCCAAGCATTAGGGTTTTGCATGCGCACATAGGAAAGTTCTTATGGCTAAAACCCATCAGTGGTATCAGAGCCTGGCTTGGTTTTCATTAAATTGTTGCTTAATTGTCTGAAAATAAACTACAAAATTCGATTTTTTTGGTTTCTGAGTCATGGACTCGGCGAGTTCCAAAGTGGACTCGGCGAGTTGGCCTGACTCAGCGAGTCCCTTTTGTGCACTCGGCGAGTCCAAGCGTCTGGGATGGCCAGATTCGGGATTTCTTCATAATTATCTTATGGAAACTTTCCTTAATCTAATTAGATCAACCCTAATCCGATTTTTTGATATATATGACTATAATCTTGATCTAATTAAAGATATTTATCAACTAATAAAATATTTAATTTCCTTATATGATAATTAATTAATTATTTTGATTATTTTGGTAATTATCTTAAAAGAAATCTTGAATAAATCAAATATAGATAATTAGAAAATTAATTGTTAATTGAAATTATTTCTTATTTGATCCTCCATGTTTTAAATGTTTAAAACTTGTCCTCAAGTTTTGAAATTTATTTTTTGTGATTAAAAGTTTTAATTTAGACAACTTAAATTTCAAACCCTAGATTTTAAAATGTTTAAAATACAACCCTATACTAATATAATATTACAAGAATAATATATATACATATATATATATATATATATATATATATATATATATATATATATATATATATATATATATATATGTATGACTAAAATGCTAGTCTTACCGTTAGTAGGCCTCATTCACGAAGTCGATCTATAAGGTGGGTATAAGGTTGTGGCCTATAAAATGGCGCTTAATGGGTGTACACTCACACTCACCGCTTGCTTGATCGGTGGAGGGTCGTTAGCCGAACGGGTAGGATAGGGCAACCTCATCCTCTCATTAAAAGTATAATAAGAAATATAAAGTAACTACATATTTTAAAAAAATTTCCCAATCTTAGTTACTTTAGGAAAAGTGAATTGATGCAATCCCATGAAATTACACTTTGCACCCTTGCTAAGAAGTTAGTGGAGCGTGTGTGGTTTACCGGCACACTAATTGGTTCTAAGCAAAGGTGGCAAAGGGTGATTCATTGTTTATCATAGTTCGATGGAGCGTGTGTGGTTTACCGGCACATCGAATAGGTGATCGTTACAATGAAGGCACCATGTGAATTTGCATGGTAATTCACAACCGCTTTGTGATCCTCGGTATCCCAGTCACAAACAAGAGGGGCATATCGAGATTTAAACATGCCATTGAATAATTTCAATGAATCTCATCTAAACCTAGGAATTCTCAATACATTTAGGCTTAAAGTTAGGTTTTATGGTGGAGAATTAGTGAATCGTCATTCACTTACCTTCAAAATGTTTGCATGTTAGATTACGGTATCCCTTTTCTAATGTGTAAATATTGTTGTTGGATCCTAGCCCTAATTTTTCTTATTGGGTGATAATTAGGGATTCTTATTCTAATCTATCTTTGTCCTTTCTTCCTTTCGTAGATGTCGAACGCCAACAACGCTACTGCTAGTTCTTTCACGTTGATGAGCCTTTGCCAAAAGGTCACCTTTGATGGAACGAACTTTAGCAAATGGATAAGATACATTCGCACCATTGCTCGCTATGAGGATAAGGAGTATGTCCTCGATGAGAAGCTCGAGAAAATCAACCCTGAAATCGCTACTCCGGCTGAAATCACCACTTTCGAAACTCACGAGCGTGATGCAACGAAAGTGCATTGCATCATGATCGCGACAATGAACTCCGAATTCCAAAAGTCCTACGAGGACATGTACCCGTACGAGATGCATCAAGACTTATTGGAGAGATACCACCAGAACGCGAGACAAGAGCGTTATGAGATTTTCACCAACATGATTTCCGCTAATATGGGTCATGTAGAATCTCTTATCGTGCACTTGCAAAAGATGCAAAGGTATGTCGACCGCCTTCGCAAGTTAAATGTTGACTTTGGAGAAGACTTGGCGATCGACATGGTGCTTCACTCTTTGCCTCCGATGTACAATCAATTTAGGATGACCTACTACATGAACAAAGAAGAGGTCACCGTAAGCAAACTCCAAGGTCTCTTGAGGGTCGCTGAGAGCAACTTCAAAGACAAGTCTGTTGCACCAACTCCCAATCCACCCGCTGCTCCTGTCTTGGCTATTGGTCAAGGAAAGGGAAAGAAGAGGAAGGCTTCATCTAAGAACTATCGCAAGGTTAAAGCCCGAGATGGTGTCTCTTCTAGTGGGACCAAAGTTGATCCCGCTAAGCCCTGCCCTAACCCGAAGGAGGCAGAGTGCCACCACTGCCACAAGATAGGACATTGGAAGAGAAGCTGCCCAGAGTACCTGCAAGCAATCAAGGAAGGAAAGATCAAGCCATCTTTCACAGGTACATACACAATTAAATCTAACGATTCTAATCATGCTATTTCTTGGGTTCTTGATACCGGTTGTGGTTATCAGATTTGTTCTAATGTGTAGGGACTAAGAAGAAGTAGGGATGTGGAGCAAGGAAGAATAAATCTAATCATGGGGAACAGAAGATCGTCGCCTGTGACCAAGATTGGAGTGTATTCTTTAGTGCTTAGGAATAATTTTTGTTTAGATTTGAACAATTGTTGCTATTCGCCAGAAATGGCTAGAAACATCATTTCATTTCATGGTTTGTATAGACAAGGTTTTAGATTTTCTTTTAATAATGAGAATGGTTCTATTTTGGCTTATCTAAATGGTGTCTTTTACTTTGAAGCTATACCATGTAATGGAATTTATGAAACTGTTATAGATTCTTCCAATAGTATGGATAAAGCATCCTTGTGGCATTGTCGTCTTGGACATGTCAACAAGAAACGCATAGCCCAACTCCAAAAGGATGGAGTGTTGGAGTCATTCGACCTTAGGGAAGATGACACATGCGAGTCTTGTTTGCTTGGAAAGATGACTAAGTCACCCTTCACTGGTTCTTGCGAAAGGGGTGAGGGTCTATTGGACTTAATACATACCATGTATGTGGACCGTTTAGATCAACCACGAAGAATGGAAACTGCTTCTACGTGACTTTTACCGATGATTATAGTAGATATGGGTATATCTATTTAATCAAGCAAAAGTCAGAAACTTTTGAAAAGTTCAAAGAGTTTAAGAATGAAGTGGAAAATCAATTGGGCAGGAAAATCAAGATGCTTCGATCCGATCGAGGAGGAGAGTACCTAAGTCTTGAATTCCACGATTATCTCAAGGAGTGTGGAATAGTTTCGCAATTGACGCCTCCTAGGACACCGCAGTTGAATGGTGTGGCAGAAAGGCGTAATCGAACCTTATTGGATATGGTTCGCTCTATGATGAGTCGTGCTTCACTATCAATCTCTTTCTGGGGGTATTCCTTAGAGACTGCTGCCCATATCCTTAACCGAGTCCCTACTAAGAAGGTTGCCAAAACACCTCACGAGATGTGGACAGGGAAAGCTCCCTCGTTAGCACATATCAAGGTTTGGGGTTGCGAGGCTTTCGTAAGACGAGACACTCACGACAAGCTCGAACCTCGAAGTGAGCGATGTATTTTCATCGGCTACCCGCAGAAATCCTTTGGATATCTCTTCTATAGACCGAAGGACAATGTTGTCTTTGTTGCGAGGAGAGGAGTTTTCCGAGAGCGAGAACTCATAGGCCAAGGAGACAGTGGGAGGCAAATCGAGCTTGAAGAGATTCAAGAATCGATAGATGAAGGAACCTTTACCGCTGGCACTCAACCCGATTGACGTATCGTTGCCTCTTAGAAGTTCCGAAAGAGTTAGGTTTCAACCCCAGTTATATGGTTTTCATATTACTACCGAAGGAGACACGTATATTAGTGATAGTACACTAATAAACCTTGATGAACCTAATAGCTTTAAGGAAGCCATGGCAGGCCCGGAGTCTGCGAAATGGAAAGAGGCAATGGATAGCGAGATCCAATCCATGTATGATAACCAAGTATGGAATTTGGTTGATCATGTGCCCGGATGCAAGACCGTTGGGTGCAAATGGATCTTCAAGAAGAAGACCGATGTGGATGGAAAAGTACACACGTATAAGGCGCGATTGGTTGCGAAGGGCTTTACTCAAACTCCCGGAGTTGACTATGATGAGACCTTCTCACCAGTTGCGAAGATAAAATCTATTAGAGTGATGCTAGCTATTGCCGCATTTCATGATTATGAGATTTGGAAAATGGATGTCAAGACCGCTTTCCTTAACGGAAAGTTGGATGAGGATGTTTACATGGCTCAGCCAGAGGGGTTTGTGGATCCGAAGCATCCGAATAGAGTGTGTAAGCTTGAGAAGTCCATTTATGGACTTAAGCAAGCATCTCGCAGATGGAATCTTTGCTTCGATGAGAAAGTCAAAGAGTTTGGATTTGTACGAAGCAAAGACGAATCATGTGTATATGTCAAAACCAGTGGGAGTATAGTAAGTTTTCTCGTTCTATATGTCGACAACATATTACTCATAGGAAACGACGTCCCGACTCTGCAGGAGGTTAAGTCCTGGCTCGGGAAGTGCTTCGCTATGAAGGACCTCGGAGAGGCTTCTTACATTTTGGGAATAAGGATAGTAAGAGAGAGAAGTAAGAGACTAATAGGACTTAGTTAGAACACTTACTTAGAGAAGGTACTAAAACGTTTTAGTATGGAGAACTCGAAGAAGGGAGAATTACCAATACAAAGTAATGCCAAGTTGAGTAAGACTCAAAGTCCGAGTACCGAAGCTGAAATAGCAGAAATGAGTCGAGTACCATACGCTTCCGCAGTTGGCTCAATCATGTACGCTATGACTTGTACTCGCCCTGATGTAGCCTTCGCTTTGAGCATGGTTAGTAGATATCAAGGGAATCCTGGCAGAGCACATTGGATTGCGGTGAAGAATATCCTTAAGTACCTTCGGAGGACGAAGGAATGGTTCTTAGTCCTCGGAGGGAGTGATGACTTAAAGGTGCGAGGGTATAGTGACGCCAGTTTTCAAACCGACAGGGACAACTACCGTTCGCAGTCGGGTTGGGTCTTTACCCTAAATGGTGGAGCAGTGACATGGAAGAGTTCCAAGCAGGAAACCGTAGCTGATTCAACGTGCGAATCAGAGTACATTGCAGCGAGCGAAGCGTCGAAGGAGGCTATATGGCTGAAGAACTTCATCGGTGATCTTGGAGTTGTACCTGCCATAAAGGAGCCCATGGAGATTTTCTGTGATAATGAAGGAGCGGTTGCCTTGACCAAGGAACCGAGGGATCATGGTAGATCACGACATATCGACAGAAAATACCACTTCATTAGACATCGTGTAGAAGAAGGACAACTCATAGTGAAGAGGATATCATCAGAAGATAAGCCAGCAGATCCGCTTACGAAGAGACTGAGTAGGGTTAAGCACTTGCAGCATTCTAGGAGTATTGGGCTGAAGGATGATATTAGCATAGATTAGATAGTGTTAGAAACGTGTAATAGGTAAATGTAATTAACATTTGATGATTAAATAAAGGAGTTTTATTTATGAGTAATGTTACTATCTTATGTTAATTGTTTAACTATTGTTTCACTTTGCATGTTTTGATTTCCAGAATAATTGAGTTTATTAGGAATAATCGAATTGTTCAAATTGTCCACAATCGTTCATATGTTGGAAGTAGATATGAATGAAGATTGTCATGAATTGGTGTGTAGATTGTCTAAATGGTGTTAGACATAGCAAAGGACTGCTGCAACGTTCATGAGTGCTTATGAACTGGTTTTGAGCATTGGAACAAACCCGCGCTTGCTGGAATCACCTTATGGAATAAGATATAAAAGGGTGATCGCAAGACGATAATATCATATTGTCTTAAAACCTAGATATATGGTTTGTTATTTGTTAATTGATTGTACATTGATAATGCGAAAACGCATCAGTAACTCGGTGTTATAAAACGCATTGTTGTGTATAGTAAGTTAATGAATAAATAAATGCATATAAGTCGAAGTTTATCTGTAACTTTTATCTAAGAAGGTAAAAGCGATATCTCGGCCGCTCGATGATTTGATTTGACTTATGTGTCGGGCCCGGTCAGAACTGAGTTGATGTGTTCGATTAAGTTCTATGTCGAATAAATCAGAGATCGAGAAACCTAAATGCTTGACTAACCATTCCATAGGATTGTCAGCATGATATCTAACAGAGGACTGTAAGATCCCTTATCTAAAGGACAAGATTGATTAGATCAGAGTTTGACAGCGTCTTTGAGAGCTACGATTGCAAACCGAATTGTACTTGTGCATATAGTTACTAGACTTATCCAAGTGGGAGACTGTTGGAATAGTGTCTAAGGCTGCAACTGTATTAGGCAAGTATTTGACCCGGTTGTGCATGGTCCTTTTGGGTTGCCTTCACCATAGCAACTTGATAGGATGATTTATTAAGAGAGAGTAAATATTATTAGTATATTATGAGAATAATATAAAGAATAATATATTGTTATAAGTCATAGAATTAATTGGAATTAATTTGGTGACTAAAGAGATTAACTAAATAAGAGGGTATAAACTGTCAATTGTTTGATAGTTAAACTTTAGACTGTAAATCCATATAGATATATTGGACGAATTCTAGGAGCTAAAGGATAGCTCAAATCATCCAACACTTATCTAAGGAATGGATTTGGATAGCCTTAAGAGAAGATTATCCAATAGAGTTTAAACTGTAACCCTTAAGGAGTCTACAAGTATAAATAGACCCTATGGTTGAGGGAATTCGACACTTCACCTAAAGTAGAGAACCTCTGGTCAAATTCCATCCCCTCTCCTCTCTCCCAAATCATCCTCTTTGCTTTTGGTTTTTGTAAGCCATTAGAGGAGTGACAATTGTGACTCTAGAAGCTCCAAGACAACAAGGTCAACAAGGAATTCAAAGGTATGATTCTAGATCTGTTTCAATGTTGTTATTTAACCTAAAATAGTCATTAGAAGTCTTGGATTCAAAGTATGTTTAATTAGAAAGCCTAGATCCAAGCATTAGGGTTTTGCATGCGCACATAGGAAAGTTCTTATGGCTAAAACCCATCACGACAGTCATCCATGCTAGCTAGGTCCGGTGTGACGTGGTTGTTGGCACCGGTGTCAGGAAACCAGGAGGCAGATGCAGAAGTTGTAGATACATCTGCAGAATTCGTTGTAGGTCTGTAGCGAATGGTTGACGGATCACGATGTGGGCATTGCGATGGAAGGTGGCCAACGCCATGTTGAATGCAGGTACTAAAAACTGTATTTTGGGTTGAGGCCCAAATAAATGGGTGAGTACTGTCAACTCGGTCGCGATTATGGTTGCCTCGGTAAGAGCCACGCCGACCTTTGTTTCCACGGTTGGAGTTTGAACATGGTCTGGAGCCATAAAAAGCCTGGGAGGTACCAGGCGATGCGGTGGGGGCTGAGGTCGGTTGTATTTGAAGGCCAAGAGCAACAAGTTGAGAGGTAATGGCAGATAGCGCTTCGTTGTGGCTTTTTGCAATTTATTGGGTGGTATGGAAGGCATGAATTGCTGGTTGGTGAGACTTTGCAATCATAAAGTCATGATCACTAATTAGGGCATGAAGTTCAGTGAAGGTAGTGATGTTGGATAAGGTTTCTAATTCCATAACTATATTTGGTATGTACTTGACATAAGAGTAGCATGGTCGATTTGGGTTGCATGTCACTGAAATAATCTGAAGGATGGACATTTGAGAAAAGGTTAATTATGATTTATTAATATATTATAAGTTCTACTATATTAAAATGAAATCATATTATTTAATTATTATTGATCAAGAATTAATTTGGAATTAATTTAGTGATCAAAAGAGACTAATTAAATATAAGGGGCTGATTTGGTAAATCAATGATTCTTGTAAAGTGGGTCAATGATCCATAGTTCTTTAGGTTGGGCTAAACCAATGTAATAACCCATGGATAGTCCATAGAGGTTTAAACCAATGGAGCCTGAGGAATATGGAAGGTCATGGGCATTAGGGTTTACATGAATGTAACCCTAGTTTTGACACATTATATAAGAAGACCCTAAGCTCCTAAAATCGGCACTTAAGTGATCTTTGGAAGAGCATAGCCGATTTTGAGTGCAAGTTATCCTCTCTCAAGTCCTCTATTGTTGGTGGTGGTGTGTGAAGCATTTGAGGCATCACATTTGGGGTCCTAGGCTCTTAAAGGTTCAAGGTTTCAAGCTACAACAAAAGGTGAGTCATCTAACTAGATTTTGTATTGTATATACTCTATTGTATACTAGTTAGGATGAGTGCTTTGGAAAAATAAAAATGCATGTATAATTAGAGAAAACATAGATCTAAAGCATCTAGGGTTGCATGTACTATTGGATTAGTGTCTAAGCCCATAACTATAATTGGTATGTACTTGACCCGAGAGTAGCATGGTCCATTTGGGTTGCATGGCACCGGAACAATCTGAAGGATGGATAATTAAGAAGAGGTTATTTATGGTTTATTAATATATTATAAGTTCTAATATATTAATATGAAATCATATTATTTAATTAGTATTGATCAAGAATTAATTTAGAATTAATTTTGTGATCAAAATAGACTAATTAAATATATGAGGACTGATTGTATAAATCATTCGTTCTTATAAAGTGGGCTTATAATCCATAGTTCTTTATGTTAAGCTAAACCCATGTGGTGACCCATGGATACTACATGGAGGTTAAAACCCATGGAGCCTAAGGAATGTGGAAGGTCATACACATTAGGTTTTACAGGGTGTAACCCTAGTTGTATCACACTATATAAGAAGCCTCATAGATACCAAAATTGATACTTAAGTGAGTTGCAAGAGGGCTAGCTGATTTTGTGTGTGCAAGGAATCTCTTCTCAAGTTCCTCCATTGTTGGTGGTGTTTTGTGATTCCATTTGAGGTTCAACACTTGGGGCACTAAGTTCTTAAAGGTCCAAGGTTTCCAACTACACTAAAAGGTATGTCATCTAACTTGTATTTCATGTTGTTTATACTCCATTGTATGCTAGTTAGGATGATGCTTTGGAAAAACAATGTTGCATGTATAATTAGAGAAAACATAGATCCAAAGCATCTAGGGTTGCATGTACACCATAGGAGTGTTAGAATGCTCAAAACCCTTCATGTACACCATAGGAGTGTTAGAATGCTCAAAACCCATCGGTGGTATTGGAGCCTAGGATTGTTTTCTGTCATACTTGATGCTAATTGTTTTTCAAAGTAGAAAAAAATTGGTTTTCTGCCTTCTGGATAGTGAACTCGTCGAGTCCACTAAGAAAAGTGCCAACTCGACGAGTTCAGTTCATGTACTCGCCGAGTTGGTGCTACAGTGTGCAAAAATTCAAGTTTTTTGGTAAAAATTGGATTAGGATCATTACCCTAAACTATTTTTTTGAACCATGAAATTTGTTTTTTCATAAGGTAATGATCATGCTTGTCCAATTAAAAGATAATTATCAAAGTTTCAAGATTTGTATTAGTTTATGAATTAGCTAATTTCTTGAAAATTATTGGTGTGAATTATATATGCTTATGAGTTTAACTAGATCATATATATTATTTGACATTTCTTGTTAGTTTAATTTTTGATCTAAAAGCCTTTTAATGTACTCCATAACTTGTCCTCAATTTATGGAAAACCAAATTTCTTTTCTTTAAAAGTCATTAAACTCATAAGTTAAGAAAATGAAAAGTTTTGAATAGTGTCAAAACTTGTCCTCAAGTTTTGGAATTTGTAAAGTCACACTTTTGAATACATTAATTCCAAACCTTAGAATTTTAAAAGTTAAAATTCAACCCTTATACTTTATAATATTATAGGTTTAATATATATATATATATATATATATATATATATATATATATATATATATATATATATATATATATATATATATATATAAGAACAAATGAGTATTACCGTTAGTAGGCCTCATTCATGAAGTCGATCTATAAGGGAGTATAAGATTAGTGCTTATAAAATGGTGGTTTAATGTGTGTCTACTCTCACCCACCGCTTCCTTGACTGGTGAAGGGTCGTTAGCCGAACGGGTATGATAGGACACTAATTCTCATTAAAAAGTATAATGATAATTATAAAGTAACTAAATGTTTTATTAAATTCCCAATCTTAGTTACTTTAGGGAAATGTGAAATTGATGGTAATCCATGAAATTGCACTTTACACCTTGCCAAGTCATTAACGAGGCGTGTGTGGTTAACCGACACATTAACCTGGACTAGTAAGGATGGCAGAGGGTAGCTTGATGTTTATCAGAGATTGGTGGAGCGTGTGTGGTTAACCGACACATCGATTAGGTGATAAATGACATTAAGAGTACCAAGTTAATTTGCATGGTTATTCACACCTTGTTTGTGATCCTCGGTATGCCAGTCACAAACCTGAAGGGTATAATAGAGATTTAAACATTCTATTGAATATGTCAATGAGTCTCAAAGGATCTAGGAGTTTCAATCTAATTAAAACTTAATAATCTATTTTGTTTTTCATGGTGGAAATTGCTAAATCGTCGTTTACCTACCTTTTAATATTTTGCAAGTTGGATTACGGCATCCCTCTTCCAAATTATGAAATATGTTGTTGGGTCTTAGCCTTAATATTTCATTTGGGTGTTATATTAAGGACTCTTATCTAATCTAAACTTTGTCTTTTTTTTTCAGATGTCTTCCAACACTGCTTCTAGCGCAAACCCTACTGGCTCTTTCTCTCTTATGAACCTTTGTGGGAGAGTCATCTTTGATGGTACTAATTTCAATGATTGGATTAGGAACATCAGGATGGTCACTCGCTATGAGGACAAGGAATATGTCCTCAATAAGGAGCTAAAGGAAATTGATGAATCTTCTGCTACTCCTCAGGAGATTGGTGGTTTAGGGCACATGAGAAGGATGCCACCAAGGTAGCTTGTATCATGCTTGCCACTACGTCAGCTGAACTCCAAAATTCCTATGAGGACCTCTACCCTTTTGAAATGCACCAAGACCTGATGGAAAGATACCATTAGAGTGCTCGTCAAGAGAGGTATGAAATATTCTGCTCCATGATTACAACAAAGATGAATGATGGTGAACCTATCATGGCCCACTTGCATAAAATGCAAAGGTTTGTGGACTGTTTGCTCAAATTGAATGTGAACTTCGATGAAGAGTTGGCCATAGATATCATTATACACTCTCTACCTCTATGTTATGACAAGTTTCGTATGACTTATCATATGAACAAGGAAGAGGTCACTCTAAGCAAGCTTCAGGGCCTTTTGAGGACTGTTGAAAGTGGTCTCAAAGGTAAAAATGTTGTATATATTCCTACTGCTAATGCCCCTGTTCTGGCAATTAGACAAGGGAAGGAGGAGAAGAGAAAGTCTCCTTCTAAGAGCCGCAAGGGAAAGTCTCTTGATGGAAGTGGAACCAAATATGGTTCTACCACTCCCTCTACGATTCCTAAGGAATCAGAGTGTTTCTATTTCCATGAAAAAGGGCACTAGAAACGAACCTACCCTAAATACTTGCATGATGTAAAGGATGGGAAGGTTAAACCCACCCATTCATGTATTTATACTATTCTATCTAAAAACTCATCACATGCTAACTCTTGTGTTCTTGACACAGGTTGTGGCTTTCACATTTTTTAACACCCAAAATTTTCAAATAATTTTTCACAATTTAAAAACACACTTTCATTCATAAATATTATAAAAATGTCATTGTATCACATCTCAATTCATAGAAACACAGCCCAAGATCATAATATGTAAAAACTCCTCACGTGTGTACTGATCATTCATGTATTTATACTATTATATCTAAAAACTCCTCACGTGTCTCAGCTGAGGAAGTGTATAGCCGACGAGTCAGCAGTGGTGTCGTTAGAGGATATCCAGGTGGACGCGAGTCTGAATTATGTTGAGAGACCGATCGCGATCTTGGACCAGAAGATCAAGGTTCTGAGGAACAAGGAGGTGCCTCTGGTTCAGGTCCAGTGGCAACATCGGAGGGGGTCCGAGCTGACTTGAGAGCCGGAGTCAGAGATGCGGGAGCAACATCTGGAGTTGTTTTCGGCATGAGACTTCGAGGGAAAAGTTTGGTTCTAGTGGGGGAGAATTGTAACATCCCGAAATTCAGGTAAAGCTATTTAACCCTTCTCTTTTGTCAAGTTGTCAAGATTAGTCCTTGAGTGGAATTTGTAGCAAATGAGTACGTTAGGCGTACTGGAGAGTATGCTGCGCGTACTCATGCGCTTAATTTGGACACGGACTCGCCTAGGTACGCTAGGCGTTCCCAGGGTTACGTTGGGCATAGCGGGCCCAGATGCAAACCCTAATATTTGGCTTATGCACTATATAAAGAATGCTAAGGCTTTATCCTCAACCACCGTATCAGAGAGTGAAACCCTAAGAGAGCATTTCCTTCGTCCTTAAGCTTGTGTGTGAGTGTTTTGAGCTAAAAATGCCTTGGTGTGTTAGTGAAGAAGAAGGTGAGGAGCTTGTGGAGGCTAGGGATTGAAGTGCAAGTTTGGATCTAAGTTCTTCATGGGGAGGAGCTTCATCTAGAGGTATAAAGCTCAAAACTTTCCTCTTTATTTTGGTTTGGTGTTGCATGGACCATTTCTGGGGTTAAAAGTCCCAAAGGTGGAGACTTTATAAGTGTAAGGGACTCCATGGACCTAGATCTGTCCCATTTCAGTGATATTTGTGTTGTAGATCCATAAAAATCCCAACTTGGTCGTTGTTATGGGGGCATGCTTGAGTTATGAGCTTTTCTAGGGTTGGAAATGGAATGTTATGGGTGTTTGTGACTTGTTCATCCATGCAAAGGCTTAAAGTCACCAACTTTTATGATTAAGAGGCTTAGAAATGGTCAGATCTAAAAGTGGGACGTGTGTCTTAACTGTTTAAGACCCTATGAGCTAAGGAGTCTGAAACTGGGAGTTACGCGGGGCGTAATCCCAGTACGCGCGGCGTAGGGGGTCACGTTCCCCATTTTTGTGAGGTCGCCGGGTACGCCCATCGTACAGGTTGGTACGTGCAGCGTAACCCGGATAGTTGACTTTTGTTGACTCTTAGGGTTTGGTCAACTTTAGGGCCTTTGAGCCATGAGAGGGGTAAAATGGTCTTTTACCCTTCTGAGAGTGCTAAGAAAGGGAATAGTCCGACCTTGAGTATTGTATTGATTAGAGTGCTTATTCCATGTGATTAGGCGGAGGGTAGACCAGATTTTACCGAGTTCATGATACCGAGTTACCCGAGGTGAGTCTTCTCACTATACTTTACCAAGAGTGGTAATTAGAGTTATGTGATAGAGTATCTTATATGCTTTTTTTGCATGATGTGATTTCTATGTGATTTTTGCTATGTATGATTCAGAGTTTACAGAGTTAGGACCGAAAGGTCCACAGAGTTAGGACCAGAGGCTCCACAGAGATATGGGAATGGAGGGTCCCATTGAGACACATTGACAAGAGGGTCATACAGAGTTATAGCCTCGAGTGGCTAATATGTGTTGTATGTGGTGTTTTGGGCAACTCACTAAGCATTTATGCTTACAGCGTTGTGTTATGTGTTTCAGGTACCAGTGAGGATCGCAGGAAGGCACCGGCATGATCAGTACACACGTGAGGAGTTTTTACATATTATGATCTTGGGCTGTATTTCTATGAATTGAGATGTGATACAATGACATTTTTATAATATTTATGAATGAAAGTGTGTTTTTAAATTGTGAAAAATTATTTGAGAATTTTGGGTGTTAAAAAATGTGAAAGCCACAACCTGTGTCAAGAACCCAACAGTTAGCATGTGATGAGTTTTTAGATAGAATAGTATAAATACATGAATGGGTGGGTTTAGCCTTAGCATTCTTTATATAGTGCACAAGCCAAATATTAGGGTTTGCATCTGGGCCCGCTACGCCCAACGTAACCCTGGGTACGCCCAGCGTACCTAGGCGAGTCCGTGTCCAAATTAAGCGCATGAGTACGCGCAGCATACTCTCCAGTACGCCCAACGTACTCATTTGCTACAAATTCCACTCAAGGACTAATCTTGACAACTTGACAAAAGAGAAGGGTTAAATAGCTTTACCTGAATTTCGTGATGTTACAATTCTCCCCCACTAGAACCAAACTTTGCCCTCGAAGTCTCATGCCGAAAACAACTCCGGATGCTGCTCCCGTATCTCTGACTCCGGCTCCCAAGTCAGCTCGGACCCCCTCCAATGTTGCCACTGGACCTGAACCAGAGGCACCTCCTTGTTCCTCAAAACCTTGATCTTCCAGTCCAAGATCGCAATCGGTCTCTCAACATAATTCAGACTCGCTTCCACCTGGATATCCTCTAACGGCACCACTGCCGACTCGTCGGCTATACACTTCCTCAGCTGAGACACGTGGAAGGTATCATGAATCTGGCTCAACTCTACAGGTAGCTCCAAACGATATGCTACCCTGCCCACCCTCGCGATCACTCTAAAAGGCCCAATATACCGGGGCCCCAACTTGCCCCTCTTCCTGAATCGAATCACTCTTTTCCAAGGTGACACTTTTAGGAGTACGAGGTCTCCTACTTGGAACTCAAGCTCGGATCGCCGCCTATCCGCATAACTCTTCTAGCGAATCTGGGTCGTCAACAACCTCTGTCTAACCTGCTATATCTGCTCTGTCGTCTGAAGCACTATCTCAATGCTGCCTATCACTCGCTGCCCTACCTCTCCCCAACAGATGGGAGTCTGACACCTCCTCCCATATAACAACTCGAAGGGAGGCATACCAATTCTCGAATGGTGACTGTTGTAATAGGAAAACTCAGCCAATGGTAGATACGTGTCCCAACTCCCTCCGAAGTCCAACACACATGCCCGAAGCATGTCCTCGAGCGTCTGAATCGTTCTCTCACTCTGTCTGTCCGTCTGTGGGTGGTACGCGGTACTGAAATGGAACCTAGTACCCAACTCCTCATGAAACTTTTTCCAGAACCTAGAAGTGAAACGCACATCTTGATCTGACACAATCGAGATCGGTACATCATGCCGCGATACCACCTCCCTCACATACACCTCCGCCAGCCTCTCTGCGGAAGAGCTCTCACTGATAGCAAGAAAATGAGAGCTCTTTGTCAGCCGGTCAATGATCACCCAAATTGCGTCGATACCTCTCGCAGTCCTCGGCAATTTGGTGATAAAATCCATGGAAATCTATTCCCACTTCAACTGGGGAACCTCAAGTGGCTACAACTTGCCATGTGGACACTGGTGCTCGGCTTTAACCCTACGACAGGTCAAGCACTTCTCTACAAACCACGCCACATTCCTCTTCATACAGGGCAAACAATAGTCTATCTTCAGGTCCAAATACATCTTAGTGGCCCCGGGATGGATCGAAAACCTCGACCTGTGCGCCTCCTCCATCAAAATGGTATGTGCCCCACCCTCAAATGGCACCCAAATCTGGCCCTGGAAGGTCATAAGCCCTCAGCTATCGGTAGTGAACTCTGATACTTGCCCGATCACCCGCTCTCTCTTGCGGTTCTCCGGTCTCATGGCCTCTACCTGGGCCTCCTGAATGGTGTCGAACACCGGATTCATCACTGTTAACCTCAAACAAACATCTCGTAATGGGGTACTCTCCGCCCTGCGACTCACAACATCGGCTACCACATTAGCCTTGCCCGGGTGGTACAGGATCCCACACTCATAATCCTTTACCACATCCAACCATCTCCGCTGGCGCATATTCAGGTTGGGCTGATCCATCTGATACTTCAAGCTCTTGTGATCCGTGTATATAGTACACCAGACCCCATGCAAATAGTGACACCAGATCTTGAGGGCGAACACCACAACCCCCAACTCCAGATCGTGAGTAGGATACCTCGTCTCATGAGGCTTCAGCTGCCTCGATGTGTATGCTATCACATGCCCTCTCTGCATCAGCACTGCACCCAATCCCGATATCGACGTGTCACAATATACCATAAAATCCTCCATTCCCTCCGGAAGGGCTAACACCAGGGCTTTACATAATCTCTTGAGAAGTGTCTCGAATGAGGCCTACTGCTCCGGGCCCCAACTGAAAGCCACGCCCTTCCAGGTCAGTCTGGTGACAGGAACAACAATCCTGGAGAAATCCTTGATAAATCTCTGATAATAACCGACCAACCCCAAAAAACTTCTGACCTCTGAAGGGGATCTCGGCACCTCCCAACTCACCACCGCCTCAATCTTGAACGAATCGACCAATATCCCATTCTGGTTGACGAGGTGTCCTAGGAACTAGACCTTTCGTAACCAGAAATCGGACTTGGAGAATTTGGCGTACAGCCTCTCCGATCTCAGAACTCCGAGGATCTCCCTCAAATCCTCCTCATGCTGCTCTCTGGATCTTGAATACACCAATATATCATCGATGAACACGATCACCGAACGATCCAACATCGGCCTGTCCGATGCATTGGTGAGCCCGAAAGGTATCACCATGAACTTGTAATGCCCATAACGAGTCCTGAACGCTGTTTCTTGTTTGTTTTTCATCTTTTTCATCTTTTTACTATTATTTCTTGTAATTCTTGAAAAGTACTTTTGGATATCCTCATCACGCACTCTCATCTGATGATATCCAGAACTCAGATCAATCTTGGAGAACCTAGACGCTCCCTGCAACTGATCGAACAAATCGTCGATCCTCAGCAAAGGGGTAACGGTTCTTGACCGTCAGCTTGTTCAACTCTCAGTAATCAATGCACATCAGGTGTGAACCATCCTTCTTCTTGACAAAAAGGATCAGCGCTCCCCACGGCGAGCTACTCGGCCGTATAAACCCCTTTCCCAGCAGCTCCTAAAGCTGTGAGGATAACTCCTGCATCTCTGGAGGTGCAAGGCGATAGGGTGCCTTGGCGATAGGTGCTGCCCCTGGGACCAAATCCATACGGAACTCTACCAGCCTCTCTGGAGGCACTCCCGGCAACTCCTCGAATGGTGTCCAACACCGGATTCATCACTGTTAACCTCAAACAAACATCTCGTAGTGGGGTACTCACCGCCCTGCGACTCATGGCATCGGCTACCACATTAGCCTTGCCCGGGTGGTACAGGATCCCACACTCATAATCCTTTACCACATCCAACCATCTCCTCCGGCGCATATTCAGGTTGGGCTGATCCATCAGATACTTTAAGCTCTTGTGATCCGTGTATATGGTACACCAGACCCCATACAAATAGTGACGCCAGATCTTGAGGGCGAACACCACAGCCCCCAACTCCAGATCATGAGTAGGATACCTCGTCTCATGAGGCTTCAGCTGCCTCGATGCGTATGCTATCACATGCCCTCTCTGCATCAGCACCGCACCCAATCCCTATATCGACACGTCACAATATACCATAAAATCCTCCATTCCCTCCAGAAGGGCTAACACTAGGGCTTTGCACAATCTCTGGAGAAGTGTCTCGAACGAGGCCTACTGCTCCGGGCCCCAACTGAAAGCCACGCCCTTCCAGGTCAGTCTGGTGACAGGAACAACAATCCTGAAGAAATCCTTGATAAATCTCTGATAATAATCGGCCAACCCCAGAAAACTTCTAATCTCTGAAGGGTATCTCGGCACCTCCCAACTCACCACCGCCTCAATCTTGAACGGATCGACCAATATCCCATTCTGTTTGATGAGGTGTCCTAAGAACTGGACCTTTCGTAACCAGAAATCGGACTTGGAGAATTTGGCGTACAGCCTCTCCGATCTCAGAACTCCGAGGATCTCCCTCAAATCCTCCTCATGCTGCTCTCTGGATCTCGAATACACCAATATATCATCGCTGAACACGATCACCGAACGATCCAACATCGGCCTGTCCGGTGCATTGGTGAGCCCGAAAGGTATCACCACGAACTTGTAATGCCCATAACGAGTCCTGAACGCTGTTTCTTGTTTGTTTTTCATCTTTTTCATCTTTTTACTATTATTTCTTGTAATTCTTGAAAAGTACTTATGGATATCCTCATCACGCACTCTCATCTGATGATATCCAGACCTCAGATCAATCTTGGAGAACCTAGACGCTCCCTGCAACTGATCGAACAAATCGTCGATCCTCGGCAAAGGGGTAACGGTTCTTGACCGTCAGCTTGTTCAACTCCCGGTAATCAATGCACATCCGGTGTGAACCATCCTTCTTCTTGACAAAAAGGATCAGCGCTCCCCACGGCGAGCTACTTGGCCATATAAACCCATTTCCCAGCAGCTCCTAAAGCTGTGAGGATAACTCCTGCATCTCTGGAGGTGCAAGGCGATAGGGCGCCTTGGCGATAGGTGCTGCCCCCGGGACCAAATCGATACGGAACTCTACCAGCCTCTCTGGAGGCTTTCCCGACAACTCCTCGAGAAAAACGTCCAGGAACTCACGCACTATCGGGACCTCATCGACCGACCTCGGTCTCTCTGCACCTACTCTCGTATCCACCACATAAGCCACAAACCCACTATAGCCCTGTTGTAGGCTCTGCAATGCTCTGGCAGACGAACAAAATGCTGACCCAGAACGGGTACCCTTGCCATAAACCGTAAGAACTCCCCCACTAGGGTCTCTTATGGTCACCAGCTGTCGCTCGCAGTCGATAACCGCTCCAAACCTGCTCAATCAGTCCATGCCTACGATGACACAAACATCTCCCATCGCAATCGGGACCAAATCAATCGGAAACTCAACACCGAAGATCTCGAGCGCACATCCTCGAATCACATCAGTGGCATACAACGCTCTCTCGTCAGCAATAGAAACTCACAAAGGTCGACTTAACGCCTCACGACAGATACTGATGTGC
Source organism: Lactuca sativa (assembly GCF_002870075.4). Taxonomy (NCBI): domain Eukaryota; kingdom Viridiplantae; phylum Streptophyta; class Magnoliopsida; order Asterales; family Asteraceae; genus Lactuca; species Lactuca sativa. The sequence goes on from NC_056630.2 coordinate 254,347,381, forward strand.
TAACAAAAGGCTAACGACACAAAAGACCGACTCGCATCCGAGTCAAATAACACCAAAGCAGGTACAGAACTCACAAGAAATGTACCTACGCATTTCATAATATAAGCATAACATCACAACTCAAAATAAATTGATGAAAGAATACATACCAGCCACAACATCGGGCGCTACGCAGACCTCCTCCATTGTCAACTGGAAGTCTCTCCCGCGAGCCTTCGGCGCCTCGGCTTCACCGGCCGACTCTCTGTAGCTCGTACGACAGCAGAGGCAGATCCCTGTGATGCTCCCTGAGCTGACCCCCACAACTGCGGACACTCGGCCTTTTGGTGTCCGGTCTGGTTGTAGTGAAAATAGACTGCAAACCCTTGGGGCAATCCTTGGCCATGTGCTCCTCCTTGCCACACTTTTCTGCACTTGCCACAAGTGCAGCCCTTCTGTTTCCCTGATCTCGAATCGGCGGGCTTGGCCCGCTTGGTAGCCGATCGAGACTGTGTCGGTCGCCGATCCCTCCCTTGAGACTCCGCCTCCTCCCTGGCCTGAGTCTCGAGCTTAATCTCCCTCTTTCGGGCATTTGCCTAAATCTCGGCAAATGTCCAGTACGTCGAGTTCGCCACGAACTCGTGGATGTCTCTCCTCAAAATGCTCAAATATCTACTCATGCGTGCCTGCTCGGAAGACACGTGCTCAGGGCAAAACATCGCCCTCTCATGGAACATCCTGGTGATCACTATAAATGACTCAGTGACCTGCTTGAGGGTCAAGAACTCCTGGGCCAAAAGTTCCCTTTCCACCGGGGGAACGTACACATCACGAAACATAGTGGTGAACCTCTCCCAGGTCACCGTGGCAAGCTCTGCAGAAGAATAGTGCGCTGTTACAAACTTCCACCAATCCTTCGTCCCCAAGCAAAGTTGGTTCAACGCGAACCGAACTATCAGATGCTCCGGACAAGAACACGTATAGAAGCATCCCTCAATATTAGAAATTCATCTCATCGCAGCGATCGGATCCTGTGTCCCATTGTAACGCCCGGGTTTCGGGGCTAAGCATTTTTGACAATGTAATAGTCTAGGTCAACTATTGTAACTCTTTTTGAAGTAATAAAGATGAAATATTTGAGTATTATGTGGATTATGTGTATTTATGTGCTTATTATTTAATTATAAATGTATAATTAATAAAGAATAAAAATAAGCGTCAAAATTAAAGTGTGAGATAAGCCTGATATCTCTACATAAAGTTGTGGTGGTCGAAAAAAAGATTTGGGGATATAAAGAACACCGAAATCCGAGTTATAACGAAGAAGTTATGACCTGTCGAAGTTTCACGGCGGAACCAGCGCGACACTAGGAAGCGTAAATAGTGAACTTACGATAGAGCGACTTTTAGCCTTAGAAATCTAAATGAAAGTCGTAGAATATTTTAAACTGAGAGTGTCCATAAAAAGAACGCCCAAATCTGACTTCGTATGAAGAAGTTATGAGATTTTAACGGACCAATCCTGTCCCGGCCTGTTAAAAATATAACTTTAAAAATAAAGTCAAAATTAGCCGACAGAGTCTAAATGAAAGTTGTAGAATACGTCTCCACCTACACGTGGATATAAAGAACGTCAAAAACGGAGTTCGTATGAATGAGTTACAAATTATAATAGCATATTTACATATTAAAATAAAGTATAAATCATGTATACGTACACACACACACACACATATATATATATATACATATGTATATATCATTAGAAAGGTATCGAAGATGCGGTCATTATAAGACTAATGTTGAGTTCTTTTGACATTAGTTTAGTACAAATATCATTAAATCCATTTAAAATAGTATTATAGAGGGGTGTTTAGTTGTTTATATAACTAAAAGGTCATTAAGTAATTATGGAGGGTAGTTTTTAAAAATTCAATTAGTATAAATAAGAGCCTTGGGCTCTCATATTTCTTGCACCATTCTCTTGATTCAAGAGTCTTTCTCTCATTATCCCCCGAGCATTTCGGTCCCTCGTGATTCGACTTCTCTTTCTGTAGTTTAGTATTGTAACACCGTAAATTTTCGATACAAATTTTTCAAATTTTATAAACATAATTCCCTTAATATTCATAAAACACCCATGATTAAAATTCAATCCAAGTTATACAAAAATCCCAAGATCACATAATCATAAAATCCCATGCGTGTGTACTGATCAAGTCGGCGCCTTCCCACGGTCGTCACTAGTACCTGAAACAAATAATACCAAACACTGTAAGCACAAAGCTTAGTGAGTTCCCCAAAATACCACATATAACACATATTAGCCACTCAAGGCTATAACTCTATGGGTCCGTGCACCCAAACTCTGTGAACCCTTAGGTTCTAACTCTGTAAACATGCACAACATAAATCACATAGAAATAATGCAGTACAACACATACATAACATACATAGCATACAAATACTCTGTCACATAACTCTGGTTACCTACTCAAGGTAAAGTATAGTGAGAAGACTCACCTCGTGTATCTCGCTAACTCGTAAATCCTGGAAATTGCTCGTGCTCGATCCCTCAAGCTATAATCCTCCTATAACACAATATATACCTCTAATTAACACTTTCACAACTAAGGTTGACTTCCCCTATCAAGTCAACATTGGTCAACGATCAACTTTGACCGGACTCGGCGAGTGCACCGAAGCGACTCGGCGAGTCTATACGTGTTCACTGACTCCCTCGGATCCTCCCTTGGCACGTCGAGTACTTCCCTAACTCGACGAGTTCCACCTGGCATGAATCGCAGGGCCACCACGACTCAACTCGCCGAGTCTCAAGAACAACTCAGCGAGTTCCAGCTTGACTCAGTCCACTAGTCGACCCTCTCCGACTCTCCCTGACTCACTGAGTCAACCCTTAACTCGGCAAGACCACTCGCAGAGTGGTTAAGGACAAACTTCATCCTACTCGCCGAGTCTGTTCTTCGGACTCGGCGAGTCCACACCATGCATGAACTCAAACTCACTCTTGAGCTCAGATCCGCTCCAAAAACCCATAGATCCAGTCCTTCCAAGCACATATACCACGTAAAGTTTCAATCTTGGTGCTCATGCAAAGGTCCAAAGGCCTTATTTGATGATGTGGTCTCTAGAATGCCATTCTAGGCTCATGGCCTCCATTAACAGCCATAAAGCTCGAGGGAAAAGGGTCTCTAGACCTATTTGGGTCCAGATCTAAAGTTCCAACACCAAAAAGAGGCCAATTACTCCATGGATCTTTCCACAAAGAAACCCTAACTCTAAGATTTACACAAAGGACTGAGATAGGAACAAATGGTTACCTCAAATGAAGTCTCTGAGCTTAGAAATCACTAGATTAGCACCTCCTTTGGTCTCCTCTTGCCTTGATCCTCTTCTAAGAGCAAAAACACCCACAATTAGCCAAAGATCTTCCTCCTCTCCCTCACAAATTGCTCAAGGACTCTTTAGGGTTCTCTCTGGGGTTGGTGGCCGCAAATGACGGCCATAAGCCCTCTTAAATAGGTCTCATACCTCGGAAATTAGGGTTTCATTAAACAGCATGGACTCGCTGAGTCCACCTTTTGGACTCGCCGAGTCCAGACGCGAATCCGCGTCCAAACCGCGATCCTACTCGGCGAGTTTGAGCTCCAACTCGTCGAGTCTCCTCACAAATCACCAAAAATTACAAGAATAAATAATACCAGGAAATTTGGGCTGTTACAATTCTCCCCCACTAGAACTAGACTTCGCCCTCGAAGTCTCGCTCTGCAAATAACTCCGGATGCTGCTCACGCATCTCACACTCCGGCTCCCAGGTCATCTCGGACCCCTTCCGATGTTGCCACTGAACCAACACCAAGGGTACCTCCTTGTTCCTCAGAACCTTGACCTTCTGATCTCTGATTGCCACTGGTCTCTCGGCATAATTCAGGCTCGCATCTACCTGAATATCCTCCAACGGAACCACTGCCGACTCATCGGCTATACACTTCCGCAGCTGCGACACAAGGAAAGTGTCGTGAATCTGCCCCAACTCTGCTGGCAACTCCAAACGATAGGCTACCCGGCCTACCCTCGCGATCACTCGGAATGGACCAATAAATCGAGGCCCCAACTTGCCCCTCTTCCTGAATCGAATCACTCCTTTCCAAGGAGAGACCTTCAGGAGCACAAAGTCGTCGACCTGAAACTCAAGCTCGGACCGGCGTCTGTCCACATAACTCTTCTGACGACTCTAAGCGGTCAACAACCTCTGCCTAACCTGCTGGATCTGCTCTGTCGTCTGAAGCACTATCTCTGTACTGCCCATCACGCGCTGACCAACCTCTCCCCAACAAATGGGGGTCCTGCACCTCCTCCCATACAACAGCTCAAAGGGCGGCATACCAATGCTCAAATGATGGATTTTGTTGTAGGAAAACTCTACCAAGGGCAAGTACGTATCCCAACTTCCCCCAAAATCCAACACACATGCCCGAAGCATATCCTCGAGCGCCTGAATCATCCGCTCACTCTGCCCGTCCGTCTGGGGGTGATAGGCGGTACTAAAATGCAGCCTAGTACCCAATTCCTCATGAAACTTCTTCCAGAATCTGGAAGTGAAACGTACATCCCGGTCTGAGACAATTGAGATCGACACCCCATGCCGAGACACCACTTCCCTCACGTACATCTCTGCTAACTTCTCTGCGGAAGAACTCTCGCTGATAGTAAGGAAGTGAGCGCTCTTCGTCAATCTGTCCACAATCAACCAAATTGCATCAACTCCCTTAGCAGTCCTTGGCAATTTGGTGATAAAATCCATGGTGATCTGTTCCCACTGCCATTCGGGAACCTCCAACGGCTGCAACTTCCCATGCGGTCTCTGGTGCTCGGCCTTAACCCTACGACAGGTCAAGCACCTCTCAACAAACCACGCAACATCCCTCTTCATACAGGGCCACCAATACTCTTTCTTCAGATCCAAATACATCTTAGTGGCCCCCGGATGGATCGAAAATTTCGACCGATGAGCCTCCTCCATCAAAATGGTACGCGTTCCTCCCACAAACGGCACCCAGATACGCCCCTGAAATGTCATAAGCCCCCGACCATCGGTGACGAACTCTGAAATCAATCCAACAACTCGCTCTTTCTTCTGCATCTCGGGTTGCACAGCCTCGGCATGTGCCCCACGAATGGCGACCAACACTGGAGCTATCACGGTCAATCTCAAACATACATCCCGCAGCGGGGTGCTCTCCGCCCTACGGCTCAGTGCATCGACTACCATATTAGCCTTGCCTGGGTGGTACAGGATCTCACAATCATAATCCTTGACCACATCCAACCACCTTCTCTGACGCATATTTAGGTTGGGCTGATCCATCAAATACTTCAAACTCTTATGGTCCGTGTATATCGTACACCGAACCCCATACAGGTAGTGACGCCAAATCTTGAGAGCGAACACCACTGCCCCCAACTCTAGATCATGAGTGGGATATCTCGTCTCGTGAGGCTCCAGCTGCCTCGATGCATATGCTATCACATGCCCCCTCTGCATCAGCACCGCTCCCAACCCCAAGATCGATGCATCACAGTATACCACAAAGTCCTCCATTCCCTCCGGGAGGGCTAATACCGGGGCCTCGCATAACCTTTGGCGAAGCGTCTCAAAGGAGGCCTGCTGCTCGGGGCCCCATGAAAAAGCGACACCCTTCCGGGTCAACCTGGTGAGTGGCACTGCGATCTTAGAGAAATCCTTGATAAATCTCCGATAATAATCGGCCAACCCTAGAAAACTCCTGATCTCGGAGGGTGACCTCGGCACTTCCCAACTCATCACCGCTTCAACTTTGGTCGGGTCGACCAATATCCCTTCCTGGTTAATGAGATGCCCCAGGAACTGGACCTCTCGCAACCAGAAATCACACTTGGAGAATTTGGCATAAAGCCTCTCCGATCTCAAAACTCCGAGGATCTCCCTCAAATGCTCCTCATGCTGCTCTCCAGATCTCGAATATACCAAGATGTCATCGATGAATACAATCACTAACCGATCCAGCATCGGCCTGCACACCCGGTTCATGAGATCCATGAACACTGCTGGGGCATTGGTGAGCCCAAAGGGCATCACCACAAACTCATAATGCCCATAACGCATCCTGAACACTGTCTTCTGGATGTCCTCATCTCGCACCCTCACCTGATGATATCCAGACCTCAAATCGATCTTGGAGAACCAAGATGCTCCCTACAACTAATCGAACAAATCGTCGATCCTCGGCAACGGGTAATGGTTCTTGACCGTCAACTTGTTCAGCTCCCGGTAATCAATGCACATCCGGTGTGAACCATCCTTCTTCTTGACAAACAGGATAGGCGCTCCCCACGGCGAGCTGCTCGGCCGAATAAACCCCTTCCCCAGTAGCTCCTGAAGCTGCGAAGATAACTCTTGCATCTCAGGGGGTGCAAGACGATAAGGCACCTTGGCGATAGGCGCGGCCCCCGGGACCAAATCGATACCAAACTCTACTTGCCTCATGGGAGGCACACCCGGCAACTCCTCTGGAAATACATCCGGGAATCACGCACTATCGGAACCTCCTCCACTGACCTCGGCCTCTCAGAATCAACCCGCGTATCTGACATGTACGCCACAAAACCCTTACAGCCCTGTTGCAGACATTGCCTCACCCTTGCGGCCGAACAAAACGCTGATCCAGAACGGGTACCCTCGCCGTATACCGTAAGAACTCCCCCACTAGGGTCTCGTATGGTCACCATATGTCGCTCGCAGTCGATAACCGCACCGAACCTGCTCAACAAGTCCATGCCCACAATGACACAGACATCACCCATCGCAATAGGAATCAAATCAATCAGGAACTCAACACCGAAAATCTCGAATACGCACCCGCGAATCACCTCCGTAGCATATATCACCCTCTCGTCAACTATGGAAACTCTCAGAGGCCGACTCAGCACCTCGCAACTAACACTGATATGCTGACTAAAAGCCAAAGATACAAAAGACCGACTCGCACCCGAGTCAAATAACACCAAGGCAGGTACAGAATTCACAAGAAAAGTACCTACGCATAACATAATATAAGAATAATATCTCAACATCAAAATAAATACACGAAAGAATACATACCAGCCACAACATCGGGCGCTGCGCGGACCTCCTTCGCGGTCAACTGAAAGGCTCTCCCTCGTGTCCTCGGCGCCTCGGCCTTCACTGGCTGAACCTCGGTAGCTCTGATGGCGGCAGGGGCAGATCCCCGAGGTGCTCCCTGAGCTGATCCCCGCAACTGCGGACACTCCGCCTTCCGGTGTCCGGTCTGATTGCAGTGAAAACACACCGCAAACCCCTTGGGGCATTCCTTGGCCATATGCCCCTCCTTGCCACACTTGTAGCAAGACCCAGCTCTACAAACTCCATCATGACCCTTGTCGCACTTTCCATCAGTGCGGCCCTTCTGGCTCCCAGATTTGGGATCAGCGGGCTTGGCCCGCTTGGTTGCCGGCTGGAACTGTGCCGGTCGCCGATCCCTCCCCTGAGACTCAGCCTCCTCCCTGGCCTGAGTCTCTAGCAAAATCTCCCTCTTCCGGGCATTTTCCTGAAGCTCGGCAAATGTCCGGTACGAGGAGTTCGCCATGAACTCCATAATGTCTCGCCTCAAGATACTCAGATATCGGCTCATACGTGCCTGCTCCGTAGACACGTGCTCAGGGCAGAACATCGCCCTCTCATGGAACATCCTGGTAATCACTGTAACAGACTCATTACCCTGCTTGAGGGTCAGGAACTCCTGGGCCAAACGCTCCCTCTCCACCTGGGGAACGTACTCGTCTCGGAACATGGCAATGAACCTCTCCTAGGTCACTGCCGCAAGCTCAGCAGGCGTAAAGTGCACCGTCACAAACTTCCACCAGTCCTTCGCTCCCAAGCAAAGCTGGTTCAGCACGAACCGAACTCTCAAATGCTCAGGAGATGAGCAAGTGAAGAAACACCCCTCTATATCATAAATCCATCTCATAGCTGCCACCGGGTCCTGTGTCCCATCAAACTCTGGTGGTTTTGTGTTGCTGAACTCTCGGAACAGCAACGCATCACCACCCTGCGGCCTCGCAGCAGCAACAGCTGCGGTGGCCGCCGCAACAACAGCCTCAGAAAGAGCAGCATAACGCTCGTCGAAAGTCTCAATCAGCGTGGTCTTAATAGACCCGAACATCTCTGGTATCTCTGCCCTGATGGCCGCAGCCACCTCCTCGTGGATGATCTGACGGATCTCCTCATCACTAGCCCCACTGCTCTCTGGCATATGACGTGTCCTCACCATGATTAACCTCTGAAATACAACATACGATAAATTAGAATCCATTCGAGCAGACACACACTCGACAACCCTTCCCTCCTTGATCCTTGGCATTCCGAAGGTTCTTATCTGAACTGTACACCGCTCCGGTGTTTTTAGTAGTACGATCCTAATACTACTGTCTACACCGTTTCAGTGTACACTCCAAATCTTCCTCTTCGGACTCCAAGTCACAAGTACTCTATCATGCACAATCCGCTTTCTAACAAACCTCTCATAAGCTCCTCGCTGCTACCTATTCACTCTCAAGCATCTCATAGCAGCTCACCTCTCCCTAGGCTAAGGCATTACAAATCAGGGCACTCTAGTCCTAATAGGAATACCTAGCCTGCTCTAGCAAGAGAATATATCAATCTCATAAACATATAATATAAGGGTATTTTGGGAAATTATCGTTCGGGCGCTGACTGATCGTACACATGTTTCTGCTCTGAGTTTCTCTAAAATCTTTTACTTCTTTTGTAAAATTTTTGGTTCTCTTTTGAAAATATTTTCCAAATCCTCAGTTTGAGTTCAAATACCCCCGAAGGTGTACCCAAATCCCTCAAACCAAGGCCAATTACTCCATGGATCTTTCCACAAAGAAACCCTAACTCTAAGATTTACACCAAGGACTGAGATAGGAATGAATGGTTACCTCAAATGAAGTCTCTAAGCTCAAAAATCACTAGATTAGCACCTCCTTTGGTCTCCTCTTGCCTTGATCCTCTTCTAAGAGCAAAAAAAACCCACAATTAGCCAAAGATCTTCCTCCTCTCTCTCACAAATTGCTCAAGGACTCTTTAGGGTTCTCTCTGGGGTTGGTGGCCACAAATGACAGCCATAAGCCCTCTTAAATAGGTCTCATACCCCGGAAATTAGGGTTTCATTAAACAGCGTGGACTCGCCGAGTCCACCTTTTGGACTCGCCGAGTCCAGACGCGAATCCATGTCCAAACCGCGATCCTACTCGGCGAGTTTGAGCTCCAACTCGCCGAGTCCCCTCACAAATCACCAAAAATTACAAGAATAAATAATACCTGGAAATCCGGGCTGTTACAAGTATAGTAAGGTGAGCGCTGAAGCGCTGCACGAATCTTTCTTAGAAAGATTCTGCGACGAAGTTTTGCCCCTGCAGAGCCCAACTCCTAGCTAAAACCCCCTTGTAAGTAAGTTATGTTTACCCTATTTTAATATAGCTTATATTTAAAATTAGTATTGTTATTATGAACTTATAATAAATATTTGAGCTATTATTATAACTTATATAAGTGTCATTATAATATTTTTTTTAACTACTCGCGATACAGGGAATCTGGTTTAAAGGGCCGCATAGGGTTGTTGGATTTCAGAAGTGCTATATGCCAAAATGGTCCTGCCCTCCGGTGTTTTATGTCTGGCCCCTGTCTATACATAGTGGTTGAAAAATATTGTTTAACGTTTATATAATAATAATAATAATAATTATAATAATAATAATAATAATAATAATAATAATAATAATAATAATAATAATAATAATAATAATAATAATAAGACTAATAGTTGGTCACGGTAAATATTAGACTAAAATTTAGCGATAATAATGCTAGGTTTCGTCGAAGGAAAATAGAATCGTTAGAAGCAAGCGTTGTCCGATTTTGGAATCATCACTTTAACAAGTGAGTGTATAGTTACTTTCAGCTTACACATAGATATGAAGTATTTTATATAAATTACGTGCTATGTGTGCATATTATCTGAATACTTGCTATCTATGCTGGATGAACATTTTTATACATGTTTTCAATGATTTGAACTGCATATATGTATTTTATATCTACAAAAAAATGTTGGGGTAAAACATGGGTAGATGTAATAGGTGATGTGTGATAAAATGATGAGAGGCCTCGATGTTGATGTTGTTGATTCTGTCATCTAGCGGAGTATGGATGACGACCACGGACTCTTCTATACAGTTTAGTGGAATGCTAGCAGGCTCGCAACCTATAGGTGTTTGTAAACGATGTGTTCATCGGTGTACTCCATCCCCTACATGGTTACCTTAAGGACATTTATTACTAAGGAATCCCCTTAGCAGTAGTGTCCATCCCGATGATGATCCTTAGGCTAGGTCCCTTATGATAGGTGTTTAGGGACGTAAAGTGAGGATAACGGGAACGGGTAATCGGGTTATTGTTGATTGATGAAATTAATAAACTTATTTATTGCGGGTTGAAAACTCTATGTGCTCACCAGGCTCCCAAGCCTGACCCACTCAGTTTCATGTATTACAGGTAGTGGCGCTCGAGCATAGATGTGATGTTTTGGATGAGGGATTACGGATATAGGCCTGTAGATATGAAATAATGTAATAAGGCTTATATTGTATTGTTTATGCTTTTGATCTGTATTGAACATGACATCCCAAGTCTTTTAATGAAATACATTTCTTTGGAAATGCTTTTGATAAATCTTTATCATATTTTGTTTTGGGACAAATTCCGCAACAGTTTTATTTAAAATGTTACTCTGATTTTCAAACAAAATCGGTCTTTTCTGGTCGTGAAAATGAGGATGTCACACCCATCAAACTCTAGTGGCTTCGTGTTGCTGAACTATCAGTAGAACAACGAGTCACCCCCCTGTGGCCTCGCAGCAGCAACGGCTGCGGTGGCCGCAGCAACAACAGCATCAGGAAGAGCAGCGTAACGCTCGTCAAAAGTCTCGATCAGGGTGGTCTTGATAGACCCAAACATCTTTGGTATCTCAACTCGGATGGCAGCAGCCACCTCCTCATGAATCAATCGGCGGATCTCCTCATCGCTAACACCACTGCTCTCAGGTGTGTGGCATGTCCCAACCATGATGTCTCTCTGAAATACAACACAAAAATATCAGAGACTCACTCGAGTGTACACACACTCGATATCCCATTCCTACTCGCTCCTTGTTACCCTAACGATTCTTACTTGGGCTCGAGTGTAAATAACTCATTTTTTATTTGTTTGTGTGTGTGTGTGTGTGTATATATATATATATATATATATATATATATATATATATATATATATATATATACAGTTGTGGATCTGGTGAGAACTCAAAAAATAGTAAGGACCACGAGTACAATTCTCCACCATCCACTTCGTCAAATGCACAAACATCAAATATAATATGTGGACATGATGCGTTCGCATGTGACGCACATCCGTGATACTTAATATGGACTCGAGGATTTAATCACATGTGACGAACGCCCATGGTATGTCAGTCAAGTGAGTTTTTTTCCGCTTTTTAATGTTTTCTTTATTTTTTAATTCAAATAAAATCTCTCTCTCTCTCTCTCTCTCTCTCTCTCTCTCTCTTTCGTTATATATATATATATATATATATATATATATATATATATATATATATATATATATATATATATACACACACACACACACACACACAATCAATTTTAAGGTTTTTTATTACATTTCAATTTTTTTTACTTTTTTTGTTATTTTAATTTTTTTAAATTCGTTTTTCTTCTATATTTTATTTTTTAATGTCTTTACTACATATTTGAAGTTACTACTGTTTTTTTTAATTTTGTTAATTTTTTTTAATGTTTTTGAACTATATATCGGTTTGAGTTTTTAATGTTTGATAATTTTAAAAGTTTTAAATAACAAAAATAATAACCATCATAATACTTTTAGTTAATACTATTTTTGAATAATATTTTTTTGGATTAAAATTTTTTGAATCAAATGATTTTGGATCAATATTATATCCAATTAAATAAAGTTTTTTTCTTTTTTGAATTCGGATAAAAATAATACATTATATCTTATAAAAACTAACATCTTTAAAATTAAAATATGAATACGTCAAAAACTTATTTTTGAATTTTCTTTTCAAAGTCACTAATGTATTAATTTGAAGTATCTTTTAAATTTTTATGGTTTTTGAAGAATTTTTTTCTTAGGTTTTTTATGAAAAACAAAAATTTTAAAATAATATTTTTTTTTCAAAATTTCTTGATTGTTTTTATTTTGTTGAAAAACAAAAGAAGCGAAAAACTAAAATAAAAGTCTAGCCAATGGTTGAGAGACATGTGACAGAGAGAGAAAAATATGGAGAAGAATGTGTTGGATGTGCCAAGAACCCATTTTCATTTAGTTTGTTTGTTTTTTACTTTGTTTTTATTTATTTTGTCTATTTAACCCTCCAAACAATTATGATGATTTCATTTTGCTTGATGGATACTTCTTTGGAGTTTAAAACTAACTTCATCAACTTCTTAATTATTAAGAGGGTGTTTGAGAAATCTTTTAAAATGATTTTTAGAACTTTTAGTTTTTTTAAAAAACTAAAAGTTAAAAAAGATGTTTGAGAATTTCAAAAAGTTCTTTTAAAACAACTTTTTGGCATGAATTAAAATAAGCTTTTGAAAAGTTATGAATTTGTGATTTTTTGCAACTTTTGGGTTTTTAGCTTTTGAAAAGTCAAGAACCAAACACATTTTAAAACTATCTTTTGTAAAAAGCCAAAAAATCAAAAAGGACTTTTGTCAAAGAACCTTTTAGCATGAAAAGCAATCCCAAACACCCCCTAAAAAGAACCAAAGTCTTTAAAGATTTAATGCTTTCCTTTTATGGTTCTTTTAATCTTTCTAAGACTTGCAAAATGATATTTTAGTGGGAATAAAACTAGTTTTATGTTTTTCAAATCTAAAGTCTTTCGTTGTCATGTTTATGTTTTTGAAACAATTTTTGAATAAAAACTCAACGATTGGTATCTTTGTCATTTTTGCAAGATTAGTCAGATTTTTTTGTTAAATTGATAAAATCTTTGTTTTAGAAGACATTTAACATTTATGTTCCTCATTCACATGTGAATGACAATCATATAAACTAAAAAATTAATTGATATTATAGTTCAAGTTAACATGTGAATATTAACCAAATATTTGAAAAAAAAATTGGTGTTTATATATCGGTAGATGTCTATTTATAGCGGACAAAGCATTATGAATTTTGATGTATTTTTTTCGATAAATAATAAGCTTTAAAAAGAAAAAAAAATTGATTTATATGTCCATGGTAAGTACTATATTTGTATAGATGAGTTACTTCTAGTGAAAGAGTTTGTTTGGACTAGACAATTTGAAAAATAAAGTGATATTAGAGCTTGTTAACATAGTACCAACTTATATTAAAATTGTCTAAACATCAATTCATGATCAATTGTATAGAGTTGAAAGGAATACCAAACTGGAATTTTCTTAAATATGAATTTTCTTTTCAAGATCTTAGCTTTGGTTTATTTTATTGTAGTTAATTTTTGTTTTCTTTTTAGTTAATTAAAAACATACTCTTTTAATTATTGTTTATTTTTTTGTCAAGTCAATATACATTATGCAAAGTGGTATATAACAACTTATGTGTCCCTATGGGTTTGATCCCTTCTTCAGCTATACTATCCCTTGGTATAAATAGAAGTAGTTTTATACCTCTTATTATATGTTGGTTTAGCGACACAACAACCACGATGCATATTACCTAGTTCTTTGTAAAAGCCAATAAATATGACCTCCAACTTAACGAAAATACATACATGAACAACATCACTGTCTGATATATCTTCAAACCCTGATACGTCTTCAAACTCTCAGGCATTAACATTAGTAAATAATCAATATACAATGACAAACTACGATGAAGCTAGGGGAACAACCAAACCCTGGAGATGCTTTAGCATTGTATATTGATGTGAGAAAGAACTTATGTCATCCAAAATACAAACCGTAGTCTCCAACACTAAAACACATTACTCCATCACCATGTATTTTTGTCTTGCATATGAACGTTGATATGGACACTTCACGAAACATTTAGAATTTCGCAAAAGGTTTCTCATTAGTAAAACATTATAGATGCACCGTAATCTGTATATATTTACTCAAACAACTACAATGTCACTAGAAAATACATTAATGTAGAAAATTCATGAAACACTTTAAAAGTATATGAAACTAATATTATTCCGTAAAACCTGAAATTTAAAATACTACTCCATTTTAACATACGTCACCAACTAAATACACATAATTTGTACATATTTACCACGTACTTTGTACATATTTACTAAGTAAATATAATATCACCCTACTCCATCACCATGTATTTTTTTTGTCTTGCATATGAACGTTGATATGGACACTTCACAAAACATTTAGAATTTCATGAAAGGTTTCTCATTAGTAGAGCACTATAGATGCACCGTAATTTGTATATATTTACTCAAAAAACTACAATGTCACTAGAAAATACATTAATGTAGACAATTCATGAAACACTTTAAAAGTATATGAAACTAATATTATTCCGTAAAAGTTGAAATTTAAAATACTACTCCATTTTAACATACGTCACCAACTAAATACACATAGTTTGTACATATTTACCACGTATTTTGTACATATTTACTAAGTAAATATAATATCACCCTACAAAATATATATAAAAAAACATCAAAATACACTATGTGAAACATTTTAAGAGTTTGTGGAACTTTTCTTGTTTCACAACCTTTTGAATTTCAAAACTACTCCATTTTATTTTGTATACGTTAACAACCAAATACACGTATTTTGTACATAATTACTAAAAACATCTACAAGGTTTATATTTGTGAAAAGGTAACCCCTTTGCGAAAAAAAATTAGACATTCACAGATGAGGTATTGTTCCATGGAACTTTTTTTTTTCATCAAATCAAAGTATCAAGAAAATTTGTATATTATGTACATGTGTACTCAAATAAGTACAATATCACTAAAAAAAATACATTATAACAAGACCATTTTGCAAAACAGTTCAAAAGTTGATGAAACATTCTTGTTTCACAAAGCATAAATTTTCATAACACAACTCCAAATTAACATACGTTATCTAGAAAATACATGTATTTTGAATACATTTAGTCAACAACTACAATTTTCCTTGGATATATATAAAAATATTAAAATAGTTATTTCATAAAGTGCTTCTAGTTGCACAAAGTGGCTCGTCAATTCGTAGATTCAACATATTACATAACCTAGAAAGATTAGATAATACTTTATGATGTAACCTGTTTAGAGGGGGTCAACCTCCCAAGAAGTAAGAGAAAGAACACAAAACTTGGAGCAATTTTGTGAATGATCATTAAACAAAATTACAACTCTTAAATACTAACTAGAAAATCATGAAATGTGCAGCTAAACTTTAGGAACATGGAGAAGTGGGAACTGATAATGCGTGAAAAATAACAAGAAGAAGTAATCCTAAGATGGAGCTTGACTTGGTAAAAGTCATATGTTTTATTCTTGGTATCGGTTTCTTAATAACTCTCTTGGGCCGAGTTGCTGCTTCTGGTTTTGTCAGTTGGGTTGTCATATGGCTTGGGAAATATTGGGTTGTATCAACTCCCTCCCTGTCGAAAAGTGACTCATCCTCGAGTCCACTGTGGAAGTCAGGGAAGCGTATTCTTATTTCTTGAGCATCTTCCCATGCGGTTGCAGAAGTATCTTGGTTGGCCCATTTGATTAGTAGTTTGAAAGTATTGTCAGCTGTTAGCTTGTGTTTGAGAACAATTTCTGGATAATAAGTTTTATTTGTTGCATCTGTGACCCAGTCGGCAGGGAAATCTTCTGAAATCAGTTGATCATGGCTTTGTTTTAGTAATGAGACGTGAAATATTTGGTGAAAAATGGGATGTGGTTGGCAACTGTAATCAGTATGTGACAGGGCCAATGCGTTCCAAGATCTTGTAAGGACCAAAGAATCGTTTGGAAAATTTTTGATTGTCGCAGGAAACCACTGAATGCTGACGGTAGTTGCGTAATTTTAGATAGACCAAATCACCTACTTCAAATTGCTTATCTTGGCGTTTCTTATTTTCTTGTTTAAGCATCTGTTCCCGGGCTTGAGCGAGTGATGATTTCAATAGTTCAATTAATCATTGATGTTCCACTAGTGACTCGTCAATGGAAGCAGTTTGGTTTGAGCCTGGAGTGTATTTGTGAATGGTTGTGGCCTCTTTCCCATACAGTGCTTTAAAGGGTGTCATTTTGATCGATGAATGGAAGCTAGTTTTGTACCAAAATTCAGCTAGGTACAAGTAGTGTTGCCAGGAACGTGGTTTGTCACATACGAAGGCTCGAAGGTATGACTCGAGACACTTGTTAACTGCTTCTGTTTGGCCATCGGTTTCTGGGTGATAGGCACTAGAGTGTTTGAGTTTAGTGCCTAGTTGTTTAAAGAGTTGTGTCCAGAATTGACTTAGGAATAGTGGGTCTCGATCATATACGATGGATTTTAGGAGCCCATGAAGACGGTACATATCACGAAGGAAAGTAGTGGCGAGGGTGGTGGATGTGAACTTGGTTGGAAGGGGTATGAAGTGAACAAATTTGGATAAGCAGTCGACAATGACCCATATGTTTGTCTTCTCGTTGGATGGACATAAGTGAGTGATGAAATCCATTGAGATATCATCCCACGGCTGCATTGGAATTGGAAGAGGTTGGAGGAGACCGTATGGCTTATGTGTCGGGTATTTGGTGGTTTGGCAAGTGGGGCACCTCCGAATGAACTCTGTGACTTCCTGCTTGAGGTTTGTCCATGAGAAGGAGGTAGTTAGGCAACGTATGGTGGCTTGTATTCCCGAGTGTCCACCCAGTGTTGATGTGTGAAATTCCTGCAAAAGAAGAAAACAAACATGTGGAATATTATGTATTAGTAAACAGCCTTGGAAGTATACCAAGCCGTTTTGAACATTGTGATGTGGGAGTGATGATGGGTTTTGCTCCAGTTCAGTCATCAATCTCTTTCCTTCGATGGTGTCAGTAAAATAGGATCGTAACTCATTTAACCATAGTGTTATTGGGACAGAAATAACCAAGAGTGTAGGTGCTTCCAGTCGACTAAGGGCATCAGCGGCTTTGTTTTCTCTGCCTGGCTTGTAATGTAACTCAAAGTCGTAACCCATCAGTTTGGTCAACCATTTGTGTTGTTCCGATATTTAAATTGTTTGTGTGAGGAGGTGCTTCAGGTTATGGTGATCCGTGTAAACCCGGAATCGGCACCCTAGTAGGTACAACCTCCATTTTTTGACTGCCTCTGTGATGGCGTATAATTCTCAAACGTACGTGGAGTTTTGTTGCATCCGGTCACACAACTTTTTGCTAAAGAACAAGATGTGTTTATCGTGTTAAGAAAGGACTGCGCCAATAGCAATGTCTGATGTGTCGGTGGTGATGTCAAAGGGTTCGTTGGGGTTTGGAAGGGCGAGGGTCGGGAGGTGTTGCATCGCTTTTTTGAGGGAGGAGAATGCGTGGCTTGTTAGGTCCAGACAAAACTGGGTTTCTTTAGGATGCCGGTTATTGGGCTAGCAATGTGGGCATAGGATTGAACAAATTGTCGGTAGTAGCCTGTTAGGCCGAGGAAAGCCCGTAAGGTGGCAATGGACGTGGGTGTGGGCCAAGATTGAATGGTTGTAAGCTTGTCTGGGTCCACCTCTACTCCTTGAGCGGATACAACGTGACCTAAAAATGGAATTTTTTTACGGCAAAAGGCATTTGGTTGCTTTTTCATGGTACCGATTAGTTACCGGAGTATGAAAAATGAAACGAAGATGGTTGAGACATTCTTCTGGTATGGGGCTGTAAACAAGTATATCGTCGATGAAAACCAAGATGAACTTACGGAGGACCGATCGAAAGAGGTCGTTCATGGCGGCTTGGAACTTTGATGGGGCATTGGTAAGCCGAAAGGGCATTACTTTGAATTCGTAGTGACCATCGATCATGCAAAAAGCTGTTTTATGGATGTCTGTGGGAGAAACCCTGATTTGGTGATAGCCAACCCGTAAATCAATTTTAGAGAATATGGTTGCACCATGTAGTTCATCTAAAAGCTCATCAACTATGGGAATGGGAAATCTATGTCGAACTGTGATTGCATTTAGACCGTGATAGTCAACACAAAATCTCCATGTGCCGTCTTTTTTCGCACTAGTAGTACTAGAGAGGAGTAGGGACTTTGGCTTGGTTGTATCACCCCATCATTTAGCATATATGTGATTAACTGGGTCATGATTTCCTTTTGGTAATGGGGGTAGCGCAAAGGTTTGATGTTGACTGGTTGGTATTGGGTAGAAGTGGAATGTGGTGGTTATGTGGTCGTGATGGTGAGAGGCCATGAGGTGGTTCGAAGAGGATTTGGAATTCTTTAAGCAGGTTGGCGATGGCAAGGTTTGGATGTGATGGACCAGTGACAACAATAGGGTTGGGTAGTTGATGGTGAAAGAGCATGGTATGGAGTGAAGCGATGGAGTTCTTGTGGAGGAGAGTGTGGAGTGAGCTGGGAGATATGGGGGCTGATATGGGTTCCCCACATAGGGTACAAGTCTGGTTGTTCACGGTGAATGGTATTTGTGGAATTGAGAAGTCGAAAATGATTGTGCCTAAGGTGTTAATGTTGGGTTTTGAGCATTCTAACACTCCTAAGTGTACATGCAACCCTAAATACCTTGGATCTATGTTTTCTCTATTATACATGCAAATATGAACATCCAAGGTATTATCCTAATCTAGCATACAAAACAATGAATATAACAAGATAGAATACATACCTCTTTGATGTAGAATGTCCTCATGAAGCTTGAGTGCCTAGTGCCCCAAGTGTGACACCTCAAATGGTTCACACAACATCAATTGCTTTTGGAATAACCTTGAGAGAAATGTAGAACACTTGAAAAATCGGCTAGCCCTTCTCTAACTTCCATAGTGGCCGATTTTTCCAAGAGTATGATCTTTATATAGTGTTACAATTAGGGTAAACCCTAATTGTCATGACTTTCCATTTTCCTTGGATCCATGGGTTCAAATACACCATGGAGCATCCATGGAGCATCATATGGGTTTTAGCCCAACTTGATAATCCATGGAGCATTAGCCCACTATACAAGTATGGATGATTTACACAATCAACCCATATATTTAATTAGTCTTCTTTTGATCACTTAATTAATTCTAGACTAATTCTTGATCAATACTAATTAAATAATCTTATTAATATATTATAACTGATAATATATTAACAAACCTTAAGTGTTATTTCTCTCATTATAGTATATCCAAATGCATGATGCCATGCAACCCAAATGGACCATGTCGTGTCGGGTCAAGTCTTACCAATTATAGTTATGGACTTAGACATTAATCTAACAGTCTCCCACTTGGATAAGTCTAAAACTATTATTGCGTATGACTTCAAGAACCAACTAGCAATCGTAGCTCTCAAAAGCTTCCGTCGAACTCTGACCTTGCCGATGATCTCTAACCTTTGTCAATGACTTGTCCATTAGATAAGGGATCATATATTCCTCCATTATAGATATCATATGGACTGAGACATGGATTGTAAATCATTCTCTCTGTCCATCTGTTGTTTCCCGATTTCCGATTTATGATGACTGACTGATTGAACAAATCAAATCAGTCCTTGCTTGGCCAAGCACTCACATGTGTCATCGCTAAATCATCGAGGGGCCCACAGATATCGCTTTTATCCCGAAGGTAAAAGGAATGGATAAACTTCGACTCATATGGCTTGTTCTACTACTTGTTGAATCATACACAAAAACACGTTTTAAAACATCGAGTTACCAATGCGTTTTCGCGCAATCAATGTACAACCAACTCATAGTAACAACTCATATCTCTAGGTTTGAAGAATATAATATATTATCGTCTCATGATCACTTGTGAGAAAATCCATGAAGTGATTCACATGAGCGCGGGTTGAATCCAATACTCAAAACTTATGAGCACTCATGAGCGTTGTAACACAACTTTGTCCACCAACTTGGACCTCTACAAGCCAACCCATGACATTCTTGATTCATATCTACTTCCAACATATGACCGACTGTGGATGGTTTAAATAACTTAGTCATTTCGGAAGAATAACCTAGTTATTATGGAAGTCAAAACATGCAAAGTGAAACACAAGAATAAATGAATCAAATATGGTATCAAACCCTGTGAATATAAATAGACCACTTCTATTTATCACCATATTGATTACTCATTATTCATTGTTTCGGTTTTATCAACTTTATACTTGAATTAAAACACTAGGTATCTCATGCTCCAAGCATGTACACTATGTTTTCCTAAACAATAGCTTTGCCATACACCAAGTATGCACTCTATGTTTATCTATGATCCTTACTTTGTGAAATAAACCAATTGACCAAACTTTCAATGATTCTAATTTCACACTTCTGAATTCTTAATGCAGGAATTCCAAATTCATGCCATTTTACCGAAATCTGTTAGATTCTAAACTTATATGCAATGATTCTCTTGTAATGATTATGCACAAAGTCACAAAGACTTGACAACAAACATTACAGAGTACTCTAATGAAGACCTACTCCATGGACACAAAGCCTTATGTTCAAAGTATGCATTGCTTTGAACATGCTTCTTGCACTAAGTTTTTTTTCTAATCTTACACAGATTGCTTCCATCTATAGAGACAACTCTATATTCCCATTTTGACTACCACTTCTGAACAAGAGTTGCCTCTTTTCAGACTATGTCAATATGATCCTTCCAATATTAACAGTATACTTCCAACTGTCCTTGAGCAACCAATCTTTGGTAAACCTTAGATTGTCCTCAACAATTGCTTAATCACTTTAGTCATATCCAATTCTATACATTTTCCTCCTTAATGCCCCAAGGCATTTGGAAAGTTCATAAAGAATAAATATTATAGCACATGTAATCGATCTTGTACCCAAAGTAAATGGGACACGATTCATGATGTTTCACATAAAGACATGGTTCTAGACCATTCTTTTGCCATAATAATTGTTTTTGTTTGCCATATTCTCAAAATTTTACTATGAAAAGGGATGTCGTAATCATAATCGAATTTTGAGAACGCAATATATAGAATTTTCTTAAGTTGAACCAATCCAACATGAAATTCATATATATATATATATATATATATATATATATATATATATATATATATATATATATATATTCTTGACTAAAGGTGATTAAAATCTCAATATAAGCTCTTTAGAATGATTATAAACTCAATCTAAGCTTTTCATAATTGAAATGAAGTATAATTTCTTCTCCCTTAATTATAGCAAAACAACTTTTTCAACCCCTGCAACCTCACGAATTGAAACTTTTGTTTTCTATAATTAACATTGCTAACTTGCAATACTTATCATAATTATCATGCTCCCACTAACATGATGATTATTAGCATAACACTTATGCTCCCACTAGCTTTGACATGTACTCAGAAATCAACTATTGACTTTTTTACCAAAGTTCAGATTTCTGATACTAGATTGCTTTGATAAGACTTTATCAAAATCATACACCTTATCTTAGATACCTCACAGGTGTGTCTAAACCATTTCAGAACTATGAAAACGAATGTCGTAATCATAGTCTCAATTGGTTAGACCTTTGCTATTTCTCATAAGTCCATGTTAGTGTACCTACTAACAACTTTGAGAATGCAAAGATTACTATCTACTTACAAATCTACTTAGTGGAAGTGTTTCCTCACCATCATTTTCATGAATCGGAGAGAAACCTTATGACACTTAGATTTTTATGGTGTATGAGTTCCTACCCATATGAATTTGTCAAAACCTTAGTCACAAGACACGGATAATGACAAATCCAAACACATATGGACACTGAACTTATGCAATTTTTAACTTCTTGCCACCTGGCAGTACAGGGCCTGCCATTGCTTCCAAGTTGTTATGCAACCAATTGAGAACTCTAAGAACTCATATGCAGAGCCAACTTTAACTGGAATGGGCATAGAATATGTCAACACGATAGGTTATAAACCTCAAGTCGTGTGCTAGTAAAGAACCTCAGGTTTTATTCTTGATTAGTTCTTGAGACTTTCAAGACCTTTAAGACTCCCACTGTCCTCTTGACATATAAGACTCTCTTGTCAAATATTCAAGGGATAGTACGGATTCTTTATCAAGACAAACACTTCACACAATTTTCCTAAGTTGGTCTTTGTTTTATCCAAAACATCACAACTTACCAACTTCAAATGTACAAGAGTAGGACACTTTTACTCTTACATTTGACACGTGTTTTTAAACCTTTCCTTAAGATATTTCACTCAAGTTACAGTCTTAGAGTATAACTTTAAGGATTATTTTGGAACGAAGTATGACTCATCTTCTTTATTTTGACCACTTCAACAATTCATAACTCCTCTTCTTAGCCATCAGAATGCACTTAGAGGATGAATTGTGATAAGGTCTCTAAATCATTAAGGTGATCATACATCATTAAACACTCTCCCATCTTTTTAGATTTGAGAAACTTTTATCCTTCTGCCTAATTTGATTCTTCTCATTCGTTCTGCCATACATTGAGATTTTTCCAATGTATCAGAATTACACTTAAGCCTGTAAGTATAACCATATTTACTAAACTTTAGTAAATCATGACGAATAGTCTTATCGATTATTTGTGGTGGGCTTGATCAGTGCACATGACTGTGTACTTGATCCCTTAGCCCTTTACTTGACTCACACATCCATGTGAATTAGTCTTAATTTTCCAATGCTTGAAAGTTCTCATTCATCATAGTATACAACTTGCATGATTCCAAGTTCCGGTTCAATTGAAACTTGGGTGATGAGAATCTTTCCTTATTTGGTAAATTTAGACATTACCACAAATGAAAGAATCAATTTCATATTTCCAGTCTTGCTATTAACAACAATTTCTTTCACAAATGCCATTGTAAGGATACCTAAAATAAATAAAATTAAAAACTTTTCTTTTATTTTAAAAAACTAATCCTTACAATGCAAATGTATATGAAAACTTGTTGTTATCTATTCCTAAGCAATTTATCATAACTCTTAAGCACCTGCTCAAAATTCTGATCATTAACCCTGCGATCGAAATTCATCTTCGCGATCAGAATCAGCATATACTTCCTTCTCCACTTTTTCTTTGATTCTTAAAACATCACTATATGACCCAGTCACATCATGTAATAAGAATCTCAGAGTAGAAATTTAAAAGAGTTAGACAAATGGACTTTACCTGAAATTAAAGTCAAACTCATTGACTTTACTATCCTTAGGTAAGTTTGGCAGCTTCGTAACCAAAACCCCTTCCTTTGGCAATAGAAACATATGGACCCTTAGGTAATAGTACATGGGACTATCTCAGACTTAGCCTTTCTCTTTACCATTTTGTCAACCAAGTTGACTATGGCCAATCCCTTTCCATTGGGAAGAGAATGCTTTTCTGGATTTCCTGTGTCACTATTGTCCCTGTCCATAAAGTTTTGGAAAGTTGATCTTTAGCAAATAGATAAGATCATTAAGGGTCTTGTCATAGTCTTTTTCATAGGAGTCCCAAAGGAACTTGCTATGTGACTTAGAAAGTGATTGAACCACCAACTTTCTCAAGACTTTGACACCCAACTCTCCCGGCTAGTCAGTATGTGACTTCATCTCCAAGATGTGATCACACCTAGACCTTGCCTTGCGAATAGGGCTTGAGTGACCTTAAACTTTTCAAGAACTTGTGGGTTAGGGAGAATAATTGGAGGAGGTGGAGGAAGTGAAATTCCAAGAGATTTGGGAAGATCATAGATGTCTAAACTAGACATCTTTTGGGAGATATTCAAGATAGTTGATTAAAAGTCCTTAATATAACACCCAATATGAAATATTAAGGCTAGGACCCTACAAACTATTTTATAACTCGAAAGAGGGATGTCGTAATCCAAGCTATAAAATATTTGAAGGTAGGTAAATGATGATTTACCAATTTCCACCATGAAAAACGAAATATAATTAAGTTTTAATTGGATTTGAAACTCCTAGATCTTTTGAGATTCATTGAACTTTTCAATGGCATGTTTCAATCTCGAGTGTGCCCTTCAGGTTTTGTGACTGGGATGTTGAGGATCACAAAACAAGGTGTGAAGTAACCATGCAAATTACTTGCTACTCTTAAATGTTTATCACCCAACCGATGTGCCGGTAAACCACACACGCTCCACCGGCCTATGATTAAACCACACACGCTCCACCAACCGGCTTAAGCAAAGTGCAAAGTGTAATTTCATGGGTTAGCACCTTATTCACATTTTCCTAAGTAACTAAGATTAGGAATTTATAAAAGGTTTAGTTACTTAGTATTTATCATTAATACTTTTAATGAAGGGAGAACTTATAGTCTTTGTCCTACCCGTTCAGCTAACGACCCTCCACCAGTCAAGGAAGCGGTGGGTGAGAGTGGACACCCATTAAACTATCATTTTATAGGCAGTAACCTTATACCCCCCTTATAGACCGGCTTCGTGAATGAGGCCTACTAACGGTAAGACTGACTTTTACTCTTATATATATATATATATATATATATATATATATATATATATATATATATATATATATTATTAACTTATAATATTATAAAGTATAAGGGTTGAATTTTAAGTTTTAAAATTCTAAGGGCTAACTTGGAATTGAAGTATTCATAAGTGAAACTTTTCAAATTCCAAAACTTAAGGGCAAGTTTTGAAACTATTCAAAACTAATTAATTCCATAACTTATGTGTTTAAAGTAGTTTTAATTAAAAACTCTTCAAGTTCCATAACTTGAGGACAAGTTATGGAAGACTTTAAACTATTAAAGAATGTAATTTTTCTTTATTTTGTAACTTATGGAACTAACTAAGGTTACATTTTTTTTATTATTATTTAATGAAGAGACTCTTGGTCCTCCATAACTTGAGGACAAGTTATGGAGTCATAAAACCATTTAATTAGAACTAGACTCTTCATTTTTGTAACCTTTGCCAACTTTTATGAGTTTTATGATTCTTAAATGTGACTTTTCATATAACTTGAGGACAAGTTACAAAAACACACTTTGGAATCAACTCTTAGATTAAAATGGACTGAAAACAACTATTTCACACAATTTTTCTATTAATCTAAGTAACTCATATGAACATGATAATTGGAATCAAACTTTTTCATGTAATTAGCATAACACTTAAACTAATACAAAACATGAATCTATTGACAATTATCTTTGAAATTGGATTAGTATGAACATTACCACATCAAAAATAAGTTTATAAGTCCAAAAACAGCTTAGGGTAATGCTCCTAGTCCATTTCTAGCCAAAAAAAGTCGAATATATGCTGTCTGGGGCTCCTACTCGTTGAGTGCATGAACCTACACGGCGAGTAGGATGATTTTACTCATGGACTCGGCGAGTTCATCAGTGGACTCGGTGAGTCCAGTGCCCAGAATGCCCGAAATTCGACTTTTTCAGCATTTTTCAGCAATTTGCATCAAGTATAATTGAAAACAAGCCTAGGCTCTGATACCACTGTTGGGTTTTGAGCATTCTAACACTCCTAAGTGTACATGCAACCCTAAATACCTTGGATCTATGTTTTCTCTATTATACATGCAAATATGAACATCCAAGGTATTATCCTAATCTAGCATACAAAACAATGAATATAACAAGATAGAATACATACCTCTTTGATGTAGAATGTCCTCATGAAGCTTGAGTGCCTAGTGCCCCAAGTGTGACACCTCAAATGGTTCACACAACATCAATTGCTTTTGGAATAACCTTGAGAGAAATGTAGAACACTTGAAAAATCGGCTAGCCCTTCTCTAACTTCCATAGTGGCCGATTTTTCCAAGAGTATGATCTTTATATAGTGTTACAATTAGGGTAAACCCTAATTGTCATGACTTTCCATTTTCCTTGGATCCATGGGTTCAAATACACCATGGAGCATCCATGGAGCATCATATGGGTTTTAGCCCAACTTGATAATCCATGGAGCATTAGCCCACTATACAAGTATGGATGATTTACACAATCAACCCATATATTTAATTAGTCTTCTTTTGATCACTTAATTAATTCTAGACTAATTCTTGATCAATACTAATTAAATAATCTTATTAATATATTATAACTGATAATATATTAACAAACCTTAAGTGTTATTTCTCTCATTATAGTATATCCAAATGCATGATGCCATGCAACCCAAATGGACCATGTCGTGTCGGGTCAAGTCTTACCAATTATAGTTATGGACTTAGACATTAATCCAACAGTTAAGTCAAGCGACACCTAATATGATGTCAGCCCCTTCCACAGGAAGAACAAACAATGGCATTGTAAATGTTGTGTGGTTGAGTTCCAAGGAGACACTAGGAAAGAACCCATTACACTCGAGATGCTCTCCGTTTCTAACCATAACTGTAAAAGGTGTGATTTTTTTGGGTTCGGTGGTGATAAGCGAGGCGATCCTTGGTTGGATGATGTTGTGAGTGCTGCCACAATCAATGAGGGTAGTGATAGGTTGACCATGAATATGGCCTATGCGGAGTGTTTGGTGTGATTGCAATCCAAAAGATGCAGCATCAGATAGGGAGAGGAAGTGAGGTGGGTTAGTCGTGTCATTTGGGGATGGTTGGTCAGGGCATAGGATGTTGTCTATGTGGTCACTATTGGTGGTGGCAATGGTTGTGTCTTCATTATCTACAATAAGAAGAAAATGAGGTGGGTTACAAACATGACCAGGGTGAAACCTTTCAGGGCATTTAAAGCATAGTCCTTCAGCTCTTCATTTTTGCAGGGCTTCGGGTGACAGGCGGGTTAAGGGAAGAGTGGTTTTGGGTTTAACAGGTGTAGGTTGTAGTGGTGTTTGGGTGGCTGGTAGGGCTGCTATGGGGTTAGTTTTTTTTGGTGGGGTGGTGTTGGGAGTGAAGGTTCGTGGGGATGGGTTATAACGTGGGCATTGGGTAAAGAGTTTATCTTCTGTTAACTTTGCAAGACCATATGTCTGGTGAAGAGATTGAGGATTTTGTAGTGCCAACTCTGTTTGGATATCGGAACGAAGCCCCGATATTAGAGATAAAACGTGATTATCTCTAGAGTTATTTAAATGTATTTAAATTAAAACTTATCTTGTATCTTATCTTGTAATTGTTTTACTATATAATCTCAATCAATACAATGGGAACATTAAGCGCGAATTATAATCCTTATATGGTATCAGCTTCATACTTCGATCATATCTTCTTCCTCCTTCATCTTTTCCGTCTCTACTAGTTTTCCCTAATGGCCGCCGTCGATCTCTCCTCCACAGAAACCACTCTCCCTCTTGCAACCATCTTACATCTCCTAACAATTAAACTATCCTCTACCAATTATCTTCTCTGGAGAAATCAGATTGTTCCTCTCTTGATCAATCAACAACTTTTTTCACATGTTGATGGAACTGCTATTGCACCGCCTTCCACTCTAGCTCCTCTCGCAAACTCTAAAGAATTATAAGGCTCATCTATGCCAAACACTGCTTATGCAACATGGCTAGCAGCCGACCAGCGTGCGTCTCTTATTATTCAGTCCAGCCTCTCTGAAGAAGCGATGGCAGAAACTATCGGTATGACCTCTTCTCGTGACCTCTGGCAAGCTCTTGAAGCAACATATAGCCATGATTCAGTGGAACGCATGCAGACTCTGTGTGATTCCCTTCGCCAATTGAAGAAAGGTAACACTTCTGTTATTGAATATGGTAGGAAGTTTAAACTTATCTGTGATCAATTATTTACTATTGGTCACCCGGTTTCTGATGCTGATAAAACTGATTGGTTTTTATGTGGTCTTGGATCCACATTTGAAACCTTTGCTACTGTTATACGAGTTACTAAACCCAAGCCATCATTCCATGACATACTTTCCCAAGCTGAAAGTCATGAAATTTTCATTAATACTATGCATGGCTCGAGTAGTACCCCACCTGTTGCTACGTTTAACGCACAAACTCAACGCCCCACAAACAATTCCCGTGGAGGCTATTCAGGTACACGAGGAGGACGATCCTCCTCCTCTCGTGGAGGTTCATCCAGTGGTCGTGGTCATGGTAAACGACCACCACATTGTCAATTGTGCAGGAAAAATGGATACTATGCTTCTTCTTGTCCAAATTTGTCTACATTTGCTCAGAATGGTTCGTCTCCAAATGCAAATTTAGCTGCTGCTTTTCACTCTCCATACAATGTCAACAACAACACCCCTAACTGTTATGTTGATTCAGGTGCATCTGCTCATATGACTAATTCCCATACCAATCTTGACTCATTAACTACATATACGAGAAAGGATCAAGTCGTATTTGGTAACGGTAATGTTCTTAACATTTCTCATATTGGCAAAGCTAATTTTCCAAAGACATTCAACTATTAGATGTGCTAGTTGTTGCACATATTACCAAGAACCTCTTATCAATTAGCAAATTGAAAAACGACTCACCCATGGATATCTTGTTTTCTGATTCTTTCTTTTCCATCCAGAATCGAGCAACCAAGGAACCCCTCGCCAAGGGTAAACGTGAAAACGGACTGTATGTGCTAGAACATGCCAGCAAGGCAGCAACACTTAAAAGTAGAAGACTCAAAGCATCTTTTGAATTATGGAATAATTGATTGGGACATGCATCTTTTGATATCATTTCTTTGTTGAATAAATTAGGTTTATTAGTTGTTACATCTGTTTTACCAAAACCCGATTTGTGTTCATCTTGTCAACTCTCTAAAAGCAAACGGTTACCTTTTGACAATAAAATTTAACGTTCTTTATATGTGCTTGATCTCATACACTGTGACTTATGGGGACCTGCACCTATTATCTCTACAAGTGGATACTCTTATTATGTGATTTTTGTAGATGATTTCTTACGCTTCACATGGTTCTATCCGTTAAAGGCCAAGTCAGATTTTCATACAAGTCTTGATGCCTTTTTAAAATTGGTGCAAACACAATTCTCTTGCAAAGTCAAGGAATTTCAAAGTGATGGTGGTACTGAATTCATTAATCATCGAGTTAGAAACATCTTTCTTCAAAATGGTACTCATCACCGATACTCATGTCCCTACACACCACAACAAAAAGGGAGAGTAGAACGAAAACACAGACATGTTACTGAGACTGCGCTTGCAATGTTATTAATCCTCACACTCCCGCTGCTTATTGGGTTGATGCGTTTAGCTCTACTGTCTGTGTTATTAATTGGCT
Source organism: Lactuca sativa (assembly GCF_002870075.4). Lineage (NCBI taxonomy): Eukaryota > Viridiplantae > Streptophyta > Magnoliopsida > Asterales > Asteraceae > Lactuca > Lactuca sativa. The sequence goes on from NC_056630.2 coordinate 254,376,909, forward strand.
TCCTACCAAACTTATTGAAAACAAAAGTCCATTCGAGTTGCTCTATTATAACACACCTAATTTGTCACACCCCCGGACCATCAGAAAAACAACGACGGAAACGTCCGGGGGTGGGTGACGTCATGAGTAGTATCACAACAATCGTATCATAGCAAACAAGTAGTAAACACAACTATTACATTACAATATGAATATTTACATCTGTTTGGAAATATAGTTTGTATACATTAGTTTAAACAAAAGATGAAGACGAGACTCCAAAAATGCTCCGTCTTCTCCAAAAGCTGACAAGGTACCTGTCTATCGTTGCCCTGAGAATACAAGCGATTTTGAAAACGTATCAGCATAAAGCTGGTGAGTTCATAAGCATGTTTTTGTGTATTAAAAACTAGTCATTGAATTTGTATAAATGGTTTCTTTCCATTATAAGTAGAATGTCGTTTGTATCGTAAACCATTGTTATCAAGTTCTGAAATATGTATGCATGCTTGCCAAGAAAATCCAATATTTTCTAACATGTTTGTTGGTTTTTGTTATGAAAAGTATGTTCTGTTTGAAAACCATGGCTACCACCAGTATATAATGTAAGTTATGTTCGAAAACCCTGGCTACCACCAGTATGTAATGTAAGTTTTGTTCGAAAACCTTGGCTACCACCAGTATGTATAGTAGTTTTATTACTTAAAATAAAACCAAAGGTTGTGTCCCTGGAATTCCCTCCAGTAAGTAGATAGGTAGTTTTATTAATTATAATAAAACTATAGAAGAAAGAAATCCCGTAAACAAAGGTTATTTTATACTTATTGTGAGTCGTATAACCATACTAATATGACCGGTGACCTCCTTGACGTTTCTTCAGGCGTCGTACGATTACAAAATTTGTCACCCCAAACATGCCCGCCTAACTGTAGCTAACAGTTCAGGTGTGGGAATGTCGGTCCCGAATAGATCTATTCACAAATTTCACGATCTCCCTCTAGGAGACTCTGGTTATACTACCGGTGAGGATTTATTGGTACCCCGAGGGGCATAACAAAGATAAGTCTCACAATCTTGTATAAACTAGTTTACGTGTCATTCGGTTGTTATCAAGTTCGGAATCATTCGTAACGGTGTAGAGAATAAATAATTATACACAAAATAATTATTTAGCAAGATACTCCAGTTTTGTATTCGTAGTAATGTATAAACTAAATCTGACATAGTTTATATGTTTGACTTTGCATCAAGTTTAAATTTGCAAGATTGGTAATGAAATCCCAAACTATACCCATTATATTTTGAATCGTTTGTTGCGTTCAGGTACAGTTTTGAAAACTATGCAATTATGATTAGAAGACGTCCCTTATGCTCCGCATATTACAAAAGGGATAATTGTATCTAAATGTTTGATAGAAAACCGTTGTAATTGCATCAGTTTTTAAGTTATGAAAACTTTTATGTTTAGCTTGTATTCCTCCCTTGAAAACTTGAAAAACAGGGAAAAGTGTAGGCGTATGAACTCACTGTTTCACGTAGGATTCGAGTGTACGATCGATATGGGTACTAAGTGTCAACTGATGTTTCATATGCAAGTGGACCCTACTAACATATGGTAACACATATGCGTATTAGATTAGGGTTTTTCATGACTAAACATGACGGGAAAACCACCCTAAGGTCTTGGAAATGCTTGTACTAAGTGTTCTAGGTGTCACACTTAGTGGTTTTTGCAAGTTTAAGGCCAAATATGAGCATTAAAGTGGGTGTAAGGCCATAAAGGTGGGTGTGCGGCCGTACAGAGTGGGTGTGCAGCTAGAGTGTGCGGCTGCACACAGGAGTGTGCGGCCATACAGGGTGGGTGTGCGGCCGTACACTCTTCGTTTATGCTCCAAAAGTCGATTTTTAAGTGTTTCAAGGCTCAAACCAATTCGAACTAGGAGATAGAGGGCCAAAACTCTCACTTTGGAGGGTTTTTGAGGTGTGTACAGCCACCTTATGAAGGTGTGTGGACGTACACCTTCAAGTAATGAAAAACATGGTGAATTTAGGCTTAGATTTAGGTGTTTTACCTGAATAACAAGTTAAATGATGGAGTTCTTCACGTTTTTGAGGCCCTTAGAGTGTTCTTGGATGAGATTTTTAGTGAGAGAATGTAGAGAGAGAAAGTAGAGTGCAGCCAAAAGAAAGGAATGAATGAAGAGGTCACCCCTATATATAAAAGGGGAGTGTGCGGCTGGAGGTGGGTGTGCGGCCGTACACACCTCTCAGGAGGGTGTATGGCCCGGTTTTGCTTCTTTACGACACGTTGACTCATTCCTAATCTCGTTCCCGACTGTACTCAGGCTGAGAACACTTAAACGAACCCTTAAATGGCTTTAAAAAGAGACGAAATTGAATTTAACATTGATAAAAATTGACTAACCGTACATAATGAAAGTTTCGGGTTGTCACATAATTATGATGTGTTTAGAACATTTGGCTATCAAGCTTTTCCTTATTTAAGGGGTTGTGCTCCTCATAAACTTGTTCCTAGGAGCATGTCTTGCATCTTTATTAGTTACTGCACCCAATAAAGGATATCGTTGCCTAGACTTAACAACAAATCATATCTACACCACCCGACATGCCCAATTTAACGAGCATGTGTTTCCCTTTGCTGGCCACTCTACATCATCTAACTTGAATGATGTTCCATATGCAAGCTTTTATGAACCTATCCATGTTTTACCTTCCAAAGTTGTCTCGACATCTCCATCTATGGCAGCATCTCCCACATATGTAGCGTTACCACACACTTGTCCTACCTGTACAACGCATGTTACCAACTCACACAATCATGCTTCCGCCTCATCCCCATCTGATGACGCTTCCCCTATCCCAAACATGGAACCTCATGAGACGTCACCAACAATTCCATCTTCATCACCGATATCACACACCATACCTCCTGCTGTGTCTACTCTGGTTCAGCAACGGACACCAACTCCACAACCTACTCGGCTCCATCCCATGGTCACTCGTTCATGTGCAGGCATTTTCAAACCCAAATATACACTTGATCTTGCTCACCTTCCTCCCTCGGCATTACATCTTGCTCTCTTGACTATTACCACACCCAAAGGGTTTAAATCTGCCTCCAAACACCCTTATTGGCTCATGGCAATGGAGGATGAAATTCTTGCACTTAAAACCAACAACACTTGGGATTTGGTACCCCATCCAAAAAATGCAAACATCGTTGGTTCCAAATGGATCTTTCGTACAAAACTTCATGTCGATGGCTCCGTTGAACGACTTAAAGCTTGTCTTGTTGCTCAAGGGTTCACACAAATTCTAGGCTTGGATTTTTCTTATACCTTCAGTCCTGTCGTCAAAGCCTCGACTGTCCGTATTGTTTTATCTCTTGCAGTTCTACACAAATGGCCTCTCCACCAACTAGACGTCAAAAATGCTTTCTTAAACGGTCATCTCTTTGACACAGTTTTCATGGAGCAACCACCAGGGTACCTTGATGAACGATTTCCAAACCATGTTTGTCGTTTAAAGAAAGCATTATATGACCTTAAATAGGCACCATGGGCATGGTTTCAAAGACTTAGCAATTTTCTTCTCAGTCTTGGGTTTGTTTGTAGTCATGCAGATACGTCACTTTTTGTGTTACAACGACATCGTGATATTCTATACATCCTGGTTTATGTCGATGATATTATTCTTATTGGCAACAACTCTGCTCTCATCAAGACTTTCATCACTCGTCTCAACAATGAATTTGCAACAAAGGATCTTGGAAATCTAAGTTATTTTCTGGGTCTTGAAGTTACTTATCCTGACAATGGTTTGTTTCTCACACAAACTAAGTATGCTCATGACATACTTACGAGAGCTGGTCTACTCGAATCTAAACTCGTCTCTACCCCATTGTCTACTTCTGAGTTGCTTACTTCCCATGGATCACCGTTTTCTGACCCTACTCTATATAGATCACTCGTTGAAGCTCTATAATATCTCACAATCACTCGCCCTGACCTCTCGTATGCAGTAAATTAAGTCAGACAGTTTCTTCATGCTCCAACCAATGATCACTTTCAGGCAGTCAAACGTATCCTTCGCTATGTCAAAGGCACCATCTCTTATGGTTTATATTTTTCAAGACCTACATCTACCTCCTTAGTTGGTTACTCAGATGCAGATTGGGGAAGGTGTATTGAAACACGGTGATCCACATATGGCTACTCAATATTTCTTGGAGGAAACATTGTCTCTTGGAGTGCCAAAAAGCAACCTACTGTTTTCCTATCTAGTTGTGAATGTGAATATCGTGCCATGGCTAACACTGCTGCATAAATAGTTTGGGTTAGTCATCTCCTGCGAGAACTTCATGCTCTTCCACCTGACTGCCCTACTCTCCTAAGTGATAACCAAAGTGCACTATTTCTCAGCCAAAATCCCATTGCACACAAGAGAGCCAAACACATTAACATCGACTATCATTTTATACGCGAGCTCGTTGCCTCTGGAAAGCTCCGTATAAAGTTTGTTCCCACTCATCTTTAGTTAGCTGACATTTTTACCAAAATTCTCCCTCGTCCTTTATTCGAGAGATTTCGAACCAAGCCTCGTGTTGGTCCTCCACCGCTCAGCTTGACGGGGGGTATTAGAGATAAAACATGATTATCTCTAGATTTATTTAAGTGTATTTAAATTATAAGTTATCTTGTATCTTATCTTGTAATTTTTTTAGTATATATTCTCAATCAATACAATGGGAACATTAAGCGTGAATTATAATCCTTATACCCGAGATGAAATAGCCATGTAAAGCGTCAGATGATAACCCATCAACACGGTTGCTAATCTTTTCAAATTCCGATTGATAAGCAGCGACTGTGGAAGTTTGGCGGAGTTTGAAAAGTGTGGCACGACGATTCTCATATGTAGATGGGCCGAATCGTGTTTCCAAGGATCGGGTAAAGTCTGCCCAGGTGCTTAATAGATTGTTGTTGGACATGTGTTTGTACCAACCGAGGGCATCCCCTGTGAAGTAGAAGACTGTAAGGGCGAGACGTTGATTTTGCAGAATGGCATAGTAGGTAAAGTAGTTTTCTGCTTGAAATATCCAATCAAGAGGATTGGAGCCATCAAAATTGGGAAGGTAAATTTTTGGGGGTCGTGAGGTGTGACTGGGTGGGGGTGGCGGCGGTGGTGGGGGTGGTGGTGGTGGTGGTGGCGGATGGAGGAGCTGGTTGGTAAGGTTGGTAATGGCAGTAGTGAGGGTATCAAGTCGAGTATTTGTGGTAGTAGTGAGATGGATGATGGCTTGAAGTTTATCCTAGTTGGTGGGAGGTTCTTCAGGTGTGGTTTCAATTTTAGGAGGCATGGTAAGGGCAATGAAAGCACCAATTGATGTAACCTATTTAGAGGGGGCCAACCTCCCAAGAAGAGAAAGAACACAGAACTTGGAGCAATTTTGTGAATGATCATTAAACAAAATTACAACTCTTAAATACTAACTAGAAAATCATGAAATGTGCAGCTAAACTTTAGGAACATGGAGAAGTGGGAACTGATAATGCGTGCAAAATAATAGGAAGAAGTAATCCTAAGATGGAGCTTGACTTGGTAAAAGTCATATGTTTTATTCTTGGAATCGAGTCGGTTTCTTAATAACTCTCTTGGGCCGAGTTGTTGCTTCTGGTTCTGTCCGTTTGGCTGTCATCTGGCTTGGGAATGTTGGGTTGTATCACTTTACTTGTTTCTACTTGCACAACAAGACGATCACATACAGATTTCGATGGTTCTCGAGATGCATCGCTTAGAATGATATTTGCAAAAATGGACAAGGAAAATGTTGAAAAGTAAGTTTAATATATCGATGGCTATTTTATGATTCAAGAGGTTTTTGCGTTCGCTTCTTTTAAATATATGAGATACATGTTTTTTAATAATATAATTTCATTTTTTTTCATTTCGGTAACGTAGTTTTTTCAAAAATTATGTAAGGTATTTTGAAATAGGGTTAATAACTTAATGAACTTTTGTTGTGTGCACATCTAGCCCCTAAAATATATTTTTTTGTACACAATTATCATTGAACATCGGGAAATCTGCGAAAAAGTCCCAATATTTTAGGTCAGTTTACGATTTAGTCCCAAATTAAATTTTGTTTACAAAAAAAAGGACAGATTACCGGCTAAAACTTCGGATTAATCCTTCGTGGCCGGTTTCACAGATTTAGCCGGTATCTCGTCTTTTTTCGTTAATTAATCCAAATTTTGGGGCTTTTTCATTAATTAATCAAAATTTTAGGGCTTTTTCATTATTTATTACCAATAAACCAAAATATTTGGACTTTTCTGAAGATTACCTTTAAACTAATATATATTATATGATCTAATTTAATATGTACTATTCCATGTCTTCTTTCTTATGCTCTTCTAGGCTCACCGTGTGTTTTTATCGATTTCGTCATACCCAACAACACAAATTTCACTCACAAGCCTCGTTAACTCCATCAATTTTCCAAAATTATCCATCACAACTCTATGATCATCTTTCATTCTCCAAATAAAGAACGGAGAAAATCCTTGTTGATTACGTGGATGTCCCTATTACCTAACCATGACTTAAACCGTGGTTCCAACACTTGGATGTTCCTATTACCTAACCATGACTTGAACCCATACACTAATGGCGTTGTCCATAGTGTTGTTAACAATAGAAGACGAATCTCACATGTTCAACCACTGATGCATTGGCTCAAGTCTTACTTGACCCTTGTTTCCTTACAATACTATAGAAGCCCCAACATAAGATGAATCCCACATGGTTCATCATTTATTGGTTTTTTTGTCAAAAAGTAAAGCATTTTGGAAGCCCCAAATAGACTAAAACATAATAATGACAATTATTGTAATATCACACCAATTGTCATTATTACATTTTAGTCTATTTGAGGCTTCCAGAATGCATTAGTTTTTGGCAAGACAAAAACCAATAAATGATGAACTTTTTGATAAAGATCGGAACACAATCTTATTGATGGATCCAAGATCTCCTTCTCGTCCCAAGCCTTTTTCTCCTCAATCTTCTTCCAAAAAATGCACTACAATATGCAATATTAGCCCCTCTTTCTCTCCTACAAGCATATAGCTTAATTAGGGTTTCTCTAAGAGTGTTAAGATGATAAAGGAGGCGGAAATAAAGGCTTAAGGTCCTTTAAATAGGACACAAACCCTGAAAATTAGGGTTTTCACACTCAGCTCTAACTCGTCGAGTTTGGGTCCTCCAACTCGTCGAGTAGACTCTAGACGTTACGCGACCATTACCACTTTCTACTCGGCGAGTTGGGGTCTCCAACTCGTCAAGTTGATCAGACAACAAGAATATAAGTTAATTAAATATTATACCTGGGAGTCGGGATGTTACACCTATTGTAAGGAAACAAGGTCAAGTAAGACTTGAGCCAAGGTATCAGTGGTTAAACCATGTGGGATTCGTATTTTGTTGTTAACAAAACTATGGACAATGCCATTAGTGTATGGGTTCGAAATAAGGTTCGAGTCATGGTTAGGTAATAGGAACATCCGAGTGTTGGAACCGTAGCTCGTAGGTATACCAAATTAATATTTTAATAGTTTATGATGGATAGCTTGTTGACATTTTTTTTTTCAATTAGAGTTAACATTCTTCATGGTTTTCGGTACATAATATCGAGTTGATTTTTTTTTACCTATGTTTAGTTTTTTAAGCTTAATGGTTCATTCTTCATGGTTTTCAAGCCCTATTGTAAGGAAACAAGGGTCATGTAAGACTTGAGCCAAGGTATCAGTGGTTAAACCATGTGGGATTCGTATTTTGTTGTGAACAACACTATGGACAATGCGAATAGTGTATGGGTTCGAAATAGGATTCAAGTCATGGTTAGGTAATAGGAACATCCAAGTGTTGGAACCACGATTTAAGTCATGGTTAGGTAAAAGGGACATCCACGTAATCAACAATGATTTTCTCCGTTCTTTATTTGGAGATTGAACGATGATCATAGAGTTGTGAATGGATAATTCTGAAAAATCGATGGAGTTAACGAGGCTTGTGAGTGAGATTTTTGTTGTTGGGTTTAACGACACCGATAAAAACAAACAGTGAGCCTAGAAGAGCATAAGAAATAAGACATTGAATAGTACATATTAAATTAGATCATATAATATATATTAGTTTAAAGGTAATCTTCAAAAAAATCCAAATATTTTGGTTTATTGGTAATAAATAATGAAAAAGCCCTAAAATTTTGATTAATTAATGAAAAAGCCCTAAAATTTGGATTAATTAACGAAAAAAAACGAGATACCGGCTAAATCTGTAAAACCGGCCACAAAGGGTTAATCCAAAGTTTTAGCCGGTAATCTGTCATTTTTTATAAACAAAATTTAATTTAGGACTAAATCGTAAACTGGCCTAAAATATTAAGACTTTTTTGCAGATTTCCGTTAAACATTTTGTGAGTGTTCATTATAGTTAAGGTTTAAAACACATAGATGCTAATCAAAGTAATGCCTTAAAGAATTAAATTACAAACAAAAGAACCAAAAAAGTTCTTTCTTGATTTCTACCAAGCCTTTCCTCACAACCCAAAACCTCAACCTCGAATATGGTCTTGTAATTGTTCGGTTCACTTTTCACATCTTTAAGTTCTTCATTGACATTACCCTTTAACTTTACCGGTTTTACATCAACCCATCCCCACAAGACACATTTTTATTTGGATTCTTCATAAATGAAATCACATTACTAGAAAAAGAATGTTGCTTAATTTATATTAAAAAAGGACGAAAAAAATACACTTACCCTTGAGTTTGCACATACCCTAAATCTTCTTTTAGGGTTGTTTTCGGTCATTGATGTTCAAATTCGAGAAGGAAGTCCATATTTGCAAAGATTTTTGTAGTCTAATGTTGAAGATCTTTGTTCGTAAGAGTATCAAGATGAAGATGACATGTTTGGAGGTTTGTTCAATTGTTCGTAATCCAATGTTCAAACTAAGGCACACAAACACATCCGTATGGAGGATAAATTACATTATATGATTAACAACTCTTAATAGCCATGTAGAATGTGACATCATTAAGAACCCGTTATTTAGTATAGACACTCATATAAGGACTAAATACGTTCACAAGTGAAACCTTATATTTTAATGATTAAAAATCTTTTAGTGCGATATATAAAATAAATAAAAATTGTTAAATTATAGTTCGCCTGCCCTTTGCACACTTGGAAGAAACAAAGTGAGTTCAGAGAAGACGAACTGTACAAACCTACAAGAATCCAACAATATAAAATGACCAAGACAGATCCAGACCCCACAAATTCCTACAAAACTCCACTATTAAACAAATCGGGCGAGGTTTGTTGAGAATAAACAATGGAGGAAGCAGCACCTTTCTCTCGCATATCCTATAATTTCCGAAAAGCCAAATCAAATTTTCCCAAATCATACAGTCACTACCAAACGTTGTTCTTATCATCTAATGGGTTCAATTGCGTTCTCACTGTTTTCCCCAAAACTTTACACGAAACCCCGAGTCGACGGGGGTGCGCAGGTGACAATGATGGCCTACCCCGCCCCCTCCCCCGCCGCTGCGGCAACCAAATCTAATTTGGGTTTCAAAAATTTAATGGAGAGTTTCACTGTGGACATTCATCGAGCAGAAGGAAGGCAATTAAACGTGCCCTTGATTGCACCTTTTACGATTGCGACGTCGAGGCTCGAGGGAGTGGAGAACGTCGCGGTTCGTGTGGAGTTGAATAACGGGTGTGTTGGGTGGGGGGAGGCTCCGATTCTTCCATTTGTCACGGCGGAGGATCAGATCACGGCTTTGAAGAAAGCAGGGGAAGCTTGTGAGTTTTTGAAGAAGAGTCAAGCGATGAGTTTGGGTGATGTGTTGCGAGAAATCGGTCAACTTCTTCCTGGACATGATTTTGCTTCTGTAAGTTCTTCACTTTTTTTTTACTTTTCACAGCTTCCATTGTTCTTTTTGACAAAATATTCGAATTTCTTTATCCAGATTGACGAAAGTGGTTATAAATCTGTTTCTTTATTAATTAGGAATCAGAATTTGTCTACCTATTCATAGCTTAATGTAGTAAACTATATTATTCATTGAATGAAACAATGTTCATGTGTCAATAATCAATGATTATCATTTCCTTGTTTTATATTTTTCAAAGGTTAGAGCAGGGGTGGAGATGGCTGTGATTGATGCGGTTGCTACTAGCATTGGCACACCATTATGGAGATTCTTCGGTGGAGTTTCAAATACAATAACAACAGATATAACAGTTCAGTTTCTATCCATGTATTTCAATGTTCATGCATTTTATGCCATTATTTTCTCAAATATCTTTCAAACATCATTTACTGAGAGACACAACATAATGGGAAAGAAAAAAGAAACAAAGCCTATAACAACAATGAAAAGAAGATAACATGAATTAAAGTGATGTTTTATTGTAGATACCGATTGTTACACCAAAAGAAGCTGGTGAATTGGCTTCAAAGTATTGTAGAGAAGGGTTCAAGACTTTGAAGCTTAAAGTTGGAAAAGATTTGAATTCAGATATTGAAGTGCTTCAAGCTATACGTGTAGCCCATCCTCATTGTCTATTTATTTTGGATGCTAATGAAGGCTACTCCTCTTCTGAAGCTATTCAAGTTCTTGAAAAATTACATGGTAAACTTATCTTTAAAAGATACAAAATTATGTTACCAATCATCTTACATTTGTACAAATTTTCATTTTATCTCAACAAACAAGTAATTTTAACGTACATTCCTATTATATGACAAGTTGATCACATGTTCATTATTTCAATTTTTCTTTTTGGTTTTTATAAATGAAAAATCAAACGCAACGTAAAAATTCGGTTTTTGTTACGTCTTTTTCACAAACAATCAAAGATAAAAAGTTACAATTTCAATACGATTTAAATATTCACATTCCATGATACGATTGCAGAAATGAATGTGACTCCAATTCTTTTTGAGCAACCGGTTCACAGAGACGATTGGGAAGGTCTAGGCCACGTGACTCAAGTTGCGAAATCTAAATTTGGTGTATCGGTTGCTGCTGATGAAAGTTGTAGAAGTTTAGCGGATGTTAAGGAAATAATAAAACGACAGCTGGCGGATGTTGTTAATATTAAATTAGCAAAAGTAGGTGTCCTTGGGGCTCTTGAGATTATTGATTTGGCAAAAGCTTCTGGACTTGATTTGATGATTGGTGGGATGGTTGAGACTAGACTTGCCATGGGCTTTGCGGGCCATCTTGCGGCTGGTCTTGGCGGCTTTAAGTAAGTGAAACTATGCAAGAAATGACAACGTACTTTCAAATTTCTACCCAATTAATATCAATTGTAGATTTTTCAAAGTACAATCAATGTCTTGATAAGAAAAATAAAATAAAAACTCAAAATACAATGTTGGAAATACGATGCTGTTTTTTGTATTTAACCCCTCCTTTAATTGTAAATTCTTAACAAATCTGTTGTTTTTTTTTTTTCTTGAATAGATTTATTGATTTAGATACACCACTTCTGCTGTCTGAAGATCCGGTTTTTGAGGGTTATGAAGGTAAACTTCAGCCTCTTAAGAGTGTTTGTCAAAAAGAAAACATTGTATTTTATATCCTTTATCCTCTAAATAAAATTGAATTAAATTAATAATTATTGTTTTTCGTATAGTTTCTGGCCCTACTTACAAGTTCACAAATGCTAGAGGACATGGTGGGTTCCTTCACTGGGACAATCTTGCTTGGTGAGTTATAGATTTTTGTTTTCTTTGTATTTACTTCATACATTATATGCATATACTTTCTTGTTATCACAAATAGCTTATTTTTCGAGTTTTTTTTAATTGACATGTTTTGCAAACCAAAAAATAGCTGATAAGCTAGCTTTTTAAAAAGCTACATAGACTAGCTTTTCAGGAGCTTTTTAATTCTTTTTTTTGATTATACCCTTAATTAATTATAGAAAATTTTAAATGTCGTTTTATATCATTTAATATCTTTCAGCTAGTTTTTATCAAACATCGTTTTTTGTAAGCTAGCTTTTCAGTTAGTCTGCCAATCATGGCTTGAATGACCATTTTATCCTTACTTTCCAAAAAAGAGATTCTCAATAATATATCAATATTCATCAATTTTAATGTGAGAGGAATTGAAAGAAACAACCTGTCCATATCGAGTGTTTTTACAAATTTGCCCTAATTTATTTCTGAAATATTGGTGTATATGCTTGGCTCTCACATGTTTATAATCCTTATGGAACAGATCTTTACAGGCTCAATGGCTCACCGGTTAACTAAAGAAAGAGGACTGGTGAGTCGACTCAGTGAGTGAACTCACACTGTGTACTAATAGTCTGTAAGTGCATATGTTTTTAAGTACCATGATCTTTGTTTTTGCTGCTAATGAATTCGCAGTTATTTGTTCTTGTAATGGTTTTTAAGTCATTTATGTCACATAATTTGGGATTTTCTTTAAGTCAACATTAAGCAAATGGGGATTTTCATATGTAGGAAGTGTTTTTTTCATGATTCTTTTATGTGATGAAATAAAAAATTGCGATAATACTGAATTTTATTTATATAACTATAAGACCGGAAGGAGCCGGTGCGGGAAGGAGGGGCCTGGCGTTTCCCGCTCCGATGAACACCGCACTGGGGGTGCGGGAAGCGCTGCGCTAGGAGGAGGTGGGGGGAGGGTTTGCCGCATTCTCGCTCCTAAGGTGATTGGATAGATTATTACTATTATTATTATTATTTTATTTTTTTTTGTTTTGAAAACAACTGTTTTTAACGGTAAATTTTGATTATTTTTTACCCTCTATAAATACCCATACTCATTTACATTCAATCAAACCCCAACCTCTATTTTTTTCAAAAAAAAAAAAAAAAGTACAATCAAACCCCAGCCTCCAATAGAAGGAAAAAAAAACTCATGTTTCGAGTTTAAGCATCCCTACTTGAAACATGTTTGCTATCGATTCATCATTACAAGGAGTTTATCGTTTCCAACTCGATGCTTCAATTCAATCTCCACTACAATTTCAATACCAAAATGTTAGACAATATTACCCGGTCCAAGTTCCAAGTATTACTTTGCAAATGTTTTCAAACTTTGTTGTTTTTCCTGATCAACATTCATCAAATCAACCTCAAACCCAAACCCAACCCCAAACTCAAACCCAAACCCAACAATAATTCTAACTTGTCGATGAGTTGGATGACTCGGAAAAAGAAGAGATGGTTTGTGAAACTCAACCCACACCAACCCCACAACGGCGCCAAGGAAAACAACAAGCGCGCGAGGGTGTTGCACAATTGGGAAGACAAAGGTCGATACCATGGCTTCCACAAGAAGAGTTGGTTTTGGTTAAAGCTTGGACTGACATTTCTGAGGATTCGAATACGGGAAATGCACAACCGGGATATCATTTTTGGCTTCGCATTTTAGAACTGTTTCGAGAGGAGCTAGGAAAATGTGGCGACTACTATACGAAACACCAAATGAATTCGAAGTTTCGAGAAATAGCAAGGGGGTTTCAAAAATAGACGGGTTGTACAACAACCTAAAAACCCAATGAAGAAGCGGCCAAGACGAAGAAAAAATACTTCAAGAAGCTTTGCAATTTTACCTTGAGAAAGTCGGAAAACTATTCAAGTGACACGATTGTTGGTAATTATTGGTTAAAAGTCTTAGATGGAGAAAATACGAGTAATAATTTATTTTTGGAGTACAACAATCAAAGCGAACGAAAACGGACTTTAGTGGTTATACAACTTCCTCCGATGCTTAGGTCAGTCTAGATTTAAATAAGGAGGACGAACTCGAGCTAGAATAAATTGTTCGACCGATGTGTAGGGACAAAGCAAAGAGGAAGGGAAAAGGGACTTCTTCAGGTGCATTGGATTTCAGCATGAATCTTGACGAAATGCGGAAAATAACGTCGTTTGATCGATATAATCTTAATTTTGCTGAACGTTTGACGTTCGACAAAGAAAAAAAAGAAGCAAAGAAGAAGGAGCGCACGGAGAGAGAAGAACTGGAGGATATGAAATTCTTGATGGAAAACACTGATCATCTCTTGAGACCGGCTCTCGAGCTCATGATGAGCTCATGATGAAGAAGAGAGAAAAAATTATGAAAAAATATTTTTCATAGGTTGTTGGTTTGTTTGATTTTTTTTTAATATTCTATTTTTTTAAATCTTAAGTTTATTGTAATTTTTATTTTAATTAATGAAATGCATTTTGTTTTTAATTAAATTTTATGTTTATTATTAATTTAAAAATTATAAGTCATAAAAATGAATTAATTTTAAAAATAAAAAATCAAATAATGAAGTAAGCTTCCCATCCATTCTTTAGGTTTAGGTGAAGGAAATTAAAGTGAGAGAAAGAGTGTTGTGGCCCACAAAAAGTGAAGAGAGTTTTCCACCCATACCGGTTTAAAAAACTACTAGTATTTATTTATTTATTTATTTTTGATAATAATCTTGTTTTGGTTTTTTTATTAGGTTTAACAATAGATATTTACATATTATATAAAACTTCGTAAGAAAATTCATTTTGTTTTTCTTACAGACTAACGAAATATTATTTTACAAATCGATCCAACCAAATAAATTGCAAGAGAAGTATTAGTAATCACCACTTGCGACATGGGTTCATTAGAATTCGAAGTACAAATTGTATTAAACCTCTGTTATGTCGTTGATTAAGCTTTATATTTGAGTGACCTATCAAAATATGGATAGAAAACACATAATTAACATTTAAAAAAGACAAAACTTCAAAAATGGTCCCTGTGGTTTCCGAAAATATCAAGTTTCGTCCCTAAGTTCAAAAAACCTCACGGATCGTCCCTGTGGTTTCAAAACTTTTAACATTTGGTCCTTCCGGCTAACTCCGTTACTATTTAGCCGTTAAGTCAGGGGCAATTTTGTCATTTCACTACACAGGGACCATTTATGAGATTTTCTCTATTTAAAAAAAAAAAAGAAAAAAAATATAATTATTTAATTAAAGGGCCCCACCCTCTCTCTCTCTCTCTCTCTCTCTCTCTCGTCAACCACAAGTTCATCTTCTCCGGTGAGACCAAAATCACTCTTCTTCATCATCATCCTAGCTACCAGAAACCACCACCTAGTCCACCATTATACTTTCTCTTTCCCGTTCGATTTTTTAGATATGGAATCCACAAAACTCAAACACCTTGCATCCGATTTCAAACTCAAACACGGAGATGAATGAAAGAAGAGGCAAGAAGAGGAAACAGCCTCCCTCGTTCTCCACCACTGTTCCTGTCGAAGAGGCTCCACCCAAACACCCCCTCACAGTCGCTAAAAACCCCAATCCAATTTTCTTCATTGGCTCACCGGAAAAACGAAGCAGAACACGAAGAATGATCAACAGGTTTTGAAGAACGAAGAATGATCAACAGGTTTTCAAGAACGAAATTGTCGTCATCAAACACCAAATCAACCATGAACTCAAAAGACACGACGATGAAGACGACCCCAATGCGTTAAACCCTAGTTCTACCGCTGGCAACGCTCAATCTTAGAGTTCAGGGGGAGCCGGAGTAATTCCTCTGGATCTCAAAACCCTAATCGCATAAGAAGATACTCTCGTTCCAAGAGGAGCTTCAATTCCGATTTGGACACCAGTTTAAAGAATGACGATGGTGATGATGATAAGACTGAAAACGATGAGGCACTGCACAACCACCACCACTGGCACAGGGAGAAGGTTAGGATTTCGTCTCTCTCTCTCTCTCTCTCTCTCTCTCTGTTGTATAAAATTCTTTCTCGTCACTAGCTCCCCTGTAAGTTGTATAGATTCCATGTCTCATTCATCATTTGATTCCATATCTTCATGAATCAAATTGAATCTGAATTTGTTTTGAATTGCCGTTGTATACCTTCGACTCCATGGCAGTGTAGAGTCCATTAGATGGTCTACTGTGGGAAGATACAGAGTTGATGTAGCATCATTCGAATCATTAGCTTTGCCTGAGTTACAGGTTCGTTTAGCTTCATCTCCGATTTCTCAGTAAGAAGTTGATTTTCGATTTCATTTTCAGTTCAAAGAAGATACAAATCTGTTTGTGATTGATGAAGTTGGAAAGATGGAGCTCTTCAGTTCGTTGTTCTTCCCTGCAGTGTTATGTGTTCTTGAGTCAAAGAAGATAAATCTCCGGTGGTTGTTTCTTCCGACGGTGAATCAGAGAGAGAGAGAGAGAGAGAGAGAGAGAGAGAGGACCTTTGCATATTAAATATTATATATTTATTTATTTTTTTTAAAAAAAAGTAATTAAAAACCTCATAAATGGTCCCTGTGTAGTGAAATGACAAAATTGCCCCTGACTTAACGGCTAAATAGTAACGGAGTTAGCCGGAAGGACCAAATGTTAAAAGTTTTGAAACCACAGGGACGATCCGTGAGGTTTTTTGAACTTAGGGACGAAACTTGATATTTTCGGAAACCACAGGGACCATTTTTGAAGTTTTGTCTTTAAAAAAAAAGCTTTGATACATCTGGTTAGATTTTTCGAAATAAGATCCAACTAAGCTTTTGGGTTTGATAGATGTAAGTAAATCAATGATAATCAACTAGTTAAAAAAAAAAGTAATTACTAAAAGCGTCTCTGTGGTTTGGTCAAAATTGCACGTTTGGTCCTTATTTTTTTTTTTCATTCGGATCGTCTATGTGGTTTGATTTTGTTACGTTTTTCGTCCCTATGGTTTGGTAAAAAATACATGTTTGGTTCCTAACTTTATGTATGTAAGGGACGAAAAATGCAACAAAATCAAACCACAAGGACGAAAAACGCAAAAAAATCAAACCATATGAACGATCTGAGTGCAAAAAAAAAAAAAGATAGAAACCAAACGTGTAATTTTGACTAAACTACATGGACGATTTCTGTCATTTACTCTAAAAAAGTAAATATATTCGTAAGAGGTCAACAAGTAACTAAAAAATAGCTTTGTGTATTGCCCAAGCCCCAAGTCCATTATATGAATGGGCCATGAAATACTTTCTTTTATACAGAGAACGAAATCGAAAAAATAAAAAAAAATCGGGTTCTAGGTCTTTTATTTATCAAAAAAATTTCTTTATATTTTTTATTCGGTTAAAGCATCTTATGTCATATTGGATGATGAGTCTGTTTGTTGAGTAAGATAAAAAGATCAGTGATTCAAGTTAAATTTGTTATCATGGTCTTATAGATAAAAAAATGATAGATATTAAATTGGTTAAAAATAAACAGGGCTACAATGTTATGAAATAAGCTTACAAATGGTTAAATTTGTTGAGTAAGATAAAACAACTGATTGAGGTCAAATTTGTAATCAGTTTCTTATAGATACAAAATGATAGATAGTGTATTGATTAGAAACAAAGAGGTACAATTTTATGAAATAAGCTTACAAATGGTTAGATAAACCAAAATAGTTTGGAAATAATAAGGCATGTTAAATGTATAGGTGCGTAACATGGGTTAAGTAATTGGTGGATAGATGCACATATAAAAATCTGTTATTTAATACGAGTCTCAATTTTTGTAGCTATATATTGTATCTAATACGAGTATAATAGTAGTGTACTTCTTACCTTTTAGTGCAAAAGGACAACTAAAAAGAGAAAGTAAGAAAACTTTAATTTTTTTATTTTAATTTGTTTTGATTTGTTTTCTTACTTCTACTAGATTACGACTCGTGTTGAATGTGGGAACATAAATTAAATATATATCACATTAATAGGTGGTTTTGTCTTAGATTGAATTTTAATAAAAAAAATGTTAGTTAGATTCATTTTTAGAGTTTTTGAATCAAACTTATTAGATAAAAAAATTTAATATTTATATTAGAGCAATTTGGTTTTTTAATACAATAATTTTTAATATAAATGATTTATGTGATCTTTGTTTTATCACAACATAATGCGACTTCTTGATTGAAACATGTTGTGTAGTAGCTTTATGAACTGACCTTATTCGGTGTATCAACCCACATAGAGGCTCATATGGTTCTTTTCATATTGGCCCTGTAAAACCGAAAACAACAATAAGTTGTTACATGTACCGACAACATTAAATTCTACTAAGAAATTCGATAAAAATTACAAATAAAATGAATTGTCATAACCATAAACATCAAATTCAGACATTGTAATTTGGTCAATTTCAAAGTATTTTTTTCCTCATAAAAATTAAAATATGATTTTTCAGGCTACACCTAATCACATATACATATCTTCCGATCAAATAAATTATTACAAAAAAAAAAACATGTTATGAACAAAAATATAATATTAGTTTCATAATTTGCTAAAGGTTAACACTAATAAATAATAATGAACTTTCACAAATCTTGCATTTTGATCACTACATCAAACTAACAAATGAAATTCGGTTTAGAGGATTGATTCAAGAAGTGCATCCATAACTTCTTGTAGCTGAACTTTGGGAAATGTTAAGACCTACTGAGATATGAGGGAAAGGTCTGTGAGACTACGGTTGGTTTCTATAGGGCGATACAAATTCAAAATCGTTAGCACATATCTTTCGTACCTGCTTCAATTATCAAATTTAGATCAAACTTGTCAAAATCAAATCATATAAAAAAACAGATATGTAACCTAACAGTCAAACAACGTATTTTTCATTGAAATAAATATCATAAATCTAAAATTTACACATTATATATTTTTCTTAAATTATATATTACCTTTTCATCTTTAATGGTCACTAACACCTTTTTCTGCCTTATTGTTGTGACATGCCTCTATATTGAAAATAAGAGAAAGAACTATAAAGAAGAATGTTGACAAAGTGATGCTTCATTGAAAACGCAACAAAATTCTTCATAAAGCCTTTAGGATTCTTCTTTAGACTGCTAGAAGGTCTATATAGTGACAACCGGTGTGGCATCTATGAGAACGAACCACTTAAAATAACAGTTTTGATTAATGTAAGTGAAAAAATCTTTTAAAATGCTTACCAGTTGTGAGTGTTTCCATTTGGATGTGAACATTAACATTCTTGTAGAGAAATGAAACTTCAAATGAATCCTACATAACCAAATCAACAAACATGACAACACAAAAAGAAGCCTAACTTGGCATATAACCAAATTTCCAACAAATTTTAAAATTTTAAGGTTTTGTTGAACAATTTTTTAAATTTATCATAATTTTATTTTATTACAACCTTATATGAGTAATCAGTAATCTAAATCAAGTGAAAAAAGTAATTGTTCATCTAAATCTAGTAAAAATTTACAATATTGTGAAATTTCATATAATTTACATGTTTGCTTATTGTCTTTGACGTACCCGACCACTTGGATATGTACTATTATTTGATTAATTAGTGCATAAATTACATTATAGAATATGAAATTTAACGATTATTCAAATTCATTTACAATAGAAAATAGACAAATTTATAATCATAAAAGTATGCTTAATTCAAAAAATTTGTTATCAAAATTAATAAAAAAGTAAGTTTCTTGAAGAAACAAATCAAATACACAAAAATGAATAAAAAACAAAGAACATTTGAAGATCATGTCAGAAAGGTATAACCAATAAGATATTTTTGGCACTTTTCAATATAGACATGATTAATCTTTTCTCATTTTTAGGATGAAAAATATAAGTGAGTAGAGAAAACAATTTTATAATCATCAAAATATGCTTAATTCTAAAAATTTGCTATCAAAGTTAATGGAAAATACTTTTGTTGAAATAATTAATTATTAAGTATGTAGGATATTACCACTAAGTAATTTTGAGTTTTGCATCATCCTCAAGCTTCAATAAAAACATCAACATAGCTCATCACTTTCAAGTAAAAATCTCGGCAATTTAAACTTAATTATAGTAAATCTAATCAATAACGTTATAGAAAAAGGTAAGGTTAAGAATAATCACATAAAGTTATTGAGTTAGATAGTTGGAAAACGAGCAATTGTAATTTAACATGTATGAGACCAATTATTATCTTCAAAATTGGAAGTATTTACTATATTAATAAGAATTAAATACAAGGTTACTGTTTTGCCCTTGATGACTTTTAGTTCCATCGATGTACACTGAGAAAGAAATAGAATAATTAAGAGATATATCATGTTGATTTGCAAACATATAGGTTGGTCGGTGCATAAGTTATGGCTTTAAATTTGGGAAACCCTCGTTAGGGAAGTTCCATTTCCAAAAAAATGTAAACATATTAATCTTTGTCTCTCTCAAGCATCCTTGTAATGAGTTTTGTTATTTAAATCTATAAAAATTGTGGATATCATTAATATCTAAAAAATAATAATAATTCAATGCTAGATGTTTACTAATAAATTTATCAACAAATTCACAAGGAACTATAAATAATTGTTTTAGAATGGTTAGAATATTTATAAAAGTTTATAATTTCATAAAAAAATTGTAGTTTGTTAATATTTATATTGAAGTTGTAATGAATAACATTGTAACAATGCTGACAAATTCACATTCAAACGGAATAATACACTAAAAAATGATTAAAATCCTAAATTCATGAGTTTAAACCCAAAAGAAAAATAGATGAATAATTTAACATTTCATAAAACCAAAAATGTATTTAAATGATCCAAATTCTAACCCAAAAAATGAATATTATGAAAGAAAGTAATCAAAAACCAAACCCAAAAACCAAATAGTATGTCAACATAATATGAAATCTGTAACAACCCGAAACTTTCATTATGTACGATTGGTCAACGTTTATCAATGTTAAATTCAATTTTGTCACCTTTTAATTCCATTTAAGGGTTCGTTTAGGCGTTCTAACCTTAAGTACAGCCGACAATGAGATCGGGAATGAGTCAACTCATCGTTCAAAATCAAAACCGGGCCATACACCCTCTTGAGAGGTGTGTACGGCCACACACTCATGCCCCAGCAACACACTTACCCCTATATATAGAGGGTGACCCCTTCATTCATTCCTTTTCTTTCGGCTGCATTCTACTTTCTCTCTCTAAAAATCTCATCCAAGAACACTCCAAAGGCCTAAAAAACGCGAAGAACTCCATCATTTAGCTTGTTATACAGGTAAAACACCTAAATCTAAGCCTGAAACTCTTCATGTTCTTCATCACTTAAAGGTGTACGGCCGTACACCTTCATAAGGTGGCCGTACACACCTCAAATACCCTCCAAAGTGAGAGTTTGACCCCTATCTTCTAGCTGGACTTGATTTGAGCCTTGAAAACACTTAAAAATTAACTTTTGGAGCATAAATGAAGAGTATACGGCCGCACACGCCTGTGTACGGCCACATACCCACTCTGTACAGCCGCACACTTCTGTGTGCAGCCGCACACCCACCCTGGCCGCACACCCACTCTGTACGGCCGCACACCCACCTTTATGGCCTTACACCCACTTTAATGCTGATATTTGGCCTTAAACTTGCAAAAACCACTAAGTGTGAGACCTAGAACACTTAGTACAAGCATTTCCAAGACCTTAGGGTGGTTTTCCCGTCATGTTTAGTCATGAAATACCCTAATCTAATACGTATATGTGTTACCATATGTTAATAGGGTCTACTTGCATACAAAACATCAGTTGACACTCAACACTCATATCGATCGTACACTCGAATCCTACGCGAAACTGTGAGTTCATACCCCTACATTTTTCTGAGGTTTTCATGTTTTCATAGGGGGAATAGAAGCTAAACATAAAGGTTTTCATAACTTAAAAATTGATGCAATTACAACGGTTCTCTATCAAACATTTAGATACAATTTTCCCTTTTGTAATATGCGGAGCATAAGGGACGTTTTCTAATCATAATTGCATAGTTTTCAAAACAGTACCTGAACGCAACAAACCATTCAAACTATAATAGGTATAGTTTGGGATTTCATTACCAGTCTTACAGATTTAAACTTCATGCGAAGTCAAACATATAAACTATGTCAGATTTAGTTTACCAATTACTACAAATACAAACTTGGAGTATCTTGCTAAATAATTATTTTTGTATAATTATTTATACTCTACACCGTTACGAACGATTTCGAACTCGAGAACAACCGAACGACACGTAAACTAGTTAATACAGGATTGTGAGACTTATCTTCGTTATGCCCCTCGGGGTACCAATAAATCCTCACCGGTAATATAACTAGAGTCTCCTGGAGGGAGAGCGTGAAATTTGTGAATAGATCTATTCGGGACCGACAATCCCACACCTGAACTGTTAGCTACAGTTAGGCGGGCATGCCTGGGGTGACAAATTTTGTAATCGTACAACACCTGAAGAAACATCAAGGAGGTCCTCGGTCATATTAGTATGGTTATACGACTCACAATAAGTTTAAACAAACCTTTGTTTACAGGATTTCTTTCTTCTATAGTTTTATTTTAATTAACAAAACTACCTATCTACTTACTGGAGGGAATTCCAGGGACACAACCTTTGGTTTTATTTTAAGTAATAAAACTACTATAGATACTAGTGGTAGCCAGGGTTTTCAAACAGAACTTACATTACATACTGGTGGTAGCCAGGGTTTTCGAACAGAACTTACACTACATACTGGTGGTAGCCAAGGTTTTCGAACAGAACTTACATTACATACTGGTGGAAGCTAGGGTTTTCAAACAGAACATACTTTTCATAATAGAAACCAACAAACATGTTAGAAAATATTGGATTTTCTTGGCAAGCATGCATACATATTTCAGAACTTGATAACAATGGTTTACGATACAAACGACATTCTACTTATAATGGAAAGAAACCATTTATACAAATTCATTGACTAGTTTTTAATACACAAAAACATGCTTATGAACTCACCAGTTTTATGCTGATACGTTTTCAAAATCGCTTGTATTCTCAGGGCAATGTTAGACAGGTACCTTGCCAGCTTTTGGAGAAGACGGAGCACTTTTGGAGTCTCGTCTTTATCTTTTGTATAAAATATTGTATATAAATTATGTTCCCAAACAGAAGTAAATATTCATATTGTAATGTAATGGTTGTGTTTACTTTGATTGCTATGATACGATTGTTGTGATACTATGCATGACGTCACCCACCCCCGGACGTTTCCGTCGTTGTTTTCTGACGGTTCGGGGGTGTGAAAAATTAGTATTAGAGCTACTGTTTATAGTGAACTAAGTATACCGAACCTCACATGGTATACAACTATAAACACTAAGGGGCCGAAGTGCTCTGAACTAAAAGTATGCTTTTAAAATATAAGTATTTTCACAAAAAGTATACAAATATACCTACATACCAGAAATAATATCATTAGTATAACCAAACAAAAGCATTTGGATGTTGAACACTGTGGTTAAACCTAGGCAGTTATGTAATCATGTCTAGGGTCAATATAGCCTGATCAACTATATTCATTCGATACATGACCAACATGTGCTTGGGAGTGACTGTGGTGTTGCAACAGGCCTAAAACTTACCAAGTATTCCTACCACAGGAAATTGATAGAACAAAACATTCATCATAAAATACTATATGAGTATTTTTAGTCAAAGCTGAATACATCGTAGAAATTCATTCCAAGTATTGCTACTCATTCTTCCCTAGCGATAGTTTACTTGCTTTAGTAACTCTTTCTTGTTATTGCTTAGTAGAACACTTTATCTATCCTATAGAGATATATCTTGTTTCATATCTCTTGATTCTAAAGTAAAAAGGGAATTATCATCTTCCTCTTCCTGATATAGAACAAGATGTCCCCAAAGAAAAGACCCAACAAAAAGAACAACAATTCCTCGATGGATCCAACGCCACCACCACCTTCTCAGTTTGACCCCGCAATGTTCCAGGCAGCCGTTACTGCCACTGTGACTGCTGCTTTGTCACAGATAAATTATGGTGGTTCTAGTGTTTCCGGGAGTGGTATTCATTCCCAAAATCATGAAGGGATTCAAGGGCATAAGAAGGAGTGCTCCTATAAAGACTTCATGAACGCAAAACCCATATCTTTCGATGACACTGGAGGTGTTATTGCCTTATCTCGATGGTTCGAGAAGATCGAGTCTATCTTCGATCTGTTCCTGTTCGGAAGCCAACAAGGTGAAATTCGCCGCCTGCACTTTCATCAACAAAGCATTGACCTGGTGGAATAGTTGGGTCAAATCCCTAACCCTGCCAGTAGCAAATGCTATGGGATAGGAGAACTTGAAGGAGCTCATGCTAGCTGAGTACTGCCCACGGGGCGAAATGCAGAAACTGGAGCACGAGCTGTTGAACTTGAAAATGAAAGGTTCCAACATTTCTGCCTACACTTCTAGGTTTGAAGACCTAGCACTTCTTTGCCCAGGAATGGTCACCCCAGAAAGCAAGAAGATAGAGAGATACATTTCGGGATTGACGCCCCCAACTCAAGGGAATGTCTTGGCTGCCAGGCCAATCACTTTTGACAGTACCAAGTGCCTGGCGCAGACTCTCATAGATCACGGGGTTGATATGGATAAAGTAACAGCCGCTCCCGAACCAGCGAAAGGAAGTGGCGAGAAAAGAAAGTTTTGGAAGCAGCGGAAGGGCCAGTCTTCGCAGGAGCCCTCCAAGAAACAGCAAACTGTGGCAGTCCACGCTGTCACTACTCCTGTCGCTGCTCCTGCAACTCAAGTACCCACCAGTGGATATACTGTACCCTCCCTTGGTGTAGCAAGTGCAGTTATCATCACTGTATTGCCGACCCATGTCATGAGATGCTCTGCAACAATTGTGGCAAGAAGGGTCACATTGCTCGAAGCTGCAGAACACAAGCCCAACCAACCAATCAGGCATCTGGAGGGGGTGTCGGTCAGGTATGTTATGGATGTGGCGAGGTCGGGCACTACAAAAGAAACTGCCCCAAGGCAACAACAATTGGCAACACCGGGAAAGTCCTAGCAACGGGGCAGAAGGAGGCAATCGCCGACCCTACCGTTGTCACGGGTACGTTCCTCCTTGACAACTCTTACGCATGCATTCTTTTTTATTCTAGTGCGAAGAGAAGTTTTATTAGTCATGCATTTCGACATCTCCTCAAACGTAAACCTCAACCTCTAACTGAAACATTTACCGTCGAGATGGCTAACGGTGAGAAAGAGAGCACCAACGACATATTCATCGGTTGTACCCTTACCCTAAACGATCATTCCTTTCCGATCGACCTTATGCTAGTTTCCATAAAAAGCTTCGATGTCATCATTGGCATGGATTTTTTGAGCCCTAATCATGCTGATATCCTTTGTTACGAAAAAGCCATCCGCCTCAATCTTCCCTTTGGAGAAACCCTTATGATATATGGTGATAAACTCAGCTCAAGCCTTCGCATCATTTTGTGCATAAAAGCTCAAAAACTTCTATGAAAGGAGTGTCATGCATTCCTAGCCCATGTTATTAACGAGAAGCAGGAAGTTAAAGACTTCGAAATCATCCCCGAGGTCTACAATTTCCTGATGTCTTTCCTAAAGATCTTTCGGGAATCCCTCCTGAGCGCCAAGTCGAGTTTCGCATCGACTTAATCCCTGGAGCTACCCCCGTAGCTAAATCCCCATACCGCCTAGCGCCAGCAGAAATCCAAGAGTTATCCAGTCAGCTCAACGAGCTGCTCAGCAAAGGATTTATCAGACCAAGTTCCTCACCCTGGGGAGCCCCGGTTTTATTTGTGAAAAAGAAGGATGGATCTTTTCGGATGTGCATTGACTACCGCGAACTGGACAAGCTCACCATCAAAAACCATTATCCTCTTCCTTGGATTCGATGAACTTTTCGACCAGCTTCAAGGAGCCAGCTATTTCACCAAAATAGACCTCAGATCAGGGTACCATCAGCTGCGAGTCCACGAGGGTGATGTTCCTAAAACAACATTCCGTACTCGATATGGTCACTACGAATTCGTAGTAATGCCTATCGGTTTAACCAACGCTCCAACAGTATTCATGGACCTGATGAATCGGGTGTGCCGTCCTTTCTTGGACAAGTTCGTTATCATGTTCTTCGACGATAGACTTGTTTATTCTCCAAGTGCTGGAAGCTCTAAGAACAGAGAGGCTATACGCTAAATTCTCCAAGTGCGAATTCTGGATTCGGAAAGTAACCTTCTTGGGTCACGTAGTAAGTAAGGAAGGCATACACGTGGACCCGTCCAAAACCAACACGATAGAGAACTGGTCAGCACCGAAGACGCCCACAGAAATCCGTCAATTCCTGGGTCTTGCTGGCTATTATCGTAGATTCATCCAGAATTTCTCCAGAATTGCCAAGCCCCTAACCACTCTGACTCAGAAAGGTGTACCCTTTTCTTGGAGTGAAAAGCAAGACACTGCATTCCAAACATTGAAGCGAGCCCTGAGCAGCGCACCTATCCTGTCTCTGCCCGAAAGGATGGAGGACTTCGTTGTCTACTGCGATGCATCCAACCAGGGCTTAGGCTGTGTGCTTATGTAGCGAGGAAGGTTATTGCTTATGCCTTGAGGCAGCTGAAGACACACAAAGTCAATTATACAACTCACGACCTGGAGTTGGGAGCACTGGTCTTCGCATTGAAGATTTGGAGACATTACCTCTAGGGAACCAAGTGCACGATCTTCACTGACAATAAAATCCTGCAACACATCTTCGACCATAAATACTTAAACATGAGACAACGGTGATGGGTAGAACTACTCTATGATTATGAGTGTGAAATACGCTACGATCTCGGCAAGGCAAATGTGGTAGCTGATGCCCTCAGCCGAAAAGAGTACTCAAATCGCAGTGTGAAAGCACTTAATATGACCATCCATTCCCACTTATCCGCACAAATCGGACAGGCTCATCAGAAAGCCCTAAAACCAGAGAACGTGGCAGGCGAAGCCTTAAGAGGGATGGAGAAAAACTTAGAGATCCAGGGAGACGGACTCTACTGTTTCATGAACCAGATCTGGACCCCAAAGGTTAGTGGATATAGAGAGGTTGTCATGAACGAAGCTCACAAGACTAGATACTCCGTTCACCCAGGATCGGATAAGATGTACCTTGATCTCAAGAAACTATATTGGTGACCAAACATGAAAGCAGAAATCGTTACCTTCGTGGGCAAGTGTCTGACTTGCGCCAAGGTGAAAGTCGAATATCAGAAGCCCTCAGGTCTACTTCAACAGCCGGAGATACCTGAGTGGAAGTGGGAGAGGATTACCATGGATTTCATTACCAAATTACCCAAATCTCTGAGTGGGTACGACACCATCTGGGTAATAGTCGATCAATTGACGAAATCCGCTCAGTTCCTGCCAATCAAAGAAACTTTCAAGATGGAAAGACTTACGCGAATCTACATCCAGGAAATAGTTCGACTGCACGGAGTGCGTATATCTATTATCTCCGATCGAGATAGCAGGTTCACCTCTGTGACATCCCCATTTTCACGGCCAATAAAGACCAATTTTGTTTATGCTTTATAAAAATTAGAGTGCCTCTTTTAATAAAAATGTTGTGGAATTTGTTCCCAGTAAAACATGATAAATACGCTATCAAATCATTTCCGAAGAAAGGTATTTTTATTCATTTTAAAACATTTGGGATGTCATCGTCAATACAGAAACATAAGCATAAACAGAACTTACATTCATTATCACTAGTGACCAACATCTCTTTTAAATCTCTCAGTGTAATGTAACTTCATATCGACACCTGTGATACAAATAAACTGAGTGGGTCAGGTTGGGAAACCTGGTGAGTACATAGGGTTTTCAACCCACAATAATATAATTATTATGTTTTAAACAATCAAGCAATCAACCCAATTACCCAACCCCATTATCTTCTTTATTCTTAAGGATCTACCTTAAGAATCAGTTATTTCTCGTTCACTCATTCCTAAGGATCGTCCTAAGGAATCGACACGAAGTCCATCGTTGCCACGGTTTACACAACGGACACTAAGTTTGCATAGTCGCCAGGGTTTAGGCATCAAGTCTGCATGATCACCAAGGTTTAGGTATCAAGTATGCATGATCACTAGGGTTTAGGCATCAAGTCTGCATGATCACCAGGGTTTAGGCATCAAGTCTGCATGATCACCTAGGTTTAGAGTACACCGGGTGAACACATCGTTCACAACACCTACAGGTTGCGAGCCTGCTAGTGTTCCACTGGACTATCTAGAATAGTCCGTGGTTGTCGTCCATACTATGCTGAATGACGGGGCGATCGTTTGGGAAAGGCTTCTCACATCGTCTACCTATCACCCTCACCTCGTGGTCTATAACACCTCTCAACTCATCATCAAAACCATACTCCATCTATTACATCTACCCATGTTTTACCCCAACATTATCGTAGATATAAAATACATATACAGTTTAAATCATTTAAAACATGTATAAAGTCGTTCATCCAACATAGATAGAAATTATACAGATAATATTCACACATAGCATGTAGTTTATATAAAATACTTCATATCTATGTGTAAGATAAAAGTAACTATGCACTCACCTGATAAGGTGGTGACTCAGCACTCGGACAACACTTCGTTATCTCAAAACAATTTCCCTCGACAAAACCTAGTATCAATACCACTAGGGTTTAGTCTAATGTTAACTGTGACTAATTAATAGTCTAGCTGTTATTATTATTATATAAGCGTTAAATAACACTTTATATAACTCATAATAATAGCCCAAATAATTATTTTAAGGATCTAATAACATTACTATAATTATTTGAAAGCTATATTAAAAATTGCGTAGGTGTAGCTCACTTACAGCGGGTTTTAAAGAAAACCAGACTTTACTCGTAGCAGCGTTTCAAAACCGAAAGACCCTTTTTTTCTCGGGACTCCGGCAGCCTCGGGGCTTCCTCCTCGTGCTAGGGAGTTACTCTAGGCTTTAGGTGGGATTGGGGGGGGGGGTATTAGAGAGAGTATGGAGAGAGGAAAGAAAGAGTATGGTGTGAGAAATGAAGGAGGGGTGCATCTCTATTTATAGGCTGAATTGGGGTCACTCACCTCATGAGTTTTTAGTGTTCACCTCGTGAGCTTGCTTAGGCTCCAAGGCAAAACCTGGTGCTGAAACGTGGCATCACACATAGAGAGTAAAACAACCGATTTTCAAAAATTCATAACTTTCGCTTACAAACTCTGTTTTCGACATTCTTTATATCCACGTGTAAGTAAAAATAAGATCTACAACTCTCATTTAGATTCCGTCGGCTAATTCTTGACCGATCTTAAATTTAACAGTAGGAGGATATTATACTGTTAAATGTCCGCGTAAAATTCATAACTTCTACATACGGACTCTGTTTTCGTCTATGTTTTTACCATTGAGTTCATATTAATGAGATCTTCAACTCTCATTAAGGTTGCGTAAGCCAAAAACTGCCCAAACTAAAATTCAAGTTTCGGGCTGTACACTACTAAGCCGAAACTTTGAAAAATCATAACTTCCTCATACGAAGTCAGATTTGGGCGTATTTTTTTTTGTATCTTCTCAGTTTAACGTATTCTACAACTTTAGTTTAGATCACTAAGGATAAAAAGTCCTCTATCGTAGATTCACTATTTATGTCTCCCGGTGCCATGCCGGTTTTGCCAAAAAACTTCGACGAGCCATAACTTCTTCGTTATAACTCGGATTTCGGCGTTCTTTATATGTATGGAACCCTTGAGACATATTCTACAACTTGGTTTATATTATTTATTCTAAATAATCTTTTGTCGAAAAGTCGTTTTCAACCCCTATTATCTCTAAATTGACTAGCCTGGATCTACGGGCGTTACAACCTCGAGATTTTGGCAGTCCCTACAGAAAGCTCTTGGAACTAAGCTGGATATGAGTATAGCTTACCATCCTCAGACAGACAGACAGAGTGAGCGAACCATCCAAATCTTGGAAGACATGTTGAGAGCATGTGTCATCGAATTCGGTAAATCGTGGGACACCCATTTGCCCTTGGTTGAATTTTCCTACAACAATAGTGATCATACCAGTATCAAGGCTGCGCCTTTCGAAGCCCTCTATGGCCGCAAGTGCAGATCCCCTCTGTGCTGGGTTGAGGTGGGCGACACGCAGCTAGCCAAGGGGCAAGTCCCTGATAGCGCTCTCACTGGTCCAGAAATCATCTGCAAAACCACTGAAAAAATCATACATATCCGGGAACGACTAAAAGCTTCACGAGATCGACAAAAGAGCTACGCCGATAAACGATGACAACCCTTGGTATTCCAGGTCGGAGACCGTGTTCTACTGAAGGTCTCCACCTGGAAAGGCATGATACGCTTTGGAAAGCATGGAAAACTAAATCTGAGGTACATAGGACCATTCGAAATCCTTTCTAGGATTGGTCCCGTAGCCTACAAACTTCGTTTGCCACATGAACTTAGCAACGTTCACCCCGTCTTCCACGTTTCGAATCTCAAAAAATTCCTATCTGACGAAACCCTTGTGGTCCTTCTTGACGAAATTGAAATCAATGAAAACCTGAACTTCGTGGAAGAACCAATCGAAATCATGGACCGATTGGTCAAACGAACAAAACAAAGTCGCATCCCGATAGTGAAGGTTCGCTGGAGTGCCAAGCGGGGACCTGAATTCACTTGGGAGCGCGAGGATTCAATGAAATAGAAGTAGCCCCATCTTTTTTCCAAATCCATGATTTGTATCTTTATTCTTAAATTTTCGGACGAAATTCCCTCTAACGGGGGTATGATGTGACAACCCGAAACATTCATTCTGTACGACTGGTCAATTTTTATCAATGTTAAATTCGATTTCGTCACCTTTTAATGTCGTTTAAGGAATCATTTAGGAGTTCTAAGCTTAAGTACAACCGGAAATGAGATCGGGAATGAGTCAACTCATCGTTCAGAATCAAAACCGGGCCATACACCCTCCTGAGAGGTGTGTACAGCGGTACACATGGGTGTGTGGCCGCACACTCATGCCCCAGCCATACACTCACCCCTATATATAGAGGGTGACCCCTTCATTCATCCCCTTTCTTTTGGCTGCATTCTACTTTCTCTCTCTAAAAATCTCATCCAAGAACACTCCAAAGGTCTAAAAAACGTGAAGAACTCCATCATTTAGCTTGTTATACAGGTAAAACACCTAAATCTAAGCCTGAAATGCTTCATGTTCTTCGTGTTCTTCATCACTTGAAGGTGTATGGCTGCACACCTTCATAAGGTGGCCGTATACACCTCAAAGACCCTTCAAAGTGAGAGTTTGACCCCTATCTTGTAGCTGGACTTGATTCGAGCCTTGAAAACACTTAAAAATCAACTTTTGGAGCATAAACGAAGAGTGTATGGCCGCACACCCCTGTGTACGACCGCACACCCACTCTGTATGGCCGCACACTCCTGTGTGCAGCCGCACACACACCCTGGCCGCACACTCTGGCCGCACACCCACTCTGTACGGCCACACACCCACCTTTATGGCCTTACACCCACTTTAATGCTCATATTTGGCCTGAAACTTGCAAAAACCACTAAGTGTGAGACCTAGAACACTTAGTAAAAGCATTTCCAAGACCTTAGGGTGGTTTTCCCGTCATTTTTAGTCATGAAATACCCTAATCTAATACGTATATGTTTTACCATATGTTAATAGGTCCACTTGCATATGAAACATCAATTGACACTCAGCACTCATATCGATTGTACACTCGAATCCTACGCGAAACTGTGAGTTCATACCCCTACACTTTTCTGAGTTTTTCATGTTTTCATGAGGGGAATAAAAGCTACACATAAAGGTTTTCATAATTTAAAAATTGATGCAATTACAAGGGTTCTCTATCAAACATTTAGATACAATTATCCCTTTTGTAATATGCGGAGCATAAGGGATGTTTTCTAATCATAATTGCATAATTTTCAAAACAGTACCTGAAAGCAACAAACCATTCAAACTATAATAGGTATAGTTTGGGATTTCCTTATTAGTCTTACAGATTTAAACTTCATGCAAAGTCAAACATATAAACTATGTCAGATTTAGTTTATCAATTACTACGAATACAAACCTGGAGTATCTTGTTAAATAATTATTTTTTTATAATTGTTTATACTCTACACCATTATGAACGATTTCGAACTCGAGAACAAGTGAACGACACGTAAACTAGTTAATACAGGATTGTGAGACTTATCTTCGTTATGCCCCTCGGGGTACCAATAAATCCTCACCGGTAGTATAACCAGAGTCTCCTGGAGGGAGAGCGTGAAATTTGAGAATAGATCTATTTGGGACCGACAATCCCACACCTGAACTGTTAGCTACAGTTAGGCGGGCACGCCTGGGGTGACAAATTTTGTAATCGTATGACGCCTGAAGAAACGTCAAGGATGTCACCGGTCATATTAGTATGGTTATACGACTCACAATAAGTACAAAACAAACCTTTGTTTATGGGATTTCTTTCTTCTATAGTTTTATTTTAATTAATAAAACTACCTATCTACTTACAGGAGGGAATTCCAGGGACACAACCTTTGGTTTTATTTTAAGTAATTAAACTACTATACATACTGGTGGTAACCAGGGTTTTCGAACAGAACTTACATTACATACTGGTGGTAGCCAGGGTTTTCGAACAGAACTTACACTACATACTGGTGGTAGCCAGGGTTTTCAAACAGAACATACTTTTCATAACAGAAACCAACAAACATGTTAGAATTTGGAAAAAATAAATAAATAAAATAATAAAATATAAACGGATTTGAATTTGGAAATCAAAACCTATAAATAAGAGATTTAAATTAGGAACAATATTAATTAGAGAAACTGATATCATGTATATAAATAGAATGATATGTTTCAATTAATAAAATAATTACTGAATTTAAATATTCTATAATTAAATGTAATTGTGTTCGAATTTTATTTGGGGAAGATGATGTCAGTAATTTGATCTAATGGTGGAAAACAGAGTATTAAAACATAATCAAGGGCCCTGATTGTTTCATTGGTGAATTAATTTTTAATAATATTTAGAGATTTCTCCACGTATGTCTTCAGTTTCTCAAAAAACATTAAATATCCTTTATTTAGACAATTGTCTTAAGACCACCTCTTTGTTTCTTTTTTCTTTTTATTTTTTCCCAGTTAAATGTTTTGGGATGAGTGATGACGATTATATCTACAAAATCATAGCAAATTCCGGATCTTCTTTGTAGGTTAATAACGATTATTGGCATATAGCTCTTGAATGCCTTCAAACTTTTTTTTTATCCTAAACTATATCAATGTCTCAAAAATAACTAAAACATTAAACCCTTATATGATTAAATGGGGATATCAAAGCATATTTTAATTAATGATGTTGAGATTGCTTATGGAACAAACATCTATAAGAAGGAATGTGTGATGGTTAAGTATGGATGAGTCAATTTAGGGGTTGTTTGATAGAGGTTCTAGCCAGGTCTACAGTTAAGACTCGGTCCACATTTCCCAATCAACTTGTTTGATTTGCTTCAAGACCTCTTAAGTGACTCCTAATTTCTAACCGAGGCCCTCACTTTTCTGAAAGCGTGATACTTTCCCATGATTTTGGCCTTGGAATTCATTAATATAGAATATGAGTACAATATGGGATGAATAATACAAACTAGAGTTTTGGATCTATACTAATAACAAACATACGAATTACATAACAAATATATACATGCCTACATGGTATGCTCATACGCCTCCTTAGTTTGAGCGGGTGGTCTTGAGCGGACACTCAAACTAGATCTAAAATCATTAAATAATATGGTCAAAAGTCCATTGGTGAAGATTTCGACATACTGAAGGCCGGAGGGAACATGGAGGACATGAAAATAACCAATGGCATCCTTTTCTCGTACAAAGTGAAGATAAATTTCAAAATGTTTTATGCGTTGATGCTGAATAGGATTTGAGGACATGTAAACCACACTTATGTTATCCCAATAGAAAATGGTTTCTTTGGTGACTTGGGAGTGAAGCTCACATAGAATGTTGCAAAGCCAACATGTTTCGGCTACGACATTTGCAACTCCTTGTTATTCTGCTTTGGAGCTGGAGTAAAAGACAGTTTGTTGCCGTTTGGACGACCAAGATTAGAGGTTGTTACCCAAGAAGACACAATATCCACTCCTAGAACAGCGTGTGGAGACACATCCCCCCAATTAGCATCAAAGTATGCGATAAGGCCCGTAGTATAGGAGGGATGAGTCTGAAGCCCGTAGTCCAGGGTACAACTAACAAAGCGGAGCACACACTTTAAATCATATATATACAGTTCCTATGGGTCATGCATGAAGAGGCATATCTTCTGAATTGCAAAAGATAGATCCAGGTGAGTGAAAGTAAGGTATTGTAATCTGGCTGCTAAACTCTGGTATAAGGTAGGATTAGTAACTAGAGTTTCGTCGTTGTCAGGTTTTGACTGTGTGTCTGTCGGTGTGTCTACAGGGTTTGCAATTAGACATATTTTCCTGATCAAGAAGTTCCAACACATATTTTCCTTGGGATAGAAAAATGCCTTTTTATCCCGTGTTGTGCAATACCCAAGAAATAAGAAAGATTACCTAAGTGTTGGATTAGGTGTCTAAGCTCATAACTATAATTGGTATGTACTGGATTAGCACAGTCCTTTTGGGTTGCCTTCATACTAGCAACTAGATAGGACGACCTATTGAGAAAGAGGAACAATTTATTATTTGATTAATAAATTGAAATAAATGACTTATTAATGTATTATGGAAATAATATATTGATTAGAAATCATATTATTTAATTAGTATTTAATCAAAAATTAATTTGGAATTAATTTTGTGATTAAAGGAATTAGTTAAAAGTGTAGGGGCTATTTGGCAATTTTTTGATAGTTGTGGAATTGGGATCTAGAACCTTCCTAAATGAGTTGGATGAAATCTTCTAGGGAAGCCCTAGAAATTTTGTCCAATTTCCTCTTGGATGAGGTTCGTGGGCTGCTTAGGCCTTAATCTAAGGAATTAGGGTTTCCTTCTTAAAACCCTAGCTTTGGCCCTAAGCTACCAACAAATATATAAAGGGCTATACCCCTTTGATATTTTGGCCACAATTCTAAAACTAAGAAGAGCCGAAATCTTGAAGCATTCTCCTCCTCCTCTCTCATACATCCTCTTGCTAAATGTGTTTGTGAGCTATTAGAGGTGTTACACTTGTGACATTTGTTCTCAAGCTTCAACAACTTCAAGGAATTGTTTGTTATTACTATATAACATTCAAAGGTTAGTCTACTATCTCTTATTGTGAATTTTAATTATAGTAAATGCCTCCTAGGTTTTATTTTGTGTTCAATACTTGCATGTCCAATAGTGAAAACATAGATCCTACAAACTAGGGTTTTATGCACACATATGATTATTTGTTTTGCTCAAAACCAATAAGTGGCATTAGAGCCTATGATTGTTTTCTATTAAATATGATACAATTTGTTGGACTTGACAATTAGGGTTTATGGCAATTAAATCCATTGGAATTAAGGTTTTCACAAATTAGGGTTTCCTAACCCTAGTTTTCAAAAATTTGCATAAGGGTTTTAACGCTTTCCTTTGGCCTTCTAATTTCGAAAATTTAAGATTTCCTAACCCTACGGATTTTCGAAATATGGCAAGGATTGAAAATCTTGACATCCTCCCCAAGATATGATAATTTCGAAAATGAAGGGATTGGGTAGGGCTCTTATTTTTGGTAATTATCTTCTTAATTTGTTAACTGGATAACTATAGAATTTTATAATTATCCCTCCCATATTTTCAACATTTAGGGGATAGGGATTAGTTTAAATTATTTTAATTAATTTAATTGGATAATCCTTAAATGATTTAATAAATTAATTAAAAGATTTAATTAATAGATAACTATTAAATCATTTTCCTTTAAATTTAATTAAAACTTGTTTTTAATTTCGAAAATTAAAAGATTATAAAATTTAGTATTTTGAAATGTTTAAAATACACATTATACTATATGTAAAATTAAAAGTTTGATATTTACTATATGTATAAGACAAGTCAGTCGAACCGTTAGTACGCCTCATTCATGAAACCGATTTATAAGAGGGGGGGGGGGGTATAAGGAAACTGCCTATAAAATGGTAGTTGAATGGGTGTCCACTTCCACCCATCGCTTCTTTAATTGGTAGAGGGTCGTTAGCTGAACATGTTTGATAGGACACTTAATTCTCATTAATAAGTATAATGGAATAAATAAAGTAACTAAATGTTTTTTTATTAAATTCCCAATCTTAGTTACTTTAGGAAAATGTGAATTTGATGCTAATCCTTGAAATTACACATTGAAGTTTATAAAAGTCATTAGTGGAGCGTGTGTGGTTACCCGGCACACTAATATGGGCTAATAAAGGGTGGCAATGGATGTCTCGTAAATTATCAACGATTAATGGAGTGTGTGTGGCTAACCAACACATTAATTAGGTGATAAATGACACTGAGAGTACCAAGCTAATTTGCATGGTTATTCACATCTTGTTTGTGATCCTCGGTGTCCCAGTCACAAATGGAAGATCATAATCGAGATTAAACATGTCATTGAATATTTCAATGAATCTCAAAAGATATAAGAATTTCATTTAAAACCTAATTCATTTAAATTTCATTTTTCATAGTGAAATTGGTAAATCGTTATTTACCTACCTTTAAATAATTTACAATTAGATTACTGCACCCCTCTTCTGAATTGTGAATTATTTAGTTGGATCCTAGCCTTAGTATTTCATTTGGGTGTTATATTAAGGATTTTCTTATCTAATCAAAACTTTTCCTTCTTTTTTAGATGTCAACTTCCAACAATGCTTCTGGTTCTTCCAACAACAACAACTCCTCCAACAACTTCTCGCTATTGGGCATTTGCTCGAAAGTCACCTTTGATGGCATCAATTATAGTCTTTGGATGCGAAACATTAAGATGACCCTACGCTTCGAGGACAAGGAATATGTGCTTGAAAAAGAACTAGTCAAGATTAATGAAATAAATGCTACTCCTGAACAACTAGCTAACTATAGGAGATATTGCAATGATGCTACCAAAATGGCATGCATCATGGTGGCTACTATGACTCTTGAGCTGCAAAGGTTCTATGAGGATTACTAGAAGTATGAGATGAACAAGGACTTGATGGAAAAGTACGATCAACGAGCTCGTCAAGAAAGATACGAGGCTGTGAAGTCCCTCATTACCAGCAAGATGAAGGACAGAGAGTCTGTCACGAGCCACTTGCAACGTATGAAATGATATGTAGATCGCTTGCTGAAGCTTAATGTGAACTCTGATGAGGAATTAGCTATTGACATAGTCTTTCACTCACTGCCTAGCTGCTATAATCAGTTCATCATTACTTATCATTTGAACAGCCAAGAAGCCACATTGACTCAACTTCGGAGCTTGCTAAGAACTGCTGAGAGTGGAATGAAGGGAAAAGGTGTTGCCTCCACTCCTACTGCTGCTACTCCTGTCTTGGCAATAGGGAAAGGAAAAGGGGAAGAATAGGAAAGCTCCTTCAAAACAGAAATAGAAGGGAAAGTCCCATGCGGGGTCCTTAAGCAATGTACCCAAAGGAAAAGCCAGTTCTGATTCTTCTCCTACCTCTGATCCTAAGGAGGCTACTTGCTATTACTGCCATGATAAGGGGCATTGGAAATGAAGTTGCCCCAACTACTTGCAAGCCATAAAGGATGTAGTTTTCACATCTGTTCTGAATTGTAGGGGCTAAAAAGAAGTAAGGATGTGGAGCATGGGAAGATAAACCTGATTATAGGCAATAGGAGATCGTCACATGTTACCAAGATTGGTGTTTATTCTTTAGTGCTTAGTAGTGAGTTATGTTTAGATTTGAACAATTGTTCCTATTCCTCAAAAATGATGAAAACATCATTTCATTTCATGGTTTATATAGACAAGGTTTTAGATATTCTTTTGATAATGAGAATGTTTCTATTTATGCTTATAAAAATGGTGTATTTTATTTTGAAGCATTACCTTATGATGGCATGTATGAAACTTTGATGGTTGTAGATAATATAGGTAATAGTGTTTTGCAAATTGATTCATCTAATGGTTAAGACAAAGCATGTTTTTGGCATTGTTGTGTTGGACATGAAAACAAGAAACGCATTGCCCAACTCCAAAAGGATGGAGTGTTGGGATCATTTGAATTAAGGTCGGATGACACATGAAAATCTTGTTTGCTTGGAAAGATGACTAAATCACCTTTCACTGGTTCTTGTGAAAGAGGTGAAGGATTTTTGGATCTCATACACACAGATGTGTGTAGGCCCTTTAGATCCACCACAAGGGATGCAAATCGATTTTATGTGACTTTTACTAATGATTATAATAGATATGGATATATCTACTTAATCAAGCATAAGTTAGAAACATTTGAAAAGTTCAAAGAGTTCAAACAAGAAGTTGAGAATCAATTGGGCAGGAAGATCAAGATGCTCAAATCTGATAGAGGTGGTGAGTATCTTAGTATCGAGTTCCACGACTACCTCAAGGAATGTGGAATTGTTTCACAATTAACACCTCCTAGGACACGACAACTTAATGGTGTGGCTAAGAAGCGTAACCGAACCTTGTTGGATATGGTTCATTCCATGATGAGTCGAGATTCATTTCTAATCTCATTCTGGGGGTTTGCCTTAGAGACTGTCACCCACATTCTTAATCTTGTCCCAACAAAGAAGGTTGCCAAAACACCTCACGAGATGTGGACAGAGAAGGTTCCCTCATTGGCACATATCATGGTTTGGGGTTGTGAAGCTTTCGTTAGATGAGAGACTCATGAAAAGCTTGAAACTCAAAGTGAGAGATGTATTTTCATTGGTTACCCACAAAAGTCCTTTGGATATTTGTTCTACAGCCCTAGTCAAAACGTGGTCTTCAAAGCACGAAAGGGAGTCTTTCGCAAGAGAGAGCCCACATGCAAAGAGGACAGTGGGAGTACAACTGATCTTGAAGAAATTCAAGAGTCAAACGATAAAGGAACCTATAACACTAACGCTCAACCTGAGGAAGAAATTCTTGTTGAACCAGTTGACGAGTCATTGCCTCTTAGGCGTTCTAGTAGAGTTAGCGTTCCGCTTGTGTTGTATTGTTTCCATATAACTGCAGAAGGTGATACGTTTATTAGTGATAGTACACTGGTAAATTTGGATGAACCTGCTAATCACAAGGAAGCAATGGCGGGCCCTAAGTCTGTCAAATGGCAACAGGAAATAGACAGCGAGATCAAGTCCATGTATGACAACCAAGTTTGAAATTTGGTTGACAATGTACCAGGTCGTAAGATAGTTGGGTGCAAATGGATCTTCAAGAAGAAGACCGACATGGATGGAAAGGTACACACTTTCAAGGCTCGACTAGTTGCCAAAGGCTTTACTCAAACCCCAGGGGTTGACTATGATGCGACCTTCTCACCAGTGGCGAAGATTAAATCTTTTAGGGTTATGCTAGTCATAGTTGTGTTTCATGATTATGAAATTTGGCAGATAGATGTCAAAACCAGTTTCCTTAATGGAAAGTTGACTGAGGATGTTTACATGAGTCAGCCAGAGGGTTTTGTCGATGCTAAGTACCCCATAAGAGTGTGTAAGCTTGAGAGATCAATCTATGGATTGAAACATGTGACATCCCCATTTTGACGGCCAGAAAAGACTGATTTCATTTATGCTTTTAAAATAAAATCAGAGTAATCTTTCAAAAAGTGGTGCGGAATTTGTCCCCAAAACAAAATATGATAAAAGTTTATCAAGGCATTTCTTAAAGAAATGTATTTTTCATTTCATTACAAAACTTGGGATGTCTACATCGATACAGATCAAAAGCATAAACAGTACAATATAGGCCTTACAACATTTATTTACATCTACTGACCTATAATCCAACTATCCCTCGTCATCATCCAACTATGCTCTGGTTCCACTACCTATAATACAGAAAGTTGAGTGGGTTAGGCTTGGGAGCTTGGTGAGCATATAGGGTTATCAACCCACAAATAATAAATTTATTAATTTTATCAACCAACAATAAATTTATTAATTTCATCAACCAACAATAACCCTGATTACCCTTTCCCGTTATCATCACTTTACGTCCTTATACACTTATCACAAGGGACCAAGCCTAAGGATCAACATCGGGATGGAATTTATTGCTTAGGGGATTCCTCATCCATATATGTCCGTAAGGCAACCATGAGGGGGATGGAGTACATAGGTGAACACATCGTTAACAAACACCTATAGTTTGTGAGCCTACTAGCGTTCCACTGGACTGTCTAGAAAGGTCCGTGGTCGTCATCTATACTCCTCTAGATGACTGGAACACCAACAACATCAAGGCCTGTCATCATTTTATCATACAACTATTTCATCTATCCGTATTTTACCCAACATTTTTGTAGATAAATATATATATATATATATATATATATATATATATATATATATATATATATATATATATATATATATATATAGTTTAAAACCTATATAAAACATTCATTCAACACCCATCTCAAATAAACAAAACAATATATATACACATAACACGTATTTTATAGAAAATACTTCATATCTATGTGAAAGATGAAAGTGACTATACACTCATATGATAAGATGGTAATTGGACAACACTTCGTCCATTAAAATAATCTTTTTTTGATAAAACTGGTAGGTTTGTTCAAAAACCGTGCTTCATGCGGGCAGAGTTTTGACTCGAAAAACTCTTATTCTTGGAGACTTTGGGCTCTTCGGGGATTTATTATGGTGCTAGGAAGGTATCCTAGGCTTGGGGGTGTTAGGATAGTTTGAGAAAGAGCTTAGGGTGTAAAAGTGTAAACCTTTGTAAACAAATTCGTGTAGCCTCACACTTCTATTTTGTGACAACCCGATATTTTCGTTCGGTCAAACCCTAAAGTCAATCACTTAAAATTATAAGTCAAGTTCATTTTTATTTGTTGTTAGCAAATTTAAAGTTCGTTTGATTATTTTAATAATTATTCTTCAAACGAACGGGTGAAAGGAAGTGCCGTCTCAAGTCTTGAAATTCCAAAATCGCAAGTACCACGTAGTTAGGAAATTCACGGCCAAACTT
Source organism: Lactuca sativa (assembly GCF_002870075.4). Lineage (NCBI taxonomy): Eukaryota > Viridiplantae > Streptophyta > Magnoliopsida > Asterales > Asteraceae > Lactuca > Lactuca sativa. Next base: position 254,418,095 of record NC_056630.2, read on the forward strand.
TTATGTTTGGACCGTAAATCCTTCCAAAACCGTAAACTCATGCCTTAAGCATGAGTTTAATCCCCAAAACACCTCACTTCTTACTTGCAATCTCAAGAGCAAACTCCAAACACTCTCAACTACTATCCCATCTTTCACCCGATTTCCCGAAAACGTAAGTACTTCTTGGCTTGATTTGTTGTTATATCATAACAACTAGTGATTATACATCATTTCGTCCATTCAATTGTTGATTTTCATTAGATCTTCAAAACACCAAGAACACACACTAGTGTTCTTGGACCTTAAACACCCAATCGAGCTCCGATCTTGTAAGTGCACTTGCTATAGCTTCTTGTATGCTTATTATGACCCTTATAACACTTGAAAATCATTAAATAACACAATAACAAAGGAGTTTACGGCCAAGGATGTTCTTGGGCCGTAAACCCCTTTTTAAGTGGTAAAATGGACATTAGTCCCTTCCTAAGCCTTGGATGCCAACCTTGAACCTTCCTAGAAGTGTTTAAGACCTTAAACAACAATCAAAACATGTCCCTAAGAGAGTTTACAACCGTGAACACATAAGAATATGGTCATTTGGCCGTAAACTCCACAAGGTGGTTTATTATGCCCCTAATGCTTTCCTAAGGCTTGGACTTGATCATTTGATGCCGAATCATGACTTGTAAGACCTCAAAACACAATTTGGCACTTAGTACCATGAGTTTAAGGCCCTAAACTCATGGGGAGATGGTCATGGGCCGCAAACTCCATAAAGGGGTGGTTCATGGGCCATAAACTCCAATGCTATGACATACAACCCTTAGGTGCAACCCTTTAGTACCTATAACACTTGAATCAAAGTGTTTCCATGACCTAGGGTGTCTTAACTTGATTAATTAGTTATTAATTGACTAATTAGATTACATATATGTTTATTATATGATAACTAGGACCATTGTGTGTGTTTAAGTCCTCACTTGACACCTAGCACCTTGTTCGACAATTCCGAACAAACCACTCACTGTAGGTGAGTTCATACCCCTTAATTAACCTTTTTAAATGTTTTAAATGTTTTTAAATGCTTTATGGGGGGATACAGGTTGAAACATGCTAGTTATTATATCAATCACATCTGATTAATAACTAGCATGCAAATAGATTTACTACACTTTTAGCGGTTTTACCAAACAGATACTTCAAATGACTTTCCAAAACATTTTTACTAGTTTACAACTCTTTATTAAACTATCTTACATACTAAATGTTTCTTTTCAAAACTCTGTTACAATTGTGTTTCCAATAAAAGGATTCATTATACTTTAAACTGTTCTTATCAAATAAACTGTTTTCAAACGGTTTTACAAACTCACATCGAGTAACCTTTTCTTAGTTCTTAAACTATTCAAAGGTTTTACAAAACTTCTTTTATACTTTTATATTGTCAATTGCATGCCTAGATATGTATAGTTATATAAGTAATGTTTGAAGGGCTTAGGAAGGCTAACCCGCCTTATTTCCTTTTCCCCGTTGGGATGTGGTCTGGTAGGGTATCGGGTATCCGTCTGAAAGTTGTTTAACTATTAATTATATATATCATGTGTACATATATAGTCATAAAGGTTATTCCAGTCAATTCAATACCCTTGGGTAGCAAGGGTATACTTCCATGTTCATACGTACAAGTTATATTACTAGTAAGCTACAATAGGTGTAGTTTAGGGTTTTACTAATACTAATACTAGAACAATGAATCATACAAAGAGTCAGTTCATACATGAGTCATAACTTATAGTGATGAGAAACAAACATAATACTTAGTGATGAGAAACAAACATAATACATAGTGATGAGAAACAAACATAATACATAGTGATGATAAACAAACATAATACTTAGTGATGAGAAACAAACATAATACTTAATGATGAGAAACAAACATAATACATAGTGATGAGAGACAAACATATAGGCTAGACAGAGGAAGAACACACTACCTGCCATGACCGTTTTTGTATCCAGAATCTCCTTAATTGGGGAGTGTATGAGTTTGCGTATAGATCTATACTGGATTGACTATCCTACACCTTGCTGCTCACTACAGTGGGACTTGAAAGTCTACGGGTGCCAAATGTCATTTCTTACGGCGTCTTACATCGTCGTTTTACTATTGAGTCGGTAGCAGGATACAGGCCGATCACATGTTACTTTAAATTTCATTTGGTTTAAGGTAGTTAGTACAACAGTAGTCACTTATTATAAAACTACAATACATTATTATTTCCCCATTACATTCACTTCGTGAACATTCACACGATGCACGGTAATGTAAATACTATATTTTTGGTTAATGATAGTTAGATTTGGGAAAATACACACTCTTACAATAGACACAGTTAGATACTAGATGCCTTGGTAGAAGGCCACTTTCAGTAGGAAGCATAGGGTTTTCTAGGTTATTCAAAACTTTTACATACTCATACTTACAAATATAGTCTTACAAATACATTCTTACAAATACATTATTACAAATACAGACACTAAAATACTTATGATCTCACCAGCTTTAAAGCTGATACTCTCTTTCAAAATAAGTTGTATCCTCAGGTCAACAGTAGACAGGTACCGATGCAAGGTTTAGAGAAGATGGAGCTCATTCAAGACTCATCTTTGATTTTGATTCATACTTTAGTGTCTATTAAACATGTCATAACACTTGTATTAAAATTATATTATTAATGCAATGGATGATGTTGTTGCTTGTTTACTACTATTCATTGTTGTGAAACTGTACATGACGTCCTCCGCCCCAGAACTTTTCCGCCGTTCCTGGTTTTGGGATGTGACATATTTATAGTGGCCAAAGTATAGCATTACGCGGGGCATAATCTTCAGGTACGTGGGGCGTAGGACTGCATTACTTCGAATGTGTTCATCAATGTGTCAAGCATGCGAAGGGTGTGTCGTGGGCAATTTTAGACCGAGCAAATATAAGTACGTTGGGCCTACAGACCTCATACGTTGGGCGTACATCAGTATGCTTAGCGTACCCCTTAGTACACTTGACGTTCTTCCAACCTCGAAGTTTGTGCCTCGAACTTCAAAAATTCATAATTTTCTCATACGAGCTCCGTTTTCGACACTATGTATATGCATATGTAGGTAAGACCGTGCTCTACAACTTTCATTAAGACTCTGTCGGCTAATTTTGAGTTTATTTTGAAAGTTATATTTTAACAGGTCGAGACAGGAAAATTCCGTTAAAAATTCATAACATCTTCATCCGACGTCCATTTTTGTCTGTCATTTTACCGTTGAAGTACTATCGACAAGATCTTAAATTCTTGTTTTGGTTGTGTCGGCTAAAAATCGCTCGATCTATAATTTGAATTCTGGGCTGCATATTGCTATGCCAAATCTTATAAAATTCATAACTTCCTCATACGAAGTCAGATTTGGACATTCTTTTTATGCACGCTCTCGGTTTAACGTATACTACGACCTTCATTTAGATCGATAAGGCTAAAAATCTCTTTATCGTAAACTTACTTTTTACGTCACACAACGTCGTGCCGGTTCTGTCGTGAAACTTCGACAGATTATAATTTCTTCATTATAACTCGGATTCCGGTATCCTTTATATCTCTGGAATCCTTGTTTCGACCTCTACAACTTTCTTCATAGATATCAGGTTTATCTAACATTTATTTTTGACGCTTATTTTTATCCTTAATTTATTAAATCATGATAATTAAGTATAAAACACATAATTCATTCTTATTATTTCAAAACGAGTTACAAAGGTTAACATAGACTATTACATCATCTTTAATGCTTTAGCCCAAAAACACGGGCATTAGAAAAAAAGCTTCTTGCATATGGAATCTTTGCTTTGATGAGAGAGTTAAAGAGTTTGGCTTCTCTAGAAGTGAAGATGAGTCTTGTGTATATGTCAAAGCTAGTAGGAGTAAAGTTAACTTCCTAATATTATATGTTGATGACATACTACTCATAGGAAATGACATGCCAACTTTGCAAGAGATAAAGTCTTGGCTTGGAAAGTCTTTCGCTATGAAGGATCTGGGAGAGGCTGCTTATATTCCGGGAATAAGGATTTTGAGAAACAGGAGTAGACGACTAATTGGACTTAGTCAAAGTACTTATTTGGATAAAGTGTTAAAACGTTTTAGCATGGAAAATTACAAGAAAGGAGAGTTGCCTATCCAAAGTAATACCAAACTAAAAAAGACTCAAAGTCCGAGTATTGATGTAGACATAGCAGAAATAAGCCGAGTTCCATATGCTTCCGCCGTTGGATTGGTCATGTATGGTATGACATGTACTCACCCTGACATGGCTTTTTCTTTGAGTATGGTTAGTCGATATCAGGGAAATCTGGGTAAAGGTCATTGGATAGCGATCAAGACCATTCTTAAGTATATACAAAGAAATAAGGACTGGGTCCTCATACTTGGTGGCAGTGATGACTTAAGAGTTACTGGTATAGTGATGCTAGCTTTCAGGCAGACAGAGACAACTTTCGTTCTCTGCCTGGCTGGGTATTTAACCTTAATGGAGGAGCTGTAACTTGGAAAATTTCCAAGCAGGAAATAGTGGTTGATTCTACCTGTGAATCAGTGGACATTGGAGAGAGTGAAGCATCAAAGCAGACTATATGGTTGAAAGAACTTCATCGGAGACCTTGGAGTTGTGCCAGCGAAAAAGGAGGAGATTGAGATTTTCTGCAATAATAAAGAGCGGTTGCCTTAACAAAGAAACCAAGAGATCATGGTAGATCTAGATATATCGAAAGAAAATGCTACTTTATCATACATATAGTAGAAGAAGGACACATCGTCGTAAAGAGGGTATCATCTGAAGAGAATCCTGTCGATCCCCTCATAAAGGGTCAGATTAGGGTTAAACACGTTCAACATGCGTGGAGCATTGGTCTGAAGGATGATATAGTTTTAGTGATTAGATAAATATTTAGAAACTTGTAAAAAATAAATGCAATTGACATTTGATGATTAAATAATGGAGATTTATTTTTGATTATTGTTTACTATCTTTTATAATTTTTTTTTATCATTGTGTTTCACTTTTTCATCTTTTACTTCCCGAACAATTGGATTATTCAAATATCCACAGTCGATCATACTTTGGAAGTAAATAATGAATTAAGGTTGTCATTAATCGGGTTTTAGATTGTCTAACGGTTAAGATATAGGAATGGTTTGCTGCAACATTCATGAATACTTTTGAAATGGAGAATTTAACTATTGCATTAACCTACGCTCAAAGAATTACTTCATGGAATCTATCATAAGTAATTGTGAGACGATAATATCGTATAATAATCTTTAAACGGAGATATGTGAATTGTTTTTTATGAGTTGGTTATGCATTGATAATGCGTAATACACATCAGTAACTTAATGTTATAAAACATATTGTTGTGGATGATTTGATAAGTAAATAGTTAAAGCATATAAGCCAAATTTTATCTATTCCTTTTCCCTAACAACAAAAGTGAGATCTTGGGCCTCTTGATTATTTGGTGTTGACTTATGTGCGGGGCCCGGTCAGGATTGAATTGATGTGTTCAATTGTAGTTCTTTGTCATTACAAACCAGAAATCGGGATAGAAATTGCTGGACAATGAGAATGATTTTGTTCCATGTCATTTGTCTACATGATGTCTTGCAGGATGGATGATTATATGATCACTTATCTTAGGACACGTAACTGACTAGGTCAGAGTTCGATAGCGGCTTTGAGAGCTACAATTTGCTAGTCAATTTTGAAGTTATACTTGCAACTATAGTTATTAGACTCATCTAAGTGGGAGACTATTGGATTAGGTGTCTAAGCCTATAACTATAATTGGTATCTACTTTAATTGATAGTAGAACAATCCTTTTGGGTTGCATTCATACTAGCAACTAGATAGGATGACATATTGAGATAGAGGAAGAATTTATTATTTGATTAATAAGTTGAAATAAATGATTTATTAATGTATTATGGAATTATTATATTAATTAGAAATAATATTATTTAATTAGTATTTCATTAGAAATTAACTTGGAATTAATTTTGTGATTAAAGGAATTAGTTAAAAGTGCAGGGGCTATTTGGCAATTTATTGATAGTTGTGAAATTGGGTTCTAAAACCTTCCTAGATGGGTTGGATGAAATCTTCTAGGGAAGCCCTATGAATTTCGTCCAAGGGCCTCTTGGATGAGGTTCTTGGGTTGCTTAGGCCTTAAGCTAAGGAATTAGGGTTTCCCTCTTAAAACCCTAGCATTGACCCAAAGCTACCAACAACTATATAAAGGGCAATACTCCTTTGAGATTTTGGCCACCATTCTAAACCTAAGAAGAGCCGAAATATTGAAGCCTTCTCCTCGTCCACTCTCATACATCCTCTTGCCAAGTGTGTTTGTGAGCCATTAGAGGTGTTACACTTGTGAAACTAGCTCTCAAGCTTCAACAACTTCAAGGAATTGTTTGCTATTACTATAACATCTAAAGGTTAGTCTACTATCTCTTATTATGAATTTTGATTATAGTAGATGCCTCCTAGGGTTTATTTTGTGTTCAATACTTGCATATCCAATAGTGAAAACATAGATCCTACAAACTAGGTTTACATGCATACATATGGATTTTTGTTTTGCTTAAAACCCATCACTAAGCCATTCATGGCGAACTCCACGACTAGAAGGGAAGTGGTATGCTAAAGAAGCTTTATAGAAGATGTTAGAATAAGATCATCCATATATAAAAGTAAATAAGCTGCCTCTGAACCCCTGTGAAACTAAACAAAGACGAGTAGCATTGACTTTGAGTGAAACCAATCTGAGCGACATAAGCTGCGAAACATTGAAACCAAGCTCTAGGAGCTTGTTTAAGTCTGTAAAGCGACTTTTACAGATGACAGACATAATCCGGATGAGCCAGATCCTGAAATCCTAAAGGCTGATGTATGAAGACTGTTTCATGTTGTTGACCGTGCATGAATGCATTTTTTTACATCTAACTGATGAATGTGGCATTTGTGAGATACCGCAAGGCTAAGAACAATTCAAATAGTAACCACTTTAACAATCGGGATAAAAGTGTCATCACAATCAATATCAGGTCATTGGTTCTTTCCATTTGCAACCGGTCGAGCCTTATATCAGTCAAGAGAACCACCTGCCTAATATTTTTTTCTAAACAACCACAAGGATCGCACAATATTGGCCTTAGGCGGCCTCGGAACAAGGACACATGTTCTAATGGATATAAGAGCATTAAAATCATCATTAACGACAGTCATCCAATTTTGATCTTAAAAGGCATGAGGATGGGATCGAGGAAGGGGTGACTATGTGGTGGCGTGAGGTTTTAGGCGATTGATGGTTTTCTTGATACCTAGGTGACCCTAGCAAACATAGGATGAGTGGGGGTGGGGTAGGGTAAGGTTCAGGAGATGTCTTAGGTGAGCTAAGATGAGTGGAGGGATAAGGCAAATTAATCGTAGGTGAGAGGGGGTGTTGACATTGTCCGTAGGACCGTCTGTAATGAGAGAAAGCGGTAAGGAAGTAAGAAACTCATGAGATATGGGAGACTGATTATGTGAATCATCAAGGAATGAGTTGAAAGGAGGCTGATCAACATGGAATGACAAGGTAATGAATGCTTATCAAAGGTAATATGATGAGAAATTATAATTTGGCATGTGACATGATTGAAGCATCGATAACCATGATGATTGGAGGGATATCCAAGAAAAATGCAAGGTGTGGATCGTGGGGCAAGTTTATTTTGTGGGAATATGGGGGTAGCAAAGGCATAAAAAACAAAGGTGAGAATAAGATGGTGGTTTTTAGGTGAGCTTAGTGTATGGGATTTCATTATTAATGGAAGTGGAAGGAGTGATGTTTAGTAGGTGAATTGCCATATTATTATTAAGTGCTTCGACCCGAAAATCTAGTCATAAGTGAGCATGTAAAATAAGGGTACGTATGATATTGTTGATAATTCATATAATATATTAAGATTTCTTGTTTTGTTGGGAAGTGTGAGGGCATGAGAAAAGAAACACAATAACATGTTGGTTGAAAAATGAGTGAAATTTTTTATTGTAAAATTCACCATCATGATCACATTGAAAAGATTTGATTTCAATATGAACTGATTTTTGATGAAATGGTCTAAAGTGAAATAATTTGGAAAAAAACACCAGATTTCTTGTGGAGGGAGTAAACCCAAAAAAGATGAGATAAGTGAGCAAGAAAGAATTGAATTTGAAATTAACTGATTTTTGCCACTAATGCTCTCAAGAAGAGATTTCCACATATTAGAATGGATAATATCAAATAAACCAGAAACAATAGAACTTGAAATGGAAAAAGGCAACTAAATATGTTTGCCAAGTTGACACGCTTGGCAAATTATAGTGTTTGGAGTTTTATTACAATCATTCAAATGACTAGCAACCAAGTGATTAAAAACATGAGCCCCATGGTAACCACGATGTTGATGCCATAATGAAGCCCGTATGGAGATAAAAGCAACTGGAGCCTGAGGATGAAATGGATAGATCATCAAAGTTGTCACACCTAAGTAAGAGTTGAAGAGTTTGAAGATCCTTCACAGAAAAACCAAATGGATCAAATTCAATGGAAACTTGGTTATCGATTTTAAATGGTTGAACAAAAACAAGATTTTTAATAATATTAGGTGTGACTAAAACATTATGAAAATAAAAAGGATGATGAGAGGAAGGAAAATTGGTTTGACCGACATGTGTAATGGGTATGGGTGAACCATTGCCAATGAGGACATGTTTTTATATGACTTTTAGTGCTAATAGAAATGAATTTACCTATGTTCGAGGCAAGATGGGAAGTTGCATCGGTGCCCATATACTAGTTAGGATCTAAACCCTCATTGATTTGCATGGCATTAAGGGTCTGAGAGATGCCCGTGGTTAATGGTGGAAACCACTGAGAATAGGGGAGAAGAATAGGAAAATGAGGGGCAGGATAAAATGTTGTATGTTGTTGATGTGGAATTGTGGCACCTGATGTCTGAGGCGAAGCAGCACCAAGCCCACCCGACTATTGTTGATGTTGTTGCTACTATTTTGGTGGTCAATAGGGCTATTTCCATGCAACATATGACCAGATGAAAGGAGCCCTAGGGACCAAGTAAGGGCCCGAGTCAACCCTGGTTGGTTTCGTTGTGTAATAATCGGTGGGTTGGTTGTCTGATGCATTAGATCCACCGCAACGTGGTTGTGAATATCTTCTACCACGGCTGTTGTTGCTTGTGGAGGCCCATATTTTTTAGTTTGGAGGGTTTCCAACATAAAGGGAATTGGGTGATGAAGCATGGTCCATGTAAAGTGGTTGAACGAGGCGGTTGCAGTTTAGGGTGCACTATTCTAAGGTTAAGATGTATCATCAATTTTAGGAGAGAGGGAACCGGGTCTTGGTTGCGCAAAACAGGGGCGATGCTGTCATAATTGGGTGACAAACCATTGATATGGTATGTGATCAAGATGTGCTCAGGAACAGGCAAACCAATGTTAGCGATTAACTCTAAAATTACCTTCATCTGTTCACAGTATTCAGCGATTGTGAGATCGCCAAGGGTGAGATTTTGAAATTTCTGATCAAGTTCAATCGTGTAGGTTTGTTGATTGTCACAGGAAAGGGTTTCAATATTGGTCCAGACCATATGAGCGGTTGCATTTGGCTTGAGAATCATGTTGAGGAGACTCTGTGTGACTGTGCCATAAATCCATATTTTGACAAGATCATCGAGGTGTATCCATGCTTCATCCTTGTCATTAGCTGCTTTGGAAGTTCTGGGGAGATGCCCTTTGACACCAAAACTGCTACAGTGGGTTTGAAATACTTCTTTCTAGTCATCGTTGTAACACCCGTGCTCTAGGTATTTTCATTTTTAGCCTAAAGTCTTAAATTTTTGCAAATTTGATCCTTACACCGGGCTTACCCTATGTATACACTGGGCATAGTTTATTAAAGATGGTGGGGACTCCATTGAGTATAATGAGCGTACGTAAGGAGTACGCATGATGTACTCATGCTGATTCCAAACCCCTAAATTTTAGGGTTGAGACCCTATTTAAACACCTTAAGTCCCTTGATATTCAACCTCCACTTACCCCAAAGAAGTCATTTCGAAGCCGTAGCTACTTTGTGAAGATCTTGATCATTTAAATTAGTTTTTATGTGTTTTGTGAAGATGGAATTGATTAAAGGAGCATTAGTGACCTTGGAGCTTGAAGATCTGGAACTTTCATCCCATTTACAAGCATCTGAAGGTATATATATGTATTGAACCTTTATGATTTCTTGGTTTAGATCTAGGTTAGATTATAGTTTTCATGCTTTTGGTCCCATGGTTTTGGTTCTTGTGAGTAAAAGCTACCCTAGGCTTGTGATTGCCATATCTTTCCATTTTTAAGGATTCTAAGTGACAAAAATTGGATCTTGATTGTTGCTTTTCACCCATGCAAGGGTTTAGAGTGATTGGAGGATATTAAGGATCTAGGGTTTGGTTTTGGACTCCATTAAGCCATGCAAAGTCATAAATTTAGGAACTTTTTGACTTTAGACGTCCATTAGAGTCAGACCTGAGTGTTGTACGTTTGGTCTTAAGCTATTAAGAGCTTAATGAAGAGTTGGTAATTTGATTGGTTATGCAGGGCGTAACCCCTAACTATGCAACGCGTAACAGAACTTTACCCCAATTTTTTGTGGAAAATCGGTACACATGGCGTACTCCTCGAAGTGGAATAAGGTCGTACTCCCCAAAGTGGAATAAGGCTATTTTTGGGCCTTAGGCCATGTTTGGTGGGGTCTAGCTTGGAAAGAGTGGAATTGTCTTTTACCCTGGAGAGTATCTAATAGAACTTTGATTATGATTATCACCCTAATTCTAAATTAGGGTTGGTTTTGATATACATAGTGGAGATTCTTGGGCCAGCAGCTCGGGTGTGAGATTTATCTGCTATCAAATGAGGTGAGTCTTCTCATTATACTGTAGAATACTAGGCATCGTATGTGCTTATTGTCTTTGTGACTCTTGTTGTATGGATGAATGCTATATGTATGTGGGTTGCAAACAGTTTTCCACATTTGGTCGTCGAGCTTTCAGTATAATTTTACCGAGAAAAAGAAATCTTTTCAACTTTAGGAGATTTGTTCTCGATCTTTCAAAGTTGTCATTTTTTTAAAGAGTTTCCAGCAATATGAACATTTTTGTTCATTGTCAAGTTAAAGGCGGTCCGTGAAGTCAAGATTTCTATAATTGACATATTTTTCTAATTTTCCGGATTTGAAGCTTCACATTTTTTGTCACATTTCAAGGGGGAGTATTGCATTTACAAATCCACTATGAGTACTTTCTCTTTCCTGTTTGGAGGTTTTATAATCATATTTCGATTATAAAAAGGGGGAGAGATTTTGATATGGGTATTCGAATGTTTTTGGATATTCATATTTTTACCGAATGATCTTTTATGATTGAAGACTGATTTAACTTTGAAGGGGAGTTAGTATTGATTATGAAGTGATTCAGATCTTATATTCCGAAGTGGGTTTTTATGAATGGATTGGACTTCTTGATTATTTTTGGGATGTGTTTATGCTCAAGGACGGGTAATTTTCATTGGAGTTTTTGATGCTCAAGGAGTTAAAGTTGCCTCTTGTAGCTTCTGATTGTAATGTCTCACAATCTAGAACCTGGATTAGAAGGTTATAAAAGAATTGAAGATTTGATGATCGCTTCTACATTTTTGTCATGATTGAGGTCTTAATTCGCGAAGTTGCTCTTTTGGAACTAGCAGTCGGATCATCCATTCCCAACTTTGAGGGGGAGAATGTTGGGGTGCAATGTCTCCATGGGATGTTGACATAGAAGGCTTTCCTCTATTCCATATAGAACGTGATTGTGAAGGTCTTAGAGAATGTGGAAGGCTTCTCATGTAGAAGGTCTAATGGATTGAGCTTCCCTATATATACTAGTTTAGTATACTTTGTAGGGATAGAGCTCCCATATTATGTGTAGATGAGTAGTTTAGATTTTCAGAGAGAAAGAGAGTATTGTATACAAGCATGCACATGCTTATACAAATTTTATACTACTCCATTATCTACACACTTGTGCTTAAACGTTAATTTGTGTCTTTTCGATTATGCATTTCTTAATTTCGTAATTGTCATTTCCATGGGATGCTATAACATAGATGCTGACGTGGCAGTAGGTTTGGAGGCAAGGAACCGTCTGAACTGTTCAAAACCCAGAGGATCCAAAGCTGAAGCTGGTTGATATTACATAAATTAGTCATAAAATATAGTTACATATTATAGTATTTAATGTAAAATAAATGTAAACATTGATAAATATGATATAAAAACATTCATATTTGATAATTGGGGTCAAAATCCAAAGATAAGGATCAAAAAAGAAGAATAGATCTATATATGGAGCATATAAGGAAGAAATTTGATGATACCATAAAAAGATAGGGTTAGTGGGCTTAAGTATAAGGGATAATGCCATGAAGATAACTTTTACTTCGGGAAGAATTTTCGAAGATAACGGTTAGTGAGACGAAAATTAAGGATTACTGTCACGAAGTTATTTATCCCATAGAAACGAGATTTCCACATCTCAGAAAAGTATGCAAAAAAAACCTTCTTAGGTGAGAAAAATAACACGTTCATTCGTTATAAAAGGAAGAAGAGTTGAAAATGTGATATGTTAAAGAACCATTGAAGAAAGTATTAGGTTGTAAATGTTTAACATACTTTTTATTTAATATTTCTATCTTTTGTAAACATGAGAGGCAAAAAACCTTCTCTCCGATTTAGAATATAGATGAACAAGAAACTATGATGTAATTTTGATTTTGAGGTTATATAGTCTATATACAATCACTACTAGAAAAACAACATTTTACGACGCACAATGCATTTCGTAAAACGCTAAGATGACACGCAAATGCGTGTCAAGGAAGACCCTGTCATAACGAGAGGCGACACGCTTTTGCGCGCCGTCTATTTACGATGCACATTAATGACACACATTTACGATGCACAGTTATGACACGCAATGCGTATCAAGGAAGACCCTGTCATAAAGGAAGACGAAAATCATTTGTGTGTCGTAACCTTACGACGTGCGTGTTTATGACACACAATGTGTATCAAGGAAGTCCATGTCATAAATGAAGATGACACACATTTGCGTGTTATAAACTTCAGTAACGATTTACGATATGCATTTACGACGCGTCTTTACGATACTGATTTACGCATAATACAAAGATATGTAAACAAATATACACCAAAACCATAAATTTCATCCAATAACATCATGTCAAAAAATTGTAACACATTGATATTAAGGGGATCTAATTGCACATTGTTATTAAGAGGTTTTCCTAACCATATAACCTAAGACTACATTGCTATTAAGGGACACCTTTTTCAATGTAATGCTATACAAACTACAAAGATATACACAAAGATGATAAACATCAAATTCCAACTAAGTAGAGTTGCATCTTGCCTTTCATAATTCTGTAAGACTAATGAACCTCTGCTCTGATAATTCTTGTGACCTTATCAAATAAAAGTAAAAAAATTAATATGCTAATATAATTATTAGAAGAATCAAACATGGAATGTTAGTTGTAAAATTCAAAATTATCCTTTTCTCCATCCAAAGAATGTGATACCACACTTGAGATATGATATTTGATCCATGTGGTGTTCTGAGTTCTACTAAAACCTGCTCTGCATTGAAAATATTTGCATAATTGTGTATCGATAGCAGATAACTTTGTAATATTCAACCATTAAATGTAACAAAGTTAATGTTTTTTTACTATACTATGTAGCTCGTTATATAAACAAGTAACGAATGTTATAAAACATGGAAGAAATGTACTCAAATTGTTAGAAGTTAGGAGTTATTCAAGTGGATAAAATTTACCAATAGTAGAGATTTTCAAGAATTCAAAGATAAGGTTGACTAGTTAGCATATAATAGTGTTCACATGAATCTACACAATGGAATAATGTGTCGAGTTTAACTAATTTTTCCCATTTGAGGACCGGCCAACCACCAAAAGGGTGAGTGGATGTTTGTTACACCAATGTATAATTTTAATACATGTATGATTGAACACGAATTAGTTAGCTTGTGTCATTGTGTGGTTATTACTTATTAATTATTATTATACCTCCAACTCATGAATCAATTTTCCTTGAGTGGTTTCCTATACTTTGATTATACTATCTTGAGATCTGTATCATGTATAATGTTGTTCACTTTTGTAATTTCCATTTATTGGTATAATTTTAATTTGGAACAAGATATGATATATAAATAAATACCCTTCGTATATGACTCCATCCCCACCCCATTTTACACAAGTGACTGCAAAAGTATGAAAACGTAGAATAATAACAGTTTCCTCAGTGTAGCATCCATAATTCTTGCATCACCATCTTTGGTGGAGGTGACAAAGCGACGACATGGCGATCTGAGTTCCCAGGATATACCAGTTCTCCATTTCATGTGGATAAAGAGAGCATATAATTATAGTAAGCAGATTGCCAGAAGCTTTTCCTGTCCATGGGTCATAGATTTGGATTTCTCCAGACTTGCTGCCACTTACTAGATGTTTTCCATCTGGTGACCATGCAACAAAGAGAACCCAATTCTTGTGCCCTAAGTAGATATGTAAAAATATAACAACTTGTTTGGCTTCTGTGATTATGAAGTTATGATAACAACCATCATATTCACCATGGAACAGAAACAAGATCTTGTCACTTCTCATATCCATTTTTTTAAATGTAATTTTTCTTAAAAAAAGATCTAAATCCCCTCACCCAGGAAAAGAATATGTCTTACAACGCTTAATCTTGTTTGCAATTGCCTATAAAAATATCACAACCAAAAATTATATAATAAAACATTACTATATTCTAATTAACCACTATAACAATAAAGTCTGGCCACTCACATCTTTGGAATATCGAGTAAATTAATTCGAGATTGATCTGAAGTAGTAGATTTTGACATCTATATAAAAAAACATTGAAGGTAAAGGGTATATAAGGTAATAATAAAAATATATACTTGAATCATTGCAATTTATATATCAGGGTTTAAGAAATACCTTAGAAAGACCCCGTCTGCAAAAACAATAAAAAATAATTTAGTCAATAAGTCAATGGCATCAACTATCTGGATTCTGGATTATTATGTCATACATACCCTCCTAATTTTTTCCATTTCCTACCACCATATCAATAATTAATCTATTAAGCCAATTCACGTGTCAATTCCTAAATGTTGCTTTTAATCCTTGCCAACTGGAACTAAATCATGCTGTAAAAATATAACAATGGTTTCTATTTTCTAATTCTATGAATGAGTATTGGATATTTGATATTGGATATTGGATAATGGAATATGGTAAGCTTAATGATGAGTCAACCATGATACAAAAGAATATCAGAAGCCATCAACACCGGAAAGGTCAAAAGCCCAACCCTAACATTTTCATCTACCTAAAAAGAATAGCAAAACAACCATCATTAATTTCAAAAAGTTGAAAAAAACAAGCTTGAAGCAATCTAAAGCAAATTTGACAGAAAAATTAGGAGAGGAACACAAATGAAGCTTACCAATAGAGGAATAGAAACGGAGCAAATTTGACACAAAACTCCTTTGTTCCTTCAAATTGTGTGAATTACAAGCTGAAACAGGAAATTGAATTGCTTTTAGAGGGTGATTTAAAAGCAATAAAGAATAAAATTTGCATGTACGTTTTGGAGTACTTTGTCTGTAATAATAATGAGAAGCTATGCATATGCACGTGCTCAATTACACACAGCGATCGTAAATCACTATTTGACTTTTGATATATAACCAAAACAAGACATCTAAATATACATATACATCAGGCTACAAAATTTAACTCCTATCGTTGTCAAAGACCATATGTAAAGACTCTTCTGTGCTAATGCTCACAATGGAAATTTGGGCATTCTCACTTAAGTTATCTCTTCACTTATACCATTAATAGGTAACTGATTACCCACAAGCCACTTGATGCAAAAATCTCTAAAAATCCCATTTGTTACATCGTGTAAGGCAGCTAGAAATGTTAAGAGACTAAGGATATAAAAAATTTCAAGCATTAAAAGTAAAAGCTATCCATTTTTTAGCATCAACAATGAAGAATTCATAAATTACTACACACCAAAAAGTTGAACATAAAAACAAAATTGATACCTGTAAATTGTTGTGAGTACCAGAGAAGTTGTGTGATTGTTGTGTTTGAATTGAACCAGAAGCATTGGGTTGAAATTAGTTCCCTTGTAACTGCTGACCCATATTAGGCAAACTGACATCCATCATGGATGAGTGAAATCTCTATTGTCCTTGATTAGCATGTTTAAAGGAGCTTCTACTGAAATTAGACATGCCAAATTACAGACTTGCAGGATATCCTGGATTTTGATGACTTGTTGTATTCTTATTATGGATTTGGAACATGGGAAAATTGCCAGGAGGATATTGGGCATAATTGGGGTTTTGTAATTACAATGGCCTACTAACATTTTGGTTGTATACAAGATGATTCATGGAGTTACTAGCAAAGAACTGGCCTTGTTGTTGAGAAGAATTAAACTGGTTTTGGAGGAAAGGGATTATAAATGTGTTGTGGATTGAATCCACCAATACCGTTAGTCTTCAAAATCGCCATCTTCCGCAGATGACTTCAAGACCCTGAAAATATCATGAAGCCATAAATCATATAAGAATCTCAGATATCCTGATATTCATAACAATAAGAAGGAAAAAGAGAGGGAGCTTGAGAACTGAATGAAGAAGAAGCTTCATCCCCAGAGCAGTAAGTTGAGACATCATAGCACGAGCAGTACATTCAGCAGGTTCCCGAACAGCAACAACTTGATCAGAGAATGAAACATGCAAATGAGGTCTAGGGTTTACATGGAAACCCTAAAACATGGATGACATAAGCAAAATCAGAAAGATATGAACATACCATTCGATGACCAGAATGCGGACTGGGAGGAGGGGGGCTGGTAGGTCTAGAAACTAGCTTCCAAGGTCATTTTTCGACAAATCTAGGCATAATGTCCAATGGTAGGTTTCTATAGAATCTATCGTCTTTTTTCTTTAGAGCCATCATCGTTTCCCTATAACTTCAGATATGGTGTGCCTACTGTTGCCTTGATCGATGTCGACGATCGGGAATTGCAAGTAACAATGGTCGAAGTGCGAGGGAAGAAGTAAGCGGCAACCAATGTCGGGAGGGGGAAGGAAGGAGCATCCATAATTAGGGCAAGAGGGAAAGGAGAAAAAAGGAAGGTGGGGTTTTTATTTTTTTAGGATTTCATTTTCCCCCTTGCTATTAAAGGATAGAACACACGTTCCATTAAAATTTAAAGTGACATCCTTAGACGACACACATTTTATTATAGGTATCCTACGTTTTATTTTTTTTAGACAGTAATTTAAGGGCACGCAATAATGTATGACTTAAATCCTTAAATTTTTTGAAGAGGTGACACTTTTTTAATCTCACTCTCTTTTGCGTAACATAAATCAATGAGTGTCGTGGTTTGCCCATCGTAAAATGGTATTTTTCTTGTAGTGAACTGTTTTTTTATTAATTTTTCCACCTTAAAGTTTTGATTTTTATTACTTGCATCTGAGTTGAATTTAGTATAAACTATAAATATAATTATTGTGACTTACATATATATATATATATATATATATATATATATATATATATATACATATATATATATATATATATATATATATATAGAGAGAGAGAGAGAGAGAGAGAGGGTTAGGTTCAAATGTTTCTAGCAACTATTGTGTGCATGAATGCACCAATAGGAAATTTGGAAAAAAATAAATCATTAAATAAATCATTTAAAGGTATTATAGTAATCTTTGCATAGTTAATTATGGTAGATCAACAACAATTCCTTATATCATGCAAGAAGCAAATGTAAATAGAGAACATTAGCCCTAAATCAATTTCACCGTTTCCCACCACCCCTGTAGATCGATTTCACCATTTCTCTCTGCCTTCTCTATTTGTTCCATATTCAAGCCCTAAATCGATTGACAAAATGAATGATATGTGTATGGCTGTTACAATTGTAGAAAGAAAAGAGAGAGAAGGAATGCGGAGATTGAATATGGAACAAATAGACTAACTGTTCAATTTTCTTCATCGACCCTTTTCATCCGTCATCATCATCATGATCGTGTGTTTCCGCTTCTCCTTCTCCTTCTCCACCGTCAGGTATCTCAATTTGTCGGCCTATTATTGGGTATCTCAATTTGTCGGCCAGCTTCTGCCACCATGCTGAGCTACTGTTTATAAATTAATTTCTTATGCCACTTGTTTTTTAAGGTAATTCGGGTTGATTTACATCATCTACGTGTAACTATTAATTAGTGGATGAATTTGATTTATGATCCATTTGAATAAATACCCCTAAGTTTGTAATGGTTGTTTTTAATTTAATTGACTTTGTTTTTTAGATTTTTGGGTTGTAAACAAGATTTGGTTTCGTTTGAAGGAATTGGTGGCTTATTCAGGTGCAAGATAATTGAGGAGTACAATATTGCTGCTTCTGTAAGCATTAGCACTTTTTTTCCCTTTTTGCCCTTTTCCCCTTTCTGTAAATATAATGGTTTACTTCATGATTGTTTTTGTATGTGATTAATTTAGATGAATTCGATTAGTATGTTAGTGTGTTTGGATGTACTTTATCTTATTGCATGTAAGGTGTTTGTGAAAATGTCTAAAATAGAACTTAATATAATATATACAATTTGTTTGATTGGTGGGTTTGGATGTGCATTATCTCATGATTGATTTTGTATATGATTGATTTTAGGTGAATTTGATTAGTGTGTTAGTGTGTTTGGTTGTACTTTATCTTATTACATGCTAGGTGTATTCTAGCAGAATGTATTTTGCTACTTGTATTCCACTTGACAATATCTGATGTGTATATACATGATTGTGTGTGTTCAATAGGTATTTAATGGACATAACCAAAGAACAAAACATAAACAATAGAATGAGAAAACACAATATTCTTTTAGAATGAGGTTAGTAACACTCATCAATTTGATGCCTATTATTCTGACAAAATTAAATTCGAGTCTCCTTATTTGTCAAGATAGGAAAATTAAAAACATTTTGTGATGTATTTTTTGTCATTTTGTGATGTAATTTTTGTTATGATAGGAAAATTAAAAACATTTTACGATTAAAGCTATAACTAGCAGAATGTATTCTATATACTCTGTTAAAAAGTATTTTATCTATTCTGTCAGAATGTATTAATTGTATTCTATCATATTATACGTATTTTGCCATAATATATAAAGTGAGAGGAATTGCAAGTAACATGCTTTTAACCATTTTTTTTTTTTTTTTTTTTGTATGTGTGATAGGAATGTCTGGAATAACGGGTTGAAGACATGATAGGAATAACTTGAAGAATGAATAAAAGATTGATCACACTCACAATTTAAGAATGTTGTTATTTTTTAAGAATTTTATTCATTTTTGTTGATATTCTTTTAAAATATGTATAATTATATTAAAATGTATAAGACTATTAGTCTGTTAGAATATATAAGAATTTGAATTTAAGTTTGCATGTATAAAAATATATTAGAATGTTGTTATTCTTCAACCGGTGATACAAGTATTATGTTATTCTTCAATAATATTCTAATACAATAAAATTATGAAAGAACATCATTCTAACAAAAAAATATTCTAACGGAATAAAATTGGTTATGTTCACAAATTGCATTAGAATTAAAATTGAATTAATATAAAAAATCCATATTTTTAAAATTAGGAAAATTAATTATCCCTAATAATCCGAATATTTCCTTTTTTAAATACAGTTAATTATCCAAAATACCATTATGCTGAAATTTGTGTGATTATATTGTACATGATAGATAGTAATATCATAGACTCTCAGATCATGACCATAGATTATATTTCATCCGATGGTTCAGATTTATGCATTCTAGCACACAATAGATGTAAGAAACAAAACAACCTAGTCCTATATATATATATATATATATATATATATATATATATATATATATATATATATATAGAGAGAGAGAGAGAGAGAGAGAGAGAGAGAGAGTTCCGATGAGGACTCAAAAAATGGTAAGGATTGCGAGGACAATTCTCCACCATCCATTTCGTCAAAGGTACACACGTCAAACCTAATACTTGAGCGTGATACGTTTGTATTAGAGCCACATTCATAATAATTAATACGACATCAATGATATAATCACGTGTGACGAAAGTCCAAGGAATGTCATTTAAGTGAGCTTTATTATTTATTTTCGTCTATTTTGGTTTTTTTCGTTTTTAACTTTTTAATTTTTTTAATTTTAGAAAATATTGAAAAAAATTAACCAAAATATACTCGGTTTTAACTTTTTTTTTTTTTATTTTTACTTTTTTATTTGTTTTTGTTTTTTTTATTTTTTTCCTTTTTTTATTTTTTTTTTACTTTTATTTTTTCATTTTTTGTAGTGTCTTTACTACATTTTTGAATATACTAGTGTTTTATTTATATATTTATTTATTTTGTAATTTTTTGTTATTTATTTTATTTTTTTTGGTTTTTTAAATTAAATATCGATTTGACTTTTTAAAGTTTAAAAATTATATAATTTTAAAAACGAAGAATATTAAGGATCATAATATTTTCCATTCATATAAAACTAAATATTTATTTGACTTTTTAGGGCCCAAAATTATAAAATTAAAAAAAAAAAGAATATTAAGGATCATAATATTTTCCATTCATATATTTTTTTAATCATATTATTTTTTTATCAAACAATTTTGAATCAAATTATTTTGAATCGTAGTATTTTTAATCAAATCATTTTTTGAAGTATATCATTTTAGATCAATAATATATTCAAATAAATAAAGTTTTTGTTCAAAAAAATTATGGAAAATTATATATTTTTACTAATTTAATTTTGAATCATAAAACATGTAATTAAAGATTATAAAATATTTGAAACTAAATATTTTTAAATCATAAAAAACTAAAGATCATAAAAAATTCAATGAAAGTTGTTTTTTTAAATTATAAATGTTTTATATCATTACATTTTGGATGTATACGTTTTTATCTTTCTTTCTTTCTTTTATTTTATTTCTTAATTTTTTATGCTTGTGTTTTTTTTCTTTTTTATTATTATTATTATTATTATTATTATTATTATTATTATTATTTTTTTTTTGGGGGGGGGGGGGGGGGGGGGGGGTGGGGGTGGACGTTTTCCTCTTTATTTCTTTTTATCTTTTTTTTTTTCCTTTTCCTTTTTCCATTTAAACAACAAAACCTCTTAACATTTACCGGAAGTTATCACTATTTGGTACAAAATTACTAAAAACGTCATATCATCTCGAGAGATATTAACAAAAAATAAAATAAAATCTACATCTTTTATTTTTCCAATAATCCAATAAATATTTGTCCTCACAGTTCTCACTTATTTTGAGTTTTTATTCGATTCAACTTTTATATATATATATATATATATATATATATATATATATATATATATATATATATATATATATATATATATATATATATATATATATATATATATATATATATATATCCAAGAGCAATAGAAAATGCATATTAGGGTTCCAAGTGTAGGAACCAATTAGGAAGTGACACATGTCTATTTTTTATTATCTATGTTGCAAAAATCGTCATTATAGTCTGGTTAAATAAAATATCCTATATCTCACACCCTAACCCCACAAAGAGCCAACATTTACCCTTTTCCCTTTTATTTTCCTTCACGTCAACATCATGATCCTCATAAACCTTCCTCCATGAACATCACTTTTGCGGGAAGCCACCCAATACCACCTGAAACCACTATGCGGTATGCATTAATTAGTTGTGAACAACAACCAGAAAAAAAACAACCATCTTTTTTATTCCATACTTGCTATAATACACTCCAACGAACGAAAGTCCATCTTATAATATTATCAATCTAGTTATACAAACAAAATTCGAACCCAAACCCGTTCATACGAATGGAGATCCAAGTATGAAGCAGCCATGGATTAGCGTTAAAAAACTTCCAAAACAAAAATATGACCAAAATGCCCAGGTACCTTAAAAAATAAACATTTCTATGATTCGTCTTCAAGCTATCAAACCCAAAAATTATATTCCCATTAAAAGCTTCGGTGAATCCACTAGTTTAATCCGAAAACTACCTCCTCATCTCCCCTCTTGTTTCATTTTCCTTTTCCAGTTTTCATCATCACACAGGATAATTAAAAAATATATCAAATTTTAAACATCGAGCAATTAGTAAAGTAATACTTTTACATATAAGCAAAGAATTTGTTGAATAAGTATGTAATTGAACCGAAATTACTAAAACATCGTAATTATATGAAGTAAAAATTAAAAAAATAACATGGTTTCATAATAAAAGGACCAAAATGCCCTTTTCACGGATTTCTCCTATTCAAAATTATAGTTGGTTGTCATTATGGGTTAGAAATGTTTTTAAAGCATATAAGTATGATATCGATACAATCTTAGCGACCTACTTTTATTTCTTTTAATATGTGTGTTAAAACATATAAGTTTAATGCTATAAGTGACATAAATCAGAAAAATAAAAATAAATAAACAACAAATTTATAAAAGGCAAATAAGTTTCTTTTCCAATTTACCGATTTGGCCTTGTGTAAAAAATGAAAATGATCAGGGCAAGACAACTTTGTACGAATTGTAGAAACTATAGAAATAGTGTCCTATTTTTCATTTTTTATTTAAAATAGCATTGTACAAAACAATGCTATTTACCCTTAATAAAAGGACCAAAATGTCCTTTTTCCATAATTCCCTTGTTAAAAATTATAGTCGGTTGTCATTATGGGTTAAAAATGTTCTAAAAACATATAAGTATTAAATCAATACATTTTTAGCAACCAACTTTTATTTCTTTTAATATTATTTTTAAAACATATAAGTAAGATGATATAAGTGACATAATTTTGAAAAAATAAAAATAAATAAACAACAAAATTAGAATAAGTGAAACAATAAAGGACAGTTCATGTACAAATCTACTATTAATTTTAGCAATTCCGATAAAAAAATTATCTATATAAATTCTCTGCACCCCATAAGCCTCTAAAATGAATGCACTTTTATTCTTGATAATATAGAACTAAAATAAATGCTATAGGGAAGCAAGTTTTTTAAATCTGTGCTCGAAAATGATGTTCAAAATCTTTTTGGGGATGTAAAACCTTTTCTTGACGGTTTTACTCTCGAGATATTTTGATAGTTTCTGGTCAAGAGAAGCCACTTTGAAGGTTTCATCTTCTTTAACAATATCGTTCATCAAAATTACCAAGAAGCTATTACTATGCACATGTAATAAATAAATAAATAACTTGTTTAATTTGTGAGAATCATAAGCTATCTGGAAGACACCTTGACTGTCACGAACATTTTCCATGAGAATAATTAATCATTTTCCTTTATACAATGCTGCAA
Organism: Lactuca sativa; assembly: GCF_002870075.4. NCBI lineage: Eukaryota > Viridiplantae > Streptophyta > Magnoliopsida > Asterales > Asteraceae > Lactuca > Lactuca sativa. The sequence continues at coordinate 254,441,797 of NC_056630.2, forward strand.
CTTCATGGTGTATTAATATTGTCTTGAAATAATCAATATGGTGATGAGTATAATCCATAACAACATTAGCTTGGCATCTCCACTTTCATAGTATTAAATTAAAAAAGATGTCTATTTGAGCTTTGGTCAATGTGAGTGGAAAAATGGAGCCAGTGTTATTCAAATGATCAGAAAAAAAAAGTAACTACAACTTAAGCATGAAGAATAAAAAAGATTAAATAAATGTGTACCAAAATATCTTACAAAAGAAAAAGTTAATCATAATAAAATCAGATTAAACAGTTTTGAACGCCAATATAAATTTTATATTGTTCACAATAACTTTCATCACCACCAGTAAAATAATCACCTAAAACCAAAATCATGTTAGAACTTGATTAAATCAGGACTAATGTGACAACCCGAAATTTTCATTCTGTACATCATATCAAGTCAATAGAAGTCAGAACAGTTACTGTTAATTTTCAGACTTTTTGGAATAAGTTTGAGTATTCTATGATTAACACTTTAGGAGATGCCAGGAGAGAGGATGACATAGGGTTTATTGTGCAACAATAACTTTCCATACTCCAAGAAATTGGAGTTTACGACCCAAACATGGAGTTTGCGGTCGTAAGCCCAATGAGGTATATATATGGCCCATAGCCATTTTTATACATTTGTTCCATTTTCAACTAGAGAAAAACCCAATTCTCTCTCAAGGATCTTCAGTCTTTCGTCCCAAATCATAAGTGCTTCTATCTTAGAGTATAATAGGGCTTGTTATATGTCCATACATCAATAAATCATGAGGAAACACCAAGATCAAAGAGCTTACGGCCCAAGAACACCTTGGACCGTAAACCCTTCTTTAAGGGCCAAAAGTGTGCCCTAGCCCCTTCCTATCCTTGTGAAACTAGCCTAGACTCATACCTTAATGTGTATGGGACTTGAAAGCACAAAAATACCATGGTCCATATGAGATTACGGCCGCAAAACCTAAGGGAAATAGTCTTAGGGTCGTGAACTCCTCAAAGGAGGGAAATAGTGCCCTAATCTCTTCCAAGGACTAAACCATCAAGTAGAAATACTTCTAAGGGACATGTAAGGCTTCAAACCATCAAATGATCAAAAGATTAGGAGATTGCGGCCATAAACTCAAGGGTTTACGACCGTAAACTCAATGGGCTATGGTCCTTGATGAGTAAACTCAAGAAAGGGGTTCTATTGAACCCTAAACCCAATACCTTTGTCCTACAACAACTTATATGCAATCCTCGTGACTTATAACACTTATATAAGGTGTTTAGCATGTCCTAGGATGTCTCATCATTGTCAATTAGTAGTTTAAAGACTAATTGGATACATATATATGTGATTATATGTTAACTAGGATCTTTGAGTGTGTACAAGTCTTCACTTGACACCTAGCAATCCTACATCATTCAGTTCATCCAAACCACCATCTACAGGTGAGTTCATACCCCTTAATCAATGTTTTAAATGATTTTAAATGCTTTAATGGGGGGGGGGGGGGTGGGATACAAGTAGAAAACAACATGTTATAGATTCAATCGCTAATGATTTATAACTGTGTTTTCAACCAACTGATTTCACATACTTCAAAATGTGATACATGAAAAGGTTTTCTGTCTTAAAATATTTTGTTATCAAATGAATTACTTTTGAAATGTTTTATAAAATGACATCAAGTCATTGTTATTTATTGTTCAAAACTCTTAAATGTTTTACAAAACCTCTTTCATCTTCTTGATCAAAACTATATCTATACACTTATGTTCATATATATATATATATATATATATATATATATATATATATATATATATATATATATATATATATATATATGTGTGTATTGATATGATAGCTTTCATCCTTCATTTAGTTCCCACACTCTTGAGTAGCAAGGGTGTATAAACCTTCTTGAACATCAAATACATTCCAGTAAACTATCATAGGGATAGTTTAGGGGATACAAAACATTATTCCTATTACAAAGGAATTACACCAGAGTCAGTTCATTCATGAGTCTATACTAAATGTCATATGAAGAGATACACTTACTTGGATCCTCTTACATGGATACACTTACATGGATACTTGTACCTAGATACTATATGATGAGATACTGTTACATATTATACGTGTAGATTAGTTCTGTCTATCCTAGTACAAAAGGATATCATACGGGACTAACCATTCTGGCACCCACCTGTTAGCAACAGAGGCAATGAACATCTACGGATACCTACGGTTAATACTTATACTAGGGGTACCTTTATGGGACTAACCATTCCTTCAAACTGTTGTTAGCTACAGAGGAAAATGAACATCTACGGAGGTTCAAGGTTAATACTATTCGGCAGTCGCGATGTCAGGTTTATCCTAATGCAAAAGGATAATACTTATATGGCTATATTTTCCCTATTACTTTTATTTTGTGATACGTTCACATAAACGATGAGGTAGACTATATATTGCTAATAGTAGTCATATAGGGGGAAAAACCATCTTTATTACTTTCAAAACATTCAAGTCTTGGTAGAAGACTACTTTTATACTAGTAGGAAATATAGGATTTTCTAAGGTTCTCATACTTATATCAAATGTTCATTCAAAGATTTACATGGCATTCATAACAGCTTTCCAAAACAGAGTAATGACACTTAAATACTTATGAATTCACCAGGTTTATGCTGATCTACTCTTTCGAAATAACTTGTATTCCTTTTTGACAAGACGGAGCACAGACAAGACTCGTCTTTTATTTTGATTACATATTTTGGTGTCTTATTACTATTAAAGAACACACATGTATTAAAACTTTAGTTTTAATGTAATGGATGATGTTGTTGCTTGTTTACTACTTTACACTGTTATGATACTTCACATGACGTCCTCCACCCCTGAACGTTTCCGCCGTTCTTGGTTTTGGGGTGTGACAACTAAACACCATCCTGATTTCACTGATCTCAAATGGACCTTCTCATGCTGGTCCTTATTCTCATCTAAGAGTCATGTTATCTTATTTTATCTACTATTAAGTATATCAATTCTCATAGATATTTTATCACACCTAGGGTGCAGTATGAAAAACTCATAAACAACATAATTCAGAGCATATAAATTCTTAAAACAAAATGATCAAAAAACTAAAATGAAACAACACACTCACCACTTGTAGACATCGCGGTTTAGCAACTTCCATATGTACCGGAAAACCTCCAAGTCGATGCACAGTGAAAAAAGAGAAGAGCTTATTTTGGTTAAAACCAACACTCCATAATCGAATAGTATACACTTAGAGATTAATAATCTCGGTGATTTTGGAATTGATTTAGTGAGATTACCTTCACAATTAATGTCGATTCCTTGCTAATTAACTGAAAAATCTTGAATATTAAGGAGAAGATTTCTCGCATATTAAGTTTACTAAAATCATAAAATATCTCTTCAAAATGATATCTTGGTTGATTCTGATAATCAATATTCAAATTTGAAAGTGCAAAACTGACTTAGATTTCGTAATCATAGAAAGGTATAATGGGAAAATCAGTTACCAAAAGTGAACAACTTACAGAATGCAATCCGGTAATTCACTTTCATAAAATGACCGGGAAAAATCGATTAGGGGAGGCTAATAGACTGACACATCGCGAAAATCTACTTATTTATTAGGATAGGGGATATATATAGGGAAAGTTCAATAGAGAACCATTATTAATCAAGGAACCAAGAAACCAATCCAAAACGTCAGAATTTAAAGCGATCAACGACAAAAGGAACGATTGTAAACTTTTAAAATAGACGCAGATGTACCGGATTATAAAAAAACTCATTTCATTTTTTTCATTTAAAATTTCTTTTAGGCCAAGTTTTTTATCGAAAAAAAAAACCGAACATACCACTTTTCATGATTTTTCGTCCTCTTTCCATAGAGATCCATGATGATATATAAAAAAACGAACTTTTTTTCGAAAAAAACTCACTTAATTTTCTTAGTTTTTTTAATATTTAAGTTTATTTTTATCAAAAAAAAAATTAATCATACCAAAAATATTAATTTTTTATACTTTATTAATAAATATCAACACAGATTAAAAAAAAAAAAAAACTTCGAACAGTGTAGATTCACACTGTGAATCTAAACTGTAAGTATTTCAAATTTTAACATTCACAATATGAAAAATCTCGAACAGTTCAGATTCACATTGAGAATCTGAATTACTATTATGGACACTGTGAATCTAAGAAGGTTCACAAGAAAAAAAAAACCTCGATCAGTGTAGATTCACACTGTGAATCTAAACTGTAAATATTTCAATTTCTAACATTCACAATGTGAAAAAGCTCCGATCAGTTCAGATTCATACTATGAATCTGACTTATTATTATGCACACTATGAATCTGAGGAGGTTCACAATGTGAATCTGAACTGAAATATCGTTTTTTTTAACATGAATACGAATTTATGTTTAAAAAGTACAAAAATATGTATTTTGATATATTTATTCATTTTTTTCTATAAAAAAATAGACCTTAACTTTTTACATCAAAGAAAATGAAATGAGTTTTTTTCGAAAAAAAAATTCGTTTTTTATATATATCATCATGGATCTCTATGGAAAGAGGACGAAAATCGTGAACAAAGGTACATTCGTTTTTTTTTTTTTTTTTTTTTTTTTGATAAAAAACATGGCCTAAAAAAAATTTATACGAAAAAAAGTGGTGGGTTTTTTTTGTAAATTGTAGATTTTTTGGTATAATCCGGTGTGTGTGCATCCAATGTAAAAATGTACATCTATTTACTTGACCGTTGATCGTTATGATTTCCGACGCTCACGATTGGTTCCTTGGTTCTTTGATTAATTATGGTTCTCTATTGAACCTCACCACATATATATATATATATATATATATATATATATATATATATATATATATATATATATATATATATATATATAGAGAGAGAGAGAGAGAGAGAGAGAGAGAGCGCATGTTCAATAGAGAACCATTACTAACATGGAACCAATAAACTAATTTTGTGCGTCGAAATTTAGAGCGATCAACGACCAACGAAATGGATGTACATTTGTACAGTGGACACAAATATAACAGATTATTCCATAAACTCACCTCTATATAAAAAAACCCACTTTTTTTCATTTAAATATATTTTAAGCCACGTCTTTTATCGAAAAAAAAAAAAAAAAACCGAATATACAATTGTTCATGATTTTTCGTCCTCTTTCCGTAGATATCTATATTGATATACAAAAAACATTTTTTTTTCTGAAAAAAAAACCGACTTCGTTTTGCTGTTTTTTTTTTCAATATTTCAGTTTATTTTTATAAAAAAAAACTAATTATAACAATAAATTCCATATTTTGTTCTCTATTAATTAATATCAACAACAACTAAAAAAAATTTCGATAAGTTCAGATTCACAATGTGAATATGAACTGTAAACATTTCAATTTTCACATTTACAATGTGAATCTATACTGAAATTTTTTTAACACCAATATAGATTTATGTTTAAAGAGTACAAAAAAATATGAATATTTTTATATTTATTAAATTTTTTCGATAAAAAATAGAAATTAACTTTTCAAAAATCAAAGAAATAAAGTGGGTTTTTTGAAAAAAAAATCATTTTTTGTATATCAATATAGTTCTCTGTGGGAATAGGATGAAAAATCATAAACAATGATATATTCGTTTTTTTTAATAAAAATACGACCTAAAAAAATTAAACGAAAAAAATGAAGTGGGTTTTTTGTTATAATCCAGTATATGTACGTCCATTATAAAAATCTACAACAATTCATTTTGCCGTTGATTGTTTTAAACTCCGACTCTATAGATTGTATTATTTTTTTTTAATTAATAATGGTTCTGTCTTGAATATATATATATATATATATATATATATATATATATATATATATATATATATATATATATATATATATATATATATATATATATAAAACCGCAATGACTAATTTCCACAAACCATTTCATCAAAGGCACCAATGTCAAACTCATTTATTTGGTCGTGATGCATTGGCACGCGACACATGTGAATGAAATGTAATACGAACTTGAGGGAATAATAATGCGCGACTAATTTTCATGGAACGTCATTTTAATATGTTTTACTTTTCTTTTTCATTTTTTTTGTTAACTTTTCGTTAAAAAAATCATTTTTCAAAATAGATATATGCTCAGTTTTCAAGATTTTATTTATTTTCATTTATTTATTTTTTCTTTGTTTTATTTGTTTTTGGTTTTAAAAAAAAGAAACTTTATTTTTTAAAATGCAAAAATAATTGAAAATTTTCGAATTATTATTTTCTGTCATTTGTGTTTTCCAAAAAATAAAAGTTAAAATAATACCAAAAAAATAAAAAAAAAATAATAAAATATCGTTTTTACATATGCTAGTTGAATATTAGAATATTTTACAACAAAATTAGTAGAATATTCTAACATTCTAAAAATCACATTAGAATATTTACAGTGTAATATTCTATTAAAATATTTGACGTATTTAAAAAAAAGGTAAATTTTTTTATATTTTTTTAGGTAAAAAAAGTGATGAAAATAATAATTAAAAAAAGAATTTTTGGATTTTTTCTTTTGTTTTGCATTTTAAAATTATTTTCAGATTACGTTTTACGGTAGCACAAAATTAGTATGGTCTCAAATTAACCAGTATATATATATATATATATATATATATATATATATATATATATATATATATATATATATATATATATATATATATAGGGTTAGGTTCATTTGAGACCACTTATATTTTGTGAGACCGTGAGACGCATTTGTTTATTTTTTTTTATTTTTTTTAGTTAATTCATGTTCCGAAAACAATATTTAAAAAAAGAATTTTTTGATTTTTCCATTTATTTTGCATTTTAAAATTATTTTTAGAATATGTACAGTGTAATATTCTATTTAGAATATTTCACGTATTTTTCAAAAAAAAAAGAATTTTTTTTTATTTTTTTTAGTTAATTCAAGTTCCGAAAATAATATTTAAAAAAAGAATTTTTAGATTTTTCCATTTATTTTGCATTTTAAAATTATTTTTTAGAATATGTCAGTGAAATATTCTATTTAGAATATTTCACGTATTTTTCAAAAAAAAAAAAAACGGAATTTTTTTTATTTTTTTTATATTTTTTTTATATTTTTTTTAGTTAATTCAAGTTCCGAAAATAACATTTAAAAAAAGAATTTTTGGATTTTTCAATTTATTTTGTATTTTAAAATTATTTTTAGATTTGGTCTCACGGTCTCACAAAATTAGAATGGTCTCAAATGAACCTGAACCTCTATATATATATATATATATATATATATATATATATATATATATATATATATATATATATATATATATATATATATTCGGTGATTTGAACCCACTACAGCCCATTGTTGTAGACTTTTTTGCTTTGACTTTAAAGAATAGGAAAGAAATAATACAAGAATGACACTAACTCATGAAAATTGAAAATCTAACATGAGAGAACAGATAAAGCTTTCAGTGTTTTTCCTGTTTTTTAGATCGATACTCAATTAATCTATAGATCCATCTTGAGACAAGTACGATGGATGTGATTTTTCAGTAAAAACCTATACTTTTCAATGTTGATTTGAAGAATATACGAGGATACAAAGTGTAAAAAATGACATCAATTTGTATTTTTTTTACAATACCGACCATTTTTTAGTATTTATGTGTTTTAATGTATCTTGAATAATGACATAATATATTATATCTATTCTAATAAATGAAAGTTTTTTTTACCACATGTCACATTCTAATTTAATTTGTTAAATGTCATTTTGTGGTTAGTTTTAATTAATTTTCTTCTACATGTTATTTTATGAATTTTTTTTTCTATTTTAATAAATTTTACATAATATTTTAATGTAATAATTATAATAAAAATTGTAATAAATGAATATCAGTTTAATTCTTATTTCAAAATAACCAAATTAAAACTTATTAATTTATTTTGTTTATTTATTTAAATTTAAAAGATTAAAAAAATCAGTATTAATAATTCATTATTTTTTTTTTCTTATTTTCTTATAAATCCAAAGTTATTAAATACTTATAGTTTTATTTATAGTTTTATGTTTAATTTTTTTAATTAGCCCATGAATACAACAAAGAAGGTAAATTATCCATATCTGTTTTAAATATGGATAGAACATATAAGCATGCTGTTATAATATGTAAAATATAAAATATATAATGATTATACATAAACAAAATATAAATATATTGCTATTATACTTAGAAATATAAATATATTATTGTGATTCAAAATAAAACATAATGTTCAAGATTAAAACACGATGTTAATGTCGACAGCAAGCTATATAATGATTGAGTGAGATCCGTCTTTATATGATGATATCCACAGATGTAAGTAAATGAATGGAGAGTTGTCTTTTTTGAAAAATAGGTTGAGCATGCTTATCGTACCATGTAAATATGTAATGATGTTATTGCATATGATATCAACAGACCTTCTTAGATTTTATATATGATGAGAAGTTGGAAACACTTGAATTAAAAGCAAAAAACAATAAAAAAAAACATATTTTTGTATTTTCATAGAAAATGTATTTATCCTTAACATTTTTTTAAAAGGAAAAACTTCTATTCAAAACGGAATAAAAAGGAAGGTAATCAACCAAGCGAATTAATCTTGTAACTTTTGCTTCCACTTACAATCCAAAAATAAGATTGTGTAGCAATGCTATCATAGATCTCTAATTTCTTAGGTTTTGCCTATCCAAATATTTATGTATTTCGATAAGCCTAAATTGCACGTAGAGGCGTAGTGATCACTGCGTCAAAACACTTATGTTGTATCACCGATATGGTTCACATTAGGACAAGTACAAGTCAAAACATGAATGATCGAGCCAACTACGGAAGCATATGTTATTCGACTCATCTCTGCTATCTCAGCCTCTGTACTCGGACTCTGAGTCTTACTCAATTTGGTATTGATTTGGATAATTAAGTCACCTTTCTTGGACTCTTCCATGCTAAAACGTTTCAACACCTTGTCCAAGTAGGTAGTTTGAGTAAGTCCTATTAGTCTTTTACTTTTTTTTCTCAATATCTTTATCCCTAGAATATAAGCAGCTTCTCCGAGGTTCTTCATAGCCAAAAAAAACTTCACAAGTCAGGACTTAACCTCCTGCAAGGTTGGGATGTCATTTCCTATAAGTAGTATGTCATCCATATACAATACCAGAAAGCTAACTATACTCCCACTAGCTTTGGCATATACACAGGACTCATCATCGCTTCTCGAAAATCCAAACTCTTTGACGTTCTCATAAAAACAAAGATCAATCCGCAAGATGCTTGTTTTAATCCATAAATGGATTTCTAAAGCTTACACACTCTATTAGGGTACTTTGCATTCACAAAATCTTCTGGCTGACTCATGTAAACATCTTCAGCCAACTTTCCATTAAGGAAAGCGGTTTTGACATCCATTTGCCATATTTCATAACCATGAAATGCAACTATGGCCAACATAACCCTTATAGATTTAATCTTCGCTACTGGTGAGAAGGTCTCATCATAGTCAACTCCCAGAGTTTGAGTAAAGCTCTTTGCAACCAGTCGCGCTTTATATGTGTGTACTTTCCCATCCATGTTGGTCTTCTTCTTGAAGATCCATTTGCACCCGACTGTCGTACGGCCTGGTACATTTTCAACCAAGTTCCAAACTTGATTATCATATATGGACTGAATCTCGTTGTCCATAGCCTCTTTCCATTTTGCAGATTCGGGGCCTGCAATGGCCTCCTTTTAGTTGTTAGGTTCCTCTAGATTTACTAGTGTGCTATCACTGACAAATGTATCACCTTCTATAGTAATATGGAAACCATAAAACTCAGGTGGAACTCTAACTCTAGAACGCCTCAGAGGTACAAACTCGTCAATTGGCTCAACCGGAGTTTCCTCCTCGGGTTGAGTGCTAGTGTTTGAGGTTCCTTCATCACTTAACTCTTGAAGCTCTTCAAGGTCAATTTGCCTCCCACTTTCCTCTTGTCATATGAGTTCTCTCTCGCGAAAAACTCCTCTCTTCGCAATGAAGACAACATTGTCACTCGGTCTATAGAAGAGATATTCAAAGGACTTTTGTGGGTAGCCGATGAAAATACATCGCTCACTCCAAGGTTCGAACTTGCCGTTAGTCTCGCGTCTTACGAAAGCCTCGCAACCCCAAACTTTGTTGTGGTCTAATGAGTGAACCTTCCCTATCCACATCTCATGAGGTGTTTTGGAAACCTTTTTGGTAGGGACTAGATTAAGGATATGGGCGACAGTCTCTAAGGCATACCCCAGAATGAAATAGGTAATGAAGCTCGACTCATCATGGAATGAACCATGTCTAGCAAGGTTCTATTGTGCCTCTCAGCCACACCATTAAGTTGTGGTGTCCTAGGTGGTGTCAATTGTGAAACAATTCCACATTCCTTTAGATAGTCAAGGAACTTGATACTAAGATACTCTCCTCCACGATTGGATTGTAGCATCTTTATCTTCCTGCCTAATTGATTCTCTACTTTTTTCTTAAACTCTTTGAACTTTTCAAAAGTTTTTGACTTCTGCTTGATTAAGTATATAGAGCCATACCTACTGTAATCATCAGTAAAAGTCACATAGAAGCGGTTAGCATCCTTTGTGGCAGTTCTGAATGGTCCACACACATCAGTGTGTATGAGATCCAACGGACGATCACCCCTTTCACAAGTACCAGTGAAGGGTGTCTTGTTCATCTTGTCAAGTAAACAAGATTCGCAAGTGTCATCCAACTTTAAGTCGAATTATTCCAAAACTCCATCCTTTTGGAGTTAGGTTATGTGCTTCATGTTAACATGTCCAAGATGACAATGCCACAAGCATGCCTTGTCCAAAACATTGGACAAATCAATGTTCAACACATTATTTCCTAAGTTATCTACAACCATCATAGTTTCATATATACCATTACAAGGTAATGCTTCAAAATAAAATACACCATTGTAATAAGCATTAATAGCAGCAACAATTACTCAAATCTAAATTTAAACCATTACTAAGAAATAATATTGCTCGCCATATTGGCTGAGTAACAACAATTATTCCAATCTAAATTTAAACCATTACTAAGCAATAAAGAATAAACTCCAATCTTGGTCACATGCGACACTTTTGTATTTCCCATGATTAAATTTATCTTCTCATGCTCCACATCCCTACTTCTTTTTAGTCTCTGCAAATCAGAACAAATGTGAAGCCACAACCTGTATCAAGGACCTAAGAATTAGTATGTGATGAGTTACTAGATTGAATAGTGTAAATACCTGCAAAGGAGGGTTTGATCTTCCCATCCTTTATATCCTGCAAGTACTTGGGGCAGCTTTGTTTCCAGTGCCCTTTTTTCATGGCAATGGAAGTAGTCAGCATCCTTTGGATTGGAAGAGGGATTAGAAGAACCAACTTTGGTCCCACTAGAAGAGGATCCATCAAGAGATTTTCCTTTGTGGCTCTTGGAGGGAGCCTTCCTCTTATTTTCCTTCCCATGTCCGATTGCCAGAACAGGCGCAGTAGTAGTAGTAGTGGTCAACACAACTAACTTCCCTTTCAAGTTGCTTTCTGCAGTTCTTAGAAAGCCTTGAAGCTTGCTAATAGTGACCTCCTCTGTAACGCCCGTAGATCCGGGCTAGTCAATTTAGAGATAATAGGGGTCGAAAACAACTTTTTGACAAAAGATTATTTAGAATAAATAATCTTAACCAAGTTGTAGAATATGTCTCAAGGGTTCTGTACATATAAAGCGCGCCGAAATCCGAGTTATAACGAAGAAGTTATGACCCGTCGAAGTTTCGCGACGGAACCGGCACGACACTAGGAAGACGTAATATAAATGAAATTCGTAGAATATGTTAACCTGAGAACATCCATAAAAAGAACTCCCAAATCTGACTTCGTATGAGGAAGTTATGATTTTTCGAAGTTTCGGCTTAGCGGTGTACAACCCGAAGTTCGAGTATTAGATCGAGCGGTTTTTAGCCGACATAACCTAAACGAGAATTGAAGATCTCATTATTAGTAGCGTAACGATAAAAAGACAGACAAAAATGGACATCGGATGAAGAAGTTATGATATTTTAACGGACCAATCTTGTCCCGGCTTGTTAAAAATATAACTTTAAAAATAAAGTAAAAATTAGCCGACGGAGTCTAAACGAAAGTTGTAGAGTACGTCTCCACCTACGCGTGCATATAAGTAACGTCAAAAATGAAGTTCGTATGAACGAGTTACAAACTATAATATCATATTTATGTATTAAAATAATGTATAAAACATATATACGTACACATATATATGCATATGTATATATCAATAGAAAGGTATCAACGATGCGGTCATTATAAGACTATTGTTGAGTTCTTTCGACATTAGTTTAGTACAAATATCATTAAATCCATTTAAAATAGTATTATAGAGGGGTGTTTAGTTGTTTATATAACTAAAAGGTCATTAAGTAATTATGGAGGGTAGTTTTTGAAAATTCAATTAGTATAAATAAGAGCCTTGGGCTCTCATATTTCTTGCACCATTCTCTTGATTCAAGAGTCTTTCTCTCCTTATCCCCCGGGAATTTCGGTCCCTCGTGATTCAACTTCTCTTTTTGTAGTTTTTAGTATAGTAAGGTGAGCGCTGAAGCGCTGCACGAATCTTTCTTAGAAAGATTCAGCGACGAAGTTCTGCCCCTACACAGCCCGACTCCTAGCTAAAATTCCCTTGTAAGTAAGTTATACTTACCCTATTTTAAATATAGTTTATATTTAAAATTTGTATTGTTATTATAAATTTATAATAAATATTTGAGCTATTATTATGACTTATATAAGTGTCGTTATAATATCTTTTTAACTACTCGCGGTATGGGGAATCTGGTTTAAAGGGCCGCCTAGGGTTGTTGGATTTCAGAATTACTATAATCTAAAATGATTCTGCCCTCCGGTGTTTTATGTCTGGCCCCTGTCTGTACATAGTGGTTAGAAAGTATTGTTTAAACGCTTATATAATAATAATAATAAGACTAATAATTAGTCACGGTAAATATTAGACTAAAATCTAGTGGTAATAATACTAGGTTTCGTCGAAGGAAATTATGTTAAAGTAAACGAAGCGCTGTCCAAGTACCGAGTCACCACCTTCTCAGGTGAGTGCATAGTTACTTTCATCTTACACATAAATATGAAGTATTTATATAAACTGCGTGCTATGTGTGCATATTATCCGCATACTTGCTGCTATGCTGGATGAACGTTTTTTTTATACATGTTTTAAATGATTTGAACTGTATACGTATTTTAAATATACAAGTATGTTGGGTATGAGATGGGTAGATGAATGATGAGAGATAAAAGATGATGTGAGTAAACATTGACAGCTATAGACTTAGTGCCTAAAAAATAACATCGACAGCTATGGACTTAGTGCCTATTAGACAAACACTGGTAGCTATGGACTTAGTACCTGTTAGGAATTGGTAGCTATGGAATTAGTACCTATTAGATAAACACTGGAGCTATGGATTTAGTACCCAACAACTATGGAATTAGTGCTTTACGAACGAGCATTGGCAGCTATGGATTTAGTGCCAGTCCTATAACTCTGGAAGCAAAGGACTTCTGAATGAACGAATGCGGGATAGATGACTCTTAGGATAGATCCTTAAGAGTAAAGAAGATAATGGGGATGGATAATTGGGTCGATTGTTTGATTGTTTAAACATAATAATTATATTATTTTGGGTTGAAAACCCTATGTACTCACCAGGTTTCCCAACCTGACCCACTCAGTTTATTTATATTACAATTTACAGGTGTTGAGATGAAGTCACATTACACTGAGAGATTAAAGAGATGTAGATCACTAGTGTAAATAAATGTAAGTTTTGTTTATGCTTATGTTTCTGTATTGACGATGACATCCCAAATGTTTTAAAACAAATTAAAAATACTTTTCTTCGGAAATGCTTTGATAACGTATTTATCATGTTTTACTGGGAACAAATTCCGCAATATTTTTATTAAAAGAGGTACTCTGATTTTTATAAAGCATAAACAAAATCGTTCTTTTCTGGCCGTGAAAATGGGGATGTCACATCCTCCGTATTCATATGATAGGTCATACGAAACTGATCATAACAAGAAGGTAAAGAGTGTAGAATAATGTCTATGGCCAACTCTTTATCAAAATTGACATTCAATTTTAGCAAGCGGTCCACATATATTTGCATCTTCTGCAAGTGGACCATGATGGACTCTCCATCCTTCATCTTGGTTGTGATCATGAAGGAAATGATCTCATACCTCTCCTGCCATGCATTTTGATGGTATCTTTCCATCAAATCTTGATACATTTCAAAAGGATAGTAGTCCTCATAGGACTTCTGTAGCTCAACAGTCATGGTAGCAATCATTAGACACGATACCTTTGTCGCATCCATCTCATGAGTAGTATGTTCAGCGATTTATTCGGGAGTAGCAGTGGTGACATCAATCTCCTTTAGCTCTTTGTCTAGGACATATTTTTTGTCCTTATAATGAATAGCCATTCGGATGTTTCGAATCCAATCATTGAAGTTCGAACCATCGAAAATGACCCTACCACATAGGTTCATGAGGGAGAAAGAGCCTAAAGGGATTGGGGTGGAAGCATTGTTTGGGATAGACATCTAAAAAAGAAGAAGAAAAAAGTTTAGATTAGAAGAGTATGCTTAATATAACACCCAAATGAAATATTAAGGCTACGACCCAACACAATATTTTACAATTGCAAAGACGGATCCTATAATCCAATTGTAAAATATTTGAAGGTAGGTAAATGACGATTTACCAATTTCCACAATGAAAAACAAAATAGATTATTAAGTTTTAATTGGATTTGAAATTCCTAGATCCTTTGAGATTTATTGAACTTTTCAATGGCAAGTTTAAATCTCAATTGTGCCCTTCAAGTTTGTGACTGGGATGCCGAGGATCACAAACAAGGTGTGAATAACCATGCAAATTAGCTTGGTACACCCGATGTTAAAAATCACCTAATCAATGTGTCGGTTAACCACACACGCTCCATTGATCTATGATTAACACCAAGCTACCCTTTGCCACACATTGTTAGTCCCAGATTAGTGTGCTGGTTAACCACACACGCTCCACTAACGACTTAACAAGGTGCAAAGTGTAATTTCATGGATTAGCACCATTTTCACATTTTTCCTAAAGTAACTAAGTTGGGAATTTAATAAAATTTTAGTTACTTCATATTTATCATTATACTTTTAATGAGGGAGAATTAGTGTCCTATCCTACCCGTTCGAATAACGACATCCACTAGTCAAGGAAGCGGTGGGTGATAGTGGACACACATTAAACCACTATTTTGTAGGCAGTAACCTTATACTCCCTTATAGACAAGCTTCGTAAATGAGAATACTAACGGTAAGACTGATTTGTCTTATACATATATACATACACACACACACACACACACACACATATATATATATATATATATATATATATTATTAAACTTATAATATTCTAAAGTATAAGGCTTGGATTTTAACTTTTAAAACTCTAGGGTTTGGAATTAAAGTTTCATTAGTGAAACTTTACAAATTCCAAAACTTGAGGGCAAATTTTGAAACTTGTCAAAACTCTTCATATTCATAACTTATGAGTTTAATTGGATTTTAATGGATGAGACCTTTCATTTTCCATAACTTGAGGACAAGTTATGGAGGTCATTAAAATTCATTTAGATCAATTTTCTAACAACTAAAATATCACATAATTTATTATTGATCTAACTAAACTCATAAACAAGATAATTCCAAGTCAACAATTTGCAAGCAACTTTGTTTATCACATAAAACAACAATTTCTCAAAACTTTGACAGTTATCTTGTGGTTAGATGAGTACAAGCACTACCAAATCATAATTGATGATCCAAAACTATTTGTGGTAGTGTTCCCAATCCAATCCATGACAAGAAACCCGGAATTCTGCAAAAAGAGCCTTTAACTCGTTGAGTGCATGAACTGACTCGTCGAGTTGATCTATTACTGAGTGGAATCATCGACTCAGTTCATGGAGTCGGCGAGTTCACCAGTCAGAGGCCAGAAAATCGACCTTTTCAGCTTTGAAAAATTAGCAAGCATCAAATATGATAGAAAACAATCCTATGCTCTGATACCACTATTGGGTTTTGAGAACTATAACACTCCTATGGTGCACATGCAACCCTAAATGCTTTGGATCTATTTTTCTCTAATTATAAATGAATTTTCAATTTTTCCAAAACATTCTTCCGAACTGGCATACAATTGTCAAATGAACAATACAGCTAGTTAGATGACATACCTCTTTATAGTTCTTGATCTTTGAAGCTTGAGCACCCCAAGTGTGATGCCTCTAATGGTTCACCAACTCCAATATGCAAGAGGAGGCTTAAGAGAATAGGTTACTTAACTCAAAAGATGGTGTGATCGATTTTGGTTCATGAGGGTTCTATTTATAGTGTGGCAAATGCTAGGGTTACACTTTGTAAACCCTAATGCTCCATGACTTTTCACATTCTTATGCTCCATGGGTTTAATCTTCACGAACTATCCGTGGGTTATCTTATTGGTTTAGTCCATCTCAAATAACCATGGATCATTGGCCCACACTTTAAGAATCATTGATTTACATAATCAACCACCATATATTTAATTAGTCTCTTTTGACCACAAAAATAATTCCAAATTAATTCTTGATCAATACTAATTAAATAATATGATTTCACATTAATATATTATACTTGTAATATATTAATAAATCATAAATAATATTATTCTCAAAAGTCCATCCTATCAAATTGTACTGGTGAAGGCAACCCAAAATGACCATGCTACAATCAGGTCAAGTACATCCCGGTTATAATTATGGGCTTAAACACCAAATCCAACAAAACTAACCATCAAGACCACAATTTTATGACTTAAGGCCCCTCCTAAGGTTTAAAAGGACGACTTATTGGGTCAAGAACATGCCATGCTCAAGAATCACCATTTTTGGATAAAAAGTATCTTAAAGGAAGAAATGTCTAGATCTATAAAATGGCGTGATCAAGATGCAAAGTTTATACCTCCTGGAGGTTGCTAAAATAAGGAAATCCCATATTCAAGATGCTTCCAAGCTCCAAGCTCTTTTCACCACTTTCTTCCGCTTCATGAACACTTCCAAAACATTCTAATGGACTCAAAAAGCACACTTCTTACTTAAGGTTTGCTTGGGGTTGTTTTTCACTGAGGGAGGCTGATGAACAAATGAGACATGAAGCTATAATGGGGTTTAAATATGGACCAACCCTAAAATTAGGGTTTTCACATTCCTTACATATGCCCAATGTACTAGTAAGGAAATTCCATATCCAAGATGCTTCCAAGCTCCAAGCTCTTTTCACCACTTTCTTCTGCTTCAAGAACAATTCCAAAACATTCCAACGGACTCAAAAAGCACGCTTCTTACTTAGGGTTTTCTTGGGGTCATTTTTCAGTGAGGGAGGCTGATGAACAAATGAGACATGATGCTATAATGGGGTTTAAATATGGACCAACCCTAAAATTAGGGTTACATTCCTTACGTACGCCCTGTGTACGAGGTGTACGTCCAGAGTACTAGGGCACGCCCTAGTACGCCTAGCGTAAAAAACGTATGCTTAACTTACTACACTTGGGCAAAATCACCATATTTCCACTATGGGCCATTTTGCAATCCTTTTCAATCCCAAGGGCCAAGACGCCATATTATTCAAACATAGGGTCAAAATTAGAATTACCTCATCATTGAGATGTTACAAAACCCTCACATTTTACAAATTTTTTTTTTTGGAAAAAATGACTAAAATGGCTAAATGGAGGAAAAAATACAAGGTCTTTTTATGGAAAAAAAATAAATTTGAGGTTTAATCTGGAAAAAACACAAAATATAAGGTCTGTTTTGAGAATAACCCTATATAGCTCCTAGTTTTATGGGATCTCTAATAACAAAGTTTAATAGACATGTTTGATCCTTCTATGCCTTAGATATTTATTGCTTAGGACAACAGATGCCACTAGAAAGTCTGAACCTACCTCGACCATCAAAAGATAATACTAAGTTGTTAGATATACTTTATCCCACAAGCGTATATATAGACGTGTGAGTGTTTTCAAAATTTATTGCATATACTTGAGGTTTTAAGAGGTTTTTGATGTTTTTATAATTCTAATTTAAAAAACATATTATATCATGATTATTGTTTGCATCTAGTAACTCGATATATACTTTTATTTAAAATCATAATTTTAACAACGTTTTATAAAATCCAAATTTTATATTATTAAAATGATCAAATTTAAAAATTAATAACTAGAATTAAGTGTTAGCCTTTGATCGCTTTAGAAGATCTATAAACCTTTTTAACAAAACTTCAATTTTGTAAAATAAGGTTTCAAGTTTGATAAGTTTATAATATCTGAAGTTTAAACTTATATAATTTTAATTGTGAAATTTACCGTTTGCTAGTTTTAGTGAGAAAACTCATTTTACTTTTATAACTATTTTTATCATTTTATGTTAAAATTCAATTCCATTAAAACCAAACTGTTTGTGATTTTTATTTATGTTAAAATATTATTTGCATGTAAAAACTAATTTTAACAATCGAAACAAAATATCAACATAAAAATTATAATATATGTACATAAACCAAACAATAAATTAATGAAGATTTTGTGAGCCATCACAAGAATATCAAGTCCATTCATAAAGTGACATAGGGGACATTTATCTTGCGTTGTCTTCTTGTGTTCTCACTTGCTTCAACACCTTGTAGCTAGTTTATAAAAACATTTTTAGAAAGTTTAAGAAAATTTAATAAAATCAAGATTATAAACTTTTGATCTTCAAAACGGTCACCGGCTTCATTTTTGTTATATTTTTATAAAAATAATATATATATATATATATATATATATATATATATATATATATATATATATATATATAACTAATCTATTACTTACAGAATAAAAAATATATTTAATTAATACATACTATATGAATAAATAAATATTACAATCATATTAACAAATCAAATGCAAACACAAACACAAGAGGTCCATGGCTATATATATATACACACACACACACATATATATATATATATATATATATATATATATATATATATATATATATATATATATCTATATATTCAAAAATAACAATTATAAAGTAGTTAAAGAAACTATGTATTTATTTTCTTACAAAACAAAAACCATCCATATTTTCCAAAAACAATGATAATAAAAATTATATATATATATATATATATATATATATATATATATATATATATATATATATATATATATATATATATATATATATATATATATATATAATCTAACCAAGCTTACAAAAATGGCTATATTACACATTGTTGGGGGTTTTTATTCAAAAATAGTCAAATGATATTGTCAAACTTAACAAAGGAAGAGATTTCAATTTGAATAAATTAAAATTATTTTACCCAACAAGGATCATTTAGTAAAGCTATGAAAGACTAAAACAACCATAGAAATGATGACGTTTACAGCCCTTGAAGACTTTGGTTCCATTTGGCAATTAGAAAGTTGATGAAGACGGCTAAAAACTCAAAGAAGAGCTTCTCTAGATTGTGAATTGTGAATATTTTTTGTTCTCTTTAATGTTATTTCCTAGAGACAATAATTCCTAACGTGTCGGTAAAATACTATTTTCATAACATAATGTTTTTACAATTAAATTTGTTGATATTTATTAATAATGAAAAATACTCTAATAAATAATCGATTATTAGTAATTTGTTATAAGGTGTGACCTTATATGATCATACGTCCTTAGCAATATTATTCTATAATGATTCTTAGGCTT
Source organism: Lactuca sativa (assembly GCF_002870075.4). Taxonomy (NCBI): domain Eukaryota; kingdom Viridiplantae; phylum Streptophyta; class Magnoliopsida; order Asterales; family Asteraceae; genus Lactuca; species Lactuca sativa. The sequence continues at coordinate 254,461,883 of NC_056630.2, forward strand.
AATGATCTTTCAATATGAAGAAAAGAGTAATAGTATAAGAAGCACATGCATAGAGTACGGGAAAAACATATAGGGTACGAGATGAGATAAGAGTAGGGGAAAAGAAAAAGAGATGTAGAAATAAGATTATGAGAAAGATAAAGAAAAAGAATATAGTGTATAGATAGAATAAGAGATAAGCTTGAGAAGAGACTAAGAAATAGTATAAGACGAAAAGAAATAAGAATAGAATAAGAGTAGAAGACTGATTATGAGATATATGTGAATAGATAAAGAAATAGTTAAAAGTAATGACAGGAAAAAGAGTAGAAGAGATAGATGAATGATAAATAATAACAGGTATGCTACATGAAGAAGAGATTAGATTGTAGAGTATGATAAAGAAGTAAAGAAGAAAGATAGTGTGTGAAGAAAAGAAGGAGTTAGAAGCTGAGTAGACAAACATGAAAACAATAATAGTGTAACTCACCAGGCATGTTGTCTGATGCTGTAGAGATGTTTCATGTTCTGCAGGGATGTAAAGTGTTTTAGTTTTTTTCAGAATTCCGCATTGCTAAAAAACATTGATAATTCCCTTAGACATTTGTATAGAAAATTCAGGTCATTACAACATATATATATATATATATATATATATATATATATATATATATATATATATATATATATATATATATATATATATATATATATATAATTTTAGGTTCAAATGGAGATGTAGATGGAGTATGGACGACTTTACCCTTAATAATGATTTAGTCAATAATTATCATAAAGTTGTGTCCTATTGTTCTAATGATTTTGGTTTAGATTAAAGATGATTAGTAAGGAATTTTTCTACTTGATTATATATATATATATATATATATATATATATATATATATATATATATATATATATATATATAATTCTTGTTGGAGATTTATGATGACACTAGAATATTTTACCCCTAATTGTCTTTTTTTTTCTTCATGTTGTTTTAAAGCTGGATGGCGAGGTATTGTTTAATTAATCACATAAGTTGTATAGTGACATGTTGCAACTTAAACGTAAAGACATGCATCACTCATATTGTTAGATTGTAGTATTGTGTATGGTTGTTCATGTTTAATTTTAATCACTATTTGAAAAGGCCTTTAGATCAATCAATTTAACAAACAATGACAGTAAATAAGAATAAGAAGAATTCACGAAGAAAAACTTTCACTAAGAAAGATAATCTCACAAAGAGATTATCGTGTGCACAAAGCAGCGATTAGGGTTTGTGAAAGGCGTAACCATTCACAAACCTATACAAAAGATTATATACTGCTATTCTAGGCAATCCCTAAAAATCAGGGATATGCCAGCTAACTAATTTACGCTAACTATGGAAACAAGATAAATACAAAATCTGTTACAATTCACTGAATAAACTAAACACGCTGAGCTGCTCAAACGCTGATGCTGATACTGAGATATACGCTGATGCTGAGATTTAATTCAAACATCATCATATTTCAAGGTTCGACCTTACAATCTCCCCCAATATGATGATGTTCAAAACTAACTAAGTTAAAACACCTCTGGACAGGAACTCTTCATACTCAGCTTCAGCCTCTATTTTTACTGGCCACTAAGGACTATCCAACAACTCCTGTCTTCTATTCAGCAGCTCCATAGCAATAAGAATATGAAACTCTCCTGAGAGATCTTGATGACTCATGCACATTTGCCTTAAGCCAACGAGATGAGTGGTTGGAGCCTTTGGGATCTCAGCAGTTCGCTGAAAACACATCTTTCTGTTTTTATCGAGATAGAACATCCCGTGTTCAGGAACTGAGATAAATTTATGCTGAACCGGGTCAACACTGATAGGAAGAGAATTGTTTATTCCACCAGCACCAAAGTCCAGAACCAACACATCTTCACTATCAACTTGAAATTTGGTTCTTCGAGTTCTCGGAACAGATGACCTTGGGCCTTGATACTGAGGTCATTCTTTAGGAACAAGATCCAAATGCTGAACTTTCTTGATCAGCAGATGAAGAGCACATATCAGTTTAGAGGAGTGAGCTGAGGTTTGCTTGGATGCTAATTCGAGTAATTCCATCCATTCAGAATATCCATATTTGATCAGCTCATCCCTCTTGACAACTTCAGTGTATGAATGCTGAGGACCTTGACGAGTGATCAGCAACGTAAGAATTTTCTCATTGCGTGGTTTGGAAGCTTTAACTTTGATGATCTTATCACCACACACTCGTCGATTAAAAACGTCTTCAAACCTCTTTCGATCAATCCTGTCAAGAACACTGTCAGTCTTAGACTTACTGCTGCTAGAGGGAGGCTGAGAAGATTGAGATTTGGACTGAAATTCCAAGAATTTCTGCATCTGAGCTTCAAAAGATCCTTTGGCCTAAAGTTTATGCTGAATCAGAGATTCATCAGCTTGAGCAATATTCTTTAGAAGCTGAGCTTGATTAGCTTCATCAAGAATTTGTTTAACTTGATCAGGAGACATATTCCATTCAGCCGCCAAATTTGATATACTGACTATGGACTTGGGCTTTTTGCCAGGCAGAGAAGTATCAGTTTGAGAATGAGCCAAGTCAGTATCTGCTACCTTACGCTTTCGAGATAGCGGATGAGAATCTTCACTGGCAACGTCTGAATCTTCTCCTTGGACCGGAATAATGGGATCAGCAACAAGATCGACTAATTTCATGTCTGGTCTTTGAGATTCATTATCGAGATCATCTAAATCTTCTTCTTGAACTGGAATAAGGGGATTAATGAAATTCATATCCAGTATTTGACATTCATCATCTGGTTCATCATCATGCTCACTATCTTCAACCAGCTTTTCAGTAGCTGCTAGACTATTAGGCCCCGCAGAGTCAGACTCATGCATCAACTTTGGTGATTCAGGCTGAACAATGGTGTTGTCAACAGGTTCGGTGTCTCTCTCATTTGGTTCATCATCAGCATTATCATCAGCATCAGCATCATTATCAGTATCTCCCCCCTTTTTGAGCATCATCAGATTGGGGACTAGAGGGAGGAGTATGCAGAAGAACTTCCTTTAGCTGATTAACATCAGCCTCAATGCGTAGAAGACGCTGACTCATGTCCCGAGTCAGTGTTAGAAGTTCAGTAAATGTTGAGGCCGGAATTTGAATAAATGAAGTGGCTGGAGCTGCTGGTGAGCTAGGTGGCATCCCCGGAGAATATTGGTCCCCCTGGGGTGGATTCTCCCCCTGTGAGGGATGCTCCCCCTGAGATGGGTGCTCCCCCTGAAATTGTTGCTCCCCCTGACTCAGTGAATCCTTTTGAGCTGAGGGAACTTTCTCAGTAACAGAGACAATATGATGAGAAATTTGAGGAGAGAAATGACCACCATCATGTGGTTCATCCTCTTGACCGACATGATCTTCATGGTTACCATCAACGCCTCCTTCATCAGTATCAGCGGTGAGAGAAGGAACAATGTATGGATTTGCAATCCATTCTCTCATCCTATCAGAGATTCCGATGTCAGTATCCAGGGGATCATCTTGATACATTCGAATAGACATGCGAGGGCATTGGATAGGATTTCCATGGTGTGAGAAGTAGTCTGCAGCGAAAAATTTATCGAGCACAAGAGCAATCCAGCGTGGAAAGGGAACATGATCAGCGCGTACATTTGCACGAAGAAGCTGAACAAGTTGATCAAAGAATAGAGCTCCATAATCAAGTCTTTTGTTGAGAAGAAGTGAGCAGACGACTTGTTGCTCATAATTACTCAGTTGATCACCACTTCGAGACTTGTGACCCACACACTTGCACAAAGCACCGGTGAAGAATTTCCATCCTGGGGTCATACATTGGCGCAGAATAAGAGCCGATCGAGCACCAACCTTTGAGTGATCATATCCAAGTTAATCGAATAAACGTCTACACCGTTCAATAGAAGGAAGTTCAGAGAAAGGTTCAAAGATAGGTAACCTGAGTGCAACACTGAGGAGTTCTGCGGTAATAAAGACAGAATGTCTTCCATGACCAATGGTCCCGGTGATGACATTGTTTTCCTCATTGACTGTTGCTGTGTAGTAGAACTCACAGACTTGTTCAGGGAAGAACTCTGATGGAATGTCACTGATGGCGTAACGAAGACGGCAGGAGGCTAAGAAGTTAACAAAATCATCGAGTCCAAGACCTCTATGAACATCTGGAATATCAGGGTTAAATACAACGTTGGTGGCTTTGATTTATATTGGTAGAGGAGGAGAGTTTGGGGCAGGGATTACCCTTCGTGAAGTAGAAGAGAAGGTGAACAAAGAAGCAGCCATTAGAGAGTTTTTAGGGTTCTAGGCTTTTGAGTATAAGTGAAAGAAGTTTAGATTGTGGAAGGAAAGTTTGAAATAAGGTTGAGAAAAGGTTTAAATATGGAATTAAATGGGCCTTTTTAAAAAAAAAAAAGGTAATGATTATCTTCTCAAAAAATAACGGCGTATCATAACAACCTGTCAGATAAAAAATAGCCGTTGGGTAAAAGAGCCGTTGACTGAAGATGAAGTGTCAATCAGTGTTTGCGGAAGCGTTGAGATTAGTGTCACAAAAGTTACATGCTGAAATTATTTCTCCGTCAATTCAAGGTACAACATGCTCAATTGGGGCTAGCAAGGAGATTGGTGCGTGTGATAGATACTAGTTGCATTATCTAACCATCGGGACAGAGTGTTGTGACTTTATCAGTGAGTGGTTTATCTTACTGAATCATTAGACACTGAATGAGAAGAAGGTAAAGAAAGGATTGTTGCGTGTGATAAACCTTGGTGTTTTGGTCTAACCATCAGAAAAGATTTTAGATTCTCATCAGCGTGTGTTTTGTCACACTGAATCACGGAATCAGTGTAGGATTGGTAAGAAAAGATAGTTGCGTGTGATAGATCTTGGTGTTTTGATCTAACCATCGGCAAAGAGTTTCAAGTTGTTATCAGTGTATGGTTTTTAGTACAGTGAATCATTCAACTTTAGTTTAGAAGACTTGAAGAAGAGAGAAAGATAGGAGATCAAACCAAGTACTCAGTATGCAAATATCACCAGCATGTCATCATCAGCACAATGTACATCAGCTTATAAGACAATACCAAACATTAGCAAAATTAATCAGCAAAATTAATTACAAAGTAATCATTCCAAGCTCTCCAATAATGTAATCAGTTGTTTGAGAATCCAGTGCCTTGGTGAAGATGTCAGCAAGTTGCTCTGAAGTCTTGACATGTTCGAGAACAACTTTTCCCTTCTCAACATTATCTCTGATGAAATGATGTCTGATTTCAATATGCTTCGTCTTTGAGTGCTGAACAGGGTTTTGTGTGATTTGAATGGCACTGGTGTTATCACAATATATGGGAGTCTTTGAGAACTTAATCCCATAATCTAGAAGCTGATTTTGAATCCATAAGAGCTGAGCACAACATCTCCCAGCTGCAACATACTCAGCTTCTGCAGTCGAGATGGCTACTGATGTTTACTTCTTGCTAGACCAGCTGATGAGACGATTTCCAAGGAAATGACATCCACCAGACGTACTCTTTTTGTCTAAGTTGCATCCTGCATAGTTTGAATCAGTGTATCCAAAAAGTTCAAATGCTGAGTCGCGAGGATACCACAGTGCTAAGTTTTGCGTCCCTTTTAAGTATCGAAAGATACGTTTGACGTCCATGAGATGGGATTCCTTGGGATTAGCTTGGAATCGAGCACAGAGAATGGTTCCAAACATGATATCAAGACGACTTGCCGTGAGATATAAAAGAGATCCAATCATTCCTCGATACAAAGAGTGATTGACATCAGTTCCAGTTGGATCAGCGTACATCTTATCAGTCTTGGACACTGGAGTAGAGGCTGGTTTGCAGTCACTGAGAGAATACTTAACAAGAAAGTCAGAAATATATTTACTTTGGCAAATAGAAATACCTGATTTTTGTTGCTGAACTTCAAGACCTAAGAAAAAGGTCATCTTCCCTATCATGCTCATTTCGAACCTTTGAGACATGATCTCTGCAAATTCCTTGCTCAGTTTATCGTTTAGAGAGCCAAAAATGATGTCATCGACATAGATTTGAACAAGAACCATGTCTGAGCCTTTGTTTTTGATGAAGAGAGTATTGTCGATTGCTCCTCGTCTGTATCCATTTTCAAGAAGATACGATGTCAGCGTTTCATACCAAGCCCTGGGTGCTTGCTTCAGTCCATAAACAACTTTGTCTAATCGGTACACATAATCAGGGTGATCTTTGTCAACAAAGCCTGGGGGCTGATTGAGGAATACTTCTTCTTCTAACACACCATGAAGAAATGCTGTTTTCACATCCATCTGATAGACAATGAAATTCATGTAGGATGCGTATGCGAGAAATAGTCTGATTGCTTCAATGCGAGCAACTGGAGCAAAGGTTTCCCCATAGTCGATGGATTCAATTTGAGTAAACCCTTGAGCGACAAGCCTTGCGTTGTTGCGAGTAATGATTCCATCTTTATCAACCTTGTTACGATAGACCCAGCGAGTTCCGGTGATAGTCTTTCCTGATGGTCTTGGGACAAGAGTCCAAACTTTGTGCCTTTCAAACTCATTCAGTTCTTCTTGCATGGCTTTAATCCAGTCAGCATCTTGAAGAGCTGTGTGTATCTTGTCAGGTAAGATCATTCAAACGAAATTAACATACATGCAAAATTTATTAGATACACGAGATCTAGTTCGGACACCATCATGAATATTCCCAATAATTTGATCAACAGGATGATATCGATGTTTAGAAACTGATGCTGATTCCGGAGAGTTTGACACTGACAAGATATCAGTTGCAGGAGAGTCTTCAGCTTCAAGGATTTCATCAGCACCTGATGAATTATTTAATGATCTGGCTGCAGTATCTTGATTCAAGGAACATGGAACTGGAACGATAGAATCAGAAGTATCAGCTTCATCTCCAGCAGGAGGAACTTCGTCAAATGGACAAGAGAGAAGCTCTTGAAAAATAGAAGAGGAATGAGTGACTTTTTCATCAGTGTATGATTCCTCATCAAACTTCACATGAATGGATTCTTCAATGCATTGCCTGTTCACATGAAAAACACAAAAAGCCTTTGAAATAGATGAGTACCCAACAAAAATACCTTTGTCAGCCTTAGGTTCAAATTTAGATCTTGGGTCACGCTGATTTAGAATATAACAAATACATCCGAACACGTGAAAGAAGGATACGTCTGGCTTTCAATTTTTTAGCATCTCATATGGTGTCTTCTTGTGAATCCTGTGAATTAGAGATCGATTCTTAGTAAAGCACGTTGTATTGACAGCTTCAGCCCAAAACGACATGGGAAGACCAGCATGAATCATCAGGGTCCTTCCTGCCTCAATCAGTGTTCTATTTCTTCGTTCAGCAACTCCATTTTGTTGAGGAGTACGAGAAGCTGAGAAGTTTTGCCCAATGCCTTTATGATCACAAAATTCTTCAAGAGTTGAATTTCGGAACTCAGTACCATGATCACTTCTTAGTTTTTTAACCTTGAGACCTGTTAGTGTCTCATTCTTATGAATCAGTGAGATAATTTCCTGTGCAGCATGAATTTTCTTCTTCAGGAAAACCACCCATGTAAATCGAGTGAACTCATCCACAATCACTAGAGTATACTTATTTCCACCTAGAGAGCGGACAGGAACAGGTCCAAACAAGTCCATGTGGAGCAAATGTAGAGGGTCAGATATACTGGAGCATGACTTTGGTTTGAAAGATGACTTGGTTTGTTTTCCTTGTTCACAAGCTGAGCACATCTTGTCTTTAACAACGCTGAATTTTGGGAGCCCTCTAATTAGATCTTGATTGGATAATTTGGATAGGTTCTTGAAGTTCAGATGAGAGAACCTTTTGTGCCAAATCCAGCTGAGATTGGTCTGAGACTTTGTAAAGAAGCATTGCATCAACGCCTTGTCACATAAGAACATATCAAGAACATATATATCATCCTTTCTACTTGCTGAAAGTACGATGTTCTTGTCAGTGTTGACAACTCTACCCTCCTTCTTTGTAAAGTGAACTTCATAGTCAGCATCACACAATTGGCTGATGGAGATAAGGTTGTGTTTGAGACCCTTTACATATGAAACGTTTTGAAAAACCACATTATTGCATTTGATATTTCCATATCCTTTAGTGAACCCTTTTCCATTGTCTCCATAAGTTACTGCAGGACCAATTTTCTTGACATAGTCTTCCAGGAGAGACTTGGATCCTGTCATATGACTTGAGCAACCACTATCTAAGTACCAAAGATGCTCCTGACCCTGCAGTGCTGAGAAACTAATTAGAACACACTGAACCATTCGAGGATGGGTCATTCACAAAGTTATTTGATAATAGATTATAACACTCCTTAGGAAGACAGTTTAAAGAATTTGACTTAAGAGTCCATTTTTCATTTCTAACTTTAATATTATCAGCTCTTAAGGATGATTTATCAAATGAACATTCACTGATCTTGTGAGAGGTATCACCACATCTGTAACAAACTCTAGTACCAAAGTTCCTCTTGGTGAGCAAATTTTTGGACTTGACACATTTTGAGATGTAAGATTCACCAAGAGAGCTTTGAATCCTTTTGTTTATCATTGAGTCACAACTGAATTCAGTGTCAGAAAGAATTTGATCAGTGATAGATGATGAGCTATCAGTGTCCGATTTGGACTTATTCACAGATGCATTGCAATCAGGAAAATGCTTAAGTTGTTCATGAACAGCATGAAACACTCCGTTTGAGATAGGGAAGGCAATAATCTTCTCAGTGAGGGGAGTTGGTCTTACAAGATGTGCAGGGTAAGAGGTTGGATCAATTCTGGTAATTTCAACATTACACTCAGTAACACCATTAGAGTTAGTAACACAATATTCATCAATTAGACTCTGATTAATAAAAGAGTTACTGACAAACTTATTTTTGAAATTGTTTTCATCTCATTCATGGAATAAAATTTAGATTCCTTTTTTTGTGATTTAAAAACTTTTTCAGCTTCTGCAAAATCACCCCCAAGAATTTTCTCACATGAATGTGGAATTTGAGCAGAAATAATATAATTAGCATTTTTGTGAGATTTGGCCCAAGTATGAAGCACAGTTTGTTCTTTGATTAAAAGATCTTTAACATTATCAATTTCAGCAGACAGAGATGAGTTTGACAAACTAGTGATTCTAAGATTTTCCTGAGTGGAATCAATAATGTTATTTTTCATGGATATTTCAGTTTCAAGAAGATCAATTTGATTTTGCAAATTTCTTATTGTTTGATTCTTCTTAGAATTAATAACACCCAAATACTCAAACATTTTGATTTTTTCATTCATTGAATAGGAAACAAAGTTTTTAACCTGATACATTGAAGAAGAGTCAGTGTTGTGCTTCCTGGAATTTTCAACAACATCAGACATATCAACATCAAATGTACTTGTGCCTTTTTCAGGAACATCCATGTCTTCTATCTTTACCATTAGACACTTGACTTCATCATCTGAGGACTCCTTATTAGTCTTCCGTTTTTCTTCTTCAGCAACAAGATCTTTATGTTCCAAGTTCTCTGCTTTCAGCTTCTCAATCAGCTTGTTGTACTTCTGCTTCCAGTATTCATCCGAGCCTTGTTTTTTTTTTGTTTACATTCCTTTGCAAAATGATCAGTGCTCCCACAGTTAAAGCACTGAGCCTTCTCTTTCTTATCAGTACCATGCTTTTTATCAGCTTCTGATCTTTTTGAAAACTTTCCACCCATCTTCTTCTAAAACTTTGAGAAGTTTCGGCCTGACTTCTCAAAGGTCTTTACAATTAAAGCTGCACTAGCCATAACCTTTTCAAGATCATCAGTGTCAGTTTTAGAGGAATCAGTGTCTGAATGAGTTTCAGTGTCTGAATCTGACACTAGCTTTTTATTTGAGAATAAGGCTACAGATGATTCACGCTGAGAATCTTTCATCAGCTCCTTTCTTTGAAGCTTGGATTCCTCATAGTATCGAAGATTTCCATACAGACTTTGTAAGTCCATAGTGTTGATCTTCTCACTATTTTTCAGCACATCAACATGGTTCTCCCAACCTGCACCCAGAGAATCCAAAAACTTCTGCACTAGAACAGTTCTATGCTTCAACTGATCTAATCTCCGTAGATCATTAACAAGAGTATTGAATTTGTTAAAGGTTTGAGTCAAGGTTTCACCTTTCTTAGCAAAAAAATGTTCATACCTTCAGTTAAGATCATTTATTTGAGTAGCCTTGACTTCTTCAGTGCCTTCAAAAGATACAGTCAGAGTATCCATCATCTCTTTTGCTGAGATACAATTTTGAACTAGCCCAAAAATATTGTATGGAAGAGCGTATCTGATTGCGGCACGAGCAAGAACATCTAGACCATTTTTTCTTTTGTCATCTGCCGTCCAGTTTTCTCTAGGTTTTTTCTTCATAGCACCATCAGGAACGTTGTTTTTCAGAGGCTGATACATTGGAACATATGGACCCTTTTCGACAATGTCCAACATGTCTTCATCTACTGACTCTAAAGCATATAGAGCCTTTATTTTCCACATGGAAAAATTTGTTTCATCAAAAGGAGGAATTTTAGTGGAGGGATGATTTGATGAGTTCGACGAAGAAGAGGATGAAACCATTTGTTTGATAAGAGAAACCCGCTCTGATACCAATTGAAAAGGCCTTTAGATCAATCAATTTAACAAACAATGACAGTAAATAAGAATAAGAAGAATTCACGAAGAAAAACTTTCACTAAGAAAGATAATCTCACAAAGAGATTATCGTGTGCACAAAGCAGCGATTAGGGTTTGTGAAAGGCGTAACCATTCACAAACCTATACAAAAGATTATATACTGCTATTCTAGACAATCCCTACAAATCAGGGATATGCCAGCTAACTAATTTACGCTAACTATGGAAACAAGATAAATACAAAATCTGTTACAATTCACTGAATAAACTAAACACGCTGAGCTGCTCAAACGCTGATGTTGATACTGAGATATACGCTGATGCTGAGATTTAATTCAAACATCATCATATTTCAAGGTTCGACCTTACACTATTTTTTATTTATAATTCCTAGTCTATCACATCTAAACTACACCTTATAGATAGTGAACCCGATCAAGTATAGTATAGTTTTGATAAGTAAGGGTGTCGGGGAGCGGTTGAGAATTAATATTAGAATTGTTTGATTATAAGTTATACTAAATTCAAGAAAGTGATAAACTAGGAGTTGTATTATTAAATCTCAAGTAATAACTAACTAACTATATAAACTGACTGGAAAAGAACCACTTCATGTACCTTGGTTTATATTGGATTACATCTCAAAATCATGGTTAATTACTCAAGTGCAATGAATTTATTAGTTGTTTAACCAATTAGAGGTTACTAGTTATCGTAATCAAACTAACTACCATATTCCAATTTATAAACTCTAACCGCAATGATCATGCAATTAAAGAACATTACAATGATTTTAAACATTAATTGGATTCTGAATGATAATGTCACACCCCCAAACCAGAACAACGGAAACGTTCGGGGGTGGATGACTTCATGCATAGTATCATAACAACGAGTATAATAGTGAAGAAAGCAAACACAACCATCATCAATATAATTGAAAGAGTTACATCATAGAGTAAGTTTACATGTTTCAAAATCAATTACATCATGATGACAAAATAAGTTTTGAATTTAACGCGTTGGTGTCCTGTCCTCTAAAGCAGTTGATTATCTTTTTAGTAATTTCCTGAGAATACAAGTTGTTTGCAAAAGTGTCAACACAAAGGTTGGTGAGTCCATAAGAGTTTTAATTGAGAAATAAACTATTTTCCTTGTAAAAGCGGTAAAGGGATTCAAGAAAATCCAATATTTTTTTTTCGAAAAGTGTGTTGTAAGTTTCCGTGTTATGAAATTGTGCATCCTAGAATCCCCAATAATTTCCTTCCATAATCTACAAGTGTATATAAGTTATATAAAATCAAAGTTAAATAAACCGTCGAATGTAATGGGTCTGTCCTAGGCCCACAACCAAACAAGGAACAAGAAATAAAGCGGACCCACCAATTCTAAGTCGATCACGACTAAATTCTATAATTGAAAGAGTTACATCATAGAGTAAGTTTACATGTTTCAAAATCAATTACATCATGATGACATAATAAGTTTTGAATTTAACGTCTTGATGTCCCGTCCTCGAAAGCAGTTGATTATCTATTTAGTAATTTCCTGAGAATACAAGTTGTTTGAAAAAGTGTCAACACAAAGGTTGGTGATTCCATAAGAGTTTTAATTGAGAAATAAACTGTTTTCCTTGTAAAAGCGGTAAAGGGATTCAAGAAAATCCAATATTTTCCTCGAAAACTATGTTGTAAGTTTCCGTGTTATGAAATTGTGCATCCTAGAATTCCCAATAATTTCCTTCCATAATCTCCAAGTGTATATAAGTTATATAAAATTAAAGTTAAATAAACCGTCGAATGTAATGGGTTTGCCCTAGGCCCACAACCAAACAAGGAACAGGAAATAAAGCGGACCCACCAATTCTAAGTCGATCACGACTAAATTCTATATAACTCTAGCATATATCCTTAGTAATTATGGCTGAAAACTAACAATTCTTGAAGGGCTTAGTTTAGTGGTTTGGTCTAGGTTTTGCAGTGTAATGATAGGGGTGTGTTGGTAATTAGTCTTAACTGTAGTTTAGGGTTGTAAAAGAGTTTACGGCCGTAAACACCTTAAGGACGTAAACCCTTCTCAGTCATGAGGTGTATATATAGTGGGCTAGTCAGACGTTTTTGGTTGTTGATGCCTTTTATGTTCACGGTTCCCACCAAGTTGTACCAGACGTTTATAGTTATAAAACGTGTGCAAGATTGGTTTGTTATTTCTCTGTGTTTCTATTTGCTTTGTGTGATTTTGATTGCTTTTGATCTCTGGTAAGATCCGTATTTGGACCTTACAATTGGTATCAGAGCTTAACCGGTGTCAAAGGCATTCTACAGTCGTTTCTTGGTGCAAGTTTGTATTTCTCTGCAAAGGGTTTTATTGATTTTATCAGAAATCTGAAGTATTTGGTGTTTCCGGTCCAAGTTTACGACCGTAAACTTCTTCACACGGCCGCAAACCCGTCAAGTTCCTCAACCTTAAATTGAAGCTCTTTGGCCGTGAACCGATTTTTGGGTGCAAGTTTGTTAATTTGAAGACCGTATTCTAAATCGCGTTGAACCCTGGATTGTGAACTAAATTAATCTCTTAATTTTTTGTTAATAATTGAACTGAAAAAAAAACATTAATCGAAAAGTTGAAGTTTACGGCTGCAAACTCCTAGTTTACGGCCACAAACTCCTTACGGCAGTAAAGTATTCTTTTGGCAGTAAATCGTATTTTCAGCAGTAAATTTTTTATTTTATTTGGATCTTAATTAATTTTAATTAATTCAAAAATGGAATCTCAAAATCAAAACCACTTTCAAGAGCTTGATGCTGTAATGGGTACCACCACGCCAATTCCAAGACTAATGTCAGCTGATGGGTTTCCCGAGTGGAAGTATAGAATAGAAAAGTACATAAAAATGAAAGATTTCAAGTTGTGGAAATGTGTCATCAAGAATCCAGTCAGAATAACCACTACAGTTGCGGGGCAAGTGGTTGGTAAGAAAATAGAAAATTATACTGATGAAGACTTTGAAAGTGTAGAGGACCAGGAAAAGGAGTTGGCCATCTTGACCATGGCCTTGTCACCAGATATTGCTCAAGGGTTCAGAGAGTATACCACAGCTAAAGCTTTGTAGGAAGCCCTGATTGAGGTGTATGAAGGAAATGAAGATATGCGAGAGAGTCGCCAGGATATGCTGCGACAACGTTTTAATATGTTTAACTATATCCCTGGAGAGACTCTTGAATCACAGCTGCAGCGGTTCACAACTCTCAATACAGAAATGACTGTGGCTGGAATATTCTACACAAAGTCTGAAGTGAACAAGAAGCTACTGAATGCACTCCCAAAATCTTGGGACATGAATGTAGCTGTCATTAAGAAAACTAAGGATCTCAGCTGCCTCTCTCTCGCTGAAGTAATGGCTATCATCAAGTCATGTGATATTGATGACAAGCAGCGGGAAATTAACCATGTGAACTCGTATTCAGCTGCGAATCTTGGCATTTCCTCTAACAATGCTCTTTCATCCTTTTCTGTTTCTCATCCCTTTGCAGGTTCATCATTTAATCTACCTCCTTCGCAAGCTCAGACTCAAACTCCATCGGATTCCTCTGTTTCAGCCATGCCCCTCTCGCAGAATCAATCATTTGTGGCTGTTCAAGCTGCTTCATCCTCAACAGGAGCCTCCTCATCAAGAGGAAAGGAGGGCGATGAGAATTTTGCTCTTGCTTCGAGACTAGTCAATTGCTACAATGTGTTTGTGGCTGGGGATCTTCCACCTCAACTATCATTTGTCGATCTTGATCAAATTTACCCTAAAGATGTTGAGGAGATGGACATTACTTGGCAAATTGTCATGGCAGTCTTTAGGGCGAAGCAATTTGCCAAGAAAACTGGGAAGAATAACTGGGGAATGAATGCTGACAAGAAGGTTGGGTTCAGCAAAGGAAAGCTACGATGTTTCAACTGCCACGAGCCAGGGCACTTTGCTTGTGATTGTCCACAGCCAGACAAAAGACTCAATAATGATAGGACAGTAGTTACAGTTGGAAACAATCATAGTGGTAATCAAATAAATAACGAGAAGGCTATGGTCGCTCAGTCGTTTGATTGGGAGGATCAGATGCAAGCCCTGAACCTATTTGGACGTGAAGCTACCCACCCGGCACAAGTTTGTGATGATACCCTAGCAGAGATAGTGACAGCTGAAGATAAGATGATGGAGCTGCAGTTTGCATTGATGGTATCCTCTTCTCATGAACCTAATTCATCCAAGGTAAGTCTTCCATCAAGCTCTCAAGCCTGTATCAACTATGTTAAAACTCTGCATTACAAAATTGAAACATTAGGCAGTGAAGTAGAAAATCTTAAGATTCTTCGTGAACTTAATGAAAAATTAATAAGGGATGTAGAGGACCTTAGATATGAAGGGTACCAACTTAGAAAAGGTCAAAAACCACTCAAAGCTCAATTGGAATAAAAAGTTAAAGATTTTAGGAGACTTTAGGAAGACTACAGTAATAAATGTGAAAATTATGATTATGTAGTTAAACAGAACGCTGAGCTAGTGGCTGAAGTTGAATCTTTGATAGGAAAATTTGAAACCGCCAAACTTGATGTTAGAAAATATGACTTTTCAAGTGAGGTGGTTGCAAATATGATAGACCAAAGCATGCAGTTTAAAAGGAATCAATCAAAAGGTCTAGGGTATATCCATGTACCCCCTCCCTTCAATCATTCATATGTACCCAAGCCTTTTTCCAAAGAAGAGATTGCCAATGAATCATTTATGGTTTATGGCAAGCCCTCTGGTTTTATTTCGGGAGGATTTATTAATGTTGAAAGTACTAACATTTCTACTTCTCCTGCAGATCAATCCTTGAATCAGTCAAAGCACGAAGTTGAAGGATGTGTTTCTCAAAATAAAATCAAGTCTAAACCCGAAGCTTTAGTTTTTAATAAAGACAATACGTTTTCTAATGTTTTAAAAGACAATGTTTTTTGTGATGGTGTTTTTATGACTTCTGATACTAGTTTGAATGTTTTGAAAAAGTCTGGTTTGAACAATTTGGTTGATAATTTGGTTGTGTGTGATAATGATTTTGATAAACCATCAACTTCACAAACTTTTCCATCTAATGTGCCCTCGCTTGCCTCACAACCCAATTCATGTTCATGTTCTTATGAGAGAAGCAGGGGTGATAGTATGGAAATCAAATCTGATCAATGTAGCACAAGTTATAATAGTAACAAACAGATTTGTTTTAATTGTGGTGTTGGTGGTCATATAGCTAGAAACTGTCAAAATCGTATGTTTGTACATTTCAAACTCCAAGAGGAGAGAATGAATTCAGAGGAAGGTCTTTAAATAGAAAGTCCTCTAGAAATCGCTCTCGAAATGATGATTGGGCAGATGAACAGAGTAGAAAACGGGCTGTCTTTGAAAGACATAAAAAGGTTTTTCATTACCAAGTCCCATGCAGTTTGCCAAAACCGAGCACGGCCAAGCCAAGGTCAGACTCGTCAAGAAGCCACAGTGGGTCTTCAACCAACTCTGGTAGAAGTCTCACAGGTTTTAAGCAGACCGATAAACATTCCATTTCTAAATCATTTGGGACGTTTAGAAAACCTAATTATAAATGGCTGCCCAAACCTGCTCCCAATACATCATTTGTGTCCTCGGAAAAATCTAAATGTGATAAATCTGAAAAGGCATCGGGATCACCCAGGAAGGTCATGACCTGGGTACCCAAATCTAATTAAACCCGCACATTTTGTAGGGACAGTTACGGGGAAATGTCATCAGACCCTAGTTCGTCGACAGCGGTTGTTCCCAGCATATGACGGGATATATCGCCCAACTGCACAACATTCAATCATTTAATGGGGGGTATATCTCTTTTGCGGGTGGAGAAGGTGGCAAAATCACTCAAAAAGGAACTGTCTCAAATGGAGTTTTGTGTTTCGAGAATGTTAATTTTGCTCCCGAGTTGAAGCATAGTTTGTTAAGCATTTCTCAGATCTGTGACAATGGCTATTCTACGCATTTCCCTGACAAGGAATGCATGATTCTCAAGTCAGGCTTTGTCATCCCAGACGAGTGGATTCTTGTATAATCTAAAAGGGATGGGAATGCCTATATCATTGATATGAATAGCAATCTTCCAGAACAAGTTACGTGTCTTTCTCCAAGATCTCCGAACAATCTGCAATGCTGTGGCACAGAAGATTAGGTCATGCTAACGCAAAGAACTTGAATCGTCTTACGAAGAATGAGATGGTCTGTGGATTGCCTGTCAAGGACTTCATTACGTTTGAAAAATGTGCGTCATGTGCTCAAGGAAAGCATCATAGTAAGTCGCACCTGCCAAAACAAGTCAACTTAATTAGCCAGGTGCTTCAATTGCTACATATGGATTTGTTTGGTCCAGTAAACATCCTCAGGATCAACATAAATTCTTATTGTCTGGTTCTGATTGATGACTTCTCTCGGTTTACATGGGTTTTCTTTCTATCCAACAAAGCTGGAGTTGCTGACTTGATCAAGAAGTTCATTGTATTAGTTGAAAACCAAACTAACAATCGGGTGAAGGCGCTTCGTATTGACAACCGAACAGAGTTTAAGAATTCTGTTCTCGATCATTTTTGCGCAGAAAAGGGTATACTGCGTCAATTCAGTTCTGCTCACACACCCCAACAAAATGGTGTTGCTGAAAGAAGGAACAAAACAGTAAAAGACGTCGCAAAAACGATGTTGTGTGATTCAAAACTACCAGTTTTCTTTTGGGCTGAGGTGATAAACACTGCCTGTTACGTTCAGAATCGAGTGTTAATCAACAAAGCTCAGATGAAAACTGCGTATGAAATTTGTTATGGTCGCAAGCCATCATTCAGTCACTTCCATGTATTTGGTTGTCCTTGCACCCTTCTTCACTTAGATGCCAACCCGAAGTTCAATGCAAAAGCCGATGATTGTTATTTCGTAGTGTATGCTGCTCGCATGGCCTATAGAGTCTACAACAAGAAGACAAAACAAATTGTGGAATCCTATGATGTGCGTTGGTTGGAAGAAAACGAGACGGACGCGAGAGTGGGTCTGGATTGGTTGTTTGACTACACATCCTTGTTCAAATCAATAGATGTGTCTTCAAGTGGCTCATCTAGATCAGTTTCTGGTTTGAAGAAGTTTTCTACAGACAAAGACGAAGAAGTTGTTTACAGATCTCCATCTGAATCCTATTCTTCATTCACAGGGAAGTCTCCAGTTTCATCTGAGGGGGAGTCTTCTGCTACACCTGAGGGGGAGCCTTCTGCTTCATCTGAGGGGGAGTCTTTTGCTACACCTGAGGGGGAGTCCACTTCTACACCTCAAGGGGAGTCGTCTATGCAACATGAAAGTCCCAAATCTTCAGACCAAATTGATTTTCCAGATGCTGAAACTACACCTCATATTTCAATAGAGAAAGAGTTATTCCCTGATGATGCTTCCGCTGTCTCTTCAACTTTTATGGAACTACTCTTTCCTGAACTTGTCTCAAATGAGTTTGTAGCTGAGCCGTCTAGAGCGGCTCAATCAGCAAATGAAGGAGGTATCAATATTCACACTATTCCTGTCTCTCTCAATGATATCAGCCAAGAAATACCTTCAAGGATTCAACGCGATCATCCAATCGACAACGTCATTGGTCAGCTAGGTGATGGTGTTAAAACCAGAAGTCGGAGTGGAGACGTTAATGTTTGTCTTTACTCTTGCTTTATTTCTCAAATAGAGCCCAAGAATGTTGAAATGGCTCTGAATGAACCTAGCTGGGTAGATGCAATGCATGAGGAATTGCACCAATTTGAAAAATTCGGTGTTTGGAAGTTAATTGAGCTACCAAATGGCAAGAAGTCTCTTGACACATGATGGGTTTATCGCAACAAGCAGGATGATTCAGGGGTTATTGTACGAAATAAAGCTCGATTAGTGGTTCGTGGGTTTCGACAAGTCGAGGGTCTTGATTACACAGAAGTTTATGCTCCAGTAGCTCGCCTGGAGGCTATTCGTATCTTCTTGGCATATGCCTCCTACATGAACTTTACCTTTTATCAAATGGACGTCAAGACCGCCTTTTTGTATGGCAAGGTAAAGGAAGAAATCTACGTTGATCAACCCCCTGGGTTTGTTGATTCGAAGTTTCCTAATCATGTCTACAAGCTGGGTAAGGCGTTGTATGGGTTACATCAAGCTCCTGGAGCATGGTATGCGACTCTTACGATGCACTTGCTCGAGCATGGTTATTCACGTGGTACCATTGATCAGACTTTGTTTATCAAGCATGTTGGAGATGATCAAATTCTTGTGCAAATCTATGTCGACGATATCATCTTTGGATCAACCAGTGCACAACTCTACAAAGAATTCGAAGGTGTAATGAAGAAACGATTCGAAATGAGTTCGCTGGGAGAAATGACCATGTTTTTGGGGCTTCAGGTTAAACAGAATTCAACCGGAATCCTTCTACATCAAGCCAAGTATGTGGAGGATATTCTTGAGAAGTTCGAGTTTCGCGATGCTAAGCCTGCCGCAACACCAATGGCTGAACGACCTCTTCTGACTCCAGATCCTGAAGGTGAATCCGTAGATCAGAATCTCTATCGATCGATGATCGGATCGTTGATGTATCTTACAGCAAGCCGACCGGATATCATGTTTGCAGTGTGTCAATGCGCATGCTATCAGGCTAATCCTAAACTTTCACATCTTATTGCCGTCAAAAGAATTTTTCGGTATATCAAAGGAAGCCCTAAATTGGGTCTTTGGTATCCAAAGAATTCTGAATTTGATCTTTATGCTTTTACTGACAGTAATTTTGGAGGCTGTGAGCTTGACAGGAAATCAACCTCGGGAGGATGTCAGTACCTAGGTGACAGGCTAGTTTCGTGGCAATGCAAGAAGCAACACATTGTCTCGACTTCCACAGCAGAGCGGAATACGTTGCTGGATCAGCTTGCTGCTCTCAGGTTATCTGGATCCAACATCAGCTGTTGGATTACAATTTGAATTATTTTGAAACCCCCATCTATTGTGATAACGAAGCTTCCATTCAAATTGCCAAAAACCCAGTCCAACACTCTAAAACCAAGCACATCGACATTAAAATTCATTTTATCAGAGACTGTTATGAACGATCACTAATCCGGCCGGAACAGGTCCACACTGATAGTAATGTGGCGGACTTATTCACAAAGCCTTTTAACAAAACTCGCTTCGATGTGCTTGTAGGTTTTCTGAAAATGATACGTTTTGAGTATTAAGTTTTTTTATTTTTATTATTTTTTTCTTCAACTCAATTTTTATTTTTATTTTTATTTTATTTCTTCTCCTTTTATTTTATTCTATTTTTATTTTTATTTCCTTTTGGTTTCTTGTTTTTTAGGACAAATTAAATTTGCGCATTGTGTTTTATTAGATTTTTTTATTTTTTTTCTTACCCACGTACAAATTTAGTGGGAGAAATAATCAAAAATCAAAAAACAATAAAAAACCCAAAAAATAAAAAAAATATAAATAATATTGCTAAAAGTTTCGTTTGTAGGTGTTGTGAAGGGAAATGAAATTAGCAAGTGATAACGGGCAATCTGAATCGGCGTAACGTACCTAAGTTGAATCGTCTACGCTCTGTGTTCGATGCGCTGGTAGGCACGAAAATTCTTAAATGGACTTGACTAGGGAAAATTGAATCTAATGAATTTAAGGACTTGATAAACTTTGACCTAGCTAGATCCGTTTAACCTGATGTCACGACGCTCGGATAGGTTGAGCAGGGAGATATACATGGGAATCTACTAGTCACATTAAATAACCTGTATCTAGAATTGTGGATTCACTTTTCCTCGATGTGCGGATTCTGTCCTTAATTTCGGTTGGATGGGGCGACTGGTAAATTCCGATAAATTAGGTCTGTAGAATATCGTTTTCTTTCTCTCTGTCTGTTAGTCATATGTTGTCTCCTTTGCGTGACTTCCAATCCGACCTGGTAGACAACATATGCAACTCTATTTCTCTGCAGGCTATATATATGAGATTCCTCTTATATGTTAGCCATATGCTGTCTCGTTTGTGTGACTTCAAATCCGACCTGGTACACAGCATATGCAACCTTCTACTTCTCAACCCCTCTGAAATAATAAGTAATAGAATTCTGAATCTATCTTCTCTCTGAATGGTTGTCTGCTCACCCAATGTAAGGAGTACTCTGGAAGTCCTTGATGGCTGGGGCATATCAGGAAGTGGGAAACACGTTCTGGTACACTTTAAATTGAACACTTACAGATTGTCTGTAGATCTCGCTGCTTGATTTAGGTGGACAACAATATCCCAGGTTGTAGTCAGTTAAATGGTCTTAAGAAAATTTATTTAAGAATTAGGTCCAATCATGATAATTAAGTTATAATTAGATATATGCATGTATCATGTCATTGGTAAATTGTCCAAAATTGTCACAAATTTTTCGTGTTTAAGTGGACCACAATACTGGCGATCGATCAGACGAAGATGTGAAGATAAGGGTGCCGACAAGTGGAATAAGGTTGTCCAACAATTTTGATCCCAAAATCACAAATTTAGTTATAGTGGTTAAATTTTTATTTTAGTTAAAGTCAAGTTATTTAAATTTTATTTTTATTTTTATTTTTATTATTTATTATTTTATTTTTATTTTTAATTTATTTTTTCGCAATTAAATTTATTTTCTAAGTTTTTTAAGTTTTAATTTTATTTTATTTTTATCTTTATTTTTACTGTGCGATTTTTTTTTTAATTTTTATCTTTTTTTTTTTTAATTTTTAAAATAATCCTCAAAAAGTCTTTTTTAAAAAAAATAATTTTTTTTTTAATTGTGTTGGAATTTGCTCAATACTGGGTAGTTATTAGGTAAAAGGGTAAAGAATGGTAAATATAGGGTTTACTGCCGGAATCTCCTCATTCACGAGATTTCAGCCGCAAATACGCTCTAAGTGCTCTCTCTCCCTTCAAAAAAAAATTCGATTTTCGCAAATCTGCTTCAACCATCACGTAGGTAATGAGTTCTAGATCATGAATATATATTTTATTGCATCTTTTACCGTGTTGATTGAGCGTAAATCGAAGAAACAGATGCAACGGAGCTTACGGCCGTAAGCTTGGGCTGTAAACTCCGTCTAGGCCGTGAATTCATTTTATTTGTTTATTAATCACATAACCGCATACATCTGTTGATTATTGTGTTTCTTATTAGCCATTTTTGCGTGTTTTTCGTGTGTTTTTGGTGAAATTGTTCATCGGCCGTAAACTCGTGTTCATAGGCCGTGAACTCTGAGTTTACGGCCCAAGAACAAATGTTTACTGCCCAAGAACCAATGTTTTAAATCGTGAATTTTTGCCTGAATCTCGACCGTAAACACTGATTGTTGTTCGAGTAAATTTTTATTTTGATCCATTTTTTAAATAAAATATTATGTTTTATTTTTTTAATAAAATTTATTTTTTGGATCAAAATATAAGTTTAATTTTTTTTAGTTATTTTGCACATATTTTTTCTTTACAAATTGTGGTTGAATGTAGAAAATGGCAAATTTGAAGTTCGTAGATATGCACAATCTCGCCATTGTGCTTGCAGATCCTCCGGTTATTCATTCAGACATGCGATCGATGATTCACTGACTGCGGGAGTGCTGTTTGGCATCCGCCATCACAGTAAACCCAGTCGTGTATCAGAACTTAATTAGAGAATTTTGGGCGACTGCCAGCGCTAGCATGGATGATGATGGGCACTTCACTGTGAAAGCCATGGTTCAAGGACGTGAGATTGTTATCAACGAAGGTTTCATCCGAGATGCGCTGTTTATCGATGATCAACCTAATTTCCCTACGGAAATTGGGATTGAAGATGCACAATGAATTCTTAGAAGAATGAGCTATGAAGGAACTTCACCCCCGACTCTGAAAAATCTTCTGCATCCGTATTGGAGATTTTTGGCGAATGTGTTTGTCAGTTGTGTCTCGGGTAGAAGGTCAGGAGCAGATGAAATTTCACAAAGAACAACTGGTGCTCTCGTCTCTCTTGCTGTAGGTGTGAGGTTCAATTTCTCAAAATTCATTCTGGATGAATTCGTTATCAACATCAGAGCCTCCACTCGAGACACGTTCCTTCTATATCCTCGGTTTATACAGATGTTTATCAATATTCAATTTCCAGACGTGAGGAAGGAGGGAGAAACTCTTGACATGAAGTCTTCGGGTCCTTACACGCTGGGACTCATCAAGCAAAACCGAAGAGGCAAGGTTGTTTTTCAGGGATTATATCCTCTTGAGAAATTCGGGAAGTTCACGGAGCTAGATGAACCTACAGAATCATATGGTTCATCTGAGCAAACTTCTTCTGAGCCGACGTCTGCTGAAAAGTCGTCTCCTAACAATCCTGTTATTGATATCTCTGAGGATGAGGGCACTGAGAAAGAAGATACACCAACTCCTGATGCTCAAGTGACTTTGGAACATGGTAAAGTGTTAGAAAGTACTCAAGATGATGATATGGGAATGAGTGTAGATTTAGGAGAGAATGTTGGGGAAGACAAGAATGATTCTTTTAGTGATCTTGACCTCACAGGTTTTGATCATGATGATATTGCTGCTTCCTTGGCTAGCAGTGCCAATGTGGTGTCACATGAGAATCTTGACACTATTTTCAACAATGTCGATGATGTTGTTCCTCTGACAACTGAGACAAGGAAGTCAAAGGAAACTTTTGAGACTGAAACTCCAACTTCAGGGCAAATGGAGAACGTTTCAATTCCTATGGAGATGGTTATAGGATGTTCCCCTCTTGTTTCTGTTCCTCCTACATTAGAGCCATTTGTGAGTGATGCGACGACACGATCTGATCAACCCCCCTCAAAAAGGCAAAGAAGGGATTCGAGGCAGGGCAAAGTAATCGCAAGACTTGTTAGCAGCCTCCCGGTACCACCTATTATTACCACTACTACTAATCTCACCACTACTAAGATGTTTGCAACAAGTTCAAGCCTTGCATTTGATGTTGGTGGTTCCTCTGCTCCACCTGGTTTTTCAACTCCTAGGTATAATCGTGATGATGCGTCCGAGAGATTGGCTTTACATATGGCTGAAGAACAACTTTTGATGCCAAATCCTCGAGGCAAGGGTGTTTCTATAGGAGTAGGTGGTTCTAGAGGTGATAACCTAACTCTTTCTGGTCTTCAAAAAGAAATATCAGTTCTGAGCCAAAAGAATATTAAGCTAGACATTCAAGTGTCAGAACTTCGCACTGAAAATGCAAAGCTCAGCATTCAAGTCTCTAAGCTGCAGTCTGATAGATCAAGTCTTGGTGTGCAATTGGCCGAACTTAAAAAGGATAAAAAGCTAAAGTCCAAGTAGATCTCTGACCTGCACGATCATTTCAATTTGCTGACTTCAAGCTACTTTGCACTTAAAAGGAAACTTGAGGAAGATTTTGGGAACAAATACCAAACATCCGCTGAAGAACACAAAATTAATCTTCATGTGCAAGCCTTTCCAGTTGATTTGCCTACTGGTCAATCATCTGGCGTTGCTAGTCATGCTGATGATGAGCCTCCTCAGGCTCCCCATGTAACAGAAACCATACGTCATGCTCAGGAGGAAGCAGTGGAGAAAGGGCAACTATTGTTTAAGAGGAACTCTAACCAAAATGCCTCTTGGGATGAACCTTTAATCACAGTGACAGATCTTGAAGTGGTTCGTTTCCGAGATACTTTTGGGGATCGATCAGGAGTTGCTTCTTGGGGATTTCATGATCCCCTCAAAATGTGGATTGTGGTGCGAAAGAGTGGTAACTCTGAGTTATACAGAGATAGCCATGATTTTAGCTCATTCACAAGGGTTGATTTGACGGAGTTGTCCCGAGCTCCCTTTATCAATTTAACAAACAATCCGCAAGTAACTCAATTCAAGCATTTTCTTGAGGACCAGGTCAAAAGATGATTTCCTTCTATGTCAACTGCTGAATCTGTGATTTTCGAGCATCCTGATATTATCGATCGCACAACCGACAAGCCATTGTAGATGGTGATGTGGCCTGCGACCATGCAGGTTAAACAATTTCCAATACTTCAAACTTTTCAGGATGGATCTCTTGGTTCTTTGGAGTGTTGGGTCTTTGACGAGATCACCTCTGGTGTAGTCCTTAAGCTCAAGAATGGATGCATTAGACTTTATGATCGAAGAGACCTGTTGCAATTTCGGAAATGGGATATTCATCATCTCAGCAATTTTCAAATCATGGTTGCTGAAGATATCTTTGAAGATCGTGCGAAGGTGTACACGACGATGGTTGGAGAAATTCTGAATAAACGCATGTGGAATGGAGCCATGGGGCAGGCGGATGTTATGGTGGTTAACAAAGAATGACCTCGAGCTAGTCCAAACCAAGGGGGAGATTGAAGGGTTTAGTTTAGTGGTTTGGTCTAGGTTTTGCAGTGTAATGATAGGGGTGTGTTGGTAATTAGTCTTAGCTGTAGTTTACGGTTCTAAAAGAGTTTACGGTCGTAAACACCTTACGGCCGTAAACCCTTCTCGATCATGAGGTGTATATATAGTGGGCTAGTCAGAAGTTTTTGGTTGTTGATGCCTTTTGTATTCACGGTTCCCACCAAGTTGTACCAGACGTTTATAGTTATAAAACGTGTGCAAGCTTGGTTTGTTATTTCTGTGTTTCTATTTGCTTTGTGTGATTGTGATTGCTTTTGATCTCTGGTAAGATCTGTATTTGGACCTTACAATTCAAGATAGAATGTAGTATTAAAAACCAAAGACCGAGACTATGCCTACCATAATTCATCAAGTGGTGGTAGTGGACATAAACTATACATATCATAATTCACCAAATAGTGGTAGTGATAGTGAACATGAATTATGCATATTATAGATTATCCAAAAGTGATGGTGGAAGTGAACATAAACTATACATATCATAATTCACCAAATAGTGGTAGTGATAGTGAACATGAATTATGCATATTATAGTGTATCCAAATTGTTTGTAATGTAATGCAACCTAACTATACCTACTATAGTTAGCATATTTGTTGGTAGTGTACACTTATTATAGGTTATTGTAACTACTAGTAGTAATGACAAACCTTGGCATATGATTCATATATTAAAGATAAGGTAAATAATATGTATTATCATTAACATGTATTCAATGAGTACTATCCTTGTCATGGTTTACCAAATGTTTGTATGTAACAGATGTAAACTTTGTTTATGACAATTTATTATTTCACCATACTTAATATAGTAAAGTCCCATTTGTTTTCTGATGTATGACTACATACCAAGACAAAATGACACATAATGTAATAATATATATACACATAATGATACACACCTTGCTCAACAAGTTACAAGGTGTGAATGGAAGTTGTAAGCTATCAACTTGTTTTTAACATTTTTGTACTATTTTGGAAAAATCCCAGAAAAATCATATGCAGTCAAAAACTGAATCCGTAAACTCTAGGAGTTTATAAAATGTGTATAGTTTGTTCATAAATTTTATCATGATTTTAAGATGTCTCTAACTTGTTTGAAAATGTCCATATTCACGGACTGGTCCGGATTTGTAGCTACAATGATAGGCAGTTTTGTAAAAATCGTCATAAGTTGTAGAAAAATCGTATGAGCATGTGAAAGTAGTTATTTTAAAGGTATAAACCTGAAATATTTTCATATAATATAGTTTTAAAAAATAAAATTTTTAAGTTGACCAAAACAGTCCGTGAATGGAGTTAAACTTTCCTGATGAAAGCTGTTGGAAAAGTTTAGTTGTGTTCTTGGTGTTTTAACTTGTAGTCCCCCCCCCCCCCCCCCTAAAACTTAAGAAAACATGAAAAGATAGGGGTATGAACTCACCTTGAGTGATTTCAGTAGATGGATGATGAAGAAAAGAGGTATTCAACCCAAGAACACTTAGAAGGTTGCTAGAAGATTCGAAGATCTAACACCATTATGATGGAATTTGTGTAAGTAATCTATGATTTGGATAGAAGAAAGTGAAATAATCATATGAAGGATGAATATACTTACTAAAAGTGGAATAAAACTTGGAAAAAGGCCCTTGAATCTCGAATTTTAGTGAGAGAGAAAATGTGTTTGATTTTTGGTGGAAGAATGAGAAAATGAGAGAGAGTTAGGAGAGAGGATAGATTTCAGCCTTAGACAAAGAATGGGGTTGGGAAATGATGGGAAAAGAATAATGAATGACTAGGTATGGTGGGGGTGTGGGCTGGTCATGGAGTGGGTGTGGGTGGTTGCTTGTGTCATAAACTAAAGTAAAGTCAACATTGCACTTCAAGTACTTCACCTACTCTTCTTGGATAAGATTCACACTAAAAAATGTGATTAATTATGAAATAAGGGGTTCTATATGTTAAAATATGATTTTGGGTGAAAACCCCACGTTAAAATAATGAAAAACTGGCCTAAAACGAAGTCGTGGTCGAAAACCGGGAAGATGGAGCGAAGTTGCGAGGCTTCTCGCATAGGGGCCGAAGGTGCGAGGGTCAGAGGGGCGAAGGCTTCGGCCCGAAGGGGAGGGTTCGGTCCAGGGGCTTCAGTTCTCAGCAGGTTCTATCCCAATAGGGACCTTCGATTCTAAGTACTTTCGGTCCAAGAGGGTTCGCTTCTTAGAGGGTGGTTTCGGTTCCTTAAGGCCATTTCACATGTTTTTACCCCGTTTTAAGCGATTCTTGACCCGGTTAAGGGTCGGGATGACCTGAATAATTACCAAAACCTAAAGGAACTTTTGAGAGAGATTTAGGAGAGATTTTGAATAGAGAGAGATAGAGTGAAAAAGATTGGGAGAGGCTTCTTTTGTGACCTTTTTGAGTGCTTGGCTTCGCAACGCAAAGTCCGTAAGCCCTGTTAAGCCATGTTTAAGGATCTTACACACTCCTAATGAGTGTGCAACATTGTTTTATCATTTCGTTACCTCACTTACCCCAATTAGGGTTACAGAAATCTAGAAATACGAATTTTCCAAGTGATGATTTCTTATGAAAATAGCGAATTGTACAGTAATTACATAACGTAAACCCTAGTATATAAGGGCTAATTGAGTTGACCGGTTTGACTTGTTGACTTTATTTGACTTTAACTTGACTAGAATTTGACGATTGTCATAGATAACATCTCGGAACTACTTATCTTTGATCAATACAAGTAATCAAGTAAATATTATTATCAAATAATGTTTTCTAACATACTCAAGCAACTAACTTACCACTATACTAGGGTTTGATCATCCTCTAACTCTAGCAATTTTAAACTAACTTACCATTATACTAGGGTCTGATTATCCTCTAACTCTAGCAATTTTATGATTGTAAATAACTAGGTAAAACAAATTGATGCAATCAATGGCCATATAACTACACAAAACTTAAGGGAAAGATATTAAAGATAGAAACTTCAACAAGTTAGGTTAAGATTTATCGAACTATTTTTAAAGAAAAAACCAACTTTATAAATCCATCAAATATAAAATCAACACATATTATTAGGAATTCATTTAACCTAAATGAAAGTAACATGTCTTAGTACTCGAATTCAGAAAAAAAAAATACAAATAGAAACAATTGGAATGCCAATCATGGCCAAAACAGCAAACCAAATGATTCTTGTGATGAATTCACTCTTGAATCCTTCATATGTTCGTTCCATAACAACTTAGTGGTACTCCGGCCGCCTTTTAGACCCTCAAAATGGAACTTCTGGGATTTTTTTCGTAGGGAAGAATTAGTTTTGAATATATATCATTATGATTAATTTCTGGCTTAATTTATAAATTACAACGACGCCACAACATGGAAAAAAGGCTTGTCATGCCGTGGGAGATGAATCTTCACATCCACGAAGTTTTATGATTTTCCACGTTGTGTAAATGGATTTTCCATAGTGAGGGACCTGGGAATCAAAATTTTGCACAAACACGAAAGTCGTCCGAAAATTTGTTTACTTTTCATAATATCTACAATCTTGTCAATTGCAGTTACGAGTAATGAGATATGGCCAAAACACTTAAGATAGGTCAAGCTGTCAGCAACATCCTTTTTGCGTCTTTTCCAGCTCCCTTATCCTTATTTTGCATCCCAACTCCAATTTTAACTGTAATTTAACATTTCAAAGTTTATTAAGTATTGGTATAACATTTTTACTCAAATATATTATGATAATGGCCTAAAATACATAATTAAATAATGTCATATCAAAATACCCCACAAGATAATATTGTTTTGTTTATCCTAGTGCAAAACTAGATTCCTTATTATTTTATTTTAATACCACCACATTAAAACTTTTCTCACCAAAATCAGACATAATAATCCAATTTTAATTCATCAATTATGTTTCACCTCAATGCATATATTTATTTCTAATACACCCTAAATACTTCATAAATTCTAAATACTCACAATCTTCATAAACGTTCCCTAGATATTTTGAACAACATTCATTTTTGTATTCCAATCACCTACGCCCTTTTATTTCCCCCCTTTTCATTTCAAAAGTTATTATCATATTCCAAGTGACTCGACCATAAAAATAAAATAGTAAATATATTAATTTTTCTACAAATATAACTAAATTTATTGCGACACACTATTTTTATTTTGAACATGTTATCTTTTTTTTACTTTGTTTTTTATTTTTTTTATAAATTTTTCACCTTTTTATATCTTTTATTGATACTTTATTTAACATAGATAAGAAAACAAATAATACTAACTTTATTTCTACTAATACTATAGTCGTCACTTTCTATGCAATTCATTAGGGTACTCAGAATTATTAAACCACTAATGGAACCCATAACTTTCACCGAAACCCATATAATGATTTTCTTCCCATTCGTCAAAGCTTTTACAAATAGGTGAATATATATAAATATCCTTAGGGGGAATACTCACCGAGTCTCAAATGCCAATTTGTATAGTTTGAGGAATACTCACCAGTAGCCTTTTTATAAGGTCTAGATATTCACAAAGTAAAATATATTAGGTTCCTCAAACTATACAAGTTCACGTTTTTGTCTCATGATTTCACTAGGACTGGGAAGCCACAAATGCACTATAACAAATTGGCTAGCTAAAATTTTCAAATTCTCTTCAAATATCCCAAATAACACTAGCAAAATTAGTCCTAACGCAATAATATCAAAACAAAATTTTTAAAATTTACTAGATTTGTAATTTATACCATTTTTCATGTGTTTATTTTTCTCAATTTTTTTAATCTAGCATTTATAAAAGTTTAAAATCTAGCATGCTTGTTGTCTTTTTTACAATCACAATACCCCACAAATAAATTAAAAAAATCCCCTCATTGTCTATAATAAAAATTAAAGCATATAAAATAAAAGAGGGAGAAAATGAACGAACTCACCTTAGGTATATAGTCGGGAGAATGATATCAAATGTAGTGGGTTGCATTGAGATGTGTGATGGAATGATGATGCTTCAGATTTTACTAGAAACTGAAAACTAGAATTGTTCTACTTTTCTGCTCAAGTCGGGACTTGGTGTGGAAAATGATTAGCGAAAACATCGTATAGCAGTACGAAATGTAAAATCTAGGAAACTTTTCATGGGAATTTTCAATACGTAAAAACATGAAGCAAGTCGTGGTTGTGGATAGGCCTCGACGTGGAAACTGAACAATATATTTTTCATCATAAAGAAAATCAACTCAAGTTGTATCGGCCAAACATTCAAATCTTGTATCGTAGATGATCTTCCCTATAGTAAAGGCTTTTAATAAAGCCCTGGTCCCTCTCTAGTGTGGGTAAGTAACCCCACATTTAAGTAATGCAACGCCTCTCGTGAAGCATCTCTCGTGACAAAACGACACTTGATTCTAGTTGTTGAAATTAATGAATGCATCTAAAGGACAATATAATTATAAAAAGATGTAAAACATGAATGTAATATTCCAAAAATTTCGATAAATTTAAACTTTTCAGAACAACCCATTTATTTACAAAAGTGTTTACAAAAGCATGATCTCCAAAACATGATATAAAATCAGAGTCTCCCAAGATCCAATCTGTTAAAAAACCAAGGATGTGTATGGTCATGCCTTCGCCTTACCATGAATCACTTGAAGAAGCTGAAACCATAAACAAAACTGTAAGCACAAAGCTTTGTGAGTTTCCCCCAAAGTACCAACACACAAACAAATCACATATACAAATAACAACATGCACTAGGTCCACAGCTAATAGAGTAGATTAACCCTGAGCCCACAATATGAGTCTGGCTTGCGTAACGGGCCCACAACTCATATTTGACCTACTCTTGAGCCCACATCATAAGTCTGGCTTGCCTTCAGGGCCCACAACATATGTTTGGCTTGCTCCAACCTGGTCATTCCTTGGTCTGGAACTCTAATGTTTAGTCCTCATTACGATTCTGGTATACCAACCGGGTCCTCAGCTCGTGTCTAGAATGCTACTGAGCCCTCATTATGATTTTTTCATGCCCTACTCAGCCCTCAACTAATATCTAGATTGCTCTATTACCCGCAAGCCCTCAAGATGAGTATGACATACCAAATGGGTCCTTAGCTCGTATCTGGAATGCCATTGAGCCCTCAGTATATGTCTGGCATGCCCTACTCAACCGTCATCTCATATATGGAATGCTCCAAGCTTTTTTTGGCTTCATCCCGAAGCAGTACAACATTAACCCAACATAATATGCCGACAAATAACAACCATATACAGATTACCATGCAGATAGAATCACAGGTAGCCCTATTGATCTACCAGACTAGCATATCAAGACTAACATGCATATCCATTCCCTACTCAACATATCAAAAATATCAGGTTATCCAACCAATGGGTTGACCTTGGTGCCTTCGACCCGAAATTACAGCGAGCAAAAACTCACATCTACAGCTAAAGCAACGAATAATCTCTGACTGCAGATCCGCTAGAAACCCTACGCTACCAAACAAACAACACCTAATTAACAATTGATTTTCAAACAAAATCCATTAATCCATAAACAGTCCAACTAATCAGGACCACTAATAGCCTAAGCCCATTGGGCCCACTAAGGACCAATAAGGTAAGCCTAATAAATAAATACAACTTTCATGAAAGTCCTCAGCCCAACAAATTAAGCCCGACACTCAAGCAAGGACCAAAATCAAAGCCTTAAAGTCCAATGATAAAAAAGTGAAATTCTCATCTGATCAGACGTACGCACGACGTACATGGCTTGTATGTACGACGTACATCACTGGTCCAAAACCGGGGATTATAGTCGGAACGCGCGGAGTTCCCTAGTGGTATGCACGACGTTCCTGGCAACCACCCAAAAGTCATTCAATTGACTTAATCCTTTAAGCCAAACATCCAAAACCTCAGAATGGCTAAATATAAGGGACTTTATCCATAAAGTTGATGGCTTTAAGCCTTTGCTAAGTCACCAAAGATGAACTCCAAAGGTCAAAATCACTCCAAAAATGTCTTAAATTTTCTTAATACATTAAGACCTCAATCCAAACCTCCAGATCTAATTTCAAGGGACTACTTAAATCATAAAGTTTCTAACTTTATGACTTAGCATCACTCAATGGGACCCAAATCAAAACCCTAAGTCCCAAACCTCATCAAATGACTACCAAATCATGCATGGAAGGTTTATACCCATCAAGATCCAAACTTTATCACTCCATAACCTCAACAAGGACCAAATATGAAGCACAAAGGTCCTGGATTAACTTCTACTCACATGAACTACCTCAAAGGGACCAAAACCATAAAAAATACCACTTATCTAGATCTACATGAAAGATTTGTTAAGGTTGTGACTTTATACCTCTAGATGATAGATCTAGGTGCACAAAGCATGGATCCAAAAGCTCCAAGTCAAGCAATGACTCTTCAAGAAGTTCGTTCTTCTTCCTTAAGCATGAAAACCACAAATAAATCACAATGAAGCTCAAGAATCGCTCAAATGGAGGCTAGGGTTTCGGTCTTAGGGTTAAAAAGGATGGAGGCTGAAGGAAAGGAGGGTTAAACGTGAGTTAAGATCTTTAAATATGGTCCAAAACCCTAAATTAGGGTTTTAAGCTGTCCTGACGAATGCAACACGTTCCCTTGGGGACCGCAGGGCGTTCCCAAATGCACCCGCATCCAAATTCCAACGTACGTCATGCGTACCTGCCTTGTATGCCAAGCGTGTTGGATAAGGTGTCTAAGTCCATAACTATTTCTGGTATGTACTTTACCCGACCCGGCATGGTCCATTTGGGTTGCATGGCATCATGCATTTAGATAGACTAAATGAGAGAAATAACACTTGTGGTTTATTAATATATTATAAGTTCTAATATATTAATAGTATTATTTAATTAGTATTGATCAAGAATTAATTTGGAATTAATTAAGTGATCAAAAGATGACTAATTAAATATATGAGTTGATTATGTAAATCATCCATAACTTGTATAGTGGGCTAAAAGGCTCCATGGATTATCAAGTTGGGTTAAACCCATAGGATGCTCCATGGGAGTTACAAACCCATGGGTCATGGAGATGAAGAGTCATGACACATTAGGGTTTACATGGTGTAACCCTAGATGTGTCACACTATATAAGGAACATGTTATCTACTAAAGTTGGCGTTGTGTGAACCATTTGAGGCATCACACTTGGGGTGCTAGGCTCACAAGGTTTCAAGGAATCAAAAGCAACAACAAGGTATGTTATTCTATCTTACATTTAAGTTAAATGTTCCCCATGTATGCTAGATAGGATTAAGAACATTGGAAATCATATTTCGCATGTATTTTAGACAAACATAGATCCAAGGTTTTCTAGGGTTGCATGTACACTTAGGGGTGTTAGAATGCTCAAAACCCTTCAAAGCGTACCCGTTTTGGCCCAACACCCCTCTAACTTCAAATGGTCATAATGTTTGCATCTATTATCCGTTTTCGACGTTCTTTATATCCACGAAAAGGTAACGAGAATCCCTACACATCTATAAACTTTATTTAGTCTAAAAACCAACATAATTTAAATAAAAAATTCATAAAAGGATCGAACCAACGACTTTACTGATACACTTGGGCTCTAAAGCATAAACCGAACCCTTTCATCACATAACCAACATTACCCACATCCAAATGGTTCTAAACCTTTCTTCCCAAAGTCCCTAAGCCTTATGATAATTAATGATCGGGCTACAGACCCGAATAAGGAAGCATTTCGAAACCGAGTGTTACAACTCTCACCCACTTAAATCCAATTTCGTCCTTTAAATAATTCCTTGACATCCCTAGCATGCTTGACAGCCTGAGAGACCCAATCACAACCTTGAGCATACAACGTCTTCCTCAAAGAAACCGAACCCAACCCAAGTAGAACTCTTCAACCCAATGAAGATAAATCCATAAACCCATACATAAAACCACTTCTACCTTGAATATCAGAGTAAATAGAAAACTTCCAACCTTGATTATCTTGATGCTATCACTGGGAACAAAGTCACTGACCATAAACATCTGCAGAACACTTATACTTGATAGAAGGCTCTGATAATCCTTCGAGTAGAAGATTCATCCCTGCAACGGTTAGACTCAAATAAGAGCTATGCAACACGTTCAAATCAATTACACTGAGATTATTTAATCCAAACTACAAGTGACTTAGCATTTCCCGAACAATAAGATACTCCACCGACACGAATCCCATATCACTAATACAACTCGAAACATCATGCTACCTCCTAGCTGCTTTCCAAAAGCAGTCGTGACCTACCTAGTCCCAAATTGTCTACCAACTATCTAAAATATCAGATTCTTGACAAGTTGATGAGTCAAAAGGCGTGACACTTATCCATCAAAATATCTATTCAACTTCTTATGATAACAGTTCCATGAACACAATGAGATACAAAATACTGACTTCCTCTACTATCAGACCAATACACTCTTGCTATGAGCATGTAACCTCATCACTTTCCCGACCTTCACAAAGGTAGAACCATCTAGAGCACATACACATAAGCTAACTCCTGAACCCTCTAGCTGGTCATATTTCTTAACCTACATCATTCCGGATAAAGACCTTGCACGGATATGTTGGATTAGGTGTCTAAGTTCATAGCTATTTCTTGAATGTACTTGACCCAGTTGGCATGGTCCATTTGGGTTGCATGGCATTGCAACAGTTGGATAGACTAAATGAGAGAAAGGACACTTAAGGTTTATTAATATATTATAAGTTCTAATATATTAATAATATTATTTACTTAGTATCGATCCATAATTAATTTGGAATTAATTAAGTGATCAAAAGGAGACTAATTCAATATATGGGGTTGATTGTGTAAATCATCCATTCTTTTATAGTGGGCTAATGATCCATGGTTTATTGAATTGGGCTAAAACCTATAAGGTGCTCCATGGATAGTACATGGAGGTTATAAACCCATGGATCTTGGAATATGAAAATCCATTCACATTATGGTTTACATGGAGTAACCCTACATGTGGCACACTATATAAGAAGCTTCATGGCTAGCAAAATCGGCCACTAAGAAAAGAACAAGAGGGATAGCCGATTTTGAGTGTTAGTGAACTTCTTTTAAAGTTATTCCAAGGGTTGTGGTGTTGTGTGAGACATTTGAGGCATCACACTTGAGGTGCTAGGCTCACAAGGTTCTCAAGGAATCCAAGAAACAAAAAGGTAGGTTCTTCTACTAGCTATTATGTTTCAAAGTTCCCCATGCCATGCTAGTTAGGTTAAGAACCTTGGAAAATCAAATTTTCATGTATCTTAGTAAAACATAGATCCAAGGTTTCTAGGGTTGCATGTACACTTTAGGAATGTTAGAATGCTCAAAACCCTTCAGTAGTATCAAAGCCAGGTTTGTTTTCTTGATACTTGATGCAAACTTGTTGAAAAAACTCAAAAAAAAAACTGCTATCTGCTGAGTGAACTCGCTGAGTCCATGGGGGGACTCGACCAGTCCATGTGTTAATTCATCCTACTAGACGAGTAGGAGGCCCTGGATGCGGATTTTCGAGTTTTGCTACTGGAAATGGATTAGAAACATTACCCTAAACTGTTTTGGTCTTATAAAACTTGTTTTAGATGGTGTAATGGTTATACTAATCCATTTATAATGGCTATTATCAAATATTCAAGTTTGTATGTGTTATTTTATGATTCTTGAAATTGTTGATATGAATGTTCATGAACTTATGAGTTTAGAAGCTCATAGGAATTATTTGCAAATAGTTGGTTAGTCTAATTCTTGATCTTAATGTGTTTTAATGGAATCCATAATTTGTCCTCAAGTTATGGATTACCAAAAGTCTTTCTTTTAAAGTCCATTAATAAACACATAGGTTACATAAAATGCAAAGTCTGTCATTTTAATAAACCATTAACTCATAAGTTATAAAAGATGAAAAGTTTTGAAAGTTACAAAACTTTCCCTCAAGTTTTGGAATGTGTAAAGTCACTTTAAAAATTTAAGTTTCAACCCCTAGAATTTTAAAATTTAAAACTCAACCCTTATACTTTATAATATTATAAGTTAATAATATATATATATATATATATATATATATATATATATATATATATATGTATATATATGTATATATATATATATGTATGTATGTATATATGTATGTATGTATGTATGTATGTATGTATGTATGCATAAGAACAAGTCGTTTTACCGTTAGTAGGCCTCATTCACAAAGCCGGTCCATAAGGGGAGTATAAGGTTGTTGCCTAAAAAATGGCAGCTTAATGGGTGTTCACTCTCACCCACCGCTTCCTTGACTGGTGGAGGGTCGTTAGCCGAACGGGTAGGATGATGACTTTAATCCTCATTAAAAGTATGATGATTGTAAAGTAACTAAAAGTTTTTATAAATTCCCTATTTTAGTTACTTTAGGGAAATGTGAATAAGGTGCTAACCCATGAAATTACACTTTGCACTTTGTTTAAGTCGTTAGTGGAGTGTGTGTGGTTAACCGGCAAACTAACCTGGACTTAACAATGTAGGAAAATGGTGGCTTAAGGTTTATCATAGATCGGTGGAGCGCGTATGTTTAACCGGCACATCGGTTAGGTGATAAACATTAAGAGTACTAAGTAATTTGCATGGTTACTTCACACCTTGTTTTGTGATCCTCGGCATCCCAGTCACAAAAGTTGAAGGGCACACTCGAGATTGAAACATGCCATTGAAAAGTTCAATGAATCTCAAAAGAATCTAGGGGTTTCAGAATCAATTAAAACCTAATAATTTATTTCGTTTTCATGGTGGAAATTGGTGAATTGTCATTCACCTACCTTCAAATATTTTATAGCTTGGGTTACGACATCCGTCTTCTAAGTTATAAAATATTGTGTTGGGTCCTAGCCTTAATATTACATTTGGGTGTCTTATTAAGGACTATCTTTATATCTAATCTAAACTTGTCTTTCTTCTTTTTCAGATGTCTTCCAACAATGCTGCTTCTGGATCAAACCCTACTTACTCCTTCTCTCTCATTAACCTTTGTGGGAGAGTCATGTTCGATGGTTCCAACTTTATGGATTGGATCCGGAACATCAGGATGGTCACTCATTACGAGGACAAGGAATATGTCCTCGACAAGGAGCTTAAGGAACTTGATGAGTCGTCTGCTACTCCTAAGGAGATCACTGAATTCCGGACTCATGAGAGAGATGCCACTAAAGTGGCATGTATCATGTTGGCTACGATGATAGCCGAGGTCCAAAAGTCCTATGAGGAGTATTACCCTTTTGAGATGCACCAAGACTTGATGGGCCGCTACCATCAAAGTGCTCGTCAAGAGAGGTATGACATCATCTCCTCCATGATAACAACTTGGATGAAGGATGATGAACCCATCACAAGCCACTTACACAAAATGCAGATGTATGTGGACCAATTGCTGAAGCTAAATGTGAACTTCCCCCGAGGAGTTGGAAATTGACATCATTTTACACTCCTTACCTTCTTGTTATGATCAATTCCGAATTACATACCACATGAACAAGGAGGAAGTTACACTCAGCAAACTTCAAGGACTCTTGAAGACTGCTGAAAGTGGTCTTAAGGGTAAATCGGTTGTTACTACTCCTACTCCTACTGCGGCCCCTGTCTTGGCAATCAGGCAAGGCAAACGAAAGAAGAGGAAGACCGCTTTGAAGGGTACCAAGGGAAAGCCCCTTGATGGATCCTCTTCAAGTGGAACCAAGAGAGGTTTTGTCACTCCTTCTGCCAACCCTAAAGAGGCTGAATGCTTCTATTGCCATGAAAAGTCACACTGGAAGCGAAACTGCCTAAAGTACCTGCAAGATGTTAAGGATGGGCAAGTGAAACCCAACCATGCAGGTATTTACACTATATTTTCTAATAACTCACCACATTCTAATTCTTGGGTCCTTGATACAGGTTGTGGTATTCATATATGTTCTGATTTGCAAGGATTAAGAAGAAGTGAGAATGTGGAGCATGGGAAGATAAACTTAATCATGGGGAATAGGAAAGCTTCACCTGTCACCTAGATTAGAGTTTATTCTTTGTTGCTAAGTAGTGGGTTAGTGTTAGATTTGAATAAATATTGTTACTCATCTGAAATAGCGAGAAATATTATTCACCTATAACCAAGATTGGAGTTTACCTTTTCTTTTGATAATGAATGTGGTGGTATTAATGCTTTCTTTAATAATGTTCTTTATTTTAAAGCATTACCTTATGATGGTGTATATGAAACTGTGTCGGTTTTTGATAACCTAGGAAATAATGTTTTGTGTATTGATTCTTCCAATAGCTTGATAAAGCATCATTATGGAATTGCCATCTTGGACATGTAACCAAGAACTTTAAAAGGATGGAGTCTTGGAGTCATTTGACTTAATGTCAGATGATAGTTGTAAATCTTGTTTTATTCGGAAAATGACAAAGTCACCCTTCACTGGTACATGTGCTAGGGGTAAGGATTTGTTGGATATCATACATACTGATGTGTGTGGACCCTTCAGAACTACCACAAGGGAAGCTAACCGCTTCTATGTGACTTTTACTGATGATTATTGTAGATATGGATATGTCTACTTAATCAAGCATAAGTCGGAAACCTTTGAAAAGTTCAATGAGTTTAAACAGGAAGTAAAGAATCAGTTTGTTAGGAACATTAAGATGCTTCGATCCGATAGAGGTGGTGAGTATCTTAGTACAGAGTTCCTTAACTATCTTAAGGAATGTGAGATTGTCTCACAATTGACACCTCCCAGAACACCACAGTTTAATGGTGTGGCTGAGAGGCGTAATCGAACCTTTTTGGACATGGTTCATTCCATGATGAGTCTCGTTTCGCTACCAATCTCATGTTGGAGGTATGCCTTAGAGACTGTCCCCCATATTCTTAATCTAGTCCCTACCAAAAAGGTTGCCAAAACACCTCATGAGATGTGGACTGGTAAAGTTCCCAATCTATACCACTTCAAGATTTGGGGTTGCGAGACTTTCGTGAGGCGTGAGACTCACGATAAGCTCGAACCTTGAAGTGAGAGGTGTATTTTCATTGGCTACCCACAAAAATCCTTTGATTACCTCTTCTACAGACCTGGTGATAATGTGGTCTTTCTAGCAAGGAGGGGAGTCTTTCGCGAAACAGAGTTCATGTGCCAAGGAAATAGTGGGAGGCAAATTCACACTGAAGAAATTCAAGAGTCAAGTGCTGAAGGTACCTCAAACCCTAACAATCAACCTAAGGAGGAAACTCTTGTTGATCCGACTGACGAGTCTGTACCTCTAAGACATTCGATGAGAGTTCGGAATGCACCTGAGCATTACTATGGTTTCCATATTACTACGGAAGGTGATACACTTATCAGTGATAGCACACTGGTAAGTCTGGATAAACCTAACCGCTACACGGAAGCCATGGTAGGCCCTGAGGAGGCTAAATGGAAAGAGGCTATGGACAACGAGATACAATCCGTGTATGACAATCAAGTTTGGAACTTGGTTGAAATGTAGCACGTCCTAAGACAGTCGGGTGCAAATGGATCTTCAAGAAGAAGACTGATATGGATGGTAATGTACACACATATAAGGCGCGACTGGTTGCAAAGGGCTTTTCTCAAACCCTGGGAGTTAATAATGATGAGACCTTTTGACCAGTAGTAATGATTAAGTCTATTAGGGTTATGTTAACCATTGTTGCATTTCATGATTATGAAATATGGCAAATGGATGTCAAAACCGCTTTCCTTAATGGAAGGTTGGATGAGGATGTTTACATGAGTCATCCAGAACAGAGTACCCTAATAGAGTATGTAAGCTTGAGAAATCCATCTTTGGACTGAAATAAGCACCTTGCAGATGGAATCTTTATTTCGATGAGAAAGTCAAAGTGTTTGGATTTTCGAGGAGCGAAGATGAATCTTGTGTATATGTCAAGGCTAGTTGGAGTATAGTTAGCTTTTTGATATTGTATGTGGATGACATACTACTCATAGGAAATGACATCTTAACTTTGCAGGAAGTAAAGTCTTGGCTTGGGAACTGTTTCTCTATGAAGGACCTTGGAGAAGCTGCCTATATCCTAGGGATAAGGATTTTAAGAGACATGAGTAAGAGACTAATTGGACTTAGTCAGAGTACCTACTTGGATAAGGTGCTGAATAGGTTCAGCATGCAGAATTCCAAGAAAAGAGAGTTACTGATCTAGAGTAACGCCAGATTGAGTAAGACTCAGAGCCCGAGTACAGAGGTTGAGATAGCTGAGATGAGTCGAGTATCGTATGCTTCCGCTGTAGGCTCAATCATGTACGCTATGACTTGTACTCGTCCTGATATGGCCTTTGCATTGAGCATTGTCAGTAGATATCAGGGGAATCCTAGCAAGGCTCTCTGGACTACGGTAAAGAACATTCTCAAGTACCTGCCAAGGACTAAGGAATGGGTCCTTACTCTCGGTGGGAGTGATGATTTGAGAGTAGTAGGGTATAGTGATGCTAGTTTTCAGACTGATAGGGATGATTTCCGCTCTCATTCAGGCTGGGTCTTTTACTTAAACGGAGGAGCAATTACTTGGAAAAGTTCCAAGCAGGAGACAATGGTTGATTCAACTTGTGAATCGGAGTATATAGCAACAAGCGAGGCAGCGAAGGAGGCTACATGGCTAAAGAACTTCATTGGAGATCTTGGAGTTGTACCAGCTATAAAGGAGGCTATGAAAATTGTCTGTGATAGTGAAAGTGTAGTTTCCTTAGTCAAGGAATCAAGGGATCACGGAAGATCCAGACACATCGACATGAAATACCATTTCATCAGACATCGAGTAGAAGAAGGACTCCTCGTGGCAAAGAGGGTATCATTGGATGAGAACCCAGCGGATCCCCTCACGAAGGGACTGGGTAGGGTTAAGCATATTCAGCATGCAAGGCACATAGGGATAAAAGATGATATTAGTTTTAGAAATTAGATAGCTTTTGAAATTTGTAAAGTGAAATCAACATTTGATGATAAAGAAAAGTTGTTGTTTATTTATAAGTAAAGTGTTGCTATCTTCTGTCAATCATTTACAATCATTTCATTTTTGCATGTTTTGACTTCCAAAATAAATATGTTATGGTATATCATATTATTCAAATTCTCCACAGTCAGTCATATGTTGGAAGTAGATATGAATCAAGACTGTCATGAGTTGGCTTGTAGATGTATAAGATGTTGGACATAGCAAGAGTTGCTACAACACTCATGAGTGCTCATAAGTTTTGTTTATTGGATTCAACCCACGCTCAATTGTATCACTTCAGGAAATTTATCTCGAGTGATCATGAGACGGTAATATCATATAAGTCTTCAAACCTAGAGATAATTGTTGTTGACTATGAGTTGGTTCTACATTGATTGTACGAAAATGAATTGGCAACTCGATCTTATAAAGCGTGCCTTTGTGTATAATTCAACAAGTATTAGAACAAGCATATGAGCCGAAGTTTATCTGTTCCTTCTTGGATTAGAAGCGATATCTGGGCCCCTCGATGATTTTTTTTGACCTATATATTGGGCCCAGTCAGAACTAAATTGATGTGTTCAATTAATTTCTATGTTAAACAATCGGAAATCGGGAAACAAACTGATGGACAATAAGTAAGACATTGTTCCATGTATTTGTTCAGCTGATATCTAGAACAGAGGACTATATGATCACTTATATTAAATGGTGTATCATCATCATCTCAGTTCCACGAGACCTTGAAAGAGCTATGATTGCTAATCGGTTACTGAATTCATTCTTGCAGTTATAGTTATTTGACTTATCCAAGTGGGAGACTGTTGGATTCGGTGTCTAAATTCATAACTATCTCTGGAATGTACTTGACTCGGTTGACATGGTCCATTTGGGTTGCATGGCATTGCAACACTTGGATAGACTAAATGAGAGAAAGGACACTTAAGGTTTATCAATATATTATAAGTTCTAACATATTAATAATATTATTTAATTATCATTGATCAAGAATTAATTTGGAATTAATTAAGTGATCAAAAGGAGACTAATTAAATATATGGGGTTGATTGTGTAATTCATCCATTCTTGTATAGTGGGCTAATGATCCATGGTTTATTGAATTGGGCTAAAATCTATAAGGTGCTCTATCGATAGTCCACGGAGGTTATAAACCCATGGATCATGGAATATGAAAAGCCATGCACATTAGGGTTAACATGGAGTAACCCTACATGTGGCACACTAAATAAGAAGCTTCATGGCTAGCAAAATCGGCCACTAAGAAAAGAACAAGAGGGCTAGCCGATTTTGAGTGTTAGAGAACTTCTCTCAAAGTTATTCCAAGGGTTGTGGTGTTCTGTAAGACATCTGAGGCATCACACTTGAGGTGCTAGGCTCACAAGGTTCTCAAGGAATCCAAGAAACAAAAAGGTACGTTATTCTACTAGCTATTATGTTTCAAAGTTCCCCATGCCATGCTAGTTAGGTTAAGAACCTTGGAAAATCAAATTTTCATGTATCTTAGTAAAACATAGATCCAAGGTTTCTCGGGTTGCATGTACACCTTAGAAGTGTTAGAATGCTCAAAACCAACAGATTTATGACTCGTCCGACTCCCATCAACGCGTCACACACCGAAAGTGTTACAAGAAAAAGAAGTGAACCACCATGATCACTAGGCCCACAGCCTATGACTAGAATACCCCTACAAGGTCCTCAATATAGTTCTGGATTGCCTTTGAGCTCACAACATGAGTCTAGAATGCCCTCCCTGGCCCTCAGCCCATGTCTGGAATGCCCCCGATAACACACTGGCCTTGTCAACACTCTCACAACGCCAACTGAGGACAACATAGCTGCTACCAAAGGAAAATTTTACGATAATAAAGTCACACACGACCCGCATATAGGAACATGGTTGCACTCTTGGTCCAAATCGGAAGCTAAAACCCATAAGAACCATGCACATAATTCGAACCAAGAGCCCCAATTCTATCTTTCCCAGCTCATACGGAACACCCCTATACACATACTTAAGAAACCCATAATCTCATCCGGAGAGAAAAGAAACACCAGAGATAATCAAAATGCCATGTTAATTAAAATAGAAAACATCCTCATGATCGGTCAAAACAAGACCCCATACTTGCTTGAGACTGAACTTATTCCATCACTGTATAGCTAGCTTGAGAAGACGTCCAAGATGATCCTGTAGGTTACCAAAACTTGAGTCTGCTATGAACCAAGTTCTCACTACACCATTCATGGTAACATACCAGAAGACCAAAGGAACATAGAATATATTGAACATGATGATGTATTGGCCCAATCACTGAATCCCGGCTGACACAACTAAACTTTCGAGGGAACCTCCACTGAATGATGAACCCCATGACTAGTAGTCAAGGACACACTGGCACTCAAACCAGAGAATGTAGAACCACATGGAATTGAACATACCCACTTCTGGACAAGATCCATCGATCAAAATCTGCCCAACTAATATGAAGACAACGATCCAAAACAACAAACTAGCAGATCCCTTAACGACTAAAATACTAGACCCAAAAATCCTAGTTCTCCCCTACTTAAGGCTCGAACTACCACCTGCTGGCCCTGAAACCCAATCATAACTCAAACCAGATTAAGCAGGTACTACCCTTCATAACTTTGGAAATTATGAGTCTGCTCGCTCCTTTTCCGAACCCGGAAAACTGCAA
Organism: Lactuca sativa; assembly: GCF_002870075.4. Lineage (NCBI taxonomy): Eukaryota > Viridiplantae > Streptophyta > Magnoliopsida > Asterales > Asteraceae > Lactuca > Lactuca sativa. The sequence continues at coordinate 254,505,902 of NC_056630.2, forward strand.
GGGCATAACCCTTGCCATAGATAATGAAATTCCAATCCATCAATCAACTATCCCACTTCCATATGCAAAACCCAAGCTGATCCTAATCATTGCCCCATTAATGAGTCCTACGAATCGAATACCCGGTCTCAAGCAAAACCTTTGAGGCCTCGAACCAATATGCTCAATAGGTTTGCACCAAACAATCCAAATCAATAACACCATTGGGCTCAAAACAAATACCAAAACCATCCTCATGTCTGAGCAGTCACAACCAAAGGATTGATAGGGACGGAAACACTGCCACGAATCATGGTATCCAACCATGCCATCTTCCCCCGACCAGCCCTTAGAATCCCCGAAACCTTTCTTGATTCGAGTATGGATCTTGTGTTTATAGTAGTATGGGCCCAATACTACCTTCCACACCTATCCATACTTTCCTCAAGAATCACCACAAGTCTTCTAAGTCCTAGTCACAAAATATTCCTGAAACCTGCTCCTTGGCGAAACAACCGCACTAAATAATCCCTAGGCTATATATCCTAAGACTCACCCACACCCCCTCTGCCATCAGCTGTTGAGGAACCCCTACCAACGCCATCTAACCACCTCACGGATACAATTACATGCAATCAAGCTTAAATAAACCTTCGACTAAAGGACTCAGTCCTACACCGATTGGACTCAAACGAGAGCTGCGCAATAGGACCGAGTCCATCATTCTAAGATAATTTAACCTTCATAGCATGTAATTTATTGTATTCATTTGATGGTTAAATCTCATCAACATGGGTCACACAAAGCAAGCAACATTCGAGTAGAGAAGCCGAATGGCACTAAAATACAATAAAATCAGACAGATCCTCATACGAAATCCTTGATCTTCAACTCCCAACACGACGAGTGCACCTTTGCACTGCTCTCACTCTCCCAGAGTGGCTCATCATTCCTCGCGCTGACCTGTTAAATAGTGCACCCACTCATGAAACTTCCACCAACCCTGCAACACTCGTGTATGCTAGCCATACATAACATTGGATCCTATAGACAATTATATACATGATCCTACCCTAAGCCCTTCATCAAACAAGAACAGGATTTAAGGCCAAAACAAACATTCCCATGCTATAGAATCTTTGTTATGTACAACTATGATGTATACACTAAGCAACTATAGTAATGATGTGAATTTCATATAAAGAAGAACCCAAGGCTATTAGGCATCATATAATAAGGAAATTCTATCATGCAATTAGTGAAGATCCCTAACCTATCACTAGCATGTTGTTCTAACATATCACAATATCAAAGAACAATATGGTAATTTGGGGTCAACTTACTGGCTCCGGCTGATCGTACAAATCACATCCTTTTTGGTTATTTTGGAGCAAACTTGAAAATTATTTCTAAAATTATTACTTTGAAAATCATTTTTAAAACCCATTTTTACTTAGTTTAAGACTAGATTCACATGAGTATTCCTGCAATTCACTCAAACCAAGGCTCTAATACTAACTTGTAATATTCCAAAAATTTCGATAAATTTTAAACTTTTCAGAACAACCCATTTATTTACAAAAGTATTTACAAAAGCATGTTCTACAAAACATAATTTAAAGTTAGAGTCTCCCAAGATCTAATCCATTTTAAAACCAAGGATGTGTACGGTCACGTGTTCTACTTGCTACGAATCATCTGAAGAACCTGGAACTAAAAACAAAACTGTAAGCACAAAGAATAGTGAGTTTCCCCCAAAGTACCAACACACAAACAAATCACAAATACAAATAACAACATGCACTGGGTCCACATCTAATAGACTGGATTACATCTGCGTCCACAGTATGAGTCGAGCTTGCCTAACGGGCCCACAACTCATATCTGGCCAACTCTTGAGCCCACAACATAAGTCCGGCTTGCCCCCAGTGACCACAACTTATGTCTGGCTTGCTCCAACCTAGTCAGTCCTCGAACTGGAACTCTAATGTTCAGCCCTCAATACGAGTCTGGCATACCAACCAGGTCCTCACCTCGTATCTAGAATGCTACTGAGCCCTCAGTATGAGTTTGACATGCCTTACCTGGCCCTCAGCTCATATCTAGACACTGCAATACTCATAAACCCTCAATATGAGTCTGGCATACCAATCGGGTCGTCAACTCGTATCTTGAATACTATTGAGCCCTCAGTATGAGTCTGAGATGCCCTACCTATCCCTCACCTCATATATGGAATGCTCCATGGTTTGTTGGCTACAACACGAAGCAGTACAACCTCAACCCAACATAATATGCCGATATATAACAACCATATACAAATAATCATGCAGACAGAATCACATGTAGTCCTACTAATCTACCAAACTATCATATCAACACTATAATGCATATCCATTCCTTACTCAACATTTCAAAAATATCAGGTTATCCAACCAATGGGTCGGCCTTGGTGCCTTTGACCCAAAGTACAGTGACAAAAAGCTCAGGTTGACAATTGAACCAACGAATAATCTCTGACTGTTGATCCGCTAGAAACCTTGCACTATCAAACAAACAACACTTAATTAACAATTTACTTTCAAACCAAATCCATTAATCCATAAATTAACTTCCAAATAATCAGGCCCACTAATAGCCCAAGCTCATTAGGCCCACTAAGGCCCAACAAGGTAAGCCTAATAAATAAATATAACTTTAATGAAAGTCCTCAGCCCAACCAATTAAGCCTGAAACTCAACCAAGGATAAAAATCAAATGCCTAAAGTCCAATGATCCAAACAGCCCAATACCCATATGATCAAACATACGCACGATATACATAGCTTGTACGCATGGCGTATGTCGTTGGTCCAAAAACAGGCATCGTAGTCGGAACGTGCGGCGTTCCCCAGTGGTACACACGATGTTCCCGACGGTCACCCAAAAGTCATTCCAGTGACATAATCCTTTAAGCCAAATGTCCAAAACCCCATAATAGCTAAATATAAGTGACTTTATCCATAAAGGTGATGACTTTAATCCTTTGCATGGCTTAATGAAGCCCAATCACCAAAGATGAACTTCAAAGGTCAAAATCACTCCAAAACTGTCTTAAAATTTTGCAATACCTTAAGACCTTAATCTAAACCTCCAGATCTGATTTCAAGGGACTTCTTAAGTCATAAAATTTTCCAACTTTATTACTTCACATCACTCAATGGGACCCAAATCAAAATCCTAAGGCCCAAACCTCATCAAATGACTACCAAATCATGCATGGAAAGTTTATACCCATCAAGATCCAAACTTTATGACCACATAACCTCAACAAGGACCAAATATGAAGTTAAAAGGTCCTGGAGTAACTTATACTCACAAGAACCACCTAAAAGGGACCGAAACCATAATAAAATACCACTTAGCTAGATCTACATGAAAGATTTGTCAAGGTTGAGACTTTATACCTCCACAAGATAGATCTATGTGCACAAAGCTTGGAACTAAAAGCTCCAAGTCAAGCAATGGCTCTTCATGCATTTTCTTCTTCTTCCTTAAGCAACAAAAACACACATAAATCACTTTAAAGCTCAATAATCGATCAAATGGAGGCTATGGTTTCATTCTTAGGGTTAGAAAGGATGGAGGCTGGAGGAAATGAGGGTTAAAGGTGAGTTGAGGTCTTTAAATAGGGTCCAAGACCCTAAATTAGGGTTTTAAGCTAGCCCGATGAACACAGTGTGTTCCCTTGGGGAACACATGGCATTCCCAAATGCACCCACATCAAAGTTCCTGTGTACGCCATGCATACCTCCCTTGTATGCCAAGCGTACCCGTTTTGGCACAACGCTCGTCTAACTTCAAATGTTCATAAATTTTGCATCTCTTATCCATTTTCAACGTTATTTATATCCACAAAAAGGTAACGATAAGCCCTACATATGTATAAACTTTATTTAGTCTGAAATCCAACCGAAATTAAATCCAAAATTCATAAAAGGCCCGAACCAATGCCTTTACCGATACCCTTGGGCTCTAAAGCACAAACCAAACCATTTCATTACATAACCAACATTACCCACGTCCAAATGGCTTTAAAGCTTTCTTCCCAAAGGCCCTAACCCTTATAATAACTGATGATTGGGCCACGAACCTGACTAATAAAGCAATTCGAAACCGAGTGTTACAATCAAAGAGCATCAACATGGAAACAAAATTAAACAGATGAAAATTAAAAATAAAATCCTACTAAAATAAATAAAATATCAAACTAGCAAATCAAGATAATTAAAAAGGATACAACAATCTCTTTTCTTCATCAAAATCATGCAATTTCCTTTGCTTTCTTTTCACTATTAACTAATAAGTAGAAAAAAATTGACCCAAATAGCTAATAATAACAAGAGTTCATTCTTCCGCTTAGCCACCGCGATACGTCTTGCTATATTATGCCTTGTCGACTGAGTTGGACGAATCTCTAAATTAGTAGACTAAACAAGTCAAGAATTCTCTAATTGCTTGCAATCTCGAAACCCACGTAAAAAGAAAAACCAAGCAATGCATATGATCCCAAATTCCCACACAGAACAACAAAAACCTTCATGATAAGTGACATGTTGTCAGAGAAAATAAAAATAAAAATAAAAATGAAAAAACAAATAACGAATAATCAAATAAACTAAATTTATTGAAAACTATTCCCCCAATGAGAAAATAAATAACTACAAACTAATCAAACAAACTAAATAATTGAAAATCGTTCCCCGACAACGACGTCAAAAACTTTGATGTATATTTTTAGTGCAGTAGTTTTTTATTTATAATTCCTACTCTATCACATCTAAATCACACCTTACAGATAGTGAACCTGACCGAGTATAATATAGTTTTGATAATCAAGGGTATCGAACTCAAGTGGAACGGTAGTGAATCAATATTAATTTTTTTTTACTATAGGTTATACTAAATTGAAGAAAACAATGAAATTGGAGTTTTCTTATTCAATATCAATTAATAACTAACTAACTAGATAATCTCAATTGAAATGATTCACTTCAGGTACCTTGGTTTAGATTGGGCGACATCTCAAAATCATGGTTAATTACTAAAGTGCACTGAATTTATTAGTTGGTTACCGAATTAGAGGTTACTAGTTATCATGGTCAGACTAACTTGCATATCTCAATTTATGAACTCTAACCCTAATATCTATGAACTAACTATCTATGATCGAGACAAGTAGTAAAGAAAATATTATGATCAAATAATGCTCTCTAACACAATCAAGCAACTAACTTACCACCTATATTAGGGTATGATCAACCTCTAGCTCTAGCAATTTAATGATCATAATTAACTAGGTAAAACAAGTTCATGCAATCAATGGCCATATAACTACATAAAACTTGAGGGAAATATAATAAAGGTAGAAACTTTAATAAGATAAGTTAAGATCTATCGAACAATTGTTAAAGCAAAACACTAACTTCATAAATCCAACAAATATAAAATCAACGAATAGTATTAGGTGTTCATCTAATCTAAATGAAAGAAAGAGGCCTTAGCACCCGAATTCATAATGTAAAAGACACAAATAGAAACAATTGGAATGATAATCATGTTCATAACAGCAAACAGAATGATTCTGGTGATGAATTTGCTCTTGAATCTTTCAGATCTTTGCTGCATATTAGCTTAATAGCCCTCCGGCCGGCTTTAGACCATGTAAGCAGAACTTATGGGACCGTCAAAATAGAACTTATGGGGTTTATTTTTGTATGAATTAGTTTTGAAGATATATCATCAGGATTAACTTTTTGCTTATTTTATAGGTTATAATGATGCCACGGTGTAGATAAAGACTTGCCACATCGTGGGCAATGGAATCTTCACGTCCACGAAATTTTTTGATTTTCCACAGCATGTAAATGGGTTTTCCACAACATGGTAATTGGGAATAATAATTTTACATAAACAGGAAACTCGTCCTAAATTTTGTCTACTTTTTAGAATATCCTGATACTCGTCAATTGAAGGTAGGACTCATAAGAAATGGCCAAAACACTAAAGAGATGTCAAGTTGCCAACAACATCCTTTTTGCATCTTTTTCAGCTCATTTCTCCTTATTTTGCATCACAACTCCTGTTTTAACAATAATCTAACATTTCAAAGTATATTAAGTATCATATGTATCTTAAAATATAACTTTTTTACATAAATATACTAGGATAATGACCTAAAATACATAGTTAAATAATGTTATATCAAAATACCCCACCATATTCTTTTGTTTGTCCCCAAGCAAAACCAGATTCATTATGATTTTATTTTAATACCACCACATCAAAACCTTGCTCACCAAAATCACACATAATAACCCAATTTTAATTTTCAAATTATGTTTTACCTTAATGCATATATTTATATCTAAAAGATCCTAAATACTTCCCAAATTCCAAATACCCACAATCCTCATAAATATTTGTCACTTATTTTGAACAACATTCATTTTTGCATTCCTACCACCTATGCCCTTTTATTTACCCTCTTTCATTTCAAAAGTTACTACCAAATTCTAAGTGAATCGAATTTAAAAATAAAATACTATTTATAATAATTGTCCGATAAATATAACTAAATTTATTTCAACACACTATTTTTTTTGGAACATTTTCTTTATTTTTTTCATAGCCTTTTCACTTTTTTTTTATCTTTTCTTAATACTTGAACTTTCACAAATATAACTAACTTTTACAACTTTTATCTACTCATACTATAGTTTGTGACTTTTAAAGAAATTCATTGGGGTACTAAGAATTTCTTAGGCTACTAATTGAACCCACAACTTTCGATGAAACCCGTAGTGGTTTTCTTCCTATCAATCCAGATAATTTTTGTATTTCATACTCCTTTGAACCTTTTATAGGTTTAAAGAAAATATAACTTCATACACATTTAATTCTTTTCAATCAATTGTACGCTAAATACGAAACTACTATAAGATATATATATATATATATATATATATATATATATATATATATATATATATATATATATATATATATATATCTGTGTGTGTAGCCCAGTGGTGGTTACGTTAGTTGCCGCAATGGTGGTTTATATTCACTTATGAATATTAAATTCTTCCGTTGCGCCTGTCCGGTAGACAGGAGAATTTTGCGCCAAATATATATATATATATATATATACATATATATATATATATATATATATATATATATATATATATATATATATATATATATATATATATATATATATAAATGTGTGTGTGTGTGTAAAAGGAAATATACCCTTAAGGGTATATAGATTTACATACCCAAAGTAATTATCCGACGTCGTTTGAAGTTGAGAGTGCTTTACTTTCTTCCTCATACCTTATTGCATATCAACTGAGAGAACTCAAAAGACAAAATCGATCATGATTAAATCTCTTCCACTCCTATTACAAAGATGTGTTTTTGTTGTGACTCATTCGATTGTTGTGACTCCTCCGATTCTTCATCATAGTTGGATTTGCCCCAAAGTTGGTACACATGACTTACACCTAATGACCGAGGTAGAGAACAATTGCATTTGTCATCAAGATATTAAACGAATTCATTTGTTCAAGACACCCAATGGTTGGTCGATTTCTTCTTTTAATTTGTTCTCCAAATCCCCCAATTTTTTTAATTTAATCTAAAGCCCGAATTCAGAAAAGTAGAACTCGAAAGTTATTTGATTTCTTATGGTTGGAAGCTTGATCATTGAAGAATCGAGACTGATTCACTTGGAGTCAAAATTGATTCATGATTCAGATTGAGTATGTGAAATTGATTTTGATGTTAAGTTTTGATTTTGAATCTCACATTATTTTTCATTTGCAAATATATTAAAAGAAGACCACCAAGGGTTCGGAAAAATGTTATCTCCTATCCTAACACTATTTTTTTATATGAATCAAAATGTATGTTTTCCTCGATATTCGAAAGATGTTGATATTTCTGTGAAACCAGCTCATAGTGCTCTTAAACACAATGGAGGAAAAGACTAGGCAACATTTCTGGAGCACATCTTGCCAAGAATGTGCATGTCATTGTTGCAAAAGTGTGTGTTCAGTTTTGCTAAAATTTCATCGGTCAACATCATGCCAAAAAGGTTGCAAATTTAACCACTTTTCATCTTTTTAATACTTTATTCTTTCAAGACATTAACTGTTTTTTCATTTTATATTATGTTGCTTTCTGTGGGTATATATAACCATTACAAAAGAATATACCATGCGTCCTTAAAGAAAGGGTTAGTGATTTGAATAATAAAAGCTTTCATTTCTTGAAGTAGATATGCTGAATAAAAAATATCATTTTTTTGTTGAACTCTAGGCTAGGAGTAGAAAGAGGAAGATGTAGGAATGGAAGACGATGATGCTAATGTAGATTTAGAGAAAACTAATGTACATTTAAGGGGGTCTCACTGGCTCGGGTACGGCTACAAGGTTGTCTCTCTTGTTTTTTGTTTCCATTGGTTTCTTTTTGGTTGCTTGTAGATGGCTGATGATTACATTTGACTTCTTCAAAATAGGGAAAACTTTACTTATAAAGACCCCTTCTTCGGTTTGTTAATGTTCCTTTTGTAATTGCAGATGCAACAACGTTAACACATGTAAATCAGATATAATACCTTGTGTGTTTATGGAGATGAGTTGAAAATGGATATGTGTGGCTTTGTTATGAATACTTCAAATTGACATTTGCTTCAGGGTATATATAAGATGCTCAGTTGTTGTGAAAATGGCATAAAAGCCCTTATGTTTTCACAAAAATGTTATTTTACCCTTGGACGTGTTTTAGGTCCAATAAAGCCGGATGTTTTGTTTAATTTGTTTGTTTATACCCTTTTAGCGGGTTTCTAGGTAACCTGTCAGTTACCTAATTCCAGTAAAGACCTTGAGTTTTCAAAAATATTTGGATTTACCCTTAAGTTTTCAAAAATGTTTGGATTTTCCCTTTCTCAGATTGTTAGTGTTCCTTTTGTAATTGCAGATGCAACAACGTTAACACAGGTAAATCTGATATAATATCTTGTCTTTTTATGGAGATGAGTTGACAGTGGATATGTGTGGCTTTGTTTTGAATACTTTAAATTGACATTTGCTTCAGGGTATATATAAGATGCTCATTTGTTTTCTATTGTTTTTATATGATCTACTGTTTCAGCTCTATTTCAGCAGCATGGTTTTCACAAACGCTCATTTTTTCTCTGGTTTTATTTTTTGTATATATTTGGCTCAGGTTCAAAATATCCTGGATTCTAAATTTGCATTGGCATATGCATCTTTAAGTGACTACAACACCCAATCATTACATCTAAAACAATTTGTCAATGGACAACAGTAAAAAAAATCACAAATCACCGATCAAAAAAGAAGTCTAGTTGCAGGTTACTGAAATACCCTCCTAGTTCACTACACATCTACACAACCTTACTAACTAATGACTGAAATACCCTTTTTGTAGATTCCATGTTCTGGAAATCATTTTTGCATAATAATGGACATGTTAAGAGCCCAAAAGATTTGGTATCAAAGGATCTTAACGAAAACAAACTTTGTGCAGAGTAAAATTTGCAAAGCCTTGTTGGAATCTTTGCCATCTATTTATGATAAAGTGCTTGTAGTTGCAATAGAGCCAGTGATTAGCATTTCTCAAAAACAAAGGATTGTTGAAACTTGAAGAATTGAAAGAATTATAGAAAGTCTAGAATTGTAGATGTGGTTGTTGTATAGTAGTGTCCTTCCTTTTTTTTTTCAAAATGAGAAATGTACTTATACTTATCATTTTTAATCAAAATTAGCAATTGAGATTCTTTGATTTTGGTCGTATTGTTTATGTAACTTGAACTTACCTATCCTTCAGTTCTCAAGGATTACCATCTTTAAGAAGGGCAAAATCATCCAACAATTTTTAAAACCATCAGACTTGTGTGTAGATTAACACAACACTAACCAAAATGACAACCTACTTTCATTCTTAACCTAAAATTTCAGAAAAGTTTCGTTTAGAACCAAAACTGACAGCCTACTTTCATTTTTAACCTAAAATTGCACAAAAATTTCATTTTTAACCCAAAATAACATTATGCTTTCATTTTTTCACAAATATCCTCACACTTCGTTTTCTTACACAAAACACCATCATACATCCGTTTTTTCTCAAAATACCATCGCACTACCATTTTTTTTACAAAATACCCTTATAATTTTGTTTTTTGACACACACCATTGTACTTTCGTTTTTTCCTAAAATACCCTCCTACTTTTGTTTTTTCACAAAATTCCATTGTACTTCCATTTTTTCATATAATACCATCATAATTTCGTTTTTACACAAAATACCATTAGACTTCCATTTTTTCACAAAATACCCTCATAATTTCTTTTTTCACAAAATACCAATGTACTTCTGCTTTTTTCACAAATTACCCTCATAATTTTGTTTTTTCACAAAATACCTTAGTCCTTCCGTTTTTTTTTCACAAAATATGCTAATAATTTTGTTTTTCACAAAATTCCATTGTACTTCTGTTTTTTCATAAAATACCCTCATAATTTTGTTTTTTCACAAAATACCTTTGTACTTCCTTTTTTTTCACAAAATACACTCATAATTTTGGTTATTCATAAAATTTCATTGTACTTCGATTTTTTTCATAAAATATGCTCATAATTTCTTTTTTTCACATGTACTTCTGTTTGTTTTCACAAATTACACTCAAAATTTTATTTTTTCACAAAATACCTTTGTACTTTTGTTTTGTTCCACAAAATACCCTTATAATTTTGTTTTTTTTTTCATAAAATACCATCTTACTACTATCTGTTTCACAAAATACCCTCATAATTTCATTTTTTTTCACAAAATACCCTCATACTTTAGTTTGAAACACATAGTGGCAACCGAATTTCAATTATAATCACACAAATCATAAACAATCAACAAATTTCATTCAAAAACATTAAAATTGTTAAGAAGCATCAATAACTTCAAAATTATTCATACATTGTTTGTGTCTAAAACATAAAAAGGAGCAATTAACCAAAAATGTCATGAAGCACCTGAAGGGTTTTGAGCAGTCTAACAACCTTAAGGTGCACATACAACCCTAGACGCTTTAGATCTATGTTTTCTCTAATTATACATGTAATTTTTTTCCAACAGCCTAGCACCCCAAATGTGATGCCTCAAATGCTCCACAAAACACCACCAACAATGGAGGACTTGAGAGAAAGAGTGACTTGCACAAAATCGGCTCTTATGATCTTCTTGAACCACTAGTGCTGATTTTTAGGAGCTAAGGGGCTTCTTCTATAGTGTGGAAAAACCCTAATGCACCATGACCTTTCAAATTACTTAGGATCCATGGGTTAAACCTCCATGGACTATCCATGGACCACCATATTGGTTTAGCCCATCCTAAATACCCATAGGCCCACACTATAAGAATCATTGATTTACCAAATCAATCCCCGTACATTTAATTAGTCTCTTTTGATCACTAAATTAATTCCAAATTAATTTTTGATCAATACTAATTAAATAATATGATTTCATATTAATATATTAGAAATTATAATATATTAATAAATCATAAATAACCTCTTCTCAAAAGTCCATCCTTTCAAATTGTTCCGGTGAAATGCAACCCAAATGGACCATGCTACTTTCGGGTCAAGTACATACCAGATATAGTTATGGACTTAGACACCTTATCGAACAACATCTACTTTGTCACAACTGTAAATTTTGAGCCACGTAATCTATACATTCAAGTTAATGTGAATCAGAAACTTCAAGTGAATACATTACGCAAGTACTACAAGTAGTCATCAAACAATTGGAAAACCCTAGAAGTTCTTGTTAAGTCTATTTTGGACTAGAACTTCCTTATTGGATCCAAATGGACCAATAAGTTTCCAATTGGACTATCATGGGCTTAGAACCCTAATTGGGCTCTAATTGGACCCACTCTTATTTATTTTAACATTTTAGGTCATGTTGGGCCTATAATGAAATGAATTGAAAGCTTTGGGCCATGAATAACCTAAACTAGTCCAATAAAAATATAAAAATCATACTACATTCTTTTAAGCATAAAACACACTCTAACTAACTCAAATATTGGGCTTAAGGGCCAAAAGGCCCAAAAATCTTTTTTTTCCTTCACATTCTCGGCCCAAAGGCCCAAACCCAAGAAGATAAGGGAGAGTTGACTTAATGCATGCCACCTCATTAATATCCAAAGGATATCCATGCAATATTTCCCATTCCTCCATGCACATCACTTCAAAATCACTTCTCCCTTCTCTCCTCTCTCACTCTCGGCCATACACACATACACCCACCAAAAATCTCTCAAACACTCTCTAGATCACTCAAGAACATCTCTTCCCCTCCATCCAAAATCTCGAAAATTTGGAAGCATTCAAGAAGGTTCTTCCACAAAATTCTTCATCTAAGGTAAGGTTTTGCTTGGATCTATGACTTGTATTCTTTATTTATCAAAAATCTCCTCCTAATCCATGCAAAAATCATGATCTTGCACCCTAGAACCATCTCAAACTCGAGATCTTCATCAAAGGGAGCTTAGGCCAAAATCACTTCATTTTTCCTTCCATTTTTCCTTGCAAAACCGAGTCAACACCCCAAGGTGAGCTTCATACCCCCTATTTTCTGTTTTTATGAGTTTTGTGGGGGGGGGGGGGGGGAATACAAGTGAAAGTGTAGATCTATATGTGTTTTGTATGCCTTGTATGATTTCCATGCTTATGTGTATGCTTTTATGTGTTTTAATGTTGGATCTAGCCATTAAACCCCTCAAAACCGAGACATAACTTATGTTTTATGATTTTAGCTTCAAATATATTTCTACACATAAAGTGATACAAGAAAAATAGCTAAGTGGTTAGCAACAATTTTCTTTAAGCTAAAAACACACATTTTGGGCTAAAAATGTGAAAAATACAAAATTAAGGGCCCAAATTGACATTTCACAGATTCTGATGGATGAAATGTGCCAAAACAGTTTCCATAAAACTATTTCTGGAATTATATTCAAATAGAGGATTAAAAACATAAATTTCAAGCTTATTGGGCTAAAAATGAAAATTTCGGCCCAAGGAGGCCCATTATGCGAATTTTTCTGTTTTGGAGGACCAAAACTGTGAATTTCTGTAAAACAGTGGACTATAAGTGTCCCAAATCCTTTTCAAAGGTTTAAAATGCTTTTTAAATTTAAAAAGGACCAAAGTTGCAAAAATTTTCCAATTTGGGCCAAAATTGTCAAAATTGCGAAAAGAAGGGCTAAAACCGAGAAAAACTGCATTTTCAGGGACTTAAACTGTTTTCTATGAAAAATATGCTGGAAAATATTAATTTCAATAATTTTTGGTGTTAAAATGTCAAGGAAAAATAGTTTAAGGACCAAACCGGGAAATATTACATAAAAAGGGTTGAAAATGTAAATTTTACAAATAATGAGGGGCTGAAAACAGAAATATTCCAAGGCTAATTCAATATGTACAATTTGATCAAATAATGACACCGCGACTATCGACGAAATACAACTCATTACAATACCAAAAGTCGTTGTTAAACGAATTGGCTCGGTCTCGAGCCAATGGAAATCTACAACTACTAACTCTTCGATACTGCGATTCATACAAATAACGTTTGGTAATACATATACATACGAGTGTGCACAGACGTCTACGCACCATCTTTGGGCCCCACAAGTGTAAAATCTTGTTCGTTGAGCCTAGCTAGCCCAATGACCTGATCTTAAGGCCCGAAGACACATATTTTCTACGAAGTGTTGAGTTTCACCGACTTAGCACAACGTAGAGTGACTTTCAATGGCTTGTACCACTGGTCCCCAAGGGTCCTTGGTATTGCTAGAAGAGTCTGCATATTTTACGAGGCGGGTCGAGGACCCCTCGCACGCATATTTTCCCCAACCAGTTAATGGAGTCACCGGGGTCTTCGTGACCTCTTTCTCTTCGGATGTGGGACTACACCTTGTCCGGGCGATTGGATAACGCGATTAGTACTGACGACGCCTTCGGGAATCGTTAGTATATCTACCAACTGGGCGTTTGCGTAACGCGGGTTTGTAGTAAATAATCCTGCTCGAGAACCTTCCAACGTCGCCTGGGACTGGCACTGCTATCTTCGTAATGGTTTCAACGCAACTTAATGGATTCCAAAGGAACTAGGGGAACATCGGGTTTTCCTAGGGTTTTCAATACGTACAGAATTGAAATGCATACATTTTCAATGAACATTTTTTTTTTACAAGTATAGAAACAAACAAGCATACCTATGGATCTTCACAAACGTTTTCAAAAGCTTTTCTTTTCAGAAAATATCGGATTTTCTGGTGGTTTTTCAAGCAATACAAACCTTCGATTTCAAACACTACTTATGAACTCACCAACATTTCATATGTTGACGTTTTTCAAAATACTTGTATTCTCAGGGAACCAGTGAATCAAGGGAAATCATACTCAGGGACGGTTGCAGTTTATTTTTGTATGAATTGAACAAATTAATTTTTGGGGAATGTAATGTTTAAACAATGTATGATATGTAAACACTACTGGTTGTACTATGTTGATGAATGGTGACGAATGTTGTTATGTTTCATATATATTCAATGTTATGGTATTCAATGGAGTCACGACAGCCCCCGGACGTTTCCGCCGTCTGGTTCGGGGGTGTGACAGGTTGGTATCAGAGCTTTGTTTATAGTGAACTAGCATGTCGAGCCATACATTGATATGCAACTATAAACCAAAAAGAAGGACTAACATAACTCTGAACAGAACAAGTAAATAAAACACACTTGCTTGCATTAGGAATAAAGACCCAACGCTGAATCAAACACAATAACACTGGTATCTCGGTTAATTCGGGACTGTTCTTAGTGATACCAAGGAGTGAATGTAGCCTGATCAACTACATTCTCTCCAAGGTAAAACTAACACACGTCTTGATGAGATCGGAATAGCCAGGGAACCTAAAACTATACCCTTTATCACCCAAACAAAGAATGTTTGCTTAGTCTGTGTAATAGCCATAGTACCCTAGGAATAATGTAGTATAATTACGTACTCGCGCAGACAGCATGGCTGGTTTTCATCACCCTGGAGACCCCTACTTCCCTAATCAGGGAAACAACGGGTGGCTAGAGGAGGAGGAGGAGCCTGAGGAAGAGCCTGAAGAAGAACCTGAGGAGGACCCCGAAGAGGAATCAGACGGGGAACCGGAGGCAGAAGTCGAGGGCGAGCCTGCCGAACCCGAAGAAGACGAAGAACCTTTCGGAGAGGAGCTCGATGACAGCGAAGGGGGTGATTCGGACGCAGAGTCCGAGGTCATCAATCCCCCTTACCCGATCAGGGTGCCCGCTTATCGTGTGGGACCCACTGGACCTACCCCTCCTTGGGGCATTGATCTTTGGAGATGGAGCAGACATCAGGGACAGCGACCCCCGTTTGGCATGTCACGTGAGTTCTTCGGCTTGAGGGACGGAGGACCGGCCGACCGAGCTCTACCAGTCATGGTGAGACGACTACGGGACACCGGCGACCTTGCTCAGAGTACTGCTGATCAAGTACGCCAGTTGTGGACTAGAGTCGAGCGTGCGGAGCAGGAGACCCGTGACGTCCTCCGGGAGTTTCACATGAGGCAGGTAAGGTGGGAATCTCGACTTCAGGACGCAGAACGCCTAGTGGCTCGTCTTCAGGGAGCATCCACATCTTCGGCACCACCTCCTGACGCAGCTCATCGCGGTTAGGGATAGACCTATCGTAATAGGATATTAGTAACTATGTTATGTACTCCGGCTCTATGTTTAAGTGACTACACTACTCATGGAGCCGTTATGCTGTCGGATTAGTGTTACTTATGTATGCTCTTGCGAGCAAATTTTCTTGTACTAAACACGGATAATATTAATAGACTTTTGTGTGTTTTGCTATGATATTCTCAGTTGTTATATGTTGAGGCGTTATGATTGTATGCTTGATGATAGTAATGCTTAGGTTCGTACCCTACACCTAGTTAGTAGGATCATAACCTCACCGAAACCACGTACACTCAACATCTTTCCGTTTCATGACAGAAAGATGCCTCGCCCAGCTACTCGCGGAAATCCCGAACCAACCCCGCCGGAAGTTGACTCCACTGCTTTCCAGGCAGCTGTGTCTGCTGCGGTCACGGCAGCTATGGCACAACTTCACCGAGGAAACAATGGAGGAGGCAATGGTCAAGGCTCCGGAAGTTCGAACAACGGGACGAACCAAGGACTCACTAAAACGTGCACCTACAAGGATTTTGCGAACGCTAAACCCCGAACTTTCAACGGCACTGGGGGAGTGATCGCTCTAAAGCGATGGATCGAGAAGATAGAGTCGGTATTCGAGATATGCGAGTGCCCCGAGCAGATGAAAGTGAAGTTCGCGGCCTGCACTTTTGTGGACCAAGCACTCACTTGGTGGAATGGTCACATAGAAGCTATGACACTCCCTGTCGCCAACTCTATACCCTGGACAGAAATGAAAGAGATGTTGACGGCTGAGTACTGCCCCCGAGGTTAAATACAGAAGATGGAGCAGGAGCTGTGGAATCTCACGGTGCAGAATGGGAACATCGATGCTTACATATCGAGATTCAGCGAACTATCCCTGTTGTGCCCGGGTATGATCACATCAGAGGGAAAGAAGATTGAACGATTCATCTGGGGACTGACATCCCCCATTCAAGGGAACGTGATAGCTGCTAACCCTGAAACGTTTGACAGCGCGAAGAGATTGGCAAAGAGGCTATATGATCATAACCACAAAAAGGGCGAAAAACCAGTGGAGACCGAGAAAAAGAAGGAGGGGGATGGTAAGAAGGGATGGAACCACAAAAGAAAGGGGCGTCAGGGCCCCGAGACCTCAAAAAGGCAACAAACAGTGGCAGTTAACGCTGTTACTGCGCCGGTTCCAGTCACCTCACATGCTCCAGCCTCAGCTGCTTCAAATGCTTCAAGGCCCTACTCTGGTAGCGCTCCCAAGTGCAATAAGTGCAGTTTCCATCATCACGGAGAATGTAAGGATTTCCATTGCACCAGTTGCAACCGAAGGGGACATACTGCAAGATTCTGCAGGACTTATCCTTCTCAGAACCAGAGTCAGGGAAACAACCAGAACAACAACAACAACAACCACCGCAACATCAACAACACCAATGCCGGCGGCAACAACGCAGGGCCTAGCCACACCTGTTTCGGGTGTGGAAGGACGGGACATTTCCGTCGAGATTGCCCTAACAACAACAACTCAGGAAACAGAGGAGCAGGAAGAATGCTGACTATGGGTCAGAGTGATGCAGTTCAAGATTCCGCAGTTGTGACCGGTACGTTTCTCCTAAACCACACTCATGCATGCATCTTATTTGATACCGGAGCGGAGCGAAGTTTCGTAAGCGAGAAGTTTAAAACATTTACTAAAACAACAACCCCAGAAGCTAAATGAAACCTATACGGTGGAAATGGCCAATGGGAAAACCGAATCCACTAGGGAGATCTACATCGGATGTACCCTAACCCTTAACCAGCACGTCTTTCGAATAGACCTAATGCCAGTATCAATTAGGAGTTTCGATGTGATTATCGGCATGGATTGGTTAAGCCCCCACCATGCTGAGATTATGTGCCACGAGAAGGCCGTTCGCCTTCGTCTCCCAAATCACGAAACCCTAGTAATTTACGGAGACAAACCCGGTACGAATCTCCGCCTCATTTCGTGCATCAAAGCGCAAAAACACTTGCGAAAGAACAGTTTGGCGTTCTTGGCCCACATAGTGGACAAGACCAAAGAAGAAACTAACATCCAAGACATTCCGGTAGCGTGTGAATTTCCGGACGTGTTTCCCGAAGATCTTCCAAGAGTACCCCCAGAGAGACAGGTTGAGTTCCGAATCGACCTCGTTCCAGGAGCAACTCCCCTCGCTAAATCACCATATCGGTTGGCACCTGCTGAAATGCAGGAATTATCCAGCCAACTCAGTGAGCTTCTGGACAAGGGATTTATCCGACCTAGCTACTCGCCATGGGGAGCTCCGGTGCTCTTTGTCAAAAAGAAGGACGGATCTTTCAGAATGTGCATCGATTACAGAGAGTTAAACAAACTCACTGTCAAAAACCGCTACCCACTCCCACGAATCGATGATCTATTCGACCAGCTCCAAGGAGCTAGCTATTTTTCTAAAATAGACTTACGATCCGGATACCACCAACTCAAAGTCCGAGAAGAGGATATTCCTAAAACCGCTTTCCGAACCCGCTACGGACATTATGAATTCGTTGTAATGCCCTTCGGTCTAACCAATGCACCTGCCGCATTTATGGACCTAATGAATCGAATCTGTCGACCGTTTCTGGACAACTTCGTCATTGTGTTTATCGATGACATCCTCGTCTATTCTCGAAGCAAAGAGGAGCATGGCCGACATCTCCGACAAATTTTAGAGACTCTGCGCACGGAAAAGCTTTACGCCAAACTCTCCAAGTGCGAGTTCTGGCTTCGGAGTGTGAATTTCTTAGGCCACGTAGTTAGCCAAGATGGAATTCATGTGGATCCCTCTAAGGTCAAAGTTGTGGAAGGATGGGCAATTCCGACTACGCCCACAGAAATTCGTCAATTCTTAGGCCTAGCAGGGTACTATAGGAGATTCATCCAAAACTTCTCTAAGATCGCCAAGCCGCTTACCTTGCTTACGCAAAAGGGCGTGCCATTCAAGTGGACAGACCGACAAGAGATTGCGTTTCGAACCTTGAAGCAAGCTCTTTGCAGCGCTCCTGTACTATCTCTACCTGAAGGAACGGAAGATTTTGTAGTTTACTGTGACGCGTCAAATCAAGGCTTAGGTTGCGTTCTCATGCAACGTGGAAGAGTGATAGCATATGCGTCCCGTCAACTAAAGATGCACGAAGTAAATTACACGACCCATGACCTAGAACTGGGAGCCGTGGTCTTCGCCCTAAAAATTTGGAGGCACTACCTGTACGGTACCAAGTGCACCATCTTCACAGACCACAAGAGCCTCCAGCACATCTTGAATCAGAAGGAGCTGAACATGAGACAACGAAGATGGGTGGAGTTGTTAAACGACTATGAATGCGAGATCAAGTACCATCCAGGCAAGGCCAACGTGGTAGCTGACGCATTAAGTCGGAAGGAATACACAAATCGCCGCACGAAAACGCACTCGATAACCATTCAGTCTCATCTGACCACTCAAATTGCATCAGTCCAGGCAGAGGCTACGAAAGCGGAAAATAGAACTAGCGAGGCATTACGCGGAATGGAGAAGAACCTAGAAGTCAAAGAGAATGGGGTATACTACTTCATGAACCGTATTTGGGTTCCAAAAATCGGAGGATTCAGAGAGACCGTTATGAAGGAAGCCCACAAGACACGATACTCCATTCATCCTGGTTCGGACAAGATGTATTTGGACATTAAGCAGCACTATTGGTGGCCTAACATGAAGGCGGAAATCGCGACTTATGTTAGTAAGTGCCTTACGTGTGCCAAAGTGAAAGTGGAGTACCAGAAACCTTCCGGGTTGTTGCAACAACCGGCAATCCCTGGGTGGAAATGGGAGGGGATTTCTATGGACTTCGTGACCAAGCTACCCAAGACGTCGGAAGGATTGGACACCATATGGGTAATAATCGACCGACTGACGAAATCTGCCCATTTCCTGCCAATCAAAGAGTCCTACAAGATGGAGAGGCTGACGCGTTTGTACCTACGAGAGATTGTAAGACTTCATGGAGTGCCAAAATCTATCATCTCGGATAGGGACAGTAGGTTCACGTCACGCTTTTGGCAGTCGCTCCACAAGGCCATGGGAACTCATCTCGATATGAGAACCGCGTATCACCCACAAACGGACGGTCAGAGCGAACGAACCATTCAGACGCTTGAAGACATGCTTCGTGCATGTGTGATAGACTTCGGAAAGTCTTGGGATACCCACCTACCGCTGATCGAGTTTTCATATAACAATAGTTATCATTCGAGCATTAAGGTGGCCCCTTTCGAAGCACTGTACGGGCGTAAATGTAGATCACCGTTATGTTGGGCTGAAGTAGGTGACACCCAGCTAGCAAGAACACATACGTCGGATAGGGCAATGACAGGACCGGAGATCATTCGCGAGACCACAGAAAAGATTGTCCAGATCAAAGCTCGATTACAAGCATCGCGTGACCGGCAAAAGAGCTACGCAGACAGACGACGAAAGCCCTTAGAGTTCCAGGTCGGTGATCGAGTATTGCTGAAAGTTTCACCCTGGAAAGGAGTTATACGTTTCGGAAAACGAGGAAAGCTAAACCCACGGTACATTGGACCTTTCGAAATCGTCGCCCGAATAGGTCCAGTAGCATACAGACTACAACTACCCACGGAGCTAAACGGTGTACACCCCGTGTTTCATGTTTCTAATCTGAAAAAGTGCCTATCAGATGAAACCCTTGTCATTCCTCTTGACAAAATCGAAATCAACGAGAATCTCCTGTTCGTCGAAGAACCAATCGAAATCATGGACAGGGAGGTGAAGCGTACTAAACAAAGTCGCATCCCGATCGTGAAGGTACGGTGGAACGCAAAGCGTGGGCCAGAATTCACGTGGGAACGCGAAGATCAAATGAAGCAGAAGTACCCTCACCTATTCTAGCAATTCTCAAATCTAGCTTTCAAACAGAATTTCGGGACGAAATTCCCTCTAACGGGGGGATGATGTCACAACTGTAAATTTTGAGCCACGTAATCTATACATTCAAGTTAATGTGAATCAGAAACTTCAAGTGAATACATTACGCAAGTACTACAAGTAGTCATCAAACAATTGGAAAACCCTAGAAGTTCTTGTTAAGTCTATTTTGGACTAGAACTTCCTTATTGGATCCAAATGGACCAATAAGTTTCCAATTGGACTATCATGGGCTTAGAACCCTAATTGGGCTCTAATTGGACCCACTCTTATTTATTTTAACATTTTAGGTCATGTTGGGCCTATAATGAAATGAATTGAAAGCTTTGGGCCATGAATAACCTAAACTAGTCCAATAAAAATATAAAAATCATACTACATTCTTTTAAGCATAAAACACACTCTAACTAACTCAAATATTGGGCTTAAGGGCCAAAAGGCCCAAAAATCTTTTTTTTCCTTCACATTCTCGGCCCAAAGGCCCAAACCCAAGAAGATAAGGGAGAGTTGACTTAATGCATGCCACCTCATTAATATCCAAAGGATATCCATGCAATATTTCCCATTCCTCCATGCACATCACTTCAAAATCACTTCTCCCTTCTCTCCTCTCTCACTCTCGGCCATACACACATACACCCACCAAAAATCTCTCAAACACTCTCTAGATCACTCAAGAACATCTCTTCCCCTCCATCCAAAATCTCGAAAATTTGGAAGCATTCAAGAAGGTTCTTCCACAAAATTCTTCATCTAAGGTAAGGTTTTGCTTGGATCTATGACTTGTATTCTTTATTTATCAAAAATCTCCTCCTAATCCATGCAAAAATCATGATCTTGCACCCTAGAACCATCTCAAACTCGAGATCTTCATCAAAGGGAGCTTAGGCCAAAATCACTTCATTTTTCCTTCCATTTTTCCTTGCAAAACCGAGTCAACACCCCAAGGTGAGCTTCATACCCCCTATTTTCTGTTTTTATGAGTTTTGTGGGGGGGGGGGGGGGGAATACAAGTGAAAGTGTAGATCTATATGTGTTTTGTATGCCTTGTATGATTTCCATGCTTATGTGTATGCTTTTATGTGTTTTAATGTTGGATCTAGCCATTAAACCCCTCAAAACCGAGACATAACTTATGTTTTATGATTTTAGCTTCAAATATATTTCTACACATAAAGTGATACAAGAAAAATAGCTAAGTGGTTAGCAACAATTTTCTTTAAGCTAAAAACACACATTTTGGGCTAAAAATGTGAAAAATACAAAATTAAGGGCCCAAATTGACATTTCACAGATTCTGATGGATGAAATGTGCCAAAACAGTTTCCATAAAACTATTTCTGGAATTATATTCAAATAGAGGATTAAAAACATAAATTTCAAGCTTATTGGGCTAAAAATGAAAATTTCGGCCCAAGGAGGCCCATTATGCGAATTTTTCTGTTTTGGAGGACCAAAACTGTGAATTTCTGTAAAACAGTGGACTATAAGTGTCCCAAATCCTTTTCAAAGGTTTAAAATGCTTTTTAAATTTAAAAAGGACCAAAGTTGCAAAAATTTTCCAATTTGGGCCAAAATTGTCAAAATTGCGAAAAGAAGGGCTAAAACCGAGAAAAACTGCATTTTCAGGGACTTAAACTGTTTTCTATGAAAAATATGCTGGAAAATATTAATTTCAATAATTTTTGGTGTTAAAATGTCAAGGAAAAATAGTTTAAGGACCAAACCGGGAAATATTACATAAAAAGGGTTGAAAATGTAAATTTTACAAATAATGAGGGGCTGAAAACAGAAATATTCCAAGGCTAATTCAATATGTACAATTTGATCAAATAATGACACCGCGACTATCGACGAAATACAACTCATTACAATACCAAAAGTCGTTGTTAAACGAATTGGCTCGGTCTCGAGCCAATGGAAATCTACAACTACTAACTCTTCGATACTGCGATTCATACAAATAACGTTTGGTAATACATATACATACGAGTGTGCACAGACGTCTACGCACCATCTTTGGGCCCCACAAGTGTAAAATCTTGTTCGTTGAGCCTAGCTAGCCCAATGACCTGATCTTAAGGCCCGAAGACACATATTTTCTACGAAGTGTTGAGTTTCACCGACTTAGCACAACGTAGAGTGACTTTCAATGGCTTGTACCACTGGTCCCCAAGGGTCCTTGGTATTGCTAGAAGAGTCTGCATATTTTACGAGGCGGGTCGAGGACCCCTCGCACGCATATTTTCCCCAACCGGTTAATGGAGTCACCGGGGTCTTCGTGACCTCTTTCTCTTCGGATGTGGGACTACACCTTGTCCGGGCGATTGGATAACGCGATTAGTACTGACGACGCCTTCGGGAATCGTTAGTATATCTACCAACTGGGTGTTTGCGTAACGCGGGTTTGTAGTAAATAATCCTGCTCGAGAACCTTCCAACGTCGCCTGGGACTGGCACTGCTATCTTCGTAATGGTTTCAACGCAACTTAATGGATTCCAAAGGAACTAGGGGAACATCGGGTTTTCCTAGGGTTTTCAATACGTACAGAATTGAAATGCATACATTTTCAATGAACATTTTTTTTTTACAAGTATAGAAACAAACAAGCATACCTATGGATCTTCACAAACGTTTTCAAAAGCTTTTCTTTTCAGAAAATATCGGATTTTCTGGTGGTTTTTCAAGCAATACAAACCTTCGATTTCAAACACTACTTATGAACTCACCAACATTTCATATGTTGACGTTTTTCAAAATACTTGTATTCTCAGGGAACCAGTGAATCAAGGGAAATCATACTCAGGGACGGTTGCAGTTTATTTTTGTATGAATTGAACAAATTAATTTTTGGGGAATGTAATGTTTAAACAATGTATGATATGTAAACACTACTGGTTGTACTATGTTGATGAATGGTGACGAATGTTGTTATGTTTCATATATATTCAATGTTATGGTATTCAATGGAGTCACGACAGCCCCCGGACGTTTCCGCCGTCTGGTTCGGGGGTGTGACATACTTTTTCTTTTTCTCACAGAAACAACACATCTGATCATTATGTCTCTTGCAATGATTCATCCTCCTGATACATGAAAAAAAATTGTTAATATAAATAATATAGTTCTCAATCATGAAAATTAAATTATTATTATAATTACTTTTCTTTTTGAACAATTAGTAAGCATAATAACCTAATCCTTGACAGTAAGAGCATGTTCGTTTTTTGGGGGCTTCTAAAGAAGTCTTGATTCTACTTGTAAGTTTAGTTCACCCTTTTGTAGTAGTTGGTATCATGGACAGATAATCATGGCATAATATCTACTTACACAACTCCCATATAAGAACTTTGAGATGCAATCTCCAAAGACATAGATTTCTTTCGATTTGTTTGATCATCTAAAAGACCTATCAATATCGTATTGAGTTTTTATATCTCCAAAGAGGAGTCCCTTACTTGTTCAATTAGTTTAGTAAAATTTGAATGCATACAAAATAATGTCTAGGCAATAACTCCGTTTTCAGTATTTATTTATCCGAGTCCGATACTAACACAACCCAGTTTTTACCTACCATCAAGGGTCCATTGCAGTAAAATATAGTGACTCGTCTATTCTTGAACATGCTTCTTCTTCATCACATATAAGCTATGCAGTAACATTCGAATCATGAGGTATAAAATGTTAGTTTTGCACTCGGAAGAGGCTTACTACGTGATCCATAGTGGTCATTTCGTAGCTAGGGCAATCGACTCTTTGATCCGCATCTTCGAACCTCACGACGTGAGGCATCATTTCTCACGATGTGACCCAAGCCTGATGCTCCCAAACCTAAAAATCGGGTATAAAAACAGAATGAGGAGGCTAGGGTCTCCCACACTCAGCCTCTTTCACTCTTAAGCCACTAAAAACCCTAAATTTAACCCTTTTAAGGCTTTGAGCCTTTGTTAGAGGTGTTGGTGTTAAAGATGTTTTGTTTTCTTTGAAGGAGAAGAAGAAGCAGCTCTTGTGGTGACTCATTTTGGCAAGCCTAGCTCATCTTTGGGGACTAACTTAACTTGTAAGCTCCAGTAAGGAATAAAGATCCTACCTTTTTCACTTAAGGTTGCTAAATCTAGGGTTTAACCACCTTCTTTGCATGAGATCTTGGCTTACCAAGAATGAGGTTCATAAAGTTAGCAACTTTATGAACCATTGAGTCATTGGTTGTATTAGAACCCCTGGATCGGGACTTTGGTGTAAGTTATGGCCCCTACGCTTGAATCTTTATGATTATACCAACTTTAAACCTAGCTAGTGATTAAGTCATGCATTGGCCATGTATCGCTGAAAATATATGATTTTTATGGTCTTTTAGACTAAATAAAGTATTCTGGAAAGTCTCAACGCTCATCTTAAAAGATTAAGAGCTTAATGCTCATAGAACAGTTCTCACGGCGTTAGGGGTATAGCCTCACGACGTGACCACGACGATTTCCCCAGTCTGAGACCCTGAGACGAGTGAACCGGGTTGACTCGTTGTGTCGACCCAAGCCAAGTTAACTCTTACGACGTGAGACGATGGAGCTCACAACGTGAGGACGAAAGGATAAGGAAGATTGGGCCTTTTGGGCCAAATTGGTCCATTCGAATTATTTATTTTGGGAGGAATTGTTAGGTTTGTGAAAAGGCCGTTTGAAGAGTTGGGCACAATTTAGAAAATTGGGCCATTAGTGGGCCTTTAGTGGGCCAATAGTGGGCTGGGAAAGATAAGATGGTCCAAAAATTAGTCGAAGGGGTAAAATGGACATTTGACCCAAAGAAGTATTATGGATTTTCATTGAGTGTTTATTGTGGTCATGATAGTCGGGGAGTCATTGGAGCAGCCATTAGAGATACCCTGGCACGAGTTTTCAGCAGTTAGCTTGAGAGGTGAGTCTTCCTTCGGTAGGAACGGGTCGAAGGCACCAATGATGGCCCGTTTATGTATGTTAGTATGTACCGGGCTTCAGTCCGATGCCGGGAAGGAGTTCAATGCCGCGTAAGCCGATTCCTGGTTCGTCCCGATACAGCTGGGAAGAGTCCCAAAGTTATGTTATATGTTAAATGTTATGTGTATGGTATATGGTAGTTTGGGGGAGCTCACTAAACTTCGTGCTTACAGTTTTCAGGTTTGGTTTCAGGTACTTCTGCTAGCAAAGGGAAGGGCTCGGGGTGATCGCATGGCACACACCACAGTTTTATAGCCTGGGGTATTTTACTATGATATTTGAGATGATACTTTGATATTTTGATAGTTGATATGATGTTTTTGAGATACACGTTTTATGGAGTTCACATGATGATGTTATTTATGGTTTTATTAATGGATTAACAACGGAATTTTTAGACCGTATTTTTGGGATGTTACATATGCTCATATAAAATCCCATTTGTCTCATACATAGAACACGAACATGTGACGATGACTTGATTTAAAGAAAGAAAGGTAATAATATGCCAATATTTGTTTATTATCGTCCAATTACCCAACTCTATATGTGCTTTCTTCCGTAGTTATTGTTATAGTCTCATGAGTCAAATTGGTAATAGCTTCGGTCCATTCTGTCTTGAAAATATCAAACATCTTTCTAGTATAAAATTGACATTCTTTTGCTTCAATTGGATACACCGAAGAAAGAAATAGCCTCGAGTTCATAGTCTTGAAATCTTCATCTTCTTCAGCAGCCCTTTGTGACAAAACTGCTTTGTCGTATTGTATAACAAATTCATTCAACCTGGTACTCGAGTTAAAAAATCCATCAAAAAATGAATTGATACTCTCACTTCATCCAGTTGTGGTCATACCAACAAAGGAAATATCATTCAAGAAGGGTTTAGCCCAATGTATATGTTGGTTATACGTGTCACTAATCCAACAATTACTTTCCAATTCATACTTAATACACATATCTTCCCATGTTGCTTCAAAATTTTCAATGGTGTCACTATTTACCCATTGCTTGTGCGTCTCTTGAAAATCATTGTAACGGGAAACATATGATCGAAGATTCTCGGTTTCATGCTTCCTAATATGTCATGAACATTGTCTTGATAAGTAATAATTGCCTTCGGATACTTGCCAAACATACATTTGAGGAAATGATCAAATAAACATTCAAATGTCTCTTCCTTTTCCTTTTCAAGCAATGCTCCACCAAAAATTATAGATTGCCCATGATGATTCACCCCAGTAAAGGGAGGAAAATGCATCTTGAATTTGTTAGTCATATAAGTAACAACAAACATAACAACATCTCTGAATTTTGTATAGGCATCTCTTGATCTACCATTAGCCCAAAAGATATTTCTAGGATACCTATCATCAGACAAATGCACGACAAAATACTGGTCAATGTCAACTAATGTTTTATCTTGAAAATGTTTTATATGTCCATAGAACTCTTTTCATCTATGTTGTTTTCGATGCTCACATAAGACATCAACACATTTATTTGAATTTACATCATCTACATTTGAGGTATTCATTGTATTAACATTCTTTTTAATCCGAGAAGGTTTCAACCTTGCTTGACCAAATTGCACCATAAAAGATTTGCATTCTATTGAACGGTAGAAATTGCTATGAAATCGATGCTTCATCACCTTTGTACATGTCATGGTCAAGTAGGGATTGTATGTTCCATTAAACGAGTTCACCAACCATTTCTCATCCTACCATCTTATTATTCGAAGCTTTGCTTGACATCCGGTTCTAACATCTCTATGATGTTTTTTCTCATTTTCACTTGAAGCATTTTTGTGTATCTGTTTGAAACCATCTTTGTTGCATACATATATCTTCCAAAAATGCTCATTTTTTTAGGATTTTTAATTGTGTCATCTCTACGTATACCAAAGCAATGCAAAATTGAATAATCATTATAGAATGTATAGGCATCATCGGGTGTATCAAAAACCTTTCCCAGTATCCTTTCAGCACTAACATCATCTTCGTCAAATTCAATGTTCACACCGAAATCGTTAAGTTCTTCAAAATCATATGTTGCTTCCACAAAATCATTTGTGCCAACATTTTCATTTATATACGGTTCTATAGCTTGATCAACTGCTTCGGTTTCAAACATCATGGCATCCACAAAACCACAAGTAAAAGACAATGAGAACTTCACCCTATTAATGCCAAGCCAGTTACTTTTTGGAGATGGCCTAACTTTTTCATTATATCAAAAGCAATAAATTCAACAAAAGCAACATGGATAATAAAAGCTGTGACAACCCAAATTTCGTTCTGTCATTTTAACCGATTCGTCAATAAAATACGTCGTTTTCGAATTGTTTCCGTTTCATTATTAAATTAAGTCATTAAATTTAAGTCGTTTATTATGAATTAATGGGTACTCAAACATGTTAGAAACATGTAAAAACACTTTCGATATTTAATTGGATAAATTTTAGTTTTATTCTGTCGGGTTATAAACAATTAAATCGGGTACGACCAAAAGCCTCGTCTAACGTCAGTATCGGGTAGAATTCCACCAGGCCATAAACTCAACCCCTATATAAGGGATTGAGTGACATCATTTTGAGGCTTTTTCTCTCTCTCTAAAAACACTTTCTCTCACTACTCTCTCTCTCTAAAATTCGATTTTGGTCCAAAATCATCCAATTCAAGCCTCAAATCATTAAGGTAACTATCCTAACTCATAGATTAGCATCTTTAGCATTCAAATTCGTGTTTAAATCATGAAATAGGACCAAGAACTTGTTTTTACGGTCTAGGAACCCTCCCAAAACCGTGAACTCCTTTAAATGGGGTTTTGAAGCCCCAAAACCCTTCCAAATCACTTCTAGTGCTTAGTTATGACCTTTGGACTTGCAAGAATGGACTTAGAGCACCAAAATCTTACCATTTAGGGGGTAAACTTGAGTTTACGGTCCAAGAACATGCTTGGACCGTAAACCCTCATTCATGGACCATAAACATCATTTAAGGTGTTAGTTTGCCCTAAACACCTCCAACAAGCCTCTATGAGAGTATAGAACCTTATAATCCTTCAAGAGATGCACCAAAACATACACAAATGGGTCAAACTTGAGTTTACGGCCCAAGAACATTCTTGGACAGTAAAAACCTATTCTTAGACCTTAAACTCCTCCAATGGGTGTTAAAGTGCCCTTAACACCTTGTATGGCTTAGAAATGGGTCTAGAACTTAGCATGCTTAACCTTCAACCACCAAATTACATGAATCATGGACAAACATGAGTTTACTGCCGTAAACTCATGTATTTAAGGTAGTAAACTCACCAAGAACATCTTCATAGACCGTAAACTACTTTTCCAATGTCAATTCAAGTCCCAATCACTTCCTAAGCCATGAAATCAACCCTAGAACCTTCCTTTGTGCATTGTAGTGACCTATGACCACCAAAACCCCTTAGGACATGGAATATAAGAGTTTACAGCCATAAACTCATAGTTTACTGCCGTAAAGTCCTCAAATGGTCCTTAGGATGTTCAAATCTCATTCAAATGCATTGAAAGCAAGCCTAGCATCACCCCTCATGTGTTATAAGGCCATTTAGCTACCAAGAACACCTCCACCATGAGTTTATGGCCGTAAACTCATGGGGAGTTGGTCATTTGGAACGTAAACTCGTAAAGGAGTTTACTCTTGAAGGGTAAACTCCATATCCAAGCCATACACATCCATAGATGCTACCCGGGTCACTCCAAACACTTGAATTGAAGTGTTTTCGCGTCTAGAAGTGTTTACTCTTATCTAATTAGTGGTCCGAAGTCTAATTAGATGCAATTTATGTATCTCTTCATATTACATAGGAATCTCACGTGATTTCAATCCCCGATCTAAAACTTAGCATCCTAGACGACACGTTCCTCGATTGGTGAGTTCATACCCCTACACCTTTTTCTGTGTTTTTCAATGTTTTCAGGGGGGGGGGGAATACAAGCAAACAATAAATGTTTTCAAAACCTAAAACTAGTGTAATTCTATAAATATCTGGCAAACTTTTACATATCGTTATCCCTTATGTATTATGCGGAGCATAAGGGATGTTTTATTGAATATAAATACATGGATTTCAATTACAATAAAGGAAACAATCAAAACAATCAAATTATTATGGGAATAATTTGGGATCTTCAGTTCTTGTTTTACAAGTTCAAATTTATGTAAAGTTAATAGATAAACTATGTCTGATTCAGTTTATCTCTGTTTAATTTAGAGTATTATGCCAGATAAGTTCATTGTATTAAACTGTTTTTACTGTATTATGTTTCAAAGAGATTAGTATGTTTGATAACAACCGAGTATACCGTGAATAATTTAATACTAGCTTGTGAGATGTATCTTCATTAAACCCTTCGGGTTATCAGTAAATCCTCCCCGGAAGTGTAACCAGAGTCTCCTGGAGGGAGAGCGTGGAATTTGTGAATAGATCTATTCAGGACTAACAATCTCACACCTAAACTGCTAGCTACAGTTAGGCGAGCACGCCTGGGGTGACAAGTTCTGGATATCGTCCGACGCCTGAAGAACGTCAAGGAGGTCTCATGGTCATATTAGCATGGTTACCCCGACTCACAATATGTATTATTATATTAATATAAGTTTATTCACGGATTTTATTTTCATATCTATCTTTGATCTATAAAATTTATATCTAGTACGGGATGGTATTCCCATGGTCTTTATATCTTGTACGGGATGGTATTCTCATGGTTTTATATCTAGTATGGGACGGTAATCGCATGGCTTTCAATCTATAGTTTTTGTGTATTAAAAACTATCTTATATCTAGTGCGGGATGGTATTCCCATTGTTTTTATATCTAGTACGGGACGGTAATCTCATGGCTTTCAATCTATAATTTTTGTGTATTAAAATTATCTTATATCTAGTACGGGATAGTATTCCCATGGTTTTCAATCAATATTTTTATGTATTAAAAATATCTACTGTTGTACTGGATGGTATTCCTAGTGGTTTTCAATATATAGTTTTATGTATTAAACTATACACTGTTGTATTTAACGGAAATTCAGAACTTTAACTAAACTGTCTTTATAAGAAAATATGAGATTTTCTTGGATAACAACTTTTCAGAAAACTAAAGGAAACATGTTCATTTTTAGAAAACAAAACACTTATGAACTCACCAGCTTTACGCTGATTTTTAAACTGCTTGTATTCTCAGGTTCTCCTTAGACAAGTATCCAGCGTTTTTTTGCAGAAGACGGAGCATATGGAAGTTACATCTTACTTTTGTTTAATCTTATGTATCTACAAAACTTGTATTACTGTACTTTCAAACAAATGTAATGAATCTATGTAATGTAATATTTTGTGTTTACTATGCTTACTATGTATATTGGTTGCGATACTTCATGACGTCCTCCGCCCCGGAAACGTTTTCGCCTTTGGTTTCGGGGTGTGATAGATTGGTATCAGAGCCAGGTTTATAGTGAACTAGTATACCAAACCTTACATGGTATAAGACTATAAACACTAAAGGGCCTAAGTGCTCTAAACTAAAAGTATACTTTAAAATATAAGTATTTTCAAAAGTATACAAGTATACCTAACCGTCGAAATCCGTAACTACAAGTTGAACAAAACATAAGTAAATGGGTGTTGTACGCTGCGGTTAAACCTGTGCAGTTATGTAGTCGTGTCTAGGATCAATATAGCCTGGCCAACTATACTCATTCGAGACACGGCCAACATGTGCTTGGGAGTGACTGTGGTATGCGATATGCCTAAAACTTACCCAATACCCAAACAACGAACCGTCGTCACAGCGAAACATAAAATACTATGGGAGTATTTTAGCCAAAGCCAAATACGTTGTAGAAATTCATTTCAAGTATTGCTACTCGTTCCTTCTTTAGCGATAGTTTATCTGCTTTGATAACTCTTTCCTGCTTATCGCTTATGAAATCCTATATCTGTCATAATGAGATATTCCTTGTTTCATATCTCATATTTCAATTTAGAGGACTTACCATCCTCTCTTTCCTAATCATTTTAGATCATCATGCCTCCAAAGAAAGGACCCAGATCTAGGAACAACAACCCTCCACCACCACCACCTCCTCCTCAATTTGATCCTTTGATGTTTCAGATAGTTGTTACTGCCGCAGTGACGGCTACAATGACGATATTATACCCTAGTAGGTTCAGTGGACCAGGGAGTAACACCTACCCTCAAAACCATGAAAATGTTTAGGAGCATTAGACTGAGCGTAATGAGAGTAAAAAGGTTATCTGGAAAAAGAAACGAAAGGGTCAGAGTTCACAAGGACCCTCCAAGAGGCATGAAACTGTGCCAGCTCAAGCTGCCACTGCTCCTGTTGCTGTGTCTACAGCTCAAGCACCTACCACTAGGTATGCGGGTAACCTCCCTTGGTGCAATAAGTGCAGTTATCATCACCTCACTTCCAGCCAATGTCGAGAGGTATTTTGTAACAGCTGTGGCAAAAAGGGTCACACTGCGAAAAATTGTAAGACACCAACCCAATCAACCCATCAAGCTTCCGGAGCGGGAATCAGTCCGGCCGGCTATGGTTGCGGCGAAGTCGGGCATTTCAAGCGAAACTGCCCCAAGACAGCAACAACTGGCAACACTGGAAGAGTCCTAGCTATAGGACAAGATGAGGCAGCTGCCGATCCCACCGTTGCCACAGGTATATTCTTCCTCGACAACCCTTATACTTGCAATCCTTTCCGATTATATTGTTGAAAGAGAATCTGTTATCTATTCAATTAAACATCATCTTAAAATTAGTCCTCCATTAGTAACCGAAATGTCTATCGTCGAGATGACTAACAACGAGAAAGAGGACGTTAGCGATATATTAATAGATTGAATCCTTACCCTCGGCGAATCACTCCTTTCCCATCGACCTAATGTCAGTTTCTATGGAGAGCTTTGATGTTATCATTGGCATGGATTGATTGAGTCTCAATTGTACTGATATCCTTTGTTCCGAAAAATCTATCCATCTCAACCTTCCCCCTGGTCAAACTCTTATAATCTTCAGCGATAAACTTAGTTTCAGTCCTCGCATCGTTTCATACATCAAAACTCAAAAGGCTTTCTCGAAAGGAGTGCCATAAATTCCTAGCCTATGTGACCATCTAGAAACAGGAAGTTGCATCCCTGAAGTCTGCAACTTTCCTAGTGTCTTTTCCCGAAGAGCTTCTAGGAATTCCTCCCGAGCTTCGAGTCGAGTTTCACATCGACCTAATCCCTGGAACTACCCTTGTAGCCTAGCTCCCATATCGATTAGCGCCAACAGTAATGCAAGAGTTATCTAATCAGTTCAATGAGCTACTCAACAAAGGATTCATCAAACCAAGTTCCTCACCCTGGGGAGCCTTGGTATTGTTGTGAAGTAGAAAGATGGATCCTTTCAGATGTATATAGACTACCACGAGTTGAACAAGTTGACCGTCAAAAACTGATATCCTCTTCCTCGAATAGATGACCTTTTCGACCAAATTTCAGGGAGCCAATTATTTCTCGAAGATAGACCTCAGATCAGGGTACCATCAGCTTCGAGTTCGCGAGAATGATGTTTCCAAGACAGCATTTAGGACTCGATATGGACACTACGAGTTCATAGTAATACCCTTCGACCTAATCATTTTCCTTGGTCACGTGATAAGAAAGGAAGGCATACATGTGGACCCGTCCAAAATTTAAGACGATAGAGAATTGGTCAGCACCGAAGACACCCACACAAATCCGTCAATTCTTGGGTCTCGCTGGCCACTATCGCAGGTTCATGCAGAATTCTTCCAGAATCGCCAAACCCCAACCACTCTAACACAGAAAGACTTAAACATGAGGCAACGGCGCTGGGTAGAGATGGTCAGTGCTATGAGTGTGAAATCTGCTACCATCCCGGCAAGGCCAATATGGTAGCAGATACCCTGAGCCGAAAAGAATAGTTCAAGCCACAAGATGGAAAGACTCACGTGAACCTACATTCAAGAGATAATCTGACTGCATGGTGTACCTGCATCCATTATCTCCGAACGAGATAGCCGGTTTACCTTAAGTTTTGACAATCTATTCAGAAAGCTCTCAGAACTAAGTTGGACTTGGGAACGACATATCATCCTCAGACTATCGGACAGAGTAAGAGAATTACCCAGACCCAAGAAGACATACTAAGGACATGTGTCATCGATTTCGGAAAATCATGGAACAACCATTTAACCTTGATTGAATCATCATAGACCTGCATTAAGACTACCTCGTTCGAAGCCCTCTACGGTCGCAAGTACAAGATCCCTTATGTGCTGGACCGAGATAGAGGACGCGCAACTAGTCAAGAGACCATTTCCCTGACAGTGCCTTCTCTGATACTAAAAATCACCCGTGAAACCGCCGAGAAAATCATCCAGATCCGAGATCAACTGAGAAGCTTCACGAGACAGACATAAGTATACGCCGATAAACTACGAAAACTCTTAAAATTATAGATTGGAAACCGTGTCCTGTTGAAGGTCTCGTCCTGGAAAGACATGGTACGCTTTGGAAGCATGGAAAAACTTAACCCAAGATACATAGAACCTTTCAAGATCCTAGCTAGGATCGGCCTTGTATCCCATAAACCCCGACTACCTTCAGGACTTAGCTGCATCCATCCTGTATTCTACGTCTTCAATCTTAGGAAGCACCTAACCGATGAAACCCTAGTAACCCTTCTTTATGAGATCAAGATCAATCAAAGTCTGAACTACATGGAAGAACCATCCGAAATCATAGATCGAGAGACTAGATGTACGAAACAAAGCCGTACCCCGATGGTGAAGGTCAGCTGAAATACCGTGCGAGAACCCGAGTTCACTTGGGAACACGAAGACTCGATAAGAAAAATATCCGCATCTTTTCGATTATATGATTTATATCTTAAGTTTTGAATTTCGGGACGAAATTCACTCTAACGGGGGGATAATGTGACAACCCAAATTTCGTTCTGTCATTTTAAACGATCTGTCAATAAAATACGTCGTTTTCGAATTGTTTCCGTTTCATTATTAAATTAAGTCATTAAATTTAAGTCGTTTATTATGACTTAATGGGTACTCAAACATGTTAGAAACACGTAAAAACACTTTCGATATTTAATTGGATAAATTTTAGTTTTATTCCGTTGGGTTATAAACAATTAAATCGGGTACGACCAAAAGCCTCGTCTAACGTCAGTATCGGGTAGAATTCCACCGAGCCATAAACTCAACCCCTATATAAGGGATTGAGTGACATCATTTTGAGGCTTTTTCTCTCTCTCTAAAAACACTTTCTCTCACTACTCTCTCTCTATAACTCGATTTTGGTCCAAAATCATCCAATTCAAGCCTCAAATCATTAAGGTAACTATCCAAACTCATAGATTAGCATCTTTAGCGTTCAAATTCGTGTTTAAATCATGAAATAGGACCAAGAACTTGTTTTTACGGTCTAGGAACCCTCCTAAAACCGTGAACTCCTTTAAATGGGGTTTTGAAGCCCCAAAACCCTTCCAAATCACTTCTAGTGCTTAGTTATGACCTTTGGACTTAGAGCACCAAAATCTTACCATTTAGGGGGTAAACTTGAGTTTACGGTCCAAGAACATGCTTGGACTGTAAACCCTCATTCATGGACCATAAACATCATTTAAGGTGTTAGTTTGCCCCTAAACACCTCCAACAAGCTTCCATGAGAGTATAGAACCTTATAATACTTCAAGAGATGCACCAAAACATACACAAATGGGTCAAACTTGAGTTTCGGCCCAAGAACATTCTTGGACAGTAAAAACCTATTCTTAGACCTTAAACTCCTCCAATGGGTGTTAAAGTGCCCTTAACACCTTGTATGGCTTAGAAATGGGTCTAGAACTTAGCATGCTTAACCTTCAACCACCAAATTACATGAATCATGGACAAACATGAGTTTACTGCCGTAAACTCATGTATTTAAGGTAGTAAACTCACCAAGAACATCTTCATAGACCGTAAACTACTTTTCCAATGTCAATTCAAGTCCCAATCACTTCCTAAGCCATGAAATCAACCCTAGAACCTTCCTTTGTGCATTGTAGTGACCTATGACCACCAAAACCCCTTAGGACATGGAATATAAGAGTTTACAGCCATAAACTCATAGTTTACTGCCGTAAAGTCCTCAAATGGTCCTTAGGATGTTCAAATCTCATTCAAATGCATTGAAAGCAAGCCTAGCATCACCCCTCATGTGTTATAAGGCCATTTAGCTACCAAGAACACCTCCACCATGAGTTTATGGCCGTAAATTCATGGGGAGTTGGTCATTTGGAACGTAAACTCGTAAAGGAGTTTACTCTTGAAGGGTAAACTCCATATCCAAGCCATACACATCCATAGATGCTACCCGGGTCACTCCAAACACTTGAATTGAAGTGTTTTCGCGTCTAGAAGTGTTTACTCTTATCTAATTAGTGGTCCGAAGTCTAATTAGATGCAATTTATGTATCTCTTCATATTACATAGGAATCTCACGTGATTTCAATCCCCGATCTAAAACTTAGCATCCTAGACGACACGTTCCTCGATTGGTGAGTTCATACCCCTACACCTTTTTCTGTGTTTTTCAATGTTTTCAGGGGGGGGGGGGGGGGAATACAAGCAAACAATAAATGTTTTCAAAACCTAAAACTAGTGTAATTCTATAAATATCTGGCAAACTTTTACATATCGTTATCCCTTATGTATTATGCGGAGCATAAGGGATGTTTTATTGAATATAAATACATGGATTTCAATTACAATAAAGGAAACAATCAAAACAATCAAATTATTATGGGAATAATTTGGGATCTTCAGTTCTTGTTTTACAAGTTCAAATTTATGTAAAGTTAATAGATAAACTATGTCTGATTCAGTTTATCTCTGTTTAATTTAGAGTATTATGCCAGATAAGTTCATTGTATTAAACTGTTTTTACTGTATTATGTTTCAAAGAGATTAGTATGTTTGATAACAACCGAGTATACCGTGAATAATTTAATACTAGCTTGTGAGATGTATCTTCATTAAACTGTTTTTACTGTATTATGTTTCAAAGAGATTACATAGGAACCTCGCGTGATTTCAATCCCCGATCTGACACTTAGCATCCTAGACGACACGTCCCTCGACTGGTGAGTTCATACCCCTACCCCTTTTCCGTGTTTTTCAATGTTTTCAGGGGGGAATACAAGCAAACAATAAATGTTTTCAAAACCTAAAACTAGTGTAATTCTATAAATATCTGGAAAACTTTTACATATCGTTACCCCTTATGTATTATGCGGAGCATAAGGGATGTTTTATTGAATATAAATACATGGATTTCAATTACAGTAAAGGAAACAATCAAAACATTCAAATTATTATGGGAATAATTTGGGATCTTCAGTTCTTGTTTTACAAGTTCAAATTTATGTAAAGTTAATAGATAAACTATGTTTGATTCAGTTTATCTCTGTTTAATTTAGAGTATTCCCATGGTTTTATATCTAGTACGGGACGGTAATCTCATGGATTTCAATCTATAGTTTTTGTGTATTAAAAACTATCTTATATCTAGTGCGGGATGGTATTCCCATGGTTTTTATATCTAGTACGGGACGGTAATCCCATGGCTTTCAATCTATAATTTTTGTGTATTAAAACTACATCTAGTACGGGATAGTATTCCCATAGTTTTCAATCATTATTTTTATGTATTAAAAATATCTACTGTTGTACTGGATGGTATTCCCAGTGGTTTTCAATATATAGTTTTATGTATTAAACTATACACTGTTATATTTAACGGAACTTCGGAACTTTAACTAAACTGTCTTTATAAGAAAATATGAGATTTTCTTGGATAACAACTTTTCAGAAAACTAAAGGAAACATGTTCATTTTTAGAAAACAAAACACTTATGAACTCACCAGCTTTACGCTGATTTTTAAACTGCTTGTATTCTCAGGTTCTCCTTAGACAAGTATCCAGCGTTTTTTTGCAGAAGACGGAGCATATGGAAGTTACGTCTTACTTTTGTTTAATCTTATGTATCTACAAAACTTGTATTACTATACTTTCAAACAAATGTAATGAGTCTATGTAATGTAATGTTTTGTATTTACTATGCTTACTATGTACATTGGTTGCGATACTTCATGACGTCCTCCGCTCCGGAAACGTTTCCGCCTTCGGTTTCGGGGTGTGACAAAAGCACATATAAAATAAAAAATTTGTTGATAAACAATCTGAACAAAAAACATTAGCAAAATTAATATACTTATCGTAATAATCACTTTTCCCAATTCAAGAATTGTTTGATCAAATACCATTGAAAATTTTGATAGAGCTCCATTGTAATTGAAAGTAATGTGGACATTCACATGTGAATTGACACTTCTTGGGATATGCTACAACCACACTATATCGTTTTTCTGGGAATCATGATTTCTATGATTTTTTTTTTCCTTTGAAATCGTTTTTTAAATCTTCTGTGAATTGAAAC
This sequence comes from Lactuca sativa, assembly GCF_002870075.4. Classification (NCBI taxonomy): domain Eukaryota; kingdom Viridiplantae; phylum Streptophyta; class Magnoliopsida; order Asterales; family Asteraceae; genus Lactuca; species Lactuca sativa. The sequence goes on from NC_056630.2 coordinate 254,544,225, forward strand.
TTTTTTTTTTCGTATGAATTACAATGACTTGTGATTCCGATTTCATTGAAATCTCTTTTGTGTTCGTACGGCCCGTAACACGACACGAAATAAATGAGTTTGGGTTGAGTTTTTCAACCCACCAACCCACCGACCCACCGACCCGCCAACCTGTTTTTTTTAAATATATTTATGTATCAAGTATCAATATTTAATAAGTATTATCTATGTTTGCATTAATGTTTAGTTTGAATATGTTTCTATGAATGTTTGTAATTTTCATTTGGATGTTTAAGACTTAAATAGTTAAGTGTCTAAAATTCGGATATGTTTGCATCAACCATCAAGAATTTATGTTAAATTGTCAATTTTATTTATAGAATCTGACTCACGAACCCGTCAACTTGTGAACTCGTATAATAAATGAGTTGGCAGGTCATATATGAGTTTATGTTTCAAACCCGCCAATCTGTAACATGTATATTTAAATGGGTCGTGTTTGGGTTGACACATTTTGACCCGCCAACCTGCGACACGCCAACCCGAACACGACACGATTGTCAGGCATATGTGCGTCCAATATAAAAGTATATATATATATATATATATATATATATATATATATATATATATATATATATATATATATATATATATATATATATATATATATATAAATGGGTCGTGTTTGGGTTGACACATTTTGACCCGCCAACCTGCCAACCCGAACACGACACGATTGTCAGGCATATGTGCGTCCAATATAAAAGTATATATATATATATATATATATATATATATATATATATATATATATATATATATATATATATATATATATATATATATATATATATATATATATATATATATATATATATATATATATATATCGGTGACATTCATTTCAACTCTTTGGGACCCGTTTCATCTTTTATGATTACGTTTCTTCATGTGTCTAATAGTCTGTCCATATTTTATCATTGCTCCTCACCGACTTCTTATTTGAGAAGTGTCAAATATGATTACTTTAGTAATAATGATTGTTAGAACAATTGAGATCCGTTTGATAACTAGATACAAAAAAGGGTATTCCTCAAACAGTAATCTAGTTTTAGACAAGTTTTTTAAAATCTAGATATTTGATAAATATCATCGGTACCAATTGTTGCTCTGTCGCCTTTTTTTTTTTTTTTTTTTTTTTTTTTTTTTTTTTTTTTTTTGTACGTGTTTTGACTATTACTTACATTTTAAGAAGATAATTCTCCCACTATTTTTATTTGTTTTTTCTTCTATTGCCACTATCTTTAATGGATTTAGTTAATGATTTAATTAATTAATTAACTAAAAGACAATTAATATACTTTTAATTAGTTACTAGATAATTATTAATTGGACTTAATAATTAACATTTTTGGGTTGTTTGAAATTTGAAATAAAAATGTTTTATTTTGGAAATTTAAATGATAAACCCTAAAATATATCCTTATGGATTTTATTAATGGTAATTAATAAATCTATATGTAAGATTAAAAGTTTAATGTTTACAATATGTATAAGACGAATCCGTCGAACCACTAATATGCCTCATTCACGAAGCTGGTTTACAAGGGGCTATATGAAAATTGTCTATAAAATGGCGATTGAATGGATGTCCACTCTCATCCACCACTTCCTTGACTAGCGGAGGGTTGTTAGTTGAATGGGTTCGATAGGACACTTAATCCTTATTAAAAGTATAATGATAAAGTAACTAAACCATTTTCTAAAATCTCATTCTTATTTACTTTAGGAAAAATGTGAATTTGATGCTAACCCATGATATTGCACACTCCACCTTATTGGTCGTTATTGGAGCGTGTGTGGTCAACCGGCACATTAATATGGACTAATATTGTTGGCAAAGGGTGTCTCGTGAATTATCATTGATTAGTGGAGCGTGTGTGGTTAACCGGCACATTAATTGGGTTATAAATGACATCGAGAGTACCAAACTAATTTGCATGGTTATTCACATCTCGTTTGTGATCCTCGGCATCCTAGTCACAAAGTGAGAGCATAATCGAGATTAAAAATGTCATTGGATAGTTTACTGAATCTCAAAGGTTCTAGGAATTTCATAAGATTGAAATTGGTAAATGCCATATCTACCTAAAATAGATTCAAATTTGATTACAACATCCCTCTTTAGAATTCGAATCGAAAATATGGATCCTAGACTTAATCTAAGTTTTTGGGTTAATAATTAAAGATTAAATTTTACTCAAGCCCTGTTGGCATGCAAACTCCTAGATGGAAATTTTTTGTGTGGACATGTTATAAAAATGAAGTCATACATTGACAAATTGGGAATGTTGGGTGTCGTTTTCCCAAAGGAGCTGGTTGTTGACTTGGTTCTTCACTCACTTCCTTATTCATATAGTCAGTTCATTAAGTACTACTATATGATTGACCATGATGTGACCCTAATTGATCTGACATATTTGCTAATTGTTGCTGAAGCAGAAATGCTTAAGAGCACAAGTCAATCAAATGTGTTTAAAGGATCTATCTCTTAAGTTTCCATGGACATTGACAATGAGTACATTGGTAGTCCAGAAAAGGTTTCTCTTCCTAATGGAAAGGCATCGGTCAAGGTCAAACCATTTGACCATATAGTAAAGAGTAAGGCTAATTCTTAGATAGTCCCATGTGTTATTCCTGAATAGTCCATATGTTTCTATTGCCAATTGAAGGGACATTGGGTGCGAAGCTGTCCTGTTTACCTGAAAGATCTTAGAGATAGTAAAATAACGTTGTATGACTCTACTTCACATACATCCACTATATAACTCCATTATTTTATTAAGTTCCTATTGATAGATTCTTAATACATGATGTGATAGTCACATTTTGATGTTTTGTAGAATACTAGGAGAAAGAATGAAGCTTAAGAAGAGCAAGTTGAATCTGATCATGAGAGATGGATTTCGGTCGCATAGTTCAATGATCGGATTTTTGAGCTTCGAATTAGGATTTATGATAGATTAATAGATTGCTTAGGAAATGTCTAGAAACATAGTTTTTATATTTGCATTGTAAGGACAAATTTTTCCTCATTTTATCAGTAAAGTGAATTTTTGTTACTTTATATTTCCTTGCAATGGCATTTATGAAAATTGGTGATGATATTTCTAGTATTAGAAATGTTAAATATGGATTGATTCATAATTATATCGTTTGTGGTAATGTCATAATCAACCAAGTGAAAAGGAATTCCATCACTCAAGTTTCAGTTGGATAGAAACTTGGAGTCGTATAATTCAAATTGTGTGATGTATGAGAATCTTGATCTTTGGAAGATTAAGACTAATTCGTTGATCACATGTTTAGGTGAGTTAAAGTGAGCGACTAATGGATCTAGTACACATTGATGTGGACTATTTCGATCCACCACAAAGGTCGATAAGTTTATTTGTCATGAATTATTGATGGCTCAGTAAATATGGTTATACTTATAAGATTAAGTGTAATTCTGATTCTTGAAAGGTTTCAAAGAATGGCAGAACGAATATGAAGAATCTATTAGGCAGAAAGATAAAGATTTCTCTGATCCAAAAGGAAAGGAGAGTAATTTAGTATCATGGTTTATGATCATCTTCATGATTGTGGAACCATGTCACAATTGATCCTCTAAGGACATCTAAATTCAATGGTTTTGAATAAGAAGGGGTATCAGATATTGTTGAAATGGTTTTATCAAGAGATGAGTCATACTTCGTGTCCAATCAAGTTTTAGAGTCACACTTTAGTTGGTTTATAACACCTCATGATATGTGGAGTTGAAAAGTTTTCTTACTCTAGCACATTGGAAATTGGCAGTTGTGATATTTTTGGTTAAAACAAAGATAAACTAAGACCAATTAAGTGAAGTGTTTTCTTGATAAGAGCACACACTAAATTTTGAATGTTTGTTTTTGCTTGTTGATGAATGTTCCTTAACAAAGAAACTTATGTATCAAGAAGTCAATGAGAGTCTTAATGATCTTGAATTATTTCAGGAGTCAATCAAGAATAAACTTGTTAGTTAACACTAGCACACAACCTGAGGTTGATTACCTATCATGTTAAGTTGACAAATTCTTGTTTCTGTGCATCTTCCCATTGAGTTGGTAATTCTTATGAGTTCTATGGTTCTTATTTGACTATAGAAGGTAGAGCACATTGGTCAGTGATAGTACATTGATCAATTTGAATGAGCTGCTTAACAACTTGGAAGCATTGGTAGGCCCTTGTGCTACCAAAAGGCAAAAATAAAGAACAAGAAAGTTCAGTCCATGAAAGGAAAAACCTAAAATTTGTTTTTGGTTTGACCTCAACCTTATCTTATGATTGTAGGTGGTAATTGATAAATTCAAATGAATAGGAATACAGACACCACAGAATCTAGGTGGCAAAACGTTTCTCTTTAATTCATGAAAATGATTATGAGGAAACACTTTCGCTAGTAGATTTTAAATTTGATTAATTTCATTATAGATTAGCATTTGTGATAATTACGTTCTCAAATTCATATATGATTACGACATCCCTTTTCATAGTTTGAATTATGAGAAATGTCAAGGAACATTTTAAACGTTCATGACTTGAAGTTCTGAAAGTGTTTAGACATGCACATATGCTATGTAATGAATGTGTATCAGCTTGAGAAGTCTAGATGAGGACTTTATCAAAGCACCACATATCAAAATTCTGAACTTTAGAAAGAAAGTCAATATTATTGATCTCTGGAAGTCTAGTTGAATTTCTAGATACATTTCAAAGCTAGTGGGATCGTAATTTTTATGCGAGAAAGGTTATACTTGTTATGCTAATGGGATCATGATTGTTATGCTAAGTGTTGCAGGGAAGCAATACTATTTGTAGAAACAAAGGTTACAAATCTGCGAGTTGCAAAGTTTGAAAATTGTTTCGATGTAGAAAGTTATAGGGGAGAGAGCACTTATATTTCATTTCAAATCTAAAACTTTAGATTGAAGGATTTTAATGGAACTTAGTCTTGTTCATATATGAATATCATGTTGATATGATACAACATAGCAAATTTAATATGAAAATAATATAGCAAGAGACCGATCAAGTATCATGTCTTTATGTGAGACATTATGTGTTGAATCCCATATGTCTTGGATATTGGATTGATTACATATGAGATAATATTCGCTTGGTTTGTTTTTTCAAATGCTTAGGGCATTGAGAGAGAGAAAAAGGACTATAACAAGATACAACTAAAGTTGTTAAACAATTGTTAAGAACAATATGAGGCTCACTGGAGATTGGTTGCTTGTGGATAGTTGGAAGTATAAATTTGGAAGGACTATAGTGACATGTTTCAAATTGGGATAATTCTTGATCAGAATGGATAGTTAAATGGGAATATGGAAATGTTTCTATAATGGGAGTTGATGATTAGAATCTACATGTGAGTTAGAAACCTTAACACAAGGAAGGTGTTTAAGGAGTTACCTTGAATTTGAGACTTCATTACCATGAAATTGTTTTAGTAACAAAGTTTCAATGGAGCATTTTGTGACGTCGTTGGCTAAGTCTTGGTGACTTTGACGCCACATCATCACAAAAGGATGTTTCATGTAAGGTTGAACTCTAATACATTTAGTGGTGACAAGAATTTGGAATTCTTACACTGGTAATAAGGATTTGAAATTGTGAAATGAGCATCATTAGAATTATGGCCAATTGATCTATTCACAAAGGAAGGACCATAGAGATACATAGTATGCATGTTTATAAGATGGCATGACTGATGTTCAAATTCAAGTGTTTATTTGATTAATTGAAATATTATACAATTGATAAAGTCTAATTAATATGGTGATTAAATAAAAGGAGTTTTATTTATATTCAATAGTTTTGAGACCATAGTTAATTTAGTTATTACCGTGTCTCAGTTTACATGTTTACTTCCCGAATAATTGGATCATTCAAACATCCACAGTTGATCATACTTTTTGAAGTAAGTAGTGAATCAAGACTGTCATGAATCAGACTCTAGATTGTCTAAGGGGTTAGACATAGCAATGGTTTGCTGCAGTATTCCTGAGTACTTTTGAAATAGGGATTTAAGTATTGGATTAACTCACACTTAAAGAATTACTTCATGAATTTTATCATGAGTAATTTTGAGATGATAATATCTTATATTATTGAAACGGAGACATATGAGTTGTTGTTTACAAGTTAGTTGTTCATTGATAATACATAAACGCATCAATAACTTGATGTTATAAAACATATTGTTGTGCATGATTTGACGAGTGAATAGTGCAAGCATATGAGTCGAAGTTTATCCGTTCCTTTTATCCTAAACAGGAAATGCAATATCTGTGGACCCCTCGATGATTTGATGATGACAACTAAAGCTCTTGGCCAAGCCTGGACTGAATTGATGTGTTTAATTAGCTGTCTGATATCAGTCATCATAAATCAGAAATCGGGAAACAAATCATGGATGGAGAGAAATATTATAATCTGTGTCTCATATCCATACGATATCTTGTAGAATGGATGAATATTTGATCACTTATCTAAGGACACGTCACTGACTAGGTCAGAGTTCGACAATGGCTTTTGTGAAAGAACCCCTTTCAATAAAACTACATCATATTACTTCCAAACATGCTACATACATATTTATAAACAATATTTTACATTGATCGTTTAATTAAAAAAGACTGGATACAAACGACAATTAAGATTTTTACAAAATTTTATATATATTACATAACTTCCAAGGAAATTTAAACACTAAATACAAAAGCTATAATATTATCTATTCTACATCTTCTACCAGTACATGACTATACTGGATGCTTATCACCTGAAATAGTTTAAACATTAAGAGGGATAAGCAGGAGACGCTTAGTGAGTTCAATAACAGTTACAATATAACTCTATGCTATTGTAACACCCATAAAATTCAAGTCAATTTAAAACTTTTTAATACATTTAAAAACCATTAAGTTACTATTGTTTGGTTTCAAAATAGTTTAAACATCAGAGTATCCCCATAATCAAATCATAAAATCCATGAAAATGAGGACCTGTACGATCACGCCTTCGCCTTCCCGCGGTCATCCGCTGCACCTGAAACAATAAACTGAAACCGTAAGCACAAAGTTTAGTGAGTTCCCCCAAATAAGCATACCCACAACAATACACATATAATCATAAACAACATACTATGGGTCCAGTCAACCGTCGGGTTGGAATATCCCAGGCCCACAACCAACAGGTTGGAATGCCAACATACTATGAGTCCAATCATCCTCGGGATGGAATACTCACGACCCACAATCAATAGGTTGGAATGCCCAGGTCTATTGGCTTTCGCACAAAGCAGATAAGCCTCAACCGCCAAACAAACATGTGCACATATATAACAGATAATCACATGACAGTCTATAAAAAAGACAAACCGATCTAACAGATCATAACAGCATAGCAACATCCTATCTATTTGGATACTGATATAGCAGATCATAGCAACATATAACATCCTTTTTACCAGGATACTGATCTAACGGATCATACCACATAGCACATAATACCATCCTATTTACTAGGATATCGATCTAACCGATCATACAACATACCACATAGTATTATCCTACCCTCTAGGATACCGATATAACAGATCATACTAGCATACTTAACCATATAACAATCCAAAGGGCCGAACTTGGTGCATTAGAACCTTGAGTATAGTGAGGATAACTCACCTGGCACTGCTGAAGTCATGCAGATAAACCTCCAGCGGCTGGTTAACAGATTCCCGAACCATCAACATCAAAAAAATACCCAATTAATAATTAGGTTCCAAGCCCAAGGTCCAATTCACACTCCAAAGACCCAATAGTCAACCAATGGGCTAAAGCCCAACATATGGCCAAATTTTCTAAATTGGGCCCAGACCTCTACATGGTCTTTCCTTAAGGCTCACCCAATTATTCTGGTCCAACTCTTGGTATTCCAATGGCCCAATATCACATAATCATAAAGGCCCAAACTATGGCCCAACTTTCCAAATTGGGCCTAACCCCTCATATGGACGTTACCCTAAATACCATCAACATATTCTAGTGTATAGGATCATTCTTGGATAGTACATTAATAATCCAATTACCAAAGCCCAAAGGAAAGGCCCAACACAAAGCCCGAGTGAAATTAGGGTTTCCTATAAAATGATAATTAGGGTTAAGTGTTTCTCACTTAACCATTAAGGACTTAATCCATTAAGTCCCTTACTTTACTAAATAATGGTGTGATTGAGCTTAATACATAATTCCATTCCAATGGCCCAAATGTGGGTCCCGATAAGTCCAAGCCCATAATCCCAAAATTAGGTTTTTCATATGAAATGATGATTAGGGTTAAGTGTTTCTTACTTAACCCATTAAGGACTTAATCCATTAAGTCCATTATTGCCTTAAGTTAGTTTGCCAATGATTATTATTTAATAATTCAAGTTTATTAAATAATTCTCGTATGTGTGTCCAGATTAATTCCCACAAATTAGGGTTTTATGCCCTTAGTTTTTTTTAAACCCTAATTAGAGTTTCCTACCCAATACTAGCCCATTAGTCCATTGGTTAGGCTTTTAGGTCACATTGGGCTTTATTGGCCCATTAGGGTTCCATTGGGTTAATTAGGGTTTCCTTGGGCCCATTAGGGATTCATTGGGGCCACTTTGACCAAGCATCCCCCAAATGAGTCAAACACAACAAGGTAAGCACACCACCACCCGACACGACGGTCGGTGGCGGTAACCACCACCTCACGGTGGTGGTAATGGATTTTCTATTATTATTCCGGTCACCATTTACATGTTATAACTCAATAAAAATAAAAAAAACACACACATGCTAATAAAACACATACACACGCCTGCACAGTGGCGGCAGGTGGTGGTTGGAGGTGGCAGCCACCACCTCTTGGTGGTGGCGGTGGTTCACTTTCGCTTCCTGTTCACGCAATACACACCCATATAGTGCTTGGGAAATGAGCACCATTACCCACCTTATGGCGGTAAATACCAGCGACGACTTAGAGTGGCGGCAGCGGCAGTAATCAGTGGTGTCTTCTCGTTTCGATAGCATCCACCATGGCCTACTGCCATGGTGGTTCTTCACAACTTTCATTGGACAGAAAACCACAAACACATACGCAAACTCATCACGAACACGAACCACCAAGGTATCCACGATTTTCGGCCCTAGATCCGTTCGACTGAACCCGAAAGGTGGTGGCACCTTCGTCTTCATCGGCAGTGAGACGACATGATAGCTTCTAGGTGATCTTGTGGCTTCAAAAACGGCGGTAGAAGATTGGCTTCCCGGTGTCGCTTCGATCTGGTTTCCCGTCGGCAGCTGGATAACAACGATGCTGGATGGAGACTCCCATCGACAGCATGGACAGTGGCGGTCGTTTGGTGCTTTGCCTGGCTGGAAAATCGTGAGGGAATCGGGTGGTGGTGGTGGCTGGACGATGGAGGAAGTGAAGGTAGCGGCCGCAACTTTAGGGTTAGGGTTAGACGGGACTTAGAGGTTAAATACCCGGTCCATATGAACTTCTCCCCATAATTCCATTTCCAGTCCCTCCTTATCCTTCGTCTTTCAAATTAAGTCCGAAAGACAGAATTCCTACCCTGACTCCAGAAATTCCTTTCAAATTAAATCCTCAATTTACCCAAAAGTCACTCCTTTTACAATATCTTTCCAATATAGGTCCAAAATTTACCTTTCAGCCCCCAGTTTCCAAAAATCTTTTCAATCTAAGCCCGACATTTACCAAACAACCCCTGTCCTCCAAAATCCTTACAAAATAAGTCTCGAACTTACACTTTAACCTCCAAAGAGTTAATTCTTGTCATTTGGCTTCCCGAAACCAACAACCCGCTATTTATTATTTAATTTGAGCTATAATAATATAAAATAATAATAATAATTACCTCTCGGGTTCTGGGTTTATTATCTAATTACTCTACTTTAAACGCGATGTTAAAACCATATACATATAAATATGACAGAAGGAAAGAGGGACAAAAACCAACAAAGGCATATGTGTATCATATGACAGACTTTCCATATCAACCAACAATTTGATTCAATGATTTACAATCAATGAGACATAATAATTTCCATAGTTGATATACATCAATAAGGCTTCAGCCCAAATGGTACAGAAAATACAATTACAAATTATCATTTTGCTAGCATATACAGGCTTTCATCCCTACATAGCCCTATGCCAATACCATAAGTTATACAAGTCATGCTCTACATGGCTAAAGGCTCAAAGCCAATACCAGAATTTATATGAGTCGTGCTCTACATGGCAAAAGGCATAAATCTGATATAACACAGGAAAGTACATTGAATATATAACACATAACATATAATTGTCCCTATATTGAAGTCACTGTGAAATAACCAGGGATTAAAGTATTAATTTGGTTAGCCATAAGACTCTAAATATGATTTTCTGTGATGAAACCAGGGATTTTAGTTAAAAACCGGCCTTACTCGGGCAAAGTTTCGACTAGAAAATATGATTTTCTCGTGAACTTTGGTGCATCGGGACTTGCTTCGGGTATTGGTGATGATATCGGGGCTTGGGGGGGGGGGGGGTTAAAGTGGGCTAATGAGGGTTTTTAGAATGAAAGGAAATAGATTTTGTAAACAAAATACGGGCAGCTTCGCATCCCTTATATAGGGTCCGAAGCACCTTACTACGCGGGGTGTAGTCTCGCAGTATGTGGGGTGTACTAGCGACGTGTCCATGGTTCGGAACCCGGGCCTCGGACATGGAGTGTTGCGTGTCACGTGAGCAAAGAGAGGGTAACGTGGCCGATTTTTGACCTTGCTTCCAAGTAAGTTGGGCGTTCGGCTTCGGACCATTCTCGTAATTTGTGCCATAAACTTAAAAAATTCGTATCTTTTGCATAAGAATTCCGTTTTTTGATGCTCTTTATATCAACGCGTAGATGAAATTATGCTCTACAATTTTCGTTTAGACACCGTCAGCTAATTTTGATTTTATATTTATTATTATTATATTTTTAAAAGGCCGGGACAGGAAAAGTCCGTTAAAAATTCATAACTTCTTCATCCGACGTCCGTTTTAGTTTGCCTTTTTACCGTTGTACTACTATTGACGAGACCTTCGATTCTCGTTTAGGTTGCGTCAGCTAAAAATCCCTCAATATTTATTTCGAGTTTTTAGCTGTCTACTGCTATACCGAAACTTAGAAAATCATAACTTACTCATACGATGTCAAATTTTGACATCCTTTTTATGAAAATTCTTGGCTTAACGAATACTATACTTTTAATTTAGATCACTAAAGCTAAAAAGTAGTTTATCAAAAACTCACTTTTTACGTTAAATAGTGTTGTGCCGTTCTGTCGCGAAACTATAAGGAGTGATACCTTCTTCATTATAACTCGGATTTCGATGAGGTTTTTGCGTAAATGTTTCTAACAAAATTATGTATAACTTTCAATAACAATATTTTCATTTATTTCCAACTTTATATTTTCGTTAATTTCAATAGTTAACATTTGATTGGAATCTCATAAGACGTCCATTATTTTCCGATTGATTCTAAACATAGTTTTACTTCAAATCTCGTAAAAACTATCTGTTAGAACTCAACGTTCAATATTATATAATATTTCATAATATTATTTATTTTAAACTACAAAACATGATAATTGAACGTGTATGTTACAAATACCTCCTCCTTTTGAGGATTTCGTCCCCGAAGTTACAACGATTTAAACAAATGAGGATATTTCGCTTTTATCTCATTCTTATTTTCCCAAGTATAATTTGGGCCTCGATGGTGTTTCCACTTGACAAGCACCAACTCCACTTCTTTATTACGCAATTCAGTCGTTCTTTCGTTTACGATCACTTCAGGCTCTTCTGCATATGTTAATTTATGATCTAGTTTCACCTCGGATAATGGGACCGCTTCATCATATATGTTCAAGCATTTGCGTAGATAACTCACATGAAACACATCATGAATACTTGCCAAATCTTCATGTAATTCCAAGCGGTATGCTTGTTTACCAATTCTTTGGATGATTTCTAAAGGACCAAAAAATCTAGGACTTAATTTTCCTTTCTTCCTAAATCGCATAAGGCCTTTCTGTGGAGATACCTTCAGCAATACAAAATTACCCACCTGGGATTCTATCGGTCGTCTCCTCTTTTCTGCATAAGACTTATGTCGATCCTGGGTCGCTTTCATTCTTTCTCGCACGATTTGAATCTTATTGGTGGTGTCTTGAATCATTTTAGGGCCTCCAAGGATCTTTTGTCCTACATCACGCCAACATAATGGCATACAACAATTACGATCATATAACGCTTCATATGGTGGCATTTTGATTGAACTGTGGTAACTGTTATTATACGAAAATTCGACAAGAGGTAAGTATTTATCCAAGTTACTGCCGAAGTCCAAGATACATGCACGAAACATATCTTCTACTGTTTGGATCGTTCTCTCAGTTGGGGATGATAAGCTGTGCTGAGAGCAACTCGAGATCCCAATTCACGTTACATACTCACCCAAAACTAAAAAGTGAAACGAGTATGACGATCGGAAATAACATTGAGTGGCACAGAATGTCTTGCAACGATTTCATCTAAGTATACTTGTGTGTATTTCTCCATTGGAGTCGTTTCACACATGGCAATAAAATGTGCACTCTTAGTCAGGCGGTCGATAATTACCTAAATATTATCATGTTGTTTAGCAGTCTTTCGCAATTTGGTAATAAAATCCATGGACAGTTCTTCTCATTTCCACACAGTAACACTAAGACTTTCTGGAGTTTCGTAAGGCTTTTGTTGCTCTACTTTGACTTGTAAGCATACTAGACATTCCTGCACATATTTTCTAATGTCTTTCTTTAATCCTGGCCACCAATAATCAGCCCATACATCATTGTACATTTTACTTGTACCAGGATGTATTGAGAGTTTAGAATTATGTTCTTCGTCCAAAATATTCTATCTTAATCCGCCAATATTTGGAATCCAAAGCCGATTCTTAAATACCTTCAATCCTCGTGGATCATCAAGTAAAACATTAGTATAATGTATCTGATGGGTTTTGGACATAAGAACTTTCCCTATGTGCACATACAACCCTATAACTTGGATCTAGGTTTCACTAATTGAACATGCAACATATCCAAGACTTTCATGGCTAGATCTAATGTAAACTAATAATAAAAAACATATGAAAACTGATCTAGAATGATACCTTGAGTTACTTGCTTGAAAACTTTCTTCTTCTTGGAGCTTAGAGTCACAAATGTCACTCCTCTAATGGCTTACAAACACCATGTAGCAAGAAGATGATTTGAGAGAGATGAAGAAGAGGGAAATCGGCTCTAGGGTTTCTCCAATCACAATGATGGCCGATTTCCTCAACCCTATGGGTCTATCTATACTGTGAGCTCCTAGGGTTTCACCCTTAAACCCTAATTGGATAGCTTAGCCTCAAAGCAATCCAAATCCCTTCCTAGATAAGGCCTTGGACGATTTCTAGGTGATCCATATCCCTAAAATCGTCCAACCCTATATCCATAAGGGTTATCAGCTCAAAATACAACTTTCATACATTTGACAGTTTATACCCCTTTATTTAATTAATCTCTTTAAGTCACCAAATTAAATCCTAATTAATTTATGACTTATATTAATCAAATGATATTATTATTCCTTTACTTTATTATGCTTATAATATATTAACAATAATATTTCTTCTCTCTATTAACAAATCATCCTATCAAGTTGCTATGGTGAAGGCAACCCAAAAGGACCATGCACAACCGGGTCAAGTACTTACCAAATATAGTTACAACCTTAGACACTAATCCAACAGTCTCCCACTTGGATAAGTCTAGTAACTATAAACACAAACACAATCCGATCAGTAATCGTAGCTCTTAAAGACGTCGTCAACTCTAATTCTTATCAGTATCTTGTCATTTAGATAAGGGATCGTATAGTCCTCTGTTTTGATATTGTGCAGACGATTTCATAAGACATTGTCATTCTCATCGTCCAGCAACTATATTTCTCGATCTCAGATTTATTCGACATAGAACTTAATTGAACACGTTAATTCAGTCCTGACCGGGCCCGACACATAAGTCAAATCAAATCATCGAGCGGTCGTGATATCGCTTTTACCCTCTTAGAATAAAAGTAACAAATAAACTTCGACTTATATGCATTTACTTATCGACTAACCAACTATACACAACAATGTGTTTTATGATATCAATTTACTGATGCGGTTTCGCATTATCAATGTACAACCAATTAGTAAATAATAAACCATATATCTAGGTTTTAAGACCATATGATATTATCGTCTTGCGATCACTCCAAAGTGATTCCAGCAAGCACGGGTTTATTCCAATGCTCAAAACTTGTTCATATGCACTGATGAACGTTGCAGCAAACCTTTGCTATGTCTAATACCATTTAGACAATCTAGACACCAATTCACGACAATCTTCATTCATACATACTTCCAACATATGAACGATTGTGGATAGTTTGAATAATTCGATTATTCTTAATAAACTCAATTATTCAGGAAGTCAAAACATGTAAAGTGAAACAATAGCTAAACAATTAACATAAGACAGTAACATTACTTATAAATAATACTCCTTTATTTAATCATCAAATGTCAATTACATTTATCTATTACACGTTTCTAATACTATCTAATCTAAACTAATATCATCCTTCAGCCCAATACTCCTAGCATGCTGCAAGTGCTTAACCCTGCTCAGTCCCTTCGTAAGCGGATCTGCTGGGTTATCTTCTAATGATATCCTCTTAACCATGAGGTGTCCTTCATTTACTCGATGCCTAATAAAGTGATATTTTCTGTCGATATGCCATGATCTACCATGATCCCTCGGTTCCTTGGTCAAGGCAACCGCACCTTCATTATCACATAAAATCTCCATGGGCTCCTTTATGGCAGGCAAAACTCCAAGATCGCCAATGAAGTTCTTCAACCATATTGCCTCCTTTGACGCTTCGCTCGCTGCACTGTACTCTGATTCGCACATTGAATTAGCTATAGTTTCCTGCTTGGAACTTTTCCAAGTTATTACTCCTCCATTAAGAGTAAAGACCCATCCCGACTGCGAACGGTAGTTGTCCCTATCGGTCTGGAAACTGGCGTCACTATACCCTCGCACCCTTAAGTCATCACTCCCTCTGAGGACTAGAAACCATTCCTTGGTTCTCCGAAGGTACTTCAGGATGTTCTTGACTGCAATCCAATGTGCTCTACCAGGATTCCGTTGATATCTACTGACCATGCTCAAAGCGAAGGCCACATCGGGTCGAGTACAAGTCATAGCATACATAATCGAGCCAACTGCGGAAGCGTAAGGTACTCGGCTCATCTCAGCTATCTCGGCTTCGGTACTCGGACTTTGAGTCTTACTCAACTTGGTATTACTTTGTATCTGTAGTTCACCCTTCTTCGAGTTTTCCATACTAAAACGTTTTAGTACCTTATCTAAGTAAGTATTATGACTAAGTCCTATTAGTCTCTTACTTCTTTCTCTCACTATCCTTATTCCCAATATATAGGAAGCCTCTGCGAGGTCCTTCATAGCGAAGCACTTCCCGAGCCAGGACTTTACCTCCTATAGAGTCGGGATATCGCTTCCTATGAGCAGTATGTCATCGACATACAAAATGAGAAAGCTAACTATGCTCCCACTGGCTTTGACATATACACATGATTCATCTTCGCTTCGTACAAATTCAAACTCTTTGACTTTCTCATCAAAGCAACGATTCCATCTGCGAGACGCTTACTTAAGTCCATAAATGGACTTCTCAAGCTTGCACACTCTATTTGGGTCTTCGGATCAACAAATCCCTCTGGCTGAGCCATTTAAACATCCTCAACCAACATCCCATTAAGGAAAGCGGTCTTGACATCCATTTTCCAAATCTGATAATCATGAAAAGCGGCAATAGCTAGCATCACCCTAATAGATTTTATCTTCGCAACTGGTGAGAAGGTCTCATCATAGTCAACTCCGGGAGTTTGAGTAAAGTCGTTCGCAACCAATCGCGCCTTGTACATGTGCACATTCCCATCCATGTCGGTCTTCTTCTTGAAGATCCATTTGCACCCAACCGTCTTACGTCCGGGCACATTGTCAACCAAATTCCAAACTTGGTTGTCATACATGGACTGAATCTCGTTGTCCATTGCCTCTTTCCATTTTACAGACTCCGGGCCTGCCATGGGTTCCTTATAGCAATTAGGTTCATCTAGATTTATTAGTGTACTATCACTAATATACGTGTCCCCTTCGGTAGTAATATGAAAACCATACAACTGGGATTGAACTCTAACTCTTTCGGAACGTCTAAGAGGTAAGGATTGGTCAATCGGTTCAACCGGAGTTTCCTCCTCGGGTTGAGTGCCAGCGGTAGAGGTTCCTTCATCACTCGACTCTTGAATTTCTTCAAGATCGATTTGCCTCCCACTATCTCCTTGTCTTATGAGTTCTCTCTCTCGGAAAACCCCTATCCTCGCAACGAAGACAACATTGTCACTCGGTCTATAGAAGAGATATCCAAAGGATTTCTGCGGGTAGCCGATGAAAATACATCGCTCACTACGATGTTCGATCTTGTCATGAGTTTCTCATCTTACGAAAACTTCAAAACCCCAAACCTTGATATGTGTTAACCAGGGAGCCTTCCCTGTCCACATCTCGTGAGGTGTTTTGGCAACCTTCTTTGTAGGGACTCGGTTAAGGATATGGGCGGCAGACTCTAAGGCATACCCCCGAAATGAGATAGGTAGTGAAGCACGACTCATCATAGAACGAACCATGTCCAACAGAGTTCGATTGTGCCTTTCTGCCACACCATTCAACTGCGGTGTCCTAGGTGGCGTCAATTGTGAAACAATTCCACATTCCTTGAGATAGTCGTGGAATTCAAGACTTAGGTACTCTCCTCCTCGATCGGATCGAAGCAACTTGATTTTCCTGCCCAATTGATTCTCCACTGCATTCTTGAACTCTTTGAACTTTTCAAACGTTTCAGACTTGTGCTTGATTAAGTAAATATACTCATATCTACTATAATCATCGGTGAAAGTCATGTAGAAGCGGTTTCCATCCTTTGTGGTCGATCTAAAGGGTCCACATACATCGGTATGTATGAGATCCAATAAACCCTCACCCCTCTCACATGTGCCAGTGAAGGGTGACTTGGTCATCTTTCCAAGTAAACAAAATTTGCACGTGTCATCTTCCCTTAGGTCGAATGACTCCAACACTCCATCCTTTTGGATTTGGGCTATACGCTTCTTGTTGACATGTCCAAGACGACAATGACACAAAGATGCTTGATCCATACTATTGGAAGAATCTATACACAACACATCATTTCCTAGGTTATCTACAACCATAACAGTTTCATAAATTCCATTACAAGGCATAGCTTCAAAGTATAAAACACCATTTAGATAAGCATAAATATAACCATTCATATTATTAAATGAATATCTAAATCCTTGTCTAAACAAACCATGAAATGTAATGATGTTTCTTGCCATATCTGGCGAGTAGCAACAATTATTTAAATCTAGACCTAATCCATTACTAAGCACTAAAGAATACACTCTAATCTTGGTCACAGGCGACGATCTTCTATTTCCCATGATTAGATTTATTCTTCCTTGCTCCACATCTCTATTTCTTCTTAGCCCCTGCAAGTCAGAACAAATGTGGTAACCACATCCTGTGTCAAGAACCCAAGAAATAGTGTGAGATAAATTACTACATTTAATTGTGTATATACCTGCTAAAGATGGCTTGCAGATATTCCGGGCAACTTCTCTTCCAATGCCCTATCTTGTGGCAATGATGGCACTCTGCCTCTTTCGGGTTAGGGTTGGGCTTAGCGGGATCAACATTTGTCCTACTAGAAGACGAACCATCTTAGGACTTTCCCTTGCGGTGGTTCTTGGACGGAGCCTTCTTCTTCTTGTCCATTCCCTACCCTATAGCCAAAACAGGAGTAGCGGTTGGTGTGGGAGTTGGTGCAACAGACTTGTCCTTTAGGTTGCTCTCAGCAGTCCTTAGGAGTCCTTGGAGTTTGCTTAGGGTGACATCTTCTTTTTTCATGTGGTAGGTCATCCTAAATTGGTTGTAGCATGAGGGCAAGGAATGAAGAACAATGTCAATGGCCAAATGCTCCCCAAAGTTAACATTTAACTTGCGAAGACGATCAACATATCGTTGCATCTTTTGCAAGTGCACGGTCAATGATTCTCCATTTCCCATCTTAGCGGTGATCATGTTAGTGATGATCTCATAGTGCTCTTGCCTCGCGCTTTGGTGGTACATCTCCATCAAGTCTTGATGCATTTCATATGGATACATGTCCTCATAGGACTTTTGGAATTCTTGGTTCATAGTGGCTATCATGATGCAATGAACTTTCGTTGCATCACGTTCATGTGTCTCAAAGACAGCCATCTCTTTGGGAGTAGCGATTTCCAAGTTGACCTTCTTGAGCTTTTCGTCGAGGACATACTCTTTGTCCTCGTAGCGTGTGATGGTGCGAATGTATCTTATCCATTTGCTAAAGTTAGTACCATCGAAGGTCACCTTTTGGCAAAGACTCATTAACATGAATGAGTTAGCAGCAACGTTGTTTGCATTCGACATCTACAAATAGAAAGGACAAAGTTTGATTAGAATTTGGATCCCTAATTAAACACCCAGATGAAAAATTAGGGCTAGGACCCAGCAACATTATTTACATATTAGAAAAGGGATGCTGTAATCCAATCATGCAAATAATTTGGAGGTAAGTGAATGACGATTCACTAATTCTTCACCACGAAAACATAACCTTAAGTTTTATTAAGAATTCCTAGATTTTGTGAGATTTATTGAACCTTTCAATGGCATGTTTAAATCTCGATATGCACCTCTTGTTTGTGAATGGGATACCGAAGATCACAAAGCGGGTGTGAATTACCATGCAAATCTACATGGTTCCTTCATTGTTACAATCATCTATTCGATGTGCCGCTAAACCACACATGCTTCATCGAACTATGACAAACAATGAATCACCTTTTGCCACCTTTGCTTTGAACCAATTAGTGTGCCGGTAAACCACACACGCTCCACTAACTTCTTAGCAAGGGTGCAAAGTGCAATTTCATGGGATTGCATAAATTCACTTTTCCTAAAGTAACTAAGATTGGGGATTTTATAAAATAGTTTAGTTACTTTATAGTTTCATTATACTTATTCATGAGGAGAGAGAGTTGCCCTATCCTACCCGTTCGGCTAACGACCCTCCACCGGTCAAGCAAGCGGTGGGTGTGAGTGTACACCCATTAAGCGCCATTTTATAAGCAACAAACTTATACCCACCTTATAGACCGACTTCGTGAATGAGGCCTACTAACGGTAAGACTAGCATTTTAATTTTACTTATATATTTATTAAGCTTTTAATAATATAATAGTATAAGGTTGAATTTTAAACTTGTAAAACTCTAGGGGTTGAAATTTAAATTCTTCTAAATTAAACTATTAATCACAAAATTCAAATTTCAAAACTTTGGGATAGAAATTGAACTCTTTCGAACAATAGGGATCAAATAACAAATAATTCAAATTAAACAATTAATTTCATAATTATCTATATTTGACCTAATTCAATTTTAGTCATTAGATAATTACCAAATAATCTTAAATAGTCCATATTTATCACATAAATAAACAATATTTAAAAGATTTCAAATTATCTATATTTTTGTCAAGGATAATCATTAAATTAAGTTAAAATTCAAATTTTTACATAATAAAATGATTTAGGTATCAATCCAAGACAAAACAGCAAGAAAATCCCGAGTTATCCTCTGTCTGACGCTTGGACTCGCTGAGTCTAGCTTTGGACTCGCCAAGTAGGGCCAACTCGCCGAGTCCAAATACTGACTCGCCGAGTCGGGTGGATAGAGGGCAAGAAAAATGATTTTCAGCAAGTAAAACAGTTAAGCATCATATTCAATTGAAGCCAATCATGGCTCTGATACTACTGATGGGTTTTGGATATAAGAACTTTCCCTATGTGCACATACAACCCTATAGCTTGGATCTAGGTTTCACTAATTGAACATGCAACATATCCAAGACTTTCATGGCTAGATCTAATGTAAACTAATAATCAAAAACATATGAAAACTGATCTAGAATGATACCTTGAGTTACTTGCTTGAAAACTTTCTTCTTCTTGGAGCTTAGAGTCACAAATGTCACTCCTCTAATGGCTTACAAACACCAAGTAGCAAGAAGATGATTTGAGAGAGATGAAGAAGAGGGAAATCGGCTCTAGGGTTTCTCCAATCACAATGATGGCCGATTTCCTCAACCCTATGGGTCTATTTATACTGTGAGCTCCTAAGGTTTCACCCTTAAACCCTAATTGGATAACTTAGCCTCAAAGAAATCCAAATCCCTTCCTAGATAAGGCCTTGGACGATTTCTAGGTGATCCATATCCCTAAAATCGTCCAACCCTATATCCATAAGGGTTATCAGCTCAAAATACAACTTTCATACATTTGACAGTTTATACCCCTTTATTTAATTAATCTCTTTAAGTCACCAAAATTAATTCCTAATTAATTTATGACTTATATTAATAAAATGATATTATTATTCCTTTAATATATTATGCTTATAATCTATTAAGAATAATATTTCTTCTCTCTATTAACAAATCGTCCTATCAAGTTGCTATGGTGAAGGCAACCCAAAAGGACCATGCACAACCGGGTCAAGTACTTACCAAATATAGTTACAGCCTTAGGCACTAATCCAACAGTATCATCCCTTCTTTCTTCACATTTTCTGGCTTTAAGGCCTCTACTTGCCATTTCTCTAGTTCATCAAGAATAGTGAACTTTACTGTAGTGTGAGTAATAGTATAACACATACTATTACGATAAACTTTTATGCTAAGAGCATCAACAACTACATTGACCTTTCTAGGATGATACAGGATTTCACAGTCATAGTCTTTGATCAGCCCCATAGCTCGTTGTTGTCTCATATTCAGAGTTTGATGACTGAATGTATACTTGAGACTTTTGTGGTCGGTAAACAATGACATTTTGTACCAAAAAAATAATGTCTCCAAAGTTTTAGGGAAAATACCATTGCAGCAAGTTCAAGGTCATGGGTGGGATAATTCTTTTCATATTCTTTCAGTTGTCTTGTGGCATAGGCTATTACTCTACCACGTTGCATCAACACACAACCGAGTCCTAACCTTGAAGCATCGCTATACACAGAAAAATAATTATCACCTTCTGGAAGTGATAAGATCGGAGCATGAGTCAAAAGATCTTTTAAAGTCGAGAAAGCTTTTTCTTGGGCTTCACCCCATTCGAACTTGGTTTCCTTTGGTGTAATACTTGTGAGAGGTACAGCTATACGAGAAAAGTCTTTAATGAATCTTCGGTAATATCCCGCGAGACCCAAGAAACTGCGAATTTCAGAAGCATTACGGGGCGCTTCCTAATTTTGAATGGCTTCGATTTTGGTAGGATCTACGGATATACCGTCACCAGAAATCGCATGGCCGAGAAATTGAACTTGGCGAAGCCAAAATTTACATTTCGAGAATTTAGCATATAGTTTCTCTGTTCGAAGAAGTTCTAATACCTCACGAATATGAATGACATGATCAGATTCAGACTTGGAAAAAACTAGAATATCATCAATGAATACGATGACAGATTTATCGAGCATTATATGGCATACGTGATTCATCATATCCATGAATATAGCAGGAGCATTTTTCAAACCAAATGGCATGACAAGGAATTCAAAATGCCCATAATGAGTACGGAAAGCAGTCTTCGGTACATCCTACTCGTGTACTTTCAACTGATGATAGCCAAATCTCAAATCAATCTTTAAGAAATAGCTAACACCCTAAAGTTGATTGAACAAATCGTCAATGTGAGGTAGTGGGTACTTGTTCTTGATAGTCACCTTATTTAGCTCACGGTAATCAGTACACATTCACATCGATGCATCTTTCTTCTTGACAAAAAATACTGGAGCACCCCAAGGAGAGGTACTTGGTCGAATAAAGCCTTTGTCAAGTAATTCCTGTAGTTGGATCATCATTTCTTCAATTTCAGCTGGCGCAAGATGTTAAGGAGTCTTTGCAATCGGAGCAGCACCAAGCACAAGGTCAATTCGGAATTCTACTTGCCTGTCCAGAGGAAGTCCAGGCAAATCATCGGGGAAAACATCAGGATATTCATTAACAACGGGAACATCATTTACAGTTTTCTTCACCTCTTTTGAGTTATCAACTGTGTAAGCCAGATAAATAGAACATCCTTTCGATATGAATTTACGAGCTTTGAGGAAAAAAATATTTTTAAGATTCTTTGTTCACTGTAGACATAAATAGGATTCTCCCCTTCAATAGGAATGCGTACTATCTTTTCATAGCACAAGAATTCTATGTGGTTCTTTGACAACCAATCCATGCCGAGAATAACATCAAAGTTGGGCAAGGAGATATGAATCAGATTAGCAAGAAAATTGTAGCCTTCATATTCTATGACATAATCCCTATAGATTTTATCAGCAAGTTCTGATATACTTCCTGCAGTATCTACGTGAAATGGTTGTGCAAGTGCATAGCAACTAATTTGAAAGGAATGCACAAATTCATGAGACACAAAAGAATCTGAGGTACCAGAATCAAATAAGATGTCAGTAGGTCCAGAGTTGACAAGAAATGTACCCGTCACAACATTTGGATCCTCACGTTCGTCTTCTATGGTAATTTGGAATGCACAGCCCTTAGCTTTTGGCACCTCCTCCTTTTGAGTTGAAGAACTTTTTGGTTGTTGAACAAAAGCTTGACTTTTCGCCGGTTGTTGAACAGAAGCTTGGCTTCCTACCATTTGGCTGGTAAGAGTAGGGCAGAAACGCTTCCTGTGGCCAGTAACACCACAAGCAAAGCATGTAACACTCTTCATTGGACAAACGGGCTTTATGTGACCCACTTCTCCACGTCCATAACAGATCACTGCTTTTTCTGTTCTGCATTGGCCCTGATGATTCTTCCCACATCTTCCACATGATGGCGACTTAAGAGAAAAAGATTGTGACCTACCGTGGCCACGAGGGGTATTATGAGTTTGCATTTGTTTACCAGGATCAGTTCGAATAGATTGAGCTGGTGGAATAGAGGAAATAGGAAAAACTCGATCAATACGTGGATGCTTAGGAACAGAAAGAGTGGCACCACGTATTTCTAAGTCATGCTCGCGCTTTTGAGCATACTCAACATCCTTTTCAAATGACAAAACATCCCGATTAGCCACAAAATCGCTGATTTCATACCGTAGTCCATCCAGGAATAGCTGAATTTTATTGTCTTCAGTTGGAATATACTTTGCAGCAAACTGTGCTTTTTGATTGAATTGAGTTTCATAATCAATCACAGTCATTCCTCCTTGTTTAAGCTCGAGGAATTCTTTCTCCAATCTTCTCCTCATGTATCGAGGACAATACTTTCCTAACAAGTGTTTTTTGATCATCTCCCAAGATATATTCTCTTGGTCATACTTGTTGAGAGCTTCATATGTTGCTTCGCTCCATACTAAGACTTCTCTGATGAGCATTGCAGAAGCATAATTAGGCTTGTCTTCATTATCAACATGAGAGATACGAAATACTTTCTCTATGCTCTGAATCCAAGTTAGAATAACTATGGGATTAAGGACACTAGAAAACTCTATAACACCACTACTCTTGAAGGTTTTGAATGAGAGACGTTTCGCCTCCCCTTTAGAAGATTCTCCAGTTACTTTCTCTTTTCTTTTATCACTATCCTTTTTGTGTTCTTCAAGAGTTTTCTGAATAACACCAGTGAATTTATCCGCAAGTCGCTCCTCACGAGGGGATACAGGAGTATTTACTTAATCAGGTTGAGGATCTCCACCCACATCTGGTGTATGGCTATTCACCTGTTCAGCCATTGTTCTGAAAATTTGAGGTAATATAGAATTTTAGGATATTAGGATTTATCATTACCTAATACTTTACCTAAGGTTTTCTTATGGTTTGTATCCATATACTTACAACAAATCCGTTCATATATTGAACTTCAAATAGTTTAAGTCTAAATACCAATTCGTGGAATTTAGTTTGCTTAAACTACTACTCTGACACCATGACTGAAAGAACCCCTTTCGATAAAACTACATCATATTACTCCAAAACATGTTACATACATATTTATAAACAATATTTTATATTGATAGTTTAATTACAAAAGACTGGATACAAACCGACTATTAAGATTTTTACAAAATTTTATATATATTACATAACTTCCCAGGGAATTTAAACACTAAATACAAAAGCTATAATATTATCTATTCTACATCTTCTACCAGTACATGACTATACTAGATGCTTATCACCTGCATTAGTTTAAACATTGAGACGGATAAACGGGTGACGCTTAGTGAGTTCAATAACAGTTACAATATAACACTATGCTATATACATAACAATATGACAAAAGCAAAGAGGGATAAAGAACAACAAACGCATATATGTATCATATGACAGACTTTCCATATCAACCAACAATCCAAATCAATGATTTACAATCAATGAGACATAATAATTTCCATACTTGATATACATCAATAAAGCTTAAGCCCAAATGGCACAGAAAATACAATTTCATATTATCATTTTGCTAGCATATACAGGCTTTTAGCCCTGCATAGCACTATGCCAATACCAGAAGTTATACGAGTCATGCTCTACATGACCAAAGGCACAAAGCCAATACCATAATTTATATGAGTCATGCTCTACATGGCCAAAGGAATAAATCCGAGATAACACAGGAAAGTACATTGAATATATAACACATAACATACAATTGTCCCTATATTGAACTCACAGTGAAATAACCGGGGATTAAAGTATTAATTTGGGTAGCACACTTTGACTCTAAATATGACTTTCAGTGATGAAACTGGGGATTTTAGTTGAAAACCGGACTTACTCGGGTAGAGTTTCGACTAGAAAATATGATTTTCTCGGGAACTTCGGAGCATTGGGACTTCCTTCAGGTATTAGTGATGATATCGGGGCTTGGAGGTGGGGGGGGTTAAAAGTGGGCTAAAGAAGGTTTTTAGAGTGAAAGGAAATAAATTTTGTAGACAAGATACGGGCAGCCTCGCATCCCTTATATAGGGTCCAAAGCACCTTACTACGCGGGGCGTAGTCTCGCAGCACGCGGGGCGTACTAGCAACGTGTCCATGGTTCGGAACCTGGGCCTTGGACGTGGCTTGTTGTGTACCACCTGAGAAAAGAGAGGGTAACATGACCGATTTTTCACCTTGCTTCTGAGTACGCTGGGCGTACCCGCTTCAGACTGTTCTCGTAATTTGTGCCATAAACTTAAAAAATTTGTATCTTTTTCATACGAACTCCGTTTTTGACGCTCTTTATATCCATGCGTACGTAAAATTATGCTCCACAACTTTCATTTAGACTCTATTTTTGTTATTATATTTTTAAAAGGCTGGGACAGGAAAAGTCCGTTAAAAATTCATAACTTCTGCATCCGACGTCAGTTTTAGTCTATCTTTTTACCGTTGTACTACTATTGACGAGACCTTCGACTCTCGTTTAGCTTGCGTCGGCTAAAAATCACTCGGTCTTTATTTCGAGTTTTTACCTGCCTACTGCTATATCGAAACTTAGAAAATCATAACTTCTTCATACGAAGTCAGATTTTGACGTTCTTTTTATGAAAATTCTCAGTTTAACGAATACTATGACTTTAATTTAGATCACTAAAATTAAAAAGTAGTTTATCAAAAACTCACTTTTTACGTTAAATAGTGTTGTGCCGGTTCTGTCGCGAAACTATAAGGACTCATAACTTCTTCGTTATAACTTGGATTTTGATGAGGTTTTCGCCTAAATGTTTCTAACGAAATTATCTACAACTTTCAATAACATTATTTTCATTTATTTCTATCTTTATATTTTCGTTAATTTCAATTGTTGGCATTTGATTGGAATCTCATAAGACTTCCAATATTTTCCGAGTGATTCTAAACATAGTTTTACTTCAAATTTCGTAAAAACTATCTGTTAGAACTCAACGTTCAATATCATATAATATTTCATAATATTATTTATTTTTAAACTATAAAACATGATAACTGAACGTGTATGTCACAAATACCTCCTTATTTTGAGGATTTAGTCCCCGAAGTTACAACGATTTAAACAAATGAGGATATTTCGCTTTTATCTCATTCTTATTTTCCCAAGTATAATTTGGGCCTCGATGGTGTTTCCACTTGACAAGCACCAAATCCACTTCTTTATTACGCAATTCAGTCGTTCTTTCGTTTCCGATCACTTCAGGCTCTTCTTCATATCTTAATTTATTATCCAGTTTCACCTCGGATAACAGGACCGTTCCATCATATATGCTCAAGCATTTGCGCAAATAACTCACATGAAACACATCATGAATACCTGCCAAATCTTCAGGTAATTTCAAGCGGTATGCTAGTTTACCACTTCTCTGGATGATTTTGAAAGGACCAACAAATCTATGACTTTGTTTTCCTTTCTTCCCAAATCACATAAGGCCTTTCCATGGGGATACCTTCAACATTACAAAATCACCAACTTGGAATTCTATGGGTCGTCTCCTCTTTTCTACATAAGACTTATGTCGATCCTGGGCCGCTTTCATTCTTTTTCGTACGATATGAATCTTATCGGTGGTGTCTTGAATCATTTCAGGGCCTCTAAGGATCTTTTGTCCTACATCACACCAACATAATGTCGTACGGTATTTACGAACATATAATGTTTCATATGGTGGCATTTTGATTCAAGTGTGGTAACTTTTATTATACGAAAATTCGAAAAGAGGTAAGCATTTATCCCAGTTACCACCGAACTCCAAGATACATGCACGAAGCATATCTTCTACTGTTTGGATCGTTCTCTCCGTTTGACCATCTGTCTTGGGATGATAAGTTGTGCTGAGAGCAACTCGAGATCCCAATTCATGTTGCATACTCGCTCAAAAGTGAGAAGTGAAACGAGTATCACAATTGGAAATAATCTTTAGCGGCGCCCCATGTCTCACAACAATTTCATCTAAGTATACTTGTTCGTATTTCTCCATTGGATCCGTTTCACGCATGGAGATAAAATGAGCACCCTTAGTCAGGTGGTCAACAATTACCCAAATGTTATCATGTTGTTTAGCAATCTTTGGCAATTTGGTAATAAAATCCATGGACAGTTCTTCCCATTTCCACACGGTAACACTAGGACTTTCTGGAGTTCCGTAAGGCTTTTGGTGCTCTACTTTGACTTGTAAGCATACTAGACATTCCTGCACATATTTTCTAATGTCTCTCTTTAATCTAGGCCACAAATAATCAACCCGTACATCATAGTACATTTTACTTGTACCACGATGTATTGACAACTTAGATTTATGGGCTTCATCCAAAATGTTTTATCTTAGTCCTCCAATCTTTGGAATCCATAGCCGATTCTGAAATACGTTCAATCCTTGTGGATCATCAAGTAAAACATCATTATAATGTATCATCCCTTCTTTCTTCACATCTTCTGGCTTTAAGGCCTCTACTTGCCATTTCTCTGGTTCATCAAGAATAGTGAACTTTACTGTAGTGTGAGTAATAGTATAACACATACTATTATGATAAACTTTTTTGCTAATAGCATCAGCAACTACATTGACCTTTCCAGGATGATACAAGATTTCACAGTCATAGTCGTTGATCAGCTCCATAGCTCGTTGTTGTCTCATATTTAGAGTTTGCTGACTGAATATATACTTGAGACTTTTTTGGTTGGTAAACAATTCGCATTTTGTACCAAAAAGATGATGTCTCCAAAGTTTTAGGGCAAGTACCACTGTAGCAAGCTCAAGGTCATGTGTGGGATAATTCTTTTCATACTCTTTCAGTTGTCTTGAAGCATAGGCTATTTATTACTCTACCACGTTGCATCAACACGCAACCGAGTCCTAACCTTGAAGCATCGCTATACAAGGAAAAATCATTATCACCTTCTGGAAGTGATAAGATTGGAGCATGAGTCGAAAGATCTTATAAAGTCGAGAAAGCTTTTTCTTAGGTTTCTCCCCATTCGAACTTGGTTTCCTTTCGTGTAAGACTTGTGAGAGGTACAACTATACGAGAAAAGTATTTAATGAATCTTCGGTAATATCCCACGAGACCCAAGAAACTGTGAATTTCAAAATCATTACGAGGAGTTTGCCAATTTGGAATGGCTTTAATTTTGGTAGGATCTACGGATATACCGTCACCAGAAATCACATGGCTGATAAATTGAACTTGGCGAAGCCAAAATTCATATTTCGAGAATTTAGCATATAGTTTCTCTTTTCGAAGAAGTTCTAATACCTCCCGTATATGAATGACATGATCAGATTCAGACTGATAAAACAAGACAAGTTGATTGCATATGCCTCACGACAATTAAAAGGACATGAAGGAAACTAGCTGAAACACAACTTGGAGTTGGCAACAATACTATTTGTATATAAATTTTAGAAACATTACATTTATGGTGCAAAGTATAATGTATACATTGACCATAAGAGTTTAAACTACCTCATGGATCAAAAAACTTAAAGATGAGGAAGAATAAATGGAATGACATAGTAATGGAATATGTATATGATGTACTTTACGACTTGGGAAAATTGAATGTAGTGGTTGATACATTAAACAGAAATAAAGTTGTGCCATATTGTGAATATCATGTCTAAGGATGACCATAATGATATCGATTTTGGAGATAATTAGACAAGTACAAGCAGAAGCCTCTGTGGCTAAGAATTTGAACATGGAGCATGTAAAATTCCAAGTATCTGACTATAGTAGACATGGTCATGGATTGGTGACGAGACATGGTCAAGTGTAGGTTCCACATATTGGAGGGAATAGACAAGTTCTCTTGGATGGGCTTCAGAATTCAAAATGTTTCATTCACCATAGGGCTAACAAGATGTATACAGATACAATGAAAGACTATTAGTAGTCATGAATTTAAAAGTATATAGTTGGCGTGTTTGAAGGTAAAGGTTGAACATCAGAAGAAACATGTTAAAGTATAGCCTTGGACATACAAGTTTGGAAATAGGAGAATATTACCATGGAGCTAACCACTAAGCTCTCCCAAACCTAGAAAAAACTACATGTTATATGGATAAATTTTAATGGGTTGACTAAGAGTACTAATTTTTAGAAACCCAAGAGATTTATTCATCGAAAAACTATCGAACATTTAGGTAAGGTAAATATATTCTAGACATTACGTTCTAGTTATAAAAATTTAAAATCAAGATACCAGATTCACTTCATGATTTTGGGTGGAGTTTAATGAAGATATGGTAGTAAACTTCATTTTAGTACGACATATCATCGCAAACTGATGGTGAAAGCGATCAAACAATATAAGCAATCGAATACATGCTTTGGGCATGTATAATTAACTTCGGGGGAAGTTTGGATACTTATCTACCTATCATAGATTTCTCCTATAAAAATATCGACCACACAAGTATAGGTATGCCCCTTATGAGATGTTGTATGGAAGAAAGTATTGAATGCTATTTGTTGGGGCGAAGTGGAACAACGAGTAATATGAAGAAAAAAAAGTGTTTAGAATACCATGGAGAATATACAAAGAATAAGAGAAAGATTTTGTATGACATAAAATCCTCTGAAAAAAGTTATGTTGACAACAGGCTATCTGATTTGAAACTTGAAGTTCGAGATTTTGTGCTATAAAAGGTATCACCTTGGAAAGGGTGATAAGATTTAGAAAAAAAAAGCAAGTTGGGTCCAAGGTTCATTGGTCCGGACATGATTTTAGCTCACGTAGGAAAGGTGGCTTATTGTTTGGAGCTGCCTGAGGAGCTCGAAATGATTCAAAACATCGAAGATATCTAGGTGGATGAGAAGTTGAATTAAATTGAAAGACCAATTACAAAGTATAATGAAAAAAGAAAGCCTTTTTTCAACAAGGATATTAGACTCCAATTTCGAAAGAGAAAAGACTTATACAACAAGAAGATCAGAGTCATAAAAGTACATTAGCAACAC
Source organism: Lactuca sativa (assembly GCF_002870075.4). Taxonomy (NCBI): domain Eukaryota; kingdom Viridiplantae; phylum Streptophyta; class Magnoliopsida; order Asterales; family Asteraceae; genus Lactuca; species Lactuca sativa. The sequence continues at coordinate 254,574,570 of NC_056630.2, forward strand.
CAAAGAGGTTATGAATTGACATGTTAAAAATAGTATGAGATGTGAAAGAATTATATGGAGCTTTTCATGGATGGAATTTTGAGATGAAATTGTGTTAAGTAGTGGAGTGTTGTAACACCATATTTTTCCTTATTATATTTAATTATTAATTTATTCCATAAAATTATAAATAAATAATATTGTAGTGTAAGTGTGGCATCCCCAAATTCACGATCATTTTAAAAAATTTATTTATCCTTATTTTAAAATCAGATTAACCTTTTAAAGAAAAGTGTTATGAAATTTGTTCCCAGAAAAACATGATAATTTTGTTATGAAAGCATTTCCTAAGAAATGTATTTGATTCATTTTAAAACTTTGGGATGTCATCATCAATACAGAAACATAAGCATAAACAAACCTTACATTCATTTACACTAGTGATCTACATCTCCTTAATCTCTCGGTGTAATGTAGCTTGATATCGACACATGTGATACAAATAAACTAAGTGGGTCAGGTTGGAAAACCTGGTGAGTACATAGGGTTTTCAAACCACAATAATATAGTTATTATGTTTCATCATCAAACAATTAACCCATTTACCCATCCTCATTATCTTCTTTATTCTTAAGTATCTTCTCTATGAATCATCTACTCCTCATTATTTATTCCTAAGGATTGTCCTAAGGAATAGGCATGAAGTCCATCGTCGCTAGGGTTTATATAGCAGGCACTAAGTCCATAGTCGCAGGGTTTATATATAACAGACATTAAGTCCATAATCACCAGCGTTTATCTTGTTTATTGACAATATTATTTATGAGAGTCCACTCGCAATACATGTCAATGGGTTTTTAGAGTACACCGGGTGAACGTCTTGTTCAAAACACCTACATGTTGCGAGCTTACTAGTGTTCCACCGGACTGTGTAGAATTGTCCATGGTTGTCATATATACTTTGCTAGATGACGGGGCTAACGCTTGGGTAAAGGCTTCTCTCATTTTTCACCTCTCACCCTCATCTCATGATCTATTTCACCTTTCATTTCATCATCCAACTCATCTTTCATCTACCCATCTTTACCCCTTGTAATTTATAGGTATAAAATACGTATACAGTTTAAATCATTTAAAACATGTATAATAATGTTCATCCAACATAGATAATAAGTATATAGATAATATGCACACATAGCACATAATTTATATAAAATACTTCATATATATGTGTAAGATGAAAGTAACTATGCACTCACTTGTTAAAGTGATGATTCCAAACTCGAGCAGCGCTTCGCTTTTAACGATTTTATTTTCCTTTGACGAAACCTACCATTATTATCGGTAAGTTTTAGTCTAATATTTATTGCGACTAATTATTAGCCTAGATTCATCATTAACTCCAAGTCTATTTCATGATCTATCAAGCAAGGAACAACTAGGTAGGATCATATTGGAGGTAGGGTCCTTTTGGCATACGAAGTATACTGCTTGGAAATCCCACTTTAAACACCACACCAAATCACAGCCTAGACATCATCCCCGTAAGTAGATCAATCAGTATAACGACTTTGAATCATTGATAAATTTTATTTATAGGTTCATAATAACGATATTATAAGCTATAATTAAATTAGGGTAGCATAACTTACTTAGCTAGCAGTCGGGCTCTGAAGGGGTAGAACTTTGTCGCTAAATCTTTCTAAGAAAGATTTTTGCAGCGTTTCGGTGCTCACCTTGTTATACTAAAACCTACAGAAAGAGTAATCGAACCACGAGGGACCGAAATGCTCGGGGGATAAGAAGAGACAAACTCTTGAATCAAGAGAATGGTGCAAGAAATATGAGAGTCTAGAGACTCTTATTTATAGTAATTGAATTTTCTAAAACCACCCTCTATATTTACTTAAATGACTAAACACTCTTTATAATATTATTTTAAATATATTTAATGATATTTGTGCTAAACTAATATCGAAAGTACTCAACGCTAGTCTTATTACGACTACATCGTCAATACATTTCTAATTATATATATACATATATATATATATATATATATATATATATATATATATATATATATATATATATATATATATATATATATATATATATATATAGACGTATATATGATTTACACTTTATTTTAAAACGTAAATGTACAATTAAAAATTATAAATTGTTCATATGAACTTTGTTTTTTATATTCTTTATATCCACACGTAGCTATCGGCGAGATCTACAACTTTCATTTAGACTCCGTCGACTAATTTTGAATTTATATTTTTGTCAGTATTTTTATAAAATTAAATAATTTTGCTAAACGCATAACTCTCTCGTACGGACTTCGTTTTTGACATTCTTTTTCTAACAATTCTTTTTTTAAGGAGTACTACGATTTTTATTTTGGTCGCATTAACGTAAAGTCAACCATTCTCTTCGTAGCTTTTTACGTCATACGTTCGTTGTGCGCGATAGACTTTTATATCTCATAAAAATCATATCTAATTCATATGAATTCGGATTTCGATGAAATTTATATTTTGGGGATCGGGACGACATGTACTTCCTAAATATATAATAATATATATGTTTTGGCGCACTTATTACGGATGATTCGACTGATTTTTCCTATTTTATTTTATTATAATAATCATGAAATATATAATATTCACATAATTCTTCTTTATTAAATCAAATAGGTTACAATTGTTGACCATAACTATTACTTTGGTTAAGATTATTTATCCTAGATAAAAAAAATCATTTTTAACGCTTATTATTGATTAGGCCGAATCTGTGGGTGTTACAGTAAGTAAGACAAGTGCATATCTTACTATGACTTCATAAAAATTTATTAAATGACGCAACTTAAGTTTGTTGGGGCTTAGGAAGGAAAATATTTGAATAAAAGGAAGTTGGTAGTGATGTTGAGAACGAGCGGGCCTAGGGAGCGTATTTCCTCCACCTCAACCAAGAAAACTGAAGAACAATCCACATTCCTTCCCTGTCATCAAGACCAACAATATATGTAATACCAAGTAAGAAGATGACATGTTTCCTTCACCTCTAAAAGATCAAACTTTTGTTCAAACTAATGATGATGTTCTCTAAGAGGACATCACTGGTCATGAAACTAACGAAGAAGTGATTGAACAGCCTAGATAAGTGATCCCAAACCTCCTTTGTTGTGTCATACTTCGCCAATACCAACAGACTGGATAAAAAAAATATTAATCCAAGTAATGATCTTAGAGTTATCAGTCTGCCATGAATCAAGTACGGTTTCATAATTAGCAGCCTTCTTATCTGTTGGTTTCTTTTTGTCACCTATAGCAATCCCCTACATAGTCTTAACTCATAAGAAATTATTCATAACATAGCTCTAATAGGCCTAGTTCTTGCCATCGTGTTGGATACTAATGGACTGAAGAGAATAATCTCTCGAGGACATAATTCAAATATCAGTCAAACGGGAATACCAAAACAATAGTAAATAAAAGTAGCAGTAGCAACAATCAAGATCTCGAAATCAACAAACCAACATACGAAATGAAACCCTCGAAATTGACGAAACGAACACATCAAATCAAACGGAATACATAAAAGAGTAAGAAAAATGTACCCATATTCGTACAATTCACCCCCAAAAATGATTTGTGCAACATCGTGACTGCTAGAACTCACCCCAAAAATGAAAATACAGATGATCAAACTGACCTCTGATACCATGTAAAATAACAATACATAGAATAGCTAGGGTTTTATATTATTTTCAAATAAGAAGTACAAGATACAATGAAAGGAAAAGACAGAAAATATAGACTAGCTAATTAGGGTTTTCTAGCTAATGGGCCAACATAAAACCAATACAAAATAAAGCTCAAAATCTTATTAGGCTAACACATACCACCTCAAACATCATGCTTACCTTGATTATTCACTATCACCATGTTAATTTACTCCTTAATACCTTGAAAACATCCAATCCAAGCTAAAAAAATGCAAAACTTTTGTACATCAATCTATAAGCCAACAATCAAGGAATAAAAGACAATAATCAGTTTCTCTATAAAATTATTAATCTTAATATTTTTATGGGATTAAAGAGTAAACACACTTGATGATTGTTAGTAATCAAGATAAACATGATGCTTGAGGTCATATGGTGTTAGAACAAAAAATGAAGAAGGAACGAAGGTTTTTTAAGTAAGTGATTACCCCAAAACATAGAAGAATGAGAGAATGAGATATGAAGTTAAGGTATTATGGTCTATCTAAGTTTTATTAATAAATAATAGAGACAAAACTGCACAAATGGTCCATGTGGTTTGCTCAAAATTTCCACTTTGGTCCAAAAAAGTTTGGGCTAGCACCACAAGTCCAAAATTTTCATTTTCTTGCATCTTTGGTCCAAAGGGTTAACTTCTGTCTATTCCCTCTGTTAAGTTATCTTTGACTAATCAATTTAGGGGTATTTTGGTCATTCCATATTTATGTCTTTTATTTTATATTAATAAAAGAGAGTTTGTATATATGCATCACCATACGGATAATATCGATCCTAATTCACATTTATAGTCCTTAAAAACCGTGAGTCGATAGAATTTCCCTCCTCATTGACTGAGGATCAAGAACCTTAAACTGATTACCAAGGTTGATAGCTTCGATCATGCGACTTTCGTAGTGAATGCATATACCAATGTGGCACTTAAGGTTGTCAAGCACGTCATTCGACCCAAGGGTGGTTTATGGTATGTAATTTTTTTTGATCATTTTCTTGATTTGCTTACAAGAAATCATACCTTCTAAAGCTTGTTTTTTGCTCTTGTGTTGAAGATGGACACCCTACATTGTTTACCATCAAGCTACATCATAGAGGTGAGTTCACAAAGTTTCCAGATGTCAAATACATTAAGGGAACTATGACGTATGTTGATATGGTGGATATAGAAGAGTTTTATATTCATGAGATGGATGCTATTATGAAAGGGTTAGGATACTCAGTTCCTCCAATTATCTACTAGCATTTTCAAGAGCCAAAGGGAGACATGCATTTTGGGTTACGGGCCCTAAGAAATGATGATGATGTCCTTAATCTTTCCCAGTATGTCATGGAGCATAAACTAATAAGGGTAAACTGATAAAGGTTTACATTGAACATGGTATTACTAACTTGCTTACTTACTTTATGGCTCCTAAACCTGTACGAAAAATTATTATTGAGCAATTAGAGGAGATTGAGGAACATCAACCCCCCCAACTAATAACCAACCCAGTGGCATGCCACAAATATGCATACCACCTGTGATAGCAAACGAAGTTGCTTTAGCCTTGTCGATATCCCATCAATATACTAAGAAAAGGGAATTTATCAAGGACAAACCATTGTCATAATGTATTAAGAAATTGCTCATGGATAATGTTGGTGTTGATAGGATTGGCGGGAATAAGGATGATGCAACTAATGATATTGGTCAGGGATTGAATGAATTTGAAGAGGCAGTTAATGATATTGAACAGGGATTGAATGAATTTGATGAGGCAACTAATGATTTTGACCATGGATTTAATGAATCTGATGAGGCAGCTAATGACTTTGATCTTGGGTTGTACCAACGGATTTTATAGTCTAATGAACAAAATGTAGATGATGAGGTTCATGAAGATGAGGACAATGCAGTTAATAAGGAAGTCACTGAAGAAGAGAATCATGAAAGTAATGAAATGAATGATGAGAATGTACAGATGGGAGATTTTGCAGTTGATGATGGAAGTGAAGATAAGACAGAGACTGATGAAGAGAATCATGAAAGAAGTGATGAGAGTGAGGACAATGATGATAGTGATTTCTGGGTGTATGAAGACAACTTTATCCCTGATGTAGAAGTAGACATGAGGGATTTTTACATTAATATAGATTTTGAAGCAGAATTTCTTGAAAAAAGATTATCAAACCATAGGGATAATGAGAGTGATGAGGTTAATGAAGAATTTGATGTTATAGATAATGATGAATGGGATTCCCTAGATGAGGGTTCTGATATAGATAAGAAAAGAAGAGTTGTAATAAAGGAATTGGAGAAGGAGACATGGTGCTCTCAAGGTGAGATACACAAGGTAACTTTTAGGATAGGACAAAAATATAAAAGTAAGAAAGAGTTAAAGGAAAAGATACGATTTCATGCACTGGAAACAAGAAGGAATATATTCTTTGTGAAAAACGACAAAATAAGTTTACGGGCACTCTGTAAAGGGACTGTAGCCTTTAATGATGGTCATATGGGTGAACCTACCCCTTGTCCTTAGGTGATACAAGGTTCTAGGTCAGACGTAAATAGTACTTGGTTCATAAAAACTTACAACCATGAACACAGATGCCTCTAGACAAGAAAAGTTAGATCTACAAATGCAAAGTTTATCTCTAAACAGATAATGGACCGGATCGAATCCAACCCAACAATCCTAGTCAGAGCTCTTCAAGAACAACTTCAAAAGGAATATCAAGTTGGATTCTCTATTCACAAGGTTTTCAGGGCCAAATCTACTGCTAAAAAACTTGTCCAGTGTGATTACAAAAAGCAGTATGATGTTCTTAGAGATTACATCATGGAGTTGCAGTCTACTAATCCAAAAACCACTATGAAGTTAGAGTTTGATTCAAAACCTATCCTAAGTGCTACCTCAAGAAGGTTCAAAAGGATGTATGTTTGTCTAGGTGGAATGAAGAAGGGGTTTCGAGCTTTCCTGGGGGATTTTCTAGGTTTTGATGGGACATTTATGAAGGGCCCTTTCTTAGGATAAATTTTAACTGCAATTGGGGTAGACTCCAACAATGGAATATACCCCCTAGCTTATGCCATTGTTGAGACTGAGAACACTGACAATTGGAAGTGGTTTCTTGAGTGTATTAGAGCTGATATGGACCTATATGCAAACTCTAACTTCACATTTATAAGTGACAGACAAAAGGTTTGTAATTTTTTGTTTAGATTTAACATATTTGGATGTACTATATTAACTATGTTTTAATTCCTTTACAACGATTGCAGGCTGCCATTTCTTAGTTGTTCCCATGTGCTGAGCACAGGTTTTGTCTTAGGCATATACATGACAATATGAGAAAAACATGGATAACTAATGAGTACAAAGAACACTTGTGGAATTGTGCTACAACTAAAACAGTACAAGAGTTCAATCATAGGATGAAGGAATTCAACTCATATGATATAAAAGCTTATAACTGGTTGAAGCAGATTCCCCCATAACACTGGGCAAGAAGCCACTTCACAGGTATATAATTCTGCTTCCAAATTTACCCTTTGTTGTAGTATTTCGTAGTATATGTTTCATCCTGACATTATTGTGGTGTTTTCAGGGAAAGCAATTTCAGATATTCTTCTGAATAATCTTTGTGAAGTTTTTAAGATCAAATTGATTGAGGGAAGGGACAAGCCACTGATAACCTGCTTGGAGTACATTATGGAGTATATGATGAAAAGATTATGCAATGTCATAAAGGTGAAAAACAAGTGTGTTGGTCCACTGACCCCATCTACAACAAAGATCATGGAGAAGAATGTCAATTGGGCATCTCAGTACACAACTAGGTGGAATGGGTAAGATAAATACCAAGTGCAAGGGCCATGGAAGGATCAACATGTTGTTGACATGGTTGAAAGAGTATGCAGTTGCAGGAAGTGGGAATTAACAGGACTCCCTTGTAAACATGTCATTGCAGTCCTAAATGACAAAGCAGATAATGGTGAGGAGGTTGGAGAGCTGCACACTTATGCCTACAGGGTGTACCGGCTAGAAACATGAAAAGCAGCTTATGTGTACAAGGTAGAGCCTATTAAAAGTCGAGCAATGTGGCCTATAAGTGATTGCCCAATTAAAATCACCCTTCCTCTACACCATAATTAACCTGGAAGGCCCAAGGAAAAGAGGAGGCAATCTGTTGAGGAGAAAAGACAAAATAAGAGAGAAAATGGTGCTAGTGGGAGTCAAATCCATGTTGCTAGTGGGAGTGGAAAGCTTACACGAAAGTTTATCCAAGTAACTTGCAACAAGTGTAAAAATAAAGGGCACAATGCTAGAAATTACAAAGGCCAAGGGGGTAAGTGATGGGATTGCAAGGGATTTTGATGTATGTAGGGGTATAAGTGTCTTTTTGGGATAATGTTATGCTTATGTGTTTTGTTTGTTTAGTACTTTATGTGTTTTGGGGTTTAACCAATTTGGTTGTTATTTTTGGTACTTGATAGTTTACCCCTGTGATGTATGGGAACAAATTAGACTGGATTTGATGCAATAGCTTATGTTATGTTTAATGACTTGATGTTATTCTCATGTATAATTTCATGTTGTTGAACTTGACCAATGTGCCCTTTTAAACACAACATACAATTGTCATTGATAATGTGTAAACCACAAACAAAATAGAATGGTCAAAATGTACATACCAAATATAACTACCGTTGACAAATTCTTGTAAAACATGTCTTACATTGCTTACATTTTAACCACAAAAGACTACCACAAAGTACTGCCCAAAATATTACATTACTTAAGCAAAATACTACCCAAAAGATTAAAACACTACCCAAAAAATTACACTTCAATCTACTACTTAGAAACCACCCAAACCATCGCACTTCAATCTACTTCTTATAAACCAGAACAAACACAAACAACATCCAATTGCATAACAGGTAACACTTGAGTCTTGTGTTTTGTGACTTCAATTTGTTGATTGACCTCAGCAGCCCAGGTATAATAGCTTTTGAACGTGCACACATTAGACCATCAAACCACCTAATAAATCGGCATTTGGATCGCTTCAAGATTGAAGAAACAAAAGAAGATTGTAACATGTAATGAGAGATTTATGTTGAAATAAAAAAAACATTTGCGTACCTCAGTAGGGCATCCCCAGAAGCGTCAACCTGGATTTTTGTCAATCTATGCGGTGCGAACTATGGCCATTTTACCACAAAAACAAAGCACCATTTTTTATTTTGATTTCTTGAAGAAATCGAAGACGATCGCTTTGTTGAAGAAGGCACAGCTGAGAACGATGACAAAGCAGGATTGGGATTCGTTCTTATAAGACTCTTTTATTAATATAAAATAAGGGGCATAAATACGGAATGACCAAAATACCCCTAAAATGACTAGTCAAAGATAACTTAACAGAGGGAAATAGACGGAAATTAACCATTTGGACCCAAGAAGAAAGAAAATGAAAACATTGAACTTGTGGCGCTAGCTCAAATTTTTCTGAACAAAAGTGGCAGTTTTAAGCAAACGACATGGACCATTTATACAGTTTTCTCAATAACAGAATGATTAAAAAAGGTTTTCGGTTTATAGAAACGTCCATAAGTAAAGTTGATCATTATCTTAATATTCGAATGCCTATATATAAACTTGTGATATTAATTGAGTCAAAGTTGACGTGTGCTATTATAGAAGGTATTTCATATTGTTTGTTTACAATGTATATTATGTTATTGTCTTTTGGTATAATCAATAAACTAATTTGAATGTTTAGATTACATACCGTAATATTTGGTTATTGTGGTTTGATATTGCTTATACACAATTTTGATTAACTTATTTTAATTGAATTTATTATATTATTTTGATTTTAATTTGCTACTTAAATAAATATTTTAAGTATATTGATTATACAAAATAATTTATTTAAAATGCAGCTTTTTATATTATTATATCCTACTTATTATATTTTCGTACCATATAAATTAAGAAACATTATTAAAAAAAATTGTTTTTAATAAACTAGGTGTAAAACTCGTGTATTATACAAGTTGATTAAATAATTAAAATATTAAAATGTAAATAATAAGTATTTTGTTAAAATAAAATTTTAAAATAAAGAATAAAGAAATTCCATTTATTAGAAATGATTCGTAGACCCATGTGTTACCGTATATCCAATCTAGTCTAATCTAATATGGAATATAATAAAACTTTTTGAAATTGGAAAAGGGTAACCTCATTTTGACGCGTGACCAAGTGAAATTAGTGGACTTTATTAAGTGGGAGTAGTGGCAATTGCTTGATATTATATTTTTTTAAGGTAAAACTAATAACTAATTTCTTATGCTTATTTTAGTTGCATTTCAACCAAAAATGACAATTGAGCAACCAAACGTTTATATTCAATCAATTGAATTAATCTAAACATCATTTAAGACAATAAAATTTCTAGTTATGTATTGTCATCGAACCGTTTATTTTTTCAATACTTCAAAAATAGTGCACGTGTTTGCATTTTTCAGCAAGCTAGTCAAAACCTCTTAAAAACCTAAGAAAGTCTCTTTCTTCAAGTGTTTATATATATATATATATATATATATATATATATATATATATATATATATATATATATATATATATATATATATATATATATATATATATATATATATATATATATATATATTGTTTTTTTTTTGTCCAGAAAAACTTAAAATGTTTATTTTATCCTTTTAAAATTTTTTTCCTATTATTTTTAATTGATTTACCATTTTTATTACTAAAAAATCTTCCACTCCTACCCATTTGTTCCCCCTTCCAAGATAACTCCCAAAACCAAATCCTTTCATCTTATCAAATAACCAATCCAGTCCATCACCTTGCTTGTTGCCGAGATCTATGATGATACGACCGCTGATTTCCGCCACCAGCCCCAACCACACATCAAAACCTTTTGCTAACACCTCGAAGCATTTTAGAAATGGAACAAGGGTACTATCGGAGCATATCCCTTAAACGCACACACTCATAATTACAGTTGATTAACAATAATAATCTAGGTGCAATTCATAAACCTGGAACTGAAAATCAATATACCAACAATTTCAACAAGGAAAAAAAACAGATGCATTTCATTTTAAGCAAATACACCCGATTAACAAAAAAAGCATTCTCAACATCAACTTACGTCTACCTTGATACCATCTTAAAACGCAAAACACACATGATTTCTCTTACCTCTACCTTTATACCCAAACTTGAATGATTACCAACTACTCCAAACTAGAATGATTTGAGCCCTAAAAATTGTTGGTGGTTGCGATCCATGTCAAAAATCAGAAATCAAACTAGTGTTTCTTAATGATATAGACAGTAGTGAACATCTACCAATATTTCACTGTACCCAATAACACACGATGAAAAATGTCATTTATCAACATACAATTCGCAAAAGCTCAATGCTACAATTGATGTATAAGGTAATATTATAAGTTATCAATTTCATACAATTGATGTATAAGGTAATATTATAATTTGGATAATACGCGTTAGATGTCTAACTCTCAGCACATAAGAGTAGCAAATCTCATCTCGACTACATAAGACATTGGCATAGTTTACACCTCACTTGAAATAGCCTTTATAACTGTCCGGTTAAGGATCAACATTTAACCACATCAAAGAAGAACACTCTCCACACTTAAGTCCCACTATGTATCCTTTTATCAAGTTTCACTCACGCCAACGATCCATGAGGTAATCTTGATGTGGGTCTGTCCAATACCAGTTCTTTAACAAGTACCTATGAATCTTGGTTACAACCACTTTCCTACTTTCATCTTGTAAATGTCAACTAATCTAATTCATATTAGTCTTACTTCATAATTTTTCCCATAATTTATGACCGACTATGAACTTTTAGAATAATAAGATTATTCATAGATTAAACTGTTAATATAGAAGACAACAAATATTAATGTGATGATCATATCCCTATATATCAAAACAGTACAATAGTTTTTGATACAATATTCCAATATCAAAATACAAAATCTAAATCAACTCTCATTTCTAGAATAACAAAGTTCGATAGCTCAAGTGTGACCATTCATGCTTAACTTAAAGGAAGGAATTTCTTAATAAGTTTGACTAAATTTAATGTTTGTGAATTATACGAATACTATCATCTCCATGTTTAAGCATAGTTAAATATATTGGAGAATATGATTGGTGTTCCGATGTGATTTATAGTATTTTTAGCTTTATTAAGTACACTCTTGAACTTATAAGAGATTTATAAGTCGTCCTTGAATTGTAGGATTTGACTTATATTTTCAATAAACTCATTTATCTAATCAAATTTGATTACAATTTCTGAAGCAGTAATGTATTCTGGTTTTGTAGTAGATTGTGCAATTATGTTTTGCTTGGACCTCATTCCAAAAAAAAAACTCACCCTTCATAATGAAGTCATAATCCAATTAATATTCATAATTATAATTATCTGTTTTGAAGTTAGAATCTTCTATAGCTCTTTTTATAATGATCTTCTTTTAAATTGATTAACTGATATACATTCTTTTACTTCTTCTTAAGTACTCTTAGATTGTCCTTATAGTCATCCAATAATTTTCCATGTATCTAATTTGTATCTTACGATATGTTCATAGCATGATTCCAACCTTGAATTAGTATGTCTCATTCATATAAGATTAGTAATGTCATGGTTGCTCCCACTAGTTCTTAGTAAATACATATGTTATCTTTATTTTGATATAAAACATATGTTGTGTTTTCATATTAAAATAATGATTCTAACCTTGAGATCTTTGCTTTATCTATTCAAATGGATCTTAAGGCTCACATATTTTGTTAGGATAACTTATATTAAGAAAACCTCAAAACTAAGCTATATAGACATCTTCAAGTAGGTGTCTATTAAGAAAAGTTGTTTTTTCTTGAAAACTATTTGTCATATATCATAATTAGAATATGTAATTATGGTAAAAAAATATCCTTGTTGATCTAATTAGCACTACTTGAGGAAAGTTTTGATCATAGTCATTTACATAAGTGTGGTTAAAGCTTTTAACAAGTCTTACTAATTGTGTATACATTTTCATGTATGTATTCTTTCTAAAAAATTATTTACTCACTTTGGCCTTTCTATACGAAGGAAGATTAATCAACCCATATCTGATTATTATGTTGGGAGTACATCTCAATTTTCATGACTATAACTCCATAATTCATTTATCAGGTTCGAGATATGATATATCATTTTGGTAATTGATGGATTTTCCAAAAAAACATCAAGAAGAAATCATCAATGAGAGATTCCATGTTTCACATAAATTTGCATTTATAAATAACTATTATTCATGTTTGACAATTTCTTTTTAAAACTAGTGGCAACTTGTGCTACATCAAGCTATGGTTCTTGAGGAACTTTAAGTCACATGTGCCTCCCACTTTCTTTGTCATTAGAAGCTTGCTTTCAAATAATTGGTAGGTTTGTATATAGCTAAAAGTGGAAGGACTAAAGGTGACAATGTTCAAAATTTGAACATTGAGCAACTATATAATGTCCCTAAGGGGGAAGAAAATTCTAGAGGAGTTATAGAGTTCTGGTGCCTTTCTTGGGCTCTAAGGAAACTTGGAAGGAAAGTAAAAGGATAAGGCTTATCCAAGGAAACCTGCCTTATCTAAGCCCCCTTGATCACCTATATAAACCCTTCATGATGTTCATATTTTCGGCCACCCCCTATACAATGGAAGAATAACAAATCCTCTCCCCTATCCTGTCTTTAATAGCCTCCAACTTCTAGTGTTTGGGTGTGACCCATTAGAGGCACGAGATTTCTGGTGCTGACTTTCTGAAGTTCTACAAAGAAGGAATTCAAGTTTATTTACAACAACAAACTTAATGATGCATTTTTATAATAACCCTTATCAATTTTGAAAATAGAAATCTACTTTAGGGTTCTTGAATTCAAATTGTTGTTTACGAATCATAGAGAGAACATAGATCCATTAGGGTGTATCAACCTTAGGGTTTTATTTTTCCGCCTAAAAATATGATTTTTTTATGTACAAAACCCATCAGTGGTATCAAAGTGTATGTTCTCTGTGATCTTGAACAAAAATGAACTAGATCAAAAACCCTTTTGATGATTTTCCATTCGGGAAAGGGTTTTAGAAACCCCAGTCTCCTTCTTTGATTTTCAAAAAATGCTAGGGTTTTGGTAGGGTTTCCTTGTTTTTATAGGTATTTGTTTTAAATGTCTTAAAATTGGATAATTATAAATTTGGTAAATCTCAAATCCTAATTTCGAAATTAGAGGGTATTGGATTAGGATTAAATTTACTTGATTAATTGATTAATAGTAGATACAATGTTTAATCCCTATTGGTTTAATTTAAATTGAATTTATTTTATTTATTTCGAAATTTATAAATTAAACCTAGTATTTTGAAAAGTTTCAAAATACACCTTATACCATATATAAAACTAAGTTTAATAATTACTATATGTATACTAAGTTAGTCAAATCGCTAGAATGCCTCATTCACGAAGCATACTATAAGGGGAGTTTAAGGAAGCGACCTATAAAATGACCGTCATTGGGTATCCATTCTTACCCATCGTTCTCTTGTATGGTGGAGGGTCGTTAGCCAAACTGATTTCATAGGATATAACCTCATTCATAAGTATAATCGTATTAAAGTAACCAAAAAATCTTTTTATAAAATCGCACTCTTAGTTACTTTAGGAAAATATGAAAAGTATTCTAATCGATAAAATTGCACATTATACTTTATAGTAGTTACTGGAGCATATGTGTTTAACCGGAACGCTAATAGTGACTATAAAGAGTAATAATGTGCATCTCAAAAATTATTATTGATTAATGGAGCATGTGTGGTTAACTGGCATGTTAAAATGCGATGATAAATGACAACAAGAGTGCCAAGCATATTTGTATGTTTATTCACATCTAGTTTTTGATCCTCGGTATCCCAATCACATACAATAGAGCATAATTTGAGATTAAACATGTCATTATAGACTCAATGAATCTCAAAAGATCTAGGAATTTCATAGTTTGAAACTGGTGAATTGTTTTTACCTACCTTCATAAATTTGCAATAAGATTATGACATCCCTCTTCTTAGTTGTGAATTGTTATTTTGGATCCTAGCTCTAATCATTTATTATGGGTTAAAATATTAAGGATAATTGTCATCTAACTAAAAAAATTCTTTTTCTCTATAGATGTCCAGTCCTGTTGATGCTTTTGCTCCACCATCTTTAACCTACCACTCAAATTTCTCTCTTCTTTCTATCGTGTCCAAAGTAAGTTTTGATGGCTCCAGTTACAATGATTAGATGTGCTGCATAATAATGGATCTTCGATTTGAGGTCAAAGAATATGTCCTTGAAGAGAAACTCGTTAATGTCAATGAAAACACTTCTACTCCTAAACAACTAGCCTCTTACAAAAAACACTGCGATGATGGAACAAAATTTGCTTGCATCATGGTAACCACAATGATTCCTGAATTGCAGAGGTTCTGTGAGGACTACTAGCCATTTCAGATGAACAATGACCTTGTGGAAATATACCACAAGAGAGCTTGTCAAGAGAACTTTGATGTGGTCAAGTCCTCTATGGCTTGTAAGATGAAAGAGGGAGAGTCTATCTGCAACCAAGTGTAGGGAATACAAAGATATGAGGGGCACCTAGTTAAGTTTAATATGCACTTTTACGAGGAGCTGGCCATTAACATGGTCTTAAACTCCTTGCCAAGTTGTTATGATCAGTTTATATTAGCTTATCATTTGGACATTAAAGAAACCACATTGGCCCAACTCCATAATTTACTAAATACTATTGAGTCAAGATTGAAGGGGAAGAATAAGGCCCCCCCTGATAATGATGCCATTCTCACCATTGAAAAGGGAAAAGGGAAGAAAAGGAAGGCTGCTCCTAAAGCTATCTGAAAGAACAAGGCTGATGCGGAGTCATCAAGCATTGGGTAAAAGGTGAAGCCCAACTCAGACATTCCAACTGTTAGTAACCCCAAAGACGCCACTTGTTACTATTGCAATGACAAGGGCCATTAGAAGAGGAGCTACACCAAATACTTGCAAGACATCAAGGATGGCAAGGTGAAGCCATTTTTGCCAGGTATATACACTATTCAACCTAATAACTCACCATCTACTCATTCTTGGGTCCTTGATACAGGATGTGGTTTACACATTTATTCTAATTTACAGGGCTAAAATAAAGTGAGGAGGTGGAGCACCGGAAGATGAATCTGATCATGGGAAATAGGTGATATTCTCCTATTACCAAGATTGGGACTTATCATCTTGTGCTTAGTAGTAATGTTAGGATCATTTTCATTGATTTTTGCTACTCACAGAAATGACACAAAACATTATTTCTTTTCATGCATTATTTAGATAAGGTTTTTGCTACTCTTTTGATGATTGAAATGGTTCAATTCTAGTGTATAAAAGTTGTGTTTTATATTTGAAGCTTTACCTTGTAATGGTGTATATGAAACTACGACTTGTACTGATAGCTTAGGTAATAGTGTATTTCATATTGATTTTTCTAATGGATTAGAAAAGGCACGCTTGTGGCATTGTCGTCTTGGGTACATTAAGAAGAAATGCATCACCTAACTCCAAAAGGATGGAGTTTTGGAATCATTTGACCTAAGGCCAAATGATGAATGTGAATCTTGTCTTTTGGGAAAGATGACAAAGTCACTTTCATCGGATGTTGTGAAAGAGGTGAAGGTTTGTTGGATATCATATAATATGTGTTTGGGCCCTTTTAGATCTACTACTAAATATGCTAATCGGTTTTTTGTAACGTCTACAAATGATTATACTAGATATGGTTATATCTACTTAATCAAACATAACTCAAAAACCTTTGTAAAGTTCAAAGAGTTTAAGCACGAATTTAAGAGCCAATTAGGCAAGAAGATAAAGATGTTCTAATATGATAGAGGAGGAGGGTATTATAGTATCGAGTTCCACGACTACCTCAAGGAATGTGGAATAGCTTCACAATTGACTCCTCCTAGGACACCACAACTTAATAGTGTGGCTCAGAGGCGTAATTGAACCGTTCCGTTGGACATGGTTCGTTCCATGATGAGTCGAGCCACTTTTCCCATTTCCTTTTGGGGGTATGCCTTAGAGATAAACACACATATCCTTAATCTTCTCCCTACTAAAAAGGTTGACAAAACACCTATCGAGATGTGAATAGGGAAGGTTCCTTCGTTGTTACATATTAAAGTCTAGGGTTATGAAGCTTTCGTTAGATGAGAGACTCATGAAAAGATACAAGCTAGAAGTTAGAGATGTGTTTTCATTGGCTACCCACAAACTTCACTTGTTCTATGGACCTAGTAAAAATGTGGTGTTTGTAGCACGAAGAGGAGTCTTTCGTGAGAGAGAGCTTATATGCAAAGAGGCCAGTAGGAGTACAATTGACATTGAAGAGATTCGAGAGTCAACCAATGAAGGATCCTTAGAAGACACTAGCACTCAACTAGAGGAAGAAATTCTAGTCGAGTCAACTGACAATTCATAACCTCTTCGTCGTTCAAGTAGAGTTAGGATGCCACCTGATACATCTATCAGTGATCAAACAAGGCAAATGGTGATACCTCTATCATTGATCAAACACTAATAAATTTGGATAAACCAGTTAACTACAAGGAAGTAATGGTAGGTCATGAGGCTGCTAAATGGTAAGAGGAAATGGGCAGCGAGATCAAGTCCATGTATGACAAACAAATTTGGAATTTCATTGATCAACAACCTGGTCGAAAGATGGTTAGTTACAAATTGATCTTTAAGAAGAAGAGCGACATGGATGGAAATGTGCGTAGTTTCAAGGCATAACTAGTTGCGAAGGCTATACTCAAACCCACATGGTTAACTATATTGAGACATTCTCACCAGTGGCTAAGATAAAAGGATAATGGTATCCATAGTTACATTTCATGATTATGAAATTTGGCAGATAGATGTCAAAACCGCTTTCCTTAATGGGAAGTTAATTGAAGAGTTTTACATGAGTCAGCTAGAGGGTTTTGTTGATACAAAGTTTATCAATATAGTGTGTAAGCTTGAGAAATCCATCTATGGATTGTAACAAGCATCTCCCAGCTGGAATCTTTGCTTCCATGAAAAGGTAAAGAATTTGGTTTTTTTAGGAGTGTGGATGAGTCTTGCGTGTATGTCAAAGCTAGTGGGAGTATATTAACTTTTCTAGTGTTGTTTGTTGATGACATACTACTCATGGGAAATGCCATTCCAACCTTGCAATAAGTGAATCTTAGCTTGAAAAGCATTTCTCTATGAAGGATCTAGGAGAGGCTGCCTATATTCTCGGGATAAGAAGTTTGAGTGATAGAAAGAACAGACTAATTGGACTTAGTTATAGTACATCCTTGGATATGGTACTAAAACAAAAATTACAAGAAAGGAGAATTACCTATTCAAAGTAATGCCAAGTTGAGTAAGACTCAAAGCCTAAGTACGGATGAAGAGATAGCTGATGTAAGTCAAGTCCGTTATGCTTCGGTTGTAGGATCGATCATGTACGCTATGACATGTACTCGACCTGGATATGTCCTTTGCTTTGAGCGTGGTCAGTCGTTATCAGGGAAATCCTAGAAGAAGACATTGGACAACAATTAAGAATATTCTCAAGTATTTGAAAAGGGCAAAGGACATGGTTCTAGTCCTTATTGGTAGTGATATGTCAAGAGTGACTGGGTTTAGTGATGCTAACTTTCAAAAGGATAGAGACAACTTTCATTCTCAATCTGGTTGCATATTTACATTAAATGGAGGATTAGTTACTTGGAAAAGTTCCAAGCAAGACACAGTGGCTAATTCTACTTATGAATCGTAGTATGTAGCAGCAAGTGAAGCATCAAAGGAAGAAACATGGTTGAAGAACTTCATCAGAGATCTTGGAGTTGTTCGAACCATTCAAGAACCAATGAAACTTTTTCGTGATAATGAAGGAGTTGTTGCTTTAACTAAAGAAACAAGAGATCATGACAACTCAAGAGATATCGACAGAAAATACCATTATTTCAGACATAGAGTTTAAGAAGTTCATATCATAGTGAAAAGAATGTCGTCAGAAGATAATCCTGCAAATCCTGTCGCAAAGGCTTTGAGTAGGAATAAGTACAGACATCATGCTAGGAGCAATGGATTGAGAGATGACATTAGTTTTTAGTAGTTAGATGATTAGTTTGAAACTTGAAACAAAATAAATGTAATTGACTTTTGGTGATTAAATAACAGAGATTATTTATGAGATTGGTTACTGCCTTTGTCAATTATTTATTCTTGTGTTTTGCTTTGCATTTTTACTTCCCGAATAATTTAGTTATTCAAATTCCATTGTCACTCATACTTTGGGAAGTAAGGAATGAATTAATACTGTCATGCATTGGATTGTAGATTGTCTAAGGGAGTTAGACATAGTAATTTTACTGCTACAACATTCATGAATACTTAGAAATGGAGATATAAATATTGGATAAACCAATGCTCAAAGAATTACTTCATGGAGTATATTACGAGTAATTCTGAGATGATAATATCTTATATTCTTGAAATGGAGATACATGAGTTGTACTTTATAAGTCGGTTCTGCATTGGTGTTGCACAAACACATCAATAACATGATGTTATAAAACACAGTGTCATGTATAATTTCGTGAGTAAAGGATACAAGCATATAATTCAAAGTTTATTCGTTCCTTTTTCCCTAATAGGAAAAGCAATATATTTGGGCCTCTTGGTCATTTGGTGTTGACTTATAGCGTTGGGCCCAACCAGGACTCAATTTATGTGTTCAATTTGAAGTCATGTATCGTCATCACAAATCGGGAAATTAGGTAACAAAATTTGGACAATAAGATTGATTCTAATCCATGTCTCATATCTATATGATATCTAGTAGAATATAGGAATATTCGATCATTTATCTAAGGACCAATGTCTGTTTAAATCACAGTTTGGCGGTTGCTTTAGAAAGCACACTTTGATGTTTAATTTGGAAGTTTTAATTTAGTTATAGACTTATCTAAGTGAGAGACTGTTAGATTAGTTGTCTAAGACAGTAACTAAATTATTATACACTTAAATTATTAACGATGTCCTTTTGGGTTCCCCTCAAACTGAGTATGAGGCAAGAATGGTATTTGAAGAGAGAGACTGATTTATTAGTTTAATATATGATTAACAACTTAATTAGAAATCAAAATAAATAGTTTCTTAATATGTTTTCATAAAAATATATTAACTAGAAAGTATATTGTTTAATTATAAATTAATCAGAAATTAATTCGAATTAATTTTAGGATTAATTAGAATAATTAAAAGTGGAAAGATTAAAGGTGACAATGTTCAAAAGTTGAACATTGAGTAACTCTAGAATGTTCCTAAGTGGGGACAAAAATTCTAGAGGAGTTCTAGAGTTTCTAGAGCCTTTCTTGGGCTCTAAGGAAACATATGGGAAAGGAAAAGGAAGAACATAATGAGAACATAGATCATTTCGGGTATATGGGCACTAAGGAAACTTAGGGTTCTTGAATACAATTTGTTGTTTTAAAATCTTAGTAAGAGCATAGATACTTTAGGGTGTATGCAAACTTAGGTTTTTATTTGTCCGCCTAAAAATGTGATTTTTGTTATTACAAAACCCTTCAATAAGATGCTAGCTAGCCTTTTAATCTTTAAGATGAAACCAAATGTGACCTAAATATAGTATGAAATCATGTAGAAAAATAACTCTAACACTTTGCAAGAGAAACATGAGAGAGAAATTGAGAATATGTGCATACAACTTCAACCAAGGTGAATGCACCCCTAATGAAAGCCTCCAACTAAGTCTATTACCCATAAGGTCTTAGAACTTTAGAGATACCATGTGCCTAGTCACCCATACTCCATTAGGTTGTCCATGCAAGCCTTTTTAGGGTGGGTTATTTTAATTAAAAAATTCAGTATCCCTTGCCTTCACTAGCTTTCTAGTTCTCGACAATCACCAAAAAAAGAATAAGAAGAAGTTTATATAAATCTTAGAAAACATTTATAAGTTACAAACCATAACCTTTGGCTAAAAGAAAAAAGCATTTCTAGTCCAAATGTTACACATGACTCAATAAATCATACTATATGATATTGTGTTATTTTCCATTGAAATTTTTTATATCCATGATATAAATAATTTCCTGTTAATTATAAGAGTTTATAAATATTTATTGAAATTAACTTCTAATAAATAATCAGTTGTATCGTGTTGCTTTTGGTGTGACCCTTTAGGATAATATGTTATTTAGAAATATCATTCTATTATGACACTTGAGCAAACAAGATCATTCAATCTTCCACATACGCAGGACTCTTATTAGATTGACAGAGACAATGGTGAACGTCTAGAAACAATTAATTGCCCCCAACAACATATGAGTTTGTGCCATTCTATCAACATCCAATTCCCCATAAGCCTAAAACTAAATCTGTTCTATAAGGTAAGTTTCCTTTTATCCCTTTATTGCAAACAACATGTTGAACATGAGATATGAATCTTGGTCAATCTCATTTAAGTGTTCAACATTAGATAAGGCCTTAGATGTCTAAATCTCACTGAATAGGAGGAACAGGTCCCATCTTGACTACATACGCCTCTTGCATGGCTTGCTTCATAAGTGGCAATAACTTTTATATCTATATGCTTAAAGAACAACATTTTATTACATCAAAGCATAACACTTCCCATACTTAAGTCACACACACACACACACACACACATATATATATATATATATATATATATATATATATATATATATATATATATATATATTGTTGAGACAAAAACTTTGAGGAACACTTGAACAAACGTTAGTACAAGATAATAAGTTGCTGAATAAGTTAATCTCAATGATCTTGTTAGCACAAAAATAATAAAAAGTTAGAAGTTAGACTATTAGATGCGTAAATGTAAGGAAATATAAATGACAACAAGTTATATCAAGTATACACTAAGTTGCTTCATAACAAGGTTTGCAATCAAACACAAGTTAGTAAATGTGATCAACATAAAATGAATGGGGACTCGGTTTATCGAAAGATAATAGATAGTGATGAATGATCTTTGTATTTCAATGATAGTTCAGAAAGATCGTGAAGGTGTGTTTGATACAATAAGAGGGAGTCTCTATTTACAGAGTCCTGAAAAGTTACATTGACAATAAACAAATACTATTCTACTGACTTTGGTGACCATGCGTGGTTCACTAGACAAAACAGAGTAAACACACTAAGTCAGTAAAGTTACAAGAAAGTATTCATCATTCATCTCTTCTATAGTAGTTGCGATTGTGGTTGCGGTTCGGACAAAAACTTTTTCAACTACGGTAGTTAACTCCTATCGTGGTATCACCAACAATTTTATGCTACGGTTCCTTTAGCTAAAACGTGTCACTTTCTGTATCAACAATTTCCCCCAAATTGACCTCTTAGCTATCTTCTTCATTTTTGAAATTTGAGGAACTCAATAAGAATCCACCAGAATTTTCTAACTTCGAACAATCACTGAATTCTTCTTGATATTTAAAATCTGCCATCATCCGTAGTATGCCTTGATCTTTGGACCGATGCTAAAGTGGTGTCTAGTTGCTTCTTGGTGAGTCGATGGATTATGGTCACAAAATGAAGTATTTCAGACTATATTGAGCCCTTTTGTAAATAAATCCTAACTGTGGATAGTTCGTTGCACCAAGTGACATTTCTTGAAACCCGTTAGTGTATGTTGGTACAAGCTCGAGTTCAGCAAAATCAAATTTCTTGGGTAGGACTGGATGAATTTCTGCATAAATATTTCTGAAATTGCATACCAAAGCCTTGAGAAATTCACAAGCTCTTTCACAAGGAATCTTCATCTTAGGATTCTTTTTAGCTTTGACATGAAACACTCGAGCTATGAAGAAAATTTCCTCCAGGTTCATGTTCATAAAATCTGCTTGAGTTCGGATGTATTCATCCCCTCTTCGGGTCAAGGCATACTGGTAGAAATCAGCCTTCATAAACTTTCTCACTTTGTAGCTTTTGCCCCCATCTGGTCTATCATTAAACCAGATTTTCTCGAACTCAGAAGCTTTCTTGGCATGGAAGAGGTTTAGGCACTCAAACTCCATTGGAAGTCTCTTTTCATTTGGAAGACTAGAATCAAAGGATTGGAAGACCATAAAGAAATTGGAGTTTAGGGAGATAGGAATGTCCCAATAGTCGTCTGAGGGAGGTGCAATGTAAGTGAGAATTGGCCTGTAATCATCATCTAATATGTCGCGGGTAGGGTTTACCGACGAGTTGACTAAGGATTTATCCATCATCGTATCGAAACCATGAGCTCTCTAAAACTGCTCAACAAATTTTGCTGCCCTCCAGTCACGTTTTCTTTGGGCTGTAGCTGAAAAGTCATCACAGTGCATCTCATGGGCAAGGTTCTTGAAACGTGGGGGAGTTTGTTGTGGAGAGCCTTGAGAAGTTGATTTTTATGGGGACTTTTGCGGTGAAGATCTTGGATTTGATGGTTTGTTGTGCTCTTCGGTAGGAGAAGGTTGAATTGGAGTTGGTAGTTTGTTTTACACTTCGGTTGGAGAAGGTTGAATTGGAGTTAGTGCTTTGTTGTGCACTTTATTAAGAGAAGGTTGAATTCTTACAGGTGTTTGATGTTGATGCACTGAAGGGGTCTTTGATCATGAAGGATCTTGTTCTTGATGAGTTGAAGGATCTTGTTCTTGATGAAGTGAAGGATTTTGTTCTTGATGAATTCTTGGAGGGCTTTCACTTCCCCCCTTTTGAGGAAGCAACCTCCTGTTGCTCCTGAAACCATTACTTGAGCCCATCAATATTGGAGAAGGTTTCATTTAATTGGTTCTTCATCTGTTCACACACTTGTTGATTATTCAGGATCTCCTTATTGAAGAGTAGTTGACAAATTTCCTTTGTAAGGCGAAGGATCTCATCAGCACTCAAATTGGCAGTGAGTGATCGCCATAACCCATTAATTGTCTTTTGTAGAACCGCAAGGCCAAATTTGTATGCTATGTGGGTCTCGTTAACAAGTTGCTTAGAATGATTTGCTTGTTTTTCAAGTGCTTGATTGAAATCATTCATCAGTGCAGTATCTCCTGGATGAGTTTTCCAGTAGTAGAGATGAACTCCTTGTGATTTGTAGTTCTTATATTGTCTAGGTCTCTTATACCCATTTCAACCCTAAGAAGCATTCACTCTGCGACCATTCTTTCCCTTGTTTCTGATCGTCTAACGAGTGACTGTGGGGTTGCAAATTCAATGCTTAGTGGTTGATTGTTAGATATTGCAGCCAAGATTTGGTCGATTTTGTTTTGCAGACTAAGAAATTCTTTTCTGGACACCATAATATTTTTATTCTTCTTTTTCTTTGGTTTGGAGGTCGATTGTTGAGATCCACTCGATTCATCATCATCTAGCATCATTATGAAGTCATCTGAGGGAAGGGGTTGATGAACATCATCAAAGTTATCTTCATCAAGCCCAAACATCAGTTTCTTCTTCCTTTGAATCGTGATCTTCTACATTTTGAGGGGGATTTGAGGTGCCAACAGTATTCTCTAGTTGATGAGCTTTTTAAACAGTTGCCTCCATGGTAGACGTCCATTGTTGAATGGAAACAATATCATGAACTGTTTTAGCATTGATGACGAAGTTAGCCCGATACTTTGCTACGGTTTGAGTTTCTTTCTCCTTTTGTTGTTGTTTTTACACTTGTTGCGCTTTGAGTGCTTGCACAACCCGCTTGAATTCCTCAAACTTCCTTATGCTTGATTCGGTATTTGGACAATAACGGGTGCAAGAATCGTCTGATCTGTAGCCGTCAAATCCTTGATTCGCCAAGGTGTCCCTTGGGTTCGTGGTTCCATGCATATTTGTGCTCCCCACGCCTAGACCACTTGTTCATAATGTCGATGTAATAGGATTTCTTGAGCTTCCTAGGTATCCTTCACCCAAAGTCAAGTATGGCCCCGGCTTAGTTCCGGCTACGGTTGACAAAGAAGTGCCCTGTAGTGCAACTTGTGTATCCAGTGTTTATATGACACAAAGTAAAGTGGACTCAGCTCCTTAGGATCAAGTAAGTGCAATCGTGATGCCCTGGAGACCATAAGGTGACTCGTAACAATTGGATCCACTTGGGTTCCAACTGGGGGCATGTGTCCATGATGTGATGAAACAGATACACTTTCTGTACCTGAGTGGTGAATTTGGGTTTTAGAGGGTGAGTCCGTGGTGACTCGAACGACTACCGGAGTCTATTGAGAGACTTCAATATGTTCGGTTTTGTACACATCCCATACACTCTAAACTAGGTAGGGAAAAAATCAAAACAACGATATACCTAAGTGTACATGCATCCTATGGATCTATGGTTTCATGCTAATTACGTCAACCCTAGAAAACAAAAACATAAGTAAGAAAACATACCTCTTATGTAGCCCTTGATCTCCATGCTTGAGATCTTGAACCTCCATGAAGTTGCTTGGATGAAAGGACCCAAACCAGAATCCCTCTAATGGTATCACGCCCAATGACACCAAAGAGTAGAATAAAAATAACTAGGAGAAGGGTCAATCTCACAAACCCAATGGGGTTAGAAATCATCCCTACGAAGGGGAGGAAGAGGGGTTGGCGAAACTTCAAGCCAAGGTGCAAGGAGGAATGAAATCCCTAAGGCCCTATTTATAACCTTGGATGCCTCCTTAGGTTTAGTACTCCTCCCCATATGGGATTGGAGCATAACCACGAAATTTCACTCCTTTCCCATGTGGTATGGAGTGATTTTCATCCAACCCTAATCCCATAAGGGTTCTGGAATATTCCTGATTAAGCAACTATTGATTGATAAACATTCAACCTTTTAATTAATTAAATTGTTAATTAATTCCCATAATATATTTTCAATTAGTTTGTAATTAATTATTAATCATAATAATTAATAAACCAATTTCTCCTTTATTTATTCTAATCAATTTGGGTCTTGAGGGCAACCCAAAAGGACCATGCTATTATTAGAAATATTCCTAATAGTTAATGACCTTGGACACTATACCAACAGTCTCCCAGTTGGACAAGTCATCAATTATATGAGGACAAAGACTTCTCTAATAATCAACAGAGAGTTAGCCATCCAATGCAACTACCGAACTCTTGATCTACTCAAGATTCATCCCTTAGATAAGTGATCAACTAGCCCTTCGTTCTATGATATATGTATGAATTTGAGACATGGATAATGGTTAATCTCAAGAATTCAAGATTATGTTTCCTGATATAGGTTTGTGATGACTGCATCTGACTAGTAAATTGAACACATCTATTCTTGTCAGGACTCGGCCTAGCACTTTAGATGTCAACACCAAATCATCGAGGGTCCCATAGATATCACTTCTCCTATTAAGGCAGAAGGAACGAATAAAATTCGACTACATAGTTTTTGTGTATTTCATCATGTCATACATGGACATACCCTTTATAACTAGCAGTTATGGTTAGCGTTGGAGTAGACCAATGCATAACATAATCATAAAGCAAAATCCCACATGTATCTAGGTTTGTAGAATAGAAGATATTATCGTCTTAGATTTACTTGTGATTGAGTCCATGAAGTAATATCTAAGCGTGGGTTGGTCCAATACTTAAATCTATATTAAGCACTCATGAGTGTTAGCATAATCACTATGCTATGTCCGATCATTATGGACAATCCACCAACACTCATGACAATCTTGAATCACTACTTACTTCCAAGAGTATGACAAACTGTGGATGTTTGAGTAAATTAATACTCGGGAAGTGGGTTCCAAACATGCAAAAGTGAGAACACAGTGATAGGCTAATTGAAATGATCGAAATCCATCATATATTAAGATCACCACTTAATAATCGCCAAATCAAATTTAAACTTATACCGCTTAAAGTTCTCGGGGTTTAAAGCAAACCAAACTAAGAGTTTTAAAGCCAATTCACTTGCAAATCTAATGCCTCTCGACTTTATCTAAGTGTCAGACTTGGTCAATGACATCGGCTTAGGAATGGATCGACAAGATTATCGTTCGATATAACATATTGACTATGATGTCATTACATTTGACTCACTGTCAAATGTGTTGGTACTTACTGAGTATGTTTCGTCTGAGCTTGTGTGACTTGGGATCCATACTCGAGGTAAGTTCACCCAAAGTCACAAGAACCTTCATAAGGACCATCAATGATTGAATTTCAACAAAGATGCCACTAATGAATCTCTTTTAGCTACATTGTCCACTTGGCAATTTAACCAACTGCAACATACTCTAAGTATGCTAAATCCACTATGGTGTATTACTTGATACTCTTTCAAGCTAATATATCACTATTCAGTAAAAGCATGCATTCTGAATGCAAACAGAATTGCATTTTTTTCAGTATGGAGCTTAGCATCAATGTAATTCTTACAATGATCTCTTCCATACTATCAAGATGATCCTTTCTGTCCTCTAAGGACACTTAAGATTGTTCTTGATCTCGATTCGTTGATTCTTGCCTAATTGATCTAATCTAACTTGTCATGCTCAAGACATACGAGTCATCAGATTTGGTACATATCATGGCATATATGATCGATCCCATAGCAGAATCATGTGGGACACGACTCATAACCTCTAGTAGAACTAGGACATTAGCATTGCTCAATGTCATGCCATATTAAGCACAAACCTTTCCAAGTTCTGCATGTAAAGTTTCCTCAAGATTTCATGTACTTTGGCTTAATCAAACGAATCACTTTGATCTATCTTCATAGATCCTTATTATGTACGTGTTTTGTATCTCCCATGTATATCATAGTGAAACAATTCTCATACAAATCCAAGCTTTTACACTTGCTAAGTTAGAATATAGTTTCATATGAATCGTACATAATCCATGTACAATACAAGGGTAACTACAGTGCTCCCACTAGCACTGACATATATATGGCTTATCTATGTTTCTCGAAATTCAAACTGCTTGAACTTTGTCATTGAAACAAAGATTCCAATTACTCCCACTAGTTTTGACATATATATGGCTTATTTTTATTTCTCGAAATTCATAAACTTTGAACATTCTCATTGAAATAATGATCCATCTTGCGAGATGCTTATTTTGGTCCATAAATGAACTTGTTAAGCTTACACATCCTTCAAAACCTCGTGGTTTAATTATGTGTTTGTTCCTATCCATGACTGTCTCTTCTTGAAGATCCACTTGCACTTAAGGGCTAAGGTGTAGTGCTTGATCTACCAAATTACAACATACATGGATTCAATCTCGCTTTCCATTGCCTCCTTCTATGTTGTAGCCTTCAGGGCCTACCATAGCTTCCGATAGTTGGTACACTCTAATTGCTATTTACCAGTGACTCATATACCTTAGTAATATAAACTCTTATATAACTAGGTCCATGACGCCGTCTATCAAATCTATAAGGAAAATATGTCGGTTTCCTTAATAGCTCTTTCAATTCCAAATTGAATGATATCTCCAACTTTAGGCTCTTCATTGGTTGACTCTCGAATCTTATCAAGGTCAATGGGGATCCCACTAGGCCCTTTGGAAATCAGCTCCCTCTCTTGGAAGACTGCCCTTTGAGAAACATACACTTTGTTCTCAGAAGGTTGTTAAACAATTATCCAAAATGCTTGATGGGTTCTCCAACGAGATAACACATCTCTATTTAAAGTTCTAGATTGTCGAGCGCTTCACGACAAGCGTAAGCCTCATAATCGTAGACTTCCATATATGGCAATGAGGATAGAATCCCACTTCACATATCATAGAGTGTTTCAAGAACCTACTTAGTTGTCACAAGAACAAAGGACTTCTTGTAACACTATTCATGGTACAATCCGTGAATTGTTAGTATGCATAATTCGACTCATCTAGTACAAAATAGATGAACGATTTGTTTCTTTATCCAACTAACACTTCCTAGTGGAAGTGTTTTGGGGAAGACAGATCGTGAAAGTCTTTCACAATTACTTAGATGATCGATAAAGTTTGGACTGAGATTCTCACTATGAGTGTCTCATCCTATTGCCTAATTGATTCTCAACTTCTCTTTATGGGAGCTCTGAACACCTGAAAGGTTCCAGACTCACATTCATATGAAGTTGGTCTCACCATGTATCTTGGTTAATCTGAACGGTCTATTAGAGAGAACTAATTCCAACAGATATTGACATCACCTAGTGTTGTATTCATCATCTATCTTGATAAACAAGATTTACATTTATCATAAGACTCGAGGCCAAATGATATCCAAAATCCAATCCAACTGGATATTTGGTAATGCATTTCTCATTTATGTATCGAAGCTTATGATTCCATAAATACATTTCACCCAAACCTTTGAATGTATTTGAATAAGTACATATTGTGATTAATCTGAACGATCCATTCACAGAAATACACCTTATTCGAATATTTGAATCAATTTTGAACTATTGTTACCATACTAGTTTCATAGTATAAATAATTTCAAATTATAACACCATAGACTACACATTTTGAAAAGAGTTGTCTTTTTGATCCTACGAATGTAGCAAGGGCTTGGTATTCATGATCAAATTATCTTCTCCATGTTTTAGTCTTCTTACTTCATTTTAGTAATTGCACATTCTTGCAAATCTTAGCACTAATCCTTAGTAAAATACTCAAGGTTTAGAAGTAATGTTTTGATGGCATTATAAATCCATATATTTGATTAGAAACTAAACATGGAAGAACAAGTTATCTTTTTGATCCTATGCAAAGTAGCACGGGCTTGTGATCCACGATCAAATTTAACATCTTCACGTTTTAGTCCTTTCACCTCAAATATACATTTGGGCAAGTTTGTTTTCTTAGTCCTTTTCTTGTTAAGGAAACCAACAGCTATCTGAACATGTCGTATAACAAGCCTTCTTTTGTCCTAGGTATTAGGGCCTAGATTAGGTATACTAATTGCCTTTTAAACCATGGGCAATTGAATTTCTTCTTCTTGACACTTCTATTCATGATAGTAAATTATGGGAGTGTTTTGAAGTATGAGTTTCTTTGATTGCCATGTTAGTTCTAAAAGGAAACCTCAACATGTTACACAACTCCTTCATCGCCATTCCATGTTATTCATATCAAAATGAAAATGAATTGATTATATGCACATGTTAGCTAGTTGACTAACCCTAGTCACCTTCTAACTCAAGGAAATTCCATTTTACTTCAATATGTCATTTTACAACTTACATTTGACAATTGCTCTTTCTAACACTTTAGAATGCAATGTTTGAAGTAACCTAGGAAGAGCTTTAACAAAGGCATGATCTTTCATTTCGTTTATGAGAAATATTCCCAAAATACGAATTTGACAAGATTGATCATCCTCATAGCTAATCCTTACAAAGGTTTTATATTAGTAGATTTTAGTGGATAAGGTTATAGACATCATTCAATAACAAATTCCATTATAGTTTGTTTTACTTAACCTTAGAAAATAATCACCATAAATAAAATTATTTTAAAAGGCTAGGATCCATATTTGGCTCCACGATGTGTAAAAGGATGCCGTAAACACACCATAAAGTTATTTAGATAGGCAAAGCCCTTTGCCAATTTCGATCAACACAAAATTCCTAGATCTTTGAGATTCATTGACTATCAATGGCATGTTAATCTTGGATTATGTTCATCTCAAATTCAATGATGGGGTCGCCGCAGATCACTGAACAGATGGTGAATCGACCATACAAAATCGCATGGTCCCCGACTCAAGTTACGCTTGAGATTTGTGAGTTCCACATCATTCTCTACCTATACTCTCCAATTGACGTGCCAGTTAACCACACGAGCTACATCAACAAGTTATAAAGAGATTGTGAAACTTGTATGGATAACATAAGATTCACATTAAATAGATTGAGAATTAACCTTGCAAAATCGCATGGTCCCCGACTCATGTTACGCTTGAGATTCGCGCGTTTTGTATCATTCTCAGCTATACTCTAGATTAATGTGTCGGTTAACCACACGAGCTCCATCAACAGAATATAAAGAGAATGTGCAATTTTCTTGGATAACATAATCTCACATTCTATTAATAAAACAGGATTTTGTTTTATACTTGTATTTAGAATACTTTTAGATTGACCGTTATCACTATCAAACCGTTTTCGATAACTCCATTCTTAAAATGCAATTGGGTGGTGAGGGTGGTAAGTGCGAAGCATATTAAAAATCTACCTCATTAGGAATCAAAGAGACCTCCTTAAACCCCTACATAGAACGGGTGAGCCTAGTCGAGGTAAGACTGACAATGTCAATATTTAAACATGCGAGGGCACATGTTGTAACTTTCTTATACATATAATAGACACAATTTTAATATATATATATATATATATATATATATATGTGTGTGTGTGTGTGTGTGTGTGTGTGTGTGTGTGTGAAAACCTGAAATTTTATTCCGTCACTATAACCCTTTGCCGCTAATAAAAATAATTTTTATTAGTATTTTTCGTTAACATTTGGGTTAGGCAAAACAATAAATGTTTTATTTTATTTTATTAGTGTCATAATGAAATAAATGAAAACACGTGAAATACCTTCCAATTTATTTGGAAAAAGTTTTTAATTACGACCATTTAATCGGGTAAAAATTTTAAACTCCGTTTAACATCGGTATGGGGTGGATCCCCACCTGGCTAGCAACTCAAGCCCTATATAAGGGATGAGTGGCTCTTTCCCATGAACTTTTCTCACTCTAAAAGCTTTCTCTCTCTACTTTCTCTCTCTACAAGTGGTTTTGTTCAAGAATCACCTCATTCAAGCTCCAAAATCGTAAGTAATACTCCCTAGCTTGCTGTTTAGCTTTGCATTCATACAAACTCGAGATTTAATCACCCAAACACCTTAAAAACTCAAGTTTATGGTTTGGGAACACTTCCCAAAACCGTAAACACCCTTAAGGGGGTTTTGAAGCCCCAAAATCCCTCCAAAACTCTTCTAATGCTCATCCTTGACTTAGAAACTTACATGCATGAAGTTAGGAAACCAAAATTGTGCCTTTAGGAGTGTAAACATGAGTTTACGGTCCATGAATATTCATGAACCATAAACACCAAAACCGTAAGCACCAAAAAGGGTGTTTTGGTGTCCCTAACTCCTTCCTTAGCATGTTAAATGGACTGGAAACTTGTATGATTGAGCTTAGGATCAAGAAACATGAAGGGAATAGTGTGTTAAAGGGTTTACGACCGTAAACCCTAGTGTTTACGACTGTCAACTCCCAAGGAGTGGTCCAAGGACCGCAAACTCCAAGGGAGTGGCCATTTTGAACCCTAACCACTTCCCAAGGCATGGATTTAACCTTAGAACCCTTATTGGTGATGCAAGAGACTTGAAAACACACAAATACACTCCTCCCATGAGGTCATGACTGTAAACACATGGGGGAATTGGTCCCTCAAACGTAAACTCAACGAAGGTGAGTATTTGAGGAGTAAACTCCAAAGTGAGGCCTTACACTCCTTCCTTGCAACCCAATGGCCTCCTAGCACTTAAAACAAAGCGTTTTCATGATTTAGGGTGTAATTACTTACTTATTTAGTGATTAGATAACTTATTAGACACCATTATGTGTCACTACATGTTTCATAGGATCCGTGTGAGTGTTCAAATCCTCATTTGACACCTAGCATTCTACCGGCAATTCCATCCCCTCAACTCACTACAGGTGAGTTCATACCCCTTAATTAACCTTTTCAAATGTTTTTACATGTTTTAGGGGGGGGGGGATACGAGTAAATGCAACAAGTTTTAGAATCAAATCATATGTGATTCATAACTTACAACCAAAAAGGGGTTTTCTATACTTTTAGCTATTTGTCAATAAAAACTGTTTTAAATAACTATCAAATGCATTTTCTAGGTTAAATTTTTGTTAAACTATTTTCAAACTGTGTTTAAATCTACTTTTCTTTTAAACTATATCTACACAATATATTTATATAAGTAAGACTTGAATGACTTATGACTACTGCTCGTTACCTTTACTACTATGATACTCACTACCATTACTACTACTATGAGATATTGCACATTGAAGAGAACACTCTATATACTATATTAAAAGTTTACTATGCTATAATACAAGAGAATACACTAATCCAAAACATGACACACTATCCCTCTATACGGCACTCTACAGCGCAAATACCATGTAACCAGGGCTTTCTGGAAGGAAAGCAGCACTACATGTATAAATCTATACAGGACAGATGCTATTACACCTCGACTGTTAACTAAAGTCCGAGCCGACTAGGCCTAGGGGTGGCACTACATCACTACACTACGTATGATCGGGAAGGTCATCGGGCTCTCTATTATCACTCAGTTTGGGTTACATGAGGAATTACATCCATATTCAGATTAGCACACTAAGAATTAAAGTCCAAATTAACTTCCTGAAGTAAATAAATACCTAATACTAATTGAAGTTTGGAACACTACTACAGCCAACTAGCAATACTTTTCCTCATCTACGTTACTTGTATGAAATTTATTACCTTATTTTTATAACTGAAAGTTTCAATGAAAATACTTTTACACACTCGAAGGATTTAACTTACAAAAGTACAATTCTGGAAAATATAGGATTTTCTAGGGATTTCTACTACTCTCAAACATTAATTTCAGCTGTTATATTACACGACTGTAAACACTTTTATACAAACAATGACACTAAAATCTTATGAACTCACCAGCTTTATGCTGATATTCGTTTTCAAAATAACTTGTATCCTTAGGTCAAAGATAGACAGGTACTGGTGCAGCTTTTAAGAAGATGGAGTGTATACAAGACCCATTTTTTTTGTTTATACTTTTGGTGTCTATTGACTGTACAGAACATGCTGGTATTTTCAATTACTATACTAATGAAATGGATGTTGTTGCTTGTTTTTACAATTATACAATTGTTATGATACTGTACATGACGTCTCCACCCAGAATGTATTCCGCCGTTCTCGGTTTTGGGGTGTGACAGATTGGTATCAGAACATTGTTTATAGTGAATCAAGTATATCAACCCATAAAAGATATACGAACTATAAACACTTCGGGACTAAAACACTCTGACCAAGAATATATACTTTTAAATACTAAAATATTTAATTAAGTATATATACATTCACCAATACAAAGGGGTCAATATCATACTAGAACAGAACAAAAGTATTAAGATTGTTGAACAACACAATTAGGCTTAGAGACATATAGTCACATCTGGGTGGACGTAGCCTGATCAACTACATTTTTCCAAGAGTGACTAGCATGTGCCTAAGAGTGATTGTGGTGTTGCAACAAGTCTAATAACTTACTAACACTACCACAAGAACACTAGAACAAGAATACTATAGGAGTATTCTGCATTCTACTAACTACATATGTGATAACAAAATGGGTCGTTACTAGTAGGGCAATAGTTGCTAAGTGGATACACCACGATTACATGTGACTAGGGCTCTATAGACTTAGAATCTGTGAACTTTGCTTCATTTCCTGTTCTTGTTTGATTAGGGATCTGGAGTTAGGGTCGCTTATTCGAAGGACTATCATACTTCGGTTACATGTAATTGGTATGCACTATGCAAGTATCTGGTCAACTAATAACGATCATCCTATAAGTATCCTAGATTAGTACGTCTATTAACCTTTCCTTCCCCATTCTCACATAGATAGCATGGCTGGCTTCCACCTTCCCGGCGATCCATATTATCTGAACCAAGGCAATGGAGGATGGCTCGATGAGGAACCATAAGATGATCACCCGATCCCTTTGGATGATCACCGTGGTGAAGGCTTTTTGGATAGCTCCGACTCCGAACCAGAAGTCAACAACCTACCCCCTGTAGCTCCAAACCCTAACCCCCATCCGACATTTCAAGGCCCCACCCCCATGTGGGCAATAACCTTGAACCGATGGAGCGATGAGCAGGGTCAGCCTGTACCTTTCGACGGAGACCAAAGCTTCTACAACATAAGCGAAGGAGGATCAACGGACCGAGTCTTGCCCATCATGGTCCGTAGGATTGCCAGGAACACCGAACAACGTCAAGCAGCCATCGGCAGAGTCGTGGAAATTGATGCCAACTCCAGCCTTAACACTGCCCGCATCCGCCAACTGGAAGAAGCCATAGATAGGACTAGGAGGACCAACGAGGCTCTTCCGCAACAGCTGGCTGCATCCCGAGCCGAGGTTAGGGAACTCCGAGCACATCAGAGGGTTCAGGAGAGACAGCTTCAGGAAGTCGTGCGCCAACTGGCTGATCTGAGGGTTCACCCAATGGACACCCGTCGCCAGTAGAAGACGTCTACTTATATTTCCCTTTTGTTTAAGGAATAGCCGTGTCTTTTCTATGCTCAGTAGAGCACTTGTCTGTAAACATTTCTAGCTCTGAAAGTACCTTACCTAGACTCCTAAGCTGCCAACATTTTCCCTTATGATTTGATGTAAGGCCTACTATTAGGTCACTTTTCCCGAACTCATATTACATCATTAATATCAGTAATATTGGCAGTTACCTACTTTGTTACTATAACTCTATCTGAAAACTGGACTATGATGATTTAGTCCATGAAATGCTCTCATCATATATGCAATTGATTCTCACTACTGTCATTATCCCTATAAACTTTCAGTAAAAGATGCCTCCCCGCAAGCGCCCGAACAAAGGCAGACCTGCAACTTAAACTCCACCTCCACCACCTCCCCCTCCACAGTTTGACCCTGTGATGTTTCAAACAGCTGTAACTGCATCTGTAACAGCCGCTATGGCTCAAATGCATTCTGGTGATGCCAGTGGAGCTGGAATAAGCGTCAAATCAAGACACGGTGAAATTCCCTCACGTACACAGGGGTGTACTTACAAAGACTTTATGAACTGCAAACCGACATTCTTCAATGGGACCGGAGGAATCCTTGCTTTGTCCCAATGGATTGAAAGGACTGAAGCTGTCTTCGAAATGTGCTCATGCCCCGAAGAAAACAAAATAAAGTTTGCTGTTGCCACTTTCACTGAGAGGGCCTTGACATGGTGGAATGGCCATGTCAAATCACTCTCCTTGGTAACAGCCAACGCTATGGGTTGGGACACACTGAAGGACCTACTGATGAATGAGTACTGCCCTAGGGGCGAAGTTCAGAAACTCGAAGAGGAACTTTGGAATCTCAAGATGAAGGGGACTGATATAATAGCTTACACTGCCAGGTTCTGTGACCTGGTAGCTATGTGTCCCAACATGATCCCTTCTGAAAGCAAGAAGATAGAACGATACATCTGGGGTTTAGTGCCTCCGTATCGAGGGAAAGTGTTGGCATCACGCTCTACGACTTTTGACAGTGCCAAGGAATTGACCCATAGGTTGATCGATCATGAAACTCCTCCTACTCCATCAACAACAACAACAACTGCCACTGGACAACCCAAGACATTCGACAACAAGAGGAAGCGGTGGGACAAGAAGAAGGATAAGAAAGCTCATCCCTCTTCCAAAAACCAACATATAGTGGCTGTTCATGCTGCCACCACTCCTGCTACTCCGGTACTAGAAAAAACCTATGTTAGAAACCTGCCCAAGAGCCCCAAGTGCCCTTTCCATCACAACGGCCCCTGCCGTGATTTGCACTGCACCAACTGCGACCGGAAGAGCCATACCGTCCGGTTTTGCAAATCCCAACCCAAACCTATCTCCCAAGTCTCCAGTTCGGGAGTAAGCCAGACCTGCTATGGCTGCAGTGAAGTTGGCCATTTCAAGAAAAACTGTCCGAAGGCCGGGAATACGGGAGGAACATGAAGACTACTCGCTATTGGCCACAATGAAGCAGTAGCGGACGCCACAGTAGTCACGGGTACGTTCCTTCTCAACAACTCTTATGCTTGTGTCTTATTCGATAGTGGTGCAGAAAGAAGCTTCATAAACCAAAACTTTAAACACTTACTTAAGCAATCCCCACAACCATTAAAAGAAACATTCGTCGTAGAAATGGCTAACGGGAAAACAGAGAGCTCTAACGAAATCTACATAGGTTGCACCCTCACGCTAGATGATCATTCATTCCCAATCGACCTCATACCAGTATCGATGAAGAGTTTTGATGTCATTGTTGGCATGGACTGGTTGAGTCTCTATCGTACGGATATCCTATGTTTCGACAAAGCAATCCGTTTGAATCTACCAAATAACAAAACTTTGTTAATCTACGAAGACAAACCCAATACGATCCTTCACATCATCTCGAGTATTCAAGCCCAGAAATACTTGCGCAAATAATATCGCGCATTCCTTTCACACGTTGTCGACACAATCCAGAAAATGAAAGATCTAAAAGACTTCCCCTTTGTATGCAATTTCCCCGACGTCTTTCCAGAGGAGCTACCAGGGTTACCTCCCAAACGTGAGGTTGAGTTCAGAATCGACCTAATCCCAGGGGCTACCCCCATAGCTAAATCTCCCTACCGTCTAGCGCCTGCTGAGATGCAAGAACTGTCCGGTCAACTTAATGAACTGCTCAGCAAGGGCTTCATAAGACCAAGCTTCTCACCTTGGGGAGCACCGGTCTTGTTCGTGAAGAAGAAGGACGGATCATTCCGTATGTGCATCGATTATAGAGAGCTCAAAAAGTTGATGGTCAAAAATCGCTACCCTCTTCCCCGTATAGACGACCTATTTGACCAACTGCACGGGGCGAGTTACTTTTCCAAGATTGATCTTAGATCCGGGTACCACCAGTTACGAGTGCTTGAGGAGGATGTTCCGAAAACAGCCTTCCGAACTCGTTACGGACAATACGAGTTCGTAGTAATGTCATTCGGACTGACCAACGCGCCCGCAGTATTTATGGATTTAATGAATAGGGTGTGCCGTCCTTACTTGGATCAGTTCGTCATCGTCTTCATTGATGACATACTCATCTACTCTCGAAGTAAGGAGGAGCATAGCGGCCACCTATGACAAGTCCTAGAAACCCTACGATCAGAGAAGTTGTATGAAAAGTTCTCAAAGTGCGAATTCTGGATCCGAAGAGTTGAATTCTTGGGACACGTGGTTAGCGAGGAAGGAATCCACGTGGACCCATCCAAGATCAAAGCTATTGAAAACTGGTCAGCACCGAAGACGCCTACATAAACTCGTTAATTTCTAGGCCTCGCTGGCTACTACCGCAGATTCATTCAGAATTTCTCTCAGATTGCGAAACCCCTCACCACGTTGACTCAGAAAGGCGTGACGTTTGATTGGGGAGAGAAACAAGAGAAGGCATTCTAAACCTTGAAGCGAGCCCTATTCACCGCACTGATACTATCCCTCCTTGAAGGGACAGCAGACTTCGTGGTATACTGCGATGCATCAAATCAGGGGATTGGTTGTGTTTTGATGCAACGAGGTAAGGTCATCGCCTATCCCTCAAGACAGCTGAAGATACATGAGGTCAACTACACCACGCACGACCTCGAATTAGGAGCGGTTTTGTTCGCCCTAAAAATCTAGAGACATTATCTGTACGGTAGGAAGAGCACAATATACACCGACCACAAAAGTCTACAACACATATTCAACCAGAAGAAGCTAAATATGAGACAACGACGGTGGGTCGAGCTACTCAATGATTACGAATGTGAAATTCGTTATCATCCGGGTAAAGCCAATGTGGTAGCGGATGCCCTAAGCAGGAAGGAACATTTTGTTCGAAGAGTCAAGTTGTTAACAATGACTATCCATTCGCATCTCTCCGCACAGATCAAGTAAGCTCAAATCGAAGCGTTTAAGCCTGAAAATGTGGCGGGAGAATCCCCGCGAGGAATAGATAAGAACTTCGAAGTCAAAGGTGATAGAGCCTTATATCTCATGGACCGAATCTGGACACCGCGTCACGGTGACTTCAGAGACTTGGTCATGAAGGAAGCCCACAACACTCGATACTCCGTCCACCCCGGATCAGATAAAATCTATCTGGATCTTAAAAAGTCATACTGGTGGCCTAACATGAAAGCAGAGATTGCTACCTTCGTAAGTAAATGCCTTACTTGCGCCAAGGTCAAGGTCGAATACCAGAAGCCATCAGGTCTTCTCTAGCAACCAGAGATACCAGAGTGGAAGTGGAAGCGGATCACTATGGATTTCATAACTAAGCTACCCAAGACAACGGGTGGGCTTGATACCATATGGGTCATTGTCGACAGATTGACCAACTTAGCACACTTCCTGCCCATCAAAGAAACAGACAAGATGGAGAACTCACAAGAACATACATCAAGGAGATCGTACGGCTGCATGGTGTCCCTATATCTATCATCTTCGATAGAGATAGTAGGTTTACTTCGAGATTTTGGCAATCACTGCAAAACGCATTAGGGACGAGGTTGGACATGAGTTCGGCCTACCATCCGCAGGCCGACGGACAAAGTGAGAGAACTATCCAAACCCTGGAAGATATGTTGCGTGCCTATGTGATCGACTTTGGTAAGGGTTGGGATACTCATTTGCCCCTTGTCGAGTTTTCCTACAGCAACAGCTATCACACGAGCATCAACGTAGCTCCATTCGAAGCTCTCTACGGCCGAAAGTGCAGATCCCCCTAGTGTTGGGCCGAAGTGGGTGAGACTCAGTTAGCTAAAGGACGAGTTCATGAAAGCGCTCTCATAGGTCCGGAAATCATTCGAGAGACGACCGAGAAGATTGTTAAGATTCGTGAACGACTAAATGCCGCTAGGGATCGAAAGAAAAGCTACGTAGACAAACGAAGAAAACCTTTGGAAGTGCAGGTGGGAGACCGAGTCCTTTTGAAAGTCTCACCCTGGAAGGGCACGATACGCTTTGGAAAGCGTGGAAAGCAGAATCCAAGATACATAGGGCCTTTCGAGATTCTCGCTAGAATCGGCCCCGTAGCTTTCAAACTTAACCTACCCCAGGAACTCCGTAATATACACCCTACCTTCTACGTCTCGAACTTGAAGAAGTGCCTATAAGACGAGACTCGTAATTCCAGTAGATGAGATCGAGATCAACGAGAGCCTCAACTTCGTGGAAGAACTTGCGGAGATCATGGACCGGTAGGTCAAGCAAATGAAACAAAGACGCATCTCAATTGTGAAGGTTTGCTGGAACGCCAAGCGAGGACCGGAGTTCACTTGAGAGCGCGAGGATCAAATGAAACTTAAATATCCTCATCTCTTTGCCTAGTTGTGAGTAATAACTTAGCTGCTAAATCCTAAATTACGGGACGAAATTTACTCTAACAGGGGGATGATGTGACAACCTGAAATTTTATTCCATCACTATAACCCTTTGCCGCTAATAAAAATAATTTTTATTAGTATTTTTCGTTAACATTTGGGTTAGGCAAAACAATAAATGTTTTATTTTATTTTATTAGTGTCATAATGAAATAAATGAAGACACGTGAAATACCTTCCAATTTATTTGGAAAAAGTTTTTAATTACGACCATTTAATCGGGTAAAAATTTAAACTCCGTTTAACGTCGGTATGGGGTGGATCCCCACCTGGCCAGCAACTCAAGCCCTATATTCCCATGAACGTTTCTCACTCTAAAAGCTTTCTCTCTACTTTCTCTCTCTACAAGTGGGTTTGTTCTAGAATCACCTCATTCAAGCTCCAAAATCATAAGTAATACTCCCTAGCTTGTTGTTTAGCTTTGCATTCATACAAACTCGAGATTTAATCACCCAAACAACATAAAAACTCGAGTTTACGGTTTGGGATCACCTCCCAAAACCGTAAACACCCTTA
Source organism: Lactuca sativa (assembly GCF_002870075.4). NCBI lineage: Eukaryota > Viridiplantae > Streptophyta > Magnoliopsida > Asterales > Asteraceae > Lactuca > Lactuca sativa. The sequence continues at coordinate 254,615,310 of NC_056630.2, forward strand.
AGGGGGTTTTGAAGCCCCAAAATCCCTCCAAAACTCTTCTAATGCTCATGATTGACTTAGAAACTTCCATGCATAAAGTTAGGAACCCAAAATCATGCCTTTAGGAGTGTAAACATGAGTTTACAGTCCATGAATATTCATGAACCGTAAACACCAAAACCGTAAACACCAAAAAGGGTGTTTCGGTGTCCCTAACTCTTTTCTTAACATGTTAAATGGACTAGAAACTTGTATGATTGAGATTAGGATCAAGAAACACGAAGGGAATAGTGTGCTAAAGGGTTTACGACCGTAAACCCTAGTGTTTACGACCGTAAACTCCCAAGGAGTGGTCCAAGGACCGCAAACTCCAAGGGAGTGCCCCTTTTGAACCCTAACCACTTCCCAAGGCATGGATTTAACCTTAGAACCCTTCTTGGTAACGCAAGAGACTTGAAAACACACAAATACACTCCTCCCATAAGTTTACGGCCGTAAACTATTGAAGGAATTGGTCCCTCAACCGTAAACTCACCTAAGGTGAGTATTTGAGGAGTAAACTCCATAGTGAGGCCTTACACTCCTTCCTTGCAACCCAATAGCCTCCTAGCACTTAAAACAAAGTGTTTTCATGCTTTAGGGTGTAATTAATTACTTATTAGTGATTAGATAACTAATTAGACACCATTGTGTGTCACTACATGTTTCATAGGATCCGTGTGAGTGTTCAAATCCTCATTTGACACCTAGATTTCTACAGGCAATTCCATCCACTCAACTCACTGCAGGTTAGTTCATACCCCTTAATTAACCTTTTCAAATGTTTTTACATGTTTTAGGGGGGGGGGGATACGAGTAAATGCAACAAGGTTTAGAATCAAATCACATGTGATTCATAACTTTCAACCAAAAAGGGGTTTTCTATACTTTTAGCTATTTGTCAATAAAAGCTGTTTTAAATAACTATCAAACGCATTTTCTAGGTTAAATTGTTGTTAAACTATTTTCAAACTGTGTTTAAATCTACTTTTCTTTTAAACTACATCTACACCAATATATTTATATACGTAAGACTTGAAGGACTTAGGACCGATAACTCGCCTTATTTCCTGTTCTTGTTTGATTGTGGTCTTAGGGTATATTGTTATCCGTCTGAATGTCGTTGATTTCTTAGTTATATATCATGTATATTTGTGTTAGATATGAAAGTCTTCATCTTATTCAATACCTTTGTAAATCCAAGGCATGCAATCCCACACTCTATTTAACTATAATAGGTATAGTTAAGACTACTGCTCACTACACTACGTATGACCGGGAAGGTCATCGGGCTCTCAATTATCACTCAGTTTGGGTTACATGAGGAATTACATCCATATTCAGATTAGCACAATAAGAATTAAAGTCCAAATTAACTTCCCGAAGTAAATAAATACCTAATACTAATTGAAGTTTGGAACAATACTACAGCCAGCCAGCAATACTTTTCCTCATCTACGTTACTTGTATGAAATTTATTACCTTATTTTTATAACTGAAAGTTTCAATGAAAATACTTTTACACACTCGAACGATTTAACTTACAAAAGTACAATTCTGGAAAATATAGGATTTTCTAGGGATTTCTACTACTCTCAAACATTAATATCAGCTGTTATATTACACGATTGTAAACACTTTTATACAAACAACGACACTAAAATCTTATGAACTCACCAACTTTATGCTGATATTCATTTTCTAAATAACTTGTGTCCTTAGGTCAAAGATAGACAGGTATTGGTGCAACTTTTAAGAAGATGGAGCGTATACAAGACCCATCTTTTATTTTGTTTATACTTTTGGTGTCTATTGACTGTACAGAACACGCTTGTATTTACAATTACTATACTAATGAAATGGATGTTGTTGCTTGTTTTTACTCTTATACAATTGTTATGATACTGTACATGACGTCCTCCACCCCAGAATGTATTCTGCCATTCTCGGTTTTGGGGTGTGACAATACATACATACATATATATATATATATATATATATATACATATATATATATATATATATATACATATATATATATATATATATATATATATATATATATATATATGTATATATATATATATATATACAGTACACGGTTGTATTTACAATTACTATACTAATGAAATGGATGTTGTTGTTTGTTTTTACTATTATAGAATTGTTATGTTACTGTACATGACGTCTTCCACCCCAGAACGTATTCTGTCGTTCTCGGTTTTGGGGTGTGAGATATATATATATATATATATATATATATATATATATATATATATATATATATATATATATAAGGGGGTAAATTTAAAACTCTTTAAATTTAGTTGTCTATTATGAATCCAAATTAATTACAAGGATGCAATATCACAATTAATAAATCATGAGGGGTTACTATTCAAATTTATAAAACTCTATTATAAATAATATTAAAATAAATATTCAAATTTAAAATATGATTAAATAATATTTATCCATAAATATTCAAATTTAAACAAATACATTTAAATAATATTTAATTTTCCAGATCTAGTCTAATTAGGTATTTATCCATGCAAGATAATGCTTGAATTCGAAAAGTAAGCCAGATAAAATTTCGATAATTCTGATCTACTGAGTTCACGTTGTGAACCCAGATCAAGGTTTCACATTAAGAATTTTTCAATTAAAATTTCAACATTCAGTTCCAAAACAATATTTTCAGAAAACATGGATGTAGGGTGATAATAACCATGAACAAATGGCTCTGATACCACTGTTGGGTTTTCTACACATTAAATACCCTCTAAAGTAAGCAGCAGAAAAATCGAAACAACGGTATAACTAAGTGTACATGCATCCTATGGATCTATGGCTTCATGCTAATTACATCAACCCTAGAAAACACAAACGTAAGTAAGAAAACATACATCTTATGTAGCCCTTCATCTCCATGCTTAAGATCTTGAACCTCCATGAAGTTGCTTGGATGAAAGGACCCAAACCACTCTAATGGTATCACACCCAATGACACTAAACAAAAGAATAAAAATAACTAGGAGAAGGGTCAATTTCACAAACCCAAAGGGGTTAGAAATCGTCCCTAAGAGGAGGAGGAAGAAGGGTTGGCGAAACTTCAAGCCAAGGTGCAATGAGGAATGAAATCCATAAGGCCCTATTTATAACCTTGGATGCCTCTTTAGGTTTAGTACTCCCTCCCATGTGTTATTGGAGCATAAACACGAAATTTCACTCATTTCCCATGAGGGATGGAGTGATTTTCATCCAAACCTAATCCCATAAGGGTTCTCGAACCACAATCGGAATCTGTTGAGAGACTTCGAATGGGTCGTGGTTCGCATATGGTTATGATTGAGGGTTAACTTGAGTTTCTTCCTTCTAAAAACATCTCCTAGACTCGAAGACTCAGGATGAGTGTCATCAACGACATTGACTGGAGGGTCAAAGCATTGGAAGGAGAATGGTGTTGTAGTAGAAGAATCGACGGTCTTGGCTTTTCGTTTCAGAGATGGAACAACTCCCTTTTTCACAATTTTCTTGGGAGTCTTCCTTGAGACAACAAGAGGTTTAACTCTTTTGGGTTTTGGTTGTGTGTCTTGGTCTGCGGTAGTCTGAGGGTCCTGTGTTGTAGTAGGGGTTGCGGTAGGCTGACTGGGTCTTGGCGGGGAATAGTGATATGGGGCAATATCACTCGTAGCTATGATGTGTTTAACTATCTCAATGTTTGTGAGTCCAATGGCCTCCAAAATGTACATCGGTAAACATCTAATGGGTCCAAAAATGGTTTGATCTTTAGAAGCAGTGTACCTTTTTGAGATTACAGGTTGAAAACAGTTTCGTGTCATTGCGCATACTCAGCTTGGCCTCCTTGTGAAGATAAAAAATGCGAAGTGACCAAAATCGAGCAAAGGTGAGCTCGGTCATTCCTTCTCTTGGGGCATCTTTGGAGATGTATTTCAAAAAATCATCCCATAAGATCTGACCATAGTTGACCACATTGCCCGTGTATATACTCCATATGAGCTCCAAGAGCTTGATTCCCATATTCTCAGTACCACCAGTACCTCTAGAGAGGCACCTTATCACAAAATGGCACACAAACTATCAGACACCTTATTTTGGTAACCTATTTGATACAGAGTAGACAACACGTCGTTTGTGCTTGGGGGATAAAGCTTCGTTGATGATAAAATCCTATGATTGATTGCATTTAGAAACTTTTTCTTCGTTAACACCACCAGAGAATCATTCACCAGGTTCATATGAACTTCTTGCAAATTGTTTTTTTTGAAAGAGTACTTCGTGCAAATTGTTGCTAGGTCAAAATGCTGAGGAGGCGTACTTGAACAATACAGACAGAGGAACAACCTTTGTGAACGAATCGAAAGCGCAAAATAGTGTATGAGAAGGGAGAAACTTGATCATCAACTTTACAACTTCATTGTAGGATGGATGATCTTTGAAGACTGCTCTGAAATTTCTTGAAGAAATCGATGGTGTTTGATCTTTGATTGTGGACTCTGGACCGACTGGATGGGTTGAACCAGATGCTCTTGATTGTTTCTTGGAGATTCTAGACTTCACCATTGTTGCACAGAAATGATTTTGAGAACTTTTAGAAAATGTTTTTAACAAGAGGATGGAGAAGATGAAGATCGTCGAGAGTGTACAGATAGCGTGAAAGCTATCTTGGGAAGAATTGGGGCTTTTATACCTCCAAATTTCAAAAGACATTGAAATCACTTTAATTATAGATGTTAAAGTTAAAAATCCTTCGGTTTTTACCATTATCAATTGAAAGTAAAATAAATCAAAATTAAATTATTTTCGGGAAAAAGGAACATTTAATGCATTTGCAGTACCATCATTACATGCCGGATAAACGTGGGGTGGGATGTGCCATTATCTGTTGTAAACTGGGGAAGCAAAACAGATTAGACATTGTATGTCCCAAACAAAGAACCAACTAGTGATCAACAATAAAACAAATGATGAATCAAGCAAATTAGATCAAGAAGAAAGCATGTAATCAATCCAAAGGCACACGATTTTGTATTCAATGAATCGTCTAGTACAAAGGATCTTGAATTAGCAGCCTGACAGAAAACGCTCTAACCTAGATCCATCAATCTAGGACTCTATATATAGGGTACACAAAGAACATACATGTTTACAGCCGAAAACACCAAGGGACCGAAAACGGAACGTTTTCGGTCCAACCAACCGAAAACCCAATTGATGCCCCAAAAAGAACAAACAAAGCCTAACAGATAAATTCCTAGCACAAACAAACATAAATAGGTCCTAACAATCTCCCCTTGATTTGATGCTAGCTTGAACTCATGGCTTGTCAACGATCATCACATCTGAATCTTCCAAGGCACCTGCCCACATCCTCTTGTTGATAATTTGACTAACCATTCCAGTGAATTCTTTTGCAGCGATCTCTAGAATTTCATCGTTGACCACAACTTGATGTCTTGCCAAAGTACGAATATCACGATCACCAAAATGATGGAGATCCTTTGCTTCAAGAAGACGAATAACCCCAACCCGGATCATGATGATGGCGGTGGCTATGGCCTCATCAAATACCCAATATTCCATATTCTGCATATAACCATCAGGTAATTGTGGAATAATAGGAATTTGTTTCTTCTATTTAGTAGGAGGCCACATCAAGTTTTTCACAGTATGGTTGGTGTTGGGATGAAATACGCCCTTGGCTTTCTTGACAAAGGAATCAACAGTCTTCATTGCATCAAACTTTCTCTTCACTTGGTTCTCCAAGAAGAGCTTCAAATTAGTCCCTCGAGGATTGTTCGATGAGTTGTGGAAAGGATCATCAGCAAGTTCTTTAAGTTCTACTTTAGTCCAAGAGAAAAAATCATTTTGGTGCTCATAATACTCCACATTTCCACTGTTCCTTTTGACTGCCCATATTTTCTTCTCGGCATGAAATCCCCACACCTTTATTCTTGAACGATCTTCGTACTTGGTTTTGAACCTCTTTCTGCCAAGCTCAGTGACACTCAATTGCAGACGATCTCCACAAATGTTTTGATCAGAAATTTTAATGAAGAGCAATTTTCATTTTTCTTGAGATTTGACTTGCCTCTAAGCTTGTTTGAAATTATTCTGGGATCAGCTGAAGCAGGTTCTTTATCAAAACGATCAACAATACGAGTTCCACTGGTTTGGTGAGAAACATCTTGAGAAGCTGGAGCAGGTACACTTGGAGATGTACTATCTTGAGAAGGCTCAGTTATAGATGTTTTGAACTTGTCGCTAAATTCACTGATTAATTTTTTTTTAAATCAAAGTATCCAGCTGTGATAGCACCAAGATTAAGTTATAGATCAGAAATCCGCCTTGTCTTTTGAGCGTTCTCTCTCTCAAGCTTGGAAACTCTGATATATAGAGTTCCATTCAGTACGTCTTCGTTTTAAAGGTGGTTGGGAGGCTTGAGTCGCACCCAGATCACTACTCAGGGAGGAATCCTCGCAGTTGAATCCAGTTAAGCAATGACATCAGCCATCTGAGCGGGTGATTGAGATGGCAAGTAGAGAATGTTGGAGTCTCCCTCCGTCTTATTTGGAGAACTCCTAAAGTCATTGACATCATCAAAATCAAAGAACGAACTAATGTCATCATTACTAAGTTCAAAGTCAAAAGCAAAATCTTCATCATTGAAACCCATTGCATCATCTCCTTTATCAATCCCTTCTCCTTCATCCTCATCAACATTTTCAACATCATCATCATCATCATCATCGTCATCATCAACATTAAGAGCAAGCGCATGCCCCTCTGCCATAATTGCCACTGGGGAAGTGACAGCAGTAATAAATTTAGGACCAGAAATGAAAATATCCTCATCTACATCATTTGAACCATCTTCTGATTTTCAAGCTTCTTCTGTCTCAACAAATCTTCCTAACTTCACCAAAGGACTCGTCCCCTTAAACACAACCTTTGAATCCTTGCAGTTTTGCTTCATCAGGCCAAAAGTTTTTGGACCCAAGGATTTCAAATCCAAAGTATCACTTTTTCTTTCTAATTATGAATATTGATCATCAATACGTCCTTCTTATTCCATTGTAAGTTGTTCTTCATCTCTTTTAATACAAGCTTTGAAAAATTGAAGTCTAAGTCCATGATCAGAGCAACAATGGCACTGGTAGATGATAGAGAGATCTCATCTGCTCCTCCTTACCTGCCTGAGATACATATAAAAAAAGAGTGGACAAGAAAGCGCCAGTAAGGAGGAAGTATCTTCTTTATAGTTGGAGGAAAGGTTCCTTCATAACCCATTCTATCAAGAACCTCCGTGATCTGATCAATAGGAATTTCAGTTGGGGAGCCTGGCTGATCCCTAAATTGAAGCACTTATCAGATGGTCTGTTTGGATACAATAATTTTTCTCCCTTTGATAATTGATTCCACAGTGCCTTCTCCATTTGCTCCTTCTTTGTTGATGGAAGCTTTATCCAAAAATTCACTCAGTAAATCCATATAAATGATGGGATTTGATCGAAATGCGTGAGTAAGCCTGTAGTTGTTAAGTCCATGAACAATGGACTTAAACTCTTGATGGCTTTGAGGTGGATTAGACAAGCATGCAACAATGTTGTGATTTTTAGAAAACTTCATTCCAGCCATCTATCTACACCAAACGAGCCATGTGAGAAAAACAATATTAAGCAACTAAAGTCAATTTTATCAAAATGGTAAATTCAATTAAAGTTAAAACAGGTTTGAATGGCGTAGTGAAATACATCAAAATTAAATTTATTTTTACGGGGTTCAATTTTCAGTTAGATTCAAGTTTTCGGCCTAAAAAAACTAAGTTTCACCAAAAACCAAAAACCCTTGAATTTTGAGTTTTCAGCCAAAGTCATTTCACCAATGATAAAAAACATTCAATTTTGCATTTTCGGCTGAAAATGTTTCATCGAAAATAAAAAACTCATTAAATTTGGGTTTTCAGCCACAAACGTTGGGTTTTTCGGCCAAAAACAGTTTACAGTCATCGATTTTGACGTAAACTTCCATCAGAATCGCGTTTTTGCCACCAAAACCTGCAAAAATTGATCAAATCGAGTGAGAAAATAGTGTACAATGCTCGCCATCTGATTACCTTGAAGAATCAAAGATAAATTTTCTATTTAAAAACGAAAAAAATGATGAATCGACTAGATGATAAACAGAAAACGTGAATGAATAGGAGAGATCGGTGTTCTAAAAGGCGCGTCATGGAGCACACCAAGGCATGCCATGGCATGAGGCGTGGCTTCGCCGTTACGAAAAGCCCCATAACGTTGCTATTAGGTGTGACGTGTAGCAAGGCGTGATATGGCACGCCATGGCGCGTTATAGCGTGTTATGGGGCGTGTTTTTTCGTTTGAGACATGATTTTTTGCTCTTTGTTATATCTTTTATAATCGGAGATACAAGTATTGTGGTTTTTGTTAACTTTTTGTTATTGGTTATTGATCTAACACTTCTAAAAGTAGTTATATTTAATAAAAAATTATATTTATGTGGTAATATAATTTTAAATTAACACAAAATCACTGTCTTACATCACGCCTTGAAAAATGCCATGACTCGTTAAGCTTGAGGCTTGGCCTTGCTGCCACGACATGCCTCACACCATTTAGAACCTTGGGAGAGATAGAGAGAGAACAAGTATTTGCGGTTGAAAACATGGAAATGAGGTTAATGGCCAAAAACTCATTCCTTTTATACCCTAGTTCCATTTTCAGCCCATATTATAACCAGGTGTGCCTTCACCAAAAATCCATTTCCATTTTAAAAATAACCAATTTCCAAAATGAAATATTTTGAAGACTTTAAAATAAAATGAAATAAAATCTAAAATTTTAAATGAAACCAAATTTTAAATTTTTAGAAAATAAAATAAAATAAAATTTAAAAATAACACTAGCTGTCTTCAAATTTAAAACTTTAACATTTTGGGATCATAAGTTTTTGACACAACCTTAACTTGTTTTTCAGTACCTTAAGTCTCTTGAATAAATTTGGTCAATCACTAGTATTGTGGTCCACCTAAACACGAAGGATATTGACATGTTGGACATATTATAAATGACAAGATATTGTACCTTTATTCCTAAATGGACCATTTAGCTGACGATCACCAAGGATATTGTCGTCCACTTAAATTCAACAATGAGATATACATACAACCTTTTAAATAGTTCAATTTTAGATGTCCTAGAACGTGTTCCCCCCTTCCCAACATACCCCGACAATAAATAACTTCCAAAGAACTCCTTACTTTAGGTGAGTAGACAATCATTAAGAGAGAAGTCAGATTCGGAAATCCATAAGTTGTATACCTACGTCAGATCTCTTCCAATCACGCAGAGGGAACAACATATGACTCACCAGAATTGAGGGGTTTAGAGGTAGAATGTTGCATATGATGTGTTCCAGGTCGGATTGTTTCCAATATTAGAGAGGAGACAACATATGACTAACAGATAGAAAGAGTTTCATATAGAAGGAGATGCATAGAGATAGAGTTGCATATGTTGCAGTCCAAGTCAGATCTATTCCAATCACACAGACGATGCGATATATGACTGACAGAAAGAAAGCAAGAAAATAATTTCTTATAGACCTACTTTATCAGAACCCCCAGTCGCCCTATCCGTACAGGAATAAAGGACATGATTCCATACATCGAGGAAAAGTTAAGCCACAATTCTAGATACATATGACTTTTACAGTATCCCGTAGGTTCCCAGGTTTATCTCACTCTTCAATCTACCCAAGCGACGTATTGTCAGTACAAATAGAACTATCTAAGTCCAGACTGTCAGGTTCCTTCATTGTCAATCTACGTCTAGTCCTTTTAAATCCTTCGTTCCTACCAGCGCATTAAGCATAGAGTCTAGACAATGCAGATTTAGTACATTACACTTGTTTCAATTGCCTGTTATCACTTTCTCTTGATATCACTTCCCGATAATACCTACAATCAAAAAAACCATAAGAACATATTTTTGGATATTTGTTTTTATAATGTTTTGTATTTTGATTTCTCCCCATAAATTTGTACATAGGAGAGAAGAAAATAAAATAAAATGTGCAAATTTAAACTAACTAAAAAACTTAGTTTTCAAAACTAATCATTTTAAGAAAGCCCACAAGCACATCGAATCGAGGTTTACTCAACGGTTTGGTAAACAGGTTTGCCACGTTATTATCAGCATGGATCTGGTCCAAACGGATAAGCTTAAGCTCGTAACGGTCTCGAATAAAATGAATTTTGATGTCGATGTGCTTGGTTTTGGAATGCATGGGATTTTTGGCAATTTGAATCGCAGTATCATTGTCACAAAATATGGAGGTGTCAAGAAAGTTTAAACCATACATCGGTTGGTGTTGAATCTAGATGACCTGAGAGCAGGATGCTGATGTAGCGACATACTCTGCCTCAGCTATTGAATTGGACACTGTCTGCTGTTTCTTGCATTGCCAAGACACCAACCTCTCTACCAGAAACTAACATCCGCCTGATGTTGATTTCCTGTCAAAATCACAACCTCCATAGCTGCTGTCAGCAAAAGCGTATAGGTCAAATTTTGAATTTTTAGGATACCATAACCCTAATTTAGCACTACCTTTGAGGTATCTATAAATCCTTTTAACAACAATCATATGAGAGAGTTTAGGATTAGCCTGATATCGAGCACATTGATAGATGGCGAACATGATGTAAGGTCTGCTGGCAGTCAAATACATAAGAGATCTGATCATCGATCGATATTCAGTTTGATCAACGAAATCTCCTTCTGGATTAAGTCGCAGCAAAGGTCTTTCAGGCATGGGAGTAGAGGCAGGCTTGGAATCTTTGAACCCAAACTTTGCAAGCATATCCTCCACATATTTTCCTTGATGTAGCAAGATTCCAGAAGAGCCTTGACGAACTTGTAATCCCAAAAACGTCGTCATCTCACCAAGCGAGGTTATTTCAAATCGTTTCTTCATGATTGCTTCAAACTCGTTGCGCAGCTCAGGACTCGTTGACCCAAAAATGATGTCATCCACATAAATCTGGACGACAATCAAGTCTTTATTCACATGTTTTAAGAATAGTGTTTGATTGATTAAACCTCTTGAGCAGCCATGTTCCAACATATGATCTGTCTAGGTAGCATACCAAGCTCTGGAAACCTGATGTAACCCACACAAAGCGTTATCTAACTTGTAGACATGATTTTTAAATTTTGAACTGACAAACCCTAGGTGTTGATCAACATAGATCTCCTCTTTCATGACTCCATATAGGAAGGTGGTATTGATGTCCATTTGATAAACAGTGAACCCCATGTAGGAAGCATAAGCTAAGAAGATATGAATAGCTTCCAAGCGAGCTACAGCAGCATACACCTCATTATATTCAAGAGCCTCAATCTTTCAGAAACCAAAAACAACCAAACGTGCCTTGTTTCGCACAATCATCCCGCTATCATCTTGCTTATTTCGGAAAACCTTGCGAGTATCCAATGACTTCTTTCCTTCAGGTAGTTCAACCAGCTTCCACACCCCCAACTTATCAAATTGGTTTAATTCCACATGCATAGCGTCCACCCATGTTGGTTCATTAAGAGCCATGTCCAAATTTTTCGGCTCTATCTGAGATATGAAGCAAGAGTAAAGACATGAATTGACATCTCCACTTTGACTTCTTGTTTTAGCGCCTTCAACCAGTGGACCGATGACATTTTCTATTGGATGATCTCGTTGAACTCTGGTGGGGATTTCATGGTTGATGTCACTGATTGAGACAAGCAGGTTGTTGATATTGATGAATCTGTCTTCTGTTGAATCACTCGCCTTAGACAATCTGCGACCGTGAGAGGTACTTACCACATATTTATTTGAGATAGGATCAGGAAAGAGAAGCACCATTAACGATTGTGCAGCAGCAAAGGTATCCCTAGACATAATTTCTCTTTCTACAAGGGAAAGGGGAGTGACTTGAGCGTCAGAACATATCCTTTGACTTGGGGAGACACATGAGTCACCAAAGATGGTCCGTGCACAACTTCTTCCTGTTCATCTTCAACAATACCACTTGTACCTAAGCTGGAGCCAGAAATAGTATCACAAAATACATTAAAGGATTTAAACAATGATGCATAATCAAACAACCAATCAGGTCCAACTCGAGCATCTTTCTAGATCTCTTCCAGCCAGCGCATGTCGAATGACTCCACAATCTTCTTAGTGGTCTTGTTGTATACACGATATATAGTATGCCAGAATATCCCACAATAGCAGTCATCGACTTTTAAGTTGAACTTGGGGGTGGATTCCAGGTGAAGGAGGGTGCAAGGACATCTATAGATCATGAAGTGAGCGACCGATGGTTTGTGATTGTATAGAATTACGTACAGGGTCTTCATCTGAGATTTGTTGATCATAACTTGGTTCTAGACATAGTATGCAATGTTGATGGATTTAGCCCAGAAGAAGACCGATAACTGGGAGTCACAAAGCATTGTCCTTGCAGCGTCAATTAGAGAATGATTTCGCCTTTGGCAACACCATTTTGTTGAGATGTCCGAGCAGCACTGTACTGACACAAAATACCCTTTTCGGCACAAAAATGATCTAGAATAGCATTCTTGAACTCCGTGCCATTATCTCTTCGAATTGCTTTCACCTTTGCATTGGTCTGATTTTCAATCAACACAATGAATTTCTTTATTAGATCAGCAGTCTCACTCTTGTTGGATAAGAAGAAAACCTAGGTAAACCGTGAGTAATCATTAGTGATAACCAAGTAGTGAATTCTTGTTAATGCTGAGAACATTGATCGGACCGAACAAATCCATATGTAGTAGCTGAAGAACAGAGCTGATTGAGTTGACATGTTTTGGAATATGTGGCTTGCGATGATGTTTTCCTTGATTGGTAAATCACACACGATTTCATTTTTTGCAAGACGATTGAGGTTCTTCGCATTTGCGTGGCCAAGTCGACGATGCCATAACATAGCGTTGTGTTCAAAAACCTTGGAGAAAAGAAAAGTAACTTGCTCGGGAATGTTATGATCCATGTTAATGATGTAAGCATATCCGTTCCTTTTTAACCTTACCAAAAATCCAATCTTCTAGAATGATGATTCCGGGCTTCAGAATGAGACATTCTTTGTTCGTAAAATTAGTTTGATAGCCTTTATCACAGATCTGAGATACACTCAGCAAACAGTGTTTTAGCTCGGGAGCATAGTTCACATTCTCAAAGCTAAGCACGCCATTAGTTACAGTAACCTTTTGAGTGATCTTTCCACCTTCTCCTCCCGCAAAGGAAACATAGCCCCCATTAAAGTTTTGAATGACGTGCAGTTGGGAAATGCCTCTTGTCATGTTCCCGGAACAGCCACTATCGACATTCCAAGGTCTGACGATAGTCCTCCATAGCTGTTCCTGCACGATACACATGATTAGTTAGATTTTGGAACCCATGCCATAGAAACACTAGGTTTACCTGTTCTATTAACATAATTAACTTTTTCACTTTTAAAGTCAGGTTGATTACCAGATTCATGCAACAGACTCTGAGGTGATTAGATTGATGAGCTTTTAGGAACCCATTGTAATTAGGCTTAGAAACATTAACAGGTGATTTTGATTTTTTTTGATCTTGATCGTTTGGGTGTCTGTTTATGACTAGATGAAGATCTAGACGATGACTTTGGCGAAACTGATCTTGGTTTAACCAATTTCGGTTTCGTTAAAGTACCTGTTGAATTTTTGTTCAAAACCTATTTGTTCTTGTAAAGTTTGGTAGCCTGATTACTATCCTTATTAATGTTCCAATCACCATCAATTGAATGAGATCTTGAGGACTTTCTTGTCACACCCCAAAACCTGAACGGAGGAATCGTTCCGAGGCGGAGGACATCATGTACATTATCACAACAAAGCATAATAGTAAACAGGCAACAACATCATCCATTGCACTAACAATATAATTTAATACAAGTGTGTTCTGTATAGTTATAAGACACCAAAATATGAATCAAAATCAGAGACGAGTCTTGAATGCTCTGTCTTCTCAAAACCTGGCATCGGTACTTGTCTACTGATGACATGAGAATACAAGTTATTTAGAAAGAATTCGTCAGCTTTAAAGTTGGTGAGTTCATAAGCATTTTAGTGTCATTGTTTGTATGAAAATGTTTGTAAATGTTTGATGTATAAGTTTGTAAATGTTTGATGTATAAGTTTGTAAATGTTTGTAGTAAATGTTTGTATCTCCTAGAAAATCCTATATTTTCTACTAAAAAGTAGCCTTCTACCAAGGCATCAAATGTTTTGTATGTTTGTTTCTTGTAAAAGTGTGCCTTTTACCCAAATGTGACTATCATTAACAAAATATAGTTTTTACATTACCGTTTATGTGAAAAGATCACAATGTGAATGAAATGGGAAAATAATAAAGTACCATAGTGTTTTATATAGTAACTACTGTTGTACTAACAACCTTAAACCAGTTGTTAATTAAGGTATAATGTGATATGATTGTAACCATACTTGATCAACTAGTAAAACACGACGCTCAAAGGCGTCGAAATGGTATGACATTCGTCACCCGTAGACCTGCAGGTCCCATTGTAGCTAGCAGCCAGGTGTAGGACGTTCAATCCCGTATAGATCTATATACAAATTCAAACTCTCCCTCCAGGAGACTCTGGTTACAAAACGAGCCATAACAGTGATGCCATGCCTCGAAGTAGTGGCTCACATTTATGTTATAGTATTCTTGTATATGTATTGTGTGTACTAGTGTAGTGTATGTTCTATCTATCTAATATGCAGTATGTTCTCTAGTGTATAGTGTGTAGTATGTATTATTTCTCGTTATAATATTCTCTATTTGTTTCTCTTTATAGTGAGTATTGATTCTCGTTATAATATTCTCTATCTGTTTCTCTTTATAGTGAGTATTGTTTCTCGTTATAGTATGTATTGACTCATGTATGAACTGACTCTTTGTATGTTTCATTGTACTAGAAATAGTGAGCAGTGACTTCCTAAACTATACCTATTATACTTTACTTGTAGAGTTGTTTGTATGAATGAGTATGTTGACCTGAGATAAAAGCTTTTAGGTCTATACAGATATACATAATAGATAACTAAGGATCAAATGACACTCGGACAAACAACAGGGTACTCTAAGTCCACAACCAAACAAGAAAAAAAAATAAAGTGAGTTATCAGTCCTAAGTCGTTCCAACCTTACTTATATAACTCTATATGCATTAAACATGGTTTTAACAATATATAAGTTTAAAAGAGAGTTAAGAGAAAGGTTTGGCATATAAAAACAAGTTTGATAAAGAGTTTAGTATGTAAAAGAGTTTGGTAAACATTTTGAAGCATTTGAAATCCATATGATTGATAACAGTTTGAAAGTAATAGAAAATCTATCAGTTTGTTCTAGTTATTAATCACATGTGATTGATATAATAACTAGAATGTATCCATTTAATGTATATAACCACTAATGGTGATAGGGAGATGCCTTAGGGACATAAAAACACTTAGAATTAAGTGTTACCAACACATATGGTTGCACATAAGGGGTGTATGGCCCTATATTGGAGTGTAAGGCCATAAAAGCATGGGTTTTATGTGTGTGTGCGGCTAGAGTGTGCGGCTACAAACTCACTATGAACTGTGCCAAAAATGTGTTTCCAAGCCTTAGGAATGTTCTAGGGAATGCGTTTTAACCATTTCTTATCTTAAATAGGAGTTTAAAACCATGTTTGAGCCTAAAAAGATTGTGTGCGGCTGTACACACTTGTAGATAATATGAAATGGCATTTTCATGCATAAATTCAAGGGTCCTTAGTTTATATCCAACTATTGCAAGTGTATACTTGATTTAGAGGCTTAAAAGTGTAGTTAAAGGCCAAAAAGTAGTGTGTGTTCTTGGTGTTTTTGATGATCTAACACCAAATAGGTGTTTTCATGGATCAAATTAAGGGGAAAGGCTAGTTAGAGCCTTGTATTAATGATTCAAGGAAGCAACACTTATTTCCTTTGAAGGTTTAAAGAGAAAAGATGGTTGATACTTGAGACAAAACGAGTTCTAGACTTGAAGAAGTGGAAAAAGTGTTCAAAAATGACCAAGGACCATATATATACATGGGAGTGTGCGGTTATATTAAGTGTATGATTGGGTATGCGGTTGGGATGGGTTTGTGGCCGCACACACCTTGTGTTATTGTGTTTGGCTCATTTTGCAAGGTGTTACAGTAACAAATACTCATACCAAGACCCATACCTAGAGTATACTAGGCTTAGAACACTCAAATAGACCATAAACTGCACTAAAAGATAGCAAAACAAGTCTAACTTTGAGAGATTTGAATGTTTGTACAAGCTAGAAATTTCTGGTTGTCACATCATCCCCCCGTTAGAGAGAATTTTGTCCCTAAATAAGAGTTTAACCAATTAAGTAGTTACAAATAACTAAGTAAAAAGATGAGGATATTTCAATTTCATTTGATCCTCGCTCCCAAGTGAATTCAGGTCCTCGTTTGGCGTTCCAGCGAACCTTCACTATCGGGATACGACTTTGATTTGTTTGCTTGACCTCTCGGTCCATGATCTCTACAGGTTCTTCCACGATGTTGAGGCTCTTGTTGATCTCAATCTCGTCGACTGGGATTATAAGAGTCTCGTCAGATAGGCACTTTTTCAAGTTCGAGACGTGGAAAGTAGAATGTACGTTACTAAGTTCGCTGGGTAGGTTGAGTTTGTATGCTACTGGGCCGATTCTAGCGAGAATCTTGAAAGGCCCTACATATCTTGGATTGAGCTTCCCACGCTTTCTGAAGCGTACCAAGCACTTCCAGGGTGAGAGTTTCAAAAGAACACGGTCTCCCACCTGAAATTCAAAAGGTTTCCTTCTCTTGTCAGCAAAGCTTTTCTATCGGTCTCTAGAGGCTTTCAATCGTTCATGAATCTGAACGATCTTCTCTGTCGTTTCCCGAATGATCTCCGGACCTGTGAGAGTGCTGTCAGGAACTCATCCTTTAGGTAGTTGTGTGTCACCCACCTCAGCCCAACACAGAGGGGATCTGCACTTCCGGCCATAGAGGGCTTCGAATGGAGCAACCTTGATGCTCGTGTGAAAACTATTGTTGTAGGAAAACTCGACAAGGAGTAAATAAGTATCCCATGCCTTCCCAAAGTCGATCACACAGGCTCGCAACATGTCTTCCAAGGTTTGGATAGTTCTCTCACTTTTTCCGTCGGTCTGTGGATGGTAGGTTGTACTCATGTCCAGCCTCGTTCCAAGGGAACTTTGTAGTGACTGCCAGAACCTTGAAGTGAATCTACTATCTCTATCGGATATAATGGATATAGGAATACTATGTAGTCGTACGATCTCCCTAATGTATGTTCTTGTAAGTTTCTCTATCTTGTCAGTCTCCTTGATGGGCAGGAAGTGTGCGGACTTTGTTAACCTATCAACGATCACCCAAATGGTATCGAGTCCACCCGTTGTCTTGGGCAACTTGGTTTTGAAATCCATGGTGATCCGCTCCCACTTCCATTCTGGTATCTCTGGTTTCTGTAGTAAACCTGAGAGTTTCTGGTATTCGACCTTGACCTTGGCGCAAGTAAGACATTTACGCATGAAGGTAGAAATCTCTGATTTCATGTTAGGCCACCAGTATAGCTTTTTAAGATCCAGATACATCTTATATGAACCTGGGTGGACGGAATAGCTATTGTTGTGCGCTTCGGTCATGACCAAGTCTCTGAAACCACCGTGGTTCAGTCTCCAGATCCGATCCATGAGGTATAAGGCTCTGCCACCCTTGACTTCCATGTTCTTATCCATCCCTCTCAGGAATTCACCCGCCACCTTTTCAGGGTTCAAGGCTTCGAGCTGAGCTTCCTTAATTTACGTGGATAGGTGTGAATGGATAGTCATGGTCAATGATTTGACTCTTCGACCAGAATACTCTTTCCGACTTAGGGCGTCGTCTACTACGTTGGATTTACCCGGATGATAACGAATTTCGCATTCGTAGTCATTGAGTAGCTCGACCCACCATTATTGTCTCATGTTTAGCTCCTTCTGGTCGAATATGTGTTGTAAGCTTTTGTGGTCTGTAAAGATAGTGCTTTTCGTACCATACAGGTTGTGTCTCCAGATCTTCAGAGCAAACACAACTGCTCCTAGTTCAAGATCGTGTGTGGTGTAGTTTACCTTGTGCGTCTTCAACTGTCTCGATGCATAGGGAATAACCTTTCCTCGTTGCATCAGAACACAGCCGAGCCCTTGGTTGGATGCATCACAATAAACCACAAAGTCATCTATCCCTTCAGGGAGGGATAGTATAGGTGCGGCGCATAAGGCTCGCTTACGCTTTTTCTTACTTGTTTTCCCAGTCAAAGGCCATTTCCTTCTGGGTCAATGTTGTAAGAGGTTTCACAATTCACAAGAAGTTCTAAATAAATATGTGATAGTAGCCAGCGAGGCCTAGAAATTGATGAATTTATGTAGGCGTGTTCGGTGCTGACCAGTTCTCAATGGCTTTAATTTTGGAAGGGTCCACATGGATACCTTCTTCGCTAACCACATAACCTAAGAATTCAAATCTTTGGATCCAAAATTTGCATTTAAAGAACTTCGCGTAGAGCTTCTCTGATCGCAGGGTTCTTAGGATCCGTCGCAGATGATCACTATGCTCCTCCTTACTTCGAGAGTAGATAAGTATATCATCGATGAAGACGATGACGAGCTGATCAAAGTAAGGACGACATACCCTATTCATTAAGTCCATTTATACTGTGGGTGCATTGGTCAATCCGAATGGCATCACTACGAACTCATAGTGTTCGTAACGAGTTCGTAAGGCTATCTTTGGAACATTCCCCTCTAGAACTCGTAACTGGTGATACCCGGATCTCAAATCAATCTTCGAAAAGTAATTCGACCCTTGCAGTTGATAGAATAAATCGTCTATGCGAGGTAAAGGGTAACGATTCTTGACCATAAGCTTATTGAGTTCTCTATAGTCGATGCACATACGAAACGATCTGTTTTTCTTCTTTACGAATAAGACCGGTGCTCCCCATGGTGAGAAACTTGGTCTAATAAAGCCCTTGCTGAGCAGTTCATTAAGTTGACTAGATAGTTCCTGCATCTCAGCTGGTGCTAGACGGTAGGGCGATTTGGCTACTGGGGTAGCTCCTGGGACTAAGTCGATTCTGAACTCGACTTGGCGTTGCGGTGGTACTCCTGGTAGTTCTTCTGGAAAGATGTCGAGAAAGTCGCGTAGTACTGGGATGTTCTTCAGGTCTTTCGTTTCTTGGCTCATATCGATAACGTGAGCAAGGAATGAACGATATTCCTTACGGAAGCACTTCCAGGCTTGAATACTTGAGATGATATGAAGGCTTGTGTCGGGTTTGTCACCGCAGATAATAAGGGTTTCGCTAGACGGAAGGTTAAGACAAACAACTTTTTCGTAACACATGATGTCGGCGCGATGAAGACTCAACCAATCCATGCCGATAATGACGTTGAAACTTTTAATTGATACTGGCATGAGGTCGATTGGAAAGGAATGGTTATCTAGAGTTAGAGTACATCCTATGTATATACTACTAGTGCTCTTAGTTTTTTCGTTAGCTATTTCTACAGTGAATGGTTCCTTAAGTGCGCGAGGTTGTTGTTTAAGTAAGTGAGCAAATTTCTGATTCACGAAACTCCTCTCCGCTCCGCTATCAAATAGTATGCATGCATAAAAGTTTTCAAGGAGAAACGTATCAGTGACCACTATAGGGTTGGCAGCTGCTTCCTTGTGGCCTATAGCCAAAACTCTCCCCACTCCACCGGCATTCCCCATCTTCGGGCAGTTTCTTTTGTAGTGCCCCACCTCGCCACATCCATAACAAGACTGGCCCACACCAGCGCCGGGGACCTGGGTGATTGGCCTTGCCAAAGATTGGCAGAAACGGGCAGTGTGCCCCCCTGTTACAGTTAGAGCACTGCATTTCCCAGCAGGTTCCAGTGCGGTGGAAGTTGCATTTGTTGCACTTCGGCAAGTTTCCAGCTTACTGCTTTACCAGAGCAGCAGCGGCATGTGTTATCGCAGTGTGAACCACCACGACCTGCTGCTTTTTGGCAGCTTTTTGCTTCTTCTTGTCATCCCAGAACTTCCGCTTGTTATCAGCAGCCTTGGAGGGTTCTAAGATGGCTAGCGTTGTTGTTGTTGATGGGCTACGGACCCCATGGTCAATGAGCCGTTGTGCCAATCGCTTGGCACTATTGAAGGTAACGGGGTTTAAAGCGAGTACATTCCCCTAAAATGGAGGCACCAGCCCCTAGATGTACCTTTCCACCTTCTTTGCTTCAGAAGGGACCATTCTCGGACATAACGTTACCAGATCGCTAAATCTGGCAGTGTAGGATACTATGTTAGAGCCAATTATGGTTAGACTCTAGAGCTCCTGCTCCAGCTTCTGAACTTCTCCCCTCGGGCAATACTCCTAGATTATGAGCTCCTTAAAAGCATCCCAACCTATAGCATTTGCCACTATAGGAGATAATGACTTGACATGGCTATTCCACCATGTCTAAGCTCGGTCCGAGAAGGTACAGGCGGCAAATTTTACCTTGCTCCCTTACGTACAGGAGCAGATCTCGAAGATCGACTCCGTTTTCTCGAAGCATTGCGAGAGGGCAATAATTCCGCCAGTCCCATTGAAGGCCCTAGGTTTGTAGCTGGTGAAGTCTTTATACGAGCACTCCCTAGAGCGCACTGGAGCTTTGACAACAGTGGGAGGCACAAAAGTTTCACTCCCACTAGTACCAGTCGAGGTGAATTGTGCTAAAGCTGCTCTAACAGCCGCATTTACCGTAGCTTAGATAGCGGCCAAATTATATTGTGGAGGAGGTGGTAGTGATGAAGTTACCGGAGGATCGCGTCTCGTTGATCGGTGCGGAAGCATCTTTTAACTAAAAGTTTACAAAGATGAACATGATTGTAAGAAACAATTATAAGTATAGTGAGAGTGATCCTTGGGCTAAATTTCCATAGTCCAACAGTTCAAATGAATGTATGTTTGCAATAGAGACACAAGAGTAGAGCTGGAAAATACAAGAGCAAGGATTTTCCAACAAATTAGATAACTGTCAATATTACTGGTATTATTGATGTAACAAGTTCGGGAAAATGACCTAACAGTAGGTCTTACATCAAACCATAAGGGAAAATGTTGACAACTTAGAAGTCACATTATAGTGTTTGAAAGACAGGAATATATTACAGAAGAGTGTGTATTAGAGCACAGATAAGAAAGGCTATTCCTTAAACCAAAAGAAAAGATGATTCAGACATCTTCTACTGGTGACGGGTACTCCTCGGGTGAACCCTCAAATCAATCAGTTGACGGACTGTGTCCTGAAGATGTCGCTCATGAGCTCTCTGACGCACTCGAAGTTCTATGACTTCAGCTCGAGATGCAGCAAGTTCCTGCTACAGAGCCTTATTGGCTCTCCTAATCCTTTCCTTAGCTTCTTCGAGACGGATAATGCAGACCGTGTGAACGCCTGAATTGGCGTCAATTTCCATGACTCGGTCGATAGCTCCCCGACCTTACTCAACATTCCGAGAAATCCTACAGACCATGATGGGCAGGACTCGGTCAGCTGAGCCTCCCTCGCTTACATTGTAATAGCTTCGATCTCCATTAAAGGGTAAAGGTTGACCCTGTTCATGACTCCAATGATTCAAGTTTGTCGCCTACAAGGGTGTGGGGCCTTGAAATGCTGGTCGGGGGTTGAGGTTTGGGATTTGAGCCTCTTAAGGTAGGTTGTTGACTTCTGGTTCGGAGTCAGAACCATCCAAAAATCCTTCTGTGAGGTGATAATCCAAAGGGATTGGATGATCCTCTTATGGCTCTGCTTTGAGCCATCCAACATTGCCTTGAGTTGGGAAGTACAGGTCGCCATGTGGTTGGAATCCGACCATGATATCTACGCGAGAGAAGGGGTATAAGAATCTTATATATAAATAGACGTAATACCTAAGATAATTATAAAATGATCCTTACCAGTTACTTCAACATTTTCATAGTGTGTACTAGTTATATGAAATCAAAACAGAATAGACCTTCGAATAAGTGACGCTAATTCCAAATCCACAACCAAACAAGGAACAGGAAGTAAAGTAAATATCATAGATTCTGAGTCTACGACGCTTTAATCAAATATAATCTTAGCGTACCCACTAAGCAAGTATTGACCTACTAGTAAAGACCTTTTTAGTTCTCAAATAAGTAATTATAGTAACACAAAATACTCCTACAGTATTTTAGGTTTATGTTCTGTTCTAATGTTCTCATTGTAGTAGTGTTGGTAAGTTTTTAGAGTTGTTGCGACCTCACAACCATCCTTGAGCATATGCTAATCACTTCTCAGACAAACACAGTTGACCAGGCTATGTCATTCCCAGAACTGACCATACATCTCCGAGTCTACTTGTGATGTTCAACAATCGTAATACTTTTGTTTTGTCCTAGTGACACAACTTTTAGTATCAATGCAGGTATGTTTACTTAGTTAAATATTTTATTAATTAAAAGTATAAACTCTTGGTCAGAGCATTTTAATCTCGTTGTTCTTATAGTTTGTATATCTTTTATGGGTTGATATACTCGATTCACTATAAACCTGGCTCTGATACCAATCTGTCACACCCCAAAACCTGAACAGCGAAAACATTCCAGGGCGGAGGACGTCATGTACAGTATCACAACAAAGCATAATAGTAAACAAGCAACAACATCATCCATTGCATTAACAATATAATTAATACAAGTGTGTTATGTATAGTTATAAGACACCAAAATATGAATCAAAATCAGAGATGAGTCTTGAAAGCTCCGTATTCTCAAAACCTGGCATCGGTACCTGTCTACTGATGACCTGAGAATACAAGTTATTTTGAAAGAGTTTATCAGCTTTAAAGTTGGTGAGTTCATAAGCATTTTAGTGTCATTGTTTGTATGAAAATGTATGTAAATTTTTGATGTATAAGTTTGTAAATGTTTGTATCTCCTAGAAAATCCTATATTTCCTACTAAAAAGTAGCCTTCTACCAAGGAATCAAATGTTCTGTATATTTGTTTCTTGTAAAAGTGTGTATTTTTCCCAAATGTGACTATCATTAACAAAATATAGTTTTTACATTACCGTTTATGTGAGAAGATTACAACGTGAATGCAATGGGAAAATAATAAAGTACCGTAGTGTTGTATATAGTAACTGCTGCTGTACTAACTACCTTAAACCGATTGTTAATTAAGGTATAATGTGATATGATTGTAATCATACTTGATCGACTAGTAAAACAACATGCTCGAAAGCATCGAAATGGTATGACATTCATCATGCGTAGACCTGCAGGTCCCACTGTAGCTAGCAACAAGGTGTAGGACGGTTAGTCCTGCATAGATCTATACACAAATTCACGCTCTCCCTCTAGGAGACTTTGGTTACAAAACGAGCCATAGCAGTGATGCCATGCCCCGAAGTAGTGGCTCACATTTATGTTATAGTATTCTTGTATATACATTGTATGTACTAGTGTAGTGTATGTTCACTCTGTCTACTAGGTGTTAAAGTCCAAAAAGTAGTGTGTGTTCTTGGTGTTTTTGAAGATCTAACACAATAGGTGTTTTAATAGATCAAATACAAGAGGAAAGTCTAGTTAAAGCCTTGTATTAACGATTCAAGGAAGCAAGAGTTACTTGATTTGAAGATTTGAAGACAAAAGATGGTTGATACTTGAGAGAAAATGAGTTCTAGACTTGTAGAAGTGGAAAAAGAGTTCAAAAATGACCAAGGACCATATATATACATGGAAGTGTGCAGTTGTATTGAGTGTGCGGCTGGGATGGGTGTGTGGTCGCACACTCGGCTGTGCGGCTGCACACACCTTGTGTTGGTGTGTTTGGCTCATTTGCAAGGTGTTACACTCGCAAATACTCATCCCAAGGCCCATACCTAGATTATACTAGGCTTAGAACACTCAAATAGACCATAAACCGCACTAAAAGATAGAAAAATGAGTCTAACTTTGATAGATTTGAATGCTTGTAGAAGCTAAAAATTTCGGGTTGTCACATTTCTCTTAAGAGATCTTCTTCATGACTCATTCTTCCTACCTTGTGCATAATAAGGAACATATGCATAGTTTCTACAATTTCTTGCGAGATGTCAAGGAGTTCCACAATGGAAACATGTCTGTTTATTCATATTAAAGCTGGTACCGTTCGATCTATTGTTTCCACAAGCACACGTGCATTGTTTAATCCGTTTAGTTGGCATAGGTGGCTTGTATTTGCTAGTGACTGGTTCATTACAATTAGTTTTCTCAACCACACCAACACATTTATTAGAAAACAACAGAATTATTAGTTTTGAAAATAGAATTATCAAAAACTACAACATCATTTTTCAAAGTAGTATAAACAGAAACATAATTGTTTAAATCAGAAACATCTTTCACAGAATCAGTTTGCAAAAAAAAATCATTATCAAAAACACTTTCTTCAGCTGCCTGCTTGCCTTGAACTAAGGATGAATATGTATATGAAGTATAGACATTAGTATCATTCACCCTAGAGATATTTTTGCTCATAACCACAATAGGTTTACCATATTGAAGATGTGCTTCCATGTCTAATTGTTCTTGTGTCATAGGGATAGAGGTGTAGTTATGATTAAAAGGAGGAGGATCACTATCAAACCCTAGACCCTTTTGCTGATTATCTTTAAATTTCAATTGATTTTCAATCATGGACTCAACTTTGTTGCTTAACACATCAAACTTTTTGAAATTAAAGTCTACATTTTCAAATGTATTTTTCAATGTGTCAAGCTCGTTAGTCAAGCTAGTAAGCTATTTCTTAACATAGTTATAATTCTCACATTTGTTGCTATATTCCTCTTGAAATTTTCAAAAGTCCTTGGTTTTGGCCTCTAGTTGTTCTTTCAAAGGTTTTTGACTCTTCTTAAGGTTATAGCCTTCGTACTTTAGGTCCTCATTTTCTCTACGTAATAAATCAACTTGTTTGAAATTTAATAGTATCCATACATTTTTAGAGCAAGAAGGTTTACTGACCTCTTTCGTTTCAGGAGTGGTGGATATCATAAAGGCAAATTGCAGCTGCATCATTTCCGCCTCTGCATCTTCTTCAGCATTTCGATAAGGAAGCTCACTTCTCTATACCAGGTTAGCAGTCTCAGGCCTTGAAATTTTCAATGCCTGAATCTGATATTCCCAATTAAAATTATGAACCACTACTACTAGGTTTGAAGTTTCACTGTTGGTAGCAGCTCCTCGATTATTCCCAACTGGCACCATCGTCCTATCATGGTTCACTCTTCTGTCTTGCTTTGGACACTCACGAACAAAATGTCTTGGATCATGACAATTGAAACACCTCGCCTTGCCTCTATTAAAACTAACCTTCTTTTCCCCATTCATACCCCAACTATTCTTCCCAGTCTTCTTAGCAAACTGCTTAGCCCTGAATACAACCATTGCAATTTTCCATGTGATATCCATTTCTTCCACATCTTCTAGGTGAATTTGATTAAGATCTACAAATGAGATTTGAGGAGGAAAATCTCCAGCTAGAAAAGCATTGTAATAATTCACGAGGCCAGAAGCTAGGGCCATGTTTTCTTCAGCTTCCTTAGGAGTTGAGATTGGGACATATGCTTTTGAGGAAGCTGAATGTTATTATGTTGTTGCAAGGGATTTTGAGGAGGAGGTAGAATGTTGATAAGACATAGTAGGTGGAATAGCTTGGGTTTGTGGAATAATGAATGCTTGAGTCTGTGGAACAGTGAATGATGAAAAAGCATTGTTTGATGAAATTCCGAGGTTTGATGTGGAGTAGGAATTCACATGATTTATCTTACGGTACTTATCATCCAAATCACAAGCTTTGATGATAGCTATAGTATTGGAAAGAGTAAGTGATCATTGGTCTTCTTAATTATTGAAACATTCATGTCCCATGATTTGGGAAGAGAGTTCAACAACTTCTTGTTTATCTCCGAGCGTGGTACAGAAATTCCAGCAGTACTCATTTTAGTAGTAAGAGTGATGAATCTCTGCAGTTGGGCATCAAGAGTCTCCCCAAGAACATGGTTGAACATGTTGAACTTTTGACGGATCATGTCCTGTCTGCTTTTTTTATATCATCATTTTCTTCGTAAACCTCTATCAAGGCTTCACAAAGTGCTTTTGAAGAATCATATTCGTTGAATCCTTGAGCAATGCTAGGGGATAGAGCCATAGTCAGAGTTGCAAGTGCCTTTTCCTGATCCTCAATTTTCTCAAAATCCTCATTAGTGTAGCTTTCCACTTCTTTGTCAATTATAATTGCATTTTCCAGCGTAGTGGTAATTCTAACAGGGCCTCTATGTATGCTTCTCCATATCTTAAAGTCTTTCATCTTGGTATATTTCTCAATCTTGTATTTCCATTCTGGAAACCTATCGGCTGATAAAAGTTGTGGAATTCTCGTAGTAGTTCCCATGATGGAATCCAGTTCTTGATGCATTGAACTTTGTTGAGGTTCCATAATTTATGTTTTGTTTTTGTTTTTTTGTTAATTTTTTATTTTTCTATAAGAAATGGCACACTAAAAACACAAAAAGTCAACAAACGAGATTCGCCGAAAATGAGTTCTCTGTTGAAAATATTGTTTTGGCCGAAAACGTGTTTGCTGTCAAGAATAATGATTTCAGCCGAAAATTATGATTTTGGCCGAAAACGGGTTTTCTGCCGAAAATGGAAATAAAATACACTCCACCGAAAATGCCCAAATTTACGATTTCAAACAAAATTTTCGAATTTTTTGCTTTGAATCTTCGATGAACACCAAGAACACAATTGTTAGACGATGAAAAATCAATTTCCAATAACAAAATCCAACAATCTTGATCACAGTTGACACTAGTTTGGCTCTGATACCAATTGTATGTCCCAAACAAAGAACCAACTAGTTATCAACAATAAAACAAATGATGAATCAAGCAAATTAGATCAAGAAGAAAGAATGTAATCAATCCAAATGCACACGATTTTATATGCAATGAATCGTTTAGTGCAAAGGATATTCAATTAGCAACATGACCGAAAACGCTCTAACCTAGATCCAGCAATCTAGAACTCTATTTATAGGGTACACAAAAAACATACATGTTTACAGCCGAAAACACCAAGGGGCCGAAAACACAAAGTTTTCGGTCCAACCAACCGAAAACCAAATTAATGCCCCAAAAAGAACAAACAAAGCCTAACAGATAAATGCCTAGCAGAAACCAACATAATTCGGTCCTAACAGACATCCAACGGCCGTGTGACATGACTCGTTAAGAAAAAAATTTCTTCAAAATATTGTGTTTTATGGAATAACGATTTATTTGAATTTTATTCCAAAATGGACCAAACCGAGGAAAGCTTTTTGAAAAAGAATGAAATATCATGTGAGACAAAATGAATGTTTTTGAAGAATGCTTTTATTAAAGTCCATTAAATACCACACAACAACTTTTAAGGGGCTTTTATGAAGTAATGACAGTAGGCTCATTTGATTCAACTACGGTAGGATTAAAGTAACTATGGTAGCATGCGATATGACTGATATACCATTAGCTGAAAACAAACTTAATCATGAAGGATATAAATAAAAGAAATAATAGCCTCGAATAATGTATTGATCATATATGATTTCACTATACAAATTATACTAACAAAATATGAAGAGTATATTATTTAATTCAGAAGAACTGTAGTGAAGGAAGTGCTTCAAGAGTTTTATTTTAAAAGAAAAGAAGCAGTTCATTTAGCCTTGGAGACTTGATATGGTGCACGAGACTTATTATTTCAAAAAGAACTACGAGTCTGGGTTCATCATTCCTAACATTTCCAACAATCCTTTCATTTTTGTAGCATCGAGTGCTTTAGTGAAAACATTAGCTATTTCTTCATGAGTGGGCACACAAATGAGTTCGAAGTTAACTTTGAGGATGTGGCCTTTGATGAAGTGGTATTGTAGTTTAATGTGCTTCGTCTTTGAGTGATGAATAAGATTATGAGAAATCGATATTGCACTCTCTGAATCACAGTAGATTGGCACCCGCAACATCCTGTAACAGTAGTCCATAAGTTGAGTCTTCATCCAAAGGAATTGGGAACAACAACTGGCTGCGGCCACATATTCCGCCACTGCGGTAGAAAAAGAAACACAATTTTTTTCCTTATAGACCATCTAACTACTCTTCTTCCTAAGAACTGGAAACCACTAGAAGTACTTTTACGATCTAATATACACCCAGCATTATCCACATCAGTGAACATTGAAGATTGAATTGCCCGTAGGGTACCAAAGGCCCATCGCTTTACTTCCCTTTAGATATCTGAAGATTTTCTTGACTGCGGTTAAGTGAGATACTTTAGGGTCAACTTGTTACCGAGCACATAAACCTATTGCAAATACAATATCTGGTCGACTAGCAGTGAAGTATATCAATGACCCAATCATTCTTTGGTAGGTTTTGTGGTCAACTGACTCTCCGGTAGGGTCAAGTAACTCTCTGGTATCAACGACTGTATGGCCTTTTGGCTTTGGTACCAAACATGTATTCTGGATTGCAGGTGATCTGTGGTTGCGGTACCAAACATGTATTCTAGTTCCCACTCGATTTGAGAACAACCCGCAAATGAGTCTTGGTTAGTTGAAATGGGGTCTATGGTAGGTAAAAGAAGTTCCCCTGGATTGATGACATGAGGTCCCCCTGAACCATAGATGGTTCCCCCTAGACAAGTGATGTTGGTTCCCCCCGAATTGATGAATGATGAACAATCCTTGGGTCTCTTCTTGTATCTATGTTTTCATTCTCTTCTTCAGAGTCTTCAAAAATGTTTGATTGTGTGGTCGGTATGCGGTAGGGAACTAGAGCATTATCTTCAAGTACTGGATCGTCGGCACTTGTTACTTGCAAAGGAACCGATCTTTCCCCCTCAACAGAGGTGGTGGAAATATTGAGTGATGTTCCTTCAGACAGGATAGGTCCAGATACTACACCATGTTGTTTCTGTGCTACCATAGACACCAGGATTTCTGAAAGGTGAACTGTCTCTGCTGGATCGAAGAGATCAACATAGTTGACTTCAAATATGTTCAAAGGATCTGAGGATGTCAGAATATGACTTTCCATGATGTATTTGGTTTTGGTAGATGGAGCAGTGTTGTGTACATAATAGTCATCAAACTTAACATCAAAACTTTCAACTATTAGGCTGGTACGTCTCACTAGAACCATGTATGCAACTTTATTGCTTAAGTAACCAGGAATATGCCTTCATCAGACTTCAGTGTAAATTTTTTAAGATGATCAGTGTTGTTGAACATACACCATCTGCAGCCAAAAATGTGAAAAAAGCAAACATTGGGTTTGCGGTTGTTAATAACTTCATTGGGAGTCTTGTTGAGGCGTTTGCAAATGATGCTTCTATTCTGAACAAAGAATGCAATTGTTGCTGCTTCGGCCCAGAAGTAGAGAAGTAGGTTGGAAAAGTTTAACATAGATCTAGCAGCTTTGACCAATATGCGATTTCTTCACTCTACTACTCCATTTTTATAGGGTGTAGGGTCCCGAAAATTTGTGGCTGATGCCCTTTGAGATCAAGAAACTATTTAATAGTTGATTTATGAACTCAGTCCTGTTGTCACTTCTTATCCTTCTGACAGGAAACTTGATTTGGCGCTCTATTTCCTTGATGAAGTTGATCTTGATCTGTTGTGTCTGATTTGAGTCTCAAGAAGAAGACCCAAGTGAAGCGAGTAAGGTCATCCACTATAACTATAATGTATTTTTTATGGTGAAGACTGGCTACGATAGATGGACAACAAAGATCAATGTATAGAAGATCCAGAGGTTCAGCAATTGAAGAGTCGATGATC
The DNA here is from genome assembly GCF_002870075.4 of Lactuca sativa. Classification (NCBI taxonomy): domain Eukaryota; kingdom Viridiplantae; phylum Streptophyta; class Magnoliopsida; order Asterales; family Asteraceae; genus Lactuca; species Lactuca sativa. The sequence goes on from NC_056630.2 coordinate 254,645,396, forward strand.
AGAGGATAGCTACATATAGACTGTTTGCCACATTGATAGGCAGGGCACTGAGTATCATTGTTGTACTTGAGAATTAGTAGACCACGAACCAACTCGTCGGTGACCAGCTAATTGATGTATCTGAAGATAAGATGAGCTATTTTCGGTGCCACAACCAACTCACTTCAGACACTGCTTTTGTGAGAAAGCACAACCATGGTTTCCCGATGATTAGAGAAACATCTAGTGGGTACATCGTCCCTTCGGCCTAGATTTAATGAAGCATGTGATTCAATCACTCGTCATAATATAACAATACTCATTGTCGAATCCAACCCGATGGTCTGCTTTACACAACTGCCCAACACTTATTAATTTTTCCTTGAGTACTTAACATAAGCAAGTCACTGAATTGATAAGCTCCCCATAGTTAATATTCAATATCCCCTGATGGTTACATTTGTGTTGTTCCCAAAGGTGAAATATCTACCACCACTGATTGGCCTGAAGTCTCAAAGGTATTCTAACCTTCCCGTCATGTGCAAGGAGCAGACACTATTAATTGGCCATTCTTCTTCTTGGTCCTCCTTGCACATTGCCTACAAATCAGAGGGTTAGTTTGGGCACCCAAAGAAATCTGGAGCCTGGTGTTACATGAGAACTTTTCTTAATGGATGCGTACACATGAGACTTAGGAAGATATTGATTTTCAAATTTTGATCCTAGTTCAGGGTGTTTCACAACTTTTGGAGTTTTACGAGGTTTGATTGGACATGATGTTTCTATTGGGTAAAATCCAAAGGCGAGATTTTTATCATTTATCTAGACACCATATTTTGTCAACGGTTTGGAGGGTGTGGTTGGGGTCTTGTGACCGGTCCTTGGGCGATATTGAGTTGTGGTGCCCTTAGGAATTGAAAAGGTTTGTTTTGTCGGAGTGGTCTTGGAACCCGAGAAAGTTTTGTCATGAGGTTCGGTCCTAGAATTTGACTTTATGATCGACTGAGGTGTTTTAGACATTTTTGGTGTTGGCAAAATATCCTTCCAATTTGGATTTGTTAAGGTATTTTGTGAAAGTGATCTGACTTGTTTTTAACCTTTTGCAAGATTATTACGAAATGATTTTGTAACAGTGGTTTTTTTATCCCTCGACTGCAGTCATGAGTTTTCCAAAATCCTTTGCGTTTGACATTGGATTTCTAAAATTCTTGTTTTTGACCATAGTTTTCCGCCTTTACTTCCGGATCTGATTTCTATTTGAAGAACCATTTTTGCTTGGTATTTTGGTTATACCATATCAAAAACATTTAATTGTGGTTTTTTGAGATTCTTTGATTGAGATGAAAATCAAGGACTTGAGTCATCCGAATACAAGAATAAGTGTTTTGAGAACACTGGCCAAATTCAAAATTGTTAATGAGCAATTTTGAATTTTGTTGTGGACTTGACTTGAGTCTACGGTAGTGAAGATTGGAGTACCGTAGAGTAAGTCAAGGATGACTTTTGAACTGAACAAGTCTTGGAGGACAGTGGTGGACAGTCTGTAGTTAGTTCTGGTCCTTCTAAGATAATTGCTTCATTAACAATGGAAATTGATTGGGAGCTAGGAAAAACTATGTCAGCAATGGGTATGGATTCATCTAAATTACCTGAGGATTTAGGAAAAATTTCCTCAATGACACAGTTGTTGCTAAGTTCACAAATTCTACTGAAGTGACACTGAATGTCTTTAGGATATGTCTTACTATTGACTGGGAATTGAAAAGGTCTATCCATTCGGACATATGGACGTTCGACATTGATTCGGGGAGAGGAGGTCTCAGTGGCTGAGAACCCAATGGACCATCCCCAATTATAAGTGTTGTCTACGGTCCCATTGTTTACAAGATTTTCAATAGCCTCATTTTCAGTAAATAACTTTCCAATTAAAAGGTTTAAGCATACAATCTCCTTGCGGGCAAGATCCCATTGATTTAAAGCAATATCTAGTTGAGTTTCCTTTAACAACCTAGCATCATTTTCTAAAACTAAGTCATTTTCTAACATGGCGACCTTTAGCCTTTTGTATTTTAGTCTTCCTCTCACATGGTAAAGTTCTTGGAACGTTATATTCTTTTCGTCTAGGGCTTTGTTGTAGTCTGAAAGGATGGCAACACAAGTGTTATTAAGCCTTTAAATGTAAGGCTCACAATCATGCATGCTGTAATTGTTAGATTGAATCATGATTTTTTACTTTTCCATGATGTTGAGAGTTTTGTCCTTGGCCATGTAGTAGTAATTATTCTGTAGTTTTGAAGATCAATCTTCATCACTTTCTGCAATGATGCAAATTTTTCCTTTGCTGCGGTAGTCGTCTATGTCTTCTTATTCATCTCTCGAGGACCAAACTTAGTGATCCCTTCTTACATGAGCAATATATGCTCTTGCTTTCCCCTTTTCACAATCCTCTACTTCTTGAGCCATTCTAAGATAGAATGTTTTGTCTCTTACCACATTTACTTTGCATTCTTTAGCAAAGTGGTTTTCTTTGTGACATTTGTGGCAGATCAGAACTTCGTCTTTGACTTCAATAGGAGTACCAGAGTCTGAGGTTTGATTGATCTGCTGAGTCTCTTTTGTTTGTGGGGCATTTTGTGAGTGATGAGGATTTTTAGGATATATGGGATGGTGAATTTGGGAATTGAAGTTTCGGTTGAAAGGTGGTTTGGTGAACTGTTGATTCTTTCGAAAAGATGGCAGTGGGAGTATATTAAACTATTTGTTGAGAAGAGAAATGGATTTCTGGACCTCTTCCTCGTCATCTAGTTCAACATCGGCTTGATATGACTGCGGTGGATTGTCATATGAGTGTTGGTATGATGATTCTGTGATATATGGGTACTGAGGTGGTTTGAAGCGTTTGAGCCATCAAAGAAAGTGGTCCTCCGAAGTCTCCACAGTCTTTTGACACCGTTGACTCCTGTGCTTGTAGTTCACCGTAGAGCTTGAACAAAGAAAGAGTGGGGATTTTTTTGTCTCCTTGGACTATCATTTTGGTAGTTGTCTAATGTCTTCCCAAACTATTCAGAAACTGTATATTTATTTTATGATTACTTCAAACAGTACCAGCATTTGACAGCTTTGTGACAATGAGGTTGAATCTTCTTAATGAATCTTCAATACTTTCACCAAGAAGAGCTTTAAAATTGTTAAGCTTGTTGAGGTCAGTGGTGAGCTTTTTTTTTTCTTGAGCTTGTTCTGATCCTTGATAGAGGTTCTTGAGTACATCCTAGATTTATTTGGCAGATTTGTAGTTGATGATGATGTCAAAGTTATCTGGAGCAACACCACATGATATTTAATAGAAAGCTATGGCGTCTTTCTCTATTTTTTCAAGATCATCAGTTTTTAGTCGATTCATAGCTACCTGAGCTCCTCCAATTCGTTCCTGAGCACCATCCACTTAAGCAGGAGTTAGAACTAGAACATGGGTTCCTTCTTCCACAGACCTCCATACATCCCTACCGAGCCTCTTAAGATACCTTGCCATTGTTTGAGACCAATGGTCGTATTCACTTGTAGCAATTATTGGAGCTCTATTAGAGCCACCAACGTTGTTGGAAACATTCAATGATAAATCTTGTTCCATATTTCCTTTTTTAATAAAAATGAGCTTTAGTGGTATAAAAGGTTTTCTAAAATCAGAGTTTTGTTTAAAAAACAACCACTTTGGCTCTGATACCAATTGTTGAGAGAAAAAAATTTGAGGAACACTTGAACAAATGTTAGTACAAGATAATATGTTTAAGAATAAGTTAATCTCAAGGATCTTGTTAGCTCAACAATAATAAAAATTTAGAAGTTAGATTGTTAGATGCGGAAATGTAAGGAATTATAAATGAAAACAAGTTATATCAAGTATGCACTAAGTTGATTCATAACAAGGCTTGCAATCAAACAAAAGTTAGTAAATGCGATCAACTTAAAGTGAATAGGGACTCGGTTTATCGAAAGATAATAGATAGAGATTAATGATCTTTGTATTTCAATGATAGTTTAGAAAGACCGTGAAGGTGTGTTGGATACAAGAAGAGGGAGTCTCTATTTATAGAGTCCCGAAAAGTTACATGGACAATAAACAAATACTACTATACTAACTTCAATTATCATGCAAGGTTCACTAGACGAAACAGAGTAAACACGCTAAGTCAGTAAAGTGAAAAAAAGTCTTCATCATTCATCTCTACGGTAGCAGTTATGGTTGTGGTTGCGGTTCACACAAAAACTTCTTCAACTTCGGTAGTTAACTCCTACTATGATATCACCAACACTTTTAGGATGTGGATCCTTTAGCTAAAGAAGGTCACTTTTTGTATCAATATATATACATCTCAGGTATTAATGATATATATATATATATATATATATATATATATATATATATTACTTTTATCGAGTATCATTCATGACATCGATATATGGAGTGATCTTGAAAGGGTCTATCCAATACTTATTCTCTAGTAACTACCTATGAAACTAGTTACAATGCTTTTTCAACCACTCCAATTCATATTATTATCACTTCATTATTTTTCCCATAGTAATGTCGACTATGGATTTTAGAGTGAATAAATTTACTCGAGGAGTACACATGTTAATGTGCATGGTCTTCTTATGTGATATGGGTTCTTTGGCCAATGCAATAGAAGCCTCAATGTAACAAAATATTTCTAAGGGATCCTAAATGGAAGTAACAACACTTTGATCTCCAATAGATTTCTTCATCCGAACAACTTATTGTGCAACTTATGAAGAAACGATGTATTCTAACTCTATAGTGGTGATTGTACTACAACACGTTGCTCCGCATCCCCATTAATAATGATAACATATTCTGATTTTGACTTACAATCATCTGGATCTGTATTGAACAAAGAATTAGTGTAACACTTTAAACATAAGTTTTCTTGCATACCTCTATAGATGAGGAACATATCTTTAGCTCTTTGCAAGTACTTAAGGATGTTCTTCACATCTATCCAATGCCTCTCCCCTAGATTTTTTTGGTACTTGCTTGTCATAATCATTGCACAAGTACGCACAAGTCTAGTTTAATTCCTAACATACATGATGGATCCAACTGTCAAATCATATGAAACATCTTTAATCTTGTATAGCGCAAACTTTCTGCTAGGACATTGAGATGAACTTAGTACATTGCCATTGGTAAGTATCCTCTTTTGGAGATTTTTATCGTGAACCATTTCAAGACTTTGTTAGTTTATGTACTGTAGCTTAAACCTATTAATCATTTCGATATATCTCTATAGATCTTTATACCAAGAATGTATGATGCCTCACCAAGATCCTTAATTGAGAAACACTTTCCAAGACAAGATTTTACACCTTGTAAATTCGGAATATGATTTCCCTTGATAAGTATGTCATCCTCATATAGGACCAGGAAGGCCACCAAGCAACCATTAGTTCTCATGTGAAGACAAGGTTCATCTTCATTTCTAAAAATCCACACTTTGCGATTTCATCACCGAAACAATGATTCCAATTTTGAGATAATTTCTTTAACCCCTAAATTTATCTCTTGAGATTAGACACCTTATTATGATGCTTTTGATCAATGAAACCTTTAGTTGGAACCCGATAGACATCTCCTTCCAAGTATCCATTTAGAAAATTTGTTTTGACTTACATTTTCCATATTTCATAGTCATAATATGTTGTTTCAGCAAGCAATATCAAAATAGATTTAATCATAACGACTTGTGATAAGATTTAATCATAATAAACTCCTTGGGTTTAAGTGAATCCTTTTAAAAAAAGTCTTCCTTTGAATGTATTTAAATTGGCATCCATGTTAGTCTTCTTCTTGAAGAATCACTTACTTCTAACAGTCTTACAATGGGGAGGAAGTTCAACCAAATCTCAAGCTTGGTTTTCCCTCATGGATTGCATCTATGCGTTCATGGCTTCAATCCATTTGTTAGATTCAGGATCTACCATTGCATATCACTAACCAACAGGCTCATCAACATGCATCAATGATGAATCCATATCTCTCAAGTTCCTAATGAATTCAACCAGATTTGTGAATGACTTGTGTTTCAGTAGGTTAAAGGATAATGATATATTCATTTTTAACAAGCTAATGTTTAGTAATAGTGCCAACTTAAGTTACATCAATTTGTGGTTCTTTATCTTCCTCAAGTTCCACGCGCCTCCTAGTTGCCTCATCCATCAGAAACTTGATTTCTAAGAATTCATCTTTTTGTGAAATAAAGATGGTATTCTCATTAGGGATGTAGAGGTAATATCCTAAACAATATTTATGATATCCTAAAAAGATGCATTTTATAGACCTAGGTTCTTGTTTTCTTGAAGTTTCATGTGATGGGTTTTGAGCATTCTAACACTCCTATGGTGTGCAAGCAACCCTATGTGCTTTGTGATGGGTTTTGTGAAAACAATCCTATATGTGTAAGCAACCCTAGAATTGAATCTATGTTTTCACTATTAGATACATAACATTATGAACACATATAGAAACCCTAATATGCCCTAATATTTTCGAAATACACATAGAAGGTTAGATCACATACCTCTTGTTGTTATATTGCAATAACAACTTAAATCTTCAAACCCTAAGTCTTGAAAGCAAGCACCACAAGTGTAGTGCCTCTAATGGCTCACAAACACAACAAGCAAATGGAGAGATAAGAGAGAGAGGGAGGAGGTATGAAATCGGCCCTAACAACCCTTTAGGAAGGCATGGACGACATCTTATGGCCTTAGGGGTCTTTATATAGGTGTAGAGATTAGGGTTTCAGTCCTTATCTTTATATACTTGCTTGCCCACCAAGCAATCATAAGATAAGCCTTGAAATCCCTTATCCTTTATCCTTTGGATGATTTTAAGGATATCTTATCCCTTGAATTCGTCCAACCCATATCAAGGATAACCATTACCCTATTTTGTAACTATCACATAATTACAATTCAGCCCCTCTAGTTTAATTAATTATAGTTGATCACAAAATTAATTCTTAATTAGTTATTGAACAATATTAATTAAACAAATATGATTTCTCCTTTCATATATTATTCTTCTAACATATTAATAAATCATAATAACCTCTTTCTCTATTATTTCTCCACTCAAGTTGCTTTGGTGAAGGCAACCCAAAAGGACCATGCACAATCGGGTCAAGTACTTACCAAATATGGTTACGGGCTTAGACACTAATCCAACAGTCTCCCACTTGGATAAGTCTAGTAACCAAAAATGCAAGTACAACTCGATTAGCAATCGTACCTCTCAAAGACGTTGTCGAACTCTATTGGATCATATATTCCTCCATTGTAGATATCGTATAGACGTGAGACATGGATTGAAATCATTCTCTCAGTCTTTGTGTTGTTTCCCGATTTCCGATTTACATCGACTGACTAATTGAACAAATCAAATTTAGCCCTAGCCCGGCCTAGCATTTACGTTTGTCATCACTAAATCATCGAGGGGCCCACATATATCGATTTTATCCCACTTTGGGTAAAAGGAATGGATAAACTTCGACTTAATGTTTGCTTGCACTAACTCACCAAATCACACACAAAAATATGTTTTGTATCACCAAGTTACTGGTGCATTTACATATTATCAATGTGCAACCGATTCGCAAGATACAACTCACACATCTTGGTTTCAAGAATACAAGATATTATCATTTCACCAATCGCTCGTGATAAAATCCATGAAGCGACCCAAGTGAGCGTGGGTTTAATCCAATGCTCAAAATCATATTCATAAACACTCATGAACGTTGCAGCAAACCTTTGCTATGTCCAATACACTTTAGACAATCTACAAATCAATTCATGACAGTCTTCATTCATACCTACTTCCAAGATATGAACGACTGTGGACCTTTTGAATAATTCGATTATTCTTAATAAACTCAATTATTCTGGAAGTCAAAACATGCAACGAGAAACACAATAATAATACTAATCCTATATGGTCCCCAACCGTTGAGTATAAATAAAACACTTTTTATTTATCACCATATCAATTACTCATTATCCATTGTTTAATGTTTCAGATAATCAACTTTATAACTCAAATCATAACCACAATTGTCCCATGCTCCAAGCATGCACACTTTGGTTTCCTATGGTCCATACTTTGTGAAATATATCAATTAAAACTTTTCAAATGAAACTCATTTCACAATCCCCAATCTTTATAATTAGTGTAAGAATACCAAATCCTTGCCACCTTTTCGAATATGTCAAATTCTAATATTCTATGCAATGATTCTCTTGTGAAGTCACGACACAAAAATCACAAAGACTCGGCCAACGAAATCACAAGGTACTCTATCAAAAAAAAATTACATAACAATTCTCGATGTGATGTCTCTCACTCAAAGTACATTCCTTTGAACATCCTTTTGCATAAAACTTTCTAATCTAGACATAAATTCTTAATTTCCAACTCCCAATTATGGAAACATTTCCATATTTACCATATGACAACTCATTCTTAATAGAATCTTATCTATTCATAATAATGTCGATATGGTCCATTCAATGCCATACTTCCAACTACTCGCAAGTGACCAATCCTCAACGAACTTTGGATTGTCCTTTCATAGTTGTTTAATTATCTTAGTCAAAACCGATTCTTATCCTTTTTCCCTCTTAATGCGCTAGACATTTGGAAAAATTTAAGAATGGTCAAATATTATAGCACTTGCAATCGATCCTTTACCCGAAGCGTATGGGACACGATGCATAATGTCTTACATAAAGATATGATACTCTATCAATCTTCTGCCAAAATATTTTATGTGTCCCGTTCTTACAATTTGAACTATGAAGAGGGATACCGTAATCATAATCGAAATTTAAGAACACACTATGTATCACTTGACTAAATTTATTAAAATTTCTCAATCTAAGCTTTAGATATTGAAACGATGTACAATATTCTCTCCCTTAATTATAGCAAAACAACTTTTCAACCCTTACGACTTTGCTAAGCATAACACTTGTTTTCTATAATTAATATTGCTAACTTGCAATACTTACCATAATCATGCTCCCACTTTACATGATGATTATTTCTTTACCAGCATAACACTTATGCTCCTACTAGCTTCGACATGTATTTAGAAATCAGTTGAACTTATAGACAATAATTTCTCAAGTTCATATTTCTAATACTAGATGCTTCGATAAGACTTTATCTAAGCTTCTCAAACTTATACACTTTTCCTTGGACAACTCATATGTATATGTCTAAACGATTCTAGGACTCATATCAACAAGTTTAAGATGTTCAGACCCATTTTCCATTTCCCACAATTCGAACTATGAAGAGGTATGTCATAAACATAGTTGAATTTGAGAAACCCAAATTACATAATGCTATCTTCAAAATCTCTCTTAGTGAAAGCGTTTCCTCACAATCACTCTCATGAATGAAAGAAACTTTATGACACTTAGATTTTGTGGTGTATACGTTCCCATCCATGTGAATTCGTCATAACCATAATCACAAGATAATGTCATTGACAAATCCAAACTCTTATGGATAGAACTTGTTCTTCTTAATTTCTTGCCATCAAGGGTCCCACCATTACTTCCAAGTTATTGAGCAACCCACCCCCTTCATTTCAATGTACTTTCCATTGAACAAGGTGTCTTGCCCCTATACAATCCATCGAGAACTCGTAGAACTCACATGCATAATTAACTTAAGTGGAATGGAAAAAATAGTGTCAACATGACAGGTTGTAAACCTCAAGTCGTGTGCTAGTGTTGAATGATAAGGTCTATTCTTGATTTGTTTTGAAACCTTTCAAGACCATTAAGACTCCCACTGACTCCTTGACATATAAGATTCTCTTGTCAAGAACCATTTCTTGACAAACAAATATTCAAGAGTTAGTGTAGCTTTCATCAAGACAAAACACTTCATATGATTGGTCCTACTTGGTCTTTGTCTTATCCAAGACATCGCAACTTACCAATTTCAAATGTGCAAGAATAAGAAAACCCCTTTTCCAAATTCCACATTTAATGAATGTTATAGACCTTCTTAAGACTTGTCACTCAATTCACAATCTTGGAGTATAACTCTAAGACTTGATATTGGAACGAAGTATGATTGACTTCTTGATTTAACCATTTCCACAATTCCTGATTCCTCTTCTTAGACATACAAATTGTACTAAGACTCACTTAGAGGATCAATTAAGATATGGTTCTTAATCATTAAGACCTATCATAAAACCTAATAAAAGGTACTTTCTATTCTTCTTAGAGCGGAGAAACTTTTATCTTTCTGCCTACTTGACTCTTCTTATTCGTTCCGCTATTGATTAAAACTCTTTTAATCAACCCAGAATTATACTCAATCTTATAAGTATAACCATATCCACTAAAATTTAGTAAATCATGATGAATATCTTTGTTACTCTTGTGGTAGACTTGATCAACGTACGACCTAGTGTACTCAATTTCTTAGTCCTTAAATTTGACACTTTGTCAAGGAATTAGTCCAAATTTCCCAAATGTGAAAGTTTCCATTCATCATACAATACTTGTTATACGATTCCAAGTTCCTATCCACTTGAAACATAGGCGATGAGAAACTCTCCTTATTTGGTAAACTTTTGACACTTCCATAAATAACCTAATGAAGAATCAAATCCATTTTGCTAATAGAAGCACATAAACATCAATTTTTAATATACGCCATTGTAAGGATAAACAAATAAGATAAAACCAAAAATTTATTTTATTCATAAAAGCAGCGGAAAACATGTCCTTACAATGCAAAATTCAACTGAAAAACTATGTAATAAAATACTCCCAACAAATCTATCATAACTTCCTAAGCTCAAAATCTGATCTTCGAATCCATGCGATCGTAATCCATTTCTTCGTGATCAGACTCATCTTGCTCTTCCATCAAACTTCCTCTTTTTTCTCTAATTCTACAAAACATGCAAATGTAATCTTATCACATTATGTATAAAGAATAGGAATTTAATGGAGTTAGATAGTGGATTTTATACCTGAAGTAGAGCCATACTTCTTGACTCTTTCATCTCTTAGACTCTTCAGGTCCTTTGGGCAGCTTCGTATCCATTGCCCCTTCTCTTGGCAGCAGAAACGTGTGGGTTCTTCTAGAATGTCCACGGAAGCATGGTTGGTTGAATTACCAGATAAATATGCTCATCATTTCTGATTCAGTAGCAATAAGCATGTAAGTTAAGTCAATGAGGGTTGCGTCAAGATCCGTCATATAATACTCTCTTTTGAACTTATCATATGATTTAGGGAGTGACTGAAGAACCCAGTACACAACCAACTTATTGGGAAAGGACGCACCCAACATAATCAAACTATCAAAGTGTGATTTCATCCCTAGGACGTGAGCAACATGGGTTTACCATCTTCATGTTCCATTGCCAATAGGGTTTCGGTGATCTTGAACCTTTCAAATCTTCGATCTTGTGGGTCGGAGAGAACAATGGGAGGAGGAGGAGGGAGTGAAATCAAGCTAGTCCACATTGATCCTTCACTTTGGAACAAGCTTTTACTTTCAACAGGAACACCTTTTCCTTCGGATTCGGGAAGACCACGGTTAGAGTCAGACATCTACAAAATGGGAGAAATTTCAAGTTAGTTGATTGAATCCTTAATGAAACACCCAAATGAGACGTTAAGGCTAGGATCCAAAAACATTATTTACACATTAGAAGAGGGATGTCGTAATACAACATGCAAATAATTTGGAGGTGAGTGAATGACGAATCACTAATTCTTCACCATGAAAAAACATAAAAGCTTAAGTTTTAAACGTATTAAGAATTCCTAGATTTCCTTTGAGATTCATTGAACTTTTCAATGACATGTTTAAATCTCGATATGCCCCTCTCATTTGTGACTGGGATGCCGAGGATCACAAAGTGAGTGTGAATAGCCATGCAAATGTACATGGTACCCTCATTGTTACAGTCACCTATTCGATGTGCCGGTAAACCACACACGCTCCATCGAACTATGACAAACATTGAGTCACCCTTTGCCACCTTTTCTGAGAACCCAATTAGTGTGCCGGTTAACCACACATGCTCCACTAACGTCTTAGCAAGGGTACAAAGTGTAATTTCATGGGATTGCATCAATTTCACTTTTGCCTAAAGTAACTAGGATTGGGAATTTGTAAAAGCGTTTAGTTACTTTACATAGATTCATTATACTTATTAATGAAGAGAGGATTGCCCTATCCTACCCGTTCGGATAACGACCCTCCACCAATCAAGGAAGCGTTGGGTAAGAGTGGATACCCAATAAACGGCCATTTTATAAGCCATAACCTTATACCCCCTTATAGATCGGCTTCGTGAATGAGGCCTACTAACAGTAAGACTAGCATTTTAGTTATACATATATAATATTAGACTTTTAATGTTATATATAGTATAAGGGTGTATTTTATACTTTTAAAATACTAGGTGGTTTAAATTTTATAAATTACACTTTTAATAAAATATAAACCATATCATTATGGATTTATTAACTCTCTTTTAATTGTACACTTAATTAATTTAATAAAACATAAGGGTATAATTTGAACTTTTCAAAAACTAGGGTTTTAGAATTTAACATTTTTCAAAATTAAAATTTTAATCAAACAATTTAAATTCCAAAATTTGAGGGCATGTTTTTGAAACTTTTAAAAACAATTAGGTTTTAATCTCACTTTAAAATTTTCGAATTTAAGACTATTTAAATTGAAATTTTAAATATTAAAACTCTTGATTTAATAATTATCTTGAATTAAACTATTAATTTAAATTATTAAATCATAAGGGATTATCTAAATCATAAAGGATAATTACTAATTAAACAATTAATTTATCCTAATCCTTTTAATCCCTTTAAATTTCGAAAATCATGGGATAGGATAATTCAAAATCTTTAATTACCATATATAACCATTAAAGGATAATTGCAAGATATACGGTAATCCAAATCCCTAAAATTTAGGATCTTATCTTGGGGAGGAGGCTAATCTCGAAAATCATAGGGTTTTGCAAACCATAGATGTCGAAATCTTGAGGCTTAAGGAAAGGATTTGAAAACCCTTTCAAATTTTCGCAAATTAGGGTTAGTAAACCCTAATATCGAACTTTATTGCCTCCTAGGGTTTATTGGCTATAAACCCTAATATGTCAAGTTCATACAATTGTATAATACTAATTGAAAACAAGTTAACCAAAGGATTTGATACCACTGATGGGTTTTGTACAAACAATCCTATGTGTGCATAAAACCCTAGAATTGGATCTATGTTTTCATTATTAGATACACAACATTATGAACACATATAGAAACCCTAATATGCCCTAGTATTTTCGAAATACACATAGAAGGTTAGATCACATACCTCTTGTTGTTATATTGCAATAACAACTTAAATCTTCAAACCCTAAGTCTTGAAAGCAAGCACCACAAGTGTAGTGCCTCTAATGGCTCACAAACACCACAAAAAATGGAGAGATAAGAGAGAGAGGGAGGAGGTATGAAATCGGCCCTAAGAACCCTTTAGGAAGGCATGGACGAATTCTTATGGCCTTAGGGGTCTTTATATAGGTGTAGAGATTAGGGTTTCAGTCCTTATCCTTATCTAGTTGCCTGCCCACCAAGCAATCATAAGATAAGCCTTGAAATCCCTTATCCTTTATCCTTTGGACGATTTTAAGGATATCTTATCCCTTGAATTTGTCAAACCCATATCAAGGATAACCATTACCCTATTTTGTAACTATTACATAATTACAATTCAACCCCTCTAGTTTAATTAATTATATTTGATCACAAAATTAATTCTTAATTAATTATTGACCAATATTAATTAAACAAATATGATTTCTCCTTTAATATATTATTATTATAACATATTAATAAATCATAATAACCTCTTTCTATATTATTTCTCTAGTCAAGTTGCTTTGGTGAAGGCAACCAAAAGGACCATGCACAATCGGGTCAAGTACTTACCAAATATGGTTACGGGCTTAGACACTAATCCATCACTTTGGATCTATGTTTTCACCATTATACATGCTAATATACAAAATTCCAAAGCATCATCCTAATTAGCATAGTACAGAGCAACTATACTACAAAAGTCTAGTTAGATGACATACATTTTGATGGAGCTTGAAGTCTTGAACCTTTAGGAGCTTAGCCCCAATAGTTTAGAAGCCTCAAATGGAATCACATTAACACCACCAACTAATGGAAAGACTTGAGAAAAGGTTACTTTGGTTCTCCTATAAAATCGACTATTGCCCTCACTATGTGTATCCACTAGTCACACCTTAGTGCCATTTCATGAACGATGGGGTCCAATATATGGTGTGGCTCATTTGGGATTACACCATGTAACTCATGAATTTCCATATCCTTAATGATCCATGGGTTTTAACCTCCATGGAGTATCCATGGATTACCACATGTTTAATCCCAACATGAAGGACTATGGATCACAAGCCCATATATATATGAATGAATGATTTACATAATCAATCCCTATATATTTAATTAGTCTCTTAAGATCACAAAATTAATTCCGAACTAATTCTTGATCAATACTAATTAAATAATATGATTTCATATCATTATATTAGAACTTATAATGTATTAATATAAATCATAAATAAATAACCTTTTCTCACTTGTCTATCCGATTGTTTCGATGCCATGCAACCCAAATGGACTTATGCTACTCTCGGGTCTAGTATATACCAATAATAGTTATGGGCTTAGACATCTAATCCAACAGTCTCCCACTTGGATAAGTCTAAAACTATTATTCAAGTATGAATCCAAGATCCCAACTAGCAATCGTAACTCTTAAAGCCAATGTCGAACTCTGACCTAGTCAAATGACGTATCCATTAGATAAGGGATCATCTATTCCTCCATTCTAGATATCATATGGACTAAGACATGAATTATAATCATTCTCTCTATCCATTTGTTGTTTCCTGATTTCCAATTTATGACGACTGAATAATTAAACAAATCAAATCAGTGTAGGCTTGGCCAAGCACTTAGGGGTGTCATCACTAAATCATCGAGGGGCCCACAAATATCACTTTTATCCTCCCAAGGGTAAAAGGTATGGATAAACTTAGACCCAAATGTTTTTTTGTACTTACTCATCAAATTACACACAACGATATGTTTTATAACAACCAAGTTACTAGTTGTGTTTACATATGTCAATGTGCAATCGACACGCAACTACAACTCACACGTCTCCATTTGAAGAATATAAGATATAATCGTCTCATTAATCACCCGATATAAAATCCATGAAGTGATTAGATGAGTGTGAGTTGAATCCAATACTCGAATTTTATTCTAGGAGCACTCATGAATGTTTCAGCAACTTTTTCTATGTCTAAGCACTTTAGACATCTACAAGCCCAATTCATGACAGTCTTGATTCATACCTACTTCCAAAGTATGATTGACTAGAGTTTGAATAACTTAGTTATTCGGGAAGTCAAGACATGCAAAGTGAAACACATGAATAATCAAATCCAATATGGTCTCATAGCTTATGAATATAAATAAAACACCTTTTTATTTATCACTATATTGATCACACATTATTCATTTTATAATGTTTCAAATAATCAACTTAATACTTGATCTGAAACAATAGTCATGCCATGCTCCAAGCATGCAGACTATGTTTGTCCAAACAATTGTTATGCCATACTCCAAGTATGCACACTATATTTGTCTATGATCCTTACTTTTTGAAATAGACCAATTGAACATGACTTCAATGATGCTCATTTCATAATACCGAATCCATACTGTAAATGTAAGAATACAAAATTCTTTGCCATTTACTTAAATCTGTTAGATTCTAAACTTATAGGCATTCATCCTCTTGTAATCACTATGCATAAAAGTCACAAAGACTTGGCAACAAACATTTACAAAGTATTCCAATGGAGAGAAATTCCATAGAAACAAAGTCTCAAATTAAAAGTACATTCCTTTGAACATCCTTATCGCATTAAGTTTTAAAATCTTACATAGATTTAATGAATAAATTCCACCTATGGAATCATTTCCACATTCCCATTTTGACTATCACTTTTGAACAAGAGTTGCCTCCTTTCAGAATATGACAATATTGTCATTCCAAAAATAATACTATACTTCTGATAGTCCATGAGCAATCAATCTTTGGTAAACCTCAGATTGTCCTCGACAATTGCTTAATCATTTTAGTCATATATACAGTTCTGGTCCTTTTTCCCTCTCAATGCCCTAGGCATTTTTAAAATTCAGAACGGATGAGTATTACAACACATGTAATCGATCCTATATCCGAAGCATATGGGACACGATTCACGATGTCTCACATAAAGACATGATACTAGACCAGTCCTTTGCTTTAATAGTTCTATTTCTATTTTCTATGTTCTCCTAATTCAGGTTATGAAAAGGGACGCCCTAATCATAATTGAATTTTAGAATACAAATAATGTAATCGTGACTAAATTTGATTAAAATTTCACAATCTAAGCTTTTAGAATTGGAATGAAGTATAATATCCTCTCCCTTAATTATAGCAAAACAACTTTGTCAACCCCTGCAACTTCACGAACTGAAACTTTTGTTTTCTATAATTAACATTGTTTACTTGCAATATTTACCATAATTAATTATGCTCCCACTAGCATAATAATTATTATCTTACCAGCATAACACTTATGCTCCCACTATGTCACACCCCGCTAAAGCGGAAACACGAGGCATGGTAGTATAAAGGGTTTCATAGCAAAAGTTAAAAGACAACACCAACCATAGTATTAAAAATCATTACAAATTTACAATAGGTTTGCACAACTTTTTAAAAGAAATTACAACATATTTAAAAGTCAACACATGCACATGCTCCTACAAGTGTTGTGTCTCTACGTGCCTCTTACTAGATGATTCCTGAAAAAACATGTAAAACGAGCGTCAACTATAAAAAATAGTTTGTGAGTACTCACAGATTTAAACATAATATTAGTCTTATGAATTGAACTCAAAGTTCTGATAAGAGTTTCCATAAATGAAAATATATTCCAAAATGAGTAAATAAGTTTGCATAAACAAAGTTTGTTGTCATCATGATAAATGAAGTATGTTGCCCAAATTAGATGCAACGTTCATATTCTCATGGGAAATAAAGTTTCCATAAATAGAAATATATTGCAAAAACGAGTAAATAAGTTTGCATAAACAAAGTTTTTTGTCATCATCAGAGATAAAGTATGTTTCCAAAATGAGATGCAACGTTCATATTCTCATGGGAAATAAAGTTTGTTGCTAAAACAAGATACAAGGTTTGTATGTGCATAATGATTATACCATGAGTTCACAACCCAAGCCTAATGACTGAGGGTGCCCTCTTCTATGTCTATCGCTAACATAGGGAAATATGGTAAAATGCACTCAAACGAATCGTGCGAGTTAGGAGTTGTCTACCTCCTAATAGCGTTATCAATAATAAGCATAGGCTCAAAAGAGTTAATGAGTTGTGTTAACTGATTCCAGGGACTTAAGCGTGATATGGCCTCATGAATTAAAAACAGCATATACATACATAACAACGTATAGCAACCAATTTTGATACAAGTCAAATAAAATACAACGAATAATAAATGGTTTTTGGACATGCTTTTCCACCCCAAAACATAAAAACCGAAAATAAGGGGAGTCGTGAATACTCACAATATGCAAAACATAGCAACCAAGTTTATACGAGTCAATTATAAATACAACGAACATAAAAAGTTTAGGACATGCTTTTCCACCCCAAAACATTTAAAAACCGAAAATAAGGGAGTGGTGAATACTCACAATGAATTGAGATGATGCAAATGATGTCTTGAACTAGGTTCCACTTGTACCACTACCGATTCCTGCAATAATGGTATTTGCTAGTGAGTCTCTAATCGAAATCTAACACTAATATACTTACTACTACAATAAAATTATGCCAATATTGTGTGAAAATTTAATATTGATAAGTTACAAACATTTTTCTGTGAAAAGTAAATTTCAATGAATCAATTGTTATATAACAAATTAAGTGGAAAATTCTCATTATTGAAATGTTAATATTTAACATTTTTAGAGGTGTTCCAATGATTAAATATTCAAAAACTAAACCAATTGAGTTATAAAATTTCCCAAACTTTTCATTTTAGTTTTAATTGAAGTCAAAGACCTCATGATAAATTTTCTTGAATTTGTTTATTTGTCTAACTATTTTTCTCCATTTTAGTTTCTTGAATAACCATAAAATTATGAAAAATCCTATACAATTAATACAAATTACCAAAATTCAGATTTTGGTTCTAACTACATTAAAAGACTTCCAGATAAACTTTCATGGATTATAGATATGCATAACCATTTTTCATATATTTAATTCTCTAAATTGATAAAAATTCATGAAAAATAGCAATATGTTAAGAAAATTTCCCAAAACATTTTATAATACTGCCATTACATATACTTAAGCTGGGAAAAATATAAAAATGGATTTCTAAACTATTTAACCCAATTTTATGATTTTTGAGCATTTATTCTAATAAAAACTGAAATAAATAGAAACTAGTTTCCAAAATTGCCCAAAATTTTTGTAACACTGTTATTAAACATTATTAAGCTTGGAAAATTATAAAAACGAATTTACAAACTGTTTAACCCTATTTTATGATTTTTGTGCATTTATTCTAATAAAATTGGGTTTAAGTGTATTCAATGTTGGGAAAATAGAAGAAAAATAGTATACAGAAGAGAAAAATCATCAAAAGTATTATGTAGCATCCGCATGTACTACAAGGTGTTTTGGTAAATGTTCATGAATTTTGGATGAGCAGAACCATTTATTCTATTTTTAGGCCATTATAAATACAACAATCATGGAAAATAGATATGCATTTTAAAAAATTCCCAAAATATTTTCCTAAGTCTTCCACATAGGGTAGAAGCTGTGAAAATTATTAGATACCCTTTTTAGATTACCTAATGAGTTTTTATGATTTATTAGAGCTAAACAAAAAGAAAATTCAAAACCATATTAAACAGTAACAAAAGTCATTGAAACTTCATGGGTGATGTTTGTTAACTTAAAGAATAATCCAAGGATTTTCCAGAATTTATTTACTAGTGTAAGTATTTTATATGATTTATTGCCCTATTTTCTTGCAATAATTATAGTAATTCAAGATAAATGAATTATTTTCTGGAATTTTACAGAGCATCTTATTTTGTTGATGGGAATCTGGAAAAAAAATCGTATTTGGTCAGAAAAGGAGTTTTATTTATTTGGAAATAAATCCTTCATGAACATATTTGAAAGCTTTTAACAACATACTTTGATGATCTAGCATCTAAGCTTGAAGATCATCACATGCATGTTTGTTTGAAGACCATTCATGAGTTTGAAATGTTCAAAAATCATTTTTGATAGAAAATTTTGGATGCATGTGGTGTTTTTCTCCCAAAACTTGTAGAAAAGTGCATTGTGTTGATTTTAACTTAGGTTTTGGTCCTTGGATTTCACCATTTACAACATGCATGTTGTTTTTGGGTGAAATCCTACCACCATCATCATCAAAAACGTGAGTTTGTGTGTGTGTATGTTTATGTGTTCATGATCTTACAATAGAATGGAGTAGAAGAAAAAGAAAGTGTAAGAAAAATTACAGAACTTTGAAGGAAAATGAAGGGAAAACGTGTTCTACCTAAATTGACATCCCTAGATGATGAAGATTTTGAGTTTGAGGTGTGTTCTTGGACTTATTTTCTAGAAATTTCTGTGGGTATAGAGAGAGGAAGAGAGAAAATGAGAGAGAAAGTGAAGTGTGAGAGAGAAAGAAGTGATTATGTGTTTTAGTAAGAGAGGAGTGTCTTGAGAAGAGGGTGGCCGGTTTTTGGGGGATAAGAAAAGGCTTCACTCTCTTCTATTTTTATAAATTCAAATCTTTTATAAAAATATCAAACTCTTTTATAACATGTGCACCTTAATATAGTTTTTACTCATAAAATAATGATTTTTGACTTATAAATTAAGGGTAAATGTTAATGACTTAAATTTTTATTTTCCTTGATTATATTTCCTTGAACTTAATCATTTTAAGATAATATTATAAGTCTCATAACTATTTTTATAGAATTCTTGATGTTAAACTTTATAAGATTTAGGTTTTAGGGTTTTGAGATTTAATAAATCTTTGGATATCAAAATCCATAGAATATTTGAGACTTTAAATTATCTTATTGTATTATAACTCATTTATAGTTATAAATAATGTTTGTAATTTATTTTTATTGGTTTATTGGCATTCTATGTAGTGATTCCGAGATTCAAGCGAAATTGAGGAATCAAGTATGCTAGTCCTAGTCTTCAACTTTGACTTAAGTTTCTATGAGACTTTGACCTAATTTCTACTTCTAGATCAAGTGCATGATGTTTGAATATGATTCATGAAAAGGCGTTCGAGTCAAAGAGTGACCCAAATATGGATAGTCACTACAGCTCAGTAGATGTAGAATTCACATATGAATGTGAAATCTAAGTACACTATCCTTCGATTCTAATTGTTTCCAAGTTTCTAGTAGGTTATAACTTAGCTTCTAGTCACTAAGTCCAGTATGTGTCGTGCCTATATGTGTAACTAAGTTTAGTTAAATCTAGAACCGACTCGAATTTTGACGGTTGTCACACACTAGCTCTGACACGTACTCAGAAATCAGTTGGAGTTGTAGAAATTGATGCTTCATTGACTTTCATTACCAAAGTTCAAATTGATGATACGAGATGCTTGGATAATACTTTGTCAAAACTTCTTAAAATCATACACCTTTCCTTAGATAGCTGACATGTGTGTCCAAACAATTTTATAACTATGAAAAGGGAAGCCGTAACCATAGTCTCAATTGTTTAGACCTTTGTCATTTCTCACAAATCCATGTTAGTGTGCCGGTTAACCACACATGCTCCACTAAAAATTTTAAGAATGCAAATATCACAATTGTTATCTACTTAAAATCTTTAAGTGAAAGCATTTCCTCACTATTATTTTCATGAATCAAAGAGAAACCTTATGACACTTAGATTTTATGGTGTATGTGTTCCTATCCATGGGAGTTCGTCATAACCACGAGAGGAGGTTAGTGATAAATCCAAACTCGTATGGACTGAACTTGTTCAATCTTGACTTCTTGCCACTTGGCAGCACAAGGCCTATTATTGCTTCCAAGTTGCTATGCATACAATTGAGAACTCAAAGAACTCGCATACATAGTCAATTTTTCTGGAATAGGCATAGAAACAAGAACTATGTCAGCATGATAGGTTACTAAACCTCAATTCATGTGCTAGTGATAAACTATAGGTTTTATTCTTTATTAGTTATTGAAACTCTTTCAGGATCATTAAGACTCCCACAGACCTCTTGACATATAGGTTTCTCTTGTCAAGAACCAATCCTTGACAAAACAAATATTCAAGAGTTAGTGCGGATTCTTATCAAGATAAACACTTCACATAATTGTTATTAGTTGGTCTTTGTTTTATCCAAAACATCACAACTTACCAATTTCAAATGTACAAGAGTAGAATACATTTTACTCTTACATTTGACAAGTGTTATAAACCTTCTTTAAGATATGTCACTTTAGTTACAATCTTGGAGTATGACTCTAAGAATTGTTTTGGAACGAAGTATGAATCATTTTCTTGATTTAACCACTTCAACAATTCATGTCTCCTCTTCTTAGCCATAAGAATGCACTAAGATGTCCTTAGAGGGTCAATTATGATATGGTTTCATAATCATTAAGATGATCATAAAACGTGATACTGAAGTACTCTCCCATCTTTTTAGATTTGAGAAACTTTTATCTGTCTGCCTAATTTGATTCTTCTTATCTGTCCTGCCTTTTCCAATGTTTCATAATTATACTTAAACTTGTAAGTATAACCATATTTACTAAACTTTAGTAAATCATGACGAATAGTCTTATCGATCTTTGTGGTGGACTTGAACATTGCATAAGAATGTGTACTCGATCCCTTAGTCCTTCACTTGACTCACATATACATGTGAACAATGAATTAGTCTTAATTTTCCAAAGATGAAAAATCTCATTCATCATACAATACAACTTGCATGATTCCAAGTTTCCGTCCAATTGAAATTTGGGTGATGAGAATCTTTCCTTATTTGGTAAATTTAGACGCTACCACAAATGAAAGAATCAAATTCATATTTCGAATATTGCTACAAACATACAAACATCAATTTTTCGTAAATGCCATTGCAAGGAGATATAAAATAAAAAAACAAACTTTTATTCATTTATTAAATTTGAAAAAAACTTTTCCTTACAATGCAATTACAAGTCAAAAACTATGTTATTACATATTTCTTAGCAATCTACCATAACTCCTAAGTAGTAGCTCAAAAATCCGATCTTCAAACCATGTGATAGAAGTCGAACTTCACGATCAGATTCAACATACCCTTCTTTTAAGCTTCATTCCCTTTACTTGATCCTGCTAAACATCAAAATGCAACCTAGTCACATCATGTATTAACAATCAACAATTAAGAACTTAACAGAGTTAGATAGTGGACTTACATGAAGCAGAGTCAAACATTTTGTTTCTACTTTCTTTCAGATCTTTCAGGTAGTCAGGGCAGCTTGGCTTCCAATGTCCCTTCTCTTGATAGTGAAAACATACAGAATCTTTGGGAATGGTACACGGGACAATCAGAGCCAAACATTTTGTTCCTACTTTCTTTCAGATCTTTCAGGTAGTCAGGGCAACTTTGCTTCCATTGTCCCTTCTCTTGATGGTGAAAACATACACTCTTTGGGAATGGTACACGGGACTATCACAGGCCTATCCTTTCTGTCTACCATTTGATCAACCGGGTTGACCATTGCCAATCCCTTTCCATTGGGAAGAGAAAACTTTTCTAGACTTCCAATGTTACCTTGAGAGGCAGACCTTCCAATCAAATTTGCTTGACCATTACACCAACTCATTGCTGATTCAACAGTAATTAGCAAATAAGTAAGATCTATTAGGGTCATATCATTATCTGTCACATAGTAGTCTTTAATGAACTCACTATATGACTTAGGAAGTGACTGAAGAACCCTGTTAATAGCCAACTTCCTTGGGAAAACGACACCAACACTCTCAGCCTATCAGTGTTTTCCTTCATCTCTTAGACATGTGCTCACACTGACCTTCCATCTTCATGTTTCATTGCAAGTAGGCATTGAGTGACCATGAATTTTTCAAGTCTTCGAGCTTGTGGGCAACGGAGGATAATTAGAGGAGGCGGAGGAAGAGAAGTATGATTTCCATGATCCAGTCACGAGACATCATCTTCATTAGGAAATCTTGTTCCAATGTATTTGGGAAGATCATGGTTGTCTGATCTTGACATCTACAATGGGAGAAATTCAAGTTAGTTGATTAAATGCTTAATACAACACCCAATATGAAATATTAAGGCTAGCACCCAACACAATATTTTATAACTTGGAAGAGGGATGCCGTAATCTAAGCTATAAAATATTTGAAGGTAGGTAAATGATGATTTACCAATTTCCACCATGCAAAACGAAAAAGAATTTTAGGTCTTAAGTGACTTGAAGCTCCTAGATCCTTTGAGATTCATTGAACTTTTCAATGGCATGCTTAAATCTCGATTGTGCCTTCTCAAGTTTGTGACTAGGATGCCGGGGATCACAAACAAGGTGTG
Source organism: Lactuca sativa (assembly GCF_002870075.4). Classification (NCBI taxonomy): domain Eukaryota; kingdom Viridiplantae; phylum Streptophyta; class Magnoliopsida; order Asterales; family Asteraceae; genus Lactuca; species Lactuca sativa. Next base: position 254,669,269 of record NC_056630.2, read on the forward strand.
AATAACAATGCACATTAACTTGGTACCCTTAATTTTTATCACCTAATCAATGTGCCGGTTAACCATAGGCACTCCACTAATCTATGATAAATATTAAATTACCCTTTGCTACTCTTATTATTCCATGTTAATGTGCCGGTTAACCACATACGCTCCACCAACGACATGGTAAGCTACAAAGTGTAATTTCATGGGTTAGCATGAAATTCACATTTTCCTAAAGTAACTAAGATTGAAAATTTATAAGTGTTTAGTTACTATATATTTACCATTATACTTTTAATGAAAGGAGAATCACAGTCCTATCCTACCCGTTCAGCTAACGACCCTCCACCAGTCAAGGAGGCGGTGGGTGAGAGTGGACACCCATTAAACTATCATAGTATAGGTAGTAACCTTATACCCCCCTTATAGACCGTCTTTGTGAATGAGGCCTACTAATGGTAATATTGAATTTTACTCTTTTACGTATATATATATATATATATATATATATTAAACCTATAATGTTGTAATAGTATAAGGGTTGAACTATAAACTATTTAAAATTCTAGGGTTTGGAACTAAAGTATTGAAAAGTGTAACTTTACAATTTCCAAAACTTAAGGGCAAGTTTTGAACAATTAAAACTTTTGGAATCCATAACATATGAGTTTAATATGGATTTTAATGGCAATACTCTTGGACACCCGTAACTTGAGGACAAGTTATGTAGCTCATAAAACAATTTATTGGAAAACACTCTTCAAATACATAACTCATGACATTTAAAGGCTCATTAACAAGAAAGACTTTAGGTTTTCCATAACTTGTGGTCAAGTTATGGAATCCACTAAAAGCCAGTTAGATCATCTAATAAATAAACAAACATGTCAAGAAAAACTATGATCTAGATTAAACTCATATGAACAAGACAATTCAATTTAAACAATTTTCATGTAACTAGCGTAACCATTAAACTAATACAAAACATGAAACTTTTGATAATTATCTTTTGAATTTGATTAGAATGATCATAACCACATCAAAAATAGGGTTATAGGTTCAAAAACAGCTTAGGGTAATGATTCTAGTCCAATTCAAGCCAAAAACATCGAAAATATGCACTCAGGGGCTCCGACTCATCGAGTGCAGGAACAAACTTGGCGAGTTGGATGAATTTCTACATGGACTCGACGAGTCCATTAGTGGACTCGGCGATTCCACTGCCCAGAACAACAAAAATTGATTTTTCAGCAATTGCATCAAGTATAATTGAAAACCAAGCCTAGGCTCTGATACCACTGATGGGTTTTGAGCATTCAAAAACTCCTATGGCGTGCATGCAACCCTATGTGCCTTGGATCTATGTTTTCACCATTATACATCCAAATATACAAAATTCCAAAGCATCATCCTAACTAGCATACTATGGAGTAACTATACTATACAGTCTAGTTATATGACATACCTTTTAATGGAGCTTGAAGTCTTGAACCTTTAAGAGCTTTGCCCCAATAGTGTGGAAGCCTCAAATGGTATCCCAATAACACCACCAACTAATGGAATGACTTGAGAAAAGGTTACTCTGGTTCTCCTATGAAATCGGCTCTTGCCTTCACTATGTGTATCCACTAGTCACACCTTAGTGCCATTTCATGAACCATGGGGTCCTTTATATAGTATGGCGCATTTAGGGTTACACCATGTAACTCATGACTTTCCATATCCTTCATGATTTACATAATCAATCCCCATATATTTCATTAGTCTCTTTTGATCACAAAATTAATTCCAAATTAATTCGTGATCAATACTAATTAAATAATATGATTTCATATTAATATATTATAACTTATATTATATTAATATAAATCATAAATAAATAACATCTTCTCACTTGTCTTTCCAATTGTTCTGATGCCATGCAACCCAATTGGACCATGCTACTCTCGGGTCGAGTACATACCAATAATATTTATGGGCTTAGACATCTAATCCAACATCATGTCTACCATAAGCTTCACAACCCAAACTTTCATGTAAATAAAGATGGAGCTTTTCCATACCAAGTCTCATAAGGTTTCTTATCTACCTTTTTAGTTAGTGCCATATTCAAGATTCAGATTGCGGTAAGTAACACATAACTCCAAAATGATAAAGGGAGAGTACTCCTGATCATCATGGATCAGACTATATCAGGTAAGGTCCAATTTCTCCTCTCATACACACCATTAAGATGTGTTGTTTTGGGTGGATTAAGTTGTGAGATAATCCTATGTATCCTAAGATGATCTTGGAACTCTTGACTCAAGTACTCGACACCTCTATCCAAATGAAGGATTTTGATTCTCTTGTCGAGTTCATTGTCAACTTCACTATAAAAATAATTTGAACTTTCAAATGCTTCATGTTTATGTTTCATGAAATACACATAATCAAAACTACTGAAATTCTCAGTGAAGGTGATGTAATATATTTCATCATATCTTGATGTTATTTTGAAAGGACCACATACATCAGTGTGTATGATGCTTAATAAAACACTTGCCCTTTCACTCGAATGAGGAAATAGGAATTTCTCATCTTGTCATGCCTGTATATTCAGACTAGACAATTAAAATATAATATGTGATAAAAATGAAATTTTTATAAAAGATTATAAGGATAAATAACGTTAACAAATGTTATAGCATATGTGACAATGATTTTGTACATATCAAAAACGTTGAAATCTGACTTCGTATCAAGAAGTTATGTGTCTTCGAAGTTTCACAATTAAACTGACACAAATGTGCACGTCATAAAAATCAAATTTTAAAGAACGTCTAAATCTGACGTCGTCTGAGGAAGTTATGATTTTTCGATGTTTCAACGCACCAGTGCAGGAACATAATTGAAATTCAAATCGGTTAATTGTTAGCCTAAACAAACTAAATAATATTTAAAGATCTCGTAAATATGTACCCGTCGATATAAAGACGGTTAAGAATGGAGCTCATGTGAAAGACATATAAATTCCGCATGGACTTTACCATTCTAAATCAATATAAATATTAATTATTGTTAGAGCAAGAATTTGATATTAACGCCTTAATGAAAGCTTAGATCTCGCCGAGAGGATTCCGAGGATATAAAGAACGTCGAAAATGGTGCTTGTATGCGAAAGTTATGTTAGTTTCGAAGATCTGTGAAAATTTACCTATGTTGATGAGGTGGCGACACCATAGTGCGCCATGTGCTGTGGTCGAAAAGTTGAATCCTTTAGGACACATTTTGACATGATCCAAGGAAAAAACGCGACACGTGGCACTATGGATTGGTGACATGTGGTGGTTGGTAGAAGGGGGCTGACAAGGTGATGTGGACGAAGCAGGCTACATGACGTAGCATGAGAAGAATTGGCCTTGTCACCAAGCGCGATGTGCTTTTTGAAAAAAAAAATCTATATCTAGCCTCGAATTTTATCCTTCTTATCCTCACTAAACACTCACAAATCCTCTGGGAACTGTTGGATTAAGGTATTTAAGCTAGTAAGTAAAGTGCTATATTCTTATAGTTAGAAGCAAAATCCTTTTTGGATTACCTTCATAACTAGAATTTGATTAGAATGACATTTATAGAGAGATGATGATTTATTAGATTTTTATATGATTAATAAACTAATAAAAAATTATGAGGAAATGATTCGTTAATATATTATATGTTTAATATTTTAATTGGAAATTGACAGTGGGTTTATTAGTTTATTATGTGATTAATAAACTAATATAAGACCAATTGTTAGAGTAATTGATTTGTTCATTTATATGATTAATAAATTAATTAGAAATCAATTATAATTAATTTACTATTAATCAGAATTAATCCGAAATTAATTTGGGATTAATTGGAATTAATTAAGCATGCAAGGGGTGAATTGTAATTGTTCCTAGTTGAGTAATGAAAGGAAATTCTAGAATCTAGCATCATGTGGACGGTTTTAGGAGCACTTTTAGGGTTTCCAAAAGCCTCCTGGTAGTAGATCATGAAAATATTTGAATTAGAATTAAATCAATGTTTTAATTATTCAAATCTTTCTTTATTCCTAATTACCTAAAGTATAAATAGGACCATTGGGACCTCAAATTCGTGGACACGGTTCCCTCAAAGGTGGTGAACAAAATTATTCCTCTCTCCTTAAGTGTCTTCTATTTCTAGGGTTTGGGTGTGAGCCATTAGAGGCATCAACCTCTTGGTGCTAGCTTTCTAAGCTCTTTAAAGGAAGGATTGAAGTGACCATTTTACTATAACAAGTTTGAGGAATGTATCATTATGTAACGCCATGAATTTCAACCCAAAATTTTCATAATTTAAGTGTTTATTCAACTCACAACTATAAAAGTATTAGTTAAAACCATTTAACTCAAAACAATATTAGAATATCGTCATTAGTTATCATGTGCACAAATCTCCAATGGATGCGATGCAATCGAGCCGTGCCCATCCTTTAATATAAGAAACTTGAAAACATTTAAAACACAACCCGTAAGCACAAAGCTTAATGAGTTCCCCAAAATACCACATACACCACAACACAAATAAACTACTACGGTTTATCTGCAACCCTGGAGACTTCTCAAAGTCTCAATAGGCAAATAACACACCCTACGGATTATCAACAATCTTGTAGACTACCATAAGTCTCAGAGTAACTTAGATCATAATAAAAATAAATAGACCCAGTTCATCAACACATATATTCTACCATACAGGTAAGTATGTTGAGAAAATTCACCTCAGTCCGTTGATACAGCTGACCAAAAGCCAAAATTGGTCAAAAAGTCAAAGGTCAGCTCATCTTGACCTATGCACAACATAATACTGGTCTATGCATAGCTTAGAGCTCCTCGCTGCATACGAGCTCTAATTAGGCTATGTAGGGCATCGCCAAATGCTACGCACGACGTAACCAATAAAGTACCAAAATCCTAATTAAACTCTTATCTCCTTAAGAGCTTTCACCCCAACCTCAGATCCGACCCTAAAAGGCATTCTACTCCATAAAGTTTCCATCTTTATACCTTTGCATGGCCAGATAAAGCTAAAATCCAAACTCTAGTTCCTAACACCTTCTAATGTTCAAGAACTCTTGCATGAACGAATAAGAACAACCAAGATCCCATTTTTATCACTATACAAGATCGTAAATGATGCAAAGTACTAATCATGAGGTATGTAGTAGCTCATACTCACAAGATGCAAGATCAAAGGACAAAAATATCATAAAACACAAAACTAGCTAGATCTAACAAATAAATCAACATGATTCAAACATTATACATAGAGTTGAGAAAAGTAATGAAGGCTATGGTTCCAAAAAAATTGAGCTTCAACAATCAACAAGCTTGGACTTCTCTTTCTTTAAAAATGCACCCAAAACACATAAAAAGGTTCACGATTTTCTCTAGGGGGCTAGGGTTTTAAGTTAGAGGCCCAAGAGGGTGGAGGCCGATGTGAGGAAGGACCCTAAGTGGTTAGAGTCCTTAAATAGAGCTTAAAACCAAAAAATTAGGGTTTTAAGATTGCCCGGTACACCCTGCGTACCATAAGTTACGCCCTGTGTAACTCACTAAAAATGCATCCCCCTTCATCCAGTACGCTCTGTACATACCTAGTGTATGCCCTACGTACTACCAGACTCCCCTTTCCAGTTTAACTTCAAACAACCACAACTTCTTCGTTTCAACTCTGTTTTCGATGATCTTTATATCCACAAAAAGGTATCGATGAGCTTTATAGTTCTATCTTGGTACTTAGGATTAAAAACATATCGAACTAAAGTCCTTAATTTATCCAAGAATCGTAAAACATGACCTTTTCCAGTTTACCCCTCAGCGTCCATCGAACAATCCAAGGTTTAAATCACTTACCCAGCACCATACCCTTCCAATAGAGTCAAAACTCCATTCCATTGAATTCCAAGGCCTTTACATGGTTGAATTATGTTCCCCCAATTATATGATCTCTCCGAAACTCCATTTCATTGAATTCCAAGGCCTTTACATGGTTGAATTATGGTCCCCCAATTATATGATCTCTCCTGAAAACTAGGTTTAACCATGCTTTGCCCGATCATTGTATTGGTTGTTGAATTGTAAAAGGTTGAACTGCAACCCATTGTTTATAAAGAGACAAGAACCTTGGTATAAAATGCCAAAATCAACCCACCAAGTTTATTCGTAAGTTATGAAAGCTACAAGCTATAAAAACCTGATAAGTTCTAAAATTCACAAAGAAACAAAAGAGTTAAAAACTCACAAATTGTATTTAAAACTTGATGGATTCAAAATGGATACAAGACCAAATTTTTACAGGTGAGGAAAAGCACCTAAAGAGCCATGAATTACATAAATGTCTTTGATTTAAGACATTTAACCCCCAAGTTAAGGCTATGAATCTTGACATGGTTTATCACAAGGTTCAAGTAACCTAAGACCCTCTTATCTTCGCAACACTTATTTAGGAGGAATAAAAATGAAAATTACAATTAAAGTAAAAAAAAAGAAATAGGCTTGTTAAAGTCTCTTATTGGATCTTGTAAATAACTTTTGTACTTGAATTATGGTAATCCGACTTTGATTAGGTCTAATGGGTCTCCATGCACTTTCTTGAGTGCAAATTTCTTTAATAATCTCATTTAAAGCCTCCTTGAATGCGTTAGCTTGTGCTCTCGTAATCGGTCCATCTGGTACTTTAATTGGATCCTTTGTAGCAGTCATAGGTTTGAATAATCCTCCTTCTCTTGAAAAGGATTTGTCGTCAAATCAGAATCAACATCAAAAGGAGCTAGAGCAGTAACATTGAAAGTTGCACTAACATTATACTCACCCGACATGTCCAATTTGTATGCATTTTCATTGATAGGCTGTAAAAATTGGAAATGACCGTTCCTCTTGGAAGCTATTTTGAACATTGTTGTGCTGGAAATCGTTCTTTTCGCATATGTAACAAAACCTAATCACCAGGTTCGAAAATCATCTTGTGTCTCCTTTTATTCGCTTGTTTTAAATATTTCTCCATTCTTCGTTCTATATTTTGTCTTGCTTTCACATGTATCTGTTTCACAAATTCAGCCTTGTTTCCATTTAAGTTAACCTGCTCAGGAAAAGTAAAAGTATTAAAACCATATACAATTTCAAATGTTGACATTTTTGAAGCAGAATGATTTGTATGATAATAAACAAACTCAACATGTGGATAAACATTCATCCCATGTTTTGATGTTCTTTTTAATTAAAGCTCTCAACAAAGTGGACAAGGTCCTATTCACCACTTCTATTTGACCATCATATAATGGGTGAAAAGTTGTTGAAAACAAGAGTTTTGTCCCTAATTTTACCCAAAATGTTTTCCAAAAAGAACTCAAGAACTTATAATCCCAATTTGAGACAATGGTTTTTTGGCATTCCATGCAACCTGACGATTTGTCTAAAAACAATTGAACAACTTGAGATACATCATTAGTTTTATTGTATGAAATAAAGTGAGCCATTCTAGAAAACTTGTCAATAATCACAAAAATAGACACATTTCTGTTGGATTAGGTGTCTAAGCCCATAACTATAATTTATATATGCATAAATTGATAGTAGCACTGTCCTTTTGGTTTGCCCTCAAGGCTAGCAACTAGACATGATGGTTTTGGAGAAAGTGGTTGATTCATTATTTGATTAATAAACTAAAATAAATAATTTATTAATATATTATGAAAATAATATATTAATTAGAAATAATAATATTTACTTATTATTTAATCAGAAATTAATTGAAATTAATTTTGGGATTAAAGGAATTAATTAAAAGTGTAGGGTCTAAAGTACAATTGTTCAATAGTTGAAAAAGTGGCAATCTATAACTCTCCATAGGCTTGGACGATTTTCATAGCCCTTAGGGTTTCTAGAATAGTCTTTGGTGGATAAACAGGAAAGTGGATAATTACCTGGTTTAAGATTATCTTGGATTAGGGATTATCTAGGGTTTCCTGACTCAACTATATAAACAGCCTAAACCCTACAATTTTTGGCCGCTTTCTTCTTGGAAGACCTAGCGAAAAATTTGAGCGTCTCTCCTCCTTCTCAATCATCTTTCATCGCTAGTGTTAGGTGTGGACCACCAAAGGTGTGACATTTGTGACACTTTCTCTCAAGGGTTCATCAACACAAGGATTAACATTGTTATTACTATATTACAATCAAGGTATGATTCTTATAACCCTAATTGTGTATTTCGAAAATATGCTAGTATGCTATGATTTTCTATTTTTTTGTTCAAGTTGTATGTTTAATTAGAGAAAACATATATCAGATCTATAGGGTTGCATGCACACATAGGATTTATATGTTTTTCATAATAACTAACAGTGGTATCCGAGTGTATGTTTAGTTTTCTATTGAATTGATAAAATCGTTAAACTTGAACAAGAAGAAGCAAACATAATCGTCATTCTATTTCGCACGCATGGCGTGGTGTTCTTCCACGACGATGTGTTGGCCTACGAAATCGTCCAAACATGGCGTGGTGATTATTTACCATGGCGTGTTGGACAATCAGATCTACAAATTTCGGTTTTAAAGATACCGCATGAATTGATTAGGATAATTACTTTTTTTATAATGTTTTAATTGTATAAAACTGAATAGTTTTTAAAATAAAAAAGGTAATTGATTTCATTATCTTGAATTCATGATTGGATTATTTTAGTTTAATTAATTGAATATTATTTTTAAAATTTTGAAATATAACCTTAGTATTTTTCAAAAAGTTTTAAAAATAAACCCTTATAGTATATGTAACATTAAAAGTCTAATATTACTATATGTATTAGAATAAGTTAATCCAAACCGCTACTATGCCTCATTCACGAAGTCGATTTATAAGGGGGGTATAAGGAAATTGCCTATAAAATGGTAATTGAATGGGTGTCCGCTCTCACCCACGACTTCCATGATTGGTGGAGGCTCGTTAATCGAATGGGTTTGATATGACAAATTTATAAAATTCACAATGTTAGTTACTTTAGGAATATGTGAACTTGTATGCTAACCCATGAAATTACACACTGCACCTTATGAGTTGTTAGTGGAGCGTATATGGTTAACTGAGACATTAATAGGGACAAATAAATAGTGCTAATGGGTGTCTCAAAAATTGTAATTGATTAATGGAGCACATGTGGCTAACTGACACGTTAAAATGAGATGATAAATGCCATCGAGAGTACCAAGTTAATTTGCATGGTTATTCACATCTTGTTAGTGATCCTCGGTATCTCAGTCACAAATGGAAGAACATAATCAAGATTAAACATGCCATTGAAAAGTTCAATTATTCTCAAAAATATCTAGGAGTTTCATTGAAACCCAAATTTTGTTAAAATTTCATTTTTTGGTGGTGGAATTGGTAAATCGTTATTTCACTACGTTTTCTAATTTATAATTAGATTACCGTATGAATTTTCTAAGTTGTAAATTATTTAGTTAGATCCTAGCCTTGATATTTCATTTTGGGTGTAATATTGAGGGTTATTACATTCTTATATAACTAAAACATTCCTTTCTACTCTTTCAGATGTCTACTCCAACTGGTGCTTCTGGTTCCTCCTCCTCCAACAACAACTTCTCTCTGTTAAACATCTGCTCAAAGGTGCAATTGGATGGCACCAACTACAACGATTGCATGCGCAACATCAAAATGGAACTTCCCTTCGAGGACAAGTAATACGGCATTGAAAAACGTTTAGATCAAATTGGTGAACAAAGGTCACTCCTGAAGAAATGGTCGCCTACAGAAAACACTATAATGATGCCACAAAAGTTGTGTGCATCACGGTGGAAAAAATGCTCTAGAATTGCGAGGGCACTATGATGATTATTGGGCTTACGAGATGAACAAGGACCTTATGAAGAAATACCATAAGCGAGTTCGTTAAGAAAAGTACGAGGTGGTAAAGTCCCTCATTTCTAGTAAGATGAAGGATGGAGCTTCTGTAAGTAACCATATTTCAAGAATGCAACCATACGTGGATAGGCTAATCAAGCTCAATGTGAATTTTGATGAAGAATTGGAAATCAACGTAGTGTTGAACTCTCTTCGAAGTTGTTATGATTAGTTCATATTGACCTATCATTTGAACAAAAAAAATGAAACTACTTTGTCACAATTGCTCAACCTCCTTCGAACAACTGAAGAACGAATGAAGAGAAAAGTTATTGCCTCCACTCCTACCAGTTAACCTGTTCTAGCCATAGGTCAAGGGTTAGGGAAGAAAGGGAAAGTTCTTCCTAAACAAAAATGAAAGGGAAAGTTCCAAGTTGGGTCGTTAAGTACAGTACCCAAAGGAAAATCCAGTTCTGATGCTCCCTTTGTCTCTGATCCCAAAGAGGCCACTTGCATCTATTGCAATGATAATGGGCATTGGAAATGAAGTTCCCTGAAATACTTGCAAGATATCAAGGATGGCAAGGTAAAGCCAACATCGATAGGTCTTTACACTATCTTATCTAATAACTCATCATATTCTCATTCTCGGGTCCTTGATACAGGATGTGGGTTTCACATTTGTTCCGATTTGCATGGGCTAAAAAGAAGTGAGGATGTGGAGCATGGAAGGATGAACTTAATCATGGGGAATATTTGATCTTCACCTGTCACCAAGATTAGAGTTTATAGCTTAGTTCTTAGTAGTGGGTTAGGTTTAGATTCAATAAATTGTTGCTACTCATCAGAGATAACTCGAAGCATCATTTCATTTCATGCTTTATTTAAACAAGGTTTTAGATATTCTTTTAATGATAAGAATGGTTATATTTCCGCTAATAAAAATGGTGTGTTTTGTTTTGAATCTTTACGTTGCGATGGTGTTTGAAACTATGATAATCACAAACAACTTAGGAAATATTGTTTTTCATATTTATTCATCTAATGGTATAGACAAAGCCTGATTGTGGCATTGCCGTCTTGGACATGTTAGCAAGAAACGCATCCCAACTCTAAAAGGATGGAGTGTTGGAATCATTTAAATTAAGGTTAGATGACACATGTGAGTCTTGTTTATTGGGAAAGATGACATAATCACCTTTCATTAGTTCTTGTGAAAGAGGTGAAGGATTTTTGGATATCATACACACAGATGTGTGTGGGCCCTTTAGATCCACCACAAGGCATTCAAATCGATTAAGTGTGACTTTTATTGAGGATTATAGCAGATATGGATATATCTACTTAACAAATCATAAGTCGGTAACCTTGAAAAATTCAAAGAGTTTAAACAAGAATTCGAGAATCAATTGGGCAAGAAGACAATGATGCTTAGATCCGATAGAGTTGGTGAGTATCCGAGAATCGAGTTCCTTGACAACCTCAAGGAATGTGGAATTGTTTCACAATTGAAACCTTCTAGGTCACCACAACTTAATGGTGTGGCTTAGAGGATTAACCAAACCTTGTTAGACATGGTTCGTTCCATGATGAGTCAAGGATCACTTCCAATCTCATTTTGGGGTATGCCTTAGAACCTACCGTTAACATTCTTAATCTTTTCCCAACAAAGAAGGTTGCCAAAACACCTAACGAGATGTGGAAAAGGAAGGTTCCCTCTTCAGCACATATCATGGTTTGGGGTTGTGAAGCTTTTGTTAGATAAGAGATTGTCACACTTCAAAACCGAGAACGGCGGAATACGTTCTGGGGTGGAGGACGTCATGTACAGTATCATAACAATTGCATAATAGTAAAAACAAGTGACAACAACCATTGCATTAATATAGTGATTTTAAATGCAAACATGTTATGTATAGTTAATAGATACCAAAAGTCTAACAAAATAAAAGATGGGTCTAGTATATGCTCCATCTTCTCAAAAGCAGCACCAGTACCTATTTATTTTTGACCTGAGAATACAAGTTATTTTGAAAACGAGTATCAGCATAAAGCTGGTGAGTTCATAAGAATTTAATGTCGTTGCTTGGATAAAAGTGTTTACAATCATATAATGTAAAAGCTGTGAATAATATTTGGGAATAGTAAAAATCCCTAGAAAATCGTATATACTCCAGATTCGAGTATTTGTATGTTTAATCATTCAAGTGTATAAAAGTATTTCCTGCTGGCTGTAGTAGTGTTGCGAATTTCAAATAGTAATATATTTTTATTTACTTCGGGAAGTTAGTTTAACCTTTAATTCATAGTGTATTAATTTGGATAAGGAATTGATTTCTCATGTAACCATTCTGAGTGATAATAGAGAGTCCGATGACTTTCCCGGTCATGCATAGTGTAGTGATGATTTTTCACCCCTGGGCCGAGTTGGCTCGGACTGTAGTTAACAATCAGGATTTAATAGTGTCTGTCCTGTATAGATCTATACATGTAGTGTGGCTTTCCTTCCAAGAAGCTCTGGTTACATGGTATTCGCCCGGTAGAGTGCCATATAGAGGGATAGTGTGTCACGTTCTAAATTAGTGTATTCTCTTGTATTATAGTATAGTGAACTTTTAGTATAGTATATAGAGTGTTCTCTTTAACATGTATTAACTTGTATTAGTAGAAATTATAGTGGGTATCATAGTGATAGAGGTAATGAGCAGTAGTCTTAACTATACCTATTATAGTTAATTAGAGTGTAGGATTACATGCCTTTGTTTTACAAAGGTATTGAATAAGATGAAGACTTTCATATCTAACAAAAATATATATGATATATAACTAAGAATTCAACAACAGTCGGACGGATAACAATATACCCTAAGACCACAATCAAACAAGAACAGGAAATAAGGCGAGCTATCGGTCCTAAATCCTTCAAGTCTTACTTATATAAATATATTGGTGTAGATATAGTTTAAAAGAAAAGCAGTTTAAACACTGTTTGAAAATAGTTTAGCAACAATTGATCCTAGAAAATGCGTTTGATAATTATTTAAAACAGTTTTATTGACAAGTAGCTAAAAGTATAGAAAATCATTTTTGGTTGCAAGTAGTAAATCACATATGATCTGATACTAAAACTTGTTGCATTTAACTTGTATTCCCCCCCCCCCCCCCCTAAAATAGGTCAAAACATTTGAAATGGTTAATTAAGGGGTATGAACTCACCTGTAGTGAGTAGATCGGGTAGAAGTGTCGGATGAGCGTTCGGTGTCAAGTAAAGACTTGAACACACTCTATGACCCTAGTAACATATGAAGGCATATGTTTACAAGTAATTAGTGATTCAGACTCTAATTAAACACATATAGACATCCTAATGTGAAGAAAAACTCTTTGGTCAAGTGCTAGGAGTTTATTGGGTTGCAAGGAAGGAGTGTTAGGCCTCACTATGGAGTTTAATCCTCAAATACTCACCTTGGGTGAGTTTACGGCTGAGGGACCACTTCCTCCATGAGTTTACGGCCATAAACTCATGGGAGGAGTGTATTTGTGTGCTTTCAAGTCTCTTGTATCACTAGGAAGGGTTCCAAGGTAAATTCCAAGGCTTGAGGGGTGTTTAGGGTTCAAAATGGACACTCCCTTGGAGTTTGCGGTCCTAGGACCACTCCTTGGGAGTTTACGGTCGTGAACCCCATATTTTACGGCCGTAAACCCTTGGAAACCCTATATACTTCGTTTTTGAGGTCCTTAGCTTACTCCTACAAGTTTCTATGTGAAGGTCCAAGGCTAAATAGGGGTTAAAGGCTGAATTTGCATAGTTTGAGGGAGTTTAGGGCCTAAGAGTGTTCTTAGGCCGTAAACCCTCTTTTAAGCCTCCAAACATAAGGTTTAATGTCTAAAGCACTTCTAGGGTATGTTCTATGTTAGCCTCTAAGCGTAAGGAAGAGATTTGGGGGCATTTTGGCACACTTTTAGGGGTTTACGGCCTCAGAGTGTTCTTGGGCCGTAAACTCCTTGTTCTTGGCATGTAATGAGTTGTAGAACAATCTAGGGTAAGAGTACTTACAGTTTGGAAGTGGAAACCTGTGGATTTTTAGAAAAATTGGGCCTTGAAGAGAGAGAGTGCTAGAGTGGTAAAAAGTCTAACTTGGTGACCACTCAACCCTTATATAGGGATTGAGTTTGTGGCCAGGTGGAATTCTACCCGATACCGATGTTAAACGGGGCTTATGGTCGTACTCGATTAAATGGTCGTATTTTAACTTGTTTGTAACTAAAACTTTTTTTAAAAGAATATTGAGGGTGTTTCGTGCATTCCTAATTTATTCTGATCCTTATGAAGTCATAATAAAAGTTCAAATTTGTATTTGGCTGATCCCAATGTTAACAGAAAATTTTAATAAGAACGAGTTCTGTTAACGGAAAACGGGTTACGGTGACGAAACTATTTCTGGTTGTCACATCATCCCCCCGTTAGAGGGAATTTCGTCCTAAAATTAGAGTTCAAACAATCATGTTATTACAAGATACCTAAGCGAAAAGATGGGGATACTTAACCTTCATTTGATCCTCACGCTCCCAAGTGAACTCCGGCCCACACTTGGCGTTCCATCGAACCTTCACAATTGGGATGCGGCTTAGTTTCGTTCGTTTGACCTCCCGATCCATAATTTCCACAGGTTCTTCCACGAAGTTGAGGCTTTCGTTGATCTTGATCTCGTCTAGTGGGATTACGAGGGTTTCATTAGACAGGCAGTTTTTCATGTTCGAGACGTGGAAGGTAGAGTGTATGTTACTGAGTTCGTGGGGTAGGTTAAGTTTGTAGGCTACGGGGCCGATCCTAGAGAGAATCTCGAAAGGCCTTACGTATCTTTGATTCAGCTTCCCACGCTTCCCAAAGTGTATCATGCCCTTCCAAGGAGAGACTTTCAAAAGGACTCGGTCTCCCACCTGGAATTCCAATGGTTTTCTCCGTTTGTGTGCGTAGCTTTTTTGTTGATCTCTAGCGGCTTTTAGTCTTTCACGTAGCTGTACGATTTTCTCGGTCGTTTCTTGAATTATTTCCGGACCCGTGAGAGCGCTGTCAGGAACGCGTCCTTTAGCTAATTGAGTGTCACCCACTTCAGCCCAGCACAGAAGGGATCAGCACTTCCGGCCGTAGAGGGCTTCGAATGGTGCTGCCTTGATGCTAGTGTGATAACTGTTGTTGTAGTAAAACTCGACAAGGGGTAAGTGGGTATCCCATGCCTTACCAAAGTCGATCACACATGCTAGCATTATATCTTCTAGGG
This sequence comes from Lactuca sativa, assembly GCF_002870075.4. Taxonomy (NCBI): domain Eukaryota; kingdom Viridiplantae; phylum Streptophyta; class Magnoliopsida; order Asterales; family Asteraceae; genus Lactuca; species Lactuca sativa. The sequence continues at coordinate 254,684,448 of NC_056630.2, forward strand.
TTTTGATCGTCCTCTCACTTTGTCCGTCAGTCTGCGGATGGTAGGCTGTACTCATGTCTAACCTCATCCCTAATGCGTTTTGTAGTGATTGCCAGAATCTCGAAGTAAACCTACTATCTCTATCAGAGATGATAGATATAGGGACACCATGCAGTCGTACGATCACCTTAATGTATGTCCTTGTGAGTTTCTCCATCTTGTCTGTTTCTTTGATGGGCAGGAAGAGTGCGGATTTGGTCAATCTGTCGACGATGAACCATATGGTATCAAGTCCACTCATTGTCTTAGGTAGCTTAGTTATGAAATCCATAGTGATCCGCTCCCACTTCCACTTCGGTATCTCTGGTTTCTGCAGAAGACCTGATGGCTTCTGGTATTCGACCTTAACCTTAGCGCAAGTAAGGCATTTACTCACGAAGGTAGCAATCTCTGCTTTCATGTTAGGCCACCAGTATGACTTTTTAAGATCCAAATACATTTTATCTGATCCTGGGTGAACGGAGTAGCGAGTGTTGTGGGCTTCCTTCATGACCAAGTCTCTGAAGCCACCGTGACGCGGTGTCCAGATTTGGTCCATGAGATATAAAGCTCCGTCACCCTTGACTTCCAAGTTCTTATCTATTCCTCGTAGGGATTCTCCCGCCACATTTTCAGGCTTCAATGCTTCGAGCTGAGCTTCCTTGATCTGTGTGGAGAGATGCGAATGGATAGTCATTGTTAACGACTTGACTCTTTGACCAGAATGTTCCTTCCAGCTTAGGGCGTCCGCTACCACATTGTCTTTACCTAGGTGATAATGAATTTCGCATTCGTAATCATTGAGTAGCTCGACCCATCGTCGGTGTCTCATGTTGAGCTCCTTCTGGTTGAATATGTGTTGTATACTTTTGTGGTCGGTGTATATCGTGCTCTTCGTACCGTACATGTAATGTCTCCAGATCTTTAAGGCGAACACAACCTCTCCTAATTCGAGGTCGTGCGTGGTGTAGTTGACCTCGTGTGTCTTCAGCTGTCTTGAGGCATAGGCGATGACCTTACCTCGTTGCATCAGAACACAACCAAGCCCCTGATTTGATGCATTGCAGTATACCATGAAGTCTTCCGTCCCTTCGGGGAGGGATAGTATCGGTACGGTGTATAGGGCTCGCTTCAAGGTTTGAAATGCCTTCTCCTATTTCTCTCCCCAATCAAACGTCACGCCTTTCTGAGTCAATGTGGTGAGGCGTTTCGCAATCCGAGAGAAGTTCTGAATGAATCTGCGGTAGTAGCCAGAGAGGCCTAGAAATTGACGAATTTCTATAGGCATCTTCGGTGCTGACCAGTTTTCAATAGCTTTGATTTTGGATGGATCCACGTGGATTCCCTCTTCGCTAATGACGTGTCCTAAGAATTCGACTCTTCGGATCCAGAATTCACACTTCGAGAACTTCGCGTATAACTTCTCTGATCGTAGGGTTTCTAGGACTTCTCGTAGGTGATCGCTATGCTCCTCCTTACTTCGAGAGTAGATGAGTATGTCATTAATGAAGACGATGACAAACTGATCCAAGAAAGGACGACACACCCTATTAATTAAATCCATGAATACTGCGGGCGCGTTGGTTAGTCCGAACAACATTACTACGAACTCGTAGTGTCCGTAACGAGTTCGGAAGGCTGTTTTCGGAACATCCTCCTCAAGCACTCGTAATTGGTGATACCCGGACCTAAGATCAATCTTGGAAAAGTAACTCGCCCCTTGAAGTTGGTCGAATAGGTTGTCTATACGGGGAAGAGGGTAGCGATTCTTGACCACCAGCTTGTTGAGTTCTCTGTAGTCGATGCACATACAGAATGATCTGTCTTTCTTCTGTACGAACAAGACCGGTGCTCCCTAAGGTGAGAAGCTTGGTCTTATGAAGCCCTTGCTGAGCATCTCATTAAGTTGACCGGACTGTTCTTGCATCTCAGAAGGCGCTAGACGATAGGGCGATTTAGCTACGGGGGTAGCCCCTGGGATTAGGTCGATTCTGAACTCAACATGATGTTTGGGAGGTAAACCTGGGAGCTCCTCTGGAAAGATGTCGGGGAAGTCGCATACGACGGGGAAGTCTTTTAGATCGTTCGTTTTCTGGCTCGTATCGACAACCTGAGCAAGGAATGCGCGATATTCCTTACGCAAGTACTTCTACGCTTGAATACTCGAGATGATGCGAAGGCTCGTACTGGGTTTGTCTCCGTAGATTAACAGGATTTCGTTATTCAGTAGATTTAGACGGATTGCTTTATCGAATCACAGAATATCAGCACGATGGAGGCTCAACCAGTCCATGCCCACAATGACATCGAAACTCTTGATCGATACTGGTATGAGGTCGATTGGGAATGAATGATCATCTAGTGTGAGGGTGCAATATATGTAGATTTCGTTAGAGCTCTCTGTCTTTCCGTTAGCCATTTCTATGACGAATGTTTCTTTTAGTGGTTGTGGGGATTGCTTAAGTAAGTATTTAAAGTTTTGGTTTATGAAGCTTCTTTCTGCTCCACTATCGAATAAGACACAAGCATAAGAGTTGTTAAGAAGGAACGTACCCGTGACTACTGTGGGGTCCGCTACTACTTAATTGTGGCCAATAGCAAGTAGTCTTCCTATTCCTCCCGTATTCCAGGCCTTCAGACAATTTTTCTTGAAATGGCCAACTTCACCGCAGCCTTAGCAGGCCTGGCGCACTCCCAAGCTGGGGACTTAGGAGATAGGTTCGGGTTGGGATCTGCAAAACCGGACAGTATGGCCCTTCCGGCCGCAGTTGGTGCAGTGTAATTCACGGTAGGGGCCGTTGTGATGGAAGGGGCACTTGGGACACTTGGGTGAGTTTCAAGCATAGGATTTGGCTGGTACGGGGGTAGCAAGAGTGGTGGCAGCATGGAAGGCCACGATCTATTGGTTCTTGGAGGAGGATTGAGTTTTCTTTTCCTTCTTCTAATCCCAATGCTTCCTCTTGTTGTTAGTTGATTTGGGTGGTGCAGCAGTAATCGTCGTGGTTGTTGATGTCGTGGAGGGAGTTTCATGATCAATTAACCTCTGGGCCAATTCCTTGGCACTATCAAAGGTCGTAGGATGTGATGCTAACACGTTTCCTCGATATGGGGGCACTAAACCCCAGATGTATCATTGTATCTTCTTGCTTTCAGAAGGGATCATATTGGGACACATAGCTACCAGGTCGCAGAACCTGGCAGTATAAGCTATTATGTTAGTCCCCTTCATCTTGAGATTCCAGTGTTCTTCTTCTAGTTTCTGAACTTCGCCCCTAGGGCAGTACTCATTCATCATCAGGTCCTTCAGTGTGTCCCAGCCCATGGCATTGGCTGTTACCAAAGAGAGTGATTTGACATGGCCATTCCACCATGTCAAGGCCCTTTCGGTGAAAGTGGCAGCAGCGAACTTTATTTTGCTTTCTTCGGGGCATGAGCACATTTCGAAGACAACTTCAGTCCTTTCAATCCATTGGGACAAAGCAAGGATTCCTCCGGTCCCATTGAAAAATGTCAGTTTGCAGTTCATAAAGTCTTTATAAGTACACCCCTGTGTACCTGAGGGAATTTCACCATATCTGGAGTTGATGCCCATTCCAGCTCCACTGGCATCACCAGAGTTCATTTGAGCCATAACGGCTGTTACAACTGCAGTTACAGTTGTTTGGAATATCACATGATCGATCTGTGGAGGAGGAGGTGGTGGAGGTGGAGTTTGAGTTGCAGGTCTGCTTCTGTTCGGACGCTTGCGGGGAGGCATCTTTTACTGGAAATTTATAAAGATGAAGATAATAGTGAGAATCGATTGTAAATAAGTTTTGAGAGTCTCATAGACCAAACTGACATAGTTCAGTTATCAGATAGAATCATAGCAATAGAGTAGAAAAAAAAAACAAAACATCAGACTTTCTCACAAAGTGTGTAGCTGCCAATATTACTAGTATTAATGATGTAAAATGAATTCGGGAAGAGCGACCTAACAGTAGGTCTTACATCAAACCATAAGGGAAAATGTTGGCAGCTTAGAGGCCTAATTAGAGTACTTTCAAAGTTAGGAATGTTTACAAAAAAGTGCTCTACTGAGCATAGAAAGAGAAAGGCTATTCCTTAAACAAAAGGGTAAGATAAGCAGATATCTTCTACTGGCGACGGTTACTCATTGAGCGAACCCTAAGATCAACCAGTTGGAAAACAACTTGCTGAATATGTCTCTCCTGAACCCTTTAACGTGCTCGGAGTTCCTTAACTTCGGCTCGGGATGTAGCTAGCTGTTGCTGCAGAACCTCATTGGTCCTCCTAGTCCAATCCATGGCTTCTTTTAGTTGGCGGATGCGGGCAATGTTAAGGCTGGAGTTGGCATCAATTTCCATGACTCTGTCTATGGCTGCTTGGCCTTATTCGGTGTTCCTGGCAATCCTACGGACCATGATGGGGAAGACTCGGTCCGCTGATCCTCCTTCGCTTATGTTGTAGAAGCTTCGGTCTCCGTTGAAAGGTGCAGGCTGACCCTGCTCATTGCTCCATCGGTTCAAGGTTATTGCCCACATGGGGTGGGACCTTGAAATGCCGGACGGGGATTAGGGTTTGGAGCTACTGGGGGTAGATTGTTGACTTCTAGTTCGGAGTCGGAGTTGTCCAAAAAACCTTCAGCACGGTGATCATCTTCTGGCTCCTCATCGAGCCATCCTCTATTGCCTTGGTTCGGATAATACGGATCGCCGGGATGGTGGAAGCCGGCCATGTTATCTATGCGAGAATGGGGAAAGAAAGGTTAATAGACGTACTAATATAGGATACTTATAAGATGATCGTTATTAGTCGACCCAACACTTGCATAGTGCATACCGATTACATGTAACCGAAGCAAGATAGTCCTTCGAATAAGCGACCCTAACTCGAGATTGTCACACCCCAAAACCAAGAACGGCGGAAACGTTCTGGGGCGGAGGACGTCATGTACAGTATCACAACAATGAAAAGTAGGAAACAAGCAACAACATCATCCATTGCATTAATAATAGAATTATTATACAAGTATGTTCTATCAAATTTTGATAAACACTAAAGCATAAATCAAAATGAAAGATGAGTCTTGAACAAGCTCCATCTTCCTTTCTCCTTGCATCGATACCTGTCTATGATGACCTGAGGATACAAGTAATTTTGAAAGCGAGTATCAGCTTTGAAGCTGGTGAGATCATAAGTATTTACTGTCTTAATTTGTAGGTAATAATTTGTATATGAACTGTAAGTATGAAAATGTTTGTAAAACAACTGTAAACGTTTGGAAAACCCTAGAAATCCATATGATTCCTATTATTATAACAGAGAGTCTTCTACCAAGACTTAACTGATCTCTATGTAGTCTTCTACTAAGACTTAACTGTTCTATATGTTCGTTTCTTGCAAAAGTGTGTAATTTTCCGAAGTGTAACTATTATTATCAAAACATAGTTTTTACATTTATAGTCTAAGTGAAAAGATCACTAAATATATGTACGGGGAAAATTAATGTAGTACTAAATCGTAGCGCTATAAGAACTACTGCTGTACTAACTACCATAAACCGGATTTATATTAAGGCATCATGTGATAAATTGCACCATACTATAGACTGGTAACAACGACAACGTATAGTTGAAAATAAGGTATGACGTTTGGCACCCGCAGACCTGTCGGTCCTGCTGTAGCTAGCAGCAAGGTGTAGGATAGTCAATCCAGTATAGATCTATACGCAAACTCACGTTGTAACAACGATAACATATAGTCGAAAATAAGGTATGACGTTTGGCACCCGCAGACCTGCAGACCCCGCTGTAGCTAGCAGCAAGGTGTAGGATAGTCAATCCAGTATAGATCTATACGCAAACTCACGCTTTCCCTTCAAGAGACTCTGGCTACAACTCGGGCCATGACATTTAAGGCATGCTTCGATACACATCACAATAATTAACATATTCATATCTATGTAATGTAATGAACTGTTCTAGCTGTAATGTACGTGCTCTCTACCTAGCAAGTATAGTAATGTAATCGTTCTAGTATCGTTGTATATGTTCTATTCCTAGTATCGTAGTATATGTAATGTATTGTAGTGTTCTAGAAAGTATTGACTCATGAATGAACTGACTCATTGTATGATATCGCGTTCTAGTAATTGTTCTAGTATCTTCCTAAACTACCCATATGGTAGTTTACTAGTAATCTAACTGGTACGTATGGACATGGATGTATACCCTTTCTACCCAAGGGCATGGGATGAATTGGAAGGACCTTTTATGACTATATATGTACACATGATATATAACTAACATTTAAACGACCTTCGGACGAGTACCCGATATCCCACCAGACCACATCTCAAGCGCGAAAAGGAAATAGGGTGGATAGCCTTCCTAAGTCTTTTAAACATTTCTTATATAACTATACATATAGAGGCATGCAATTTATAATTTAAAATCATAAAATAAGATTTGTAAAACCTTTGAACATAAGTATTTTCTAAGAAAAGACCGACTTGATGTCAATCTATAAAACAATTTGAAGGCATGGGTTTGATAAAACTGTTTAGTATAAAGAAACATTTGTTTGAAACACAATTGTAAATAAGTTTGAAATGTGATATATAGAGTAAAATATACAGTGTAATAAGGAGTTTGAAACATATAAAATGTTTATAAAAATCATTTGAAGGAAACTGTTTGGTAAAACGGCTAATGAGTAGCCAAATCATTTGAATGTTGTATATTAATCACATGTGATTGATGTAATAACTAGCATAATTCTACTTATTAATCACATGTGATTGATATAATAACTAGCATGATTCTACTTGTATCCCCCCATAAAACATTTAAAAATAGTTTAAAACATTTGTTAAGGGGTATGAACTCACCTGCAGTAAGTGACTGGAATTGAATGGACTGCTATCGTAAGGAAGGATCGGGCGAGTGCTCGGTGTCAAGTGAAGACTTTAGAGACACACAATGATCCTAATTACATATGAAGACATATGTATATAAATAATTAGTGATTAAAACACTAATTATACAAGTATAAACATTTAAACGCGAGGAAAACACTTTTGGTCAAGTGCTAGGAGGCTAATGGGTTGCAACACAGGAGTGCAATGCCCCTAACGGGAGTTTATGGTCTAATGGCCATATGTTTTGGATTTTACGGCCCAGGGAGTAAACTCCTGGCCGTAAACTCTCAACCAAGTCCCTAAATGAAGTCTAACAATTATACAACTCATGTGGTGAATTGCTTCAAGGCTTAAACAAGTGTTTGGGCTTCCTAATAACTCCTTTGAGGAGTTTACGGCCCTGGGACCATATTCCCTTGGAGTTTACGGCCATAAACTCCCTTGGGAGGGTGTTTATGGTGTTTTCAAGTCTCAAACATTTCAAGGTAATGATCTATGTTGGTTTCTAGGCATATTGAAGAAGTTAGGGTGTCATTTGACCCCTTTATAGGTGTTTACGGCCCAAGAACTTGTCTTGGCCGTAAACTCCTCAATACATGTGATTCCTTATGTTTTCTAGGCTATAAACACTTTAGAGTACTTGTCCTAATTTAACCCTAAGCCTTAGGAAGTGTTTGTGGCATCAAAACACCCCTATTTAGAGTTTTCGGCCCATGAACCAATTGGCCATGTGTTTACGGCCGTGAACACCCCTAGGTGTTGGTATTTTGATTGCTTTGGGTCTTAGACACATCAAGGTAATGTGCTATGCTAGTCTATGGTTCCATGAAGGCATTTTGGGCACTTTGGGCACTTAACATGGAGTTCACGGCCCAAGAAGCTCCTTGGCCCAGAACTCACTTTCATCATAGATTTTAATAGCTTTTGTTGTCCTAACTATGAAATGAAGGCTTCTAGTTCGAGTTCTAAAGCTTTGAGGGTCATTGGAACCCTTAAGGACCTTAAATTGGAGTTTACTCCCCAAGTGTTCTTGGGCGGTAAGCTCCCAAATCTTGGGGTATTAATCCGATTTTGATGTTTTCTAGTCATATACACACTAGCATACAAGTCTAAGGTAGTTACAATTCACGGGGAAAGGACTAGGTAGCATTTATGCCACTTATTGGAGTTTACTCCCCAAGAACATTCTTGGGCGGTAAACTCCCGAGTCTCACAGATTTGATATGTAATTGGCATTTCTAAACACAATCTAAGCTATATAACATAACTAGATCGAAGTACTCACAATTTGGGATAAAAACCCGAAGATTCGTGAGAGAGAATTTTGGCTTTTCTCTAATTGGAATTCAACTAATGAACCAATTTGGTTCAGTTTTCTATATCTAGTCCTGGGATTTTTGGCAGAAAATATTTTTATTCCTAAAACGAACTCTAATGCCCTAGAGTATTGGAATAACAGTGTTGCACAAAACCCTAGTGCATCCACTCTCCTAATATCTCCTTAAGTGTAATATCTTGAAAACTGCCAAACTTATACTCGAAATCTGAGTTTTTACTGTAACTGTTCTTCTTCTATTCGCTTCAAATGGTTTGTTCAGAATGGAAATTTCGGGTTGTCACACAGATCCCCAAACAAACAAGAATAGGAAATGAAGCAATGGTCACAGATTCTAAGTCTATAGCGCCCTAGTCACATGTAACCGTGGTGTATCCACTTAGCAACTATTGCCCTACTAGTAACGACCCTTTTAGTTATCACTTATGCAGTTAGTAGAATACATAATACTCCTATAGTATTCTTTTTCTAATGTTCTTGTGGTAGTGTTGGTAAGTTTTTAGACTTTTTGCAACACCACAATCACTCTTAGGCACATGCTAGTCACTCTTGGAAAAATGTAGTTGATCAGGTTACGTCCACCCAGATGTGACTATATGTCTCTAAGCCTAATTGTGCTGTTCAACAATCTTAATACTTTTGTTCTGTTCTAGTATGATATTGACCCCTTTGTATTGGTGAATGTATATATACTTAATTAAATATTTTAGTATTTAAAAGTATATATTCTTGGTCAGAGTGTTTTAGTCCCGAAGTGTTTATAGTTTGTATATATTTTATGGGTTGATATACTTGATTCACTATAAACAATGTTCTGATACAATCTGTCACACCCCAAAACCGAGAACGGCGGAATACGTTCTGGGTGGAGACGTCATGTACAGTATCATAACAATTGCATAATAGTAAAAACAAGCGACAACAACCTTCAAGTCTTACTTATATAAATATATTGGTGTAGATATAGTTTAAAAGAAAAGCAGTTTAAACACAGTTTGAAAATAGTTTAGCAACAATTTATCCTTGAAAATGCGTTTGATAATTATTTAAAACATTTTTATTGACAAGTAGCTAAAAGTATAGAAAATCATTTTTGGTTGCAAGTTATAAATCACATATGATCTAATACTAAAACTTGTTGCATTTAACTTGTATTCCCCCCCCCCCCCCCCCTTAAAACGTGTAAAAACATTTGAAAAGGTTAATTAAGGGGTATGAACTCACCTGTAGCGAGTAGATCGGGTGGAAGTGTCGGATGAGCGTTTGGTGTCAAGTAAAGACTTGAACACACTCTATGACCCTAGTAACATATGAAGACATATGTTTACAAGTAATTAGTGATTAAGACTCTAATTAAACACATATAGACACCCTAATGCGAAGAAAAACTCTTTGGTTAAGTGCTAGGAGGTTATTGGGTTGCAAGGAAGGAGTGTTAGGCCTCACTGTGGAGTTTACTCCTCAAATACTCACCTTGGGTGAGTTTACGGCTCAGGGACCACTTCCCCCATGAGTTTACGGCCGTAAACTCATTGGAGGGGTGTATTTTTGTGCTTTCAAGTCTCTTGTATCACTAGGAAGGGTTCCAAGGTAAATTCCAAGGCTTGAGGGGTGTTTAGGGTTCAAAAGGGACACTCCCTTGGAGTTTGCGGTCCTAGGACCACTCCTTGGGAGTTTACGGTCGTGAACCCCATGGTTTACGGCCATAAACCCTTGGACACCCCTTATACTTCGTTTTTGAGGTCCTTAGCTTACTCCTACAAGTTTCTATGTGAAGGTCCAAGGCAAAATAGGGGTTAAAGGCTCAATTTTCATAGTTTGAGGGAGTATACGGCCTAAGAGTGTTCTTGGGCCGTAAACCGTCTTTTAAGCCTCCAAACTTAAGGTTTAATGTCTAAAACACTTCTAGGGTATGTTCTAAGTTAGCCTCTAAGCCTAAGGAAGAGATTTGGGGGCATTTTGGCACACTTTTAGGGGTTTACGGCCTAAGAGTGTTCTTGGGCCGTAAACTCCTTGTTCTTGGCCTTCTTGGATGATTTTCAAGCTATATTGACATGTAATGAGTTGTAGAACAATCTAGGGTAAGAGTACTTATAGTTTGGAAGCAGAAACTTGCGGATTTTTATAAAAATCAGGCATAGAAGAGAGAGAGTAAAGAGAGAGTGACTAGAGTGGTAAAAAGTCTAACTTGGTGATCACTCAACCCTTATATAGGGTTTGAGTTTGTGGCCAGGTGGAATTCTACCCGATACCGACGTTAAACGGGGCTTATGGTCGTACCCGATTAAATGGTCGTATGTTAACTTGTTTGTAACTAAAACTTTTTTTAAAAGAATATTGAGGGTGTTTCCCGCATTCCTGATTTAGGAAGATCCTTATGAAATCATAATAAAAGTTCAAATTTTTATTTGCCTGATCCCAATGTTAAAGAAAAAGTTTAATAAGAACGAGTTCTATTAACGGAAAACGGGTTACCGTGACGGAACAATTTCAGGTTGTCACAGAGACTCACAACACGATTGAACCTCAAAGTGAGAGATGTATTTTCTCTGGCAACCCATAGAACTCCTTTGGATATTTGTTCTACGGTTCTAGAAAGAATGTGGTATTTGTAGCATGAATAGGAGTCTTTTGAGAGAGAGAGAGAGAGAGAGAGAGAACTCATATGAAAAGAGGATAGTAGGAGTACTGGTGATCTTGAAGAAATTCAAGAGTCAAATGCTGAAGAAACTTCTGAAAATACTATGGCTCAACCTGAGGAAGAAATTCTAGTTAAACCAATTGACGAATCGTTACCTTGTAGGCGTTCCACTAGAGTTAGAATACAATCAGATTTGTATGGTTTCTATATTACCGCAGAAGGTGATGCGTTTATCAATGATAGTGCACGAGTAAATTTAGATGAACCAATTAAATGCAAGGAAGACATGGTAGGCACTAAGTCAGCCAAGTGGAAAGAGGCAATGGACAACGAGATCAAGCCCATCTATGACAATAAAGTTTGGAATTTGGTTGATAATATACTAGGTCGCATGACAGTTGGGTGAAAATTGATCTTCATGAAGAAGTCTGACATGGATAGAAATCTACATACATTCAAGGCTCAACTGGTTGTGAAAGGCTTTACTCAAACCCAGGGGTCGACTATAATGAGACTTTCTCACTAGTGGACAAGATAAAATATATTAGGGTAATGCTAGCCATAGCTGCATTTGATGACTATGAAATTTGCCAGATAGATGTCAAAACTGCTTTCCTTAATGGGAAGCTAGCTGATGATGTTTACATGAGTTAGCTATAGGGTTTTGTAGATGTAAAGTATCCAAATATTGTGTGTAAGCTTGAGAAATCAATTTATGGATTGAAACAAGTTTCTCTCAGATGGAATCTTTGTTTTGACAAAAAATTCAAACAGTTTGGTTTCTTTAGAAGTGAATATGAATCTTGTGTATATGTTAAAGTTACTGGGAGTATAGTAACCTTCCTGGTTTTGTATGTTGATGACATACTTCTTATATGAAACGACATTCCATCATTGCAAGTTGTTAAGTCTTGGCCTGGAAAGTGTTTCGCTATGAAGGATCTAGGAGAGGCTGCTTATATTCTAGGGATAAGGATATTGAGAGACAAGAGTAAAAGGATAACTTGACTTAGTCAAAGTACATACTTGGAAAAGATACTAAAGCGTTCTAGTATGGAGAATTTCAGGAAATGAGAACTGCCTACATAGAGTAATACCAAACTGAGTAAGACTGAGAGCCTGAGTACTGATGCAGAGATAGCATAAATGAGTAGATTTCAATATGCTTCCTCTGTTGGATCTATCATGTATTCTATGGCATATACTTTCCCAGATGTGGCCTTTTCTTTGAGTATGGTCAGTCGTTATCAGTGAAATCCAGGTAGAGCTCACTACATAACGGTTAAGAATATTCTTAAGTATCTGTGAAGAACTAAGAACTGGGTCCTTATGCCTGGTGGCAATGATAACCTAAGAGTAACTGGGTAAAATGACACCAGCTTTCAGACAGACATAGATAACTTTCGTTCTCAATCTGGCTGGGTGTTTACCTTTAATGAAGGATTGGTAACCTAGAAAAGTTTGAAACAGGAGAGAGTGGTTGATTCTACTTGTGAATTAGAGTACATAGCGGCAAGCGAAGCATTAAAGGAAGCTATTTGGTTGAATAACTTCATTAGAGACCATGGAGTAGTTCCAGCCATCAAGGAGCCAATGGAGATTTTCTGTGATAATGAAGGGGCAGTTTCATTAACAAAGGAACCAAGAGATCTTTGCAGATAAAGGCATATCGACAAATACCATTTCATCAGACATAGAGTAGAAGAAGGTCGCCTCATTGTAAAGAGGTTATCGTCAGAACAGAATCTTGCAAGTCCCCTTACAAAGGGTCTGAGTATGGTGAAGCATGTTTAGCATGCTAGAAGCACTAGTCTAAAGGGTTATGTTAGTTTTAGTAGTTAGATAGTTTGATTTGAATCTTGTAACAAAATAAATGTAATTGACTTTTTATGATTAAGTAATGGAGATTTATTTATAAGTTGAATTACTTCCTTCTGTCTACTATTTATTTTGTGTTTCATTTTGCACGTGTTACTTCCCGAATAATTGGATTGTTCAAACATCCACATTCAATCACACTTTTGGAAGTAAGTAGTTAATCAAGACTGTCATGACTTGAATTGTAGATTGTCTAAAGGGTTTTATACATAGCAATGCTATTTCTACAATATTCGTGAATACTTTCAAATACAGAATTTGAGTATTGGATTAACCCACACTTAGAGAATTACTTCATGGAATTTATCACGAGTAATTATGAGATGATAATATCTTATAATCTTTAAACGAAGATATAAGAGTTTTTTTACATGTTGGTTGTGCATTGATGATACGTAAACGCATCAGCAACTTGATGTTATAAAATGTATTGTTGAGCATGATTTGATGAGTAAATAGTACAAGCGATATATTTGGTCCCCTCGATGATTTGGTGTTTACTTATAGTGTTGAGGCAGGCCAAGACTAAATAGATGTGTTCGCTTAGTAGTTCTTGTTCATTACAAATCAGAAGTCGGGAAACAAAGTATTGGACAATGAGATTGATTATGTGCCATGTCTCATGTCTGTATGACATGTTACAGAATGGAGGATTATATTCTCACTTATCTTAGGACATGTTATTGATTGGGTCAGAGTTCGCCAGCGACTTTTGAGAGCTACAATTTTCTAATAATTTTTGAAGTTATACTGGAAACCATAGTTACTAGACTAATCCAAGTAGGAGACTATTGGACTAGGTGTCTAAGCCCATAACTATAATTGTTATATATTTAAATTGATAGTAGCATAGTCCTTTTTAGGTTACCCTCAAGACTAGCAACTAGACATGATGGTTTTGGAGAAAGAAGTTGATTTATTATTTGATTAATAAATTGCAATAAATAATTTATTAATATATTATGAAAATAATATATTACTTAGAAATAGTAATATTTGTTTAATATTTAACTAGAAATCAATTGGAATTCATTTTGGGATTAAAGGAATTAGTTAAAAGTGGAGAGACTAAAGTGCATTTGTGAAACAGTGTAACAAGAGGCAATCTAGAACCCTCCATAGCGTTGGACGGTTTTCATATCCCTTAGGGTTTCTATAATAGTCTTTGGTAGATAAACAGGAAAGCGGATAGTTACCCGTTTAAGATTATCTTGGATTAGGGTTTATCTAGGTTTTCCTTACTGCACTATATAAACAGCCTAAACCCTATAATTTTTAGCACTTGCTTCTCAGAGTACCTAGCCGAAAATTTGAGCCTCGCTCCTCCATCTAAATCATCTCCCATAAGGCCTCCATTATGTGCTTTTCTAACCAAAACCTAACGCAAGGAAGATTTAGGAATGCAAAGTCTTGATTCTTTGAACAAAAAACCATTATGTAAGAAAAACTTTTCAAAAGAGCATTGTTCACAAGCTTCGTAAAGCTTCCCAAATTCAACATCATTTTTGTACTATTCATTGATTTGTTCAAATCCTAGAATTTTGATATCCATAGAAGAAAGTAGAGAGTGTCTACGTGACAAAGCATCATCCATAACATTTTCCTAACCATTCTTGTACCGGATGACATAAGAAAATGTCTCTAAGTACTTGATCCATATAGGATGTCTTTTGTTCAATTTGTGTTGTTGTTTTAGGAACTTTAAAGAATAATGATCCGAAAGAATGAAAAATTCTTTATCCTAGAAATAGTGTTTCCAAGTTTTTAATGCTTAGGCCAAAGAGTAAAGTTCTTTGTCATAATTTAGGTAATTTAAAGTTGCCCCACTTAGTTTTTCACTGAAATATGCCAAAGGTTTACCTTCTTGCATCAAAACAACACCAATTTAAATTCCCGATGCATCACACTCAATTTCAAATATTTTTTTTAAATTAGGCAAAGAAAACAATGGATCATGTGTTAACAAAAACTTCAGTTATTGAAAAGCATGCTCTTGTTCTTTTCCGCATTTAAAACCAACATTACCTCCTTGATGATTTCGGTAAGTGGTGATGCCAAAGTTGTAAAATGTTTGACAAATCTATGATAAAAACTTGCAAGACCTTGAAAACTTCAAAATTCACTTATAGTGTTTGGAGTTGGCCAATCTAGGATGGCTTTGACCTTTTCTTCATTAACAACCACTCCTTAGGAGGTCACTATATATCCACGGAAAATGACATGGTTGGTACAAAAGTTACATTTCTTCAAGTTTGCACATAGCCTTTCCATACTAAGCACACTCAAAACACATGTTAGATGCTCAATATGATCTTTTAGACACCTTGAATAAATGAAAATATCATCAAAGTAAACAACCACAAATTTGCGAATATATTCACGCAAAATATGGTTCATTAATGTTAACAAGCTACTAGGTGCATTAGCTATGCCAAAAGGCATTACTAACCATTCATATAAACCATGTTTTGTTCTAAAAATTGTATTCCCCTCATCACCTTTTTCATGCGAATTTAGTGATACCCGCTTTTAAAATCAATATTGGCAAAAAGTTTTGCTCCATACAAGTCATCAAGCATATCATCGAGTTGAGGGATGGGATGATGATACTTAATGTAATATTGTTGATGACACGACAATCTATGCATATTCTCCAAGAACCTTCTTTCTTTAGCACAAATAAGACTAGAACAGCACAAGGGGTCATACTTTCTTCAACCAATCCCTTTTCAAGTAACTCTTCAACTTGCCTTTGTAACTCCTTGGTTTCTTTAAGGCTTGTTCCAAAGGCTGATTTGTTGGGAATAGATGCACTTGGCATAATGTGAATCTGGTGTTCAATCCTACGAGTTGGTGGCAATCCATTTGGAACATCTTCAGCAAACAAGTCTTCAAATTTATGCAAGAGAGAGGTAACATCGCTCGAGAGATTCCGGTTAAAATGTTAGTGGTTATTTGAGCTTCTTTGAACAAAAGAAGCACAAAATGCATTTTAAATTTGAAAGCTTCTGTTATCTCACTTTTATTCCTAATGGAAGATATTTATTTTCCTTTTTTTCTTTCCCTCTTTTTTCATGTTTTCTTCATTTTCTTCACTCTCTTTTTTGTTCATTTTCTTTTTTTTTTTTCATTTTTTTTGTTCATCATCTTTTTTTTCTCACTCATTTTTTTCTTCACTATCTTTTTGCATGTATTTGAAGCTTTTCTTGATCTTTGTAAACTTGAATTGGTGACATTGGTACAAGAGTTACCATTTAGTTTTGTATACAAAAGTGTATTTGTTGTTGAAATCGTCGTGAATTACTTGCCTATCATACTACCATGGTCTACCTAGAAAAAATGTGTAGCTTGCATATGAACAATATCACACAACACCTTGTCTTTATATATTTAAATCTTAAATGAAACCATCGCCTATTTTGTAACTTGCACCTCACCCTTATTATTGAGCCATTGGAGTTCGTATGGTTTTTGATGCTTCATCATTGGTAGACCTAACTTTTTAACCATGGAAGTACTTGCAACGTTTGTACAACTTCCACCATCAATTATAACACTACATACCTTGCCTTGAACATAACAACGAGTATGAAATATATTATCCCTTTGGGTATCATCTCCCTCCTTGGATTGGATGTTTAGAGCTCATCTTGAAACCAACAAATCACCTTAAACAACCACCTCTTCATCATAACAGTAGAATCTTTCGATGAAAAAATAAAATCTAATTCATTTGTTTCGATCTCGCCATTTTGTTGAATCACTGTGGTAAACTTATTTGGACATTGACTCACAATATGACCCCTTCCTTGACACTTGAAATACTTTATGTCACGATTCCTAAGAGTAGAAGAATTGGGTTTTCCTTTTGAAGTGTTTATTGTTTTAGGATAAGATTTGGAATTAGAAGAAGAAGAAGTAGGTGTATTTTCTGATATTTTTGATGTACTAGCCTTCCAAGTGTTATTTTGAGACCCCCCGCGTCTTTTTAATAGTTATTCAATTTTAACAACCATATGGACCATGTCTTTAATTTCAACATAATGATGCATTTCAACGTGGTCACAAATTTCAAGATTTAGGCCATTTAAGAATTTGGGCATGGTTACCTCGGGACCCTCCTTATCATTGGCACGAACCATCATAACATCCATTTCTTTGAAATAATCATCAACACACTTGCTGCCTTCCTTTAAACTTCAAAATTTATTATGGAGATCATGAAAGTAGTGACTTGGCACAAACCGTCTCCGGATGACCCTCTTCATTTCATCCCAAGTCTTAGTAGGTCTTTCTCCATTTCTATGTCTAGTGATCAGAAGTTGATCACACCACATTAGTGCATAAAACAAAAAACTCAAATACGGCTAGTTTCACACTCTAATCATTGGAAAATTCATGACAATCAAATATGAACCCCATTTTTGTCTCCCATTTAATGTACGCATCTGGGTATGATTTTCCTTTGAAAGAAGGGACTTTCATCTTAATAGAACTTAAATTGTCATCTCTTCATCGCCTCCTTCTATTCGGTTGCCTTTCTGGTTTCCGACCATCATCATCCTTTTCCCCATTGGAAACCTGTGATGATGCTCGAGATCGAGTTCTTTATGCTTAAATTCATTTGTCATCAAATGTCACATCTCATCCATTATAGCATGAACTTGAAGGTTTGATGGGGTTGTGATCACCCATCTAGTATTTCTAAAACAAAAAAATAAAATTAAGTTATTTCCTCCCAACACTCGCTCACGTGTTTCTCTCAAGAATAATTCGCTCAACCCTCGAGTAACTCTCGAATGACTTTTACCCACTTTTAGTCTCATCACACATCCTTTTACCACTCTTTTTAAATCTTAAAGTTTTCAACAAAATAAAGAAACAATTATCAAACAACTTAAAAAAAATTGTATCCAAAACAATCTAACCTCAATATATGAAAAGAAAGCCAAACGAAATTGGCTTTGCTAATGATAGAAAAAACAATGACTTATTTTTGAAAGAAAAAAAAATGACTCCACTTGGAAGCAAATTGACATTATAGAAAAAGGCTTTACTTATTCCTCCTCTTCTTTCTTTTTTTCCTTTTTTTCTTTTTTTCCTCTTTTTCTTTTTTTGTTTTTTACTTGCCTGCTGTTTTTTTTTTTTGCTTCTTTTGGTATTTTTTTGGTCAATCTTTTTTACCTTTGATTTTTTTATGTCTTTTTTTGAGGAAGCTAATAGTCCAAGTGAAAATATAAAAGAAACAAAAAGAAATGTAGAATATAGAAGTTTGACAACTTAGAAATTCAAAAGTCGCTAGTAAGAACGTTGATAACTTATTACAATATCCGATACCAATATGCATCTTAGAACTGAAGTAATCTAAAAAATAAAGATAAAAAAACAAAGTAGACATGCAACACAAAGAACTGGATCTGATACCAAATGATGTGATCTAACTGAAAAACTAGGTTTAAACACGCTTTGCTCGATCGTTCTATTGGTTGTTGAATTGTAAAAGGTGGAAACCACGACCCTACGTATATAAAGAGACAATAACCTTGGTATAAAATACCAGAATCAACCCACCAAGTTGTTTGATAAGTTATGAATGCCACAAGCTATAAAAACGTGATAAGTTCGAAAGCTCACAAAGAACGAAAAGAGTTAAAAACTCACAGATTGTATTCAAAACTTGATTGATTCCAAAATGGGTACAAGACAACGTTTTTTTAGAGGGGAAAAGCACCTAAAGAGCCATAAAAAATAACGGAATGTCTTCAATTTAAGGCAATTAACCCCCAAGTTAAGAATATGAATCTTGATATGGTTTATCACAAGGTTCATGTAACCTAGGACTCTCTTATCTTCCCAACAATTATTTAGGAGAAATAAAAATGAAAATTACATATTAAAATAAAGCAAATGAAATGGGCTTGATAAAGTCTCTTATTGGATCTTGTAAATCACTATTGGACTTGAATTATGATAATCCAACTTTGAGTAGGTCCAATGGGTCTTTATGCACTTTCTTAAGTACAAACTTCTCTAATCATCCCATTTAAAGCCTCATTGAATGATTTAGCTTGTGTCATCATAACCACTCCAATTGCTATTTTAATTACATCATTTGTAGACAGTTGTGGGTTTGAATCACCAAATCCTAAACCAAGAAACGTCCTCAAACAAGATTTTACACTATAGTTTCTAATTTTCGAAATTACTAGGATGCATATTAGATTTTGTTATTCAACATACGTTTCTTTAATGTGAATACATAGATACTTTTATTTTGCATGTACCCTTCTTTATTGTTAAGCGTTTTTTGCGTTGTTCATGTTGTTGTAACCTAATAAACCCTTCAGTGGTATCAGAGCTAATGTTGTGTCTTGGATTGAAAGTACAATATTTGAATTAAACAATATTTTTCGAATAAACTGAACTCGCGATGTGAGCTCAGTAGAAATCTAAAATTTTGGGATTACTTCCCTAATTTGATTCATGTGATTGTTATTTGGTAATTATCTGCATAAAAATCAGTTAGAATCCAATTTTTCATGCTTTGGATGAGTAAATAAAATACCTAAATATTAGGAGATATCTTTTCACAAGGTAATGATTAATTATGAATTTAATTAATATTATACCTTTGGATCTAATAATCAACTTAATTAAATGATTAAGTAAAAGATAAATATTAAATCCATAATTGATTTAAATTATTTATTTATTTATATATTAAGTAATTAATTTTAAATGTTTAAATGTTTAATCAAATAATTGATAAATTCTAATAATTAATATTAAATATTGTATTTTGAAATCTTTTAAAGTACACCTGTCCAAATATATATATATATATATATATATATATATATATATATATATATATATATATATATATATATATATATATATATATATATACTATGTAAGTCCCTGATCTGCTTGTGTCTCAATCAGATTCGTTTGATGGTGCGGAATCCCGATCAAACGGATGATGCCAAGTCTAATAGAAGAGAAGGAGAAGAAGAAGACGATGAATCTTGAATGTATTGATATGAATGAAGATGCAGATACAAGATTCACACACACTAACACACAGTAAACTCCTTTCTTTCTCTACTATTTCGTACACTCCTCACACCCTTCACCCTCTATATATATACATGGGGAACATGGGCCGTAAATGGGTTTACGGCCGTAAACACCCCACCTGGCCGTAAAACTTGACCGTAAACTCATAAAACATTACATAAAAATACAATTGCCCAGAAAAGCAAAGTATAAACCATATTTTTGATCCAACAATCTCCCCCTTGGTTTATAGCTTTCTTTTCTTAATTTACCCAACAAGCCTCCCTAAAAAGTAGCTGGTTTTTCTTGTCAATCTTCATCGAGAGCTTGGCTTCAGCATTAATCTTCAAATTCTTCAAAACTTCAAGATGAACTTGATGAATCTTCAATGAATGTCCTCATCTTGAGCATTTGGGCTTTTTTTTTTTTTCAGAATTTGACATTGAACGCACATTGGGTGAGGATGCTTGATGTAATGATTCTTGAAAGATAGCACTTTCAGCTTGAGAATCTTCAAAGATAACATCAGAGAGAGCAAATCTACTGGACCACTTCAGCAGCTTCATAGATAACAGAACACGGATTGAGGAGGCTTCAATGCAATCTGTCAAATAATCTTCAATTTCAGCTTCACCTTACTTCTGGGGTTGAAGGATTGAATATTGAAAGAATAATCTTCATTTATTGCTCCTTCAAATGAGAATTCTTTGATGCTCATGGATGAAGCTTTGGCTCAGAAATTTTCGACATAGTGTCCATGAGTCTTATGTATACCTGAAATCACTTTTCAAGAAAAAACAAAACTAAAAGAAAACTTTAGCACACACAATATTTTTGGGTTTTTGATATTTTCTGAAAAAAAATATAAATAACACTATTTTTAGATTTTTTTTTAGTTTTTTGATTTTTGTTTGATTTATGAATTTTTCTGATTTTTGTTTGATTTTTGAATTCTTCAGATTTTTGTTTGATTTTTTTAATTTTTTTTAATTCTCCCCCTAAATTTGTGCATAGAGGAAAACTATGAACAAATTTAACAAAAAAAAATATTTGCGATCAAAGTTATGAGACAGCCTGAACTTGTTTATCAGTACATTCACCTTCATGAATAGATCTGGTCAATTGCCGGTATTGTGGTCCACTTAAACACGAAGAATATTGACAAACTTTTCAAAATATAACATTTAGCTGACGACGACCACGGGTATTGTTGTCCATTTAAATTAAGCTGCAAGATCTATAGAGAACCTCTAAATGGTTCAATTTTAGTTGCACTAGAACGTGTTCCTCACTTCCCGATATGCCCTGGTTATCAGGAACTTCCTAAGGACCCCTTACTTTAGGTGAGTAAACAATTATTAAGGAGGAAGTAAGATTTAGAGATAGATGCATATGTTGTGTCTCAGGTCGGATCTATTTCAATCACACAGAGGGGACAACATATGACTAACAAGGATAGAGGGATTGAGAGGAAGAATGTTACATATGTTGTGTCCCAGGTCGGATCTTCCGATCACGCAGAGGGGACAACATATGTCTAGCAGATGTAGATAGATAAGAAGGTGTGTAGAGATAGAGTTGCATAGGTTGCATTCCAGGCCGGATCTTCCGATCACGCAGAGGAGACAACATTGTTGGATTAATGTCTAAGTCCATAACTATATTTGGTATGTACTTGACCCGACCCGGCATGGTCCATTTGGGTTGCACTTCACCGGCACAATTTATATGGATAGTCTCTTGAGAATAGTATATTTATGATTTATATTAATATATTATAAGTTATAATATATTAATATATAATCATATTATTTAATTAGTATTGATCAAGAATTAATTTATAATTAATTAAGTGATCAAAAGGAACTAATTAAATATGGACTCTTAGATATATATGTGTAGTGGGCCAAGTTCATTTAGGTTGGGCTAAGTCTTCATGGATAGTCCATGGAGCTTTAACCCATGGATACTAGGAAATGAAAGGTCATGGGTATTAGGGTTTAACCCTAATCCTCCACACTATATAAAGATGTATTTGGTTGGTGAAATGGGCACTAGTGTGGGTACACTAAGAGGGCTAGCCAATTTCACTAGAGAGAACCAAGTATCCATATTCTCTAAAGTCTTCCAAGGTGTTTTGGGGATTTGTGATTCGACTTGAGGCTTCCACACTATTGGGGCTAAGCTCTTAAAGCTTGAAGACATCAAGCTACATCAAAAGCTATGTCATCTAACTAGTACTTTGTAGTATAAGAACTTCATAATATGCTTGTTAGGATTAAAGCCTTGGAAAGTTCTTATTTGCATGTATAATGGAGAAAACATAGATCCAAGGTTTATAGGGTTGCATGTACACCATAGGAGTGTTAGAATGCTCAAAACCCAACAGTGGTATCAGAGCCATGAGTTGTTTTCTGTTATATTGATGCAAATGTTTTATTTTCAAAGTTGAAAAAAAAGGAAAAAAAAAAAACATGACTTTGTCAAATTTTAAGATAATTACTTTTTTTGTGAAAAACTAATTATTTGTAAAATTTGAATCATTTGCTATATGAGTTGTATTAGGTCAAATTTAGTAAAGGATAAAATGATACGATTATTTTATTAGTTTTAAAAGTTTGATCTAAAGAGTTTTTTGAAACCTCCATTAGTTATGGATATGAAAAGGTTTAAAAAAATTGATTCAAAGTTTTTATGGAGTTACAAAATTTGGTGTTAATGTTTTAAAGAATTCCATAACTTATTCTTAAGTTATGGAACATGAAAAGTTTCATCATAAAACAAACATTTAACTCCATAAGTTATGGATTACCAAAAGTTTTATGTTTCCTTGTTTTATGAGTTATTTTTTAGATTAATGAAAAATATGTGTTAGATGTTTTCAATCCAAATTAATCTAAAAGTTGTTCATAAAATGTGTTTTTGTAACTTGTCCTCAAGTTATATGAAAAGTCACATTTATGAATCTTAAAAACTCATGAAAATGCCTTAGGTTATAAAAAATGAAGAGTCTTTTCTTATAAATAGTTTTTTATGGCTCCATAACTAGTCCTCAAGTTATGGATGTCCAAGAGTCTCTTCATTAAAAGTTTTAATACTTTAATTAAAACTCATAAGTTATGAAAATCCAAGAGTTTTGAATAGTTTCAAAACTTGCCCTCAAGTTTTGGAATTTGAAAAGTTTTCTTTTATGAATACTTTAATTCCAAGTTAAGCCCTTAGAATTTTAAAGAGTTAAAATTCAACCCTTATACTTTACAATATTATAAGTTAATAATATTTATATATATGTATAAGAGTAAAGTCAGTCTTACCGTTAGTAGGCCTCATTCACGAAGCCGGTCTATAAGGGGGGTATAAGGTTACTGCCTATAAAATGGCAGTTTAATGGGTGTCCACTCTCACCCACCGCTTCCTTGACTGGTGGAGGGTCGTTAGCCGAACGGGTTTGATAGGACTATAAATCTCCCGTCATTAAAAGTATTAATGATAAATACTAAGTAACTAAACTCTTAATAATACCCAATCTTAGTTACTTAGGAAAATGTGAATAAGGTGCTAATCCATGAAATTACACTTTGCACTTTGTTTAAGTCGGTTAGTGGAGCGTGTGTGGTTAACCGACACACTAACTCGTATTTAACAAGGTAGGCAAAGGGTAACTTAATGTTTATCATAGTATCGATGGAGCGTGTGTGGTTAACCGGCACATCGATTGAGGGGTAAACACTTAAGGGTACCCAGTAATTTGCATGGTTATTTCACACCTTGTTTTGTGATCCTCAGCATCGCAGTCACAAAACCTGAAGGGCACACTCGAGATTGAAACATGCCATTGAACAGTTCAATGAATCTCAAAGATCTAGGAATTTCAAATCCAATTAAAACCTAATTAATTATTTCATTTTCATGGTGGAAATTGGTGAATTGTCATTCACCTACCTTCAAATATTATATAGCTTGGATTACGGCATCCCTCTTCCAAGTTATAAAATAGTTTGTTGGGTCCTAGCCTTAATATTTCATTTTGGATGTTATATTAAGGACTTTAAATCAACTATCTTGAATATCTCCCAAAAGATGTCTGGTTTAGACATTTATGATCTTCCCAAATATCTTGGAACTTCACTTCTTTCACCTCCTCCAATTATTCTCCCTAACCCACAAGTTCTTGAAAATGTTAAGGTCACTCAAGCCCTATTGGCAAGTAAAGGTCTATGTGTGGTCACATCTTGGAGATGTAGTCACATATTGACAAGCCGGGAGAGTTGGGTGTCAAAGTCTTGAGAAAGTTAGTGGTTCAATCACTTTCTAATTCACATAGTGAGTTCCTTTGGGACTCCTATGAAATAGACTATGACAAGACCCTTAATGATCTTATCTATTTGCTTGGTGCTGCTAAATCAGAAATGATTCAGTGTACTAGTAAAGCAACTTTGATTAGGAGATCAACTTCCCAAAACTTTATGGACAGGGACAATAGTGACACAGGAAATCCAGAAATGCATTCTCTTCCCAATGGAAAGGGATTGGCCCTAGTCAATTTGGTTGACCAAATGGTAAAGAGAAAGACTAAGTCTGAGATAGTCCCATGTACTATTACCTAAAGGTCCATATGTTTCTATTGCCAAAGGAAGGGGCTTTGGTTATGAAGCTGCCAAACTTACTTAAGGATGATAAAGTCAATAAGTTTGACTTTATTTCAGGTAAAGTCCATTGTCTAACTCTATTAAGTTCCTACTTGGAGATTCTTATTATATGATGTGGCTGGGTCACATGTTGATGTTTTAAGAATCAAAGAAAAGTAAAGAAACTTAAAGGAAGTATATGTTGATTCTAATTGCGAAGATGGATTTCGATCGCATGGTTCGGTGATCAGAATTTTGAGCACGTGCTTAAGAGTTATGATAGATTGCTTAGGAATAGATGACAACAAGTTTTCATATACATTTGCATTGTAAGGATTAGTTTTTCCGCAAAGTTTTAAAAATAAAAGAAAAAAGTTTTATTTTGTTTATTTTAAAATATCCTTACAATGGCATTTGTAGAAAAAGGAAAAGATGTTGCTTATATGATTCCATTGATAGCAATATTGGAAATATGAATTTGATTCTTTTATTTGTGGTAGTGTCTAAATTTACCAAATAAGGAAAGATTTTCATCACCCAAGTTTCAATTGGACCGGAACTTGGAATCATGCAAGTTGTATATTATGATGAATGAGAACTTTCAAGTATTGGAAAATTAAGACTAATTACTTGTTCACATGGATGTGTGAGTCAAGTGAAGGACTAAGGGATCGAGTACACATTCTGGTGCACTGGTCAAGTCCACCACAAAAGATCGATAAGATTATTCGTCATGATTTACTTAAGTTTAGTAAATATGGTTATACTTACAAGCTTAAGTGTAACTCTGAGACATTGGAAAAGGTTCCAATGTAAGGCATAACGAATAAGAAGAATCAACTTAGGCAGAAAGATAAAAGTTTCTCAAATCTGAAAAGATGGGAGAGTACTTTAGTATCATGTTTGTGATCATCTTAATGATTAAGAAACCATATCAAAATTAGTTCTCTAAGGAAAAACTTAGTGCATTCTTATGACTAAGAAGAGGAACTTGAACTGTTGAAATGGTTAAATCAAGAAGAGGACTCATACTTCATTCCAAAACAATTCTTAGAGTCATACTCCAAGACTGTAACTTGAGTGACATGTCTTAAAGAAGGTTTAAAACACTTGTCAAATGTAAGAGTAAAAGTTTTCTACTCTTGTACATTTGAAATTGGTAAGTTGTGATGTTTTGGATAAAACAAAGATCAACTAAGGCTAATTGTGTTAAGTGTCTGTCTTGATTAGAATCCACACACTATCTCTTGAATATTTGGCAAGAAAGTCTTATAGGTCAAGGAGACAGTGGGAGTCTAAAAGATCCTAAAAGGGTTTCAAGAAGTAATCAACAACAAAAACATGTATTTCATCACTAGCACACAACTAGAGGTTTATAACCTATCGTGTTGACATTTCTGTGCCCATTCCAGTTAAATTGGCTATACATTTGAGTTCTACATGTTCTCAATTGTTTGGATAACTACTTGGAAGCAATGGCTGGCCCTTGAACTACCAGGTGGCAAGAAGTTAAGATTGCACAAGTTCAATCCATAAGAGTTAGGATTTGTCACTAACATAGTCATGTGGTTATGGTTTTGACAAATTCACATGGATAGGAACGCTTACACCATAAAATCTAAGTGTCATAAGGTTTCTCTTCGATTCATGAAAATGATGGTAAGGAAACGCTTTCACTAAGTAGATTTTAAGTAGATAGCAATTGTGACTTTTGCAGTTCTCAAAGTCGTTAGTGGAGCGTGTGTGGTTAACCGGCACACTAATATTGACTTATGAGAAATGACAAAAGGTCTAAACAATTTAGACTATGATTACGACATCCCTTTTCATAGTTCTGAAATTGTTTAGACACACTTGTGAGCTATCTAAGAGAGGTGTGTGATTTTGATAAAGTCTTATCAAGGCAATCTAGTATCAGAAATCTGAACTTTGGTAAGAAAGTCAATAAAGTATTGATTTCTAGAAGTCCAGTTGATTTCTGGGTACATTTCAAAGCTAGTGGGAGCATAAGTGTTATGCTATTAATCATCATGTTAGTGGGAGCATGATAATTATGATAAAGGTTGCAAGTTAGCAATGTTAATTATAGAAAAATAAAAGGTCTCAATTGGGAAAAAAAGTTGTTTTGCTATAATTAAGGGAGAGGATATTATACTTCATCTCAAATCTAAAAGCTTAGCTAGAGGTCTTAATCGTATTTAGTCAAGAATATATATGAATTTCATGTTGGAATGGCTCAACATAAGGAAATTCTATATAAGGGTTCATTATTTGCGTTCTAAAATTCGATTATGATTACGGCATCCCTTTTCATAATCTGAATTATGAGAACTTGGCAAATAGAAATGGAAATATTATAGCAAAAGACTGGTTTAGTCTTTATGTGAGACATCATGAATCGTGTCCCATATGCTTCGGATATAGGATCGATTACATGTGCTATATTCATCCTTTCTAAAATTTTTTAAATGCCTGGGGCATTAAGAAGGGAAAAGGTCTAGAATTGGATATGACTAAAATGATTAAGCAATTTTTGAGGACAATCTAAGGTTTACCAAGGATTGGTTGCTCAAGGACAGTTCGAAGTATAGTGCTGACTTTGGAAGGACCATATTGACATAGTCTGAAAAGAGGCAACTCTTGTTCGGAAGTGATAGTCAAAATGGAATATGGAAATGGTTTAAAGTTAGAAAGTATTCAATCTGTAAGATTAGGAAACTTAATGCAAGAAGGATGTTTCCAAGGAGTTGATCTCCGTTGGAATACTCTGTAATGATTGTTGCCAAGTCTGGTTGAATTTGTGCATAATCATTACAAGAGGATCAATGCATATAAGTTTAGAATATAACAGATTTCAATAAATGTCATGAATATGGAATTCTTGAATTTGCAGTAAGGGTTTGGGACTGTGAAAAGATGATCATTGGAGTTATGCTCAGTTGATCTATTTCACAAACTAAAATCATAGACAAACATAGTATGCATACTTTGTGTATGGCATGACTAGTGTTTAGAAAACTAAGTGTACATGCTTGGAGCATGGGACAACTATTTTTTTTAAATTCAAGTATAAAGTTGATAAAACCGAAACAATGAATAATGAGTAATCAGTATGGTGATAAATAAAAGTGTTTATTTATATTCATAGGGTTTGATACCATATTTGATTCATTTATTCTGGTGTTTCACATTGCATGTTTTGACTTCCAGAATAAACTAGGTTATTCTTCTAGAATGACTAAGTTATTCAAACCATCCACAGTCGGTCATATCTTCCGATCACGCAGAGGGGACAACATATGTCTAGCAGATGTAGATAGATAAGAAGGTGTGTAGAGATAGAGTTGCATAGGTTGCATTCCAGGCCGGATCTTCCGATCACGCAGAGGAGACAACATTGTTGGATTAATGTCTAAGTCCATAACTATATTTGGTATGTACTTGACCCGACCCAGCATGGTCCATTTGGGTTGCACTTCACCGGCACAATTTATATGGATAGTCTTTTGAGAATAGTATATTTCTGATTTATATTAATATATTATAAGTTATAATATATTAATATATAATCATATTATTTAATTAGTATTGATCAAGAATTAATTTATAATTAATTAAGTGATCAAAAGGAACTAATTAAATATGGACTCTTAGATATATATGTGTAGTGGGCCAAGTTCATTTAGGTTGGGCTAAGTCTTCATGGATAGTCCATGGAGCTTTAACCCATGGATACTAGGAAATGAAAGGTCATGGGTATTAGGGTTTAACCCTAATCCTCCACACTATATAAAGATGTCTTTGGTTGGTGAAATGGGCACTAGTGTGGGTACACTAAGAGGGCTAGCCAATTTCACTAGAGAGAACCAAGTATCCATATTCTCTAAAGTCTTCCAAGGTGTTTTGGTGATTTGTGATTCCACTTGAGGCTTCCACACTATTGGGGCTAAGCTCTTAAAGCTTGAAGACATCAAGCTACATCAAAAGGTATGTCATCTAACTAGTACTTTGTAGTATAAGAACTTCATAATATGCTAGTTACGATTAAAGCCTTGGAAAGTTCTTATTTGCATGTATAATAGAGAAAACATAGATCCAAGGTTTATAGGGTTGCATGTACACCATAGGAGTGTTAGAATGCTCAAAGCCCAACAAACATATGACTGGCAGAAAGAAAGCAAGAAAATAATTTCCTACAGACCTACTTTATCAGAACCCCCATTCGCCGCATCAGAACCAGAATTAAGGACATGAGTCTGTACATCTAGAAAGAAATTGATCCACAGTTCTAAATGCGTATTAATTTAGTGTATCCGCAGATTCCCATGTATATTTCTCTGCTCAACCTATCCAAGCGTCGTATTGTCAAACTCAATGGAACTATCTAGGTTAAGATTTTTCAGGTCGCTAAACTTTTCAAGTTCATCTAATCCTAGTCAAGTCCATAAAAAGATCCTTCATGTCTACTAGCGCATCAAACATAGAGCACAGACAATTCGACTTATTTACCATACACAGATTCAGATTATCTATTATCACGTGATTATATCACCTCCTAATAATAACTACTAACGAAAAACTATTAAGAAAATGAAAAATTGTCTTTAAAACGAATCAGAGTAAGATATACTCAGGAGTATGGAGAAGAACATGCAAACCATAATTCACCGATTGAATTTGCATCCAGAAGTTCTGAGAACAGCACGGATAATCTCAGAACAGATCCGAAAATTTTTCATGTTGTTAAGCACAAACCCCATGAGTGACTCTTTCCTTTCTTCCCTTCCCACAAAGGACACGTACTCTCAAACAAAATTTCGAGTGTAATACAGTTTAGACATGCCTCCTATAATGTGTCTGGAACAGCCACTACCAACAAACCGAAGTCTAATGATATGCCTCCATAGCTGCTCCGACACAAAATGGGATCAGTTGGTCTTTGGAACCCAATCCATTTTGAAAATGGGTCGACCTTTTTCATCATTGTAGGGTACTCTCTCCCATGACATATCTTGTTTATCACAAACAGAAGATGAAGAAATATTAGAATCGTTAGGAGATTTGGTAGAGTGAGCCTTTAGAACCCATTTGTAGTTGGGTTTAACCGATTTCTTTTTCGATCTGATGGGTGGCTTGGTACTTGGTTTTGATCTTGATGTCGACCGTTGAAATGAATTTGACCTAAGCGGTCTTTGTTTCACTGATCTATTTCTTGGAATGGACTTCTTGGCCGACATTCCCTTCTTTCCCTTGGGATTTGGATTCTTGTGGGTTTGATTCTTGGCCTTCTGTGCGTTCCATTCACCATTGTCTGAACGTGACCTTGAGGGGTTTCTTTTGGAGTATCTCCCTCTTGGAGATGTTGGTTTGTTCAATGGCGTTCTCCTTGTTCTCATCCTCTGCTACTTTACCTGCACATGAAGTAGAAGCATTAGTGTTTTCAACCTGAATACCTCCTGACACAAATCCAGCTGGTTTTCCATATTGAAGAAGTGTCTCCCTGTCAATTTCTTCCTGTGCTATAGGGATGGATATGTAGTTATGATTGAAAGGTGGAGGAAAACTTTCATACCCTAGACCTTTTTGCTGGTTATTTTTAAATTGCAGACAATGGTCTAACATGTTTGCAACTGCTTTGCTTGACACATCAAATTTTTTAAAATCAAAATCTGCAGTTTCAAATTTGCTTTTTAATGTGTCAAGCTCAACAGTTAACTCAGCAAGATGTTTCTTAACATAGTCATAATTTTCACATTTATTGCTATAATCTTCCTAATCCTTCTTAAAGTCATTGGTTTTTGCTTCTAATTTAGTCCTCAGGGGTTTCTGTCCTTTCCTAAGTTGATATCCTTCGTATGTTAGGTCCTTGACTTCCCTTTTTAGCAAATCATTATGTTCACGAAGAAGTTTAATCGGAGCTTCACATGATTGAGTACATGAAACTTCATTGACTGGAATGTGTGTGAACTCATTGTTTTTCCACACTTCAAAGCGTCAAGTTCTTCATTTACAGCAGCAAGACTAAGACGATTGAGATCTTTTTTCTTCTTGATGACATCCACGTTCATATCCCATGATTTCGGAAGTGAATTCAGCAACTTTTTGTTTATCTCAGAATTTGTTAAAAAGATCCCAACTATATTCATCTCAGTAGCAAGTGTAGTAAATTGCTGCAACTGAGCTTCCAGGGTTTCTCCAGGGATATAATTGAACATGTTGAACTTAATTCTTAACATATCCTGACGACTCTCTTTCATGTCTTCATTTCCCTCGTAGTCCTCAAAAGCCATTGAAAGCACAAATTTAAAAATCAAACTTAAATTTAAAAATGCCCTTTGACTAGAATCCTCAAAAGTCAACCTTAAAAGTCAAATTTAAAAAGTCAAACTTGAAAAGTCAAAATTAAAAGTCAAACCGAAAAGCTAAATTTGAAAATTTAAAAGTTAAACGAGAGAGTCAAAGTTTAAAGTCAAAGGTCAAATTTTAAAAGTCAAAGTCAAAATTTTAAGTAAAAAGTCAAAAATAAAAGTCCATATTTTAAAACTAAAAATTTTGGGTTGAAAATGGAATTCAAGAATAAAAGAAATTTAATTTTGGGCAGAAATTGACAAAAATTCGAAAGTAGGTGCGAAAGTGAGTCTTTATGAATTAAATTCAGGAGTAATGGAACAAGATGCAGCTTAGAGCAAATGGTAAGACGCGTGGGTGAGGAGATTAGAGACCTGGGTTCGATCCCCGGCATCCTCAATTCCGCCTCATATTTTTTTTGTGGAGCGCTTGCGAGGAAAAGCCTGCTGCTGAGCCGAAAAACCCTAGCCGCACACTCCAAGCCGCTCCGAGCCGCACACACCGAGCCGTAAACCGCCGGCCGCAAACCACCGACCACAAACTCCGACGACCGTAAACTCACCGGCCGTAAACCCTTCAAAGGCCGTAAACACTGCTTCAGATCGTGAAAAAAGCGACGTTTTTCATCATTTTTCTCCAAAACTTGATCCAGAACTCGTTTTTATGAAAAACACAAAGAGCAAACACCCCATATTTTGCCATGATCTATCCAAAAACACAGAAATCCTTCAAAAATAAGATCAAATAATATCTGGATTTCACAAAAATGACTGATAGAGTCCAAGCTCTGATACCACTTGTAAGTCCCTGATCTGCTTGTCTAACAATCAGATCTGTTTGATGGTGCGGAATCCCGATCAAACGGATGATGCCTGATCTAATAGAAGAGAAGGAGAAGAAGAAGATGATGAATGTTGAATGTATTGATATGAATGAAGATCTAGATACCAGATTCACACACACTAACACACACTAAACTCCTTTCCCTCTCTACTATTTCGTACACTTCTCACACCCCTCATCATCTCTCTCTCTCTCTCTCTCTCTCTATATATATATATATATATATATATATATATATATATATATATATATATACACACACACACACACACACACACATTGGGAACATGGGTCGTAAATGGGTTTACGGCAGTAAACACCCCACCTGGCCGTAAGCTTGACCGTAAACTCATAAAATATGACATAAAAATACAATTGCCCAGAAAAGCAAAGTATAAACCATATTTTTGACCCAACATATATATATATATATATATATATATATATATATATATATATATATATATATATATATCATAAGATTAACTACTACATGTATAAGAAGACTCAGTCGAATCGCTAGTAAGACTTATTCACGAAGTCATGCGATAAAGAGGTTACAAGGTAACAACCTATAAAATGATCATTGAATGAGTGTCCTTTTCATTCATCGCTCTCCTGTGTGG
Source organism: Lactuca sativa (assembly GCF_002870075.4). Lineage (NCBI taxonomy): Eukaryota > Viridiplantae > Streptophyta > Magnoliopsida > Asterales > Asteraceae > Lactuca > Lactuca sativa. Next base: position 254,716,747 of record NC_056630.2, read on the forward strand.
TGGAGGGTCGTTATGTAACGTCCCAAAAATTATAAGGTAAAAATTTCATTTTTAATTCAAACATTAACACCATTTAATCATTTCAATCATTCAAAGGTATATTAAAGTAAAAATAGTTATCAGAGTATAATCCTAAAATCATAAAGTGCAGAAACATAGGTGGATGTGTTGCGTTCAAGTCGGGCCCTTCCCTCTCGAACTGGTAGTGCCTAAAAACATTTTAAACATAAACAATAAGAAAAAAAGCTTAGTGAACCTCATACCTTACGTGGACTTCAACTCAAGGCTGAGCCAGGTCTATTTCACCCCCCCGAGTCTATTTCAATTAATGTGTCGGCCCAAAGCCGTATTGGGTCTATTTCACCCCCGAATCTACGTCAACCCCAAGTCTATTTCGACTAATATGTCATCACAAGGTTGTACCGGGTCTATTTCACCCCCACATACATATACCAAATAGGCACACGGGTATACAACACATAAAACATGAGTCACAAAGACAACAAGCACATAACATATCCTAGTGCCCTATAGTATAGTGAGCAAACTCATCTCAGTCATTTGAGAATCCAAATGATGCTCGGGCTATTAGACTAGAAAACCCATGTGCTAATCAATCAAATAGAAACGTAATCAAATACTTGGGTTACAAACTATAATATGGATTTAATTCACGAATCATGACTCCTAGGATACAATACTACTTTACCATTTCCCTCAATTGGCCCAATTAACTAAGACCCAAACTCAGAGGCACTTAAAGCCGAATGATAGCCCAAATCCACAAAACATTCAAGGCCCAATACATGCCAATTCCATAAAGTCCCAAACCCAAAAAATGGCCCAATTAAACAATACTTATGGCCCAGAAAAGCCTAAACCCCTAAAGTCCCAAAAGGTGGCCCAAAATAAAGAAAAGTCCATGCATCGTACGCCCTGCATACCAACTAGTACGTCCGACGTATAGCTCTTCGATGCACACGATACAACTCGCAAAAGAAGGGAAGACGGGGACTTTATGCATTACGTTGAGCGTACTCATATGCACGCCCAATGTATGCACCAGGTGACAAAACTTAACATTAACCACTTAATGCTTAAGACCAGAACATCCAAACCCTAATCTAACATCCAATTAAAATTTTAATCCATAAAGTTGGCAACTTTACTCCTTTGCATGTCTTAATGGGATTGAAAACCCATTTTCATCCAACTAAGTCCATAATATGAACACCAACTTTCATATGGTTCATCTAAAGTCATCAATATGAATTTTTATGCACTAACAACTTCAAAAATGCTAAGATCCAACATTTAGCTCAAACTCACAAGGATAACTCAAGGGACCATAATATGACCAAAACAAGCCCTAGACTAGATCTAACGCATAGAGTTACCAACATGGAAACTTTATACATTTAAATGGTAGCAAAATGGATGAAGATTTTGGATCCATGAGCTCCAACCCAACCAATGTTTGAACACCAAGCTCCTTTTTCTTCAAACTGAGCAAAAACGCCAAAGGTTAACCACCAAAGCTCAAGAACACTCAAGAACAAGCTAAGGTTTCGTATTTAGTGTTTAATGGGATAAAGGCTGAAGATAAAAGGGTTTGAAGATGAGTTAAGGTCATTAAATATGGTCGAAGACCCTAAATTAGGGTTTGCACCTTAATGGAGTATGCCCAGTGTACTCTGAGGACCAACTACGATGACTTAGTCCAGTACACACAACGTACTAGACTAACCATAATCCTCTTATCTTCCGAGGGCCATAACTTCTTCGTTCTAACTCCGATTTTTACAATCCTTATATCGATAGAAAGGTAATGAGAAGATCTACAATCATATCAACTCTTCAGTAACATAAAACCTTCCGAACATAAATCCAAAATTTATGAAAAACCCACAATGTTACTTTACCGTTATACCCTTGGGTTCCAAAAGCACAAACCAAACACTTGGTACCCACAACCTATATTATCCATTACCAAATAGGTCTAAACCTCTCTTTACCTAAAGCCTGAAGGCTTGTGATACTCGATCTTTAGGTCATGGCCCGAAATTATGATATAACCCAAAACATGGTGTTATAACTCTAGCCCACTTAAATTAGATATCGTCCTCGAAATCACTCCTTACTACCTTCTAGATATGTCAGAAAACTTGGACGATACTCTCACAACCTCGACACGGACTTAAAAGTTGACTCATACACACAACATGCTTCCAAATATATAATTGAACCCAACCTTTACATGGCTCTCAGACCTTGACGATGAAAGGATATTTTCCCTACTAGCATTAACCACTTAAGAATAACCATCACTACTCTACCTGAAATCCGAAATCCTAAAACCTCGTTTGAGTCCCCAATAGACAGACCATTCTGATTCACAACCAATTTAACTCCACTTTGTAATCCAAGTTGACCATAAATCCTTCCCACCCTGGATTATCTTGTTGTTTCCACTGGGAAACAGAAGCCATAACCATTCACCGTTGTAGAAAAAACCATTACTTGAAAATAAGGCGATTCTTCACATGATTCTCCAGCACTAGTACCATCCCAGACTCATCTTGTCGACCCATAAATACATTTCTGATGCAGCCAAGACCACCCTAGTCTCAAACTTAACAACCAATTGATTGATAAAACGGATCCCTAACAACTTGCTAAGGTTGATAGCCTCACATAATCGCACCACGCGATTTTTGAAAGAGGGTCTATTTGGAAAGAGATACCCTAGCTTGCTTTCTATAGTGGCTCCAATAGCCCCCCTGATCAAACTAATCGATAACATAACCAACCATTACATAAATGAAAAAAACTTCTCCTTGCTATAAACGAATGCGACATTCCCAACTATAGTCTTATATAACCATCGGCCTTACACGACCCACAACCTTCCTTAATTAAACGAATATTGTACCCTTCCCACATTCTCATGGGCTGCCCAACCATGGTCTATTCCCACCTAGAGGAAACTACGAGCCCAAAACATATATTTCCCTTACTCAAGAACCAAGTAAATGCTACGCGCCACCCCGCAACCATACAACACCTTAATCACTATCTACATATCCAGTGAATGCTCTGGCTACCCCCACAGTCTTACAACACAACACTCTCATGGATGCAACCCATGAACTTACTTTCCGTCTACCATACTAGCCATAATCAAGCACGAGTCAAAACCATATCGACTAAATCCAAACCAGGTGTTTGGGTTATGCTTCGAACCCTAAAGCCATTATCAGACAAGAACAGGTACAGAGGCTCTAACACAAATCCCTCCACCTGTAGCTGATTACCTTTCTCTATGCCCCATGAATGATGCTTCACATATTCAAAGAAGATAACATGAATCATCCTTCCTTGTGCAAATCTCAGTCGACACCATAATTAGAACTGGCTCTCTACTTGCATGCGGTATAAAATTCTTTCTTGTATCGTGCCTGGATTTTTTCCTAATAATCCAATGGTTGTCCCCCACTTGGATTAAACTGCACTTTGCCAATCCCATAATCATTGGACTTCTGAACCATCTCATAACTCTATCAGCTGATAAAATCCTGATCGAAATGGACAGATAACCAATTCAACAACTCGCTTTCCGAACGACCGATGTACTCAAAGTTCATCAATAAATACCATTCGAGTTCTTCTGGCAATACCAATGATAATTCACTACTGATGGTAGCATTCGGAAACCAAAGATTTACAATAGCTAGCTTTCCTTGACCAGCCAAGTCTAGTGCTTATACATTCCAAGACCGGATGATCATTCCCAATACCTCAATGAATCTCCAGATCCTTAATCAATTTCTGCTGAATCCACTACAAGTCCTCGGCGACTAATCGGATGACGAAGAACAAAATCTCAGTAATCAAAGCAGGTACCCTACCCGTTCAATGACTTATTTGCACTAGAGCGATTACTAAGTGAACATGCAACTGCCCTCGATTCAAAGGTGTGAACTTGAAGACTACATATCTTATACCCATGACCAAACCAATTCCTTACTACCTCGAAACCATGAAAACCCCACCACATCCTTCATTCAAACCCATCATGCCTAACTTTAAGACTCCTGGAATTGTCACTGATACTACTAGAGTTCAGACCAGCTGTTGGTCTCCTAAGCGGAATACTCAATCCTCTTCTAAACACGAGCCATAACATGAAAAATGGGATATAAAGATTCTCAAGACCATCATGAAGAAAACTGAAATTTTCTAAGTGGATACTTAGATAGAGCACACATAGTATCTCACACATAAACATATAATCATAGACACATTTGTTAATAGCATTAAGGAAGGAATATAGGTTATACATGCGGTGCCAACTGGTAGAACTTAGATCTCTTCTGTAGCACCCCAAAAATTAAGAACATAAGTTTCAATTTTTAGAATAATAAAACCATCTTTCAAAACATGTTCAGAAACTCATAATAGAATCAAGTAAGACCAAAACATCCAAAATACGCAAGAGCAAAGTAAAATGCAGAAAAATGTGGTGTGTACGATTTGATCACCCCGAGCTCTTCCCCTTGGTTCCGAAAGTACCTGAAACATAAACTGATGATCGTAAGCGTGAAGCTTAATGAGTTCACCAAAACACCACATACCATACATAACAATGATATCATTGGCCCCGCCCGACATCGAGCCCCGCTAGAAATAGATTCGTCAGAAATCTGAGATGGGGCCCGCCTCATTGCATTCAACTTTGATTATTTACAATAATAATCAAAATGTATGTAACCCTAATTTTATTTATGAATTTCGATTTCATAGCGTCTCTCCAAGGGTTTTCTTGATATTAATAGTTCGTTTCTATCATTAGAGAAAACATAGATTCTTTCTAGGTTGCATGTGAACATAAGGGTTTAAGTGTTTTTTTGACACATGTAATTTTTATTTATAATCTAGAAAACCCATCAAAATTATGCATATGATAGTTCACCTGATGAGGCTTCAGCGCCTCGAAGCATAAGCAACAACGCGACACCTTTGCATCAAAACTGCACCCAAACCCATGATTGATGCATCATAATAAACTACAAAATCCTCCACACCCTCCGACGGGGTCAGAATCGGCACCTCACATAAGTTCTGTATCAGGGTCTCAAAACTTGCTTACTGCTTAGGCCTCCAACAAAAACATGACAATCTTCTTTTTCAATTGAGTCAGAGGAACCGCTATCTTTGAGTAATCATGAATGAACCTCTGGTACTAACCTTCCAACCTAAGGAAACTTTGAATCTTAGATGGAGACCTTGAAACCTCCCATCTCATCACGGCCTTGACATTGGGCAGATCAACGAGAATATTGTTATGGTGGACAAGGTGCCCCAAAAATTGCACCTCGCCCAACCAGAACTCACACTTGGTGAGCTATATCTAAAATCTCTCCCTCCTTAGAGTTTTCCAATTCCTCCCTCAAGTTCTCCTCATACAACTCATGTGTCTTAGAATAGACGAATATTTTGTCAATGAACACAATCACAGACCGATGCAACATCAGCTTACATACACGGTTCATGAGGTCCATGAATGCAGTTGGAGCATTGGTGAGCCCAAAGGGCATCACCATGAACTCGTAATGACCATAACAAGTCCGTGAAGCCATCTTCTACACATCGCCCTCTCTTACGCTCATCTAATGATAACCCGAACATAGATCAATCTTGGAAAACCAAGATGAACCCTAAAGTTGTTCAAACAAATCATCAATTCTCGGAAGCGGATAACAATTCTTCATCGTTAGCTTATTCAGCTCTCGGTAGTCAATACATATCTGATGTGACACATCCTTCTTCTTCATAAACAACTCCTACAACTGTGTAGACAATTCCTGCATCTTTGGAGGAGCTAACCGATATAGTGGTTTTTTTATCGGATCCATGCCAGGAACCAATTCAATCCTAAATTCCACCTGCCTCTCTGGAGGCACTACAGGAAAGTCCTTCAGGAACATACTCAGGTATTCCCAAAGCACCAGCACATCATCCAAAGTCTGCTTACCCTTTTCTCAGGTATCCATAACATAGGCAATATATTCGGAATAAACTTGTTGAAGATATCATCTGTCCCTAGCTTCTAAACAGAGAATCAGCACATGTTGAGCACTCTCTTCTTGAACCACTAACTCTCTCCCACTTAGGGTCTTAATGTGTACCATCTGATGCTCGCAATCAATCATTGCCTCACTAGGTCTCAACGATTCCACACCTAGAATAACATTGTTCCTGTAAAAAGGAATAACAACCAAATCAATGTGATACTACTTGCTGAATATCTCTAGAACACAACCCCGATGAACCCTCGATACTCGGACATATCGATCAACAGCAATCTCAACCTCTGATGGACAATTCAACCCCCGCAGAGCACCAACAAACCTATTGCCGAGCGCAAGAGATCCAAAAGATCAGGTTGTCCCTAAATTATATAGTACCAAGGCTGAGATATCGTTCATGGGCAACGATCCTAAAACAAAACACAAAAATACAAGAAGAAAAATCAACATAAATAAATTAATAGGGAGATGATACATACCCGTCACCATATTAGGTGATGTGCGAGCCTCCTATGCTATCAGCTGAAAAGCCCTAATCCTCACAACAGGTGCATCCGCCTTGCCCTAGTGGCCATCAGTAATATATAGAGTTGTTGGAATGGGTAATACCACTGGTCCCGCTGCTACCAAACTCGAGAAATTCGCCTTCTTATGGCCCTTCTAATTACAATGGAAGAAAATAAGGTCAGATGTCTGGGTGGTGGTGGTAGTAGCAGTCCAATTCCGACTAATATGACCCGTCCTACCGCACTTGAAGCAGCCAAAACCACCCACCATGCACGCCCCATTGCCTTGTTGCACTTGCCATAGTCGCCTCGGCTTGCTGGCCTCTTGATCTCGAGTTGAAAACCTTGAGCCTCCTACCTGAACCCTCTAAACCCTAAACCTGATCTATCTTCCTCATGCTTTCCATCTCTAAATTAATCTCTCTTTCTATGGATGTCACTATCATATCCTTCAGTTTCAAGCAATTGGATTGGATCACGAACTGTCGGATATCATTCCTTAACCTCTCATGGTATCTCACCTTCTTTATCTCATCATGTGCCACATATTGTGGAGCCAGCAACACTCTCTCAGGGAACATAATGATGATCTCAGCCACCGTCTCAATAGTGTGGCAGAGATCATAAAATCTCGTGCCAACTATTGTACCTTAATCACAAGTGTGACCTCGGTCCAAAATCTCATCACAAAGTCCTCCTAATGTATGTCCTACCTCCTCCCACCCGTCTGGAGCTCTGTCTTTCAGAAGACAGGAAACAAGTTTTTCCTTTTCTCGATCGAGACAACTACTAGTACGGAAGGCATTAGAAACATTCGCTTACCAACATCTGCTCGTGATCAGGTCCTTCCTCCCAAAGAACTCCAGGGTTGCACATGCTTGGAACTCACAGAAAGTCAAAGTGCGATATCCCATCGTCAATACCGTCTTAGAATGGAATGAGCCCAAGTGCTGCTCGAAAACCTCCATGATACACTCCTTGATCGTACCAAAGATCATAGGAGTCTGCCCGAGAATATTGCGGGTAATCTCTGATGAAATGAATTCCCGCATCTGATCATCCAATTGTCTGCTTCCATCACCCAAACCTGAACCCTCACTAACACTAGAACCACTACCAGGTCAGGCAGAAGTGGCCACCGTACTGAAAATAGACCATTCAAACCATTAGAACAGACGAACATATATATATATATATATATATATATATATATATATATATATATATACACATCGAGGAATCCCATACTCTACAAGCTTGTTGGCATCATCGCAGTTTTCCTTGACTCGAGTATGGATCCTCCGCTTTTGTAAGTCCCAAATCTTATGGATCCAAATCAGTAATCAATGAAATATCAGCAATCAAGTAGAATATAGAAGGAGTAGAAGAAGAATCAAAGCAAGCATGCACATGTTTATATCATATAAATGTCAGGTACACCTTGAAAAGCACACATACACATACGTCACTTCAATGACACAACCCTTTTATACTACCCATAGCCGCACACAGGTCTGTAGCTGCACACACACACAAACTTATCCAACATAGACCACCACACCATGCACTATCAACGTACCAAGATCTATACAAAAGAATACCTAGCCCAAACCAAAAAACTATAGCCTTTCAATATCCCCCTTGGTTTGAGGCTAGCATAGACTTGGTCTTCATTCTCCGAGTTTTTTAAACAGCTTCAGATCCGATTTTCCCATGGATCCCATCCAAAGTTTCCCACTAATGATTGTGGCGACCATTCCAGTAAATTCTTTGGCAGCAGCCTCCATGACATCTTTTCGGAAAATGATTTCATGAAGAGACAGAGTACAAATATCTCTTTCTCTGAATCTAAGAAGATCCTTGGCACTGATCAGCCTTAGAACTTGTTCTCTATCTTTGAATTTGATGGCAGCAGTGGCAGTTTCATCATTATATGCCTAGAATTCCATATTGTCAAGGTATCCCTCATGAAAATGTTGAGGGATAGGAATTTCCTTTAATTGTTTCGTTGCTGGCCATAGAATAATCTTATGGGCTTGCCTGATTCAGGATCAGTAATATCCTTATCTCTTCTATACATGGATTTCGCAGTCTTCATCTTTGTGAAGTTTTCCTTAACCTGCCTGTCAAGAAATCTTTTAAATTTGTCGCATTGGGATATTCTGAAGGATTATGAAACGGGGCTCTTGAAAGTTCAGCAAGATCAACTTTTGTCCACGAGTTGAAATCATGAGCACTTTTGTAATACTCAGGGATTCCAGAGTTCCTTTTTACGACCCACATGTTCGACTCGGGATCAAAAGCCAACATTCTGATTCCGGATCGATCTCTAAACTCGTCACCAAACTTTCTCTTTTTGAGGTCCGTCACAGTCAGCACAAGATCTTTAGCTTTGCGATTTTCATTCGAGTTTATCATGAAAAGGTATCCTTCGCTTTTGATGGCAGTGTCGGTCCTTTTCCCTTGCTTGATCGTGATGCGGGATCTGCTATTTTCAGGTTCTTTATCAAACCGATCAACAACGGTAGTTGTCCTTGGAGGAGGTGGATCAACTGGAAAATCGCCTTCTGTGGATTGGGTGGGAGCCACAGGAGGATCTACAATTCCGTGAGGCTGCTGAAACAAAGCTTTGAGTTTGTCACCAAAAGCATCATACATGATATTCTTCAATCCATAGTAAAAAGCTGTTAAAGAACCAAGATTTGTCTGCAGGTCTGTAATCTGTTTCAATTTCAGTTCATCTCTTTCTCGGAGCTCAGCGATATAAGAATCATTTTGATCCATCAAGATGTTCTTTTCTATAACTTCTTGTCTGAGAATACCGATTTCTTCATGAAGTTTTGACACTAAAGTCTTGTCATCACCTGAATGTTCTTCCTCAAAAGATATGCCTATTCCCCGGGAGGAAGAAATTGGACTATTCTGAGCTAGGTGCTTGGCCAACCTGATAGAGGCTTCATCCAGTGAGGGCCTTGAAGGAGAATACTCTGGAATAGAAGATGAACCACCTGCTTCATATATTGTGCTCGGGCCTTCTTCTGACGGTATTGGGGGAGTAGAGACTGTAGTGGTGGTAACAGTAGATGAGACGGGTGGTGCTTGGCTTACAGTGGACACTCCCTGCCTTGGATCTAATCGTCTTATTTTCAAAGGAGAAAGGGAGGTTTGGGGCTGTGTCGATTCACTTAAAAGTGGAGCAGAAGTAGAGACATTTGATTTAGAGGGAGGAATCTCTGAAACCACATCTCTTAGACTTGAAGAGACCTCCATAGGTTTTGAAGAGGAGAGCAAAATTTTGAGAGCACTAACATCTTCCCCAGTCTCGGTTGCTGGTTGAGCAACTTCATTGACACTTTTAAAGCACCTGCTTTCGAATCCCGAAAGTGGACCAAGATCATCATCATCCAGATTAAGTTCAATACTCGAGGGGATATCATCGCTGATCCCAGTAAAATCCAACTCTTTCAGGAAATCATCATCACCACTGGTGTCCTCATCACCTTCCTCTCGATCAAAATTTCTCTTAACATCTACATCATGTAGGTGGTCATGTTCCTCAGCCACAGCTGCTGCGGGTGAAACATGAACTTCTTCATTCTCAGGCTCTGAAATTGAAATCACAACATCCTCAGTTTCTGCGGGATTAGAAAGATTGTCTGATTCCGATTGATCACTATCGTCAGCAAACATTCCAAATTTTATCAAAGGAAATTTCCCTTCGAATACAAATTTTCCATCTCTATTCTGTTTCCTTAAGCCAAAAGCACTCGGACCGATAGACTTGAGATCCAGTGTTTCATTTCCTCTTTCGATCTCGGGATGCATGACATTAAAGATGATCTGAAGAAACCTTGGGTACATCAAGAACTTTTCCCACTTGTTTCCTTTAATATTGAGAATCAATTCATTTAGAATAAATTTTGAAAAATTAAATTCAATCCCTGACGCCAAGGCTGCAATATCTTCTGTGTTGCAGAGAGAAATCTCGTTGGGACCTGATCTCCTTTCGGAAATAGAGCTCACAAACACATGAGCTAAGTACTTCCAGCAAGGAGGTAGTAATTTCTTGATGGTAGGAGGAAATGATCCTTCATAATCCATATGGTCCCGGACTTATTGGGTTTGTTCCATATCAATTTCCATGGAGAATTCAGGTATGTCATTGATGTGCATCGATTCTCGAATGACATGTTCTGTGATCAGGATTTTCATGCCTTGTATAGTTGCCTCAAGATATTTCTCTTCTTTGTCATCTCTCTTAACAATTGAGCTTCTCCAAAATTCCTTGATCAAGCTTTGATAAATCACTAGACCAGTCATGAAAGCAGAAACCAGGCAGCATTTTCTTAGACCATCAATGATGAATTTGAGATCATTGTGGGCAGCCGGAGGATCTTCTAGAAAAATAGTTGAATTGTGCACCTTTGCAAACTCAAGATCTCCCATGTTGATCTGAAAAACACAAGTGTTCATTAGAGCATTTAAAAAACAAGATATTTTCAACTATTTTTAAAAAAAATATTAATTTTGGGTATATAGCCATACACCTATATCTAGCCACACACAGAGTGTGCAGCCGCACACAGTGTACAACCATACAAAACTTCCAACTGTTCATGGCCAGCCACACACGAAAATGCGTGAAACCGCAGACGTATTCAATCACACAAAGAGTGTGTGCAACCGCACACGTCACCAGCCGCACACGGCATGTTCTGTCGCACACACACAGTCGGAAACAAAACCCTCGATTAACCACCATTTCATGATCGATTTTGCACGAGAATCATATTATGGGTGTCGTTTTTGCAGTTCTTACAGTTATAAAGCTTCAATTTCTGGAAAAAGATTGATTTGGAGGTTTTTAGAGAGAGAGAGAGAGAGAGAGAGAGAGAGAGAGAGAGAAGGGCCGTGTGCGGTTGATCTTTAAGAAGGGTAAATAGTGAATGGAATGAAACCGCACACCCCTTTTTATACATTTCACATTTGGGCTTCCTTTTGCCATTAAAATCACAAACCCAATACTCAAAATTTTTCAAAAATAAAACATTTTCAGGATTAAATGAAAGAAAATTTTATCTATCCTAAAAAAAATTGAAATTAAAAATAGAAATAAAATAAAATAAAATAAAAGGATAAAAAAACATTTAATTCTAAACTAAATTTAATCCTCTAACTTGAAATTTATTAACCTTTTGTGATGTGGGATCAAAGTTGTTAGACAATCATTTTCAATTTATCAGTACCTCGCCTTTCATGAATAAATCTGGTTGATCGTCAGTATTGTGGTCCACTTAAGCACGAAAAATTGTGACAAAATTTGGACATGCTATAAGTGACAAGACAAGTTGATCCTATGTTCCTAGATAAAACTTCCTAAGGACCATTCATCTGACGACGACCAAGGATATTGTTGTTCACCTAAGTTGAGCAGCGAGATCTATAGACAATCTAGAATTCTTAAATTTTAGATGTACTAGAACATGTTTCCCGCTTCCTGATATACCCCAATAATCAAGAACTTCCAAGATACTCCTTACTTTAGGTGATCAGACTATTATTCATAGAGGGGATAGATTTAGATTATGATTAATTATAGTTTTAGAGGGATTGAGACGTAGAAGGTTGCATATGTTGTGTACCAGGTCGGATTGTTAATCACACAAAGGAGACATCATATGGTTAACAGATAGGGTGAATGTCATAGATATAAGATGCAGAGAAATAGATTTGCATATGTTGCAATCCAGGTCGAATCTCTTCCAATCACGTAGAGGAGGCAACATATGACTAACAGTAAGAAAGAAAGAAAACAATTTTCTACATACCTACTTTATCGGAATTCCCCAGTCGCTCCGTCAATATTAGAATTAAGGACAGAGTCCGTACATTAAAGAAAAGTTAAACCACAGTTCTAGATACAGGGTCCTTTAATGTTACTGGTGGATTTTCATGTATATCTCCCTGCTCAACCTATCCATGCATCGTATTGTCAGGCTAAACGGATTTATCTAGGTTAAGATTTGTCAAGTCATTTGATTTATTAAGTTCATATTTGCCTAGTCAAGCCCATTAAATTCTTCGTGCCTACCAGCGCATCGAACACAGAGCCTAGACAATTCAACTTTATGTACCTTACACAAATCCAGATTGCCTGTTATCACCTTTTGATATCACTTCCCAATACATCATTACACTGAAATATTTTTGATTTTTCTGTTTTTCTAATGTTTTTTTAAAATTTTTAATTTTCTAACTTTTGTTTATTTCTTCCCCTAAATTTGTGCATGGAACAGAATAAAAATAAAATGCGCAAATTTAAACTATCCTAAACAAAAATTAATCCTCAAAACGAATCATTTTCAAAAAGTTGACCAACACACCGAATCAAGCTTTGTTAAACGGCTTGGTGAACAGATCTGCCACATTATTATCAGAGCAAACATGTTCTAGCCGAATGAGCGAGCGCTCATAACATTCTTTGATAAAATCAATTTTGATGTCGATCTGCTTAGTTTTTGAGGGCTGAACCGGATTTTTAGCAATTTGGATCGCAGCCTCATTATCACAGAATATAGGGGTTTCATGAAAATTCAAACCGTTATCCAACAGCTGATGTTGGATCCATATGACTTGAGAACAGCAGGCAGACACAACTACATATTCTGCTTCTGCTGTGGAGGTCGAAACAGTATGTTGCTTCTTGCATTGCCAAGACACCAGCCTATCTCCAAGAAATTATCATCCGCCTGAAGTCGATTTCCTGTCAAGTTCGCAACCACCATAATTGCTGTCTGCAGAAGCGTAAAGGTCAAATTCATAATTTTTTGGATACCAAAGACCCAATTTCGGGCTGCCTTTGATATACCGAAAAATCCTTTTAACAGCAATAAGATGAGACAGTTTAGGATTAGCCTGGTAGCGCGCGCATTGACAGACCGCAAACGTAATGTCTGGGTGACTCGCGGTCAGATACATTAGCAATCCAATCATCGATATGTAGTACGTTTGATCGACGGATTCGCCTTCAAGATCAGGAGTTAGCAGTGGTCTCTCCGCCATGGGCGTTGAAGCACTTTTAGCGTCTCTGAACCCGAACTTCTCGAGCATATCGTCCACATATTTGGCTTGATGAATAAGGATCCCGGCTGAACACTGTTTGACCTGAAGCCCCAAAAACGTTGTCATCTTTCCCAATGAACTCATCTCGAACCGCTTTTTCATGACGTCCTTGAATTCTTTACAAAGCTGAGGACTTGTCGACCCGAAGATGATATCGTCCACGTATATTTGGACAAGAATCTGGTCTGAACCGACATGCTTGATAAATAGGGTCTTATCGATAGTGTCGCGAGAGTAGCCATGGTCGAGCAAGTGCTGTGTGAGTGTAGCATACCAGGTTCTGGGAGCTTGATGCAATCCATACAAAGCCTTGTCTAAGTTGTAGACATGATTAGGAAGTTTGAAGTTAACAAACCCAGGGGGTTGGTTAACATAAATCTCCTCCTTCACCTTACCATACAAGAAAGTTGTGTTGACGTCCATTTGGTATACAGTGAAGTTCATGTGAGAAGCATAAGTGAGGAAGATACGAATAGCCTCCAAGCGCGCGACCGGGGCAAAAACTTCTGTATAATCTAGACCCTCTATTTGTCTGAACCCACGGATGTCCAATCTCGCCTTATTTCTTACAATTACACCCGGATCATCTTGCTTGTTCCGAAACACCCATCTAGTGTCGAGAGATTTCTTGCCTTTAGATAGCTCCACCAACTTCCAAACCCCGAGCCTCTCAAATTGATTAAGCTCGTCATGCATGGCATCAACCCAACGGGGCTCATTCAAAGTCATTTCGACATTCTTGGGCTCTAGTTGAGAAATAAAGCAAGATTAGAGACATGTGTTGACGTCTCCACACTGACTTCTCATTCGAACACCGTCACTTAGCTGGCCAATGATGTTGTCTATTGGATTATCGCGCTGTATGTGAGAGGGAATTTCATGACTGATGTCATTGAGCATGACTGGAAGATTATGGATATTAATGTCTCCTTCATGTGCTGAAGAATCCACAATAGATGTATTGGCGTCATGTGGTGAGTTTGCTACAAACTCATTTGCGATTTGTGTAGTCAAATAGCCAATCAGGACCCACCCTCACGTCTGTCTCATTCTATTCAAGCCAACAAACACCGAAAGACTCCACAATTTGCTTCATCTTCTTGTTGTATACCCGGTAAGCAGTACGAGCAGCGTAACCAACAAAATAACAATCATCAGCTGTGGCATTGAATTTTGGGTTGGACTCCAAGTGAAGAAGGTGTAATGGCAACGAAATACTCGGAAATGGATGACAGATGGCTTGTGTCCATAGAGGATCTCATATGGTGTCTTCATCTGGGCTTTGTTGATCAGGACACGATTTTGAACATAGCAAGCTGTGTTGATTGCCTCTGCCCAAAAGAAAACTAGAAATTTAGAACTACAAAGCATCGTCCTTACAGCGTCTTGCAGTGTTCGATTCCTCCGTTCAGCAACACCGTTTTGTTGTGGTGTTCGGACGGAGCTAAATTGACGCATGATCCCTTTCTCAGTGTAAAAATGATCAAGAACAGTGTTCTTGAATTTGGTTCCATTTTCTGTACGAAGCGCTTTCACTCGGTTGTTGGTTTGGTTCTCGATCATCACAATGAACTTCTTGATAAGATCGGCGATCCCAAATTTGTTGGATAGAAAGAAGACCCACGTGAAACGAGAGAAATTGTCTATCACAACGAGAAAATACAAATTTCAATTGACGCTGAGGATGTTGACCGGACCAAACAAGTCCATATGCAACAATTGGAGCACCTGACTAATGGAGTTGACCTACTTTGGAAAATGTGATTTCCGATGGTGTTTTCCTTGAGCACAGGAAACACAGTTCTCAAAAGTAATAAAATCTATGACAGGCAAACCACAAACCATTTCGTTCTTAGCAAGACGATTCAGATTCTTTGCATTTGGATGACCAAGTCGATGATGCCACAACATTGCATTTTGGTCCGAGACTTTGGAAAAGAGACAAGTGACTTTATCGGGTACATTGTTGTTCATGTCGATAATATAGGCATTCCCATCCCACTTTAATTTTACGAGAATCCATTCCTCCGGAATGACAATGCCCAACTTTAAGATCAGACATTCTTTATTGGTGAAGTGAGTTGAATAGCCTTTGTCACAAATCTGGGATACGCTTAACAAGCTATGCTTTAATTCAGGAGCATGGTTAACGTTCTCATAACTTATCACACCATTGGAAATAGTTCCCTTCGGAGTTATCTTTCTTCCTTCTCCACCCACGAAGGAGACATATCCCCCATTAAATGTCTGAATGTCGCACAGTTGGGATATATCTCCAGTCATGTACCGGGAGCAGCCGCTGTCCACATACCAGGGTCTGACGACATTCCTTCGCAACTGTCCCTGCACGATGAGCGGAATCATTTAGGTTTGCGGACCAAGGTCATCATAGTCCTGGGTTGACCCTTAACTTTAACAAATTCATTTTTCAAATTTTATTTTCCATGATTTATGTAACACCGAAAATTTCAAAACAATTTTTCATTTAAAAATAATCGTTTAATTCTTAAAAACACTTTGCTTAAAATTTCATTCATAATCGAATTACAAAACATAACTCCATTTTCACTTGCATAATAAACCAGGATCCTCAAAACATGACTCTTTCTCTGGTGTGTACAATCGAGCCGGTGCCGTCCCGTGATTCTGAGAGAAACCTGAAACACATAACACAAAACACTGTAAGCACGAAGCTTAGTGAGTTCCCCAAAATACCACACATAACACATATTAGCCACTCGAGGCTATAACTCTGTGGGTCCGTGAACCCTACTCTGTGAACCTTCCGGTTCTAACTCTGTGAACCTTCTGGTTCTAACTCTGGGAACCTTCCGGTTCTAACTCTGTAAACATGCACATCATAAATCACATAGAAATAATGCAGTACAACACGTAACATACACGACATACAAATACTCTATCACATAACTCTGGTTACCTACTCAAGGTAAAGTATAGTGAGAAGACTCACCTGGAAATCAGAAAGCAATTATCTGCACATGCGAACCTCGGACTTGCCACCGCCTAACACATAAGGCAAATATCTCTAATTAGTACTCGAAGTCCCAACTCTAATTAACCGGCGATTACTCTTTCCCTCTCTAGTCAGGTAATAGGTAAAAGACCATTTTACCCCTCCCTGACCTCTATTACCTCTGTTGACCAAAACTCCCAAAGTCAACATAAGACAACTCAAGTCAACGGTCAACACTGACCAGACTCGGCGAGTACACAAGAGTGACTCGGCGAGTCCATGTGGGTTCTCTAAATCCTTTTTAAACCTCTTAGACACGACGAGTTCCCTCTCCACTCGTCGGGTTACTCTGCAACGAAACGCGGGGCAACCCCGACTCGACTCGTCGAGTTTGCCTATCGACTCGGCGAGTTGCTCCCATGACAACCCTCATCTGACCTTCTGAGGTCAGATCTACTTCACCAAACCATAGATCTAACTCCCTCAAAGCCAATAACCACGAAAAGGTCGAACCTTGGGCACTCATGCAAGGTTCTACAAGCTCATTTGGGTGAAACCCTCCATTACATAACCACCCTAGCTCAAAACTCCAAATAGAATGCATAAAGCAGGATGGAAGGGACTCTCTGGACCTCTTTGGGTCCAGATCCATGGCATCACACTCAATGGGACACTATACTCCACAAATCAAGCCATAAAAGAAGCTAGAAAAATCCTAAAATCACCAATCTTACCCAAAACAGAAAAGGGAGAACGATTTGATACCTCAATGGTGAAGATGCAAGCTCAGAAGCTCTGAATCGACACCCCCCTTAACCTCCCTTTGCTGGAAATGACTACTCCATTGCACAACCACCTCAAGAATGCTCCAAAATGGCTCTTCTTCACTCTCTTAGCTCTCTGGTTCGATAGGAGTCTCTCAAAGGTGTAGGTGGCCGCCACTAAAGGCCATAAGGGCCTTTAAATAGGTCCCAAACCCGGACAATTAGGGTTTTCCTTGACAACACCGACTCAGCGAGTCCAAATACCCGACTCGTCGAGTCCCTTCATTAAACTGGTCCCCAAAACGCGATCCTACTCGACAAGTTGAGGCGTCAACTCGCCAAGTCTCCTTATTCCCCAATATAAAATACTCAAATTCCCATATATGGATATCCGGATGTTACAATTTACAGAGGATGATGATGACTGATCAGATTTTAATTTTGGGATCCATTTATATTTAGGTTTTGAAACAATTTTCTTTTCAGTTTGCTTTGAGCAGATGGATTTTCTACTCGAAGAGTTTGAAGATCCAGGCCTACTCTTTGACGAAATCGACTTAGATTTAGCTTGGGTTGATTTTGGCAAGCTGTTTGTGAGTTTATTAAAAACCTGTTTGTCCTTTTGAAAAAATGCCTTTTTTCTTATTTTGTTTTGCATTCCATTCATCATCGTGAGATCGAATTCTTGAGGACTTTCTAATTACAGACCGTCCTCTAGACTTACTCTCTCCCATTTTTGTCAAGTGATCCACAAACATTCGGTTTAAGCAATTTATGGCAATGTGACCAGCAGTACCACAATTGAAACAAATTTGTTTATTGTCTATGGATTGAGTACTCCTTTTGTCAGATTTTTGTTGTTTATTATGTTTTCTAGCATTTTCACATTTGTTTTGGATAAGATGTCTAAGTCCATAACTATTTCTAGTATGTACTTGACCCGACCCGGCATGGTCCATTTGGGTTGCATGGCACCAAGCAATTGGATAGACTAAATGAGAGAAATAACACTTGTGGTTTATTAATATACTATAAGTTCTAATATATTAATAATATTATTTAATTAGTTTGATCAAGAATTAATTTAGAATTAATTAAGTGATCAAAAGATAACTAATTAAATATATGGGTTGATTATGTAAATCATCCATAACTTGTATAGTGGGCTAAGAGGCTCCATGGATTATCAAGTTGGTTTCCACCCATAGGATACTCCATGGATGCTCCATGGGAGTTACAAACCCATGGGTCATGGAAATGAAGAGTCATGACACATTAGGGTTTACATGGTGTAACCCTAGATGTGTCAACACTATATAAAGAACATATTCTCCACCAAAATCGGCTACACATAAGAAACAAGAGGGCTAGAATGATCAAAACCCATCAGTGGTATCAGAGCCAGGTTTGTTTGTTGATTTTTTGTGCAAACTGTTGAAAAAAAATTGTTTTTCTATTTTCTGCTCGTATGAACTCACCGAGTCCATGGAGGGACTTGACGAGTCCATGAACAAATGCAAGCTACTCGTCGAGTCTGTTCTTGCACTCGACGAGTAGAGGCTGCAGTTTTCAAAAATTCGACTTTTGTTGCTGGAAATGGACTAAAAACATTACTGTAAACTATTTTGGTACTAAAAAACTTGTTTTAAATGGTGTAATGTTTATGCTAATCCATTTGCAATGGCAATTATCAAAATTACAAGTTTTAAGTGTAATTTTGGATTCTTAAAATGTTCATATTCATGTTCCTGAACTTATGAAGATTAGATGATCATAGGAATTGATTGTAACCTTCATGGTAGTTTAATTCATGATCATAAAGTGTTTTAATGGAGTCCCTAACTTGTCCTCAAGTTATGGAAAACCAAAAGTCACACTTTTATTAAAGCCATTAAAAGAACACCAGAGTTATAAAAATGAAGAGTCTTCATTTTTATTACTCAATTAAATTCATAAGTTATAATAAATGAAATGTTTTGAAAGTTAACAAAACTTTCCCTCACGTTTTGGAACAAGTAAAGTCTTGATTAAAACTTTAGTTCTAACCCTTAGAATTTTAAAAGTTAAAATTCAACCCTTATACTTTATAATATTATAAGTTAATATATATATATATATATATATATATATATATATATATATATATATATATATATATATATATATATATATGTATAAGATCAAGTCGTCTTACTGCTAGTACGCGTCATTCACGAAGCCGATCTGTAAGGGGGGGTATAAGGTTGTTGCCTATAAAATAGCAACTTAATGGGTGTCTACTCTCACCCACCGCTTCCTTGATCGGTGGAGGGTCGTTAGCCGAACGTGTAGGACAAGGAATTATAAATTCTCATTAAAAGTATGATGAATATTATAAAGTAACTAAATGTTTTATTAAATTCCCAATCTTAGTTACTTTAGGAAAAATGTGAATAAGGTGCTAATCCATGAAATTATACTTTACACTTTGTTTAAGTCGTTGGTGGAGCGTGTGTGGTTAACCGGCACACTAAGTTGGACTTAACAAGGTATGTAAAGGGTGACTTAAGGTTTATCATAGTATCGGTGGAGCATGTGTGGTTTACCGGCACATCGATTGAGTGATAAACTTTAAGGGTACCAAGTGATTTGCATGGTTACTTCACACCTCATTTTGTGATCCTCGGTATCCCAGTCACAAAACTTGGAAGGCACACTCGAGATTGAAACATGCCATTGAAAAGTTCAATGAATCTCAAAGAATCTAGGAATTTCTAATAACCAATTAAAAACTTAATAATTATATTTCATTTTTCATGGTGGAAATTGGTGAATCGTCATTCACCTACCTTTCAAATATGTTATACCTTGGATTACGGCATACCTCTTCTAAGTTATAATATATTGTGATTGGATCCTAGCCTTAATGTTACATTTGGGTGTTTTATTATGGACTCTCTTAATATCTAAACTAATCTTGTTCTCTTCTTCTAGATGTCTTCAAACAACGCTGCTTCTGGCTCTAATCCTAATGGCTCCTTTACCCTTATGAACTTGTGTGGGAAAGTCACTTTTGATGGATCCAACTTCAATGAATGGATCAGAAACATCTGGATGATTACCCGCTACGAGGACAAAGAATATGTCCTCGATAAGGAGATTGATGAGTCCACTCCAACTCCCCAGGAGATCGCTGACTTCCAGGAACATGAAAGGGATGCTACCAAAGTAGCATGCATCATGATGGCCACCATGACAGTGGAACTCCAAAAGTCCTATGAGGGCTTTTACCCTTTTGAAATGCACCAAGATCGGATGGAAAGATACCATCAAAGTGCACAACAAGAGAGGTATGAAATCATCTGCTCCATGATAACAACCATGATGAAGGACGGAGAGTCCGTCACGAGCCACATGCAGAAAATGCAAAGATATGTGGATCGATTGCTGAAGCTTAATGTGAACTTCCCTGAGGAGCTTGCAATAGATATCATTTTGCACTTCTTACCATCGTGCTATGATCAATTCCGCATGACATATCACATGAATAAGGAAGAGGTCACACTCAGCAAACTTCAGGGACTGCTCAAGACCGCATAAACAGGTCTTAAGGGGAAGTCGGTTGTTAACACTCTTACTCCAAACTCCGAACCAATTTTGGCAATCGGGAAAAGTCGAGGGAAGAAGAGTAAGAGCTCTTCGAAGGGTACCAAGGCTAGGACTCCTGATGGCTCTTCTTCAAGTGGAACTAAGAAAAGTTTCATCACTCCTTTTCTTCTGACCAAAAGAGGCTGAATGCTTCTATTGCCATGAAAAGTCACATTGGAAGCGGAACTGCCCAAAGTACCAACAAGATGTGAAGGATGGGAAAGTTAAACCCAACCATGTAGGTATTTACACTATCTTATCTAATAACTCACCCCATTCTAACTCTTTGGTCCTCTATACCGGTTGTGGTATTCATATCTGTTCTGATTTGCATGGACTAAGAAGAAGTGAGAATGTGGAGCAAGAAAGAATAAACTTAATCATGGGGAATAGGAAAGCACTACCTGTCACCAAGATTGGAGTTTATACTTTATCGCTAAGTAGTGGGTTTAATTTAGATTTGAATAAATGTTGTTATTCGCCAGAAATGGCAAGAAACATTATTTCCTTTCATGCATTATATAAACAAGGCTTTACCTTTTCATTTGATAATGAAGTTGGTTCGATTAATGCTTTCTTTAATAATGTTCTTTATTTTAAAGCATTACCTTGTGATGGTGTGTATGTAACTGTATCTGTGGTTGATAACTTAAGAAATAATGTATTGTGTATTGATTCTGTTAATGATAATAATTTGGATAAAGCATCATTATGGCATTGTCGTCTTGGATATATAAGCAAGAAACGCGTAGGCCAACTCCAAAAGGATGGATTCTTGGAGTCATTTGACCTAAGGTCAGATGATAGTTGCGAATCATGCTTACTTGGAAAAATGACAAAGTAACCCTTCATAGGTTCTAGTGAGAGGGGTGAAGGTTTGTTGGATCTTGTACACACGGATGTGTGTGGGCCCTTCAAACATGCCACAGGAAGTCGAGAATCAATTGGGCAGGAACATTAAGATGCTTCGATCCGATCGAGGTGGTGAGTATCTTAGTTTAGAGTTCCTCGACTATCTTAGGGAATGTGGGATTGTCTCACAATTGACACCTCCCAGGACACCGCTGTTAAATGGTGTAGCTGAGAGGCGTAATTGAACCTTGTTGGATATGGTTCGTTCCATGATGAGTCGAGCTTCGCTACCAATCTCATTCTGGGGGTATGCCTTAGAGACTACCGCCCATATCTTTAATCTGTTCCCTACAAAGAAATTTGCCAAAACTCCTCATGAGATGTGGACTGGTAAAGCACCGAAACTTGACCACATCAAGATTTGGGGTTGCGAGGCTTCCGTGAGACGCGAGACTCATGATAAGCTCGAACCTCGAAGCGAGAGGTGTATTTCCATCGGCTACCCATAGCAATCCTTTGGTTACCTCTTCTACATAACTAGTGAAAATGTGGTTTTTGTAGCTAGGAGGGCGTTATTGAGAGAGAGAGAGAGAGAGAGAGAGAGAGAGTTCATAAGCCAAGGAAACAGTAGGAAGCAAGTTGACCTTGAAGAAATTCAAGAGTCAAGCGGTGAAGGAACTTCAAACCCTAGCACTCAACTTGAGGAGGAAACTCCTGTTGATCCAATTGACAAGTCTGTACCTCTGAGGAATTCCGTAAGGGTTAGGAATGCACCTGAGCATTACTATGGATTCCATATTACTGCGGAAGGTGATACACTTATTAGTGATGAGACACTGATATGTCTGGATGAACCAAACAGTTACGCAGAAGCCATGGCAGGCCCTGAGTCAGCCATGTGGAAAGAGGCAATGGACAACAAGATACAGTCCATGTATGACATTCAAGTTTGGAACTTGGTTGAGAATGTACCAGGTCGTAAGACTGTAGGGTGAAAATGGATCTTCAAGAAGAAGACCGAAATGGATGGTAATGTACACACTTATAAGGCACAAATGGTTGCAAAGGGTTTCTCAGAAACTCCGGGAGTTGATTATTATGAGACCTTTTCTCCGGTGGCCAAGATTAAGTCTATTAGGGTTCTATTATCCATAGCTGCATTTCATGACTATGAAATATGGCTAATGGATGTCAAAACCGCTTTCCTTAATGGAAAGTTGACTGAGGATGTTTACATGAGTCAGCCAGAGGGTTTTGTCAATACAGAGTACCCTAATAGAGTGTGTGAGGTTGAGAAATCCATTTATAGGTTAAAGCAAACACCTTGCAGATGGCATCTTTGCTTTGATGAAAAGGTCAAGGAATTTGGCTTTTCTAGGAGTGAAGATGAGTCTTGTGTGTATGTCAAGGCTAGTGGGAGTATAGTTTGCTTTTTGGTATTGTATGTGGATGACATACTACTCATAGGAAATGACATCCCAACTCTGCAGGAAGTTAAGTCCTGGCTTGGGAAGTATTTCTCTATGAAGGACCTAGAAGAAGCTGCCTATATTCTAGGGATAAGGATCTTAAGAGATCGGAGTAAAAGACTAATTGGAATTAGTCTGAGTACCTACTTGGATAAGGTGCTGAAGAGATTCAGCATGCAGGACTCCTAGAAAGGAGAGTTACCCATCCAGAGTAACGCCAGATTGAGTAAGACACAAAGCCCTAGTACTAAGGCTGAGATAGCAGAAATGTGTTGAATACCTTATGCTTCGGCTGTACGATCGATCATGTATGCTATGACGTGTACTCGACCTGATGTAGCATTTGCCTTGAGCATGGTTAGCACGTATCAGGGGAACCCTGGCAAGGCACACTAGACTACGGTAAATAATATTCTCAAGTACCTACGAAGGACTAAGGACTGGGTCCTTACCCTCGGTGGGAGTGATTACTTGAGAATTGCAGGGTATAGTGATGCTATCTTTCAGACTGATAGGGATAATTTCCACTCTCAGCCAGGCTGGGTCTTTACCCTAAACGGAGGAGCAATTTCTTGGAAGAGTTCCAAGCAAGAGACAGTGGCTGATTCAACTTGCGAATCAGAGTATATAGCAGCTAGCGAGGCAGCAAAGGAGGCTATATGGATGAAGAATTTCATTGGAGACATTGGAGTTGTACTAGCTATTAAGGAGCCAATGGAAATTTTATGTGATAGTGAAAGTGTTGTTTCCTTAGCCAAGGAACCAGGGGATCACGGGAGATCTAGACACATTGACAGAAAATACCATTTCATCAAACATCGAATAGAAGGACTCCTTAAGGCAAAGAGGGTATCATCGGATGAGAATCCAGCAGATCCCCTCACGAAGGGACTGACACGGGTTAAGCATCTCCAGCATGCTCGGAGCATAGGGCTGAAGGATGATATTAGATTTAGTAGTTAAATAACCTTGAAATTTGTAAAGTGTAATTGACATTAGATGATGAATAAAATGTTTTTTATTTGTGAGTAAAGTGTTGCTATCTCTTGTCGATCGTTTACTTTATTTCTTTTGCATGTATTGACGTCTAGAATAATTATGTTTGGTATATTATATTATTTGAACCTCCATAGTCGGTCATATGTCAAAAGTAGGTATGAATGAAGACTATCATGATTGGTTGCAGAAGTCTAAGGTGTTGGACATGGCTACAACAATCATGAGTGCTCATAAGTTCTGAGCATTGGACTCAACCCACGCTCACTGGAATCACTTCATGGAATTTATCTTGAGTGATCGTGAGACAGTAATATCATATAAGTCTTCAAAACTAGAGATATGATTTGTTACTTATGAGTTGGTTATGCAATTATTGTACGAAAACGCATTGGTAACTCAATGTTATAAAACGTGCTCTTGTGTATAATTCAATGAGTGTTAGAACAAACATATGAGTCGATATTTATCTGTTCGTTCTTGGATTAGAAGCTGATATCTGGGCCCCTCCATGATTTTGTTTTGACCTATGTACCAGGCCCAGTCAGAACTAAGTTGATGTGTTCAATTAAGTTCTTTGTCAAACAAATCGGAAATTGGGAAACAAACTGCTGGACAATAAGTAAAACATTGTTCCATGTATTTGTCCGGCTAATGTCTCGAACAGAGGATTATATGATCACTTATCTTAAATGGCGTATCATTATCTTCTCTGTTCTGAGAGACCTTGAAAGAGCTATGATTTCCGTTCGGTTCCTGAAGTATTACAGTTATAGTTATTAGACTTATCCAAATGGGAGACTGGTTGATAAGGTGTCTAAGTCCATAACTATTTCTTGTATGTACTTGACCCGACTCGGCATGGTCCATTTGGGTTGCATGGCACCAAGCAATTAGATAGACTAAATGAGAGAAATAACACGTGTGGTTTATTAATATACTATAAGTTCTAATATATTAATAATATTATTTAATTAGTTTGATCAAGAATTAATTTAGAATTAATTAAGTGATCAAAATATAACTAATTAAATATATGGGTTGATTATGTAAATCATCCATAACTTGTATAGTGGGCTAAGAGGCTCCATGGATTATCAAGTTGGTTTCCACCCATAGGATACTCCATGGATGCTCCATAGGAGTTACAAACCCATGGGTCATGGAAATGAAGAGTCATGACACATTAGGGTTTACATTGTGTAACCCTAGATGTGTCAACACTATATAAAGAACATATTCTCCACCAAAATCGGCTACACATAAGAAACAAGAGGGCTAGGCTGATTTTAGAAATGTGTATTCTCTCTAAAGTCATTCCAAAAGCATTTGGTGTTTTGTGAAGCATTTGAGGCATCACACTTGGGGTGCTAGGCTCATAAGGTTTCAAGGATCATAAGCATCAACAAGGTATGTTATTCTATCTTTCATTCAAGTTAAAAATTGTTCCCCATGTATGCTAGATAGGAATATAACCTTGGAATTCAACTTTGCATGATAATTAGGCAAACATAGATTCAAGGCTATTAGGGTTTCATGTACACTTAGGAAGTGTTAGAATGCTCAAAACCCATCAATTTGTAGGAACATGTACTAGATGGTGTAGCAAACATGGAAGATGTTGAAGCATTCAACTCAGATTTAGCAATTTTATCAGAAACAACATCATTATTTTCAGAATTATCAGTTTGAAACAACACACCACCAGAAATAAAAATGTTAGTGTTTGAATTTATCACAAACTCGTCATAGAATTCAACACCAAGCTTAGACACTGAATTATTTGACTCAAACTTTTCAGCTTCTTGCTCCCCCTGAACTACTGACACATCTGCACTTAAGGTAGAAATGTTAGTATCCAAAATATTATTATTAAATTGCGTTGCTTGTTCAGAAGCTGACTTTCCATAAACCATGTCAGGTTCTCTGTCAATCTCTTCTTGAGACAAGGGAATATCAGTGTAGTAATGATTGAAGGGAGGGGGGATACTCTCAAATCCTAGTCCAACTTTTATCTGATTGCCACAAATAATATCCTTCCAGTGCATTTTTCCTTCGATCATTTTTGCAACAGTTTCACTTGACCCATCGAATTTTTTAAAATTAAATTCAGCATTTTCAAAATGGTTTTTCAATGCGTCAAGTTCGACGGTTACAGCAGCAAGTTTTCTTTTGAGATGATCATAGTTCTCGCATTTGTTGCTGTAATCCTCTTGCAGTCTCTTAAAGTCCTTTTTTTGTTTTCTAATTGAGTTTTTAAGTGCTTTTGATTTTTCCTAAGTGTGTATCCCTCATATTTAAGGTCCTCGTTCTGTCTTTTGATTATTTCAATTTGGTCTCGCAAGAATTTAACTGTTTTAATACAAGATTGAGAACAACCAAATTCACTAACCTCGGGTTTGGCAGGTTCTGGAGTGGTTTGCACCATGAATGCAAATTGAAGATTCATCATCTCTTCTTCAAGATCTTTCTTTGTTTCTTCTCTCTCATCATCCTTGATCTGAGCAAGATCAAGGATTTTCTTGTCCTGAGATATTTAGGGCCTAAATTTGATCTTCCTAACTAAATGATTGGGCCACCATTGCCAAGTTAGCGGTTTGATTGCTTGATGACAATCCTTTGTTAACATAGGTCACCGGTACCATGGTTCGATCAGAATTCTCTCTTCGATCTGGCTTTGGACATTCCCTTGAAAAATGCCCAGGCTCATGACAGTTGTAACATCACAGTTTTCCTTTATTAAATCCCACTTTTTCGTCGGAGTTTACACTCCAATTGTTCTTTCCTGTTTTCTTGGAGAACTGCATTGCCCTGAAAACCGTCATGGCCATTTGCCATGTAATGTCCATCTCTTCCACATCCTTAGTATGGATCTGGTCTAGGTCAGCAAAGGAGAGTTTTGGGCAGAGTTCTCCAGCCACAAAAGCGTTGTAGCGGTTTACTAAACCAGTGGCGAGAGCCAGATTGTCTTCCTTTTCGTTTGAAGATGAAGCTTGAGTACTGATTCCATGAGATTGAACTGAAGCAGCTGTGGATGAACCAATACTAGAACCAACATGACGAGTTAAGGTTTGAGATTGAGGGACGTGAGTTTGTTGCATTTGAGGTATAGCGTATGATATGGGTTGATTATTTACATAGGGTTGAACTTGAGGAACATGAACTTGATGGGCTTGATGAGTAGTAAAGCTTGAGAAAGTAGTGTTGTTGTTGTTTTGAATTCCAAGATTAGCTGTGGAGTATGAATTAACATGGTTAATCTCTCTTTGTTTATCATCAAGATCACAAGCCTTGATGATTGCCAATGTTTTGGCCAAACACTATCGGTTCAAGTCTTTAGTGTTTTTAATCACTGAGACATTCATATCCCAGGATTTTGGTAGAGAATTTAGCAGCTTTTTGTTGATCTCCGATCTCGTAATCATCACACCAGCAGAGCTCATTTCTGTGGTGATTGTTATAAACCTTTGCAATTTATTTTCAAGTGTTTCTCCTGAGACATAGTTAAACATATTGAACTTCTGGCGCAAGATGTCTTGGCAACTTTGTTTCATGTCTTCGTTACCTTCATAGACTTTTATCAGTGCTTCCCACAAAGCCTTTGCTGATGTATACTCACGGAATCCTTGAGAAATTTTCGGAGACAATGCCATGGTGAGTGTAGCAAGTGCCTTTTCTTGTTCCTCGAATCTTTCAAAATCATCATCAGTGTAGTTTTCAACTTGTTTCTCAGTTATGGTGCCATCTTCCAATGTTGTTGTGATACGGATCGGACCTCTCAAAATACTTCTCAAAATTTTAAAATTCTTCATCTTTATATATTTTTCAATTCGATATTTCCATTCAGGAAATCCTTCTGCTCATAACAATCGGGGAATTCGAGCAGTGGTGCCCATAATAGCATCCAAATCTTGATGAGCAGACATGCTTTGAGATTCCATGTTTTAGAAAACTAGCAAAAACTTAGTTAATTTAGATGAATGTAACCGCACACACCAACATCACACACTGACCGCACACACTGGCTGCACACTCTAACCGCACACCTGGTCGTACACTCTAACCGCACACCTGGCCGTACACAGTAACCGCACACCTTCAAAAACCTTCAAACACACACCTTCAAACTCTCAACCGCACACCTTCAAACTTTCAACCGCACACCTTCAAACTCTCAACCGTACACACAAAAATACCAAATTTTGAATGAGTTCTGATTTCAAACTTGTTAAAACCAGTGATTAGCAACAGTATCTTGATCAAAGAGTATAAATGCACTTCAAAAACAGCAAAATTCCCCAACCGCACACTCTAAAATGCTTTAAATTGATATTGAATTGGCTCTGATACCAATTGTAAGTCCCAAATCTTATGGATCCAAATCAGTAATCAATGTAATATCAGCAATCAAGTAGAGTGTAGAAGGAGTAGAAGAAGAATGAAAACAAGCATGCACACATTTATATCATATAAATGTCAGGTACACCTTGAAAAACATACATACATATACGTCACTTCACTGACACATAGACACATCCCTTTTATACTACCCATAGCAGCACACCAGTGTGCAGCTGTACACACGTGTGTAGCTGCACACACACACAAACTTATCCAACATAGACCACCAGACCATACTCTATCAACCAACCGAGATCTATATAAAAGAATGCCTATCCCAAACCACAAAAGTATAGCCTTTCAGCTGTTAGTAGTACGGGCCCATAATACCTTCCACATCTATTCATACTTTCGTCAAGGATTACTTTGAATCCGCCAAGTCACTCCCTTATCCAACATACAATCCTCAAGAAGACAAGGCTCCCATCACTAAATCGCTTCCTAGGTTTTCCTAGGGCAACCACCACACTACTCCCCGTCATCAACTGCATAAGCAACTCCTTGCAATACCCTCTCACTAGCTCACAAATACAATTACATAACACCGACACCAGATAATTCTTTGAATGAAAGATCTCACACTACAACTGTTGGAATCAAACAAGAGCTACACAATAGATTTAAAACCTAACCTTTGAAAAATATTTAGTCTCAGTAATATGCAACATAGCTAATTCTCTTATTAGTTAGCTAAAGTTAATGGGAACTCCTAAAATCACAAAGCATGCAGCATTCATGCATCGAGTAATCGAAACAAGCATAACCTAGATAGACCATCCTATCACTAACTGATCCGTACTAGCATGCAAGGCTACAAGCTCATATAGTAAGCATAAAACGACACCTCTCTTAGCATTCTATCATGAAAATCCTTAGCAGATCCTGAGTCCTATACTAGTATGCAATTCACATATTTACAAATCAAAGAATATCATAAAACTTGTATTGGTATTTTGGAAAAACTTACTTGAGCTCGATCGATTGCATGCACCTTGTCGTTTCCTTTTATTAGAAAACTATTTTATAAAACATTTCCTTTTAAAAAAAAAATCTACCAAACCCTTAGTTTCAGTTCAGACACACCCAAGAGTATGCCTGAATCCTTCAAACCAAGGCTTTGATACCAACTTGTAACGTCCCAAAAATTAAGACCAAAATTTTTAATTTTTAGAATAATAAAACCATCTTTCAAAACATGTTCATAAAACCATAATAGAATCAAGTATGACCAAAACATCCAAATACATCAGATTAAAGTAAAATGCGGAATAATGAGGTTTGTGCAATACGATCACCCTAAGCTCTTCCCCTTGGATCTGGAAGTAACTGAAACATAAACTGAAAATCGTAAGCAAGAAACTTAGTGAGTTCCCCAAAACACCATATACCATAAATAACAAACATATAATGGGCCCGCCCAACATTGAGCCCCGCTCGGAACAGATTTGTCAGAAATATGAGATGGGCCCGACCTCATCGTATTCATCCGGCCCCGCCTGGCATCGGGCCCTACTCGGTATACATATAAACACATAAACACATGCAAGAATCATAAAGATAAATATCATACAATATACTCATCAGGCCCCACCTGGCAGTGGGCCCCACCTGGTGTACATATAAACATATACACGAAAAGAGTTATGCAGACAACTAGCATCCGAATCATTATAAACTATGGCCCAACATTGGTAACTTCGACCCCCCAAGCACAGTAAGGAAACTTGCCTCAAGCTGCTGAATATCACAGATAAAGACTCAGACTGCTAATTATACCCAACTTCCAAAATAGTCCGAACACCCATCATAGGCCTAAATCCAAAAGGACCAAAACTTCTCTAGTCGAAATGTGGCCCAAGCTAAAAAGTCAACCGACATCAACGACAGTTGAGTACGCACGACGTACTCAGGTTTACACCCATCCTTCTTCAAGGATCCCTAGTACATGATGCCTACGAGATGGGTACGACCAACATTCTACCAAAATAAGCATGTTCAGGTACCAGGCAGCATACACAAATGTACGCCCAGTGTACGTGTCCATTAAGCATTTTTCAATTAAGTGCTTAATACATGCAAAGAAATGCCCAGACTTTAGATCCAAGTCTTATCAAATGTATTAAGCCATAAAGTCATAACCTTGGATCCTTTGCATGGATCGAAAGGATCTAAACCTCATTTTTAGCATCCTACCTTCACAATAATGACCTAGACACATGCATGGTTGATCTATAACTATCAAGATGCTAACTTTATGTACTAAGGAACTCAAAAACATCAACATAAGCAACTCCTAACTTCTAGAATGGAAGGAATCCACTAGATATCATTATATGCCTAAAAAAGGGATCAGAACTTTATAAACACTAGATCTAAGTATATAAGGCGCAATTTCCAAGATTTATACCACAATAAAGCTGGAAATGATGTGAGAAATTTGGATCTACTAGCTCTGCTTTGATCAAGGATCCTTCTTCTAAGTCCTACTTCTTCAAATCTCACCAATAAACATCAAAACACACACAAGAGGATCAAATCACTTCAAAAGGGGTTAGGGTTTCAAAATGTTACTCAAAGGTTTTTGGAGGCTGAGAAATGAGAGGTCCAAGGTTTATAATGTTGTTTAAATAGAATCCAAACCCTAAAATTTATGGTTTGTCCCCTGGATTTGTACTCCCCACATACGAGGAGTATGCCTTGCGTACTACAAGTTTTCCAAACATGGAAAAACTGACCCTGGTGACCAAATTTGAAATGTATTTACATACCATGGGTCAAAATAGAAAATAGCTTGAATTGGGTGTTATACCTTCGGCTAGTGACCGCAATGCTTAGCTCCTCACCACAGGAACCTCCATTATGCCCTTTTGAATCTGATAAATCCTCAGAGTGGCCGAAGTAGGTGCCTTCACTGCTCCCCTTATCAACTCTGGACACTCGGCCTTCTTGTGGCCCACCTGGCTATAATGAAAACACATTAGAACCGATCCTTGAGGGCAATCCCTACTGAAATGACCCATATGTATGAAAATGAAACATCCCCTCCCTATCTCCCGACAGCCTCCCACATGTGTCCTCCCATACTTATCACAACAGACATGCCCATAATACCACTGTTGGGTTTTGAGCATTCTAACACTCCTAAGTACCCTTGGAATGACTTGAGAGAAATCCATAAATCATGAAATCGGATAGCCCTTCTTTTACACACACTTGTGCCCCATTTTGGTCAAGAATAAGACGCATATATAGTTAGGATTACACCATGTAAACCCTAATTAACATGGCCTTTCATTTCCATGATCCATGGGTACAAAACACCATGGAGCATCCATGAAGAATCATATGAGTTTTAGCCCAACTAGATAATCCATGGAGCATTAGCCCACTATATAAATATGGATGATTTACACAATCAACCCATATATTTAATTAGTCTTCTTTTGATCACTTAATTAATCCTAGATTAATTCTTGATCAATACTAAATAAATAATCTTATTATTCTTATTATTAATATACTAGAACTTATAATATATTAATAACCATAAGTGTCTTATTTCTCTCATTTAGTCTATCCTAGTGCATGATGTCATGCAACCCAAATGGACCATGCCGGGTCGGGTCAAGTCTTACCAATTATAGTTATGGACTTAGACATTAATCCAACAGTCTCCCACTTGGATAAGTCTAAAACTATTATTGCGTATGACTTCAGGAACCGACTGGCAATCGTAGCTCTCAAAAGCTTCTGTCGAACTCTGACCTTGTAGATGAACTCTGACCTTTGTTAGTGACTTGTCCATTAGATAAGGGATCATATATTCCTCCATTCTAGATATCATATGGACTGAGACATGGATTATAATCATTCTCTCTGTCCATTTGTTGTTTCCTGATTTCCGATTTATGACGACTGACTAATTAAACAAACCAAATCAGTCCTGACCCGGCCGAGCACTTCCATTTGTCATCATCAAATCATCGAGGGGCCCACATATATCGCTTTTATCCCGAAGGTAAAAGGAATGGATAAACTTCAACTCATATGGCTTGTTCTACTACTTGTTGAATCATACACAAAGGCACATTTTATAACATCGAGTTACCAATATGTTTTCGTGCAATCAATGTACTATCAACTCATAGTAACAACTCATATCTCTAGGTTTGAAGAATATAAGATATTATCGTCTCATGATCACTCGTGATAAAATCCATGAAGTCGTTCCAATGAGCGCGGGTTGAATCCAATACTCAGAACGTATGAGCACTCATGACTGTTGTAGCCCTTTGTCCAACATCTTAGACCTCTACAAGCCAACCCATGACAGTCTTGATTCATATCTACTTCCAACATATGACCGACTGTGGATGGTTTGAATAACTTAGTCATTCCAGAAGAATAACCTAAATTATTCTGGAAGTCAAAACATGCAAAATGAAAAACAAGAATAATTGAATCCAATATGGTATCAAAACCTATGAACATAAATAAAACACCTTTTATTTATCACCATATGATTACACATTATTCATTATATACTATTTCAGCTATCAACTTTATTCTTGAATTTAAAACAACAGTTGTCCCATGCTCCAAGCATGTCCACTATGTTTTCTAAACACTAGTCATGCCATACACCAAGTATGCATACTATGTTTGTCTATGATCTTTACTTTGTGAACTAGATCAATTGAACATAACTTCAATGATTCTATTTTCACACTCCCAAATCGTTACTGCTAACGCAAGAATTCCACTTTCATGCCATTTACTGAAATCTGTTAGATTTTAAACTTATATGCATCGATCCTCTTGTAATGATTATGCACAAAATCACAAAGACTTAACAACAACCATTACAAAGCATTCCAAAGGAGATCAGCTCCTTGGAAATATCCTTCTTGCATTAAGTTTCCTAATCTTACACAGATTGAATAATTTCTAACTTTGAAACATTTCCAGATTCATTTTGACTATCACTTATGAATAAGAGTTGCCTCCTTACAGATTATGTCAATATGGTCCTTCCAGAATTATCACTATACTTCCAATTGTCCTTGAGCAACCAATCTTTAGTAAACCTTAGATTGTCCTTGACAACTGTTTAATCCTTTTAGTCACATCCAATTCTAGACATTTTCCCTTCTTAATGCCCCAGGCATTTGGAAATTTTTAGAAAGGATGAATATAGCACATGTAATCGATCCTATATCCGAAGCATATGGGACACGATTCATGATGTCTCACATAAATACTAAACCAGTCTTTTGCTATAAAATTTCCATTTCTATTTGCCAAGTTCTCATAATTCAGATTATGAAAAGGGATGTTGTAATCATAATCGGATTTTAGAACGCAAATAATGGACCCATATACAGAATTTCCTTATGTTGAGTCATTCCAACATGAAATTCATATATATATATATATATATATATATATATATATATATATATATATATATATATATATATATATATATATATATATATATATATATATATCATTGACTAAATGATTAAAACCTCACGATCTAAGCTTATAGATTTGAGATGAAGTATAATTTCCTCTCCCTTAATTATAGCAAAACAACTTTTTCCCAATTGAAACCTTTTGTTTTCTATAATTAACATTTCTAACTTGCAATACTTATCATAATTATCATGCTCCTACTAACATGATGATTATTAGCATAACACTTATGCTCCCACTAGTTTTGACATGTAGTCAGAAATTAGCTGATTTTCTTACCAAATTTCAGATTTATGATACTAGATTGTTTTGATAAAACTTTATCAAAAGTCCATGTTAGTGTGTCGGTTAACCACACAGCTCCACTAACGACTTTGAGAATGCAAATATCACAATTGCTATCTACTTCAAATCTACTTGGTGGAAGTTTTTCCTCACCATAATTTTAATGAATCGGAGAGAAACATTATGACCCTTAGATTTAATGGTGTATGTGTTCTTATCCATGTGAATTGTCAAAACCATAGTCACAAGAAAAGGTTAATGACAAATCCAAACTCATATGGACTGAACTCAATCTTACTTTCTTGCCACCTGGTAGCTCAAGAGCCTGCCATTGCTTCCAAGTTGTTGTGCAACCAATTGAGAACTCTAAGAACTCATATGCAAAGCCAACTTTAACTGGAATGGCCACAGAATATGTCAACACGATAGGTTATAAACCTCAAGTCGTGTGCTAGTGAAGATCTTTAGGTTTTATTCTTGATTAGTTCTTGAGACTTTCAAGTACCTTTAAGAATTCCACTGTCCTCTTGACCTATAAGACTCCCTTGTCAAACATCCAAGAGATAGTGCAGATTCTAATCAAGACAAACACTTCACACAATTGGCCTTAGTTGGTCTTTGTTTTATCCAAAACATCACAACTTACCAATTTCAAATGTACAAGAGTAGAAAACTTTTACTCTTACATTTGACAAGTGTTTTAAACCTTCTTTAAGACATGTCACTCAAGTTACAATCTTGGAGTATGACTCTAAGACTTATATTGGAACGAAGTATGACTTATCTTCTTGATTTAACCATTTCAACAATTCAAGATTCTTTTTCTTAGTCATAAGAATGCATTAAGATTCCCTTAGAGAAATAAATATGCTATGGTTTCTTAATCATTAAGATGATCACAAAACTGATACTAAAGTATGATGGGTTTTAGCCATAAGAACATCCTATGTACTCATGCAACCCTAATGCTTGGATCTAGGTTTCTCTATTGTACATGCAATTCATCCAAGACTATAAACCCTATATCTAGTATATGATAATCAATATAACATATGAATTAGGGTTTAGATCATACCTTGATTGTTATGTAGTAATAACAATCTCAAATCCTCCTTGTAATGACTTTAGAAAGCTTAGAGTCACAAATGTCACTCCTCTAATGGTTCACAAACACCAAGAGCAAGAGGATGAAGAAGAGAAGAGAAGGAGGCTGCCAAAAACGTGTGGAAACCCTAGAGAACAAGTTCACCACGTTTTTGGGGCTTAAGGGTTCTTTAAATAGTGAGGCTATTAGGGTTATCTAACAAGGAAACCCTAATTTGGATGCTTAGGCCCTAAGCAACCCATGGACTCCTTCCATAAAGGCCTAGGACGATTTCTAATGGGTTTCCCCATAGAATTCGTCCACCCCTTTAATATGGAGTCCATTAACTCAATATTCAACTATCACATAATTGACAGTTCTAGTCCCTTAAGTTTAATTAATGTCTTTTAGCCACAAACTTAATTCTTATTAATTCTTGACTAATATTAATTAACCAATATGATTTCTCCTTTAATATCTCTCCATAATTCATCCTATCAAGTTGCTTTGGTGAAGGCAACCCAAAAGGACCATGCACCATCGGGTCAAGTACATACCAAAATAGTTGTGGACTTAGACACTAATCCAACAGTCTCCCACTTGGATAAGTCTAATAACTATTCTGCGTACGACTTCAGATCCTGATTTGCAATCGTAGCTTTCCAAAGCCGCTGTCAACTCTGATCTTATCAGATACGCGTGTCCTTTAGATAAGGGATCATATATTCCTCCATTCTAGATATCGTATAGATATGAGACATGAACTTAATCATTCTTTCTATACTATTTCCCGACTTCTGATTTATGATGACTGATAACAGACTACAATTTGAACACATCAATTAGTCCCGGCTTGGCCAAGCGCTTAGGTGCCATCACTAAATCATCGAGAGGCCCAAAGATATCGCTTTTATCCTACTTTGGATAAAAGGAACGGATAAACTTTGACTCAATGCTCGCTTGCACTCACTTACCGAATTACACACAACAATATATTTTATAACACCAAGTTACTGGTGCGTTTACATATCATCAATGTGCAACCCACTCGCAAGATACAACTCACACATCTCGGTTTCAAGAATATAAGATGTTATCGTCTCACCAATCATTCGTGATACAATTCATGAAGTGATCCAAGTGAGCGTGGATTTAATCCAATGCTCAAATCATAAGCACTCATGAATGATGCAGTAAACAATTGCTTATGTCTAATACACTTTAGACAATCCACACACCAATTCACAACAGTCTTTATTCATACCTACTTCCAACGTATGAACGAATGTGGTCCGTTCGAATAATTTGACTGTTCTGAACCAATTAAATTATTTAGGAAGTCAAAACATGCAAAGTGAAACACAAGAATAATACTAATCCCATATGGCCTCAAACCTTTAAATATAAATAAAACACCTTTTATTTATCACCATATCGATTACTCATTCTTTGTTGTTTCGGGTAATCAACTTCTTACTTGAATTATAACTACACTTGTCCCATGCTATTAGCATGCACACAATGCTAACCTATGGTCCTTACTTTGTGAAATAGATCAAATGAACACATTTCCAATCACACTCATTTCACAACTCCCAATCCTTATCACAAGTGTAAGAATATCAAATTCTTGCTACTTATAAAATATGTTAGATTCTAACATTTTATGCAATGATTCTTTTGTAATGTCACTGCACTAAGGTCACAATGACTATTGCCAATGAATTACAAAGCTCTCTATCGGAAATTGTTACAAGACAATTCCATAGATGTGATGTCTCTCACTCAAAGTACATTCCTTTGAACATCCTTCTTGTATAAAAGTTTCTAATCTAGACATAGATTCTTAATATCCAACTCCCAATATGAAAACCTTTCGATACTTACCATATGACAACTCATTCGTAGTAGAATCTTATCAATTCATAATAATGTCGATATGCTCCATCCAATATCATACTTCCAACTACTCACAAGCGACCAATCCTTAGCAAGCTTTGGATTGTCCTTTGATAGTTTTTTAATTATCTTAGTCAAAGCCGATTCTTGTCCTTTTTGCTTTTAAATGCGCTAGACATTTGGAAAATTTTAGAATGGTCAAATATTATAGCATTTTCAATCTATCCTATACCCGAAGCGTATGGGACACGATGCATAATTTCTTACATAAAGATTTGATACTTTATCAATCTTCTGCCATAATATCTTATGTGTCACGTTCTTATGATTTGAATTATGAAGAGGAATGCCATAATCATAATCGAAATTTAAGAACTCACTATGTATCCTTGACTAAGTTTATTAACATTCCATAACCTAAGCCTTTAGTTTTGAAATAAAGCATAATATTCTCTCCCTTAATTATAGAAAAACAACTATTCAACCCTTGCAACTTTGCAAAGTATGACTCTTGTTTTCTATAATTAATATTGCTAACTTGCAATACCTGCCTTAATAATCATGAAATCATAACATTTATGCTCCCACTATCACAATGATTATTATAAACATAACACTTATGCTCCCACTAGCTTTGACACGTATTCAGAAACAACTTAACTTTCAGAAAAACAATGCCTATTGAATTTCTTTAAGTTCATATTTCTAATACCCAACACTTTGATAATCTTTTGTTAAGGCTTCTTAAACTTATACACATTTGCCTTAGATAGCTCATATGTGTGTCTTAAACAATTCAGACTAATTGCCAAATCTCACAATTCGAATCATGGAAAGGGATACCGTAACCATAATTGAATTCGAGAATACAATTTCAGAATCCCTATCTTCTTAAAATCTTCCTTAGTGAAAGCATTTCCTCACAGTCATTTTAATGAAGGAGGAAATCTTATGACACTTCGATTTTAATGGTGTATATGTTCCTATCCACGTGAATTTGTTAAAACCAATGTTTATGACAAATTCAAACTCATATGGACTGAACCTTCTCAATCTTGATTTGTTGCCTCATGGTAACACGGTTGCCCACCATGTCTTCCAAGTAGTTAAGCAGCTCACCCTTTCCTATCAATGTAATTTTCATTGATCAAGGTCCTTTCCTTTTATGCATTCAAATGAGAACTCATAGGGCTCACATGCATAATTAACTCAATTGGAACGACACAGAAACAAGATAATGTCAAAACCTCAACTTGTGTGCTAGTGATGATCGATAAGGTTTATTCTTGATTAGTTCTTGAAACTTTTCAAGACCATTAAGACTCTCACTGACTCCTTGACATATAAGATTCTTTTGTCAATGAAAATTTCTTGACAAACGAATATTCAAGAGTTAGTGTAGTTTTTATCAAGACAAAACACTTCATAAAATTGGTCCTAGTTGGTTTTTGTCTTATCCAAGACATCACAACTTTCCACATTTGATGAATGTTATAAACCTTCTTAAGACTTGTCACTTAATGTCACAATCTTAACTCTAAGATTTGGTTTTGGAACGAAGTATGATTGACTTCTTGATTTAACCATTTCTTCAATTCTCGATTCCTCTTCTTAGACATACAATTGCACAAAGATTCACTTAGAGGATCAATTGAGATATGGTTCTTAATCATTAAGACTTATCATAAAACATAATAAAAGGTACTCTCCCTTCTTCTTAGAATAGAGAAACTTTTATCTTTCTGCCTACTTGATTCTTCTTATTCGTTCTGCTATTGATTTAAACCTTTTCAATCAATTCAAAATTACACTTAATCTTATAAGTATAGTCATATTTACTAAACCTTTAGTGAATCATGACGAATATCTTTGTTACTCTTGTGGTGGACTTGATCAACACACAACTTTGTGTACTCGATCTCCTAGTCTTTCACTTGACACTTTGTCAACGACTTAGTATAATTTCCAAATATGAAATTTCTCATTCATCGTGAAACCAAGTTGCATGATTCCAAGTTTTTGTCCAATTGAAACTTGGGCGATGAGAAACTCTCCCTATTTGGTAAATTCTCGACATTTCCACAATTAGCATAATTAAGAATCACATCCATTCGTTGTAGAATTATGCAAATATCAATTTTTCATAACGATTTTATTGCAAGGAAATAAATAAATAAATAAATGAGTCAAACCAAAATTTATTTTAATTTATAACAGCAGCGGAAAATATTTGTCCTTACAATACAAAATCAACTGAAAAACTATGTAATCAAATATTCCCAACAATTATATCATAACTTTCTAAGCTCAAAATCTAATCTTCAAGTCCATGCGATCGAGATCCATTTCTTTGTGATTAGACTCATTTTGCTTTTCCATCAAGCTTCCTCTCTTTTCACTGATCTTGCAAAACATTCAAATGCAATCTTATCACATCATGTATAAAGAATCAATGAATAGGAACTTAATGGAGTTAGATAGTGGATTTTACCTGAAGCACAACCATACTCTTTGACTCTCCCATCTTCTAGACAAATCAGGCTCTTAGGGCAGACTTGTATCCAACGCCCTTTCTCTTGGCAGCAAACGCAGGTCGGTTCACCTAGAACGTCCTCGGAAGCATGGTTGGTTGACTTTCCCAACAAATATGCTCCATTGCTTTGCCCAGTCTTTTCTGATTCAGCAGCAATGAGCATGTAAGTCAGGTCAATGAGGTTTGCGTCATGATCCATCATATAATACTTTCTTTTGAACTCATTATATGATTTAGGGAGTGACTGCAGAACCCAGTCTACAACCAATTTATCAGGGAATAACGCACCCAACATAATCAACCTATCGATGTATGATTTCATTCCTAGAACGTGGGCACACATGGGTTTACGATCTTCATGTTTCATTTCCAATAGGGCTTTAGTGACATTGAGCCTTTCAATTCATCGATCTTGTGGGTTAGGGAGAATAATGGGAGAAGGAGGAGGAAGTGAAATCAAACTAGTCCACTTTGATTCTTTACTCGAATAGCGGAATAGCTTAATTTCAGTAGGAACACCTTTTCCTTGAAATTTGGGAAGAGCATGATTGTCATACCTTGACATCTACAAAACGGGAGAAAATAAATTCAAGTTAGTTGATTTATTGAGTCCTTAGTAAATCACCCAAATGATATACTAGGGCTAGGACCCAACACAATATTCCACAACTCGGGAGAGGGATGCCGTAACCCAAATTGCAGAACATTTGAAGGTAAGTGAATGACGATTCACTAATTTTCCACCATGAAAAACGAAAAACAGATTAAGTTTTAAATGTATTGAAAACTACTAGATCCTTTGAGATTCATTGAACTTTTCAATGGCATGTTTAAATCTCGATATGCCCCTCTACTTTTGTGACTGGGATGCCGAGGATCACAAAGCGGGTGTGAATAACCATGCAAATCTATATGGTGCCCCCACATGTTACAGTTACCTATTCGATGTGCCGGTTAACCACACACGCTCCACCGAACTATGACAAACATTGAGTCACCCTTTGCTACCTTTGCTCAGAACCATTTAGTGTGCCGGTTAACCACACACGCTCCACTAACGTCTTCGTAAGGGCACTAAGTGTAATTTCATGGAATTGAATCAATTCACTTTTGCCTAAAGTAACTAAGATTAGGAATTTTATGAAAGCATTTAGTTACTTTTATACTTAATTATACTTATAATGGAAGGTTTCTGTCCTATCCTACCCGTTCGGCTAACAACCCTCCACTAGTCAAGAGTGCGGTGGGTAAGAGTAGATACCCATTCAATCGCCATTTTATAGGAAATTTCCTTAAACACCCCTTATAGACCAGCTTTGTGAATGAGGCCTACTAACGGTAAGACAGACTTTTACTCATATATATATATATATATATATATATATATATATATATATATATATATATATATATATAATGTTAGACTTTTAATGATATATATAGTATAGGGTGCATTTTACACTTTTAAATTACTAGGTGTTAAAATTTAATAATTATACTTTTAATTTAATTAAATTGTACACCAAAACTTTATGGATTTATTAAATCTCCTTTAATTATACACCTTAATTAATTAACAAAATCATAAGGGTGTGATTTGAACTTTTCAAAACTATACTAGGGTTTTATAATTTAACATTTCTAAATTAAACTTTTAATCAACTTTTAAATTCCAAAACTTGAGGGCAAGTTTTGAAACATTTCAAAACATTAGGGTTTAGAATTTAAATATTTCAAAATCAATCTTTTCAATCAAAATTTAAATTCCAAAACTTGAGGGCAAGTTTTGAAACCTTTTTCAAAACATTAGGGTTTCAACTATTTAAATTTCAAAACAAAACTTTTGAGTTCAAATTTAAACTATAAAACCTAAAGGGGAAAAATTGAAACTTTTCATAACACAAGGATCAAATAACAAATAATATAAATTAAACAATTTATTTTATCATTATCTATATTTGACCTAATTTTAATTTCTTGCAAAGTAAGTTACCCAATCAATACAAATAATCAAACTTTATCATATAAGGAAGTTATTATCCAATCAATTGGTAATTATCTTTTGTTTAATCAAGGATATACTCATAAATATGTATAAAATCGAATTTTAATGATTTAAAACAGATAAGGCAAGTATCCATGAGTAAAACAGCAAGAAATCCCGACAATAGCTCCACCAAGAGCAAGTGGATGAAGAAGAGAAGAGAAGGAGGCTGCCAAAAACGTGTGGAAACCCTAGAGAACAAGCTCACCACGTTTTTGGGGCTTAAGGGTTCTTTAAATAGTGAGGCTATTATGGTTATCTAACAAGGAAACCCTAATTTGGATGCTTAGGCCCTAAGCAACCCATGGACTGCTTCCTTAAAGGCCTATGACGATTTCTAATAGGTTTCCCCATAGAATTCGTCCACCCCTTTAATATGGAGTCCATTAGCTCAATATTCAACTATCACACAATTGACAGTTCTAGTCCCTTAAGTTTAATTAATGTCTTTTAGCCACAAACTTAATTCTTATTAATTCTTGACTAATATTAATTAACCAATATGATTTCTCCTTTAATATATTATTCTCATAATATATTAATAAATCATAATTAATCCTTTCTCTCCATAATTCATCCTATCAAGTTGCTTTGGTGAAGGCAACCCAAAAGGACCATGCACCATCGAGTCAAGTACATACCGAAATAGTTATGGACTTAGACACTAATCCAATAAAGTACTCTCCCATCTTTTCAGATTTGAGAAACTTTTATCTTTCTGCCTAAGTTGATTCTTCTTATTTGTTCTGTCATACATTGAAACCTTTTTCCAGTGTCTCAGAATTACACTTAAGCTTGTAAGTATAATCATATTTACTGAGCTTTAGTAAATTACGATGAATAATCTTATTGATCTTTTGTGGGGGACTTAATCAGTGCACAAGACTATGTACTCGATCCCTTAGTCCATTACTTGACTCACACATCCATGTGAATAAGTAATTAGTCTTAATTTTCCAATACTTGAAAGTTCTCATTCATCATGTTATACAACTTGCATGATTCCAAGTTCCGGTCCAATTGAAACTTGGGTGATGAGAATCTTTCCTTATTTGGTAAATTTAGACATTACCACAAATGAAAGAATCAATTTCATCTTTCCACTCTTGCTATTAATAGAATCCTATAAGCAACAAAAATTTTTCACAGATGCCATTGTAAGGATATTTTTAAAATAAATAAAAATCAAAAATTTTTCCTTTTATTTTAAAACTTTGCAGAAAAACTTATCCTTACAATCCATATGAAAAATTGTTGTTGTCTATTCCTAAGCAAAAAATATCATAACTCCTAAGAAGTAGCTCAAGAATCCAATCTTCAACTATGCGATAGAAATCCATCTACGCGATCAGATTCAGCATATTCTTTCTTTAAGTTCCTTTACTTTTCTTTGATTCTTAAAACATCAACATGTGAGCCAGTCACATCATGTATCAAGAATCTCAGAATAGAAACTTAGCAGAGTTAGATAGTGGACTTTAACTGAAGTAGAGTCAAACTTATTGACTTTAACATCCTTAGGTAAAATTGGCAGCTTCGCAACCAATGGCCCTTCCTTTGGCAATTTAACATATGGACGATTTAATAATGGAGCATGGGACTAATCACAACCTTAGCCTTTCTCTTTACCATTTGGTCAACCGAGTTGACTATGGCCGATCCCTTTCCATTGGGAAGAGAGAGCTCTACTGGATATCCAATGTCATCATTGTCAATGTCCATAAAGTTTTAGGAAGTTGATCTTACCAAATAGATAAGATCATTAAGGGTCTTGTCATAGTCTCGTTCATAGGAGTCCCAAAGGAGCTCATTATGTGACTTAGAAAGTGATTTAACCACCAACTTTCTCAAGACTTTGACACCCAACTCTCTCGGCTTGTCAATATGTGATTACATCTCCAAGATGTGACCACACCTAGACCTTGCCTTGCTAATAGGGCTTGAGTGACCTTAAACTTTTCAAGAACTTGTGGGTTAGGGAGAATAATTGGAGGAGGTGAAGGAAGTATGATTTCCATGGGACATCATCTTCATTTAGGAAAGCTTGTTTCAAGAGATTTGGGGAGATCATAACTGTCTAAACCAGACATCTTTTGGGAGATATTCAAGATAGTTGATCTAAAAGTCCTTAATATGACACCCAATATGAAATATTAAGGCTAGGACCCAACAAACTATTTTATAACTTAGAAGAGGGATGTCGTAATCCAAGCTATAAAATATTTGAAGGTAGGTGAATGACGATTCACCAATTTCCACCAAAATAAACGAAATGTATTATTAGGTTTTAAATGGTT
The DNA here is from genome assembly GCF_002870075.4 of Lactuca sativa. Taxonomy (NCBI): domain Eukaryota; kingdom Viridiplantae; phylum Streptophyta; class Magnoliopsida; order Asterales; family Asteraceae; genus Lactuca; species Lactuca sativa. The sequence goes on from NC_056630.2 coordinate 254,761,167, forward strand.
TTGAAACTCCTAGATCTTTGAGATTCGTTGAACTGTTCAATGGCATGTTTCAATCTCGAGTGTGCCCTTCAGGTTTTGTGATTGGGATGTCGAGGATCACAAAAGAAGGTGTGAAGTAACCATGCAAATTACTTGGTACCCTTAAGTGTTTACCCCTCAACCGATGTGTCGGTTAACCACACATGCTCCATCGATACTATGATAAACATTAAGTTACCCTTTGCCTACCTTGTTAAATACGAGTTAGTGTGCCGGTTAACCACACACGCTCCACTAACCAACTTAAACAAAGTGCAAAGTGTAATTTCATGGATTAGCACCTTATTCACATTTTCCTAAGTAACTAAGATTGGGTATTATTAAGAGTTTAGTTACTTAGTATTTATCATTAATACTTTTAATGAAGGGGGAATTATAGTCCTGTCAAACCCGTTCGGATAACGACCCTCCACCAGTCAAGGAAGCGGTGGGTGAGAGTGGACACCCATTAAACTGCCATTTTATAGGCAGTAACCTTATACCCCCCTTATAGACCGGCTTCGTGAATGAGGCCTACTAACGGTAAGACTGACTTTACTCTTATACATATACATAAATATTATTAACTTATAATATTATATAAGGGTTGAATTTTAACATTTAAAATTCTAAGGGCTAACTTTGAATTTAAGTATTCATAAGTGAAAACGTTTCAAATTCCAAAACTTGAGGGCAAGTTTTGAAATTATTCAAAACTAATTAATTCCATAACTTATGTGTTTAACGTAGTTTTAATCCAAAAACTCTTCAAGTTCCATAACTTGAGGACAAGTTATGGAAGACTTTAAACTAATAAAAGAATTAACTTTTCTTTATTTTATAACTTATGGAATTAATTAAGGTTACACTTTTATTTATTTATTAATGAAGAGTCTCTTGGTCCTCCATAACTTGAGGACAAGTTATGGAGTCATAAAACCATTTAATTAGAACTAGACTCTTCATTTTGTAACCTTTGCCAACTTTTATGAGTTTTATGAAACTTCAATTTGACTTTTCATATAACTTGAGGTCAAGTTACAAAAACACATTTTAGAATCAACTCTTAGATTAATTTGGATTGAAAACAACTATTTCACTCAACTTTTCTATTAATCTAAGCAACTCATAAGAGCAAGATAATTGAAATCAAACTTTTTCATGTAATTAGTCAAAACCTTAAACTAATACAAAACATGAATCTATTGACAATTATCTTTGAAAGTGGACTAGCATGAACATTACCACATCAAAAACAGGTTTATAAGTCCAAAAACATCTTAGGGTAATGTTCCTAGTCCAATTCCAGCCAAAAAAGTCAAATATATGCTGTCTGGGGGTCCAACTCGTCGAGTGCACGAACCAACTCGGCGAGTTGGATGCATTTTGCCTTGGACTCGGCGAGTCTGCTGGGCAGACAACATCAAAACTCGATTTTTCAGCTACTTTTGCAAGTATAACAAGAAAACAGTATCTGTGGTTGATAACTTAGGAAATAATGTATTGTGTATTGATTATGTTAACAATAACTTGGATAAAGCATCATTATGGCATTGTCGTCTTGGACATATAAGCAAGAAACGCATAGGCCAACTCCAAAAGGATGGACTCTTGGAGTCATTTGACCTAAAATCAGATGATAGTTGCGAATCATGCTTACTTGGAAAAATGACAAAGTCACCCTTCACAGGCTCGTGTGAGAGGGGTGAAGGTTTGTTGGACCGTGTACACATGGATGTGTGTGGACCATTCAAACATGCCACAAGGGATGCTAATCGTTATTATTTGACTTTTACTGATGATTACAGTAGATATGGATATGTCTACTTGATCAAGCATAAGTCAGAGACTTTCGAAAGGTTTAAGGAATTTAAACAGGAAGTCGAGAATCAATTGGGCAGGAACATTAAGATGCTTCGGTCCGATCTTGGTGGTGAGTATCTTAGTTAAGAGTTCCTTGACTATCTAAGGGAATGTGGGATAGTCTCACAATTGACACCTCCCAAGACACCACAGTTGAATGGTGTGGCTGAGAGGCGTAATCGAACCTTGTTGGATATGGTTCGTTCCATGATGAGTCGAGCTTCGCTACCAATCTCATTTTGGGGGTATGCCTTAGAGATTGCCGCCCATATCCTTAATCTAGTCCCTACAAAGAAAGTTGCCAAAACTCCTCACGAGATGTGGACTGGTAAAGTACCTAAACTAGACCACATCAAGATTTGGGGTTGCGAGGCTGTCGTGAGACGCGAGACTCATGATAACCTCGAACCTCGAAGCGAGAGGTGTATTTTCATCGGCTATCCACAGCAATCCTTTGGTTACTTCTTCTACAGACCTAGTGAAAATGTGGTTTTTGTAGCTAGGAGGGCTTTCTTTAGAGAGAGAGAGAGAGTTTATAAGTCAAGGAAAACGTGGGAGGCAAGTTGATCTTGAAGAAATTCAAGAGTCAAGCGGTTAAGGAACTTCAAACCCTAGCACTCAACTTGAGGAGGAAACTCCTGTTGATCCAATTGACAAGTCTGTACCTCTGAGGCGGTCCACAAGGGTTAGGAATGCTCCTGAGCATTACTATGGATTCCACATTACTGCAGAAGGTGATACACTTATCAGTGATGAGACACTGATAGGTCTGGATGAACCTAACAGTTACGCGGAAGCCATGGCAGGCGCTGAGTCAGCCAAGTGGAAAGAGGCAATGGACAGTGAAATACAGTCCATGTATGACAATCAAGTTTGGAACTTGGTTGAGAATGTACCAGGTCGTAAGACAGTAGGGTGCAAATGGGTCTTCAAGAAGAAGACCGACATGGATGGTAAAGTACACACTTGTAAGGCTCGACTGGTTGCAAAGGGCTTCTCTCAAATTCCTGGAGTGGACTATGATGAGACCTTTTCTCCAGTAGCCAAGATTAAGTCTATTAGGGTTCTGTTAGCCATAGCTGCCTTTCATGACTATGAAATTTGGCAAATGGATGTCAAAACCACTTTCCTTAATGGAAAGTTGGCTGAAGATGTTTACATGAGTCAGCCAGAGGGTTTTGTCAGCAACGAGTACCCTAATAGAGTGTGTAAGCTTGAGAAATCCATTTATGGATTAAAGCAAGCACCTCACAGATGGAATCTTTGCTTTGATGAAAAGGTCAAGGAATTTGGCTTTTCTAGGAGTGAAGATGAGTCTTGCGTTTATGTCAAGGCTAGTGGGAGTATAGTTAGCTTTTTGGTATTGTATGTGGATGACATACTACTCATAGGAAATGACATCCCAACTCTGCAGGAAGTTAAGTCCTGGCTTGGGAAGTGTTTCTCTATGAAGGACCTAGGAGAAGCTGCATATATTCTAGGGATAACGATCTTAAGAGATCGGATTAAGACACTAATTGGACTTAGTCAGAGTACCTACTTGGATAAGGTGCTGAAGAGATTCAGCATGCAGGACTCCAAGAAAGGAGAGTTACCCATCCAGAGTAACGCCAGATTGAGTAAGACACAAAGCCCTAGCACTGAGGCTGAGATTGCAGAAATGAGTCGAATACCATATGCTTCGGCTGTAGGATCAATCATATATGCAATGACGTGTACTCGACCTGATGTAGCCTTTGCACTGAGCATGGTTAGCAGGTATCAGGGGAACCCTGGCAAGGTACACTGGACTGCGGTAAAGAATATCCTTAAGTACCTACGGAGGACTAAGGACTGGGTCCTTACCCTCGGTGGGAGTGATGACTTGAGAGTTTTAGGGTATAGTGATGCTAGCTTCCAGACTCATAGAGATAATTACGGCTCTCAGTCGGGCTGGGTCTTTAACCTAAACGGAGGTGCAATTTCTTAGAAGAGTTCCAAGCAAGAGACAGTGGCTGATTCAACTTGTGAATCAGAGTATATTGCAGCTAGCGAGGCGGCAAAAGAGGAGATATGGCTGAAGAACTTCATTGGAGACCTTGGAGTTGTACCAGCTGTTAAAGAGCCAATGGAAATTTTCTGTGATAGTGAAAGCGTTGTTCCCTTAGCCAAGGAACCAAGGGATCACCGGAGATCCAAACACATCGACATAAAATACCATTTTATCAGACATCGGATAGAAGGACTCCTCGTGGCAAAGAGGGTGTCATCGGATGAGAACCCAGCAGATCCCCTCACGAAGGGACTGACTTGGGTTAAGCATCTCCAGCATGCTCGGAGCATAGGGCTGAAGGATGATATTAGATTTAGCAGTTAGATAACCTAGAAATTTGTAAAGTGTAATTGACATTAGATGATGAATAAAAGGTGTTTTATTTATGAGTAAAGTGTTGCTATCTCTTGTCGATCGTTTACTATATTTCTTTTGCATGTTTTGACTTCCAGAATAATTTTGTTTGGTATAACATATTATTCAAACCTCCACAGTCGGTCATATGTCGGAAGTAGGTATGAATCAAGACTGTCATGATTGGTTGCAAAGGTCTAAGGTGTTGGACAAGGCTACAACAATCATGAGTGCTCATAAGTTCTGAGCATTGGACTCAACCCACGCTCACTGGAATCACTTCATGGAATTTATCTCGAGTGATCGTGAGATGGTAATATCATATAAGTCTTCAAACCTAGAGATATGATTTGTTACTTACAAGTTGGTTATACATTGATTCTACGAAAACGCATTGGTAACTCGATGTTATAAAATGTGCTTTTGTGTATAATTCAATGAGTGGTAGAACAAACATATGAGTCGAAGTTTATCTGTTCCTTCTTGGATTAGAAGCTGATATCTGGGCCCCTCGATGATTTTGTTTTGACCTATGTACCGGGCCCGGTCAGAACTAAGTTGATGTGTTCAATTAAGTTCTTTGTCAAACAAATCGAAAATCGAGAAACAAACAGCTGGACAATAAGTAAGACATTGTTCCATGTATTTGTCCGGATGATATCTAGAACATAGGATTATATGATCACTTATCTTAAATGGCGTATCAACATCTTCTCAGTTCCGAGAGACCTTGAAAAGAGCTACGATTTCCGGTTGGTTCCTGAAGTACTGGAGTTATAGTTATTAGACTTATCCAAGTGGGAGACTGTTGGATAAGGTGTCTAAGTCCATAACTATTTCTAGTCAGTACTTGACCCGGCCCAGCATGGTCAATTTGGGTTGCATGGCACCATGCAATTGGATAGACTAAATGAGAGAAATAACACTTGGAGATTATTAACATATTATAAGTTCTAATATATTAATAATATTATTTGATTAGTATGATCAAAGAATTAATTTAGAATTAATTAAGTGATCAAAAGATAACTAATTAAATATATGGGTTGATTATGTAAATCATTCATATCTTGTATAGTGGGCTAAGAGGCTCCATGGATTATCAAGTTGGGTTCCACCCATAGGATGCTCCATGGGAGTTACAAACCCATGGGTCATGGAAATGAAGAGTCATGACACATTAGCGTTTACATGGTGTAACCCTAGATGTGTCAACACTATATAAGAATCCCATTCTCCACCAAAATCGGCTACACATATGAAACAAGAGGGCTAGGCCGATTTCAAGAAGTGTGTGTTCTCTCAAAAGTCTTTCCAAGAGCATTTGATGTTGTGTGAAGCATTTGAGGCATCCCACATGGGGTGCTAGGCTCACAAGATTTCAAGGAACATAAGCAACAACAAGGTAAGTTATTCTATCTTTCATTCAAGTTGAAAATTGTTCCCCATGTAAGCTAGATAGGAATATAACCTTGGAATTCAACTTTGCATGATAATTAGACAAACATAGATCCAAGGTTATTAGGGTTGCATGTACACTTAGGAAGTGTTAGAATGCTCAAAACCCATCAGTGGTATCAAAGCCTAGGCTTGTTTGTTTGTTATTTGTGGTTAAAAGTTGAAAAAGGTCGAAAAACTTGTTGTCTGCCTGATGAACTCGCCGAATCCATGGGGAGACTCGCCGAGTTCACTTGTATCTTCATCCTACTCGCTGAGTAGGTTCATGCACTCGGCGAGTAGGAGCCACAGAGTGCAGATTTTCGACTTTAGTTGCTGGAAATGGACTAGAAACATTACCCTAAACTGTTTTGGTACTTGAAAACCTGTTTTAGATGGTGTAATGTCTTTGCTAATCCATTTACAACAACTAGTTATCAAAATTACAATGTTTAAGTGTAGTTTTGATTCATGAAAGTGTTCATGTTCATGTTCTTGATCTTATGATGTTTAGATGATCATAGGAATTATTTGTAACCTATGTGGTAGTTTAATTTTTGATCATAATGTGTTTTAATGGAGTCCATAACTTGTCCTCAAGTTTTGGAAAACCAAAAGTCACTTGAGTTAAAACCATTAAAAGAACACAAGAGTTAGAAAAATGAAGAGTCTTCATTTTTATTACTCTAATAAACTCATAAGTTACAAGAAATGAAAAGTTTTGAAAGTTTACAAAACTTGCCCTCAAGTTTTGGAACAAGTAAAGTCATGCTAAAACTTTAGTTCCAACCCTTAGAATTTTGAAAGTTAAAATTCTACCCTTATACTTATAATATTATAAGTTAATAATATATATATATATATATATATATATATATATATATATATATATATATATATATGTATAAGATTAAAGTCATCTTACTGCTAGTACGCCTCATTCACGAAGTCGGTCTATAAGGTGGGTATAAGGTTGTTGCCTATAAAATGGCAACTTAATGGGTGTCCACTCTCACCCACCGCTTGCTTGATTGGTGGATGGTCGTTAGCCGAACGGGTAGGACAAGGACTTATAAATTCTAATTAAAAGTATGATGAATATTATAAAGTAACTAAATGTTTTATTAAATTCCCAATCTTAGTTACTTTAGGAAAAATGTGAATAAGGTGCTAATCCATGAAATTACACTTTACACTTTGTTTAAATCGTTGGTGGAGCGTGTGTGGTTAACCGGCACACTAACTTGGACTTAACAAGGTAGGTAAAGGGTGACTTAAGGTTTATTATAGTATCGGTGGAGCGTGTGTGGTTTACCGGCACATCGATTGAGTAATAAACTTTAAGGGTACCAAGTGATTTGCATGGTTACTTCACACCTTGTTTTGTGATCCTCGGTATCCCAGTCACAAAACTTGGAGGGCACACTCGAGATTGAAACATGCCTTTGAAAAGTTCATTGAATCTCAAAGAATCTAGGAATTTCTAAGAACCAATCAAAAAACCTAATATTTAATATTTCGGTTTTCGTGGTGGAAATTGGTGAATCGTCATTTACCTACCTTTCAAATATGTTATAGCTTGGATTACGGCATACCTCTTCTAAGTTATAATATATTGTGATTGGATCCTAGCCTTAATATTACATTTGGGTGTTTTATTAAGGACTCTCTCAATATCTAAACTAATCTTGTCATCTTCCTTCAGATGTCTTCAAACAATGCTGCTTCTGGCTCTAATCCGAATGGCTCCTTTACCCTTATGAACTTGTGTGGGAAAGTCACTTTTGATGGATCCAACTTCAATGAGTGGATCAGAAACATCAGGATGATTACCCGCTATGAGGACATAGAATATTTCCTTGACAAGGAGCTTAAGGAGATTGATGAGACCACTGCAACTCCCCAGGAGATCACTAACTTTCAGGCACATGAAAGGGATGCTACCAAAGTGGCATGCATCATGATGGCCACGATGACAGCGGAACTCCAAAAGTCCTATGAGGATTTCTACTCTTATGAAATGCACCAAGATCTGGTGGAAAGATACCATCAAAGTGCACGACAAGAGAGGTATGAAATCATCTGCTCCATGATAACAACCATGATGAAGGGCAGGGAATCCGTCACGAGCCACATGCAGAAAATGAAAAGGTATGTGGATCGATTGCAGAAAATGAACTTCCCTGAGGAGCTTGCAATAGATATCATTTTGCACTCCATACCATCGTGTTATGATCAATTCCGCATGACATATCCCATGAATAAGGAAGAGGTCACACTCAGCAAACTTCAGGGACTTCTCAAGACCGCAGAAACAGGTCTTAAGGGGAAGTCGGTTGTTAACACTCCTACTCCAAACTCTACTCCGGCTTTGGCAATCAGGAAAAGTCGAGGGAAGAAGAGAAAGAGCTCTTCAAAGGGTACCAAGGCTCGGACCCTTGATGGCTCTTCTTCAAGTGGAACCAAGAAAGGTTTCGTTACTCCTTCTTCTGACCCCAAAAGAGGCTGAATGCTTCTATTGCCATGAAAAATCACATTGGAAGTGGAACTGCCCAAAATACCAGCAAGATGTGAAGGATGGGAAAGTAAAACCCAACCATGCAGGTATTTACACTATCATTTCTAATAACTCACCCCATTCTAAATCTTCGGTCCTAGATACCGGTTGTGGTATTCACATTTGTTGTGACTTGCAGGGACTAAGAAGAAGTGAGAATGTGGAGCAAGGAAGAATAAACCTAATCATGGGGAATAGGAAAGCTTTACCTGTCACCAAGATTGGAGTTTATACTTTATCGCTAAGTAGTGGGTTTAGTTTAGATTTGAATAAGTGTTGTTATTCGCCAGAAATGGCAAGAAATATTATTTCCTTTCATGCATTGTATAAACAAGGTTTCACCTTTTCATTTGATAATGAAGTTGGTTCGATTAATGCTTTCTTTAATATTGTTCTTTATTTTAAAGCATTACCTTATGATGACGTGTATGAAACAGTATCTGTGGTTGATAACTTAGGAAATAATGTATTGTGTATTGATTCTGTTAACAATAACTTGGATAAAGCATCATTATGGCATTGTCGTCTAGGACATATAAGCAAGAAACGTATAGGCCAACTCCAAAAGGATGGAGTCTTGGAGTCATTTGACCTAAAGTCAGATGATACTTGCGAATCATGCCTACTTGGAAAAATGACAAAGTCACCCTTCACAGGCTCGTGTGAGAGGGGTGAAGGTTTGTTGGACCTTGTACACACGGATGTGTGTGGACCATTCAAACATGCCACAAGGGATGCTAATTGTTATTATTAGAATTTTACTGATGATTACAGTAGATATGGATATGTCTACTTGATCAAGCATAAGTCAGAGACTTTCGAAAGGTTTAAGGAATTTAAACAGGAAGTCGAGAATCAATTGGGCAGGAACATTAAGATGCTTCAATCCGATCGTGGTGGTGAGTATCTTAGTTCAGAGTTCCTTGACTATCTAAGGGAATGTGGGATATTCTCACAATTGACACCTCCCAGGACACCACAGTTGAGTGGTGTGGCTGAGAGGCGTAATCGAACCTTGTTGGATATGGTTCGTTCCATGATGAGTCGAGCTTCGCTAGCAATCTCATTTTGGGGGTATGCCTTAGAGACTGCCGCCCATATCCTTAATCTAGTCCCTACAAAGAAAGTTGCCAAAACTCCTCACGAGATGTGGACTGGTAAAGTACCTAAACTAGACCACATCAAGATTTGGGGTTGCGAGGCTGTCGTGAGACGCGAGACTCATGATAAGCTCGAACCTCGAAGCGAGAGGTGTATTTTCATCGGCTATCCACAGCAATCCTTTGGTTACTTCTTCTACAGATCTAGTGAAAACGTGGTTTTTGTAGCTAGGAGGGCTTTCTTTAGAGAGAGAGAGTTTATAAGACAAGGAAACAGTGGGAGGCAAGTTGATCTTGAAGAAATTCAAGAGTCAAGCGGTGAAGGAACTTCAAACCCTAGCACTCAACTTGAGGATGAAACTCCTGTTGAGCCAATTGACAAGTCTGTACCTCTGAGGCGGTCCATAAGGGTTAGGAATGCTCCTGAGCATTACTATGGATTCCACATTACTGCAGAAGGTGATACACTTATCAGTGATGAGACACTGATAGGTCTGGATGAACCTAACAGTTACGTGGAAGCCATGGCAGGCCCTGAGTCAGCCAAGTGGAAAGAGGCAATGGACAGTGAAATACAGTTGATGTATGACAATCAAGTTTGGAACTTGGTTGAGAATGTACCAGGTCGTAAGACAGTAGGGTGCAAATGGGTCTTCAAGAAGAAGACCGACATGGATGGTAAAGTACACACTTATAAGGCTCGACTGGTTGCAAAGGGCTTCTCTCAAATTCCTGGAGTGGAGTATGATGAGACCTTTTCTCCAGTAGCCAAGATTAAGTCTATTAGGGTTCTGTTAGCCATAGCTGCCTTTCATGACTATGAAATATGTCAAATAGATGTCAAAACCACTTTCCTTAATGGAAAGTTGGCTGAAGATGTTTACATGAGTCAGCCAGAGGGTTTTGTCAGCAACGAGTACCCTAATAGAGTGTGTAAGCTAGAGAAATCCATTTATGGATTAAAGCAAGCACCTCGCAGATGGAATCTTTGCTTTGATGAAAAGGTCAAGGAATTTGGCTTTTCTAGGAGTGAAGATGAGTCTTGCGTGTATGTCAAGGCTAGTGGGAGTATAGTTAGCTTTTTGGTATTGTAAGTGGATGACATACTACTCATAGGAAATGACATCCCAACTCTGCAGGAAGTTAAGTCCTGGCTTGGGAAGTGTTTCTCTATGAAGGACCTAGGAGAAGATTCCTATATTCTAGGGATAAGGATCTTAAGAGATCAGAGTAAAAGACTAATTGGAATTAGTCAGAGTACCTACTTGGATAAGGTGCTGAAGAGATTCAACATGCAGGACTCCAAGAAAGGAGAGTTACCCATCCAGAGTAACGCCAGATTGAGTAAGACACAAAGCCCTAGCACTGAGGCTGAGATTGCAGAAATGAGTCGAATACCTTAGGCTTCGGCTGTAGGATCAATCATATATGCAATGATGTGTACTCGACCTGATGTAGCCTTTGCACTGAGCATGGTTAGCAGGTATCAGGGGAACCCTGGCAAGGCACACTGGACTGCGGCTAAAGAATATCCTCAAGTACCTACGGAGGACTAAGGACTGGGTCCTTACCCTCGGTGGGAGTGATGACTTGAGAGTTTTAGGGTATAGTGATGCTAGCTTCCAGACTCATAGAGATAATTACCGCTCTCAGTCGGGCTGGGTCTTTACCCTAAATGGAGGAGCAATTTCTTAGAAGAGTTCCAAGCAAGAGACAGTGGCTGATTCAACTTGTGAATCAGAGTATATTGCAGCTAGCGAGGCGGAAAAAGAGGAGATATGGCTTAAGAACTTCATTGGAGACCTTGGAGTTGTACTAGCTATTAAAGAGCCAATGGAAATTTTCTGTGATAGTGAAAGCGCTATTCCCTTAGCCAAGGAACCAAGGGATCACGGGAGATCCAAACACATCGACATAAAATACAGACATCGGATAGAAGAAGGACTCCTCGTGGCAAAGAGGGTGTCATCGGATGAGAACCCAGCAGATCCCCTCACGAAGGGACTGACTTGGGTTAAGCATCTCCAGCATGCTCGGAGCATAGGGCTGAAGGATGATATTAGATTTAGCAGTTAGATAACCTAGAAATTTGTAAAGTGTAATTGACATTAGATGATGAATAAAAGGTGTTTTATTTATTAGTAAAGTGTTGCTATCTCTTGTCGATCGTTTACTATATTTCGTTTGCATGTTTTGACTCCCAGAATAATTTTGTTTGGTATAACATATTATTCAAACCTCCACAGTCGGTCATATGTCGGAAGTAGGTATGAATCAAGACTGTCATGATTGGTTGCAAAGGTCTAAGGTGTTGGACAAGGCTACAACAATCATGAGTGCTCATAAGTTCTGAGCATTGGACTCAACCCACGCTCACTGGAATCACTTCATGGAATTTATCTCGAGTGATCGTGAGACGGTAATATCATATAAGTCTTCAAACCTAGAGATATGATTTGTTACTTACAAGTTGGTTATGCATTGATTCTACGAAAACGCATTGGTAACTCGATGTTATAAAATGTGCTTTTGTGTATAATTCAATGAGTGGTAGAACAAACATATGAGTCGAAGTTTATTTGTTCCTTCTTGGATTAGAAGCTGATATCTGGGCCCCTCGATGATTTTGTTTTGACCTATGTACCGGGCCCGGTCAGAACTAAGTTGATGTGTTCAATTAAGTTCTTTGTCAAACAAATCGAAAATCGAGAAACAAACAGCTGGACAATAAGTAAGACATTGTTCCATGTATTTGTCCGGCTGATATCTAGAACAGAGGATTATATGATCACTTATCTTAAATGGCGTATCAACATCTTCTCAGTTCCGAGAGACCTTGAAAAGAGCTACGATTTCCGGTTGGTTGCTGAAGTACTTGAGTTATAGTTATTAGACTTATCCAAGTGGGAGACTGTTGGATAAGGTGTCTAAGTCCATAACTATTTCTAGTCAGTACTTGACCCGACCCGGCATGGTCCATTTGGGTTGCATGGCACCATGCAATTGGATAGACTAAATGAGAGAAATAACACTTGGAGATTATTAACATATTATAAGTTCTAATATATTAATAATATTATTTGATTAGTTAGATCAAAGAATTAATTATGTGATCAAAAGATAACTAATTAAATATATGGGTTGATTATGTAAATCATTCATATCTTGTATAGTGGGCTAAGAGGCTCCATGGATTATCAAGTTGGGTTCCACCCATAGGATGCTCCATGGATGCTCCATGGGAGTTACAAACCCATGGGTCATGTAAATGAAGAGTCGTGACACATTAGGGTTTACATGGTTTAACCCTAGATGTGTCAACACTATATAAGAATCCCATTATCCACCAAAATCGGCTACACATATGAAACAAGAGGGGTAGGCCGATTTCAAGAAGTGTGTGTTCTCTCAAAAGTCTTTCCAAGAGCATTTGGTGTTGTGTGAAGCATTTGAGGCATCACACTTGGGGTGCTAGGCTCACAAGGTTTCAAGTAACATAAGCAACAACAAGGTAAGTTATTCTATCTTTCATTCAAGTTAAAAATTGTTCCCCATGTATGCTAGATAGGAATATAACCTTGGAATTCAACTTGGCATGATAATTAGACAAACATAGATCCAAGGTTATTAGGGTTGCATGTACACTTAGGAAGTGTTAGAATGCTCAAAACCCATCAGGATTGACATGCAGTTTTTTTCTAGAGTGTATTTTAGAGTTTGTACATGATTTTAGGCTATAATTTTGTTAATTTTGGTTTTATATTCAATGAGTTACAGTCCCCCAAAGTCGGGATATCAATATGAAAATTTTCAAAGTTCAACCCACTAAGTATTAAGTAATTACAAAAAAATTCTGGTTTTTCCGGTTCTAAAACCACTTTATCTATTTCCATCCTACCCACTTTGATGTTTCTGGGTTTTCCGGTTCTAGACCCACTTTACCCGGTACGGTACCCGGAACCGAACCGGAACCAGTTCCTATATACCGGTCTGGTTTCCGGTTCTAAAAAATCTCGTTAACCGGTTCCGAGTTTTTTGGTTCCGGGTTAATCCAGTCCGGGTTTAGACCCATTTTCATCCCTACTACCTTCCACACCTATCCATACTTTCATCAAGAATTGTCTTGAATCCTCCAAGTCACCTTCTCAAACTGATACTCCAAATACTTGCAAAACATCATAACCAACCAACAAAATCACTTCCTATACTATCGTAGGTTCTCGACCTCACTCTGCCATCAACTACTAAGAAAATCCCAATAATGTCAGTTAACTACTTCATAAATACAATCATGCATAGAAATGCTTAGATAATCCTTCGAGTAAAAGACTTAACCCTAGAACGGGTGGACTCAGACAAGAGCTAGGTAATATGGTCAAATTAATCACTCAAAGATTATTTAACATATGCAGCATGTGTAACACTCGGTTTCAGGTATGTTACATTTTAGTCCTTGGGTCATGGTTTTATTACAAAATAGGAACCTCCATACGTTGGGCGTACATATATGTACACTTAGCGTTCATAGTTGGAGTGATCGCGGACATGAATCACGTATTGATTGCTTTGAATCTAAGTTTTTCACTATTGAACATGCAAATTGAATTCCAAAGCAATAACCCTAGATCTGGCATATAATTTTTTAAATTCATATAAAAGTTAGGGTTAGAAGATTACATCACTTGTTATGTACTAATTACAAGTCAATCTTGAAGATCCTTGACTATTGAAAGCTTAGTGACCCAAATGTTGCACCTCTAATGGTTTACAAACACCTAATGCAAGAGGATGAGAGGGGAGACAAGGAAAATTGGCTAGGGTTAGTAATACCAAGCATTAAGCCGTAATTCCTAGAGTTGGAGGGGTTTATATAGGGCTTGGTTGCTTAATCTTGAAGCTGGACTTGAATAAGGAAACCCTAGTTCCCATCCAAAACCCTAAGCAACCCATGGACCTCTATTAGAAGCCCATGGATGAAATATTATAGGTCCTCTTACAAATATGCTTCACTCTATTCCATGGAGTCCTAAGCCCAGTTTCACAACTGTCAATGATTTACAAAACAACCCCTCTATTATTAATCAGTTCCTTTAATCCCAAAATTAATGCCAAATTAATTTATGATTAAATATGAATTAATAATATGATTTCCAAATAATATATTAATTTTATAATATATTAACAAAATAATGTTAGGTACCAATTTATTTTTCCAAATAATAAATCCTACTCTTTCTCCACCAGTCATCCTGTCAAGTTGCATGAGTGAAGGCAACCCAAAAGGACCATGCTACTATCAAATCAAGTATACCAATTATAATTATAGGCTTATTTACCTAATCGAATAGTCTCCCACCTGGATAAGTCCAATAACTATGATTGAAAGTATGACTTCAAAATTTGACCAACAATCGTAGCTTTCAAAAGCCGTTGTTGAACCATGACCTAGTCAGTTACGTGTCCTTTAGATAAGTGATCAAATATCCCACCGTTCTACAAGATATCGTATGGACATGAGACATGCATTATAATCATTCTCCCTGTCCAAGGTTTGCTTCCCGATTTCCTATTTATGAAGACTGACTAATTGAACAAATCAAATCATTCCATGCTAGGACAAGTGTTTAGGGTGTCTTCTCTAAATCATCAAGGGGCCCACAAATATCACTTTTATCCCATTTAGGGTAAAAGGAACGGATAAACTTTGACTATATGCTTGTACTATTCACTTATCAAGTCATACATAACAATACATTTTATAACATCAAGTTACTGATATCTTTATGTATTATCCATGCACAAATTACTTGTAAACAACAACTCATATAACTCCATTTAAAGAATATAAGATATTATCGTCTTAGAATTACTCGTGATAAAATCCACGAAGTAATTCTATGCGTGTGGGTTAATCCAATACTCAAATTCCTATTTCAGGAGCACTCATGAACACTGTAGCAAACTAGTGCCATGTCTAAGCTCTTAGACAATCTACAGTCAAATTCATGACAGTCTCAATTCACTACTTACTTCCAAAAGTATGATCGACTGTGGATGTTTGAATAAACTAGTTATTATGTTATTCCAGAAGTAAAACATGCGAAGTAAAACACAACCATAACATGGTCTCAACATATTAACCAAACTTTATTCATTGTATAATGTTTTGAGTAATCAACTTAACACTTGAATTAAAACAATAGTCATGCCATGCTCCAAGCACGCACACTATGTTTATCTATGGTCCTTCCTTTGTGAAATAAATCAATTGAACACATTTCCAATGATGCTCATTTCACTATTCCAAATCCTTATTACAAGTGTAAGAATACCAAATTCTTGTCACTACTAGAATGTGTTAGAGTCTAATCTTTCATGCAATGATCCTTTTGTACTGTCAAGGCCCCAAAGTCACAAAGACTTTGCCAAGATATTACAAAGCATTCCTTTGGAGATTTGTTACAAAAACAATTCCATGGAAACGAAGTCTCACATTCAAGGAGCATTCCGTGAACATCCTTTTGCATTAAAGTTTCTAATCTTATACAGATCTCAATAACCAACTTCCACTATGGAAACATTTCCATATTTCTAAATAACTATCAATTCTAAACAAGAGTTACCTCTATTCAGAAAATTTCAATATGTTGCTATCAAAATTATACTATACTTCCAACTGTTCATAAGAAACCAATATTTGGTAAACGTTAGATTGTCCTTGACAGTTGTTTAACGACTTTCGTGTCACACCCCGCTAAAGTAGAAACACGAGGCGTGACAGTATAAAGGGTTTCATAGCAAAAGTTAAAAGACAACACCAACCATAGTATTAAAAATCATTACAAATTTACAATGGGTTTGAAAAACTTTTAAAAAAAATACAATGATAATTGGAATACAACACATGCAAATGCTCTTAATAGTGAAGTGTCCCTAAGTGCCACTTACTCAATGATTCCTGAAAAAGCATGTAAAACGAGCGTCAACTATAAAAATAGTTGGTGAGTACTCACAGATAAAAAAGATAATAATAATAATAATATTGGTTTCATGAATCGAAATGAAAGTTTTGATAAAAGTTTCCATAAATAGAAATATATTGCAAAAATTAGTTTTCAAGAATCAAAATAATATTCGTTGTTACAAGGAGCAAACAATTTCATTGCTAAAACAAATATATAAGTTTTCAGTAATAAAAGTTTGTTTCTTTAATCAGAATCAAAGTTTATTGCTATAATTGATAAACGAGTTTATTGCCATAATAAATAAGAAGTTCGTATGTGTGTGAGCAAACAATAAGTTCCCAACCAAGCCTATGACTGATGCCATATCAAGATCTATGCTTATCGTTCCATAGATTATATGGTATCATGCACTCTAGCAATCGGGCGAGTGAGGAGTTGCCAATTCCTAATAGTGCTATCCACAATGACCATTGGCTCAAAGAGTTAATGGTTGGATTAAAGTGTAAAGGGAAGGTAGTTAAGACGAGAAGGCCTCATGTTCCGTGTTGCATAGACATACATCGAGAAATATAGCAAAATATAGCAATCAAGTTTGATACAAGTCAATTTAAATACAACGAACAAGAGATAGTTTTTCGGACATGCTTTTCCACCCCAAAACATAAAAACCGGAAAAAGGGGAATGCTTGAATACTCACAATATACAAAATATAGTAATCAAGTTTATACGAGTCAATTAAATATAACAAACATAAGTAGTTTAGGACATGCTTTTCCACCCCAAAACATTTAAAAACCGAAAATAGGGGAGTGGTGAATACTCACAATATGCAAAATATAGTAATCAAGTTTATACGAGTCAATTAAATACAACGAAGATAAATAGTTTAGAACATGCTTTTCCACCCCAAAACATTTAAAAACCGAAAATAAGGGAGTCGTGAATACTCACAATATGCAAAATATAGTAATCAAGTTTATACAAGTCAATTAAATATAACGAACATAAGTAGTTTAGGATATGTTTTTCCACCCCAAAACATTTAAAAACCGAAAATAGGAGAGTGGTGAATACTCACAATATGCATTGAGATGATGCAAATGGTGCCTTCAACTATGATCCACTTGTATCACTATCGATTCCTACACTATGTTACACACTAATGAGTCTCTAATAGAAAGCTAACACTCATATATTTGCTACTACAATAGAATTATGCCAATATTGTATCAAAATTTAATATTGATAAGTTACAAATATTTTTCTGAAAATGGTGAAATTCTATAACTCATGTGATTAAGATAATTTTGGATATCATTTTCAATATTTTTGTAATATTAATTAAGGGTATTTCAATACATTTAAAGGTGTTTTAAACTACTAAAAATCAAAAAAATATAATCAAACAGTTTCCATAATTCATCAAATTTTTTATTTTCATTCCAAATACAGTACATGTCTTCCAGAAAATTTCCCTTGATTTTTTGATGTGATTAACTATTTTTCCAAATTTTTATGCCTTCATAACAATATAAATTCGTGGAATATAGAATCCAGATAATAAAAATTCCCAAGCCCTTTATAATACTGCCATTGGACATACTTAAGCTGGGAAAAATATAAAAATGGAATTCCAAACTATTTAACCCAATTTTATAATTTTTGAGCATTTATTCTAATAAAAATTGAAATAAATAGAAAACAGTTTCCAAAATTACCCAAACTTTTTGTATTACTGTTATTAAACATGAGTAAGCTTGGAAAAATCAAAAAGTGGATTTTCAAACTATTTAACCCAGTTTTACGGTTTTTGAGCATTTATTTTAATAAAAATTGAAATAAACGGAAAAAAGTTTCCAAAATTTCTCAAAACTTTTTATTAATGTTATTAAACATTCTTAAGCTGGGAAAAATATAAAAATGGATTTCTAAACCGTTTAACCAAATTTTATGATTTTTGTACATTTATTCTAATAAAAATTGAAATAAATAGAAAAAAGTTTCCAAAATTGCCCAATATATTTGTCACACTATTAGTACATATATAGAAGCTTTGAAAATTATAAAAGATATTTTTCAATTAGTTTTTCTATTTTTCTTTGTTTAATCCTCTTAAATATTCATTAATTGAAGAATAATTACTAAATAGTTAAAGTAAATTACCAAATATTTTTTAAAGTTCATTTACAGTGAAAATAATCTGGAAAAAATTTGAAAGGTGATTTTTATCTACTAGAATCGGATTTCGTGGATTTAAGTGTAATTAATATTAGAAAATAATAGAAAATCATAAAAACATTTATTTAGAGTTGTAATATATTTTAAGGTCTTCTGGTAAATTTTCATGAATTTTAGATGAGTAAAACTATTTTTCCTTTTTTTAGTCGATTATAAATTCAAAAATCGGGGAAAATAGGAATGCATTATGAAAAATTCTAAAAATATTTTTCTGCGTCTTACAACGCTAATAGAAACTGCAAAAAATTTTATTTACCCTTTTCAAATTGTCGAAAGTGGTTTTATGATTTATAGGGGCTAAACAAAAAGAAAATTCAAAACCACGATAAACAATAACAAAAATTGATGACACTTAATGAGAAGTCATTATTTAGCATAGGGGCTATCCACGAATTTTTCTAGGATTTATAGACCTCAAAAAGTATTTTATATGATTTATTGTCCTACTTTATTGCAATAATTATAATAATTCGAAAAAATGAATTATTTTCTGAAAATTTGTTGAACATCTCTTTTTGTTGGTGGAATACAAGGAAAATCGGATTTTATAAGAAAAATTGTTTTAGATATTTATTTGGGAATAAATCCTTTATAAACCTATTTGAAAGCTTTTTAACAACCTATTTTGATCATCAAGCATCTAAGCTTGAAGTTCATCACATGCATGTTGGTTTGAAGACTAATCATTTGTTTTAAATGTTCAAAAATCGTTTTTGAAAGAAAACTTAGATTGCATGTTGTGTCTTTCCACCAAAACGTGTAGAAAAGTGCATTTTCATGGTTTTGACTTAGGTTTAGGTGACAGATCTTCACCATGTTGTAACATGCAAGATGTTTTTGGTGAAAATCTACCACCATCATCATCAAAACTAAAGTTAATGAATATTCACACAAATTTTCTAAGAGAAAGGTGTAGAAGAAGAAGGAAATGCAAGAAAAACCTTGAAAACTTGAAGGAAAATGAAAGGAAATTGTGTTCTACCTTAATGAACACCACTAGATGATGAACATTTTGAGTTTGAGGTGTGTACTTGGACTTCTTTTCTAGAAATTTTCGTGGGTATATAGAGGGGAAGAGAGAAAATCGAGTGGTGAAGGTACAGAGAAATGAGAGGAAATGAGAGAGATAGTGGAGTGTAAGAGATAAAGAAGTGATTATATGTTTTGGGAATAGGGGAGGCATCTTGGGAAGAGGGTGGACGGTTTTGAGAGTATTATGCCCTCCTTCCCTTTTAATTTATAAAAAAAATTCAATTCTTTTATAAAAATATCAAACTTTTTATAAAATATACACCCTAACCAAGTTTTTGCTCATGAAACCTTGATTATTGACTTATAAATTAAGGGTAATTGTTAATGACTTAAATTTTATTTTCCTTAAATGAATTTTCAAAATTTTAATTATTATAAGATCATATTATATGTTTCATAATTGTTTTTATAGAAATTTTAAGGTTAATGTTTATAAATATGAGTTTTTATGGCTTTTAGGGTTTTGGAGTTTAATAAACTTTGAATATCGAAATAGATTAAATCTGTGAGACTTCAAATTATTTTTGTGTTTCTGAAATCTTAGTCAAGTTAGAATTAATGTTTATAATATATTTTTATCGGTTTATTGGCATTCTATGTAGTGATAAGATTCAAGCGAAATTGAGGAATCAATTATACTAGTCCTAGTCTTCAACTTTGACTTAAGTTTCTATAAGACTCGGACCTAACTTCTACTACTAGGTCATGTGCATGATGGGTGTATATGATTCATGAAAAAGTTTTCGAGTCAAAAAGAGACCCGAATATGGATAGTCTCTATAGTTCTGTTGGTGTAGAGTTCACATAACCATGTGAAATCTAAGTACACTATCCTTCGATTCTAATTGTTTCCAAGTTTCTAGTAGGTTATAACTTAGCTTCTAGTCACTAAGCCTAGTATGTGTCATGCCTATACGTGAAACTAAGTTTATTCAAATCTAGAACCAACTCAAATTTTGATGGTTGTCACATTTAGTCTTATTTGGTTCTAGTTCTTTTCCCTCTTAATGCCCTAGGAATTTGGAAATATAAAAAAAAATTGAATATTATAGCATATGCAATCTGTCATATATCTGAAGCATATAAGATTTGATACATAATTTCTTACATAAAGATATTATAGGTCTCTTGCTATAATATTTCCATACATTGAATTTCCTATGTTGAATCATTTCAACATGATATTCATATATGTACATGGCTATGTTCTATTAGATCCTTCAATCTAAACTTTTAGATTTGAAATAAAGTATAACTGTTGTCTCCCCAATAACTTTCTATAGCGAAAAAACTTCCAAATTTTGCAACTTGCAAATTTGTAACCTTTCTTTCCTACAACCAACATTGTCTACTTGCAACACTTAGTATAATAATTATGCTCCCACTAACATAACAACTATACTTTTGCTAGCATAATATTTATGCGACCACTAGCTTTGACATGTACACATAAATAGTTAGACTTCTAGAAAACAATACTTATTGTCTTTCAAAGTTCATATTTCTGATAGATGGTGCTTCGATAAGTCTTTATGTAGACTTCTCAAGCTCAGACATATTTCATTAGATAGATTATGTGTGTGTCTAAACCCTTTCAGTACTTATAGCAAATAGTCCTGAATGTTTAAACTATTTGTCATTTCTCACAATTTGAACTATGAAAAGCGATGTCGTAATCATACTCGAATTTGAGAACGCAATTAACACAACTGTTAACTCTAATGACATTAATCACTCATTTAAAATCTACTAGTGAAAGTGTTTCCTCACAATCATTTTCATGAAGTAGAGCGAAACCTCTTACCACTTGATTTTATGGTGTATGTGTTCCTATCTATGTGAATTT
Organism: Lactuca sativa; assembly: GCF_002870075.4. Classification (NCBI taxonomy): domain Eukaryota; kingdom Viridiplantae; phylum Streptophyta; class Magnoliopsida; order Asterales; family Asteraceae; genus Lactuca; species Lactuca sativa. Next base: position 254,782,610 of record NC_056630.2, read on the forward strand.
CTCATTTCCAACCACTATTATAAGACAAGGTTTATGAAAAATTCATACTCATATGGACTGAACTTGCTTAATATCAATTTCTTTCCATCCGGTAGCACAAGGGCCTACCAGTGCTTCCAAGTTATTGAGTAGCTCACCCATATAGATCAATATACTTTCACCAATCAAGGTTCTATGCCTTATGCAATCAAATGAAAAACACAGAACTTATAAGCATTTCCAACTCAACTGGAATGGGCATAGAAACAAGAATGTGTCAACACGATAGGTTATCAACCTTAGGTTGTGTGCTAGTGATTACTAAAAGGCTTATTCTCGATTGTCTCCTAAAACTTTTCAAGATTTACAAGACTCCCACTGAATTCTTGACATATAAGATTTTCTGTCAAGGATCATTCCTTGACAAACAAATATTCAAGAGTTAGTGTGGGTTCTTATCAAGAAAACACTTCATATAATTGATCTTAGTTGGTCTTTGTTTTAACCAAAACGTCAGAAATACCAATCTAAAGTGTTCTAGAGCAAAAAAAACATTTCTACTCCACATTTCATGAGGTGTTATAAACTTATTTAGAACATGTTACTCAAGGTACAACTTGGAGTAACAAGAGTATAACTCTAAAATTCGATTTTGGAACGAAGTATGATGATTTAACAGTTTCAACAATACCTGATTCCTCTTCTTATTCATATAAATGCACTAGGGTTTCCTTAGAGGATCATTTATGACATGGTTCCTTAATCATTAAGATGATCATAAAGCAAGATACTAAAGTTCTCTCCTTTCCTTTCAGATTAAGGAAACTTTTATCTATCTGCCCAATGGATTCTACTTATTTGTTCTGCTATACTTTGAACCTTTTCAAGGTATTAGAATTATACTTAATCTTATAAGTATAACCATATTTACCGAACCAACAATAAATCATGACTAATAGACTTTATCGTCCTTTGTGGTGGATCTTGACCAGTTCACATCAATGTGAAATAGATCCTTTAGTCCTTCACTTGACTCACATATACATGTTAACAAGGAATTAGTCCTAATTTCCCAAGGATCAAGATTCTCATACATCACACAAGCAAATATATGAATCCAAGTTTCTGTCCAATTGAAACTTGGGTGATGAGAATCCTTCCTCACTTGGTAAATTATGACACTACCACAAGTGATATAACTTAGAATCAAATCCATTTTCAAAATTGCTAATAATAGAAATATGAACACCAATTTTCATAAATGGCATTGCAAGTAATCATAAAGCAAATAACATAAAACCAAAATTTACTTTACTGATAATGTGCGGAAAACTTGTCCTTACAATGCAAATACATATGAAAACTATGTTTCTAGATATTCCTAAGCAATCTATCAATCTATCATAACTCCTAAGCAGCAGCTCAAAAATATGATCATTGAACCTTGTGACCGAAATCCATTTCTCATGATCAGACTCAGTTAACTCCTCCTTCAAGCGTCATTCCTTCTCTGAGATCCTGCATAACATCAAAATGTGATTACCACATCATGTATTAAGAATATATGAATAGGAACTTAATGGACTTAGACAGTAGATTTACCTAAAATAGAGTCATACAATTTGACTTTACCATCTCTAAGATCTCTCAGGTAGTCATGGAAGCTTCGATTTCAATGCCCCTTCAATCGGCAATAGAGACAGATGGACTCTTCAAGAGTGGCATGTGAAAGTATCTCAAAATTGGCCATTCTTTTAAGGTTTAAACTTTTTGACCTTGGCTGATTTCTCTCCCTTATGAGAGGAAACCATTTATGGACTATCACCGTTGCCATCACCAATTTCCATGGAACTTTTGGGAAACCAATCCTGTAAACAAATTTTCATGACCAATGCGCCAAAGCATTGTTGCTTTAGCAGCAATTAGCAAATATGTCAGATCGATTAGGGTCAAGTCGTTTTCAGTCATGTAGTAGTCCTTTAGGAACCGACTATATGAATTTGGAAGCGAGTGAAGAACCAAGTAAACAGCCAGCTCCTTTGGGAAAATAACACCCAACATTCCCAATTTATCAATGTGCGACTTCATGTTTAGAACAGTTGCACACAAAAAAATTTCATCTAGGTGTTTGCATGCTAACCGGGCTTCAGTAATCTTGAACTTTTCAATCTGATGAAAAAGTAGATCGGGGAGAATCATTTGAGGGGGTGGATGAAGAGATATATGATTTCCAGTTCCACCAATGCACGACAAAAGGAATGATCTTTCACCTCGATCGACACGTGGAAGATCATCTTCTGAAGGAAAACCTTTTGAAAAAGATGAGGAAAACTATAGTTGTCTGAACTTGACATCTATAAAGGGAGAAAATTCAAGTTAGTTGATTTAAATCCTTAATGTAACACCCAAATGAAATATTAAGGGTAGGAACCAACACAATAACTTACAATTCAGAAGAGAGATGTCGTAATCAAATTCTAATTTATTTGAAGGTAGGTAAATGACGAATTACCAATTCCACCACGAAATAAAAATTTAACGAATTAGGTTTTAGATGAAATTCCTAGATCTTTTGAGATTCATCGAACTATTCAATTGAATGTTTAATCTCGATTATGCTCTCATTTTGTGACTCGAATGCCGATGATCACAAACGAGATGTGAATAAGCATGCAAATTAGCTTGGCACTTTCGATGTCATTTATCATCTAATCAATGTTTCGGTTAACCACACACGCTCCATTGACTTAATGATAATTTACGAGACACCCACTTAGTGTGTCGGTTAACCACATATGCTCCACTAGTGACTAATAAGGTGCAATGTGCAATTTCTTGGGTTAGCATCAAATTCACATTTTTCCTAAAGTAACTAGGATTTAGGAATTTTGTAAAACTATTTTGTTACTTTATAAATCATCTACTTTTGATGAGAGTGGAGTGTCCTACCGTACTCATTCGGATAACGAGCCTCCACTAGTCAAGAGTGTGGTGGGTAAGAATGGATACCCAATGGCGGTCATTTTATAGGTCACTTCCTTAAACACCCCTTGTAGACCAACTAATGAATGCGACCTATTAACGGTAAGACTGATTTTGTTATACATACATATAAATTAAACTTTTAATTTTATAATAATATAAGGGTGTATTCTAAACTTTTAAAATACTAAGGGTTTAATATTTTAATAAATTAAACTTTGAATTTAATTAAATTTAAACCACAGATAGATTTATTAATTGTCTTTTATTTAATCTATTAATCAAACTATTTATAAAATCCACAAATATATCTTCTAAGGTTTTCCATTTAAATTTCCAAAATTAAACTTTTAATTTCAAATTTAAATTATAAAACCAAAAGGGTGTATTTTAAATCTTTTCAAAATGCTAGGTATTTGAAATCATAATAATCTTATTATTATCCAAATTTAACCAAATCCTTTAACTATGATAAGCATGCATATTACCTTTCAAAAAATTCAGTTTTAGGCCATAAAAATGAATTAAGGCAATTATCCTAATCTAATGAAGATATCAAATTCGAAAAATTAGGGATCGCGCACACAGACTTTCAAGGATTACGACCAAAATCACATTTCAGATAATCTGAATTAGTTGGTCTTTGTTTTAACCAAAACGTCACAACTACCAATCTAAGTGTGCTAGAGAAAATATATCTTCTAAGGAGCTAGGCAGTGATAACTAAAAGGATCATTGTCAGTTGAGTGAAGAAAATATAACTAATAAGCATTACCAACTTAACTAGAAGTGCACAGAAATAGGTTGTCAACGTATGTCGTTTGCTAGCGATAACTAAAAGGATCATTGTTAGTTGACTCTTGCAAGTCAAGATCAACATGACTCCCACTGACTACTTGACATGTATGTTTTCTCTCAAGGACCATTCCTTTATGAGCTAAAAACAAACATTGAAAAGGTTATGTGGAAACACTTCGTAGAATAGAACTCAGTTTCTCTTTTGTTTCTCGATCAACGAAAAACATCAAGACTTCAATTCTAAATGTGCTAGATTATGGAAATCATTCTATACTCCACATGTTATGAGGTGTTATCCTCTTTCTTAGTTTAAAATGAGTTTCAAGATATGATTTATAGTTACTAGATTATTGCTCTAAAACTTGAATTGAACAAAGTATGACTCCTCTATGATTGAATCATTTCCACCAATATTCGATTTGTCTTCTTAGTCACACAATTGCACTAAAATGTTATTGGGGAGTAACTTGCGATACAATTCCATAATTACTAAGATGACCATAATGCATGATACTAAAGCACTGTTCTTTCTTTTCAGATTAGAGGATCTTTTGTTTTTCTACATAGATTCTTCCATTCGTTTTGCTACTCATGAACTTTTCAAAAGAATAAGGATTTTGTTCAATCTTATAAATAAAACCATATTTACCGAAACAACAGTAATCATGACGAATAGAGTTATCATCCCTTCTGGTAGATCTGAAGAATCCATATCACCATGTACTAGATCCAATAGTCCTTCACTTGCCTCACATAAGCATGTGAATAATAATTTAAGTCATGATTTTTCCAATGAACAAGATTCTCATATATTATACAATTCGAATTATGCGACACCAAGTATCTGTCTAGTTGGTCATGAGATTTCTTTTCACTTGGTCAACTATGACAATACTATAAGCGATATCATAAGAATCAAATCCATAATTAATATTTCTATTATCAGAAACATAAGCATTACATTGATTAATTCCATTTTAAGGAAATAAGACAAGGTAATTTCGTAAACCAAAACTTTGCTTTTCATGAAAAATTGGAACCTTTCCTTACGATGCATGATATAAAAAGCTACATTTTTGTACATCTCCGAAGAGTAATAACAATATATTAAATTATCCTAACTCCCTATTAGTAACTCCAAATTTCAACCATCGAACAATGCAACCAAAGTCTATCTATCATGATTAGATTTAGCTCACTTTGATTAATCTTCCTTCTTTCTTTTAGATCATGCAATACGATAAAAATATGATCATCACAACATGTATTAAGAGTTTAAGAATAGGAACTTACAGGGTTAGATAATAGAATAGATGTAAATGAAGTAGAGTCGCACGACTTGACTTTAACATTTTTATGATCTTTCAGGTAGTTTGGGCAGCTTCGTTTCCAATGACCCTTCAATTGGAAATAGATACAAATGGATTCATTGGGGTCAAAATTTGGAATGATCTCACATCGGGCCTTTCTCTTTACCATACGGTCAAATAGTTTGACCTTATTTGATCCCTTTCAAATAGGAATAGAAATATTTTCTTGATCACCAATTTCACCATTGTCAATGTCCATCGAAACCTTGGGATTAGACACTATAAACATTTTTGCATTAGCAACCATCAACATTTGGGTTAGATACATTAGTGTCACATCAAGATTCCTCATATGAAAGTTCTCAAAGAACTGACCATATGACTTAGGAAGCAAAAGAAGAACCAAATACTAGCTCCTTTAGGAATATTACACCCATCCTTTCCAATTTGTCAATTTACGACTTCATTTTCAGAAGGTGTGCACATAGGATTTCCATCATCAGGTTTACATGCCAATATAGCTTGATTAGTTTCATGTCCCTCAACTCGAGGAAAACATGCCATTGGGAGATTCACATGAGGAGGAGGTGGAAGAATTAAATAGAGATGATATCCAGTTCCACCATTTCCTAAGAAAGGGAAGACACCTTCCCATTGAATTGAAAATAGAAGACCATCTATGGAAGATTAAGGAAAAACATTTCCAAAAGGACATGGAAGATCGTTTCTATATTCATAAGACATCTAACTTGGGACAAGAGAGAATTCAAGTTAGTTGATTTTAACCCTTAATTATTAAACAATAATTAAATTATGGCTAGGATCCATATTTTCGATTCGAACTTTGAAATGGGATACGGTAATCAAATTCAAAATCTATTTTAGGTTGGTAACGCTTTTCTTAATATCAATATCATGAAACTCCTAGATCTTTTCTAAATTCATTGAATCTTTTCAATTCCATGTTTAATCTCGATTATGCTCTTACCAGTTGTGTTTGGGAAGCCAAGGATCACAATTAAGATGTTAATAACCATGCAAACCTGCTTAACCACCCTCGATCGATTTATGATCTCCCATTGATGTGTCGGTTAACCACACACACTCCCTCTATGATCATATCTTTTTCATCATTTCATCTTTATAGTCCCAAATTAGTCTTTCAGTTAACCATACACGCTCCACTAACGACTCATAAAGAAATGATGTGCATTTTAGGGGATTAGGATACAGTTCACATTTTTCCTAAAGTTACTCGTGTGGGATTTTTAAATAACGTTCTAGTAATATGTATATACATATATATATATATATATATATATATATATATATATATATATATATATATATATAAAATAAGGTTCTAGTAATCTATATATTATACTTTTAATCTGATTATGTACTATCGAACCCGTTCAGCTAACGTGTAATACCCTGCTTCTGGTCATTTCATAATTCGGGTCCGCGACTTGAAGATCAAGTATCATAAGGCTTCAGGCTTTGGGGAAAGATATGTTTAGATTTGGTAATGGATAATGTAGATTGTAGGAACCAAGTGTTCGGTTTGTGCTTTTGGAGCCCAAGGGTGTAACAATAAAGTGATTGTACGGTTTTGTTTCTTGTGAATTTTGGATTTATTTTCTGAAGATTTAAGTCAAAGGAGAGTTGACAGGATTGTAGAGCTTCTCATTACCTTTTCGTGGATATAAGGATTGTCGAAATTAGAGTTAGAATGAAGAAGTTATGGCTTTCTGAAGATAAGAGGATTATGGGTTAGTCTAGTATGATGGGCGTACATAGGTGTATGTTGGGCGAGCTAGAATAAGTGATCGCAGTTGGTAATTGGAGTATGTTGGTCGTACTAGGAATACGCAGGGCGTACTACAGTCAGGTGGAAATCCTAATTTATGGTCTTGGACCCTATTTAATGACCTTAACTCATCTTCAAACCCTTTTATCTTCAGCCTCAATCTCATTAAACCCTAAATACGTAACCCTAGCTTGTTCTTGAGTGTTCTTGAGCTTTTTTGGTTAACCTTGGGTGTTTTTTTCTCACTTTGAAGAAAACGGAGCTTGGTGTTCAAGCATTAGTTGGAGTGGAACTCATAGATCCAGATTCTTCATCCAATTTGTTAGCATTTGATGTTATAAAGTTTCTATCTTGGTAACTCTATGTGTTAGATCTAGTCTAGTTCTTGTTTTGGACATATTATGGTCCCTTGAGTTATCCTTGTAAGTATGAGCTACTCTAAGAGCCCAAAATGTTGGATCTAAGCATTTCTGAAGTTGCTAGTGCATAAAAATGTCATCTTGATGAGTTTGGATGAACCATGTAAGAGTTGGTGTTCATATTATGGACTTAGTTGGATGAAAATGGGTTTTGGGTCCCATTAAGATATCCAAAAGAGCGAAGTTGCCAAGTTTATGGATTAAGAACTTAATTAGAGATTGAATATGGATTTAAACTTAATGTGAAGTTTGGTCACCTAGTGCGTACGATGCGCATACGTATGAGTACGCTCAACGTACTGCACAAAGTCCCTATCTTCCTTAATTTGGCGATTTGTACCTTGGGCATCTAAGAGCTGTATGTCGGGTGTACAAGTTGGTATAAGGGGCGTATGCTGGATGGTCTTTTCTTGATTTTGGGCCACCTTCTTGGACTATAGGGTTTTGGGATTTTGTTTGGCCACAAGTATTGCTAAATTGGGCCATTGTGAGGCCCTCAGACTTTATGGAATTCATCCCATATTGTACATTGGTGTTTTATGGATTTGGGCCATCATTGGGCTATAAGTGTCATTAGTTTGGGCCTCAGTTAATTGGGCCAATTAAGGGAAAAGGTAAAATAATCTTTTACCCTAGGAGTCAGGATTAGTGAATTAAGTTCCAGTTAAGGTTTTTGACCCAAGTATTGATTATGTTTGTATTTGATTGGTTAGTACGAGGATTCGCTAGTTTAGTAGCCCGAGCATCATTTGGATTGTCATTGGACTAACGTGAGTTTCCTCAATCTACTGTAGGACACTAGGATATGTTATGTGCTTGTAGTCTTTGTGACACCTGTTGTATGTGTTTTATGCATGTGTGTTTGTTTGCTATATGTATGAGGGGTGAAATATACCCGATTTAGCCTTATGCTGTCATATGCATTGACATAGACTTGGGGTGAAATATAATAAGGAGTGAAATAAACCCAATACAGATTTAGGATGATGCATGGATTGAAATAGATTCAGGAGTGAAATAGAACAGACACAGTCTTGATCTAGCATACATGTATGGTATGCGGTAAGATTTCAGCCTATAGTTCATGTTTAAAATGTTTTTAGATACCACCAGTTCAAGAGGGAAGGGCTCAACTTGAGCATAGTGCATCCACCCATGTTTCCACACTTTATGATTTTGGGATTGTAGCATGATAACTATTTTTACTCTGATATACCTTTGAATTATTGAAATTATTAAATGGTTTGAATGGTTGAATTAAAAATGAAATTATTACCTTATAATTTTTGAGACGTTACGAATTGATATCCAAGTCGTGGTTTGATGGATTCAGGCATACTTTTGGGTGTGTCTGAACTCAAACTAAGGGTTTGATAGAATTTTCATAAAATAAATGTTTTTTAAAAGGGTTTCTAATAAAGAAAAGGGGATGGTGCATGGAATCAGACGAGCTCAAGTAAGTGATTCCCAAAATACCCATTCATGTTTGTTATGTTATATGTTATGAGAATTACATGCTAGATTAGGGCTAAGGATATGCTTAAGATTTCATTCTACAAGAGACGCCTTTATGTGCCTGATTATTTGAGCTTTTAGAATTGCATGCTAGTATGGATCTTATATGATTGGATGGATGGGCCTTATATGCGATGCCTTGTAGCCTAAGAGGAATTAAATGTTATATTAGATTGGAATATATATTGGTAGAAAGTGAGCTTAAGATATCCTCTTCTTGGTTTGTGGCATGGAGTATTACTGCTCGAATGTTGCTTGCTTTGTGCTGTGTGGGACTCTTGATGATGCAAAGTAACTATTAAGTGAATATATTAAGTAGCATGTTGTAACAACCCAAAAACCAGGAGAAAGTTTTTCTTTTTTAATTAAGGTTTATAATCGTAAGTTTGATTCCAAAATCCATTACATAATCATCATCATGTAAAATCATTAGAGGAACAATAATAGTAATGTAGAAAATAGTAGGAAATGAATGTATCGCCATGAAGCCGAGCCATTCCCCTTAGTACCGGAAGTACCTGGAACTACAATACAAACTGTAAGGAAAATCTTAGTGAGTTTTTCCAATATACCTTATGCTAAACATACAACTGGGGCAATCCCTAGGGTTTATTCCAACCTAAAAAGCAAGTATGGGCCCCGCTCTTGGGCCTCGTCCTGGGGTATATTTCAGCACGATCATGAAAACACACAATATTTAACAAACAACAACTACTATGCTACATACCCGAATATTGGGTCGGCCTTGGTGTCTTTGACCCATGGATACAGGACGAAGACTCACTTCGGTCTGCTGATAAATACTAATCCCTCAATTAACATAGACAAATTAACGTAATTAGGAATGGGTTACAATCATAACTATGAGCCTAAATTCCAATCCACTTCCTAAGGTTAAGCCCCCCCCCCCCCCCTTCACCTTACCTTTAATGGGCTAAACCAACCTTGGCCCAAACACAATAATAGGCCCTAAGGCCCAAATTCCCAACTTACAATAGTTAAGGCCCACAAAACAAGTCCAAAAACACCTTGAGCCCAAAAAATATTCTGCTCACCCAACATACAACCCTAAATTCCTAGGGTCCAAAATGAAGCACAAAACTAAAGGCTGAAACATCTACAGCCCACTGCTGAGTACGTGGGGTGCACTCATCTTGTACGCTAAGCGTACACACTTGACAGCTTGTACGCGACATGTATGAGCTTGTATGCCCAATGTAGTCCATTGAATGACCAACTTCACTTTTTGGCTCTTAATCTATTAAGAAACTAGCCCAAAACTCAAATCTGGTCTCCTTGAAGTGGTTTATCATGTAAAGTTGCGAACATTACGTGCATGCATGGATTAATGAGGGCTTAGAGCTGAAAAGATCTTAATAAATGACTTAATACTTACATGGGGGTCAAAAAGACCAAAAAGTTTGCAACTTTACGCTTGAGGAACCCACCAAACATCCAAATCTACAATATTTAGCATCTCAAAATGGTCTTAACTCCTCAAGACCAACCCAAAAGGACCAAAAGTACCATAACAAGCTAAAGAAATAGATCTAAAAAAGGATAGGCAAGGTATGGAATTTATACCTTCAAAAGCTTGCTAATTTGATATAGATGCAAGATTTTGAAGCTCAACCAGGTCCAAGGCTTGGACACCAAGTTCTTGTTTCAAACACACCAAAAGGTCCACAAAGTAACTACCAATCTCAATGATCACATTCCAAAGCAAACTAGGGTTTTAGGAACACTTAGAGGTGTGGAGGATGATATTGGTAAGGTTCCAAAGGTTATAAATGTCTTTAAATAGTAGACATGCCCGAAAAATTAGGGTTTTACATTAGGCGACGTACACCTCGCGTACATCTTCATATGCCCCGCATACGTGTCGGATTTGGTGTCTAAGCCGATAACTATAACTGGTATGTACTTGATTTGATTGTAGCATGACCCTTTTGGGTTGCCTTCAGTCTTGCAACTTGACAGGATGACTGGTGGACAGAGAATAGGATTTATTATTTGGAACAATAAATTGGTACCTAAGATTATTTTATTAATATATTGTAAGATTAATATATTATTTGGAAATCATATTATTAATTTGTATTTAATCAGATATTAATTTGGCATTAATTTTGGGATTAAAGGAACTGATTAATAATGGAGGGGCTGTTTTGCAAATCATTGATAGTTGTGAAACTCGGCTAAGGACTCCATGGAATGGAGTGGACTAAATTTCAAGGATGCCCTCTAAGATTTCGTCCAACGGCTTCTAATAGAGGTCCATGGGTTGCTTTAGGTTTTAGATGGGAACTAGGGTTTCCTTATTCTAGTCCAACTTCAAGATTAAGCAACCTATCCCTATATAAACCTCTCCAAACCCTAGGAATTTCAGCCTAATGCATAGTATTACTAACTCTAGCCAATTTTCCTTGTCTCTCCTTTCATCCTCTTGCATTGGGTATTTGTGAACCATTAGAGGTCCAACATTTGGGGCACTAGGCTTTAAAGAGTCAAGGATCTTCAAGATTGACTTGTTATTAACCACCAACTCATAAAATTATCTAATTATAATAAATTAATTATAATATTGTGTGTTGAAAACCCTATATACTCACCATGTTTCCCAAACTGACCCGCTCAGTTTCTTTTTATCACAAGTAGCGGTACGAAGGTATTTGATATTTCGACCTGATGTGGGATTAAATGAAATGTAGGCCATTAGATGCTGTAAAGACAGTGATAATCATGTTGCATGCTTATGTTTCTTGTATCAGTTATGACATCCCAAGTTTAAAAAATTAATGAAAAATATTTCTTTGGAAATACTTTGTAACGATCCAAAAATTAAGATTAAGAATTTTGATTTTTAAATTAATAAAACCATTATCCAAAACAATATCATAAAAACCATAGTGTACTAAAGGGCATCAATAGACATCCAAGTACATCAAAGTCATTTAATATGCAGAACAATGTGGTGTGTGCAATGCAGTAAACCCGAGCTCTTCTCTTTTCAACCAATAGCATCTGAAACATAAACTATAAATTGTAAGCGTAAAGAGTTCCCTAAAATACCACATACCATACATATCAAACATATAATGGGCCCCGCCCGACATCGTTCCCCGCTCGAGACATATCTATCAGTCATCAGGCCTCGCCTGGCATCGGGCCCTACCCAGTATACATATAAGCACATAAACGCATGCAATAATAATAAAGATAAAGATCATATAGTATAATCATCAGGCCATGCCTGGATCGGGCCCCAGTAGGTAAACATATCAAAAAACATACATGAAAAGTCACACAAATATCTAGCATCCTATTTAAAATAAATCATAGGTTGGACTTGGTACCAACGACCATTTTAAACTTTTTTTACTTGGACCAAAATCAAGGCCCAACCTATTTGCTCAAAATGCCCAATTTCCTAAAAGGCATCCCAAGGCCCAATATGGACCATCTTCCTAATTGAGCCCAAAAACCATCATGGACCTAATTTCCAAGAAAGCTCGTAGTCTATCCATGGCCCAAATTCAAAAGTACAATGGCCAAACAAGGCCTACACCCTAAAAGGCCCAAAATGGACATCCTGGAGAGTACGCCCTGATGTGAGTTAAAACCGAGTAATGAGTACCTAATCAATCAATGAAAAAAAAAAAGAACACATCAAGTAATAAGATCTGATGGGGTCACATTTTGTATGTAAAGAGTATAAGAGTTTGAGAGAGTTTACAAACTTGAAGAGTAGAAAAGTTACTCTCGACTCTAATAACTACCCTATTTATAGGGTGTTATAGAAACAACAAAAATTACAAGGACTAAACATTCCAGTTCGAAATTGAAATGTGCCTTGTAATATAATATAGAGTCGAAATCATTATGATTTCGAACCCTGCAGACCAAAAGTATTTCGACTCCTCACTATCTACATTTCGACCCCTACAATCTCCCCCTTAGTCAGAGTAGTCGAAATTATGCCATACCCTTCAGTGTCTGTAGAAGTACACAACGAACTTCCATATACCACATAATCGTCTTTCGAATTTATGCCTTGTCTTCAACTTCATTTCTCTTGCAGTTGTTGATGTGAATAAGGAGATTGGTATATTAGACATTTGTATACCTCTCTAAATCACTAGTTTGAAACAATAATTTTGTCAACTTCCCATTCTTGTTCTTCCCTAGAAATACAACCCCAAGAGTTTGATGTATAATCTCCCTATCTTCATATTTGTCAATGTTAGCCTTCCCCTTCAAAAAATATTAAGGAACTTCCGAAGTGTTACTAATAGTTGACGCGAGTTCGCTATCAGTAATTGCAAGGAAATCATAATAGTTGTCGATGACCACCTTGATATAAGAAATACCATTGAGAAACTCATCGTTGTTGGTTTCTATTAGCATCGAAACATCTACATTACTTAAAATCCTTGTCAGAGTGACCAAGTCATTTAACTTCATCAGCAGGAAATCAGTAATCGAAAATTCATAAACCATATTATTTGCTCTAACTACCACATAGCAAAAGTTTTGTAGAATGCCTTCAAATAAGTTTTCTCGAGTAATAGTTATCACCTCTACAATATTCATTGATAACCAAACATCTTCTTCATTCTTTACCAAGACTTCATGAAATCATATATTCAGTCTTTTGAATTCTTCATTATATTTGAAGTTTTCAACAATTTTGAATTGGGAAGTGGTGAAGAACATGTGATTCATTGGGAAGAAAAGATGATGAAAATCAGTGATTTCAACATCATAACTCTTCTTTTTCACTTTGAGAAAATAATCATCCAGCCTAATCGAAATGATTTATTCAATGTTTTAGTAACACCACTACTTGTTGGGAGCACCCTTATTCAATCCAGGTGGGTCATTTTGTCTTCACCTCATTATGTTTTTGATTTGCCTTTCTTCTTCAATTTCCAGAGCTTGTTGTTTCTTTTTATCTTCTTCAAAAGGGATAACCGATATAGATTTTCCCTTTACCATCTTGATCATCTTTCGGAGGTGGTGGCACAAAGACTAACTTGAACCTCCAGCTCCTTCGTCTATTATGATCCCTTTTGTGATTGGTCTTGTTGTTGTTGTTGTTGTTGAAGTTGTAGTTAGTGAAATAAGAAGTGAAGTCGGTATCTGAGTTGAAATCGCTTTTCTAAAAATAGCTCCTTTCTTAGAATCCTTTAAAGACCAAGCAACTCCACATCCTTTATCTCACCCATGTGACACTTGCCTAGAAGGTAGAGCAGTCATTGGTAATCGAAGAACCAACTCAAGGATGGGAGCAAGCTCTGCTTTCATATTTGTCTCGATAATCGAAATTGTTGAGAGAAAAACTTTTTGAGAAACACTTAAACAAATGTTAGAACAAGATATAGTTGTGGAATAAGATAATCTCAGAGGATCATATTAGCAAAATAATAATAATTTAAAATTGTTTGATAGTTAGTTACAGAATTAGTAAGTAAACATCAAACTGCTTCTTAACACGGTTTACAATCACACACGAGTTAGTAAGTGTGATCCGTTTAAGATGAAGATGATCTTGGATGTTAGATACGATAGAAAAAAAAAAGAATGATCTTTGTATTTCAGTGAGAGTTCAACAGATCATAAGAAGTGATAAGAAGTGGTATGTTTTTCTTGAAGACGAGGAATCTATTTATAGAGCCTCAAAAAGTTACATCTTGAATAAATAATAATAAAGCTACTGACTCTAGGTGACCATGCAAGGTTCACTGAAAATATAATGTAAACATGCTAAGTATGTTGATGTAATTAAACATAGTCACTGCGTTAAATAGATTACGGTACAAAACAAAAAATTTCAACTACGGTGCGTTAGACAAACATCTGGTGCAGTGGGAAACAGATTGTGGTAGAAAAGTAGATACGGTAGTGAAATAGAGTTGCGGATTGTTAAGTTTAAGAGGGTTACTTTTTGTTTTAAGAATTTTCCCCAAATTGACCTCTTCTACTTTTTCTTCACTTGTCAAGCTTCAAGAATTTGATCAGGATCCACCAAAACTTTCTCACTTCACCCAGCCAGATGATTCTTCTTGTTATATCAAACTTCACTTCATCTATTGTGTGTTTGGACCTTTGAACATAAGTCATAGTTGTTTCCAGTTGCTTCTTGGTTAGTCTATGCATTGCAGTAACAAGAATGAAGTACTTGATGCCAATGTTGGCTTTCTTGAGCACAACTCCTAACTTTGGGAAGTTGGTTGCACCTCGAGACATTTCTTGGTAGCCTTCGGTGAAGCTTGGTGTGGGCTCAAGTTCTGTGAAGTTGAATTTATTGGCAAGCGCAAGGTGGATATCCACATCTATCCTTCCGAAGTCACAAACAAGTGCTTTGAGAAACTCACAAGCTTGCTCATAAGCAATCTTCATCTTTTGGTGCTTTTCGGTCTTGATTTAGAAGACTCTGGCAATCAGGAATACTTCTTAATGATTCATACAGGGAAAATCAGCCTGCATCCTAATGTAGTCATCACATCTCCTTGTGAGTGTATACTGAACGAATTCAGTCTTCATGAATTTTCTCACCTTGTAGTTCTTCACTGCTGATGGTCTATCATTAGACCAGATGCTCTCGAAGGTAGATCCATTCTTGGCATGAAACTAATATAGACGTTCAAATTCAAGAGGGAGTCTTTGATCATCAGGAAGGTTAAGATCAAACGATTCGAATAGTGAGAAGAATTTGGAGATGGGCGAAATTGGAATATTCAAGAGGGAGTCTTTGACACCTTCAGACAGCGGTTATGTGAGGCACCAATTCTGACCTTGCCAAAGGGAGTTGATGACTTTGTAGTTTAGTGTGATGCTTGGGCATCGGAGCAGTTTTGATGCAGTGGGGTCATGTGATAGCTTATGCTTCGAGGTAGTTGTAGCCTTACAAGGCTAACTATCTGACGCACGATTTAGACCCGGGGGCTGTGGTGTTCGCCCTCAAGATTTTGCAGCGTTACCTCTACGGGGTCCTTTGCACCATTTACATGGACAACAAGAGTTAGAGGTACCTCATGGATCAGCTGAATCTGAACATGAGGCAGCGTCGGTAGTTAGATATGGTAAAGGACTATGATTTTGAGATACTCTACCACTCGGGTAAGGCCAACGTGGTGGTTGATGCCCTGAGCTGCATAGCAGTAGCGGCATCGATTAGAGATATCAATCTGAGGATGACAGTGATTACCTTATTGTTGGAGCACATCCGAGTGGCGCAGGTTAAGGGCCTGATTAAGGAGTGTCGTAAGTGTGAGTGGATCATAGGCCACATGGCCTCTTTTGATTATGACGGTCGTGGATTGTTGACCTTGCATGGGAGTGTCTGCGTACCGTACTGGAGCAGAGTATGACAGGTATTGATGGATGAGGCCTAGAAGTCCAGGTTCTCCATCCATCCTGGGGGGGCGAAGATGTACATAGATCTTTGACCCAATTATTGGTGGCCCTACATAAAGCGGGATGTTTCCAGTTGGTATCAGAGCCTTGGTTTGAGGGATTCGGGCACACTTTTGGGTGTGTCTGAACTCAAACTAAGGAATTGGTATAGAAATTTTCAAAAGAAAAAACATTTCTTTTATAAAAGGATTTCGAGAAAAAAAAGAGATTTGGAAAAAGCATAAAGAATTTTGAAAAAGAGAAAAGGGTGTGGTGCATGCAATTAGCCGAGCTCAAGTAAATATTCCCACATTACTCATATAACATTATGTTATGATATGTTGATCAGCTTTAGGAGAACTGCATGCTAGATTATGAAAAAGGATCTAGGAAGGATGACTTATGTTCCAGTTATATGTGTATCATCTTTATGAATTGCATGTTAGTACAAATTAGTCAGTATGATGGCCTGATCAAAATATGCTTGATTATGTGTACTCAATGCTCGAATGTTGCTTGCATTGTGCTTTTAAGAGGTCTAGTTGTCTTTTACTAACTAGTAAACGAATATGTTAAGTTACATATTGTGAGGACTAAATAATTTCAAAAGGTTAGGTCTAGCTCTATTTCGCAGCTCTTGTTTGAGTCCATCCGTTGCAGGGTAGGATCTCCTATTCGAAGAATTATCTAGTCTTAGTGATATGTAATAGTATTCACAAGCTAGTAGGGGAAGAAAGCAGGGACTTCTTATGCAGTTGATGGCAGAGAGTGGAATGGTGATTACCCTAGGGCAAGCCTAGGATGAGAGTAGAGCATGAAGCATTAGTAGTAAAGGGACTTGGTGAAGTCAAGGACGTTCTTGAGGAAAGTATGGATAGATGTGGAAGGTAGTCTGGGCCCGTATTACTGAAAGCAGAGGATCCGTACTTATGTCAAGAAGGATGAGATGAATCCGAAGAACTTATAGTATATAAGATCCCTTAAGAATTGTTTAGTATTCTGATGTTGGTTATGATGTGTTTTTCAAAATGGTGGTTTACACTCTAGACCAGTTGGCAGATTATGCATCGACGAGGGATCAAGCTCAAACTCAGGAGTCGGGCAGCTAGACGACTAGACCAGGGAGTTCATCTCCTTTAAGATCATGCGTAGTATCCTAGATCAGAGTCGTGTGATCTTTGGCATGATCAAGGAGGGTATTTTAGAGCTTTTGGATGAGAGATTGAGTGCTTTCCGCACTGAGGTGGCGGCCATGATGGGATCGCTCACACTGACTTTCAAGGATTTCAGGGCTTGTGGAGCTCCCGACTACCATGGGGCTCAGGACCCCATTGTGAGTACCAGATGGTTGGTAGATGTTGCCAACGTATTCCACACCAACAGATGTCCCGAGGGGGACAAGGTTCGACTTGTGTCCTGTCATCTGAAGGACGGGACACATGTCTGGTGGGAAGAGGGCGGACATGCCATGGGTGATGACGCAGCTCTTGATGCTATGACTTAGTGTGACTTTACGGCCAGGTTTAGGGTGGCATTTGCACCCATGCTAGAGGTGTAGCATCTTTCCAGGGAGTTTCAGGATCTTGAGCAGACGACAGAGACAGTGGCGGAGATCGCCGACATGTTTAGGGAGAGGGCCCTTCTCGTTTCGCAGTACGTGGAGGACAAGTAGATGAAAAAGGCCCGGTATCATGAGATGTTGCAGAGTTATATCCGCTAGTTTGTGAGCCGCTCCAGCTGCAAGACGTTAGAGGACAAGATTGTTATGGCTCAAGAGAGAGAGAGAGAGAGAGAGAGAGAGAGAGAGAAAGAGAGAGAGAGATGGAGAAGAAGAAGAAATCTAATGGGGGTCAGTCAGGGAGTAAGGGCAAGAAGCCAAAGGTATTAGATCACAGATCTCAGAGCTAAAAGAGCCACAAACATTGTGGAAAATGTGGTAGGATGTACGAGGAAACGTGCAAGGCGGGGAGTTTGGGCTTCAACAAGTGCAACCGAACTGGTCATATGCGCCGAAATTGCACAGCCTCTACCACCACGACGACCGCATCATATCTGATTTGCTTATAGTGAAATCAGAAGGGACACAAGGGGTCCCAGTGCCAAAGTTTAGCAGCAGCAGGGAAGGTGGCAACACCTTCTCCTGCTACATTGAGGATTACAGATGGCTGCCAGGGCCGAGCTGAGGCGCCTACGGCGCGGAGAAGGCTTTTCAACTTACTGTAGAGGAGGCTCGAGCAGCTCCTGACGTGGTGACGGGATCGTTCTTAGTGAACGGTATATCAGCTTTGGTACTGTGTGATTCGGGTGCCAACCAATCTTTTGTGTCGCTTGCGCTCAACAAGCGATTTGTAGGAGCTCCAGGGAGTTGGATTGCCTACTGGATGTGGAGATAGCTGATGACAGGATCGTTAGGGTTGCGAGGGTTCACAGAGGATGTACACTACAGTTATTCGAACAACAGTTTTCAATAGATCTGGCTCCTATTCCCCTACATGGGAATAAGGTTATAGTAGGTATGGATTGGTTGAGCCCCAATAGAGCAGTGATTGATTGCGAACAACATCTAATGAGGGTTCGAACCCCTAGTGGTGGAGGGCTAGTGATCCAGGGCGAGAATCCAAAGCACGGACCGGTTTTCTGCTCAACAGTGAGGGCGAGGCGCGACTTTCGTCAGGGTCACACATGATAAGTCTCCTATGTCATAGATACCAGGGATAAGGGTAAGGCGAAAGTTGATGATGTTCTGGTAGTGCGATAGTACTCGGATGTATTCCCGGAGGATTTACCCGGGGTACCTCTAGAGAGACAGGTTGAGTTTTGGACTGACCTAGTCCCTGGTGATGCTCCGATAGCCAAGGAACCATATCGGTTGGCTCCCCCCAAGATGCAGGAGTTGTCTATGCAGCTGGAAGAGCTACTATACAAGGGATTTATCAGGACGAGCAGTTCGCTATCACATGTTTATAGACTACCGGGAGCTGAACAAGGTAATGGTGAAGAACTGTTACCCATTTCTGAGGATAAATGACTTTTTTGACAAGCTACAGGGACCATCTTGGTTCTCCAAGATTGATCTGATGTCAGGGTATTACCAGATGCGATTCAGGGATGATAATATGCAAAAGACAACTTTTAGGACACGTTATGGTCATTAAGAGTTTGTGGTGATGTCGTTTGGGCTCACCAATTCTCCAGCCACGTTCATGGACCTCATGAACCATGTGTGCAGACCGATGTTTGATCGGTCTATAATAGTCTTCATTGATGACATCTTGGTTTACTCCAAGACTCAGGAGCAACATTAGGAGCACCTGGGGGAGGTGTTGGAGACGCTGAAGAGGGAGAGAGTTTTTACGAAGTTCTCCAAGTGTGCATTCTGGTTGCACGATGTGCAACTTCTTAGGTATCCTGTCAACCAGAAGGGTATTCTAGTCAATCCGTCCAAGATAGAGGTTGTGATGCAGTGGGAGATTCCAAGGTCTCCAACTGAGATTCAGAGTTTCCTGGTTCTAGCGGGATATTACCGGAGAGTTATTCAGGACTTCTCCAAGATTGAAATTCCTTTGACCCGACTAACCAAGAAGTCGGTGGTTTTCCGCTAGGGGCTTGAGCAACAGGAAACCTTCAAGACCTTCAGACAGCGGTTATGCGAGGCACCAATTCTAACCTTGCCAAAGGGAGTTGATGAATTTGTAGTTTACTGTGATGCTTGGGCACAAACATTAGAGCAGTTTTGATGCAGTGGGGTTTTGTGATAGCTTATGCTTTGAGGTATTTGAAGCCTCACGAGGCTAACTATCCGAAGAATGATTTAGAGCTGGGGGTTGTGGTGTTCGCCATCAAGGTTTTGTGGCATTACCTCTATGGGGTCCTTTGTACAATTTACATGGACCACTAGAGTTAGAGGTACCCCGTGGATTTGTTGAATCTGAACATGAGGCAGTGTCAGTGGTTAGATATGGTGAAGGACTATGATTGTTAGATATGGTGAAGGACTATGATTGTGAGATCCTCTACCACCCGAGTAAGGCCAACGTAGCGGCATCGATTAGAGATATATGTCTGAGGATGACAGTGATTACCCTATTGTTGCAGCACATCCGAGAGTCGCAGGTTGAGGGCCTGAAGGAGGAGTGTCGTAAGTGCGAGTGGATCATAGGCCAGGTGGCCTCCATTGATTACGACAGTCATGGATTGTTGACCCTGCATGGGAGGATCTACGTACTATATCGGGGCGGAGTACGGAAAATATTGATGGATGAGGCCTAGAAGTCCAGGTTCTCCATCCATCCTGGGGGGGCGAAGATGTACATAGATATTCGACCCGATTATTGGTGGCCCTACATAAAGTGGGATGTAACCCAGTACGTAGAGAGATGCATGACCTACAGGAAGGTCAAGGCAAAGCACCAGAGGCCTCACGGAAAAATGCAACCGTTAGATATCCCCGTGTGGAAGTGGGACGACATTACTATGGATTTTATCACTAAGCTTCTCAGGACCACACGCATGTTTGATTCGATATTGGTCATCGTTGATCGGTTAACCAAGAGCGCTCACTTTTTCACGATCCAGGAGAGCATATCAACCAAGAAGTTGGCCAAGATTTATGTGCTATACGTAGTGGCACGACATGGATTGCATGTCTCGGTAGTGTCAGATCAAGATGTTCGTTTTACTTCCATATTTTGGAAGCGGTTCCACGACGAGATGGGCACTCATCTCCACTTCAGCACCTCTTTCCACCCCTATATAGACGGACAGAGCTAGAGGACGATTCAGACTCTTGAGGATATGATTCATGTGTGTTTTTTGGATTTTGGTGGTAGTTGAGATACGTATCTTCTGTTAGCGGAATTTTCATATAACAATAGTTACTACACCAGCATAGATTGACCTCCCTTCGAGATGCTCTACGGGAGGAAGTGCAGGACCCCAACCTGTTGGGTTTAGGTTGGTCAGAAGGTCATGGGGAATACTCAGGTAGTACTCAAGACCACAGAGTGGATCCAGCAGGTCCGGATCAGGCTCCAGATTGCTCAGAGTCGGCAGAAGAGCTACGCTGACAAGTGGTGTTCAGACTTGGAGTTTCAGGTGGGTGTCATGGTCCTCCTGAAAGTCTCACCTTGGAAAGGTGTCATCGAGTTCCAAAAGAGGGGAAAGTTGGGCCCTAGGTATATCTGTCCTTTCAGGTTTATAGCTCGGGTGGGCAAGGTGCCATACCGATTGGATCTTCCAGCAGAGCTCAACCAGATCCACATCACTTTCAACGTTTCTTAGCTGCAGAAGTGCTTAGTGGATGAGTCGGCAGTTGTGCCTTTAGAGGATATTTAGGTTGATGACAGCTTGAACTATATCAGAGACTAATGGCTATCCTCAACAGGAAGACAAAAGAGCTGAGGAACAAGAGGGTTGAGCTGGTGAAGTTGCAGTGGCAGCACCGCAAGGGCTTAGAGTGGACCCGGGAGCCCGACGAGGAGATGAGGGAGCACTACCCGGAGTTGTTTCCAAATACAACAGACTTTGTGGATGAAGTCTGATTCAAGTGGGGGTGAATTGTAACGACCGTCATTTGAGGTAATAACTATTAAACATTCTTAAATAATTGTTCGACTGAGAGTATATAGAAGGACTAATGGACTGGACTTTTAGCAAGTGGGCCGAGGACTTGGGCCACCCATACATACGTTGGGCATAACCTTGGTGTACGCGGGGCATAGAGATGCATTGGACACGGGGGACGCATGCACATACGTGCAGCGTACCAAGGAGTACGCACAGTTTATGTGATCAGATTCCAAAACACTAATTTTTAGAGCTTAACCCATATAAATATCACATTATGGCAGAAACCCTAGCCTCCTTACCTGCCCCTAACCCTTAGAAATCCTAACTACCCTCTCTTACTCAATTCTTGAGTGTGTTTGGCCTTTTGAAGCTTGTTTTGGTGAAGTAGAGCTTGGAAGAAGACAAGAGAAGTTCGAGAAGAAGAACTTGAGTATCTTGAGCTCAAGGATCTGAGATTACCTCGCCTTTTGGCACCAGTAAGAGGTATAAAGATTCCAACTTTCCTTATAAATGGGTAGATATAGGTTTATGGAGCTGTGGACCTTTTTAGGGCCAAAGAATGGATTTTTTTGGTGCAACTTCGTATTTAGACTTAGGGTTGCCACCCTTCTAGCTAAATGTGTCCCATAAGAAGTAAAGTTTAAATCTTTAGGGCCTATTTGTAACCATGCATGAGATCTAGCCATTTCCTTGAAGTTAGTTGCTATTTTCCAAGTTTGATCTCACTTGGTGGGTTGCAAGCCACCAAGTAAGCAACTTTATGGGTCAAGACGGATCATTGGATTCAGATCTATAATTTAGACTTAGTGTCTTAAGGGATTAAGAGGTTTATAAGAAAATGGATTAACAGAGTAGTACGTTGGGCGTACACACCAGTACGTGCAGCGTACAAGCCATGCAAGTTGTACGCGTAGCGTATAGAAGAGTACGCTCAGCATACCCTCAGACTTTGGGCTTTCCAACATTGGGCCTCGGTTTGAGCCAATGATTGGGCTTAGCAGATGTTTGGCTGAAATCGGCCACCAGGAGTCAGATAATGGACCAAGGACACGTTTGGGCTTTGGAGGAAAGCCCATTTGAGGAGTTAGTCCCAGTTTAGAAAATTGGGCCGTTAGAGGGCCTTAATAGGCCATTAGTGAGTTTAGAAAGAGTTGATGGGATTGTATATAGGTGATGATCAAAATTAGATCAAGGGGGTAAAATATTCATTTTACCCTTAGAGGATTCTCAATTTTTGACTAAGTCTTTATTGTGGTCATAATAGTCGGGTAGTCGTTGAAGCAGCCAACAGAGATACCCTCACACGAGTTTTTAGCAGTCAGCTTGAGAGGTAAGTTTTCCTTCAGTAGGAACTTGTCGAAGGAAACAATGCCAGCCCGTTTTTGTATGTTAGTGTATTCGGACTTTGGTCCGATGTCGGGGGTAGCTCGATGCAGATTATGTGTTCCAGACTTCGGTTCGATGTTAGGGCGGTACCGAGTTTAGTTATGCTTGACGTCTTTGTCATGCATTCATGTTATGTGTTCTGTGTTCCGGGCCTAGGTTCAATGTCGGGGAAATCCTGATGCATTTTAGCTTATATGTTATGTGTTATGTGTACCTAGCTTCGGTGCGATGCCGGGGTAAGCCCGATGTATGTTATATACTTATCTTATATGCTTATGTTATGTGTCTATGATATATGATATGTTTTGTGTATGTCGGGGCAAGCCCGATGCAAAGCGGGGCCCGATGTCGGATGTGGTCTGATGCCGAGGTAAGCCCGATGTCAGGCAGGAGCCCGATGCCAGGTAAGCTGATATCGGGTTTGTCCCGATGCAGCTGGGCGGAGTCCCAAATTGTATGTTATATGTTATATGTTATGTGTATGTTATGTGGTAGTTTAGGGGAGCTCACGAAGATTTGTGCTTAGAGTTTTCAGTTTTGGTTTCAGGTACATCTGGTAGCAAAGGGAAGGGCTCGGGATGATCGCATTGCACACACCACAACTTTCTAGCCTGGGATATTTCACTCTAATATTTGATATGATATTTTGATACTTTGATAATTGATATGATGTTTTTGAGACACATGGTTTATGATGTTTACTTGATGATGATATTTATGGTTTTAATAATGAATTAAAAATGAAATTTTTGGACCTTATTTTTGGGATGTTTCACAAACAAACTGCCTC
The DNA here is from genome assembly GCF_002870075.4 of Lactuca sativa. Classification (NCBI taxonomy): domain Eukaryota; kingdom Viridiplantae; phylum Streptophyta; class Magnoliopsida; order Asterales; family Asteraceae; genus Lactuca; species Lactuca sativa. Next base: position 254,806,565 of record NC_056630.2, read on the forward strand.
ACGGCTAGAAGTTGATTCTTCTTAAATTCACCCACTCCTTTCAATTTCTTCTGGTGACCCATTTGGTAGAGTGTTGTGAAGACATCGACACTTGGAGAATAAATTTTTGTTGTTGGAAGAACTCTGAGATTAATGTCATTCAAGAACTTTTCTTTAATCAAGACTATTGGAGAATCATTTACCAGGGTCAAATGAACCTCTTGCAGATTGTTGTAGGTCGGAAAGCAGAGAAGACGTACTTGAATAGAATAACCATTGGAACGACTTCAGTGAATGCATCAAAAGCACCAAAAAGAGGATGCTTATAAAGATACTTCATCATTAGCTTCACGATGTCATTGTAAGATGGGTGATCTTCGAACACAACTTTGAAATTGCTCGAAGTGATGGATGGAGAGTGGTCTTTGATGGTGGTTTCAGAGATGGTGGGAAGAGCTGACCCAGAAGCCATTGATTGATTCTTGGAAACTCTAGATTTGACCATGATTTCAAAAAAATTGTAGAACTTGCAGAAAAGGTTTGAGCAAGAAGGGAAGAAGATGAAGATCGTCTTGATGGTTCCGAAAGCGTAAAGCAATTTTGGGAAGGATTTTAGGATTTTATATGGCCGTATTTCAAAAGATGTTATAATTGTTTTATTTACAGTTATGAAAAGGAAAAACCTTTAGGTTTTCGCCGTTTACAGCCACAAATAAAATAAATCAAAAATAATTTTTTCCTCGAAAAATGTAGCATTAAATTCAAAACAATATCATCCTCACATGTCGCCTGAACGTGTGGTGTAGGGTTTTATCCGTTATGAAACATAGGCAGTTGAAATGGATAAATGGCTGTGTGACATGACCAGTTAAGAAAAGAGATTTCTTAAAAGATTGTGTTTTATGGAAAAACGATTTATTTCAATTTTAGCCTAAAATAGGTCTGATCAAGAAAATGATTTTGAAAGCACTGAAAGATTGTATGCTACAAAATGAATGTTATGAGGAATAATTTTTTTATTAAATGAAGATCATTAAATAGCACACAAATTCTCAGTTTTTAATTTTTTTTTATGAAGTAACTGCGGGATCATTTATTGCACTTGTGGATGAATTTTGATGACTTCGGTGATGCACGGAGTGACTGCGTTAGCACAAGCTAAAAGAACAGTTGATCATGAAGTTAGAAACTAAAGGAATTAAAGACCCGAAGAATATATAGATCGTATATGATTGCAGTATACTATGTATACTAAAGAGATATATGACGAATATATTATTTTAGAACCACGTTGAAGAGAATGCTTCAAGAGTTTTAATTTTTGAAAAGAAAAAAAAGCAATTTTCTTCACATTTGGAGATCGAATGCGGTCTGCAGTACCTATCAATTCAGAAAGAATCGCAGGTCTGGGTTCATCATCCCTAGAAATTCCAGAAAGTTATTCAATTTTGTAGCATCAAGTGCCTTTGTAAACACATCAACAATTTCCTTGTGAGTGGGAACAAAAATTAGTTCAATGTTACATTTAAGGATGTCATCCTTGATGAAATGGTACCGAAGTTCAATATGTTTCGTCTTTGAGTGGTGAAAGGGATTATGATAAATTGCTATTGCACTCTCCAAATCACAGTAAATTGGTACCCGCAACATTCTGTATCCATAATCCATGAGTTGAGTCTTCATCCATAGAACTTGAGAACAACAGCTGGTTGCGGCCACATATTTTGCCTCTGTGGTAGACAACGATACACCGTTTTGCTTCCTTGAAGAACAAATGACTAGTCTTCCTCCTAGAAATTGACAGCCACCGGAGGTACCTTTTCGATCGAATCTGCATCGGACATGATCCGCATCTGTGAAGGCTTGAAGGCTGAAGTCTTTTCCCGTAGGGTACCAGAAACCTAACGCTTTATTTCCCTTTAAATATCTGAGAATTTGATTGACTGCGGTCAAGTGAGATACTTTAGGGTCAACTTGGTGCCTAGCACATAAGCCTGTTGCAAAGACGATAACCGGTCTATTTGTGGTAAGGTACATTAGTGACCCAATCATTCCTCGATAAGTTTTGTGGTCAGCCGGTTCACCGGTAGGATCAACTGAAATCTTGTAACCAAAGGCCATCGGGACCTTGTCTAAGGAACAATTGTTAATTGAGTATTTCTTCAGTAGCTTAGAGGTATGCTTTTCTAGACGAATGAATATCCCTTGAGGTACTTGTTTCACTTGTAGACCTAGAAAGAAGTTAATATCTCTATTCATGCTCATTTGGAATTTACTTGTCATTAGCTTTGCAAAGTTATTCACCATGCCCTGTTTAGTTGAGCTAAAGATAATATCATCCACATATATTTGGACGAGCATTAAGTGATTACCATTTACTCTTCTAAATAACGTGGGATCAATCACACCTCTTTTGTAACCAGACATGACAAGAAACTTATAAAGAATCTCATACCATGACCTAGGAGCTTGTTTAAGACCATATACTGTTTTTTCCAGCTTGAAGCAATGATTTGGGAATTCTTGACTTTCGAAGCCTGGAGGTTTTTGCAAATAGAGTTCTTCTTTTAGTTCTCCATTTAGAAAGGCACTTTTTACATCCATTTGATGTACTTTGATGTTTTTATGTGCCGCATACGCTAAGAAAATGCATATTGCTTCCATCCTAGCTACGAGGGTATGTGCTTCATCGTTTCAATGCCTTCAAGTTGATTGTACCCCTTAGCAACTAGCCTTGCTTTGTTTCTTACTACCACACTGGACTCATTAAGTTTGTTTTTTTATACCTATCTAGCACTGGTGATTGTGTGGCCCTTTGGCTTTAGTACCAGTTTCCACACTTTGTTCCTTTCAAACTCAACTAACTCCTCTTGCATTGCGGTGATCCAGTTGGGTTACATGAGTGCTTCATTTATGGTTTGAGGCTCGACTGAGGACATGAAGGCTTCATAGTGGCAGTGGTCCGTTAAATCACTGGAGGATCGATTTTATATTCCTATGGATGGGTTTTGCAATGGTTTGACCCGGTGGGTGATCCTTCATCCAAATGTGAAGACGAGGTTGTTGTGATTTGCGGCTTCAGTAGAGGGATTATCTTCAACATAAGAGGACTTTAGTTCCCTCTTGACTTGGGAACAACCCGCAGAAGTATCTTGGACTGTAGGATTTTGAGCATCATTTGACGGAGGTTCCCCTTGAATTGCAGATGGGAGTTCCCCCTAAACCGTAGATGGTTCCCCTAGATTGATGAGTAAGTGATAACCCTTGGATCCATTCTTGTATCAATATTCTCAATTTCTTCATCATCAGAATCCAAGGAAACATTTGATTGAGCAGTGACTTTGTGAGTGGAAATCGGAGTTGCATCTTCAAGTACTGGAACCTCGATGGTTGCCATTGGAACTGGAGTTCAACTTCCCCCCTGAACCAGCGAGGTGGAAGTATTGAGTGACAATTCTTCGGAGAAGGTTGGACCAAATACTTCAAAATGTTGTTGTTGAGATACGGGACACACTAGGATTTCACAGAGATGAGTTTTCTCTGCGGGGTCAAATAGATCATCATAGTTGACTTCGACTATATTCAACAAACCTGAGGAGACTAGGATATAACTTTCCAGGATGAATTTTGTGTCGGTTGATGTAGCAGTGTTGCAGACATAATTATCATCGAATTTGACATCGAAGCTTTCAAGTATCAGCCTTGTACATCTAATGAGAACCCTTTAGGCCACATTGTTAAGATTAGCCAAGAAAAATGCCTTCTTTTGATTTGGGTACAAATTTGTTAAGGTGGTCCTTGTTGTTGATCACAACCATCTACATCTAAAAATGTGGAAGAATTTATCATTTGGTTTACGGTTGATGAGTCCATCATACGGAGTTTTGTTAAGACGTTTGCAAACGATGCTTCGATTTTGAACAAAGCACGTAGTTGCCTCTACTACTCCATTTTGTTGCGGTGTGTAGAGAGCTGCAAAGTTGTGACTAATTTCTTTGGAAACGAAGAGACTATTTAAGAGTTGATTAGCAAACTCGGTTCCATTGTCACTCCTAATCCTTCTAACTGGTAGTTTGATCTGAAGCTCTATTTCTTTTATGAAGTTGATCAGGATCTACGGTGTGTCAGATTTGAGTCTTAAGAAGAAGATCCATGTGAAGCATGTAAAGTCATCAACTATAACTAGAATGAATTTTTTGTGATGAAGACTGGCAACGGTAGATGGACCGTAGAGATCAATATGAAGTAGCTCCAAAGGTTCAATGATAGACAAATCAATTATCAGTGGATGACTTCCCATGGTTTGTTATCCAAACTCACAAGCTGGGCACAACGTATCAGTAAATTCCGGTCTTAGGTACACATTTAAATTTAAGTCAAACTTCATACTTTACTCTTGGACTTGGCGAGTTAAGGGCTCAACTCGTCAAGTAGGATTGACTCCGGGTTGGGGGATTAAGTGACCTACTCGACGAGTCGGAAGATCGACTCCGGCCACCATCACCTCCAAAGCATTACACCCGAGTCCCTAATCCTCCATAAGTGAACTTCAGATTTCTTGGTTGTTTTGAGTGTTATTTGGAGAATCTTGAAGCAAGTGGAAGAAGTGGAAGATTGAAGACTCAAGGGAGAAGGAGTAGATCCAGGAGCTACACCCCATTTTCCATCTTTTCTGGTAATCAAGCTTACAACTTGGTCTTCTTTCTCTTAGATCTATTTGTCCCCATATTAAGAGGGTTTTGGCTCAAAAACCTTGGTCCTTGATGTTGGGACGTCACAAGTGGTTCATATCTCCGATCTAGGTTCTAGGGAGGAGTACATGGCATAAAGATGCAAGCTTTATGGCTAAGATAGCCCCATGCATCTTGTAGACTTCATTTTTGGGTATTTTGAGCTTAAAGTCCCATGCATGGACGTAAAGTTCATAACTTTACGAGTTATATTGACTGTATGAGCTGATCTACCTTTTGGATGAGATTTGCACATCAGAAATCGAGTTATAGACTTGGAAATTAGTCGAATCGACGAGTCGTTCTTGGGACTCGGCGAGTCGGGGGCTTGGTTCCCCAACCTTTTATGATTCGGAGGAATCTAGTTGACTTTAGAAGGGATTTAGATGAGTCCAGAAGAAGGACTCAACGAAGTGGACGAAGTTATGGACCTGGAAACCATGGGACTCGGCGAGTGTATGAACACACAGAGTGAGTCCAAGGCAATCTCCCAACCCATGAAGACGGACTCGACAAGTTGTTCATACAACTCAGCAAGTCAAACACTAGTAGCATTTATGATGAAGATGAACTCGACGAGTTCAAGGATGAACTCGGCGAGTCAGTTGAAGATTGTCCCGATATCGATTGAAGGAGAACTCGTCGAGTTCTTGCTAGACTTGGCTAGTAGAGTCGGGTTGGGGGCAGATAAAAGAATAGGGACTCGACGAGTTGGCGGACGAACTCGGCGAGTCGAGTCAACTGGATGTTGTCTTTGACTAGGATGTTGACTTTAGCTAGGGGTAAAATGGTAATTTTACCCTAATATTAGTTAACAGTTTTTGACTAAGTGTCTTTATGGAAATTATAGTCGGAGAGTCGCCGGAGCAGCAGACAAAGATTTCTCACCCAAAGTTTCAGCGGTCAGACATATGAGGTGAGTTTCCATTCAGTAGGAATAGGTCTAAGGCACCAATGCCGACCTGTTTATGTAGTAGAGTATGTCGGGGTTAGCCGGATGCAGTTTATATGTTACTGGACTTCGATCCGATGTTAGGGTGGTCCTGAGAAGTATTTAAGTATGTGTGATGTCTTTGTGATAAATAAGCTAGAAAACAATCAGTGACTATAATAAGCTAGAAAACAAGAAACCAATCAGTGACTATAATAAGCTAGAAAACAAGAAACTAATAAACAAAATAAGTAACTAATTATGTCAAACTAATAAGCTAGAAAACAAGAAAGCAATAAACAAAATAAGCAACTAATTAAGTCAAACTATGACTATATATGCATACAAATTAGCAGAAAACAAGTAAAAAAATGAAGAAAGTTACCTTCCAATGAAATGGATTAACAAGTTCAACATATTTCCCATGGTCTAAAGCAGGTAAGTCAACATGAGAAGGAATGTAGTCAACACGAACAACAACATGCCACGCTTTTGTAACAATGTAAGCATCAAGTGTAAAAGTTAATACAAAAGCTGTAAATCATGAAATGCTCATAAAAAATCTAAATTTCTTCAAATATATAAAAACATCCAAAATCAGTCGCATTGCATAACATATTATATTAGTGTAAATGATATAAAAACATACCTGTCTCTCTATTCCAAGAAATTCGGGCATCAAAAAGTCAAAAAAAGACCACAACTCCAACACATTATTCTGCATAAAACAAACCATAGTCAGAATAACTAAGCTAATCAAATCTCCAATTCAATGAGCAAGTAAGCAAACCTATATTGGTGTTCCAATTAATATAATCCTGTGTTGTGCCTTGAGCTATTTGACAACACATGTGAATTTTTCAATTGTAGTTTTGAAATTGTGAAGATATAATAGAGGCATCAATGAAGATATAACAGAGGCATCAATGAATTTTTCAATCTCATATACCTAGTGTCCAACAAGGGTAGATGGGCAAATGATTAAAGATGGAGGGTCCTCATTGTTATTTGAAGTTCTTCGTTCCACAATAACAGATGCCATAATTGCTAATGCTTGTAGGGTTTTACCAAGCCCCATATCAGCACATAAAACTACATGAAGGTTAAACCTCTTTAAAAAGGCTAACCAGTTTATACCCTCTTGTTGATACCTTCTCAGGGTGACTTTCAACTAGTTCTAGAAAACAAGCATTCACTCAATCCAGGAGGAGGAGAGACACCACATGCAAGGGGTAAAAGAGGAACAAGGGCAGCAAACCTGTGTATGACACTTCTTCTAACAGAATGATCACAATCACACATACACCTTAAAAGAGGGACAACTAAGAACCTTGCATAAGGTACAGTTAACAATTGTCACGTTGAAATTCAAGAAAATATAAAACTTTAAAAGTTATAAAATAGCATATTAAGTATTTACTTATCTAAATTTCTTATTATAACTTATAAATTATATGTACATTTTGATGAAGGCCAAAACTGGAAATCGATTCCGCAAAAAATTAATTTGTGATTAATCTATCTTTCCTATGAAAGAAGTTGTAAGAATTCAGAGGAAGAAGAATTTTTTCCAAGGATTGCGCACGTCTCCAACCACCTGAAATTAACCGAAAAGCAATAAGTAGAAGAGAAATTACTTTTACAAATCATACAACAAAAGAATGGATGTACAGAATCATAAGTACCCTTGTAGTGAAAGAAGGAATCCCTGTAAGTGGGACCTAAAGAAGCAGAACCACCTTCAGTCTCATGTACAGATGGAACAATTACACTAACAGAAGCCAGCTCTTCATTTGAGATGTTGACTACAAAAACAAGTCAGGTAATCAGAATAACAAAGTTGCTTAGTTTATTTGTTTATTATTCTTGTATCTGTATATTGTCTTCTGATAATGCAAATAATGTTATCTACAACATAAAATAGATTAATCAGGAACCAAACAGAGGAGAATTCTTTTCAACTAAACAGGAATTTGGAGGACTGGTTACTGAATGTCACACACCCAAACCGGAATGGCAGAAACGTTTGGGGGCGGATGACTTCATGTGGTAACGTAACAATTGAATACATAGTAAAGAAAGCAATATAACCATCATATATATAATTGAAAGTTTACATTGTTAAAAGGTACACGTTCAAAACCAATTACGATATGATGCCAAAAATACGAATTTAAATTGGCATCACAGCGTCCCTTCTTCAATAGCTGTTTGTTACCTGTAATTATTGAATCCCTGGGACATACAAGTAGTTTTGCAAGAGTAGATCAGCATTTAAGCTGGTGAGTTTCATAAGTATTAAATGACAATGTTTGTATGAACTAAAATGAAATGGTTTGTTTTTGTTTGTTGGTTCCTAGAAAATCCCATATTTTCTACTGGTATAAATTTAGCCTTCTATCAAGACCAATGTTTGTTTTTAGAAAATTGATGTTTTTCCGTATGTGGGTAGTGGTTTAGAAGTTCCAAAATTGTATCACGATAAGGTTTTTCATGCCTAAAGTAGTTAATTAATGTACGCATAAAATTGCCAATACGTCTGAAAAACCTTTTAAATCAATGTGTTTTTAATACTCCATGTGAGATTTATTACCATTCTATTGACTAGAACTGCCTATACACAATGTTCTTCAGGCGTTGGAATGTTCTGACATTTGTCACCCCAAATGGTGTACTGTAGCTAACAGTCAGGGCGCGGGGTTGTCAATCACGTAAAGATCTATACACAAACACCATGCTCCCCCTCCAAGGGATTCTGGTATATATAACAAGACTTGAAATGTGTACTCGAACGTACGTGAAGTTTAATGTCTCACAAAACATAGTATAAAACAGATTTACGTGTGAAAATGTTCGTTTGTTCTTGTATATGAAAGTAACTTCTTGAAATAGTGTTTCTAGTATGTAAAAGTTCGTGATGTTCTCGTAAAACTACACCTATTATAGTTTTCTAAAAGTGTGTCTCGTTTGTATAGTAATCCCTAGTGAAATGCTCACTTGTTATGAAAAGTATAATTTTTGTAGTGCCAAAGATGGACACATATACATACAATATAAACAGAGTGTTTGATTCCGTCGGCAAATTTTGAAATTATTTTTATTATTTATTTTTAAAAGGTCGCGGTAAGAAAATTTCGTTAGAAATTCATAACTTCATTATCCGACGTCTGGTTTTGCCAGACTTTTTACCGTTGAAAAACCATTGTCGAGACCTTCGATTCTCATTTAGGTCATTCCGGCCAAAAGTCGCTCGATCTCCGTTTCGAGTTTTTAGTTGTCTTTTGCTAAGCCGAACTTGGAAAATCATAACTTCCTTATACGAAGTCAGATTTGAGCGTTCTTTTTACGTACGATCACAGTTTAATGACATCTAACATAGTAGGTAATTAATTAGAGACTTTTGGGCATTTTATTTTCGAATTTAATTTCATTATATCAAAAGTGGTTACAATACTTGACTTTTTAGGTCATTACATAGAGTTGAAATATCGGGTTGTCACACTGAATTTGATAAAGTTGTATGAAACTGAGGGTGATAGCTTTAATTTGACAATTGATATTATAAATCTTTTATGCTCCATGGAAAAATGATATGGAGGTTACGAGTTGAGAAGTTGAGGGTGATAGCTTTAATTTGTCCATCAACTAGTAGGAAACTGTCGTCCATACAAATGATCTAAAACCCTAATCAAATAACAAATCATCCATATAGTTTGTCCCCTATCTTTTTTTCCATAAGTAGTATGTAAGAAATTCACGTGAAAACATAAGAAACTCAACATAATATTTCACATAAAAACTATATTTCAGGAAGTAGTATGAAATGCAAGCGTTGTCAGCTACATTTATTTTAAATTCTTTCCATGGGATTAGTAAAAAGCTAATACATCATATACATGCATATGATATATATACATGAATTACCTTCTTTAGTCCTCTTAGACTTCTTCCATATAAGATAATATAATCTCAAAGCAATAACAAGAAAGAAGAGGCCTACACCCCCAACTGCTCCAACAATTATGGGTACGTTTTTTAACTTTTTTTCTATAATATAGAATAATACAAGTGTTATTATGATGGAAATAACAAAATGAAAGGAAATAAAAGAAGATACCTCACCTCACCTTTTAGTAGATTTATGATATGAAAAAGGGAGTGATTGAATATCTTGCGAAACACCCCTGATATTCTTGTAGTAATTCACTACTAGTTCTGCAAACCAAACCAAAAGAAGAACAATTTTTATAATAGACTCATCCATTCTTTTGATTAAAAGAGATGTGGAGTAAAAATTCACCTGTCCAAAAGGCGCAGACTGGAATCCAGACAACTGGCTAATACACAGTTACCATCATTTAATAGAGAGATACAGTTTGCAGGTTGCCCCAACTCATCAGATAATTCTCTGGAAACAAAAGAAACTTTAAAGTTCAAACATGGTACAAAGCTTTTCACTTCATAATCATGATGATTGACACATGGCATACTTACCTACCAATCCGGATGTCAAATGTGCATACAGTTCCATCAACACTTCCAGCAATAATCTCAGTTTTTGTTAAACATATAGACATAACGCTGTCTAGAAAGGTGTCAATGATCTGTGAATCAATTAAAACTATCATCAACTTTTGATAATATAAATATATACAAAAAAAAAATTAGTACGCACGTAGATGTAGAAAAGGGACAGGGAAAGAATGCTAAACCCGAATTGGCTCAGTGTTGTGAGATCTACAGTCCCAAGCACGCAAGGAACGATCATACCCTGCTGATATGACAATTGATGAATATTCATTGAACTTTACTGCATTCACCTGCACAAAAATGGAGTTATGATTGTGAAATTGTAAATATGTGTTATGTGATTGACAAATTGGTTTGTTGGGGAAATTACATACCTCACTGTCGTGACCTCGAAACTTTTTGATCACACGCCCAGTCGATTAGAAGACGGAGGTTCAATTCAAATCATACTAACTGCTTGTTAGAACCAGCATACACGAGTGGTAACAGTGTAGAAGAAGGGGAGCCTTTTGGGTGAAGTAAAGATTCACCATCAAATTCCTTATTGTTTCCTAGTTTTTTGTGGCTTTGATTTTTCTGTCAGTTGTGCTAGCACCAATTGTTAGAACCCATGGAGCTATATTTGTTGTAGTGCCATTGAACGGACTTGAGTTCCCTATTGCACAACTCACAAAGATTCCTTTTTGGATAGCTGCAAATGAGGCTATTGCAATGTTGTCTTGAAAAAAAAAGGCATGTTTTCTTCTCCAATAGAAATTGATATCACATCAACTCCATCAGCTACTGTAGTATCAAGCTCGGCTAATATGTCACTCTCTGGGCAATCTGGACCCAAACATACTTTATAAACTGCCAAATGAGCATAAGGTGCCATCCCGACGGCTAATATGTCACTCTCTGGGAAATCTGGACAAAAAAGTAGACCATCGGTTCATTTTTTGTGATGGAAGTTTCGTTTGAGCAATTCAACGAACAGTTGGCATGCATTGTTAGAACAAAAAAATCAAAAAACTATAACGGGTGATAGTTACACCAAATCATCCACCATGGTTGATTAATCGATAGACCGACTCTCTATCTCAATCTATTGGTAATTACAAAGAGAGTGAAATAAAAAGGAAAGGGGGAAGTGATAGCATAAGAAAGAAAAAAGTTCAGAGCTTTAAAATCATGTCTACTAGCCTTCAAAATTAAAGCCAAAAAACTCAAAATTGTTGATTCGTGGCTGGAATCGCTGTTGTGGTGCGATGTTGGAACGGTGGAGTCCGAGAGAACACACAAATTGTGATGGGTAGCTATCATTGTTGGTAATGCCCGATACATCAAAAGCCCTAGTTCTTCGGCCAATCGTCTATTTTGTGAAAGAAGATATTACCATTGCAAATGCGTTATGTCTGATTAGGGTTTTCACAGAGAATGAGTGAAAGTCGATCGTAGAGGAAGTGGTTTGCAGAGAGAAAGAAGGGAGAGAATGAAATCGATCTGGCGGGTGTAGATAGTACAAAGGAAGAGGAAGGCGGGTGTTCAAAATTTTGGGGGATTTCATTTCCCCCCTTACCTATCAAGGAGTCCTAGAAACACACGTTTAGTAAAAATTATAAAGCGACATTTGTAAAGGAAAAGATTTTTATCTTAGGTTCCCTCCGTGTTTTTTTTATTGGACATTAATTTTAGGGCGCACAATAAATGTGTATCCTCTATCCTTCAAATTTTGGAAGGCTGAAATTATTTTTAAGGACACACGAAAATACGTAACGTAAATCAGATAGTGTCATTGTTTGCGCGTCATTAAATGGTATTTTTCTTGTAGTGAGTGTTATTTGTCATCCCAAATCTTTCAAGCAGGTTCTGAGTATATTTCTCCTAGTTAATAAATATGACTTCCCTTCTTTCATGAATATGTAAACCCAAAACATTATTAATTTTCCCCATCATACTCATTTCAAACTGGCTTCATAACCTCCTTAAATTACTTAGATAACAAAGGGTCAGTCAAACCAAAAAGTATATCATCGACATAAATTTGAACAAGAATCAGGTGATTCCCAACTTTATTTGGAAATAAAGTGGGATTAAGTGATCCTTGTTCAATTTAGCCATTTTCAAAAAATTGTTCAAGCTTGCATACCAGGCACTAGGTGCTTGTTTCAACCCACAGAATGCCTTATCTAAAATATAACAGTGATTAGGATACTTATCATTGATGAAACCTGGTGGTTGTTCGACATACACCGTTTCCTCCAATAATCCATTGAGAAATGCACATTTAACATCTATTCGATATACATCAAAATCCTTAAGTACTGCATAAGCAAGAAAAATTCAAACTGCCTCGAGTCGTGCAACAGGGGCAAAGGTTTCGGCATAATCGATACCTTCTTGTTGAGAGTAACCTTTAACGACTAATCTTGATTGATTTCGAATCACGTTGACTTCTTTATCATTTTATTTTCGAAAATCCATTTTAAACCAATTAACGAAACATACTTTGGTTTAAGAATTAACCTCCAAACTTTGTTTTATTCAAATTCATTCAGTTCAGGTCTCATAGCAACAAACCAATCTAAGTGTTATAATGCAACCATTACTGCTTTTTATTCAAGTTTTGAAATGAACATGTTAAACATACAATATTCTTGATGAACGTTCAATACTTCATTTTTAGCTCAAATATGTGCTCATGTCAAGACTCCTGAATGTGGATCACCAAGAACATGCTCCTTTGGATGATTGTGTGTCCACTTATGTATTGGTAGATATGTAAGATCAAAATCTAAAGGTGCATCTTCAAAGACAATATCTGCTTCTAAACCTTCTCTTGCATTTGAAATATTTTTACTAACATCATGAAACTCATTAGATTGATCATTTATATTATTAGGATTCGATCCACTGCCTCCCCCTCAACCAATGGATTTGAGTTTCAATTCTCCCCTTCAACATCAGCATGGTCTAGCACATGCTCCTCCTCAATTTGAGTTGTAGATCGCACTTTCTCCCCCTCAACATTTGAATCACAATTGTCATCCTGTAATGCCAACTTCAGGTGTTCCTCCTCTACTTGATCATCAGTCGAAACTGATACTTGTTCGACATTCACTTTTAAAGTTGATGTAGAATGTGTGTCATCTTCTTCCCATGTAACAGTTGAACCATCTGAATATTTCAATGCTTTGGGTCTTCGGTTTTAGTATACTACAACATCCTATAGTGCAGATACAACCCTAAATACCTTGGATCTATGTTTTCACTAATTATACAGGCAAATGGTTTCCAAGGTATTAATTTTACAACTAGCATCCATTTGATATAAACCATATAAGATACTAGTTAGCATAACATACCTTTTGATGGAGCTTGAAGTCTTGGTGTATTTGGCCTTAAAGATCTTAGCCCCAATAGTATGGAAGCCTCAAGTGGAATCACAACACATTGTGGACAAATGATGAACTTGAGAGAGAATTCCATGCACACAAAAGACACCATGAACTCCAAGAAGATACACAAGTCGTGTTTTTGGGGAATGGAGTATGTATTTATATGTAGGATTTCAAGAGTCATGGATATAACCCAAATTCATACATATGGGTTTATGATCCATGGTTCATGTGGCCCAACTCTTTATGTATCCATTCATAAACTTGGTCCAACATGGATCGTAAGCCCAATACATATAAATGTAAGTAATTTACATAATTAGTCCCCATAGATTTAATTAGTCTCTTTTGATCACTAAATTAATTCCAAATTAATTCTTGATCAATACTAATCAACTCATATGATTTGATATTAATATATTATATAAATTATAATATATTAGTAAACCATATATAACCTCTTCTCTCAAAAGTCCATCTTAATAAATTGTCCTAATGATATGCAACCCAAATGGACCATGCCACTCTCGGGTCAAGTACATTCCAATAATAGTTATGGGCTTAGACATATAATCCAACAGTCTCCCACTTGGATAAGTCAAAAACTTTTATTGCAAGTATTACTCCAAAACCGAACTAGCAATCCTAGCTCTTTAAAAGCCGTTGTCAAACTCTGAACAAATCAATGACATGTCCATTAGATAAGGGATCATATAATCCTCCATTCTAGATACCATATGGACTGAGACATGGATTATAATCATTCTCTTTGTCCATTTGTTGTTTCCCGATTTCAGATTTATGACGATTGACTAATTGAACAAATCAAATCAGTCTGGGCCCGGCCGAGCACTTACGTTTTGTCATCACTAAATTATAAATCATAGAGGGGCCCACAGATATCGATTTTCTCCCATTAAAGGTAAAAGGATTGGATAAACTTCGACTCATATGCTTGTACAACCTAATTGTTGAATCATAAACAAAGGCACATTTTATAACATCAAGTTACTGATGCGTTTTCGTACAATCAATGTATAACCAACTAAAAGTCAACAACTCATGTCTCTAGGTTTGCAAAATATAAGATATTATCGTCTCATGATCACTCGTGATAAAATCCATGAAGTGATTCAAATGAGCATGGGTTTAATCTAATACTCGAATCTCATTCCAGGAGCACTCATGAACACTACAGCTATGTCGAAATGCCTAACACACCCAGACAAACCACATATCCATTCATGACAGTCTTTCCTCAATACCTACTTCCAACATATTATCGACTGTGGATGGTTTGAATAACTTAGTTATTTGGGAAGAATGACCTAGTTATTCTGGAATTCAAAACATGCAAAGTGAAACACAAGAATAATACTAATCTTATATGGCCCCAAAACTTTTTGAGAGTAAATAAAACATTTTTTATCTAAGCACCATATTGATAACTCGTTATTCATTGTATAATGTTTCTGATAATCAACTTAATACTTGAATTAAAACAATAGTTATGTCATACTCCAAGCATGCACATTATGTTTACTTATGGTCTTTTCTTTGTGAAATAGATCAATTGACAATATTTCAACGATGCTCATTTCACAATACCAAATCCTTATCGTAAATCTAAGAATACCAAGTTCTTGCCATTCACTATAATCTCTTAGATTCAAAACTTATATGTAATGATCCTCTTGTAAAGACTATGCACAATGGTCACAAAGACATGGCAATAGACTTAACAAAGTATTCCAATGGAGAGTAGTTCCATGGAAACGAAGTCTCACATTCAAAGTACATTCCTTTGAACATTCTTCTTGCATTAATTTTTCTAATCTTACACAGATTCAAAGAATAACTTCCACCCATGGAAACATTTCCATATTCCTATTTTGACTATCAATTCTGAACGAGGGTTGCCTCTTTTCAGAATATGTCAATCTGGTCCTAACTCTGTACTTCCAATTATCCATGAGCAACCAATCTTTGGTAAACCTTAGATTGTCCTCGACAATTGCTTAATCATTTTAGTCATATCCAGTTATATTCCTTTTTCCCTCTTAATGCGCTAGGCATTTGGAAAAATTTTGAACGGATAAATATTATAGCACATGTAATCGTTCCTATACTTGAAGCATATGGGACACGATTCATGATGTGTTACACAAAGACATGATACTTCACCATTCTTTTTCTATAAAAAAATTTATTTGCCATGTTCACATAATTCGAACTATGAAGGGGGTGTCATAATCATAATCGAATTTTGAGAATGCGATATATATAGAATTTCCTTATGTTGAACCATTGCAACATAACATTCATATGCAATATATATAGGATTTCCTTATGTTGAACCATTGCAACATAACATTCATATATATCCTTGACTAAAGATTAAAATCTCAATCTAAGCTTGTAGAATTGGGATGAAGTATAATTTCCTCTCCCTTAATTATAACAAAACAACTTTTCAAACCCTACAACTTTGCAAATTGAAACTTTTGTTTTCTATAACTAACATTGCTATCTTTCAAAACTTAACATAAAAATCATGTTCCCACTAATCATGATAATTATTAGCATAACACTTATGCTCCCACTAACTCTGACATGTATCTAGAAATCAGTTGGGCTTCTTGAAATCAATACTTTATTGACTTTCTTAGCAAATTTTAGATTTCTGATATGAGACACTTTGATAAGACTTTATCAAAATCATACACCTTTCTTTGGATAGCTCACATGTATGTCTAAACAATTATGAAGAGGGATGTCGTAATCATAATGCTTAGACCTTTTGCCATTCTCACAAGTCCAAGTTATTGTGTCAGTTCACCACACGCGCTTCACTAATGACTCCGAGAATGCAAATGTCACAATTGCTATCAACTTAAAATCTACTTAGTGAAAGCGTTTCCTCACCATCAATTTCATGAATTAGAGAAAATCCTTATGGGACATAGATTTTTATGGTATATGTGCTCCTATCCATGTAATTTGTCATGACCTTAATCACAAGACAAGGTTAGTGACAAATTTAAACTCATGGGCTAGTGATTAACAACACTCTTGATTAGTTGTTGAAACTATCTCAAGATCTTTTAAGACTCCCACTGACCTCTTGACATATGAGATACTTTTTTTCAAGAACCATTCCTTGACAAAACAAATATTCAAGAGTTAGTGCGGATTCTTATCAAGATAAACAATTCACAAAATTGGTCTTAGTTGGTCTTTGTTTTATCCAAAACATCACAACTTAACAATTTCAAATGCACCAGAGTAAGAAAGCATTTTACTCTACATTTGACAAGTGTTATAAACCTTCCTTAAGATTATGCCATTCAAGTTACAATCTAACTCGAAGAATTGTTTTGGAACGAAGTATGGTTCATCTTCTGGATTGAACCATTTCAACAATTCACGATTCCTCTTTTTAGCCAAACAAATGCGCTAAGATGTCCTTAGAGAATCAATTGTGATATGGTTTCATAATCACTAACATACTCATAAATCAAGATACTTAAATACTCTCCCATCTTTTCAGATTGGAGAAACTTTTATCTTTCTGCCTAATTTGATTCTTCTCATCCGTTCTGCCTTACATTGAAACTTTTCCAATGTTTCAAAATTACACTTAAACTTGTAAGCATAACCATATTTACTAAACCTTAGTAAATTATGACAAATAATCTTATCATTCCTTGTTGTGGACTTGACCAGCGCACAACCAAGTATACCTGATCCTATAGTCCTTCACTTAACTCACATATGCATGTGAACAAGGAATTAGTTTTAATTTCCCAAAGATGAAAATTCTCATTCATCATACAATACAAGTTGCATGATTCCAAGTACCTATCCAACTGAAACTTGGGTGATGACAATCTTTCCTTATTTGGTAAATTATGACACTACCACAAATAAAAGAATCAAATCCATTTTCCAATATTGCTATCAATGGAACCATATAAACAAAAAAAATTCACAAATGCCATTGTAAGGATGCTTAAAATAAAAAAAAAATCAAAAATTTTATTGTATTTTAATACTTGCGGAAAAATTTATCCTTCCAATGCAAATACATATAAAAAAACATGTTGTTATCTATTCCTAAGAAACCTATCATAAATATTTAAGCAGTAGCTCAAAATTCTGATCACTGAACCATGCGATTGAAATCCATCCTCGTGATCAGAATCAGTATACCCCTTTTTTTAGGTTTCCTTTGATTCTTCCAAAACATCAAAATGTAATTACGTTACATCATGTATTCAGAATCTCCAAAAGAGACTTCATAGAGTTAGATAATGGACTTTACTTGAAGTAGAGTCAAACTTTTTGACTTTACCATCCTTATGATCTTTCAGGTAAATTGGGCAGCTTCGCAACCAATGCCCTTTCTCTTAGCAATAGAAACATATAGACTCTTTCGAAATGGTACACGAGACTATCTCAGACTTAGCCTTCCTCTTTACCACTAGGTCAAATGACTTAACCTTGGTCGATCCCTTTCCATTGGGAAGAGAAAGCTTTTTTGGACTTTTAAGGTTACCATTGTAAATGTCTATGGAAGTTTGGGAAGTTGATCTTCCAATCAAATTTTCTTTACCATTGCTCCAAATCGTTGTTGATTCAGTAGCATCGAGCAAATATGTAAGAACGTTAAGGGTCATGTCATGGTCTGTCACTTAGTAGTCCTTAAAGAAATCACTATATGACTTGGGAAGTGATTCAAGAACCCAGTCAACTGTCAACTTCCTTGAGACTTTGACACCCAACTCTCCCGGCTTGCCAATATGTGACTTAATCTCCAAGATCTGAGAACATATAGACTTTGCTTGCCAAATAGTGATTGAGTGACCTTGAACCTGTGGGTCAGGGAGAATTATTGGAGGAGGTGGAGGAAGTGAAGCTCTATCCAAAAGGATGAGGAAGACCATAGTTGTCTGAACTTAGACATCTATGAGGGAGAAATTCAAGTTTCAGTTTATTTAAGTCCTTAACATAACACCCAATATGAAATATTAAGGCTAGGACCCAACAAACTATTTTATAACTTGGAAGAGGGATGTCGTAATCCAATCTACAAAATATTTGAAGGTAGGTAAATGACGATTTAACAATTTCCTCCACGAAAAACAAATAAATTATTAAGTTTTAATTGGATTGAAACTCCTAGGTGTTTTGAGATTCATTGAACTTTCAATCGCATGTTTAAATGTTGATTGTGCCCTCTCAAGTTTGTGACTGGGATGCCGAGGATCACAAACAAGGTGTCAATAACCATGCAAATTGACTTGGTACCCTTAATTTTATCACCCAATCGATGTGCCGGTTAACCACACACGCTCCACCAACATATAATAAAACTTAAGTCACCCTTTTCCACACATTGTCAATCCCATGTTAGTGTGTCGGTTAACTACACACGCTCCACTAACGAGTTAACAAGGGTGCAAACTATAATTTCATGGGTTAGCACCATTTCACATTTTCCTAAAGTAACTAAGATTGGTAATTTAATAAGGTTTAGTTACTTTATATTTATCATTATACTCTTAATGAAGGGAAATTAATGTCCTGTCAAACCCGTTCAGCTAACGACCCTCCACCAGTCAAGGAAGCGGTAGGTGAGCATGGACACCCATTAAACTACCATTTTATAGGCAGTAACCTTATACCCCCTTATAGACCAGTTTCGTGAATGAGGCCTACTAACGGTATATATATATATATATATATATATATATATATATATATATATATATATATATATATATATATATATATGAACTTTTAATCTTATAATAATAGTATAAGGGTGTATTTTACACATTTAAAATACTTGGTGGTTTAATCTAATTAAACTATACTCTTAGTTTAATTAAACTTAAACCACTTTAATAAATTTAATGAAGTCCATAAAGTTTAAATTTTAACTTTTAAAATTCTAAGAGTTGGAATTAAAGTATACATGGGGGGTAACTATGCAAATTCCAAAACCTGAGGGCAAGTTTTGAGCAATTCAAAAACTTTTGATTTCCATAACCTATGAGTTTAAAGTAGTTTTAATGGAAAAAAAATTCAAGTTCCATAACTTGAGGACAAGTTATGGAAGACTTTAAATGCATTTAAAAAAATGTGACTCTTCATTTTCATAACTTATGGAAATCTTATGAGTTTTTAAAATTCATAAATGTGACTTTCCATGTAACTTAAGGACAAGTTACAAAAACACAGATTATGAACAACTTTTAGATTAATTTAGATTGAAAACAACTATCATATAATTTTTTCTATTAATCTAAACAAACTCATAAACATGAACATTCATAATCAACAATTTTCAAGTATCATATAAACATGTATAAAACTTGAAACTTTGATTATAACTTTGAAATTGATTTACCATAATCATTACCACATTAAAAAACATGTTTTATAAGTGCAAAACAGTTTAAGGTAATGATTCTAGACCAATTTCAGCACCAAAACTCAAAAATCTGTACTCAGACCTGTCAACTCGTCGAGTGCATGAACTGACTCGATGAGTTGGTTGAATATATGCATGGGCTCGTCGAGTTCCATGATGGCCTCGGCGAGTCAACTCAGTAGAGTGCATAAATTTTGACATTTTTCAACAATTTGCATCAAGTATAAAGAAAACAACCCATGTCTCTGATAACACTGTTGGGTTTTAGTATACTACAACATCTTATGGTGCACATACAACCTTAAATACCTTGGACCAATGTTTTCACTAATTATACATGCAAATGGTTTCCAAGGTATTAATCTTACAACTAGCATGCATTTTATATAAACCATATAAGATACTAGTTAAGATAAAATACCTTTTGATGGAGCTAGAAGTCTTGGTGTATTTGGCCTTAAAGAGTTTAGCCCCAATAGTATGGAAGCCTCAAGTGGAATCACAACACATCATGGAAAAATGATGAACTTGAGAGAGAATTCCATGCACACAAAAGACACCATAAACTCCAAGAAGATACACAAGTCGAATTTCTAGGCAATGGAGTATGTATTTATATGTGAGATTTCAAGAGTCATCGATATAACCCAAATCCATAACCATGGGTTTATGATGCATGATTTATGTGGCCCAACTTTTTATGTATCCATAAATTAACTTGGTCCAACATGGATCATAAGTCCAATACATATAAATGTAACTAATTAACATAACTAGTCCCCATAGATTTAATTAGTCTCTTTTGATCACTAAATTAATTCCAAATCAATTCTTGATCAATACTATTCAACTCATATGATTTCATATTAATATATTATATAACTTATAATATATTAATAAGACATATATAACCTCTTCTCTCAAAAGTCCATCCTAACAAATTGTCCTGATGATATGCAACCCAAATGGACCATGCTACTCTCGGGTCAAGTACATACCAATAATAGTTATGGGCTTAGACATCTAATCCAACATTAGGAACATGATTATCATTATTATGGTTTTCAAAAACAATTTCCCTATCTAGAATTCCAAAAATTAAATCATAATCAATATCATAAGATTTCATGATTTCAGAATCATCATTTGTTTCAACAATTATAGGCTTTTGAATGAAAGGTTGTTCAACTCATTTGATATAATTGTCATTGAATGTAAGATTAAAAGTTTCTTTGATCTTTTGTGTTCGTTTATTCAACACCATATAGGCAACAGAGTTGAATAAATATCCCTAGAAGATTCCTTCATCAGCTTTCGACTGAAATTTAGAAATATTGTCCTTGAGATTCATTATGAAACATCTACACCCAAAAATGTGAAAGAATTTAACATTAGGCTTTCCTTTGTTAATTATCTCATAAGGTGTGATTTTGAAATGACGATGAATAAAACAATGATTTTGTGTGAAACAAGCAATCGAAATAGCTTCTACCCAAAGATACTGAGGCAAATTCGCATATGTAAGATTGGTTCGTGCAGCTTCACATAGAGAACGATTCCTTCTTTCTACAACACCATTTCGTCGCGGTATGTGAGGAGACGAGAAGTTATGTGAAATTCCAAAGTCACGCAAGAATGAATCAAGAACTAGATTCTAGTAATCGGAGCCATTGTCAATCTTAATTCTTTAAATTTTTTTGTCAAACTCTACTCGATGTTTTATGAATTCAATCATCACTTGGGAAATTTTAGACTTTTGACGAAGAAATAAAAGCCATGTAAACCTTGAAAAATCATCATTAATAACTAATATGTACTTCTTCTTATTGAGAGTCTCAAGAATCGAAGATCCACATAGGTCAATATAAAGAAGTTCTAAAGGTCCAATGATTCTGGAATCAATCACAATTGGATGAACTTGTCTATGTTTCTTTCCCTATTCACAAGTAGCACACAACGAATCGTTATCGAATTTTAAAACAGGTAAGCCTCTAACAAGATCATATAAAACCAGATTGTTAAGATTTTTCAAATTAAGATTAGATAGACATCGATACCTCAACCAGCTGAGGTCTGAGGAAGCTTTTGACAACAAACATATAGAGGGAACTCCAACAATTGGTTTCATTTTGAGAGTGAACATTTCTCCTTTTCATTTTGAATTAATAGGAATCTCTCCTTAGTTTCCTTGTTAGATATAATTCTTCCTTCTTCATCAAACATAACTTGATTGCTAGTGCCCACGACAAGTTGCAAAACACTAATCAAGTTATATTTTAATCCCTAGACATATTCCATCCTATTAATCATGAATTTTCCATTCGTCACTTTTCCATATCCCTTGAATTTGCATTTGTTGTTATTTCCAAACTTTACTACTCTTGCATTATCCAGCTTTCGAGAATCCCTCAAATTCTCCTTTCGCCTAGTAATGTGACGTGAGAAACCACTATCAATGTACTAATTCTCATCGTATTGCTCGTCACATAGTACATGCAATCAATTAGAAGAATTTAGGTCCCTAATACCTTTTGGGTCCTTAGACATTAGCCTGAAATGCATTATGAAAGGAAGAGCCTATAACCCAACTTCAAACCTTAGACTTGAAACTGTCTATTAAGTCATATCATTGGCTTTAGGCATCGAAATGTAATCATTCAATGGAAAAGGTTCAACATTGATTTTCACTTTTTTGTCCTTTGGTTAAAATCCATCATCTTTCTTCTTAGGAATTTCTTTCCACTTTTCACAGACGGATTCGACTCCTGTGACAAAGAACTTCCACACATTAAATCATTCAAATATGTCTTGTAAGCAGACTTAATTTTCTCTTGAGATTACTTTCCAGATTGATATCTTTTTCCTTTTCCCTCTAGCCATTTATTGATGTTCTTCACATCACGTTTCCCTTTAGCAAATGATGCTTTCACCTTCTGCTACGAATCAAGGTTTGGAAAGTGTGGATTTTTGGGTTTAAAAGGCTCATTTTTCTTTCCTTGAACATCCAATTTCTCAAATTGTCATTTTATAAATGTCCTTGTAGGTAAATTTTTACAATGGTTTTGGTATTGGTTTTGATAACCAACGACATTTCGAGGAAAAACATTTTGACTTTGTTGAAAATGTCTTTGATCATGAGTTGGATTAAAATTCTTTCATTCATTAATTTGAACAAAATTCGGTTGATTCCTGTTTTGAACAGAGCTTCCATTTTCATGATTTGAACCATACTTTATTTGAACATTATGAGATCGAACTTGATTTGTTTGACTTTTTGGAAAATTCTTTTGCTTTTGAGATGGTTTGTTTTGAACAGACGTCTTATTTTGAGAAAATATTTGAACATGTTCAGCTGATTTTTGCTTAAAAACCTTTTGTTTTTTAAACGCTTTTACATTTTTCTAGTAATCTGTATTACGTACTTTTTTATTTGAAATACCCTCTCACAAACCAATTTTTCGACTTCTCAGTCGTGTTCAAAATTTGAACTTGTTCATTTTTAGTGAGAGTTTCATTAGCAATATGCACAAGATCATCAGCATTTAAGCATTCATCAATCTTAACTATTCCATATGCATAAAAATCATTAGGTACTTTATCATAGTCAGATATTTCTTTTCACAATCCGAAGTTTCATCTATCTTTTCTCTCTTATAAGCTAAGAAATGGAGAAACTTTCTATGTTGTTCTTTGCATATATCAGATGACTGATGCACTTCAGTTAGTTTAGCATACAAGCATTTTGCAGAATTACAGTAAATATTCCTATGTTTAACTAACAACATGTTATCAATCCTAATAGAATCTCTATCTACTGTAGCATTCCTTAATTGAAGTTCTAAACTCCCTATCATACTCTTCTTAACTTGCATTTTGTTTCGAATATCATATAGTAATGATTTCGATTTTTCAGCTTCTCTACTCACGGAAACCAACATATCATTAAGTTAAGAAAGAGTATTCATAAAATTTGTTAAAACTACATGATAAGTATTCGAAGTAATATTAAGTGATTGACGACGATTAAGTACGATTTATTTCATTGGAGATTTGTCAGCAGCTGTTGAGACAAAGCATCTTCTTGAGATCTTCTCATCACCAGAGCCACCTTCTATGAACTTAGCATATATAGGTTCATGTGTTGGATTCCTCATCTCCTCATCAACAGACCCTGAAGACCAGATCTGATATGTCCCATCATTATCATCTACTCCTTTAGCCATTAGATAGATTCCTTTACTTTGAGCCTTAAGCTCGTCAATCTTTCCTGTTTAGTATGCTTCATCTTTTACTCTCTCTCCATCTTTTCCTCCTTCTTTCTCAACATACAGTCCTTTGCCAAGTGATTCGACCCATAGTAGTAGTTACAATCATAACCTGAATCACCTTAGATCTTCATTTGCTTCTTCTCAACAATACTCTTAACTTCCTTATTGCTCTCTTTCGACTCGATCTTTACACCTTTTCCATTTGAACTATTCCCCTTGACCTCACTGTTTTTCTTGTACTTCGGATTGAACCACTTTTTGAAGAACTTTTTCACTTTCTTATTTTAATAGTAAGCTACTGCTTCATCTTCAGAGTTAATCAAAAGTCCTTCTTCTTCAAAACCAATGGTCCTCCTAAGGTCAATTTTCCTTCTTTAGCAATTTCGTTTATCTCACTTTCATGGGCCTTAAGAACATTATACATATTAGCCAACGAATAATCAATGAAACTCTTTTGCGTTTTAATCATTAGGTTAATGTTCCTCCATTCTTTTCTTAATCACATCAGGAAAGTCGGATTGTATTCCAGAGTCGAACGAGTAACACCATAACGAGTGCATTTGCATATAATTCATTCAAATGATCATAGTTTAACTCTATTGATTCGTTATCTTTCCGCTTGAACTCACTCATTTCAAACAAACGTTGCTTCATATAGCTTTTCTTTTTCTTTTCATTGCCTTGATATTTTTCTTTCAATGTGTCAAAATCTCCTTTTCTATTTTGCAACTTCATACATACTTGTAAACTACTGATGGAAGAGCACCATGTAGCTCACAAAGACATTTCTTATCATTTGCTTACTGTTTATCCCTTCTCAAAGAAACATCAGCAGAACAACCAACAGTTCCAACTTGTTCAAGCATACAAGGACGATAATTTCCACTTGTGATACATCTCCAAAGATCTTCATCTATTATGTTGACATAATCCTCCATTATGTCGGCCAATGCTAAAAGAATTCAGGAATGAACATTGGAATCGTCATAGATTATCCAAGAAAAACAATCAACTGAAACAAGTTTTCTGATTCAATATTGCGAAAAACTTTGAATTTGAAAGAGCAATTCAGAAATCTGAAAAACACAAGAAAACTAAAATTGACTGAATGAATTCTGCTCTGATACCAATTGATGTGATTTAGAATCGAGTAATGAGTATGTAATCAATTAATGAAAATAGCAAGAACACATCGAGTAAATAAGATCTGATTGGCTCATATTTCATCTGTAAAGAGTAAAAGTGTTTGAGAGAGTTTACAAAGTTGAAGAGTACAAAAGTTACTCCCGACTCTAATACTTACCTTATTTATAGGGTGTTACAGACACAACAAAAAGTACAAGGACTAAACATTCTAGTTCGAATTTGAAATGTGCCTTGTAAATACATATAGAGTCGAAATCATTCTGATTTCGAACCCTTATAGGCCAAAATTATTTCGACTCCTCTCTATCTACATTCGGGCACCTATACACCCTTCATACCAGAAAAGTACGCCCCACGTACTCACCACCGAAGCACTATGTATAAGTCGTCGATGCATGATACAAGTATTACTGTGAGCATACTACTACATACGCTTGACGTACTCATCAGAGGCTAAAAATCCATATTAATCTCTTATTGGTTAAAGTCAAGTCATCCAAAAAGAGATATGATTCCTAGACAAGGTCTAAAACCGTAAAGTTGCCAACTTTACTCCATTCCATGCCTTTTTATCCTTCTAAACCCAGAATATGAACACCAAATTTAGCATGACTCACCCAAACCCATCAAGATGACATTTTTATGCACCTATAACTTCAACAGTGCTAAGATCTGACATTCTAAGCTCTTGGAGTAGCCTATACTCACAAGGATGACTCTTAGGACAATAATAAACCGAAAACATACCTTAGATTCTATCTAACACATAGATTCATCAAGTCAGAAACTTTATACCTCCCGAAAGTTGATGAAGATGATTAGAGCTTGGATCCACAAGCTCCAAGCCATGTAATGATTCCAACTAGAACTCCTTCTTCTCCAAGGCACACCAAAATCACACCAAAAACCTCAAAATGCTCAAATGAAAGCTAAGGTTGTGAATCAAGAGTTTAATGGAATGGAGGCTAAAAATAAGAGGGATTGGAGTTGAGTTAATATCAGTAAATAGGGTCCAAGACCCTAAATTAGGGTTTACATGAGGCTGGAGTATGCCTTGCGTACTCCCAGTATGCCTAGCATACTCCAATAGGTGTCCGCGATCCTCTTGCCTAGTATGCCCAACATACTCCCTATGTACACCCAGCATACTAGGTTTGGCCTTAAACCCACCAAACTTACGAAGGCCATAACTTCTTTGTTCTAAATCTGATTTCGCCGATGCTTATATCCACGGAAAGGTAATGAGAAGATTTACACTTCTAATAATCCCCGTTACCATAATACTTCTGAACTAAAATCCAAAATTCATAAAATCCCCGAATTGCCATTTTATCAATGCACCCTTGGATTCCAAAACACAAACCGAACTCCCAGATCATCTAACCTACATTATCCACACTCAAAGGGGGGGGGGGTTTAAGTCTCTTTCCCAAAGGCCCTAAGCCTTGTGATAACCGCTCTTCGGGTCACGGACCTAAATTATGAAATGATTCGAACATGGTGTTAAAAATCTCCCCCACTTATGTTAGCTTTCATCCTCGAAATCATTCCTTACTACTTCCTCTATCGCTAGATGATCTTTCCCAAACATCCTTAATTCCAATTAAGACTGAAGAATCATCCCATACCGACAACCGCCTGCCATCCTAGCGCCGTCTTAACAAAAATTGTTTATACCTCCAAAAGAATGAACCTTAACACTCTGCCCTCAGCCCAAAATAAGGAAGCCCAAATGCCCTGCCTGAGAACTGAAACAACTACCTTACTCTTCACAACTGGAAGGCCTCATATGTCAGACCCCCAAACCAAAACAGCGGAAACGTTTAGGAGTGGAGGACATCATGTACAGTATCACAACGATTGTATCATACTAATCAAAGTAAACACAACCATTACATTGAAATATAGGTATATATATTTGTTTGTTACATAGTTTGTATACATCAAAAGTAAAACAAAATATAAAAGACGTGACTTTATACGCTCCGTCTTCTCAAAAGCCAATGGGAGTACCTGTCTACTGATTTCCTGAGAATCCAAGCGAATTTTGAAAGAGTATCAACATTAAGTTGGTGTGTTCATAAGAATGCTTTTTCAATGAAAACCTGTCATTGAATCTGTAAAAATGTTTGTATGCTTCCCAAGAAAATCCGATATTTTCTAACATGTATGTTTGTTACTGTGTTCCGTAATCATGTATAATGTACTAGTTCGTATGCCTGGTTACCACCACCTGTATTACTTATCGTTATTTCTAATGAAAACCCTTTTCTCTGAAAACCCTAGTGACCACCAGTATGTATAGTAGTTTTATTACTTAAAATAAAACCATGTATTGTATCCCCTGGAATCCACCAGTGTAATGTAAAGTAGTTCTAATAATTAAAGTAAAACTAATGAAGAATGAAATCCCATAAACAAAGGCTAGTTTAGACAATCGTGAGTCGTATAACCATGCTTGATATGACTGATGACCTCTGCGACGTTCTTCAGGCGTCGAACGGTATGATATTTGTTACCCCAGGTATGCCTGCCTAACTGTAGCTAGCAGTTTAGGTATGGGATTGTCAGTCCTGAATAGATCTATTCACAAATCTCATGCTCTCCCTCCAGGAGACTCTGGTTACAATAAATGATAGGATTTATTTCGTACCTCAAAGGTTACAATTGAAGATATATCTCACAATCCTGTATTAACTAGTTTACGTGTGGTTTAATGTTGTTCTCTTGTATTTGAATCTATTTGTATACCTTCAAGAGTAAAAATAATTATACTTAAATAATTATTCAATGTTGTACTCTTGAAATCCAAAAGTTGTACTATTTATCATAACCTAAGTCTTCCATTGTTTATATGTTTGATAATGTATAAGTTCTGAATTTGTAAAATTGTATATTGAAATCCCAAACTATGCATATTATAGTTCACATGTAGGTTATGTACTTGGTTCATGTATTGATCTAAAAACTATGCAATTATGATTGTAAGTTGGAAATGTTCCTTATGCTCAGCATGTTAGAAAAGGGGTAAAATATCTAAATATTTTAAAATATGTGTAAAATCTTTTGGTTGTACCAATTGCATGAGTTTTAAACCTGTTGAAACTCTTTTTTATAAGTTCACAAAATCATTTGCATTTAGCTTGGAATCTTCGCCTGAAAATGTTTAAAAATATTAAAAGCGTAGGGGTATGAACTCACTGTTAGTTGCGTGAAAGTGTCAGACTGTGAAACTGAACGAGGACCTTCGATTTGTTGTACGCTACACTTAATGGGATCCTAATAACAATTAAATACACATATGCATTTTATTAGCGAAACCATTAATTATAGTGCATGAAAAACACTTGCTTTTGGTTTAGGAATGTTACTGGGACTCAATTGAATCTGAGAAAGTGGGTTTTCAACCAAGTTCACGACTTGGGAGGGTTTGCATGTAACACCAAATTTTCCAAAAACAAAATTTTCATTTAAATAATCGATTTAATATTAAAAACACTTGTTTAAAATCTTATTCACATTCGAATTACAAAACATAGTTTCATTTTCATTATAATAGAAGACCAGGATCCTCCAAAACACAACTCTTCCTTCGGTGTGTACAATCGAACCGTTGCCATCCCGCGTTACTGTAAGAACCTGAAACCACATAACATAAACAACGTAAGCACGAAGCTTAGTGAGTTCCCCAATATACCTTACGCACATACGCCTTCCGACCCGGACCTCTCGGTCCACATAACATTGCCTTCCGGCCCGGACCTTTCGGTCCACATAACATTGCCTTCCGGCCCGGACCTTTCGGTCCATGTGTCTCAGGGGACTTCCGTCCCTGCTGGGTAAACCTTCCGGCCTTACCCACGCCGACCTTCCGGTCCATCACACATCATATCGCCTTCCGGCCCATAACATAATCGCCTTCCGGCCCATAACATACATAGCACATATCGCAGATAACTTACCACATATAGCATACATAACACATATCATATCCGACCTTCCGGTCACACAATCAAACCCTTCCGGGTACAGTATAGTGAGAAGACTCACCTCGCGGACACTGGAAGATAGCAACTCCTGAAATCTCTTGCACTTGATCCTCCGAGCTACAAGCTCCCTGTCTCATCATATATCTCTTTTTAATACTTCTATCTCCCACGTTAACTGACCCTACAACGTTACACACAGGTCAACTCTGGTCAACAGTCCATTGTCAGCTCAACTGGACTCGGCGAGTTCCCTGGCGACTCGGCGAGTCTGGTCGTCCTTCAATCCTCTAAGATTCCCCTTCTACTCGTCGAGTATCCTCTTTGACTCGACGAGTCACTCCTGGAAGAATCGCGGGGCCACCCCGACTCCACTCGCCGAGTCTGAAGAACAACTCGGCGAGTCCCAGTGAATCTTCAAGCTACTCGCCGAGTCTGATCATCCGACTCGGCGAGTCCACGCCATGCAGTCGAACAACTGCTTCCTGAAATACGTATGGTCCCGAAATACACAATCATGGGACCTTCTGGACCTCTAACCATCCTATTACTGGGTTACAAACACTTGGGTAACAATATAATAATCCATCTAATCACCAAATGGGTTTCATAAACCCTAAAATCGAGTACACATCAATACAGCAGAAATGATCCGAAATATTACCTGAATAACACCCTCTCTGCGTCTCCAAACCTCAGAACTCGATCCCCTTGATATTCCTTTGGCCAAAACTCTTCTTCTTCTTGCCTAACAAATTCTTCAAGGTTCCAAAAGCTTTCTCTCCTTCTCTAAACGTCCACAACGATTAGGGTTCTTCTCAATCGGCCAAAAGACGAACAATGGAGGCATAAGATCCCTTATATACGTCCCAAACTGAACGGCTAGGGTTTTCCACTGAACAGCGTCGACTCGCCGAGTCCATATCTGGACTCGTCGAGTCCAGTCGCGAACCCGCGACCAAACCTGCGACCCTACTCGGCGAGTCTGGCTCCAACTCGTCGAGTCTCCCCTTTAAAACACCCCCAAAATGCAATTTAACAATACTTGAGATTTTGGGCTGTTACAATTCTCCCCCACTAGAATTAGACTTCGCCCTCGAAGTCTCACTCTGGAAATAGCTCTGGCTGCTGCTCCCGCATCTCACGTTTCGGCTTCCCTAGACACTACCGATCTCTCCCGAGACCGCTACTGAACCAATACCAGAGGTACCTCCTTGTTCCTCAGAACCTTGATCTTCCGATCTCCGACGGCCACTGGTCTCTCGACGTAACACAGGCTCGCATCCACCTAATCGTTCTCTAGTAGAACCACTGCTGACTCCTCCGCTATACACCTCTTCAACTGCGACACATACCAGTGTCATGGATCCGTCTCAATTCCGTTGACAGCTCCAAACGATAGGCCACCCTTCCTACCTTCGCACCTTCGCGAAAAGGCCCAACATACCGGGGCCCCCCATTTACCCCTCTTCCTAAATCGAAGCACCCCGTCAGAAATACGAAGTCGCTGACCTGAATCACATGCTCGTAACGGCGTCTGCCTGCATAACTTTCCTGTTAACTCTAGACGATCACTAACTCTCTTTAACCTGCTGAGTCTGCTTTGTCAACTAAATACGAACTCTGAACTGCTCATCACTCTTTGTAATCGGAAATTACCCAAGATGCACTTTGCTCCAAATCTCAACGATCACTCAGCCCATAAGGGTTAGGAAACCCTGAACCACCGGATCCCCGATCCAAAGCCCACTTTGCCCATTCCGGGCCGACTGAGAGATCCGTTCTCCCTCTCAGATCAACTCTCACAAGATCCCTCTTTCCATCACATACACATACTGAACTAGTCCCAACACTCGCAGGTTGGAAGACCCGATACACTGATGATATCCTCGAACATCTCCCAAACTGAACCACTACATCCACCCTACACTCTGATCAGAATCACACTGAGAATTTAAGATTCTCTCTCCCCCTGCATCCCTTCTGAGCCTCAACAGACATCCCAAACCGGATGGGCTCCTACTTCGCTGCCGCGAACACGATACTCAAAGGCATACCCGAAATACTCTAACCATAACTCTGCTCTGCGGCTTTACTTCTCGTGGACTTGCACTCCCCTTCGGAGCTACATACCCTCCTCTTTTCCTTTTTCACGGAACTCTCTTGAACATAATGCCACTCCAGTCGGTGCCACGGTGCTCGCCCCAAGCGACACCACCCTTTTTGCGTAACTGCTATTCACATACTCTGGTTCTCATTGCAGGGGCTCTCAATCCCATGCACTCTCTCCACTCATCAAAATCACTGCCTCTGCTAAACAAGATCAATAACCCGGGGCCAGACCTTCCAATGCAATCACACTGCAACATACGCGATCCGCAATCTCAAACTAATCCAGCAATACCAACAGAGTCTCCAGTATGACTGGACCGACCCTCATAACACATACTAGCCACTCGAGGCTATATCCCTGTGGGTCCGTACACCCAACTCTGCGAACCCTCAGGTTCTAACTCTGGGAACCTTCCGGTTCCAGCTCTAAAAACATGCACAACATAATCCCGTGGGATTAATGCAGTACAACCCATCACGTACCTCAAACATACCAATACTCTGATCACATAACCCTGGTTACTAACTCAAGCTTGATCCCGGCCTCCTCTCAGGCCTCCACAATCGAATGCCCTAGGTCTGTATCCCGCCCCGCATACCCGACACTCGCTCTCGTCGGCCTATACTCTGCGCTGACAACCACTGCTGAATCCCAACAGCTAAGCACCCTCCCATACTCATCGATTTCCCGGAGAATTCTCCAATTCTCCCCCACTAAAGCACTGACTAACTGCCACCGATCGTCATTAACGACCTCTCAGAACAATCCTGCACAAAGAGAACATTCACTCACTGACTGCTTCCCACAAGCATAAGCAACCCTCAGCAAAACACATCTCCTCCCTGATCAATCCACCCAAGAGAACCCTGTCTTTCAATTATCCACTCCACAACTGTAGATGCTACCCGTCATTCAACCCAGTGCCGCATCTCCACTATCAGCCCTCGCGACCGATGACCAACGGAATTCCCAAGCAATAACCCATAACCAAGCCCACAACCTGCCCAAAGGATGAACACCACATCGAAAACCGCACAAGACTACTGACACTAACACACCAATTATAACCATACCCAACCATCAGGGAATAACGAATGCCAAGCGAAAACCTGCAGCACCAATCCATAACCATGCCAAACCCTCGAAGCAACGAATACCGCATCGAAATCCACACCAGACACCAGCACAAACAATACGCCACAATCAACGCAAGCTAATCAAGACATCAAGACAGCATCATACCCGCAGCTGCCTCCGGCACTGCTCCGTCTCCCTCTGCCGCAAGCCGATAAGCACAACCCTGAGCCCTTGGGCTCTGCTCCATCTTGTCCTCCTCCTGAACTCCTCAAGGTGGCCAGTGCTAGAGCCTGCACCGATCCTGCAGAAAGCTGTGGACAGTTGACCCTCAAATGTCCAACCTGCCGACAATGATGACAAATCTTCAAATCCCGAATCGGCACTGACTGCCGACAATCCCGCGCATAGTGCCCCTCTTTCCCGCACTTGCGGCATGCACCACCGGACCAGCAACTCCGGTGTGACTCCTCCCACACTTCCCACAAGTGTGGCCGCTCCGATCCCCCATTCCAACGTCTACGGTCCTGAACCGTTTTGGCGCCGACTGCGACTGCATCGGGGCCTACCTCATCTCACGCAACTGCAACTCAACCTCTAACTCACGCCACATGGCGGCCTCCTGCGATACCAACACGGTCTCGCGCCTCTGCGCAGACACGAACTGTCTGATACCCTCCCCTTGAGCATACTCGGATATCGGGACATCTGAGCCTGCTCCGAAGCGAACTCAGGGCAAAACATTGCCCTCTCAATAAACATCCCGGTGCTCTCAGTCACCGACTCCAAATCCTGCTTCAGCTTAAGGAACTTCCGAGCCAATTTCTCCTTTTCATCCCACGGAACATAGCGAGTACTGAACATCCCTCTGAATTGATCCCATGAAACCGCAGCCCTCTGCGCATCGGAAAATGACCTCGTGGTCAATCTCCACCAATCCTTCGCCCCGAGCCTCAATAGGTCCAGAGCACACCCCACCCTCTGATCAGCAGGGCATAAACTCGTGGAGAAACACCCCTCTATGTCTGATAACCATCTCATAGCAACAATCGAGTCCTGAACTCCATCGAATGTGGGAGGCTTCGCATAATAGAAGTCCCGATACTGAAAACCCCGACTAGCCCCTTTCTTTGCCGTTGCTACAGCCGCTGTAACCGCCGCGGCAGCCGTCTCTGCGAAAGCCGCATATCGCTCATCAAACTACTTCAATCATAGTGGTCCTGATCGACCCAAACAATTCTGGCGACTCAGCCCGCAACAATGCAGCAACCTCATCACGCAGGATTTCGCAAATCCTCGCATCCCGCTCGCTCGTGCTCGTCCGATCGATAACCGGATAACAAGATAGCCACAAGCATCATCCACTACGAACCATGGTACTCATCCCATGACATCCCTCCTCAACATGCTTCAGTGTATGGCACCTGAACCATAGCACCACTCCTCAATCTGCTCCAATGTATAACACTCGAACCACAACATCTATTTCAAACTGTTCCGATGTATGGTGCCCTGACCATAACATCACTCTGTATCCGCTCCGATGTATGGTATTCGAACCATAACATCACTCCTCAATCTGTTCCTTAGGACCTTCAGAATGCCCCCTGTATCAAGTATGGGTCCTCTGCTTTCAGTAGTACGGGCCCATACTACCTGCCACATCTACCCATACTTTCCACACGGACCATCCCAGAGTTCCTAAGTGGCTGATAAACCTGCTCTTTCACCCATCTCATCGCGCGTGCTCGCTTTCCAGCGAAATCTTCTACTCTACCCGCGCACTCATCTGGCTAGGTTTACTCCCTAGTCCCTTCCGCCGTCCTCCCACTTCTTTGCTATCAGCTGCTGAAGAGTTCCTAATGATGCCAGCCCTCTACCTCCTGAGTATCGTCATACTCACTTGGTAGCTGACTCCCATCATCAATAACTCCACAAAGCACAAAGCAAGCAGCATTCGAGCATTGAAGCATACATAGGACTCCCCATCTGTGGTAGCTCCACCTTCTCGGCTCATCCTCGGAAGTACCTCTGTACCCCGTAGCTTTACCCCTTGCGCGTTCTAACTAGATACTCTCACTCATCACATACACACAAAAGCATAACGCACATATAACAGCAAACCCTAGACTAAGGCATCACAAATCAGGCCACTCTAGTCCTAAGATGTGAAATACCTAGCCTGCCTCTAGCATGCAATAATGTCTCATAAAGTGCATAATAGATATTTCATAATGCAAAAGTAAGGGTATTTTGGGAAATCACCGTTTGGCTCTGGCTGATTGTACACACTGCTCTTTCTTGCTTTCTCTTTGAACTCTTATTCACTTTTAGAAAACCATTTAGTTGGAAAACTTTTTCTTACTTCCTCAGTTTGAGTCCAGATTTACCCATAGGCGCGTCCGAATCCCTCAAACCAAGGCTCTGATACCAATTTGTAACACCAAATTTTCCAAAAACAAAATTTTCATTTAAATAATCGATTTAATATTAAAAACACTTGTTTAAAATCTTATTCACATTCGAATTACAAAACATAGTTTCATTTTCATTATAATAGAAGACCAGGATCCTCCAAAACACAACTCTTCCTTCGGTGTGTACAATCGAACCGTTGCCATCCCGCGTTACTGTAAGAACCTGAAACCACATAACATAAACAACGTAAGCACGAAGCTTAGTGAGTTCCCCAATATACCTTACGCACATACGCCTTCCGGCCCGGACCTCTCGGTCCACATAACATTGCCTTCCGGCCCGGACCTTTCGGTCCACATAACATTGCCTTCCGGCCCGGACCTTTCGGTCCATGTGTCTCAGGGGACTTCCGTCCCTGCTGGGTAAACCTTCCGGCCTTACCCACGCCGACCTTCCGGTCCATCACACATCATATCGCCTTCCGGCCCATAACATAATCGCCTTCCGGCCCATAACATACATAGCACATATCGCAGATAACTTACCACATATAGCATACATAACACATATCATATCCGACCTTCCGGTCACACAATCAAACCCTTCCGGGTACAGTATAGTGAGAAGACTCACCTCGCGGACACTGGAAGATAGCAACTCCTGAAATCTCTTGCACTTGATCCTCCGAGCTACAAGCTCCCTGTCTCATCATATATCTCTTTTTAATACTTCTATCTCCCACGTTAACTGACCCTACAACGTTACACACAGGTCAACTCTGGTCAACAGTCCATTGTCAGCTCAACTGGACTCGGCGAGTTCCCTGGCGACTCGGCGAGTCTGGTCGTCCTTCAATCCTCTAAGATTCCCCTTCTACTCGTCGAGTATCCTCTTTGACTCGACGATTCACTCCTGGAAGAATCGCGGGGCCACCCCGACTCCACTCGCCGAGTCTGAAGAACAACTCGGCGAGTCCCAGTGAATCTTCAAGCTACTCGCCGAGTCTGGTCATCCGACTCGGCGAGTCCACGCCATGCAGTCGAACAACTGCTTCCTGAAATACGTATGGTCCCGAAATACACAATCATGGGACCTTCTGGACCTCTAACCATCCTATTACTGGGTTACAAACACTTGGGTAACAATATAATAATCCATCTAATCACCAAATGGGTTTCATAAACCCTAAAATCGAGTACACATCAATACAGCAGAAATGATCCGAAATATTACCTGAATAACACCCTCTCTGCGTCTCCAAACCTCAGAACTCGATCCCCTTGATATTCCTTTGGCCAAAACTCTTCTTCTTCTTGCCTAACAAATTCTTCAAGGTTCCAAAAGCTTTCTCTCCTGCTCTAAACGTCCACAACGATTAGGGTTCTTCTCAATCGGCCAAAAGACGAACAATGGAGGCATGAGATCCCTTATATACGTCCCAAACTGAACGGCTAGGGTTTTCCACTGAACAGCGTCGACTCGCCGAGTCCATATCTGGACTCGTCGAGTCCAGTCGCGAACCCGCGACCAAACCTGCGACCCTACTCGGCGAGTCTGGCTCCAACTCGTCGAGTCTCCCCTTTAAAACACCCCCAAAATGCAATTTAACAATACTTGAGATTTTGGGCTGTTACATTGCAGCCGTGAACTATTCTCGTCTGAATGGTTTACGGCCATGATCAGTGTTCTTGAAGAAAATATGAAGGTTTGAAGGGTTCACAGTAGTGAACTTATTTCAGCCTTTGAAGATTTGAAGATTTGAAGGTTTTGCGGCCGTGAACTCAAGAACAACACCGGATTTGATGACAAACGTGTTTTAAGGCTCCACAACAACACCCAAACGTCATTTTTGATGATTTTCGAAAGAAATAGGGATATTTTTGTGTTTGCGGTTGAGAGGTCAGAGAGAGAATGGAGGAGTTTTCGGCCATAAAAGTGTAAATTAGGCGTATGAGCACATATTTATAGGTTCAGTTCATGGTTAGTTGTGGGTGCCACCACCCATGAATGGGTTTACGGCCGTGATCGGGTTCACGGCTGTTAACACCAGTCAGCCCGGATTCGCTGATTTTCGAAGTAACTCGGGTTTTCGCCCGATTTCGGTTCCGACTCTTATATAAAAGTAAATTGTATAACTAAATGATTTTCTAAACCATGAAAATTTGATGTAACTAAATAAAAATTCAAAATTTATTTAACGGAATCGGCTAACGTTAACGGAAAAAGGTTCGGGTTGTCATATCATCCCCCCGATAAAGGGAATTTCGTTCCGAAATTCTAACATCGAATACAAATCATGGACTCGGAAAAAGATGAGGGTACTTCTATTGCATTGAATCTTCTCACTCCCAAGTGAATTCAGGTCCCCGCTTGGCATTCCAACGGACCTTCACTCTCGGTATGCGACTTTGCTTTGTTCGTTTGACTTCCCGATACATGATTTCGACTGGTTCTTCCATGAAATTTAGGTTCTCATTGATCTTGATCTCATCAAGAGGGGTCACAAGGGTTTCGTCATATAGAAACTTTTTAAGGTTCGACACATGGAAGACAGAATGAATGTTGCTAAGCCCTTGGGGTAAATGAAGTTTGTATGCGACGGGACCAATCCTAGCGAGAATCTTGAACATCCCAAAGAATGTCGGATTTAGCTTTCCACACTTCCCAAAGCGTATCACGCCCTTCCAGGGTGAGACCTTCAACATAACACGGTCACCAACCTGGAACTCCAAGGGTTTTCGTCATCTGTCGGCATAGCTCTTTTGCCTATCCCTAGAGGCTTTCAGTCGTTCTCTGATTTGTATGATCTTTTATGTAGTTTCGCAAATGATTTTCGGGCCTGTGAGAGTGTTGTTGGGGACTTGACCCTTAGCTAGTTGTGTGTCACCCACCTCATCCCAAAACAGAGGGGATCTTCACTTACGACCATAAAGGGCTTCAAACGGCACAACCTTGATACCGGTATGATAGTTGTTGTTGTTGGAGAACTCGACTAAGGGAAAATGCGTGTCCCACAACTTACCAAAATCTATAACACATTCTCTCAACATGTCTTCCAATGTCTAAATGGTCCTCTCACTCTGCCCGTCGGTTTGCAGATGGTAAGTTGTGCTCATATCCAGCTTAGTGCCAAGAGCCTTCTGCAATGCATGCCAAAATCTCGAGGTGAACCTGCTATCCCGATCAGAGATAATAGACATAGGCACACCATGCAGACGGACTATCTCTTGACTGTAGATTTGTGTCAGCCTTTCCATCTTGAAGGTTTCTTTGATTGGCAGGAAGTGAGCGGATTTAGTCAATCTGTCGACAATTACCCAGATGGTATCGTACCCACTCGGAGACTTGGGCAATTTAGTGATAAAATCCATCACAATCCTTTCCCAATTCCACTCAGGTATTTCTGGCTATTGAAATAGACCTGAGGGCTTTTGATATTCCACCTTCACCTTGGCGCAAGTCATGCACTTACCCACGAAGGTAGCGATCTCTGCTTTCATATTTGGCCACCAATAGAGCTTTTTGAGATCCAAATACATCTTCTCCGAACCTGGGTGAACGGATTATCGAGTCCTGTGAGTTTCGCTCATGTTAACCTCTCTGTAACCGCCGAACTTTGGGGTCCATATCTTGTTCATGAAATAATAGACCCCGTCTCCCTTGATCTCTAAGTTCTTTTCCATTCCCCTCAAAGCTTCATCTGACATGTTCTCTGGTTTCAAGGCTTCCATCTGAGCCTCTCTGATCTAAGTGGATAGATGGGAATGGATGATCATTGTCAGTGCCTTCACTCTATGAGCTGAGTACTCTTTCTGGCTTATAACGTATTTCACACTCATAGTCATTTTGTAGCTCCACCCATCTTCGTTGCCTCATGTTCAATTCCTTTTGAATGAAAATGTGATGCAGGCTCTTATGGTCGGTGAAGACAGTGCACTTGGTTCCGTAGAGATAATGTCTCAATATCTTTAATGCGAAGACCACTGCTCCCAACTCTAGATCGTGATTTGTATAATTGACTTCGTGTGCTTTCAGCTGTCTCGAGGCATAAGCAATGACTTTTACTTGTTGCATGAGCACACAGCCTAGGCCCTGATTGGACGCATAGTTGTAGACAACAAAGTCCTCTGTCCCTTTGGGCAGAGACAGGATACGTGCGCTACACAATGCCCGTTTCAAGGTTTGAAATGTAGTGTCTTCCTTTTCTCCCTAGCTAAAGGGTACACCTTTCTGAGTTAGGGTGGTCAAAGGCTTAGCAATCCTAGAGAAATTCTGGATAAACCTGCGATAGTAGCCAACAAGACCCAAGAATTGACGGATTTCTGACGGCGTATTTGATGCTGACCAATTCTCTATCACCTTGATTTTGGAGGGGTCCATATGTATGCCTTCCTCGCTAACCACGTGACCGAGGAAAGTTACTTTTCTGATCCAGAATTCGCACCTAGAGAATTTTGCATGAAGATTCACCTCCTGTAATGTCTCTAGCACTAGCCTCAAGTGTTGTCTATGGTCTTCCTCGCTTTGGGAATAGACAAGTATATCATCAATGAATACAATCACGAAATTTTCTAAGAAGGGGCGGCACACCTGATTCATCATATCTATGAATATTGTCGGTGTGTTGGTTAGACCAAAAGGCATCACTACAAACTCATGTGACCATATCGAGTCCAAAATGATGTCTTAGGAATATCGCCCTCATGGATTCGCAACTGATTGTACCCTGATCTTAGGTCTATCTTTGAGAAGTAACTAGCTCCGTGCAGTTGATCGAAGAGGTCATCGATTCAGGGAAGAGGATAGCGATTTTTGATGGTGAGCTTCTATACACTTCCGAAAGGATCCATCCTTCTTTTTCACAAACAAAATCGGGGCTCGCCAGGGTGAGAAGCTCGGTCTAATGAATCTTTTGTGGAGCAGTTCATTGAGCTGGCTGGATAACTCTCGCATTTCTGCCGGTGCTAAACGGTATGGGGATTTGGCTATAAGAGTTGCTCCAAGGATTAAGTCAATTCTGAACTCGACTTGGCATTCGGGAAGATCCTCGAGGAAGATATCAGGAAAGTTGCAGACTTCAGGGATGATCTCGAGATCTTTAACTTCCTGCTTTTCATTAATGACATGTTCTAGGAAAGCTTGACACGCTTTTCAAATATATTTTTGGTCTTTAATGCATGATATGATACGGAGGTCTTTAATGCATGATATTCTCGAAACAGAGAATATCGGCACGTTGGAGGCTTAACCAATCCAATACGATAATGATATCGAAGCTTTTAATGGAGACCGACAAAAGATTGATGGGTAAGGAATAACCATTTAGGGTAAGGGTACAACCTATAAATACGTCGTCAGTACTCAATTTCTTACCATTAGCCATCTCGACGGCAAAGGTATCAGTTAGAGGTTGGGATTTATGCTTGATTAGATGCTTGAATGCATGACTAACAAGATTTCTCTCCGCACAACTATCAAAAAGAATGCATGCATAAGCTTTGTCGGGGAGGAACGTACCCATTACTATAGTGGGATCAGCAACAGCTTCCTCCTGGCCCATAGCTAGCACTTTCCCCCGTGTTGTAAGTTGTTGCCTTTGGGAAATTCCTCTTGTAACGCCTGGTCTCACCGCATCCATAACAGGCTTTGCTAACTCCAGCTCCAAGAGCCTGATTGGTTGGTTGGACTTCTGTCTTGCAAAAACGAGTTGTGTGCCCCTTCTTGCCACAATTATTGCACAACATTTCACGGCACGGCCTGTGATGGTGGAAGTTAAACTTGTCACACCTTGGGAGGTTTCCAGCATATCTACTTCCAGGTATTGGAGGTGTAGGGGCAGTGGCAGGAGTAGTAGCAGCATGCACAGCCACTACTTGTTGTTTCTTGGAGGGATCCTGTGTAGATTTTCCCTTGCGCTTATTCCAGAACTTTTTCTTTCCACCGCTCTCCTTGGGTGGTTCGTGGGCAACTGGCTCGGGATCCTGGCAACCTCCATGATCAATCAAAGTCTGCGCCAATTGTTTGGCACTGTCAAACGTCAGCAATCTTGCAGCCAGGACATTCCCCTAAGTTGGGGTGTTAATCCCCAAATGTATCTTTCTACTTTCTTGCTCTCCGGGGTGACCATTCTCAGGCAGAGAAGAGCAAGATCACTGAATCTCTCAGTGTAAGTAGTAATGTCGGAGCCTTTCATCTTTAAATTCCAGAGCTCCTCCTCCAGCTTCTACATCTCGCCCCGTGGGCAGTACTCAGCGAGCATCAGTTCTTTTAAATCCTCCCAACTCATGGCATTAGCTATTGGAAGAGTTAGGGATTTGACTTGGCTATTCCACCAAGTTAGTGCTCTATCGGTGAAGGTACATGTTGCAAACTTCACCTTGCTAGCTTTTGTGCAAGCACATATCTAAAAGATTGACTCCGTCTTCTTGAACCATCGAGTTAAAGCAATGATACCTCTAGTGCCATCGAAGGATTGCGGCTTAGCATTCAAAATGTCCTTGTATGTACATTCCCTGGTGTGACCATGACTGTCACTGAGATTTGACATTAGGGCACCACTAACAGCCCCACTTGTACCGCTAGCATTTATCTGGGACATTGCAGCAACCATGGCGGCTGTCACGGCTGCTTGGAAGACAGTTGGGTCATATTGAGGAGGTGGCAGCGTCAGATCTGTCGAAGGATTGTTGTGCTTTCTGTTGGGTCTCTTCCTCGGAGGCATCTTATTCTAAAAGAATCAAGAAGAAGAGGATGGTAAGTCCTCTAGAATTTGCAATCAAGTGATATGGAACAAGACATATCCCAACCTAATAGACAAAGTGTTCTCTAAGCGATATACAAAGAAGGGTTACCAATAAAAGTAAACTATCACTAGAAAAGAAATAAGTAGCAACACTTGGGGTGAATCACTACACTGAGTTCGGCTCTAGCTAAAATACTCCTATAGTATTTTAAAGTTGCAGGTTTTGTTCTATTGATCTCTTGTTGGATATAGTTTGGTAAGTTTAAGGCTTGTTGCAACAC
Source organism: Lactuca sativa (assembly GCF_002870075.4). Lineage (NCBI taxonomy): Eukaryota > Viridiplantae > Streptophyta > Magnoliopsida > Asterales > Asteraceae > Lactuca > Lactuca sativa. The sequence goes on from NC_056630.2 coordinate 254,848,579, forward strand.
CACAGTCACACGCAAACACATGTTGGTCATGTCTTAAATAAATATAGTTAATCAGGCTATATTGATTCCAGTAATGATTACATATTATCCAGGTTTAACTGCAGCGTCCAACATCCAAATACTTTTGTTTTGTTCTACTTGCGATATTACATCTAGTATGTATATATACTTGTATACTTCATATAAGATACTTATATTTTAAAAAGTATATGATGTGTGTAAAACGAACTAATTTTAATCCTATTTTTAGTTAATAAATTAAGCACACAAAGGCAGTGAACCTCTCTTTTAATGGTATAGTTGAATAAGTAGGGTGTCGAACTCAGGGAACGGAAATTAATATAATAACTAATTTTAACTAAACAAGTAATAAAAGTAAAGGGTTTTTTCTCTAGTTTTACAAGACTAGAAACGTAAACATAGAACTTAAAACAATTAACTAACTAAACAATTAAAGCAAATGACAAATTCACCAAATTTATTAAAGGGTTTTTGTTTAGGTTCAACTAATGCACTCCTATGGTTATTTAAATGATAAATTAATTATTATTGGTTACCAACTATAGTGGTTAGGTTCATGTTTATTACTCCTAACCCTTAGACAATTAATCAATTCAAGCAGTGGCCAATTGTTTAAACTAATTAATTCCCCAGTTTAATTATTTGGATTAAATAAGATTTGTAATTGGTTAATCAAGTTGGTGTTTCAATTAACCTCTTGTTTGTTGGTTTCTCAAACAAGCTCACACATTAATTTACCGATTCTCTAATTAATCTTAATTTCATATTCATTACTCTTAAGCATATGATCAAGTGTTCACATAACATATGAGGTTAATAATTAAGAGATGTTCATGCAGCTTAATTACCTTCCAATTAACAGAAAATAGTTGTCATTAATGCATAAGGTTCTTTAACAAACTTAATTTAATAAAATCACCAAATAACAATCAATAATAAAGTATATTCTAAACCATAGGAGTAAATTAGTCTTCCCCAACAGAAACAAAACGAATTTAGTTCATAGTCATGATACAAACAAACTCAAAAGCAGATTTAACTAAGCTAAACATACTTAATTCCTAATGCTAAGTGGAATGATTAACCTAATTGCCTTGATTCTTCGAAGGATTGAAGATTAGGGTTCCTTAGCTCCTCCAAGGGTTCCTTAGCACCTCTTCTCATGCCACATCTTGGTCTTCTCTTTATAGATCAACGAACTAGAGTATGGATCATTTCTAAGCTCCTCAAGAGCATTCATTTGCATTAACCGGTTGCTCTTAAGTTCCTCCATGTTGAACTTGCACATCCTTAAAGCCCAAAACGCTTTATGCTCTATCTCCACCGGCAAATGGCATTGCTTTCCATAAACTAACCTATATGGTGTAGTACCAATAGGCGTTTTGAAAGCTGTACGGAAGGCCCAAAGTGCATCGTCTAGCTTATCCGACCATTCTTTGTGATTACTCCCCACCGATTTCTCCAATATTCGCTTTAAAGCTCGATTTGTCACTTCGGTTTGTCCACTAGTTTGTGGATGGTAGAATGTAGAAAATTTATGGGTTACCCCATATTTCCTTAGCACCTTATCTAGTTGATCATTGGCAAAATGTGTGCCTCGGTCACTTATAAGAGCTTTCGGGACTCCAAATCGTGAAAATAACTTCTTTAAAAACCGCACCACTACCCGACTGTCATTAGTTGGTAACGCTTGTGCCTCCGCCCATTTGGATACATAATCCACCGCCACCAATATGTATTTGTTGCCTTTAGACATGGGAAATGGTCCCATGAAGTCGATCCCCCACACATCAAATACCTCGCACAGTTGGATACTATGTTGTGGCATTTCATTTCGAGATGAAATGTTTCCAACTCTTTGACAAGCATCACATTCTTTGACAAATCGGGCTGCATCTTTAAAAATCATGGGCCAGTAAACCCAATGTCAAAGATCTTATGTGCAATGTAATGTGCTCCATGATGTCCACCCGTGGGCCCGCTATGACAATGCTCTAATATTTTCCGTCTTTCATTCCCGAACACGCATCTTCGTATGATCCCATCCGCGCAGCTTCGGAAAAGATATGGTTCATCCCAAAAGTAATATTTTATCTCGGAAAAGAATTTCTTCTTTTGTTGACTTGTGAGATCTTTTGGGATGTAATTGCTAGCTAAGTAGTTAGCTATATTTGCAAACCATGGCTCTTCTCCCACGGTCACCATAATATACTCGTCCGGGAAATCATCTCCAACTGTATCTTCGTGCAATCACGGGTTTTCAAGCCTTAACAAGTGGTCAGCTGGTACATTCTCCATTCCTTTTTTGTCTCTTATCTCTATGTCAAACTCTTGAAGAAGTAGCACCCATCGTATCAGTCTTGGCTTGGCATCCTGTTTGGAAAATAAATACTCTATAGCAGAGTGGTCAGTAAAAATGGTTGTTTTAGACAAAACTAAATAAGGACGGAACTTATCAAAAGCATACACCACACCTAATAATTCTTTTTCCATGGTGGTGTAATTTTCTTGGGCTGGATTTAGAGTCTTGCTAGCATAATATATGTGTTGAAAGTGCTTATCAACCCTTTGACCAAGGACAGCTCCTAATACAAAGTCACTAGCATCACACATAATTTCAAAGGGTAAACTCCAATTTGGTGCAACAATGATCGTGGCATTAGTTAATTTTTCCTTTAAAAATTCAAATGCCTCTAAACACTCTTTAGTAAAATTAAATGGTGCATCTTTTAATACTAATTGTGTTAGAGGTCTAGTTATTTTGGAAAAATCTTTTATGAAACGCCGGTAAAAACCCGCGTGTCCTAGAAAACTTTTAATGCCCTTCACATTAGTTGGTGGGGGTAATTTGGCAATAGTGTCAATCTTCGCCCAATCCACTTCAATTCCCATTTTGGAAACCTTGTGGCCTAACACTATACCCTCCTTAACCATAAAGTGACATTTCTCCCAGTTGATAACCAAGTTGGTTTTTTCACACCTGGCAAGCATTAAGTCAAGATTTGTGAGACAATCATGGAAAGAAGATCCAAAAACAAAAAAGTCGTTCATAAAAACTTCCATGAATTTTTCCACCATATCGTGGAATATGGCTGTCATACACCTTTGAAAAGTCGCGGGTGCATTGCATAGCCCAAAGGGCATGCGCCTATAAGCAAAAGTCCCACTTGGGCAAGTAAATGTGGTCTTTTCTTGGTCCATTGGGTCTATGGGTATTTGGAAATAACCCGAGAATCTGTCTAGAAAGCAATAGTAACTATGGCCCGATAATCTTTCTAACATTTGATCAATAAAAGGTAGGGGAAATGGTCTTTACGAGTGGCATCGTTTAGCTTTCGATAATCGATGCACACCCTTCAACTGGTTACCGTTCGTGTCGGAATTAGCTCATTCTTTTCATTGGTTATGACTGTCATCCCTCCTTTCTTAGGCTCCACTTGGACCGGACTCACCCACGGACTGTCGAAGATGGAATACATAATTCCCGCATGTAAGAGTTTAACCACTTCCTTCTTGACTACTTCTTGCATATTCGGGTTTAATCTTCTTTGGTGTTGTACAACCGGCTTTGCTCCTTCTTCCAGCTTGATCTTGTGAGAGCAATAAGATGGGCTTATTCCCTTGATGTCGGTGATGCTCCATGATATGGCCTGCTTCCGCTTCTTCATCACTTGCACGAGCTCTTCCTTTTCAGATTTAGACAGGTCAGAGGCTATGATTACTGGCTTTTGGTTTTCATCTTCAAGGAAAGCATACTCCAAATGTTCTGGTAACTTTTTGAGCTCAGATTTTTGGTTCTGACTGTTGTACACGCCGAGTGCAGGTAAGGTACTCGGCGAGTTGGTAGCTGCATTCACGACTTCTGATTTTCCTGAGGATGAACTCGAAGAGTAGATCGGCCCTACTCGGCGAGTAGAGCTGTCAGTTTGCTTGACTATTTCTTCAAATTCAGCTTCTTCCAGCAGCCTTTCGATCTCCATTAAGTCTCTTTTTGCATCAAATTCTTCATCAAAAACTGTGGACTTGCTGGAATCTTCACTTACGCACTCCTCCAATAGTTTTTCTAGCATGTCAATTGAGAACGTTGTGTCATCACTGTTCCTTGCATACTTCATGGCTTGATCAACCCCAAAAGTTACAGAATCATCACCTACCCGCAAAGTAAGCTTTGAATCCCTCATGTATACTATAGCACTCGCAGTGTTGAGGAAGGGTCTTCCGAGGATGATTGAGACTTGAGGATCCGCCTCCATATCTAGAATTATAAAATCCGCCGGAAAGACAAATTTGTCCACCTTGACTAGTAAGTCTTCGCATATGCCTCTTGGGAAAGTGACTGTCTTGTTTGCTAAGTGAATTGCCATGCGAATTGGCCTTGGTTCCGGGAGATCCAAATTCTTAAAGAATGAATATGGCATTAGGTTCACACTTGCTCCCGAATCGACTTAGGCATGAATGGTAGCGAAGTTGCCAAATTGGCAAGGTAGAGTTAAGCTCCCCGGGTCACCCTTCTTCTTTGGTAGCTTATTTAGCATAGCAGCTGAGCAGTTTTCATTGAGGACTACCTTCTGCACTTCTTCCATCTTCCATCGATTAGTGAGAAGTTCCTTAAGGAACTTAACATATTTGGGCATTTGGGCGACGGCTTCAATGAAGGGTATGTTGATTTAAAGAGCCTTGATATGATCTAGAAACTTCTGGTACTCCTCTTCCTGCTTCTCCTTCTTAGCTCGGGTTGGGTATGGCATTGGAGGCTGATACAGCTTTTCAGGGACCTGTTCCTTCAGATTTGGCAGTGTACTCGCCGAGTCCATATTTGGTACTCGGCGAGTAGAGCTGTCAAATTGAAGATTTTGATTTTCTGCTTGATTTTATGTCTCCTCCTTCGATGATTCCTTGGATGCGTCAGTCTAAATAGGGGCCAGGGGAGTGATTATTTTCCCACTTCTTGTTGTAACTAGATTTATGTGCGCACCTCGTAGGTTATTTTCGGTTTTACTAGGAAGTTCGCCCGGTGATCTTTGGTTGATTTGTTGAGCAAGTTGCCCTAGCTGTGTTTCTATGTTGTGGATAGATGCTTGCTGGTTTCTAAGCATGGTCCTTGTTTCTTGAATTGCAGCATCATGATCACTATGTCTCTTTTCTGAAGCAGCTACAAATTTGGTAAGCATCTCTTCCAAACTTGGTTTTCTTTCTTGTGTTGGCTCATCCTTTTGGTAAAACCCTCTTCCTTTCTGCCTGAACTTCTCCTCCTTAACCTTCTTGTACTCTTCATATGGGAGCCACTCTTTCTTTGGTTTTCGCCAATCTTCATCATATCGGTCTCCACTTGAGTAACAAACTTGCAGCTTCTTGTTGCCATTTTCATCCAAGTCGCAATCTCTAGTAAGATGAGGCCCATTGTAGTTTTCGCAACCCACACGAATAGCATGGATCGTTTGATCCATTTTATCCATCCTCATATCCATGGTTTTTAGCATAGCCATGACCGCAGACAAGTCTTCAGTAGTTGTATATGAGGCTCCCCTAGTAACATCATTTCTTGGGTTGTGGTATTCTCTAGAGTGCTTAGAGAATTCTTCAATTAATTCCTTGATCACCGGGGGTGGCTTCTTTGTGAGCGGGCCTTGCAAGTCAAGTAACCGCCTGGTTGTGACATTGACTCCATCATAGAAAATGGATACTTCTTGCTGGATATTTAGGTCATGGTGTGGGCAGTTTCTTAGTAAGCTCTTGTACCTCTCCCAAGCTTCATATAGTGACTCTTCAGCTTGTTGTTCAAAGTTAGCTATTGCTTTCTTAAGTTTGGCTATCTTGGAAGGTGGGAAAAAGTGATCATTGAATTCTTCTTTCATCTTGGCCCATGTTGTGACTGATTCGGGGGGAAGTGTCTTGAGACAGTCTTTTGTAGCACCTTTGAATGTCACCGGAAGCATGCGAAGTAGCTGAGTCTCGCGAGGCACATTTGGAACATTGAAGTAATCAACTACATCATTGACTTCATCCAAATGCTTGTAGGCATCTTCGTGGTCTTTTCCATAGAAAGCTATTTCTTTAAGTAAAGCTAGGATATGTCCCTTGAGCTCAAAACTAACAGTTGCGGGAATTGCGGGTTGCACAAGTCCCGGGCCAGTGTCGTCGCGCATCCTCTTCTTCCATTCCCCCATGGGGATTTCATCAATGTTAGCCATGGTAAGAGATAACTCGTCGCCGGAATCGGAGTCGTGCCCGTATGTGTGTTCTTCTTCTTCCTCGGTGCCGTACTAGGTGTCTTCCTTGATTGGGTCTTCGCTTGCTAAAGATGCGCTGGATGCTCCTGATTTGCTGCTCTTCTTCTTCCCAAAAACAGTCTTCAAGTTAGACAAAGGTGACTTCTTGGGTGTACTTGAGCTCTCCACGTCCTTTCCTTTGTTCCTTTTCAATGCGGATTCGGGATCTTCAAACGGGGGTACCAGCGGGGTGTTTGATCCTCTGGTCATGAAAGTCCTGAAATAAACAAGATAAAAACGTAAAAAGAACAAAAAAGTGTAAAAAAAAACGAAAATTAATCTGAAATACTGTTGTACTCGCCGAGTAGGTGCGAATGCACTCGGCGAGTAGCAGTGAAATTTTGAAAAACTTCTAAGCTTAAGTATAAAACTAAAACAGATTCTAAAACCTAATTACTAACTATTAATCCGCAATAAATTAACTTTGTGCCAGTAAACTCACACAAAGGATCGAAAAAATTAGAAATTAGATTAACTATTTAGTACCGTTCCCCGGCAACAGCGCCAAAAACTTGATGTGTGTAAAACGAACTAATTTTAATCCTATTTTTAGTTAATAAATTAAGCACACAAAGGCAGTGAACCTGTCTTTTAGTGGTATAGTTGAATAAGTAGGGTGTCGAACTCAGGAAACGGAAATTAATCTAATAACTAATTTTAACTAAACAAGTAATAAAAGTAAAGGGTTTTTTCTCTAGTTTACAAGACTAGAAACTTAAACATAGAACTTAAAACAATTAACTAACTAAAAAATTAAAGCAAATGACAAATTCACCAAATTTATTAAAGGGTTTATGTTTAGGTTCAACTAATTCACTCCTATGGTTATTTAAATGATAAATTAGTTATTATTGGTTACCGACTATAGTGGTTAGGTTCATGTTCATTACTCCTAACCCTTAGACAATTAATCAATTCAAGCAGTGGCCAATTGTTTAAACTAATTAATTCCCTAGTTTAATTATTTGAATTAAATAAGATTTGTAATTGGTTAATCAAGTTGGTGTTTCAATTAACCTCTTGTTTGTTGGTTTCTCAAACAAGCTCACACATTAATTTACCCATTCTCTAATTAATCTTAATTTCATATTCATTACTCTTAAGCATATGACAAGTGTTCACATAACATATGAGGTTAATAATTAAGAGATGTTCATGTAGCTTAATTACCTTCCAATTAACGAAAAATAGTTGTCATTAATGCATAAGGTTCTTTAACAAACTTAATTTAATAAAATCACCAAATAACAATCAATCATAAAGTATATTCTAAACCATAGGAGTAAATTAGTCTTCCCCAACAGAAACAAAATGAATTTAGTTCATAGTCATGATAAAAACAAACTCAAAAGCAGATTTAACTAAGCTAAACATACTTAATTCCTAAAGCTAAGTGGAATGATTAACCTAATTGCCTTGATTCTTCCAAGGATTGAAGATTAGGGTTCCTTAGCTCCTCCAAGGGTTCTTCAATCGCAGATGAAGCTCCAAAAACGTCAGAAGTCCTCTCCAATTGGATAATAGTTTGGTATTTATAATTATCACAAAACAGGGTGTACTCGGCGAGTAGCAGACCCAACTCGCTGAGTAGATGGTAGTTATCCATCTCATACCAGGAGTCTTGACTTATCTTCTGGAATATTCTAATGGACTCGCCGAGTAGGAAGGCTTTTGTCCCTCATTCTTCATTCTTTGGTCTCTAATTGCTTCCCCTTGTTCCCTTTCACTCCCAAGCATGTCTTTTGGACTGAAAACAAAATTTAAACATTATTAAGTACCTTTTGTCCACATTATACACATAATTAGTTAAAAATGAATAAAAATGTATGCTAAATAATTAACTAGTTATGAACATATCAGTATACTTTTAGTTCAGAGCACTTCGGCCCCTTAGCGTTTATAGTTGTATACCATGTGAGATTCGGTATACTTAGTTCACTATAAACAATAACTCTGATACCAATCTATCAAACCCACAAACTGAAACGGTGGAAACGTCCGGGGGTTGAGGACGTAATGTACAGTATCACAACAATTGTATCAGAGTAATCAAAGTAAACACAACCATTATATTGAAATATAGGTATATACATTTGTTTGTTACGTAGTTTGTATACATCAAAAGTATAACAAAATAGAAAAGATGTGACTTTTTACACTCCGTCTTCTTAAAAGCCTGCGGGAGTACCTGTCTACTGATTTTCTGAGAATACAAGCAAATTTTGAAAGAGCATAAACATTAAGCCACCAGTATGTCTAGTAGTTTTATTACATAAAATAAAACCATGTATTGTATCCCCAGGAATCTTCCAGTGTAATGTAAAGTAGTTCTATTAATTAAAATAAAACTAATGAAGAATGAAATCCCGAAAACAAAGGTTAGTTTATACTATTGTGAGTCGTATAACCATGCTTGATATGACTGATGATCTCTGCAACGTTCTTTAGGCATTGGACGGTATGATATTTGTCACCCCATGCATGCCTGCCTAACTGTAGCTAGCAGTTTAGGTGAGGAATTATCAGTCTCGAATATATCTATTCACAAATCTCACACTCTCCCTCCAGCAGACTCTGGTTACACTAAATGATAGGATTTATTCCGTACCCCAAAGGGTACAATTGAAGACATGTCTCATAATCATGTATTAACTAGTTTACGTGTGCTTTTGTATTGTTCTCTTGTATTTGAATCTATTTATATACCTTGAAGAGTAATAATAATTATACTTAAATAATTATTCAATGTTGTACTCTTGAAATTCGAAAGTAGTAATGTATATCATAAACTAAGTCTGCCATAGTTTATATGTTTGATAATGTATAAGTTCTGAATTTGTAAAACTGTATATTGAAATCCCAAAAACCACCTATTATAGTTCGCATGTAGGTTATGTACTTGGTTCATGTATTGATCTGAAAACGATACAATTATGACTGTAAGTTGAAAACGTCTCTTATGCTCACCATGTTACAAAAGGGGTAAAATATCTAAATTTTTTATAAAATATGGAAAATCTTTTGGTTGTACCAATTGCATAAGTTTTAAACCTATTAAAATTCTTTTGTATAAGTTCACAAAATCATTTGCATTTAGCTTGTAATCTCCCCTTGAAAACGTTTAAAAATATTAAAACGTAGGGGTATGAAATCACTGTTAGTTGCATGAAAGTGTCGGACTGTGAAACTGAACGAGGACCTTCGAGTTGTTGTACGCGGCACTTAACGGGATCCTAATAAAAATTAAATACATATATGCATTTTAGTAGCGAATCCATTAATTATAGTGTTGGAAAAAAACACTTGCTTTTGGTTTAGGAATGTTACCGGGACTCGATTGAATCGAAAAAAGCGGGTTTTCAACCAAGTTCACGACTTGGGAGGGTTTGCGGCTGTGAACTATTCTCGTCCGTGAACAGCCTCTTGAATGGTTTACGACGGTGATCAGTGTGCTTGAAGAAAATATGAAGGTTTGAAGGGTTCACGGCCGTCAACTGATTTCGGCCTTTAAAGATTTGAAGGGTTTGTGGCCGTGAACTCAAGAACAACAACACCAGATTTGATGAAAAACATGTTTTAGAGGTTCCACAACAACACCCAAAGGTGATTTTTGATGATTTTCGGAAGAAAGAGGGGTCTTTTTGTGTTTGCTATTGAGAGGTTAGAGAGAGAATGGAGGAGTTTTCGGTCAGAAAAGTGTAAATGAGGGGTAGGAGCACATATTTATAGGTTGGGTTCATGGTTAGTGGTGGGGGCCACCACCCGTGAATGGGTTTACGGTCGTGATCGGGTTCACAACCGTGAACACAAGTCAGGACGGATTCGCTGATTTTTGAAGTAACTCAGTTTTTCGCGCGATTTTGGTTCTGACTCTTATATAAAATTAAATTATATAACTAAATGGTTTTCCAAACAATAAGAATTTGACGGAACTAAATAAAAATTCAAATTTTATTTAACAAAATTGGCTAACGTTAACGGAAAAAGGTTCGGGTTGTCACATCATAACACAGCGATAATCACTACAAGAACATCCTGAAAATATGAACCCATCAATATAAACCCTAGAAGATTATTCCCTATAATTACTGGTCATTCATTCATCACACCCATCCCCTAGTCCCTGACTAGGAATACCATTCTACTATGCAACAGGAATGCTCAAAATATATCGATAGCGAATTACACCGAATCCCCAATTCGGAGGTTGTGCCTAAAAACCTTAAATACATGATTGACTTCCTGAAAAGTCATCACCAACCTGGTGATGTCATAAGTATAAGGATGGACAATCCAAAAATTCTCACACTACAAGAAAATCTCATGTTAGCGTAGGTGTACCCCCACCTGATGAATCGCTCGAGACGTTCACAATGGACTTCATGGCTCAAGATTCCATAACCAACGCCCAACATTGGTAACCAAACTCCTGGTTGACATTCCTCAAGCAACCCAAGTTCATAATGAAAACACCCTACAAGTGTCTACTGGTGCACAACCATCATTCCTAACAACATTTAACTTCCTACATGATCCAAACTAGTTGATTATCGAATCTCCCAACTCCTACAATGCACTAGCACCCAAATAAGCAAAGAAAGCTATTGATTTAAGACCTAAGAGTCTTAATCAAAAGACTATCAAGTCTTAGCCATATAAATCATATGGCCACTGGTTCACCATACATCGTGACACCTACTATCCACTAAATGATAGGCTTACGGTACTAAACCGATCTTGTTACCATCACATCCATAGTCTAAAGACTTGCAACTAGTACCACGGGGATCTAAAGATACCCAACCATCAGTCCACTGACTTGTAGGGACCCAAACAACATTCCTCTTAATGCTATCCAAACACAACATATACCATACTCTTTTATTACACACAATCCCTTTCACAACACATGTTGATATCAAAGCAAAACTAGACGGGCCTCAACCATTAACAGAAACATCCTCATGAACGATCAATACAAGATCCCAAAACCTCGATTGAAACCGAACAGATTCCACCAAAACATAACTAACTCTAGAAAACTTCCAATGGATCTAGAAATGCTTCCAAAACCTGAGCCTGCTATGCACCAAAATTCCACACCACAATTGAGGGTAAACATACCAGAAACCAAAGAAAATATAAAACATATGGAACTTGACGATATGTTACGCATCCATTGAACTTTAAGTGACACAAATTGAAACTTTCAAAGAACCTCCACTTTTGATGATGAAATAAAAGACCAACGATCGAGAATGCATTGAGAACTACCCCAATAACCCAATACACTACTTGCACAACAACCATGTGAGACTAAACACACCAAACTCTGAAGCTGATTTACTAATCAATATTGCCCACCCTAGAACATGGATAGCAATCTATATAACAAGTTGAGGAATCCGTCAGCACTTGATGCTCAACCTGAGCGTTCTAAATGCCTCTTGATTTATTCAGCGGCATTCTAAATGGAACCACTAGCTACAACAAGCTTCCTTATCCGACATCTTCTTGCCGCGAAGATGAATCTTGCATTCTTGAAAACATACATCTAATGCTAACTTGCTCTGCACCTCCATCCTGAAAATAATCCTGAAACAAAGTTCTGCATACCTGAACTACAAATCCCTAAGACCCATTCTTCTGAATTCATAAACTCAAACATAGTAAAGATCCTTCAACCAAAATATCCGGTTCTCCCCCACTTAGGTTTCGAACTACCACCAAATGACGTTGCAGACATACCTCATCTCAAACAAGTCTTCCAAATAAGGACCAAGCGAGCCCAATTTATCCCGGATCTCAGATGGAAACCTCAAAAACCTCCCAATCATAACAATCTCTAATATCATAATCCCATGCAGATGAACAACTAATAATTTTGTCCAATCATGACACCAATTCTCCATCTATAAACAAATAAACTACCACACACCTCGCCTAATTACTCAACACACAATTCATCGCAAGCATTACTCATAATTATAAGAAACATCATTCTCTTAGTCAGGATACATCAAAGACAATAGATGTTGCTCTTACTAATTCACTTCCTTTGGTTCCTGAAACAATAAACTAGCACTTGACCTAACTAATTTCAAGAAAGCAGACCCTTGATTTCGTCTCGAGGTAACCCTACCACAAAACCCTTTTGGGTATTCCTATACTTCCATACCATTGACAAAGAAAACCACAATCTTCTAGACTCATGTCAGGACTACATCCTATCTCTGAAATCACATGTCTAATCTCTTTTCCGTTCGATCATGGTAAGCTGGAAGTACATAACCCCTATTGATTATAATGAAATCCCAATCCATCTGCCAATCACCTAATCTCCGACAGCAATCCTTGAGCCATTCATCACAATTGCTTCCTTATTGTGTCCTACAACTTAACTGTCACTACTTGAGCAAGGCCCTCCAAACCTCGAAATCAACTACCTTTCACGTTTCTGCACCATTGAAACCCTACACACAAGGCCATTGAGGCCCGAAAATCATCTGACCTATCCTCAACCTAGACAATCATACCTAATAACCGATAAAGTCAGAAATGCACTACAATGAATCATGATGCCAAACCATGCAATCTTCCTTAACTAGTTTCTTAGAATCTCCCAAATTTTCCTCAAGTCGAGTATGTGTTCTTACAATAGTACATGCCTAATACTACCTTCCACACCTATCTATATTCTCCTAAAGAATAATCGTGGGTCCTCTAAGTAACCACTCATGTCCACATCCGTCATATCTATTCTTATACACCCGTTCTCAAACGAATACCCAAAGCTAAATAGCACAACCACCCCACTATAGAACATCCTAGGATCTCTTAGGTTCCTGGCCTCACCATGCCATCAGTTGTTGAAGAACTCTAAATAATGTTAGTTAACTACTTCATGAATACAATCACATACAACAAAGCTTAGATAATCCTTCGAGTAAAAGACACATCCTTATAATGGTTACACTTAAATGAGAGTGGCATAGTAGGGTAAAATCCATCACTCTGAGATTATCTAACTTATGCAGCTCGTGATTTAACATAGTCGCCTAGTAGTTAACTTAGATCATCACGTGTCCCATAAATCACAAAGCAAGCAACATTCATGCAGTAACACTCCAAATCACAGCCAAACAGAAGACATCTCAATCTCACTTCTACCAAGAAAGATTTCAAATCTAGTATAACATCCAGTTCCTTTTAGGCTACATGGCATCACATATCAGGTCAATCCATCAACCAAACATTTCTGCAACTGAGAGACGTGAAACATGCTATGGATCTAACCAAACAACTCGGGAAGATCCAATCAATAAGCAACACAGCTCACCCAGGCCAAAACCCTGAAAAGGAACGATGCACCTGGGGCAACCACCACACTACTCCCGGACATCATCTGCATAAGGAACTCCCCTAACATCCTCTAACTAGCTCACAAATACAATTACATATCGCCGACACCAGATAATTCTTCGAATGAAAGGTCTCACATTACAATGGTTAGAATCAAACAAGAGCTGCTCAATAGAGTCAAAACCTAACCTTTTAAAATTATCTAGTCTTAAAAATATGTAACTTAATATGCTTGCTTACTAGTTAGCTGAGGTTAATGGAAACTCGTAAAAGCACAAAGCAAGTAGCATTCGTGCATCGACTAATCAGATCAAGCATAACCTAAATAGGCCATCCTATCACTGACTGATTAGTAATAGTATGAAAGTCTACAAGCTAATACAGTAGGCATATAAATACATCTTTCCTGGCATTCTATCATGCAAATCCTGAGCAAATCCTTATCCCTACTTGGCATGTGATTCACAAATTCACAAATCAAAGCATATCATAAAACATGTATGGGTATTTTGGGAAAACTTACTTGAGCTCGGTCGATTGCATGCACCACACCCTTTTTCTTTTTTTAGAAAATACCTTTTATAAAACATTTCTTTTTGAAAAATCTACCAAACCCTCAATTTGAGTTCAGACATACATGAGAGTATGCCCAAATCCATCAAACTAAGGCTATGATACCAACTTGTAACATACCAAAAATTAAGGCTAAAATTTTTGATTTTTAAATTAATAAAACCATTATCCAAAACAATATCATAAAAACCATAGAGAATCAGAGGGTATTAATAAACATCCAAGTACATCAGAGTCATGTTATATGAAGAACAATGTGGTGTGTGCAATGTTGTCATCCTGAACTCTTCCTTTTCAGACCAGAAGTTCTTGAAACATAAACTATAAACTGTAAGCACAAAGCTTAGCGAGTTCCCCAAAATAACACAAACGATACATATCAAACATATAATAGGCCACACCCGTCATCAGGCCCCGTCCAACATTAGGCCCCTCTTGGAACAGGTCTATCAGTCATCAATCCTTGCCTAGCATCAAGCTCCACTCGATATACATACAAACACATAAACACATGCAAAATCACAAAGATAAATAGCATACAGTATAATCACCAGGACCCGCCCTGTAAACATATCATACCAAAAAACATACATGCATAGTTACGCAAACATCTAGCATCCTATTCATAATAAACCATGGGATGACATTGGTGCCTTCAACCCACTAAGCATAGTGAGGAAACTCACCTCAAGCCGCTGAATCTCTCAAATAAAATATCGTTATGTTGATCCTGAAAATCCCCACGCATTGCCACCATCAACTAATATCCAATTAATAATTGGATCTCAACCCGTAATCAAGAATCTAAATTAATTGTCCAACATCCATGGTAAAAACCCATTTTACCCTTTTCTTACTTGGCCTAAAACAAAGGCCCGACCCATTTGCTAAAAAAGCCCAATTTCCTAAATGGCATCCCAAGGCCCAATATGGCCCATATTCCTAATTGCACCCAAAAACCATCATGGACCTAATTCCAAGAAATCCTTAGTCTATCCATGGCCTAAAGTCAGAACTCTAATAGCCAATAAGGCCCAAACCCTAAAAGGCCCAAAATAGACATCTTGGGAAGTACGCATTGCATACCAGAAACATACGCCCCATGTACTCACCCCCAAATCACTACATACAAGCAGTTGATGCATGATACAAGCATTATGCTGAGTGTACTCCTACGTACGTCCATTATACTCATCAAAGGCCAAAAATCCATATTAAGCCCTTGTTGGGTTGAGCCAAGTCGTCCAAACATAGATTTGATCCCTATACAAGGTCTTAAACCATAAATTTGCCAACTTTACTCCCTTGCATGCCTTAATGGGACCAAAACCCATTTTTATCATTTTGAACCCATGATATGAACACCAACTTAATCATGACTCACCCAAACCTCTCAAGATGACATTTTTATGCACCCACAACCTCAGACATGCTAGGATCCAACATTCTAAGCTCTTAGAGTAGCTAATACTTACAAGGATGACTCTAAGGACCAAAACAAACACAAAACATACCCTATACTAGATCTAACGCATAGAGTCATCAAGTTAGAAACTTTATACCTCCTAGAAGTTGGTGAAGATGATTAGAGCTTGGATCCACAAGCTCCAAGCCAAGAAATGCTTCCAACAAGAACTCCTCCTTCTCCACGGCACACCAAAATCACACAAAAACTTCAAAATGCTCAAATGGAAGCTAGGGTTTCGAATATAGGGTTTAATGGGATGAAAGGCTGAAGATAAGAGGAATTGGAGTTGAGTTATGATCATTAAATAGGGTCCAAGACCTTAAATTAGGCTTTTTATGAGGCTGGAGTGCACCCTGCATACTCCCAGTACGCCCAACGCACTCCAATAGGTGCCTGCGCTGTTCTTGCCTAGTACGCCCAGTGTACTAGGCTTGGCCTTAAACCCACCAAACTTCCAAAGGCCATAACTTCTTCGTTTTAAATCTGATTTCGACGATCCTTATATCCACGTAAAGGTAATGTGAAGCTTTACACTTCTAACAATCACCCTTTTCCATAAAACTTCCAAACTAAAATCCAAAATTCATAAAAGGCCTGAATTGCCATATACCCTTGGACTCAAAATGCAAACAAAACTCCCAGATCATCTAACCTACATTATCCACACTCAAATGTATGTGTATGTTGGGGGGGGGGGGGGGGGTTCTAAGTCTCTTTCCCAAAGGCCCTAAGTCTTATGATGACCGTTCTTCAGGTCATGACCCCAAGTTATGAAGCAATTCGAAATAGGGTGTTACATACTTTTATGGGACAAATTTTGTAATATAAAGAATACTCTTTTTAAAATAAGCAGAAATAAAATGGTATTTTTTTATCGGCAAAATAAGGATGTCACACATCTTACCAACAAACAAGATTTACATATATCAAATGACTTATTGTTAGTTGCCCCCAAAATCCCTTTCTTTTTGAGTTGGGATATGCATTTCTTGTTTATTTTACCCGGATGACAATTTCATAGATTTTTTTTGTTCAAATCTTGTTTAGCCTTTTGTGTTAACATTATAAAGGTTCTTATTGTTTGAAGAGTTATCAATGTTCAATTCATAAATTCCATTTATTAGTAATAGAGGTTATCAAACACATATTGTTAATGAAAAATATTGACTAGATGGTAAACAAAAATCAAATTTCCTTATAACTTGGACTGCAAACCGTACTCTATTGCCAATATGTAGTACCATCTCATCCGCTTTTATCTACTTACTCTTTCCAACCCCCTAAAATGAATTACATATGTAAGTTACACAATTGTATCAAATACCAAAGTGTTAGATGAAAAAGTAGATAATCCCATTTCAATCTTGAAAGTATATATACCCGAATTGCCTTCCCCGACCTTTTTGGCTTTCAATCCATCAAGATATATGTGAAAATTCCTTTTCCACTTCCCAACAACTCCACACTCAAAGCAAGTGTCATCCTTAGAAACTTTATCCTTCTTCTTTGGCAGTCAGCTTAGGGAGCTTTCTTCCATTTTCCTTTTCCATATTGTGGCTTGTCCTTGGATTTTTTTCCTTGTTTCTTCTACTTGACTTATTCATCACAAATCATGAAAACTTTGGGCGAGGGGGGATTTCCTTAGGATGTTTTTCTTAGCAGTTTTCAATGTCAAAATACCACTCATAGATAGGATTTTCCCACCCATTCATGTTGCAGTTCATGATAAAAGTGTCATATGTAACATTCGGATCATTAAGGTACGAAATATTAAGTAAAGTGTGGATTTTTAAGGTGACGTGAGGGAAGCACCGTCACATCGTCACATAGTAGCATTATGTGGGAAGGGTCGTTTAAGTATCATAACGTGAAACTATGTGGTGTCACGATATTACACCAGTTTAAATGGAAAGCCCTAATTTCATACCTGGACACTATTTAAAGGAAGTGAGGGCCTAGGTTTTCCTTCAACCTATGTCTCCATGACCTCTAAATATGTAAAAGAAAATGCTAATCCCTCTCCTCAATTTTGGCTCATTTTGGTGTTTGTGTTTGCTTGTGGAGGAATGAGGATTTGGAAGTGTTATGAGTATCTTGGCTAGCTTGGGGCTTCATTTTGTGCATCTTTAGACCTGTATAAGTGTCCAAGACCCAAACTTTCTTATAATAGGTAACTAGATCTAAGGTTTTGTTCCATTTTCTTCATTCATGAAGTAGTTGGAATGGTAGGGTTCCATAAAGTTAGCTACTTTAGGGATCCTTGAGGTCCTTTGTATATTATATGGTTCAGATCTGGAAATTGAATGTGTATTGGACCCATGCATTTGATCTTTAGTTATTTACTTCATGTTAGACCTAGTATGGGTCAAAGACACACAATAAGCATATATGGATAAAAAGCATCAACCTTTTATTATTATTGCATTATAGGATGCTTCATGGAAAGATTGAATTAATGGCTTAATGTGTGGAGAACTGAACCCAATAAGCCGAGATAACCAATTTTCACAACGTGACACCCTTGATTTCCATGTCATGACGACTGGGGTTTTCCTCAATTAATTTGGACTGATTCCATAACGACGTGACGACCTGTAGATCACGATGTGATAGTGGTTTGGATCTACGTTGAGTTGATCCATGACTAAGTTAGGAATGGGTTGATTCCATTTCTCACAATGTGACATTGAGCTAACCACGACATGAGGGTCAGCTATTGGAAGTGCTCACAATTGGCTTTGACCTTAACTGTTGACTTCTTGACCTGGTTTAACGTTTGGTCAAAATAACTAGTTTTAGAGGTTAGGTGAAGGTGGGACCTTTTTTTATTTTTAGGTGTATTGTAGCATAGATTTCGTGGCAATTAGTTGTGGTTATCTGACATCATGAAACAAGTGAATCTTCTCACTATACTATGTAGAATGCTAGTTGTGATGGTCCCAAACCCTTTATAGATTCGTAAATCGGATACAAACAAGAAAGAGAAATAGAAGAACAAAGGATTATCACAAATATATCTTTTACTAAGAAAGGTTCTCACAAAGAGAACGAGTGCACAAAGCAATTGAAACAAAGCCATCATAAAGAACTAATTAGGGTTTTACCCTAGAACTAATTAGGGTTTTACCCTAGTAAAAGATTATATACTAATTTATCCTAGAGAATCCTTAAATCCAAAGATTAATTTTAATCTATTCTAACTATGTAACCTAATATAATATATAAGAAATGGATCAGATCAGATCTTCAGAATACTTCTTCACTAAGTAAATCTAATATGCTCCATATTCTGATCAGAGCATCAACTTTAGGGAGTCTGGTTGATCAGCTTCAACTTCATTAGTGTATAACCATTAGCATGTGGCATAGGTGTATCACCTGTGTGTTATCATTGTAGAGCATTCAGTGTATGAACACACTGATCAGTCTTCAGTGAATGGTGTCTTCATGCATTTGGTGCTGATAGAGTCTTCAGGGTCTTTTGTTCATCAAGGGATGATATTTAGTCTTCGACATATGAACTTCCATCAACATATCATCAGATTATATAACTAAACAAACTCTGACATATCAACTTGTCTAAGTGTATTATTTACACTTTCTTAGACATGAGTGACTGTCTATAATGAGCTGATAAACTATAACCATAATGTATATATTTTTCATCATCAAATCGATATGAATATGTGACCTAACAAGATTTAATTGTAACTCTTGCATCTCTATGTATATTAGGTTGGGCCTATTTGTATGTATCTTAGGCTAGGCCCACTTTGCATGTTTGGTTGCACCCATTTGTTTGAATGTTGGGCTGGGCCCATTATATGTATGTTGGATGGGGCCGATTTGTATGTTAGGCTGGGCCCATTTGTATCGTATGTGGTATCTTGGGAAACTCACTAAGCTTTGTACTTATGGTTTTGTGGTTTAACATTTGTAGGTACTTCCATTTCTATCTTGACTGCACAACACTCCCCTATGATTTTCCGCATTGACGACTATTGATTTTACTCTGATGTTGAACTACATTTTATCATGATTGGTTTTGATACCCTTAGTGTATGAAATGGATGATTTAGAAAAGAAAATTTTTATCAGTGATTTTGGGATGTTATAAGTTGGTATCAGAGCATTGGTTTGAGGGATTCAGGCATACTCTCAGGTGTGCATGAACACAAATTGAGGAACATATAATCTTTTCAAAGGAAAATAAATTTTCTAAAAAGATTGTTACATAAAAGGGTGCAATGCGTGCAATTATTCGAGCTCAATTAAGTAATTCCCAAAATACCCATACGTGAGTATTATGATCGGTATGCTATTATGTGAACTGCATGTTAGATTAGGGCTAAGGATACATTCATGAATTGCATGATAGAATCGTTTGATTTGTGTGATGTCGTGTAGCGTAGGGATATTGGATGTTATGTATTACTTGGGATCTATATCGGCAAAGTTAATTGCGAAGTGTATGATCTAAAATTTGTCTACGATTAGGATCATATAGCCTAGAATGACTGATTTAGCCTTATTTCCTATTCCTAGTCCGGTTGTGAGCTTATGGTAGAATCATTTATTCGACAGTCTATTTGATCCCATTTTATATATAATTTACATGCATAAGGCAACCGGCAATGTTGGTAGAAGTTCCTTGTAGTGTAGAAGCAAGTGAGACGAGGATTCCTAGGAGAGCCTAGGCAGTGTTGTAGCAAGTTATGTATGTTTTTTAGCGCGATGGTTTATGTGAATAGTCATGGTTAAGCAACTTAGGTGATTCAGGATGATTCTTGTCAAAACAAATTGTTTTGTCAAATGTGAAGTTTTTTTGCCAAAAAAAATAGTAATAATATTGCCTTTAAAGAAAAGGTTTAGGTTTTTTTTTTCGAAATGCAATTGTATAAAAAGCCAAAAGATTGCTTGAAACCTACTAAAATGATCGAATAGAAAACTATAATAGTTTTTTATAGAAAAATAAAATAAAATTAAGGTTATAAATTAATAGAAATTCGTAACTTAGAATACAAATAAACGACTTATCATGAAAGGGAAATACGATTTTTCCCCATGCAACACACTCTAAAACCGTTAAAGTGTATTTTTTTCAAACCAAAAATGTCTTGAATTTAAAAAATAAAAAAATAAGAAAAATAATAATAAAAAAAAAAAACTATAATCAAAGCTTTTTAAGGTTCCCACATAACTAAAGAATATATAAAAACATCTCTAAAAAGTAAAAACGAAAATATATATATTTTTTCTCCTATCGTGATGCATTATCATTATAAGGCTGGAGGGAGTGGTGTCACTGAAACTGCACTCCTTCTTGTGCCACTTAGACGCCACCTCATATTTTTCTCATTTCATCAATTTGATACCAGCAAGTAAGAAAATGATTAGGAGAGAGAAACGAAAGAAGATGATTGGTTGAGAGAGGAGAAAAATAAAGCAAATAAAAGAGGAGTGAAAAAATGAGGAGTCCGACACTATTTGGGTGAAGAGTGAGTAAGTGTGTTAGAAACCGCAGGGAGAGGACAATATTTTGGATGATAGTGTGGCAGAACCGTGGTTGAAACCGCGTCCACTCCCCCAATCTAATGCAATATATTTTCAAAATTTTATCTCTGATGATAATAATAATAATAATAATAATAATAATAATAATAATAATAATAATAATAATAATAACTAAACTGTCCACAATTTTACAGCTTTAATTTGTTAATCCACAGAAAATCACAAAAATAATTAATGGCGTATCTAACATCTTTTAGACCAATATACACATAATCAAATATAAATCTCAACAATAACACAACATCTTAGAACAAGGAAAATAAACCTAGAACGCTAGAAGAACTATGTACAGAGAAAATGTGTAATAAACTCTTTATTTAATACATGGATAGAACGATTACACATAATTAAAAGAGAAGAATAATTAAGCACTCTTCACTATTACACGAGCAATACATAGTGCATGAGAGGTAGTATTCTAGCACTTAGGAATTGGAACCCCACAAGTCCTGGCCACCTTCTTGGCATTAGGAGATGTGACATACCCTTTCAGGCTAGGGTTCTTCAAGTACTGACACAGACATGGCCTCTGCTCTTTTATCTTTGCGCAACACTGCTTTGACGGTGGTGATGATGATGAGATGGCCGCTGCACATGGAGCCAGCTGTGTAACCTGGCATGTCACCGCCGTGGCCACCTGCGTTCCGGCCAAGACCATCAACAGGATTATTGCTGCTGCACATATTGCGGTGGATGTCGTTGACTTCATTTTTCAGTCTTGTAGTGTATATTTTTTCTTTATGAGGAAGGGATGCTTTGGGTAGTCCATCTCTTGGAACCATTTATAGGCCGAGGGGCTGCAAAATGACCTTTTCTTTTCCTTTTTTCTTTTTTCTTTTTTCTTTTATTTATTTTATTACAAAAGTTATGTTGAATAAAAAATTTAACAATCATTCATTCATCGTAGACCCGTAGCATCTTATATACTTTTTATTAAAATATTATAGATAGATTACATAAATCGTCTTTATTGTTTTATGGTTTGAAGTAAATTGCTAGTTTCATCATAAATTTGGGTTTGGGTTAGGAATGAACTTATAATTAAATAAAATAATCAAGATTTTTATTATAAAGTGTAAAATTTTAATAATAAATGGAAAGAAATCCCAATACTTACATGCTTAGGGAGCTGTGATTAGATTTAAAGAACCACGCATAATGGAAGACAAAGGTAGACAACTTAAAAAATTTTAAATTTTAAATACCACGTTCAATTAGAACATAATATGATCAACCCATAAGGCCATATATAAAAGCATATGTTCATCCTATTCTTGATCTTGAACAACTCTACTATGATGCTTGGAGAGTTTTTCGAGCTTCTTTGCACCAAATTTGGCATGATTAATCAAATAGGATAATGACTTAAAAGCCCAACGAAGTTTTCAAACCATTCAAAAAACCTTAATCATGTTTTGTCAGTTCAAAAAAACCCAACGAACTTAACCTTTTTGTCTAAAAAGTCCAACAAAGTTTCAAACCGTTTAGAAAATTCCAATTTTATTTTGTTTAAGTTCGTTGGGTTTTTTTTTGAACAGTCAAAACATGATTGGAGTTTTTTAAATGTTTTGGAAACTTCGTTGGTCTAACAAGTCATTTTTCCGATACGATAATAAGTCACGTCATCTGTTTTTCTTATTTGACTTTCGAGAAAGTGTAACTTAGTTGGGCTTTTTAGATAAAATGTTAAATTTGTTTGGTTTTTTTGAACAGACAAAACATAATTGGAGTTTTTTAAACGGTTTGGAAACTCCGTTGGGCTTTTAAGTCATTTTCCCTTAACGATGACTCGACATAGTATGTGCCACACATGAGAAACTCAAAATTGAAGAAAATTGATTCCATTATGAAACTTAGGATTTATTTAACCCTTAATAATCTATTTCAAATGATCCTAAAATAAGACGCAACCTCTCATCATGTTTGGATCAATCTCAAAAAATTTATGTGGGATAATAAAGACGCAAAATCCACCAACTAGTAAACTAACTTCGCAACATCAACATTAATTGATTATTCATCCGTCTTGCACTCAAATTTATCACTAATCTTCTCGACAATATCGATGCATGTACTCGAAAAGAATGCAGCTACCTACACAATTAACGGGTCTCTCACCCAAAACAAGTATATGGTCAACTCATCCACCATCGTATTCGATCCTGAACTTTCATGAAGCACAGTCTATATTTCTACTCAAGGAGAATTAAATTGGTAAAGTTCGAAATCTATGCCCTCACTAAACCTCTACATCTCATACTGTACTTGCAATACAACTGTCAAACCGAGGACATCACCATGGAAATAATCAGGGTGGTATCACGACGATGGTCGATGCTAAAATCCGCTTCGCATTCAGTCATGGGGCTACGATTTCACGCCACAAAAACCCTTTTAGGCTTATCTGCAGAAGCTTTAGTGGAATGCGATCCCACCTTGTGCAAGCCCAACAATCTTTATAGGGACAGGCTGTCCAACAAAAACAATATCAACCCAATGAGCAACACCAATGGGCCAAATCTGCTCTTATTGCGCCCCTAGACCATGTTGACACTCAACCATCCAACCAAGTAATGCTTCTTGTGTAATCTTGTAACACCATGACATTGCAAAACCAAATTTGCAACAAATGTTATATGGAAACCGGGGCCACCTCATGTATGATTTTTGTAATTTTAGTTATGTTCTATACCCTACCCTATAAAAAAATATATTATTATCGTCCATCAATTTACTAGTTCTAACAAAGTTTCCATATGATTTTATATATAAGTTTGATTTTTCTATGAAAGATTATCGACCACAACAATTGTACTCCGAAGTGACTGTTACGGTGATCTTTATTTTGTCATTTTACCGTCACAACAAGCTCTTATGTCATTTAATTCTTCCTAAGGGTACTAATGTCTTGATCACCCAATGATCATGTGTTGAAGTCTCTTCATTTTCTGCAATTTTATTCATGTAACAAACAAAAGTATAATTCAACTTTTCATGTGTGTTAAGTTGGGAAACATGTCCGTCTTCCCTTTTCTATTTCTACATCAAATGTTTTATAACTTTTTTAAAAAATATATTTTCATGTGTGGGCATATCCATTTGTTATATTTCTCAATCATTTCTTGCATTTCATGTGGGTATATCCGATCAAATATAAATCCAATGTGTTTTTAAAGTTTTCACATTTTACTCTTAAGTCGAAACTTTCATTGGATGTAAAATAAAAATGTGACAATGCGATAGCTAGGGAATATGATAACTCATGTTCTCATATGTCACAACAAAATGGCAAAACAAACCGCTCAAAACTCATGTTCTCATATGTCTTTTCAAGCTCTCCTCTAACTAACATTTTGTGTCGATGCTCTTCTCATGACCGCTTACCTTCTTAATATCATTCCATCTCCCACTATTATTTATGACATACATTTTAGCATCTCTTTCAAAAACCTACTTCTTACTCATATTTCTCATGACCGCTCATCTTCTCGATATCCTTTAATCTTCGAATATTATTTACGGCACACCTTTTTGCGTCTCTTTCAAAAACCCACTTCTTACTCATATTTGTCTGTATACAGTCCTTACCTCACTACACCTCACATTTTTGTGTCTTTTTCAAAAACCCACTTCTCTTTCAAAATACCCCATATCATACATACAATGGGCCTTACCCAACAACCATCGGGCCCCACCCGACATCGAGTCCCACCCGGTATACATACAAGCATTTACAGCACATGTAAGATTCACACAAACAACTAGAATACAAGTAATAATAATCCATAGGCCGACATTGGTGCCTTCAACCCATCAAGAACTATGGGGAGACTTACCTCTCAGTTTGAACAAATAGTTGAATACGTCTCGGCTTCGAATATCAGCTCTACTAGTCACCTATTCATCAAATAGTGACTAATCTCAAATACAACTCAAAATACCCAAAATACCCTCAGGTCAAACTTGGTCATATTCTGGTCCAAGACAAAAGGACAACAAGTCAAAAGTCAAAGTCAACGGCCAACGTTGACTTGCCACGTCATGGTGGTCCTTCACCACGTCATGGTCCCCAAAGGACAACTAACGATCTGACCCCCAGTCGCCACAACATGATAACCTGACACCACGTCGTGGAAACGGGGTTCTAAACACCTTAATTGAATATGCTATTTTCTTCAACCTCGCTGGCTACAAAGCTCAGATCTCACTCAAAACATGATCTAGAGGGACAAAGTTTCTAACTTTACCCCTAAGGACCATCCAAAAAGGTCCAAAACTCAAAACCTAGGTTTCATAAGGCACAAAATTAACCATTAAGCACTTATTCCTTTAAATCTGAAGTCCATATTCTCGAGCAGTATTTATAACACTAAAATCAACATGAAAGTTGGTGCTTTATAGACATGCATGCCCAAAACATGTCTAGAATCCAAATTAGGTCAAAATGGGTAAAAAAAAGGTGACAAAAATTTGTGCATGGATGTCAAAACACAACCAAATCTAAGATCCATGAGATATAATATTCTTGGGACCCTTAAGAGTCATAAAGTTGCAGACTTTATCTTTTCTATCTTTCCAAATGCTACCAAGAGTCCAAAATGTGCTAAAACTCTAGATCTATGAAGATAATGTTGGAATAGTGTCTAAGGCTACAACTATATTAGGCAAGTATTTGACCCGGTTATGCATGGTCCTTTTGGATTGCCTTCACCATAGCAACTTGACAGGATGATTTATAATGAGAGAACAAATATTATTAATATATTATGAGAATAATATACGGAATAATAATATTGTTATTTGATTAATATAAGTCATAAATTAATTAGGAATTAATATGGTGACTTAACGAGATTAATTGAATAAAGGGGCATAAATTGTCAATTGTATAATAGTTGTACTTTGGGCTATAATCCCTTAAGGATAAAGGGGGACGGTTTTGGGGACTTTGGATAGGCCTTAAAATCGTCCAAGGCTTATCATGAAAGGGATTAGGATTGCTTAGGGCCTAAGTTATCCAATTAGGGTTTAAAGGTGAAAGCCTAGGAGTCTTACAAGTATAAATAGACCCATAGGGTTGATGAAATCGGTACTCTTACCTTTGGAAGAACCCTGGCCGATTTCTATATCCCTCCCCACTCTCTCAAATCATTCTCTTGCTAGTTGGTGTTTGTAAGCCATTAGAGGAGTGACAATTGTGACTCTAAAGCTCCAAGGATAAGAAGATCAAGCAAGTGATTCAAGGTAAACTTATAACTCTGATTTCTTGTTGTTATTATGCTAGAATTACCATTAGAAGTCTTGGATTCAATGCATGTTCAATTAGAGAAACCTAGATCCAAGCATTAGGGTTTGTATGTGCACATAGGAATGTTCATATGGCTAAAACCCATCAAATACTACCAACAAGAATGGAACTAGAAAGCTCAGCAAAGGTCTAGAGTGTGAACACAAGGAGTGGAGATAGATTTCTTGTTGAGTCTTGCATGACACTACCTTCTTCTTCCTATAAAGATCACCAAAAGCACTAAAATGAGCTCACAAAAAGCAAAAGATGCTAGGACTAGGGTTTATGAGTGTTGGAGGTGATAGAGGCTGATAAGCGGCAAAACCCTAACTACAACTTCCTTTAAATAGGGCTCGTAGTTCAAAAATTAGGGTTTTTCTTAAATAGCCGCCGTGACATCGTGGTGCCCTATGGACATGTCATGGGAGGCAATAATGATACGCATGTTTCATGCATGTTTCCATGCCGCATGTCGATCCATTCACCATGTTGTGGACAACCCAAAAATGAAAATAAATTTCATAATTAGCATACGAGAAATCGGGTGTTACAACTCTCCTCCACTTAAATTAGATTTCGTCCTCGAAATCTGTACTTTCATTTACTCTTACAACGCCCTTCCAAACCCTTGTGGGTTTTCCAAGCCCACCCTTTTCAACCAAATTAATGCCTTCAGAGCCATCTGAGTCCAAAACCTCACTGAATAACAACTCAAGAAGATAACCACCTACTAATACCAATATCGAACCAATCCTTAGAAAAAATATGCATCTGGACGAAGAGATAAACTTCAACACACATCCCTTAACCAATAAGGAGAGGGTTCAACCATCTTGTCGGAGCCTGAAGATCCCATACCATGCTTGCCTTCTGGACATACATAACTATTAAACCCATGACCCTAATAACTTTAAATCCCTAATATGGAGCGAACAAAAACCTCTCCATCCTTGAACAAGTTTACAGATACTCAAAACATCTACATCTCAATTATATACCGATGCCAGAAGTCCTGATCCGAAACAAAATCAACTTCCGACTAAAAAACTGAAGCGATGAAGGTTGACATGACCTATCCACTAATACGAGCCGATTTTCCAACTAATCCCTATCATAAATATAACCTTACCAATAAAAACACGACAACCGTCAAAATATTTGCAATGGAGGGCCTCACCCCACGGGTCTCACCCGAGATGTCATCATTAGCTGCTAAGGACAACCTAACTAACCGTTCATGACCAACCAAACTCAACATGCTTCCACATTTACATTCCTTATCCTAGTGCTTACTACAACTCAACCGCAGTCTTACAACATTTCCGCCCTTGCCATGGGCTCACCCTCATTGTCTTTCCATGACAAACATGATGTTGTATCTAGTTAGGGGTGGAACAGAAGGTCAAACAGATGGTCCACATGAGATCGAAAAATCATACAAGGACATCACAACAGGTTTTGGACCAAGATTTCGAAGGCTATCCAACCTAACTACATAAGATCCTCATACCAAACAAAGAGCAATACTCCGAGTCTCCGACAATATTATCTTCCTCAACCTAGGCATGTGTTGATCTTCCTTTAGTCCAACTACCACCCCTACCATGGTCTACCTTATTATGGTGAATGCTATAACTACATCATAGACTTACAACACTTCCATGACAGCCTAGCATCCTTATGTATGCTACGGCTAACTCGCAGTCTTACAACACTCCCTTATCAGCCATGAGCCCGACTCATGGTCTTGTTATGCATCTACCATGCCAACCCACGATCAAATACCGGTCAAAACCACATTGACTGCATCCTAATCAGGTGTTTGGGTCATGATTCAAACTCCAAACCCTTAATCAAACAAGAACAGGAAGGGAGGCTCTAACACAACCCTCAACCTGGATCCAACCTCATATCTGCTATGCATAACAATGAATACACCAACCTATCACTGGAAGTTCTGAACCCCCAACCTTGCACAACCTTTATCCAGACTACCACTTAAACCGGCTTCCTTCTCGGCTAAGGTGTGGAACTCTTCCTAGTTCCGCTCTTGATTCTATTCTCGGAAACCCAAACGATTCTCCCCTACCTTGATTTAACTACCCTCTACTAACCTTTACAAGAAACAACAAATAATGAACCCCTTTAGCAGAACTAACGGATCACCACCCTACACCCCACTCACTGGAGGATTTATGCATTCTAAACATCTTCAACCGATACAATTTCAAAATTTTCTTTGGCAAATCTAGCATTTGAACAAACCCATGCGACCATCCTCGTCATCCACTCACTACTGCTCTTTCCCTAGTAATGGTAGCTATATCACCAAAGAGTCCTTCCATAAAAAACTGTCATCTATACTGAGCGATGTGACCACTTCTGACTTTGACTTCTTTGTCCCAAAAGGGGACAACCAACTTCCATAGGATATTTTCCTTAAAGATTCTGATGCGAGGACAACCCTGACATCATGAGAATATCGAACTGGCGAAAACTCCATAATGCTTTACATTCCACATCTATCTTGAATTCTAAAAGTCAACGAACTTGCACTACTACTTGCTCTGCCTTGTTACTGGACTAATCATGCTAGTACGACTACTGATTCACCAAGCGGTACTCCTAATTCACCCCACCGATACCTGACAACAAAACGTCTGACAATCTAATTCTAGCTCAACAAGATTTACCCCACTCATAACTCTCGGCATGCGGAATGGCATATAACAACCCACGATAATAATAACCAGACAATCATAAAGAAATTATGATCCTTAGGTGGGGACTTAACTAAACCTAACATAACATCTCAACACCAAATCACATAAGCAGAAGCAATTTAAAATGTATGAAAGAATACATACCCATGAGGTCTTGAAGTCTTGGCTTTGCTTCCTGGAAGACCGCGCGAGATGGAGACTGAGCCACCTAATCGGAAATTGTGGGCAACTTTCCCTAATATGACCAGACTGAAGACAATGATGACACAATTCTACCTCCAGGGTGCAATCTTGGCGAACATGACCCTTCCGACCGCATCTTCCGCATTTAAACTTGCAGCACACAGGCTTGTAGGGCCCTTCACCCTTAATGAAGATGTTGTGGCCCCTCTGGCCTCCAGTACTAGGATTGGAAACATCAAGTTGCTTAGATGTTGCTAGCAAATTCGAATCATGAGTTAGATTCCTCTTCCCCAGTTGCATTTCCAAACCAAGCTCCCACTCCCATGTCACCTCAACCATCCCATCAGTGATTTGACCAATAATGCCAGTCAATTCCTCTTTTAAGGTCCGCAATACTTTAGCAACATTCCAATCACTGAATCGATTCCCCTGAATGCATGATGAAAATCCTACATTCAATACCTCAAAGCAAGAACTAGCAATAGGACCATCCTCCCCAAAGAACTAGGGCTCTACAAAAATTGAACTCCCAAAATTAAGGAGTATGACGCAAACTTGGTCTGAAAAGCCCCGAGTCGTTCATCTAGTAACTCCATAAACCCATCGTGATACGCGTTAAGACACTTCTTTATAATCTTCATGATACCCTCCTTGATCGTACCAAATATCACATGAGTCTGCTCCAAAATACCGCGGGCGATCTTCGACAAGATGAACTCCCACATCCATTCATCAATCGGCTCAATGTTAACACCTGAGCCTAAACCAAATCATCCACCATGATTTCTCATCACCATAATGAAAAGAAACCATACAATAATCAGAATATACTCAAAGAGTCTTCATCCCACAAGCTTCCTAGATTCTCCGTGACTCCCCTCTATTTGAGTATGGATCTATGCTTTCAGTAGGACGGGTCCAATACTACCTTTCACACCTATCCATATTTTCCTCAAGAGTTCTGAATCCTGCAAGTCACTTTCTCAAACCGGTACTCCAAGTACCTGCTAAACATCACAACCAAACCCACTAAAGCACTTCCTAGGCTCTCCTAGGTTTCGACCTGACCCCGCCATCAACTGATGAGGAACTCCTACTATTGTCAACTAACTACTTCATGAGTACAATCACATGCCATAAAACTTAGATAATCCTTCGAGTAAAAGACTCAACGCTACAACGATTAGACTCTAACGAGAGCTGCGCAATAGAGTCAAATTCGTCACTCTGAGATTATTTAACCTTTACAGCATGTGACCTAACGTATTCACTTAATAGTTAACTCACATCACTATGAGTTCCACAAAGAACAAAGCAAGCAACATTTATGCAGTAACACTCCAAGCTACAGAACAACAAAGGACATCCCAAGCTCACTTACTACAACCCATGATAGGAAATAAGAACTTGGAGAGTTGTGAGACAATACTTGGGACGAGTATGAGTAGGTGTTAAATGTAGTAGAGGCCTATACTACTGGAAGCTTAGGACTCACACTTGGATCAGGGAAAGTCGCAAGGTTACCAAGAAGCTAGTAATTGATTCCGTTTTGTTCATGTCTGTCATTACCATCATTTCGGTAACGACTAAGAAGATGATTGTTATTCCAAACCTATTTTTCATGTCAAATTGAGTCCGGATAAGATATGTATGTTAATTGGTTCATAGAAGCAAGATCTATGTAGCATTTAACTTTAGCTAGAAGATTGAAGTGAAAGATAATCGAAGCGATCAATAGAAGTATCGCGATAGTTGTTAAAGAAAGAAGCTTGTAGCTAGAAGTGCTACATGCTAGAATGTGATTATATCACATTAGAACATGAAGGAAGGTATCTTCCATTATGGAATTTAACTCTAAAATACCCGAGTCTAAGTGTTGCATCATACGACGAGGTCATTAGATCATGGCCCATCGGTCTGTCATGCTAATCGAAGTAAAGAACTTCTCTACAGTTAATTATATTTAAGAAGAAGTAGGAGTCTCCAATAAGGATTTGTTTTGTAACTCGAACGTTACAATTGAAAGTCCAACATAGTACGAAGAGCAAGTACACGATTAAGCACCGTCTACAGTCAAGAAGTCCAAGAGTTAAATACTCATTCGAAGGAACATAGAGGTTATGGTTATTACCTAGTATGAATAGATAATGTATGGAGTCATTATACAAGCCCTGTTTCATTGATGATTTCGGGACGTAATCATCCTAAGGGGGAGATAATTGTAACGCTCGTAGATTCGGGCTAGTCAATTTAGAGACAATAAGCGTCAAAAATTACTTTTTGATGGAAGATTATTTAGAAGGAATAATCTTAACCAAGTTATAGTATATGTCACAAGGGTTCCGTACATATAAAAAACGCCGAAATTCGAGTTATAACGAAGAAGTTATGACCTGTCGAAGTTTTACAACAAAACCGACACGTCACCGCATAACATAAAAAGTGAATTTTTGATAAATTATTTTTTAGCCTTAGGATCTAAACGAAATTTGTAGTAGACAGTAAACCAAGAGCGTGCATAAAAAGAACATCCAAATCTGACTTCGTATGAGAAATTTATGATTTTTCTAAGATTTAGTATATCAGTGCACAACCCGAAATTCGAATTTTAGATCGATCGATTTTTAGCTGACACAACCTAAATGAGAATTGAAGATCTCATTAAAAGGAGTTCAACGATAAAAAGACAGTCGAAAATGGAGTCCTTATATAAAGTTATGAATTTTACACGATCGTTAACAGTGTAATGTTCTCATACTGTTAAATTTAAAATCGGTTAAGAATTAGCCGACGGAGTCTAAACAAAAATTGTAGAGTACGTCTCCACCAACGGAGTCTAAACAAACCCTAGGGGTTATGACTTCCTTGCTACGCGTATGGGTCCTATGCTTTCAGTAGTACGGGCCCATACTACCTTCCACACCTACCCATATTTGTCTCAAGTATCACCACAACACCCTTACAATATTCATTAACAAAGCGATCGATCCATCCTTACTCCTAGAGGAATGCTAAATATCTCATAACTAGCCTCCCGGCCTCTCACTACCCACCCATCCACCAACTGCCACACAACCCTCTGTTGGTGCCAGTTAACTATTGCATGAATACAATCACATACCGAATGGCTTAAACAATCTTAGACTAAAAGATTTAATCCCAGAATGGTTGGACTCAGACAAGAGTTATGCAGCAGGACCAAATCCCTTTGTCACACCCCCGGCCGAGGCGGCGGAATACGCCAGGCTTGAAGAGAATTGTTATCGAGATTTACGAAAGCAAATATGATTTGAGTGATTGAAAAGTAAGAACACGAAGAGTAATATTAATCAGATCTTATATTGATGAAGACTGATTACAGAATAAGCAGAAAGGATATTTGCGTTTCAGAAAGTTATCCTCTACTTCTATCCTCAGTCCCTATTTATAGGGAACCTGAGTGTACAATAAATATACTAAGTCTAAACAATACACTTCGTACAAAATTGACTTAGTAAAATAACATAAAGATGCGAAACTAAACAAACACACTATTCGACTTTTACAATTTTGCTTCTACAATCTCCCCCTTTGTAAACAGTCGAAGCTATTCAGTCCATCAGCTTTTGAACAGCAGAGTAAATTGTCTTTCGCAATTCTCCATACCAAGAAATCACCTTCTTTAGATCCTTCTTATCTCCTTCGTTATTCTTCTTGCCATTGTTCATACGAACAATAAAGTGTGTATATTGCGAAGAAGTATATCTTTCCACCTCTAAGACTTTAAACAAGAATTTCTTGGGCTTCCCCTTCGTATCTCTTCCTGAAAACACCATGCCAAAAGGTTTCAGGCATATTTCCCCAACAACATATTTTGATAATGCTGACTGGGATAAGGTTTCTTCCCAAGGAACGTTCACTTCTCTTCCCAACGTAGTCGCCAATTCTTCATCAATTAGAGCTAAGCAATCGAAGTAATTGTCGATATATGTCTTGACATGTGCGAAGCCTATCTTGAACATTTCAGTCTTAGATCCTTTGAGCTTATTCTCTTCCATATGCTTCAAAATGAGAGCCACTTGAATCAAATCGTTGCAGTTCATCAGAGGAAAGTCAGCTATAGTGAAATCACACTGCTTGTTGTCAGCTCGAATAACAAAGTAACGGAAATTTTGAAGCATGTCTTCAAACATCGTATCTTTCTTGATTGTTAACACCTTTTTGATCTTCATTAAAGACCAAACTTCATCCGGATTCTTCCCCAATACAGCATGAAATCTGATTTTCATGTGTATGTAATCATCAGGATTATCAAACTTCTCACTAATCTTGTATTGAGCAGTAATGAAGAGCATTTCGTTGATCGGAAAATCTAGCTGACAATTGTCTGAATTCGCAATATCATAACTTCTTTTTGGCTTCTTCTCGAATTCATACATTTCCCTCCCCACAACTTTTGACTCTATGGTTTCATAAGAGTACAGCTTCGCGGTATCTCCTTTGTTCATCATGGGAGGATCACTTGCCCTTTGCCTCATAATGCTTTGCACTTGCCTCATCCTTTCTAACTCTGCCTCAGCCTCAGCTTTCTTCTCCTCCTTCGATTTTTCGTACAATATTCCTTTTCCTTTTCCACAACATCTGTTTGAGGTTTTGAACTCGAACTTCCTTCTTTTGCCCCAATTGAAATTCTTTTGCCAATCGGTCTTGTGGTTATTGTAGTTGAGGAAATTGGCATTGTAAGTATTGGAAGAGTAGATTTAAGCTGCGTAGATATTACTTTTCCCACTGTCTTCGCATCCTCCTCTTTACATTAATTTTTCTCTCCTCCTTGCACCCCTGTGAAAGCAGGTGGGGCACTCTTCGTTAGTAAAGAGGTAAAATTGGCGATTGGTGCAAGAGCTTTCTGAATTGCTTGTTCCAAAGTATTAACCTTTAGAGACAAGAACTCAGGAGTGAGAATTTGTTGAGAAGAAGATTGTGAAACCATGGTTTTCAGCTCAGTCACCAATTTGATCAGCTGATCAAACTTCTCCTGGGTTTCGTTGTGTTTAGCTTCAAGGATAGGAGTAGCAACAACCTTGTGCATTTCTGCAGCAACCACAACAACCTTCTTTTGAACTTCAATATGTTGAGAAGTTATATCCCTGATCTCCTTCGCAAGTTCGGTTTTCAACTCTTCAAGCTTAAAGTTGACATCCTCCCGAACTTTCTTCACATCCTGTACAAACAGAACATGGTGTTCTTTAGCAACAGCTTTTAAGTCCTGGACCACCGAAGTAAAATTCCTCCCTTGAGCTTGAATGTGAAGCTCATTATTTTTGTCAAACTGATCAACCTTCTCCATTATTCGCTTCTCAGCACCCTTAAGCATAATATCAACCTCTATAGCTGAGATAGAAGACATCCTGCCAGAATCAACTTGCGACTGAATAATAGCATTCAACTTATGATTCAGGATTTTAAATTGCTTTCCTGTCATAAGCATATGATCAGGTATATCCTCCTCCTCTGAATCAAAGTGAATGTCTTCAAGTACTCCTCCAAAGGCTCCTCCGTCAGTTTCATTATGAAAACAAAATATAACCATGCTTCAAAAAGTAACTATCACATCTCCTTGAAAACCGGATAGAATACTAACCATCTTGAGTACACAGCCTGTCCAGTTTCCCGTTATAGAATTTGAACCGTTAAAACCCTTCGCATGGAGGCAAGGCTCTTTCACTTTTGGGATGTAAATTGAAGTCATATGCCAGATTTGCGAAATCATCAGCCTGAGTTGGTTTTACTCAGAACCTCAAGGATTGCGTGTGTGCATTGTGTCAACGGATTAAGATGAGAAACAAAAAATTTTGGAATTCTGTGATGTCAAAAATTTAATTTGACATGAAGGCAGTTAAACCCCAGGCAAAGGTTGCTTCGTTAATCATCAAGAGAGATAATCAACAGCTTGTGTAGTTTCCCGTGAATTATAATCAAATACTTTTTTATAAGTATCGAAGGGATTATTTTAAAAGATATTTTGGGTTGGTTTCAAATTTCATTACATATCAGCCTTAACATAAGGTGAGAAATTGTAAATGGAATTACTTGTATGACCGTGAGAAATTGTAAATGAAATTACTTGTATGACCAGTGTAGTCAGTGACAAGTTGGCTTTTGAAAATATTTATCATGACTAGGATTTGCGAATAAAACTCACACAGAAATCATATTCATAAAAAATTTGTACTGGATCTTGTTGGGTAACAAACATCGTGGGTTGCGAATGTTTGATCAAGACCACACATGCGAATTGAATATGATTTGGAGTTTCGAAATTTTTGGTACTGAAACAAAAGTTTCATTAAAATCTGGAACTATGTTCCCTGTCAATTCCTTAAGGTTTATGATGTTTGGGTTTCACTTCCATCACGGTCTCATGATGTTAGATCATAAACACAGACTTGTGATTTGTCTAGGTTTTGATTGGTTTTGATCAAAGACCTCAAGGACAAATCTCTTTGAAAATTTAGATTGAAAGAATTATTTGGTATAAAAAGATTGGTTAAGAATCGCAGTGTACCTCTGTTATAATGGACAAAACAGAAAACTCTTAACATTAATGAAAAGAGTAAGGTAGCTCAGTTGACTAATGTGAATTTAAGCCTGATTGGGAAAAACCATTCGTATGAAAGATTCATTAAGGCTTTCAGTTTTCACACATCGAGTCTTGTTGAGGCTTTTGGTCTACATACAGCAGCATGCTTCTAGGGACATCCTAACTAGTTTTTTTTTTTAAAAGTGATACCTTCCCGTAGAAACATATAAGCATGACCTCTTCGCATTAAGCCCTGTACTAAACTCACAGCACACAATGTTTAAAGATCAAAGAAAACAAAAATATTTTTTAGATTTTTGAATTTTTCAAAATTAAAAACATAACAAAATAAAATCTTTTTGGATTTTTAATTTTTCAAAAACAAAAATGAATAAACATAAAATCTTTTTGGATTTTTGATTTTTCAAAAATTAAAAACTACAAAATGAATCGCAAACCTAACCTTAGTTGTTATGATCGCAAATGCGAAGAGATGTGGATGCGAAGCCTCTGGATGAACAGTAACATCTGAACAAGTTTGACTCATAACTGCTGATCGAAACTTTCATGCTTGAGTTTTTGGAATTGAATTCGCATCAATCATCCCCAAACCTGCTAAAATTCTAACAAATGATTTTTCATCAAGAGGTTTTGTAAAAATATCAGCAAGTTGTTCAGTTGTTTTAACAAAATGAATTTCAATATTCCCATCTTCCACATGATCTTTGATAAAATGATATCGAAGAGCAATGTGTTTTGTCTTTGAATGTTGTACTAGATTATGACAAATGCGAATTGCACTTTGTGAATCACAATACAAGGTAATCTTTTTCATGTTTATTGCATAATCACGAAGTTGACTCTGAATCCAAATAATTTGCGAAGTGCAAGCAGTAGCAGCAATGTATACAGCCTTAGCAGTTGATATAGCCACACAAGTTTGTTTCTTCGATTGCCAACTTACCAACTTCCCATACAATAGTTGACATCCACCACTCGTACTTTTCCTATCCAAAGTACATCCTCCTAGATCAGAATCTGAAAAAGCTTGAATGAAAAACCCCGTTTTCGAAGGATACCAAAGTCCTAACGAAACTGTTCGCTTAAGATAGCGAAAAATATTTTTCACTACAGTCAAATGAGGTTCTCTGGGATTAGCTTGATATCTAGCACAATTGCAAACCGAAAACATAATACTTGGTCTACTTGCAGTTAAGTACAATAAAGAACCTATCATGCTTCGATAAAGTGTTAAATCAACAGCAGGAGCATCTAACGAAGGAGTTAGTCTTGTTCCTATTGCCATTGGTACTCTTAGTTTCGTGCTATTGGTCATTCCAAACTTTTCAAGCAAGTTCTTCGTATATTTTTCTTGATTGATTAAGATTCCATCCCTGTTCTGTCTTATATTTAATCCAAGAAAATTATTAATTTTCCCATCATGCTCATTTCAAATTGACTTTTCATTAGATTTTCAAATTCAATTGACAATGCTGGGTCAGTCGAGCCAAAAATAATATCATCAACATAAATTTAAACAAGCATTAGAGGATTCCCAACTTTCTTGCGAGATAATGTGGGGTCTACTGATCCTTGTTTAAATTTAGATTGTTTCAAGAAATTTGTAAGTGTTGCGTACCAGGCTCTTGGTGCTTGTTTTAATCCATATACAGCCTTATCTAGGATGTAAACATGATCAGGATGTTCATCATTTATAAACCCTGGAGGTTGTTCAACGTAGACTGTTTCTTCTAGTTCTCCATTTAAGAATGCACACTTAACATCCATTTGATAAACATCAAAGTCTTTGTGAGCTGCATAAGCTAAAAATATGCGAATTGCTTCAAGTCTTGCAACAGGTGCAAATGTTTCTTCATAGTCTATTCCTTCTTGTTGCGAATAACCTTTAAACCACTAGTCTAGCTTTATTGCGAATAATATTGCCATCTTTATCAGTTTTATTTTTAAAAATCCATTTTAATCCGACAATTGAAACATCAGAAGGTTTAGAAATTAATCTCCAAACCTTGTTTCGTTCAAATTCAGCCAGTTCAAATTGCATAGCAACAACCCAATCTGAGTGTTTCATAGCATCCTTCACTATCTTTGGCTCTATTTTCGAAATAAAGACATTAAACATATATAGTTCTTGGTTCGCATTCAGTGCCTCATTTTTCGCACGAATTTGAGCTCTTGTCAACACACTATCTTGTGGATTTCCAATTATCTGTTCTTTTGGATGATTTCTTGTCCATTTCTCAAGTGGTGGAAAATTAGGATCAAATTCCAATGGTGCATCCTCATATATATCTTCATATTCAGATCCTGAAACCGAAAAATTATCATTTAGTTCATGAAACTCATCATTTTCATCAAGATTAATTGTCTTTGTTTCATCATGCTCCCCTCAACATGATGTTCTTCTTGATGATTTTGCGAATGCTCCCCCTCAACATGATATTTTCATTCTCCCCCTCGAAAGTTGGCTGACAATCTTCATTGTTGATCGTATGCTCCCCCTCCATACGAGCATCAGGCACACTTTCACAAGATATTAACATTGTAGTAATTTGTCAAATCATCAGTATGTTTTGAGGATTCTGATGTTTGATTATCAGGAGCATTATTTTCCGCTTCAATTGCCCTATCAGATATTCCGAAAATTAAGTCATAATCAAAATCATTTATTTCAGAATTATCAATTTGAGTATTTGAATCAACAAGTATTGATTTATTTTCAAGTTTACTATCCGTTTGTTTAAGATAGTAATCATCAAATGTTAAATTGAAAGTTTCTTCAACTTTTCTAGTTCTTTTGTTAAGCACTCTGTATGCAACTGAATTCTGCGAATATCCTAAGAATATGCCTTCATCAGCTTTAGCTTGGAACTTGGACAAAGTATCTTTGAGATTCATTATAAAACACCTGCAACCAAAAACATGAAAGAATTTGACATTAGGTTTCCTATTATTGATTATTTCATATGGAGTAACATTGAATCTTCGATGAATGAATGATCGATTCTGAGTAAAACATGCAGTGGAAACTGCTTCAGCCCAAAGATATTAAGGTAGATTCGCATATGTTAACAAGGTTCTGGCTGCTTTGCATAGAGATCGATTTCTTCTTTCAACAACACCATTTTGTTGTGGAGTATATGGTGATGAGAAATTATGTGAAATGCCTTTGCTTGTGAGAAAAGAATCAAGAGTTTGATTTTTAAACTCAGAACCATTATCACTTTTAATTTTGCGAACATTCTTTTTCAGACTAAGCTCAATCTTTTTGATAAAATCAATCATCGTCTGAGCAACTTCAGATGTTAACCTGAGAAAAAATACCCATGTGAATCGAGAAAAATCATCTACGATAACTAAAATGTACCGCTTTTTATTGATTGTAGCAACAGTCGACAGTCCACATAAGTCAATGTGAAGAAGTTCCAATGGTTCTACAATTTTTGAATCGATCACAATCGGATGACCTTTTCTATGTTGTTTTCCTTGTTCGCAAGCTGCACACAGAGAATCATTGTCAAATTTTAGTACAGGTAACCCTCGAACTAAATCTTCAGTGACAAGTTTGTTAATATTGCGAAAGTTCAAGTGTGACAGTCTTCTATGCCAAAGCCAGCTGACATCATTAGATGCTTTTGATAGTAAACACACAGCAAGTTTTCCCACAATTGGTTTGATGTCTAGTGTAAACATATCACCATATCTTTTGGATTTGAGAAGTACTTCATTTGACTTCGCATTTGAAATAATACTTCCTTCTTCATTAAATACAACTTGGTTTCCAGTACCAACAACAAGTTGTGACACACTTATCAAATTATGTTGAAGTCCTTGAACATAAGCAACTCTGTTCACAGTGAATTGTCCATTTGTGACTTTCCCATAGCCTTTCACTTGACACTTGTGGTTATTCCCAAATTTGACTACTCCTGCATTTTCCAAGCTTCTATAATCTCGCAAGTTTTCCTTTCTTCCAGTCATATGACGAGAGCAACCACTATCAATATACCATTTCGTATCATATTGCTCGTTACACATCACCTGCATTTATTGGAAAATTTTAGGAACCCAAGACTTGTTGGGTCCATCATTAGTAGAATGAAACAAATTCTTTGAATTTAAAAACCATGTTTTCACTTTCTTTGTGACAGAATCCATTATATCAACATCATCAGATCTAGATATTGAAATATAGTCGTTCAATAGTTTTTGATTTCCATTTATTGTAATCTCATCCTTCACAACATTCGCATTTTTGATAACTGGTTTCCATTTTTGAACCGGAACTTGCGAATTATGAGATGTTGAACTAGCAGTGGAAGAGTTATTTGCGAACTTGTCAAATGCATTGTTGATTTGTTGCTCTGAAAACATCCCATTTTGATATTTTCTTCCTTTCCCTTCAAACCAACGTATGATCGTACTTACATCAGATTTTCCTTTTGTATATGAACCTTTGGTCGGTTTTGAGACTGAAGGATTTCGAAAATTTGGTTGTTTTGGTGAAAATTTCACTTTTGCTTGAGTTGAATTTTTCAAACTTGATGAAGTATTCGTGAATTTTCCAACATTTTGAAACTTTTGATTATTTACAAATTTTTGCGAATTCTCAAATTTTCGATTGTTGTCATATTTGCGAACATATGGAATTTTGTCAACAGAATTTATTGGTTTGTGAAAGCTTGTATTTGTTTGTTTATTTTTGCTTTGAAATTTTGATGATGTTGTATTTGATATTTGTTCTTTTTCAACTCTTGGTTTATAATTAGACACAACTTGCCAGAAAATTGCTTTTCTTGCTTTTCTTTTTGAAACATTATTTTCTGTTGAATAATTTCCAACCATCAATTTGAATTCATGAGAATTTAATTTCACTTCAGCCTTTGGTTTTTCAACTTTTTCAAAAACTTTGTTTGCTTTTTCACCTTTAACCACCCATTTTTGTGAAGACTTTTGTTTTTGAAACACATAAGGATTTTGAGTTAAATTGTTTTCTTCTGTGTTTTGATTTACGAAAAAACCTTCAGTAGTTGACCTTTGATTGTCTTTTTCAATCATTTTGTTGAATTTAGGATGAATTTTCTTAGCATTTCAATAGTGACAAAAATCTGATTTGGAGAAATGGTTTTATCAGTGCATATAAAATTTGGATATACCACAGTGTTGGTTTCCAAATAATGTGCGCCTTTGTCATTTAAAATTTTGTCAAATTCTTTTGTATTCTCAAACACTTGATCAACCACAACTCATGGAGGTATTTTATGTGAATCTTTCACTTCTTCTTTGTTTTCATCAGTATCATCAGATTTCCAGCTTTCAACTTCCACATTATCAAACTTACAATGTTGCGAAGTTAAAGATTTATCAATTTCATCATCTACTATCGAATCAACTATAATTTCTTTACCTTTGATCTTAGATGTGATATTAATGATTGACAATTGAGAACAATCAACCTCTTCTTCCTCTTCTATCTCACTGATTTCACTCACATTATCTGAATTGTCATCAATATCGCATAATTGAATTGAGAGGCAAGAGTTGAAGTTTCTGTTTCACCTTTAAGATTTTCACTTGTTCACTCTTTGTCAAACTTTCATTGACAATGTTAACCAACTCATCAGCATTCAGAAATTCATCAATTTTGACAATACCATATGGATATCTATCATCAGGTATTTTGTCAAATTGAGCAATTGTATTTTCGCAATCATAAGAAACAACATCAACTTTTTCACGTTCATACTCAAGAAAAGTTAAAAGTTTCCTATGTTGTTCTTTGCTAATGTCAGAAGAATGATGTAAAGCAGTTAATTTTGCATACAATCGTTTGGCAGAATTACAATATATGTTCCTTTGTGCTAGCAACAACCTAACATCATTTGTAAGATTATTCCTATCACAATCTACATTTTTGATCTGCATTTCAAGTTTTTCTACTCTGCTCCTTTTTATTTCTAATTCTCTTCGTGTCTCACCTAGTTGCATATTTAATTTTTGAGCTTCAGTACTAGCAGACACAATAACAGAATCAAAATAAGCCACAATATCATCAAATGAAATGATTTCAGCATCATAAGCAGATAAAGGAATATTAAAAGATTCAAGTATTACACGTACCTTGGTGGTCATGGGTGATTTGTCCGTGGATTTGGATACGAAACATCTCCCTGAAATGTCCTCTTCGCAATCTTCAAAACTTGCGAACATGGCTCCATGTGTGGGATGCCTCATTTCTTCATCATCAGATCCTGATGACTAGATCTGATACGTTCCACTCTCTTCATCAACAGATTCACCCTTCGCAACTAAAGACACTCCTTTTGTCTTAGCGCGCAACTCTTCAATCTTTTCAGAATAGTATGCTTCATCTTTAACTTTTTCTTTCTTCTCTTCTTTCTTTCGCAACATGCAATCGGCTGGGAAGTGATTCGCACCATTGCAGTAGTGACAGTAAATTCCTGAGTCACCTTTTAGCTTTTTCACTTCTTTCGCATCTTTTTGTTTCTCTTCAGCTTTCTCCATTATCTTCCTCTCCTCTCCTCCAATTTTTGTGACTCCACTTTTCGCATCACTATCCTTTCCTTTTGGATTAAAAGGCTTTTTGAAAAACTTCTTAACTCTGTTGTTTGAGTAGAATGCCACAGCTTCATCATCAGAGTTCATCAAAAATCCTTCATTATCTTAACCATCTTTTTCATTAACATCAACTTCTGATACCTTTGAAACAAGAGCCAAAGGACCTCCAATACTCTGTTTTGATTCTTCATACATTTCTGAAACTTAACTTTCATGTGTTTTCAGCTGATTGTAGAGATCATTCAAATGAGTTGTATCAAAACTCTGTTGATTCTTAATCATCATGCTCACACTTCGCCATTCCTTGCAAAGGCCCATAATGAAAGTTAAATTGAACTCCATGAGAGACCTAGTGATTCCATACCTATTGCAGCGAAACATAAGCTCATTCAGACGATCATAGTAATTTTCAAGAGTTTCAGCATTCTTTGTCTGAATTCCTACAGTTCAACTAGATATTGCTTCACAGAGTTGATCTTCGTCTTTTCGCTACCTTGATACTTCTCTTTTAGAGTGTTCCAGATCTCCTTTGTTGTTTTACAACTATGAATGTAATTATAAACCACAGGAGGAAGAGCACCTCTTAGTTCCCTCATGCACCTCTTTTCATTATTCTTCAACCGTTTTTGTTGATCAACAACTTCAGCAGATGCAGTAGATGGTCCAATTGGTTGAACATTAGCAGGAGCTTGCATTGTTCCATCGATACAATTCCAAAGTTCTTCATCAATTCTATTTAAGTAATCTTCCATTCTATCAGCCCACTGATCATAGTATTCTGGAATTAACATCGGAATTTTGGTTGAGGAACCAAGCAAGTAAGAGAAGGAAGTCATTGTATTCATGTTGAAGTTTGCCATTGATGAACACAAAAATTT
The DNA here is from genome assembly GCF_002870075.4 of Lactuca sativa. NCBI lineage: Eukaryota > Viridiplantae > Streptophyta > Magnoliopsida > Asterales > Asteraceae > Lactuca > Lactuca sativa. The sequence goes on from NC_056630.2 coordinate 254,892,073, forward strand.
TCAGAAAGCTTGAAAAACTTGATGAATTTGAGAATTTATCAATTGAATTGATCACAAATCACTGATCGATTACTTGACTAAACAATTCAAAGACAGAATCAATTCAAATCTGAAGATCAAATTTGATTTTCAAAACCAAAATGCGCGGAAAATTTTGAGTAAAGTTGCAACTCAAAAAACAAATGATTCTAACACGCAAATTAGATCGATGCAGTTTGAATCCCGCTCTGATACCAATTGAAGAGAATTGTTATCGAGATTTACGAAAGCAAATATGATTTGAGTGATTGAAAAGTAAGAACACGAAGAGTAAATATTAATCAGATCTTATATTGATGAAGACTGATTACAGAATAAGCAGAAAGGATATTTGCGTTTCAGAAAGTTATCCTCTACTTCTATCCTCAGTCCCTATTTATAGGGAACCTGAGTGTACAAAAATATACTAAGTCTAAACAATACACTTCGCACAAAATTGAATTAGTAAAATAACATAAAGATGCGAAACTAAACAAACACACTATTCGACTTTTACAATTTTGCTTTTACAAGGCTGTACGACTTAGTTCATGGATCACAAGCAAATTGAATATACATCACAAGTTACAACATTAACGACATAGCAGTTACATTACACTTTAAGGTTTGAATACAAGGTTCATAATAATAAATTCATAAATTTTCCTTAACAGATAGGCGTATATAACAAAAGCTAGATAAAACTAGGTCGCTTGAAATCCATGACTAATCTTCTGACTGAAAGCTCGTTTGGTAATACCCTAAGAATACATGAAATTTTGAGGGTCAACACAAGGTTGGTGAGAGTTCACAGGTTTTTAACTAATCGCAGTAATGATACTTTAAAAGATTAAAAAGTATTCCATTTATAGTTTAAACCATGTTTGAAAATGTTTGATAAAAGAGAAATTTATAAGTAAATTCATACTTAAGGTATTTGATAGACAGAGAAATCGTGAGTAAAGTTCATACTTAAAATGTTTGATAATAGAGAAATCATGAGTAAATCCATGCCCAAAATGTTTACTAATCAGATAAACCGTGAGTTAATCCATACTCAAAATGTTTGGTACTCAAAGAACCGCGAGTAAATCCATACTCAAAATGTTTAGTAATCAGAGAACCATGAGTAAATCCGTACTTAAAATGTTTGATAATCAGGGAAACCGGATCCGTGGTTTCTAGATTATGAGATCTAGTTAATGCTTATAGTGAGTCGTATAACCGAGCTATATGACTGTACCTACCCTACGACGCTTCATTGGACGTTGTAAAAGTGTTTTAGATATTTATCACCCGCTTCGATTAATCGGTTGAGGTTGTAGCTAGCAACCACAGGTGGGGGTGTCAACCCATATAGATCCATACATACGTATCTCATCTCCGAAGATTAACGGTTATAGTGGTGTGGGTCTTCTAATTTTTTGTTTGCACTTAGGATAATGAATAATGTCTCACTCATAAGGCCCTTAACTAGAGTTTGTCATGAAAAACCGGTTATACTCGATAGGAAAATCCATAAAAATATGTAATGCTCGTTTAAACAAGTGGTAAATCTCATGGTAGTGTACACAGTACATTAATGATTTCAAGATAAGAGTTTGATAACTCGTACATGTATGTTTGGTATGAACTTGAAATACTACAAAGATGAAAATTTTTTATGACATAAGTTTTATAACATATTTTTTCATAAAATCATGACAAATCATTTGTTATCTCTACTAGTTGTATTATTGAAAAAAAAACAATTGTAACATATTTACATCAAACATATTTATCACTAGTTTATTTGTATATGAAATATTATTTAATAAAATAATATTTATAAACTAGTTTGAAATCGGTAAGTGTTTGTCAAGATCAATAAATATATATAACACATGTATTCTCCCCCAAAAAGTAAAAATATTAAAAAGGGGTCGTAAACACTCACCTTCGTAGCGTGAACGAGGTTCGTGGTGAGATACTCGTCATGAAAACTTCTACATACGTTCTTTGTTCTTAAAACGAGCCAACGAATATATTTATGCTACCTAATAAAACCAAAAGGGTAATTTTGGTATTAATCAATAAGTATAGGGTGGTCTTTGTTAAAATAAATAAACTCTAGGGGTTGATTTCGCAAAAATCATACTTCAGGGACTGGTTTTGCAAAATATTCTCAAAACCAGGGGCTAAATGTGCATGTTTCAAACTGATTTGAGTTTCAGGACTAAAATATGTCAGGGCTTATATGGTGGAGGGACCAATTCTTTTTAATTTAATTGGCAGTTTGACTTGGTTGTGAACTATTTTGCAATGGGGGCTGAACTCGTAATTTCAACATGCTTTAGGGTTTATTTTAAATAGAATGAATCAATATTTGCACATTAATTGGCTTCCTGGTTCATCCTTCAGATCGTGAGCGGGAAGAAAGAAAACGAAGAATACGAGACCATTCCATTTCCTTCCCTCGCGTTTGCGGTTCGAGCATGGAACAAAAACGAGACCCATTTGATGGGTTTCTTGGCCTTTGTTATAATCGATAGTGGGGCTCGACACAAGAATACAAAGAGGGAGTAGCAGTGGCTTACCAATGGCAGAAAATGGTGGTGGCGTCAGGGAGGTTGGTGGTAGCCGACGCGATTTCACAGCAGCGGCGTCGGAGGACGGAGATGGCAGCCCTGCTGTTCTTGCTTTCCTGTTCCAACGGTTTTACGAGAGGGAAAGAGGAAAGAAGGGGGGGTTGTGGGTGGTGATCGGCGATGACGGGAGAGCAGATGGGTGGTGGCAGCGGTTATGTTGCGGTGGTCCTTGGTGGTTTTCTGGTGGCACAGCTCTAAGTCCGGAGGAAGAAAATAGGTGGTGGTGATGTCGAAAGATGATGGCAGAAGGGTGGTTACTCGGTGGCGAGGTGGCAGCTCCACTGTATTCATTGTTTGTTTTCTCTTTTGTTCAGCGAAGAATGACGAGAGGGGGAGAGGCCGAGAGGGAATAAGGACAGTGACATGGTGAGTTTTGAGCGATGGTGCTGGTGATGAGAGCTTAAGCTCTTATTGATAAACAAGGAGTTAGAGATGGTGATGCTCGTGGGTTGTAACTTTGCTCTGATCAACAGATCGTGGATGGTTTCAAAAGGAAAAAGCAAATTTTTTTTTTTTCACATTCTTGTGTATATTAACATTTGATCGAAAGGAAAAGAAATGTAGCAGGTGTCTTTCAAGGAGGAGAGAGAGACTAAATGATGTTTCTTTTTTTTTCTTTCTTTTTTGTTTGTTTATTATTATTATTATTATTATTATTATTGTTTATCAGTGTAAAATATCCCATTAAGGCTTATAAACGGGTTTTGTTTCGCTCGTCCAATTCTCGACGTCAGAAAAATTTTCTGTTAGTGCCGATCGATAGATTTTAATTCTTGGATTCTACAAATCCAAACGGATTCGAGTTGTAGAATTCCGGAAATTTACGGCTAAAGTTTCGCATTTAAGTGGTCTGTAACGTCTTATTTTTCGCACTTTTACAAATATTTTTACTATAATATGTATTAAAATTCGATTGATCGAGATATGAAAAGGTTCGCGGTGACCTGACCGTTTACAGATCCAGCCCTAAATTCTGGGATGTCACACCCTTACCCTAAGACCATTTAACCCATGTAGCATGTGATTTGGAGTATTCACCCACTAGTTAGTTCACACGCGAAAGAGTCATACAACAATCAATGAGGTACTCTACATAAGATAAGGCATCAAAGATCAGACAATTCTATCATATGGTTCTTGAGGATCCCTATCTTATCACTAGCATGTTGTTCTAACATATCACATAATCAAAAACTGCATGGTATATTGGGGTCAACTTACTGGCTCCGGCTGATCGTACACTTCACATCCTCTTTTACTTATTTTGAAAACCATTTAAAAATAATTTTGAAAATCTTTTTCTTTAGTTTGAGATTGGATTCACACGAGTGTTCCTCTACTTCACTCAAACCAAGGCTCTGATACCAACTTGTAACACCCATAAAATTCGAGCCAATTTAAAAAGCTTTAAACCATTTGAAATCATTCAATTATTACAATTTGTTTTCAAAATAGTTTATACATCAGAGTTCCCAGAAATCATAATCGTCAATCGAGAAAGTGTACGGTCACGCCTTCGCCTACCCACGGCCATCCGCTGAACCTGAAACAATAAACAGAAACTGTAAGCCCGAAAGCTTAGTAAGTTACCCCCAAAATAACAACCTCATATAACCATAATCATAACATATCAACAAGTACATAACAACCATTTATCTCAAGTCTACAGTGTGACTGGTCCGCCCGCACCGGGCCTTCAGTCCACCTGGTCCACTTTCTAAGTCTATAGTCTGACTGGACTGCCCGCACCGGGCCTTCAGTCTATCTGGCCCAGTCTCTGAGTCTTGGCACGTCTGGACCGCCCTCTCGCGGCCTTCAGTCTATCCGGACCGCTCGTCGGGCCTTCGGCCAGACTAGATTTTCCTGGCCCGGGCCTGCAATCTACCCGGTCCATCCAGGGTGTCTTGGCCTACTGCACACAGCAGGACCTGCCTCAACCCTTTCCCCAAACCAATAAACATGTGCATATATAACAGATAATCACATAACAGTTTATAGGAAAAACAAACCGATCTAACAAATCATATAGCATAGCAACATCCTATAACTAGGATACCGACGTAACCAGTTACTAACATAGCATCATCCTATATACCAGGATACCGACCTAAACCAGGTCACTAAAAATAATACCGTCCTAACTACCAGGACGCAGATCTACAAATCTGTAAACATATCATGTAATTACCCGGATACAAATCCGATAAAGGGCCGGCCTTGGTGTCGTAGACCCTATTGATATAGTGAGGATAACTCACCTTGTAATGTCGGACTGAACCACAAAATCACGCTCCCGAAACACTGCCCCAAACTCCAACACCCATAACCATCAATGATCCAATTTATAAATACCCGCTTACCAATTAGCCTCAAAAGTCAAAACGGTCAACCCTTGGTCAAAGTCAAAGTCAACTATCAAGGTCAACAATCCATGTTAACCTCAACTCGCCGAGTACCCTCAGCTACTAGCCGAGTTCCTTGCATAACTTGCCAACTCGCCAAGTCACCATGCCACTCGCCGAGTCCAATGCAATCTTCACCGGACTCGCCGAGTTGTTCATCCAACCCATCGAGTTCATGACCATCTTCATATGACTCGTCGGGTCTACCATGCAACTCGCCGAGTCCCTTTAGTCCTTCATCCATACAAATGCTTTTTAAGCCATGCTAAGGCTCCATACTGCAGATCCAACTTCCCAAGGCATGCTTATCACGTAAAGTTGCAAACTTTACATGCATGCAAGGCTCTAATGACTCAAAATGCCAAAACCAAGCTTAAAATGGGGCTTTACACTTAAGGAGGGGTTCATACTTGCCAATGCTGATAGCTTTATGGACTTACAAATCAAAGAGAGTTCAGATCTGAAGTTACAACTTCAGATATGAGCTTATACCCAAGAATAGCTTCATAACCAAGCCAAGATACCCTAACTTGATCCAAAGAGATCTAGAAAAGGAATGAGGACAAGATCATGCATTGATACCTCAAATGAAGCTAGCTGAGATAGACTTCAGACCCACAAACGTTCTTGCCCCCAACTTCTTGATCTTCAAGCTTCTTGCATCAATATCTTCTTTCCAAGCTTGAAATTTACACTAATATGGAGCACACACACGAATTAGGGTTTTTGGACTCTCAAGAGGCTGCAAAGGAACTAAGGGAGGCTAATGATGCCTTAAATAGGGTGCCAAACCCCGGAAATTAGGGTTTCACCCTCCATCTCCAACTCGTCGAGTCACTCTTCCGACTCAGCGAGTTGGTCACTTAAACACGTGGCCCAAACCCGTTGCTACTCGACAAGTCAGGCAACCAGCTCGTCGAGTAGATCTTGAATTCATGAGAATTTATAACCATCAATTGGCATTCGAGAATCAGGGCGTTACATAACCTGTATGCCTTTGAGGAAGTAGAATATCCGATGAAAATGCATTTTTTCTGAATTTTGATCAAGCTTGGTGTGAGATGATGTGACTAATGCATAAGCAATGCACCTGAAGATTTTTAAGTGAGTTACTTGCGGCTTTGTACCTTTCCATGCATAATAGGGAGTTCAATTTAGAACAATCTTTGTAGGCGAGATGTTCAAAATGTATATAATAGCTGCAACGCCTTCAGTCCAAAAGTTTTATGGAAGATTTCTTGTTGTCATCACGCTTCTTGCCATGTCACCAATGGTTCGGTTCTTTTATTCTGCTACTCCATTATGTTCTGGAGTGTGCAGTGCAGTAAATTCTTTACGAATACCATTAAACTCACAAAATTCATTAAATTTTTGTGAGGTAAATTCACCACCATTATTGGAACGAATAACTTTTATGTTATTCCCATTCTCTTTCTCTACCAAAGCCTTAAATTTTTTGAAGAAATCAAAGGTCTCTAACTTATTCTTTAAGAAGTATACCCAACTCATACGGTTGTAATCATCTATAAACAATAAGAAATATCGACTACCGCCCAATGAATCAACAGTGACTGGAATACAAACATCAGTATGCACTAATTCAAGACAAGAAGAAGCTCTCCAAGACATACTTACAGGAAACGATTTTCGAGTTTGTTTCCCATATACACAGCTTTCACTAAAATCCACTGTATCTATTTTTGGTAGCCCTAAAACCATATTTTTCTGATGTAAAAATTTCAACTAATTTATATTTAATTGATCATAACATAGATGCCAAATGCTTGACTCACTAGTAGCAACTAAATCACATTTCTCCATGGTTGAAATTTGAAGTGGAAACATTCTATTTTGTGTCACTGGAATGTTAGAAATGGGCTGATCAAATTTTTTGACTTTAATTAAACACTACCCATCATCAAAAGTAACTGAATACCCAGACCACATTAATTTCCCAACACTTAGCAAATTATGGGCTAATGTAGGAATATATCGCACATCATGAAGAATTTTGCATTACCTTGAGTGGATTTGATGGAGACTATACCTTGTCCTTCAGTTTGCAATGCATTATCGTCTCCAAAATGAACTACACACTTTTGATTCTCATCAAGCTCTTTAAACAAAAACTTTGTTCCTGTCATATGGTTTGAACATCCGCTGTCCACAAACCACACACCATTAGACGTATCAACTGTGGAAGAATGTGCCATGAATAGCTTGCTTACCTCTTCAATTTTTTTTTGAAAAGTTTGTATGATTTTGTTCTTCTCGTTTCTTGGTCCAGCAATCAATTTCTTTGTGGCCAAGTTTGTTGCAATATCGACATTGAGGGTTCTATTATTCTCTCTGCTTCTTCCAACAATCAACTTCTCTATGGCCAAGTTTGTTGTAATGTTGACATCGAGGGATGTTTTTTTATTGGCGTTGATCACCAAACTGAACTCTTCATCGGCCACGACCATGAAATCCACCTCTTCCTCATCCACGACCACATGAACTTTTTACACTTCGTTTATTCTGATCCCCAGTTGCTTGAAAGGCCTTCTCATCGACTTTCTCACAACACCTGTTCATCCTATCTTCATGAGCCATCAAAGAGCTCATTAGTTCATCAAAAGTATAAGTGGTTAGGTCCTTTGTTTCCTCGATTGCAGCCACGATGTGATTGAAATCCATAGTCAAACTCCTTAAAACTTTACTGACTACAGTTTCATTGCTAACATTTTCACCGTATGACCTCATGTGGCTGAGATTTTTAGACACTCTCAAAAGAAAAACTTGTACCTTTTCCTTCTCTTTCATGCCCACGGTCTCGAATTCACGATGAAGAGATTGTAGTTTGACGTTGATGAATTTTTGATCACCAAGAAATTCTTGTTTCAAAATTTCCCATGCCTGGTTCGAGGTTGTTGCTTCTACAATACGTGGAAAAACTTATCATCCAATGTTGATTGGATGAAGAATAAAGCCTTTGCATCCTTCTTTCGAGTTTCTCGTAACTGCTGATATGGTTCTATTGGTGCCAGGTTTGGTTCTGCATACCCATTATCCACCAAATCCCATAGCTATTAGGACTTCAACATTGTCTTCATTTTGAGACTCCAAAGGTAGTACTCCCCCCCCCCCCTTGAAAACTGGAATTAATGGTTTTGTTGTAGAACTTGTACAATTGCTTGTCATTGTTCTGGATTTGATACCAATTTTGTTGGAAGAAAGAAGGATTTAAACAAGAAATTCTTATGTAGAACAGGAAAAACAGGAAAAAACTAAAGAACAATATGTTGTGAAAGAGATTTCTTATTCAATATTCTGCCCACATTTGATTGAGTACACAACCATATAAATACCATAAAAAGAAACTAACAAAGCTAGAAATAAGAAACTGCTCATACTAATTTATGGGTAATCATGGACCACTTATTTGAAATAAAGTAACAGCTAACAAAAACAAAACTGAAATCTTAAATGCTAAGTAGTGGGATAGAACCTACTGGAAGTTATGAGCACCACTATTCAATAGGTTGGAAGATCAAGTGAAGTTGGGTGACAAAGAAGAGATGTTCATGCTGAGGAATGAGGGAGATGCAGTTTGAACTGGAAGTCACTTTTTTATTATTATTATTTACAATCCCATGTCATAGACGAAACAACCCATCATCATGGATTTTTCTCGGATTTTTCTTACTTGCTTCACATAATCAACATTAACACTTCAAGAGATACTCTTATATTACTGGGTTGACAATCTTATATAAGCTTAAAACTAACTTTAGGCTAGAAGTCTTGAGGCTACATGAACTGGAGATGTTTGCTTAATTAGTAAACATAAATGTCATTTTCATTTAGATATAAAAGTACACCTTGTATTCATATATTTATATGATGATTCCAACCTTGAGATGTTTGCTTTGTATCCAAAAGTGGATCTTAAGCTTTACACATTTGGTTAGAATAGCATGGATTAAGAAAATCTCTAGGCTAAGCTATATAGATATATATTCAAATATATGTCTATTTAGAAAACGGTCTTTATTGAAATCTATTTGCTATATCTTATACTAAGAATATAAATTCATAGTAAATAATATCCTTGTTGATCTAATCATATCAAGTTGGGAAAAGGTATGATAATAGTCAATGTCAATATTATGATAAGGACCATAGTCAATGAGATGAGTATGAGAAAAACTTTTTATAACAAGCCTTGCTAAATGTGTGATATATATATATATATATATATATATATATATATATATATATATATATATATATATATATATATGTATGTATTTTTTTAAAGAATCACTTACTCCTTTTAGCCTTGCTATAGAGAGAAAGATTAATCAAGCCCATAATTGATTATAATACAAATATTACATCTCATATTCATGACCTTAAGTCATTAATCTGATTCAAGATCTAATATGGCATTTTGTTAGTTGATGGATTTGCCAGAAACCATCAATAAGAACTCATAAATGAGAGATCCCACATTTCCAAAGTCATAGATGATTTCAACCATTAGTGCGAACAGTTTGTGCTTATGAATAGATATTATTCCTGTTAAACAATTTCTTCTTAGAACTACTGCCAACTATTACAACATCATATTATGGTTCTTGAGCTACTTCAAGTTCCATGTGCCTCATACTTACTTTGCATTAGAAGCTTGCTTTTTGCTAACCCAGCTTCTAGAGGAATAAGAGAACTTATTCTTGGTGGGTTTATATATAATAATTTAAACAAACTTTTAGAGTATTCTGCAAGTATGTATTTAGTTGATTTCGGGATTATAAGCTTTAGTCTGATATAGGATTTAAACCCATAAGACATTAAGTAAGAAAAGGATAGAGTATTTCCATACACGATCTTATAAAGTGTTTTATCTACTTATTAGTTGGGGTTTGTATTCAAGATACAAATAGTGATTCAGGTGTAATCCAAAGAGAATAAAGGAGGATATTTCTACTGATTAGAAAGTAAACTTTATCCAGTAAGGTTTAGTCCATCCTTTATTATCATCAACACTTTAGATGGTATTACTATTTTATATCTCAACTTTATATTTGAAAAACTTCAACAAAGATTTCACAATTATGCTTTACCATGTAAAATATAATCATAAATACTATAGTTGTTAATAAAGTTGATTAGTATCTTTCATTAAATCTTAGACATTCATTAGAAAGGAAGTCATACATTATAGTGTATAGTTCCTTAATAACTAATTTCTCTACTGTATAGTGAAAATTGATGGGTTTTATAGGTAACAAAAATCATATTTTTGGCGGAAAACCTAGAACCCTAAGTTCGCATACAGCCTAAAGGATCTATGTTCTCACTATGATATGCAAACAACAATTTGAATTTAAGAACCCTAAAGTACATTGCTATTTTCCATTTAGGAGAAGAGATAGTAAAACATACCTTTTAGCTTACTTTTGTAAATAAACTAGTAATCCCTCTTTATAGAACTTCAGAAGGCCGCCACCAGAAATCTTGTGCCTCTGATGGCTCACACTCAAACGTTAGTAGTTGGAGGCTATTAAAGAGAGAAGAGTAGAAGGTATGGTTTTCAGCTCTAAGGGTTCCTTGGAAGTGTCAAAACTGAATGCATATGCCTTGGGGTACTTATAGGGATTAAGGTGGTGTATAAAATGTAGGTTTCCTTTTGGATAACTTTAACTCTTTTCTCCCCTCCCCCCCCCCCCCCCCCCCCATCAACCCTAAACTTCCTAACACTCCTAGAAAAGCTCCATAAACCCATTTAGAACCGTCCCTTCTCCTAGGGAGGTTCTAGAATCAGTCAATGTTCAACTTTTAGACATTGACACTTTTAGTGCTTATACTATTAATTAATCCCAAAATTAATTTCAATTACTTTCTTATTAATTATTAATTAAATAATATAATTTCTAATTAATATATTTTTCTCAAAAAAAAATTTAATAAATTATTTTTTTAGATTTCTAATTAATGATTAATCATATAATAATTTAACAAATCGTCCTTTCTCTCCAAAAAGAATTCCAGTCAATTACTAGGTTTAAGGGCAACCCAAAATGACTTTGCTAATAATTTATGTTTATAATAATTTAGTTAATGGCTTAGACACCTAATCCACCAAAAATATCATTAGGAATCCTTTATATATATATATATATATATATATATATATATATATATATATATATATATATATATATGTCAAATAAACTATATTATTTGCCTTCAAAGTTTATTTATTTTAGTTGGAATATGTGTATTTCGTTTATATAATAATGATAAAAATGACTTAGATAACTTTGATTCAAAACAAGTTTAACTCAAAAGTATTTGCATATAGAACTTGTTATTTAGAAAATTTTGATATTTACTTTATAATTATATTATGAGATCTAGTCTCATAAATAGAACTTAATCATTACAGAATATGAACACAATTCTTATGAAAAATGATTTAAGTAAATAATCAAATATTAATAAATTAACTGAGACATATATTTAGACATGCTAAATTTAAAACATACATTGTTCCAAAACAAACATTGTTTATAATATGAGTACATTATGTTTTGAGCATAAATTATAGACTAAACTCCGAGAATGACGTTCCAACTTGCATGTGCTCAGTTGGTTAATCTTCTTGAATATATACAAGCAATTTACAAATATTATATTAACATTTAAATACCAAGTGCTTTAGTGTTATATGAAAAGTATAAGTTCTATCCAGTAGATAACTGAAGTACTAGTCTCTTCCAAACTTTCTTTTAGATTAGATGAGTGGTTCCTTTTCTAGTATCTTTTTTGTCCACAAAAGAAAACAAAACTATCTATGTGGGTCTTATTGGATTTCTTGGGCCTAAATGTATTCATTCCATAAACTATGGACCTCTTAGATCATACATGGTGACTCTTTTAAGCCTTGCATTATTCCTATCACTTTATCATAGGAATATTTGCATAACCTGTTATATCATCAGATATACATCTATATTATCCAAGACTTCCTACAAGTCATGAATAACTATTCCTAGTATGATGTTAGAAGCAACTTAAGCATCATAATGATGCCTTTACTAGGTATCATGTTCAGGTTTATTACTTAAAGAAAGTAGTTTAGGAATAGATCCTTTATTAGTGTATAGTTTCTGGTTTCTCAAAACATGAACCCATTCATTGAATTATATCTTTTGAATGTTTTTGTTTTTTATATCATTAAGCAAATGATAATTCATGGTAATGAGAGTAGAGTATTTAAATCTACAAAACTTTAACATAATTTATTTAGTACTTTCAATATTTAATCTTCAAGAATTAAAACCCGTTTAGTTTTTAAAAACATTAATTATAAAAGTCTAGGATCCAAGTTGCAAAAAAAAAAAATGTTAGGTATCATTTATCTCATTCATTGAAATCCAACTAGGTAGATATTGATTATCAATTATATACTAGTATATAATTCCTAGGTTTATGTTATCTCAAATACAAAAAATTTAATTAGACATGTTTGATCTCATTTATGCCTCGAAACTCTCTTGTTTAGGTATCCTTTATCACAAAAGATTTCCGATCAAATCATCCAATTTGAAGAACTTATGTAATCGGCCTATAACTTGGTTATAGAAATTATGAATACACCTCAACCATCAAAATATAACACTAAGCGGTTAGGTAACATTTATCCCACTAGTGCATCAAGAGATGTATGGGTGTTTTTCAAAACGGATTGTATAGATTTGGGGTTTATAAGGGGTCTTTGATTTTTTATGATTCTAGTTTTAAAAACATATTATACCATGGTTATTGCATGCATCCAATAAGCCATGATATACTTTAAAAAAATCTTTTTTTTTATGTACAATCACATTTTAACAATGTTCATTTATAAAATCGACGCTATCAAAATTTAAAATTAATAGGTAGTATTAAATTTTACCGATTGAGTGCTTTAGAACATTTGTAAACCTTTTTAATAAAACTTCATTTTATAAAATAAGTTTTGTAGTTTGATAAGTTTATAAATATCTATTTTAAACTTATATAATTTTAATCTCAGTATTTTTACCGGTTACTAGTTTTAATAAATGAGATAGGTTTATTTTAAAACTATTTTTACCATCTTATGTTAAAAGATAAATTTCATAAAACCAAGCTCCTTTGTGATATTCATTTATTTTCAAATATTATTTATCATTTGTACAAAAAATTATCAACCATAACATGATAATAACAACATAAATATAAAACAACACAAACATGAAAAAATATATGTGCATAAACCAACCATTTAATGATATTTAGTGAACCATCACAACACGCGAAGTCCATTCCTAAAGGGACATTAAAGGGACCAAAAAAACAACTTCTAGTAATGTTGTTTTTGAAGCTCCCACATGAGAAAATATTCATTGCTTGCAAAAAGTTGAAAACTTCTTGAAATGGCTTAAAATCAGCAACATGCAACACTTTAGGAAAGTGTTGCCTTAGGAGTAGCACTATAAGGAATCTAATGAAGCACTAAACCAACAATAAGACTTTTCAAAAAAGGTTGTATTTGTACCTAAACTTTAAACGTTGCAAAAATTGCCCAATTTGATCTTCAAAAATGGTTTCATCTCCATTTCTTGTTACATTTTTGTACAAAATAAATTATATCTAAAACTAATCTTTTACTTACAAAAATAAACATAGAAAACTAATTATTTAATTATTACATATCATATGAATGAATAAATAATTACAATCATTTTAAACAAATCAACAAAAACAACAACACAAGGGTCCAATGCTAGTTTATACACATCATATATATATATATATATTATATATATATATATATATATATATATATATATATATATATATATATATATACACACACGCAAAATGTTATATAAAACAACTATTTGTTTTTCTAAAACAACTTTTGTGATAACAAATGCATATAAACTTTTATCACCAAAAAATACACAATTATAAAGTTGTTCAGAAAATATGCAAGGATTTTTCTTGCAAAAAGAGAAAACCATCCATGTTTTCCTAAAACAAAGATTCAGTAACTTAACAAATAATCTAAGTTTGTAAAAATTGCTCTGATGCCAACTTTTGGGCTTTTATTTAAAAATAGTTCAATTATAGTCTAAAAAGTTAACGAAATTAGAAACGAAAGCATTTTGTTTTGAATAAACTAAAACCCTTCTATCTCACTATTGATCATTTTGAAAAGTTTAGAAAGATTAAAACATAATCAAAGAAAAGAAAAAAGTTTAGAACCTTTGAAGACTTTGGTTTCTTTTAGCAATTAGGAAGTTGATGAACATGATAACAAGCTATAAAATAGAAGCTCTCTAGATATATGCACCAACAATTCTTCAACTTGAGAAGATACTAGTCTTCTTGCAATAATAATACTCTTAAGCCTTTAAGAACAAAACAAAGCTTTTGTTCTATAAGGACAGTTCAAATAAAGAATCAACTTGTTCCTACTTTGATCTTACCACTTTAAGAGACAAAAACGAGAGAGAATTTCGTGGTTTTTAGCTAGCTAAAGAAGAGATACATGAAAGCCTTTTAATCATCTTAATCCAAGTCCTTATCCGTTGAATATTGATGCTTTAAGACATCATGCCTCTAGCAACAAAAGGCTACAAATGTAAGAAAATGACTTTTTGATTAAATAATTGTCAGCATGTCTTCTTTTGTTTTATGGTCTCCTTGTATATTCTTTAAAATGAAAGAAACTAGTTTTTCTATCAAAACTCTTCTAATATTTATAACTTATGAAACATATACATTCATATCATATAAGACAAAAAAAATCTTTTGATCCAAAAAAATATACATGACATAATTAATCAAATCTTATAATATATTTTGATACTTAACTTAAAAATTTATATTTTCATGAAATAAATAATTTACAACTGATTAGAAGATACATATTTATTTATCAAGAATCAAATACTTATGAATATTATATATACATCAAGTTGTTGTTAGTATGACATTTTATGATCATATATTATCTACCAATATCATTTTATAATAACTTTTGAGCATAATAGATGTTTTACAAATGCTATAATAGGCACAAATGAATCAAGAATGTTACAAAAAAATTGATTCATTGTTTTTACGTCGGTCAACCGTCCAATGGACGATTATAAGATTAATTTACTAGATGACGAGGATGTGGCGCCGAATCGGAGAAATCATAGAAATTTTGGGATGGTGGAGGGAGGGAATGGTACACACCATAATCTTTTGGACTAATTAATAAGTCACTAACAAATTTTTTCGGTAATAAAATCAACCTAACTCTTGTACTAACTTTCAATTTAATGTGTACTAACTTAAGATTAAATAAAAATTGTCACTATCGTGATTTGCTTTATACATGACTTAAAATATTGATAACATATAAACGCACTTAAATTTTATACCTTAAGAGAGTGAGGCACTAATCCACCTACCACATACCATTACACTAACACTTATGACTTACCGGTTGAGTTGGAAGTCATCTTAACTTTTTCATTTGTGTGGGTAGGTGGGTGAAGAGGGGGTGGGGGGGGGGGGGGGGGGGGGGGTGTTTCTCTATAAAATCACCTAGAGCCGGCAGCCTATAATGCAACTCCTCACCATCCATATTTCTCTCATTGCATTAAACCCACCAAGTTAGTGGAAAAAATGAGGTCAGGAACATACATTACCATATGTGCAGCAGCAATTCTGGTGATGGTGTTTGCCGGATCGCAGGTGGCTACGGCGGTGACATGCATGGTGACTGAGTTGGCGCCGTGTGCCGCTGCCTTCTCCTCACCCTCGCCACCATCTCAGCAGTGCTGCACAAAGCTGAAAGAGCAGAGGCCATGCTTATGTCAGTACATGAAGAACCCTAGTCTCAAGAGTTACGTTGTTTCTCCTAACGCCCAGAAGGTTGCCACCTCTTGTGGGCTTCCCACTCCCAAGTGTTAAAACTCCTACAAATGTACTACTCCCGATGCACTACGTCTACAAATATATCTATCTCTATGCCAGAGTACTACTACTAATGCAGAATGAACCATCTTCGTGTTCTATATCTCAATGAATACTAATGTTTAAAATTACGAGCTTTTAAATGTAGTTTTCTGTCCTTTGAACATCCCTTTGGTTTGCTTGTATGTCTCGAGCTTTAGCAGATTTACTGGTTTAGATATGAATAATAATGGACCCGAATATTAATCAATTAAGTGATCAAGTGATAGATATCATGGTCCTAACAAGTTAATTAAAAGATATATCGGAATAACATTAATTATCATATGTTAGAATTAAATAAAATTTGTCATGATAATTCAATTGGTTTTGCTAATTACAATTTTGATCTTTTTATATCCACTAATCGAGTCTCGACAGTCAAATTTGGGGCCAAAAATAAATAAAAGTTTACATACTATAAATTTGGTTCCATGTTTTTTTGGAACGACTTTTAGTTTACTTTTAGACTATATCAACGTTTTAAATGAAACCTGAGACCATTTGGCATAATGCAAGTCACATAGCAATATGACAACAAAAATGAATTTGAGAAAGCATGTACAGAAAAAATAAATTATATTTAAAAATGTCATTATCTCGCTCCATATCCTCCGATCCAATATCGTCATGACTTGGCTTAGTTTTCAAATAAAATCAAAATCCAAACAAAATTGTTCGATTTTTTTTGTTTTGGAGTTCTACCATGACCTGGTACAATTGTACTAAAAAAATAATAATAATAAAGACCTACCTAAAGTGGATATGTATATTATTTTAGTTGTCAATAGAAAAATCATGAATACTTATCAATAATTTTAAAAGTAAATTACATATAAATTGATCATGTCTTTACAAAAAAAATAATTTTTATAATGTGTAATATTTTGTTTCAATCCAAGTATTAGGATTTTCAATTTTTTTTTCCGATGGTGATCACTTAACTGTTCAACTAAGTTATTTAGGAGTGAACATGGTATGTTCTTGGTCGTTATTTCTTCAAATCTTATATGTTAACAATTATAGTTAAAAGAAAAAAAATTACCAGTGTCATATCAAATATATTTGATATCAATTTGTTTAAGTAACAGTATATACGAACTTTCTTTTGATATTCTATTATAACATTTAAATACCGACTATAACATCGGATACTTTAGTCGTTGGTAAAAAACATAGTTAAGGAACCTTTTAAATTTATTAAAGAATTCTATTGATCAAACTGTGTAACTTTTTAATTTAAATTGGTAATAACTATATTAACTCAACTAAATGGCTTATACCAATGATCTTAAAGTTGGTAACGCTAAAAACAATTAACGATTATATATATATATATATATATATATATATATATATATATATATATATATATATATATATATATATATATATATATATATATATATATATATATATATATATATATTAGTTTATAACCCGTGATAACCATGGTTATAAAATTAACTAAAATTTCGTATTAAAAAATCAAAATTATTAATCAATTATTTTAAATAAACTATTAGTTAAGAGATATTTTTTTAGTTATATAAAATTATAATCGTTGATTTAAATAAATACATGGAGTTATATCATTTTATATCTCTATACTAATAAAATAGTAGTTATTTTGTCATGTGTCATCATATTAGACCTCTTAATTAATGTGTTGACACTTGTCAATATATTAGTTTTCCATTTTAAATTTTTTATACCTCCTCATTAATGTGATGTTATTTGTCAATGTATTTATTCTATATTTTAAAATTTAAGTTTTATATTAATGTTTTCATTAATTCACAAATAAAAAATGTCTAATATATATTAAAAATTAATTTTACATATTTATCTGAATCAACGATTATAATTTTACATATTTATCTGAATCAACGATTATAATTTCGCATAACTAAAAAAATATCTCTTAAATTAATAATTTATTTAAAATAATTGATTAATAATTTTGAATTTTTACTATAAAAGTTTAATTAATTTTATTACCGTGGTTTCCACGGGTTATAAACTAGTGTATATATATATATATATATATATATATATATATATATATATATAGACTAGTTTATAACCCGTGATAACCATGGTTATAAAATTAATTAAAATTTCGTATTAAAAAATCAAAATTAATAATCAATTATTTTAAATAAACTATTAGTTAAGAGATATTTTTTTAGTTATATAAAATTATAATCGTTGATTTAAATAAATACATGGAGTTATATCATTTTATAATTTATATTAATTTTATTTTATTTTTTAACCTAATGTTATTAATTTAATATAATTAAAGAAAGAAATTTTAAAATTTGAAATTTAAAATAAAGAATCAATTATTCAATTATTAATTTAATAAAATTAGAGTGGGAAATTTAAAATTTGAAATTTGAAATGAATAATTAATAGGTTAACAAGTAGCATGATAAATGATATATAACATTAATGAAGGGTTCTAATTGCATTACACTTGTCAATATGAGATTAAACCTATTCTTTTATTAGAATATGGATATATATATATATATATATATATATATATATATATATATATATATATATATATATATATATATAGGGTAGGTTTTTTTTTCAATATCTATTGTGTGCATGTATAATTGATTCTGGACCAATCATTTTAGTTATTTTAAGAAAGTAATTAATGCATATTACACGTTGAAAATATAATAGATATTAATTACATCTTCAGCATTTAATATTCATTAATTACTTTCTTAAAATAACTAAAATGGTTGGTCCAGAATCAATCATACATGCACATAATAGATAGTGAAAACAGTTGAACCTAACTCTCTCTCTCTCTCTCTCTCTCTCTCTCTCTATATATATATATATATATATATATATATATATATATATATATATATATATATATATATATATATATATATATATGCTTAGGTTATTCTATTCAAACTAATTATTGTACATCTATCCTATGCTATGAGAATTACTAAGAGAATAAGTTGTTTAACAATACGAATACGTTCAACTTTACAAGAATATCGTCATTTTCTTTGTTCTCACACATCGTTTTTCACTTATTTTCATTCTGACAGAATACGACCCAATAAAACATTCTGACAACAACATTCTAACAGAAATGAAAATAATAATAATAAGTGTATAATAACCTTATAGACGATTTAATTAGTGAGATGTGTTAATGACAATACTTATGTAAGATTGAACGTATTTATATTATCAAACAACATATTTTCTTTGTCATTCTCATAGCATACTATAAATGTACAATAATTAGTTAGAATACTTGAACATATATATATATATATATATATATATATATATATATATATATATATATATATATATATATATATATACTAGTCGTTACCTGCGCAAAGCGGCGACGGCGAATAGTTTTTTGGCTATTAGCTTCTTTTCGGGACGAAAACTATGTAGACTGTAACAAAATAAAGTTAAAGATGAAAACCAAGAATATGAGAAACCACATTGACCATTTATGAAAATTTTTCAATATTAAGATTTTCAATAGCAACTTTTTTAATTTTAATCATCAGATTATACCAACTAAAAAAATAACCTCAAAACAATGTAAATGTAATTACTAATTGTTGATTGTACAATATTAATCGCAATCCTTCTTTTTACACTACATTTGAGGTATATAGACTTCGTCAAGGTTGAACTTTTTTTCATGATTCACTAATACCTTGTATTGTCACGTAATGTTTCTCTGGAAAATGTTACATAAAATTGTACGTGTGAGAATACTGATTCTGGTAGATACATACCTACTTTTGAAATTGTTTGTTCCTAAGCTTTATCGATTGTTATCACAAAACATAGTCGAATAAGAAAGTATATTCTCTTATGTTTGGATTTGTTTTATTATTTGGAAACTCATTTCCAATAAAATTACTATATTTTTCTGTTTAAGTTGTTGACATATTGTTTTTTAGAAAACCATGGAAGGGATTACTATTAATGAATTAGAAAAAAATAGAAAACATGGAAGGAATATTTGTTTGTTTATTTTTTTAATTTCCATTATTATAGATGTAGACGTCGTTTAGCTTGTAGCGCACTTCATGATCATACTTTATAAATTGGTTCCTAATGATAAATTGAACACTTTTAAACAAAAATGTTTGTTCATGAATTCAAAATATAATAAACACACTAACAAATAATATTTTTATGGACAACATGGTCGTTATTAAAAAATAAAATATCATTTTTATTTATTTATATTTATTTCTTAATTGTCTTGAGTTTACTTATATATTGCTATATAAGTATTTTTTTTTTAATTATTACGTTTTAGTATCCCTTTTTATAGCATTTGTTGTATTTTATATTTAAAAAAGCTATTGGTAAGAGAAGTCTCTAACAACAAAACGATATGAAACCTAGAAGAAGGATCAAATTTAGAAAAGGTTTTAATTTTAAACTAAAATGTAGATATCATAAATCACAGGGACCATTTTGTAAATTACTCAATATAAAATTCATAGGCAGTGGAAGTTCCATTAGATTGATCCAAGTTTGAAGCAAGTTGAATATTTATATTTGGTAAGAAAAATTTAAACGAAAATGAGTAATTTGTTATAGTATGAAGGGGCAATAAAATGCTAAACATTGTTGACAAATTAGCACTTAAAGTATAAGCAGAACACTTCATACATGCTCTTATTATATGCCTATCACCAATGTTTTGGAATTTGGACAAATTTGCCCCTAAACATTGAAGATGCATTAAAAATTCTGTCACTAACTCTCTCCTGTCCAAGCTCCTATAAAACCATATCGGCAAATTTATGAGATTTATCACATAACCATTACTATAGATGAAGGAAATGCATTCTCAAAGTAACTAAAAGAATTTACTTTGAAGAAATAGCAAAAATAAAATAAAATGATCAATAAAACCATCAATAATGAACATATTTGACTAATCCAAATTAAAGATGCACCATGCAATTAATAGTGTATTAAGGTTAAAACTTTTTAAGAAAGCATACCTGAACCAAAATCAAACGTTCCCATTCAACTGGAAATTTTGATAGAAATGATACCTGACTATAGTGGATCCTTAAATGCATCAACTTAAATCATGAAGGTCTCCATAGAAAGCATGCAGATTTTATGAGGTGCCACATACACCTACTTTTAGCTCCAGCTGATATGCAAATAATGTTTCATGTTACAATTACATATGAAAATATGAAATAATTTGTAAGAATAATCATTTGAGTAGATAAACTTACTATTGATGCAATAAGGCAACCAAACATCATCAGTCCCGATATAAATGAAAAACCTGTCAAATATAGCTGCTTCAATGTTTTTGGTGTCTACAGGCATTTATCGAACATTTTGTGTACATTATGAAAGTTACTATCATATCTCAACAATCCCATCAATGATTTCAGGGTCATTTACTGGTTCATCTCCTTGAATATTCTCATTTTCTGTCAAACAATCAAACAGGTAGAATTGCCATTTGTTTTCACGTAGGCTTTGACAGGAGTAACAACAAAATCATCAAAACTTAAGGTGGAGAAAAACCTGAGGAGAATGTGAAAAATATCGTAGGGTATTGTTTTTTGAACCATAACCAAAGAAGATAACTCAACTCTGAAGCACATCAAATCAGTTAGATACAAATTAAAACAAAGCATTCGACATTTCTAAGGTAGGAGCTGTGAAAAGATATTTAAATACTTGTATGATCATGTGTTGTCAAATCCTTTTGTTACTAACCTTGAAATCAATACCCTTGTCCATCCGTTCTTTATAAAGCATACCAAGCCTTTAAAATCTTCATTACAAAATCTTCAAAAACTTTACATCATCAACATAGAATTCATATTCAGTAAATAATTTCTTCTTGCCCTCGTTTACACCACCAAAAAAACACATTAGAAATCGCGACGAAATCTAAAGTGAATAAAGTTCAAGGCCTTTACCTGGACAGCGGTCTGTGTGGAGATCAAGAAATAGGGCGAGAGAAACAGGAAGTAACAGGCAGGCCGACAGGGGATATGATGTGAAGTCTACAAAAGGCGGTGAAGAAGCGCCTTGGCATCCCTTGTCCATCTGTTCCTTATTTAACTGCAACCAACAAAAAAATGAGTAATCTAATAATAATAATAATAATAATAATAATAATAATAATAATAATAATAATAATAAGAATAATAATAATAATAACAAAAAAAAAACAAAGGACCAAACCTGACCAAAAAGCATCAATTTTACTGTAGCTAAGCAAAGAGAAATTTAATATATTATATAATAATAATAATAATAATAATAATAATAATAATACTAAAAATTCTAAAAGTGAAGTGAGTATTGACTGACATCTTCTTGATTTTGGCAGAAACGGAGAAGCAGGGAGATGGAGAGAGTGCGACGACTTCATTTGGGTGTAGGGATTCCATAGAGAGCAATATTTCAAACTTCAACTGTAGTGATAATCGGTAGACATCTGCAAGGAGCTCAGGAAGTATCTCCATTAGATAGCGTCTCTGTTACTCTGAGATGGTGATGGAGGAAATCTACCAGTAACATCACATGTTTACTCGAGGCAACACAACTCCAATATCCAGACGATTGCTATACTTCTTCAACTTCGTCTTCTTCACCTGAATGTTTTGCATCAAATGTTTATAAACCTTAACCTTTTTCAAGATTGAAATTATCAATCAAGAACCAAATAATTCTTTCTTAAGCTCTTTCTCAAAGTCAGAAAAAAATGAGATGACAAAGAAGGGAGTTAGGGATTTTGAAATCAAATCCTGAGAGATTCAAGGTACCGAGATTTGGGGCGAAGATTTTAAAGGATTAACATGGAAAGTAACAATTTATGCATAAGATTTGAAATTCAAATTCCAAAAATCAAATCTTCAACCGTGTAATACGTGTGAGGGGTATATTTGGTACTTCACTTTGGCTTAGAAAAGGCTTAGGAGACGCCACATGGCCAAAAATGTACTGTTTTATTATAATAGGGGATTAGCTTAAAATTTTGAACGTCTTAAATCTATTTTTATTTTAAATATATTTTTATAAATAGTAAGATTTGTATAATATATATATATATATATATATATATATATATATATATATATATATATATATATATATATATATACTAGTTTATAACCCGTGAGAACCACGGTTATAAAAGTAACTAAACTTTTATATTAAAAAATCAAAATTACTTATCAATTATTTTAAATAAATTATTACTTAAAATATATTTTTTTTAGTTATATACAATTATAATTGTTGATTTAAACAAATATGTAAAGTTATATCACCTTATAATCTATATCGCTTTTATTTTATTTTTTAATTTAATGTTATTAATTTAATATAATTAAAATGAAGAATTTTAGAATTTGAAATTTAAAATGGAGAATCAATTATTAATTAATTTAATGTAATTAGAGTGGAAAATTTAAATTTGAAATTTGAAATTGATAATTAATAATTTGACAAGTGGCATGATATGTTACATATAATTATTAATGAGAATTTCTAATAATATTACACTTGTCAATAGGAGAATAAACCTATTTATTTATTAAAATAGGAAGATTTAATGTAATTAGAGTGGAAAATTTAAATTTGAAATTTGAAATTGATAATTAATAATTTGACAAGTGGATATTTTACATATAGTTATTAATGAGAAATTCTAATAGTATAATACTTGTCAATAGGAAAATAAACCTATTTATTTATTAGAATAAGAAGATATATATATATATATATATATATATATATATATATATATATATAGGGTTAGGTTCATTTGAGACCACCTATATTTTGTGAGACCGTGAGACACATTTTTTTATTATTTTTTTTATTTTTTTTAGTAATTCAAGTTCCGAAAATAATATTTAAAAAAAGAATTTTTCCATTTTTCCATTTATTTTGCATTTTAAAATTATTTTTTAGAATATGTACAGTATAATATTCATTAGAATATTTCATGTATTTTTCAAAAAAAATGGAATTTATTTTTATTTATTTTTATTTTTTTTTAGCTAATTCAAGTTCCGAAAATAATATTTAAAAAAATAATTTTTAGATTTTTCCATTTATTCTGCATTTTAAAATTATTTTTTAGATTATGTCAGTGTAATATTCTATTAGAATATTTCACGTTTTTTCAAAAAAAATGGAATTTATTTTTATTTATTTATTTATTTATTTATTTATTTATTTTTATTTTTTTTTAGTTAATTCAAGTTCTTAAAATCATTTTAAAAAAAGAATTTATAGATTTTTCCATTTATTCTGCTTTTTAAAATTATTTTTTAGAATATATGTCAGCGTAATATTCTATTAGAATATTTCACGTATTTAAAAAAAAAACGGAAGTTTTTTATATTATTTTTATTTTTTTATTTTTTTTAGTTAATTCAAGTTCTGAAAATAATATTTAAAAAAGAATTTTTGGATTTTTCCATTTGTTTTGCATTTTAAAATTATTTTTAGATTTGGTCTCACGGTCTCACAAAATTAGAATGGTCTCAAATTAATCTGAACATATATATATATATATATATATATATATATATATATATATATATATATATATATATATACCGGCTTAGGTTATTCTATTCAAACTAACTATTGTACATCTATCATATGCTATAAGAATTAATAAGAGAATAAGTTATTTAACAATGCGAATACGTTCAACCTTACAAGAATATCGTCGTTTTCATGCATTCTTGTTAATTTTTTTTTTGTTCTAACACATCGTTTTTCACCCATTTTCATTCTGACGGAATACGACCTAATAAAACATTCTGACAACATTTTAACAGAAATGAGAATAATAATAATAATTGTATAATAACCTTATATACGATTTAATTAGTGAGAATATGTGTTAATGACAATAGTTATGTAAGATTGAACGTATTTATATTATCAAACAACATATTTTCTTTATCATTCTCATAAGATACGATAGATGTACAATAATTAGTTAGAATACTTAAACATATATATATATATATATATATATATATATATATATATATATATATATATATCCGGTAAGAATTTTTTTTTTGTAGGAAGGTAAGAAGTTTCTTTTGTACATATTTTTTTGACGAATAAAATAAATGAATCACTAGATGATTCATTTGTAAGATGATTCACAAGAAAAAAATTTAAAAAAAAAACATCTTCATGATTCATTTTTAAGTAAATTAAGAAAATATTCATTTTTATGACAATTTTAGTGAATAACAACAAAAACATTGTATAAATGAATCATCAACATGTTTTTTTGAGAATTTTTTCTTATGAATCATCTTACAAATGAATCATGTAATGGTTCATTTTGTTTGTTTGCTAAAAAAATATGTAGAAAAAAAAACTTCTTACCTTCCTACCAAAATTTTCCTTCTTATTTGATCTTGACTATATATATATATATATATATATATATATATATATATATATATATATATATATATATATATATATATATATATATATATATATATATATATAGTTAATTTGTTGGTACGTTAATATTGTGTGTTCAAAAATAATTATCATTATGGAACCATGATTACTCAGATGGTATGATAATACCAATAAACTATGTTAGCAATCGAGCATATTGGCTACCAACTTACTTAGTTCGGTTAATAATGTGTTGGTAGGTTCTTGCTGGCACATATTTGTCGAACCCTACAATTATCTAATAACAACACGATCTTTATTGACGAGACATCTATGCAAACATGATGCGATTTGATTATATGAGGTGATTACATGTTAAAACTGAAAAAATGACACAAAAGAAGCTGACTTTTTTTTTTCATTTTTTTCTTCCAAATTGGAAATCAGTTTCTTTAATTCTATTTAATGTTAACCATTTTCCATATGAATTTTTGAAAGAGTAATCTTTTTACATTTGAAATACCATAAATATATTTTTCTATATTTAAAAATCACATTCTTCGTATAAATATAAGTTTTTTACCATTTAAATTGTAGAAAAAATTTCATAATTGGTCCCTGTGGTTTGTAAAATATTTCACTCTGAGGACTTGGAACACGTCATATCACTCACTCGTCCCTATGGTTTGCAAAATTATATGAAAGATACCCCTTCCGTTAAAACTAACTTTTTAGCTATTAATTTTACCGTTGTACCAAAATTTCAATTTACCACAAAACTCAAGGACCATTTGTGTAATTTTGTAAATTTGAAATTTTGTATATATAAATTATAAATATGTATTTTAATATATATATATATATATATATATATATATATATATATATATATATATATATATATATATATATATATATATATATATATATATATATATATATATATATATATATATATATATATATGATTTCAACAATTTGCTAACAATTTTATTTTATCTTTTTGATATTTTGTTTTTTTCTATTTTTATTTTATAAGTTAGTTATTTAAGAGTTTTTTAAGACAAAATTTCATGATTCGTCCATGTGGTTTCCAAAATATCTCACTTTGAGGACTTTCAAGGAAAACGTCGCGCCACTGGTACCTGTTGTTTGCAAAATTAGATGAAAGGTCCTCCGGCCATTAATCTAACTTTTTAGCTGTTAGATTTTAGTGAAAAATATTATTTTACCCTTATACCAAATTTGCAATATACTACAAACTCCAAAGAATATTTGTGTCATTTTGTAAATTTAAAATTATATATATATATATATATATATATATATATATATATATATATATATATATATATATATATATATATATATAATTTCAACAATTTGATAACTTTTTGACATTTTGTTTTCTATTTTTACTTATAATTTTAGTTATTTATGTTTTTTTAATGTTTTTATTTATTTTGATTGAAGTATATAAACTTAAATTCGATAAACCATATTGAAACCGTTTTTTCTTTAACTTTTCTTATTTGAGAATTGAATCGTTAATCTTTTTTTTTTTTTTTTTTTTTTTATAATTTTATGTCGTTACGGTTCATGTTTTTTTACTTAGATGCTTTATAATTAATATCGTTAGCAACTTTATGTTTGCGTTTATCATTATCATTATTTTACATTTTGTTTTCTATTTTTTTTATATAAGTACAAAATTGTAATATACTCTAATATATTTATACATTTTACACTTTTTGGAAAAAGTAAAAAAAAAAGTTATCAAATTGATGAAAAATAAAACGAAAAAAATAGAAATATGAAAAAATAAAAAAATAATACCAAAAAGTTAAAAAAAAAAAACAAAAAAAGATGAAAAGTATATTACAATTTTGGTGTTTGAGTTTTTATTTTTTGTTTTTCTATTTTTTATTACTTGAA
This sequence comes from Lactuca sativa, assembly GCF_002870075.4. Classification (NCBI taxonomy): domain Eukaryota; kingdom Viridiplantae; phylum Streptophyta; class Magnoliopsida; order Asterales; family Asteraceae; genus Lactuca; species Lactuca sativa. The sequence continues at coordinate 254,919,548 of NC_056630.2, forward strand.
TCAAAAGATATAAAAACAATAGAAGAATAATAAATAACTAAAATTATATAAACAAATTGAAAACAAAAGATAAAGTAATGATAATGATAAATGTAAACATAATTTGCTAAGGATATTAACTATGGAGCATCCTAATAAAAATATGAACCGTAACGTCATAAAATATCCCAAAAAAAACATCAACATATTAATTCACAAATAAGAAAAGTTAACGAAAAAACGATTTCGACATGGTTTATCGAATTTATGTTTATTTATTTGAATCAAAATAAACAAAACCATTAAAAAAACAGTAAATAACTAAAATTATAAATAAATATAGAAAAAAATATCAAAAAGATAAAAAAAAAAAAGTTATCAAAAATTTGAAATTATATATATATATATATATATATATATATATATATATATATATATATATATATATATATATATATATATATATATATAAACACATAAACAAAATTTATATTTATAATTTATATATATACATAATTTCAAATTTACAAAATTACACAAATGGTCATTGAGGTTTGTAGTATATTGCAAATTTGGTGTAAGGGTAAAGTAGTCTTTTTTTATTAAAATCTAACAGCTAAAAATTTAGTTTTCACGGCAGATGGACATTTCATGTAATTTTGCAAACCACAGGACCAATGGCGTGACATTTTCCTTGAAAATCCTCAAAATGAGATATTTTGCAAACCTAGGGACCAATTATGAAATTTTGTCTTTTTTTTTTTTTAATGTTTTTATTTATTTTGATTTAAATAAATAAACTTAAATTCGATAAACCATTTCGAAACTATTTTTTTTAGCTTTTCTTATTTGTCAATTGAATCACTATTTTTTTTTTAATTTTATGTCGTTACGGTTCATGTTTTTACTTGTATGTTCCATAGTTAATATCGTTAGTTAGTTTATGTTTGCATTTATCATTATCATTATTTCACCTTTTGTTTTCTATATAATTTTTTTTATAATTTTCGTTATTTATTATCTTTTTGTTGTTTTATTTATTTTGATTCAAATGATAAAAAATAAAAATAAAAACAAACAAAAAACAAAAACTCAAACACAAACACCAAAATTTTAATATACTCTAATATATTCATATATTTTTACATTTTTTAGAAAAGTTTAAAAAAAAATTATCAAATTGAAGAAAAATAAAATGAAACAACGAAAAAATTAAAATAATATGCAAAAAATTAAAAAATAATAATAATACGAAAAAACCAAAAAATAATATGAAAATGATAAAAAAAATGTATTAATATATTAGAGTATATTACAATTTTGGTGTTTGAATTTGAGTTTTTACTTTTTTTTCATTACTTGAATCAAAATAAATAAAAACAATAGACGAATAATAAATAACTAAAATTATAAAAAATAGAAAACAAAAGGTGAAATATTGATAATGATAAATACAAACATAAATTTGCTAACGATATTAACTATGAAGCATATAAGTAAAAATAACATGAACTGTAAGGCATAAAATAATAATAAAAAAACATTAACGCTTTAGCTTACAAATAATAAAAATTAAAAAAATAACTAGTTTTGACATGGTTTATCGAATTAAAGTTTATTTAATTAAATCAAAATGAATAAAACTATTAAAAAAAACCATAAATAACTAAAATTATAAAATAAAAATAGAAAACAAAATGTCAAAAAGATAAATAAAAAAAGTTATCAAATTGTTGAAATTATATATATATACATATATATATAAAAAAGTTATATATATATATATATATATATATATATATATATATATATATATATATATAGATTAAAATTTATAAAATTACACAAATGGTCCTTAAGGTTTGTAGTATATTGCAAATTCGATACAAAGGTAAAATAGTATTTTTCATTAAAATCTAATAGCTGAAAAGTTAGATTTAATGAAAAGAGGACTTTTCATGTAATTTCACAAACCACAAGGACCAATGGCATGACGTTTTCAATAAAAGTTCTCAAAATGAGATATTTTACAAACCACATGGACCAATTATGAAATTTTGTCTTAATTGTATTCTTATCTATAAATACATATTTTTTACTCTCCGGTCCCAAAATTATTGTCCATGTTTGACTTTTTAAGTTTCTTTTGTTCAACTTTGACCTCAAATAATTTACTTTTTGTTATATAATTTTTTATGCAAGATATATGAAGAGATTGTTTTTTAAATGTATTTTCATTGTCATAAGTTTCATCAAAAACTATATAACACAAATAAAGTTATTTTTTTTTATCAAAGTTGACATGGAACGACTTCAAAAGTCAAACGTGGACAATAATTTTGGGACGGAGGTATTATAACTTAACAATATTTTTCATTAAATATGTAAATTGGAGTATGAACTTACATGTGCGGAATGAACACTTAGATAAGCTAAAATGATCTTATGAACATAAGGGTCTATGGGTTACGACCTCTGGTGTGGTTCCAACGGGCATTCCCCATTAAAATTGTCTCATTAACATCCCAATTTGGTCGTGATGGTTCTTAACAGACAAAAGTTTCCCCTTTAACAACCACTAGTATAAAATTCAACTTGGGTCACACCAAAAAAATGTTACCATATGCCTTTCATCACATGGTTCTTTTTCAGGTCAAATATGACCAAAGTGATGGGTTTGAGCCACAAGAACTTTCCTATGTGCACATTCAGACCCTAATTGCTTGGATCTAGGTTTCTCTAATGGAACATGCATTGTATCCAAGACTTTCAATACTAGATCTAATGTAAACAATAGATTCTAATCATATGAATTAGGATCTAGAACAATACCTTGGATTACTTGCTTGGTACTTCTTCTTCTTGGAGCTTAGAGTCACAATTGTCACTCCTCTAATGACTTACAAACACCAACTAGCAAGAAGATGATTTGAGAGAGAGAGAGAGAAGAGAAATCAGCTCTAGGGTTTCTTCAAAGATAGAGTGGCCGATTTCTCCAACCCTAAGGGCCTATTTATACTATGAGCTCCTAGGGTTTCCCTTAAACCGTGATTGGATAACTTAGCCTCAAAGCAATCCAAAGATCCTTCTAGATAAGGCCTTGGACGATTTTTAAGATATCCATAACCTTAAAATCGTCCCTTCCCATATCCATAAGGATTCATAGCCCTAAACACAACTATCACACATTTCACAGTTTATGCCCCTTTATTCAATTAATCTCTTTAAAACCAAATTAATTCTCAATTAATATATGACTTATATTAATCAAATAATATTATTATTCCTTTAATATATTAATCTAATAATATATTAGCAATAATATCTCTTCTCTCTTAACAAATCATCCTGTCAAGTTGCTATGGTGAAGGCAACCCAAAAGGACCATGCACAACCGGGTCAAGTACTTACCAAATATAGTTACAGCCTTAGACACTAATCCAACAGTCTCCCACTTGGATAAGTCTAGTAACTATATATGCAAACACAATCCGATTAGCAATCGTAGCTCTCAAAGATGTTGTCAAACTCTAATCTTATCAATATCCTGTCCTTTAGACAAGGGATCGTACAGTCCTCTGTTTAGATATTATGCGGAACCGGGCTCGATACATAAGTCAAATCAAATCATCGAGGAGCCCTGATATCGCTTTTACCCTCTTAGGATAAAAGTAACAGATAAACTTCGACTTATATGCATTTACTATTTACTAATCAATTATACACAACAATGCGTTTTATGACATCAATTTACTGATGCGGTTTCGCATTATCAATGCACAACTAATTAATAAACAATAAATCATATCTTGGTTTTAAGACCATATGATATTATCGTCTTGCGATCACTTGTGTCTCATTCCAAAAAGTGATTCCAACAAGCACGGGTTTATTCCAATGCTCAAAACTTGTTCATAAGCACTCATGAACGTTGCAGCAAACTTTTGCTATGTCTAATACCTTTTAGACAATCTACATACCAATTCATGACAATCTTCATTCATACCTACTCCCAACATATGAACGATTGTGGACCATTCGAATAATTCGATTATTCTTAATAACTCAATTATTCAGGAAGTCAAAACATGCAAAATGAAACAATAGTTAAACAATTAACATAAGACAATAGCTTTACTTATAAATAATATTCCATTATTTAATCATCAAATGTCAATTACATTTATCTATTAGATGTTTCCAAAACTATCTAATCTAAACTAATATCGTCATTCAGCCCAATGCTCCTAGCGTGCTGCAAATGCTTAACCCTGCTCAGTCCCTTCGTAAGCGGATCTGCTAGGTTATCCTCCGACGATACCCTCTTTACTAAGAGGTGTCCTTCTTCTACTCGATGTCTAATAAAGTGATATTTTCTGTCGATATGTCGAGATCTACCATGATCCCTCGATTCCTTGGTCAAGGCAACCGCTCTTTCATTATCACAGAAAATTTCCATAGGCTCCTTTATGGCAGGCACAACTCCAAGATCACCAATGAAGTTCTTCAACCACATTGCCTCCTTTGATGCTTCGCTCGCTGCAATGTACTCTGATTCGCACGTTGAATCAGCTATGGTTTCTTGTTTGGAACTTTTCCAAGTCACTGCTCCTCCATTAAGGGTAAAGACCCAGCCCGACTGTAGACGGTAGTTGTCCCTGTCGGTCTGGAAACTGGCGTCACTATACCCTCGCACCTTTAAGTCATCACTCCCTCCGAGGACTAAGAAACATTCCTTGGTCCTCCGAAGGTACTTAAGTATATTCTTGACCGCAATCCAATGAGCTTTGCCCGGGTTCCCTTGATATCTAATGACCATGCTCAAAGCAAAGGCCACATTAGGGCGAGTACAAGTCATAGCGTACATGATCGAGCCAACTGCGGAAGCGTAAGGGACTCGGCTCATCTAAGCTATCTCAACTTCAGTACTCGGACTTTGAGTCTTACTCAACTTGGCATTACTTTGTATCGGTAGTTCTCCCTTCTTCGAGTTTTCCATAGTAAAACGTTTTAGTACTTTATCTAAGTAAGTATTCTGACTAAGTTCTATTAGTCTCTTACTTCATTCTCTCACTATCCTTATTACCAAAATATTGGCAGCCTCTCCGAGGTCCTTCATAGCGAAGCACTTCCCGAGCCAGGATTTAACCTCCTGCAAAGTCGGGACGTTGTTTCCTATGAGCAGTATGTCATTGACATACAAAACGAGGAAGCTAACTATATTCCCATTGGCCTTAACATATACACATGATTCATCTTCACTTTGTACAAATCCAAAATCTTTGACTTTCTCATCGAAGCAAAGATTCCATCTACGAGACGCTTGCTTAAGTCCATAAATGGACTTCTCAAGCTTGCACACTCTATTAGGATGCTTCGGATCGACGAAACCCTCTGGCTGAGCCATTTAAACATCCTCAGCCAACTTCCCATTAAGTACAGCGGTCTTGACATCCATCTGCCATATCTCATAATCATGAAATGCAGAAATGGCTAGCATCACCCTAATAGATTTTATCTTAGCAACTAGTGAGAAGGTCTCATCATAGTCAACTCCGGGAGTTTGAGTAAAGCCCTTCGCCACTAGTCATGCCTTATACGTGTACACATTCCCATCCACGTCGGTCTTCTTCTTGAAGATCCATTTGCACCCAACCGTCTTACGTCCGGGCACATTGTCAACCAAATTCCAAACTTAGTTGTCATACATGGACTGAATCTCGCTGTCCATCGCCTGTTTCCATTTTACAGACTCTGGGCCTGCCATGGCTTCCTTATGGCTATTAGGTTCATCTAGATTTATTAGTGTACCATCACTAATATACATATCCCTTTCGGTAGTAATATGAAAACCATAAAACTGGGGTTAAACTCTAACTCTTTCGGAACGTCTAAGAGGTAAGGACTCGTCAATCAGTTCAACTGGAGTTTTCTCCTCGGGTTGAGCGCCAGCGTTAGAGGTTCCTTCATCGCTCGACTCTCGAATCTCTTCAAGATCGATTTGCCTCCCACTGTCTCCTTGGCTTATGAGTTCTCGCTCTCGGAAAACCCTCTCCTCGCAACGAAGACAACATTGTCACTCGGTCTATAGAAGAGATATCCAAAGGATTTCTGCGGGTAGCCGATGAAAATACATCGCTCACTACGAGGTTCGAGCTTGTCGTGAGTCTCTTGTCTTACGAAAACCTCACAGCCCCAACCCATGATATGTGCCAACGAGGGAGCTTTCCCTGTCCACATCTCGTGAGGTGTTTTGGCAACCTTCTTTGTAGGGACTCGGTTAAGGATATGGGCGGCAGTCTCTAAGGCATACCCCCAGAATGAGATAGGTAGTATAGCACGACTCATCATAGAACGAACCATGTCTAACAGGGTTCGATTAAGCCTTTCTGCCACACCATTCAACTACGGTGTCCTAGGTGGCGTCAATTGCGAAACTATTCCACATTCCTTGAGATAGTCGTGGAATTCAAGACTTAGGTACTCTCCTCCTCGATCGGATCGAAGCATCTTGATTTTCCTGCCCAATTGATTCTCCACTTCATGTTTGAATTCTTTGAACTTTTCAAACGTTTCTGACTTGTGCTTGATTAAGTAGATATACCCATATCTACTATAATCATCGGTGAAAGTCACGTAGAAGCGGTTCCCATCCTTTGTGGTAGATCTAAAGAGCCCACACACGTCGGTGTGTTCAATAAACCCTCACCCCTCTCACAAGTGCCAGTGAAGGGCGACTTGGTCATCTTTCCAAGTAAACAAGATTCGCACGTGTCATCTTCCCTAAGGTCGAATGACTCCAACACTCCATCCTTTTGGAGTTGGGCTATGCGCTTCTTATTGACATGTCCAAGACGACAATGCCACAAGGATGCTCTATCCATACTATTGGAAGAATCCATACACAACACATCATTTCCTAGGTTATCTACAACCATAACAGTTTCATAAATTCCATTACAAGGCATTGCTTCAAAATATAAAACACCATTTAGATAAGCATAAATCGAACCATTCTCATTATTAAACGAATATCTAAATCCTTGTTTAAACAAACCATGAAAAGAAATGATGTTTCTTGCCATATCTGGTGAGTAGCAACAATTATTTAAATCTAAATTCAATCCATTACTAAGCACTAAAGAATACACTCCAATCTTGGTAACAGGCGACGATCTTCTGTTCCACATGATTAGATTTATTCTTCCAAGCTCCACATCCTTATTTCTTCCTAGTCCCTGCAAATCAGAACAAATGTGGTAACCACACCCTGTATCAAGAACCCAAGAAATAGCATGGGATTAATCATTATATTTAATTGTGTATATATCTGCAAAAGATGGCTTGATCTTTCCATCCTTGATGGCTTGCATATATTCCGGGTAACTTCTCTTCTAATGCCCTATTTTGTTGCAATGATGGCACTCTGCCTCTTTTGGGTTAGGGTTGGGCTTAGCGGGATCAACCTTGGTCCCACTAGAAGAGGAACCATCTTGGGCCTTTCCCTTGCGGTGGTTCTTCGAAGAAGCCTTCCTCTTCTTGCCCCTTCCCTGCCCAATAGCCAAAACAGGAGCAGCAGACGGATTACGAGTTGGTGCAACAGACTTGTCCTTTAGGTTGCTCTCAGCAGTCCTTAGGAGACCTTGGAGTTTGCTTAGGGTGACCTCTTCCTTGTTTATGTGGTAGGTCATCCAAAATTGATTGTAGCATGAGGGAAAGGAGTGAAGAAAAATGTCGATAGCCAAATCTTCCCCAAAGTTGACATTCAACTTGCGAAGACGATCGACATACCTTTGCATCTTTTGCAAGTGCACGGTTAGAGATTCTCCACTTCCCATTTTAGCAGTGATCATATTCGTTATGATCTCATAGCGCTCTTGCCTCGTGCTTTGGTGATATCTCTCCATCAAGTCTAGATGCATCTCATAAGGATACATGTCCTCATAGGATTTTTGGAATTCGGAGTTCATAGTGGCTATCATGATGCAATGGACTTTCGTTACATCACGCTCATGTGTCTCAAGCACAACCATTTCTTCGGGAGTGGTAGTTTCTGGATTGATCTTTTCGAGCTTCTCATCGAGAACATACTCCTTGTCCTCGTAACGAGCGATCTTGCGAATGTATCTTATCCATTCGCTAAAGTTCAATCCATCGATAGTCAATTTTTGACAAAGGCTCATTAGCATGAATGAGCTAGCAGCATCGTTGTTTGTGTTAGACATCTACAAATAGAAAGGAACTAAGTTGATTAGAGTTAAGTCCCTAATTAACACCCAAAACGGAAATTTAGGGCTAGGACTCAACAACATTATTTACATATTAGAGAAGGGATACCGTAATCCAATATGCAAATAATTTGGAGGTAAGTGAATGACGATTCACTAATTCTTCACCACGAAAAACATAAGCTTTAAGTTTTAAATGTATTGAGAATTCCTAGATTTCTTTGAGATTCATTGAACTTTTCAATGGCATGTTTAAATCTCAATATGCCCCTCTAGTTTGTGACTGGGATACCGAGGATCACCAAGCGAGTGTGAATAACCATGCAAATCTACATGGTGCCTTCATTGTTACAATCACCTATTCGATGTGCTGGTAAACCACACACGCTCCATCGAACTATGACAAACAATGAATCACTCTTTGCCACCTTTGCTTAGAACCAATTAGTGTGCCGGTTAACCAAACACGCTCCACTAACATCTAAACAAGGGTGCAAAGTGTAATTTCATGGGATTGCATCAATTCACTTTTCCTAAAGTAACTAAGATTGGGAATTTCATAAAATAGTTTAGTTACTTTAAATAGATTCATTATACTTATTAATGAGAAGAGGTTTGTCCTATCCTACCCGTTCGACTAATGACCCTCCACCAGTCAAGCAAGCGGTGGGTGTGAGTGTACACCCATTAAGCACCATTTTATAGGCAGCAACCTTATACCCACCTTATAGACTGGCTTCGTGAATGAGGCCTACTAACGGTAAGACTAGCATCTTTAATCATACATTTATATATATTAAGCGTGTAATAATATAGTAGTATAGTGTTGAATTTTATACTTGTAAAATTCTAGGGTTTGAAATTTAAATTATTCAAATTAGACTTTTAATTACAAAACTTAAATTTCAAAACTTGAGGACAAGTTTTAAACTTTTCAAAACATAAGGATCAAATAGAAAATAATATAAATCAACTAATTAGATTATCTCAATTTGATCTTATTTGATATTACTTGCAAGACAATCCACTAATTTAATTCAAATAATCAATTGTTATCATATAAGGAAATTATTATTCAAGTAATTGGTAATTATCTTTTGTTTGGTCAAGAATATACTCATATATATGTATAAAATCGGATTTTAATGACCCAAAGCAGTTAAGGTAAGTTTCTTCAAGTAAAACAACAAGAAATCCCGAAACTCCCTCTTTCTGACGCTCGAACTCGTTGAGTTGGAGCTACTCGCCGAGTCCACAATGGAACTCGCCGAGTTCATCAGGCAGAATCACAAAATCGAATTTTTCAAACAACAAGCAATCGACCAATGCATCAGTTCAATAGAAATCAATCAAAGCTCTGATACCACTGATGGGTTTGAACCACAAGAACTTTCCTATGTGCACATGCAAATCCTAATTGTTTGGATCTAGGTTTCTCTAATTGAAAAAACATTGTATCCAATAATTTCAATACTAGATCTAATGTAAACAATTGAATCTAATCATATGAATTAGGATCTAGAATAATACCTTGGATTACTTGCTTGGTACTTCTTCTTCTTGGAGCTTAGAGTCACAATTGTCACTCCTCTAATGGCTTACAAACACCAACTAGCAAGAAGATGATTTCAGAGAGAGAGAGAGGAGAGAAATCGGCTCTAGGGTTTCTTCAAAGATAGAGTGGCCGATTTCTCCAACCCTAAGGGCCTATTTATACTATGAGCTCCTAGGGTTTCCCTTAAACCCTAATTGGATAACTTAGCCTCAAAGCAATCCAAAGATCCTTCTAGATAAGGCCTTGGACGATTTTTAAGATATCCATATCCTTAAAATCGTCCCTTCCCATATCCATAAGGATTCATAGCCCTAAACATAACTATCATACATTTGACAATTTATGCCCCTTTATTCAACTAATCTCTTTATGTCACCAAATTAATTCTCAATTAATATATGACTTATATTAATCAAATAATATTATTATTCCTTTAATATATTACTCTCATAATATATTAACAATAATATATCTTCTCTCTTAACAAATCATCAGGTCAAGTTGTTATGGTGAAGGCAACCCAAAAGGACCATGCACAACCGGGTTAAGTACTTACCAAATATAGTTACAGCCTTAGACACTAATCCAACACAAAGGTCCTATCATTTTGGGTATTATACAAATATATTAACATTTATGGGTTGTAGCAACTATAAAAGTGTGGTCGTATAATAAAAATAAGGCTAGTTGGTACCAATAATTTTTCCTGTAATCAAGCATTTTGTCCATTAAGTATGTCACAAATGCTTTCTAGACACAAAGTGTTTTTGATAGTGATTGTTTTTTTTGGGAAATAAATTTTGATAGTGATTGTTATTCATATAACGACCACATAAATTAATTTTTAGTGTGACATATTCTATTATTTAGTCATAAAAATGATTGTTTATTGAGTCTTTAGTCACACTGATTTAAGAAACCCTGGAAAAAGTGATGATGTAATCATATATTTTGGTGTGACTATAAATTCTTTCTAGACACAAATGTGGTTTTTTGATAGTTATTATTTTTCAACCTATAGCCACATGAATATATTATTAGTATGGCATTTGCTATTATTTTGACACAAAATGATTGTTTATTGAGTCTTTAGTTATATCAGTTTAAGAAAACTATGGAAAAAGTGTTGTTGTAACCAGGCATATTGTCTAATAATTGTGGCTATAAACGATTTCCATACAAACAACGTTTTTAATAATGACTATGTTTATACAATGACTAGATAAATATAATGTTAGCGTTGTATTTTCAATTATTTGTTGAGTTAGAGCGGTCACAAAGGCCACAAAGTACAAACAACGAAAACAATTAAGATTGAAATTTAACTCATAACTCAAAAGTCGGATTCATGTTCAATGAAAAATCTAAAAACTAAAGAGAAAGAAAAAGAACTGGCATTTGTAGACTTTGATTTTCTTTTCCAATTGATCTGAAGGATGAGAAACCAATGTGGGATTCCTATTTTGTGATCACATTATAAACCCGCAAATTCAGGCTAGACGTTTAAAGTATAATACTAATACTAATTATACAAATAAAATCCTTGAATACAATAATTATTCTTCATACGCATTACGAGCTAATAAATATTTATTTATTGTATACACGATATGTAAACAAATACTATAAGGATATATAACATTAGTAGAAAAACTTTTTTTTTAATTTAGTATTGAGCAATAAAATAACATTTTTAGAAAGTATATTATTTTGGGTAAATAATCTCAAAAAAATTCACAGCAATCGTAATTACGAAGCTGTGAGTATAAGAACGTTGGAATCTAACTTCGTGTGGATAAGTTATTATTTTTCGGAGTATCGTAGTCAACACAATACAACGTGTGTGTCATAAAAAGTGAAATGGAGATCAAATGCTCGTTAGACAAAACGGTCTAAACGAAAGTTGATGTCTATGTAAATATGAATCCATTGATATATAGAACGTTGAGAACGGAGTTCATATGAAAAAGTTATGAATTTCGCAACATCATTTACATTGTAACCTTCGCGGACTGTAAAAATGAAAATTAGAATGTAAATTAGCCGACAAGATCTAAATGAAAGTTGCAGCACTCGTTGATATTAAACTGAGGATATAAACAACATCGAAAAAGGAGCTCATATGTGAAGGATATGTTTTTTCAAAGCCCCAAAGCTTACCAACGAAGCTAATGACGTGGCACCACCGAGAAGGATACATGTGGCATCACCAGAAGAATGACACTTGTCATGACAACCCCTTCCTCCCCAAGAATCGATGATGTGGCACCATAAGAGAATGCCATGTTTCAGAATAAAAGCCAAGGGTGGCACCAAACTAGACATCGACGTGGAGCAAGGAGAAGGCGACACATCATCAAGGCACGACGCACCCTACAAAAAGTTGTATGTATATAGGCTGATTTTCTTGCACATTTCTACAAAAATCCTCTCCAAAATCTCTCAAACTTTCTCGAAACCCTGAGGCCTGACTTCAAGAGTTATTATATAATAGTAGCAAAGATCTAGAGCATCAGAGAGTGGGGTGAAATAGATATTTTGGTTTCAAAGCTCTACACGTGTAGTTTTTGGGTTTTCGCTAGAAAACCTGTAAGTTGAGTTATACTTTCTACGCTTTAAGTGTAACTTATATTTATGTTCATCGACGTTATTATGAATCTATAGATAAGATTTATTAGTAATTATAGTTAGAATATTGATCTATCTATTTACGGGATTGATGTCTAGGTGTCTAAAGTGGAATTTCCAAACATATCCTACCTCCAGAGTGACCTTAACTGGTCATTTCTTATTTGATAGAAATCAACATTTCCTTAGAATTAATGAAGAATTTAGAAGTAATAATTGTAACCTTATAAATACGAAAGAATACTAGGGCTTAGTAATATTCACATTTAGGTCGTTCAAGAGGGAAAACTAAAGTGTCAGTCAAGGAGCCGACTTTCCCTCGAGTCTTCCACCTTAATCGGGTGAGTTCCTAGTTACTTTCAAGAGAACAATTTAATATAAGTATTGAATATTTAAAAATATTAAATATATGTTCAAATATTGTTATTTGTAATTTATGCTGATAGTATACTTTATATGCGACTTAAATGCTTATTATCTGGATACATGTTAAATATATATTTGGTAAAACTACGTAACATACTCTGTGTGAGCCAGATATGATTATATATGTGCCAAAGTATTTTGGTAACTATATCTGACAGGAAAATGGTTACTTAAAACGGTTTGGAGAGGATACTTATAGTATGATAAGTACTTCATTAAAAGATAAGTATACCGAATACTTACCGTCAAAATTTTGTGCTAAACAGGAAAATGATTTGGAAACTGAATCCATGTATTGGGGTTTGCTCTATTTATACACTAAGGCTAGTAAAGGATTCTTAGTTGAAAGTAAGATGAATGAGTTCTTAGTTATACATCGTATTGTAACGATATTACGCAAAGTAGGAAAATTGTATTGGGAGTTGACTACAGATATTGTAGACTTCTCTAGTTATAAACTAAGACTTAAAAGGGATACTTAGATATAATAACCTGGATATTGGGTATTCTTATTCTGGGATAAGATGTGAGATTTATGTGGAGTGTAGCAGTGCTCCTCTTTCTAGACAGCCAGAAATGTTAGGTATGTATCAGATAAACAGTTAGCTCGGTATGTCTGGTCATTTAGGAAGGCCCTGTCATAAAAGCCTCATATGACACACAAATGTGTGTCATAATAGCCTCAGATGAGACGCAAATGTGTGTTAAGGAAGGCCCTGTCATAAAGGAAGACGGCACGCTTTTACGTGTTGTAAACTTACGACACACATTTACGATGTGCATTTACGAGATACATTGTGTTTCAAGGAAGGCCCGGTCATAAAGGGAGACGAAACGCATTTGTGTGTCATACCCTTATGATGCACGTTTAGGACATGTAATGCGTATTTATAAAGTTGTTGTCATAAATGAAGATGACACACATTTGTGTGTCATAAACCTCAACGACCATTTACGATATGCATTTACGACATGCCTTTACGATACTCATTTACGCATAATACAAAATTTTTGAAACAAATATATACCAAAACAATCATTTTCATCCAATAACATCATGTCAAAATATTGTAATACATTGATATTAAGGGGATTTCATTGTACATTGTTATTAGGAGGTTTTCCCTAACTATATAACGTATACCAAAACAATTAATTTCATCCAATAACATCATGTCAAAATCCTCCATGTCTAATGGAGGATTATGAGAGTGCGGCTAGGAGGCACACAAAATGGCTAGGGTTCTTCTTAGAACTCTTAGGGCAATTTTGGTGATGCTAGGGGTTACATTTATGGTGTGGATTTCCAAGGGTTTCACTTGTAAACCCTAATTCACTTCCTTGGGCCTTTAATCCAATAATCCATATGATAGGCCATTTGGACTAACTCTTCATGGACTCATACTTAAAATTCGTCCATCCTCGTCAACATGGATCATTACCCCAAACTATATGTATTACTGATTTACTTAATCAGTCCCTGTTAATTTAATCAGTCTCTTTTGATCACTAAATTAATTCCAAATTAATTCTTGACCAATACCAATTAAATAATATGATTTCTCACTTATTCTTATAATATATTAATAAATCACAACTAACCTCTTTCTCAAATATCCATCCTATCAAATTGCTCCGGTGAAGGAAACCCAAAAGGACCATGCCATTATCGGGTCAAGTACATACCAATTATAGTTATGGGCTTAGACACCTAATCCAACAGTCCCCCACTTAGATAAGTATACTAACTATAACTATCAATGTAACTTCAAAATCCGATTAGCAATCGTAGCTCTCAAAAGCCGCTGTCGAACTCTGAACTTATTAGTAATGCATCCTTTAGATAAGGGATCAAAGATTCCTCGATTATACAAGATATCGTATGGATTGAGACATGAATTATAATCATTCTCTCCGTCCATGTGTTGTTTCATGATTTCTAATTTATGACGACTGACAATAGATTACAATTGAACACATCAACTTAGTCCAGGCTTGGTCAAGCGCTTAGGATGTCATCACTAAATCATCGAGGGGCCCACATATATTTCTTTGGATCTGTGATTGGGGCTTCACTTAGCAAATCAATTTCTTCCAGCTCAGTGTTAATTGGAGTAAGGAGCTTATCAGTTTTGAAAAGAGAGGCAAACTCAATATCTGAATGACCAAACTCAACAATGTAGTGTTTAAGGAAATTCAGAGAAGTATTGTATGCTCTGATGCCAAGTTCACAATCATGTTTGTCCTTAATATAAGCAACAATCACAACAACATCATTGAGATTAATGGTAGGAAAGTTAACATCTAAGATTGTGATCTTCTTTTGTGTGTTTTGAACGATGTACTAGTTTTCGAGAAGGTAGTGATGGGTTTTGTAGGTTAATAAAACATGTAAAGCGAAAAACTTAATCCTTAAGTTCACGTGCAACCTACTTTGGATCTATGTTTTCTTTAATTGGTAGCAATAAACAATGAACATCAAGAACCCTAATAAACCCTAAGTATTTCGAAAATACAAGAAGGATTAGGATTTACATACCTTAGATTTATTATAGCAAATAAATCTTATTCCTTTCCTTGTTGGTCTTCAGAAATCAAGCACCAAAAACTTAATGCCTCTAATGGGTTGTACCCAAAATTCTAGAAACCCTATAATAAAGAGGAGAGAGAAGACAGGGATAAAATTTTCGTTCCTAAGCTTGTAGGTAAAGATATTAACGAAATTGATTGGTCTTGGGGTTCTATTTATAATTTTGGTAACTTGCAGACAAAACCATATTTTGAATTGATTAATTAATAAATTTAATCCCAATTCAAATCATTTCCTTATCTGCATGCAGGAGGCTTCTAGAAACCCTAAGAATCTAGCCAAAACTGTCCATACCATGGATGGTTGTAGAATGTCTTCTTTTTTTCAACTATTGAACAATTACAATTCATCCCTTGCACCTTTAATTAATTCCAATTAATCCTAAATTAATTTCATATTAATTCTGATTAACATTTAATTAATTCTTATTGATTTCTAATTAATTTATCAATTAATAAATCAATTACTTGACTATTGATCTCATGTTAATTTATTAATCACATAACAAATTAATAGATCAATGATCTATTTCCACTTCATATTTTAATCACATAATATATTGACACATCATTTCTCCCTCTCTGCTAATTACATTTCTACTTATTTCAAGTTATGAGGGCAACCCAAAAAGGATTTTGCTTCTATTTTCATGTTTATACCAATTTAGTTATGAGCTTAGACAACTTAATCCAATAGTCTCAGACTTGGATAAGTCTATAACTACAATTGCAAGTATAACCAAACAACAAATAGCGCTTTCAAAAGCTATTGTCGAACTCCGATTCAAATCAAATGTCGGCTCTAAGATAAGTGATCACCTATTTCTTCATTTTTCAAGGTATCGTATGAACAAAGCCATGGGTTAAATGATCAACCTCATATTCATTTTTTTGTTTCTCGGTCTCCGATTTAGTGATCAAATTCAGACTACAAAATTGAACACATCAATTTAGTCTGGACTAGGCCTGGTACTTATAGATCAACACAAATCCCAAAGGGGTCCAAAGATATTTCTTTTCCTTATTCAGGAAAAAGGAACGAATTACATTGACTATATAGTCATACTTTTTACTCACTAAATCACACACGGAATAAACCTTTATAAAATCTAGTTACGATATGTGTTTGACTAAACCAAAGCACAACCGATTTCTAAACTATGACCTATATATCTTTGCTTTAAGAATAGTTTATATTATTGTCTTAGAATTACTTGTGATGGAATCCATGAATAAATCTTGAAGTGTGGGTCTATCCAATACTCAAAATCTCCATTTTCCAAGACTCCTGAATATTGTAGCAATTTCATGCGATGTCCAATCTCTATGGACAATCTACAGTCGATTCATGACAGTCTTGATACAGTCCTTTCAAAAGTATGAGCGACTGTGGAATTTAAATAATAAAATTATTCTGGAATTAAAACAAGTAAAGTGAAACACAATAATAAACTAATTGACTATGGTATCAACCCCTTTGAATATAAATAATATCTATTATTTAATCACCATAAAATTTACAAATTTATTCATTATAGATTGATTCCTGTAATCAACTAACTACTTGACTTAAGTTAAATCAGTCATGCTACGTTCTAAACACGCATACTATGCCTCTCTATGGTCCTTACCTTGTGAACAAATCGACTAGACTTTACTCCAATGATGCTTATTTCATAATTCCTAATCCTCATCTCTATCTAAGATGTAGTGGAATCTCTTCCTTATATGCATTGTCCTTCTAAGATGTTGAGTTTCTAAAGTGATAGAAAATGAGCCTTCAATATTATAGAATGTTCCACTAGAACTTGTTACTTAGAAAAATTCAATGGTTATGAAATCTCAAAATCAAGGCACATTCCTTGAACACTTCTCTTGCATTAAAGTTTCCAAATCACATATAGATTTTATAACCAACTCTTATTATGGAAAAATTTCCATATACCCATCTCCCATTATGGAATTATTTTCATATTACCATATGACCATCAATTATGACCAAGAATCATCTCAATCCAAAACGTGTCACTATGGTCCTTTCAAAACAATACCATACTTCCAACTGTCCACAACCAACCAATCTTCAGTAAACCTCATAAAGTTCTTAACAATATAGTTTAATAACTCTAGTCACTT
This sequence comes from Lactuca sativa, assembly GCF_002870075.4. Classification (NCBI taxonomy): domain Eukaryota; kingdom Viridiplantae; phylum Streptophyta; class Magnoliopsida; order Asterales; family Asteraceae; genus Lactuca; species Lactuca sativa. The sequence continues at coordinate 254,937,089 of NC_056630.2, forward strand.
AAAATTCTAATCACAATGCTTAGAGAATTTGAAAAATTAGAATAAGAGAATATTTTAGCATATGTAATTGATCCTATATCCGATGCATATGAGACTCGACTCATTATATCTTATACAAGGATTTGATATCTGTTTAATCTCTTGCCATAATATTTCCATATAGAATCTTATATGTTGAAACATTTCAACACACTATTCATATATGATTTTGACTAAGTTCCATTAAACTATACGACCTAAACCTTTAGATTTGTAATGAAGTATGAGTTCCCTCTCACTTAAGTTCACTCTAGCGAAACAGTTCTCAACTTTTGGAACTTGCAAACTAGAGACATTTTTCCCTATGAATATTATTGTCAACATGCAATACCATCGTGCAAATTATGAACCCACAAGCTTTGACATGTACTCAGAATCAACTAGTCATCTAGAAATCAATACCCTCTAACTTTCTCATGGAAGTGCATATCCCTATTTCGTAATGCTTTGCCAAGCTTCTAATTAGGCTTCTTAAGCTTATACACTACATCTGGATAATGTATATGTTCAAACCTTTCAAGACGTAATAAATGTCTTTCATAAAAAATTGAACAATTCCTTGCCATTCCTCACAATTCGAAATATGAAGAAGGATGTTGTAATCATATTGAGAATTTGAGAATGCAATTAACACAACCAATATCCATATTGATCTTTATCAGACCCTTAAACTCTACTAACAAAAGTGTTTCCTCATACCATTTTTATCAGTTAGAGTGAAAGCTTTTTCCACCTAGATTCAAAGGTGCATACCTTCCCATCCATGTAGAACTTTAATTTTCAACCTACAATCATAAGACAAGTTTTAGGACAAACCAAAATCACATTTAGGTCACCTTCATAGACTTAGCTATTCTTCATTTCTTTCTTTCTGGCAGCTCAAAGCCCAGTAGTGCTTCCACTCCTGTTAGCAACTCACCTGTATTAATTAGTGTACCTTCACTGACCAACGTGCTTTGCTTTGCAGTTAAATGAAAAAAAAATAACACTCAGAAGTATTTTCGACTTAACTGGAAATGAACGGAAATAAGAACGTGTCAATAAACACAATAGGTTTTCAACCGTAGGTTGCGCGCTAGTGATAATTAAAAGGATCATTGTAAGTCCCCAAAATGATTGAGTATCAATCAGATCCATTTGATGGTGCAGATTCCCAATCAATCGGATGATGTCAGATCAAAATAGAAGACAAGGAGGAGAAGAATAACTTGAATCTTGAATGTATTGATGATATGATTGAAGTTCCTTACACAAGATTCACACACTTACACACATATGCTCCTCTCTCTCTCTCTCTCTCTCTCTCGGCTGTACACTCTCTTCTGTTCATCAATCCCTCCTTAACCACCTAACACACACACACACACACACACACATATATATATATATATATATATATATATATATATATATACTTGGGGAATATGGGCCATAAATGGGTTTACGACCATAAATGGGTTTACGGTCGTAAACACCCATTGGGCCGTAAATACAACTGCAAAAGTATATTACACGACCAAAAAACTATTAATGTCTAGAAAAGTAAAGTATAAACCATATTTTTGACCCAACAATCTCCCCCTTGGTTTATAGCTTTCTTTTCTAATTGACCCAACACCCCCCCCTAAAAAAGTAGCTGGCTTTTCTTGTGAATCTTTATTTGGAGCTTGGCCTCAGCTTTAATCTTCAATTTCTTCACAGCTTCAAGATGAACTTGATGAATCTTCAATGAATGACTTCATCTTGAGCGGTTGGGGTTTTCTTCAGAATTTGGCTTTGAACGCACATTGGGTGAGGAGGCTTGACGTACCGATTCTTGAAAGATAGCACTTTCAGCTTGAGAATCTTTAGAGAGAACTAATCTTCTGGATCACTTCAGCAGGTTCATAGATAGCAGCAGACTGATTAATGAGGGTTCAATGCAATCTGTCACATAATCTTCAATTGCAGCTTCACCTAGCTTCTGGGATTGAAAGATTGAATGTTGAAAGAATAATCTTCATTTCTTGCTCCATCGAATGAGAATTCTTCGATGCTCACGGATGAAGTCTTCGCTCAGAAATCTTGATAGAGTCTCCATGAGTCCCATCTACATCTGAATTCACTTTTCAAGACAAAACAAAACTAAAAGAAAACTTAGCACAAATTATTTTTGGATTTTTCATATTTTCTGGAAAAACAAAAACAAAAATATTTTTGGATTTTTTTGATTTTTCTGAACAAGAAATAACACTATTTTTTATTTTTAATTTTCTGATTTTTGTTTGATTTTTGATTTTCCTGATTTTTTTTATATTTTTAAATTCTCCCCTGAATTTGTGCATAGAGGAAAACTATGAGCAAATTTGACAAAAACAAAAATATTTCGGATCAAAGTTGTCAGGCAATCCAGTATCGCTTATCAGTACACGCCTGCATGTCTGGATTTGGTCAATCACCGGTATTGTGATCAACTTAAACACAAAGGATGTTGAAAAATTGGACAGGTTATAAGTGACAAGACAGTGAGATCTATATTCTTAAATGGACATTTAGCTGACGACGACCAAGGATATTGTTATCCACTTAAACTAAGCAGCGAGATCTACAGACAACCTATTAAATGGTTCAATTTTAGATGAACTAGAACGTGTTTCCCACTTCCCGATGTACCCCGATCATCAAGAACTTCCAAATAACTCCTTACTTTAGGTGAGTATTCAATCATTAAGAAAGAAGTCAAATATAGAAGTGCATATGTTGTATCCCAGGTCGGATGTCTTCCAATCGCACAGAGGGAACAACATATGACTAGCATAGATAGGGGTTAAAGAGGTAGTAGAGTGCATATGTTGTGTTCAAGGTCGGATCTTCCGATCACGTAGAGGGGACAACATATGACTAACAGATAGAAAGAATTTCATAGATATGGATATGCATTGTAACATCCAAAATTTCAAAACAATTAAAACTTTTCAAAATCACCCATTTTATTAACATTGTTGTAAAAAGGTTTTCAATACGTTATTAAACAGAGTAATTTCCCAGGTTCATATCATAAAACACCAACGCGAGGAACAGTACGATCACGCCTTTGCCTTGCCACAGACTCCTGAGAACCTGAAACATAAAACCACAACTGTAAGCCCGAAAGCTTAGTGAGATACCCCCAGAATACCAACCACATATACGCCTTTCCAGGCCCTGACCTTCCGGTCCATGTGTCTCAGGGGACTTCCGTCCCTGCTGCGTAAACCTTCCGGTCCTACCCACGCCGACCTTCCGGTCCATCACACAACATAATCGCCTTCCGGCCCATAACATATTGCCTTCCGGCCCATAACATATTGCCTTCCGGCCCATAACACATTAAATGCACATATAACATATCAAGCAATCATATAGCAGTTCATAGACAACAATCGATTAACAGATCACATATCATAGCATTACTCTAACAAGATACCGGTCTAGCCGGTCACTATCATAACATTACCCTATGAACCAGTCAACATACTAAATGCATACATACGCCTTTCCAGGCCATGACCTTCCGGTCCACATAGTAACGCCTTCCGGCCTGTAACATATAATGACAACTACCCGGATTTCCATCCGATAAAAAGGGTCGGCCTTTGCGCCATAAACCCTAGCGATATAGTGAGAATAACTCACCTCGAAACCGCCGACTGAACAGATTGCTCAAGCTGCTCCGATCACTGATACAATCTCCACCTCTGGATAGTCACTAATGCACTGAACTCAAACAATAACAACAATTATCAAAACACCCTTGGAACCACTGGTCAATCCTTGGTCAAAGACAAGGTCAAAGTCAACCCCTGACTGACCCTACTCGTCGAGTCAACTCTATGACTCGCCGAGTCCCCATACTCAGAACTTCACTTAACCCGCGACCTAACTCGCCGAGTCACCCCAAGACTCGCCGAGTTCAATGACTCTGAGTCCACTCGCCCTTGACTCACCGATTCCTTAAGATTCCTTTTCTACACGTCGAGTATCCCCTTTTTGCTCGACGAGTTCCTCCTGGAAGAATCGCGGGGCCACCCCGACTCAACTCGCCGAGTCTGACGAACAACTCGACGAGTCCCAGTTATTCTTCAAGCTACTCGCCGAGTCTGTTCATCAGACTCGTCGAGTCCGTGCCATGCAGTCGATCAAACTGCTTCCTGAGGTAAGTATTGTCCCGAAATACACAAGCATGGGACCTTCTGGACCTCTAAGGTCCTAATACAGTGTTATAGTCGTTTGGGGGACTAGGGTAACACTTAATCTAATCACAAAGGGGTTCCATAAACCCTAATTCCATGACACATCAACATAGCAGAGCATAATTCGAATTCTTACCTGAATAATGTGCCCTCTGCGTCCCAAAATCCTCAGAACGTGACTCCCTTGCTGTTCCTTTAGCCAAGCCCTTCTCTTCCTTGCACCACAACCCTTCCAAGATCAAAAATGGCCCTTAAACTTTGCTCCAGATGCACCCAATCGATTTAGGGTTCTTCTCAGAAGGCCAAAATGAACAATGACGGCCAATAAGTGCCTCTTATACGTCCCAACCCTGAACGGTTAGGGTTTTCGCTAAACAGCGTCGACTCGCCGAGTCCATATCGGACTTGTCGAGTCCAGTCGCGAACCCGCGACCAAGTCTGCGATCCTACTCGGCGAGTCTAGGCTCCAACTCGCCGAGTCCCCTCTTAAAACACCCCCAAAATCATAATTATATCAATATTTGAAATTCCGGGCTGTTACAACTCTCCCCCACTAGAACTAGACTTCGCCCTCGAAGTCTCACTCTGAAAATAGCTCCGGATGCTGCTCCCGCATCTCACGTTCCAGCTCACCGGTCATTTCCGGCCCATCCGGTGCTGCCACCGAACTAATACTAGAGGTATCTCCTTATACCTCATAGTCTCGACCTTCCGATTTCTGAAGACCACTGGTCTCTCAGTATAATTCAGGCCCGCATCCACCTGAATATCTTCTAATGGGACCACTGCCGACTCATCAGCTAAGCACTTCCTCAATTGCGACGCATGGAAGGTGTCGTGGATCTGTCCCCACTCCGCTGGCAACTCCAATCGAGAGGCTACCCGGCCTATCCTTGCAATCACCCGAAAAGGTTCAATATCCCAGGGCCCCAACTTGCCCCTCTTCCTGAATCGAATCACACTGAGAATTCAAGATTCTCTCTCCCCCTGCATCCCTTCTGAGTCTCGACAGTCATCCCAACCCGGATGGGTTCCTACTTCACTGCCGCGAACACGATGCTCGAAACCATACTTGAAATACTCTAACCATAACTCTGCTCTGCAGCTTTCACTTTCGTGGACTTGCACTCCCCTTCGGAGTTACACACCTTTCCCTTTTCCTTCCAAGGGACCCTCTTGGCCATAATGCCACTCCAACCGGTGCCACGGTGCTTGCCCCAAGCGACACCACCCTTTTTGCGTAACCACTATTCACATACTCTGGTTCTCATTGCAGGGGCTCTCAATCCCATGCACTCTCTCCACTCATCAAAATCACCGCCTCGGCTAAACAAGATCACTAACCCGGGGCCAGACCTTCCAATGCAATCACACTGCAACATACACAATCCGCAATCTCAGACGGATCCAGCAATACCAACTGAGTCTCCAGCATGACTGGACCGACTCTCATAACACATACTAGCCACTCGAGGCTATATCTCTGTGGGTCCGTACACCCAAACTCTACGAACCCTCAGGTTCTAACTCTGGGAACCTTCCGGTTCCAACTCTAGAAACATGCACAACATAAATCCCGTGGGATTAATGCAGTACAACCCATCATGTACATCAAGAATACAAATACTCTGATCGCATAACCCCGGTTACTTACTCAAGTTTGATCCCGGCCTTCTCTCAGGCCCCCACAATCAAATGCCCTAGGTCTGTATCCCGCCCCGCATACCCGACACTCGCTCTCGTCGGCCTATACTCTACGCTGGCAAACACTGCTGAATCCCAACAGCTAAGCACCCTCACATACTCATCGATCTCCCGGAGAATTTTCCAATTCTCCCCCACTAAAGCACTGACTAACTGCCACCGATCGTCATTAACGGCCTTTCAGAACAATCCTGCACAAGAGAACATTTACCCACTGACTGCTTCCCACAAGCATAGGCAACCCTCAGCAAAACACATCTCCTCCCTGATCGATCCGCTCAAAAGAATCCGGTCTTTCAATCATCCACTCCACGACTGCAGATGCTACCCGACATTCAATCCAGTGCCGCATCTCCACTATCAACCCTCACGAACGATAACCAACGGAATTCCCAAGCAATAACCCATAACCAAACCCACAACCTGAAAAAGGATGAATACCGCATCGAAAACCGCACAAGGACACCGGCACCAAAACACCATCTATAACCATACCAACCATCAGGGAACAACGTATGCCAAGGCAAAACCTGAAGCACCAATCCATAACCATGCCAAACCCGCGAAACAACGAATACCGCATCGAAATCCACACAAGATATCGGCACTAACAATACGCCACAATCACTGCAAGACAATCAAGACATCAAGAAAGCATCATACCCGCAGCTGCCTTTGGCACTGCTCCGTCTCCCTCTGCCGCAAGCCGATAAGCACGACCCTGAGCCCTTGGGGCTCCGCTCCATCCTATCCCCCTCCTGAACTCCTCAAGACGGCCGGTGCTAGAGCCTGCACCGGTCCTGCAGAAATCTGTGGACAGTTGACCTATAAATGTCCAGCCTGCCGACAATGATAACAAATCCTCAAATCCCGAGTCAGCACTGACTGCCGACAATCTCGTGCACCGTGCCCCTCCTTTCCGCACTTGCGGCATGCACCACCGGACCAACAAGCTCCGGTGCCATCCCTCCCACACTTCCCACAAGTGTGGCCGCTCCGATCCCCCCCATTCTAACATCTACGGTCCTGGACCGCTTCGGCGCCGACTGCGACTGCATCGGGGCCTGCCTCAGCTCACGCAACTGTAACTCAACCTCTAACTCACGCCACATAGCGGCCTCCTGCAACTCCAACAAGGTCTCACACCTCTGCGCAGACACGAACTGTCTGATATCCCTCTTGAGCATACTCAGATATTAGGACATCTAAGCCTGCTCCGAAGCGAACTTCAGGGCAAAACATCGCCCTCTCAATAAACATCCTGGTGATCTCAGTCACCGACTCCAAATCCTGCTTCAGCTCAAGGAACTTCCGAGCCAATCTCTCCTTTTCATCCCGCGGAACATAGCGAGCACTGAACATCTCTCTGAATTGATCCCATAAAACCGCAGCCCTCTGCGCATCGGAAAATGACCTCGTAGTCAATCTCCATCAATCCTTCGCTCCTAGTCTCCACAGGTTCAGAGCACACCTCACCCTTTGACCAGCAGGGCATAAACTCGTGGAGAAATACCCCTCCACGTCTGATAACCATCTCATAGCAACAATCGGGTCCTGAACCCTATCGAGTGTGGGAGGCTTCGTATAATAGAAGTCCCGATACTGAAAACCCCGACTAGCTCCTCTCTTTGCCGTTGCTACAGCCGCTGTAACTGCCGCGGCAGCCATCTCTGCGAGGGCCGCATACCGCTCATCGAACTACTCAACCATGGCGGTCCTGATCGACCCAAACAATTCTGGCAACTCAGCCCGTAACAATGCATCAACCTCAGCACGCAGGATCTCGCGAATCCTCGCATCCCGCTCGCTCGTGCTCGTCCGATCGATAACCTCCGACGGCACCGATTCACCCGGAACTCGCTCTCCAGCTCCCGATCCTGATCCGGATCCACTATCATCATGCCTCGAAATCTCCATACCGAAGACACCCTACCCATCTCAGACACTTCCCAAAATCCTGGGATCCAACTCTCGCAACCCTACCCTAGAGACCATGGTTTCCCTGATACGCGTATGGGTCCTGTGCTTTCAGTAGTACGGGACCATACTACCTTCCACACCTACCCATATTTGTATGAAGTACTACCACAATACCCTAGGGAACATGCATAACAACTATCAACCCTCACCACTAGAGGAACACTGAGAATATCCCATAAGGGACCCTAGGCTACAGGCATCACAAATCAGGCAACATTATCATGAATTCCTGAAGATCCTTAGCCTAACTCTAGCATGCTGTTCTATCAAACTCAATAAAACAAATATCACGTATGGTATCTTGGGGTTACTTACTGGCTCCGGCTGATCGTACCTCCACGTTGTCCTATCAGTACTGGAATTAAGGACATGAGTTCATACATCAAGGAAATGTTGAGCCACAGTTCTAGATAATTAACTTTTAGTGTATCTCGCAGGTTCCCATGTTTATCTCACTGCTCAATCTACCCGAGCGTCGTATTGTCAGTCCAAATGAACCTATCTAAGTCCATGTTGTCTAGTCCTTTCATTTGTCAATATAAGTCTAGTCCTTTTGAATCCTTTGTGCCTACCAGCACATTGAACATAGAGTCTAGACATTTTGGCTTTAGTGCATTACACGAATTTTTATATTGCCCTTTAGCACTAGACTACATATCACTTCCCAAACAATACCTACTAAAAAGAACTATAAGAAAATAAAAGATTATCTTTAAGGCGAATCAATGTAAGAAAAACTCAGGAGTACCGAGAAGAAAACTCAAACCATAATTCACCGATTGAATTTGCATCCAGAAGGTCTGAGAATAACACGCATAATCTCAGAACAGATCCGAAAATTCTTCATGTCATTAAGCATTAACCCCATGTGTGATCCCTTCATTTCTTCCTTTCCCGCAAAGGACACATACTCTCAAACAAAGGTCTGAATGTTGTACAGTTGAGAGATGTCCCCTATCATGTGCCTGGAACAGCCACTACCAACAAACCGAAGTCTGACTATATGCCTCCATAGCCGATCCAACACAGAGTAGGATTAGTTGGTCTTTAGAACCCAGTCTATTTTGAAACTTAGTCGACCTTTGTCTTTATTGCAGGGTACTCTCTCCCATGACATATCATTTTTATCACAAACAGAAGATGTAGAAATATTAGAGTCATTGGGTGATTTGGGAGATTGAACCTTTGGTACCCATCTATATTCAGGTTTAACCCATTTCTTGTTGGATCTGATGGGTGCCTCGACACTTGATTTTGAACTCGAAGTCGATCGCCGAGATGACTTTGACCTAGCCGGTCTTGGTTTCGCTGGAGCATCTCTTGGATTGGACTTCTTGACTGGCATTCCCTTCTTGTTCTTGGGAGTTGGATTCTTGGCCTTCTATGCATTCCAGTCATCATGGTCTGAACGTGACCTTGAGGGGTTTCTTTTGGAGTATCTCCCTCTTGGTGCATTCTGCCAGCCTTGTGCATAGTACGAAACGTATGCGCGATTAGGACAATTTCTGGCAATGTGTCCAGGTATTCCATAGTGAAAACATGTCTTTTTCTGCACTGTGAAGTTGTTTCTTCCTGCCCCTGGTGGCATATCCTTGCCTTGTCTCTTATTGTTCCCACAAGCACAATTACAACAGGCACTCTGTTTCACTGGAATTGGTGGCCTGTATTTCTGAACAGCAGGTTGATCAGAAGCAGCTGAGTTCGAAGCAACATATTTAGAGTTCAAGGAGATGTTTGTTTGTTCAATGATGTTCTCCTTGTTCTAATACTCAGCTACTTTACATGCACATGAAGTAGAATGTGACAACCTAAAGTTTATTCCGTTACATTACCCCGTTACCGTTAACAGAATATTCCATTTTATAAAAGTTCCGTTAATTTGAGGTCGTAAAATAAATAAACGTTTTATTTATTTATATTCAATGTTGTTATTCGTCGTAATAAAATAAAGTAAAAACACTTAAGTTACATTTCCATATTAATTTGGAAAAAGTTAATTTTATTACGACCACTAAATCGGGTGCGACCAAAAGCCCCGTTTAACGGCAGTATTGGGTAGATTTCTACTGAGCTCCAACTCCAACCCATATATAAGGGGTAATGGACTTCATTCCACCCCTTTTACACTCTCTCTCATTAAGCCCGATTTCGTCTCAAATCCGCAACCAAACGCTTCCAAATCGTAAGTCCCCTTACCCTAGCTTGTTCTAAACATCGTGGATTGTTGTTATACCCCAAAAATCGGACTTAGAAGCTGTTGAAAAGGAGTTTACGGCCTAAGAGCCTCCTTAGGCCGTAAACCCCTAAAACGAGGCCAAAATGACCCAAATTTGTCCCTAAAAGCTTGGAAACTAATTGGGGATTTAGCCTATGAGTGTTTGAACCTTAAAACAATCAATTTTGGGGCATAAAAGAGGGTTTACGGCCCAAGGACATGCTTAGGCCGTAAACACCCTCTAAACTTGTAAAATCAAGTTCTAAACACTCCCAAACCACCCTTAGGCTTAATACATAAATTAGGGGCTTGCTATTTCGGGTTTGGAACATTTAAACACATAGATTTGAGGGGTGAAATGGAGTTTACGGCCCAAGCATATACTTAGGCCGTAAACACCTCCAAACTATGTCAAATGGTAGTTTTAATCCCCCCCAAATGGCCTTATACTTGATTATAAATTACTAGGATTGAAATAAGGGCCTTAAACTTCCATAAAATCAAGGGATAGGAGTTCACGGCCGTGAACTCCCATAGGGGTGGTTTATGGGCCGTAAACTCCCATATGGTCCCTTTAAACACCTTAAATCCACTCATACAATTTAGATTTGGACCTAGCAAAAGTCCACGATCAAGATAAAGCCTTTAAACATCCTAGAACCCCCTCACCATGAGTTTATGGCCATAAACTCATGGGGAGTTGGGCTGTAAACACTATGTATAGAGTTTACTCTTGGAGAGTAAACTCCATTCCTAAGCCATTCACACCCTTAAATGTTACCCGGGACACCCCAAACACTTAACCAAAGTGTTTTCCGCTCCTTAGAGTGCGTATCCTTGTTTAATTAGTATTAAATGTACTAATTGTATGTGAACATATGTTATCATATGTTAAATAGGTCACTAAGTGTGTCCAAGTCTTTACTTGACACCGAGCACCCAACCGACACCTTCGTCGGATCCACTTACACCAGGTGGGTTCATACCCCTGAATGAACCTTTTAAATGTTTTTACATGTTTTATAGGGGGGAATACAAGTTAAACATGCCAGTTATCATATCAATCACATGTGATTGATAAACCGCATGCATAAGGATTTACCACACTGTAAACTGTTTTACCGAGTAGTATACTATAAAGGGTTTTCTAAAATGTTTTCACTTGTTCAAAACTCTTACTTATACTGTTTATTCAAAGTTTCATTTCAAACTAGTTTATGAAAGGTTTCCAAAGAATTTCTAAAAGTTTTCAAACTTATTTTACAAAAGAATACCAAGTTGCGATTTACTTAAGTATAAAAGTTTTTCCAAGGTTTTTCATCAAGGTTTTCTTTTATGTTGTATACTCTTACTTGTTAGATACCGCTGCCTCGCTTCTACTTAGTTTAAACTCCTATGTGATACGTTTTTACCTAGAGATATGCTTATTCTTCACTTATAGTTGATTACGTTTCCGTTTCACTTATACCTATTAACGATTCCACTTCGGGGTACACTTATACTTGATGACACTTTTGCTTCACGATTTGCTTATACATCACGAGTCGGTTATTCCACACTGTTCGTTTACACTTCACGATTTGGTTATTCCACATTGTTCGTTTACACTTCACGGTCTGGTTATTCCACACGATTCGGTTATACATAACGATTCGGTTATACATCACGATTTGGTTATACTTCACGATACGTTTCCACCTGTTACACACTCAAACGTAGTTGGATGTATGCCTATGCTGGTATAGATGCGTATAAATAATGGTTGAATGACTCAGGAAGGCTTGTTCGCCCTATTTCCTTTTCTTCATTGAGATGTGGTCTGGTGGGATTGGATGTCCGTCCGAAGGTCATTTGATCATTAGTTATATATTATGTACACAAGCATAGACATATAGGTTTACATTAATCAGTTCAGTTATGAGTCTCTACCACTCGTTTAGCACTTGTATTGGAAGCCTACTACCCACTATTTGGGATGCATCTTCGGGACACGTCCTTCTCCGTCGTCTAGTTGGTAACCAGAGTCTCCTATAAAGAGAGCGGACATTGTGTGTATAGATCTATACGAGATTGACACCCCCGCACCCTGACTGCTATCTACAGTCCACGGCCTACCAAGCCAAGGGGAGAAAAATGTCATATTTTATATAGACGCTTGCAGGGCGTCAGGTACTCTAGTGTCGGTTAGTATGGTTACGAGTATCCCAGGTTACCTTATAATTCATGGCCTTAAGGTAACGGTATTTTACACTGTATTTTACACTGTATGCTGGAAACCCGCTCTCAGAGTCACACTGTTTTTAGACCTTGCTAGCTGTATCTTTCATTTGATACGGTCTGGGGTCTGTATTCTCTGTTTTTAGACATTGCTAGCTGTATCTTTCATTTGATACTGTCTGGGGTCTGTATTCTCTGTTTTTAGACCTTACTAGTTGTATCTTTCATTTGATACCGTCTGGGGTCTGTATTCTCTGTTTTTAGACCTTACTATCTCATCTTTCATTTGATACTGTCTGGGGTCTGTATTCTCTGTTTAGACCTTGCCAGCTGTACCTTTCATTTGGTACCGTCTGGGGTCAGTGTCTCCCTTTGTTAGACTGAACCAGGCATGTCGTTCGTCCGATACTTCCCTGGGGTCTATGAGTCCTTTTGCCTTAGTCAGCAGTCTTCACTGCTGAGGCACATGTTATTTCCCTGAGTTCTCTTGCTTTCTTTAATAATCAAATTCTGTATTTTGATAATGATAGCGATTAAGGGAAAACTACTTTTTACCATATAACTCCATCCAGTTTTGGTAGAAGATTGCTTTTATTAAAGAAAATATAGGATTTTCTGGAAAAGACACTAATTTAATGGATACTCTTAAACTACCACTTTATTTAAAGTTATTTGAATAAAATGACACTAAATACTTATGAACTCACCAGCATTTGTAAAAAATGCTGATACTCGCTTTTCAAATAACTTGTATTCTCAGGTCAGCATTAGACAGGTACATCCCCGAAGCTTCTGACGAAGACAGTTTAGTACCAAGTTGTACCTATATTAATACTTGTATTACTTTTTTGTATTGTAATGTAAACCATGTAAAACTATTACTATTATTGCAATGGTTGTTGTACTTTGATTACTATAATGCATGTGTTGTGATACTTGACATGACGTCATCCACCCCAGAACGTTTCCGCCATTCCGGTTTTGGGGTGTGACAGATTGGTATCAGAGCATTGTTTATAGGGAGCTAAGTATATCAATTCATAAAATATATACAACCTATAAATACAATAGGGATAAAACACTCTGACCAAGAATTATACTTTAAAATATAACCATATTTTACCAAAGTATAAGAACATCCAGAATCTAAACACTCGAACACAAGTATCACATGAAGAATAATAATAAAAGTCTTCGGATTTTTAGCATTACCGTCAAACCTGGGCAGTTATGTTATCGTAAGTTGGAATAAATGTAACCTGATCAACTACATTTATTCGAGATGCGATGAACATGTGCTTGGGAGTGATAATGGTGTTGCAACAAGTCTGAAACTTACCAACTAGGAATGCTAGAGCCAAACATAAAGTAAAAATACTATAGGAGTATTTTGGAACACTAAAAGATTCACACTAATCCCAGAACCATATTCAGAAGATAAGAACCAAACAAGAAATTAAAATGCGATAGGGGTATTTTAGGATCCATAACTAACCTTCTGTGAAGAACTAAAAAGATCCGTATTGATATACCTACAATTACAAAGAGTGTACTCCTAAGGTTATATATAATAAGGATCCCATAGGCTAAGAATGTGTGGTTTCGCTCTACTTCCTTTTCCTCGTTGGGATGTGGATATAGAGTAGTATCACATATTCGAAGGCCTATCGGATCTAAGCTATATATGATTTATATACCCTGTGTAATCGTAGCAGGACTCGATATGGATCATCCAGTGAAATGTTAATAATCTTTTAGGATTCTTTAGACATTTCCATTCTCGCACGAACCCTGTAGACAACCCTATCCACTTCAGTGCTTGACAGAAGAGTTGATGCAGACCCAGAAGAGGTTCATTGAGAAGATTTCCTGTTCGGAAATAAATGAACTAGGTTGAGACTATTGAATTCACCAAGTGCCTATATCTTTTTAGCGACATCGGTGAGAAATTCGCCTAAACTTCCGAAATTTCCAGTCATCCATCATGAAGTGATGACACCGGGAGCCGAATTCGAGAGTAAGGTGGAATAGAAATTCAATGTGTCTTCATGAGAAAAGAACCCTAGGTAACTACCCGAAGGAAACCAACGCCGATTCCAATCAAAGATACGAAGCAGACAAAGGGAGCTAGTACATGGAACCCAAGAAGTGTCTTACCCTCGTGTTCGTCACGCTAATACACCCTTAAAATAATACAATTTAGTGAGTTAGTGGTTACACTACTCACGCTATGTGTTAGGTAAATCGTCGTTTCCCGTTGCCAGTTACACGATTAGAGCGGATCCCCGCACCTCTATTGAGAATATTTAGCCATAAGCCTTCATAAGCCTCTCTTTCCACGGTTTCGTTTCGAACTGTTCTCAAATCTTTCCAGGCCGGAGAGTGAAACCTTTCCCATTATAAAGGTAACTTAGTAGGAACAACTCCCATCTTATGGCCTTTTTCCGATACTCACACTCCTACCTTGATTACCAGGACTACATCATAGGGATGTAGGTCGACACTCAGACAACCAGTACCCGAGGCACGGGAAAAATTTATGCCTAATACAGTCAGGACAGATATGTCCAGGGCTAGCCATCATCTCTCATTATCTCGTATTCTTTTCTGTGTAGGAAAACCATGCCACCGAAGAAGCGTAACCAGTCCGCAAGCAAGAAACCTACTCTCCTATTCGATGAAGCTACGTTCCAAACTGCAGTCTCGGCAGCCGTAGCAGCCGTCATGGCTTACCTGAATGCTAACAGCGCCAATGTTAGCAAGGGCCCTATCGGGAATCTCGATCCTAGCAATGGACAGCAGCAACCAATCCCTACATACCCAGCCACCCAAGAACCTCAACTGAATCCACTGGAGAGAAAACTCAAGATCGAGGAGGGAGGTACCTCGACTCAAGGACCTTCCGAAGGGCAACGAGCTGAGGCAGTCAATACCCCTGTCAATCCTTCCCTCCTAACTTCAAGAAGACCATACCTAGGAAACCTTCCCCACTACGGCAAGTGTAGCTACCATCATCATGGTATATGTCAGGAACTCTTATGTGCTAGGTGCAACATGAAGGGTCATACTGCTCGCGTATGCAGGACTCCGGTGGAGCGTATTGCATCAATCACCAATGTGACGACCAATCCAGTCTGCCGTCTATGTGGTGAGATTGGACACTTCAAAAGGGATTGCCCAACTGAAGAAAACAACAAAGACACAGGAGGAGCCTAACTCTACTGCTTAAGGAGAAGCATCAAGGAACCCGATAAATTTTGGTACGTCTCTCGATCTCAGATAACTAACGCAAAACATCAAAAGGCTAATTCAAATGTAAATACTTCCCCACTAAGGCGAAAGTCGCAGCACTGCTATAAAATTTAAAATTCATCAGGTAAAACTATAATGGCTAAACATATACGTTACGGCCATGTATAGTTAAGATGGATAGACCTAGAGTGAGTGAATGCCGCCTCATTTCCTGTTCCTCGTTTGGTTGTGGATTTAGGGCGGATTCGCTCAGTCAACAGTCCTCCCCACCTTAATTATACATGACTAGTGTATGTTAGGCGATTATAGAAATGCCTCGTGAGAATCCATTCATGAAAAGGTACTCTACTCAGAAACACTTAGGACTCTCTATAGTTCCGCGTCGACTCTATCGGTCCGAGTATCTGCGGCAGTGATACACAGGACGAAACCCGAGACACCTAGAACTTATGTGCTCGTTTGGCACATGAATCTATCGATCCTCATTTTATATCATGTCGAAGTATGCCAACTTCGACGACTCTATCGATCATGGTTTGACGTAGTGCAACCATGTGTACATCCCTAGGGCTGTGTAAAAAGAACTTTCTCCGTAGCCATGTCGGAAAATAAAGGTTCTTCTGAACCTAAACATAATACAAATAATCAAACCTAATATGATCCGTCAGTCGTCCCTCTTATCTCAAACCTTCCGAAGTACCCAAGAGAAGGGTACCGCGCGCTGTTGACCGACCCTCTTAGTCATATGGAAACCGAAGCGAAAGACACTGCAGGCACTCCAGAAGATGATAACCATCTAAATCATACTTCGTAGATTCCCCAGAAAGACCCTTTGCACCTCGCACATCAGGTTCGTGAACCCAGAGGACAGAACTCATGAGACTGACCACTATAACCAGGTATATGCATGAAGGTGGTATATAGTTGAGATCAAAAAGATTTAAGATGTGTGCTTCCTCCTTATTCCCTGTTCCTCGTTGGGTTGCGGGTCTGGGGTGGAGTCGCACAACTGAACATCCTGCCGACCTCAATTATATACGACCTGCATACACCAAGTATTAGTGGTTAAGCCGAGTATGAGCTCTACCACGAACCTCATAGTAAAGCTCTTCATCCTATTCCATAAAATAGGAGCTGGAGTCAATAGAACCACTGCGGGTTGAGCTATTATAATGACCACAGATCCGAAATTTGTTGTCATACCGGTTAAGCCCACATAGTAGCTAACACCCTCAGTTAGTAAAGAGATTAAAGTTCCGAGTGACGGGAACCTATACTCACTAGATTTGACTTAGACCGGGAAACACTTAGGAACTTTGGAAAAGTAGTTGCAGAAGATGTTCGCACTACTCAGGCACTTCGTCCCCCCTGTTACAGACAAGTAGTGCCTATAACCCTCCACCCTCTCGCATGGAGGAAATCGTCGTCCCCCTGTAGACGATAGACTTCATTCTCCTAAATAAACACTAGAATACCGAGAACCACAGGATAACCTCCGCAGCCAAGAATACTTGATCAAAGTGCGAAAGTAGTTGCGTTAAGCCTCATGACCCAGATCCCGAAGAGATTATAGACTTAACACCAGCTTTGGTGTTAGTCGAGGGGTTATGCAGGAGCATGCGCTTTCCGCACTAGAATAAACCAAAGTCTTAGAGATTCATTGGACTATTAGGTGTTCCACGAATACTATCTCATGCAGAAATAGTAGAACCACCTCCCGAGATAGTCCAACACTCATCTAGTGAAACCCTATCTCCCTGACCCTAAGGGTTCCGTTGGGAATATCTCAAGATTCATTGTGCAGGTTCATTTTGCACGAGCTTGAGATAGACACTCTACAGCAAACAGAAAACCGTAGTCACACAACCTATTCGATGACCTAGAAAGCCTCTAAAAGCCAATTGACAGGAAACACGAAACCAAAGATAACCCGAGCTTCCTGAGAACCAACCTGAAGGACTACACTCCCAGTATGAGAGAACGTTAGGAACTTCGGAATGGCGGTCACGCCAGTGATGATCTTGCCATAGAAGTACACTATGTTCTAAGTACTGAAAAGCTCTGCCCTTCCGAGAGCTTTGGGCCATCCGAAATCCTTTACGGAGATTTGGTCCAACCTTCGTCAGACCACTACTACTTTCGGATATTCCACAAGTTCCACACCAGATCGATCCACTTCTTAGACTGATATGTGCTTACTCGACGTCACTCTTCGTATCCCACTCATCTTGATAGAAACCATTAAGAACCCTAACCTCGTAAATGCACCAGTCGGAACCCACTAACTACACGAGACGGAATCCGCATCCCGTAGGTGAAGGTTTGTTGGAATGACAAACACAGACCAGAGTTCACTTGGGAATGCAAGGACAAACCGAATAGGAAGTACCCTCCCGCCTCTATCATTCATACCTACTTCCTTTCCTAGACCTAAATTTCGGGACGAAATTCCCTCTAATGGGGGGATGATGTGACAACCCAAAGTTTATTCAGTTACATTACCCCGTTACCGTTAATGGAATATTCCATTTTATAAAAGTTCCGTTAATTTGAGGCCGTAAAATAAATAAACGTTTTATTTATTTATATTCTATGTCGTTATTCGTCGTAATAAAATAAAGTAAAAACACTTAAGTTACATTTCCATATTAATTTGGAAAAAGTTAATTTTATTACGACCACTAAATCGGGTGCGACCAAAAGCCCCGTTTAACGGCGGTATTGGGTAGATTTCCACTGAGCTCCAACTCCAACCCATATATAAAGGGGAATGGACTTCATTCCACCCCCTTTTACACTCTCTCTCTATACACTCTCTCATAAAGCCCGATTTCGTCTCAAATCCGCAACCAAACGCTTCCAAATCGTAAGTCCCCTTACCCTAGCTTGTTCTAAACATCGTGGATTGTTGTTATACCCCAAAAATCGGACTTAGAAGCTGTTGAAAAGGAGTTTACGGCCTAAGAGCCTCCTTAGGCCGTAAACCCCTAAAAAGAGGCCAAAATGACCCAAATTTGTCCCTAAAAGCTTGGAAACTAATTGGGGATTAGCCTAGGGGTGTTTGCACCTTAAAACAATCAATTTTGGGGCATAAAAGAGGGTTTACGGCCCAAGCACATGCTTAGGCCGTAAATACCCTCTAAACTTGTAAAATCAAGTTCCAAGCTCTCCCAAACCACCCTTAGGCTTAATACATAAATTAGGGGCTTGCTATTTCGGGTTTGGAACATTTAAACACATAAATTTGAGGGGTGAAATGGAGTTTATGGCCCAAGCATATACTTAGGCTGTAAACACTTCCAAACCATGTCAACTGGTAGTTTTAATCCCCCCAAATGGCCTTATACTTGATTATAAATTACTAGGATTGAAATAAGGGCCTTAAACTTCCATAAAATCAAGGGATAGGAGTTCACGGCCGTGAACTCCCATAGGGGTGGTTCATGGGCCGTAAACTCCCATATGGTCCCTTTAAACACCTTATATCCACTCATACAATTTAGATTTGGACCTAGCAAAAGTCCACGATCAAGATAAAGCCTTTAAACATCCTAGAACCCCCTCACCATGAGTTTACGGCCATAAACTCATGGGGAGTTGTCCCAGGGCTGTAAACACTATGTATAGAGTTTACTCTTGGAGAGTAAACTCCATTCCTAAGCCATTCACACCCTTAAATGTTACCCGGGACACCCCAAACACTTAACCAAAGTGTTTTCCGCTCCTTAGAGTGGGTATACTTGTTTAATTAGTATTAAATGTACTAATTGTATGTGAAAATATGTTATCATATGTTAAATAGGTCACTAAGTGTGTCCAAGTCTTTACTTGACACCAAGCACCTAACCGGCACCTTCGTCGGATCCACTTACACCAGGTGAGTTCATACCCCTGAATGAACCTTTTAAATGTTTTTACATGTTTTATAGGGGGGATACAAGTTAAACATGCCAGTTATCATATCAATCACTTGTGTTTGATAACCCGCATGCACAAGGATTTACCACACTGTAAACTGTTTTACCGAGTAGTATACTATAAATGGTTTACTAAAATGTTTTCACTTGTTCAAAACTCTTACTTATACTGTTTATTCAAAGTTTCATTTCAAACTGGTTTATGAAAGGTTTCCAAAGAATTTCTAAAAGTTTTCAAACTTATTTTACCAAAGAATACCAAGTTGCGATTTACTTAAGTATAAAGGTTTTTCCAAGGTTTTTCATCAAGGTTTTCTTTTATGTTGTATACTCTTACTTGTTAGATACCACTACCTCGCTTCTACTTAGTTTAAACTCCTATGTGATACGTTTTTACCTAGTGATATGCTTATTCTTCACTTATAGTTGATTACGTTTCCGTTTCACTTATACCTATTAACGATTGCACTTCGGGGTACACTTATACTTGATGACACTTTTGCTTCACAATTTTCTTATACATCACGAGTCGGTTATTCCACACTGTTCGTTTACACTTCACGATTTGGTTATTCCACATTGTTCGTTTACACTTCACGGTTTGGTTATTCCATACGATTTGGTTATACATCACGATTCGGTTATACATCACGATTTGGTTATACTTTACGATACGTTTCCACTTGTTACACGCTCAAACCTAGTTGGATGTATGCCTATGCTTGTATAGATGCATATAAATAATGGTTGAAGGACTCAGGAAGGCTTGTTCGCCCTATTTCCTTTTCTTCGTTGAGATGTGGTCTGGTGGGATCGGATGTTCGTCCGAAGGTCATTTGATCATTAGTTATATATTATGTACACAAGCATAGACATATAGGTTTACATTAGTCAGTTCAGTTATGAGTCTCTACCACTCGTTTAGCACTTGTATTGGAAGCCCACTACCCACTATTTGGGATGCATCTTTGGGACACGGCCTTCTCCGTCATCTAGTTGGTAACCAGAGTCTCCTGTAAGGAGAGCGGACATTGTGTGTATAGATCTATACGGGATTGACACCCCCGCACCCTGACTGCTAGCTACAGTCCACGGCCTACCAAGCCAAGGGGTGACAAATGTCATATTTTATATAGACGCTTGCAGGGCGTCATGTAATCTAGTGTCGGTTAGTATGGTTACAAGTATCCCAGGTTACCTTATAATTCATGGCCTTAAGGTAATGGTATTTTACACTGTATGTTGGAAACCCGCTCTCAGAGTCACACTGTTTTAGACCTTGCTAGCTGTATCTTTCATTTGATACTGTCTGGGGTCTGTATTCTCTGTTTTTAGACCTTGCTAGCTGTATCTTTCATTTGATATTGGCTGGGGTCTGTATTCTCTGTTTTTAGACCTTACTAGCTGTATCTTTCATTTGATAATGTCTGGGGTTTGTATTCTCTGTTTTTAGACCTTACTAGCTGTATCTTTCATTTGATATTGTCTGGGGTCTGTATTCTCTGTTTATACATTGCCAGCTGTACCTTTCATTTGGTACCGTTTGGGACCAGTGTCTCCCTTTGTTAGACTGAGCCAGGCTTGTCGTTCGTCCGATACTTCTCTGGGGTCTATGAGTCCTTTTGCCTTAGTCAACAGTCTTCACTGCTGAGGCACATGTTATTTCCCTGAGTTCTCTTGCTTTCTTTAATAATCAAATTCTGTATTTTGATAATGATAGCAATTAAGGGAAAACTACTTTTTACCACATAACTCCGTCCAGTCTTGGTAGAAGATTGCTTTTATTAAAGAAAATATAGGATTTTCTGGAAAAGACACTAATTTAATGGATACTCTAAAACTACCACTTTATTTAAAGTTATTTGAATAAAATGACACTAAAGACTTATGAACTCACCAGTATTTGCAAAAAATGCTGATACTCACTTTTCAAATAACTTGTATTCTCAGGCGATCATTAGACAGGTACATCCCCGGAGCTTCTGACGAAGACAGTTTAGTACCAAGCTGTACCTATATTAATACTTGTATTACTTTGTTGTATTGTAATGTAAACCATGTAAAACTATCACTATTAATGCAATGGTTGTTGTACTTTGATTACTATAATGCATGTGTTGTGATACTTGACATGACGTCATCCACCCTAGAACGTTTCCGCCGTTCCGGTTTTGGGGTGTGACATAGAAGCATTAGTATTTTCAACCTTAGTACATCCTGACACAAATCCATCTGGTTTGCCATATTGAAGTTGTGCCTCCCTATCAATTTCTTCCTGTGTCATAGGGATGGATGTGTAGTTATGATTGAACGGTGGAGGAACACTATCATACCCTAGACCTTTTTGCTGGTTATTTTTAAATTGTAGACAATGGTCTATCTTGTTTGCAACTACTTCGCTTGACACATCCAAATTTTTAAAATCAAAATTTGCAGTTTCAAATTTGCTTTTTAATGTGTCAAGCTCAACAGTTAATTCAGAAAGTTGTCTCTTAACATAGTCATAATTTTCACATTTATTACTATAGTCCTCCTGAAGCCTCCTAAAGTCTTTGGTTTTTGCTTCTAAATAAGCCTTTAGAGGTTTCTGTCCTATCCTAAGTTGATATCCTTCATATCTCAGGTCCTCAACTTCTCTTTTTAATAAATCAATTTGTCCACGAAGAAGTTTAATCGTAGCTTCACATGATTGAGAGCATTAAACTTCATTGACCGGGATGTTTGCAGAACTCAATGTTTTTCCACACTTCAAAGCGTCAAGTTCTTCAATTACAACAGCAAGACTAAGATGATTGAGATCTTTTGTCTTCTTGATGACAGCCACGTTCATATCCTACGATTTCGGAAGAGAATTCAGTAGCTTTTTGTTTATCTCCGACTTGGTCAAGAAGACCCCATAAATATTCATCTCAGTAGTGAGAGTGGTGAATCACTGCAGCTGAGCCTCAAGGGTTTCT
Organism: Lactuca sativa; assembly: GCF_002870075.4. Classification (NCBI taxonomy): domain Eukaryota; kingdom Viridiplantae; phylum Streptophyta; class Magnoliopsida; order Asterales; family Asteraceae; genus Lactuca; species Lactuca sativa. The sequence goes on from NC_056630.2 coordinate 254,959,581, forward strand.
CCGGGAATGTAGTTGAACATGTTGAAATTTTGTCTTAACATATGAAATTTTGTCTTAACATATCCTGACGATTCTCTTTCATGTCTTCATTTCCCTTGTTGACGTCAAAAGCCATTAAAAACACAACTAGAAACCAAAATCAAACTTAAAAGTCAAACTAAAATTTAAAAATGTCATTTGACTATAAACCTCAAAAGTCAAACTCAAAAGTCAAACTTGAAAATTCAAACTAAAAAGTCAAACCGAAAAGCTAAATTTGAAAATTTAAAAGTTAAATGAGAAAGTCAAAGTTTAAAGTCAAAGGTCAAACTTTAAAAGTCAAATTCAAAATTTTAAGTAAAAAGTCAAAAATAAAAGTCAAAATTTAATAACTAAAATTTTTGGTTGAAAATGGAATTGTAAAATAAAAGAAATTGAATTTTTGGGCTAAAAGTCTCAATTTGCGAAATAAGGAACCGAACAGGAGTGCTTTTGAATTAGATTTCGAAGGATTGAAGCAAGTGGCTGGTTGGTTCAACTGCTAAGGTGTTGAAGGAGGAAAGAATGGGAGACCCGGGTTCGATCCCCGACATCCCCAAATCCACTTCTTATTTTGTTGATGTGAGGGCGACGTTGTTGCTTGCAAGGAAGCGAGGACAAAGCGAAGATGATGGACACGTGCTGGAGCTGCTGGGCGGTAAACTCCGAGGAGAAGCTGGCCGCAAATCCGAGTTGTACATGTGACCGAATACGCCTGACCGAACACCTGTCTTTGGACCGTAAACCCGCGAGACCTCGGACCGTAAACCGAGGCTGTAAACGTGTGAGCCGTAAACTCGGGGAAACCCTAGCCATAAACGCCGCCGCCGCCGAGAAACCCTGGCCGTAAACTCGCAGATGACGTGAAAACAATGATTTTCACACTTTTTGCTCTAGAACTTGATCAAAAACTCGTTTTTATCAAAAATGCACAGAACAAACCCCCTTATTTTGCCAAGATCTATCCAAAAACACAAAAATCCTTTAAAAATAAGATCAAATAAGCTCCAGATCTGACAAAATTGATTGATATAACCAATCTCTGATACCAATTATAAGTCCCCAAAATGCTTGAGTATCAATCAGATCCGTTTGATGGTGCGGAATCCCAATCAAACGGATGATGTCAGATCAACATAGAAGAGAAGGAGGAGAAGAATAACTTGAATCTTGAATGTATTGATGATATGATTGAAGTTCTTTACACAAGATTCACACACTTACACACATATGTTCCTTTCTCTCTCGCTTGGCCATACACTCTCTTCTGTTCATCAATCCCTCCTCAACCACCTAACACCTATATATATATATATATATATATATATATATATATATATATATATATATATATATATATATATATATATATATTTGGGGAATATGGGCCATAAATGGGTTTATGGCCGTAAATACAACTGCAAAAATATATTACACAACCAAAAAACTATTAAATCCTAGAAAAGTAAAGTATAAACCATATTTTTGACCCAACAATCATTGTCAGTTGACTCTTGAAGCTCTCAAGATCAATACGAGTCCCATTGACTTCTTGACATATATTTTTCTCCTCTCAAGAAACATTCCTTGATGAGCTAAAACAAATATGCAAAAGTTCGTGCAGATTCCTGACATGATAACACTCTTTAGAACCGGATTCAGATCATATTTTGTTTCCTAGCTGCTGAAAAACATCTTAATTCCAATTCTTAATGTGCTTGAGCAAGAAATAATTCTTACCCCACATCTATGAGGTGTTATGTAACGCTCGTGTTTCTGGGCTTGCCAGTTTTAGCAATGTAATAGTCTAGGTTAACCTTTGTAACCCCAATTTGAAATAATAAAAATGTATTATTTGTGAATTATGTGAATTATGTGATTTATGTGTGTTTTCTTAATTATTATAATTTAATTAATTAAGAATAAAATGAGCGTCAAATTTTAAGTGTAAAATAAACTTGATATCTTTGGATAATTTTGTAGTAGTTGAAACGAAGTTTCCGAATATATATAGAACGCCCAAATCTGACTTCGTATGAGGAAGTTCAGATTGAGCGGTTTTTAGCCGAAACAATCTAAACGAGAATCGAGGATCTCGTTGTTAGTAGCGAAACGATGAAAAGTTAGGCGAGAACGGACGTCAGACGAAGAAGTTATGATTTTATAACGAAGTTTTTCTGTCCCGACCTACTAAAAATAAATAATAAAAATAAAATCAAAATTCGCCGACGGAGTCTAAACGAAAGTTGTAGAGCGTAGTCTCACCTACGTGTGGATATAAAGAACGTCGAAAACGGAGTTCGTATGAAGGAGATATGAATTTTCAAAGTTTATTAAATATTTAATATTTAAATTTTAATTCAAATTTTCAATATTATCCGAAGAGGAGTCAGCAAACTCATCCGAAGTACGCCCAACGTACCACTCGAGTGCTTCGGAGTCGTAAGCGATGACGTAGAGGGCCGATGACGCAAGGGATGACGGCTTCCGAGGCAGTACGCCCCGCGTAATCCCGAAGTTACGCCCAATGTAACCCCGAGGATCAGCCTATAAAAGGGGATGTGAAGACAACCGATTTTCTTTTACAAACCCTTCCATTTTCTCTCTAGTTTTTCCTCATTTAGCGTGCCGTTTATACCCTGAAGCCCCGGTAATATTCTCGAGCCCCGAAGCAATATCCGAAGCCCCGAGGATCCCGAAGAGCGTTATTCCCGAGCTGAAGCTTTGCCCGCGAGGAGCCCGGTTTTTGTGACGATCTTCCAGATCTACGGAGAGACACTACTTCTGCAAGCCGTAGTGCTACCCGATCATCTTCTGATCATGTGAGTGTGTAGTCATTTTCATTCCAACGCAATATTATGAAATATTTTATATAAAATACGTGCTATGTGTATATATTTTGTGTTATATGTGTGAATGTATATTCACTTTCTTCTATCTCATAGATCTGGTTTATTCTCTATGAAATACGTGTTATGTGTGTATGCGTCATCTGTTATGTGGAATATGTGTTGATTAAAGCATGCTATACAGGTTTTTAAACTATGTATAAAAATGTTTATTTTTATCTACTAATATGTTGAGTAGAACATGGGTAGATAGTTGGTGTGTAACAAACAAATGAGAGGCCTCGGTATTGTTGGTGTTATTTTAGTCATTCAGCAGAGTATGGATGACGACCATAGACTATTATAGACTGTCCTGTGGAACACTAGCAGCCTCATTACCTGTAGGTGTTGTGAACGACGTGTTCACCGGTGCACTCTATCCCCCACATGGTTGCCTTTAGGATACTTATTGTTGAGGAAGCCCCTCTGCAGTAATGTCCGTCCCGATGAAAATCCTGAATTAGGTTCCTTATAATAGATGTTATTTTAGGGACGTAAAGTGAGGATAACGGGAATGGGTAATCGGGTTTATTGTGGATTGTTGAAATTAAATATAATTATTGTGGGTTGAAAACCATATATGCTCACCAGGCTCCCAAGCCTGACCCACTCAGTTTATTTGTATTACAGGAAGTGGCGCAAGAGGTTAAGATGGGCGAATCATCAAGTTGTTTTGTTTACAAGTCTGTATATGTATATATTTTGTCGAATGACTTGTAATGCTATCGTTTATGCTTTATGATCTGTATCGGAACATGACATTCCGACTTTTGATTATGAAATGAAAGCATATTTCGTTATGAAATGCTTTGATAAAAATCTATTTTATCATGTTTGGTTTTTGGGAACAAATTCCGCATCTCTTTTAAAATCAAAAGGATTTACTCTGAAAATGTTTAAAAAGCATAAATGAAAACGGTCTTTTCTGGCCGAGATTTTGGGGATGTCACGGTTGGTATCAGAGCATTAGTTTAAGCGAACTAGGAATTTGTAGGATTTCTAGACTTAAACTTAGAATGCTAAGTGGAGGTTGTTAGATGTATGTCTGTTATATTTCAGACACGAGCACTAGTTGTCACACCCCAAAACCACGAACGACGGAAACGTTCAGGGGTGGAGGATGTCATGTACAGTATCACAACAGTGTAAAATTGTAAACAAGCAACAACATCATCCATGTCACACCCCAAAACCAAGAACGGTGGAAACGTTCCATGGTGGAGGACGTCATGTACAGTATCACAACAGTGTAAAATAGTAAACAAGCAACAACATCATCCATTGCATTATAAGTAAAGTTTTAATACATGTGTGTTCTTTCATAGTAATAAGACACCAAAAATATACAATCAAAATAAAAGACGAGACTTGTCTGCTCCGTCTTCTCAAAACCTAGCCACCGTACCTGTCTATTGATGACCTGAGAATACAAGTTATTTTGAAAGAGAGTATCAACTTTAAAGCTGGTGAATTCATAAGTATTTAAGTGTCATTGTCTTGCTTACTAAAAGCTGTTTTAAAAGTCATGTAAACCTTCAAATGAAAATGTTGATGTAAGTATGAAAAGCCCTAAAAAATCTCATATTTTCTATTAGTTTGAGATGTAGTCTTCTACCAAGACCTGAATGTTTTGTTATGACAATGTAGTCTTCTACCAAGACCCGAATGTTTTGTTATTACAATGTAGTCTTCTACCAAGACCCGAATGTTTTGTTATGACAATGTAGTCTTCTAGCAAGACCCGAATGTTTTGTTATGATAATGTAGTCTTCTACCAAGACCCGAATGTTTTGTTATGACAATGTAGTCTTCTACCAATACCCGAATGTTTTGTTATGATAATGTAGTCTTCTACCAAGACCCGAATGTTTTGTTATGATCATGTAGTCTTCTACCAAGACCCGAATGTTTTGTAAGTAAAATGATAGTTTTTCCTTCTTTTTGATTACTACAAACAATAATTATTCTAACTCATCGTTTATGTGAATATATCACAAAATAAAGTAAATAGGAAAAATATAACCATGTAAGTGTTATCCCTGGATACCAGGACTAACACGCCATCGCAGTAAGCGATATGTATAACCTAATGAACCTCCGAAGATGGTCCAATTGTCCTCTGTAGCAGCAGCAGGTTTGAGGAAGGGTTAGTCCCGTAGCCGACTCTTAATATAAGCGGTAACCTAATGATCATCCGAAGATTTTCATCTCATCCTCTGTTGCAACAGCAGGATGGAGGAATGGTTAGTTCCGATATCAATCTATCTATTATAAGTGTATATGCATAGTTTAGTTCAACAATGTAAAATGGTTTTGTAAGACATCTAAGGGTTTTGAACAAATATGAAAGTGACTTGATGTCATTTTGATAAACATTTGAAAATTAATACATTTGATAACAAAGTATTTTAAAGATAGAAAACCATTTCATGCATCACATTTTGTAGTATGTGAAATCTGTTGAATGAAAACACAGTTATAAAATACATATAGATGATTTAATAACATGCTGTTTTCTACTTGTACCCCCCCCCCCCCATTAAAGCATTTAAAATCATTTAAACATTGATTAGGGGTATGAACTCACCTGTAGATGGTGGTTTGGATGAACTGGACGGTGTAGGATTGTTAGGTGTCAAGTGAGGACTTATACACACACTACGATCCTAATGAACATATAATCACACATATATGCACTCAATTAGTCTTAAATTACTAATTGATAATGTTAAGACATCCTAGAACATAATAAACACTTTATATAAGCGTTTTAAGCCCTAAGGATTGCATCTAAGCTATTGTGGGAAGGGGTACTTGGTTTTAGGGTTCCAAAGGACCCCATATATGAGTTTACTCTCCATATATCCTCACACATGGAGTTTAAGGTTCTAAACTCTTGAGTTTACGGCCGTAAACTCCCAAACTTGGTGGTATTTTGTGTTTTGAAGTTCTAAATGATTCCTAGAATTATTCCAACTTAGTGGTTAAATCCTTGGAAGGGTTTAAGGCATAGAAACACTCCTTTGAGGAGTTTATGGCCCTAAGGCCATTTCCTTTGGAGTTTACTGTCGTAAACTCCCTTGGAATGATGTTTTTGATGCTTTTCAAGTCCCTTGCACGTGTGGTATAGGTCTTAGACTTTTATCCCAAGCATTTGAAGGCCTTAGGCACACTTTGGTGCCTTTGTTTGATGCTGACGACCCAAGAACCTTATTAGGGCCGTGAACTCACTTTGAGGGGTGATTTTGATGTGTTTTGGTCCTTCATTTAAGTGGGAACAATTTCTAGTAAATGTCTAAGGCTTTAGGTGCCTTAAAAGCACCCTTTTGTCCATGATTTTGGAGTTCACGGTCCAAGATCTTCTTGGGCCGTGAACACCCAAAAATATGTGTTTCTTGGTTGTTTTCTTATCCCTAATACACTTCTATACAAGCCCAAAGTAGTATCATATCACAAGGGAAGGTCTAGGCATTGTTTCGGGAGTTTACCGCCCAAGAACACCTTGGGGAGTAAACTCCTAAATCTAGTGATTTAGCCATCTAAATCATGTTATAAACACATAATAAGCTTTCTAACACTACTAGAGAGAGTTACTCACATTTTGGTATAAAAACCCGAAGATCTGTGAGAGAGAAAATGGCTTTTCTCTAATTGGAAACGCGAATAATGAATGAATTTGGTTCAGAATTTTATTTATAGTCCTGAGATATTTTTGGCAGAAAATATTTTTATTCCTGAAATGATTTCTAATATAACAGAGTGTTGGAATAACAGTGTTGCGCTAAACCCTAGTACATCCACTCTCCTGATATCTCCTAAAGTGTAAACCCTGAATTACTCAAACTTACACGAAAAAGTCTGAAAATTAACTGTGACTGCTATAACTTCTATTGAAGTGATATAGTTTGTACAGAATGGAAATTTCGGGTTGCGGGGTTGTCACACTAGTTTATTTTAGGAAGTTGCCTAAAATGCTTTTATGTGTTAAATGTTATATGTTGCCATATATGATATTATTTGTTCGGATCTATGGTCTGTTGCCGACCGGATCTAGAAACCTTATGTGTGTAGGATTCTAAGCGTATGTCTATGTTATTAGAACTAACATGTAACCGTTTCGGAGTAATAAGGATGATTTGAATATCTATTGTGAATGAGGATCTAATTTCACCTTATTCGGTGTATAGATCAAAAATGGTGAGAACAAGAAGCGGAGTTGGAAATGCTGATGAAAATAGGAATCAACCACCTGTGATTGAGCAAATACTTGTCGTAGCAGCAGCACCTGAGCCGATAACAATGGCTGGTGTACAAATGATGATTCAACCGATGCTGGATCGTCAGATGGAAGAAACAAGACATCTGCTTAGGCAGAATTGTGAAGAATCATCAATTCAAGTGGAAGAGCCCGAGGAGAATGGAGGGCAGTCGGAAGGAGAAAACTTTAGTGGGATCGTTGGTCAAGATGACCAACCGGTGGTTAGACACAACAACCAGTATGGAGTAAACGATGGTCGTGGGTGTAAGTACATGGATTTCATGGCGTCCAAACAACCATGTCTATCCGGAAGCCCGACGCCAGTGCAAGTTATGGACCGGGTCTCCGAAATGGAGACTATGTTTGAAAGTTGCGAATGCAGCAACAGGCAGAAGACCGCTCTTCCGATCCCTCTGCTAAAATTTAGGGTGTTGAGTTGGTGGAAGCTATAAGCCGACTCTATGCCCAAGGAGAAGCAAGCAAAATGTCTTGGGAAGACTTTGTGGAACAACTAAAACTGCAATACTGCTCCGAGCAGGACCTTCTGGAAATCAGTAATGAGTTTCAGAATTTGAAGAAGGGAAATTGAGCGTTACTGAATACGCTACAAGTTTCACAGAGAAGATGAAGTTTATCCCATATTTGGTGCCTACAGAACTCTCTAAGGTCAACAAGCTTGCCCTTGGACTACCAACGGACTATGGTCCAATGGTTAAGCAAGCAACCACATTGAAAGCCGCCATCTGGGCTGCTAGAAATGTTGAGACCCAGATCAGGGAAAAAGGTCTGGAAAGGTCAGAGGTGGGTGAAAAGAGGAAAATCGATGGATCTTCAGGGTACAGCAAGAAAAGTAAATTCTTGAAATCTGGTTCGAGAGGAAGTGGAGGAAAGGTAGAGGCGAAATGGTGCGACAAGTGCAAGAAGAAGCATCATGGGAAGTGTGGCGTAGAAACCACATGCTTCAAATGTGGAAAGCCAAGGCATTATGCCAACGGCTGCACCTTCACCAAGAATGTTTGTTATGGTTATGGTGAGGAAGGGCACATCTCGAGCGATTGTCCGAAGAAGAAGGAGGCAACAAAACCCAACATTCCGCCAAAGCCGAAGGTGAGAGCATTCCAGATGACACTGGAAGCTGCTAAAGATAAAGTTGATGTCGCTTCAGGTACCTTTCTCGTTAACAAATTCCCTACCCAAATTTTATTTGATTCTGGAGCCAACTACTCCTTTATTTCGCATGAATTTGGTAGAAAACTAGCTGTGTCTGTCGATAGACTAGATAATGCTTTATTAGTCGAAGTTGCTAGTGGCAAGTTTGTACCTGTTAGCTATCGTATGAAAAACATCTTAATTGATCTGAATGGGAATAAGTTCCATGAGGAATTATTACCTATCGAACTTAATGGTTTCGACATCGTTTTGGGAATGGATTGGCTTAGCGCCAATGACGCCGAGATATTGTGCAGAAAGAAGATAGTCAAGGTAAACCCGCCAGGCAAAGAGACCTTTATGGTGTATGGAGACAAACACAAAGTAAATTCTGGAATCATTTCTCTAATGAAAGCCAGAAAATGTTTGACCAAGGGGTGTACATCATATTTAGCATTTGTGATCGATGCTAAGAAGGAAAAGAAGGTGATGCAGAATATTCCTGTCGTATGTGATTATCTGGAAGTATTTCCCGAAGATCTTCCTGGATTACCGCATGATCGACAAGTAGAATTTCATATCGACTTGTTGCCCGAAACAACGCCAATTGCAAAAACACCTTATCGATTAGCACCGACGGAGATGAAGGAGCTAATGATGCAACTTCAGGAGTTATTGGACAAAGGTTTCATAAGACATAGTTCATTGCCCTGGGGAGCTTTGGTGTTATTCGTAAAGAAGAAAGATGGAAGTATGAGAATGTGCATTGATTACCGAGAGCTGAATAAGGCAACAATAAAGAATAGATATCTGTTGCCGAGGATTGATGACCTATTCGATCAACTACAAGGTTCAAGTTATTTTTCAAAGATCGACCTAAGGTCAGGATATCATCAGCTAAAGGTAAGAGAGCAAGATATAGAGAAGACTGCATTCAGAATGCGATATGGACACTATGAGTTCTTGGTTATGTCATTTGGACTGACCAATGCTCCAGCAGCATTCATGGATTTAATGAACAGAGTTTGTAATCCATTCCTTGATAAATCTGTGATAGTGTTCATAGATGACATTCTGATTTACTCGAAAAGCCAAGAAGAGCATGGCAGACACTTGCGAGAAGTGTTAGAAGTCTTGAAGAAGGAGAAGCTGTATGCTAAGTTCTCCAAATGTGATTTTTGGATTCGAGAAGTCCAATTCTTGGGTCACGTGGTCAACCAAGAAGGTATAATGGTTGATCCAGCAAAGATTGAAGCTGTAATGAAGTGGGAACAACCAAAAAGTCCCACGGAGATCCAAAGCTTTTTAGGATTAGCCGGATATTACCGAAGGTTTATCCAAGGCTTTTCTTCGATCGCTAGTCCATTGACAGCTTTGACCCACAAAGGAGCTACCTATGCTTGGAGTGATAAGCATAAAGAAGCATTCGAGAGGCTAAAGAAGAAACTATGTGAGGCACCGATACTTTCTCTACCCGATGGAGTTGAAGACTTCGCTGTTTATAGCGATGCATCTGGTGTTGTATTGGGTTATGTTTTGACCCAAATAGATAAGGTGATCGCATATGCGTCTCGACAATTGAAAAAGCATGAAAAGAACTACCCGACTCATTATTTGGAGTTGGCAGCGGTAGTTTTCGCTATGAAAATATGGAGGCATTACCTCTATGGCACGAAGTGCAAACTTTTCACTAATCATAAGAGTCTCCAATATATCTTTAGTCAGAAAGAATTGAATATGAGGCAACGACGCTGGCTAGAATTACTTAAAGACTACGACTGTGAGATACTTTACCACCCCGGTAAGGCCAATGTTGTTGCTGATGCTCTCAGTCAGAAGGTCAATCTTGAAAAGAGAAGGCCAAGAGCGTTGAGAATTGAAGTTGTCTCTACTATTTTGGAAAGTATAAAGAAAGCTCAAAGCGAAGCTTCTGAGAAGAATGACCGAAAGGAGGAACGTTTGGGCAAAACGTTGGTGTTCGGTATAAACAGTCATGGACTGAAGGTGTTCCAAGATTGGATTTGGATACCTAAGACAGGAGGAGTCAAAGAGCTTCTGATGGAAGAAGCTCACAAAACCATGTGCTGGATTCATCCCGGTAGCACAAAAATGTATAGGGACCTGAAACCCTATTATTGGTGACCGACGATGAAGCTCGACATTGCGAAGTATGTGGCCGAGTGTGTGACTTGTGCAAGAGTCAAGGCACAACATCAGAAACCATACGGGAGTTTAGAACCATTACCTGTGCCTATGGGTAAGTGGGAAGACATTGCTATGGATTTTGTCACTAAACTGCCCAGAACAAAAAGTGGTCACAACATGGTTTAGGTGGTCGTTGATCGATTCACTAAGAGTGCGCATTTCATAGCAGCCAATGAGAAATGGTCTATGGAAAAACTTTCAAATTCTTACGTGAAGGAAATTGTGAGGCTTCACGGTGTTCCGTTAACGATTGTGTCAGATCGTGACAGTCGTTTCACCTCGCGATTTTGGAAAAGTCTACAAGAGGAATTGGGTACCAAGTTGTGTTTAAGTACAGCTTACCATCCGCAGATTGATGGTCAGAGCGAACGAACGATACAAACACTTGAAAATATGCTGAGAGCGTGTACCTTGGAATTCCTAGGTAATTGGGATGAACATTTACCATTAGTAGAATTTTCCTATAATAATAGTTTCCACTCGAGCATTAAGATGGCACCTTATCAAGCTTTGTATGGACAGAAGTGTCGTACGCCGTCTTGTTGGCTTGAGGCCGGGAAAAGCAGTTTATGGGACCAGAGATAGTCCATCAAACTACGGAAAAGTTGAAAATAATTAAGGAGAGAATGTTAGCAGCTTAGGATCGCCAAAAGAGCTATGCTGACAAAAAGCGAAGGCCGATGACTTTTGAAGTTGGAGATTCGGTTTTTCTTAAAGTCTCGCCGTGGAAGGGACTTATAAGATTTGGTTAAAGGGTAAAATTAAGTCCAAGGTTTATTGGACCGTTTAAAGTTCTTCAGAGAATTGGGAACTAGGCTTACAAGCTCGAACTACCAGAAGAACTAAATGGAATTCATAACACTTTTCATGTGTGTTACTTGAGGAAGTTCACGAGAGAAGTTCCCGACATGATTCCACTTTTGGAGTTGAGAATCGATGAGAACAAAAGGTTGATTGAAGAACCAAAGGCAATCGTTAACCGAAAGACTAAAAAGTTGAGACGAAAGATGGTTGAGTTAGTGCTTGTCCAATGGAAACACACGAATGGGCCGAATCTCACCTGGGAGACGGAGAGTGACATGATGGGTCGCTATCCGCATTTGTTTGCTGATATGTGATTCCGGGGACGGAATCATTCTAAGGTGGAGAGAATTGTAACGCCCGTGTTTCTGGGCTTGCCATTTTTAGCAATGTAATAGTCTAGGTTAACCTTTGTAACCCCAATTTGAAATAATAAAAATGTATTATTTGTGAATTATGTGAATTATGTGATTTATGTGTGTTTTCTTAATTATTATAATTTAATTAATTAAGAATAAAATGAGCGTCAAATTTTAAGTGTAAAATAAACTTGATATCTTTGGATAATGTTGTAGTAGTTGAAACGAGGTTTCCGAATATATATAGAACGCCCAAATCTGACTTCGTATGAGAAGTTATGATTTTCTGAAGTTTCGACTGGGCAGTATGCAGCCCGAATACTCGATTTGAGATCGAGCGGTTTTTAGCCGAAACAATCTAAATGAGAATCGGAGATCTCGTTGTTAGTAGCGAAACGATGAAAAGTTAGGCGAGAACGGACGTTAGACGAAGAAGTTATGATTTTATAACGAGGTTTTTCTGTCCCGGCCTACTAAAAATAAATAATAAAAATAATTCAAAATTAGCCGACGGACTCTAAACGAAAGTTGTAGAGCGTAGTCTCACCTACGCCTGGATATAAAGAACATCGAAAACGGAGTTCGTATGAAGGAGATATGAATTTTCAAAGTTTATTAAATATTTAATATTTAAATTTTAATTCAAATTTTCGATATTATCCGAAGAGGAGTCAGCAGACTCATCCGAAGTACGCCCAACGTACCACTCGAGTGCTCCGGAGTCGTAAGAGATGACGTAGAGGGCCGATGACGCAAGGGATGACGGCTTCCGAGGCAGTACGCCCCGCGTAACCCCGAAGTTACGCCCAGCGTAACCCCGAGGATCAGCCTATAAAATGGGATGCGAAGACAGCCAATTTTCTTTTACAAACCCTTCCATTTTCTCTCTAGTTTTTCCTCGTTTAGCGTTCCGTTTATACCTAGAAGCCCCGGTAATATTCTCTAGCCCCGAAGCAAGATCCGAAGCCCTGAGGATCCCGAAGAGCATTATTCCCGAGCCGAAGCTCTGCCCGCGAGGAGCCCGGTTTTTGTGAAGATCTTCCAGATCTACGGAGAGACACTACTTCTGCAAGCTGTAGTGCTGCCCGATCATCTTCTGATCATGTGAGTGTGTAGTCATTTTCATTACAACGCAATATTATGAAGTATTTTATATAAAATACGTGCTATGTGTATATATTTTGTGTTATATTTGTGAATGTATATTCACTTTCTTCTATCTCATAGATCTGATTTATTCTCTATGAAATACGTGTTATGTGTGTATGCGTCATCTGTTATGTGGAATATGTGTTGATTAAAGCATGCTATACAGGTTTTTAAACTATGTATAAAAATGTTTATTTTTATCTACTAATATGTTGGGTAGAACATGGGTAGATAGTTGGTGTGTAATAAACAGATGAGAGGCCTCGGTGTTGTTGGTGTTATTCTAGTCATTCAGCAGAGTATGGATGACGACCACAGACTATTCTAGACTGTCATGTGGAACACTAGCAGGCTCATTACCTGTAGGTGTTGTGAACGACGTGTTCACCGGTGTACCCTATCCCCCACATGGTTGCCTTTAGGACACTTATTATTGAGGAAGCCCCTCTGCAGTAATGTCCGTCCTGATGAAAATCCTGAATTAGGTTCCTAATAGATGTTATTTTAGGGACGTAAAGTGAGGATAACGGGAATGGGTAATCGGGTTTATTGTGGATTGTTGAAATTAAATATAATTATTGTGGGTTGAAAACCCTATATGCTCACCAGGCTCCCAAGCCTGACCCACTCAGTTTATTTGTATTACAGGAAGTGGCGTAAGAGCTTAAGATGGACGAATCATCAAGTTGTTTTGTTTACAAGTCTGTATATGTATATATTTTGTCGAATGACTTGTAATGCTATCAATTATGCTTTATGATCTGTATCGGAACATGACATCCCAACTTTTGATTATGAAATGAAATCATATTTCTTTATGAAATGTTTTGATAAAAATCTATTTTATCATGTTTTGTTTTTGGGAACAAATTCCGCATCTCTTTTAAAATCAAAAGGATTTACTCTGAAAATGTTTAAAAAGCATAAATGAAAATGGTCTTTTTTGGCCGAGATTTTGGGGATGTCACATGTTATCACCCTTCATAGTTTGAAATGAATTTGAAGATATGATTTAGAGTTACTAGAGCATAGCTCTATAACTCGATTGGGAATGGAGTATGACTCATTTCTTGAACGAACCATTTTCATTAATATCCCATTCCTCTTTGTAGTCATACAATTACACTAAGATGCTCTTTGAGGATCAATTGTGATATAATTCCACAATCACTAAGATCATAAAACTTGATACTAAAGTACTATCATTTCTTTTTAGACTGGAGAATCTTTTATCTTTATACCTAAAAGATTCTTCTATTTATTCTGCTACCCATTGAATATTTTCAAAGTATTAGAATTATGCTTATTCTTATAGTTATAAACATAGCCTGAAGCATTAGTAAATCATGACGAATAGAGTTATAGTCGATTGCGGTGTATCTAAAGAGTTCATAATATCATGTACAATATCCACTGATCTATCAATTTCCACACATAAACATGTGAACAATGATTGTATCATAATTTCTCCAATGAACAAAACTCTCACGCATCATCCAATTTCAATTGTATGACTCCAAGTTTCTGTGCAATTGAAACTTGATAATGGCATTTCATTTCACTTGGTCAAATTTGACAATACCACAAGCACGATATTATAAAAAGCACATCCACAAATAATATTGCTATTATTAGAAACAAACTCATTAATGTCATTGCAAAGAGCTATAAAATAAGATAATAAAACTTCATTTTATTGATAAAATAAAATGAGAACTTGTCCTTACAATGCATAAAAGAAAACTATGTTTATAGACATCTCCGAAGTGTTATAGAAAATTAGTAAAGCTATCCTAACTCCTTATTAGTAGCTCAAAATTCTGACTATCACCATTTAACAAAAGTCCATTTCTCACGTTCAGATTTAGCTTGCTTTGCTCAAGCTTCCTTCTTTCTCCTATATCGTGTAATTCCATCAAAATATGATCATCACATCATGTATTAAGAGTCTATGACTAGGAACTTATAGAACAATGGAGGTAGATAATGCATGTACCTGAAGTAGAGTCACACGACTTGACCTCACTATCTTTAAGATATTTCAGGTATTTTGGATAGCTTCATTGCCAATGTCCCTTGAATTTGCAGTAAAGACAACTGGACTCATTGGGGTCAACATATGAAATGATTTTAGAACGAGCCTTTCTCTTTACCATATGATCAAACTATTTTAGGAGTAGATCCTTCAATCATTTCTTCTTTAGTTGTACTCTTAAGCATTTATGCTTCTACAATTATCAACATCTCGCTAAGATCAGTTAGGGTAACATCGAGATTCCTAATATGAAAGTTTTCAACAAACTGACCATATGACTTAAGAAGCGAGATAGGAACCAAATCATTGGCTTGCTACTTCGGAAATTCAATACCCACTGTTCCCATTTTGTCAATGTACATTTTCATTTTCACAACATGCGCACACAAAAATTTTCAATCATTGTGTTTACATGCCAATATGGCTTCAATATTTTCGTCTATTTCAATTTAAGGAAAATGTGATGTTGGGAGAGTCATAGGAGGAGGAGGTAGAAGAGTTAAAGAGAGATAATGTCTAGTTCCACCATGACCTAAGAAAGGGAAGACAATTTCACCTTTACTTAAATGTGGAAGAGCATCTCCAAAAGATTGAGGAAAACCATTTCCATAAGAACGAGGAAGATCATTTCTATCTTCATAACTCATCTAAAAGGGGAAAAGAAAGAATTCAAGTTAGTTGATTGTAATCCCTAATTATTAACCTAAAATTTAAATTAAGGCTAGGATCCATATTTTCAATTCGAACTTTGAATAGGGATGCCGTAATCAAATTGTGAATTTATTTTAGATAGGTAAGGCTATTACTAATTTCAATCTTATGAAACTTTTATATCTTTTGAGATTCATTGAATCTTATCAATGGCATGTGTAATCTTGGATTATGCTCTCACTTTTGTGACTAGGATGCAGAGGATCACAAACAAGATGTGAATAACCATACAAACCCGCTTAACAACCTTAAGGTCATTTATCATCTCACATTGATGTGCTAGTTAACCACACAAGCTCCATCCACAACAATAATTTTCGAGTTGTGCCATCATTTCAACTTTACAGTCCCAACATTAGTATGCCGGTTAACCACACGCGCTCCACTAACGACTCATGAAGAACCTATGTGTGTTTTCATGGATTAACATATAATTTTACATTTTTCCTAAAGTAACTAGAGTGAGATTTTAAAATAAGGTTCTAGTACTTTATAGATTATACTTTTAATCTGATTATGTCATATCGAACTTGTTCAACTAACGACCCTCCACTACACAGGAGAGTGGTGGGTGAAACGACACCTATTCAACGGTCATTTTATTGGCCATTTCCTTATACCTTTGTTATAACATGGCTTCGTGAATGAGTCTTACTAGCGATTCGATCGACATTATCTTATACATATAATAATTAACTTTTAATATATATATATATATATATATATATATATATATATATATATATATATATATATATACATACCAATAATAGTTATAGGCTTAGACATCTAATCCAACAGTATGTCCATAAAGTAATCATTTTTATGGACCTTTCGAGTTCCCTTAAGCCTCTGGAAAAGTTTGAGTTAAAGACTTGATGGATTAAGGACTCAAATCTTTAGATTTATGCTTCAGACTGTAGTCCCGACGTGACACTAAGGGTGTCACCACGTGACCATGAAAGGAGCCCACATCTATTGTGTCTTTTAGTGCTCACGACGTAACGGGGGAATGTTCACATCGTGAGGTTTGCCTAATAGGCTATTTGTGATTGATTTGGCTGAGTTGGAGCAAGTCCAGTTGGAATTAGGTTGAGTATGCTCTGACGACATGATCAAGGGCTATTCATGACGTGAGGATCGATGGTTGACATTGATGTATGTTGACTTTGACTTTTACCATTGACTTTTTGCATGGGTTAAATTTTGGTTAAATTTCTATCTTTAGAAGGTAGACTTAGGGTTTACCTTGTGTGGGTTATTATGTGTTGTTTAGAACCCATTCGTTGGCTAGGGATATTTAATAGGTGTGGACGGTGTGGCATTGAGTTGAGTTATATTCGACTTTATGAGTCAGGTGAGTCTTTTCACTATACCATGTAGGCAGAATAGGTGGTGTCCCCTGACAATAATATGACAGACCCGAATATGTCTCTCGACAATCTATATGCAAGACCAGGGTCTAGACCCTGACAATTATATGTAGCATGCTAGTTGTCTTTGTGATACTTGCATGGAAGACCAGAAGGTGGCTCTTAACACTTGTTTGTAAGACTGGGTTTTGGCCCCCGACATGGCAAAGAAAAACCATGATGTGGATCATGGCATGATAGTGATTGTAAGACTATAGTTGGTACATAGCATTCACTATTCAATGTATGGTATGTGATATTTAGGGAAAGTCACTATGCTTTGTGTTTATGGTTTTGTGGTTTAAATACTTTTAGGTACTTCCACTTCCAAATGGGAATGGCCTGGCTTGATTGTATACCATTTCCCGATGGCTTTTTTTGCATCGATTTGTTTTTATGTTACTCTGATGTTTGAAAAATACATTTACTTTGATTGTTTTTAAAACAAGTGGTTGTATGAAATTAGTGGTTTTAAATGAAATTTTGTATTGGTATTTTCGGGACGTTATAGCTAAAGACACTGATCACATCAGAACGAAAGAGATATCCCAACAGAGGAGAATGCGATTGAACAAAAAAAAGAATCCCCAAAAACTGGGAAAAGGAAGAGGATAAGATCAGAAATTACACTGACACAGTCAAGACGTGTGGACAAGAAAACGACACTGATCACATCAGAACGAAAGAGATATCCCAACAGAGGAGAATGCGATTAAACAAAAAAAGAATCCCCAAAAACTTGGAAAAGGAAGAGGGTAAGATTGGAAATTACACCGACACAGTCAAGACGTGTGGACAAGAAAACGACAACACGCGTGGCAAACACTTATGATTCATGGAGTCTATAGGAACTACAAGCGTGGAAAAGAAACTGTAGGGGCCAGAAGAGTTAAACTGGAAAAAGAGGCGTGGCAAAAACCTAAAACAAACAAACTTCACAATTAATAACTGGGATGTATTTATGAATATTTAAAAAGGTTATAAACAGTGAGGATTAATTTTAGTATATATAACATAATCGAATGTTTATATGTTATTTAGTGATTTGAGATGATATGACAATGTTATGACGCTCTTTTATTGGAGGGTCATTGAAAGATGCTTTAAGGAATATGACTTGCTTGAATTATATTATCTTTAGTTTGATTTAATACTAAAACCATTGATAATGAATACATTCGTTAAAATTTCTTTTTATCATATATTATTATTTCATTGGCAGTATTCTTCTTTTGACAAAACAAAATCCAAATTCAAACAATAATTCTAAGTTCATTGCAAATGCCACATTTTATTATAATAAGTATAGAACCAGTGACAACTGAATAGAAGACCATCCCTAAACTATTGGACACACACGCAGCTTGCTCTCTTCGCAGCTCAAGCATCTTGAGACACAGAGCAATACAAACTTAATTGGGAATACTATTGTACTAATTAGCAACTGGGAGGTCTGTTATTTTCATGATATCTTAGCACTGGGGAATGGGAACCCCACAAGTGCTGGCAACTTTCCTGGCATTAGGAGACGTAACATAGGATCTCAAGCTTGGGTTCCTGATGTACCCACACAGACATGGTTTCTGCTCTTTCAGCTTCGCGCAGCACTGTGCAGTTGGTGTAGCTGATGATGTGAACGCCGGCAAACATGGAGACAGCTCCGTCACTGAGCATGTGGCCGCCGTTGCCATCTGGGATCCGGTCAAGCTCAACACCAGAATTACTACTGCAATAACTGTCGTGCATGCTGCTGTCCTCATTTCTAAATATCTAGAGAAGAGTGCAAAGAAAGAAGGATGGGTATGGAGGATATGAATTGTCTAGCGGCATCTATTGCGTTAATTTATAGAAGAGGCATACCCCACCAACGTCGCCCTGAAGAAGTGGGTATAAATGCATCCGTCGGTAGAAAATGTTTACGTATAACAATTTCGGTGTATTTGACTAGTAATTAATGCAGCTAACGAATGGTTGGTTATTTTCAACACTTGGGCAGTACGACTAGATAGCCGTCGCCAATTAATTTTCCACACAACGTTGCCAAAATGTCTTAATTGGACGGTGACATTAGTCTTTGAAACTCTACCTAATCTCGTCAATTTTCCATGTTCAATTAACATAACAAACTTCTAACATTTTATATATTAGAAGTTTATTAATTAATGGTGTAGAAATTAAGTTCCAAGTTTGTTGACACTGGTACAAAGAGGTTTAATAACGTGTTTATCATTATTTATTGATGCGGGTAACTACACCAACAAATATCACATCATAAAATAACATTATTTGTTGATATGGTTTAACAACTCCATTAGAAAACGTTGCAAACCGCCTCATAAAATATCCGGGTAAAATATACAAAGCGCACCAAAAGCTAAGAACCGCTTTATTATACAATAGCACCAAAAAATACAAAACTGTCATATTAAAGTATAACACCAACAAATAGAACCGTTTTACTAAATTATCGCACCAGAAAATAGAACTCGCACAATTAAAAGTAACAAATTATTAAACAAAATTACCACTAATAAACAAAAACGTACTATTAAACAAAAACCCGCACCATTATACAAAAACCAATAATTTCTAATTTACTGTTTAGTTACAATAAAACACAAAAGAAGCCCAATCATCCATCTTTTCTCTATATATATTAAAAGAGAAACTTGATGACATCATTTTCAATAATTAGGGTCATTCATTATGTTTCCTTGATTAATTTCGATCCTTAGATCATTGTGATGATGTCATCCTAAAATAAAATAAAGTTAAATTATATTGATTAAATTTGAAAACTTGACTAACTGATTTAATGTTAATATCATTTATAAAATGAATCTGTTCAACTCATTTAAACCTCATCATAATTTTTAAAAGTAAATTTCGTTTTTTCCTAATTTAAATCACATTCTTAACTGACACCTTTCGTATATTTTTCAATTCACATCTATTATATGAAACGTACCTACAAGATTACAGGAGTCAGGATATCCTCACTTAATTTTAAAGAATCAAAGAATTCGAAATTTTATATCGTTTCCATAATCATTATTGAAAGTGTAACATCCCAAAATTTATGACTGAAAATTTTCTTTTTAATTAAGTAATTCATAAAAACGATAGTGTGAAAACATCAATAGTGCCATCCCATATCACAATCAAAAACCAATATCCCGATAACCAAAACATGCCATAAGAAAACAATCATCAGAGTAGAACTCCCAAAGATCTCATGAATGGAAAATCATAGTGTGATGCGTTGCGATCATGCTGACTCCTTTTTTTTCGAAAAAGAAGTACTGGAAACCAAAAATGAAAACCGTAAACACGAAGCTTAGTGAGTTCCCCCATCATACCACATACCATACAATACATATTGCCTAGCATATCCTGGTGCTGGCCTACCCCTTCGGTCTCTTTCAACCGATAACCGCCTAGCATATCAGGGTGCTGGCCTACCTCTTCGGTCTCTTCCAACCGGTAACCGCCTAGCATGTCTGGGTGATGGCCTACCCTTTCAGTCTCTTTCAACTGGTTACGGGGACTATTTCACCCCTACCACTACCACATAATATCCTAGCATATAAACACATAAATCATATATTGCCTAGCATATCTGGGTGCTGGCCTACCCCTTCGGTCATTTCGACCGGTTACGGGGACTATTTCACTCTTACCACTACCATGTAATAACATAGCGTACAAGCACATAAATCTCAACAGATAATGGCATATCAGACAATTATCACAAAGACAATCATATCTACTGTAAACAACTACTAGTGGGCCGACATTGGTGCCTTCCACCTACTTATACCGGGAAGGCAACTCACCTCGAATGCTGAAGCTCCCTGCAAGAAATCCTTAGTTGTTGTCCTGACAACTCCTCGAGCTATAAATACCAAAATGTCACCCAATTAGCAATTGGGTCCCAAAGCATGATCCATAATCCATACTTGGGGGTAAATTAACCATTTTACCCCTTGCCCAACAAGATTCATAACTAAGGCCCAACACTATGAGATCCATAAAGGCCCACCAATGGCCTAATTTTCAAAAGTGGGCCCAATCCCATATGGGTCTTATCCTAAGCACATATTCTCTTCCAATACACTCTAGGTTACTCCAACACCCACTGGGAAAAAAATGTTGGGTTTTGAGCACTCTAGCAACCTTAAGGTGCACATACAACCTTAAATACTTTGGATCTATGTTTTCTCTAATTATACATGCAATTTGATTTTCCAAAGAATTATCCTAACTAGCATACAAAATGTAACACCGTAAATTTCAAAACAATTTTTCGCATTTTATAAAAACATAATTCGTTTAATATTCATAAAAACATCAGTGTTTCAAACTCAATCCATGCCATATAAAAATCCCAAGATCTCATAACATAAAAATCCCATGTGTGTGTACTGATCAAGCCGGCGCCTTCCCACGGTCATCACTAGTACCTGAAACAAATAACACCAAACACTGTAAGCACAAGCTTAGTGAGTTCCTCAAAATACCATACACAGCACATATTAGCCATTCGAGGCTATAACTCTGTGGGTCCGTAGACCCTACTCTGTGAACCCTCTGGTTCTAACTCTGTGAACCTTCCGGTTCCAACTCTATAGGCATGCACAACATAAATCACATAGAAATAATGCAGTACAACACATAACATACATATAGCATACAAATACTCTATCACATAACTCTGATTACCTACTCAAGGTAAAGTATAGTGAGAAGACTCACCTCACGTATCTCGATAACTCGCAAATCCCGGAAATCATTCGCGCTCGATCCCCCGAGCTATAATCCTCCTATAACACAATATATCTCTAATTAACACTTTCACAACTAAGGTTGACTAACCCTATCAAGTCAACACTGGTCAACTCTAGTCAATGGTCAACGGTCAACTTTGACCGGACTCGGCGAGTGCACTAGAGCGACTCGGCGAGTCTATACGCTTTCACTGACTCCCTCGGATCCTCTCTCGACACGTCGAGTACTTCCCAAACTCGACGAGTTCCACCTGGCATGAATCGCGGGGCCACCACGACTCAACTCGCCGAGTCTCAAGAACAACTAGGCGAGTTCCGGCTTGACTCAACCCCCCTATTGACTCTCCGTGACTTACTGGGTCATCCCCCAACCCGACGAGTCTACTTGCTGAACAATTTACGTGAAACCCCAACCCTACTCGCCGAGTCTCAAGAACAACATGGCGAGTTCATGCCATGCACAAACTCTATTGACCTTCTGAGGTTAGATCTGCTTCCCCAAACCATAGATCTGGCCTTTCCAAGCATGAATGTCACGTAAAGTTCGAAACTTCATGCTTGTATAACCCCCACAAGGCATCAAAAGGAGATTTGGTCCCAAAAATGACAACCTAGGTCCAATAACTCCATAATAACCCAAAAAGCTCCAAGGGTTAGGGTCTCTGGACCTCTTTGAGTCCAGATCCAAGGCACAAACTCGAAGAGGGACCATTTGCTTCACATAATCACTCTCCAAAGGGGTTAGAAAACCCTAACTCTAAAGATCAACCCTAAAACTGAAGGAGGTTCGAACTATTACCTCAAAATGAAGCCTCTGGACTCTGGATCTGCTGGAATCTCACCTCCTCCTTGCTCTTGCCACCTTCTTCTTGCTAAACAATGAATACAAAGGCCCAAAAGTGACTTCCTCTCTCCCAAAACGATTTAGCTCTCTTAGGGTTCTCTCAAGGGACTGGTAGCCGCAACGGGAGGCTATAAGTCCCCTTAAATAGGCTCCAAACCCTGGGGAATTAGGTTTTCATTAAACAGCGTGGACTCGCCGAGTCCACTTTTGGACTCGCCGAGTCCAGACGCGAACCCGTGCCCATAGCCGCGATCATACTCGGCGAGTTTGAGCTCCAACTCGCCGAGTCTCCTCACAATCACCACAATTATAAGAATGAATAATACCTGGAAATCCAGGCTGTCACAATTCTCCCCCACTAGAACTAGAATTCGCCCTCGAAGTCTCGCTCTACAAATAACTCCGGATGCTACTCGCACATCTCACACTCCGGCTCCCAAGTCATCTCGGACCCCTTCCGATGCTGCCATTGAACCAAAACCAAGGGTACCTCCATGTTCCTCAGAACCTTGATTTTCCGATCTCTGATTGCCACTGGTCTCTCAGCATAATTCAGGCTCACATCCACCTGAATATCCTCTAATGGAACCACTGCCGACTCATCGGCTATCCACTTCTGCAATTGCGACATGTGGAAAGTGTCGTGAATCTGCCCCAACTCTGCTGGCAATTCCAAACGATAGGCTACTTCCTTACGAAGTGGCAATTCCAAACGAAGTGGGAACAGATCAATAGCCGGGTCAACCAATATCCCTTCCTGGTTAACGAGATGACCCAGGAACTGGACCTCTCGCAACCAGAAATCACACTTGGAGAATTTGGCATAAAGCCTCTCTAATCTCAGAACTTCGAGGATCTCCCTCAAATGCTCCTCATGCTGCTCTCTAGATCTCGAATATACCAAAATGTCGTCGATGAATACAATCACCGACCGATCCAGCATCGGCCTGCACACTCGATTCATGAGATCCATGAACACTGCCGGGGCATTGGTGAGCCCGAAAGGCATCACCACAAACTTGTAATGCCCATAACGCGTCCTGAACGCTGTCTTCTGGATGTCCTCATCTCGCACCCTTTCCTGATGATATCCAGACCTCAAATCGATCTTGGAAAACCAAGATGCTCCCTATAACTGATCGAACAAATCGTCGATCCTCGGCAACGGGTAACGGTTATTGATCGCCAGCTTGTTCAACTCCCGGTAATCAATGCACATCCGGTGTGAACCATCTTTCTTCTTGACAAACAGGATAGGCGCTCCCCATGGCGAGCTGCTCGGCCGAATAAACCCCTTTCCCAGCAGCTCCTGAAGCTACGAGGATAACTCTTGCATCTATGGAGGTGCAAGGCCATAAGGCACCTTAGCGATAGGCGCGGCCCCTGGAACCAAATCGATATTGAACTCCACTTGCCTCACAGGAGGCACACCCGACAACTCCTCTGCAAATACATCCGGGAACTCACGCACTATCGGAACCTCCTCAACTGACCTCGGCCTCTCAGAATCCACTCGCGTATCCATCACATACGCCACAAAACCCTTACAGCCCTGCTGAAGACACTGCCTCACCCTAGCGTCCGAACAAAACGCTGACCCAGAACGTGTACCCTCGCCGTACACCATAAGGACTCCCCCACTAGGGTCTCGTATGGTCACCAGCTGTCGCTCGCAGTCGATAACCGCACCGAATCTGCTCAACCAGTCCATGCCCACAATGACACAGACATCACCCATCGCAATAGGAACCAAATCAATCGGGAACTCAACACCGAAAATCTCGAACACGCACCCCCGGAGAACCTCCGTGGCATATATCACCCTCTCGTCAGCTATGGAAACTCTCAGAGGCCGACTCAATGCCTCACGACTAACACTGATATGCTGACTAAAAGCCAAAGATACAAAAGACCGACTCACACCCGAGTCAAATAACACCAAGGCAGGTACAGAATTCACAAGAAAAGTACCAACGCATAACATAATATAAGCATAATAACTCAACATCAAAATAAATACACAAAAGAATACATACCAGCCACGACATCGGGCGCTGCACGGACCTCCTTCGCGGTCAACTGAAAGGCTCTCCCTCGTGCCCTCGGCGCCTCGGCCTTCACTGGCCGACTCTCGGTAGCTCTGATGGCGGCAGGGGCAGATCCCTGAGGTGCTCCCTGAGCTGATCCCCGCAACTACGGACACTCTGCCTTCCGGTGTCCGGTCTGGTTGCAGTGAAAACACACTGCAAACCCCTTGGGGGCAGTTCTTGGCCATATGCCCCTCCTTGCCACACTTGTAGTAAGATCCAGCTCTACATACTCCATTATGACCCTTGCCGCAGTTTCCACAAGTGCGGCGCTTCTGGCTCCCCGCTTTGGGATCAGCGGGCTTGGCCCACTTGGCTACCAACTGGGACTGTGCCGGTCGCCGATCCTTCCCCTGAGACTCCACCTCCTCCCTGGCCCGAGTCTCTAGCTCGATCTCCCTCTTCTAGGCATTTGCCTGAAGCTTGGCAAATGTACGGTATGAGGAGTTCGCCACAAACTCCTGAATGTCTCGCCTCAAAATACTCAAATATCGGCTCATACGTGCCTGCTCAGTGGACACGTGCTCAGGGCAGAACATCGCCCTCACGTGGAACATCCTGGTAATCACCGTAACAGACTCAGTACCTTGCTTGAGGGTCAGAAACTCCTGGGCCAAACGCTCCCTCTCCACCTGGGGAACGTACTCATCTCGGAACATGGCAGTGAACCTCTCCCAGGTCACTGCCGCAAGCTCAGCAGACGTAAAGTGCGCCGTCACAAACTTCCACCAGTCCTTCGCTCCCAAGCGAAGCTGGTTCAGCGCGAACCGAACTCTCAAATGCTCAGGAGATGAGCAAGTGAAGAAACACCCCTCTATGTCAGAAATCCATCTCATAGCCACCACCGGGTCCTGGGTCCCATCAAACTCCGGCGGTTTTGTGTTGCTGAACTCTCGGAACAGCAACGCATCACCACCCTGCGGCCTCGCGACAGCAATAGCTGCGGTGGCCGTTGCAACAGCAGCCTCAGAAAGAGCGGCATAACGCTCGTCGAAAGTCTCAATCAACATGGTCTTAATAGACCCGAACATCTCTGGTATCTCTGCCCTGATGGCCGCAGCCAACTCCTCATGGATGATCTGGCGGATCTCCTCATTACTAGCCCCACTGCTCTCAGGCATAAGACGTGTCCTTACCATGATCTACCTCTGAAATACAACATACGATAAATTAGAATCCATTCGAGCATACTCACACTCGACAACTCATTCTTCCTTGATCCTTGGCATTCCAAAGATTCTTACTTGGGCTGTACACCACCCCAGTGCTTTCAGTAGTACGGGCCCAATACTACTGTCCGCACCGTATCAGAATACATCCCAAGTCCTCCTCTTCGGATCCCAAATTCCAAGTACTCTATTATGCATAATCCACTCTCTAGCAGATCTCTCATAAGTCCCTCGCTGCTACCTACTCACTCTCAAGCATCTCATAGCAGCTCACCTCTCCCTAGGCTAAGGCATCACAAATCAGGCCACTCTAGTCCTAATAGGAGTACCAAGCCTAATCTAGCATGAGAATACATCATATCCAAATCAATATCACATAACATGAGGGTATTTTGGGAAATCACCATTCGGGAGCGGACTGATCGTACACACATATCTGCTCTGCGTTTTTCCAAAATTCTTTTACTCTTTTTGAAAATGCTTCTGAAATCCTCAGTTTGAGTTGAAATACGCTCGAAGGTGTACTCGAATCCCTCAAACCAAGGCTCTGATACCAACTTGTAACACTGTAAATTTCAAAACAATTTTTTGCATTTTATAAAAACATAATTCGTTTAATATTCATAAAAACATCAGTGTTTCAAACTCAATCCATGCCATATAAAAATCCCAAGATCTCATAACATAAAAATCCCGTGTGTGTGTACTGATCAAGCCGGCGCCTTCCCAGGGTCATCACTTGTACCTGAAACAAATAACACCAAACACTGTAAGCACAAGCTTAGTGAGTTCCCCAAAATACCACACACAACACATATTAGCCACTCGAGGCTATAACTCTATGGGTCCGTAGACCCTACTCTGTAAACCCTCTGGTTCTAACTCTGTGAACCTTCCGGTTTCAACTCTATAGGCATGCACATCACAAATCACATAGAAATAATGCAGTACAACAAATAACATACATATAGCATACAAATACTCTATCACGTAACTCTGATTACCTACTCAAGGTAAGGTATAGTGAGAAGACTCACCTCGCGTATCTCGATATCTCGCAAATCCCGGAAATCACTCGCGATCGATCCCCCGAGCTATAATCCTCCTATAACACAATATATCTCTAATTAACACTTTCACAACTAAGTTTGACTAACCCTATCATGTCAACACTGGTCAACTCTGGTCAATGGTCAACGGTCAACTTTGACCGGACTCGGCGAGTGCACTAGAGCGACTCGGCGAGTCTATACGCTTTCACTGACTCCCTCGGATCCTCTCTCGACACGTCGAGTACTTCCCAAACTCGACGAGTTCCACCTGGCATGAATCGCGGGGCCACCACGACTCAACTCGCCGAGTCTCAAGAACAATTAGGCGAGTTCCGGCTTGACTCAACCCCCCTATTGACTCTCCGTGACTTACTGGGTCATCCCCCAACCCGACGAGTCTACTCGCTGAACAATTTACGTGAAACCCCAACCCTACTCGCCGAGTCTCAAGAACAACACGACGAGTTCATGCCATGCACAAACTCTATTGACCTTCTAAGGTTAGATCTGCTTCCCCAAACCATAGATCTGGCCTTTCCAAGCATGAATGTCACGTAAAGTTCGAAACTTGATGCTTGTATAACCCCCACAAGGCATCAAAAGGAGATTTGGTCCCAAAAATGACAACCTAGGTCCAATAACTCCATAATAACCCAAAAAGCTCCAAGGGTTAGGGTCTCTGGACCTCTTTGAGTCCAGATCCAAGGCACAAACTCGAAGAGGGACCATTTGCTTCACATAATCACTCTCCAAAGGGGTTAGAAAATCCTAACTCTAAAGATCAACCCTAAAACTGAAGGAAGTTCGAACTATTACCTCAAAATGAAGCCTATGGACTCTGGATCTGCTGGAATCTCACCTCCTCCTTGCTCTTGCCACCTTTTTCTTGCTAAACAATGAATACAAAGGTCCAAAAGTGGCTTCCTCTCTCCCAAAACGATTTAGCTCTCTTAGGGTTCTCTCAAGGGACTGGTAGCCGCAATGGGAGGCTATAAGTCCCCTTAAATAAGCTCCAAACCCCGGGGAATTAGGGTTTCATTAAACAGTGTGGACTCGCCGAGTCCACTTTTGGACTCACCGAGTCCAGACGCGAACCCGTGCCCATAGCCGCGATCATACTCGGTGAGTTTGAGCTCCAACTCGTCGAGTCTCCTCACAATAACTACAATTATAAGAATGAATAATACCTGGGAATCCGGGTTGTTAAACAAAACATGGGTACTTGTATAACAAAAACTAGTTAGATGACATACGTTTTCTTGTAGCTTGTTACCTTGGACCTTTAAGAGCCTAGCACCCCAAATGTGATGCCTCAAATGCTTCACAAAACACCACCAATATTGGAGAACTTGAGAGAGAATAACTTGCACACAAAATTGGCTATGCTCTTCCAAAGATCACCAGTGGCCGATTTCATGAGCTAAGGGACTCTTTTTATAGTGTGGCAAGGATTAGGTTTACATCCATGTAAACCCTAATGTGCATGACCTTTCCTCTTACTTAGGCTCTATGGGTTAAACCTCCATCGGCTATCCATGGACTACCATGTTGGTTTAGCCCAACCTAAATAACGATTGGCCCACACTATAAGAATCATTGATTTAGCAAATCAACCCGTTACATTTAATTAGTCTCTTTTGATCACTGAATTAATTCCAAATTAATTCCTGACGAATACTAATTATAAATCATAAATAGCCTCTTCTTAAAAGTCCATCTTTACAAATTGTTCTAGTGAAATGCAACCCAGATGGACCATGCTACTCTCGGGTCAAGTACATACCAATTATAGTTATGGGCTTAGACACTAAATCCAATAGTCTCCCACTTGGATAAGTCTAATAACTATAGCTTCTAGTACGAATTAAGGAACCGACTAGCAATCGTAGCTCTTAAAAGCCTTTGTCAAAACCTGACATGCCATTTAGATAAGGGATCATAGAATCCTCTGTTCTCAAGATATCGGTCGGACAAATACATGGAACAACGTCATACTTATTATCCAGCAGTTTGTTTCCCGATTCCCGATTTGTTTGACATAGAATTTAATCGAACACATCAATTGAGTTCTGATCGGGCCCGACACATAAATCAAAACAAAATCATCGAGGGGCCAAATATATCGCTTTTAATCCTCCAATGACTAAAAGAAACTGATAAAATTTGACTCATATGCTTGTACTAATTACTCGTTAAATTGTACACAACAACATGTTTATAGCATCAAGTTACTGATGCAGTTTCGTACTATCGATATACAATCAACTTATAGTCAACAACTCATATCTCTTGGTTTGAAGACTTGTATGATATTATCGTCTCACGATCACTTGAGATAAATTACATGAAGTGATACGAGTGTGGGTTTAATCCAATACTCTGACCATATGAGCACTCAAGAATGTTGTAGCAAACTTTGCTATGTCTAATACACTTCAAACACTCTACAAGCCAAATTCATGACAGTTTTGCCTCAATACCTACTTCCAACGTATGATCGACTATGTATAATTTGAATAATTTAATTATTCTGAAAGTCAAAACATGCAAAATGAAACAATAGTAAATTATTAAAACAAGATAGTAACATTACTTATAAATGAAAAACACTTTTTATTTAATCATCAAATGTTAATTACATTTCAACCATTACAAGTTTCAAAAACTATCTAATCAGTAAAATTAATATCATCCTTAAGCCCGATGTGCCTCGCATGTTGTCAGTGCTTAACCCTACTCAGTTCCTTTGTGAGCAGATATGATGGGTTCTCATCTGACGATACCCTATTTTCTATAAGGAGTCCTTCTTCTATTTGATGTCTTATTAAGTGATATTTTCTGTCGATGTGCCTAGATCTGCCATGATCCCTTGGTTCCTTGGCTAAGGCAACTGCACTCTCGCTGTCACAGAAAATCTCCATAGGCTCCTTTATAGCTAGTACAACTGCAAGGTCTCCGATGAAGTTCTCCAGCCATATCGCCTCCTTCGCAACTTTGCTTGCTGCTATGTACTCTGATTCACACATTGAATCAGCTACAGTCTCCTGCTTGGAACTTTTCCAAGTGATTGCTCCTACATTAAGGGTAAATACCTAGTCCGACTGAGAGCAGAAATTAGCTCTGTCGCTCTGAAAGTTGGCGTCACTCTACCCCACCACTCTCAAGTCATCACTCCCACCGAGGGTAAGGACCTAGTCCTTAGTCCTCCACAGGTACTTGAGAATGTTCTTTACCTCAGGGCAAGTATAGGTCATAGCATACATGGTTGACCCAACTGCGAAAGCATATGGTACTCGACTCATCTCAGCTATCTCAGCCTCTGTACTTGGATTCTAAGTTTTACTCAGTTTTGTATTGCCTTGGATGGGTAAGTCATCTTTCTTGGCATCCATCATGTTGAATCTTTTCAAAACCTTTTCCAAATAGGTACTTTGACTAAGTCCAATTAGTCTTTAACTCTTGTCTCTCAATATCCTTATCCCTAGAATATAGGCAGCTTCTCCGAGGTCCTTCATAGCGAAACACATCCCAAGCCAGGACTTAACCTCCTGCAAGGTTGGGATATCATTTCCTATGAGAAGTATGTCATCTACATACAACACCAGAAAGCTAAATATGCTCCCACTAGCCTTGACATATACACATGACTCATCCTTGTTTCTCGAAAATCCAAACTCTTTGACTTTTTCATCGAAACAAAGATTCCATCTGCAAGATGCTTATTTCAATCCATAAATGGATTTCTTAAGCTTACACACTCTATTAGGGTACTTTGCATTCACAAAACCCTCTGGCTGACTCATGTAAACATCCTCAGCCAACTTTCCATTAAGGAAAGCGTTTTTGACATCCATTTGCCATATTTCATAATCATGAAATGCAGCTATGGCTAACATAACCCTAATAGACTTAATCCTCGCTACTGGAGAGAAGGCCTCATCATTGTCAACTCTCGGAATTTAAGTAAAGCCCTTCGCAACCAGTCGTGCCTTATATGTGTGTACTTTCCCATCCATGTCGGTCTTCATCTTGAACATCCGGATATCCAGGTATTATATTTTATATTTTATTTTTAGGTTTAAAGGGTGGACTCGACGAGTTGACACATAGACTTGTTGAGTAGGATCGTGTTTGATGACTGGATTAATGAAGGGACTCGACGAGTCGGAAGGGAGGGACTCAACGAGTCCGCGCTGTAAGATGAAACCCTAATTCCCCGGGCATGAGACCTATTTAAAGGACCTTATAGCCCTCTTGTGCGGCTACCTGTCCACAGAGAGTGCCCCCTAAGAGCTTGAGCGAGTTGATAGAGAGATAAGGCCATATTGATAGATTTTGGTGTGTTCTAGCTAAGGATAAGTTGTTCCAAGAAAGAGGAGGTCAAGGGAGCTGTGGATCCAGAGTTTTCAAGCCCAGATCTACACTATTGAAGTTTTTATACGTTGATCTTGGGATGTGTTTTTTATGGATGTGATATGTGTTACAATGAGATATGATAATGTTTATGAATGAAATTATAAATTTTAAAAGTGAAAAATTGTTTCGAAATTTACGTTGTTACAAGTTGGTATCAAAGCCTTGGTTTGAGGGATTCGGGTGCACCTTCGGGCGTATCTGAACTCAAACTGAGGATTTGAGAGATTTTGAATATAAAAATCTCAAAATTTTTTCTCAAAGAGTGAAAGTTTTGAAAAGAGCAGAGCATGATGAGAATTGTAATCGGGATTTAGAAAGCAATCATGATTATATGAATGAAAAGTAAGAACACAAGGAGTAAATATTAATCAGATCTTATATTGATGAAGAAACTGATTACAGACTTAAGCAAAGAAACATGCGGATGACTACTAAATCACTCGATGATTCAATCGTTACTCTACTTCTAACCCCAGTCCCTATTTATAGGAAACATGAGTGTACAAAAAATATACTAAGTCCTTAACAATACGCTTTGCACAAATGAAGACCTAGTAAAATAATTAACATGCGAAACTAAGAACAGACACTTCGACTTTTACAATTTCTAGACTCTACATTCCCCCCCTTTGTAAACAGTCGAATCTATTAAGTTTGTGAGACACTGAACAACTAAGTGCATTGTTCTTCGGATTTCTGAATACCAAGTGATGATCTTTTTAAGCTCCTTCTTGTCTCCTTCATTATCCTTCGTGCAATTATTTATACGAACAATGAAATTCGTATATTGTGAAGTGGTGTATCTTTCAATCTCTGAGACTTGAAACAAAAATCTTTTAGGCTTCCCCTTGGTATCTTTGCCTGCGAAAACCATGCCAAAAGGTTTAAGGCATATCTCCCCGTCTGCAAACTTCTTCAATTCTGGTTGAGGCAATGTTGATTCCCAAGGATCTGTGACTTTTCTTCCAAGGCCTGATGCGAGTTCTTCATCAGTTAACGCTAAGTAATCATAGTAGTTATCTATGAATATCTTGATATGTGCAAAACCAAGTATGAACACATCAGTATCATATCCTTTGAGCTTGTTTTCTTCCATGTCTTTCAGGATAAGAGCCACTTGAATGAGATCATTTAGATTCATTAAGGGAAAGTCAGCAATGGTAAAATTGAAAGGCTTGTTATCTACTCGAACAATGAAGTATCAAAAATTTTGAAGCATGTTCTCGAACATTTCATCCTTCTTGATAGTTAGCACTTTCTTTATCTTCATCAGAGACCAAACTTCCTCTTGATCCTTCGCAAGTACAGCATGAAATCTGATTTTCATGTAGGTGTATTCATCAGCATTTTCAAACTTTTCACTGATCTTGTACTGCGCTGTGATAAATATCATTTCGTTTTTTGGAAAGTCAAGTTGGCATCTGTCTGAATTCGCAACATCATAACTTATTCTAGGCTTTTTCTCAAATTTGTACATGTGATTTCCCAAGACTTTGGATTCGATGGTTTCAAATGAGTACAACTTCACAGGATCACCTTTGTTCAAAGTTGGTGGATCATTTCCTCTTTGCCTTAGAATGCTCTGAATATGTCTTTCTTTTTCCATTTCTGCTTCAGCCTCTGCTTTCTTTTCTTCTTTCGACTTTTCATAAGCCACCTCTTTACCTTTTCCAGTATCCACTGTTTGAGGTTTCGCACTCGAACTCCCTCCTTCTGTTGAACCAATTATAATTCCCTTAGGAATTGGTTTTGTAAATGGCTTTGTTGTTACTATTGTTGAAGGAGTTGGTCTCGTGAGTACAGGCAAAGTTGTTTTAAGCTGAGTCGAATGTATCTTTCTAACGGTTTTCACATCATCCCCTTTACTTCCTTTTCTTTCTCCGCCTTGCACCCCTGTGAAAGCAGGTGGGGCATTCTTTGGTAAAACGGAAGTAAAATTTGTGATTGGGGCCAATGCCTTCTGAATAGCTTGCTCCAAAGTATTGACTTTAAGTGTTAAGAATTCTGGAGTAAGAATTGATTGTTGAGAAGGCTTCGAAACACAACTTTTTAATTCAGTCACCAACTAAATTAGTTTTGCGAACTGCTCCTTATTTTCTTTGTGCTTGGCTTCGGTAATTGGAGCAGGTGACTGATAATCAGTGACAATCTTGGTAAGTGCTTCAGCAACAACATCAACACGTTTTTGCACTTCCAAGTTTTGCGAATTAAGATCTTAAAGCTCTTTTGCAATCTCCTTCTTTAACTCCTCAAACTTGAAGTTGACATCTTCCCTGACCTTCTTCACATCTTGTACAAAAAGAACATATCATTCTTTTGTAGCAGTTGTCAGATCTTTTACAGCACCATCAAAAGATTTGCCTTGAGCTTGAATGCGAAGCTCATTATTCTTATCAGAGTCATCAACTTTCGCAGCTATTCTTTTCTCTACAGCTTTGATCATTGTTTAAACCTCCAAACCCGATACACAAGACTTTGTACCAGAATCAGCTTGTGATTGAAGGATTGCATTCAACTTCCGATTCAAGATTTTAAATTGCTTACCTGACATAAGCATATGATCAGGGATTTCCTCCTCCTCTGAATCAAATTGTAAAGCTTCAAATGTTCCTCCAAAACCTCCTCCTTCGGTTTCTTCATCATACTGAGCTTGCGAAGGTATAGGTTGTGGTGTTTCAGGGGATTGTGATGGAAACAATGTAGTGAAGGGATGTTGTAAAGGATGATCAAAGATTGATGATGTGGATATATTTGTATTCAGGAGAATGAATGGTGGTAATGAAGTAGATAAGTTCTCAGATGAGATAGGTAAGGAAGTAGATAAAATGATTGACATTGTAGTTTCGACACTCGTGATAGGTGCCCCCGTATCAGATACGTTAACAACCACATCAGAAGTAGGTACCTCCTCATGAATTGATTTGGTAGTGACTACTTCAAGTGAAATGGTTGTTGTAGTGGAAATTTGCGAAGTAATGGGAAGAGAGATGTTTACCATTGGTGAAGTTGAAACGAGTAGAGTCTCAGGAACCACTTCATCTTCTGATGACTCATTGCGAATAATCATCTTCCTTTTCTTGTACAGCTTTTTAGTGATGTGCTTCGCAACATCTTGAGCTATTCTTTTCTTTGACATAGGAGAAACAGGAGCTGGAATTTCTCTAAACATAGCCCCCTTACTACTCACTTCAGTTTTGCGAATAGTAGGAGAGGCCATCTTCTTATGTGACAACTTGCGAAGCTTCTTTAAGACCCTTGACTTAGTCGGTATGATCTCCTTCGCAGGTTTGATAGAAGGCTCAACTTTCTCAACCTCTTCAGCCTTTGATACTTTTGGAGATTCACGTTTTTCCTCCTTTTGAGTCTTCTTCTTCTTCTTGGATGACTCACCACTGACTTCAAGTAGCACTCCAATTCGCACATTAGGATCAAAAGTCTTCATGTATCGAACTAACACCTTGTGAGTAGAGGACACTTTGCGAAGCATTGCATCAGGAATTCTTGCAACACTTGTGAAGATATTCGCATCATATTCAACAGCTTTGGGAAATTGCTACAAAGAGAACTCTGCGACATCTCCTCCTTCAGGAACTTGAATTCCTTCTTTCGCATATACTTTTTCCAAAATTAAACTCCAGTACCTAGCACAAGAAATCCCCTTATCAACACTGGTGTTTTCTAAGCTTTTGATGAACTCCTTCCAAAGCTGAGTTACATAATTGACACTTAGATCGTAGTAAAGGCCCATAACTATTGCATAAACCTCCAGTCTTCCCCTGTCTAGACCAACACTCCTTCCGGTCAAGCATCATAGAAATATTCCAAACAAGAAGTTCCAAATGCAGGGTAAGCTTGATTTCCTGAAATCACTTATCTTTTCAAGAGTGAGTTGATGTACCATCTCATTGAACATGAAGATAATCTGTGAGTTGGTTGGCTTAAAGAACGATGGGTTATGAGGAATGTTCAAGAAGTCGATGAACATGTTCTTGGTAAGACGAACCCTCTTGTTATTCACCAGGTTGAAGGTTATCACATCTGTTGCATAATTGAATGACGCAGTTGATGCCACCATTGACAACGAAGTCATAAGAACTGGGAATGAACTGAACATAGCAGTTGACAATGCTGATTTTTTCAGTGCAACGATCAACATCTTCAATTCTTCTAGGTAAGATGAGACATTGGGATCAACTTGGAAATTTGTGCTTTGAACCTTAATGAGGGACTTTGAAATAACTTCTTATGTGTTTGATTGAGTAGCATCCATTGTTAATCTGAGAAATTTCTTAAAAGAAAGATTAGGGCTTTTTGTTCGTCTGAGAATTTTGAATCGCGTAATGATTCTCAGAAAAGATTATCCCTTTTATATGTTAATCCCAAAGATGAACCGTTTCCAAAAATAGAGTAGGCTACGTGTTCCTAGAACCATACAATCAATAGCCGTTGTAATGATCATGCCCCATAAAGTGCCTTGAAACTAGGGCCAACGGTTACTGGAAACTGTTCGTGAGTACAGCTGTGTGAAAGAAGACCCTTCGGTATCGAGGTTGGGCTCTTTCGTTTATGGGATTTTAAACGAAGTCATTTACCAGTCTTGCAAAATCTTCAGCCTCAGTTGGTATTACTTAGAACCTCAAGGATTTCGTGAGTGCATGTGATTCAAAGAAATGAGATAAGAAGCAAGTTATTATTATTTTTTTTTGGATTCTGTGATGTCAAAATTTATTGACACAAAGCAGTAAAACTCGGGCAAAGGTTACTTCATTAATTACCAAGAGAGGTAATCAACTGCTTTCGCATTTTCCCATGACATACAATCGAATACTTATAGAGAAGTATCGAAGGGCTTCTTTTATAGGCTTAATACGGTGGTTTGCGAATTTCGTTACATATCATCCTAAACATAAGGTGAGTAATTGTAACCGAAATTACTTGTTTGAACATTGTGTTCAGGGACAAGATTGCTTTGGATTATTTTTGAAAAGTGACAAGGATTTCCGATATATACTCACATGGAAATTATATTCAAAAAAATTGAAGTGTTGGACCCTGTTGGGAAACACACATCGTGGGCTTCGAAAATTTGATCAAGATCACTCATAAGAATGAATATAATTTGGAGTATATGAAATATTAGGTATAGAAACAAGTGTTTCATAAAAATTTGGAACATAGTACCCCGTTAATTCCTTAATTTGCGAAGTTTATGGGTTTCACTTATTTCACAGACTCATGAAACAAGATCATTAACATAGAATGATGACATGTCTAAATCACGATTGGTTTGATAAAGTGACCTCATGGACATGTGTCTTTGTGTGTGTATCGTGTTAAGAAATTTTGTGATGAAAAAGATTGGTTATTAGATCGAATGTACCTCTGTTATTTGTGGACCAAACAGAAAACTCTTTACTCATTTGCGAAGACTAAGGTAGCTCTTTTGACTAATGCGAATATAAGCCTGATTGGGAATAAATTTTCATATGATAATTTCATTAAGGCTTTCGTTTCTCTCACATAGAGTCATATGAGGCTTGGGTCAACATGCTGCAGCATGCTTCTAGGGACATCCTAACTAGTACATAGTTGAAAGAAATGATACCTTCCCATAGAAACATAAGCATGACCTCTTCGCATTTTGCTCTTGACTAATACTGAAAACACACAAAATTTAAAGAACAAAGTTAAAAGAAAAATATTTTTGTGATTTTGTATTTTACAAATATAAAAGAACAAAAACGAAATCAAATTTTAACAATCTTAAGAAAATATTTTTGAGTTTATATTTTTCAAAAATGAAAGACAAAATAAAAGAAAATCTTTTTGTTGTTTTTGAATTTTTCAAAAAATAGACAAACAAATGAAAATATTTTTGGTTTTTCGTATTTTTCGCAAAGCAGAAAAGAATAAAATTAAATTGAACCTCAGTTACCAAATGTGTGAATGCGAAGCCGCTTAATGCACAGTAACTTCTAAATGATTCTGATTCAGAGTTGCTGAATGGACCTTTCATTCTTGAGTGATTGATTTTGGCACTGAATTCGCATCGATCATCCCTAAACGTACTAAAATTCTCACAAATGATTTTTCATCAAGAGGTTTAGTAAAAATATCAGCAAGTTGTTCAGTGGTTTTAACAAAATGTACTTCGATATTCCCGTCTTCCACATGATCTTTGATAAAGTGATATCGAAGAGCAAAATGTTTTGTCTTTGAGTGTTGTACTGGATTATGACAAATGCGAATTACACCTTGGAAATAACAATACAAGGGAATTGTTTTCATGTTTATAGCATAATCACGAAGTTGACTCTGAATCCAAATGATTTGCGAAGTGCAAGCAGCAGCTAAAATATATTCAGCTTCGGCAGTTGATATAGCAACTCAAGTTTGCTTCTTCGACTGCTAACTCACCAATTTTCCATCCAATAGTTGACATCCACCACTTGTACTTTTTCTATCCAAAGTACATCCTCCTAGATCATCTGAAAAAGCTTGAATGAATAATCCCGATTTCGAAAGATACCAAAGTCCTAATGAAATTGTCCCCTTAAGATAGCGAAAAATATTTTTCACTGCAGTTAAGTGAGGTTCTTTGGGATTAGCTTGATACCTAGCACAATTACATACTGAAAACATAATATTAGGTCTGCTTGCAGTTAAGTACAATAAAGAACCTATCATGCTTCGATAAAGTGTTAAATCAACAACAGAAGTATCTAACGAAGGAGTTAGTCTTGTTCCTACTGACATTGGTACTCTAAGCTGTTGTTTTTCATTCCAAACCTTTCGAGCAGATTCTTTGTATATTTTTCTTGGTTGATTAAAATTTCATCCCTGTTATGTCTTATATTTAAACCAAGAAAATTGTTAATTTTTCCCATCACGCTCATTTCAAATTGACTCTTCATGAGATTTTCAAATTCAGTAGACAATGCTGGGTCGGTTGAGCCAAAAATAATATCATCAACATAAATTTGAACAAGCATAAGATGATTCCCAACTTTCTTGTGAAATAATGTAGGGTCAACTGATCCTTCTTTAAATTTAGATTGTTTCAAAAAATTTGTAAGTGTTGCGTACCAGTCTCTTGGTGCTTGTTTTAACCCAGAAACTGCTTTGTCTAGTATGTAAACGTGATCAGGATGTTCCTCATTTATAAATCCTGGTGGTTGTTCAACATAAACTGTTTCTTCTAGTTCTCCATTTAAGAATGCACACTTAACGTCCATTTGAAAAACATCGAAGTCTTTGTGAGCTGCATAAGCTAAAAATATGAGAACTGCTTTGAGTCTTGCAACAGGAGCAAATGTTTCTTCATAATCTATTCCTTCTTGTTGCGAATAGCCTTTAACAACTAGTCTAGCTTTATTTCGAATAATATTGCCATCTTTGTCGGGTTTATTTTTGAAAATTCATTTTAATCTGACAATCGAAACATCAAAAGGTTTAGGAATTAATCTCCAAACCTTGTTTTGTTCAAACTCAGCAAGTTCAGATTGCATAGCAACAACCCAATCTGAGTGTTCCATAGCATTCTTTACTGTCTTTGGCTCTATTTTCGAAATAAAAACATTAAACATACATAATTCTTGGTTCGCATTCAGTACCTCATTTTTCGCACGAATTTGAGCTCTTGTCAACACACCATCTTGTGGATTCCCAATCACCTATTCTTTGGTATGATTCCTTGTCCATTTCTCAAGTGGTGGAAAATCAGGATTGAATTCCAATGGTGCATCTTCGTACATATCTTCATTTTAAAATCCTGCAACAGAAAAATTATCATTTAATTCATGAAATTCATCATTTTCATCAAGATTAATTGTCTCTGTTTCATCACGCTTCCCCTCAACATGATGTTCATCTTGATGCTCCCCCTCAAAATGATGTTCCTATTGACCATTTAAAGGTAATTGCGAATGCTCCCCCTCAACTTGATGACTCATAGTCTCATTCTCCCCCTCGAAAGTTTGCTCTCCCTGTATATTTGTGGTCCTATGCTCCCCCTCCATACGAACTTCAGGCACACTTTCGCAAGATATTGAATTCGTAGTAAGTGTTGAATCATCAGTATGTTTTGAGGATTCTGATGTTTGATTATCAGGAGCACGAACTTCCGCATCAATTGCCCTGTCAGGAATTCTGAAAATTAAGTCATAATCAAAATCATTGATATCTGAATTTTCAATTTTAGTATCTGAATCAACAAGAATTGATTTATTTTCAAATTTACTATCCGTTTGTTAAAGATAGTAATCATCGAAGGTTAAGTTGAAAGTTTCTTCAATTTTTCGTGTTCGCTTGTTTAACACCCTGTATGCAACTGAATTTTGCGAATATCCTAAGAATATGCCTTCATCAGCTTTCGCTTGGAACTTGGTCAAATTATCTTTTAGATTCATTATAAAACACCTGCAACCAAAAACATGGAAAAATTTTACATTAGGTTTTCAATTGTTGAGTATTTCATATGGACTAATATTGAATCTTCGATGAATGAATGAACGATTCTGAGTAAAACATGCAGTCGACACAGCTTCAACCCAAAGATATTGAGGTAAGTTCGCATATGTTAGCATGGTCCTTGCCGCTTCGCATAGAGACCTATTTCTTCTTTCAATAACACCATTTTGTTGTGGAGTATATGGTGATGAAAAATTATACGAAATGCCTTTGGCTGTGAGAAATGAATCCAACGTTTGATTTTTAAACCCAGAACCATTGTCACTTTTAATTATGTGAACATTCTTTTTAAGACTCATCTCAATCTTTTTGATAAAATCAATCATCGTCTGAGCAACTTCAGATTTTAACCTGTGAAAGAATACCCATGTAAATCGAGAAAAATCATCAACAATAACTAAAATGTACCGCTTTTTATTGATTGTGGCAACAGTCAACGGTCCACATAAGTCAATGTGAAGAAGTTCCAACGGTTCCACGATTTTTGAATCTATCACAATTGGATGACCTTTTCTATGTTGTTTTCGTTGTTCACAAGCTGCACACAAAGTATCATTGTCAAATTTCAGTACAGGTAAACCTTGAACTAAATCTTCAGTGACAAGCTTGTTAATATTGCGAAAGTTCAAATGAGACAATCTTCTATGCCAAAGCCAGCTAACATCATTAGAGGCCTTCGACAATAGACACACTGCAGGTTTGCCCACAGTCAGTTTAATGTCGAGTGTGAACATGTCTCCATATCTTTTGGATTTGAAAAGTACTTCATTTGTCTCTACTTTCGAAATGATACTTCCTTCTTCATTGAGCACAACTTGATTTCCTGTACCCACAACAAGTTGCGAAACACTAATCAAGTTATGTTGAAGACCTTCGACATAAGCAACCCGGTTAACTGTGAATTGTCCATTTGTGACTTTTCCATAACCTTTCACTTGAAACTTGTGATTTTTTCCAAATTTGACTACTCCAGCATTTTCCAAGCTTCTATAATCTCACAAGTTTTCCTTTCTTCCAGTCATGTGACGAGAGCAACCACTATCAATATACCATTTCTCATCATATTGCTCGTCACATATCACCTGCATTTAATGAAAGATTTTTGGAACCCAAGACTTGTTGGGTCCTTCATTAGTAGCATTGAACAAATTCTTTGAATTTAAAAACCACGTTTTCACTTTGTCTGTGACACTATCGATTAAATCAACATCATCAGATCTAGATATTGAAATATAGTTGTTCGATAGTTTTGGATTTCCATTGACTTTCACATCATCCTTCACAACCTTCGCAACTTTCACAACTGGTTTCCGCTTTTGTACTGGAACTTGCGAATCATGAGATGATGAACTACCAGTAGAAGACTCATTCACAAACTTGTCGAATTCAGTCTTTATCTGTTGCTTTGAAAACTTTCCATTTTGGTATTGTTTTCCTTGCCCTTCAAGCCAATTGTTGATCGTATATACATCAGATTTTCCTTTTGTATACGAAACTTTGGTCGGTTTTGTGATCGAAGGATTTGGAAAAATTTGGTTGTTTGGGTGAAAATTTTGGTTTTGTTTGAGTTTTGACATTCAAAGTTGGTGAATTATTCGTTAATTTTCTAACATTTTGAAACTTACGATCATTCACAAAATTTTGCGAAGTCTCAAATTTTCTAATGTTGTCAAATTTTCGAACAGATTCATCATTATTTTTCATTGAAATTTTGTCAACAGAATATATTGGTTTGTGAAAACTAGTATCCTTTTGTTTGTTTGTTCTCTGAAATTTTGATGGTTTTGTTCTTGGAATTTGTGCTTTCGCAACTTTAGGTTTATCATTAGACATAACTTGCCAAAAGATTTGTTTTTCTTGCTTTTCTTTTTGAAACATTGTTTTCTTTTTAATACTTTCCAACCATCAACTTAAATTCATGAGAATTCAATTTCACTTCCATCTTTGGTTTTTCATCTTTTTCAAAAACTTTGTTTTCTTTTTCACTTTTAACCATCCATTTTTGTGATGATTTTAGGCGTTGAAAAACATAAGAGTTTTGAGTTAAATTGTTTTCTACCGTATTTTGATTTGCAAAGAAACCTTTGGTAGTTGACCTTTTGTTGTCATTTTCGACCATTTTGTTGAATTCTGGCTTGATTTTCTCAACATTCCCAGCTGTGACAAAGACTTGATTTGGAAAAACCGTGTTATCAGTGCATGTAAAATTCGGATAGACCACAATGTTGGTTTCCAAATAATGTGCAGCTTTGTCATTAAGAACTTTGTCGAATTCTTTTGTATCACCAAACACTTGATTAACAACAACACGTTGAGGTGATTCATGCGAATCTTTCACTTCTTCTTCGTCTTCATCAGTGTCATCTGACTTACAGCTTTCAACTTCCACATTGTCAAAGTCACAAGTTTGCGAAGTAGCTGGTTTATCATTTTCATCCTTCACTATCAAATCAACTATAATTTCTTTACCTTTGACCTTATGTTATATTAATGATAGACAGTTGAGAACAATCAACCTCTTCTTCCTCTTCGATCTCACTGATTTCACTCACATTATCTGAATTGTCATCGACATCAACATAATTGTGTTGAGAATCAAGAGTTGAAGTTTCAATTTTCTTTAAGATTTTCACTTGTTCATTCATTGTCAAACTTTCATTAACAATATTAACCAATTCATTCGCATTCAAAAATTCATCAATTTTGATAATACCATATGCGAATCTATCATCAGGTATTTTGTCAAATTGAGCAATAGTATTCTCGTAGTCATAAGAAACAACATCAACTTTTTCACGTTCAAATTCAAGAAAAGGTAGTAGTTTCCTATGTTGTTCTTTGCTTATCTCAGATGAATGATGTAAAGCTGTTAACTTCGCATATAAACATTTAGCAGAGTTACAATAAATGTTTCGTTGTGCTAGTAACAACCTAACTTCTTTATCAAGATTGTCCCTGTCACAATTTACATTTGTCATTTGTAATTCAAGTTTATCTACTCTACTTCATTTTATTTCTAATTGTCTTCTTGTCTCAACTAGTTGCGAATTTAGATTTTGTGCTTCAGTACTAGCAGACACAACAACAGCATCAAAATAAGCAACAATATCATCAAATGAAGTTATTTCAGCATCATAAGCAGATAAAGGAATATTAAAGGATTCAAGAATAGCATGAACCTTAGTGGTCATTGGAGATTTATCGGTGGACTTGGACACAAAGCATCGTCCAGAAACATTCTCTTCGCAATTTTCTTCATAACTTGCGAACATTGCACCATGTGTTGGGTGCCTCATCTCTTCATCATCAGATCCTAAAGACCACATTTGATAAGTTCCACTTTCTTCTTCTTCAGACTCTCCTTTCGCAACCAAAGACAATCCTTTCGCCTTCGCACGCACATCCTCAAGCTTCTTTGAGTAGTAGGCTTCGTCTTTGATTTTGCTCTTCTTCTCCTCTTTCTTCCTCAACATGCAATCAGTTGCAAAATGATTTGCACCATTGCAGTAATGAAAATTAATTCTAGAGTCACCTTTTATTTTCTTCTCTGCTTTCGCATCTTTCTGCTTTTCTTCAACCTTCTCAAATTTCTTCATCTCCTCACCTCCAGCTTTTATGAAACCACTCTTCACATCAGTTTGCTTTCCTTTTGGATTGAAAGGCTTTTTGAAAAATTTCTTAACTCTGTTGTTCGAATAAAATGCAACTACTTCATCATCTGAATTCATTAAGAAACCTTCATTGTCTGATTCTTCCTTCTCACCAACATCAATTTCAGTAACCTTCGAATCTAAAGCCAATGGACCTCCTAGACTCTGTTTCGATTCTTCAAACATTTCTGTAACTTCGCTTTCATGTGTTTTCAGCTGGTTGTAGAGATCATTCAAGGTGGAAGTATCAAAACTTTGTTGGTTCTTTATCATCATACTCACACTACGCCACTCCTTGCGAAGACCCATGATGAATGTGAGATTGAATTCCATGAGAGATCTTGTGATTCCATACCTGCTGCAACGATAAACAAGCTCATTCAGACGATCATAGTAGTTTTCAATGGTTTCAGAATCCTTTTGTCTGAATTCCTTAAGCTCAACAAGACATTGCTTAACAGAATTGATCTTTGTCTTCTCACTGCCTTGATACTTCTCTTTCAGTGTGATCCAAATCTCCTTGGCTGTTTTACAACTACGAATGTAATTGTAAACCACAGGAGGCAGTGCACCTCTTAGCTCCCTCATAGATATTTTTTCATTCTTCTTCAGGCGATTAGAGTTGTTCAGTAACATCGTTTGAAGAAGCAGATGCTCCAATTGATTGAACATTCACATGAGGTAGAACTGTTCCATTGATACAATTCCAGAGATCTTCATCAATTCCATTTAAGTAATCCTCCATCCTATCAGCCCACTGATCATAGTACTCAGGGATTAACATTGGAATTTTGGTTGAAGAACCAAGAAAGTGAGAGAAAGAAGTCATGGTATTCATGTTGAAGTTCGCCATTGATGAACACGAGAATTTTTCAGAAAAACTTGATGAATTTGTGAATTGATCAAATGAATTGATCACCGATTGCTAATCGATCACTCGACTAAACAATTCAAATGCAGAATCGATTCAAATCTGAAGATCAAGAGAGATTTTCAGAACCAAAATGCATGGAAATTTATTGAGTAAAATCACTACTCAAAAAGCAAATGATTCTAAAACGAAAATCGGATCAATGCAGTTT
Organism: Lactuca sativa; assembly: GCF_002870075.4. Lineage (NCBI taxonomy): Eukaryota > Viridiplantae > Streptophyta > Magnoliopsida > Asterales > Asteraceae > Lactuca > Lactuca sativa. Next base: position 255,004,122 of record NC_056630.2, read on the forward strand.
GAATCTGGCTCTGATACCAATTGATGAGAATTGTAATCGAGATTTAGAAAGCAATCATGATTATATGAATGAAAAGTAAGAACACAAGGAGTAAATATTAGTCAGATCTTATATTGATGAAGAAACTGATTACAGACTTAAGCAGAGAAACATGTGAATGACTAGTGAATCACTCGTTGATTCAATTGTTACTGTACTTCTAACCTCAGTCCCTATTTATAGGAAACATGAGTGTACAAAAAATATACTAAGTCCTTAACAATACGCTTCACACAAATGAAGACTTAGTTAAATAATTAACATGCGAAACTAAGAACAGACACTTCGACTTTTATAATTTCTAGGCTCTACAGAGCAGAGCAGTGTGTACGATCAGCCAGCGCCCGAACGGTGATTTCCCAAAAACCCTTATATTATGTGTTATGAGATAATATGTTATGCATGCTAGAGTAGACTAGTTATTCTTATTAGGACTAGAGTGGCCTGATTTGTGATGCCTTAGTCTAGGGATTTTGCTGCTAAGAGATGCTTGAGAGTGAGTAGATAGCAGCCAGGACCTATGAGAGATCTGCTAGAGAATAGACTATGCACAGTGAGAGTAGAGTACTTGGGATTTGGAATTCAAGGAGGAGGACTTGGGGTGAATGTTGATGCGGTGTGGATGGTAGTATTGGGTCCGTACTACTGAAGACACCGGATTAGTGCGCAGCCCAAGTAAGAATCCTTTAGGGTACCAGGGATCAAGTAGGAATGGGATATCGAGCGTGTGTACGCTCGAGCGAGTCTCTGATATTTTGTGTTGTACTTCAGAGAGATATCATGGTTGGGACGTGCCACACACCTGAAAGCAGTGGTGTCAGTGACGAGGAGATCCATAGGTTGATTCATGAGGAGGTGGCTGCTACTATCTGCATAGAGATTCCAGAGATGTTCGGGTCTATTAAGATGATGCTGATTGAGACTTTTTATGAGAGATACGCAGCGGTTATTGAGGCTGTAGCCGCTGCAGCTACCGCAACTGTTGCTGCTGCCAGACCTCAGGGTGGTGATGCGTTGCTGTTCCGAGAGTTCAGCAACATGAAGCCACCGGAGTTTGATGGGATGCAGGATCCGATTACTGCGATGAGATGGGTTTCTAATATTGAGGGATGCTTCTATACTTGTTCATGTCCGGAGCATCTGAGGGTTTGGTTCGCACTAAACCAGCTTCGCTTGGGAGCAAAGGACTGGTGGAAGTTTGTTATAGCGCACTATTCGCCTACTGATCTTGCTGCGGTAACCTGGGAGAGGTTCACCGCCATGTTCCGTGATGAGTATGTTCCCCCGGTGGAGAGGGAGCGATTAGCCCAGGAGTTGCTAACCCTCAAGCAGGGTACTGAGTCTGTTACTGTGATCACCAGGATGTTCCATGAGAGGGTGATGTTCTGCCCTGAGCATGTGTCTACCGAGCAGACACGTATGAGTCGGTATCTAAGTATTCTGAGGAGGGACATATGCGAGTTTGTGGCGAACTCGTCATACCGGACATTTTCCAAGCTCCAGGAAAATACTCAGAAGAAGGAGATAGAGCTAGAGACTCAGGCTAGAGAGGAGGCGGAGTCTCAGGGGAGGGATCGGCGACCAGCTCAGTCCCAGCCGGCAGCCAAGGGGGCCAAGCTCAGTGATTCGAGATCAGAGAACCAGAAAGGCCGCACTTATGGCAAGTATGGAAAGGGTCATGAGGGGGTTAGTAGAGCAGGGTCTTGCTACAAGTGTGGCAAGGAGGGGCACATGGCCAAGGATTACCCTAAGGGGTTTGCAGTCTGTTTTCACTGCAACCAGACCGGACCCCGGAAGGCCGAGTCTCCACAGTTGCGGGGGACATCCCAGGGAGCATCACAGGGATCTTCCCCTGCTGATGTTCAAGCTATCGAGAGTCGGCCAGTGAAGGCCGAGGCGCCAAAGGCTTGCGGGAGAGCCTTCCAGTTGACAGCAGAGGAGGTCCGCGCAGCGCCAGATATTGTGGCTGGTATGTATTCTTTCATTTATTTATTTTGAATTTGTGGTGCTATGCTTATATTATGATATGTGTAGGTACATTTCTTGTGAGTTCTGTACCTGCTTTGGTGTTATTTGACTCGGGTGCGAGTCAGTTGTTTGTGTCGTTAGCCTTTAGTCAGCATATTAGTATCGGTCGAGAGGCGTTGAGTCGACCTCTACGAGTTTCCATAGCTGACGAGAGCGCGGTGTATGCCACTGATGTGATCCGAGGATGTGTACTCGAGATCTTCGGCGTTGAGTTACCGATTGATTTGGTCCCGATTACGATGGGAGATATCTGCGTCATTGTGGGCATGGACTGGTTGAGCAGGTTTGGTGCGGTTATCGACTGCGAGCGACAGCTGGTAACCATATGAGACCCTAACGAGGGAATTCTTTCGGTCTATGGTGAGGGTACCCATTCCGGGTCAGCATTTTGTTTGGCCGCTAGAGCGACGCAGAGCCTACAGAGAGATTGAAGTCGATCGATGAGGTCACGATAGTGCGTGAGTTCCCGGATGTTTTCCCCGAGGTCTTGTTGGGTGTGCCTCCCGGGAGGCAGGTGGAGTTCCGTATCGATTTGGTTCCGGGGGCAGCACCTATCGCCAAGGCGCCTTATCGTGTTGCGCCTACAGAGATGCAAGAGTTATTCTCGCAGCTTCAGGTGCTGCTAGGAAAGGGGTTTATACGGCCGGGTAGCTCGCTGTGGGGAGCGCCGATCCTTTTTGTCAAGAAAAAGGATGGTTCACACCGGATGTTCATTGATTACCCGGAGTTAAACAAGCTGACGATCAAGAACCGTTACCCCTTACCGAGGATTAACGATTTATTCGATCAGTTGCAGGGAGCGTCTTGGTTCTCTAAGATTGATCTGAGGTCTGGATATCATCAGATGAGGGTGCGGGAGGAGGATATCCAGAAGACAACATTCAGGACTCGTTACGGGCATTACAAGTTCTTGGCTATGCCTTTTGGGCTCACCAATGCACCGGCAGCATTCATGGATCTCATGAACAAAGTGTGCAGGTCGATGTTGGATTGTTCAGTGATCATGCTCATTGATGATATATTGTTATATTCAAGAACTAGAGAGCAACATGAGGAGGATTTGAGAGAGATCCTCAGAGTTCTGAGGTCGGAGTGGCTTTACGCCAAATTCTCCAAGTGCGATTTTTGGCTACGAGAGATCCAGTTCTTGGGGCATCTCATTAACCAGAGCAGGATATTGGTTGATCCGGCCAAGATTGAGGCGGTGATGAGTTGAGAGGTGCCAAGATCCCCCTTAGAGACCAGGAGTTTTCTGGGGTTGGCCGACTATTATCGGAGATTTATCAACGATTTCTCCAAGATCGCGGTTCCTCTCACCAGGTTGACCCGAAAGGGCGTAGCATTCTGTTGGGGCCCAGAGCAGCAGGCCTCATTCGAGACACATTGGTAGAGATTATGCGAAGCCCGAGTATTAGCCCTTCTGGAGGGGATGGAGGATTTTGTGGTATATTGTGACGCGTTGATATCAGGATTGGGTGCAGTATTGATGCAGAGAGGTCATGTGATAGCATACGCATCAAGGTAGTTGAAGCCTCATGAGACGAGATATCCCACTCACGATCTGGAGTTGGGGGCTATGGTGTTCGCCCTCAAGATCGGGCATCATTCTTTGTACGGAGTCCGGTGTACCATTTACATGGATCACAAGAGTTTGAAGTATCTGATGGATCAGCCCAACCTGAATATGCGCCAAAGGAGATGGTTGGATGTGGTAAACGATTATGAGTGTGCGATCCTGTACCACCCGGGCAAGGCTAATGTTGTAGCCGATGCCCTGAATTGCAGGGCGGAGAGTGCCCCGATACGAGATGTTTGTTTGATATTGACAGTGATGACTCCGGTGTTGCACACCATTCAGGAGGCCCAGGTAGAGGCCATGAGACCTGAGAACCACAAAAGAGAGCGGGTGATCGGACAGATATCTAAGTGTCACACCCCCAAACCAAGGATGGCGGAAACGTCCGGGGGTGGAGGACTTCATGTAGAGTATCACAACAACGAGTATAATAGTGCTCAAAGTAAATACAACCATCATAAATATAATTGAAAAAGTTACACCAAAGTATATGTTTACATGATTCAAATCAATTACATTATGATACAAAATGAACTGTTCGACGATTTATCGTCCCATCCTCAAAACGTGGTTGATTTCCTGTTTCACTGAATTCCTGAGAATACAAGTAGTTTTGAAAAGTGTCAACACAAAGGTTGGTGAGTTCATAAGCTTTTGACAGTAAGAGTTTGAAAATCGATCTTTGTAAAGAGATGTATGTTACCAAGAAAAATCCAATATTTTCCTTACAAAAGTTATGTAGTCCTAAATACCAGGACCGAAAATGAACAAATATTTGTCATACTTAAAGATATAAAAGTGGTTTTAAATCGGCATAAAACCCTTTCTGATGTGAGAAAAATCCCGTAACGAATGATGTGTAGTCTTAAATACCAAGACCGAAAGTATACAATAACGTATGTAATTGTTGATGTAAAAGTGATTTTAAATCGACATAAAACCCTTTTTGATATGAAAGCGTATAAGTATTTTTCCATACTTAAAGTAAATTCAGTGAGCTAAATTGACATATCTCGCTAATTTAAAGTTAGAACCCGTCAATCTTATGATTTGTTAATACCACATGTGAGCTATCATAACCATACTTGACATAGACGGCCTCGTAATACGACGTTCTTCAGGCGTCGCCGTTAAATGACACTTGTCACCACAGACCTGCCGGTCTAGCTGTTGCAAGCAGCTCTGGTGTGGGTTTGTCAAACCCAATATAGATCTATACACAACTATCATGTTCTCCCTACAAGAGACTCTGGTTACAATTTACAGGACTTTTTGACTTTGTTACTTTGGAAGTAACCCGAAGGGAATGACTCACAAATTTATTCATTAACAGATTTACGTGAACTAAACTGAAAACCTTTGGTAAATATGTTTGAGAAGTAAATGATACATAAACTATACCTATTATAGTTTATCCAAAACGTTTGTAATGTATAAGAATTCTTTTATGAAAATGCCTTAATGCTATGAATCCATAAACTATGCTCATTATAGCTTAATATACGTGTTCTAAATGAATGAATAATATTATCATGAATGACTATGTTTCAGTTTATGATGATAAACTAACAAGGAAAACACATTCAATATTTAGAACTTATCGTTATACACTTTGCTCAACATAATACAAAGTGTTATGAAAGTTATAAGCTGTTAACTAATTTTCAACCTTTCTACACTGTTTTTGAAAAGTCATAGAAAAATCATACGAAGGTGAAAACTAAATCCGTAAATTCTGAGAGTTCCCAAAATGTTTCTAGTTTACTCATAATTTTTATCATGATTTTTAATGACCTCCAACTTGGGTGAAAAAGTCCATAATCACAGACTGGTCCGGATTGGTGTTTGAAATGACAGGCAGTTTTGTAAAAATCACCATAAATTATAGAAAAATCGTATGGAGATGTGCAAGTAGTCATTTTAAAGCTAAGAACTGGAACTACCTACACCTAAAACAGTTTTTCAAACAAAAATGTTTAAGCTGTCCAAAACAGTCCGTGAATGGAGTCCAACTTTTCTGATGAAAGCTGTTAGAAAAATTTAGTTATGTTCTTGGTGTTTCAACTTGTATTCCCCCCCCCCCCCCCCCCCCCCCCCCTAAAAACTTAAGGAAACATAAAAATGTAGGGGTATGAACTCACCTTGAGTGATTTCAGTAGGTAAGTGTTGAAGAAGAGAAGTGTTCAACCCAAGAACACTTGAAGAATCACTTGAAGATTCGAAGATCTAACAAGAATGTGATGATGTTTGTGTAAGGAATCTATGATTTTGAGTAGGAGGATGTGTAATAATCATAAGAAAGATGATGATACTTACTAATTGTAGGAGAAAAGTCTTGGAGTATGCCTTGAAATTCTCGAATTAGAGAGAAAAAGATGAGAGAGTTTGGAGTGTGGTTCTTGGTAAAAATGAGAGAATGATTGAAGTGTGAGGAGAGAGGATGGATGTTTCAGCCCTAAGAACGTGGGAATAGTTGAAAATAATGAGAAATGACCTATGAAGTGACTAGGGATGGGCTGGTGGTGAATAGTGACATGGAGTGGGTATGGGAGTGGTTGCTTGTGTCATAGAAATAAGTAAAGTCAACACTCTACCTTTGTACTTCACCCACTCTCTTTTGAATAAGGTTTTATCCTTAAAAATGTGATTAATTAATAGTTAAGGGTCCTTATATATTAAAATAAAGTTTTGGGTGAAAATCCCATGTTAAAACAATTAAAAACGGGCCTAAAACGCGAATTTAGTCGAAAACCGGGAGAAAAAGCATTCCCAACGAGACCTCTCGGTCCTAGGCCGAGGTTCGGTCCTGGCTGGTGCTGAGCCGGAAGCGAGATGCGAGCCAGAAGAAGAAGGCGAAGGAGAGGGGCTTAGTCCGAGGGCTCGGTCTGAAGGTCAGAAGCGAAGGTTCGGTAGGTCATCAGAAGCGAAAGTGGTCAGACCCGAAATGTGCCGAACGTTCGGGTTCGGGTGAGGCATGCGAGGTTCGGGCCCGAGAGGACCTTTCGGGTTCGGTTCAGCAGCCTTCGGCTCAGAAGGGTTCGGTTCCTAAGAGGGCTTTCGGGTCCTAAGAGGAGTTTCGGCTCCTTAAGTCCGTTTTTCGCGTAGACTTCCGTTTTTGGGCTGTTTTCGCCAAATTCGAGGGTCGGGATGCCCCGAGTGATTATAGAAAGTTGAGAGAGATTTTGAGAGAGATTTGAGAGAGATTCCACATACTTAGAGAGACTTGGGAGAGATTTGACACACTTGGAGAGATTTCACATACAAAGAGATATTTGGGAGAGATTTCACATTCGTAGAGAGATTTGGGAGAGATTTGACATTCTTGGAGAGATTTCTCATACAAAGAGAGATTTGGGAGAGATTTCACATACTTAGAGAGATTTGGGAGAGATTTGACATTCTTGGAGAGGTTTCTCATACAAAGAGAGATTTGGGAGAGATTTCACATACTTAGAGAGATTTGGGAGAGATTTGACATTCTTGGAGAGATTTCTCATACAAAGAGAGATTTGGGAGAGATTTCACATACTTAGAGAGATTTGGGAGAGATTTGACATTCTTGGAGAGATTTCTCATACAAAGAGAGATTTGGGAGAGATTTCACATACTTAGAGAGATTTGGGAGAGATTTGACATTCTTGGAGAGGTTTCTCATACAAAGAGAGATTTGGGAGAGATTTCACATACTTAGAGAGATTTGGGAGAGATTTGACATTCTTGGAGAGATTTCTCATACAAAGAGAGATTTGGGAGAGATTTCACATACTTAGAGAGATTTGGGAGAGATTTGACATTCTTGGAGAGATTTCTCATACAAAGAGAGATTTGGGAGAGATTTCACATACTTAGAGAGATTTGGGAGAGATTTGACATTCTTGGAGAGGTTTCACATACAAAGAGAGATTTGGGAGAGATTTCACATACTTAGAGAGATTTGGGAGAGATTTGACATTCTTGGAGAGATTTCTCATACAAAGAGAGATTTGGGAGAGATTTCACATACAAAGAGACATTTGGGAGAGATTTCACATACAAAGAGACATTTGGGAGAGATTTCACATACTTAGAGAGATTTGGGAGAGATTGGACATTCTTGGAGAGATTTCTCATACAACGAGAGATCTGGGAGAGATTTCACATACTTAGAGGGATTTGGGAGAGATTTCTGATAAGAAGAGATGGAGTGAAAACGATTGAGAAAGGTTTCATTGGTGACCTTTTTGAGTGTCCAGCTTCGCAATGCAAGGTCCATAAACCCCGTTAAGCCTTGTTTAAGGATCTTGCATACTCCCGATGAGTATGTAACATTGTTTTATCGGTTTGGCTCTCCACGTACCACCGTTTTAGGTTAAGGAGATCTAGATGTACGCACTTTTCGATTTATGATCTCTCATTAGAATAGAGAGTTGTTTAGAAATTACATAACGTAAACTCTAGTACCTACGGGCAAATTGGGTTGACCGGTTTGACTTGTTGACTTTAGTTGACTTTGACTTGACCGAAAATTGACAGTTGTCACACTAAGTTCGTTGCCGATAGTCGTGGGCTTATGACCTTTCAGGGTCGGATTTGGGTGTCATTTAGAGGTGGGGCACGTACCATTTTGATGGAGGAGGCACATAGGTCGAGGTTCTCGATCCATCATGGGGCCACTAAGATGTATTTGGACCTAAAGAGGGAGTATTGGTGGCCCTGTATGAAGAGGGATGTCGCGTGGTTCGTAGAAAGGTGCTTGACCTGTTGCAGGGTGAAGGCCAAGCATCAGCGTCCGCATGGCAAGTTGCGGCCACTCGAGGTTCCCGAGTGGAAGTGGGAACAAATTTCCTTGGATTTTATCACCAACTTGCCGAGGACTGCGAGGGGTGTCGATGCAATTTGGATGATTGTTGACCCGCTGACGAAGAGCGCTCACTTTCTTGCTATCAGTGAGAGCTCTTCTGTTGAGAAGCTGGCATAGATATATGTGAGAAAGGTGGTATCACGACATGGAGTACCGATCTCGATCGTGTCAGATCTAGATGTACGTTTCATTTCCAGGTTTTGGAAGAAATTCCATGAAGAGTTGGGTAGGAGGCTGCACTTTAGTACCGCATACCACCCACAGACGGATGTTCAGAGTGAGCGGACAATTCAGACGCTCGAAGACATGCTGTGAGCGTGTGTGATGGTCTTTGGAGGAAGTTGGGACACGTATTTGCCGTTGACTGAGTTTTCGTATAATAATAGCCACCACTCGAGTATCGACATGCCTCCCTTTGAATCGTTGTACGGGAGGAGGTGTCGAACTCCCATATGCTGGGGAGAGGTTGGGCAACGAGTGATGGGCAGCACTAAGTTAGTGCTTCAGACGACAGAGCAGATAAAGCAGGTCAGGCAGAGGTTGCTGACAGCTCAGAGCTGCCAGAAGAGTTATGCGGATAGGCGACGGTCCGATCTTGAGTTCAAACTGGGAGACTTCGTACTCCTGAAGATATCTCCTTGGAAAGGAGTGATCCGACTCAGGAAGAGGGGCAAGCTAGGGCCCTGGTACATCGGTCCGTTCAGGGTGACTGCGAGGGTAGGCAGGGTAGCATATTGTCTGGAGCTACCTGCGGAGTTGAGCCAGATCCATGATACCTTCCACGTATCCCAGTTGAGGAAGTGTATAGCCGACGAGTCGGCAGTAGTACCGTTGGAGGATATTCAGGTGGATGCCAGCTTGAATTATGTTGAGAGGCCAGTTCTGATTGTGGATCAGAGGATAAAGGTTCTGAGGAACAAGGAGGTGCCCCTGATGCAGGTTCAGTGACAACATCGGAGAGGATCCGAGTTGACTTGGGAGCCGGAGTTGGAGATGCGTGAGCATCATCCAGAATTGTTTATGGAGTAAGACTTCCAGGGCGAAGTCTAATTCTAGTGGGGGAGAATTGTAACATTCAGATATCCAGGTATTATATTTTATATTTTATTTTTGGGTTTAAAGGGTGGACTCGACGAGTTGACGCATAGACTCGTCAAGTAGGGTCGCACTTGATGACTGGATTAATGAAGAGACTCGACAAGTCGGAAGGGAGGGACTCGACGAGTCCACGCTGTAAGATGAAACCCTAATTCCCCGGGCATGAGCCCTATTTAAAGGACCTTATAGCCCTCTTGTGCGGCTACCTGTCCAGAGAGAGTGCCCCCTAAGAGCTTGAGCGAGTTGATAGAGAGATGAGGCCATATTGATCGATTTTGTTGTGTTCTAGCTAAGGAGAAGTTGTTCCAAGCAAGAGGAGGTTAAGGGAGTTGTGGATCCAGAGTTTTCAAGCCCAGATCTACACTATTGAAGTTTTTATACGTTGATCTTAGGATGTGTTTTTTATGGATTTGATATGTGTTACAATGAGATATGAGAATGTTTATGAATGAAATTATAAATTTTAAAAGTGAAAAATTGTTTTGAAATTTACGTTGTTACAGTCTCCCATTGTCTCCTTGGCCTATGAATTCTCTCTCACGAAAGACTCCTATCCTCGCAATGAAGACAACATTGTCACTCGATCTGTACAACAGATAACCAAAGGATTTCTATGGGTAGCCGATAAAAATACATCGCTCACTTCGAGGTTCGAGCTTTTCGTGAGTCTCACGTCTCACGAAAGCCTCATAACCCCCAAACCTTTACGTGTGATAACGAGGGAACCTTCACTGACCACATCTCGTGAGGTGTTTTGGCAACCTTCTTAGTTGGGACTAGATTAAGGATATGGGCGGAAGTCTCTAAGGCATACCCCCAGAATGAGATAGGTAATGAATTTCGACTCATCATGGAACGAACCATGTCCATCAAGGTTCGATTGCGCCTCTCATCCACACCATTAAGCTGTGGTGTCCTAGGTGGCGTCATTTGTGAAACAATCCCATGTTCCGTGAGGTAGTCTCGGAACTCGATACTAAGATACACATCACCCCATTCGGATCAGAGCATCTTTATCTTCCTGCCCAGCTAATTCTCCCCTTCTTGTTTAAACTCTTTGAATCTCTCAAAGGTTTCTGACTTATGTTTGATTATGTAGATATAGCCATATCTGTTGTAATCATCAATAAAAGTCACATAGAAGCGGTTAGCATCCCTTGTGGCGGTTCTGAAGCGGTTAGCATCCCTTCAGGACACGGATTTCTCCGTTGTCAAGTTGGTAACCAGAGTCTCCTGGAGGGAGAGCGTGCATTGTGTGTATAGATCTATACGAGACTGACACTCTGTAACGCCCGTGTTTCTGGGCTTGCCATTTTTAGCAATGTAATAGTCTATGTTAACCTTTGTAACCCCAATTTGAAATAATAAAATGTATTATTTGTGAATTATGTGAATTATGTGATTTATGTGTGTGTTCTTAATTATTATAATTTAATGAATTAAGAATAAAATAAGCGTCAAAATTAAAGTGTGAGATAAGCCCGGTATCATTGCATAAAGTTGTAGTGGTTGAAACAAGGATTCCGGAGATATAAGGAATGCCAAAATCCGAGTTATAACGAAGAAGTTATGACCTGTCGAAGTTTCGCGACAAAACCGGCACGACGCCGAGTGACGTAAAATATGAATTTAAGATAGAGCGATATTTAGCCTTAGCGATCTAAACGAAAGTCGTAGATTTCGTTAAACCGAGAGCGTGCATAAAAGGAACGCCCAAATCTGACTTCGTATGAGGAAGTTATGATTTTTCTAAGTTTTGACTTAGCAATATGCAGCCCGAATACTCGATTTGAGATCGAGCGGTTTTTAGCCGAAACAATCTAAATGAGAATCGAAGATCTCGTTGTTAGTAGCGAAACGATGAAAAGTTAGGCGAGAACGGACGTCAGACGAAGAAGTTATGAATTTATAACGAAGTTTTTCTGTCCCGGCCTTGTAAAAATAAATAATAAAAATAAAATTCAAAATTAGCCAACGGAGTCTAAATGAAAGTTATAGAGTATGGTCTGACCTTCGCGTGGATATAAAGAACGTCAAAAACGGAGCTCGTATGCGAAAGTTACGCAATTTAGAGGTTCGACGAGTCAATTACGCCCCGCGTAATTTGAGTACGCCCCGCGTACTCAGGCGGATGTAAGTTGCCTGACCAATACTCGAGTGCCACAGATCGATGCATGCAGTGACGTCAAAGTACGCCCCGCATACTGAGTACGCCCTGCGTAATTTGAGATTACGCCCCGCGTAATCCCAGACCCTCAGCCTATAAATAGAACTCGAAATCAGCCATTTTCTCTTGTTCAAACTCTTCCCTCTCTCTAAGTTTTGCCTCGATTTGCGTGCCAATCATATCCCGAAGCCCCGGTATCATTCCCGAGCCCCGAAGCAAGATCCGAAGCCCCGAGGATCCCGAAGAGCGTTATTCCCGAGCCGAAGCTCTGCCCGCGAGGAGCCCGGTTTTTGTGAAGATCTTCCGGATCTATGAAGAGACACTACTTCTGCAAGCCGTAGTGCTGTCGGATCATCTTCTGATCAAGTGAGTGTATAGTCCCTTTTCAATACGCGATGTCATACAAGTATTTTAAACGTATTTAAGAATACGGGATGTGAGTGTGTAGTTATTTTCTTTCCAACGCAATATTATGAAGTATTTAATATAAAATACGTGCTACGTGTAAATATTTTGTGGTTATATGTGTGAATGTATATTCACTCTCTTCTATCTCGTAGATCTGATATATTCTCTATGAAATACGTGTTATGTGTGTATGCTTCATCTGTTATGTGGAATATGTATTTATTAAAGCATGCTATACAGGTTTTTAAACAATGTATAAAAATGTATATTTTTATCTACTAATATGTTGGGTAGAACATGGGTAGATAATTGGTGTGAAATAAACAGATGAGAGGCCTCGGTGTTATTGGTGTTATTCTAGTCATTCAGCAGAGTATGGATGACGACCACGGACTATTCTAGACTGTCCTGTGGAACACTAGCATGCTCATTACCTGTAGGTGATGTGAACGACGTGTTCACCGGTGTACTCTATCCCCCACATGGTTGCCTTTAGGACACTTATTGTTGAGGAAGCCCCTCTGCAGTAATGTCCGTCCCGATAAAAATCCTGAAATAAGTTCCTTATAATAGACGTTATTTTTAGGAACGTAAGGTGAGGATAACGGGAATGGGTAATCGGGTTTATTGTTGATTGTTGTAATTAAATATAATTATTGTGGGTTTGAAAACCCTATATGCTCACCAGGCTCTCAAGCCTGACCCACTCAGTTTATTTGTATTACAGGAAGTGGCGCAAGAGCTTAAGATGGGCGAATCATCAAGTTGTTTTTGTTTACAAGTCTGTATATGTATATATTTGTTGAATGACTTGTAATGTTATCGTTTATGCTTTATGATCTGTATCGGAACATGACATCCCGACTTTTGATTATGAAAAGAAATCATATGTCTATATGAAATGTTTTGATAAATATCTATTTTATCATGTTTTGTTTTTGGGAACAAATTCCGCATCTCTTTTAAAATCAAACGGATTTACTCTGAAAATGTTTAAAAAGCATAAATGAAATCGGTCTTTTCTGGCTGAGATTTTGGGGATGTCACACACTCCCGCACCCTGACTGCTATCTACAGTCCACGGCCTACCAAGCCAAGGGGTGACAAATGTCATATTTATTCCGACGCTTGCAAGGCGTCAAGTACTCTAGTGTCAATCAGTATGGTTACGAGTATCTCCATGTTTACCTTATAATTCATGCCCTTAAGGTAACGAGAATTAACATTGTATTCTTGAAACAACAATCTTAGGATTACCCTTTATTTTAGACCTTGCTAGTTGTATCGTTCATTTGATACTGTCTAGGGTCTGTGTTTCTTTGTTTTAGACCTTGCTAGTCGTATCGTACATTTGATATCGTCTGGGGTCTATGTTTCCTTTTGTTAGACTGAGTCAGGCGTATCATTCATTCGATACTCTCCTGGAGTCTATGATTTCTCTTGCCTTAGTCAGCAATATTTCTGCTGAGGTATATGTTATTTTCCCCTAGTATTTTTACTAATAATATTCTCCTACTTTCTTTAAAGTCAAATACCATATTTTGGTAATGACAGGGTTTAAGAGAAAATTACTCATTTAAAACATAACTCTGTCGAGTCTTGGTAGAAGACTGCTTTTATTTAGAAAATATAGGATTTTCTGGAAAGGACGCTAATACACCGTAAATTCTAAACTACTACTTTTCATAAAGTTACTTTGAATAAAATGCTTACTTACACAAACGACACTAAATACTTATGAACCCACCAGCATTTATAAAAATGCTGATACTCGCTTTCAAAATAACTTGTATTCTCAGGTCAGCAATAGACAGGTACACCCGGGTGTGAAGCAAACCTAGAACCGAGCTGCATTTATACTAGGTCTGTATTACTTTGATGTCTCTATTAAATGTAACTTATGTAAAACTATTACTATTAATGCAATGGTTGTTGTACTTTGATTACTATACTTCATATGTTGTGATACTTGACATGACGTCATCCACCCCAGAGCGTTTCTGCCGTTCCGGTTTTGGGGTGTGACACATAAGTAGAGAGATTTGGGAGAGATAAAGTGAATACGATTGAGAGAGGTTTTGTTTGTGACATTTTTGAGTGTCCGGCTTCGCAATGCAAGTTCCGTAAACCTCATTAAGCCATGTTTTTGTTGGGTTTTGAGCATTCTAACACTCCTAAGTGTACATGCAACCCTAAATACCTTGGATCTATGTTTTCTCTATTATACGTGCAAATATGAACATCCAAGGTATTATCCTAATCTAAGCTATAAAACAATGAATATAACAATATAGAATACATACCTCTTTGATGTAGAATGTCTTCATGAAGCTTGAGTGCCTAGTGCCCCAAGTGTGACACCTCAAATGGTTCACACAACACCAAATACATTTGGAATCACTTGAGAGAATTCTAAACTTCTTGAAAATCGGCTAGCACTTCTATTTCATACACTAGTGCCGATTTTGGTCAAGAATAAGATGCATATATAGTTAGGGTTACACCATGTAAACCCTAATTGACATGTCCTTTCATTTCCATGATCCATGGGTACACAACACCATGGAGCATCCATGGAGCATCATATGGGTTTTAGCCCAACTAGATAATCCATGGAGCATTAGCCCACTATATAAGTATGGATGATTTACACAATCAACCCATATATTTAATTAGTCTTCTTTCGATCACTTAATTAATCCTAGATTAATTCTTGATCAATACTAATTAAATAATCTTATTAATATTATTAATATACTAGAACTTATAATATATTAATAACCATAAGTGTCTTATTTCTCTCATTTAGTTTATCCAAGTGCATGATGCCATGCAACCCAAATGGACCATGCCGGTTCGGGTCAAGTCTTAGCAATTATAGTTATGGACTTAGACATTAATCCAACAGTCTCCCACTTGGATAAGTCTAAAACTATTATTGCGTATGACTTCAGGAACCGATCAGCAATCGTAGCTCTCAAAAGCTTCTGTCGAACTCTGACCTTGTCGATGAACTCTGACCTTTGTCAATGACTTGTCCATTAGATAAGGGATCATATATTCCTCCATTCTAGATGTCATATGGACTGAGACATGGATTATAATCATTCTCTCTGTCCATTTTTTGTTTCTCGATTTCCGATTTATGACGACTGACTAATTGAACAAATCAAATCAGTCCTGGCCCGACCGAGCACTTCCATTTGTCATCATCAAATCATCGAGGGGCCCACATATATCACTTTTATCCCGAAGGTAAAAGGAATGGATAAACTTTGACTCATATGGCTTGTTCTACTACTTGTTGAATCATACACAAAAGCACGTTTTATAACACCGAGTTACCGAATGCGTTTTCGTGCAATCAATGTACAACCAACTCATAGTAACAACTCATATCTCTAGGTTTGAAGAATATAAGATATTATCGTCTCATGATCACTCGTGATAAAATCCATGAAGTGATTCCAATGAGCGCGGGTTGAACCCAATAGTAACAACTTATGAGCACTCATGAGTGTTGTAGCCCTTTGTCCAACACCTTAGACCTCTACAAGCCAGCCCATGACAGTCTTAATTCATATCTACTTCCAACATATGACCGACTGTGGATGGTTTGAATAACCTAGTCATTCCGGATGAATAACCTAGTTTATTCTGGAAGTCAAAAATGCAAAATGAAGCACAAGAATAATTGAATCCAATACGGTATCAAAACCTATGAACATAAATAAAACACCTTTTATTTATCATCATATGATTACACATTATTCATTGTATACTGTTTCAGCTATCAACTTTATTCTTGAAATTAAAACAATAGTAGCCCCATGCTCCAAGCATGTACGTTATGTTTTCTAAACACTAGTCATGCCATACACCAAGTATGCATACTATGTTTGTCTATGATCTTCACTTTGTGAATTAGATCAATTGAACATAACTCCAATGATCCTTTTTCACAAACCCAAATCCTTACTGCAAATGCAAGAATTCCAAATTGATGCCATTTACTGAAATCTGTTAGATTCTAAACTTATATGCATTGATCTTCTTGTAATGATTATGCACAAAGTTGGAAAGACTTGACAACAATCATTACAGAGAATTCCAAAGGAGATCAGCTCCTTGGAAACATCCTTCTTGCATTAAGTTTCCTAATCTTACACAGATTAAATAATTTCTAACTTTGAAACATTTCCAGATTCCATTTTGACTATCACTTCTGAACAAGAGTTGCCTCCTTACAAATTATGTCAATATGGTCCTTTCAGAATTATCACTATACTTCCAACTGTCCTTGAGCAACCAAACTTTGGTAAACCTTAGATTGTCCTCGACAATTGCTTAATCCTTGAGCAACCAAACTTCTGAACAAGAGTTGCCTCCTTACAAATTATGTCAATATGGTCCTTTCAGAATTATCACTATACTTCCAACTGTCCTTGAGCAACCAAACTTTGGTAAACCTTAGATTGTCCTCGACAATTGCTTAATCCTTTTATTCATATCCAATTCTAGACCTTTTTCCCTTCTTAATGCCCCAGGCATTTGGAAAATTTTAAAAAGGATGAATATAGAACATGTAATCGATCCTATATCCGAAGCATATGGGACACGATTCATGATGTCTCACATAAAGACTAAACCAGTCTTTTGCTATACTATTTCTATTTCAATTTGCCAAGTTCTCAAAATTCAGATTATGATGCCATAATCATAATCGAATTTTAGAACGCAAATAATGGAACCATATACAGAATTTCCTTATGTTGAGCCATTCCAACATGAAATTCATATATATATATATATATATATATATATATATATATATATATATATATATATATATATATATATATATCCTTGACTAAATACGATTAAAACCTCAATCTAAGCTTTTACATTTGAGATGAAGTATAATTTCCTCTCCCTTAATTATAGCAAAACAACTCTTTCCCAATTGAAACTTTTGTTTTCTATAATTAACATTGCTAACTTGCAACCTTTATCATAATTATCATGCTCCCACTAACATGATGATTATTAGCATAACACTTATGCTCCCACTAGCTTTGACATGTACTCAGAAATCAGCTCGACTTCTAGAAATCAATACTTTATTGACTTTCTTACAAAAGTTCAGAGTTCTGATACTAGATTGCTTTGATAAGACTTTATCAAAATCATACACCTTTCATTAGATAGCTCACAGGTGTGTTTAAACAATTTTTAAGAACTATGAAAAGGGATGTCGTAATCATAGTCTCAATTGTTTAGACCTTTGCCACTTCTCACAAGTCCATGTTAGTGTGCCGGTAAACCACACACGCTCCACTAACGACTTTGAGAATGCAAATATCACAATTGCTATCTAGCTAAAATCTACTTAGTGAAAGTGTTTCCTCACCATCATTTTCATGAATCGGAGAGAAACCTTATGACACTTAGATTTAATGGTGTATGTGTTCTTATCCATGTGAATTGTCAAAACCATAGTCACATGACAAGGATGATGAAAAATCCAAACTCATATGGACTGAACTCAATCTAATTTCTTGCCATCTGGCATCTCAAGGGCCTGCCATTGCTTCCAAGTTGTTATGCACCCAATTGAGAACTCTAAGAACTCATATGCAAAGCCAACTTTAACTGGAATGGACATAGAATATGTCAACATGATAGGTTATAAACTTCAAGTCGTGTGCTAGTGAAGAACTTCAAGTTCTATTCTTGATTAGCTCTTGAGACTTTCAAGACCTTTAAGTCTCCCACTGTCCTCTTGACATATAAGACTTTCTTGTCAGATATTCAAGAGGTAGTGTGGATTCTAATCAAGACAAACACTTCACAAAATTGGCCTAAGTTTGTCTTTGTTTTATCCAAAACATCTCAACTTACCAATTTCAAATGTACAAGAGTAGAAAACTTTTACTCTTACATTTGACAAGTGTTTTAAACCTTCTTTAAGACATGTCACTCAAGTTACAATCTTGGAGTATGACTCTAAGAATTGTTTTTGGAACGAAGTATGAATCATCTTGTTGATTTAACCACTTCAACAATTCATAGCTCCTCTTCTTAGCTATAAGAAGGCACTTGGAGGATGAATTGTGATAAGGTCTCTAAATCATTAAGATGATCATAAAACTGATACTAAAGTACTCTCCCATCTTTTCAGATTTGAGAAACTTTTATCTTTCTGCCTAAGTTGATTCTTCTTATTCGCTCTGTCATACATTAGAACCTTTTCCAATGTCTCAGAATTACACTTAAGCTTGTAAGTATAACCATATTTACTGAGCTTTAGTAAATTATGACGAATAGTCTTATCAATCTTTTATGGTGGACTTAATCAGTGCACAAGAATGTGTACTCGATCCCTTAGTCCTTCACTTGACTCACACATCCATGTGAACAAGTAATTAGTCTTAATTTTCCAATACTTGAAAGTTCTCATTCATCATGCTATACAACTTGCATGATTCCAAGTTCCGGTCCAATTGAAACTTGGGTGATGAGAATCTTTCCTTATTTGGTAAATTTAGACATTACCACAAATGAAAGAATCAATTTCATATTTCCACTCTTGCTATTAATGGAATCATATAAGCAACAAGTTTCCCTCAAATGTCATTGTAAGGATATTTTAAAATAAATAAAATCATCATTTTTCCTTTTATTTTAAAACTTTGCGAAAAACTTATCCTTACAATCCATATGAAAACTTGTTGTTATCTATTCCTAAGCAATATCTCATAACTCCTAAGAAGTAGCTCAAGAATCCGATCTTCAAACTACGCGATAGAAATCCATCTACGCGATCAGATTCAACATATTCTTTCTTTAAGTTTCTTCACATTTCTTTGATTCTTAAAACATCACCATGTGACCCAGTCACAACATGTATCAAGAATCTCAGAATAGAAACTTAGCAGAGTTAGATAATGGACTTTACCTGAAGTAGAGTCAAACTTATTGACTTTAAAACCCTTAGGTAAATTGGCAGCTTCGCAACCAATGCCCCTTCCTTTGGCAATATAAACATATGGACCCTTTGGTAATGGTACACGGGACTATCACAGACTTAGCTTTTCTCTTTACCGTTTGGTCAACCTAGTTGACTATGGCCGATCCCTTTCCATTGGGAAGAGAGAGCTTTACTGGATATCCAATGTCATCATTGTCAATGTCCATAAAGTTTTAGGAAGTTGATCTTAGATAAGATCATTAAGGGTCTTGTCATAGTCTGTTTCATAGGAGTTCCAAAGAAACTCACTATGTGACTTAGAAAGTGATTGAGCCACCAACTTTCTCAAGACTTTGACACCCAACTCTCCCGGCTTGTCAATATGTGACTACATCTCTAAGATGTGATCACACCTAGACCTTGCCTTGCCAATAGGGCTTGAGTGACCTTGAACTTGTGGGTTAGGGAGAATAATTGGAGGAGGTGACAGAAGTATGATTTCCATGAGACATCATCTTCATTTAAGAAAGCTTGTTTCAAGAGATTTGGGAAGATCATAAATGTCTAAACCAGACATCTTTTTGGGAGATATTCAAGATAGTTGATTTTAAGTCCTTAATACGACACCCAATATGAAATATTAAGGCTAGGACCCAACAAACTATTTTATAACTTAGAAGAGGGATGCCGTAATCCAAGCTATAAAATATTTGAAGGTAGGTGAATGACGATTCACCAATTTCCACCAAGATAAACGAAATGTATTAATTAGGTTTTAATTGGTTTTGAAACTCCTAGATCTTTGAGATTCATTGAACTGTTCAATGGCATGTTTCAATCTCGAGTGTGCCCTTCAGGTTTTGTGATTGGGATGCCAAGGATCACAAAACAAGGTGTGAAGTAACCATGCAAATTACTTGGTACCCTTAAGTGTTTACCCCTCAATCGATGTGCCGGTTAACCACACACGCTCCATCGATACTATGATAAACATTAAGTTACCCTTTGCCTACCTTGTTAAATACGAGTTAGTGTGCCGGTTAACCACACACGCTCCACGAACCGACTTAAACAAAGTGCAAAGTGTAATTTCATGGATTAGCATCTTATTCACATTTTCCTAAGTAACTAAGATTGGGTATTATTAAGAGTTTAGTTACCTAGTATTTATCATTAATACTTTTAATGAAGGGAGAATTATAGTCCTGTCAAACACGTTCGGCTAACGACCGTCCACCGGTCAAGGAAGCGGTGGGTGAGAATGGACACCCATTAGACTGCCATTTTATAGGCAGTAACCTTATACCCCCCCCCCCCCCCCCTTATAGACCGGCTTCGTGAATAAGGCCTACTAATGATAAGACTGACTTTACTCTTATACATACATACATATATATATATATATATATATATATATATATATATATATATATATATATTAAGTTATAATATTATAAAGTATAAGGGTTGAATTTTATCTTTTAAAATTCTAAGGGCTAACTTGGAATTAAAGTATTTATAAGTGAAAACTTTTCAAATCCCAAAACTTGAGGGCAAGTTTTGAAATTATTCAAAACTAATTAATTCCATAACTTATGTTTTTAAAGTAGTTTTAATCCAAAAACTCTTCAAGTTCCATAACTTGAGGACAAGTTATGGAAGACTTTAAACTAATAAAAGAATTAACTTTTGTTTATTTTATAACTTATGAAATTAATTAAGGTTACACTTTTTATTTATTTATTATTTAATGAAGAGACTCTTGGTCCTCCATAACTTGAGGACAAGTTATGGAGTCATAAAACCATTTAATTAGAACTAGACTCTTCATTTTGTAACATTTGCCAAATTTTATGAGTTTTATGAAACTTAAATGTGACTTTTCATATAACTTGAGGACAAGTTACAAAAACACATTTTAGAATCAACTCTTAGATTAATTTCGATTGAAAACAACTATTTCACTCAATTTATCTATTAATCTAAGCAACTCATAAGAACAAGATAATTCAAATCAAACTTTTCCAGGTAATTAGTCTAAACCTTAAACTAATACAAAACATGAATCTATTTACAATTATCTCTTTGAAATTGGATTTTCGTGAACATTACCACATCAAAAACAAGTTTATAAGTCCAAAAACATCTTAGGGTAATGTTCCAAGTCCAACTCCAGCCAAAAAAATCGAATTTATGTTGTCTGGGGGTCCAACTCGTCGAGTGCACGAACTAACTCGGCGAGTTGGATACATTTTTCCTTGGACTCGGCGAGTCTGCTGGGCAGACAGCATCAAAACTCGATTTTTCAGCTACTTTTGCAAGTATAACAAGAAAACAAGCCTAGGATCTGATACCACTGTTGGGTTTTGAGCATTCTAACACTCCTAAGTGTACATGCAACCCTAAATACCTTGGATCTATGTTTTCTCTATTATACATGCAAATATGAACATCCAAGGTATTATCTTAATCTAAGCTATAAAACAATGAATATAACAAGATAGAATACATACCTCTTTGATGTAGAATGTCTTCATGAAGCTTGAGTGCCTAGTGCCCCAAGTGTGACACCTCAAATGGTTCACACAACACCAAATACATTTGGAATAACTTGAGAGAATTCTACACTTCTTGAAAATCGGCTAGCCCTTCTATTTCACACACTAGTGCCGATTTTGGTCAAGAATAAGATGCATATATAGCTAGGGTTACACCATGTAAACCCTAATTGACATGGCCTTTCATTTCCATGATCCATGGGTACACAACACCATGGAGCATCCATGGAGAATCATATGGGTTTTAGCCCAACTAGATAATCCATGGAGCATTAGCCCACTATATAAGTATGGATGATTTACACAATCAACCCATATATTTAATTAGTCTTCTTTTGATCACTTAATTAATCCTAGATTAATTCTTGATCAATACTAATTAAATAATCTTATTAATATTATTAATATACTAGCACTTATAATATATTAATAACCATAAGTGTCTTATTTCTCTCATTTAGTCTATCCAAGTGCATGATGACATGCAACCTAAATGGACCATGCCGGGTCGGGTCAAGTCTTACCAGTTATAGTTATGGACTTAGACATTAATCTAACAGTTTTAGGATCTTACACACACCAGATGAGTATGCAACATTGTTTTATCGGTTTGGTTCATTGTTTAGCACTAAGGCTAAGGAAAATTAAACACATGAATTTTCCAAGTGATATTTTCTCATTAAAATAGTGAGTTATACAGTAATTACATAACACAAACCCTAATATACAAGGTTTAATTGAGTTGACCGGTTTGACTCAATGACTTTGTTTGACTATGACTTGACCCGAAATTGACTATTATCACAAGGTTAATTTATATATAAATTGTAGAAAATCTAAGCTACGACCTAAACAATAAATACTTATTATTAAAGCATGTCTAACAAAGTTTCTACCCTCTATCTTGAATCTCTAAATTGGAACTGGAATCCAAACCATAAATCGGAAGCTTTTGGGTTAAGAAGGAAGTTTATTAAATGAGGTAAGTGTTAAAATGACAAGGAAATTTTACCAAGGCTTAATATGAATAGAAGATTTGAACATGAACAATTGAAATACAAAAACTGATTCAACTTCGCACCTTTCTTCGGCCACCTCTGATTAGACGACACCATTGCCCTCTCTGGTGGTCAACATTGCCACCATCAGTGACTAACCTCCTGTTTTTTGAGTTCCCATGACCACGCAGCAACATAGGGAGATCGAGAACCCATGTGCGTTCGATTTTATGTCGTCTATATCTCGATTTCCCCTCAATCTCTTTTTCCTGCTTCGAATCTGCTCCCATATCCTCATCTCTTCTAATTTCTACAACTGACCAAACACCAAAAAATGTATTGTGTGATTTGTTGTCTTCCCCAAATTTGGGGTTTTAATTTTTAAAGCACAACGATGTCGTTATTTGGTTTTGTACGCAAGCTTATATGAAGTTATAATGTATATTCCCTATTCTCATATATATATATATATATATATATATATATATATATATATATATATATATATATATATATATATATGGGAGGGTTAATGCGAAAATGCAAATAATCAGCGAAAACGCGAAAACAATAAAAACGTATGAGATTGTGCCACCTCAACATTATATTTTGGATAATAATTCATTCAAACTTTGAAATACATTATGATAATCGATAATAGATGAGAAATTGCTTCATATTAGCAAAAGTATGATTTTTGACCTTTTTATTATGAAAACGTGAATTAAAAAATGGTTAAGGACGTGAAAAAAAAAAGTAATTGTTAAAAACATTTTTAAATCTATATTATCATAACACGATCCAATATAAACTTATTATCTTTAATTTATTGCTAATAAATTTATTTTTTATAGTACATGTGTTTGATTTTTATAAGATAAATATATTTTTGCGTTTTTGCAAAATATTTATGTTTTCGCATGAACCTACATCTCTCTCTCTCTCTCTCTCTATATATATATATATATATATATATATATATATATATATATATATATATATATATATATATATATATACACACACACGCACTAGGCGAATGCCCGCGCGTTGCGCATAAACATCTATATACTTGAAATCTTTACAAATATATGTTTTTTTTTAGATATAACAATAATGTCGTTGTTAAATTTGATATAATAATTCTTATACTAAGTTGATATAGTATATTGATTATTTTGAATTATTTGATAATAGATACATCTATTAAAACTGCATAATCTCAATCTTTTGAATGACCTCTACCTGCGGGTTACTCATGAATAAAATTAAATATAATATATGGTTTAATATTATTTATAGTTGTTATTGTTAATTCATTTTTAAAATTTATTTGCTTAATGTTTTAATTTCTATCAGTGTAATTATTTAAAACATCAAACAATTTTTTTTTTATTTTAAAGATAACAATATAATCATTTATATAGAGTTATTTTTAGATATTGTTATTGTAAGTTATCTTAGGCTACTTATTTCAAAACTTTTAACAATTATAAAAAAAAATTTAGGAAATATTTTATTGAATTGATATTACAATTTAGTTTTTGTATTTAGCACTATAATTGATCACTTTTCACTATTCACAAAATATTCTTTGGGTTTTTTTATGTGGAACTAAAATTTATATTGAAG